>NC_059134.1:29387994-34187994 GCF_020740605.2 Lemur catta
AGCCTTCTTATTCGTTGGCTTTACTCCTATGGGTCATCTCAGAATAAGTTGTCAGTGAGGGAGACAGGGATCAGATCCTCTATCTGTTTATTATCTGTGAAACACTCGTCATTTTCTATCCAGTTACACATAACAAAGAGAGAATCACTGATTGCACAGGGGGTTCGAGTCTTTTAAAGCCTCAAAACTCAATACTTTTAATATTACATCATAGTATATTTATCTAAAAATCTAAAATAAATTTATAAAGTAATTTAAAAGAATAAAATAACTGGGGCAAGCTTAAACAGGATTACAGCTCTATTAGATAACAGAAAGGATTCTTAACATCAAGTCTTAGTATCTAGGTTTCATGGTTTATTCCAAAACTGTACTTCCATGATTTCTTTTAAAAAAAGCTTTATCATGGAATCATAATATTGTTGTCTATAATGCTAATTTAGAATTAAGTGAGTAGGAAAGGTAAGCCAGTTACCAGATCCTAAGCAATGACTCAGTATTTAACTTTTCATCCAGAAAATAATCCAGGACAGTGTTGTCACATATGAGCCACTCAATAAATGCTGAATTAATAACAGTGCTTTATCATATGTAGCATGAAACTCTTTTTCACCCAAAATTTCTTAATACTAATTTGGCATTATGGGCAATAATATTATCGTTTCATATTACTGCTTATTTGAAAAAAATATAGAAGTACAGTTTTGGACTAAACCATGAAGCCTAAATACCAAGACTTGATGTTAGGCTTCCATTTTGTTGTCTAATAGAGCTGTGAATCTTGTTCAAATTTACCCCAAATATATTATTTTAACTTTTTAATGGCTTTGCAAATTTAGACTGGATATGGTAAGTTATTTTGGATAATTTTGTTATGATGTAATATTAAATATATTTGGAAAGGACTGGAATACCCATTTTTTAAAATCTGAGTACTGCTTCTTTCTTCCATAGTGACTTCAGTTTCCTCATCTGAAAAATAATGGTGTTGAGATTCTTGATTTCTAAGGATTTTACTTTCTGGCTCAAAAAACTCATTAACTTGAGAGACAAATTATTTTATCACAGTTAATGATAAATCAAGACAAAGCAGGAATTTTATAGCCAACTGCAAATTATAAATTCTTCTTTTTTAATTAAGCTGAACTGCCAAGATGTTAGACATATAATTTGATGAGTTTTGATAAAGGTATACAATAATGTAACCAACCCCTCAAACCTGATGAAGAGTATTTTCATAATTACGAGAAATTTTCCTCCTGGTAGCTTCTAGTCAGCTCCCATACCCCACACAACATCATACCACAGTTTTGATATCTCTACCAACATTAATTAGTTTTGCATGTCCTTAGACTTTATATAAATGGAATCGTTGAGAATAGAATATTTTACATATTAATTGTTTCACATAAAATCAGATTTTTGAAATTGTCCTATGTTATTGCATGTATCAGGAGTTTATATTTTTATTGTACTATTCCATTATGAGTCTATTAAAATTGTTCATGTGTTATCCCACCCATGGGCATTAGGTTATTTCCCATTGTGGTCATTATCAATAAATCTGCTCTAATCTTACTTCTACAATTCATTTTGAAAACAGATATTTTCATTTCTCTTAGATACTATCTAGGAGTGAAATTGCAGGATCATTGGGTAAGAGAAATTTTAACATTAAAAGAAACTGCCAAACAGTTTTCCCAAGTTAATTCAGATGTTTTATATACCTTCACAAGGTATATGAGTGTGCCAGTTGTTCCAAATACTTGCCAAAATTTGTTGTTGTTTTAATTTTAGTCATTACAGTGTATTTATTGATATCCCATTAAGGTTTTACTTTAAATTTCCCTGATGACTAGTGACACTGACCACTTTTTAATTGCTTATTTGTCCCTGATATATCTTCTTTACTGATGTATCTGTTTAATTCTTTTACCCATTTTTTCATTTGTTTGTACTTTATTAACATACAGAAATTCTTTATATATTCTTGATATGTTTTTATATACATATATGTTTTTATTTGAATCTAATGCTTGTTTTACATTTTTAAATGGCGTCACTTAACAGCAGGAGTTTCAAAATTTGATGATGTACAATTAATCAATTTATTTCTTAAGAAAGAAATAACTATTTTATTAAGATTTATAATAATAAAATTTTAAGATTATTGATTTTTGTGTTTTCTCTAAGAAATCTCTGCCTCTAATCTTTCTTCTAGAAGCTTTATAGTTTTAGCTTTTATGTTTAGGTAGTAATTTTTGTTTATAATATGAAATTTATTGAACACAACTTTATTCTCTCATTGAAATTCCTCAGCACATTTGTTGAAAATAAATTGACCATATATTTGTGGGTCCATTTCTGGACTCTATTCTGCTCCATTGATCTATTTGTCTTTCCATATGCCAATATAACATAAAGATGGGCCAGTCTTAATTATTGTAGCTTTATATTAAGTTTTGAAGTCAGTTATCGTAAATTCTCCCATTCTGTTCTTTTTCAAGATTGTTTTAACTATTCTACATCATTTGGTTTTTCATATCAATTTTAGAATTAGATTGTAAAGTTCTAAAAAAAAAACACCTTCTGGGATTTTGATTGTAATTGTATTAAATCTAAAGATCAAGACAAGGAGAACTGACATCATTAACATTATTGTGTCCTCTAATCGATGAATATGATGTATTGCTTCACTTATTTAGTATTTTTTCACATTTTCTCAGCAGTGCTTTCTAATTTTCATTACAGGTATCTTGCATATCTTCTGTTAAATTGCTTATTATTTAACCTTAATGATATTGTAAGTAGAATTGCTTCTTTCTTTCAATTTTATTTTCCAATTGTTATCTGTTAGTATTGTAAATACAATTGCTTTTGGTGTATTAATCTTGTATCCTGTGGCTTTGCTTATTATTTCTAGTAGTTTTCTTGTATATTTCTTAGAATATTCTACATAACCAATCCAGTAGCCCACAAATAAAGATGATTTTATTTCTACCTTTTGCAATATTATTCAATTCTTTGCCTCGTTGCACTGGTTGGGTCTTTCATGACAATGTTGAATAGGAGTACTACAAGTGGATATCCTTGTCTTGATCCTGATTTTAGGAGAAATGTATTTATATTTTACCATTAAGTATGAGATTGTCTGTAAGTTTTTCATAGGTGTCTTTTTATCACATTGAAGAAGTTGTATTCTCTTCCTAGTTTTTCAGGCATTTTATCAAGCAAGGGAGACAAATTTTGTCAAATGCTTCTTTTGCATTCATTGATTTTTATTCATTATTCTATTAATGTGTTAAATTACATTGATTATTTTTCAATGTTGTAATAACTTGCATTACAGGGATTAACTGCCCTCCTCCTGATTTGAACATGATATTTCATCCTTTTTATATGTTGCTGGGTTTGATTTGCTTATTTTTAGGCATCATTTGCAATTATGTTAATGGGTGATATTGATCTGTAGTTATCATTAGCTATACCTTCTTCTTCAGGTTTTGGTAATATGGTTATGCTGACATCACAAAACATATTGGGCTGTGTTTTCTCTCCTTGGGATCTAAACCCTACTCCTTGTCAGGAAACGCCTTTAGGCAGAAAACTGGGACAAACAGAGGGATCACCTCACATGTTTCCTTCTCTTAAATATCATATTCCTACACTGCTTGTTGTTCAATAATTGAAAACATCTATATCCATCTGTATATGTATCTGTGTACTGGTGTGTTTATGTATTTACTATCTATCTATTTAGATATTTCCAGTATAGTTGCTAATGGCAGGAAGGTAAGTCCAGTACCAGTTACTTTATCATGTCTGAAAACAGAAGACAGGTCATAAATTCTTAAAAGACAGAATTTTAGAGTTGTTAGGTATAGTCAGTTTTATCTGTACCTCTCTGAAGTAGTGCAAGCACATTTTTTACAGTCTAAGATAGTTAGTTCAGAAATATACTTGTGACAGAAGAATATGTCCCTAGAAAAAAACTGGGGTATAAATAATAGATGTTAGAAAATAATGAATGTTAGAAATAGAGGTGAAATGGTGATAGACTTCCCTAATAATGTTGATCATTTACCTCAATAAATACTTACTGAGAAAGTATTATATGTAAAGTACCATACCAATTGCTTTGGTTTGGTTTGTAGAAAAAAGTGCTGTGGAGAGACAAAGGAATTAGGGAGGTATGAAAAGAGAGTAAGACTTGCACATATGTTGGTATCATGTGCTTACATTTATTAAGTGCAAGTAAGTTAATTCATTGGTTTGTATATTTGTTTAGTAAATTCTTTTTGAACAAATTGTACATGTGCTCAGTAATTCAGAAACTAATGGAAACTAGAAAATGTTGAGTGTTTCCTACCTCATTCACATGTAATTAACTTATTTCTGTTCCTTCTGATTGTTGTGTAGCTTGTACACTATAATACAAAACTTAAATTCCTTTATTTTTAAATTTAAATTCCTTTATTTATCATGAAGAAAGATAAAATCCTCACAGACCAATAATGAGCATGGAGATTGAATCAGTAATTCAAATTCTCCCATCAAAAAAATTCCAGGACCTGATGGCTTCACATCTGAAATCTACCAGACATTTAAAGAAGAAATAATACCAATCATTTTCAAACTCTTCCAAAAAAATGAAGAAGAGGGAATACTTCCAAACATTTTATGAGGCCAGTATTACCCTGATACCAAAACCCAACAAGGACACTACAAGGAAAATAAAGTTACAGGCCAATATCCCTGATGAATATAGGTGGAAAAATCCTCAACAGAACACTTGTAAACCAAATTCAACAGCACATTGAAAGGATTCAACATGATAGAGTGAGACTTATTACAGGGATGCAAGGATGGTTCAACACATCCAAATCTGTATATGTGATATACTGCATTAACAGAATGAAGAACAAAAACCATATGATCATCTCAATTGATACAGAAAAATCATTTGATAAAATTCAACATTCCTTCATTATAAAAACTCTCAACAAATTAGGTATTGAAGGAATGTACCTCAACATAATAAAGGCCATATCTGACACACCCACAGCTAATATCATACTGAATGGGGAAAAGTTGAAAGCCTTTCTTCTAAAAGCAGGGACCAGACAAGGATGTCCACTCACAACACTTCTGTTCAACGTAGTACTGAAAGTCCTAGCCAGAGCAATGATGCAAGAGAAATAAATAGAAGGCATACGAATTTAACAGGAAAAAAGTTAAATTATTCCTCTATGCAGATGGCATGATTATATAGGTAAAAAACCCTAAAGACTCCACCAAAAAACTCTTAGAACTAATAAATTAATTCACTGAAGTTGAAGGATATAAAGTCAACACACAAAAAGTAGCAGCATATCTATATATTAACAATAAACTATGAGAAAACGAAATCAAGAAAAATCCCATTTATAATAGCAACAACAAAAAAAACAAAATCCACTCAGGAATGAATTTAACCCAGGAGGTGAAAGACGTATATACTGAAAAGTATAAAGCAGTGATGAAAGAAATAAAAGAAGACACAAATAAATGGAAAGATATCCTGTGTTCATGGATTGTAAGAATTAATATTATTAAAATGTCCAAAATGTGCAAAAGAATAACATTAAATCTTTATCTCATACCATATATGAAAACCAACTTGAAGTGGATTACAGACTGAAATGTAAGACCTGAAACTGCAAAACTGCCAATGGAAAACATAACAGAAAGGCTCCATGACATTGACCTGGGCAATGATTTTTTGAATATGAACACAAAATCACAGGCAGCAGGTCAGGTGCTGTGGCTCATGCCTGTAATCCCTGCACTTTGGGAGGCTGAGGCAGGAGGATCACTTGAGCCCAGGAGTTGGATGCTGCAGTGAACTAAGATGATGTCACTACACTCTAGCCTGGGCAACAGAGTGAGAACTTGTCTCAGATAAAAAAGTGTATACAGCAAAGGCACAAACAGACAAATGGGATTACATCAAATTAAAAAGTGTCTGCACAGCTAAGGAAATAATTAACAGTGAAGAGAAGGCAACCTACATAAGGGGTGAAAATATTTGCAAACTGTACATTCGATAAATGGTTAATATCCAAAATACATAAGGAACTTAAGCAATTTAATAATAAGGAAACAAATAACGTGAATTAAAAGTGGGCAAAGGTGGGGCAAAGGCAATATATGAAACCTAAACTTTTGTACCCCTGTAATATGCTAAAAAATTATGGAAATCAAGTTGGTAGAATTTCATAAATAGAGCTTTTTCACAATAATGTATTATCTAAAAAGTGATGTTTTGGATTAATTAAGAATATTGCCATTTTAAAAAATTACTTTTTCTCTGAGGAGTATCAATGTGGAACATAATGAATATTTTGAAGGAAATTCATGGATCAAATCTTGTTTTATGGACAAATCCTTCAAATCAAATATATAATACAAATACAGACAGAAAAGTAAATTTATTTTTGTCACAGAAAAGAGAGCACAAAGCCATTTAAGCACTTTGTTCAGTTGTTTGCTGATAAAGAGATGCCCACAGACCATAAAATATTTCTGTTCATGGCTCATGCAAAAATATGTAATTTTTCAATATTTAAATTATAGAATATAATAGATAAAAGCTTTGAATAAAAATGAACTACTTTAGTTTTTAACACACTGAAAATTCTCTGTAGTTTTCATAATAGAA
The DNA here is from genome assembly GCF_020740605.2 of Lemur catta. Lineage (NCBI taxonomy): Eukaryota > Metazoa > Chordata > Mammalia > Primates > Lemuridae > Lemur > Lemur catta. The sequence continues at coordinate 29,394,695 of NC_059134.1, forward strand.
AAGGTAATTAGATAATCTTCAAACTATTTTATTAGTGTTTAGTGGTTCCTTTAATTTTTCTTCCATCATGCCCAATATAATTACATGCTTTATGAAACAAAATTATTTGGAAATATTCACATAGGATTTCATTTGAGCTATGAAAAATAACAATGTCAATTTATGAATGATATATACCAATATTTCTGCATCTATAGAAGATCACATAGGCTTGGTAATTGGAAGACAAATTAAAATATTCTGTTAGATTCTACAAAAAAATAGACAAAGGACATAAATAGGCATTCTTCAAAAAAAGAAAAACAAATAGTCAACAGGTATATAAAAAATGTTCAGTGTCACTTATCAGAAAAATGCAAATTAAACCGACAATGATATATCACCTCACACCTGTTAGAAGTGCTATTATCAAAAAGATAAAAGATAAGTGTTAGAGAAGATGTGGAAAAAATAGACTGCTTAAACACTATTGATAGAAATGTATATTAGTACATCCATCATGGAAAACAGTATGAGGATTCCCCAAAAAATTAAAAACATAATTACCAAAATATTAATAATTACCATATGATCCAGCAATCCCACCTCTGGGTATATATCCAAAGGTAATGAAATCAATATGTCTGCCTTTCCAAGTACATTGCAGCATTGTTCACTATAACAAGATATGGAATCAACTGAAGTGTCCATCAATGGATGAGTAGATAAAGAAAATATGATTATATATATATATGTATACATATGTGTGGGTATATATATATATATATATATATATGAATACTATTCTTCCTTTAAAAAATACTTATCATTATGCCAACATGAATGGAAATGGAGGACTTATGTTAAGTAAAATAAGCTAGGCACAAAAATACAAATACCATATGATCTCTCTTATACATGAAATCTAAAAAAGTTGAACTTATGTAAGTAGAGATTAGAATATTAGCTGTCAGGGGGTAGGGAATGGAAAAATGCTCAAAGAATAAAAACTTTCTGTTATATAGGAGAAATAAGTTTGAAAGTTTCATTGTACAACATGGTGACTATAGTTAATAACAATCTATTGTATTCTTGAAAATTGCTAAAAGAGTAGATTTTAGGTGTTTTCATTACCAAATAATGAGCATGTGAAGGAATGTATATGTTCATCAATTTGATTTAGCCATTCCACAATGTACACATATTTTAAAACAATATATTATACATGATAAACATAATTTTTATTTAAGTAAATAAATAAAAATGTTAAAAATATATATCAACAGAAGATATATGTACATATATATATGAGTCATATGTGACAAATATGGTCAAGAAAATAGTGAGAAAGGGAAAGAAAGCAAATACATGGATAATTAAACTGAGTTGGATTCTTGAAAAAAGAATTAAATAGATATTTTATGACTTAATATTATAAAATATTAAATAAAAAGTCAATGACTAGGTTAAAATCCAGACTGGACATGGCTGAAGACATGGTTAATGAATTCAAAGAAAGACTAATAAAAAATCCAAACTGCAGCACAGAGAAAACAAGAATAGAAGGAATAGAAGAGAGCATGAGAGACATATGTGGCACAGTCAAATAGTCTAAGTTTGTGTTATTGGAGTCCCAGGAGGACAGAGAAGAGAAATGGAGAGGAAGGGATATTTGAAAAGACAATGGACAAAAGCTTTCAATAAGCAAAGAAAAATATTATAGTTGACTTACCAACAGAAATGATGGAAGCCAATGAAAATGGAAAGACATTGTCAAAATGTTAAATAAAACAATACTGCTTACCTAGAATTCTATAAACAGCAAAAATTACTTTTAGACTAAAGGGAAAGTAGAAGTATCTTTAGAAAAAAGCTTGAAATACTTTATCACAGAACATCTATTGTATAGACTGAAGAAATATTATTCTATGTTGAATTGAAAAACTACTGGAAGAAATGGGTTACCAAAATAATTAAATACGTGAGTTGATATAAATAAATCCTGAGTGTTTACAAAAAAAAATAATGGTTTTGGGGTTTAAAATGTATATGGAAGTAAGTCATGACAACACTATCACAAAAACTATAAATGAGCGAATGAGGTTAATCTTTCACTATCTGAGAAATAGTAAAAGTAATAAGAAAGTAGATTGTAGTAAGTCATTGATACATTTTGTAATTTCTCAGATAACCATTAAAAGAATTATACATGAATGTAAAACTAAAGTTAATAAAGGAGAAATAATAAATAAGACATACTCAATCCAAGAAAGAGAAAGATAAAAAAAAAGAACACAGGCAAAAAGAGAGACGTTTAAGAAAAAAACTAGCAAGGTGATCCACTTAAATTGAAATGTGTCAGTATTTACATTAAATTTAATTTTAATAACATATATCAATCATTTGTGTAATGGAGAAAGAAATACTTAAAATCTACAATTAAAGACAAAGATTGGGAATTCTGGTTATAGATATTACACGTAATAATAAGGATTATACTTAACCTCCAGCCATAAACAACTAAAAAACAACTATGAAACAATAGTTTTCAGCAGGGCAGGACTGTGAATGGGAGAAAGGATATAGATAAACGAGTCTTGTGATTGCCCTGGATTTCTGCCTTAAGGCATTTCTGGACCATGACATAAAGAGAAGAAACATAAATGGAGCCTGATTTTGCTTGCTTTGTAAACATGGTTCAATTGGTTTTTGAATGTTAAACCAACCTTGCTTTCCTGAAATAAATGTCACTTTGAGAAATGTGTGTATTTTCTCAAATAACCAGCTTTTAGTTTTATTGATTTTTCTTGACTGTGTGTGAAGAAGTGTGTGTTTGTTTTGTATTTCATTGATTGCCTAACAATTTTTATTTTAATTTTAATTTGCTCTTATTTTTCTAGCTGCTTAGAGCTTAGAGTATACATTTTTAACTTATCAAAGTCTGTCTTCAAGTGACAATATGTCACATTCATTATAGTACAAAAGCCTTGCAGTAATTATACTTTTAATTATCTCTTCTCAGCCTATATGCTATTGATGTGACATTTAAATTTTATACTTGTTACAAACCCCACATTCTGTTTATTGCAATTATTTTTATTTAAAGATTCAACTATCTTTTAAAGAGATACAGATAAAAGAAAAATATTGTATATTTATCCTAGTTGTTATTATTTCTAACCATTTTCATTTCTTTATACAGTTATATTTCTATTTGGTATCCTTTTTCTTCTGTCTGAAAGGACTTCTTTTTACATTTCTTGTAGCACAAGTCTGTCAGTGGTGGATTATTTCCACTTTTATATGTCTGAAAAGGTCTTTATTTCATGTTTATTTTTGAAAGATATTTTTGCTGATTATTAAGTTCTTTCTATCTTTCAGGGTTTTTTTAGTTCAGTTATTTTTTTTTCCTCTCAGCACTTTAAGAATGTTGCTTCATTGTCATTTCACGTGAGAAATGCACTGTCATCCTAATCTTTGTTCCTTGGAACATAGTGTCTTTTTTCTCTGGTTGCTCTTAAGATTTTTTTCATTATCACTAGTTTTTAGCAATTTGATTATAATGTGCTTTGGAGAGTTTTTTATGTTTCTTCTGCTTGGAATATTTTGGGCAGTTTGGATCTGTGGGTTTATAGTTTTCAAAATGTTTGGAAAAGTTTTAGCTATTACTTCTTCAAAATTGTTTTTCTATTTCTCACATTTTTCCTTTCCTTTGGGACTCCAGCTCCCCGTATATTTGGCCACTCGAAGTTGCATTGGTGGATTTAAAATTTTTTTTTCTCTGTATGTTTTATTTTGGGTAGTTTCTGCTGCTATGTATTCAAGTTCACTAATCTTTTTTTTTTCTGCAACGTATAATCTGCAGTTAATCATACCCGATGTAGTTTTCATCTCCTAAATTATAGTTTTCATCCACAAAAGTTTGATTGGGTTTTATAATAATTTTCCTTTTCTTTACTTGACTTTTCAAATACACGTGTTACAATTATTCTATATGTTTTAATGCCCTTGTCTGTTTATTTCAAACTCTGTTTTAGGACTGCATCAGTTTCAATTGACTAATTGTTCCCCTTATTAAGAATCTTATTTTCCCACTTTTTTAATATATCTATCAACTTTTTATTGGATGCCAAATATTGTGAGTTTTACCTTGTTGAATGCTGAATATTTTTGTATTCCTATAAATATTCTTGAGCTTTGTTCCAGAATATTTGATTCTTTCAGGTTTTGCTTTTGAGACTTACTAGACAGGACTAGAACAGTGCTCAAACCAGGGCTAATGGTTTCCCACTCTTACAGCAGGCCCTCTGTGTACTCTACCTCATGCTCCATGAGTCACAAAATTTTTCCAGTCTGGCTGTGGTCATAGGCACTACTCCCAGCCCTGTGTGAGCATTGGACACAATTATCTCTATTTCTTTCAAGTTGTTCCTTCCCCAGTCACAGATTCATCACATGCATGCACAAATAAGTACTCTGCTCAATACTCAAAGGGGACCCCCTGCAATCTCTAAGGTTCTCTTTGTGTAGCTCTCTGATTTCTAGTACACTGTTCCATGAATTCTAACTAATTTGGTCTACCTGGACTTTCAGCTTCATCTTCTCACTCAGCGAATCTTCCAGGTTACTCTGGGGTTTTCTTCCCTTCTCTGTGACACATAGAAGTTTGCTTAAGGCATCAAGGTAAAGCAATTAGGTCTCAGCTAATTTGTTTTCCATCTCTCAGAGATCAGTGTTCATCGTCTGATGTCTAGTATCTTAAAACCATTGTTTCATTTGCACTGTCTATAATTTTGGTTTATTTTGTAGGGTATTTCTGTTCCTTCCATTTTGGTTAGAAATGAAAATCTTCCCTTCATTAGGTTTTCTATTCCAACAGTGCCTAGTTCAATGCTCATTAAATATTTGTTAAATGTGAAGTTTATGATGAAGTTATTATTTTTGTATTTCTAATATTAACATCATGAGATATTTTATTAAGTGGGGAATACTGGAACCAAAAATAGTATTCATTTGCAAAATAAAACCTAAGAGCTAAGATATGCTTCTACCAATTGGTCTGGTATCAGATCTCATTAGGCAAGAGAACTTCATAGAAACTTGCAAAGAATATTTCTGCATGTAAGATGAAGAGAGAGCCTTTTTCTCTCTGAAGAAAACTTTCATGGGAAAATGAGCTTCATTAGTTTGCTTTTCCTCCCTGTTTCATGTTAATAGCAGTTATACATCTGGAATAAAGAAGCAGAGCTGAATGAATTTCCCCAGGATCTAACACATGAAAAATACCAGACATAGCAAAAGGGGAATAGATTTTATTCAATCTCAGCACAATATTCTTCAAATATTAAATATACAAAAGTCAGTCTATAACACATACCAGTTCTTTTTTATTCTCTCTTCTCTCGGTCCTAGTAGCGCTTTCTAACTCGGTAAGGAGAGTTACTTCCAATCTGTTAAAATATAAAAGTTATGTGAGGTTCTATGCAAGCAAGCTCTATAGCCTGAATTAAAGTTATGGTCTAATCTTCTAATAAATCTTTCTAATCATAAGGGTTTTAGGTCAGTAGATGTGTTAATTCTGACTAAAGTCAACCTTACTCAGTGAAGCTTCAGGAGGCCCTGATATCCTGGGATGCAGATCTGGAACAATGTCTTGCATTTTGGTAATAATAGGTATAGTGTTTATTTGGCTAGACCCTATGGGGACTTTAGCCTCATATTGCTAGAGAAATAACTAATGCTAATATTTGCAAAGAAGATTCCAAGTTTTATTTTTTACTGTGCTATACCTGGCCTCATGCTTGGGGGAGGGAAGATATTTTTTGCAACCCTTTGGCTAAGAGAAGAAAATAGGTAAGGCTGTTTTAGAGTGTTCTGGGAGAATGGTCTGTTGTTACCTGCCTATGGCAGAAAGGGACAGCTGTTACCTATATTTTTCAGTTGAAATTCTGTGAGCTACTCAGCTTCAAAAGGTCTTTAGGTTCATTGTCTCCAGAAGGCTTAGGGTCCCACAGCATGACTGTCTCAGGGAGTGTAGTTAGTTCAGCCATAACTCTCTCAAAGTGTCAGTTACTTTTTTGGATTTGCTATTACAGACTCAGCATGAAGCAGCTTGCTGGTTTGACTGAAACATCAGACTTTAGGAAGTTCATTTGTTGTAACTTCCATAGGTCATCATAGGCAATCATGAAGTATTGTTCAGAGAAATTAGTTAGCTGGAAAAATAAATTTATCCTCCTTTCTTTGGGTCAATTAAAGAAGACCTTCACCCCTTGACCACAGAATCTTCCAAAGTGTGATCACAGAAATGCTCAAGGAGAGTGGTCTCTGGAGGTAGTGTTAATGGGGGTTATTGAGTAAAGAAAAATGGTTGACACGGTGCCCCTGAGCTTACTCCTCTATTGGGGTTTTAGCTACTCCTTCCCCAGTTCACTGATTCTGTAAAGATTTGTCCAGTGTGTCTTATGTGGCAGCCATTTTATTTGGTGTTGGTGATCATGGCAACAACACAGTCCTGGCCTCTGACTTCATGGAGCTTACTATCACACAGAAGTAATAGATAGTTTTTTAAAAACCAAGTAATTGCAGTTGTGACAAGTGTTGTGCAGAAGTATAAGGTGCTATGATATCATAGAAAAGAGGGAACTAACACAGTCTTGTGGGGCTCAGATTGGTGATGACCACAGTCTCTCTAAGGAAGTGCCACTTTGGCTGAAGTTTTTATGATAAGTTGGAGTCAGCAAGGTGACAAAGAATGAAGTCATTCTTCCTTTCCCACCCAGATGACACAGTAGAAATTGTCTGAAGAAATTCAGTGTTACACCAGAGAAGGCATTTTATGTACAGGAAAAAATCAGGGTATGAGTATTGGACATCAGTTGGTCAGTCTCATTAGCTGAGTGTCAGCCAAGGGCCAAGCTCCATATTCAGTGAAGGAAGATGGGATCCAAGGGATGTATGAATTAGTTGAATGCCTGCTGTGTGCCTGGCACAAAGATGGAGCTTATATAAGTTTTGTCACTAATAGTAATAACAATATTATGATGTAGATAAGATTATCTCCATGTGATCAATGAGGTAAGTAAAGTACTGAGAGTTAAAGCCCTTGCTTCATGTTCACAGATGGTGAGGAGAATTGATGGGATACAAATCCAGATTTCTAGTTATTTCATGTTGCCTTCCAAAACCACAAAGGAAATAGGTTATCATGAGAGGCTCTGGGTCTACTGACATAGTTAAAATCCTTAAAATGAATCATAGTCATGTGCTTGCTTATTTATTGTGTTTTCATGACTAAATTGAAAGTTCTATCAGGTCAGGGACCCTATCTGCTTTTGTATGCTGCTCTATACCCTGTGCCTAGCAAAGTCAATGGAAGTAGTAGATATTCCATAAGAATTTTTCATGTAAATGGATGTAAAGACAGATAAGACAGCCTGAAGTGAAGAAATATCTATAAACATGTAATTGTCATATAATGTAGGAGATGATAATATTGGTAAGAGAAATTCATCTACGTTGCTATGGGAGTTCACAGGAGAGAGATCTCTCTTCTAACTGGAGGAATCAGGAAATTCTTCAGGGCGTAAGACAGTCTTGAAAACAGCATAGCTAGGGTGAGCACAGATGGGAACAAGTGCATGCACAACAAAGAAACAAGATGATCAAACACACAAAGACTATAAATCTAAGATCCTGTATAGAGAACAGCAAGAAATTTAGTTTTACTAAAATATAGTGTGGTATGAAAGAAGATTCTGGAAGTTTAGACTGAGAGAGCTCAAGATTCTAAGGAACCTAGAATCTGGTTGGGGAGAGGAGATGTGACTATGAATTGATACAAAAGAGAGATAGATGTTGTTCTGGGTGTCTGTTGCAACATAACAAACCACACAAAACTTAGTCACTTAAAACAATGATGATCATTTATTTAGCTCACAAATCTGCAATGTAGGCAGGGTTCAGCAGGGGAAGTCTCTGTTTTACAGGCAATAACTAGAGTGGATCAAAGGTAGTTGGAAGGGTGGCTCTCTTATGTCAGGATGTTGATGTACACTCATACCTGGGACCTCAACTCCTCAATAGAGCTGTCAGTGGGAACACCTACCCATGGCCTCTTCACGTGGCTTAGGCTTCCTCACAACATGGTGGCTGGGTTTCAAGTGCAAGCATCCCAAAGAAGACCAGGTGGGAGCTGTATTGCCATTTTATAACTTAACTTCAGAAGTAATATAGCGTCACTTTGTCTTTAGTCACAGGCCCACCCATATTCAAGGGGAGAGAACAAGACTCAACCTCTCATTGGGAGGAGTGTCAACATCATATTATAAGCAGAGTGTATGGGATAGGATATGTTGGTGCAGCCACCTTTGGAAAATACAGTTTAAAAGTGTGTTCTATTGCAAATCTACTGGGTACTCTGGAGTAAACAGAGAGACAAAAAGATCTTCCTTTGCCCCAGAGGTGTGTATGATCTGTTGGTGGCAGGGAGTGGGGTAGGTGTGTGTATGTATACTGGGGACAGGTGTGGAGAAAGCCACACACTCAATGCCGGTAAGAATCTCTATGTGGTAAGTGCTTGTTTGGGTTGCGTGATCATGCTGATGAAAGGAAGAATCCACTCATTTACTCCCTGACTTGCACAAATAAGGCTATGCATTTAAAATGCTCAATCCAAGATTTAGTGAACAATAAAATATGCTGTTGAAACAAAGAAGGTATAGATGTGGATCAGTCAAGTTCTAAGAAATCTTCAGCAAATGCTACTTGCTATTCAGTAGACCAGATTCAATTCTGTGAAACCTTTGGGATGCTGAGCCAATGTTCCTAAACCCACATGTGGTTCTCCAGAGTCAAACAGAAGGTGCAGAGAAAATGCTTCTGTTAGGTGATCAGACATGGTGCTCAAATATTTGAGCACGGCAATGTTCTGTCATTTTCCCTGTAACTTCAAATCCTTCAGGTGTTGCTACCATTTTCTTTGTGGTAATAAGTCCAGTCCATGTTATTCCATAATTTCTCTTTCTCTCTGTCATGCTCTCTCTCATTCATTCTAATGTAAGCTGAGCTGACAGCCAGAGAAATCAGGAGAATCCTCACAGGTCTGCTAGAAATAAAACTAATGAAAAGAAGAAATGACTGGATGAACATGCATGTCAGATTTGGACAGAACTGGGGCAGAGGTGTCTCTGAAGGTGAGAAGAAGACCAAGGGGAATAGTCTGGCAGGACAAGTCCACAGGGAGGAGGCATCTCTGTGTTTAACACTAGTGTCAAGTTCCTTGGCAGCCTGAGTCTCTGTGCACTAGAGCAGATTTAAAACAAGTGCAGGGGAAAAATCTTGACCCCTGGTTGGATGCTCCTTCAGCTCACCACTGAGCTCAGATGGGTTCACCTGCTACTCAGGCCTTGTCTTTTTTGTGCTCCTTCACTTTCACCCAATTGCCATAGCCTGACTCCTGGCTGGATTGTCTGTTCTGGTATGCATGGCTGTCCTCTACTGGCAGTAGCAATTACCTGGTCCCTGGGAGCTTACCCTATGCCTGGCCTGCACTGCAGGAATCACTATTCCCTCCCACCTGAGTAGAGACTGGCCTCTACCCAAAGACCTCTTTCTTTCCTCTGCACCTGGTCCCTTTTTGACTTTATGCCTGAAATTCCAGATTCTGCCTTCGACGTCTCCCCATGACATGACCCCTTAAGGCCTCTCTTCTATGTTTGTGGCTCTCCCGCTCCTGCTGCCATGGTTATGACCACTTGCATCTGCCTACATTATCTCATGAGAACATGGTAGGAGAAAAGGGGATTAGAAAGAAGAGTGATTCCTGTCCCTACCAGAGGCAGAAATGAACTATGTAGGAAACGGAAAGTAATGTTTTGCATCCCCTTTCAATTCTACCCGTGTTCTTCATCAGATAATAATCATATATTCTTCCAGCAGGGAGTGGCATCTGCACACTCTTCCATTGTTGAGGTCATAACCTAGGAATTATCCAACCAAAAAGAAGCCTCTACCCTCCCAGTTAGACTCTCTATCTCTATTTTTCTCTTATTACAATCTTTCCCCATACTGTTTCCAGAATGACCTGTGTGCAATAGAAATCTCACATCACTCACATAAGTTCAAACACTTGAGTGGATCTTTATTGTCCTTAGAATACATCCAAGCAAATTCCAAACCACTAAATAGGGCTACAAAGTCCTTCATAACCTGGCCCTTAGTTCTGTTTCAAGCTTAACTAAGAGGTGAAGTAAGTTCCTTGAAGATGGGGACTGTGCCAAGTTTTTGTTCACCACTGTATTCCAATACTAAGAATAGCACTTGGCACATAGGAGATTCTCAATACATTGTTGTTAAATGGACGGATGACATAACTACTGCAAAGTCAGACTTCTGAAGGCAGTCCTGGGATGAAGTAAATTTTCCATGAAGCCTTTGGTCTTAGTTCATTTTTATTGCTATAAAGGAATACCTGAGGCTGGGTAATTTGTAAAGAAAAGAGGTTTATTTTGCTCACAATTCTGCTGGCTTAAAGACTGGACATCTGATGAAAGCCTCAGTCTGCTTCCACTCATGGCAGAAAGCAAAGGGGAGCTGGCATGTGCAGAGATCATAAGGAGAGGGGGGAAGCAAAAGAGAGGGGAGGGAGGCACCTGCCTCTTTTTAAAAACTAGCTCTCATGGGGACTAATACAGCAAGAACTCACTCACCTCTCCCATAGGGAGGGGATTAATCTATTCATGAGGGATCCACTCTCATGACCCAATACCTCCCACTAAGCTTCACCTGCAACATTGAGAATCAAATTTCAACATGAGATTTGAAGGAGTCAAACATCCAAACTATGGCATCTTTGATTAAGGTCCATTTCAGTAAAAGATTTACATGAAACATTCTGCCTTAAATAGTACCCCAATTGACTGGAAAAAATGGTGGACTAGAAGCAGCCTGCCAGCACACTGCACTCAAGGAAAGAAGTGAAAAGTGCACGCAGCTGCCTATGTACAGATCATTCTTTGCTAAAACAACATTGTGAAATCATAGAGAAGCAATGTGGGACACTCATTGTGGAAAAAAAAAAGGTGATGGGGCTATACACAAAACAAGATCAGAGAGCAAGCAGGGAAGAATAGGAGAATAGAGCACTGGGGTGCACCATGTTAACCCTGCTGGTGCAGTGCGGATTGTGAGATGGCCCCCTCCACCACCACAGACCTCTACCTGGTCAGACTGGGGACCTGCCTGGAGTCTGTGCAGAGCCATTGCACCAGACAACAGGTGCAGTGGGGATCAGGCTAAAGCCATCCTGAGCTCTTGGGTACATGGTACCAGGTCCTCACCGGGCTGGGGAGGGAGTGGACTAACTGACGGCTTCTGTGAGCCATACCCTGTGATGTGAAGCCAAGTGCTTCTCCCCTAGAGCCCAGTGAGATCTGAGCTGAGAATTGATCAGGGTGCAGCAGGCTCCAACCTGAGAGGCTTTAGGCCACTACTTTGCCAGGTCCCGGGTGGGGTGGTAATAACTCCATGGTCCCTGGGCCACTGGAACCTACCTTTCTCCACCTGACTTGGCATCCACAGGGTCTCTGAGCCTGTGGAACAGCCTGCCACTTGTTCAGCCCCAACTCTGCCCTCCAGGCCCCACTGCCTCCTGCCTGCTCAGCGCTGACCCTGCCCTCCAGGCTGGATCAGCCCCACCATCTGCACAGCCCTCCCTCTGGCTCAGAGGCTCTGCTCAGAAGCTCTGCTTCTGGCTCCTTACCAGTCCTGGCTCTGAGTCACTCACACCGGAGCCCCAGGCTCCACCTCTGTGCCCCCAGAACTCCTGCCAGGCCCAAGATCCCACCCCTAAGACTTCAGCACTGCATCTGGACCCCAAGACCCAGCCCCAGGGAATCTACCACCACTTTAGGGCCAGAGGAACCACTTCAAAGTCCAACACCCCACCCAGGGATCCCCCTAGCCTCCAGTCACCAGTACCTAGCAACCTGGTTTGAACAAATGCCCACAGCCAGGAACCCATGACAACCTCATCTAGCTGCTGTTGTTGCCTCTGTGTGTAAACCCTGGGTAGGGCAATCCCCACAACATCACCCTTAGTGAAGAGGGTCTCGCCCAGCTCCCAACTCAAACCTCCTACAACTATCTGGTGAACAAACCAATACCCACCACAAAGAGCATTCAGCATAGGCTTAAGCAGAGGAAACCACAAGCAAAAAGAATAAATCAGAACAGCTGTATTACAGGCTTCTAGTGCACACTCCCCTCCTCTGCCATGTCAATATTCTAGAGTAGGAAGGAAAATAAGCACCATCCAGGGATCTCCTTTTCTTCTAATCAAGCAGGAGGGTTCCCATCAAGAAACACATTCCCTGCAAACCTATTAGCTCTGAGTTGAGAAAAGAGGTTTCAGATGAGAAGAAACCATCAAAAGAACCCTCATGACATAAAAAAAATCAAAACAGATTGACACCCACCAAAGGATCACAATGGAGTTACAGTATTGATCTCTAACTACAAGGAAATTTTCAAAATGACAGAAATGAAATTCAGAATATGGATGGCAAACAAGATGAATGGAATTGAAGAGAAAATTGAAAATCAACAAAAAGAATCTTAAAAAAAATCAGGAAATTAATAAAAATGTCACTAAAGAACTAGACAAAATTAGGAAGCATATAATAGAACTTAGATAAATGAAAGATTTTCATTTTGAAAATGAGGATTTTCAAAACACAGCAGAAAATTTCAGGAACAGATTAAAGTGAGGAGAAGAAAGAATCTCAAAGCTTAAAGGCAAGGCTCTGGAATTAACCCAATCATTTAAACAGACAGAGAAGAGAACAACAATAGCAGAGCAATTGCTTAGAGAGATATGGGACTATGAAAAGTGAACAAACATACAAATTACAGGCATTCCTGAGGGAGAAGAAGAAAGCACTGAAAGCATGGAAAATCTTTTTGAGGGAATTATTGATAAAAACTTCCTTGGTATCATCAGAGATCCAGATATCCAGAAACAAGATGGTGATTGAACGCCAGGAGGATTCATAGCAAATAGGACATCTCCAAGACACATAGTAATAAACCTGGCCAAAGTCAAAATGAAAAAGAAAATCCTACAAGCAGCTAGATTCAAGCAACAACTGAATTACAAGGGAAATCCCATCAGTATAACAGCAGACTTCTCAGCAAAAATCTTACAAGCCAGAAGGGAGTGTGCCCCCATTTTCAATCTTCTTAAGCAGAACAACTGCCAGCCTAGACTTTTGTATCCTGCAAAACTAAGTTTCACATTTGATGGAAAAACTAAGTCTTTTACAGACAAGTAAACATTGAGAGAATTTGTTATAACTAGACCTGCCCTGAAGAGGTTACTCAGAACCACATTACACACAAATCTGATTGATTCTGGTCAGTGTAAATTCACCCAAAAGCTAAAGCTCAGAGCCCATATAATGTAATGGCTCAAGAAGTAAAACAAAGTAATGAGGTTCTACCCAACGGGACGAAAAAAACTGCATCCCACTTATTGATACTTTCAATAAATGTAAACGGCTTAGATACCCCACTCAAGAGATGTAGGCTGGCTGAATGGGTAAAAAAATACAAGTCAAATATTTGCTGTCTCCAGGAAACACATCTAACCCACAGACTCAATGTGAAGGGATAGAAAAAAATATTCCATGCAAATGGAAATAAAAAGAAAGCAAGTGTAGGCATTCTCATATCAGATAAAATAAACTTCAGATCAACAATAGTAAAGAAAACAACAGTGGTCATCATATAATGGTAAAGGGAGCATGTCAACAAGAAAACATAACAATCCTAAATATTTACACACCTAACATAGGTGCACCCAGATTCATAAAACAAACCCTACTAGATGTAAGCAAAGTGATGAACAGCATCATCATAATTGCTGGGGACTTTAACACCCACTGACAGAACTTGACAGACCCTCCAAGTAGAAAATAAAGGAACAATGGACTTAAATTAGACTCAAGAGCAAATGGGCCTAACAGATATTTATAGAACATACTAAAACTACTGAATATACATTCTTCTCATCAGCACATGGAACATTCTCTAAGACTGATCATCTCTTAGGCCACAAAACATGTCTCAACAAATTCAAAAAAAAAATTATACTGTGTATCTTCTCAGACTTCAGTGGAATAAAATTAGAAATCAACTCCAACAGAAACACTCATCTCTACACAAAGGCATGGAAATTAAACAATCTACTGCTGAATGATTATTGAGTCGAGGAGGAAATTAAGATGGGAATCAAAAGATTCCTCAAACTAAATGACATAAGGGAACAAAGAAAATAATATGGAAGGTTAATAAAATAAAAAGTTGGTTCTTTGAAAAGAGAAACAAAATTGATAGTCCTCTCACTACATTGACCAGAAATAGAAAAGAAAGGATCCTAATAAGCTCAATTAGAAATGACAAAGGAGATATTACAACTAATACCACAGAAATACAAAATATCATCTGTGAACACTATAACAATATCTATGCACATAAACTCAAAAATGTTGAGGAAATGGACAATTCCCTGGAAACACACAACCTCCATGGCTCAATCAGAAAGAAATAGAACTCCTGAACAGACCAATAATGACGAACAAAATTCAAGCAGCAATAAAAAATCTTCCAACAACAACAAAAAGTCCTGGACCAGACTGTTTCACAGCCAAATTTTATCAGACCTACAAAGAAGAATTGCTTTCCATACTACAGAAATTATTTCATAACATTGAGAAGGAAGGAATCCTCCCAAACTCATTTTACAAAGCCAATATAACCTTAATATCAAAGCCAGGAAAGGGTACAACAATAAAAGGAAACTACAGACCAGTATCTCTTGTGAATATAAATGCAAAAATCCTCAATAAAATTCTATCAAGCCAAATTAAGCAAAACATCAAAAAAATAATCCACCACAACCAAGTGGGCTTCATCCCAGGGCTGCAAGAATGGTTCAACATACTTAAATCCATAAATGTGATTCACCACAGAAACAAAAGCAGAAACAAAGATCATATGATCATCTCAATGGGTGCAGAAAACGCATCGACAAAATTCAGGACACTTTTATGATAAAAACTCTTAACAACAAAGGAAGAGATGGAACATATCTCTAGATTATAAAAGCCATATATGATAAAGGCACACCCAACATCATGCTGAATGGGGAAAAGTTGAAAGCATTCCCACTCAAAACTGTAACAAGACAAGAATGTCCACTGTAACCACTTCTACTCAATGTAGTGCTGGAAGTCCTAGCCAGAGCAATCAGGCAAGATAAGGAAATTAAGCATACCCAGTTGGAGAAAGAGAAGGTGGAACTATCACACTTTGCTAATGATATATGATCGTCTATCTGGAAAACCCCAAAGATTCCTCCAAGAGACTTCTGAAATTGATAAATAAATTCAGCAAAGTCTAAAGTTACAAAATCAATGTATACAAATCAGTAGCATTCCTATACAACAACAACAGGCAAGTTAAGAATCAAATCAAATACTCAATACCTTTCACAATAGTAACAAAAGAAGATAAAATACCTAGGAATATATTTAACCAAAGAGGCAAAAGACCCCCTACAGGGAGAACTATGAAACACTAAGGAAGGAAATTGCAGAGGATTTATATATATATTCATGCCCGCGCGCGCGCACACACACACACACACACACACACACACACACACACACACACACACACTGTGGAATACTACTCAGCCATGAAGAATGATGACATAATCTTTTTTACAACAATTTGGATGGAACTGGAGACCATTATCCTAAGTGAAGTATATAAAGAATGGAAAAACAAACACCACATGTACTCACTATTAAAGTGGAACTAACTGATCAACACTTACATGCACAGATAGAAGTAAAACTCAACAGAAATCAAGCTGGGGGGAGGGTGGAGGAGGGGATGGGTGAAATCACACCTAATGGGTACCATGTACGCTATCTGGTTGATGCACACACTTATAACTTTAACTCAAGCAGTACAAAAGAAGTGCACATAACCAAAACATTTGTACCTTCAAAATATTCTGAAATCAAAAAAATAATACTCCCAGTAAAAGTGTCTTTTCTATATTTTTTTATTTTTAAATTTCAGAATATTATGGGGGTCCAAATATTTTGGTTACATATATTACCTTTTCACCACCCAAGCCAGAGCTATAAGCATGCCCATCCCCCAGACAATGTGCTTGGTACCCATTAGTTGTGAATTTACCCACCCCCCTCCCATCTGCCTGGCACCTGATCAATATTACTTCCATGTGTGCACCTAAGTGTTGATCAGTTAGTACCAATTTGGTGGTGAGTACATGTGGTGTTTGTTTTCCCATTCTTGTGATACTTCACTTCAAAGAATGGGCTCTAACTCCATCTAGGATAATACAAGAGGTACTAGTTCACAATGGATAACAGACTTAAATCTAAGGCATGAAACCATAAGAATTCTAGAAGAAAATGTTGGGAAAACTCTTATAGACATTGGCCTAGGCAAAAAAAAATTTATGAAAAAGACCCCTGAAGCAATCACAAAAGCAACAAAAATAAATGAATAGGACCTGATCAAATTAAAAAGCTTCTGCACAGCCAAGGAAACTATCATTAGAGTGAATAGACAACCTACAGAATGGGAGAAAATATTTACATGCTACACATCTGATAAAGAGCTGATAACTAGAATCTATATAGAACTTAGGAAAATCAACAAGAAAAAATCAAACAACCCCATTAAAAAGTGGGCAAAGGACATGAACAGAAACTTTGCAAAAGAAGACAGAATAATGGCCAGGAAACCTATATAAAATTGCTCAACATCTCTAATCATCAGGGAAATGCAAATCAAAACCACAATGAGCTATCACTTAACTCCTGTGAGAATGGCTTTTATCAAAAAGTCTAATCTTTGACCAAGCAGACAAAAATATACTTTGGGGAAAAGAATCCCTGTTCAATTAATGGTGCTGGGAAAATTGGATTGCCACATGCAGAAGATTGAAACTGGATCCACACCTCTCACCTGTCACAACAATCAACTCCCGATGGATAAAAATACCTTCAACATATTCATTTTGGTCACTTGGAAATACCTATTTCCCATTGTTAAAACCCGTAAAATAAGAGGATTTCTCTTTCAGATACTAGAGCTTAACCATGGGAATGAAGTGTAGCAATGCAGTGAAGCACAGAGGTTTGAAGTCAGACAGCTCTGTGTTGGGTCCAGCTCCTTCAGGCACTGGCTGCGCAATGTCAGGCCAGTTCTGCAACCTCCCAGAGCCTCAGTGCTCTCCTTTGAAGATAAGGAAGATAATGGTATCTGCCTCATAAGGCTCTTGTGATGATTAGATGCCAGGTGTTTAGTAAGTACTCAGCATTATTAGTGACATAACTTCCATTTCTCTTCCTCTTGCCATGCCTCCAACAGGACCTTCACTGCAGCAGAGCCTAGAGTCAGTTGCTGTGATGTCTCCCTGTGTCACCGGGGCAGAGCCACCCCTGTGTGGAGAGGATGCTTACTTGGCTGTGGTGTAGGGGCCCAGGCTCTTGTGTCACTGTACTGGAAGGCCCTCCTCAGTGTCCTCTGACCGTTTGCCTTATAGCCTCTTCCCCCACCCCACCTTCAGGCCTGATCATCTCCTCCCATCCATCTTCATGGCACCCTGTCCTAGGTGAGGTTTTCTCTCAGAAAACTAGATTTCTGGAGAAACACAGTCTTCAAAGGCCTGTGCACTTCATGTCAAGGTAGACTGATGGCAGAATTTCCTTAATTCTGCCCACAGAAATGCCCTAGATGTGCCTCTTACCTCTTCTCTGAGCATATAACCCAGCCCTCCATGTGGTCAATATCCCAGACATTCCTCTCTCCCAAACCCACAGCATTCCAAACCCCAGTCCACTCAAACTCTGCACCATGTCTACCTATGTGTGTGCCTGGCTCACCTTTTAGTAAGTTCTTTGTGAGTCTCTTTTCTATGTCAGTGCTTCCCCAACATCTGGGGCAGTGTACTGGGCAGTAAATGTTCATTAAGTTGTTTGTTTTAGTCATAGGCAAAATATATGCATCATATTACACTTTATAGTTTTATACTCCATCAGATTAGAGATACACTCAAATCTGCATAGGAATTTGGTTTAGTGTGGTCGGATCATAGTGGTTGTAGGGAAAATATTAGCTTCTCTCAGAAAGTCTGCATTTATTGAGTACTTACTATGTGACATGTATTATCCTACTATACTTATATTTCATTTAATTATATATATAATTCCATTTAATTATATAATATAATACATAGTATATATAACATACAAATTTCATATATATATATATAATTTTCTATTTTAGATTAGAAAATGTAGGCTCCATACTAAACAAATGTTCCAAGGTAGTATTCACATTCCATTAGTCATATATAGGACAAGCTGCATAATTTAGAGGTCCCAGTAAAAAATTAAAATGCAGCCACCCTTGTTCAAAAATTATTAAGAATTTCAAGGCAGTGCTAGCAGAGCATTAAACCAAGCATAGTGCCCTGGTCCTGTGCAACTGTATAGGTTTCCGGCTCATGAAGTCAGCTGTGGTCATATAGCTACATCAAGCTAAAAGGGTCACTGGGAAATTCAGGCTTTAGTTGACTGAGTGCATGAATCTAGGAAAAACTTGGGGGTTTTAGTATTTAAAGAAGGGGGGAAATAGATTTGGGGCAAAAAACTACCGTCTCTGTGCTGCCAATAAAGTCAGACCCAATAAAGACAGATTCCAAGGCAGACTCAAGATTCAAACCCAGGTGTGTCTTACAAGAAAGCCCTTAATCTCAACCACCCCATACCAGTCTGAGAGATGAGAGTCAGGAGTTTGCAGTTAACTACCAGTATGTAGGTGTTCCTTGGACTTTGTGACCCGTCATCTCTATTCCTTCAGTGTAGTCTTCCAAAACCGCTCCTACTCCAGTACAAACATATCCTCTATTTAGTAGTGTCATTGGGAACAGTGACAAAAAGAAGCCACTATAAGAGTCGGCATAGAATCAAAGTCAAAAACCAGTGGCTGAAACAAGAGAGACGTTTCCATCCCTCACATACAATAGTCTGAGTATAGGTGGGCCAGGACTGATGTGGATGCTCCATAATATCAGGGGTCCAGGCTTCTTCTATCTCAGAGCTTTGCTATCAACGTGCAGGCTCCACCTCTGGTCTGAGATTGCACCTCAGGTTCCCACCATCAAGTCTCATGTCCTGGCTAGTGGAGAGAGGAAAAAGGAAGTGGAAGACACGACTGCTAGTTGCAAACATCACTTCTCTTCCTAATCTGTTAGTCACAATTTAGTCACATGGTCACACCTAGCTGAAATGGAACCTGGAAAATGCATATGTCCAGATAAACTTTGAGGACTCTATTACTAAAGGAAGGGGAGAGTAGGTATTGGGAGATCACTAGCTATCTCTGCCATGGTCAATATAATTAAAAAATATTGAGTTTGATCCGGCATGGATGTTTCTTAGAGGCTCAAAAGAGAGTGAGCATTGATTCATCAAGGTTAGTAAATTTAGGTATTCATGTTCTTACACAGATTAAGACTACTCACCTTTAGAACCAGACTATTTTACTATGGAACATCATTCCTTTATATTACTTTTTGTATATATTTTAACATCAATTTTTTATTTCATAAATGCTATAATTGGATTATAATTGTTAGTACTGTCATTGGTAATGACTTATTTTTTAAATGAGAAAAATAGTCATTTTGGGGGGTTAGATATATAAGCCAATTTTGTGTACATTTCAGTTGGAAGAGGTGTAGGTGTTCATAAGATGTCAGTTTTGCCAGATGCCCCCAGATACATGGTAATATATAATCAAATCCATACACGTAATCATGTATTTAATAATAAAAGCAATATATATGTTTATATATAAACACATAAAATATACATATGTTATATATAATTGTATGTTACTACACATATATTAATATTTAATTATATTTTAGTATGGTGATTGAAAATATAAGGCAATACAGGGCTCTAGTAAATTTCCAGTTGTACAAACTGGGGACATCACATTATGGGAAATAAAAGCTTCAAAATACTTACCAATTTTTTCTCAAGATATGGGTTTCATTATATCTGAAATGTGAAACATTTCCCAATGTTTTCTTCTTGTTTTGTCCCATTTCACAATACTTCAAATGAAGAGGCAAGAATTTTCAAAATGTGTATTGCATGGATGCACTCTCATTCTAAATAACCTAGCCTAGATGACTCTGCTTATAGACACCTGAAAACCTCTCTATTAGGAACAGAGGGAAAAAAGGAGAAAACATAAGCAGAGTGGCCTTCTGGATATATATCCATCCAATCTGACTTTTAACTATTTTCTAAATTAGGCCAGATAAGAAAAGGTCACAGTGTGCTACGGTTCACAATGTGCCATGCGTTCTTTACTTCAGAAATGGTATGCATCCACCACTAGACTAGAACTATCGGGACCCCACCCGTGCCCATGGCAGGCATTAGTAATCAACCACTGCACTATTTCTAGGCAGCTGCTTTCAGCTGATGAGAATTAACACGAGATGAGATCTATCTGTCATCTGTATTTTCATGTAAGCCTTTAGTCTAAACCCATTCAACAGCTATAATAGTGGAAACTGGGTTTTTAAAGATAATGAACAGTTATGTCTCTCAGGAGGAAGCTAAGAAAAAGGAAAAAATATAATGCAGTGTGATAAAACCTTAAAGGTGAACATGGGATCCTGTGGGAGCCCAGAGAGCAGAGTGGAGGATGGGAGAGACACAGGAAAGAATTCATGGAGGAAGAAGCCATTAAAGTCACAGACTCAGAATAAAACGTTTCTGGCACAGAAATACAGGTTGTGTGTGGTTGTTTTCTCTGATCTGTTCTACACAGTGAATTTGACAGTGAGGGTTATGCCGCCTGACACATCTTCTCTTGCAGCTTAGTGTGAATCACTTCATCTGAGAAGAGCCTTCGAGATACAAGCAGTCCTCCTGTACCGAGGACAGAGGGTGGAGAATATTGACATGAACACTTGATAATGACAACAATTTTGAAAGTTCATCAAAATAATCATCATTTGGAAACATCTGTCTCATACATGGAATGGAAACAAAAGCCAATGTGACAGGGTTGGATACTTCCTGGGCCAAGGAAACCACACTGAGAGAGTCCTTCCCCTTCCCAACCTCATAAAGCAGCATGTGGCTTGCGGGCTGCTAGAGTCAATGAAAGTCCTCTGCAGCCAGGCGCCAGGGATGAGAAAAAAGCCAGCATGTACTGCGAGTGCGGTGCCTGCAGCAATGGAAACCTCACTCTCCCCCAGAGCTTCCTGGGAAGCTCCTGCAGCATTTAAAATGCGGGTGGGAAGTGGAGAGAGGGCAGGAAACCTGCATGATAAATTCTAGTCATAACAAGTTTTAAAATGACATTAAAGCCTTCAAATAATTGGTAGAGCAATTTCCTGAGGATGCTCTACCAAACAGCAAAAGAAGACTATTCTCCTCAGGAATAGTTTATTATGTTCATTCTCCCTAAAATCATCACCTGTCAATCCTCACTGTGGCCCTGGTGGACAGTGGGATTTGACTACTGTTAAAAGAAAACGGCCGGGCGTGGTGGCTCATGCCTGTAATCCTAGCACTCTGGGAGGCCAATGCGGGTGGATCGTTTGAGCTTAGGAGTTCGAGACCAGCCTGAGCAAGAATGAGACCCTGTCTCTACTAAAAACAGAAAGAAATTATATGGACAACTAAAAATATATAGAAAAAATTAGCCAGGCATGGTGACACTTGCCTGTAGTCCCAGCTACTTGGGAGGCTGAGGCAGGAGGATGACTGGAGCCCAGGAGTTTGAGGTTGCTGTGAGCTAGGCTGATGCCATGGCACTCTGGCCTGGGCAACAGAGTGAGACTCTGTCTCAAAAAAAAAAAAGAAGGAAAACAAAAATGGAGGCCATGGTTTAGATGTATCCCAAGGCCAACTGCCCATAGGCACATAGCCAATTCTTAAGTTATCCTGATGTTTCCAAAATGCTAGCTCTCGTTATGCATGAAACCCAAAACATAAGCTTTTCATCATTGTCAGCATAATTCAAAGAAATTAAACCAATCAGCTACAGACAAAGCAGCTTAACCAGCTCTGCTTAGCTTAAAAAGAATGTTAATGTGTAACAGCCAATCAAGAAAAAAAGCTCAAAATACTTCTTCCTTTACGCTTTTTAAACTGTACTGTATCTGCTGTGAGTGGGACCTCTTATCACTTTTGGTTTGAGGTCTCCCGGTTCCTGAACTACTCTTTTGCATGCACACTAAACTTTTAAATTTTTTCTAACTTGATCTGGTTTTATTTTTGACATACCTGACTTTGATCAGGTTGGCCAAACTTGCATTAAGGAGCCATTAACTTGGGCCAAAGCAATTTAGGTCTTTGTTAAAATGCAGAAGTCCCTGTCCTGGGATCTGTTAATTTCATTAGGCTCTATGAACACATTCAGATCAATGAACTTCTTAGATACCTTTGTCACAAGAGCAGAAACCCTGAGGAAAGGATGAAAGCAGATGAACACGGACGGTGGAGATTGGAGAAAAATAAGGATCTGGAGGAAGGGTCCTTTGGAGGGAGGACGCACAGATCAGCATGTAGCATCCAAATACTGGCTTCTTCCCAGGTGCCATCAGGGAGGCCCTGCTCTCTAAGTTAGGGGACTCTGGTAGAGTTGGAGAGGTAGACCCAGGCAAAACTGAGAGTTTGCTAAATACAGACTTCAGACAATGTAAGTCTGGCCATGAAAAGATCAATTCTACTTTGAAGGTTTCCCATCTTTAGTCACTTCAGTTTGGTAACCCAGTGACAAGGAGATCAGAGGATGAAATTAAAGGTGAAAGATACGAACTTTCATCCCATCTCCTCCAGTTACCAGCCAAGTGGGCAAGCCTGGCTGAGCCTCAGTTTCCTCATCTGATTGGGTATTTCCTCATCATGTTCTCTACCTCCCAGACATATCCCAAGGCTTCAGGGGCAGGGCACAGGGGAGCTTTTCTGTAAACTATAAAGTGATGTATGGAGGAAGTTCTTAATTAGCAGTAATATCATTATCCACTAGTACTACTGAAAAGATACCTCACATGCAGGATGGTGGGTCAGAAGATTAACCTTCTCATGCTCTACTCAAAAGCAAAATCCAACACTTAATTTGAGATGCATTTTTCTTTCCTTGATGGAATGCGAGGAGGAAAAAACCCCGAGGAGGACGGTTCTTTTGAAAGATTTGCTTGTGCTCTTAACTAATTTCAAAGCCCAGCTTCAAATGCAGTGAGTTGTTGCATTTGATCAGCAGTAAGGCATATCCTGCAAAAGGCAGCTCCCTGAAGGGGAAGCTGCTCCAACACCGTTTCCATGGCTTCCTGCTGTAACAGTGTTTTTTACCGAACTAAGCATTACTAATTTTAGCCACGGATTATCTGGAAAGCGAGGAAGAAATAGATGAAAGGCAATTTTTACCTGAGCCACACTGAGCCCCTGAGAACCTTTAGTGAGAAAGTTGCTGCTAGAAAAGGCAACTGCCTAACTCTGACGCCTTGGGGATGTTTGTCAACTGCTCTCCAACAGCACCTGGGTATGGGAGAGAGGTACCGTTTTTTCTGATTGAGGAGGAAATTGAAACTCAGTGGTGAAATGACTTGATTTTTAGATCATTACAGCCTGTATAAGGAAGCTGAGTGTCACCCTGGCAACCTTAATTCCCACGCTGGCCTACGGTCCAAGGCCCTTCCATTAATGGGACAGTATTTGCTCTGAGGGTTAAGTTATGTTGTTTGCTTGTTTCTGTAAGCTGCCTCAGTGACAGGACTTGCAATAAAGATTTGAATAACAGGAACAGGCAATAATCTCTCTAACAAGGCTACGTTGATTTTGAGTCAGACATTAAGGAAAAAAATAGCAGTAAACAGACTCTGTTCCTTTCATAAAGATGGAGATGCTACTTAAATAAGTGATCTTAAATTGTTTACAAAGGAGTCATAAGAGAGACAGATATATATTCCTTATGATCTTAGCCACTGTATCCTTCACAAGCAACAAATCTTCCAGATAATAATAGATTGTTCACCTGCACTTGGAAGTATTCGGGTTTCAGTGTGGGATGCAGAAGTCGTTCCTATGTGTGTGCTGAATGAGGAGGCAATGGCACCTGTGAATAGGTCCCACTAGATAGTCAAATCATGACCCTCTGTGTATCGTCTGGCTGCTCTGGCTGGCAGTGAAGGCAAAAGTGTAGGGATTACCCTCATGTAGCAGAAATCCTGGTGGGTTTCCAGGCCCAGGTACCCCCAGGATCGCTGCCCTGGGGCTGGTGGCTGCTACTCCGATGGTAGCATCTATCAAGGGTCAGACTTCAGCAGAATTCAGAATGCTCTGTTGTTTTTCTTTCCCTCTCGGAATCCTTCTTCCAGACCCTTCCTTCATACTAAGGTATAGAAAACTAATGAGAGTGATATTACCCTGCAGGGAATGTGTATTTTTCACTAATCTAAGCAAGAAGCTGAGGAGAATTACTGGCAGTCATAGCAGCAAGGGAAGAAAACCTCTTCAAAAAGTCTTCTTTTTTGAAATATTTTTTTTATTTTAGAATATTATGGAGGTACAAATCTTTAGGTTGCATATATTGCCTTTGCCCTGCCCAAGTCGGAGCTACAGGTGTGTCCATCCCCCAGGCAGTGCACACTGCACCCATTAAGTGTGAATATACCCCTCCCCTCCACCCCGCTCCCACCTGTGAAAAGTCTTCTAAGGCACAGACTGGCTCCTGTACCAGGAAACTTGGAAGGCTCATTTGAGAATACGAGGAAAAAGGGACCATCACCAGCTGTCTACCTCCAGGGATCTCTTCTGATCCAGGGAAATTCTCATTCACGATTCCTTTGGGACTCCACAGGATCACTCAAGAGTGGGCTTAGGGTCCATAAAGGGATCCTTGTGAATACTCAAATGTAATGTCTAGGCCGGCCTTGTCTCTGAATGGATTTATTCCAAATACTTGAGGGATGCCCAAGCTTCTTCCTTGTCCTAAGAGGACCATGGGACAGCACAGGTTGGGCTCATTTGTTTTAGTTCACAGTATGGTAAAGTTGCAAGAGAAATTCTTCCTGGAGGAAATGGGTCCCAAGTAGGTCTTAAAAAATAATTTATAGGGGTTAAACTGGGAAAGGAAGGAGAAGGAATTCCAGGGAAGAGAACTAGTGAAATCCAGGGGATGGAAATAGTGTGGTGGGGGACCTTAAAATTTTCCTTAGTGCGACTAGGTTTCCAAGTGGGAGTGAAGCTGGATCACTCAAGGCCTTGTGTGCCCTGCAGATGAATTTGGATAATGATCTGCAGGGAACAGAGCCACAGAGAATTGTACTAGCATTGTGGTTTTTCACATAAGAGAAAGAACTCGAGTTGTGGTGTGGAGGATGGATTGAGAGAGCAAAACTGGAAGCAAGTCCTCATCATAGACGTCTCTCTGTGTGTCATTGCTTCCTTTACTGTCTTTTTATGGATTTAGTTACTGCCGTATTAACACTTACATGGAATTTTAAAATAGCGTGGGAGATGATTATAATATGCTGCTAAATGAAAAGGCAGGATGAAAAAATTGCAAGTACAGTCTGACCTCAACAGTATCCGAAGAACAGTTACTGGAAGGAAATCTATCAAATTTTAATCAGGGGCTAAGAATTTGTCTTAAAAAAATAATCAGAGATGGATAAAATGGCCTGTGTTTAAGAAGGTTTACTTTATTTTATTTCTAAATGAAAACATAAAAACAAATTAGATTTTTATCAATAAGGGAAGGTAAAGAAAATTATAGTAAACCTAAAATACTTGTTAGTATTTTCTCACAGAAGAATAATGTGAAAATATGCAAGAAATATGTATAGGTGAAGAAAGAACTTTCCAAAGGATTATAGAGCATGATCCCATGATTCCAAATTTCTGTATTTATATATGTATGTGTGTGTGTGTGTGTGTGCGTGTGTGTGCGTTTGTAGTGGGAGGTATTTACATATTAATACCATTGTAATTTAGAGCATAAACTCAAGAATCACACACAGTACCTATGTGATGTTGGGCAAGTTTATTAACCCTGCTGTGCTGAGTTTCTTCATTCATAAAACGAGTATAATAATAGTACCTCCTTCAAAGAGTTATTGTGATGATTCATTAAGCTAATATGTATAAAGTACTTGGAGCAGTGCCTAGCACATTTATTATGTTTGGAATTTTTATTATTGGTTATACAACAAAAATGTAAGAAAAAAATGCATGCTAGACTATTTTTAGCATTCAATTTCCAGTCTATTGATTTTGAGTGACTTTCATGTGCATTATTTGTGTTATAAATTTTCTATAAATGTCATATATTAATTAAATCATCAGAGAAAAAATCTTATTAAAAAATGGAGTCGTGCAAAAAGCCAAATGCTCCTGATACTCAGCCAAGACGATTTAATAAAAAAGACTCTTGAACTGGAAATACATGTCCTGTTTAAAGTCCCCCCTCTAAGACGTTTCAGAAGTATGAATTTGGGCTACGTATAGAACATCTGTGAATCTGAGCTTGCTCACCCATTGCATGTGAATCCCTGTATCTTTTCTACCTCACAGCCTTGCTGGCTTATGCAGCAAGATAATGAATGTGAAAGTTCACCGTGAGCTATAAAACTCTGTACACATGGAGGGATTTCTTAATAAAGTAATTCCCTCACTGCCTCTGTTTCTCATTTCTCCACCTGAAAATTGCAAATCTGCTCAATGCAAGGGGATTGTGCTTATTGATTAGGTAATTACTGTAGAGTTTGCAGCCTTTGGAAAGCAAGAGGCTCTCTAGGATGCACTACAGTTTTGCAAATCAGCATTTCTTGATTATTCAGGGAAAGTCTGTGCTATTTGGGGTTGTTCATGCCATTCATTTCTCTGTTTCTCTTTCCTGCTTTCTGCCTTTGCTCATTTTATTATTTATTAGCAACTGGATGTGAGGTAAGGAGGAAAATATTAAGGGGGATGAAACAGAATGGCAGAGAAGACAGAAAGAAGCCATAAAATAATGTAACTTTTTAGTGAAAATGGTATCGGTGAGAGAAGATGCTGGACCTTACTGTGCCTTGAATAACCTGTGACTTACTTGTTATAATCCCTGGGCAAAGAATACGTGCTCTCCCCACACACTCAGGGATGTGTTCCTGCTGTTTAAGGCTCAACAAGCTCTGTGTTCAGAATGGGCCTATAATTCTAAATTTGTTATGCTTCTCATTGCTGTCGATGGCCTTTAGGAAGAGCCTTTGTACCCAGAAATACAAGAATATGGTGTCACAGTATTACAACATGGTGACTGTCCAGGAATACTGTATTGTTTAGGTCTTTAGTTCCAAGCAATAAAAAGCCACCTCACATTTTCTTAAGGAAAAAATGGGCCCACTGAAGGAAGGGCAGGAGATGACAGGAACTCCAGGGACTTGTGCACCACTGGGACGTTATCTCTCTCCCACGTCTCCTCTATTGACTCCATTCTCTTAGGCTGGCTGTCGCCGCCAATCAGACTCACAGCAACAAACATCATTAGACTTTTACCTTTACAGCCTCATAACGAGAAAGGAGAGCTGTTGCCTCTCTGAAGGAGTAATTCTTTTTTGGAGGGGCATCTGTGGGTCAGAGTAGCTGTTGGTCCTCAGAGAACTGTGACTTTAAGATGTAGTCTCTTATTCTCATAAGTTTTCCAGTGCAAATGTCACACAGGTATGTGATAAATACGTAAAGAGATAGATATAAATAACTGAATAACAAAAATGTAGCCAGCCACCAAGAGGAGAAACTTTAGTTTTTTCTGCTGCCAATGAGAGGGTGGGAAATATTTTGACAATGAGGCACCTAATTCTATCTGTCTCTCCAATTGCCTAGTGATAGAGGAATGGTAGGTAACTCTAGACTCAGACTGCAGTCATATCTGATGATTGTTTATGCTTGTTCCATATGTACACATTAAAACTTTAAACATTTGAGAGACAATTGTTCCATAGCATGAGACCATTAATTATGAAATAATTCTGATATTGAATATAAAAAGGTATAAATCAAATAAACTCCTTCAGGAAAGGTATCTGAACTAGGTGAATGCATCTAATATTTACATGTTTGCGCTCATGAATGGGACTTGGAGTTAGGCAACACAGCAGCCTTACGTGTGATGAGAGTGGGGTTTGCAAATGTGGCAGAGACTTCAAGCTGCTTCTCCCCTTCTTTCTTACTAATAGAATGCTGATTTTATTCTGAGTTATAGTATGCCCAGCTAAAAAGTTACATTTCCCTGGTGGCTTGGTGTCAATGAGCAATAAGCTGATGATGTTGGTGAAGCATCTGAAAACTCCTTTACCCTCCTTCCCTTCTTCTTTCCTGCTACCTGGAATACAGATATGATGTCTGGATCTCCAGCAGCCAATATGGATGATGAAGAGACATATGAAGGATGGCAGAGAAGAGAGACAGAAAGAACTTGTGTCCTAAAGACCACAGAATGGAAATTGGAATGACTGTACCTGCCGTGGACTGCCTACCTCCATGCTTTTAATTCTATTTTAATTATTTTTAGTGTGATACACTTTTTAATGTAAAGCTATGAACAGTTTGGATTTTCTCATTTATGCAGCCAGTTAAGCAGCACACCTTGCACTTGGATGGGCCATGAATGCAGATCAGGTCCCCACACATTAAATTCTTTGAGATTTCTGTGACAAAGCTTTCAGACCTGAATGACGCCCTGTATTTCCCTAGGGGTAGGCATGGTGGGAAGGCAGAAATAGAGCTCAGGCATCCAGGGATATTGCTTTCCCTCCTATCTCCACTCCCAGGTATGAAAAAAAGCTAACCTGTAAAACTAAAAAAATGCACTTCAGTGCCTTCCAACCACATTGCTGGCTTAGGAGTAACAAGATCTGTGTCAGGGGACAATAAGAATAAAAAATAGTGTGGGCATGGAGCCAGGTATACCTGGGTTCAAAACTTTATTCTTCAACTCACTAGCTATATGACTTTGGCCAACTTATTGATTAAACTCTCTGGGACATTTTACACATCTGAAAATTAAGATGATAAAAACTTTTTTGCAGGGGGGTTGAAGGGTGTAGAAATTCTAGATCTTATGAGCATCTGAGGTGAGACTTTGGATTATCATGCGGACATTAAGAATATCAAGGAAACCCAAGCCTACCTCCCACTCACTGAGTACACAGGGTCCAAAGAGCAAGTCAGAGAGAGGTTAAAAGCCCAAGATTCTGAGGCCACTTTTGTGCAAAACTATAAACACATAAACTCAATACAATGGAAAATCCCAGACCAGTGTATGTCAGGCTCTAGTGACATCACAAAATAGGCAGAGCATTCCTCTATCATGCAGGGAAATCAGTGAGAGAAAGAAGAAAGAACTGAAGCTATTTCCGCACCCATCTGAGAATTCTGAGAGGTCAAAAGTTCCAATTTTAGGAGAGGAGGCTGAAATGTAAGACGAGCTAGATAGTAATTTGCCCTATATCTGGAGTTCAGAGTTGAAGTGAGGATTAAATGATACAATCAAGAATATTTTTTCAAAATCCAGGCCTTCTTATAAGAAACGCAGAAATCCTGAAAAACAATTTGATTTGACTGTAGCAAACAGAGAATGACAGATCACTGCCTTCTGAGCTCTGCTGTTATCTGACTCACTGCCATCCAGGCACCATCCCGGGCCCTCCCCACATCCTCATTTCACCTTGAAAGTTGAACAGGGGTGAGCGAAATATAGAGGAAAGTGGGGGAGGCAGGAAGAATGGAAAAGCTGTCTGCTGGCTTCTTTCCAGTTCATTCCTTAATCTCCCATGTGGATGCTCATGGTTGGGAAGGAAAAAAGAAAGCAGTGAAAGCCATTGCTACACTTCAACCTTAAATCTTATATTAGAAAAGCTTTCATAGAGGAAAAAGAGAAATATATAAAGTCTTCACCTAGAAGAGTTGCACTGAAGCTTGAAAATGGAACTGGTGGCTAATACTATAGTTTGGGTTATAGCAAGAATCCCGAGATAAAAATGTGTTCATTTTAGTTTCCAATGCCTTTACGTTCACATCAATGCTCAGGGCATATATTTGCAAATTCCCTTGGAATGAATGTTACCTTCTGAAGTAAACCCAGATCAAGGTTATCAAGCTAACTTTTTTTTTTTCCAATGTAGGATGATCAAGCATTCTAGTTTTAAAGTGAGAGGGAGATAAAAATACTTGGAGAACAAAATGCAGTTACATTCCTGAATAACCAAATTAGGGCTTTAAAAATATTCGAAGCTAGCAAATACCCAAACTCCAAGCTGATCTTAAGAGCTAATCAACATGAGACAATACAGGGAACTTTGGTTGAGAACATCATAAACTAATAGGATTTGGAATGTAAATATGAGGGATTTTTTTAATGTTGCTTGGTTTGTTTGTTTTTTAGTGGGAACAAAAAGTACAGCTCCTAATTTATTTACTATTCCCCAAATATTTATTTGAGACCTACCACAGACTAGATACTGTGCTGAGCGCCAGGGACGTGGTATCCTGCCTAGCTTTGTCATGTTCATCTGCAGTTAGAGAGGGGACTGAGAAATGCAGGCTTCTGAAGAGGCACAAGCATAACGGGCCATGTTATACCTGGGTCTTACATGCAGATCCTGAGCGAAGGATTTTACCCAGAATATCCAGGCAGTGGCCATTACAGCAGTAACAGAGGCAACAACAACAACTGGTGGAGGGGAAATACTGAACATCCAGAGCCCTGGGGAACCTAGGGCCTCTGGAGTTGATCTCAGCCTCCAATTAATTTTAATTCTTATGTAGAACAAGTCTTTCGAAATACTAAATTTGAAATGTGTAAATAAAAGGAGAAAATTTATTTTTGTCCTGGAAAAAGTATGAATTCCAAATGGTGAAGAAGTCACTGGAGTATTGAAGGGGGGTTATGGGAGGCATCTACCTCTTCTGATGCTCTCAGGCTATGTGAATAGAAGATTACAGGCCTCCAGGCTTCTGTCCCTCTCTACAGGTTTGTGAATTTTTACTTCCCTTCTTTACTGAATACCTGGCTTCTGTGGATCTCCTTATGTGTCCTTCTGTCTTATGTTCTCTTTCCCCAGTGTCTCTTCTGTCTGTTATATATGCACATATACAGACATGTATATACATACATATTCATGTACATAGATTCATTTTTCTCTCTCCCTTTGTTTTTCCTCTCTAGTGATACAGAATTGAAAAATATGCTTTGCATTTCTTGAATAATATAGTTTCTTCGTATATTTTGTGTTTCTTGAATTTTTTTTTCAAACTAGAGTTGTCCCCTATGTAGCATTTGGTTATTTGCACATGTGTTTTGAGGGGGTGGAATAGGGGGAGGGGAGGGCAAAGACCAGACTAGAAAACACATTCATCATCTATTCACCCACTTATTCTAGCTCCAAGAGAGCCGAAGAAAGATTTCGGTTATAATACTGCAGACTACAACATCTTATTGACACCCTATAATAGGTCATTAAATATGAAATGTCCGACTTTGAATCAAAAGTTTAGTTTGTTATATCTAAAACAAGAAGCAGTATAATTAATCAAAGTATGCGCCTAAACTAATAACACAGTTTTGCCATCTTAACAGTAGCTTAGTTTGTTTATGTCAGCAGAGAAGCCTGGAGTGCAAGTGGCAATGAAATCGTCAAGAGCATTTTCCACAGCTTGTTGAGAATTGAATATTGTTCCTTGCAAAAAGATGTCCAAGGCCTGGAAGAAGTGGTAGTCAGTTGGTGCATGGTCTGGTGAATACGATGGATTACAGAGAGTTTGCAAGTCCAGCCTCTGTAGTTTGATCGACATGTTATTGAACGTTGTCTTGCAAGAGGATTGGCCTGCCTCTACTGACCAATCTCGGCTGCTTAATTGCAAGCATCCTCACCATTTTGTCCAATTGGTTTCAGTAGACATCCTTTGTAATCAATTGACCAGGTTCATGAAACTATAGTGGATAATACCAGCGCTGGATCACCATACAGACACCATTAGCTTTTTTTGATGAATATTCGGTTTTGGACTGTTTTGGCACTTTTATTCAGCCATTGTGCCTAATGCTTGCAATTGTCAAAAAGAATCCATTTTTCATCACACATAACAATACTGTGTAGAAATGGTTTGCCTTTATGTCGTGACATCAAAGAAAGGTAAGCTCCAACATGATTTCTCTTCTGTTGCTTGTTTAGTTCATGAGAAACTCATCTATCCAGCTTCTTTACCTTGCTGATTTATTTCAAATGGTCTAATATTGTTGGACTAGTAATGTCAAACCTTGTTGCTAACTCACATGTAGGTTGAGATGGATTTGCTTCCACTACAGCTTTCAGCTCATCATTATCCATCTTGGTCTCAGGTCTCCCATGAGGCTCATTTTTAAGATTAAAATCACCAGAATGGAACTTCTCAAACCATCGATGTACTGTGCGTTCATTAGCCACATCGTTTCCAAACACTTCATTGATATTTCGAGCTGTCTATGCTGCATATGTTCCATGATAGAACTTACATTAAAAAATAACACAAATTTTTGACTTGCCCATGGTTTCATAAAAATTGCTCTAAAAATTTTTTGAAAGATAATCACAAGCCAAATCATGCATTTGAAAGACTGATGATGATGTGCCTTCACAATAAAAGTAAAACAAGAAGTGTCAAAGTGAAATGTCAGAGACACCCAGTGTCAAACGTAGTACTTAACAAAATCAGATATTTCATACTTAATAACCTAATATTTAACCCTTTCTTACTAAGAGTTGGTTCTAATGCTTTGGTCACTTTTTTCCCAAAGGAGAAAAAATTCCTCCTTTCAGTTTCATAAGCTACCTAGGAGTTAATGGTTTTCTGAAATATTTATTGAGCATTAATTGGTGGATATTGTGCATTTAAAGAAGCTATGACTAAGTTCTTGCAAGTTCACTTGCTCTGCCTTTCAATATTTAAAAATAAACATAAGGCTCTCTAGAAGGGTGTGGAGATAGATTATCAGTAGGAATCTTTTTTGCTTTAGTTATTGGAAATAATTATTATAAAGCCTTAGCGAAATATAACCTAAGCTGCATTTTAATTAGACTTCAGTGTTTTGTTTTGTTTTGTTTTTTTCTGAGGATGGCATCTGGAGAACAATCTGGCTGCATTTCCCACAATAACATGCCTTTTGTGGATTGATATTTGAAAATATATCTCATAATCACTAGAAAGAATAGTGAAGTTATCAGCACCCAGAGTGGTCCATGATCTTTAAATGGAGGACAGTTATTTTTAGTGGAACCATTCAGATCACCTATCAAGATGAAACTGTATCTATACAACATGACTAAAGCTTTTCTGGTCCACGTTGACAAAACTTTTAATGGTAAATTGATATAAGTGGCCATCAGAATCCTGATTTTGATTGCAAATATAGTGTACCTATAGGATCTGGGGTGGGGGGCAGGACTAGAAGGCTACACACCTCTATGGCTTGCCTATTCCCTATCTAAAAATGCTTCAAAGCCTTCCTACTGTTATTAGAATAGAGACCAAGCTTCTTACCTGTATGATCTGGGTCCTGACCATTTCTTCTCTCACTACTCGGCTCCTCAAGCATTTTTTCAATGGCTCAGATATGCTATGCACTCTTTCTCAACCCTTTGTATTCAACTACACTAGTTCTTTCACCTTAGGTAATCTCTTCTTATCCTTTTTCTCACTTCTTGCCCATTGTATGGCTTAAACTTCTGGTGCTGGTTTAAATACCACATCCTCCAGCATGTCTCCTCTGATACCCACAGAACACATCAGTTTTTCCCCAAATGCTCCTATAGCACCCAGCACTTCCCCTACCACGTATTTACACTGTTGTAATTGCCAGTCCCCTTGTCTGCATTCTCCACTAGATGAGAAGCCTGTGAAGGTGATGTCCTCTATCTTGTACACTATTGTAACCAAAGTACTTACCACTGCTACTCAAATGAATATTTTCTGAATGAATAAATTTCACATCATGTGAGGGGATACCAATATCAGGGAATTAGAGAAAAATATTGACAGATAGAATGTTAAGGAAGACTGGGTAGAGGAGTCTGGCCCAACACTTATATATGTATATGTTAGGTTGATATACTAGTAGTGCCAGCTATGCACTGCAGATAGTTGTCCTTGAGACAAGTGAAGCCTGCATTCAGGATTTGGCTTTGGATTTCAACTATCTAGTATGGAATTAGCATTCAGAAACCAGATTCTTGTCCTTAAAAAGATTGTCCAATGTGAGGGAGAAATCTAGTTCTTAAGAAAACTGTTCGGGTCAGAATGTTAATGCTAAGGTAGAAACACAATTCCTGGAACCAGTATATATTGCAAGTGTTTAGGCATCAAGAACAAGGTAAGAACCCTGCTATTAGATCTGCAGCACAAGATCAGAGTGGTGCCAGAGCAAAACAGATGATGTAGAACCTAATAATCCTTGAATTTCCCCAAAATTCAGGAAAATAGTTAGTTCTAGAGCTCAAAGAAAAGCTGGGCCTGCAAATGGACACTAAGGGGCTCCAATTATGGCAATTTGAGAGATTTTAGGACAAGGACCAAGGAAGTCATTACCCCTATCAGGTAATTCAATCATCAAGAAGGATAAACTGATTTGAGTAGCCTGCATGCCCCTAGAAGTTAAATTGCATGGATTATCCATGTGGACAGTCTATATGGCAACTGGGGAGGCAAGACAAGAACAAATTCCCAAGTCTGAAGTATGCATGTATTTCTTGTTTCCTTGGAGGATTCCCTACAGACCCTAGGACAAAGGACTTTTCTCCTTCTTAAGCTTGAGTATTGGTGCCCTTCCCTAATAACACACTTTAAGGTATTTTCCCTGTCTGACTCAGCATGAGTCTCACATTCTTAGAAAAGCCATTCAATGGCCTGAGAATCTCAACAGAGTAGAGCTTGTTCTTGATACTTGATTAGAGGCCATTCTGGTGTCTATCATTTCTGCCAAGACTTCAAGTCACAGCCTCCCTGACAAAGCTCCTTGAATAAGCCAGAAAGGAATCATTTTAACCGAATCAGACCAACTAGAAAAAAATATCAGCCTTAGGTCAAAATAGGTCAGACAACCAAGAATATAGTCAAAACTATAATAGAAATAGGAAATTCATCATGACAGCCTTATAGAGAGTTTTGTCCAGAAATCAATACTTTGGATTTAAGTCCTAGGATCCAAGTCGAACTTCACAATTTTTTTTTAATGTTGACATATTTTTATTTCCACATAAAAAAGAGGGAGGCAACTCAACAGAAGTAAAGACCAGTGCGTTCTGTGAGACTAGGACACTTTTTTAGATTTCAAAAGGAATTTCTGCTAGGTATTCAACAATTTGAAGGTAAGCCACTGACTTTATACTTGAATATGGATGTTCCATCTCTGTACCAGCAGCGATGAGAAGAGGCAGGTTTTTTTTTTAAAAAAAAAAAAAGGAAGCAGGAAAAGGCTATATAGAGAAGAGGTCAGTGATTTTTCTTGTTTTTGTTTTGCTTATTAATAGCCTTCATCATTCTGTGAGGTATGTTCAAATATCTCCCTGTTTCAATAAACCATGAGCTTTTTCAGAATAGGGTCACATTTTACTCACCTACTTATATTATGTTTGCCCCAGAGAGCAGGAATCCAATGAATATTTGTTGAAAATTGAATGAATGAATGAATGAGTCAGTGTGTAAATGACAATTTCCCTAAAAGCACTGGATCAGAAAGCTATTTTTTTTTTCCTTTCCTAAACCAGAAGGAAAGGGTAAATCAGTCTTGATTTATCTCAGGGATACTAAGAGCAAAGCTACTTGAAAACAGGTCCACCAAGAGGTACATGGATCAGAGCAGATTAGACAGAGGCTAGCAGGCCATGGTAGAGGAGTGTTCTCTAGGAAGCCTTTTCAAATGCCCTTGATTTTCTCTTTATACTCCCCCAGAACACTCCTCTAAGCTTATTATAGCCCCTTCCCATTTGGAGAATTAGATGTTTCGGACTGTTGGAGAAGCAAGGGTAAAGGCAGAGAACTATAACCCCTGGTAAGATTGCGCATGCCCCCAGCACTCAGCATACTGCTTTGTGTATATATATTACCTCTGCTATGGCTTGAATGTGTCTCCTCCAAAATTCAGGTGCTGCCAATGTGATAGTATTAAGAAGTGGCAATTAGCCTTTAAGAGGTGATTAGGCCATGAGTTTTACAAGCACTTCACAGAGAGGGTTGGCCCTTTTTGCCCTTACATTTTCCTCTGCGTGAATACACAGCCTTCCTCCTCTCTGGAGGACGCAGCTTTCAAGGTGCCACCTTGGAAGCAGAGATCGGACCCTTACCAGACATTGAACCTGCAATGCCTTGATCTTGGGCTTCCCAGGCTCCAGAACTGTGAGGAAATAAATTTCTATTCTTCATAAATTACTCACTCTATGGTATTCTGTTGTAGTAGCACAAACAGACTAACACAACCGCATTCATCCTCAAGCAATCACAAGAAATGGGAATTAGTGCTGTTACCATTGGACAGACAGAGGAAACTGAGGTATAAAGAAGTCAGGTGACTTGTTCAAGGTTACACAGCTAGTCAGTGGAGATCCTCATTCTAGAGTTCCCACCTTTAGCCGCAGAAAAACTTGGCTTTCCACAATTTTGCCTTATCTCAGCAGAATCATTACTTCGTCATTTTGTTGCCAGAAGGGAACAAAAATATTTTCTGAATAGATGGCACTTTAGGAAACAAATTCCAACTGTTTCACTGAATCCTCCAGTTATTCTGAAGACATAAAGTCAAGTGCAGGTGAGGATCTGGTGATGACCTCGCAGCATTTTCAAGCCACCCGGGGCTGATTAGCAGGCTGGCCAAAGTGTGGGAGAGCTGAGCTAAGGGAAGGCAGGAAGGCTGCCAGCTACAGAGGGCCTTTGCTCTTTCACCTTCCTTCTCTTTTCACTGTCAGAAACTTCCTTGCAGTCAGTCATTTCTAACACCATGTCCTCCCACTTGTCACAAGGTCTCCATTCGCCTGACCATAATGAGCAATTTGCTCTAATCTGTAAATAGAAATTGGAATTTAATTCATTTTAGTGGCATTTCAAGAAGGGAGATGCTTAAACAAGCTATTTTATGTCCTCTGCATTACTACTGAAGGTTAATCGCTACCCAATATGCATACTTGAGCTCCAAACTATGTTCTTGAGAAAATGGAATAATTAAACCACAAGTGGCAATTACTTGTATTTTAGGAGGCCTCTTGCTGGAGCAATATTATTAAGTAATGTCTTTTCTAAGTTGGCATCCAGCTCTCAGATATCTATTTTCAAATGTGTGTGCTATCTATTAATTTCTGTTAATTTTGTTCAGTATTGAAAATGGAAATATGTCATTATTGAACTAAAATCTGAAGTTGGTATTTTATAATATGTCTTATTCTCTTCATAAACCTCTTTGCTTCAGAAATTTGTCTCCACTTAAATTATCCTAAACATATAAACATTGCCTTATTAGAAATATTTCTGAATTTATTTTAGAAATGTAGCTCTGGTACATCCACATAAAGGGAATGTTTCACAGCCACTTAAAATTCTATTTTTAAGGAACACTTATTAACATAAACAAATACGGGACATGGAAAAATGTATGCAATATAATATGAGTAAAAATGTTAAATCTAGTAGAAAGTATTAGTATCATCATAGAAATATAATTCTGTATGTGCACAGATATACCACGTAGGAAAAATAATTAGAAAAAAATACCAGATATCTCTGGATAGTAGATTTTATATAGTTTTAACATATTTCTTTAAAATTTTTCTGTATTTTCCATTGTTTTGTAATATATCCATACTATTTTCATATTATGTTTACTAATATTTTGTAGAATATGAGAATATTTTCTTATTTAAAACTCAAACACTACAGATACAGCTGAAATACTCCTTAAATATCTTATCATTTCAGGCCCCTTCCCAGAGATTAACATGGTTGCGAATTTTGGTGTGTAGCTGGGTTTCTCAACAGTGGCTCTGTGAACACCTTGAGCAAGACAACTCTGTTTTTTGGGGGGTGGAGTTGCCGTTCTGCACATTGTAGGGTGTTTTGTAGCATCCCTGGTCTCTATCCATTAGATGCCAGTACTACCCACCTGGCAACCAAAAATGCCTCCAGACATTGTTAAATGTCCTCTGGGGGTGCAAAATCACCCCCAGTTGAGAACCACTAATGTCTAGCCTTTGGCTAGAGGACTTCTTTCTCTGATAAATGGTATTTTGTACTTATCTATAACTTGCTTTTTTAAATACAATGTTATGTCTTAATGGCCCTTATAACTTAATGTCCATGTATTTCACATATTACATTAATAAGAAATGTAATAGAAACTTACAGAGAAGAAATGTTTGCAGTAATAATCCAGATAAAGACATCAATAGATAAATATAGTGCAGAAGGTGAGTCTGGGGCATGTTCCACTCCCTGATGAAAGAAAGAACCCCCTAAAAGCCATCGCGAGCCAAGTTAAAAGAAAATAATGAAATAATAGGATGCCCTATCTAGGCAGAATACAAAAAAAAGAATGTAACCCTCAGATTCAGGGGCAGTAGGTGTCAGTCCCCAGAACAAAGCTAATCTCTCACTAACTGCTGTGATTCAACACCAGTCAGTTCCTTTATCCCCTTTTCTCCATAAAAATTTACCACTACAAACTTCTTGTCGAATATAGAGGACCCAGATTAAAGCAACATTTAGCCTTTGAGTTTAGAATGAAAGTTCATAAACAGAATCTAGGTTAATTCTTCTCCCCCAAAGTAGAACAGTCAACTTTAATCATAAGACACAGCATTCACGGCTCTCCAGAAGCTCCACATCCTGGATTCCCACTCCCTTGTCCCAACTGAAATCCTCCTTCCAGAAGTAATGACTACCCTGACGTTTTTGATAATCATATTCTGCTTTTCTTTATGGCTTATTACCCAGGTATGCATCCCTAATCAACATAGCAGCTTTGCCTATTTTGAACGTTATTTAAATAGAATCACATTTAATATTGTGTCTTGCTTCTTTCATTCATCATTACATGTGTGAGAATTGTCTATAATGCTGACCATAGCTGTGATGTGTCTATAATGCTGACGATAGCTGTCTATTTTGTGAATAGACAAAATTTATTTATACATTCTACTTTTTCTGGATATTTAGATTTTTCCAATTTCACATATGACAAAGAATTCTGCAATACATATTCCTATTCATGGGTGCTAGGACATGTGTGCATGAGTTTCCTCAGGGTGTATATGCACCTGAGTGGATTAACCATGTCAGAGGGTCTATATATGACTTAAACTTCTGAGAGCACTGAAGAAAAGTTTGCTCCATGTCCTCACCATCACTTAGATGTCCAAAGCCATTAAAATGTCAGTGTGGCTCTTGCCTTTTAATACTATTCAATAGTACCATGAATAATATAGATGGCATAAAAGCCTTCAAACTGAATAAATAATAAATGATCCTATCTGAATGAGTTTCTCCTTACCCCTGAGTGAGATGAGGCTGGTGCCTTACAAATTTCTCCATCTTCCTCCTTGATAGTCAGAAGCTTAGAGAGAATGGGGCCACCAAAGACAGCATCTGGACAGTGCCAGGGTCCAAGCCAGAGAACATTTTGAATGCCCCATCACCAAACCCCAGAGGTTAGCTAAAAAGCAATGTTGCAAACAGCAAAATAAAATCATTATCAAATCAACTAACAAAAACAAACAGAAAACAAGAACCCAGTTATAAGCTCAAATACTAGTCCAAAACGGAACTCACCCCCATCTATTCCTTCCACAGTACTCCCCATCTCAGCAAATGACATCACCACCCTTTCTGCAGTCCAAATCAGGCAGAATATTTTCATGGACTTCTTTCCCTCCTTCAGCACCCACACTCAATAACTTTTTCTCAGATATGCCCACTTCTCTCTATCCCTGTCTCCAATACCTTAGTACCTTAGTCCAGGGCACTCATATAGCTTGTCTGGATATGAGTCAACAGCAGCCTCCTCGCTGCTCTCCCTGAGCCCATCGTATTTCAAGCTCAGGGATCTGATCTGTTTCCATTTCTTCATCAACTTACGACAGTGCCTGGCACATAGTACTGTATTTGGTAAATAAATGAATGAATTTACTCTTGTTTCTCTGGACTATTCACCAGGGTGATCTCAAACGCTGATCTGATTGCACTGTTGCAAACCTTTAAATCTTTCAATGGCTTCCCACTGCCTTTAGAATAAAATTCCAAGTTATTTAATACAGCTTATAGGAGTCTGAGTGCTCTTCTCATGGCTTACCTCTCAAGCTTATCTTCCGCAATTTCTTCCCTTAAAACTCATGCTTGAATTACTCTGAACTTCTATTAGAGCTTAGAACACTCTGCTAGCTCGTGTCTCTGGGACGTGCTAGTCTCCTTCCCTGGAACACTTTCCTAATGGCTATCTCCCTCACCGCAGTTATAAGGGTTATTTACCAACATTCTGGCTCTTTTACCAGGCACAATAGGGTGGTGTTTCCTTTTCCCCTTAGATTACGTGTCGCCAAGTAAATCTTTTTGGCTGATGAAATTTGAGCAAAAGTGACTTGTAGCACTTCTGGGCTGACGATTAAAGAACCAGTGTGGACAAATCATCTGTTCTCTGTCTGCCTATCTGTCTCCCTCTTTCCATTTCTCTTTAGGATGCAATGCCTTTGCGCATAAGTGTGTCTGGCCATCAGGTTCCACTCCGATAAATACAAGAGATGACTTTCCCTGACTTTCCTTCTCAGTCCCACCAATTTTGCTTCTGCATACATGTCTATAACGCTTATGCCTCGTTTGCAAGTAGAAAATAATTAGTGGCTCTTAAGTTTGCTTTTTAAAAGAAGCTTCTAATCCAGAAATGACACACAGAGAGTGTGTCATTGTGTGTGTGATTTTCTTGGCAGTACACTAAGGGTATGTGGCTAGTTCCTGGACAGGCTCACGGTTGTGTCATGGCTGGTATCACCCTGGCCTTTCGGAGGCTTATGTAGTGTATAGGGTAAAATAGCCACTGAAAACATCTGGCAGGCAAGCTAGGAAGGGATATCAACTACCATTATCCTGCTGGCCTATCTCTCCTTCTCCCTGTCTCTCCATGTCTCTACTTCCCCTGCCTCCCTCTGTCTCCTTTTCCCTCAGCCTCTCTCATTTGTACTCTCACCCTCTTTTCTCCTATCACTACCTTCTATTTTTGATGAGTACCAAAAACAACATAGGAAGTGTTTCCTTTGTCAGTGAGTGGGGAAGACACAGCGGTATCCTTATCTCCTCCCCTCCCTCCCCACGTCCTCCTCCCCTTTCTTCTTCTTTTTGTTCTTTCTTTCTTTCTTTCTTTCTTTCTTTCTTTCTTTCTTTCTTTCTTTCTTTCTTTCTTTTTTTAAATACTATAAAACGAAACAGGGCATCCTTGAAACTATGAAAATCTTTGCAAAGAAAGAGAATCTCTTTAGCTTTCACACGGCATGGGAGAAACGAAGCCATTTGCTGTTTTCCTTGGGGTCATGGGTCCCGTAAAGAGGCTGAGATGTGGCCAACCATCAGGGAAGCCACCCTGTCAGTCTTCCTGCAGGTGCCCTCCTGGGGCTCTGCTCCCAAACCGCTCTGCCCAGCTTTCTATTCCTTTCACTGTTCTGCTCTCTTTACCTGATTTCACTGTCGGAAGTCTAGTTATTCCCACTTACAGGGACTTTTGGCGAAGATGAAAATTACTAAGAGTTCTTCCGAATTAGTTGGTATAAAGACAATATACATTGATCAGAAACACGTTAGGAAATACTTCAAATTGCAGAGGTGAAATACTATTCCAGTGTAATAATTGGGGGTATTTAGTCAAATTGGGAATGCTTTTCAACACATCATTAAAAGGCGGAAAAAGGACTTTCATTTTACTCAACCTGCTAGCTCAAAGCCAATAAATAGTACACATTTATGAAACTGGATTTGATAGAGTTGGCACCAGTCTAAGATTGCTTTCTCATGGAGCTATTGTTTTGTAACATATCCCTTTTCAGAGAAAATTCAAAGGTTGCCTGTGTGTATTCAATTATATCCAGCATGGAAACCAGAGCATGTATGTGCCTCAAGTCTGTGAGCAAAAAGCATTTTAGTATTTGAATTTTGAACTCTAACTTTTTCCACAACATTGCTTTCCTTTGAGCCCTTCAGATATAGTTTCTTAATGACCTAGACAGAACAACAAGGATTAGATAGTATTAAGGAAACAGGATAATAGGGTAGCAATTTATTATTTTACACAGTCTATGTCTCTCCAGGGTGATCTTTAAATCCTTTTCAGTAGTTTAGCATAACAGCAGAAACCATTTCATCCAAATGCATGAGTTATATGCAGAATATAATTCATTTTTTCCAAAATAAAAATTAATGCTTAAAAAGAAATACCAACAATTGCACCATTGTCAACTGTGCTTATTTATGTTGTGATGAGTGTACAAAAATTAGCAATTTGCAAGTTAAGACAAAGCAACACTGCCATTTCTGAGACTTCCATAATAAAATGAAACTATTCATAGCTAACATTTATTGAAAGGTTACTCTATACCAAGTCCCATGCTAAAGGTTTTTAAGTGCATTATCTCATTTACTATTCAACCATACGTCTGATGCAAGTTCTGTGCATCCCTATTTTACAAATGAAGAAGTGAATATTCACAAAGTTTAAGTAACATACTCAAGATTACTTGGCCTTTACATAGCAGGGCCAACGTTTGAACCTGGGGCCGTCCAACTCCAAGCCCATGTCCACTCTCAGCATGAAGATTAAGCTCAAGAATTCTAGAATCAGAGTGTTTGGCTTTCAATTCCAGCTCCATGTTTCCTGGCTCAAGGTCTGAGGACATTTCTTAATCTCTCTGTGTCACTATTTTCTCTGCACAAAAAAGATGATCTATAATCATACCTACCTTATAAAGTTATGATGATTAAATGAAATAAAACATATAAATCAGTTAAAACACTGAACAGCACTTAGTAAGTACTCAATAAATGTTATTTACTATTATCCTTTATCGTCTTCATTTTCCCGGTTGCCTACATTTTCCAAAAAAATAAAAAAAGTTTTTTGTTTTGTTTTATGTGTTACTTTCCTTCCTCAATAGAGCACAATAATAGTAATTTTAAAGTAAGCCTTAGCTGAGGGGAGGTGATTAAATAAAAGCCTAACAATGACAGATGAATTAATTACTCACAGGCTTCCTGAACGATATTTTGATGTTCTACCTTCCCAGCAATGAAGATAGCCACTGGCAGAGTTAACCGGATTCAGGTACACCAGTGCCATTCACTGTCTTCATGCCACACTTGGGTGGGTTAGCTGGCCATGCCCACCAGCACTCCTGAAGCTGGCAGGTCCTTCCTCTGTGGAATGCTACGCTGGGTGTTGTCAGTGCCCTGAGGAGAGGGTACAGCAAGAGGGGCTAACAAAGGTGAAGGGAAAGGGAACAGATGGAAACTAAGATTGGTTGAGAAACTATTTCATTTGGTTCTAATGATAACATCCATTAACATCCACCTGCCTCCCTCCCTCTTTCCCTCTCTCCCTCCCCTTTCCTTAACGCCCACTCTTCCTCTCTTTCCCTCACTTCTCTCTTTCCTTCCTCCCTTTATATTATTAGAGCCCCTATTCTTATGTCCATTTTGCTATTGAGGAAACTGAGTTTAAAAAGGTCAGTTACTTGTTCAAAGCCACGTGGTGGGTTTGTGATGGAGTTTTCTTAATATATATTTAAAGGGTCCAACATAATATTTTAATGTACATATATATAGTGAAGTGGTTATTGTAGTCCAGAAAATTAACATATTCATCATAGTTAGTCCCTACCTTTTTTGTGGCAGGAGTACCTAAAAGGCTCTTTTAGCAAAAATCCCAAATACAATACAATATTAACTTTGGTCCTCTAGTACATGTGATGGAGACTTGTACCAAGTTCTCTTGATTTCATAAGTTCTTGCCCCTTCTATTATACTCCTCTACCTAGAAGAGGATAAGGCATGTAGGATGGGGGAGGCGTCTATCTAGGAAGACAGGGTAAGAGCAGGAGCACCTCCATTAATAGCCTGAGGAGCTACCAGCATCTTTTGGATCACAGTTGCACTAGCGTGCTCTAGAAGGTTGTTTATTTTTGCCATCCACTTCAAGAAAATACTGTGTTGACCATCACCAGGGCTACTGCCTATTTTTCCTTCTTATCTGCCAGACATGAAAAATCTCAGCCACATCTTTCTCAGTGCTTTGGCATTTGAATTTTCAGGCAATAATAAACTACACTGATTCTTCGAGGGTTGGGATTTTTTTCCTCATTGCTAAACTGCACAGTTTGGTGCACTTTGCTGGATTTGCAAATTGTGTAGATAGGAGCAACCTCCTTGGGGACTGATTCTACTTTTCAAAAAATCTGCATTTTTGTATTATTAACTCTCAGGGAGGCAAAAAAGAAAAAAGATTTTCTTTCTCTAGCTGAATACTGCTCTGGGCTTGATAGGTCAAATTGCACTTCTAGAATAATAGAGTCCTTTAGGCATTTCCACTACACCTTTTGGACAAGGAGGGATACAAGTATGAGTTAAAATACATAAAGCACAGGATTCTGTCTTTTACAGAAAAAGGGCTTTCCTAATGTCCAGTACTTGTCTTGTCTGCCCCTAAAACACATTTGCCTTATCATGTTTTCT
Organism: Lemur catta; assembly: GCF_020740605.2. Lineage (NCBI taxonomy): Eukaryota > Metazoa > Chordata > Mammalia > Primates > Lemuridae > Lemur > Lemur catta. Next base: position 29,439,574 of record NC_059134.1, read on the forward strand.
GAGGTCAACAAAATCACTTGTCAAATGCCAACAAGTCTGCCACACCTCAACGATGTCTAGTAATTGTTGCAACTATTTTGTAAAGATGGAGCTCTTGTGTTTGTTTAAAATGCTAAATATTTTTATTATTTGATACTTAAACATTAGCAAACAGCTTATGGATATATCTACAAAGAGATTGAGAGAGAAAATCAAAGATGTTCAATCAGTGATGTATGTATAAAGTAAGATTTCAAGTACACGTGATGATTTATCAAATAAACACTTCAGAGGTGGTGGCAGGAATTGTTGAGTTGGAATGCTAGCTTTTCTCTTAGTAGTCAGAAGCCTTAAACTGAACACTGAAAAAGGAAGCACATCTTAGTTAACACCAAGAAAAGGAACATTTATGGAGCAATTTCTCCTGATTGATGATTTAGAGCAGTGAGGTTTTTTTGATTTAAAGAAAATATCCAACAAATTTGTCAGTACAATGTTAGAAGGAACAAAGTTTCTGATTTGATTTCATTGACTTAACACATCTTGGGAATAACAAATTCCCTGCTAGTCCCTAAACTTGGAGAGAGCAGATGCATGCAGAATAGCTGCTTAACAGAAGCACTATCATTTGTTAAAAGAAATGTCTGCTTACATTTCCTTGGGCTCTTTAGGAGTGGGAATAAGCCAAGCATAACACCATTTGTTTCTGCAGCACAGCTACAATGCCATAAACAACCAAGGTAGAAGTAAATATTTTTCTGCTTTTCAACAAGAATATGTTCCTGTTTAGCTCCCTGTTTACACATATACTTTCCCCTGGGTTGGATTGCTTAGGGACATCTTTGCTTTTCTCCCTTAATCAGAAAGGAAGGGGCCAATAACGATTCCGGTGAGTCTAAGCATTGCCACATTGACCCTGCCGGAGAAGCTGCTCATTGCTCGACTTAGTTCATACTAAGTGGTCATGAATATTCATCTTATTTTGGTTTTTGCCAGGGTTTGAATAAGTGCTTCATTTACTAGAGCTATTTATCATATCTTGTATTATAGCATTCCAGAGTAGTCTGTGAAAGAACTTAAGTTTGGCTGCAATATCAAAGAAATATAAACAGGTTTGAGGGAGGGTGTTTGAAAAAATTAGCATTTCTCAACCCTGGAAGCAACTCAGAAGCTCTACGGGATATTTTAAAACATATTCTGCATGCATTAAATGAGAATCTTTGGAGGTGGGGTCATGATACCAAGTTTTTTTGAAACTCCCTAGATGAGTTTAATGTGCAAGCAGGGTGAGAATCACTGTTGTACATGCTGAAGCTCGTAAATACGATTTATAGTCTGTTAAGAGAATGGATTCCATGGGAAATGGGCCTGAAGAAGAAATGGTTCACTAAAGAAGCGATACAAATGGCCATTAAATATTTTTTAAAAAAATATATTAAACCTCAATAGTAACCAATGAAATGAAAAGTAAAACAGTTAGTAGAATATAATTTTTTGCCTATCATGTTGGTAAAGTTGTAAAACTGGCAATATTTCATATGATGCGAAGGACATTGTGGCTGTCTTGCCAACCCCTATTACACACCTTTGCTGTTCTGAGCTTGGCCCTCACTCTGCCCCTAGGAGGCTCCCTGGGTGCTAATTCCCACCAGGGTAACAGGATGTTCTTAATTCCAATGTTTGGTGATCCTAACTTACCCTGGCCAATTAGAATGGCTTTTATGGATGTTTTTGGACTGAATCCTATTTCCCCTCTACATATAAAAGAAGTACATCACTAGCAGCCATCTGATAACAACAAAGAAATCAGACTGAGGATGAAACTAATATAGCTGTGACCCTCCAGTTACACGAGGAAATAAATCTCTCTATTTAAGGTTGAGCCAGGATTTTTAAAAATCATTATTATTATTACTTATAACTGAAAGAATACTGACACTTCATCTAACAAGGCTGCAGTAAGTAATAACAGACTTGGCTATGGGAGATACAAATTGGAAGCAATCTTTCCAAAGGGCAATTAGCAATGTGTGTGTACATGTATATGTATCAGAAACATTAAAAAATAATCACAACTTTCACTCTGTAATCTCACTTCTAGGAGTTTGTCCTAAGGAGATAATCATACACAAAGATTTATGTTGAAGAATATTCACAACAGAGTTACTTTTAATAGCTAGATATTAGAAATAGCCAAAATGATCAACTAAATAATCTTAGATAAGCAAGATTGGTCACATTTATGTGGAGCAGTTATTAAAATCGTGCTTTAACGATATTTACTAATGATCATGAGTGGAAAAAATGTGTATGTTTGAAAGAAAATATGACCCAATGTAAAATTATTATTCTGGCTAATGGGATTATGGGCAATTTTTATTTTCCTCTATGGACCTTTCTGTGTTTTCCAAATTCTGTATAATGAGCATGTATTAGTTTTATAACCAAGGAAAAAAAATGATTCTTACCATACATGATGACTACATCACTTTGCAATCTTACATCTTTTCAGTCTTTCCTGGAGGACATCTCTTTCCAAAGCACCATCCTTTCACCATTCCAGGGTCTTGGGAGCTCCGAGAGGCACTAGTCAAACCATGCAGTACCCCTCTTTCCAAGCCATGGGAGCACCAGTCTGTATAGCCCTCCTTTACTCTCCCAGGCCCTCACAGGCCAGCCATCTTTCCCTTGGCCTCCTAATCAGGGCTATGATGGAAGGAAGAGGGATGAAATGGGGTCTGTGAAGCTGTGCTGTTCTGCTGACCACTGGCAGCCTCTCTAAATCATAGAGTGATCTACTATAATTCATTGACCAGCTCCAGGGACTGCTTGACCTCCTATTTTCACCAACCTCAGTGCAACTTAAAAGCATCGTAACACAGCACTACTGGACATCCCTGTTTTGCCAAAGTTAAATGCCTAGTGCACCTCTGTCACTACCTTAAGGGAACGAGATCCTCTTCTCTGGCCCTCTTTTCTCTTAAATATAAAAAAAGAAATGTTTTTTTAAGCAACAAGTTGAAAGGGGCTTCTAGGGGTACAGAGCAACTGACATCTTCAGTGTGTCTCACTGCAGAGACAAGACAATTGTCATCCAAGCGCTTGTGCTGTGTTCAAATCCAACGTGGAAAGGAAGAAAGGAGAGAGAAGGCTCAGGTCCAGCAAATGGAGAAAAACATCCCTCATGCTTTGAGCTGCAAAGGCTTTGTTTTGTCAGTTAGGGGGCCTGACCTCCATAGGGAGGACCTAAACAGTTTCTTCTCTGTGGGGTGAGAGGGGAGATGTCCCCAAGGCTAAATTATTTCCTGATTACCAAATTCTCTGACTCTAAGTCAGAGAAAACACTGCTATTGAATAAAACTGGGCAAGGAAAAATAGGAAGGCAAAGGGAGGAGAGGACAGGTATATTCACACCTAATGGGTGCAGTGTGCACCATCTGGGGGATGGACATGTTTGAAGCTCTGACTCAGGCATGGCAAAGGCAACATATGTAACCTAAACATTTGTACTCCCCGTAATATGCTGAAATAAAATAAATAAATAAATATATTTTTTTTTTAATAAAAAGGCCTTTTGAACACAGGTACTCTTTGCTGACTGTGAGAAGTACTCCCTGTTCATGTTCAGCAGATTGTGCCATTTAGAATATAGCTGAATAAATGTGAGGGGATTATACAGAGGAAGGTGCCAATAGCGATGGAGATATTTGAAATAAGTCTGGAGAAAGGTCCAGTGCTGGGGAGGGGAGAAGACAGGGGGAGATCAGAGGAAGAAGCTCTGGGTAAACTGAGGTCAGCAGATGCCCCCAAATGAGAAAATGGCATCCAGGTGGAGATAAAGGAGGAAGCCAAGAATACCTGCTGACCTCCCAATTTTCCCAAGATTTTTCCCAACCAAGCCATGCCAATACCTGAGAACCCAGGGCTCAGAGTTTCTCTGCTCCTGGAGTTCTGGAACTTACTCAGAATTCTGCAGATTCCAAAGGCCAGAATTACACCATCTGGTCGAAAGGGATTAAAAGGGGCCTCAAAGTCCTGGAAATACAACACAAAAGATCCCAGGGGCTGGCTTTATCACCTCTAGTCTGGGTTGTGCCCATGTGGAAATGGCCAGAGAAAGCTGTCCTTCAGGGAGAGAAAAATGAAAATAGGCAGAGAAAACATAAAAGATCCTGGGAATCCAAAAATTGATGTGGAGACAAGTTGACAAGCAAACAGAATGCCTTGGCGCCTACCTGCGGTCCAGTTCCTGCTTCCAGCCCCTGGTTATCCTCCCTGCTATGAGAGGTATCCTATAGCAATTAGGGCCTCATTTACATTGAAGTAACTTTAAGCGGGTTCCTGTTACTTGTGACCAAGCAATTCTTGACCAAGGCAATCTCAGTCTCATTTGGCCAACTTTAGCTCATGAAGGTTATTTCTGCTTCTGTGTTTTGGTTTTCACACGGAGAGAGACCTCTCCTCAGCCAAAACCACACAGTGGACTCCAGTCAGATATTGCTCACAGGTAGATAGTCCCCAGCAAATGGGTTTGACATTACAATGTTCTATTGCTCTAAAGGGAAGTCTCATTAGCTGATCAGTTTTAATCAAATTCTTTGCTTACAAAGTCAGAAAGGTGCAAGCTCAACTTTGTTCCGTGAAAATTGCTCTCAGATAATAATAAAAGCCATTTTATTTAAATTGTTAACAGTGTATATTTAGTGCCAATCTATTTCAATTATAGGAGAACTCCAACTATAAAATCGCTCTGCAGTAACTTCAACCCATTAGATCAGAGCAATTTACCTTTAATCCTTTGCAATCATGAATGCAATAATGAGATGGGAAACAATAAAGGCAACTAATAATTTAACTTAAAGAAAAAATAAGCCAGAATTCTAATTAAATCTTCTCCCATCCCCAGTACAATAATTTACTTTTAACCTTCTATAGTGTAGATTTTAAATAAAATCTTTGTGAAAAATAAGTAAATGATTTAGAACTCCATGCAAGACCTCAGTATGTTGAGGACATTTATGCTGACCACTTTCTTCATATCATTCTAAGGAACATCTGTTGCTTAGCTGCATATTGGAAATTCCAAGTTTTTAAGGAGCCAGCAGTACGTGATCAAGTACAGAGACCCTATGTTCCACAATCAACACATTGAAGGTAGGCCTAAGAATATTTTCATCAGGACTGGCCCATGTTTTCCATTTTCTATGCAGTCTTTATGATCAATACACAGCACTCCCAAATTACTATCACATTTTCAAAAGCCTGTATGATCCAATACTCATTGTTAAGTTTGCTACTGCATAGTACCTGGAACTCAGTTTTAGTCTAGAGCACCCCATGATTCATAGTTTACTCTGAGGGCTGCAGAACTCCTAAGAATCAGGGATTCTTTGACGTGGCCCAAGAGCTATAACTGGACTTTATGATTCTAGATCACCCTCAGCCAAACCTACACTCTCACAACCAAGGCAAGTGACTAAAAACTCCTGGATAACCCTGTTACATTCAAATTTACCTTATAATGCATCAAGAAGTTTAAGAATACAGGAAGAATGATGGTAACTAAGGTTTGAATAGCACTCAAGATTTTTTAAAGCACTTTTATATAAATTATTTCATTTGTTCCTCTCAAAGACTACGTGTGGTAGAATTTATCATTATGCCCATTTTAAAGATGAGGAAACTAGGACTCAGAGAGAGTCCTGCTTAAGTGACTTGCCACTATTCCCAGGGCTAGTAAGTGGCAGAATTAGGACCAAAAATATAGGTATCCTGACTTTGAATCATGTATGTTTTCCACTACTACATTTGAAATTTGTTTACGTCAATCCACTGTTCCTCATGTTATTAAAACCTAACTTTTCCAAAGATAGAACAAGTTCATCATATTCTAGGCTGCTCAGTATAAACTTCATCACCGATTGCTAAAAAAAAAAAAAAATGCCCATACAGTGTTGTGGGCATTTAATCATGAAAATTGGGTCAGTTTCTTGGGCAGGAACAATCCAACTCAGTAACTGTCTCCCCAAGCCCTTTTCCTCTCCCAGATGACAGAATCCTCTACCTTGACCTTAGACATAGAGTATCAGGCTCTAGTTCCCCACTGGGTATGCATGGAAAGAAGATGATCCCAATATTCAGTAAGGTTTGCACTGTACAGCTCTGACTTTGAGCAACTTCATTAATCTTATTTAATCCCGGTTTCCTCAACTGTAAAAACAGAATGACTATCCCTATCCCTCATTGCTGTGGTGAGATTTAAGAAGGAATTTCACGTGAAAGTGCCTGGCCCCATAATTGACAGTCCCCTTCCTCCTTTCTCTCTCCACAAGTGACATAAGCCCCGAGGAAGCACAGAATTCATCACATTCCTCTCAGATGCCTCTATGATGCTTGGCACATAGAAGGTGATCTACAAGTACACAGGGAATGAAACTGAGAGCTATTAGCCATCAATTCCTTATTTCAGCTGCAGACTGAAGGGGAAAGCAATAGGCAGTGTTGACAGTAGTATTGCCCAGGTAAATGAGTAGCATTTGTCTTACAATGTTTGTTCTTAATGGAAAATTGCTGTGTATAATGACACATATGTTAGGCATTGGCCAGGTATCCTCATGGGGTTGGAGTGAGCCTGAGACATATTAAAACTGGGGACCATAAGAACTGGGGTCTAGCCTTGGCCCTGTTTAACTGACTTTGTGATGCCAGATATGTTATTTTAGTTTTTGAAGTTCAAGTTACCTATTGAAAAATGTGCACATTAAATTAAATTCTCTTACTTTCAGCCCTATTCTTTGTGATTCTTCCAAGCATAATCTCTAAATTAAATGTGAAGTCTAAATGATCAAAACTCTGTAGCTTGGCCTTCAAATAGAATAGTATTATTATTAAGCCAACAATGTTTACTCAGAGTAAAATCAACCAGAAATATCACTATTGAATCTTGATTTGGGTTGTCAATTTTCACACTCAAGATTTTATAATTAGGTTTATTTCAAGTCAAGTTACTCTGATTGTTATCTTGGTCGAATTAAGGTAAAAATTCTTCTGAAAGAATTCAATTTCTTACAACATTTAATCTCTTACAGATGGACACAATGATATAGGTACACACATTTTAGTTTTTCTCTATTCTGCACATAGAGCTTTTATTCTTCCAATAATGAAAATGAAATTACACAGATTGTGGAGATATAAAAACTTTATATTATAAAAGTAATATATAAGCTTAAAAATAAGATTGTCTTAAAAATAAACAAACAAAAGAACCAATACTATACTCTCTAACTTCAATTCCATTTCTCTGATTGCTTTAAAGAAAACTGATTAAAAGAGTTACCTATACTCACTCTCTATAATTCCTCTGCTCTTGTTTTCTTCTAAACCCAATCTGTTCAGGTTTCCTTTCCTGTCACTCCACACTGAAAACTGTCCTGGTCAAGTCACCAATGATTGCCATTTTGTTAAGTACAATGATTAATTGTCAGTACTCAAACAGAGGATCACTCCCTTTATAACTTCTTTCACTTGGCTTCCAGCACACCACACGTTCCTGGTTTTCCTCCTACCTCGCTGACTAATCTTTATCAGACTCCCTTGTGGTTCTTTCACATATTCACAACCTCTAAATGGTGGGGAACCCCAGCACTCCTGTCTTTATTTAAACTTGTTTCATCAGTGATCTCTTCCAGTCTAATGACTTTAGGTACCATCTCCATGGCAATGATTCAAAAATTTATGTCTGCAGCATGGATTCTTCCCTAACTCCTAGTTTAATATATCCAATTGCTACTCAAAATTTCCATTTGAATGTCTAATAAACATCTCAAATATAATATGTTCAAAATCTGATCTTATCTCGGAACTTACTTCTTGGTAGTCTTCCCCATCTCAGTTAATATAATAACAGGCAGTAGATCAGGTCAAAACCTTAGAGTCATTCTTTATTTTTTTCTTTCTCTCCTAATCCAATAACAAATCCTTTACCTTCAAACTATATTCAGATTGTGGCCTCTTCTCATCACTACCTACCACTGCTACCATTCTGGACCAAGCCACATCATTTATTTATTTATTTATTTATTTATTTATTTATTTATTTATTTATTTCTCTCTCTCTCTCTCTCTTTCTTTCTTTCTTTTTTTTTTTTTTTTTTTGAGACAGTCCCGCTCTGTCACCCTGGCTAGAGTGCCATAGCATCAGCCTAGCTCACAACAATCTCAAATTCCTGGGCTCCGGTGATCCTCCTGCCTCAGCCTCCTGAGTAGCTGGGACTACAGGCATGCGCCACCATGCCTGGCGAATTTTTTTTTAATATATTTTTAGTTGTCCAGCTAATTTCTTTTTATTTTTAGCAGAGACAGGGTCTCACTCTTGCTCAGTCTTGTCTCAAACTCCTGAGCTCAAACGATCCTCCTGCCTTGACCTCCCAGAGTGCTAGGAATACAGGCGTGAGCCACCATGCCAGGCCCAAGCCACATCATTTCTCACCTGGATTAGTGAAAAACATCACCTAACCTCTCTGGTTCTGTGCTTGTTCCCTCATACTCAGTACAGCAGCTTGAGCAATCCCATTGAAACATAAGACAGAACAAGCTTTAAATTTCCAATGATTCCCCATCTAACTCAGAGTTTAACACAGCATACTTACAAATATGTAAAAGCTGTACACAATCTGTCCCCTAGTTACCTTGCTAACCTCATATTTTCCTCTCTATTCCAGCCACATTAGACTCCTTGTTGCTCCTTAACTGGGCCAAGCATACGCCTACCTCAGGGCATTTGCACATGCTATTCACTCAGTCTGGAATTCTCTTCTTCCAGATTGCTTGAGCTCTCATCTCTTTCACATTTTGGCTTGATTACCCACTTTAGGCCTTTCCTAATCTTCCTATTTAAAATTGCAACTTGTACACTCCCCACCCCACTCAATACTACTTGCCTATTTTCCCTGCTTTTTACTTTTTCCATAGCACTTTCACTTTCTAATGTACTATGTAACTTATTTATTTTCTCACTGTTAATTTTTTCCCACTGGAATGTAAACTTCAGGAGAGCAATGATTTTTATGTTTTGTTCATTGCTAGAGCTGCAGTTCCTGTAACAGCACCTGGCATAGGGTAGGTGCTCAATAAACACGTATAGGATAAAATAGTCATTATGGAGAGATTTTGCCTCCTAGCGTACAAGGAGGCAAATGTTTCTGAAAATCTTAAATGCAGAGCAAGTCTGTTGTTTTCTTTTAAGAGTTCTTTAGAATCCAACACAGTGGTAGAGATGAGGCCCCTCCTCTAAAAGAGCAGGCCATGATGATTCCAACAAAATTCCAGGTCATTTTACAACTTCTCCACATAATAGGTAATTTGTTTCTTTAAATTGGATCTTGCCATTACCTCCTGCTCTAATCATTGAAGGTTAAAATCTCCAGCTCTATTTTAGCTCCAGGCATTTTAAACTAGTGGTCTTGTCAGGCCTTGGGGCATATTTGCTTCCAAAGGCAGAAAAAGGAAGACATTAGAAGTTTTTTTTCACTTACTCATCTGAAAACCTTGGCTCAAATCCAACCTCTTCTCTGAAGCTTTTCTTGAACCCACCTCTCTTGCGGTAAATAACTTAGAAAGCTTCCTCTAATTTTTGCCATCCCAATAATGTTTCTATTATAGTGTCTAAAATATGTTATTGTACTTAATTGTTTTTAAGTGTGCCTCTTCCATTAAGAGGCAAGTCCTCGAATTTAGAACTTCATTGTCTTCATAACCCTGGTACCTAGATAGGGGCTGGCATATATAGTAGTCTCAGAAAATATTGATCAAATGAATGAGTACGGGTGAATAGATGAATGATCAGTGGCTAACTGATTAACTGTTGTCTGTCAGAGTTGTAGCCATGGTGGCAACACTAAGTAGGTTGCCTGTAGAGGTTATAGTAGGTATTTCCATCATTTTCACCATTATCACTATTGTAATGATCATCATCAAATAACTATGCACCCGTTTGAATCAGGTGCATGCTAGGAAATGGTCCCTCTGCATAAGGACATTAACAGTCAAATTGAGGAGATAGGAATGACCACAAAAAGGTAAATAACAATAAAGAGGAGCATAGGATAAATGTCCAGGGAGTTGGATAGAGAAAAGAGCAGTAGAGGTTCAGACTAGGGTGGTCAAAGAGGCCTTTATGGAAGATGTGAGCATCAAATTATCTCTTAAAAGACAAAATAACCAATCTGCTCACGCAAAAGAGGGAGCACATCTCAGGTAGGTTTGACCAGAGAAATGCCTGAGAGAGACAGACTATATATTTCCACTCTTTGGTCAGGATATAAGAAATAAAGTTACTGAAAAATAGGAATATTTTTGCTAGACTCAGATTCCTCATTTTCAAAGAACATGAATTCTTGATAGAGAATAGAAAGATATAGAACCAGAGTTCCAGTTCAAGCTCTTCCACATTTGAGATTTTGATCTTGAGAACATTCCTTTGTTTCTTTAAGTACAGTTTTTTTGTCTATGAAATGGAGAACCAGATATACCTTCATGGCCATATAAATGTGTATAAGTAAAGCAGATATGTGGATGTGAATGCTTTAAAAATGTAAGTACAATTTACCTGCAGAGGTAAAATAAGTACATCAAATGACAGTCAAGATATTTGTTAGCAATGGTGAGCTGCCTGCCTTCCTATAAATTTATCTACTTGTTAAGTGTTATTTGACTTACCTGATATAACCCAGATAGGTACTTCTACAATGCTGCTGGGATAATATAACCACTGCTAAGATTTACAGAGCATTTTACATGAGCTATTTCATTTAATCCTCACAGACCTATTATTATTATCCCTGCTTCACAGGTAAGAAAATTGAAGCTCAAATGGTGTGAACCTAGCATATTGGCTCCAAAGCCATCCTCTGAACCACAATGGTTAATTGCTCTGAAAAGATCTTAAGGAAGTAAATTACAGTTATGATCCCTAATAAAAGGTATAGCATTTTTACTTTGAAATCAGCAAACCTGGCAAAAAACAAAACAAAGTGGAAAACAAAAATTATTATTAAACAACAGATAGAACTTTTGTAGCTAAAATAGAGGTAAAATCAAAACCCAACTAGGTTGCATGTCATGAAATCCACTATTTTGCCATCTAAAACATGAACTTAGCACTATATCATGTGAAAAATTATGATCAGATGTTTATGTTCTGCCTGTGCATTAAAAAAGGACAGATAAGGTATCAATGGGGAATCATTCCAGAAATTTTACTTTAGTAAAATGGATTTCTTAATGTTGTCAGAAAGGAATGCATAGTCCATGAGTCAATGTTAACAACCAAAAGAATTTGCCACAGTGTTCTTTGGTGTCAAGTGTGCTATTGGGCATGCAGTTTAAATAGCTCAAAGATTCCTTAAAATCAAGAACAAGTGATACCTCACAAATATTCCCTCTCTGCCCCCAAACTGGAGATGAATCTCTCAAGATGATAGAGACTAATCTCTTTCCTTAGGTCAAAGGAATCTTTATTCTGGTCAATTGTGTTTCTTTCTTCCAGGAGAGCTCCTTGAAAGGAGATAGGACTCAGTTTATTTGTTTCTATAAGCTCAGTATGTAGAACCTAGCCAGGCACTTAAGCCAAGTTCCGATGAAAGTATGATGAATACGAGAGAGAGAGAGAGAGAGAGAGGGAGAAAGAGAGAGAGAGAGAGAATGCCATGGTTATATCTTACAATGTTCTAGTTCTTCTGTTGAGTTTTAATGGATAGGTACCTCCAGAGGCAGACTTCAGAGAAGTTTTTTGCTTTTGTTTTTTCAAATTAAACTTTATATTTTGGGATAATTGTAGGTTTGCATGCAATTATAAGAAATAGTACAGAGATCCCACGTATGCTTTACCTAGTTTCCCCCAACGGTAAAATCTTGCAAAACTATAGTACAATATTACAACCAGAATACTGACATTGACACAGTCAAGATACAGAATATTTCCATCACCACAAGGATCCAACACATTGTTCTTTTGTAGTCACACCCACTTCCCTCCCATACCTTCCTTCTCATTCTTTCTTTTAATTTTTAAAGTTTTTTTTTAAAACTTTTATTATTTTTTCTTTTTTTATTTTAGAATATTATGGGGATACAAATGTTTTGGTTACGTGGATTGCTTTTGTACTGCTTGAGTCAAAGTTATAAGTGTGCTCATCATCCAAGTAGCATACACTGTACCCATTAGGTGTGATTTCACCCATCCTCCCCCCACCCTGCTGTTTGATTTCCATTGAGTTTTACTTCCATCTGTGTCCATGAGTGCTGATCAGTTAGTTTCAATTTGATTTACATGTGGTGCTTGTTTTTCCATTCTTGGGATACTTCACTTAGTAGAATGGGCTCCAGCTCTATCCAGGATAATACAAGAGGTGCTAGATCACCATTGTTTTTTGTGGCTGAGTAGAATTCCATGGTATATATATACCCCATTTTATTAATCCACTTACGTATTGATGGGCACTTGGGTTGTTTCCACTTCTTTGCAATTGTGAATTGTGCTGCTATAAACATTCTAGTGCAGATGTCTTTTTTTATATAGTCTTTTATTTCTTTGGGTAGATGCCCAGTAATGAGATTTCTGGTTCAAATGGTAGTTCTACTTGTAGCTCTTTGGGGTATTTCCATGTTACTTTCTACAGAGGTTGTACTAGTTTGCAGCTGTGTCTAAGTGTTCACAGACTGTAGTTTTCTTTTTTTCCTTTTCGCTGTCTTTTTTATACCATCTCTGTTTGATTTCAGTATCAGGAGCTCACAGTCTAACAGGGATCAGAAATATGAAACATAACTGGAACACAATATGGTGAGTGCACTAGTAGAGGCCACTACAATGGTTTGTGGAAATTCAGAAGAATGAATCCATGAAAAGATGTGTAAGCAGCATCATGGGTGATGCGAGGTGTTTGCCAAGGGAAGAAGGGAGAGAAGAGCATTAAAATAGGGGAACAGCAAGTACAAAGACACATAGCACTGTATTCAGAAGATAATGAGTGATTTGGTGTACACAGACATGATAAAAGACCTTTGATTATATTTCCCTAAAAAGAAGGATCCCCTGAGGGTCATCACATTTTAGTGATTTTTTCCTTTTCACATAAAAATAATGAAACTTGAAGCCTGTTACTAGTAAGTTATATGGCACCAAGATCTGTATACACATTTAAAAAATAAAAGCACGTGTACCCTAACAAATGGATATAACATTGCATTGCTCCTATGATAGTTTCTCTCTGTGCAAAGGTGGCACCAGCTTGCTACTCCTGTTGCTGTGAAAAATAGAGGTGATGTCCCCATTGAAACTCTTCCTATGATACAATCTAGTTGTGATTGAATGGCATTGCAATCATGTCTTTCCCAGGAGGTGCTAAATAAAGGGTCACTACACTTGCGCTCACTGAAACACACATCTGGTTTGGGGTAAAACCTCTTGTAGAGTGGAGGGGAAGAGGGTCCAGAAGGCTCAAGCATTTGAAAACTTAAAAATAAAAAGGATAAAGCTCATAAGCAGAGAGCTGAAACCTGACACTATCCGAATACTTATTGTGCAATATTATTTGAAACAGCAGCAACTAAAGAGGAAATGAAACATTTTGACTGATCTCTAAGTGCCTCAGTCCTCCTGACATCTCCACACTGCTTATTAGGTCTGGCCCAGAAAAGAAAGTTAACCCTGATTTTTGGCAAATGCCTGAAACTTTATGGCATTGGGTGCGTGAGAGAGATGGTATGAATCAGAGCTGTCATGTAGGTGAGAATCAGATTATAAAGGATCCTCTATGCTATTGAAACTTTGGGGCTTTATCTTTTAAGTAGTGAAAACTAGAGAAGAATTATATTTTATCAGAACAAATAAGGCAGTGGATGGATTTTAGAAAAAAAAGGCTAGAGGTAAGAAGGATAATTAGATTATTAAAATGCTTCAGGAAAGAGAGAGAAGTATTGCTTTGTGGCTCATAGAAAGGGTTTAATTTAAGAGGACCCTCTCTTCTTTCACCTCCTGCCCAGGTGGCAACAAGCTACACACTGGCTTTTTCCTCCATCCACACCATGAGGGTTGACTTTCTCCTCACTAGCGTGCTGAAAGCAAAGGTAACTCTCCCAATCCCTGTCACCTATACAGGAGAATATTTCTGACTTTTAACTCAAAGGACAAGCAGCATCCCTGGGTGGATTCTCAAGGTTTCTCTGAACACTGCTGTTTCTTTCTATTCCACCTGGACTTTTTTAATCCCTTAGTGGACATCAGGATTGGGAAGAGGAAGGTGCTCTGCTAGTGAGATGACATGAAGGGCTCTTGGCTGTGACCCTGGCAACTCTAAGATGATTCTTACAGTCATTTGATAGTTTTTGTAGATCTGGAAGGCAGCCCTCAAAATGGCTTCTGGCCGCTTACTCATCAGTCAGCCTAAGTATAGTTTTTCCTCAGGTCACTGGCGAGAGAAGAGGAGAAGTAAGTTATTGGTTGATCTTCAGAGAGCAGGAAAAGAGAAGGATTAGGAGCTGCTATTCTAACATTTGTTGGTGTCACAGATGATCAAATAACAGGAAGTTCAGATTACAGACATTGCCCAGGAAACAGAAAAGTCTAAGGAGCTCAACATTTCTTTATAGTTTGTTTTAATATCCCATCCTTTTCAAATTCAGAACCAGAGTTATCTCCCTGGATATACAGAATACCTTATAACAAATGTGGGTGTGCCATATCATTTAAAATAGTAAATACCAAGTGTGTCAGTGTGAGGGAAAGGAAAAAAGTCAAATATGACTCTGAGGTTTGCCATTTGAGTAAATGTTTAGATGGTGATGCTATTTAATGAAATGGGAAAAATAGGAAGAGGAGATATTTGGGGGACTAGGTGATGAGTTTAATTTTGAATATATTAAGGGGAAAAGTTAAAAGGAGATCTCTGACATGGAATTTATATAGAAGGGGCCTAAGCAATGCTAGCACAGTAGTCACTAGCCACATATGGTTATTGAAATTGAAATTGAAATTAGCTAAACTTAAATAAAACTAAAAGATCAATTCATTACACTAGCCGAATTTTAAGGAGTTAGTAGCCACATGTGACTAATGGCTACTGTATTGCACAGTGCACAGAAAACATTTCCATCCTTCCAGAAAGTTTTATTGGACACCACTGGTCTAGAACTCAGGAAAGAGGAAAAGAACAACAGATACAGGTTTGGGAGTTATATGGGTATTTGGGAGATAGGTAAATTCATCAATAAGGATTCAGGGCACCAGGAAGAATTTGTGAAATAAGGAAAAATTTAAAAAAAGAAGCCCTAGAATAGAAATCTGAGAAATCCCAGCATTAAAAACTAGATGAATAAACAGGAATCCACAAAAGATAAGTCAAAAACAAGTGATCAGAGAGAAAGAAGAAGCAGAAAACATTTGATACTCAGGACATAACAGAGTGTCAGAGACCAGAAGGCTTGAGAGGTGAAGTAGGAGAAGATGTAGAAGAGGCCAGTGAATATGGTCGTGGGAGAGAGATCACTAGTGACTTTTGCAGAGTATTTTCAACAGCAAGTTGTGCTTCAGCCAAACTTCAATGAAAGGGAGAAAAATGGTGAATAAAGAATACACCAAGTGTAGTATTTTCTTTCAAAAAGTTGTACAGTGAAACGGGATGGGGTGTGAGTGTGGAAGTAGCATGCAGTAACTCTAGAGAAGAGCAAAGTCAAGTGAGAAATTTTCCTTAGGAGAGGAGAGACTTAAATATATTTGTAAGGTGATGAGAAGGAGCAGTGGAAGGGAAGAAGTTAAAAATATCAGAGAGATAAATGATGGATGAATGCCCAGAGGAGGCGATAGGAATTGAGATCAAAAGCACAGTGGGAGAGGTTAACCTTGAGAAGGAGGAAGGACAATTCCCTTTGAGATTAGAGACATGAAAGTTTGAAGGTGGAAGAGAAGAAGTTCATGACTGAGATGGCTTGAATTTTTGCTGCATTTACTGAATATCCACGCCTAAGACTGAAATTTATGCAGAGCTGGAAAATGCCTTTGGTTGTCCATTTAAGCAAGGTCTGACAGTCCAGCAGGGAGCCATCAGTTCTCTAACAATGGACATAAATTTTGAGGACATCTCATTAATACCTGAAAGGCATTGATCTCCCTGTCCACACGAAAAGACGTGGCCTCATTAACATTCCACAGGTTCTGCTGTCAGGGATTCAAGGAACACAGACTAGGGCAAAAACTATATCTCCATACCCCAAAAAGGAAAAGAAAAACCAAATGAAACCAAACACTCAATTAGAGATACTGCGTAAGTATGTGGATTGTGACTATAGAGAGATCCTCCAGATGCAACAGCTGCTTGATTACAAATGATGAGTGTAACTGCTCTTCTTAATGTGTAGAGAGGTTAAATAAGGAAACAGAATCACAAAATTGCCCATGAGAAATTAGTCAGGCAGGAAGTGCTAACCTCCTTAGCTGACTATGCTAGCTCCATTCTGGAAATCCAAGTCATTATCTTCTCCACTGCCTGAAATTTGGTTTCCACCCCTGTCACTCAGCTGGTACCACAGCTGCAAAGGTCACCAGTGACTGGTTAATGGTCAAATTCAGAAGCTTTTTCTCATTTCTTATTTTTTGCGACTTTTTTGCAACTCTAGACACCATTAAATGCCTGTCTTCTTTTGAAATCTGTCTGTTGGTTTATATTACGCTATGATATCCAGTTTCTGACAGTTCTATTTGTCCTTGTTTCTCATAATTATGGATATTATCCAAGGCCAGGGATTTGTCTTTTCCTCAAATTTACCTCTAAGGCAAAGTATGGGGTGAGTCAGGGAGTGGACAGGGCTTGCTTAGTACTGATAGCATTTGGGAGGAACACCAACATGGGGCCCAGGGAGACAAAATGACAAAGCAACAATGATTAGCTTTTTTTTTTTCTTTTTTTTTAAAAAAAAAGGCAACATAGTAAGTATTTTAGGCCTTGCAGACTAATCTCTATTGCACTTACTCAATTCTGCCACTGTAGTATAAAAGCATCCATAGACATATATAAACAGATGAGCGTAGCTATATTCTAATAAAACTTTATTTATAAAACAGGCAGCAGCCCATGCACTGAAATTTGCTGACTCCTGAATCAAAAAGAGCCAAAATAAGAAGGAAAAATTAAACCCTAGGCATAAGGCCTACAGGCAGGGGCCACAAGTGTATCAACTGGATTTTGACCCAGGTGGTGAATAGTGGGTAGAACCAGAGAAATTTTCTGAGAACCTGCCAGGTAGCTAGTGTTGGAACTCCTTTTATAGGTGGAAAAGGAACCAAAAGAGATACTGACTTGGTTAAGAACGTCTCTCTTACAGAAATGCGTCTATCCCAACATCTTCAGCTTTGGGAGTCTCGAAGCTCATGCTGCAGAGTGCAATGGTCAGAACTCTGCAGGTGGAGTCAGGATTGGAGCCTCCCCCACTCACATGTGACCATGTGGAAATTATTTCACCCTTCTGAGCTTCAGCTGCCTAATATGTAACAAAGACCACCTGAAAGCAGGTTTTAAAGAGGTTAGATGAGCCAGTGTGGGCAAAACTTCTACGACAGTGCCTAGAATGCAGTGAGTACTTGGTAAGTGCTTCTTGTCTCTATTTTATAAGGTTCTTAGATGGATAAAATTGGGGAAAAAACAGTTTACAAAACGACTTTGGAAACTGGGAAGCAGCATACAGATACCAGTTACCATTCTAATCTGTATGCTAACCTGACTTGAGCTCTCTCCTAAACTCCAGGACCTTATCTCAGTTCATCACAATGGCCTCTCACCTCCCACCACTCCAATCCAGCCTTCAAAACCACTGGCACTGGGCCTAGTCCCCGTGATATCGTCTAAATAATGTCTGTTGAATAGAACAGATGACTGCCACTGTCCTGTCAAAAAACTTCAAAGACCTTCAAATTCTGTAGCCATCATTCAGGCCTTAAAAAATTGGGAGCTTGTTCTAGAAGAGACTAGAGTTTGAACTTTGAGCTGGTATTTCCAGGCAACCCAACTGCCCTCTTAATGCAGAGATTCTCTTTTCTCCATTTCAAGCTCAGTCCCTCATCACCCTGTCTGTTCTCAACAGGCTGGGCCTGGGGATATGGTTTCCAAAACATAATACAAGCACACTGCCCCTCTCTTATCTTAGGAGTTGCCTGGAATCTAGTCTTATGAGCTCAAGCTCTGGAGAAAGTTAGCTGATGTTAAATCTGAGCTCTGCCGTTTACTGCCTGGGTTGCTATAAGCATTTTCCTTGACTTTTCCATGCTTTGATTCCCTCATCTGGTAAATGAATATAAATAATAGAAGGATTGTCGTGAAGATAAAATGAGATCATTTATGAAAATACTTAGAAGTGTGTCTAACCAATAGTAAGTACCTAGATACTAGCTATTACATTAAGTCAAATTCAGTTGTCTTTTGTTTCTGATTTCTTCTGTTATTGTACACCAGAAATAAGGGAAAAGTTAAGAGGAAATCCTACAAGAATTTAAAGTGAGATATAGAAAAGTACATAAATCAAAATTATACATAATACTTATACTTTTAACCAAAAATTTTAAAAAACTTAAAAGAATGTTTTGATGTATTTCTTTCTGGGCTTTCTGTATGCTTATGAACATACAAACCTTTTGAGGCATATATACATCATTGGGTTGCTCCTGTTTCATAACTTATGTTTTTTTTTTTTTGCCCTTTCTCAGTAAACATCCTGCAAAAACATAATTTTTAAAATATTTCATAATATTCCTTTGTATTAATGAACTATAATGTATTTTACCATTCTTTTATTACAAGCGAATTTTGAAAGTTATCCTCACCATAATTCCATGAACTTTCCTGATCTACAGCTTAGATACTGTCCTGAATTATGACTTATTTGGAAAGAACAGCAAGCAAATAAAAAAAACACACTACTTCTGCTTTCTGCTAAATATTGAAATCTTTGCCATTGCAATTATTGAGCCTTGTGATCACAGCTGGGAAAAGACGACAGCCAAAATGCCCTTGTACGTTTCATTCTCTCCTTTGCTGCCTTCTCAGACTTTGAGGTTATAGCCTTCTCCTTCCTCTGACAGGCATTATGCAAGCTAAGTTAAGCTCTGAGTCCAGAGCCAAGTGTGGAACAAGCTTTGTAAAGAAAAATGTCAAATATCTCTATGCATGCCTTTGTTATCAACAGAGCTGTCCAAAACCCATGTGGATTGACTTCCTCATAACACTTGGTTAACTGCAAATACGCCGTGTCACGGCTTCAAGACAATAGAAACCTTTAGTTTTAACCTCGCTAATGATTTAGAGAGCATACACTTAGGTGCATTCTGCCTATCTCATTTTTTTCCCCTGTCTAAAAAGTTTTTGACGGTCTGGGAACAGGCAAGTAAGTCTATTTAATTTACAAAACCTGTTAGATTTTATTTTATTCTATTTTAATAAGAATCGTTAAGTAACTCCTACTGCAGGCACTCACTGGGTACTGTGAGGAGGAAGGAAAAAATACAAAGATAAATGAGACAGATCTCTCTGCCCTTGAAGAGTTTAAAATCTACTAGAAAGCAATAAGACATATGAACAAATAACTCCAATGCAAGGCAGAAGGAAATAAGGCTAAACAAAGGAACATACATTGTACTGAGTGGCTGCAAAGGAAAAAAGAAAAATGTGTAACCAAGAAGAGGTCATATTTGAGCTAAGCCTTGAAAGATGTCTAGGATTTTAATAAGGGGAAATGAAAGAAAAAGGCAGCAAAACCGTTACTGAATTACTGTTAGGCATTTTAACTTCGGAATCAAGGATTGCACTCAAGGCTTCTGTGTACATTATTTTATTTAATCTTAAAAAAACACACTTTGGCTAGGTATTATTATCATTGTTTTATTGAGGAATCCAAGTAATCTATTTAAGGTTATGCCTATAAAAATAGAACTGGGACTTGACCTAAGGCTGTGTGATTGTTAGTCTGCCTCAAGACTTCCTAGACTGAGAGAACAACGCAAGAATGATCATAGACGAAAAAAAATGCATGATTCATTCAGAAAATGGCTTATAGTGTCTGCCACATAGTAGATGGTCAGGAAATTATATCTTTTAAAAAAGAAAAAAAACCCTTTGGTCTACAGTATCTCCTACCCTAAGAGAGGAAGAAAGGATGTATATATTTCAGGCTAGTAACAAATGAACCCCAGAATCTCAGGGGCATAGTTTATATATGTAAAGTTTTAATTCTTGCTCATGAAAATCCACCACAGGTCCAGTGGCTCTGTAGGGCAGTCCCCTAAAGAGCAGAGACGTGGGGACATGTACAGCTGCTGGCCTCCTGCAGCTACGCCATCTAGAGACTCCAAGCATCTAAACCATCCACACCACCTAGGTAGCCACAGGAGAGAATACCCAGAGAATTCACACTTTTACTGATCTTCTGTGCTGTGTCCCTTGAATGGCACATATCACATCTGCTTTCAAGCCCCTAGCCAGGTCTAGTAACATGGCCCATCCTAAAATGATGCTCTTTTCCTGTGTGCCCAGGAGGAGGGAAATGAAAAGAGATTTGGTGAACATAAAGCATGGTTTCTGGAACGTAGGCAATTACATTCAGGATGTATATAAATTTATAAATTTAATAGATAATATCTAAATTTTTGTATTATATATGTTATTATGTATATTATATATAATATATACATACACTGGTATGTATGTTATAATATATTATATATTATATTATATACATACATCATATAATACAGACATACATTAATATGTATATTATAACGTATAATATATTAATATTATATATACATATATGCAATTATATAATATACAAAGTATATTATAATATAAAGTATATACTATATGCTATATAGTTTATATAATATAGAATAAAAATGTATAAATTAATATCTAAATAGATGGGAGCAGCAGGAAGTTGAGAGGGTTTACATCTTATAGCTTCTGTTTTCTCTGTGGCTATCCAGAAAATATTCACCATAATTCCATAGAATATCCCACTTAGAATCATAACTTATTTTAAATTAACAATAGCAAATGCCTATGGTTTTGAAAGAGCTGTTATTGAAATAAGTGGTCTGTTCCAAGGATACTTAAAATTGATTTTGAAGACATTGAGAATAATGTACAAATGCATATGGCAGCAATTTCCACTTTTATGTAGTCTTTTTCCACCTTTATTCAACAGACAGGAGAGGAGAGGTGTGTTGAGAGTGCCAGCCAGAGAGCACTGGAGTGATCAGCTCAGGCCTCCAGGGAGAGGTGGGGAAGAGGGAGCTGGTGCAGATACAAGGCTCCCTAATAGACAAGGAGGAAACTGGTGGGTCAAGGTAGTGTGGACATTGAAATAAAGAGGAAAAAACGAACAAACAAAAAACCAAAATAAACATCAGCTACAGTGAGTGTATGAGATGAAATAACGGTGGGTTATGGTTAGAAAATAAGAAACCAGAATTTGGGATCTGAAAGAAAGAACACTCAAGGTGGTGTACGGCCCAGGGAGGATTTGTGGTAGTGAGATGTTGGCAATAAATGTAAACATTTGTTTGTCTCAAGAAAAGAACAAAAGTCTGAAAGCGGGTGTAGGAAAGTCAGAAAGTTCTTAACCTCTCTAACTACTTCTGACTGCAAGATAAGGGATAAAGATAAAGACAAAAATCCTGCATATTAGAGGACCACAAGGCAAATGGCATCCTTGGAGAGGCAGTGTAGGAAGATAGAAAGGGCCAAAAGATTGATCAAATCAGAGAACCCTGTTTTATAAAGCATGCTAGAAAGCTCTGGTGGGAGGCATACTCAGCATGGGAAGATGAACCAAGAAATGGCCGTGCTGGTTGAGAGTATGACATGACGGATGACCAGGGGGATCCACTTGGAATGGCCCAACAAGGATAGGGATGCAGGATGTGGATGCCAGTAACTCACTTTAGTGCTCAAGGGCTGTTGAGCCCAAGGAGCCTCAAACCCTTGAAGGTCTCAGTGGGGTCTCCATTTGGTCAGGGCTCATCCCTAAGATTTCTGGAATTTGCGGAGAACTAGGTACCTCCTCTTCTGGCCTCTAATTGGACAAGCAGTAGCAGGAATGGCCCTGAAGTCTTCAGAGGCCATAGCCAGGGAAGGGGAGGGGCAGGGATAAAACGTGGCCACTGCTGGCACTAGATTAATGTCATGCAGAGAGTTAGACAGCAGAACATCAACGGTAGGGACTAGGAGAGAGTTCAGAACAGATAACCTAAAATAAACAGCAATCAAAAGCCAGAAGAAACCAGGTCCTCTGCTCTTTCCATGACAGTAGGCTGTCTCTCGTAATGACAAGCTGTGCAGACAGTTGACACTGTATTACATGCAGAAGAAAAGTTAGCAGCCTTCTTACCCATGCAGGCTCCTGGCTGGGCTGAGCCATGCCCACAGGCTTCCACTAGCAGGCCTGAGGCATTAGAAAAAGAAACAGTAAAGAGAATGATAGAAAAGACAAGGAATGGAGCAGAGAGAGAAAAGGAGAGGAAGGACAATAATAGAAAATAAATGAAGATAGGAGTGAAAAATTACTACAGCTACATCCAGTTCCTTGGGCCCAAGGCCTTTCCTAAGGCCAGTGAAACTATAACTAACCATATAAACACTCTGCAATTTTGCAGGCTCAAAAGTATTACATGGATAGACTAAACCTGATGAAGTATTTCTAGGAGAAAAAGGAGGGGGGAAAGAGATTGGAGGCTCTACAAAGGAAAGTAAGGGAGGCCCAACCACAGGGCTGCTAGTATAGTTGAATAGTGTGTACACTGCACAAAGGTACTGTTGTAGGTAAGGCTCCCTAGGAGCAGAGCCTGAGGCAGGGATTCCGGAGCACATGATCTCCTGAGGGTATGCTCCTTAGGGAAAACCTACAAACAGGTGAGGGAAGCGTAACAGGGCAGGGGAAAGAGCCAAGGACGTGGTCTAGCTTTGTTCAGGCTCATGGTGGAAAGTCTCTGGAGCATAAATTGCACCACATTTAGTGTCCAACTTCAGGCAAGAGAGCAGGCCTTTTGAAACCCCATGTGGGTCACAGACTGGTTGTGAGCTTCTCCTGAGATGGGGCACAGCCTCTCAGGCCAGGTGGCTTCTATCAGCTGAGGGCAACTCTCAGGAGAAGGGGCAGCAGTCACCCTCAACAGCCATGACAGTCAGATTTATGTGCCAACTTGGCTAAGCTACAGTCCTCAGCTATTCAATAAAACACTAGATGTTGCTGTGAAGGCATTTTGTAGAAGTTATTAAAATCTAAAATCAGTTAAGTTTTAGTAAGGAAGATTATCCTAGATCAGGGGCGAGGAACATTTTCATGTTGGAAGGCTGCATTAATTTAGCTGTAAGCAAATAAGGCCACATTCAAGAAACTTCAATTAGATATACTTAAAAATGTACATTATTTTATAAAAATCTAACTACTATGTACTTAATGCTTTCAAAAAATGAAGACTATTTGTTAATGTTAAAGTTAACTAATCTTTTAATGGCTTTGTCATGTCTGCTTTTCGTTGGAAAGCATTTGAATATTTGGTTGCAACGTGGAGGTCTGCAGTTTCAGTTGGTCCTTTAGATGGGTATCAGCCATTTGTGACTTTAAGGGCATCTTGATTTGAGTTAGATAGGAGTATGTAGATTCGCAGAAATAAGTGGTTAAAAAGCAAGAAAGCATTTTGCAGGCATGTTGCCAAAGTTGTTGGAGATATGTATTCCCTGTGTTCCATTAATAAGAGTACCCAAAGTGAGTAACTCTTTGTAGTAAAGAAAATCTTCTGATATGACCCAAATGAAGTATAAAATCTGCACCAAGTCAGTAGTATCAGTTGATTTATCCAAAGTGATTCAATAATTTATATTTTCCTTTTGAAGTACTGTGTTAAGTTGTTCTGTTAAGTTGAAGGCTAATTTGTGCTGTTGATCAGTCATGGTTCTCCTTAAAATAGGCAGTGTTTGTACTTTGAAACATTATCTGGGTCTAAGCATCCTACAACTTCAACAATGCATTCTTTCACAATTTCTATATCACTGTATAGCTTCCCTTTTTTGCTGAGTATATAAGCTACTTTATAAGTTGCTTCAGTTGCATTATTTCCCAGTCTTATTGCTGCTTGAAAGAATTGTCTTTGCTTTTGTTTTTCATCTTTTAACTTTTGCAATGCAACCTTTCATGCTTCTCCCTCTAATTTAAAATATTTGTGGTCCTTATAGTGTTATAATGCTGACCAGCACTGAATTTCTTTAATGCTGATATTGCAGTATCACAAAGCAAGCAAATCATCTCATCTTTAGCAGAAACAAGATAATATTGAAATTCCCAATCTTCATTAAAAAAATCTGTTTTCTTCCTTCAGCATTCTCTTGGTCTTCTTTGACATGATGGGCTGTTAAGAAGATAGACTTTAAAAAACACTGTCAAGCTCTGCAACTATTCACAAATTCCACTTCAAACAGAAACACAGTGCACCATTGTCAAAAGCTGATAACAGACTGGCATACTCAACCCCCATAAACTCTCACCAACCAGCCTCATGCAGTAGTGGTGTCAGTCAGGCGGGAGAAGTTAGAACTAAATCATGATCATAGCAGCCATCAATGTAGTAGCCCTTATGGTTTACTAATGTTCTAATTGTGCCAGTCAATCTGGGAGGATTATTTCATTGAAACTTATTTTATTCTTTGGTATTTTAACATGTTCATTTTTAAAATAAAATAAAAATCTAAAAGATGAACAAAATGTGTTAATAAAAATAAAAGGATTTGTTCTATAAAATTTGGGTTCAGTCAAAAGGCTGCACTTAAAGACCTAGAAGGCCACATGTGGCCTTAAGACCACAGATCCCCACCCCTGTCCTAGATAATCTGGGTGGGCCTGGAAATTTGAAAGCCCTTAAGAGCAGAACTCAGGTCTTGCTAAGGAAGAATAAATCCAGGTCTGAAAGTTCCACTTGACCTTCCCGATGGCCTGTTCTATGGATTTAGGACTTCCTTAGGCAGCTCTCACAATCATGTAAGCTAATTCCTTACAATAAGTCCTCTCTCTCTCTCCTTCTCTCTCTATCCCTCCCTCTTCCCCCCCCCATTCCCTCTCTCTCCCTTTCTCTCTCTCTTCATTCCTCCCTGCCCCCTCTCTTTTCCACTGGTTCTATTTCTCTGGTGGAACCCTGACTGAGCCAACACTCAAAGCAGCTGGTGATGAGTGTACTGCCCGGTAAAGGGACTCTACTGACACTGTATACTGAGCCACCCAGACCGAGGGGCAAGTGAGAGCTGAAGTCTAGCCACCTTAGTATTTGCTGAGCTATGGGCCACCATATCAGGAAGCATGTTTGCCAGGAGAAAGGAGTGAAATTTTCATCTTGTGAAAACACCTCTGCTCGTTTTAGAGTTATGTGCTTAAAAGGTAGTTTATGTCCTAACGTGTGGCTAGACGGGCCTTTTTCTTTTTATTTGCCTCACTAAAGACAGACAATTAACATGAGGACACCTAACCATTTAAACCTTAACCCAAAGCAGTGCTTATTTATCAGCAACTTACCTTATATTATACAGTCGGGAGGAGAAAAGGCAGTAACTTCCCAGTATCGTTACAATCTTAGAACACAGCAGTAATGCCTTTGTGGTTCTGAATCTATTTCCTTTGCCTTCTATGCCTGTTAATGTATTTAAACAGACACTACCACAAATATTGCAAAATGATGTGATCTTTTTCTGCTAGAGACTTAGCATGGATGATTTGAAGTTGAAAAGTTCAATGTGTCATCTGGGGAAAAAAAACATATTTTCTCTGCAGCATCATTGTGAAACCTGAAAACACAGCTGGATATCTTGTGGTATTAGATGCAGGGCAAATCAGACACAATTAATGTACTCCTGCCCTCTGAACTTCTATAAACAGTAACCAACAGCACAGGCCCAGCTAAGTCAAAGGGCAGGCAGACAAGCTGAGGGAAGGAACAGAAGAAACTGAAAAAAGAGCAAGGTGGAAGAAAAGACAGGATTAAGGGAGAGAGACAGTCTTCATATTGCACATCTTAAAATGAAGTAAAACTAGACAGAAATTATTTCATTGCTTCTAATTGGCAAAGGAATATCTTTAAAAGGTGGAATTTTAGAGAGAGAAGGGAAAACCATGGTAGGTTTCGACATCTGGGGGTTGGAAAAAACAGAATACTGAAAGATAGAGAGCAGCAATGTGGAAATAAAATGAAAAGCAAAATCCAGAAAATTCAAATTTTCAAGAGTTTATCTTTAATATGGAACCTGAGGAATTTGGAAGCTCCACTCCCTGCACAGCATTTGTCAAGTTTACAAGGAAGCTGAATGGCAGTGTTTAATGTGTGTGCTGCTCTGATGAGGACAGGGGCTGAATTCATGGACCAGCAGACACAGATGCCAGACTCTGACCCAGGCCTGATGAGAGTCAACAGCAGTCTCTAAACAGCTACCATCAGTGGCTCTGTGCATGATACAGCTTGTTGCTTGGGCATTACCTTGTACAACTCCTTCACTTTTAAATACTGCACAGCTTAGCTGACTAGCCAGCCACATGTTGAAGCCTCTCAATCTTTTCCGTGGGAATTACAAAACGAGGGGGGGGGGGCGGGGAAACACGCACGGGCGTGCACACAGCCCCTGCTCTCACTCTGGAGATAATCAAGTCCAAAGGGAGGAAAAAATGTATCCATGAGAGGATATCATCTGCAGGGAAGAATAACTAGCAGACCTTTGTAATATATTCTATTATTCTAATTACTTTCATATCACTTAATCATTTATTCTTTTAAAATAGCCTCTTTATACCCTTAGAGTGTATACCCTTAGAAGTAAAGTGCATATGAGGTATTTAACCACTTCACTGGTTTGACTATCTCAGAATGGATAGCTAAGGTCATTCATCATTTCAGGTAGAAACTCCTCTAATAATAAAGGCATAAGTTAAAACTTGGACAGCCCAAAATATAATGAGCAAACACTGAAGAACTATTTGGGCCTTTGGACATGATTTTCTGGGTGGGGCTGGCCCTTCTCTAGTTATTCCTACTGCTCTTTTGCATCTGTGAGACATGGACCATTCTACACCATCTCCTCATTGCATAAAATGTGCCATTGTAAAATATTATTTTGACAGTTAAAGGACCTGGTATTGATAAGACTAAATCTGCAAATATCCTCAGAAATAAAAATGTATGAGAGAGAAAAGACAGTCCATGAGAAAGTCAGGGCCACCAGATGAGAGACTGACTATACAAAGGGCAATGGCCAGACCATATATAAAAACAGAACTGACCCATGGCTTGCAGAAACTTGCCCAGGAAACCAACCCATTATCTATAATCAGCAGCCCAGGAAGCCAGCCTATGTTACACTTCTAGGAAGGCAAACTGCTCTCTCTAGCAACAATTCAGGAAGGTAAACAATAGCTTCTGTAACAATGAGCCCCAAATGTCCAGGACTTGATTAATAACTGACAGCTTTTTACTAATTCCTGTCCCTGCTTCCAATTTAGGACAAACCAGATAAAGCCAAATAATGCACCTGGAACAAATCCCATAGAACGTCCCACTTCTAGCTAGCCTGCCTGTGCCAACAGCCTCCAATCACGGCATATCCGAAGCTTTCCCTTTGTTCTGCTATAGAGCTTTCCCACTCCTCTCCCTGCCTTGGAATCTCTGCCAAAATGCAAGTGATGATCAGCCCCTAATAAATACCGTTTGCATGTTCACTTTTGGTTGGTCTTCATTTATTTTTACACAAGCATATTGCACAGGCTACGTATTGAACGGCTAAGGAGGGAACCATGCAAATCATAGTCTATGGGAAAGGTGCCCCCTTGAGTTATGCAGTGCACAACCCTCACAGTCACATATGGCAATTCTGGGGAGGCTCAAGAAACAGAGCAGTGGAGTACACAGAAGGCCAGAGTGAGTGTGACGAGTCAGCCCTCTCATAGACCAAGCAGCTATCTGGCCACACTGCCCCAGAAGTACCTGGGGAGGTATAAGTTCAATGGAAATCACTAGATGCTTACTCAGGTTACCAGCTGCAACAGATGTGAATGTGTTCCCACAAAATTTATATGTTAACATCCTTACCCCCCAATGTAATAGTATTAGGAAGTGGAGCCTTTTTGGGAGGTGGTTAGGTCATGAGGGTGGAGCCCTCTGGAACGAGATTAGTGCTCTTTTAAAAAGACATGACAGGACTTGCTTTCTTCCTCTCTGCTGTCTGCCATATGAAGACATAGCAAGAAAATGACTAGCTGCAAAACAGAAAGAGGGTTCTCACCTGACACTAGATCTAATGGCACCTTGATCTTAGACTTCCTGGCCTCCAGAAGTCTGAAAAATAAATGTTTCATTAAGCCACCCAGTCTATGGTCATTTTTTTATAGCAGTGCAGACTGACTAAGACACCAGCCCTACAGACAGTCCAGGAGGCTGCCTCCAAAACCATCTGTTTTCTTATGCTCCAGCACTGTAATTCTAGCATGGACACCATACCTGTTCCAATCTTTGTCTACTAATCATTGCAAAGGCCAAGCTCTACAGAAAACACTGAGGCTGCATCCTGCAGATGCATGGATATTGGCACGATGTATCTGTCTGCTCTTCCTGTCCCCCAGTCTATCACGTTCTCCTCATTGGGTCAGCTCTTTTCAACTAAAGCCTTAACTACACAGTGCCTACTTAAATATCAATAATATTGAACTTATTTAATTTTCCAGGGTCCCAGGACTTAATTCTCAAAGTAATTATTCCTTATACCAGAGGTCACAAACACAAACAAAACCCCTATGCAAAATAGCAAGTCACATAAACAAGTGACACAGATGACATAGGGAATATGAAGAACCGGAGAGACTGTCCCTTGTCTAAAAGCGGCAACTAGTAACTTCAGCCAGTTTTGTTGCAGAATAGTACAGACAGCGGTGTGCTGGAGCTGGCTTATACCACTTTACAAGAGCAGATTGTGGGCACCTCTTCCCAACTCCACTTCAGTAATGTCACATTGGTAGCTCAAAATCAGTCACGGTGGTGGCATTTACACCACAGGAACTGGCTAATGCTACAACTCAGGACCTTTTCCTTTTTGAAACTTGAATGTTAAACATCTACCAGCATACCATTGAACATAGGCCAAGTGTTCCCAGATCCCCAACATTTCAAGAGAAGCAGAAATTCAGATGCCTTTGTGAACACTAAATTTTTTAATGTTGGCAGATCAAACAATGTTAAAATATTGTGTTGGCAAAATAAAACATCACTGTGGGCCACCTGCTCACAACCTCTTCCCTGTGCCAATGTATCATATCCTTGTTGATGGCTTCAGGTCTCTAATTTACACCTATAAAAATTGAGCAACAGAGTCTTGAAGGAGCCTGAATACATTTGTTAAATCCCTAATAATTAACATTTATCATAGGTGGTTTTTATAACATCCTTGAATGTGCACAAATATTTATTATATGCTAAGAGGTCATTGTGGATATGAAAAAATCAATTTTAAGGCTGAATAAAAAAAGAAACTTTCATCTGCTAAACCAAAGTGATTCATGAATATTAATGACACTTCCCTTTCTTAAATAATAAACATGCCCTATAAAGTTGTTGAAAGAGATAAAATTTACTGAAATTTTTTTATACAAAAATAAAGAAATATAAAACAATACCTAGAAAATAGAATGCACCTTATATTAGCAGTAAGGATAGGCACAAAGTGAAACCTCATAATCAATTTTACTTGCATCAGATGAAATTAATAACTGCTGACCTGATGTTAACACAAGGATACTGCTGAATCCAGTTGATGTCAGAGTGTTTGACATCAGAGGAGATAAACATCCTATCCTTTAAAGGTCCCTTGATGTCCCTGTTAGAGACATTTTGTTTCATCTTCTTCCCCATCTTCTGAGTATGTGCCCAAATCACTGGAAACATCTATTATGGTAAGAACACATGGTCACTAAAATTTCAGACAGTTTGTTTTGCATTTTCAATTTTAACTTTCTGTAAACATTCATGCTGATAATTTATCTCACCTAGGCTTAGCGATTGTTACCAGGCTTTGTATTGTAGTATAAGCAGGTTATAAAGATAAGAAAATCTCCTCACGTTAATTACTGCCACACTGAAATACTAGGGTGACATTTAGTTCAGAACCTATAATGTAATTGGGGTCTATAATCCTTTGGTTTCTGCTCTTCAGTGACTTGTTCTCTAAATGAGATAGGAGTTTATAAAGTTCAATAAAAAATGTTTTAAAAAGTGAGAAACCATATACAGAGATGTCTAAAATGCAGTGACATTTTAAAGACTGAAATTTAATTGTTCTGGCTTCCCACTCCACAGTCTCTTTTCATCTGCAGTTCTTTGAAATGTAGAGTAAATGTTTCTTATCCTTCTTTGTTTATGATATAGATGAAAAATTCAACAGCCTGGTGGCACCATAAACTACCTTGCACACCCTTATAAATTTTCTATCTTTATTGCTAACTCAACAGTGTCCTCATCAACTTTGAAATGGAAAGCAGTCCAGGATAGAACTTATTATCCTTTTATATTAGTTATCCTGTTAAAATGATCTGAAACTTACCTTGACTCTGTGTTTCCTTTATTAGTGGCCCAAGCTCCAAAATAAAGATAATACTGAATTTCTAATTTTTAATATGCCATTGTAATTTAATAGATGAGGATGCTAATCCTCATTAATATTATGAATGCATAACCACTCTAATAAGCAATTTAAAGTACTGCTGAGGCAGACAGAAAGAAAAAAAAAATCTCAGTATATTAGGTACTTTGAAATGAGAATGTTATCAACAAATACAGGTTTTTACATAATGTGCTTACAGAGCTATTTGGAAAATATTCATCCTCAGGGTTCATTCATGGAAACCAAACACTGCTGAATTCTCATGACACTGTGTACTTAGGTTGAAAAAAATAATAAAAACTACCTCATTCCAAAATTTGGAAGTCAGGATGATGAGAAAGAGCTGGAAATGAACAAACAAAAATACTAAGGAGGAGAGCCAGTTAGGCAGGTCAAAAACAAGTCATGTGAAGTTCTAGAGGCTGAGGATGAGCAGCACTCAAGAAGAAGACTGTGTTAAAGGCAGCTGCCAGATCCAGTAAGATGTGGACTATGGATTAACCATTGGACGTAGCATCAAAGAGGGCAATGGTAACTTTGGCAAGAGTAAATGTAATGAATAAGTGAGAGGTAAAAGTCTACATGGACTGAGTTCAAGAAAGAATGGGAGAAGAGGAATTAGAGATAGCAAATATAGGCAAATATTTGGAAATGTTTGCTATAAAGGGAGCAGAAAAATGAAGTAGTAGCTGGAAAAGAGAGTAGGGTCAAAACAGGCTTTATTTCAGATAGGGGAAATAATAGCCTGTTTGCAAACTGAGATTATGATCAAATAGAGAGGGAGAAGAACTGATGATGCATGAGAGAAGAAGAAATTATCATAAATATTTCCTGGAGTAAATGAGAAGGAATGAGATCTAGTGTACAAATGGAAGGGTTGATCTTAAGCAGAAGAAAGGTCAATTCATTCATACCTACTGGCAGGAAGTCATCATAAATGGGCACAAATGCAAGTGTGTAGTTATTCGTGGAGGTGTGGACATTTGTATTTTTTTTTCTTTGTTGCTTCTATTTTCTCAGGGGAATGGAGAGCAAGGCCATCAACTGAGATTTAGAAGAGTAAAGATGTTGGAGGCTTAAGAATATGACATCTAGAATGGTAGGTGCATGAGAGAACTAGGAAAATATATTGGGATTACAGAGCCACATTAGGGACTTCTTTGAGGTTAATAGTTATGAATTTAACTATCATCATGTTTATTAGTTTCTCTGACCATGTTCAGTTATTAGGGCTAAGATATAAAATAGGTGGAATATTGAATTTAACCAAGACTTGGATTTTGCTAGACAAGTATGATAAATGCAGAGAAGTGCCAGAAACTCGAGAACTTGGGAATGTATGCAAGAGACATTTATAATGATAAACCATAAAATTTAAACTAGCTGAGGGGGATAGTGGGATCATGATGGGGTTAAGGACTGAAAAAGTTGGAAGATCAATGCATTGTAGGTCCTGATAATTAAAAGATGGTACTATTTGGGGTACTTTAGGGAGTGAACTAGAACTAGAATGTACTTGAAATTGAGTTAATTGAGAAGTTGAAGTTATTGGTAATGATAAAATATAAGGCATAACTATGGGAATGGGAACCTGGAACACAGCAGGGGACAAGATTATTGGAAGTGAGGTGAGCCAATGACTAACATTCCAGGATGCTGGGAAGATAATCTTCATGGAAATTGACATCTCCATGAGCTATGTTAGGAGTAGTACTGAAAAGAGTTCGTAACTAAGGAGCTAAAACTTAAGGAGTGAGTGGGGTGCTCTAGGAGGAGGTATCAGCAAATGATTACAAGGTGGGAATAATCTGATGACATTCCGTTCACAGGTGATAATTCCAGTCTGTAAGTGGTAAAGCAAGAGGACACTTAACCCATATACCCTATAGTATGTGGAACATGAGAGATAAAATGCTACCTCTTTGCAGGGCTACCAGGGAAGCAGAAACCTCAGGAGAGAGTCAACCAAGTTTCAGTTGTACATAGAGAGGATGTTGAGAAAATAAAGAATTTTTTCTGGAGACTGACTAAATGCTGGAGGGCATGGTGGGAATGCTTCAGGGATATCAAAGAATTTGAGGACATATTTAAAAAGCACTGTGGTCTTCATGATTAGCTCACATTGATTATTTGAATAGCTTTCTTATTGTTCTTTCTGATTCTTGTGGAAACAACTATAGTTCTTTCTACACCCAACAACTAAAGTAATTATTTAAAATGTAAATCAAATCATTTAGCTTCCCTGATTGAAGCTTTTCTATGGCTTCCCATTACACGTAGAATGAAATCCAGTGGCTACCAATGCCAACAGACTCTTATGAGTTGACATCTGCCACACTCAGTGACTTTAATTCCTACCAATTTCACTGTCATTCTCTAAGCTCTAGCCCAGAGTTTCTCAATCTCAACATTACTGACATATTGGGCCAGGTAATTCTTTTGTCTGGGAGTCTGTCCTGTACACTGTTGGATGTTTGGCAGCCTCTCAGGCTTCCACCCACTAAATGCCAGTAGCATCTCCCTGTTATGACAATCAACAATGCCTCCATGCATTGCTAAATGTCCCGTGGGTGACAACTCATCCCGGCTTGAGAACCACTATTCTAGCTGTACAGGCCGTCTCCATGTCCCTGGAATGTGATGATCTTCTTTATCACATATTTTACTATTTTCACTTGACTACACATTTATTTGTTTATGTTTTTATTATCTATCTCCTCTTTTCTGACTACAAATGCCATGAGAACAGTTCTTTATCTCTTTCATTCATTCTGGTATCCCCAGTGCCTGAAACTGTGCTAGTCACATATAGAAAGCTCAGTGAATATTTATATTAAATAATAAATGAATGCTCCCCTAAATGTGGAGCATTAGTGTCCCTGCCTTCCCTTCATCTATTCAATTTTTTTTAACCTGAAAAACCCAACTCAATAGTCACCTCTCCTAGGAATCCTTACAGGGGTGGGGAACCTGCAGCCTTGGGGCCACATGTGGCCTTTTGGATCCTTGAGTGTGGCCTTTTGACTGAATCCAAAGTTTACAGAGCAAATCCTTTTAATAAAGGGTTTTTTTCTGTGAAGTTTGGATTTTGTTGATCAAACTCAGGGATCAGGAGGGCCACATGTGGACCCAAGGCCACAGGTTCCCTAAGAAAACGTTGCTTATGTGACAGTTAAATACATGTTAATTTTACCCTGTTTACACATGTACCTTCTCTTCTGGCCTATAAGCAACTTTCATCTCTAGCAAATTGCCCGATACCCCAGCAATGGGTTTTTTGAAAGACTGAAATGATTTACTCTAATATACACACATGCACGCGTGCACATACACACTGTCATATATATGTAATTATGGTTAACAGAATATTACAATTTGAAAATTGAAACCACAAAGGAAGAGGAGGTAAATACGTTGCTTGTAAGATTGGTATACTTGCATTATTAGGCAGCAAATTAGACAATAAGCTTCCTGGAATTCAGGACAAAAAAAATGAAACCATAAAAATGTATATAAAATGTATCAAAAAGTTTACTTATTATTTAAGAGAAAAATGTTTCCCAAGACCAAATTCAAAATTGCATTTCTAATATACAAAAATATATATGAGATGACACAGTCCTCTAATTAGGGTTTATAGTACATACCAGAACATTTTCTAGAAGGCTCTGTGGTAGGCTAAATAATGATCCCTCCAAGGATACCTACTTCCTAATCCCTGGAAATGTGATTATTTCCTTATACAGAAAAATGGTAAATATTACCTTATATGCCAAAAATGTGATTAAACACCTAGAGATGGGAAGATTATCCTGGATTATCTGGGTGATCCCCAAATGTGATCACAAGTACCTTTACAGAAGGGAGGCAGAGGGAGATATTATTACAGAGAAAAAGATGATGTACAGATGAGGAAAAGGCTTTGCAGATGTTGTGCTGCTGGCTTTGAAATTAGAGAACGTGTCCATTAACCAAGTAATGAAAGGAATGTGGCTCTAGAAGCTGGAAGACAAAGAAACGGATTCTCCCCTAGAGCCACCTGAGGACAAACAGCCCATCTGACACCTTGACTTTAGCCCAGTGACACTGACATCTGACTTCTTACCTTCAGAGCCTTAGGAGAATAAATTGTGTGGTTTCAAACCACCAAGTTTGTGGTACTTCATTACATGAATCATAGGAAACTCATACAGGCTCTTTATTTTAGTGACCTATTATAATAAAAGCTGATATCAAAGTACAACTTTGTGTGTGAGTAATTTTGAAGTGAATATCATTTTGTAGAAGGTTAAATAATACTGCCAAATTGAGAAAGAAATGCAAACATAGGCCTTACAACCTAGAAGTGAGAATTAATCTGTGTCCTTTAAGGTACCTCTTATTCATATAGATTTGAGGTAGAAGAAGCTATTTATTCAAGCGAAATTAAATGAAGAATAGGAAGTATAACTAATGGACCTTAATCACCATGGGTAAAATCAATAATATAACACTCTAACTAACTACACCTATACCCAAAGAGAACAAAAAATATTTTATTAGAAAGAATAGGGGAGTTACCTGACTTTCAAGCATGTTTTCATAATTTCATCAGAACTCTCTTTTCATCTTTCAATCTGCTTCCCTGACAAATGCCTATTATAAAATGCAGAGCATCAAATTCCTGATAATAGATCTACAAAAATGTGGCCATCAGGACAGTTAATCTGCCATTTGTTGAGGCTAATAAAGCAGTCCTGCTTATTGATCTTGTTGTTTCATTAAGCAGAAATGCCCCCAAGGACAGTTACAGAGCAAAGAGGAACCAGACCAAGCATGGAAACAAATGAAGGACTTGTAAATAAAACTTGTCATTCCAGCATCTGGACACAATAATTAAACACCTTGGGATTTGGGGATTTTTGTCTTTACTGGCATCCTTTCAGCAAAGGTATTTCTGTACGTTTATCACATAACTCAGAGATATTGCTTTTTGATATCAAGAGGAAAAATGAATTTTGACAATATATTATTGTATTAAAATAGAAGGTACTGAGAATAAAAATCTAATAAGGATAAATGAAATACCAGGCATAGGAGGAGGTATCATGCAATGTTTGACAATAAGGATGCTGGAATCAGGTGGATTTGTATAATATTATATTTGAATCGAAGACCTAGCACTTGCTGTCTGTTCTACCTTAGGCAAGTCATTGAACCTCCCTCAGCCTCAGGTTTTTAATCTATAAAATATGCTTAATAATAATACCTCTTCAATTTTTTTTGTTTGTTGTTTGTTGTTTTTGGTTTTTTTTTTTTTTTTTGCGAAAACGTTATCCACTTAGCAACACTCCTGGAACATAACAAATGTTCAGTAAGTGGTCATTGTTAGTGGTCTAAATTGTGAGTGGTTAATATTAATATATACAATATTCTTATCTCTAAAAAATAAGAAATTGGGCTATATGATATCAAAAGCTTCCTCAAACACTAACATTTTGTGTTTCTGTAACTTTAATGGTCTCCAGGTCCTATGTTTCTAAGAAATTAGAAAGTGGCAACAGACTGGAACCATGTACATAGGGAAGCATTAGTTAGGGGAATGCCCACTGAGCATACTCAGATGGTTGTGAGTCCTTAGTTCCCTATCTCAGGTCGCAGGTAGGAGAGGGCGCTGTGTGAGTCTCTTCTGCTCAGGCTCTACCCCTAGTGATTGATTATAGTATTCATTGCTGTGCTTAGTGAACATTTGGTTCTTTTCTCCTTTTAGCAAAAGGAAGTCTGAATTTCATGACCCTTTTATGACTGGGTGGCACCATATTATTATTTCTGGTCAATGAATTGTGAGCAAATATTGCATGTGTCCATTTGGAATTGGAGTATTTAATTGCTCATGTGAGATTTTCCAGAGTACATTTTCATTCTGTGATGGCAAATTTCAAGATAATGGCTTCTCCATCAGTGCATTATTAGAGCAAGATGACACCAAGAAAAGCTCCCAGCATGCTTAATGCATAAATCTTTGTTATTTTAAGCCACTGAGATTTTTGAGGTTGCTCCTTATCGCAGTATAATTTATACTATCTTGACTGATACAGAAGTGTATGCCTAGAAGTGACACCACAAAAAATAACCTAAAGAATGTGCCATTAGCTTCAGGATCAGGTGGTGGGTGGGAAGGAAACTATTTTGAGGAGTTAGCATCGTTGCTACATGGTATGCTGGGGAA
The DNA here is from genome assembly GCF_020740605.2 of Lemur catta. Classification (NCBI taxonomy): domain Eukaryota; kingdom Metazoa; phylum Chordata; class Mammalia; order Primates; family Lemuridae; genus Lemur; species Lemur catta. Next base: position 29,476,477 of record NC_059134.1, read on the forward strand.
ACATTTGGTGGAACTGATGTCTATAATAACTTGGAAGGACAGTCACGCACTTAATGAAATTTTAGTAATAGGGAAGAGGTAGAAAAACAATGTTATTAGTATGTATTAGTTGCTGGTGGCTGTGTTCAGCAAGGTATCAGAAAAAAGGAAAAGAGCAGAGAAATGAATTAGCCAGGTTTCAAGAAGGAATGAAAGAGAATAGAGAGCACTCACAATACAATGTTTTAAGTGTAATGGAAACAATTGTTTCTCAGCCTCTAATAATGAAAGATAAAATTGAGAAGGGCTTTAAATGACAAAGTTTAAAACTCAGATTTGCAGCAAGAATCAAATCAGGGTGTGGTTATTACACTGACTTAAAAAACCTCTAAATGGTTTACAGTAGGGCTGAGTGAATCATTTCAATTAGATAAAATGACTCAGAGGGGGGAAAGAGGCTAACAGTGTGACTCTCCCAACAAAGCCTCATAGGTTCAAAACATCTTCAACCAAATGGAGAGGCAGAAGCATGGAGAAGGTTGGGAAAGAAATGCACCATACACGAGAATGGGTCTCAAAAAGAATTTCCAGTGTGATTATTGGCAAATAGAACAGAGGTGGAAACAACCACATATAAGTAACTTTCTAAGTTTTTAAGTGAGTTCTTTGCCAAAAGAATCGATTTTCTAGGCTAAAGGAGACATGTTTGCTCAAGACTTAAAATAACTTGTGGGTTCTCAACCTTCTATGGGAGAGAAGCAGGCCCCAAGGAGTGCACAGCCTCAACACCCCTCTTAGATGTGACCAAAAAGGATAATAGAAAATGAATGATACTCTATAATATAGAGTCATGGTTCATGCTGAAAATAGACAAGGGAGCTCTTCTTGTGAGCAGAATTAGAGTCTCATCAAGGAATATTTCCTTCCCCCATAGGTGGCCCTCAAGGTGTCTGCCCAGTAGGGTATCAGAATTGCCACAGATCAGTATCTGCTTTGTAGCTCTCATTGTTCCCGTTTCCAAATGGGAGTGTTTACTGCAATTCTCCTGCTTCTGTTCTGCCATTGTTTACTGGGTGCACAGGAAAGGAGGTGGTGGGTAACCTACTGCTGTGACCTGAGGGGACTTTGGAGTGCCTTCCTAAGGGAGAGTGGGAGTGTATTTTGCAAATGAAGAGAGTCAATCATATATTTGATGACCAGAAGGGGCAAACTGTGCTGTTCATTCGTACCCATTTCTCTCTTTTTCTCTCTCTCTCTTTTTTTTTTACATACTTATGCAAAACTGAATTTCCTGGCTTCCTCTGTTTTGAGAGGGGTCATGTGGCTGTTTCCAGCCAATGAGTTGTCAGAAGTGGTGTGTGTTACTTTTAGGCAGGAGAATTTAATTATTTGTGCTTTATGTCCCAGAGCTCTATTTCCTTCTGCATAAGGATTGTCAATTTTCTGTATCAGTCTAGCCCTACCGTAAGACTGTCACTGAACACGCTATCTTGCCAGTTTGTGATGTATTTGTAGTGCTAGTGAGAAAAATGTTTTTTGTTGTTTTTAACCTTCCGAGATTTGGAGGTTGTTTAAGTGCCCCACCAATGTTGCCTTGGTAGTCACAATTCTTATAGATGCTGACGGCTTTCTACCACAAGCACCTGCATTGCTCTGCCTGAAGGTTTTTTTGTGATATGATAGGTCCATGTGAGGCAGGCCAGACCAGCAGTAAGTTGATTCCCAGAGGAGAACTCAGTCAATAAAAGATAAGAGTTGAATGAGAAATGCTCAAATTTCCTCACTTCCTCATACTCCTGTGAAGTGTGTTGTACACAATCTCCCAGAGATTCCCAGCAGGATTTGAGCCATGCTTGCCTACAGTGTTAACCTGTACACATTAGTATACCTGGATCGGTTTCATTCTCTTTCCTGTCTTACTGTCCTGCCACCACCTCTTGGGATTTTCCTAGATAAACTATATTACTACCACTCAAATCCTTGGCTCAAGGGGTCCTTCTATAGGAATCCAACGATGGCATAGTGAAGCCAATTAAGGTCTTACCTCCCATGCTTTCCTCAGTCCACCAATTCAAATGTTAATCTCACCCAGAAACACCCTCATAGGCACACCCAGAATAATGTTTAACCAAATATCTTGGCACCCTTCACCCAGTCAAGTTGGCACATAAAATTAACCATCACAGTATCCAGTAGTCATCTAGAATGGTATCCAGAGAAATCTGTTCATCACCTCCCACTCTAGTTAGCTCATCTACAAGCCTTCCTAATCTAGTAAAATGCCAAATTCCATCCTAATGATAAGTAGAAAAACCCTGGAATCCTCTTGAGTTTTTTTCCTTCACACTGAAGAAGCAAACCATCAGAATGTTCCTTTGGATCCATGGCCAAATGTAGTACCGGTTTGACCACCTTCCTGCATACCCACTGCTAAGCCCTAGTCTAAGCCCCAAGCTTCCTCACCTTGATTGCTGCAAAAGCCTCTTCACTGGTCTCCCTGCCTCTTTTCTTGGTCCACTGCTTTTTTTTTTTCCCCCACAGGAATTAAAGTGATCTTTTAAAAATATAAACAAGTGCATATCATTTCCCTGAATAAAACCCTTCAATGATTTCCACTTCAAATAAAAGTCACATCCTTCTGTCCTAGAAGCCTACATAACTGAGTCTCTTTGAGGTCATATCTTGCTAGGTTCCTCCCAAATTGACTGTGCTTAAACCATATTTGTCTTTTCACATTTCTATCTCAGTGTTTCTAAAGTTGCATTTCTCTCTTGTCTAGAACCTCTTCCCTCTGCTCTTGTTTTAGATCTCACATCAAACATTACCTTCTCGATCATATCTTTCCAGGCCATGTTAGCTGCCTTTGTCCACCTTCTCACCTCAACTCAGTCTCTATTCCTCAATTTAATTTCTCCATAGAAAATATCACTATTGGAAATTATATCTATTATAGTTTATTTGTTTATTTTGTGTTTATAGTCTGTTTCTCTTCACTAAAATGTAAATTATGTAAGGACCCTCTATTTCTGTTTTCTGTTGTATCTCTAATACTTAAAACAATGTTTTTTGTTTTTTTTTTGTGAGACAGAGTCTCGCTCTGTTGCCTGGGCTAGAGTGAGTGCCATGCCATCTGCCTAGCTCATAGCAACCTCAAACTCCTGGGCTTAAGCGATCCTACTGCCTCAGCCTCCCAGGTAGCTGGGACTACAGGCATGCACCACCATGCCCAGCTAATTTTTTCTATATATATTTTAGTTGGCCAGCTAATTTCTTTCTATTTTTAGTAGAGACAGGGTCTCGCTCTTGCTCAGGCTGATCTTGAACTCCTGAGCTCAAACAATCCGCCCATCTCGGCCTCCCAGAGTGCTAGGATTACAGGCGTGAACCACCGCGCCAGGCCAAAACAATGTTTGACATATAGTAGACCCTTAACAAATGCTTCTGAATGAATGAGAACATGATTTGTTGATCTGTCTCAAAATTCCGTTTATTTTTGTGAATGTGTAATATATCACCAGAGACCTGGTTACTATAAATACTTTTGAGAGTAGAAACTCTGTGTATTACAAATATTTCCTCTTCTCTAACTGCTCTACTTTCCCTTATTTTTATGCAGCAATTAGTTCATCTCAACTAGGTCTAGTCACAGAATGTGTTTGTTTCTCTCTGCTACAGAAAGGAGAATGAACTTAACACAAATGTAGGCACTTCTGTGAAGTTTTGTAAAGATGAGAATAGCTTAATTTTTCTTCTCGCCACCCCCTTACGTGGGAATCTGCCAGTTCCTTTTTCAAGTCAAAGATCTGTACATGACCTTCTAAAACTTTTCTCATAATGAGATTCTAATGAGAAGCATAATTATTTATATTTGTCTGTAGTTCTTTATAATAAATAAAGCAATTTCACATATATATCGTTTAATCTCCTTAACAACTGTCTTAGGCAGTATTACAGAAATTACTATCCTTCTTCAACAGGTAATGTGACTGAAGCTATGAAGTTAAGTGGTTTATCCTGGGTTGAACCTTGATAAGTGATGTTGTCAGGGCTTGAACTTATTTTTTTCTGATTCCCAATCTTCTTTCCGTTACAGCTAGGATCATAAGCCTGAGGAATATTGGCCCAGAAAGTGTCAGTCATCAAATAGATGTGTAACTCTATAAAATAAAGCCCAATATAAAAGAAAAAAATGTTCCCAACAACCTTTCAGTAAACCCAATAATATCCTTCATATTTTCAGTGAAGAAAGTGACTATGTAGGTTAACCATATTAACAATTACTCTTTCTCATTCCAGCTTTCCACATAGTTAAATCTAGGGCTGATGTCTCATCAAGTACCCATCAATGGATTGCAAAGGGCCGGATCTGAATACAAAAGGCAGAATCAACCTACACAAGATGTGTTAAATTCAAATAATAAGAGATAGGAGAGGCTAGGGATTGCATGGGCTCTATTGGTTTGAATCTCAGATCTACCACTCCCTAACTGTACATTCTCAGGCAATTATAGACCTTTTATAACTTTCTATGACTCAGTTTTATCATCTATAAAATGGAGATATTAAGAAATATTAGTCTGCTCCTACTAGGTGATAATGTATTAAATAACCTCCAAATCTTAGTGGCTCCAGACACAAAGGTTTATGTCTTGCTCATGTTACACGTTAGCTGTGCTTTATATGTGGTTATGCAAGACATGGATTTTTCTCCCTAAGATCCAGGCTAAAGGAGCAGCTTCTAAGTAGAAAATGCTATATTCAGAGCACAGGGAAAGGAACAACAGAGAAAGTCAAAAGGCCAAGAGTGCTATCGATGGGTATTCTCTTTTGGGGAGAACAACAAAAAATTGGGAATACTAAATAAATCTAATTTACTACATAGGAGAACATATTTCACAAGACTAGTCCAAGGATTAGATAAATAAGTTATTGTAAAATGCTTAAGCCAGCTTAGCATGTCCTCAATTACTATGCAGCCTATGAAGACATAGGTTCGTGAGAGTTAAGTAGCTCTCTCCTGGTTCCCTGCCCTGGCACAACTATGCAAATTGGCCATAGGGAACAGCCAGTAGGGATGTTGTGGGCAGCAATGCATGGTGTAGCATGCAGAGACCTGACATCTTTGAGAGATGAATGATTAACTATATTAAACCGGAACTTTTCTGTCAACACTGTTGATTTTTCATTTGCCCAGGTAAAAATACTGAATAAAGTGTGACGTATTCACCGAGAAGATACCATGGTCATAAAGGTGTACTTAATTTTTGCTTTCCTGTGTGAATGGCTTAGAATCCCCCAGACCCATAAAATATTATTCTCAGAGGAATAGTCTGATCTTATTTGGGGCTTCTAGACTTTAGTGATTTTTTTTTCTCATTTCAATTATGACCTGCTCCAATCTCTTTATTTCCTTTGACCTGTCATGTTATCGCCCTATTCCTCTGTGTGTTAATAGTTCCCTTTTCCTCTTTAATACTCATCCTCTTCAGCTATTTGTTAACACTATGCCCTACTTAATCTAAACATAAGTAGGCCTTCTCCTCGGCCCTGATTAATTAGAGTTATAATTATGTAAGTGTTTCTCCTATTACCTAGATACTAATTGTAGATAAATCTGGGAAGGTAGGAGGTTGAATTACAGGTTCAGGGATATTTATTAGAGGAGAAGAAAAGAATCTGCTTTCAGGTTAGTGGAATGTGGTTGTATATATCTTAGTGCACAAAATTACGTAATCTCCTAGTATATTTACTTTGTCACTCCCAGAATTATTGAAATTCATTATGCTGAAAGGTACTCTTCTATTCTATCCTTTATAGTACCATTGATGCTGTCACTTTGGAGCATCAGGTAGCATATCAGCCTGAGTCTCCTTCCTAAGCTACCTTCTAAGCTTTGACCTTCTCTCTGACCTAGCCATCCTGTCCTATTTTACACATTCTGCATCTGTCCCAGACTGCTCTGGCTGAGATACCCTACTCCATCCTTCCTTTTCACAAACAGAGAGTTTGAGTTTTATGAGAGGAGTTTTGAGAATAGACCCCTAGGAAATGTCAGCATTTAAGGAGCAGGTAAACAATGAAAAGGCTTGAAATTAATATAAAAAAGAACAATTTCCTAAAAACTGTTATATAAGAGAGCTTCAAGAATTGCAAAGTAGGGGAATTTGTAGCTATGGCTCAGTGAACCCTTTCTAAAAAATAAGCAGTATAATGCTATATGAAATTGCTGAAAACAAAAATTTAAGGCTCTGGAAATCAACAAAAGGAAGAAAACAAATCAAGAAGTATTTATTCTTGGAAAAACAGCTGTAATTTCAAATAAGAACCGTGAGAATCTGTGGCCTTCGTGGCTGGGCCATCCTTATCACTCTCATGCCTGCTCTTCAGCATAGTCAATGACAGCAGCACTTTCACCAGCAGGTGGATGTCTAGGAAACCGAGATGCTTGCTGAGAGAGTGGGCATACTTGATTTCAGGATCAGGATAGGATGGGTGAGTGACAGACAGATCAGCTAAAAGTGGTGAACTTAATAGAAACTAATACGAAAATATTCATCTTTAGTATCCTAAGCTTGCGGTCCTGGTTGGGGAAAGTGGCAGACCAACTAGCAATTTAACAGGGAGACCTGGTAAATGAGAGATCTACAGAAAGTCTAGACAAGCATTCTATGTCCCTCACTGATTAAGGAACTGCATGCATGTGCAAGTAATACTGGAAAGAGTCTAAAAGACAGACGAATCCAAGGAAGACTTAAAAAACAGGCTTAGTTTGAATGTACTCCCAACCCACACAAAATTCAGTGGTCAGAGCAGACCATAAGGGATTGGGCTATTTGAGCACAATGTTTGAGCACAATTTCTGCCCAAATCATTAACTGATCAATAGCTATGCAGGTACAGGGGAATCCCTAAAATTAAGAATTAAAACCTGAGCAGAAACACCAATAGCCACACACTGCAGTGGAGATAGATTTTTCAGTTTAAGTCAAGGCCAGTTACTTAAAAAAAAAAAATGTCTCGGCACAGAGGGTTTTCGGGCAGCGAACCTATTCGGTACAATACTGTAATGGTAGACACATGTCATTATACATCTGTCCAAACCCATAGAATGTACAACACCAAGCATGAACTCTAATGTTAACTATGGACTCTGGGTGATAATGAGGTATTCAATTTAGGTTCATCAATTGGAACAAATGTACCACTCTTGTGGAGTATATTCATAATGGGGGAAGTTCTGCTTGTTTGGGGGCAGGGAATGTATGGCAAATCTCTGTACCCTCTGCTCAATTTCACAGTGAAATTAAAACTACTCTAAAAAACAAAGTTTATTTTTAAAAGTCTCAGAAAAACAAATAAGAATTCAGAGTTGATATACTGTATTATCTAAAATGTCTCATTTTCAGAAAAAAATAAAGACATACAAAGAAACTGGAAAGTATGACTCATACTCCCATACTCAAAGGGTGATAGAAGAAAGTTAATAGAGACTAACGTTGAACTGGCCCAGATATTGGCTTTTTGTAAGACAAAGAATTTAAAAAATGCTATTATATTCAAAGAATGAAGTTACACTATGCTCAAAGAATCAAGGGAAAATATGACAACAATGACTCAACAGAGAATCTCAACAGAGAAATAGAAACTATATGACAAAGAAAGCTATTTCATAATGATAAAAGGGTCAATACACCAGGAAGATATAACAATTGTTGATGTATATGCACCTAAGAAAAAGTCTCAAAATACATGGTATAAAAAAGTTAGATTTAAAAGGAGAATTAGACACTTCAACAATTATAGTTGTATATTTGAAAACTCCTAGACATAAAATCAATAAGGATCTAGAATTAAACAGCACTATAAACTAACGTGACCAGACATTTAGAACACTCTACCCAACAATAGCAGAAAATACATTCTTTTTCAAGCATACAAGAAAAATTCTTCAGTATATGCAATATTCTAAGACATAAAACAAGTATCCACAAATTTAAAAGGATTGAACTCATGCAAAGTTTGTTCTCTGATCACAATAGAATCAAATTAGAAATTAACACATAACAAAATTTAAATATTGAATTTAAAAATCAAAATATTTGAAGAATTAAACAACATATTTCCAAATAACCCATAGGTTGAAGAAAAATCACAAGGGAAGTTAGAAACCATCTAATTACGAATCAAAACACCATAATTAATAATAATTTAAAAAAATTAAAATAATACAACATATAAAAGTTTTTGTAATGCAGCTAAACCAGTGGTTAGAAGGAAATTTAAAACATTAAATGGTTATACTAGAGTGAAAGAAATAACTAAAATCAACAATTAAGCTTCCATATTTAGAAGCTAGAAAAAGAAAAGCAAATCAAACCCAAAGCAAGAAGAATAAAAAAATGAATATAGGAGCTGAAAATCAAGGAAACAGAAGAGGAAAATCAAAGAAATAAAAAATTGATTCTTTGAAAAGACCAATAAAATTGATGAAACTTTGTAAATTGGCATTGAAGCTAGGCACAAGAAATCAAGCTACAAATTCCATTTATATAAAGTTTAAAAACACAGTGACAGAAGTAAAAGTAATGATTACCTTTCTAGATGAGAAGGATAGTAACTGAAAAGAGACATGAAGGAAAATATCTTAGGAGTCTGTAAATGTTCTATTTCTTCTTGTGGTTGGTGTAGATTTGGGCTACATTGATATGTTCACGATTTTAAAATTCATGGAGTTGTACACTAATTGTATATTTTCTGCATGCATTTAATACTTCAATAAATATTTTGTTAAAATTACCAAAAAGTGTATAGTTTTAAAGAAGAAATACAATTGAAGAGAGAAGTAAAGAATTAGAAGAAAATGTGAATTAAAAAGTTATACAGCAAGAGAGACAAAGAGATGGGAGCATGAAAGAGAGTTAAAACCCACAGAAAATTTATCAAAGTGACAAAAACTCTATAACTATTACAGATACTGAATGAGTAGTTGTTAATCTGCCAACAAAGCAAACACCAGGCCTCGACAGCTTTATAGATACGTTTCATCTATCTTAAAAAACAGAAAAGTTTAGGTTTACACAACTCTTCCAGAGGGGAAAAAAAAGAAAGAGGGACATTTTTCGCATAAATGGAAACTTAATAATGACAATGAAATAGTAGAAAACAGTAGAGAAAATAATGGTCTCTTTGAGAAATGTGTTATGACAATTGGGAGTCAAATTTATAAAGGAGCAGAATTAAGCAGAGAAGGCAAAACAATCTTAGAACTAAAACTCAGTGTTGCTTCATGGCTTTCTCCAAATGTAAGTATTCTAGTTGTTATTTTCCCAATTTTGGCTATATTTCTGTCTTAGAGACAAATTTGTGGCACTCAGATATAAATCCAATAGAGTGAGAAAACTATTCATCCAATCATTAAATCATTGCTGGAATACCATTCACTGTAGTTGTTATTGTTGGAACATTTTTTTTCATCCCAGATAAACATTCAATAAAAAACCCTTCTGGACTTGGTTTAATTGCAATGCCTCCTAGGATATGGTATCTGTAGTGCTCTATGTTTAGGACAGCTTTGCTGTTGTCATAATGATACTATAGTTCTTCTATCTTCTTGCTGTGGTTTGACTGAGTCCCTTTGTGACATAGCGTTCTTGTGATCCAGGGTATCTTAGCTCTGGTAGAATTACTGGGAGTGGTTTATACAAAATCTGTGGCTTCCAATCATAAAAATACGTTTTGTAAGCAAACTATACCCTTCAATACAATTAAATAATAAAAAAGATAAGTAATTAATAATCAAAGAAAAGATACAGACTCCAATTACAGACCAGTAAGACATGAAAGGGATTCCTTTTGTGTTTAAACTCCAGTCTCACTATCTGTAGAGAATAAAACATGAAAATTAACTTGTTTTCATCCATAGGAGAAAAAAGTCAACCCTTCTATGATTGTGTTAAAATTTTATTCGAAACAACTCTAACTTAACTATTTAAAGAATTATGGTAAGTTGCTCGCAAAATGAGCAGTTAAAAACCTCAGAGCTGCCTGGCAGTTATTGCCCACTGAATTTTAATTAAATTAGGTTACATTTCAGTCCATTTACCCAAAGATATACCATTTACATTTTGAGAGAGATGAGTCAATATCAAATAATAATATAAAATAAGTTCAGCACAAAACCTTTATGGTCCTGTTAGACGGAAGAACCACTGCAGATCTTCATAGGAAATACTCGGGTATACAATTCAGGTAAGGCTATAACCTGATCAATGCAAACTTGCAGAAAACACGGAGGTACTGCTCTTTGTGATCTTAGCAGCTAAGCAAACAATCATTCTACTTTATAAAAGGGATGTGACATAATTAATCACAACTACCCTGAAGTTTATGGAGCCACTGTGTTTGCACAAAGGGCAAACATCTGGGCTCTGTTACAAATGAAACATCGGCTGGGCTCTGGAGAACCCATAGGCAAATATGGAGACACAGGCACGCAGATCCAGGCATTAGGGCAGGCACTCTACCTCCTAGTACAAAAGCAGCAGAGCCAAATTCATTTCAACCAATGGGCCAGTAAGTTGCCAAACGCTTTCAGGTTCACAGTGCTTCTTACACCCTTTACTTTCTTCTTCGTTTTGCTGCCACCACCCTAGATTAGGCCGTCATCACCTTTCTTTGGAATATTGGTTTGGAATATGGTAATGGCCTTGTTCCTGGCACTGCTGCCTCTATTCTTGATTCTAAACCGCCATCCACACAAATGCTGCATTACCTTATTAAACTTCATGTTACCCATCCTGATAGTATTGTATTTGTCCTCAAAAACTTTCCATGGTTCTCTGATGTCTCTTTTTACTCTTTCATGCCATATCCTCACATTTTAGTCTAATCTCTCATTATCCTATATTCTCCCCAGATGAATTACTTTCAGTTTGCATGTGCCTAGAATGTCCTTTTATTCTTTGCAAATCAAAAATCTCCTACTCATCCTTTAAGATTCACTTCACACCCCTTCTTAGTCTATTTCTTTCCCTGACAGACTCCAAAGCCCAGTATAGATTGTCTCTCCATCTAATCATGCTGTATTCTAGTTATTTATGCATATTTCTATCTCTGCTTCTAAAAGTGAGCACCTTGAATTTATGGGCTGCCTCATTCATTGGCATCCCCAATACCTAGCACAATGCCTAGCAAATAGTACATGCTTAATAAATGTTTACTTAATCAAACCGAAAATAATACTGAGTGAAGGCTTGTGTTTTTTTTTTTTTTTTTTTGATTGCCTATAACTGAAAATACTTCCTATGCTGAGTGAACCTCTGCCAAGAATCTGTATGGGAAATAGAGTCTATCTATCTTCCTTTGTTGAACTTGAAATTGCCTTTACCAGTTCACTTTGGCACCAAAGTACAGCCTATAATTCAGGTTCCGCTAATATGACACTCACTCTGGACTTCAAAAGGAGAAAGAATGGTTCAGAGCCCTCTCTGAGAGCCATGGGTTATACGAGATGTGGTTTTGAGGGCAGCAGTGGCAATGGTGCCTCCTGCAGCTAAACAGGCTTTGCCGTGCCAAATGTGCTGAGGCTGTTTTGTAGTGGGATTTGGGGTGCTGCTTTAGTTGCCTCTAAGCCTGATTATTCAGCTTTCCCAGAGATTCTCCACCCAGTCCATTTATTTTCACTTAAATTGGACAAAATCAGTTTCTGTCCCTCACAACAAAACACCCTCATGAATACAGAAATCCTACTACTTCCTGCCCTGGTGGTTTTGCTGAAGTCCCAAGACCATTTTGTTTGGAATGTCCTCTCCTGCCTATAAAGTCTGGCCCATCTTAAAAAGCAATCCAAAAGGCCATTAACTCCATGTATTCACATACATCTTGATTCTTCCAACGGGATGTTTCTCTCTCTCACCCACTCTCTCATTTAAATCCCAAATCATTTGGTTTCTTTAATATGACTCATATGGTATTATGCCCTTATCTTACATCTGTTTTGAGGCCAGAGATTGTGTTTTATTCAATTCCGTGCTGATAAATAATGAACAATTGGCTCTCTGGAGGAAAAAATGTATATCTATCTATCTATAAATACCAAAATATCTATAAATAGATATATTTATATCTATAGATATCGACATATGTGTTTATGTGTACACAGTTACGTATATACATACAAATGTATTATAAATTTCACTGATATACGAAATGTATGTCACATAATTTACATGCAATAAAATATATGATTATTGTGAATTCCATATTACCAATTAATTCTCTGAAAATTCTTTGATTTTTGCCAGACTCTCATATCCATAACCATACTACGTTTGCAACTAATGAACAGTTGTGTTTCTTTTTTTCTTTTTGCTTATGAGAATACTTAAAATCTACTCATCAATTTTCAAGAATACATTCTCATTAATTATAGTAACCATGTTGTACGATAGATCTCTTGCACTTATCTCTCCTGTCTAACTGAAATTTTATATCCTTTGACCAATATCTCATCCCCACTCTTAGCCACTGGTGACCACCATTGTACTCTCTACTTCTATGAGTTCAGCTTTTTTAGATTCCACAGGTAGTGAGATCATATGGTATTTGTCTTTCTGTCCCTGGCTTATTTCACTTAGCATAATGTCCTCCAGGTTCATCCGCATTGTTGCAAATGACAGGATTTCCTTCTTCCTTAAGGCTGAATAATATTCCAGTGTATGTGTGTGTGCGTGTGTGTGTGTGTGTGTGTGTGCCACCTTTTCTTTATCCATTCATCTGTTTATAGACACTGAGGTTGATTCTGTATCTTGCCTATTGTGAATAACATTGCCATGAACATGGGAATTCAGACATCTCTTCAACATACTGTTTTCATTTTCTTTGGGTATATATCCACTAGTGGGATTGCTGGATCAGAACAAGTGTATTTCTGAGATGCTAGTTGACATTTTATGTGAATAAGCAAGACAAAAGTGAAACAAGGCAGATGTATGTTGGAACTTTACTTATTTTTCAATAATATGAGTGACTTTGCTGATTTGGGTAACAGTGTTGAATAGTGAAAGAATATTTTCTCAATCCTTTCTAATATTTACAATGTAACAAGCTAAAAATATGACATACTTTTAAGTTTAAACTACATTATTAACATTTTATCCATCACTTTATTAAATCTAGAAAATCAACAAGAAATCACACCCTGATTTGTAAAGTTTGCCAATTTTCATGGTGTAAATATTCCCACCATGGCTAATTTCAAACTATCAACATAATGTGATATAATACAAAGTTGGGAAGAGATGCACAGTCACACACTATTATTTCCACTACACAGGTTCAACAGATGTAAATAACCCCAAGAGAATAGGTAATAGTAAAATATAGGAAAATGATTAGGGAATTATGATTAACAGTGACTAGGTTTAACCAGCTTACAAAACTTTTGAAATTTTAGCAATTACTCATGAGATTATACAAGTTAGCTTGGACATACCACTGAATTATTGTTATTCTAGACACCGTACCAGGTTCCATAGGGATATAGAGTAGATGCCTAGTAAATATTCACTGCTTTAAACATAATTTTGTGGTTTGGCACATATTTGAGCTCATTCTTTCTAGCATCTGCCAAGACATTCTCAAAGGCAACTGCAAAGTCTGAATGGATTTTGAAGCTCTATTATTGGCTTTATACCTATTTATGACTGTTTTATCTTGAAGATAAGTTGATCCTTTTATCATTATGAAATAACCCTCTTTATGTCTAATAATTATACTTTGTCTTGAAGTCTACGTTGTTTAATATTCATGTGGCCATACCAGCTTGTCTATGTTTAGTATTTTCATTATATATCTTCTTTTACCTTTTTACTTTCAACCTATTTCTTTACATTTAAAATATTTTTCTTATAAATGACAAATATTGTTTTATGTTCATTCTGATAATCTCTTCCTTTTAACTAAAGCATTAGTACATTTACTCTTAATGTAAACATGGTCAGGCTTATGTCTTCCATCTTGTTATTTAATTTTCATTTCATCAATTAGTTTTCATTTGACCAAGTTTCTGTCCCTATTTCCCCTTTCCTGCCTTCTTTTTACTATATATGTTCTAAATTTTTATTCTATTTTATACTTTTATTGACATTTTGTCTTTAGCTTGCAGTATCCAGTCATAAGTCTTTTTCTAAAATTACTTAGGTTAGTTCTTTTTTGCCCTATCCCCTTCAATGTGGTTGTTATTCATTTGCAATACGGTATTAAAATACTGAATTTGTAATACTTTGAGGTTAATTGGTTATTCCTTGAATTCCATTTTGTGTTCCCCATACAGCCTAGTTAATTTTAATTATTTGTTTTGGAGGGGCATATTAAATGTTACCATATAATATGGTTTTAAGAACCGAAATTATTTAAAAAGTTATGCTTCAAGAATTATCATTCCATTCTCATCCTAACTAATCCCTTCCCATTTCCCACCCTTTTCTACAACTTTCCCACCCCACCTTAATATGTATATATATCCAATATCTTTAGTATCTGGTGTATCCATTCTGTATTTTTGTGTGTGTGTGGAAATGACTGGGTGCATGTGTGTTTTATTATATCCTCTTCTTTCTTTCTTGAAGAGTAGCATACTATAGGTACTCTTACACTTTGCTGCTTTTTTCACTCAATTATATATCCTAGAAGACATTCCGAATCTGTTCATAGAGATCTGCCTTATTATTTTTGGCAAGTGTTTAGTACTGCCCTGTGTGGATATGATATTTATTCAACCACTTTCTTAGGCATAGCCATTTAGGTTGTTTCCAATATTTTACTATTACAGAAAATGCTGCAATGAATAAGCTATACATATGTATGTTTGTATTGTTTGAAGTTTATCTTCAGGTTCTATTCCTGGAAGTGAGACTTATGGGTCAGAGGGAAGTGCCTACATAGTTTTTGTAAGTATGGTCAAATTTTCCTTTAGAAGGGTTAAATCAATTTGCATTTTCACCAGCAATGTATGAGTGCCTATTTCTCCACAGCATTGCCAACAGAATGTATCAGCATATCTTTCAATTTCCCTAGCCTAATAACTGATTAATGGCATCTCAGTGTTTTAATTTATGTTTTCTAATTATGAGTGAGTTTGAGAGCCATTTTATGTATCTTTGTTGACAAATTACCTTTTTATGTCATCTTCTTATTTTTCTATTAATCTTTTAGTCTTTTTTCCTTAATTTTTAAGGGTTCTTTGTATATTAGGGCTTCCAGGTCTTTGTTGGATGATTATATTGGGAATATTTTCTACTAGTTTATCAGCTGTCTTTGACATTTTATGTTTTTTTCCATACAATATTTTATGTAGCCAAACTTATCAATCTTTTATTGTCTCAGGATTTTGAGTCAACTCTAGATACCCTTTCCCTATACCAAGATTAAGTAAGAATTCATCTCTATTTTCACAGAGTTCTTGCAATCTCATGTCTTGTGTGAGATATGGATCTATTTTTGCTAACCAGAGTCCAAGAATTATTGATTTAAATGTTTAAAAGTTTATCTTTACCACCAGTGATTTGAATCATCTTCAGAAATGTTTTTTTCTAGTAATAGAACTTATCCTGACAGTATATTTTATTCTCAGCACCTTAAAGATATCATTCCATTGCCTTCTGGCTGCCATTGTTTCTGATGAAAAGTCATCTATAATTCATGTTATTATTCCTATGTTATATTGTGTTTTATTTTTCTCTGGCTTTAGAAGGATTTGCTCTTTCTGTGTGGTTTTCTTTCTATTTATCATTGTTGGGACCTCTGACCTTAAATCTTTGATTTGAAACTGTGTTAGAAATTTTTGGCCATTATTTCTTCCAATGTTTTTCTTTACCTTCTTTCAGGGACTCCAATTCATGCATATCTTACTTTTTTATATTATTCCACAAAACTGGGCACTTTATTCTGTTTTTTCCCCGGTTCTTTCTTATTCTATTTATATTTCAGTTTAGGTACTTTCTTTTGAACAATTTGAAGTTTGTTGTTTTTTTTTTTTGCTGTATCTGCTTTTAGGCCAATCTGATTACTTCTTCATTCATGTTACTTTAGTTTTCATTTCTAGCACTTTCATTTGACTTTTTTTCATAGTTTCCATGTCTTTGCTGAAATTTCCCACACGTTGACACATTTTTTTCACCATTTTCACAAGAGTAATTAGCACTTTTTAAAAAATCATAGTTATTTTAAGTTCTGTTTGATAATACCAACTTCTGCACCAGCTCTGGGTTTGCTTACATTGACTATTTTCTATCTTATCCATGTGTCATATTTTGTGTCTTCATACATATTGTATTTATTTTATGCCAAATATTTCATATTTTAGAAAACAGTAGAGACTAAGTATTCTCTCCTAGAAAAATGGTGCATTCCTTCTTGTGTCAGGCTTCTAGATTACTTTCTTAGTTTGACTCAGTTCTTCATTGATTTCAAATGTTTTTATGATAAAATCAAGGTTTTCTTTTGTGTAAGACTTAAGATCTGAATACTGATGACTTTCTAGAGTTCTCATTATGATTAACAGTTGAGTCATCAGCTTTGTTTGCCATAGGAGATCTCCCTCTCTGCATTATAACTGACTGCCAGCTTATTAAGTGACTGGAGAATTATAATTGCTCTCTGATACCAACATCAGCTTTCTGTACCTTGCAAATCTTTCTCATCCCTACTGCTCTGTATCCAGCCATTAGAGCACATCTACTCTGAATTTGATAAAAGTCTTTAATGACTCATAAGGGGTTCTCTCAGCTGTCATATCCTTTCCCTATCTTATGGAGGGTGGGTGATTTACATTTGAAATAAACCTTTATGTACTTCTGGGGATGTCTATCTCAGTTATTTTGTTCTATTTCTAGCCCAAAGTACACTATCCCTAAACCCTTGGTGAATCCCTGAGAAAAAGAGTTAGGGCGTGGGTGCTAGTTCACTCTAAGGCTGGAGCTCCTTAGAATTATCATGTTATCATGCCTAGTTATATACTGTTAAGTTTCTTAAAAAGTTTCAGCTAATTTCTCATTTTTTCTGGTTATACCAGATTCCTCCTTCCACTGCTGTACCTGAGATGACAGCAGCCATAGGTCTTCTGTGTTTTATGAAAGACTTGTGATTTTCCTGAAGGCTACTTAATTTAGGTTTCTTCATATTATATCTTCAGCTTTTCAATGGGTTAAAAAGAAAAACTTATTTTGTAACCTATGCAAATTGCTTTAGCTGTTAGAATGAGAGTCATGATCTCTTGTATCTTCTATCTATTATATAAAATCGATCTTAGGACAAAAGATATGCCTCCTGGGAGAGACCTGTAACTTATCTGTCCCAGTATTCTGTCTCAAATTGAAGCTTCAGATATCACATCATAGGAGGAAATGAGGGTTACCTTTTGACATTAACCACAAATGCTATGGAATTCTCATTTCCCTTTAAATATCTATTACACATATTTATTTATAGATCTTTTACCTTGACATATTTATACATGTAACCTTTACAGTAAAGTCCTTACTTAACATCATCAATAGGTTCTTGAAAACTCTAACTTTAAACCAAATGACATAACGAAACCAATTTTACCCAAGGCTAATTGATATGAACAAGAGTTAATTCCTATAGCATATTTCTGGTCACAAAAACATCATGAAACTTCTAAGTGATCAGCAAAATACTTCTAATATTAAACATAGAAATAAATGTGAGCTATACATACATTTGTGAAAGACTAATAAAAACAAATGAGATAACTATTTACTGGTTATTCCAGTTCAGGGTTGGAGATGTCTGGAGCCCATCCTGGCAGCTCAGAGCACAAGGTGGGAAACAACCCTGGACAGCTCGCGGTCCTGTCACAGGATACACTGGCACACACACTCACTCACGCTGGGATCATTTAGACACTACAATGAACCTAACATGCACATTTTGGGGATGTGGAAGGAAATGGAAGTACCTGGAGAAAACCCACACAGACATGGGGAGAATATGCAAAGTCCACAAAAAAAAAAAAAAAAATCAATTTTTTCTTTTCAACATTGTAGCAAAACAACGTTGAACAAAATGGCATTATTCAAGTACCTGCTCTATCTCTGATGGTTAGTGTATACTTTATGCTCACTGTGCAATGTGTTGAAGCATCAATGTTTTTCTTGAAAAATAATTTCCAATCCCCATAACGAATGGTAACCTTTCTGTGCTTCTTTATTCACAATCTCAGCCAAAGTTTGCTACAGCATGTAATAATGTCTTCATACACTCCCTAGAGATATATTTTTAGCTCTGTACTTCTAGGACCATGAAACTCTAGCTAATTAAAATATTATCTGAGTATTTGAAAGTAATGGGACTGCTCATATTTTCACAGATGGTTTCCCTCCAGTGTCAGATGTCTAAATTTGTTGCTGGGTTGTATAAACCCTGTGACTGCCTCCTCACAGTATCATGCTGCTGTGGGAATAAATGTTTGTTTGATTTCCTATTGTTTTAGGGATATCTATAGAACTATGTGTGGGCCTCAATTAGAACATTTATTCTTTTATGCCTGTGTTAGAGTCACTTGGATATTTGGCTGTATAGGTTTCTCCCTACGAGGATGAGAGTATGTGGAGGTCAGAGACTGGCCTCCTTCAGTTTTCTATTCTGTGTTCCCCAGTCAGAGATCCTACATAAAGCTGGGCAGTTTGTGCACTACACAAAGGCATTAATCAAGATGGCAAACCAGGGTTGAAAACAATCACTAGCTCTACTAGCCAAGCTTTGTGCCTTGGTCCAGGGCTTGAAGAAAGGTATATATTTTTAACTATTCTTCTGACAAAGGCCTTATCTCACAATTTATCCTACTGAAAGTGTTGTCTTTTATTAAATTTCACAAAAGCACAGTAGCCTTGAGTGCAATCCATTGCATGTAGTAAGTCCTCAATATAAAGACATATTTTCTTTAGTTGGATTGAGTCCTAAGAAAAGCTTTAAATTTCAGCTCTGTCTCTTTGTTAGTAATTCTTAGAGATCAAAAATACTGTCAGGAGTCCTTTAAATTTGATTTTCTAAAGAGTTCTTTCCATGAACATAAGTACCTCTGTTGTATTTCCACCCCAGCAGAGGATCTTCTGCTCTCCAGACATGCTAGGAAGAGCTGGAGACATAATACACATACTCCCATAGAGAAAATTCTCATCATTAATCCTATACACATTCTTGAGTTTCTCAAGATCAGCTGCAAATCAACAAAGAAGTCTCCCTCCTACTTACCCTTTTCCCCAGGTTCTATAAAGCAGAAAACCTTCATAAAAGAACTGAAAAAGATATTTCCTTTATCTGTGGTACTAGCATATGGTTGTGCCTCGAGAAAAGCTATATCTGTAGCTAATCTTAATGGCTATTGCAATCATTCATGGAGTCTTTTTTTTTTTTTTTTTTTTTTTGAGACAGAGGCTCACTTTGTTGCCCAGCTAGAGTGAGTGCCGTGGTGTCAGCCTAGCTCACAGGAACCTCAAACTCCTGGGCTCAAGCGATCCTCCTGCCTCAGCCTCCCGAGTAGCTGGGACTACGGGCATGTGGCACCATGCCCGGCTAATTTTTCTATATATATTTTTAGCTGCCCATATAATTTCTTTCTATTTTTAGTAGAGATGGGGTCTTGCTCTTGCTCAGACTGGTCTCGAACTCCTGAGCTCAAACAATCCTCCCACCTCGGCCTCCCAGAGTGCTAGGATTATACGCATGAGCCACCGCGCCCGGCCCATTCATGGAGTCTTAAATACACATTTACCCACATACTGGATCCACATGAAATACCGACCCCATACTGAGTTGTAAGAAAAGAACTACATTTATTGATTACCTACTGTGCTTCATTTGCTATACCAGGTATGAGTATATATAAAAAAAAAAAAGAATAAGACATAGGTTTTGCCCACAGGAATATTAAAGTTTGGCTAGAATGGCAGTGGGAGAGATAGTGTCCAATTCCTTTGCAGCAAGAATTGTATGGATAATGAGCTTTGTATTTCATTATCTGCATTCACAGACAGCTGACAAATTTGAGTCAGAATTCCATAAGAAAGCAAACCTTCCTCCTGTGAAGGCCTAATTCTTTTCTGAGCCCTTGATTCAATTCCCTGCTAAGTCTTCAAGACCTCATTCCAGAAATTATCTCCTCTCCTCCTCCTCTCTATAACCTCTCCCACTCTTCTTGATACTTATTTCAAAAATATCCCTTCACTCAGCCTACATGTCTCTTTCAGACCCTCAGATGCTTCACAAGGAGGACTGCAACAACCTTCCAGGTCATCTCCCTGCATCTAGGCATGATTTCCTACACAGCCAGTACCACACTGCTGAAATCAAAATCTGACCACATTACTCTCCTGCTCGAAACCTTCAAATTCTCCATAGAATGAATTCCTTTTTTGCATGGTAGAGTTCTTTGTGATTTAACTCCATTTATCTCTCTAGATCCATTTCCCATCATCTCTTTTTAACCTTCTCTTCTTGCCTATACTTTGCATGCTACACTTAGATAACTTTTTATTACCAATACACGCCATAGTCTCTTGTCTTCCACTTACATCATCCTATTCAGCCAAGGCATTGCTTTCTCTGTGATAACCAATTCCACTTTCATCCCATATGCCTTAATACTTTTCCTTCCTCTGTGGTCCCATAGCATCTTGCACATACCTTAATAATAATTCCTATACCACATGGTAATTATCTGTTTCTGCATTTGTCTTCCTCACAGACTGTAAACTCCTTGAGGATAGAGACTATGTCTTTTCATCATTTTTACCTCCAGTGATCATCTATTTTACAATCTCATCAAACGGTTAGCAATCACTCCTAAATCCATTGCTTAGGCAAGTAACTAGGCATTGGAATAAATCAGTTATTGCCATTGAGAAAACAACTCCAAGAAGGCTGGGGTGGGTATGAACAGAAACTTCGGGTATGTTACACACACAGACACACACACATAAATTCATTTGACACTGTATGCCAAAGCTATTTTGTCCCATGTTCTTCCTTCCTTCTGCAGGAAATTATTAATGGTCTACAGTGTATAGCTGCTGTGCTAAGTAATGGGGATAAAATGATGAATGATGAACAGACATAGACTCTGCCACTGGGGAACTTTAGTGTTCCTAGAGTGCCTTCCATCAATACATTATGTCCTCACCTCTCTGGAAACTTAGCAATGCTTTCTTCCCTGGAATCCTTCCCTGACTCCTAAAGAAAAGGTTGGATGCTCCTGGGACTGAATACCTCTACCTGTACCACCTATCACAGTGTGTTGCAATGATCAACTTATTTCTGTACCCCACATGAATATAAGCTATAAAAGAAGAGAAATGCTTTTCATTTTTATTTCCCAATGCTCAAACAGTGCCCAATGAAAAGAGGTGCAAAATAAATATTGTTTGAATAAACGAGGAAATGATCACCTGGCATTAAGCAAGGCATTCACTGCACTAGAAAGCACATATTTCACTATCGATAACCAACATCTGTGATGTAGTATCCTGTTCCTTTAAAGATGATTTTCAAAAAGACATGTTTCACTGCAAAAGGAAAGTGGTATTATTTTAACTCTTTGAAGCTGCAGCTTTAACATGTTGCTTTTTAGTTTTCCTCGGAATAAGAAGCAGACATAAGTTGTCATTGCTCTCCTGCGGTTAACTTTCATATTAGGTGGTCTTCAGGCTACTAAAGCCTGACATCCCATTACCATCCCATTTATAACTGTGCCATCGATTTATACATCATTTTAATGTGCCCCCTTCATGGTAAGTTAATGTCCCTCAGGAAAGAGCTAAAAATAATGAGTAACAGAATCCATTTCCATAGGAGTCCTATACTATTCATCCTATTCATCCTAGAAATTTAAATGCTAAATACTTGGGGGAGGGGACTTAAACTCCACAAGAGAATCTCGATTTTTCTGCATTTAATAGGCTAGATAACAATGCTAGACAGACTGAATATCAATTTTCCATATAGAATTATTTGTGAGATTAAGAAAATATGAAGCGCTGGATAGTATCACTGGAACACTGATTTCAAATGTTAAACACATTACATTTGATGAAGGTATTGTATACTTCTAGATTAACGTCTAGCAATAGAATTTGAATGCTTGTGGAAAGGATATCTGGGTATTAGAGAAACACTTAACTATAGGACCTTGTTTGAAACTGAGCCCAGTTAGGGATATCTTACATTTTTAAAAGTTTATTTAGCTGAACAGACCTAGAGAAGAATAAGGAGATTAACAATTGTGTTAGGAAATGTAGTTAGAATTTCAGTTAATCTTAGTGGATTAAATGTATGTATTTACCTTTTTTTCTTCTCCCAAAACTTCACAAAAATGGCTATGAAGGATTTTCTTAAAGTAAAAACCCAAAATGTTAATGCAAACAGAAAAGGATGGCAGACATCTTATCAGAGACAGCAAACAGCAGCCCAAATCTCCATTTTTTACCTTCATTACTCTGCTTATTTCTCTCCCCTCTACTACTCAACATACCATAAATCATATTATATCTTATGGCCTTATTAACTGTCTCCCTTCACTATAATTTAAGCTTCCGGTAGGCAGGGGCTTTATTTCTGCTATATTTTTAACACCTAAAATAATGCCTGACAGAGAAGGCATGTAGTAAATATTTGTTGGACAAAACATTGACACTTATTTGGAAGAAGTAAAGCAGATAAAATAATGGAAACTAATTTACCAGAATAAAGAAACTAAAACCTAAGTGGCTGCAGAAAGAGATTCTGATAAAATGCAAGTCAAATCCAACTGAAGAATTCCAGAAAAACTCAGAAAATTAACACATGGGTTATTCAGAGGACGGAGATGCAGGATTGGGGGGAAAAATTAAATGGTTGAAAATCTCAATAAAGACAAATTAGACAACTAAATCCTTTTTTCAAGGCCCCAATTATAACAATAATTACATTAAATGTTAATGGAACAAACAATACAATTAAAGGGAGGAGTCTGACAGATGAGATTCAAGTAAGTAGGATCCAACTATATGCTGTCTACAAGAGATACACTTTGACCATAAAGACATAGGTTGAAAGTAAGTGGATGGAAAAACATGTACCATGCAAACCATAGTATAAAAAGCCTGACATAGCTAGATTAACATTAGATTTTGAGATGAGTATTACCAGAGAAACACTTTGTAATGATAAAAGGATATTTATCAAATGATAAATATCTATGTGCCTAATAAAAGTACATTAATATAGAAGAAGCAAAAATTGAGAGAATAGAAGACAAAAATAAACAATTAGAGAATTTTTTCAGTTTTCAGAAATTTGACTTTAATATGCTTAGGTTTACATCTTATTGCTTTGCTTAGGGTTAACTGAGCTTCTTGAACCTGTTAATTTGTTTCATCAAATGAGTTATTTCAGCCATTATTACTTAAAATATTTTCTGCTCCATTATCTCTTTCCTCATATGAGACTCTAATTACATATATGTTGCACATATATGTTTGTCTTTTCTATATTATCCTATGGGTCCCATGGTTTTGTTAAATGTTTGTTGTTGTTTTTTGTGTTGTTTTTTTTTTTCCTGCTTTTCTTCAGAGTGGATCATTTTTATTGATCTGTTTTCAGGTTTACTGAGTCTTTCATTGGTTATCTCTATTCTCCTGCTAAGCTCATCTAGGGAATGTTTTATTTTAGATATTTTCCATTTTAGTTCAAGATTTTCTATGTAGCTCTGTTTTATAGTTTCTACATACTTATGAGCATGCTTTCCTTTACCTCATTGAGCATAGGTATAATAGCTGCTTTAAAGTCCCTTTCTGCTGTTTCCAACATCTAAGTCACCTTGAGTATGTCCTCTGTTGATTATATTTTCTTCTGGGAATGAATCAACTTTTCTAGGCCTTCAAATGTCAAGGAACTTTGCATTATATTCTGGCCATTGTGAATGTGATGCTATAATGACTCTGAATTCTATTATATTCCTCTCAAAACTGTTGCTATTTTTGTTCTAGAAGACAATTAAATTGATTAGATGCAAACTGAAAACTCTGTCTCTTGGGCTGGCAGTTCAAATCTTAGCTAAGTCTTTTTATCCTTAGTCGGGTACTTTGAGTCTGCTCAGCGCATGAGTGGTTCAGGAGTCAGTCTGAGATTTGAAGAGTTTACACCAAGAATTCAAGGCTCCACCTCTCTCACATTCTCCTTTCCAGGACTCTTTTCTGACTTTTTCAGGAATCATGAGTTCCCTGAACTCTGTTGTCCGGTTCTTCACACCATAAAAATTGTGAGTTTTCTATCAGCATTTTGTTGCTCAAGCAGTGCTGTCTACAGCCCATCCCCACACTAAAAACTGTCAAAACAGAAAACTCACCTGTGATAGCATTTTATCTCCCTAGTCTAAAATTTTCCTGCTTTTGTTCACTCTCCTGAGCTTTCAAGTTCTTTTTGTATTTTATGTAGAGTTTATAGTTCTAAACTAAAGTTCAGTCTGGTAAGAGGTTACTAAGCCATGCTGGAAACAAAAATCTTCTTCCATCATTTTTTAATGTCAAATTATGTTAAGTGCTGAGAGCAAAACATCGTAATGAAGGATAAAGGAATAATAGATCATAATAGAAGCAAGGTATTTGTATTCATTGTCTAAGAGAGGCAAAAAGTAGATCATAAAATATAGTAATGAGGAATCTCTAACCAGGTGATCCTTACAAATCTAGGAAGTATCTGGGTTGTCTCTCAACAGGAAGGATGACTTGACATTAGAATCAAAACAAACGTCAGTCCTTAGTGAAGCAAATGGTTATGGTAGGACTGGCAAGATAGGGTCCATTTATTAAGACTAAAATTCAGGTACAGAGAAAAAAGGCAGAAGTCCATCAAGTCCCAGAAAGGGGGCCAAGTAAAGGCAGATATGCACTGAGACTGAGTCACATTATGTTGAGGAGAGCTCCTGCCTTGAGTAAGGGTGGGAACCCAGAGCCTTGGGTAAAGGAAAGCTTTCAGAAAGACATCAAATAACCTCAATTTCAGAAGCAGAAAGTCTAGAGGCAGAGCCTGGCTCCTTCCATTGTTATAAAACTGGTTCACAGAAATATTAAGTTCCTAAAAGCTCTATTACCTCTTATCCTTAAGGAAGAGACCCCAGCTTACAGCTTTTGTATTCTTTATAGCAGTACTTAGCAACAATAATGTGCAATCACCTGGGGATCTTTTTAAAATAAGAATTCTGGTCCATTACTTCTGGAGTGGGGCCTAAAATCGCCTAAAATCCTACATGACTAACAAGGTCCCCGGTGATGTCAATGCTGCTGTGGACCACGCTTTGAGTTTTATATGACCTCAGTAGTAGAAATAAACCCCTTTATTTCATCTGCCTGTTTGCCTTCAAAACCAGACAATATCCTCCATGCTCTAACATGCCACACTTCTAGAATTCCAAAAGAGCCTCTGTGTGGCACAACACCAACCTGATAATCTGGTATGTCATGACTAACCATATCCTCAGCACCCATTCGGTATGGTTCTCCTCCCTCCTCTCCATCCTTGTATTCCCTCCTATGCTTTCTCTTCACAGCCCCATTTCCTAGAATGTATTTCTTTCAAGATAGGGATTGTATCCTTTCACCTAAGTTAAGGCCCTTTGTACGCAGAATGTGGTCAGTAAATATTTGAATCACAAATAAATGCAATAGGTTTGATAATCTACATCCAAAGATGAACTGAAGAGTTTCAATAATTTTACAAGTAGCCCCAAACATCAGATCTTAAGGAAAACTTTTGGCAGCCAACACTTCACCTTGTCCCTCTCCCCGCCACACAGAGTATATTTCAAATACCTTCAATAAACCAACGTCTATAGCCACTATCAGTGAGTGCAAAGTGCCCTGTGCATTTTTCAGATATCATAGTAATGAAGGATTCTAGAAAAGCTCTGGAAGAAAAGTTAACTTTTGTATTAAAAGCAATAAACTAAATAATTTTGAAGTTAAATGATTGATTTTAATGGATTTTGAAATAACATTCACTGGCATAGCACCATAATTTCTATTTCTCTGGAAATCTAATCTTGTATAAAGTTGAGTAACTTCTAACCAGGGAAGGAAGACTTCAGGTAACTAGATGCTAGAAAGTCATCTTGTCGAATCTTTCCTTGGCAAGTCTCTGGTAGAACCTGAGAAAATCTCTGCCTCTGAAATCCCAGGGGAATAAGTTGGATGTCAGAGATGGAGAAAAATGGGTCACTGAATAGCTAAGGGATGATTCTTGGAGAAGGTGGAGCCATTGCTCTGGCTTTCACAGAGATTCTCATAGGTAATGATTTTGGGCTATACCACATGTCAATCAAAGTCACAAGGCTAGAGACAGTCAAAGGTAAATATGCTAATAATTACAATGACAATAATATTAATAACTTAGCATGGGCAGTGTTTTATAAAGTCCTTCAGTATGTTTGCTCACTTGATCATACAATGACCCTGTGAGAGACCCAGTTTATAATAAAAGGAAACTGAGGTTCAGCACAAAAATGATTTGCTCAGGCTCACACAACTGGCAAGTGGTATCCCAGAACTCGTACTCCAGGCATCCTAATTCTTAATCCTGTGTTCTCCCACTACCACATTTTTCTCACCAACTCTGTTAGCCATCAGTAAACAGAGAGTGGCCATGGATGTGAAGGCAAAGATTACTATAAAATAACTTTTCAAAAAGAGGATGAGGTGAGTCCAAGATTTTAGTTCTGGGATCCCAAACATGTTGCTGTGCAGTATGGGTAGTCTGTCTAAAAACAGGCTGGTGGGTTTCACGGACACCCACCATGCGGTGGAAGTGCCTTCCCACCCCAAGACTTTTCTCAATGCAGAGAGGCTGACCAAATGAGATCTGAGAGCAAATTCAGAACCACCAAGATGAGTAAGAAGTTATAGGAGATACCAGAGGGAGAGAAGCTTATACAAGTCTTCCTTGATAATAGCTTATGACCACTATGTCCAGCAAGAAGTCATGCCCTTGGGGCCTGGTGAGAGTAGAAGCAGACCACTGGTATACTTTGTGTTACCAATTGACCAAGAAACAGAATAAGCACTGGTGTTTTCTTTTCTGACTATCATAGCAGCAATGTCTTTAAAATTCTGCTGTCATCAATATGCTATACATCTTATAGAAACAGAGCAGTGCAGTGCCCACTGCAAAGCCCTACTTAGATCCTCTTTAGCAAACATGGCAACCATTCCCCAGCTGCTGGAGTGTTGGCTGCTAACAGTTCACAGCTACACCTTTCTGCTGAGAATTGAACTCAGCAGATGAAAGCCACCTCCCCTGGAAATACCTTCCCCAGGGAGGCATACCACACACAGTGCCTGACTAGTATGGATTGCCCTTTGCCTCAAGGTGGAATAACTCTGTAGAGCCATTCAGACACCAGAGCTCTCTGGGACTGGGGATTAGGCTGAGCTCTAGGCTCAGATGAATCTTTGCTTAGCTACTCTCTCTGCCATATCCTGCTTCCCTCACTCCTTAAAGGTTCCCCTGAGCATTCTCCTGCAATAAATCTTTGTATAACAATGCTGTGTCAGGCTTCTAGGAAACCATACTTAAAACAAAGAGCTATGTATTAATCCAAAATAATCATACTTCCCCCCCCAAAACTCCATTTATTAGGTAGCAGAAATTCTGCAGTTTTGTGTGTTTATCCTGATAAACTTTTCTCTTTCTTAAAATAGTGCATAACACCTTATTTAATGTCTTTGGGCATATTGTAGCATATTATGCCTTAGGAAATAATAACAATGATTGTAATACTTATTGAATATGTACAATGTGCTAAAGTCTACAATAAAGGCTTTATTTAACATTTAGGCATTTAAGTCTCACTACAATTCTCTGCGGTAGGTTCTATTATCTATTTTATAGATAAAAGAAATGTGATCTAGAGAAGTAAGTTACTCTGTCTCAAGGTCACATAGATGGCAATAGTCAGAGTCTCAACTCAGTTCTGTGTTTCTCCAGAGCCCAAGATATTACCTACTATAGTAGTTTTAGAAGTTAATATACCAAGGGAGGTTTATATAAAATGATGGCTGAAACAACCAAATAATCTGGAAAAGTTCTTCACAAACTTTCTACTTAACATATTCACTGGCACAAATCATGAAATTCCACATCAATTTAGTTAATTGTAATGTCTCAAGTCCCTCCTGCCTAGAGGAAGCTGAGTGAAGGTCAGGTCTGCTGGGGCATTTCTCATCAGACTGTGGTAGGACTTACAGGCTGGGTATCTTTTACCCTGGGTCTCAGGACTCAGATGTAAGTTCATGTGTTGGAAGAGGCTCAT
This sequence comes from Lemur catta, assembly GCF_020740605.2. NCBI lineage: Eukaryota > Metazoa > Chordata > Mammalia > Primates > Lemuridae > Lemur > Lemur catta. The sequence continues at coordinate 29,504,816 of NC_059134.1, forward strand.
GTCTAAAACTGGGATAGCATTGTAGGCTGCATGCCTCAATAAGAAGACCCTGAGACAAGAACATAAGTAGAATTAGTTTGTTTAGGAGGTGATTCTAGGAAGTATCAGTAGGGGAGGGAAAAACTGAGTCAAGGAGAATCTCTGGGAGAGTATAAAACACATTTCAGAATCGGTTTATTCTAGAGACACGGAAGCTGGGAAATTTATCCACCAACTCCCACCTGTCATTGGCAAAGGTTGGTTTCTTCAAAGAGGAGTTACCTCCCTAGGACTTCTGCCTACTGTGGGAGAAGGCTCAGCGTGCTCCTGCAGCCTGAGAAAGCACTTGGGCAGAGAGCTGCAGTGCTTCCAGTAAGAAGCATCCACATGTAAGGGAATATGAATATCAAAGGGATATGGAAAGGAACTGACAGCATCTGCCATAAATAACAAAACTAAAACTGGGTCATGGAGCCAAATGTTAGAAGGGAGAGCAGGAGCCATAGTATGCAGCCAACACAGAGCTTGTTGTGAGCACAAGACAGGGAAAAGTGAGAAAGAGCAGAGCAAGTCAGTTGGAGTCAGCCTGAAACAATTAAAGTAGATTGCTGCTGGCTGCTGAGATACACGTACCCAGCTTGCATTGGTATATAGGACCCATTTAATGGAGACAGAGGTGGTAGACTATTAGGACAGCAAGTGATGATCCATGTTTAGTAGGATATCTACCATTCCTAAGACCATCTCCGTAAAATGGCAATAGTTATCTACCTACCTCCAGAGTGGGAGGATAAATATCGTCAATCCCTATAAAAGACAATAGTCTCTTTTCTGCATAAAGGTATTTCTGACCCAAAGTGCAAAAATCTCACAGAATTATGTATGTGCAAGTGTGTGTCCTGTGCATGCCAATTTCATTCTGGTTTCAAGTCTAAGGAAAATGCCTTGCATCTTGAATCCCACTAAGGAACATTGTCAATACTATAGGGGTATTTTGCTGACCTTTTATTTGCTAGCCTCACTCCTAAGCTAGGGTAGGTGCAGTTTATTACTTAGGACTTAGAAGGATTCCTTGCTCAAATGAGCCACTCTTGTAAAACTGTAAACCAGTGCTTCACTGAATGGCCCCGTGCATTATGTTACAAACTTGGAGGCCCATTAGCCTGCCTTAGATTTGCTAATAGAAGAAGGAACCATTAGAAATCAAGGAGGTGTTAACATGGCCAATGAGATATCAGAGGGTCTTTGGGGACCTCATTCAGAGGGAAAATAAATGAAAACTTGATGATCTTGTGCTAGAATTTTAATAAGATGCCCCAAATTAAGCCAATGTATTAATAATTCCTCTAAACTGGTTGTGGACAGTAAAACTCAGCCTGCTTTTTCTGGAGCAGGTTATTTCAGGACTATAAGATAGGAAGAGCTGAAGGTCAGGCCCCCAAATGCATCATCCTTTGGAAGATAAACTGCATCAAACAAGGTCAGTCAGGTTTACTGCCTGGCTCTGATCTGTTTACTCTCAGAGCCTTGGCTTTTATTAAAGTCCTGAGGATAAACAGGTAGCATAGGCTATATTTTTGGATAACTAATATTGCAATCTATATATTTACTTTAAGAGTGAGTGTTCTCTAATGCCATATGGTTGCCTTTGATGGGCTAAAGGAATTGGAACAAAACAGAAAGAATGGAGAAGGGAAGGTGGCATGAAAGGAGTGGGAAAGTGCACAAGTTCAGACTCAGAAAAGCCCAGGACCAAACTGCGCCTCCACCAGGTGCTAGCCATGTGACTTTAGGCAAGTGTTTTTGACCTTGCTAAGTCTAAGTTTCCCCACCTATAGAAAAAAAGGTTACTAAAACCTATTTCATAGGACCTGTGGAAAGAAAAGAAAATAATTCATCCTAAGTGTCTGACATAATGCCTATGTCCTTAGCAAATGCACAATAAATGGTAGCTATTGTTGTTGATGGGGGAAGCACAATCTAAGTTTCAGTTGCTGTGTTAGATGCGTCGTATAATTTTTTTACTAAAATATCAAAGTAATTTTGTAAGTAAGTATTATTATCCCCATTTTAAGGTCAAGAAAATAAAGGCTCAGAGGGTTGGAGTAAATTGTTCCAGGTCCCATGGCTGGTGAGTGATGAAGCAGGAGCTTCATACAGGCCTGATGGGCTCCCAAGTCTAAGCTCTTGACACCATCAGATGCTTCTTCCTGTGTCCTGGAGAGGTGCTTAGCTCAGGTGCTTACCCATGTGCTCAGCTCTGTTGGGTATTTAACTGGCTTCAAGCACTGCCAAAGGATCCTGTCTCCAGGGTTGCCACGGGCAGGGTCTTGTATCCATCAGTGGGCGGCTGTATATGCTGCTGCCCTCCCTGCATGTTTCCTAGGGCAGGAAGTGGGATTTCACACTGTCAGAGGAAGCTCACACAGGCCCGAATTTCTCAAAGTATAATCTGAGGCCTATGAAAAGTTTTCTTGATGGTCAGAGAACTAATCCAAAAATGCAAGTCCTTTTTTCAGTTCTCATGATGCATCAATTTTATTTTAATGCATGACTAAGTCACCGAGGCCTTTAGTCTAAGGGTTACTAAAATTTGGTGTTTGTAAATTGAGATAAATACATTACCAAAATTCGCCAACAAGTCTGGTTTTAACACCTGGCAAACCTATAGTGGCCATACACAAAGAAGAGAATTTAAAAAGCCACAATTTCAAGAAAGGGCCTCATCAGTGTTATTTGAAGTTAGTTATCAACCAGCACTCCAGCAGTTCTTACTATGTGACAAGCATTTTCTCAGCACTTATAAATATTAACTTGTTTTTCATCTTTATAACATTCCTGTTGTCACCATTTTTTAAATGGGATAACTGAGGCACAGAAGAGTAAAGCAAGTCACCCAAACTCACACAGCTATTGGATGTCAAGCCAAGATTTGAAGACAGGTTGTCAGGCTTTAGAGTCCACACTCTTAGCCATTGGATCTTTCCTTATTTTATCACTAAAAGCTACTGTTGGTTTCACTTGTTGTGGATTGTTTGGGTACTATTACATATTAACATATAGCTGGGGTCAAAATTTCTAATTACTAAACTTTAACAAAACAAACACAGCAACATCTATAAAGCATTTACTTTGTGCTAGTCAGAGTTCTAAGTATACATTCACTACCCTTTCACCCTCATATCTAGCTTACAAGTTAGGAGACTGAGGAGTGGAGAGGTTAGGTAACCTGCCCCAAATCACTTTCACACAGCTAGTACGTCCTAGGAGCAGGGAGTCTAACTCTAGACCTACGCTCTTAACCATACCCTATGCAACTCAGAAATGGCTTGTCTGCATTTGGTGAGTTCTTTCTCCACCAGAAAATAAGAATGGGTGGAGTAAATAAACTGGGAGCGATTTTGAACCCCTTGCTATAGGCCATTTTCAAAACAGTGGTAAGAGAGATTGGTGACAGTCAGCATCCAGAGAGGCAGCCAACCACAGAGAGAAAAATTAGCATTCTGGAGCAGTCATAGCCCTGCTGTTAGCAAAGAAACTGGGTGGGAAAGCAGGCACTATGCAGGAATATGGTGTGTCTGCCAGACAGAGGGACACTGTGGCAGCTGGGCACCCGGCTCCAGGGCCAGGTGGGCTCTGCCATTCCTCATGTGGCCACAGGCAGTAACTCACCTTCTCCCAGCCGGGTTTCCTCGTCAGCAAAACATGGGTGAGGATAACCCCCATTCCACAGAGTTTTGTGAAGACTGAAAAAATAACAAATTTAATGTTCCTAGCACAATTTAGGCAGCTTATATTTTATTAAATAAAGGATAGTGAAACATTTCCAATCACCTGATTTATATCATTTTTTAAATGAGTAAGTTCACATCTCTGATTTAAACACATGATAGCTATGGCCCCACTTTCCTAGGCCATATTTGATTTTTTCTCTTTTTCCTTTATATTTGGTTCCTTGAGAAAGAACAATTTTGATAGTACTTCTGATAAAGCAAACGACCTTCTTCAGTCCAGAAGGAATATCGATTATTATGCCAGCTATGCTGATATACCAAGGGCTGTATTGGTAGCATTTTATTTAACTGCATTAGAACACCAGTGTGTTGTCTCTGGGCCACAGCTCCATTTTATGCAATTTGGTGGGTGGTTGTGGCTTTTGGGTTTGTTTCAGGGGCTATTACTTTGCCAGTCCAATCTGAATAATTCTAATTACTTGTCTTTGGAACTAGAGACCTTGCCAAATCTATTGACTCTTACAGTCGGGTCTGAGAGACATGAGTTTTTTGGTTTTCTTCATATCAACAAAAAGGAAAGAGGCTCAAAAAGCTGGGTCATTCCATTCAATTTCATTGCTACGTGTTAGTACACAAACAACATCTCTGTTCCACAAGTACACTAAATAGTTAGTGAGCATATGCATGCCATAGAATCCTGAAATAAGCTGCTTCCCATACAAAATTGATAAAATGTACAGAAATTAGACTTTACCCAAAATCCTCATCCCTCTTCAGATATCCCTCTAGAACAGTGGTTTTAGTCTGCATCAGCATCACTTGGGAAATTTACTAAAGATACAAATTCCCAAGACCTATCTCCAGAGATGTAAATCCAGTCCACATTGGGTCAGGCCCAGGTAACCAACAGAGTTAACAGACTTGACAATCTTCCCTCCTTTCCTCACTGCCACCGCAGATTCTGCTATAAATGGGTCCTTGAGAACCCATTTTGAGAGGAAGTGCTCTAAAAGGCTACATACATTTTTGTTTTGTTTTGTTTCTTTGTTCCTAAGGTGAGTTTCCAATGGTGCTTAGACAGTCTCACAGAAATAATTTATTTGAAATTGATAATAAAAAGTCACAGGAATGGCGTTTTGGTCTAGTGGCATCGAGAAGAAAGAGCAGGAGATTTGGAGTTAGGCAAATCATAATTCAAATCCAGACTCAGTCACTAGCTGGGTGACCTTGGGGAACCCCTTAACCCCCATGAGCCTCAGTTCTTTGTCTGTAATAAGCCCTGAAAGTCTTCTCTGAGCGTTAACTGAGCTATCTTAGCTGAGTAAAAAACAGATGCAAACAAGGCACCCACTTTGCACCTGGATAAGAGAGTACACAATATGTGCTAAAGTGTCCCTTTATTTCAGTGATGCTAATGCTTTTCTTTTCTTTTTTTTTTTTTTTTTTTGAGACAGAGTCTCACTCTGTTGCCTGGGCTAGAGTGAGTGCCGTGGCATCAGCCTTGCTCACAGCAACCTCAAACTCCTGGGCTCAAGCAATCCTCCTGCCTCAGCCTCCCGAGTAGCTGGGACTACAGGCATGCGCCACCATGCCCAGCTAATTTTTTCCATATATATTTTTAGTTGGCCAGATAATTTCTTTCTATTTATTTTTTTTAGTAGAGACGGGGTCTCGCTCAGGCTAGTCTCGAACTTCTGACCTCGAGCGATCCACCCGCCTCGGCCTCCCAGAGGGCTAGGATTACAGGCGTGAGCCACCGCGCCCGGCCGCTAATGCTTTTCTATAAGGAAAATAAAAGTCAGTGCTGTTCTGCTGGGTTGAAACAGGGCCTTCCTGGAGATTTTGCCCCTCACTTTTTTTTTTTTTTTTTTTGTCTTGTGCAGGTGGCCTCCTGGAAAGGCAATGAAGGTTGGGCAGACTCCACTGAAGATCCATAGGTGCTGTGACCCAGAGGCAGCCTCAGTCAGTGAAGACGGATAGCTCTGGACTAGCTCCAGAGGAAGCTCTGGCATCCAAAGAGGCGAAGAGCCTGCTGCTCGGATGCTGTGGGAGTGAGCATGCTCTTACACTCCACATAGCCAAGGTAACCCCTAAACCTGAAGGTGAGAGTAGAAATCAGTATCAAACGGGCCTACAAAGACCCTTTGGTCCCAGTGTTTCTTCCTCATACAGTAGGGGCCATGCTGATGTGTCGCCAAAGACACTCTTTCCTTTGGGCCTGAGCCCAGCAGGTTTAGAGGACTGGTTGATAAAACTTTCAGCAGCCAGCCCCTGAGTCATAATAGGAGCCGTTAGCCTTTGTCGAGGTGACACTAGGCTGCTAAGTTACTCCATAAGGTCTGTTTGGTGCTAGCTAGTTTTCCCATGAGGCCAACTGAGCATGAAAAAATAGTAACTATTATTTTCACAAGGCATTAAAATAGTTGCCAATGGTAAAGTCAGGAATTTATGAGTGGATTTCCTCTATTTTACAATTTTGTATTATTTTTATATTAAATCACATGATGGGGATAGAATGGGGAGACACAATTTTTTCAGGACTTGGGGACTCTATGAGTCTTAACCTATCCTAGGTCCTGCCTGCTGAGGGCAGAGTCAAGTAGGTGGCTACTCCATTGATAGGATCAGAAGGGTACCAAGGTCAACTCTCCTGCACCCAAAGCTCTGCCCTGAAATGTCCCTTCCTACTTGAGGTGTCGTAGACTTTTGTGCAAAAAATGACAATGTTATCTTAAATCATTATAGACTGTTATTGGTGAGTAATGCCAAATACACATGCTCAATACTGGGAAGAGTATGGTCCTAGGAGAGTAGGTCACAGATGCTATTATGATAGGGACACACTTTCATTTTGAATTTTCAAAGAGAGAAAATGGACCTAATTGTAAAGTGTGACTTTGAGAGGGCAGAACTTCAAGTGGGAGTGGGTCACAGAGTGGGACACTGAGCAGTTTGCGGAGCACATGAGCACCCTGGGGTAAGTGGGAGGATTAAAAAGAGGAACAATGAGTTGTAGCAATTCTGCCAGGGGCCTGTCATTCCCATAACCGCTGAAGGACAGTGACATGCTTTCCAGTCAGAAGGGACAGAGCCTACTTTGGTTATTCTTTGCCTCAGCTCCAAATGGTGCTGTCACACTCAGATTTCTCTATCTATAGGTAGGTACAATCCTGTGGTTCCCTTTCTGAACATGAGAGTAAAAGAAGATTGCGTCATTAAGGATCAATGTGTGTTCATGCAGCTTGGGTTTATTTTTATTCCTAATTGTCATTTCAACTTGGTTTCCTCGTATTATTTCATTCTGAAAGTCTTGTCTCCCTGAGTGATAAGCTCTTTGAGAGAAGGGGTCTTGCCTTCTTTATTTGCATCGGCCTCCATGCACAAGACTTGATAGATGTTGAGCAAATGCCAGATGACCGAATGATGGCCTGATCCTTTCTTTTTTCACCAAAGTCCATTTGGCTTCAGTTCCTCTGGTTGACTCACTGCTCCTGTGCCAGTCAGGAGAAGCATTAAGGCTCAGGTCCTAAAAGCAAGCTTTGCTGGGCTATTCAGGCAAGTTGGGGGTAGGGATACGGTATTCAGGAGGAGTGTTGTATCCTCAAAACATTTATTTGATATTATAGCTAGTTGAACAACGCCAAAGATTCCAGTGATGCCACTGCTTATTGCTATCCAGAAGTGAAGTGAAATTGGTGACTAACAAATATGCTGTTGCTTTCTGCTTTTCTGTTGCTGATGTTTTTCTGGAAAGACTCCTTTTACAGTAGTACCAAAGTACTTCATCAGGCATGAATTTCAATTCATTCCTTTGTTTGTTCATTCAACAATATTCTTATTGAATAACCACTATGTGCCAGGTACTTTTCTAGAGACTGGAATGTGACCTTAGAGCACAAAGAACATGAGTTTGCTACTAGTCATATACCCAAAAACTACTCCCTTCCCTCCCCAATCAATCCCCATAAAGGAAATAAGAACTGAAACTACCATACTGTTGTTAGACCTTTGAATATATTTTCTCATTTAAGCCACACAATAAACCTCCATAAAACTGAAGCATGGAGATGTTAAGGAACTTCTGTGGGTCTCATAGCTACCAAGTATCAGTGCCAAGATTTGAGCCCAGGCCATTTCCCCACATTACTGGCTGTGATGGTTTTTCAACAGATTCACCAACACCAGGGGTTCCTTCTCCGCAGTATGTTGATTCTTATCACTGTCAATAGTGTCCTATCTGATGACTTCTCTATTCCAAGAGAGTCAAGTGAGGTTTACAGTAGATCCTGTAAAATATAACAATTCTCTGCAGACACACCTCAGAATTGCAACAAATGGCCTAGAAGTTAATGTCAGAACACACACACACACTTCCAGATATATGGAGCACTCCTCCAACATGGCAGACTGAGTGGTAGTCGTCAGAAATTACATGATAGTGACATTGCTGTTTCTTGAAGCTCACATGGAAAATTGCAGGTTGTTCCATAGAGCTTCGCCACATTCTGAACATGGCCTGGGGACAAATCCATCATAGGCTGTGCCAGTGAAGTTCAGGACCTCCATTTGAACTCCCTATTATTAATGAATAACTTTGTCACCAAGTCATGACAGCTATGCAGCACCCAACCAGGGTTTCCCTGACCCACAAAAGAGAAAGCATAAACCTACTCTCTGCCCTTTCCTCCCTTTTTCTGTTTCCTTTCCATCACACCATGCACCTATTAATCACCAACCCCATCAATTCCATAACTTAACATGCACTTGAGTATGCCCTAATTTTTCATCCATCTCCATTGGTTCAAACCCTTATCATTTGCCACAGGATTATTGCGGTTGCTTTTTATCTGGTGTCTCAATCACCATTGCATCTGTTCTATATGCTGATCCTTCCAGAGTAATCTTTAATAAACCCAAATCTATAATTCACCTCTATATTCAGAATTTCTCACTAACTCCCCACTGACAACAGAAAAGGCATACCTTTTAAAGCTACCCTTGCAGAGCCCTTAATGATCTGGCTTACTTCTACTTATCAGACTTATGTCTACTCCCAGTATGAACATCATAACTTTTGTTGTGCAAAAATGCACAACACTCTTACATCTGTGCTTTTGTTCATGTTTATCTTTCCATAAGAAATGCATTTCCTTCTTTTGGTGAACCCTACACATCCTTCAAAAGCCAATTAAATATTTTCTCTTCTGGGAAACCTTTCCTAACTCACCCATGCGGACTTGTTTGTTACTTGTTTGTGCTCCAAAGTACTTTTTACACATATTTATTATCACACTTGAATCAAATTAAAATTTATTGGTTATTTAGACTAGGATATTCTCAAGGTTAGCAGCAGATTTTACCATGCCTCTCTACTTGACACAGTGTTCAGTAAGCATAAATTTTTTGCCTTCCTCCTACCAATATCTCTATTTGCTCATTTATAAAATTAGAGGCCTGGATGAAATGGGTTTTAAAAAATCCTTGTAGCCAAACAATCTTTAAGTCAATTAACCAATACATCTGCATGGCTTCTTCAAGTCTTTGTTTAAATATTATTTTCTCAGTGAGGCCATCTCTGACCAGCCTATTTAAAATCCAACACTCTTTTTTGGCACACTCCTCCTTCCCTGCTTTTTTGTCTTCATAGCACTTTTGTCCCTATAATATATAATAATTTACTTAGGTGTTTTGTCTTTTTTGTTGTTTATTTGTTTGTTTTTTTGAGACAGAGTCTCACTCTTGTCACCTGGGGCTAGAGTGCAGTGGCATCATCATAGCTCACTGCAACCTCAAACTCCTGGGATCAAGTGATCTCCTGCTGCAGCCTCCCAAATAGCTGGGACTACAGGCATGCACCACCACATCTGGCTAATTTTTTCTATTTTTAGTACAGATGGGGTCTCACTCTTGCTCAGGCTGATCTTGAACTCCTGAGCTTAAGCCATCCTCCCTCTTCGGCCTTCCAGAGTGCCAGGATTAGAAGCATGAGCCACTTCTCCCAGCCTACTTAGGTCTTTTGTTTACTGTTTCTCTCCACTAGAAGAAACTCCCATGAAGGCAGGACATTTTGCCCACATTGTTTCCTACTGCATTTCTGGCACCAAAAATGATGCCTGCCATATAGTTGGCTTACAATGACTATCTGCTGACTGAAGAAAATCTCAAATGTTACAGGTGAAAGGTTTAAAAGGGATCAGCTCGTCAACTAGATTATATACATATATGTGTGTGTATGTGTGTGTGTGTATATATGTGTGTGTATGTATATGTGTGTATATATATATATATATATGTATCAATGACACTTAGTCAGTGGTCAAGCCAGTATCAGCTATGAGAATATGGGTGGAGAGTGGGGACTGCAGGCTGATTGACAACTGACAGTAATAGGACAGTTTTACTGGAGCAAAAGAATGAAGCTACCTAAGAATCTAAAAACAGGACTAACTAGACCCTGCAAACAATGGTGCCACAGTCCGACCACATTTCTATGTGTAGAACATAATCACCATCCTTTGTGCATCTCCAAATAGGCACATTGTGATAGGGGAAAGGGCGAAGTTTTTGCCACAAGGAAAAGCTAGAGAAGTGAGTCTTCAGCCTCTCCTTTCTTTGTTCTTCCCTTTCCTTTGGAACTTAGTGACCTACACTTCCTCCTCTCCTTTCCATGGAGGGATTGCTAGAAAAGGCGATCTATACTGTGGCACAAAATCCTGCTGACATCTATCATCTCTCTCAAGGATGCTTGACAAGTGCCAACAACATAAACCACTGGAACTAAGCTCCTTCACTTAGTTCATACTAAGTAAAGGGTTCATAAATTGGCAAGTAGATGGGGAGATGGTGTCTTTTAGACATCATTGAAGTCCTACCACGCAATTTTAAATAATCACCTCGGTGTAAACAAGTGTAACTAACAAAATATTTCTGAAGCACCTCCCAATGTATCCTCATTTATCTCTTCCACACTCTATATTCCATTCTCAGACTGAGCTGTGAAGTTGCAGTCAGTGTATAGATTAAGGCATTTAGAAAGCACAAAGCCCACAATCTACCTCTTCCTGTCTGATTGTACCATTGTACTAGAGGAAGTACTTAAAGGAAAATATAGAAAAGCCTATCCCTTCCAGTCCTGGATAATTTGGAGGTGGGTGGAGGGAAGTCAAATAGTGATTGAGGAAGATGTACTCTAAGGCCCTTGTTCCTCAAACTCCTTGATTCACATAAAAGTTGTGACAGAGAGGGACCCAATGATAAGCATACTGATAGGACTGGGAAGCCAGTGGACTTTGAAGGTAGTAAGGACTTTAGCAAATCTCCCTGGCTCTCCTAGGGGGAACCTTTATGAGGGAGGGCTTCTGTACTTTCCTCTTTCCAACAAGAAGGCAGTAGCAATAGGATGATGGTCATGGCAATAGGGTACTAGAAGGCTTCTTGTTTCCTGTCACCTATATGGGATGTGTTAAGGAAACCAAAAATTCCCATTTGTCCCAGGTAAGGGGGCCCAGGGATGCTTAAAACACAATAAAACAGCAAAGTCCTGCAGCTGGAACAAAAAAGCCACTGTAGACTCAGATGTTAGGATCCTAGGCTCCAGGGGAGGGTACTAGATGAGACTTGCTGTATCATAGCAGTCACCAGATTGGCAAGCAGACCAGACTGGCCACACTCCAGCTGAACCAGCAAGGATTCCTTTAACTCTGCATAGGTCTGAGGAACCTTCCTCCTCTGCTACCATGAGATAACATAAATTATAACCAGACACCACCTTGGAAAGGAGCAGAGGAAAGAGAAAATTTTGAGAATATGAGAATTTTCTTAAAGCACTAGCCAGCAAATAGGTCCCTATGAGGAAGGTGAGATGAATTACGGGAAAATTAGAGTAGCCACATTTGCTTTGTATATCCGTAGGTGAAGGGTATTTTTGCCACCTCGGTGCATTGAGGCTAGTAGGGGCTTTCCTAGAATTTTAGAGGTTCTGTGTGCAGAAAATTTTTGTACCATAGAGTAATTACATACCTCAGGCTAACATAAAAAAAATTCTGAGTTAAGGCTATGACCCAGGAAGAGAGAGGATTTGCAAATGCAGATAGAGGATAATCAGCATAAGGTAGAAAAGAGGGCTTAAATAGGTTATCACTAGAGCCCCTTCTTGTACTGTAAAGTTTTTAAAAGTAGAGCCACTTTTTCAGGGAAAGAAATTCAATATTATTAGCATCAATTCAAACTTAAAACATATTTGGAAATGGTACTTTTGGAAAAAGAGATTAGACTCCACAGCTAGTATTTCATAAAGTCAGTCCACGCAAGGAGATCCAAGGAGTTGGGAAATGGAGCCGTGCTAGTCTTGTGAGAGTCAGCTAATACTTATCCCTCTCTTGAGCCAAACAGCTGAGGTTAGAGAATATACACCTACTGGGAGTAAAGGGGACCGTGGCTAGAGATAGGGTTGTATCACCGATCTTTATCTGCTGATGTCTTTAGATGGAGATAGCTATTCATCCCCACCTGAGTATTCAAGATCCACTAGAAGTTTATGCAAGCTCAAGGAAAGAATTTCCTACACATAATCAGCAGCTCCTGAAGGGTGAGGGGTAGGGTGAAGTAAAATACCTGTACTGGGAAGAGGCTGTGCCTTCTCAGAGGCCAAATAGTGATATAAGGTGAAATAGTCAATCAGTAGCAAGGTTTTCTAGCCAATCTTTGAGGGATAGGGCAGATGTTAATAGGGACATAATACAGGATAATCAAGCTCCCACCTTCTTGGAAAAAGGGAGAATAGGACCTTAATCATGAGTACATGTCTTTTGCAGGAATACAAAGGTTTACTATGGTGGCATGGTATGTTTCAAATATGTCCCAATTTAGGATCTCTTATCAATAAGTTTGTCTTTCTGTTTCCTACACCCTGTCCAACTGCCATTACGAGTTAATCATAAGACTGACATTGGGAAGAAGGAGATTAAGTCCATTGCAAAAGCAGGAAACTATAGTAGGAGTAGTCTTAGGTAAAGAAAAGAGGGTATTAAGAGAATATTGCTTCTTGCAGTCTGAGGCAATTTTGAGAAAAAACAGATAGAAAAGAAAAGTGAGGCAGGTGATTGGTTACACCTGATTATCTTAGGGAAGTGTAGGAAGAGAAAGGAAATCTGAAAGCCTAAACATATGACCTCAAGAGCCTGAACATCTGCCTAAAGGTACTGCTAAATTATTACACTGGACTGTTTGTTGGGTTATTCTAAAATTTATATACATCTCATTTCTGAGATGCTATTGTTTTGTGAGAAAGAACAAATAAGTTATAGCTTAAAAATAACACCATAATTTCTTTGAGCATCTGAGAGTAATGAAATGGAGTAATTTTGCAATCCTGTTATATTATAAATTAAATTAATAAGGAAATAGTGTCCAAAAGGCCAATTAACAAGAAAACTCTTTTATTGATAGAAAAGCAAAACAAATTTTCCATGAATTCTAATATCTGTTTTATTCTACCTGTTGGATATTCTCAAGTTCAAAAGTCAGTTTTTCTGTTGTTGTTGTTGTCGTTGTTGTCACTGTTGTTGCTGTTGTTGCTGTTAGTCTCTCTATAGAAACAACCCAATATAATCACAAGTGTCGGGGAAATATCCCTACCTCAACTGGGTAGGACTACCTTGATAAGTTATTGTCTCCATTTAATGTTAATTAAATTCTTATTCCCAGCTAAGCATTCCTACATGGCACCAATTTTATTATTATGTCGGTGACAATAACAAGTATTAATGTCAAGCCATATAAGCTGTTTCTTAAACGTTCCCAAGTAAATAAAAACAAATCAGAATCAGATTTACTTTCACTCCAAGGATTAAACACTCTTCTATAGATAGGGCAATTTATTCTAATATGAACTGAAACATCTGTGAGCTACAATCACTAGTTCCAAAAAAGAATGGCCCAAATAAGTGGCTTTTCAGATTCAGATTCAAAGTCCAAATCCACGTGGGAATGGGCCTGAGGAGCCTGGTCAGGTTAGATTAAAGTTTCTAGTTCTAATTTAACCTATAATTTCCACATAATATCAGCTAGCAGTTGCTCAACTGTCACCCACAAAAAAGCATTTAAAGCATATGTCTACACAACAGAAAAAATAAAACTTTGACCATTATCTAATTAATTCAATTGCTGCAAATAGAAATGGTGGAAAAGTCAGATGCCAAAGAAGTTTTTTTAAAAGCGAATTTGTCCATATTTTCCAAAAACTACTTATCAAACTAAAGAGATAATGGTCATATTTTCACTTTACCTTTAGCTATGCAGATATAAGTTGTATCTCTACACAACATACAGGTTGAAAATGAAAAATCAAACCACAATCTAGGTTTCTGTCTAGATGTCCCTAAACCTCTTCTGGATATTTTTGTTTTCCATCCAGATATTTAGACCATATTGAAATGGTCATAACTTTATTATCATTGCTACATTTGAGTCACTAACCTAGGAAAGGAAGCTTATCTAATTACCAATTTTCAGAACTAACTAAGACTCTCCCCTTTCATTAAATAAAGAGAAAGTCATTCAGATTTGACCCCAGAGAAATAAGTGCATGCATACACCTGACTTCTTAGTATCCTCTCTGGATAAGAGGATGGAACAACTGTTTGGTTTCCATCTCATTCTTGTAATGACAGAAAAGAGAATACAAAAAGTCCATTGTAAATTTGTACAAAATGTATGCGTATATAAATACATATCTATGGGTGTATATAAAGTCTAAAGATTATATCCTTCTACATCTTCAAGATTCAGAGTCCCATACATTTGACATAATAGTATTTTCTCTCCAATTTTCTCATTTTTAAAAACAATAAGAATCAAGCATGCCACCTTATTATAATACTGAATAGCAAGTGCAGAAGTTGAACTGTAGCTATAGGGGTTTGAAGCAATTAGTTTGACGGGACATGAGTGAATAAAATCCTTAAAATAAATTTAGCTATTTCCAGATTGCCTTTTGTTTCATATAAATGAAAACCAAAATGCCCTGTTGGTAGCATCCCAAACTCCTGAGACTGCCAATTGAGCTCTATAAGAAGCAATGCTTTAAACAGGGTCTGTACAAATTGCTTAGATATGTGCTTATTGTAATAATTTGGTGTGTGGGCCGGCTTACTAGAATTTCATGTAATTCTCTTTCTATCTCATAGAAAATCTCAAGTGACACCACCAGAGCCTAGGGTTCTGAATATATTAAACTCATTATTAAATTTGACTCACAAAACTGCATCATCTTTACATAGAGCACTATTAAAAATATTAAACCATAGTCAATTAATGGAGAAAGGCATACACATTCAAAGGTGCACAATAAAAGCATATTACAGATGTGTGCCCATGTTTAGAGGTATCAAGATCTTTTTTTACAATATACATGATATTTGTGTTTCTTTTGCTCCCTCTATTCCTTTGGGGAAAAATAATATAGGACAATTTCATTAATTACCCCACAGGGTGTACAGCCTGCTCCTTGGAAGGGGATTATTATTGCATGCCTTGAATGCACTATGATTCATAAGGCAAGAACATATGAGTAGCTTCAGCACCAAGAAAATGGAATCATCATCCAGCACTGCTCACAACACATCTTATTGCTTTAATAAAATGGGAAATTATTCACTGTAAAAAGTGCACCAAATAAAGGGGGAAAGTAATATCCACGCACTTAGTGGAGCTCACTGGAAATAAGGAAGCTCCCTTCTGCGTCCCTGATTCTATTCAAATTTCAAGTCCAAAAGTCATTCTGTAATAAGGTATTAAAGAGCTACCGCTGGATGAGGGTAAGCTACAAAAATTAATGGACTTTCTTCTTCACAGTGCCTTAGTCATTCTGATATACAACGTAGAGCTTTGATGCACTAAAGGATTCCCTAGTGGCCTGAGGGAGTTAATGCACTCTTTAACTTATTACTAGGAAGTGACTAAGGCACTGGAGAGAATCTGGTTCATTGTTTAACATGTTGTACCCAAAGGTTATACCTGGTCTTCCTAATGTTACAACATGGCATGTTTCAGTGATGATCCTCTGTGCTTCAGGAAAGGATTTGGGTGAATATCTAATGGGTGATTAAAAATAACTTTATTAAATCACTTTTATAAAAGATGCAGACTGAGCTTGGGCAATTTACGAGATGACTGAAAACATCAGAGGTAATGTTTTCTTTAGATAAGAGCACATATGCCCGGAACCAAGACACAGAACCTAGAAAAACTAGTTACTTGGGAGAGGGATGCTCGTAGGGGCCCTGTTGCCTTACACCCTGCAGGATAGTAAGGACTCTTTTGGTTGAGCTTTGTGTAGATCATTCTCATTAATACATTTCCTAAACATTTGAATAGCTGTCAAAGACTTGGTTTCCAAAAAGAGATACCACTGCATATAATTAAGACTGTAATATGCTTCTGGCCCCTTCTACCATCCATCCAAAGGAAACAAAGTGGTAAATAACCATAGGCAAACTCCATTTCTCACATAGCCTTGCTGGCATTAGGAGTGAGAACAAAATATTTCTCTTCTCCTCTCACTTTCTTATTTTCTCAGTATTTTTCATATGTTCAGACTCAAAAAGAAAAAAAAGAGTCCTTTCTTTGCTGCAGGCACAGATTTCTAACTAAACAAGCTGCAAACATTTTTATCTTATAAGTAATTACTTGATTTAACTTCTCTTGAAATTTGCATGTCCTGTCATCCAAATTGCCCAACGTCCCCACCAGTCTCATCCCCAAACACATACAGTACAAGCAAGCACACACACTACTGCCTCCAGGTGGTAACTGCATGCAGGGAGAACTACAGGCACTGTTTAAATATTAACCATGTTTTAATAGATGGCATTCCTGCACATCCATTATTTGTTTGTTTCTGTCGTGGTGGTTGTTTCTGTTATTCGCAAAAGAAAAAAAAGAAAACATGTGCATCATCTTTTTATAACAGTCTACTACAGAGTAAGGTACAAAAGAACACTTCTGGAAACAGGAGAAGCCTGTTTCTCCATCCAGTGGTAACCATTATATCAACAGCTGGAAATTAAGAACAAGAATACATAGTTTGGAGGATGTAGTACAGAACTATAGTTTTCTTCTGTATTTTGTACCAATATAATAAATATATAACAAAGGTGCACTTGTTCTAAAAATAAAACGGAAACATTCTAGTTGGTTAGATACTGCAATTTCAGTACTGCACATCACCTAATACTTTTTTTTTTACAAAAATGTAACTTATGCAATGTTTAATAAGAAGAAAACCAATAGTACACGCTAACCCGATTGTATAAAAAGAAGAAAGAAACCAACCAAAAACCAGAATAGTCACTTTCCAAAACAGCCCCTCCTCCGCCTGCACAACCAGAGGAAGTAACCAGTCCAGTGAGGCGATTTCAGCACCAGACTTGGCTGGACAGCTCACGGATTCTCTGTAAATCCTGAAAATGTCACAAGTCCAAAGTGTACAGGTGGGGGCGGGGCAGGGAGTGAAAGCGTTAGATTTGTTGTTGTTTTTTTTTTTAAACTCATTTAAAGATTTTAACGTACTTTTGCTCGGCCAGCGAGGGACATTTTTAAAAAGTAAATTAAGTGCTCTGCTCTGGAAAAAGTAATGGTTAACCAAGAAAAGGACTGACTAGAGAGGGGTACCTCTCATAAACGCTTTTCTGAGACTTTCTCTGTGGCCTCTTGTAGTCCTGGTGCTTAATGTAGACGTTTTCTTTATAATAGTCAATTGCCTGAGCCCGGCTGAGGGTGGGAATGGGGAGGGCAGCGGACGGAAGCTAAAAGAAAAGTGAAAGCTTAGGGGACAGAGGGGAAGGAAAGAAACTAAACCTTAACTTGACAGCTATGTACATTACCGGGCCCCCTCCTCTCCCTTGCTCCGGTGGTCAATGCCTTTTGTATATTTGGTAGCTTGTTTGGTTTCTCCTCCTTACTGAGGGGAGCACAGGAAGGTGTGGGAAGATGCATCCTTCATTGACAATGAGAAATTATGTGATTTGTCATGCGCTTGGATTGTGTTATTAGTATTATAATAATTACTATAAATATTAATAAAGTATTATCAGCGTTAGTTCTTCTTCCGAGACTTTCCTCGCCCAATATTTACAAATACCGCACAGTGCCTCGGCGGAGGAGAAACAGTAAGGGGAGGGCGGATAAGGAACCAAGGAAGAGGAACGACGGGCCAGAGGAAAACGGAAAAGGGGAGGAGGAGGAAGAAAGCAAGGATGGCAAAGATGCTGGAAACGAGGAAGGGGAGAAGAGAGGGGCTTAGACAATCAGGACAGTACCACCGTTTGCAAAAGGCCCTCGCCAGCTGTGTCCAAACAGGAGGAGGCTGCGTGTGCTCCTTGTGGACTGGAGGCTGGCGGTGGAGGCGGAGGAGCACAGGGACCCTGGCACGGCAGGCCAGGGCACGAAGAGGAAGAGGACGACGACGAGGAGGCGTTGGAGGGGGCGCCAAAGGCAGAGTCCCGGGGCTGCCTCTCCAGCCGGGTTTCTTTTGCGTGGTTTGGGGCCTGCCTGCCCGCCCGGGGCAGCCCCCCGCCACCGCGGCTGCCGCCGCAGTGATCCCGCTCGTATTCCTCCTGAGCCCTCTGCATCTTCCGCTTCTTCATCCTGCGCTTGTGGATGTGGAAGGTGGAGAGGGACAGCACGATGAGGCAGAAGATGAGGGTGACCAAGACAATCAGCACCAGCGTGGAGGAGAAGGACTGGAAGAGGTGCTGTCCCACCTGCGTGATGCAGGTGCCGCCGCCGCCGCCGCCTCCTGCGCCCGGGTCGCGGGCGCCGGCGTTGCCGCCGCTGGCGTTGGGGGAAGCGAAGGTCCGGTTGAGGAGACACGGCGGCAGCGCCAGCCTCAGCTCCTTTGGCGCCCGGGCACTCATCGGCACTGGGCTGAGAGGGGCCGGGCCCGCTAGGCTTCCCCTTCTGGTCACGCTGTTCCCACCAGCCAAAAAGAGGACGGAGCCCACGCCACCCAGAACTGCTCCCTGGCGCGGGAGGGGCGCGCGCGCGAGCCGGGGACTGAAGGAGCAACTGCTGGCGAGCAAGCCGGCCGGGGGCGAGCGGCGCCGGCGGGTCCTCTCCGGTCCCGACTCGAACGCGTCTCCGCGCGCCCTTTTCCTCCGCGGAGGCACCAGGCTGCAAAGAGAACAGGCTTGGTTAGGCTCCCGGCCGCCGCTCCAGGGAGTGCGGAGGTCGGGAAGGATCAGCCACCACCGCAAAGCGGCCCCCTGGGCGCACTGCCTCAGCTGGGCGCTGTCCAGCCCGCCCGCCCCTGGCCGCGAACCAGAGCCACCAGCTGCCGCTCGCGCCACTCGCCAGGAAGGGGTCTGCGCCGGCTCCGCGGAAGTGCAGATTACTCAGCAGATAAGGCAGCCTCCCTGCGCCCTTCACAACTTTCTAATCGCAACAGACACGCAGCCGCCTTGGATCACAGTCCCTGCTCTCCCGAGCGCCGACTCTCTTTCCTGCGCCCTCTCCACGGACGTCTTCGCCTGGATCCCACCCTCCCCAACACCCACTCCGGGCCGCCAAGAGGGCTCCGGGTACGCAGTGCACCCCTCCCTACCCTCCCGACTCTCCCTCCCCAGACGGCGTCAGAACCCTTAGGTCCCCGGGGGATGCCCCTGGCACCACATCCCAATCTGCCTCCGTCCGGGCGGCGGCTAACGCGCAGGATCGCGCCTCCCATCCTTTCTCCAGCCTTCTTCTCTGGCAACCCCCACCCCCCGAACAAGCAGCTGAAGCACCTTTCTGAGCTGACACGTCCCCGCAAACGCCCCCTTCCTCCTCATCTCTCTGTGCCCCCAACTTAACAGTATCCTGCTTCTTTCTAGAGGAGCTAGAACTGGCGTGCGGGTGGGGAGGGTTTCCGCCTGCAAAGTTTGGGGAATAGACCTGCTCTCCGGCCTTCCTAGACCCAGCCCAAGGGCCCCAAGGCTTTTCCCCGGGTCCAGAGCCGGATACACCCGCAACGCGCAGCGGAGCCTTTTCGACGCTCCCAAGAGGCGGCTGCAAACTGTTGCACTGCGGAGCAGCGAGGTGGCGCGCAAGGGAGCCGGGGCCGGAGCCGGAGCCGGGGCTGGGGCCGGGGCTGGGGTCGGAGCAGGGGCAGGGGCAGGGGCAGGGGCAGCGATGGGGCAGAGGCTATCCCCGGGAGTGCCTGCGCAGGCCGCGTGAGCTGTCTTCCCCGCTCGCGCCCGGCCACCGAGTCACCCAGCCACCCGAAGCCTTTGCCGCACCGTGTCTCCTACCTGGGGCCGCCGGCTGGCTGCAGGGAGGGAGCCTCCGCCACGCGGCTGCAGTGGCGGCTGCAGAAGGCGAGGAGTGAATGGGCCAGAGACCGAGCCGCGTTGCCGCCGTCGCCGCCGCCTTCGCCACCGCTTCAGGGAGCTGAGCTCGCAGCCTATTGCCAGAGAGGCCGGTGACGTCAGGCAGCCACCGCCAGGGCTCCAAGCCACCCCTCAGGCCCCCACCCACCCTCATACCTCAGCACCTTGTCCAGGCATAGTGAGCCTCTGACACACACCTCCCGGTTCCCCGCCCTTCTCCTGCCCAGGGGCGAGGAGGAGCGGCCCCCACCCCAGCCTGAGAGCAACCCACCTTCCCCACTCCCTTGCCTAGGAAGGGTTGAGACTTCAGTTCTCCAGCTGTCGGATTCCTCACCCTCAGCCTTTTCCCAAATGGTCCCATGATCACATTTTTACACCCTAGAGAACCACCTTCCCTCGGTGCGCAGATCAGACTTTCTCTCCGGTGGTTGATGAGGGGACCCCACCCCCAAATCCTCTCTGTGCTGCCCCTGGTTCTGAATATAAACTGCGTGTATTACAGAGACAACAGGGACATTTCTCAACTCAAGTGTGACAGAACCCAAAACACAAACCTGAATCAAACAATCCAGATTAACCATTTTCCTCCACTGGAGTCTCCAAGTTATCTTTCACACCACCTGACTCATGATCCTCTTCTCCTCCTTCACGTACGCATCTCCAGGCCCAAGACCCACTCACCATATGAAACGCCCTTCTATTGTGACAATCTATAGACACTCATGAGCACACAAAGCATACGAGACTTACAAGGCAGGAAGACGTAGCTGCTCAGAGGAGGATAGAAATGAACTGCCCTGCGAAAATTCTGAGTATTGTGCCTCTCACAAAGTGCCCCTTCATTAGCCCTAATTCTTATTTATCTGCTTGGTGCATTTGCTGTAGTATTAAGAATAGCCTTTCTGCACAATGGAAAGAACTTCCAGAAGGGTTTTCAACAGCCTCCCTAAATCTGGGCAGTATAGTCAACCATTGGTTTAGGAATCTTGGAAAAATATGAGTAGTGCATTTGGTCACAGTAGCCAGCTTTGAAATGGAGTGTGCTCATTTTTCTATCGGAGATGACCGCTAGGAATAGTACCTAAAGTCATTGTATGGTCTGTGAAGGCACTCAGGTGCCCTATTAAAGGTGTGTTTTCTTCTTCCCTCCTTGTCTTGTTTTCTTCCTATCTCTGAGTCTAGCACAGTGCCTGTACAATACTTACTTGCTAAATTGAATGACGCAAGTGTACATTCCTGCTTTTTCCTTCTATGCATCAGAAATGAGAGCTAATAGGAATGACTGATGCCCACTTATCTGCATGTATTTGCTGTACTTGTAAACAAAGTGGGTCTGACATGAGGTTAAAGTTGTTGTCTGTCTGTAATCTGGGCGGGGGGGGGGAGTCCTTTCTTCCGAATCAGAGTTCCTTTCCAGTCCTACTTCAAATTCTTTTCCTCTTCTTGCCCATGACTTATATATGGCAGAAGAAATACATCATATCTCCCCTAAATTCTGTTTTCATTTATTTGAATAAAAGTCATCAGCTTTATATTCATAATTGTCTCAATAAAGGAAAGTATCCCTATATAAGCTAATAGTTCAGTACATGCTGAATAATGCATGATTGCTTCAGAAGATGGATTGATGCCCTTGGCTGTTAGAGTCACACAGTTGCTGATGACCAATGACCCCAATGCTAGCATGGTCTTCATGCCTGGAATGGAGGCACCTGGTGCCTGTAAGAGCCACCTGCCACATTTGGACATTCTGACTTTGGTGGGCTCAGGAGATAGAGTGGTAAACCTTTTTTTGTTTTGTTTTGTTTTGTTTTTGTTTTTGTTTTTCACTGTGAACACTAAGTGAGACATTACCATTGACAGCTAACAGGCAATACCCCATTTTTGCTCACTCTCTTTGCTCCTGAAAAGTTGAGGCTATACAACATTTTATAAAGCAAATCCAATTTTGAATACTCCAAAAAAAGATCTGGCTATTTAAAGAGACTCTTCAACAAAAAAATAAAAATAAAAATAAACTGCCTTGTAAAGCAAAGAATCTTTATATGATTAGAATTAACTCTCAGTGGTCTGTTTTCTAGATTTGGAGGAATGGGCTATTGGGTTTTCCCTGGGGGGAACATAACATTGCAGTATGTTCAAATGGGATTACAATATGTATGTAAAGGGGTTCCTCTTGTTCACCAAGCTTCTAGGACATGTCAAGAGGCTGCCATTGTCATTCTTTTGTTACAAATGATAGCCGTCTGTCATATCAGGAGTGCTAAAAGTGTCTGCACCATTTTACATAACCTATGAAAAGACAAGGTCTTAACCTGGAGAAGTTTTGCAATCTACAGCAGATGAATGTGATTCACAAGACAATGGTATTTAACTGAAAATGATTTAGGTAGATTAAAGACATCAATTTTCATGTTATAAACCCAGTACACATTTTTTCCTTTCTCTTTCAAGAAGAATAAGCTGTAGGTTCATAATTTGTTCTTACCCAGAGAACAAATGTGCTAAATACATAGGCTTGAATGTCACTGGGTAGTGTGATTCAAACCCAAGGAATAGCAGTGATGGCAAATATGCATACCTCCTGGGTATGTAGGAATTGATCCCGCTGAATTGCTGTATGACTTTGGCACTTCTGGCTCAAGGGCAAGGCTTCTTCCAGACAGCATTGTTGCTACCACCATTTTTTTGCCACCAAACTTCCTAAGCTGCACTCCCAAGAGTGGAGAATCAAGGAGCTTCTGAGATTCCCATAGCCTTTTTTTGTAATGGAAAAGCTCCTTTGGACTCAGACATGTTCCAAATATTTAACAGCACATAATCCTTGCTCCCAAGTTTAATGACAGATCTCTGCCTAACTTAGGAAGTGTCACATGGGCACTTGTACATCAATATAATAATAACAATAGCCATTGTCATTATTTGTAAAACACCTATTATGTACCAGGCTGTACTAAACTCTCTCTGTATTAGCATTAATCCTCACTACAACACTGAGAGGCTATTTTTGCCAAAAATATAAAATTATTTATTTATTTATTCTTTCCTTCATTCACTTATTTCTTTAACAAAAATATTTGAGTACCTTTGATTATGTAGTTGAGAAAACTACAGCTCAGAGTGATTAAAAGACCATGCTTGAGTCACCTAATAATAAGTATATTACTACATATATCACAAGGTTGAAACTTAGGTAGACTGATTCCAAAGTTAGTACTCATTTCATGGCTGGTAGTTTCTGTCTCTCTCTCCCCCTCCTTCTCTCTCTCTCTCTCTCTCTCTCTCTCTCTCTCTCTCTCTCTGTCACACACACACACACACACACACACACATCTCTATTTCTAGTTTTATTTTACCTCTATCTCTTTTGATTGGGGTAAATACATCTTATAGAACTAGAGAACAGCAGTGATGCTTGGTTGAAGCAGAGGAGGGTGAATGGGATGGAAAGGGGAGGACTCTATATTTCGGGTTTTCCTCTCCGTCTAGCAACCATCTACAGGACCTTCACAAACATCCTTGGAGTGAGCAGAGTCTAGTTTGGAAGCCACTGCACTGCACCAGGTCATTTAGGCAGATCATTCTAGATCACAGTGCAACACACTACATGCCAGGCTTCTCTTAGATTTACAGGGACTTTTCCAGAGGGTGTGTACCTGATCCTGACATTTTGCCTAATCTTTTATCTCCTCTACTCTGGGCCTCTGCATATCTACAGAGGCATGCTTATATGTTGTCATGTTCCTATAAATCAACCACTGCCCCAGCCAGCTACTAATTAAATAAACAAGGTTCTGAATGAAAGTCTTGACTTTGTTCTAGTTATCAAGTTCATTTCCAATTCAGTCTTCTCATCTATAAAATGAGAATAATAATAATGATAATAATAGTATCTTCTTTGCCATGTTATTTTAAGCACTGAGCATATTGCAAGAATTTAATAAACAGTAGATTATTACATTATGAAGGAAATTACTAAGATTGATATTTTATCCCTGGTAATAGACACATTATATTGCTTTGGACATCAAAATTCAGGAAATTTTGATAAATTTTAGTATTCTTTGTAGGACAATCACTAGAAAGGTAAAGGGACTGAACATAATGATAGACAATGAGCAACTGAAGGATTTAGGAACACTAATCTTAGAGATAGAAAGACATGAGGGATGCATCACAGCATCTTCAAATATTTGGAGCATCATCAATAGATGAATTTGTCCTGCTTTAGATACTCAAGAGGGAATTGAAATATAGTGGAACAGACATAGTGTGAGATGCATATTTCAGTTTATTATTTCAGTAGTGGAAATACTTTTCTAACAACGTAGCAGTTATCATCTATACCAGCAGTCTTCAAACTGGAGGAGTCATATCCCTGAGAGTACATTAAAATTTTTCCAGGGAAATATGGAAATGTATAGTTTTAAGGGACTTAACCTTCCAAGTCCCCTACCTCTTTGTGTACTTCCCCTAAAATGTATCTGTCTGAGGTTAAAACTTATCCTTTGTCACCACTCCTTGTATTTCCCATACTTCACAAAAGAAAAACATATGTCTCATCAGTCCTCAATCTTACTATAGTCCATTACTCAGGGTATGAAAACCCTTGGGAAATTAAACAAAGGAACATCTTGAGGATGTATAACTCCCAAAAGAGGTGACAGCTGTCATCTAGGGGACAAATTCATTTTAAGGCTCTATGTCATATCTATCTATATAGCAATTTATCCTAGAATTATAATTTAAAAGTGAGATGGTTGTCACAGAGATGAAAGTATTCTGGTTTATTTAAATCGAAAAATGAATCCAGACTTTTTTGGAGAAACTAAGCCTGATTTGTCTATGTGGATTGACAGTTTAAACTGGATTTCCCTGATAGGTAGTATGAAAGACATGTTATATAAGTTTAATAAATCTATTGATCCAAGGTTTTGACAAATTCTATTTAAAGTGCATATAGAATATAAAATATACCAGAAATTATATCCTTTGAAACTATTAAACTTATGATTTAAAAATTTTATATGTCAACTTAAAATGTGCAAAGGAGTCCATGATTTTCCAAAATTGTTTTAGGTAACATACAGGCAAAAAACTTTGAATATTACTATTCCAAAGTATCTGGCTCCTGTTACAACATCTGGAAGGACTCAAACACAAACTAGACCCATCAAGGATGTCATATGAGATTTTTTTACTGAGGCAGGAGTTTGAATTAGGTGGCTTCTCTAATATTAAGAAATACAGACAGCCTAAGCACCTTTACATACCCATCAGGGCACTGCTAAGCTCCAATTGCACAAACATATGCTTCATCCCTTTATACCTCATAGTAAAATTCTCTGATCAAGTCTCATATCTGACTAAATCTGGATATTTGTGCAAAAAGTGAAGATTCCCCTTGCTACGTTATTCTTGACTAGGAAACACATTTATTGAACAAATATTCATGGAGTGTCTATTATGTGCCACAAACTGTGCCAGGTGCCTTGTACATTAGTGATCAAGGGAAAGTTTTTGCAGTCAGAAACTTACATTCTAGTTGCACACATGATCAATCACATTCTGGTTATCTGACCAAATGCAAAGAATGTTAACAAGTCCCTCTTTTTAAAAATATTTTTTAAATGAACTATCACTCATGTCAAAGAACCAAAGAATGTAAACTAAGTAGACTGATGGATGTGAAGTTAAAGAGGTAGATGGGTAAAGATAGATGGACCAACAGATGTCAGAAATTTGGTAAGATCTTTGTGGCCAACAGCTCCCAGATAATGACAGTTTTGGATCATGATCAGAAACTCAGTGGCATATGCTTCTTTTAAATGCTGTAGGCTGTAAATCTGCTTCTCATGAGGAAGATACACTGAAAATACTTCCACCATGCACAGAAATCTATGCCTAGACTAGGGTTTCTCAACCTCCACACTACTGGCATTTTTGAGCCAGATTATTCTTTGCTGTGAGAGGCTCTCTTGTGCATTGTAGTTTGGTGTGGTAAACAAGATTCCAAAGATGGTCACACAAGATTAACTCCAATGGCTATGCAATCAAAAACTAATCTAGGTACTACTGTGACAAAATTTTTGTAGATGTAATTAAAATTCCAAATAGCTAACCTTAAGATACAGAGATTATTCAGAGACGTCTGATCCAAACAGGTGAGCTCATTAAAAGAAGAGTTTTTTCTGCCTAGCAGCATAAGAGAAAGTCAGAGATTCAAAGCACAAGAAGGATTCAACATGCTATTGTTGGTGTAGAAGATGGGGAGGGGGCCACAAGCAAACCAATGTGGATGCCCTTTAGGAACTGGAAACAGTCTTTGGCTGAGAGCCAGCAAAGAAATGGGAACTTCAGTGTTACAGCTTCAAGGAACTGAATTCTGCCAACAACCTGAATGAGTTTGGAAGTGGATTCTTCCCAAGAGTTTCCAGCCAGCCCAGCCTGGCTTACATCTTGATTTTAGCCCTATGAGACTCTACGCAGAGAACCTAGTCAAGCCCATCTCCTCCATTCCATCAGAATTCTGACCTACAGAACTAAGAGGTATAAATATATGGTTTTTTAAGCTGCTAAATTTGTGACAATTTATTACACAGCAATAGTAAACTAAGACAGATATTTAGCAGCATTCCTAGCCTCTACCCACTAGATACTAGTAGCACCCCCTTCCCAGTTGTATCAACCAAAAATATTTCTAGACATTGAAAATGTCATGAAAGGGAGAAATAGCAAAATTGTCCCTGCCAGAACCACTGGCATGTACATACAGCTTGTCTCTGTACAGTCAGGAAACAACAGTCCAAAGGAAGAGATGGATATCTTTTGAGCCCTATCCATATCTTATGATGCTTTAATTGATAGTTTTCTCCAAGTTGTTGAATTTGACCAAGAGAGAATCTGATGTGGAAAGAGAACATCAGGCATTCTCTAAGAAATTGATCTGTAACAAAAGCAAAAAACATTAGGTCCAGGAATCAATAAAGAGGTTTTGGGGGACAGTAAATAGTGCCATTCCAAATTGTTTTCTTCCATGGTAAATGAAAGTTCATGCAAAGAAAGGGGAAGTCACATTGCTGGATTTGAATATAGCTTTGGATTTTGTTTTCTGTAACACAGAAGTTCACAGCAAGGGAGAAACACTCAGTCTCATCACAGATCTCTGTGTTGGTACACAATACACAGTGCTCTGGAAGATTCTGATAGAATTTAGAGATAGACAGTGACTTATTCCACATTGTGGGTGGTCATCTCAATCCCTCCTGTTTCTCTCTTCCTTATGAAGCAAACGTTACTGTATTCATTTTAAGACCCAAGAGAAAAAGTCAAATGGCCCTATGGTTTTCAGCATTTTATCTCTTAGAGTTGGGTATTTTTTTTGTTTATGTATTATTTTATGCTTTAAAAAGAAAACAAATGAAGC
Organism: Lemur catta; assembly: GCF_020740605.2. Taxonomy (NCBI): domain Eukaryota; kingdom Metazoa; phylum Chordata; class Mammalia; order Primates; family Lemuridae; genus Lemur; species Lemur catta. The sequence continues at coordinate 29,532,319 of NC_059134.1, forward strand.
AATGTCAATATGGCTTTAAAATACCCTGGGTTTTATCAACCACTAAGTATGGCTGACTAGGAAGGAAACACTTGGGACAGCTTAGATTTCTTCTAGCTCAATATGTTACCTTTTCTCTACATCAATTGCTGTCAACTATTCTTTTTGTTACTGTAACAGGACATATAGCAAGTAAAGCCAGAGTGTTTCTGAGGAAGATAAAAGCAACAATAAAGTGGGAGAACTGGCATGTAGAACAGGCACATTTTATATAATCAAATGAAACTGTGTTTCACTATACCTTTCCATGTTGCATAGAAATATTTTCTTGGCTGCCAGATGAAAAAATGATAGGTATGATGACTTTTTTTTAACAACTTTTAGTTAAAAGACAGTCCTACACCCTTTTAAATCATAAACACAATGTCAATTCAGTAATTAGAGTATCTAATCTATGACACTTTTGAAAAATCAAAAATCATTCTTTCTCCTCACAGCTTGAGCTTACTTTAGAGCATGAAAAGGAGTAATAATATTTGGTTTCTCTGTTTTTATTACTTGTATTTCTTCTTTCTACTCACCACTCATTCCTAGATTACTAGTTTTTTATATCTCTGGAGTCAAAACAAAGGAGAAAGAAAAATGGCTAAAGGGATAAGAACATTTTACTTAGATTGGTTCTGTTCCAAGATGACTTTACACTCATAGGGTCTGACAGGTGTTCAGATTGACTCAGGATGGCAAACTTCCTCCTTGACCTGTTTACATTCACCCTTTTGCTCAGTTGTCACTGGTGACTATTTCTTTATCTCTTAGGAATCTGCTATTTCTTTAAGCTCCTTGTTTGCTTAATCCTAAGAGAAAACTCTGGGAAAGAACATTCCACACCCACCTAAGAATTTTCATACCTAAGAGGAAAAGGAGGTGGATATTTATGTACCAACTCCGTCTCATTTACTGCCGGCCATCACTTTCCAAGCTTCGGGGAACTATCCCAGCAGCATGTTAGAATTAACTTGAGGAGTCCTTCCCAGTACATTAAGCTAAGGCTCTCATTTCAAAAATTCTCTCTATCCAGGCTTATATTCCCCACTGCTGGGTTAGCACACTCACAAGACCACTTCAAGATATGTTCTCCTTAACTGTGCCAGAACTGATTAGCCAGGTCTTGCAGTTCTTTTGTTAATGATCCATTTCTTTCCTGGAACAGTGAAAGTATTTTCTCAGGAGTTCAAGCTGAGTTTTGACCCAAGTTATTGTCCTAGAATCTGCGAGGGGAGCAGAGGTAAACCTTGAAGATGACAAGTGTTATTTTATGGGGTGTCTGCCTGAGGTAAGTCCTCTTCATATTTTCTAGGCAAAGAAGATTTGGCATTCTATAACAATGGGGACCAAACCATTTCCATGGGCACAAGAGTTCAGGAGAAGCTGGAAGTTCAAAGTTCTCAAGCACATCTGCCCCAAATATTCCCCTCTCAGGTCTCAGGGTCATACTTCCCAATAAAGGCATAAAGTCTCTTATCTTTAGCAATTATAGGGTTCAGAATTAAGTCTTTGCAATTCTCCATCTCTCATACTCAGGTCCCAGATCTGATTTTCAGCTGGATCTGCCCTCTGACTACGTGCTGAGATGCTCTGTCTTTAAATGCTGTATTAGAGGTCTTCTGGCTTTCACACTGAGCTCTTATTTGATGGCTAGCTGAATTGAGGCTGTCATTTTCTTCCTTCAGTGTCAAGATGACAATTAACAACAATCAATTTCACAGTCTTTATGATTACCATTGCCACCATATTTAAGAAAAGCTAGAGATACTGCAGAAGCCTATATCCCATTCTATTATAATTTGCTACAGATGAGAGTATTTAAAATTGCAATGCTCAGCATGCCAAGGATTATCACCCCCTCTCTTGTCACTACCGGTAATGAGGCCCTTTTATGATCTGGTTGGCAAGTTCCAGAATCCCATCATAAGGGCATGCTTCTCCCTTGGACCTCTTCTAGCAACAGCTGTGTTAGTTTGAGTTCCCCCAGAATCAGACCCTGAGGCAAGGATTTGAATGAAAGTTGTTTGTTTGGAAGTTGTACAGAACGCTGGTAGGAGAGTGAGGAAGTGATACAGGGAACAGAAGACAGCCAGTAAAAAGCACACTACTAAGCTAGCTACCACTAGAGTTTAATCCCACAGGGAAATTTTGGGAAATGGTGCCAAATACATGTCTCAGAACTATTCAAGATTAGAAACAAGGGAGCTATGGTATTTACAAGTGTATAAATGCTCCCCAGTCTCACATCAATGTAGGTTTAAGGGTGCTCCAAGGAGGAGCTAAATCCCTGATACTTCCAGCCTACTTCACAGTGACCTCCTCTAGTTCCAGAAAAAGTCCTTAGGAACAGAGTTACTGGTAGGTAGAAGTCAGTAGGGGCAATGAAAGGGCCTAAGGGATATGGGTGATGCACTGACAGCATCTGCCACACGTTCCTCCCTGTGGCCCACGTTCACTCCACAGGAAACATTCACGTACCTTTGCCTTGAATGGTCTCAAGGAATATTCAGATCGATGAGATTAGATTGCAGCAACTGCCCCCCGACCCTACCCTCGTTCTGCCACCAAAGCAACCTGTCAGCCTTTTGTCCTCTAGATTTCCTGCTTGAGAATCAGACCCAAATAAACAGAACTCGCCCCCCGCCCCAGCTATATCTAGCTCTTGAAAGGGCCATGTAGAAATCTAACCCCACCAGGCCAGAAGCAAAGGAGAGGGTGGAGAGTAAAGACTTTGGATACCAGCAACAGCCAGCTCCCAGGAAATCTTTTCCCTAATCTTCCCACCTCTCCCCATTAGGATCCTTCTTTTATATCTTTGATGTGGTTGAGAGATCAAGGATCATGAAGGTGGTCATTAAAAATTTCTGTTATAAATTATTGTACATAAATATAAGGATTGTTCTCACACTCTCTTTGGTATTTGGTATCTTTTGATTCTGCCCCTGAGTAGAAAAGGAGGCAGGAAGAATTCTAGTTAATATCCTCTTACAGCAGGAGACTGTAGCCTCGGTCAACACTTCCGTAGGGGCAGAGTCTTTAGAGCTAAGAGAACATGTGGAAATTTCTCAAAGAAGTGATTTCACAAAAGATGCCGATGAGAGTGGGAGGGGATCATAGAGGGCACCAATATTTACAGAATACCAAACACTTTACACGTATTTCTGTTTAATCTTTACAACTCTCCTTACAACAACTCTAGGACCCGGGTTTAGTTCTTCCCACTTGTGCGAAGGAAACAGCTCAAACACTTACCCAAAGAACACACAGTTAGTATAAATAATTGGCTGGGTCCAGACTGAAATGCTTGACTGTTTGGCTCCAAAACTCACAACCATTCCATCACACCAGGGCAGTGATCATAGACTCTAAACGCTACCAGAGACTGGGGAGAGAAAATAGTGTGTACGATGTGTATAACAGAGTATAAGAGAGTGAAAGTGGCTCAGGGGAGCCAGGGGAGAGCATAGCCCAGTGCTGACCAAGAAACACACCATGGCCTTGAGCTGGATCAGGCCTGTGAGCCTCTAATCTGCCAATTTAGACCATCACGGATTTGAAGCCAGACAAACTTAGGTATGGACCCTAGCTCAGCTTAGGACCCTGTTAATTCTCAAAACTTGGCTGAGTCATTTAATTAATCTCTGTGAGCCTCATTTTCTACCTCTATAACATTGGGATAACAAATTTCTACTTTATAGTGTAATGTGAAGATTTTGAAACATGTATGGAAATCCTAGCACACAAAGGTACTCTGCAAATGGAAAATCTTATATTCTTCAGTGTATAAGCTCAGCCCCTTTTCCTGTCTTCAAACCTCTGTCTCCGTCCCTAATGATTTTATAGCATAGAGAGAAGTATGGGAAACATCCAGAGTATATGACGTTCTACAAAGTATTCATGGATTATTTCTAATTATGTAGTGATGATATCAAGACTGTTCGACATAAAATCAGCCATTGCCTAACTCCAGTGCTGAATGGTCAGAGGGATGCCACGTGGAAGAGCAGAGAGGCCACTGCACACTCAGGTCTGACGGGTAAGTGAGGAAAGAAAATAGATTATTTTTGTCTCCACCCTGATGCTGGTTGATCCATATTATTGGAAACACAGTTATATTTTCTTTCAAACAAGTTTATGATTATCATTAATAGCAAAAATAAGCCAAAAATTTTAAAAAGGACAGATAGATATTCTAAATAACCAATAGTCTAAGTTATATTATTTTTGTATCACAAGATACACTTTAATATGATTGTGTGAAAGATAAAGATCTTTCAAATGTAATGCTTTTATTTTCAGGAATTTGTTCAGATAATCCAAAGGAGCTGACTTTTCTCCTTTTTAAATGAGAGGATAAAGCAAACTCTTAGAATCATGATGGTACTGGATCTCACAAGAGCACACCTTGCTCTTAGATTTGAGCTTTCCAGCAAGGGTACTGAAACTGAATACACTCTAATCCATATTTAAATCAGGTATTATGTCAACAGAAGCTCATTTGTTTCTCATAACATTAACACAATTCAAAGTTATCTCCACATCTGTCATTCTTTGTTAACAATATCAAGTTGCCATTAAGTTCTCCAGCACCATCTAGGAGTTAGTTCACTAGAAGCAAAACCCAAGGAGAAGTTAAGAGGCCTAACATCCTTCCCAGACTCATAGTAAGTTGCCACTTCAACAGTGACAGGCCAGGAGCCCTCTTTAGCTTCAGTAATGAAAGAGAGAGGGGAAGGACAGAGAGAGAGAGGAGAGAGAAAAGAGAGAGAGAGAGAGAATGAGAATAGCAGTCTGTGGATCCTTATGATCCAATGACATCTATATACCTCTGTTATGATGGTTATCACATTCCTGAAATTATTCATCTATATGTACAACTCCTTCATTGCACAGCAAGGCTCTGGAAAGCGGGTACCACATTTGCTTCCTCTCTACTGTCTAGAGTAGAAGTGTCATAAATTAAAGCCCCACACATACTCACTTCCATTAGTAGCTCCTTCCAAAAGTTGTATGTGCAAAGAATGTAGCAGATGGATTTGAGTTTTGCTTCCGCTATGTCCTTTGGTTCGTCTTCGTGTGAAGGTGCTGTTAAGATCAAAGTGGTCGAAGTGAGAAGCAGGAGCAGTAGGCACAGGCAGCACCCCCAAAGAGCAGGGATGTGGAAGGATATCTGAAAACCCTTTCTAACACGTCTTTATGCCAAAACCCAGACTAGAGAAAGAGTCAAAGGCAAGGGAGATATTAGCAGGAAAGGGAAAGGGAATAAATATTTGTCTTATCTGACAACTGTTATCATATACAACAAACATGATTCCACTTAATCTTCGGCACATCCCTGGGGGATAGAGAATTATCTCCATTTCACAGTTGAAGAAAATAAGAGATTAAATAATTTTCCCAAGGTCGCACAACTACTATGTGATGAAGCCAGAATTCAAACCCAAGTTTCCCTGTCTAAAAACCTGCTCTTTCCATTAATCCAAGGTGTCTTTCTGGAAAGTACCGAGTAGAAGGCCATGGGCCTTGTGGATATATTCTCCACTGGCCAGGCCTCTGGCCCCAGAAGTGGCTATACCCTCTGTCGTCTGGGTCACTTGAGCACCAACAGCTGGAGAGTCACGGGTTCGAAAGGGCAGAGCCAGTATGGCCTGGGGCTTCCTATTAAATGAGTTAGCTTGCTCTTTGCTCTGTTTTCAATGATCCAGCACCCAATATGTGAGCTATAGTCAGTTTTATAATATATAATGCACAGAGTTCCTATTATCTGCTTCCGTTCCGGTAGAATGTCTTATATGTTCTGCCAGGAGTTTTACAATTAATATCTGTTTATTTGCAAGCTGGTTGTCAAAAATGAATCTTACAAAGGAATCTACTTCCACCTCTTTCTCCCAAACAGGGCTTTGGCTCTATTTGAGATGTTGAGTGGGACCATGCCAAAGCCTGAGATTTTGCTCTTACACAGCCCATCTTCTCTAAAAATTTGGCAACAGAAGATGTCCTCAGATGATTTGTGGCCCAGAACTGGAGGCCTGCCTATTCCTGACTTATTTCATGTGAAGAATAAAAACCCCAAACATGACCTAACAGGAAATGGGATCAACGGAAATTCAAAGGTGACTCCTGGAAGAGGCCTGCCTAACGCTTGCTCTCACACTACACCTTCTCCTGAAAGAAGCCTCTCTTAACAATCTCAATAAAGGACATCAGCTCTTTTAAACACGTTTTTAACATTACCTTTCTGTAGGCTACATAACCCCAGAGGGCAGAATTGGGACCAGTGAGAGGTAGCTAAGAAGCTGATTTTGATTCAACATAAGAGCAAACTTTCAAATATTTATTGTTGAACAGGGAAATGATAGAATTGGGAGAGACTCAAAATTGAACTCTATTAATTCCTAAGGTCAAAATCACAATTCTATGATGTTGAATTTAACCAGTGACCTGGCATAGCCTAAGAGAAAAGGACAAAGAAGTGCTAAGTTTTGGCGAGAAGGCCTTCAAGCCTAGAGGGCTGTGACCTGGTAGTTCTCTTGGTACAGAATCCCATAAAGTCCAGAATGATCCTGGGTGCCTGAAAAAAGAGTTGGAGAGATCCAGAACCCAAATGGGCATCAAAAGGAGCAACTTATGAGAGAAGAAACTGTATGTTAGAGGCCAGGGAAGAATCAGTTCCCATGAGCTCAGTCCTGATTCCCTAAACCAAACAGTAAGAGACAAGCCCATCCACCAACATCCTTCCCACAAATTAAACAAATCTCCAATGGCAGAATCACATATTAAAAGTCACTAATGCCAGAGCTGAAGAAGACTCAAAATCAGAAGCTTATAGAACACAGGCGTGGAGAGTTCAGGACTGGGCAGGCAGCACAGTGGAGGAATGGAGCATGCCCGGCCTGGGAGAAGTCTCCTGGGCGCTGTATTCATGCCACAGGCCTGCACGCTCTGCCCACCAGCCCAGAGATAATGACCTCTTGCTCCTTGACTTTGTTGAGAGTCAGTCCCACTGAGTATCTCTCTGCAAAAGTGTACATGCATCTGACCAGATTCACCGTCCTTCACTACAGCTTTTCTCATGCTCTGCTGATTATCAATGTGGGAAAGTGTTTGACAACTTCGTAGAAGGGTTTCAATGTCTAAATGCCAAGTCTACATCCCCTGTCAGTTGGTCTCTCTGCCTCCTTTTTGATTTAACATGACACCGTGGCATTCATTCTGTCCAACCTTCAAAGCAGCAAGTGCTTTAGAAAAGGCACAGGCTTTGGGATCCGACAGACCTGGGCCTGAAATCTGTTTCCACCCCTTAATAACCAAGCAACCATGGACATATTTTTTAAACTCTCTAAAACTCAATCTGAATGTGTTCATCTATAAGATGGGCGTCATAACTCCCTGGAAGGCTTGAGAGCTGGGATCAATGAGAATTGAAGGGGGAGAGTTAAATGAGATGCAGGAGAGGGTCAATACATGTTCATTCTCTGCCTCTTCCCCGTTTCCTGGCCTCCATGACCTTTAAGAAGCCAGATTCTCTCTCCAACAGGGTGTGACACTTTAAAAACAGAATACATTTTCAATGATGTCTATGTGAACTATATAAAATAAAGCACTTTCTGCCAACTAAATAAATAGAGGAGAGCATGTACTCATTCCTATTCTAATTTAATCTGTCTGAGTGCCTGGAGGTCTTCACGAGGTAAATATTGTTTTCACTCCAACCTTGGTGCCCTGTTCCCATTGAATTTGTCTCGCTTTGTCCTTTTATGTCATGCTTATGTCTCCCTAATAGATTGAAAGCACTTTGTTGAAAACAGAGATTAGCAGGATCTCAGCCAGTAAATACCTGTTTACCTTGGACGATTACAGAGTGGGATGTTCCGGGCAGCTTGCTGTTCTGCCTAATAAAGAATTAGCACGTGTGCCTGAATTACCTATTTTCAAAAAATAGAACCCATCAAAATGCACAGCCAGTACCGAACACAGTGAGATATTTGGTGATTTGAGAGCCTCCTTAGTGGCTTGCAGGGATATGGGACCCACCGGGAGGAGCAGCAATAACTCTGCCCAGCACAAAGGAATGAGCAGGGCTGTGCTCTCACATGTTCTGGAAATTTTTTTAAAGCATCTTTGACTCTTGATGTGTTTGCTTGTTTCTTGCTTCCTCTTTACCAATATTTGGAGGGCACATTCATTCTAGGTTTTCTTCCATTAAACGTTTTTAAAAAGTATTTACATATAATGCTCAATTTGGACAATTCTGTAGAAAACAACAGTTGCTGATGCTCAATAGTCACTGATTAATGGGGTCAGTATAGGTCAGACCTCCCAGCCCTCTGCTGCCACGTGGATAGACCCAGATATTCAGGAACTCAGTGCTGCCTTGATAGCCAAATATGGTTTAATTTCTTTAGAAATAATATTTTCTTTTTTCTTTTAAAGCAAATGTGAATTCATTGTAAAACACTTAGAAAATACAGCAAAGAGGAAAAAGAAAAAGAGCAGTATTCGTAATTTACCATTTTGAGATGACTCCTGTTACTACTTTGAGTTTCTTTCCTAGGCATAAATAAAGATATACTTTTAAAAGATAGGTTTATAACACATAAACTGCAATGGTATCTACTCTCTTACCTTATCAACAATATGTCATCTTTCCATGTTACTATTCTTCCTCAACATACATTTTAATGATTGCAAACGATTTCATGTATCATAAACCACAGTTTATTCTGAAATCAAGCAACACTCCTATTTTTCAGAAAGGACCCTTTATAGCTAAAATCTTTGCTTATATTCAAGTTTATTTCCACTGGATTCATTCTTGGGCATGGAACTGAAGGAACAAGTCATTTTTTTTTTAATTTATATATTGTCAAACTGTTCAACTGTTCTCCAAAGATTCGAACCCAAGTATATACTTCACTGGAAGCATACTCCTGTTTGTGTCTGTTCCTGAGAAGACTATGAAATTCTTGATGTCAGAGATTGTATCTTATTCATCTTTATCTTCAACATCTTTATGTTTTTTCACATTAAGTCACTGAAATATTTGTTGAATGTGATTTGATGAGTCTTTCACTGTTGGAATGAATGTATAATATCGATGAGTGTGTATAATGTCTCTGGAGCTCAGTTTTCTCTTTGGCAAAATATTGTAGGCTGTCTACCATTCTGTGATTTCGTATGCCTTGTGTGAAAGGCAATGACCAAGATACTCTGGGGAGATTACCCATATATACAATACATAATCATAGTGATGGGACATGCACACATATATCCCATGTAAGCTAATTATGATTGTATAAAAATGTACACAGATGTGCTGAATACTCAGGGAGAATAAGGCTAGATAATATGATGGAAGATTCCTGAAAGATGGTGCTGTGCTAAACAGAGATCTCTTGCTTTCCATCTGGAAAAAAAGTCCCTTTCTCACTCAGGATTTTGTGTTTTATTAGTATCTAGAAACAGGAGGCATAACTATCTTGAAATTTAGTTTCCTTTGGTTATTTCATCCAGGGCAAAGAAGAAATTTATCCCACTAGGCTTTAGAGACATTTCAGTTACTGTTAAATTACCTAGGATGGAATTGTGTTTGCTGATTTTATGCTCCTAGACCTCCTGGTACATTGGCTGTGAATGGCTGTAGACTGCTCTAGACCATCCATGCAGCAACCATGCCTAGCTCTGTGACGCTTCTTTCTCAGGCCATCCCTGCTTAAGCATGGACAATCAAGGACTTGGCTGACATTCACAGGATCATTTGGTTCTCATCATCACTCAGCTCATTATTTTATTAATTAATTCATGGTTGTTTATTGAGAATCTGTACTATGCCTTTTAAGCTACTGGGGGAAATGTAATGTGGTATACACTACAACGGCAGGCGTAAACATGATGCGTCGGACACATGGAGCCAGAAAGCACCAGCTCTGGGTGTCAGGGGACGTTTTCACAGAAGACAACTCTTGAAGATGATTCTTGAGATGGTTCTTGAAGAATGAGCTCGAGTTTTTCAGGTAGATGCAATCGTGTGGGTGGGAGTGTGGAGAAAAATGGGATTCAAGTAGAGACACAACACAGAAAAGGGACACCGAATGATAGATTCATCACTGGTTGGTAGTTGTCCTATCAGTCTCCTACTGCCCAAGCCTCTCTCCACCACATTCCCTCAGTTCCCCTCCCATAGGCTATCCTGTGGAGAAGTAGACGTATTGAGTCAGTCTCCATTCATTGCCATAGTTCTTGGAGAGCTCTTGTTGCTCTCCCGGTATGGCTGGTACTGTGACCAATGCTTCAGCCTGAGTGCCCCCATTCTGCTGGCCCAGCGCCTATAGCATTATAGGTCACTTAGTCTCAAAGTTGTGGCCACCTTGCTCTTTTGGTTTAAGAACTGTCCTATTTCTGGGGGAGAGGCCAGGGCACTTTTAGAGCAGTGTCCATCACTGCTATCCTCAAAGAATTCCTTCCAAGCTCTGAAGCCCAGTATCTAGATGAAGCACACATTTCCCCCTCTCCTCTTAGCAGATGACATGTCCAGAAGCCAACCTCGCTTGGCCAGCCAACTTATCTGCATCTATACCCATCCTTAACCCTTTACCTGCCTCGAAAGAAGGAATGCTCTTTCTTCTGCCCCAAACTATTCTCTTTACTTATGTCTTAAATAAGTGCTTCCCAAATCTGGTAAGCACAAAAATCACTTGGAAATCTTGTTAAAAATATAAATTCCCAAGACTCATTGAACTGAAATTGAATGGTTCTAAATTTCTAAGGGCAAGTTTCAGGAGTCTATAGTTTAACAAGCTCCCTGGAGATCTTTTTCTTTGTGGTAAAATACTTCATGCAAAAAAGGGATGTGTGCGATATGAATGCAGTGTATATTGCAGGTGATCTCATGAAACGAATCAAGCTCTAAATGTGGAACAGCATTTAGAACCCACTGTTCTGGATTTCTGTAGCTTTCTGTCTCTTCAGGAACCTCTTTTTAAGAACCAGCCACTTTCTTGACCCACTGGGCTCAACTGCATCTTCTTCGCAGATCCCTTTCTCTCCACCTATCAACTGGTTCAGGAATCTCACAGACTCTTCTTGCTACCCATTCCTCTTTAATTTCTTTTGCAGCTATCTTTCTTTCTAATGCTAGCCATGAAGGAGAGTCGTCTCACTTCACATTCTTTCCTCTACCATTCTTATTTCCACCCCAATAAGTTCAAGGAAATTATTTTTACAAAGTTCATCAATAAGAGGTAGTGATTCCTCTATTTTAACCTGATGCACAGACTTGAGTTTTTCACCTTCTATAGCAGTGGTAAGTTGTCACCAATATTCTATGAAAAGCCTGTCTTTTTAATTATTTTTACATTTCTGTTGGATTTTCTCTGTGCTCATTTCTACATTTCTACTCTTCTTACCTGCCTTAGGTATCAATTCACCATTTATATATACATACATATATATACACACACATACATACATATATATGCATATATATGTTACCATACACAAATACATAGCATTGTTATTTGCATGTATAGTTTACATGAATGTTGCTATGCTATAAAAATAATTTTCTTTCTTTCTTTGCTCAAGGTATTTTTTGACAAATGTCTATATGTAAATGTTTTTTCTCTTGATTTCTTAATAGTATTCTATTCTGTACATATACCACAAGTTTACCTATCCATGCACTAATGGGGGGCATTTTTGTTACTTTTAATTATTTGCCAAATGGTCCTGTGATAAACATTCTTAAATACGTGTCCTTGTGCTTCCTATGAAAAAGTTTCTCTCAGGCAATGATTCTCAACCTTGGCTAAGTATTAAAATCATCTGGCAAGTTCTTTTAGTTTTTAAATACTAAGGCCTGGAGACCTCACTCCTTCTTCCTATCCCCGTTCAATTGTTCTGGAGTGGGGCTTGTACATAAGTATCTGTATTAATGTCCCTGGTGATTCTAATATGTAGATGGCATGGGGAGTCACTATTCTAGGACCTTGTGCTTCAAAGTGTTGTTTACCGACCAGCAATATCGACACCACCTGGAACTTGTTATAAATGCAGATTCTCAGGCCACACCACAGAACTACTCAATTAGAATCTGTATTTTAATAATCTTCAGGTGATTCATATACACACTAACTTTGAGAAGTACTGATCCAGTTCATATACATAGGAATGAAAATGTTGTTTCTTAAGGTGTATAAATATGTAATTTCACTAAATACTACCTGATTGTTTTCCAAAATGACTGCCCTAATTTATCCTTCCGCCAGTAGCACACAGAAATTAGTTATCCTACATCCTTAAAAACATACCCAATTTTAATAACTGCTCCACTGTGGAATTTTCTTTTTTTAATTTTTAAAAGATTTATTGAGGTATAATTTATGTACAAAACCCCGCATGTATTTAACATACGCAAGTTGGTAAGTTTGGCCGCATGCCTACATTCATGAAACCATCTTCATAATCAAGGTGATAAGCAGATCCATCACCTCCAAAAGTTTCCTCATGCCCCTTTGTTTTTTGTTGGTTGGATGTTTCTGTTTTGTTTTGTGTTGGGGGTTTTTTGTATGGTAAGAACACGTAACATGAGATCTACCTTCTTACAGTTTTAAGTGCACAATATGCTATTGTAAACTATAGGTACAATACTGTACAGCAGATCGCTTGAACTTACTCATCTTGCATAACTGAAACTTTCTATCCATTGAACAACTTTCCCATTTCCCCCTCCCACTGGTTCCTGGCAACCATCATTCTACTTTCTATGGGTTTGACTGTTGTGGATACCTCATATTAGTGGAATCATGCAACATTTGTTCCTCTGTGATGGGCTTGTTTCACTTCACATAATTTATTCCAGTTTTATCGATATTGTTGCATATGGCAGGATTTCCTTCTTTTCTGAAGGCTGAATAATATCCACTGTGTTTATATACCACATTTTCTTTGTCCATTCATCCATCAGTGGACATATAGGTTGTTTACATATTTTAGCTATTGTGAATCATGCTTCAATGAACATAGAAGGGCAAATATCTCTTTGAGAGGTTGTACTAATTTGCAGTCCCACCAGCAGGGTAAGGGTGTTCCAGTCTCTCCACATCTACGCCAGCATTTATTGTTTTGGGACCTTTTGATAAAGGCTATTCTCACTGGAGTTAAGTGATGTCTCATTGTGGTTTTGATTTGCATTTCCCTAATGATTACAGATGTTGAGCACAGTTTTTATATGTTTGCTGGCCATTATTCTGTCTTGTTTTGAAAAGTTTCCATCCATGTCCTTTGCCCATTTATTGATGGGGTTGTTTGATTTTTTCTTGTTAATTTTCTTAAGTTCTATATAGATTCTTGTTATCAGCCCTTTATCGAACGTGTAGAATGCAAATATTTGCTCCCATTCTGTAGGTTGTCTATTCACTCTAATGATAGTTTCTTTGACTGTGCAGAAGCTTTTTAATTTGATCTTTGAGATCCTGATTTCAATTTTTTTGATATATACCCAGAAGTGGGATTGCTGAATCATATAGTAGTTCTGTTTTCGTTTTTTTTTTTTTTTTTTTTAGGAAACCATGCTCTTTTCCAAGGTGGCTGTGCCATTTTACATTTCCATCAACAGTGTACAAGGGTTCCAATTTCTCCACACACCTGCCAACACTCATTTATATATATATATATATGTGTGTGTGTGTGTGTGTATTTAATAATAGCCATCAAAACAGCTGTGAGGTGATATCTCATTATGTTCTTCATTTGCATTTCTCTAACAATTAGTAATGTTGAACACTTTTTCTTGCCTGTTGTCCATTTGTACATCTTTGGAGAAATGTCTATTCGGGTCTTTTGATCATTTTTAATCAGATTATTTATTTCTCTGTTATTGAATTATAAGAGTTCCTTAAATGTTTGGGGCATTAACCCTTTCTGGTGGTACCCAACCTTTTTGGCACCAGGGACAGTTTTCAAAGAAGACAAATTTTCCATGGACCGAAGTGGGGGATGGTTTCAAGATGATTCAAGTGCATTACATTTATTGTGTACTTCATTTCTATTATTTTTGCATTATAACATGTAATGAAATAATTATACAACTCATCATAGGTTGGGGACCCCTGCTTTATCTGATATATGATTTGCAAATATTTTCTCCCATACATAGGCTTCTTTTTTATTCTGTTGATGGTTTCTTTTGCTATGTAGAAGCTTTTCAGTTTGATGTAGTCCCATTTTTCTATTTTTGCTTTTGTTGCCTGTGCTTTTGGGATCATATCCAAGAAATCATTGCTAAGACCAACTTCAAGAAAATTTCCCCTATGTCTTCTGCTAGGAGTTTTATAGTTTCTAGCCTTATGGTTTACATTTTAATTCATTTTTAGTTCATTTTTGTGTATGGTGTAAGAGTCCAATTTCATTCTTCTACATATGGATATCTAGTTTTCCTAGCACTATTTGTTGAAGAGACTATTCTTTCCCCATTGTGTGTTCTTAACATCCTTTCTGAAGATCAGTTGACCATGGGTTTATTTCTGAGCTTTGTATTCTGTTCAGTTGGTCTATGTGTCTATTTTTACACTGGTATCATACTGTTTTAATTACTTCAGCTTTGTAAGATATATTGATATCAGGAAATGTGATGCCTCTAGCTTTCTTCTTTCTCAAGATTATTTTGGCACTTGAGATCCTTGGTGATACCACATGAATTTTAGGAATTTTTTCATTTCAGTAAAAAATGCCATTGGGATTTTGATGGGGATAGCACTCAATCTTTAGATCACTTTGGGTAGTATGAACATTTTAACAACATTAAGTATTCCAATACATGACCATAGGATGTCTTTCCATTTATTTAGTACTTCTTTCATTTATTTCACCAATGTTTATAATTTTCAGTGTACGAGTCTTTCACCTCCTTGGTTAAGTTTATTCCTAAATATTTTATTCTTTTTGGTACTACCATAAATGGAGTTCATTTATTTTTCAGATAGTTTGTTGTCAGTGTATAGAAACATAACTGACTTTTGTATGTTGATTTTGTATCCTGTAAATTTACTGAATTCGTTTAGCAGTTGTAACAGTTTCTTAGTGGAATTTTTAGGGGTTTCTACATATAACATTATGACATCTACAAATATAGTTTTACATCCTCTTTCCAATTTGGATGACTTTTATTTCTTTCTCTTGCCTGATTGCTCTGGCCAGGACATCCAGTAGTAGGTTGAATAGAAGTGGTGAGAATGAACGTCTTTACCTCATTCCCAATTTTAGAGAAAAAGCTTTCAGTTTTTCACCATTGAGTATAATGTTAGCTGTGAGCTTGTCATATGCAGCATTTATGATCTTGAGGTAAATTCTTTCTATATCTAGTTTATTGAGTTTTAATCATGAAAAGATGCTGAATTTTAGAAAATTTCCTTTATGCATCTATTAAGATGATCCTGTGAGTTTACACTTTATTTTATAAATATAGTGTATCAAATTATTTGATTTGCATATGTGAGCCATCCTTGCATCCCAGGAATAAATCCCACTTGATCATGGTGTATGATCTTTTTAATGTGCTGTTGAATTTGATTTGCTAGTAATTTGTTGAGGATTTTTGCATCTATGTTAATCAGAGATGTTGGCCTGTAATTTTCTTTTTTAATAGTGTCTTTCTCTGGCTTTGCTCTCAGGGTAATGCTGGCCTTATACAATGAGTTGGGAAGTGTTCCTTTCTCTTCTGCTTTTGAAAGAATTCGAGAGGGATTGCTATTAACCCCTTAAGCAATCTTCTTTAAAGGTTTGGTAGAATTCAGCAGTGAAGCCATCAAGTCCTAGGATTTTCTTTGATGAGAAACTGTATTACTGATTCAATCTCCTTATTTGTTAATGGCTGTGCAGATTTTCTATTTCTTTACAGTTTAGTCTTGGTAGGTTGTATGTGTCCAGAAATTTATATATTTCTTTATCCACTTATTCAATTTGTTAGCATATAACTGTTTATAGTAGTCTCTTGTGATCCTTTTTATTTCTGTGGTATCAGTTGTAATGTCTTCTCTCATTTCTGATTTTATATAATAGTATTTATTTATTCTCTCTTTTTTCTTAATTAGTCTAGCTAAAGTTTTGTTGATTTTATCTTTTCAAAAAACCAACTCAGTTTTATTGATCTTTCCTATTGTTTTTTCCATCTCTCTTCATTTATTTCTGCTCTGATCTTTGTAATTTCCTTCCTTCCTTCCTTCCTTCCTTCCTTCCTTCCTTCCTTCCTTCCACTAACTTTGGCTTAGTTTGTTTTTAGTTTTCTAGTTTCTTGAGGTGTAACATTAAGTTGTGTATTTGAGAACTTTATTTTATTTTATTTTTCTTCTTTTTTATTATTTTTATATTTTTTATGGCAGCATATTATGGGGGTACAAATGTTGAGGTTACATATATTGCCTTTGCCCCACCCAAGTCAGAGCTTCAAGTGTGCCCATCCCCCAGACAGTGTGCACTGCACCTATTAGGTGTGTATACACCCATCCTCTCCTCCCCCCTCCCACCTGCCCAACACCTAATGAATGTTACTACTATTCGTGCACTTAAGTGTTGGTCAGTTAAATCAGTTAATACCAATTTGATTATGAATGCATGTGGTGCTTGTTTTTCCATTCTTGTAATACTTCACTTAGTAGAATGGGCTCCAGCTCTATCCAGGATAATACAAGAGGTGCTAAATCACCATTGTTTTTTGTGGCTGAGTAGAACTTCATGGCATACATATACCACATTTTATTAATCCACTCATGTATTGATGGGCACTTGGGTTGCTTCCACATCTTTGCAATTGTGAATTGTGCTGCTATAAACATTTGGGTGCAGATGTCTTTTTATAGAATGTCTTTTTTTCCTTTGGGTAGATATCTAGTAATGGGATTTCTGGACCAAATAGTAGTTGTACTTTTACTTCTTTGAGGTATATCCATACTACTTTCCATAAAGGTTGTATTAGTTTCTAGTCCCACCAGCAGTGTGCAAGTGCTTCTATCTCTCTGCGTCCACACCAACATTTGTTGTTTTGGGACTTTTTGGTAAAAGCCATTCCCACTGGAGATAAGTGATATCTCATTGTGGTTTTGATTTGCATTTCCCTGATGATTAGAGGTGAGGAAATTACAACATTCTTTATTGAAACAGAAACACTATCTTGTCATTTATGTAAGTGTCCCCTGCCTGGAGTCTCTCCCAGAATCCTAGGTAAAAAGGGGAGTGAAACCGAGCAGGAGAAGGTTTTGTTCTTCCTTGCAGATGCACTGAGTGGCTCCTACCTGGGAGGAAAGAGGAACAAGGAAAAAACCTAACATAAAATGAATGCTTTGAATCAGTGACATTTAGCAAAGTGATTAGTCAGTGACATTAAACAAGTTCCAAGGCCATGTCCAAGTGATTTCTGCAGGCACCTGTGCTTCTCAGGAAAACCAAGTTTGAGGTGGAAAAAAAATAGACTCATTCTTAATTAAAACTTGAGGGCACTTGTAACAGAAAGTTCAAGAAAGAGTTGTTTGTTTTTTTCATTAGTATGCCTTTTCTCTGCTAAAAAGACTTTCTTTTTACCCTAAGGAACATAATGAAGAAAAAATATTTGGCCAGAGTAAGTGGAAGGTGTGGAGAGGAGGAAGACATTAATGGTGTTTTCCAAAGTGAAATTGTCCAGCTCTGACGTCTGCCTCTCCAGGCAGATCTGAGTGAGTGCTGTGCTTTTCATCACAGTGAGTGCCACATAATTATTCTCTAGTCTCATGAGTTTATCAAATCCCTCTTCAACTATCCAAAATCATTGTCCAGAAGATGGTACCTGCTAGATGCAACCAGAGTGAGAGCTCCCCAGCAGGTAATGCCTGTTTAGTAAAAGTCAGAAAAATCCCCCTTTCCTAGTCATCACTGCCTCCTTGCACCTGCCTCTCCCCTGCTGGCTCTTAGCTGACTTCTCTGGCCCCCAGCCTTCTTCCATCCAGGAATCTGGATATGTTTTTGCTCCTCCTACCTTCGCTATCGTATTACTTAAGGGAGGAGGGGGCTCTGCCATCTTCAACATGTGGCTTTCAAGATTGGCCTAAACATCCAAATCCAGTTGGCAGGTGTGTGAAAAGTTTTTATGGGACCGGGATGGGATGGCAAACATCATTTACTCCCATGTCCCACTGGCCAGCCACATGGCCACACCTTGCTGCAGAGGCTAGGAAACATAGTCTAGCCATGAGCTCAGGAGAAAAAGGAAACAGATTTGCCTGACAGCTAAAAAACTCTGCAATGTAATTCCCTCTAGTTTTCAGCTTAGCTCCCCCCTTGACATTTGCTTTCTGACCATCCACTTGGTATGATTCAGCAAAGTTCTCTTATTTGAAGTAACCTCTGGTAGATTCAGCCTAACTCTGGATGACAAACTAATTCCTGGACTTATCTTTGTAAACTGCCACATGTAACATAAAAGGTGGGACTGCTCAGACTCCACATGGCAAGAGGTGAAAGGAGAGGAGGAATTAGGGTGGGCGGTGGAGATACTGGGCCTGCCAGCCTCACAATGTGCCTAGGAGAATTATGCAGACACCTCAGCCCCTCAGCGTCAGAGAAATGTGTGGGTCACTCCCTGAATAGGAGCCATGGACTCAAATATTTAAGTTGTAAGTGAAGAGTGAAAGGTAGAACAACTCAGTGTCTATGTTTTGGTTGTCAACTCATGTTTGTATGCTTTTTAATTCCAGGCTCTGGAGCAGCTTGAAAATAAGATTGTTGTCTGTAATTTCTGCCAAGGAATTCTGAGTCACTTACCTTGATCTGTCGGCAATAAACAGAGAGAGGCTCTGCTCCTTAAATTTATTTAATCAGTTAGAATCATGTGCATTTTTACAGAGATAGTCTTAATGTAAATTACCCAAATGGTTCAGCACCATGCGATACCTTCCAGCCTAAGTCCAAATTCAGCATGATTCTTAAGGTGAAATTATGACAAAATCCACTGTTCACCTAGAGAATCCCCTTATCCCCAGTTGGACTGTAGGACTTCTCAATAGTGATACCGCTGACATTTTGGGCCGCATAATGCATTATTGTGGGGAGGAAGTAGTCCTGTGCAATGTAGGATATGTACCAGCATTCAAGACATCTATATACTAGAAGTAATACCCCTAGGTGCCAGTAGTATCCCCTCCAACAAGTTGTGAAAATAAAAAATATCTCCAGGTATTGTCAAATATCTGCTGGGAGGAGCAAAATTGTCTCTAGCTGACAACCGCTGAGTTGGAGAGAGGCTCAGCTTGGTCTTTTCTAAAATAAGAAATTCCAAATGTGTACTTTCCTAGCCTATTGCAAAAAGAAGTATTTATTTATAGGCCTCAGGGCAGTATATACATTCTACATAAATACCTGATACCTACATAGACTGATTTTAATTGGTTAATTAGTAATTTGTTTAATATTCAATAAAATTAAGGAACATAAAGGTATGGAAGAGCTGGTCAGAGAAAAATGGCAACATAGTGTAGGAAATAAAAGCTCATAAGAAGTCAGGAATAAGAGAACTGATGTACAATATAAGCACTTAATATTCATCAAGCATATTTTATATAAAAATACATATTATTGCACTTATACTTGTAGCTATCCTTCCAAGTACATTGTGAAGAACCAGTAAAGGGATGGGGGCAAGATGGCAGACCAGAGACATCACCAGCCAGAGCATCTCTGTAAGAAGAAGTTTTAGATGAAAGAGAAAAAACAGACAAACATAGATCGAAAGAAGCTCTGAAGGAAGGGTACCTGAGCCCACAGGAGGCTCCATGGGAAGAGGTTGCAGAGCAAAACTGGGAGAAAGGCATTGGTGGGAATTAAGCCCCTAGAGGCTTGGAGACCAGCGAGAAGGGTAAGTGGAGTGGTTAACATCCCCTCTCCCTCGCATTTTGGACTGCTAGCGGGTTCCCGAGCTGGTGGAGAGATTTCCTGTGGATGTGAGCCCAGAGACTGCTGCTGCCAGTGAGCAGAGAGCTTCTTGCAGACAGGGCACCAGGCTCACAGCACCACTCCCTCTGCCCCCAAGGTGCCTCCTGGCCCACAGACTCCAGCCAGATGGCAGAGATTGCTTCTCTACCCACCAGGTGCCTTTGTCCTCCCTGGGGGGCCTCAACCCCTCAGGTTCTATCTTGCTTGTCCCCACACAGATCTCTGTGACTCCAGAGCAGAGCCCCATCATTCTGGGTGGACTACTTCCCAGAGAGAGGGTTGAAGATGACTAGAGGGTGGACATTCCTCCACCTAGACATTGTTCTCCCCTCCCCCCATCACTACTGCAGAGAGAGAGAGAAATGAGCCACCACATGAAGGCTTCCAGAGGGAATAGGGCTCAGACCTTTCCTTTTGGGGTCCTGCAGCAGACTGAGGGGTGCTCAGATTATGAGCTCCCTGCCTGCCAGCCCTCCCTGGTGTTGCTTGCCCAGTGACTCCAGCAGAGTGGGGCACACCCCAAGGTGGAGGGACATTGAATTAACTTGGGCACCCTGTGAGAGAGACTTGGGACCAGTATCCTTCTTCCTGGTATAGTTAGGGCTTGATCTCCAGGGCCCGGGGGATGGGCCCACAGGCCAGATCCTATACACCCAGGTCTCAATCACATCACCCAGGAGCACAGAGGGGATATTTGTGAATTAGTCTTGTGAGATGTGGGTGCCTGCAGGGGCAGACCAGGGGTGAGAGTTCAATGTGGGTCTTAGCTGTGGTGCATTGGTGGGGCACCCCTCCTCCCACTGGAGGGCTGTGCTTCCAGCTCCACCCAGGATTCTGGGCAGGGAACCTCTCTGCCCCACATCACAGTTCAGGGGGAGCTTGGCTGGCTGAGGTGCTGCCTGTGGACAGAGGCCCAGGAGAAACCACCTAATGCGGGGATGGAAAGGAGTGAAGCCTGCTCCAGACTGCCAGATTGTGGATCTCAGACAGCCCCACCTCCACACAGAGACTTTCTGGTTGAGTGGGGCCACTTCAGCCCATCCCTGGCAGCTTTGCCCAGAGGTGGGGAGCAGACCTTTGACCCCTGCTAAAAGCCCAGATATAAAACCATCTTCATATTGCCAGCTGATCTTTGTCAAAATAGACAAAAACATACACTGGGGAAAATAATTCCTACTCAGTAAATGGTGCTGGGAAAATTTGATAGCCACATGTAGAAGACTGAAACAGGATCCACACCTAAAACCATTCACAAAAATTAACTCACGATGGATAACAGACTTAAACCTAAGGCATGAAAGTATAAGAATTCTAGAAGAAATTTTGGAAAAACTCTTATAGACTTCAGCCTAGGCAAAGAATTTATGAGGAAGACCCCCAAAACAATCACAGCATCAACAAAAGTAAATAAATGGGACCTGAGCAAATTAAAAAGCTTCTGTACACCCAAGGAAATGGTCATAAAAGGAAACACACAACCTACAGAATGGGAGAAAATATTTGCATGCTATACATCCAATAAAAGGCTAATAACCAGAATTTATGTAGAACTCAGGAAAATCAACAAGAAAAAAAATCAAACATCCCCATTAAAATGTGGACAAAGGACATGAACAGGAACTTTTCGAAAGAAGATAGACTAATGGCCAAAAATCATATGAGAAAATATGAAACATTTCTAATAATTAGGGAAATGCAAATAAAAACCACAATGAAATATCACTTAACTCCAGTGAGATTGGCTTTTATCAAAAAGTCCCAATCAACAAATATTGGGGTAGATAGAAAGGAACATTTATACACTGCTGGTGGGAAGACAAACTAGTAAAACCTCTATGGAAAGTAGTCTGGAGTTACCTCAAAGAAGTAACAGTAGACCTACCATTTGATCCAGCAATCCCACTATTGGGTATTTGCCCAAAGGAAAAAAAATCGTTTTCTCAAAAAGACATGTGCGTTCAAATGTTTATTGCAGCACAATTTACAATCACAAAGATGTGGAATCAACACAAGTTCCCATCAGTACATGAGTGGATTAATAAAATGTGGTATATGTATACCATAGAGTACTACTCAGCCATAAAACATGGTGAACTACCTATTGTATTATCCTGGATGGAGCTGGAGCCCATTCTGCTAAGTGAAGTATCATAAGAATGGAAAAACAAACACCACATGTATTCACCATTGAATTAATACTAATTGATCAACACTAATGAGCACATATGGGAAGTAACATTCATAGGGTGTCTGGCAGGTGGCAGGGGTGAGGAGGGCATGGGTAAATCCACACCTAATGGATGCAGTGCATGCTGCCTGGGGGATGGGCACGCTTGCCGGGCAGTGCAAAGGCAATTTACGTAACCTAAGCATTTGTAGCCCCATACTACTCTGAAATAAATAAATAAATAAATAAAATTTGAAAAATAAAATAAATAAAATTGAAGTATATCATACACAAAAATATGCACTAATCCGAGGTGTAGTGTAAC
Organism: Lemur catta; assembly: GCF_020740605.2. Lineage (NCBI taxonomy): Eukaryota > Metazoa > Chordata > Mammalia > Primates > Lemuridae > Lemur > Lemur catta. The sequence continues at coordinate 29,554,788 of NC_059134.1, forward strand.
TCAATGGGTTACCACAAAGTGAACACACCTGTGTAACCACTGTTTGGCTCATGAGTATGCTATACTACACTTATCTATGCTTGGAAACTCCTTCTAAAAAGAAACAATCATTAAATATTTATTGATTTTTGAATTAATTACTGAGGATAATACCCCAATTTTTCAGATAAAGGAACTGAATTTTTGAGTAGTTTAGTAACTTTTCCAAGGTTTCAGAGACAGGAAGTGGCAGAGCTATGATTCAAACTCAGATCTGTCTTACTTTCAAACCCATGCTCTTTCTCCAATTCCTCTCAGCTGTGAATTTCCCTGCAGCCCCTGCTACTTTCTCAATGTGAACAAAAATCCTGGGAAGAGTTTTTATATGTTGATCAGCAATGCACCTGCAATAGGAAGCCCTGAGTGTGTCAGGGCCCATTAAAAACATGACAAGTTTGCATCACACCACTCTAGAATTCTCTCAAGGAGATACTTGGAATCTATGCCATGGAGTAGACAGAGTGAAAAAGAAAAAGAGAGCCATTATTGTCAAGAGCAGATGGAGGCTATAACCAAATATACTGTAATTACTTCTACAAAGATAAAAATAGACAACCAATGTTTTTCCCCTGAATAGACTCAAATGGCTCCTAGAATAATTTCTGAGCAGGGTCCCATCTTTCAGTGCGCCTGTTTTCCAAATTGACCCAGTAATGTAAAATCTAAATAAAGATGACATTACTTGTCCATCTTGATTAACCATATCTACACAGCTGTGCAGCTACGTAGTCCTTAAAATGGCTGGGAATTTGGAAATAGTCACTGACTGCCTACTCCAAACAGATGACATCCCTTGGAACTGCTCTCATCCAGAACAGTTTTTGAACCTATTGCTGATCTAACTGTTGGTATACGGTAAGGATGAAAATATACAGTGAGTGGCAAATAAGCATATGAAAAAATGCTCCACATTCTATGTCATCAAGGAAATGCAAATTAAAACAACAATGAAATACCACCTTGCTCTATTAATATAATGGCCAAAGTCCAGAACATTGATAACACCAAAACCTGGTGAGGATGTGGAGTAATGGAATCTCTGGTTCATTGCTGGTGGGAATGCAAAATAGTACAGCCACTTTGGAAGACAGTTCAGTAGTTTCTTACAAATTAAACGTACTCTTACCCTACAATCCAGCACACGCACTCCTTGCTATTTACTCAAAGGAGTTGAAAAAGTATGTCCACACAAAAACCTGCACACAGATGTTTATAGCAGCTTTATTCATAATTGCCCACACTTAGAAGCAACCAAGATGTCTTTTAGTAGGTGAATGGATAAATAAACTGTGTTATATCCAGGCAATGGAATATTATTCAGTGCTATAAAGGAATAAGCTATCAAGCCATGAAAACACATGGAGGAACCTTACATGCATACACTAAGTGAAAGAAGCCAATCTGAAAAGGCTACGTAATGTAAAATTCCAACTATATGACATTCTGGAAAAGGGAAAACTATGGAGAAAGTAAAAAGATCAGTGGTCACCAGGGGTAATGGAGAGAGAGGATGACTAGGCAGAGTACAGAGGACTATGAAAATACTCTGAATGATACAATTAATATAATGGTAGATACATGTCATAAGTTTGTCCACACCCATAGAATGTACAACACCAAGTTTGAACGCTGATGTAAACTATGGACTTTATATGATATGATGCATCAGTGTAGGTTCATCAATTGTAACAAATGTATCACTCTGGTTGGGGATATTGATAATGGGGGAAGCTGTGCATGTGTGGGAACAGGGGTATATGGGAAATGTCTACCTCTCACTTTTGCTGTGTACCTAAAACTGCTCTAAAAAAATAAAGTTTATTAAAAATATGCAGTGAGAACAACAGATAGATATTAATTTGGGTCCAGCTACTTGTCAGTCACTGGGTAGGTGCTGTGAGTGGGGAACATAATCATAAACAAAATAGATTCCCACTCTTTGAGCAGAAGCGTATTACCCATTTGGGTAAATGTAGCATATTTATATAGGAAGGGGATATTACAACACATGAAGAATATTGTGATAGTTTGCATTCTTGGTCAGCAAATATTCACTCTTCCTCACACTATGTGCAGAATAGACTTCCTTGCCCAGTTGATCTTGGGCAGCCATAGAACTTGCCCTGGCTATAAAATATTTGTGAATGTGATTTGAGTTGAAGGTTTAAAAGTGCTTGGGTGTTTGGTTTGGTTTTTTTTCACACTCCATTGGTCTGCCGAGAGAACACACCCCAGGTACAGCTGTCCCTTCAACCTGGGCCCCCAAATAAACATACATGCAGCAGACTTGAGCCCAATTCATCATCTGGAGCCAATCTCAGTTAACCCTTAGCGTGCAGCAAAGCTGCGCAGCTGAGCCTGCTTAAATCAGTTGCGCTACTATTGAACTGTGGACCCTTGAGCATGAGAATAAATGCTTACTATTTTAAGCCACTGAGTTTTGCAGTGGTTTCTTACACAGCAATTGCACAGCAATACAAACACCAAACAAGGAGCACCTAATAAGAACTGTATATATATGAAGTGATATGATCAAAATTGGCTTTGAAAAGGATAGAAATTGAAGTGGAGAGGAAGATTTTGAATCGCTTAAATAAAGACAGAGGTCCTCCCAAGTAACAAGAACGGCACGAGCAAAGATAGCTAGAAATGGTAAGGTGCTTTTAGGGTCTGGTGAACAGACTGCTTTGACTAAAGCAGAAGATTTTTGCATAAACTGCAAAGGTAAATTGAAATGAACTCCTGGAAGACTTTGTATATAAACCAGAGGAAATTTGACATGTAATCTCGTAGAGATGGTTAAGAAAGACTGACGCTGCTTTTGTGATTTGGGAGATTTCAGGGAAAACCTCTTTCCACATGTATTAGGAACAGGAGCTGATGGCAATTCTTAGGGAGAGAGATTTCAAAGAAGAATAAATTTTTTTACACGTGATGAAATGAGTTTGTGTGAGACAGCCTGCTCTGTTGTGTTGCATGTTTACTTAAAGTAGGAAGCTCAGTGTAGATGTAATGAAGACATTTTTAAGGTTCGGAAGATGGACATTTGAGTCAAGATAGAGATCAACAGAGGAGGCTGAATTAAACATTAGTCTGTAAATTGCCAAAACGTGGACTGTTGTGAATCACTTGTTAGTGATAAGAATGGTAACAGGGAGTAGTGGCATGAGACTTTAAGGCTGGATTTTCCTTTGAGGTTTCCAGAGATACAGGCGCTTCCGTGTGCAAAATGATGTGCTCCCTTACTGAAAGAAATCACTAAAACAGGTCCCAGAGCTAAAATATTAATCTTTTGTAATAAACTCCCTAATCCTGTGGCAAAGGGAACCAGTCACATTCAAGGGAGAAGGACAGGGCCAGTTTGAGGCAGGATTTCATTAGAGACACAAAGGACTCAAGTTCACAATTGCAAATGACAATCTCATTCTGTCAGTCAGCAGCAGGAAAGAAAGGGCATTTTAAACAGAGTTCTTTCCTAGGGGAAACTGCTAAGAAAAAAAGGACATACCCAGATGGACAGCACCTAAGGGAATATGAGACGAGACTAAAGGAAGTCAGGCAAAAGAGAATAAAATAAATTCCACATGCACTGCTTCTTATTGCCATTTCTTCTTTGTATAGTTGCTATGGGAACTGTGTTTTGGAAGCTCTCTAAGGCTATGTCTACCCAGTGCAAAGTGATCAAGCATTTGGGCTGAAATGACCAGTCAATTTAAACTAACTGGTTTAATTGATTTATTTCCAACTCATCCTCCCCCTCAACCCCAGCCAAATTGAGTAGTTGCTTCACTGAATTCAGTGGTATCTTGCAGAAATAAAATTGGTTTACCTGTTGTATAGATTTGCATTCTAGCCTAATGATAAGACACTGCCCTTGAAATATGCCTTTTCCTACAAGGGCCCCCTTAGTTCTGAGATTATAAGCAGCTCTGGAAGGCAGGAAAAGACTAGTTGAATAATTCATATGCTTGCGTCAGCAATCTAGGCACACACACAAACTGAGGAGCAGGGAAAAGCAGTGCGTCCGAGGCCAGGTAGCCAAGCAAAAGGGAACCAGAAGGGAACAACAGTTGTCCCAGGCAAGGCAGAGCTGAGAGACAGATGGAGGCAATGGCACCAAGAGGAAACCTGGGCACGGAGGCCACCCTGCCCAAGTGAGAGGCTGTGTATCATTACCAAACTGAGGGCTCACCCTAACATCTCCTGCTGCTGCCACCCCATAGGAATCCAGTCAATCTTCTCTGAGTCAGGCTGTGGATCAGTGGCCTGCATCCTCCACCTGGTCCTGGCTTGAGTTTAGGGCATGCTTCTGCGTGGTTGATCCAGACACAGTTGCTCATTTACATCAGATTTCCCCAAGCCCATGCCCTGAGCACCTTTCCTGACCTCGTTGAAGAAGTACTCCCTCCCACCCCAAACCCCATCTGTCAACCCAACATGCAAGGCGAGGCTTCTAAGTTCCCTTCCCTTAGTGCACATCGCTGTCTGCCTAGGACTTCAGCTTGGCTCCTTATCAGGACCCGGGGCTAACCAGGAATCAGGGATCAGAATTCTGCCTCTGCTGCACTTGGTGTTAGTGTTTTACGATCACTCATGAGCTCTGTCTTTCTCTCTCTCGCTCTTTCTCTCACTCTTGCTCTCTTGTTTTTAGGCAAAGAAGAAAATAATAAGAAAGACTGACCTTTTATTATTAGAGAAAGGCAGATTTATAAAATCAGTATTCATCTAGGATTTTCTGGGTGGGAGATACTAAAGATGTGTAAGCATGAGTCTTTCACAGGAAGAACTGGCCTTTGATGCCATGAAGTAGGCTTGAAGCTCTTTCCTTTTTCTGTATTGTCCCTGCACCCAGTTGCCAGGATGCTCTCTCGTTTCCCACCTCTGGGCCATCACAGATCCCCCCAACCACGTGACCTGTGACCCAGCAGCTTTATGCTGCTACTACATCATTCTCCTTATCAAATTGGGCTGCCATTTTCTGAGAAGCAGGGCCCTTATTCAGGGAAATGGGTGATAATTGATAAATTAAATAAAACAGCTTGTCCCAGACAAATTATTTCATGACACTAATTTTTATTTCAATCATGGAAAAAATCTCAGAAAATGAAATCAGAGGTTGTCTCCTGAAACAGAAATTCCTAATGATGAGTGAAATAGATTGGAGAATTATTTCCATCTTTCAAAAATATGCTTGCTAATTTCTAGAAACTAAAACTTGGCATCCTGCTTTAATAAAAATCAGATTAATTGAAAATATTGAAAAAACATGATGATAAATAATAACTGATATACCATTGGAGTTTATAAATACTTTCACATATATTATCTCTTTGACTTCCATTTTTTCTCATATGGTATATATAATTTTATAGCTTTTATTTTATAGCTGAGACTCAAAAACATTAAATACCTCACCCAAGCTTTCTGATTCCAAATTTCATTTTCCTCTTGCTACACCTTCATGGCATCCCTGATTCATTAAATCTGTATTTTCCTGTTGTTCTAGTTGGTGTTTTTGTAGGAATCATTTTTCTTCTTTCATTTTCTACATAACTGCCTGGATAAACTATGTACTTAGAGTTGGATTTTGCCTCTAAATAATGAATTGCACTTATGTCTACTGAAGGTTCTCTTGTTAATAAAACATCTCCCACCTCCATCTTGCCTAGAAAAATTACTTTAAAATTCTGTGTCTCTCCCCAAGTCTAAGACAAGAGCTCAGATTTAAAATCAGACATCCAAAGGCACTGTTAACCAATTGGAATCACTAATCACTAATGATGAGATTATCAAGTCATTATACCAAATGTGGCTAGATTTATGGATTTAGGGCTTTAATTAGTTTGGTCTCATTGCTAGATTGTTTTTAAGGCTATGTGTGTATGTGTGTGTGTGTGTGCTTGTATGTGTGTGCACACATGAATACCAGTTGGGCAGGATAGTAAAGGAGTGAGTAGTTTGAGGAACAATGAATTTTGGAAAACATCAGCTTGTCTCTCTCCTTGTTAGATATGTAAGAATATCCTAATGTTTCCTAGGTTTGCTTTCTTATTTTTCACATTAGCATAACCCAGTAATGATGGGTAGTTTTAAGAATTTAATTTGGCAGATGACTGATTCATAATTCAGTCCAATCACTTATGGTATTTTCACACAAAACAATTAATAACAGTGGTAGATGTTCTAATTTAAAAACCAATGTGTGCCTAACAAGAATGCATTTCTCCATGGATTTTCATAATGATTTTATTATGACTGGATGAGGACACAACCTAACTACCTAACTGAATGATAGATTGCAACAGTGCTAAAAAGGCTGAATGTGTAATGGAAATGACATACTGTTCCACGAGATAGGGGCATGTATGCTTTACTGGCATATGCAAAGCATCACCTGTGATGGCTCCTTCAGGGCTGCATGCGGGAAAAAAACAGGTTTCCAGGTAATAGAGAGGGAGAAACTTTACAAACCTACTTAGGTTCGATTCTCATGAAACTTAAGAGCTAGTGTTCCAAGCTCTATTGCTCCACCACTAGCAAGAAATACCTGTAGATGTCTTCCCCAAAAAATCCAGAAAAACAAATCACTCCATGAACAGCAATGTATACTCAGTATTGAAGTACAATAGTTTTGAACCTGGGGACTTTGAATACACTGAGCTGATAGTACTGAGTGGTCTAATGAACTTGCAGATTAAAATGACAAGCTGTTGTGTATTGAGTCTGTGAACACAAGGCTATTGTCAATGGGGACAGGGATTCAGACTCATTCTAAGGCAAACTTTGAAAATTGATTAGTAATTCTACCATTTCCTCCCAGGCAAAGAAAAGTAAAGAAAAAGAGGCTCTTATATCCCTTCTTTCCTAGTAGATGATGACAGCCCTCAGTTTAGCCCTTTATGCAAGCTCACGGGTTGCCTTGATTCCAAAAGATCAAGAAATAAGGAACAGAACTATCTACCCCCTCGTCTGAGCAGGGGGAAGTAGGGGAAGATGAGTGGGCTGAGAGCATTGGGAGAATGAAAGGAACAAGACATAAATACAAGACAACCTTCTCTTCTTTGGATACTTCCTCCTGTCCTCAGTTTCAGAGGCCCCCTTAGCCAGCTTCTACCTCTGAGTCCCTGAAGAAACCACCACACACCATCTTCAGGCCCAGCTTCCCCTGTATTCTGAACGACCCTGACACGTAAGTAGGAACCAAGGCCCATGCTTAGCCACAGTCTAGAGTGTACGCTGCAAGTGATCCACCATCCTCTGTCCAGCTCACCTGACAACCCCACACAGGACCCAAGATCTTGATACCTCTAACAAGTATTTGAAACTCTGAGGGAACACCAAATTGATCTGATCTAAAAAAAAAAAAAAATCTGTGCTCTCCCAATGTATTTCACTGCAACTCAGTGAGATAGGTGGAGCTCCTCCCTTGTGCTAGGTGTTGTGGGAGAAGAGAGTAAATAAGAGCTACTCTGACCTTCCATACACTCATAGTCAGCTAAGGGAATGACACAATTCTTCAGAAACATTTGATTCAAGACAGAAGCTCAGTGCAGTAAGAGAGGTAGCCGCAAAATACATGTGGAGGGGCAGGGAGAGGTGCATATCAAGGGAGAGGAGAGTGCAGCAGGCATTCTCATTGTCACTCCATGGGCCAAGGCAGGGTTTCTCAAGCTTGACACTATTGACATTTTGGCTGGATAATTCTTTGTTGCGAGGACTGTCCCATGTATTGCAGGTTGTTTAGCAGCATCCTTGGCCTCTACCCACTTGATGCTCGTAGCACCCCTCCCCAGTCACGACAGTCAAAATCCTACCCAGACATTGTCAAATGTCCTCTAGAGAGCAAAATCACCCCTGGCTGAGAACCACTTGATTGAGACTATGCCTTTGGAAGAATATAAGTGGTTCTGAGTACCCAGAGATAGTTCCACTAATTTGAATACTGTCCAGGAAGTAGTTTTCTACAAATCTCCTTCACCCACCCCATCCTGCCCAGGTGAAGTGCAGAAGGATGTCACAGGACTAATGGAGTGGAGGTGAGAAGGTGTTTTTCTCATTTCATAGGAAACCTGTGAGTATGAGTGTCTGGGAACAGGAACTGTGACTCATAAATTGTCATTGGTTGGGTCCCCTGGGAAGTGGACGCTGAGATGGAGATTAGCAATCATGGTGTTTCTCGGGGAGTGCTTTTGAGATCAATAGCCTTGGAAGGGAAGGGAAGGAAGTGGGATTGGGCAGATGGAGAAGCTGAGAGAGCCCCATGTGGAGGTTTGTGGGGTTGTCAGGTGAGCTGGACAGAGGATGGTGGATCACTTGCAGCGTACACTCTAGACTGTGGCTAAGCATGGGCCTTGGTTCCTACTTACGTGTCAGGGTCGTTCAGAATACAGGGGAAGCTGGGCCTGAAGATGGTGTGTGGTGGTTTCTTCAGGGACTCAGAGGTAGAAGCTGGCTAAGGGGGCCTCTGAAACTGAGGACAGGAGGAAGTATCCAAAGAAGAGAAGGTTGTCTTGTATTTATGTCTTGTTCCTTTCATTCTCCCAATGCTCTCAGCCCACTCATCTTCCCCTACTTCCCCCTGCTCAGATGAGGGGGTAGATAGTTCTGTTCCTTATTTCTTGATCTTTTGGAATCAAGGCAACCCGTGAGCTTGCATAAAGGGCTAAACTGAGGGCTGTCATCATCTACTAGGAAAGAAGAGATATAAGAGCCTCTTTTTCTTTACTTTTCTTTGCCTGGGAGGAAATGGTAGAATTACTAATCAATTTTCAAAGTTTGCCTTAGAATGAGTCTGAATCCCTGTCCCCATTGACAATAGCCTTGTGTTCACAGACTCAATACACAACAGCTTGTCATTTTAATCTGCAAGTTCATACATCTGGTCAAAAGATGTATGTTAACACTAACTGTATACTATGTGTTGTGTTAGGTTCTGAGAATGTCAGGTTTTATGGATTCATTTCCTCAGCTGTGGAAGTGCTCCTGGAAGATAGCTTGCAGATCCTGTCCTTCTTTGGGGACTGCCTTGGCTAGAGAAGTTCACCCTGCTTTACAGGGGCAGCCTGGATCTAATTGTAGTGAGAATATAAAGTCCCACCCATTTGCTCCAACTCATGTCAACTGAAGGACCGTGCCAGCTCCAAACCTCCACATGGGGCTCTCTCAGCTTCTCCATCTGCCCAATCCCACTTCCTTCCCTTCCCTTCCAAGGCTATTGATCTCAAAAGCACTCCCCGAGAAACACCATGATTGCTAATCTCCATCTCAGCGTCCACTTCCCAGGGGACCCAACCAATGACAATTTATGAGTCACAGTTCCTGTTCCCAGACACTCATACTCACAGGTATGGTGGTATTTTTATTTCCAGGGGCTATGATCTGGGGCTCCCCTTCCACCCTTAACCTCAGCAGATAGGTACCCTAAACAAAGTACTCAGGACACAATGATACTTCCAAGGAAAGTTTTTAATCCCAATGAGTGTCCACCAATGAGTGTCCAGGTGTGGTGGCTCACACCTGTAGTCCCAGATACTTGCGAGGCTGAGGCAGGGGGATCACTTGAGCCCAGGAGTTTGAGGTTACAGTGAGCTACGATGATGTCACTGCACTCTAGCCTGGGCAACAGAGTGAGACCCTGCCACAAAAATAATAATAAAATAAAATATATAGGTAAATAAATAAATCCCAGTGAGTGGAAAAATAATTAGAGGTGCAATTCTATGGACCAAGAACAGTTCTTTCCTACCCTGACCCTGCACTTGGCTCGGCCAAGGGCACAGGCCTTTATTCTGAGCATGAACCAGTATCATGCACCACAGCACCTGCTCCGGGTTCCTGGTCATCTCTGGGAGAAAACTCACTGCTCTCCTTTTTGCCCATGAAAGATCAGAAAGGTGACAAGCCATACAGGAAAAGCTGGAGCTTTTAAGTCCTTGCTCTGGTCTAATTTCCTACAGAGTGACTTTTAACTGCTGCTTCTTTCTGTCCAATTTTAGCTGAAATGTTTCACATGTTCTCTTTCGGACTGCCCTAAATAACTGGCCCTTCTTTGCCCTTGTGTCCTCCTTATTTTCACCTCTTAGCCCAAATAGAGGAGGCCATTCAAGATACAGCTAGGAAAGGAGGCCAGTGCAATGTATGTGAAATTTTCATTTCTGGCAGCAGCAGAGCTATGCAGAATTATAAAATAATGCAGTGTAATCGCTTGCCACAGGCCCCCCTCTAGTGACTCTTTTCTTGCCCAGGTCTTAAGGCTCCAGTGACCACCGCATCGACACCTTACTTGGGCAGCTCCCATGCCCTCTGCACTTCCTGCCTCTGTTTTGCCACTAACATCTTCCTCCTTTTGCCCCATTTACTTGGCCCCTGGTAGGTTCCTGGAGGGCTCTTTACACATAGACTTGGCTGTCGTGTGCGTGAATCACAGTGATTTTATGTGTTATTCCTTCCACAGAGCATTTGTAGTTTTACATCAATCTCCAAAAATGTAGAGACAAGCAATTTTGGGGTTTCATGAAACACAGAAGGGCAAGGTAAACTTTCTCCCTTCTGTAAGTCACGTTGATAGGATAGTTCCCAACACTCATGCCTCTGACCCACACATCCCAGCCAACCTGAGCTCAAGACAAGGAGCTCTTCTCCCCTGTGGCTGTGTGGCACTGCAAACCGGCCACCAGGTCCTTCCACTCCTGTGCACGGGACAAAGTTACTGGCCAGCCAAGTCAACCACACGAACAAACTGATGAATTCATTTCATGAAAATAAGATTTGACTGATTAGACTAAGCTGACCAGTTTGTTTGGCTGCTATTGGAGAAGAAACTCACCTTTCCCCTTTTCCCTTTTGTTTTCCACATCTAGTTCTGTAAGGCCTGCCCAGCACTCACTGTGAGGCTTAATTAAAATAAGCTCATAACAAATCAGCAGCAGACAATACAACAGCACAAAGTTTCCTCATGGGGATGGGGGACCGGCCTTGCATGCCACCCTCGACCCCACCCTCAAACCTCCATAGAGCCGTGCTCAGCAAGGGCTCTGGGACGGAGGGAATCTGAGGGGACAATTGGGGAGATGCAGGACTAGGAAGGAAAGAAAAGAGACAAATGACATTTATCAGCCTCACAAATAATTGTACTCAGTCAACCAGAACTGACCTGAGAGCAAACAAGGGAAGAAGAGTCTATAAAGACCCCACATTTGAGGCCCAAGCAGAATCCAGGCCCAAGCAATCCCTATTAAGACAGGCTATGGGGGATCTGCCCAAGATTGCAGGCCCTGTGCTGTGCCCGTCTACGCTCCACCATCTGTGAAAGGACAGATACAAGGTACCCAAGTCCAGCTAACATAATGAGGCTGCTTTGCCTGAAAAATAAACACAGATCCTTTAGAATAGTAGTCCATGAAGGGCTTTTGTGATCATCTTGTTTCATAGCGTTCAAGCTTGTTTTTCCACATTAAATCTTTTTGTTTTTTCTCAGACAATAATTGTAACAGACACACATGCAGCTGATCTAGTTGGAGCCAGGATGAAGCAATCAAGATGCTTATTCCCACCTCTTCATTCCAAAGTTGCTTTATCTTCCTTTGTATTTTCTCAGTTCTAAAGGTGTGTATGGTCAGTGCTCACCATCAGTCTACTGCCAACATTTTTCCAGCCATCTCTTGGTTGTTTGTAGTAGCTGTCTTAATAAGAAGTTCTTCCAAAACTGTTTACCTGTTGTCTCTATATTTGGTGTCTAATCGTCCCCTCTGTGATACTTCCTGCACCTCTGCCCTTCACCTGCCCTGGTGCAGGTGGCTACTCTCTGCCTGTGGTCCTGTTCGACCTAAGTTATTTTTATAGCAGCTTCAGCTAAAGTTTCCACTTTCATATTTTTAGGTCTGGTTTCTCTCCTAAGCGAATGCATTGTGCACGTTCTTCCTGGAGTCTGCTGCCGTCCAGCACCCTGGGTACCTGGGCGGTTCTCACTCAACTCCCCACCACTCCTGACACAGGTTCCCACGCAGCTCTGCCTCACAGATTCTTTGGGCCACCAGTACACAATATTTGCAGTTTCCAGATTTTATGTGTTCCCTGGCCTCACTGAAAATAAAGTTAGTGTATTGCATATTAAATATTTTATTCTACTCTTCTTGCTCAGTTTTACTTCCTGGAGAAGAAAAGAGTAGATTCTGAGCTAACCTGCCAAGTCTGTACCAGAAGTCCTGTCCCCAGCTCTTGAGGAGGGCCAGTCCAGAGGCCTTTGCCCACGAGAGCACTCTGTATCGTACACCAACTACCCAAGTCAATAAACTCCTGTCTTGGAAGCTGTGAAAGTTAGTTACACAGAGAAAGAGAATCAGTCGTTCAGTGCAGCAGACAGTATAAGCAGGTAAATGAGACTTGGAGAAAGAGAGGTGCTGAGTCAAGAGAAAATCAGCTGTTAAAGGCATATTCTATCTTTAAAAAAAAAAAAACTACTCTTATTCTTCGTGGGGTCTCCCTCTTACCTGATGAGATGAGCCCTTCAGCTATCTTGCCTTCTCAAATTCTTTAATAAAAACATATCACCTGATGCAGCCACTGTGGCTCAGAACCTTAAAGAATGTATCAGACTCAGTATCCACAGCCACAAGTAACCAAATTCTCTTCCTGCTTCTCTGAATCGTTTGTCTTTGCCTCCTTGCCATCCTTCTCCCACTTCTTTTTGTAGATGGTAATGGATATTCTATCCTCAGCCCTTGGTAGCCTCTTCAGTTTGCACTTGCTTTAACCCAGGAAAATGACTTCAGCCTCGACTCCAGTTCCTGCTTCTCTTCTGTCATCCCATCTGCATTCCCACCTACCAGGGCTCACCAGTTAGATCTCCCCAGCCACCCTGGCTATCCCCACATTTAAATTTATTTTATCTCCCCTATCTCTCAGCCCCCACCATGGCCAGGTTATCCATGATAATGACTCTCCAAGGAAGAGACTGCTGACTCTTACCAACATCTGTGTTCCCTGCTCCCTGGACTTCATTCTCCAGTCTCTCTTGCAGTTGGGTGTGACCAAGGGAATAGGAACAGAAGTAATGTATGCCACTACCAGGCCTGACTCATAAGAAGAAATGAACCTGCCATCCACAGGTGATCCTTGTCTTCTTCCTCCATCTGCCAGTTGAATGGAGAGTAACAAAGGACTCCTGTGGACCCACGTTGGACTAAGACATGAGGTAGAAATACACTTTCATTATGTTAAGCCACTGATATTTTGGAGTTGTTTGTTAGAGCAAGGGAGTCTACCATGGTGAATGCACTTTTTTCCATTGTCATATTTTATCTATTTTTGTTTTTATCTAAAATTGGACCATATTCTACATACTTGCTTTTGCCATTGAACGTTATTTAATTCTTCCAAGTCTACTGGTGTAGAGGTTACTCATTCTTGTTAATGAGGATGTGATAATCTCACTTATACATATTTCAGTATATACTCAATATATTATATTATCTTCAGTATATAAATTCAGTGATTACTACAGATGAGTATTTCTTTGTTTTCAGACTTTACCTCTATAAATGATACCAAAATAAGCATCCTTATACCTTCTCATGTCTATTATTGACACAGCTATTCTTTTGATAATTTTCAAAATGATCAAATTTTCCAGTGATCCCTTTGGCTTCTCTTGACTTCTGTCCCTAGCACTACTCCCAATTCATTTGGAAGGCAGCCCCCATCAATGCAATGCCCACACCTTCACTTCTATCTATCATGTCACCCCTGTGCTCACAGCCCAAGTTCAGACACCTCCCACCTCTCACCTGCATGATGACAGGAGACTGAAACTTCTCTTAAAACATATTAGCTTTGGAATGCTGGATTAAACAGAATTATTTTTGTTCCAAATGTCACCAAACCTTTGGACATCGTGACTTCTCTAAGGGTGATAAATTATGTAGCTTTTCCAAAATATATTTTACTATAATGTGTTTTTTTCCACAGAGCATCTTACATGATTAGTGTATGAAACACAGTCTGGGAATTGCTGTTCTATATGACTCACCATAACCAGTTTAGTAGACTTTGTTCTCACTTTTTAACAAGGTAAATTTATGTCACATAGACAGTCATAGATCTCTATTGCCCTTAAGGATCATAATTCCACATTTCAATTGAAAACTATTATTCCCAGGCATTCATGGGAGAACATAGTGAGTAATCCTGAAATGAAATACAGTCATTCCTTGGTATCCACAGGGGATTGGTTCCAGAACCCCTGCAGATGCCAAAATCTGAGGATGCTAAAGTCCCTTATATAAAATGGCAAAGTATTTGCATATAGCTTAAGTACATTGTTCCGCATACTTTAAGTCATCTCTAGATTGCTTATAATACCAAATACAATGTAAATACTATGTAAAAGTTGTTACACTGTATTGTTTTTTAACTTGTATTATTAATATTTTTATTGTATTATTTTGGAGTTCTTTTGAATATTTTTTATTTTTGGTTGGTTGAATCCACAGATGCAGAACTTGTGGATATGAAGGGCTGACTGCATTGCAATTTCAGGCAATTAGGATGGGAATAGGGATAAGAAGGAGCATATAATTGTATACAATAGGCCATAAGTGATTAGCTTTCACCAGCTATGTAGAATTATAACCCCTAAATAATTACAAAAATTTATTCAGTGTGGCTGTGTCTACAATATATCAAGTCATTCACTTTAAAAGTGAGAAATTCATTCAGGCTGATTGTATCATGTAACACAGCAGTCCCCAACCTTTTTGGCACCAGGGACCAATTTCATGGAAGACAATTTTTCCACCGCCTGGGCAATAGGGGAATGGTTTTGGGATGATTCAAGTGCATTATATTTATTGTGCAGTCAAACCTCTCTGCTAATGAAATCTGTATTTGCAGCTGCTCCCCAGCACTAGCATCACCACCTCAGCTCCACATCAGATCCTCAGGCATTAGATTCTCATAAGGAGTGCGCAACCTAGATCCCTCGCATGCTCAGTTTACAGTAGGGTTCCCACTCCTGTGAGAATCTAGTGTTACTGATCTAACAGGAGGCAGAGCTCATGTGGTGATGTGAGTGATGTGGAATGGCTGTAAACACAGACAAAGTTTTGCTGGCTGGCCCGCTGCTCACCTCCTGCTATGTGACCTGGTTCGTAACAGGCCACGGACCAGTATCAGTCTGCAGCCCGGGGATTGGAGACTGCAGATGTAACATAAGTAGTTTTAAAAGCTATATATGAAAAATATAACTTGAAAATTTTTAGAACATACAGAAAACAGTGTTCATGACATGTAAGTATGAACGGATTTATTAAGATATTAAAAGGATAAAATATAAAGTGATAAATCTTCCTGTATTATACCTAAAACTTTTGAGTAACAAAAGACATCACAAACGAAGTATAAAGATATGACATAGTTTAGAAGAATATATTTTTATTATAACATAAAACTTACAAGGATTAGCATACAAAATATACAAAATATATGTGTGTATGGTCTATGTGTGTATTTATATACAACCACTAAACAATACTTAAAAGACAAATAGATTAATAAAAATAAGGCAAAGGACGTGAGAAATAAGACAGAGACATGCAATTGCAGAAACAATTTAACCAATAAATATATGAAAAGATGTTCAATATGCCTGGACTTCAGGGAAATATAACATTTTTTTTTTTTTTTTGAGACAGAGTCTCACTCTGTTGCCCAGGCTAGAGCGTCAGCCTAGCTCACAGCAACCTCAAACTCCTGGGCTCAAGCAATCCTTCTGCCTCAGCCTCCCAGGTAGCTGGGACTACAGGCATGTGCCACCATGCCCGGCTAATTTTTCTATATATATTTTCAGCTGTCCATATAACTTCTTTCTATTTTTTTTTTTTTGAGACAGAGTGTCACTTTGTTGCCCTGGCTAGAGTGAGTGCCGTGGCATCAGCCTAGCTCACAGCAACCTCAAACTCCTGGGCTTAAGCGATCCTACTGCCTCAGCCTCCCGAGTAGCTGGGACTACAGGCATGCGCCACCATGCCTGGTTAATTTTTTCTATATATATTTTATTTTGCCAGCTAATTTGTTTCTATTTTTAGTAGAGACAGTGTCTCGCTCTTGCTCAGGCTGGTCTCAAACTCCTGAGCTCAAACGATCCGCCCGCCTCGGCCTCCCAGAGTGCTAGGATTACAGGCCTGAGCCACCGCGTCCAGCCTAACATTTTTTCTAAAATTGAGCACCAAGTGTCGACAAGGATGTAAAGAAATGGTACTTCTGTGCATCACTAGTAATCATGTAATTTATTAAAATCCTTTTTAAGAGAAATTGTACAATAGCTAGTAAAATTCCACTACTAGTTGTATAACCCATAAATATACATATATACTCAAAAAAGACATGTAGAAGGAATACTGATTATTAATAAAAATGAAAAGTTTGAGGAATGGATAAACAAACTGCCATTTATTTATATAATGTATTGTTATACAGAAGTTACAATAAAATATATCTTCCTCAATAAGGTTTAAAATATAACACCATTTTTAAAAATAAATACACAAAACAGTGTTATAATTTATCAATATATGCAAAAGTAATGAAAGGATACAAACTTCTATGGGAATGAGATGTATTTATTATTTTTGGATAGTGGCTCTCCCTAGTGAAAAAGGGAAGAAAACAGAATAGGTTAAAAGACTTTAGTGATACATATTATATACTATGTTTTTTAGTTATTTTTTTAAAAAAAAAGGATGTAGAGAAAATGAGGCCGGGCGTGGTGCCTCACGCCTGTAATCCTAGCCCTCTGGGAGGCCGAGGTGGGTGGATCGCTCGAGGTCAGGAGTTCAAGACCAGCCTGAGCGAGACCCCGTCTCTACTAAAAATAGAAATAAATTATCTGGACTACTAAAAATATATATAGAAAAAATTAGCCAGGCATGGTGGCGCATGCCTGTAGTCCCAGCTACTCGGGAGGCTGAGGCAGTAGGATCGCTTAAGCCCAGGAGTTTGAGGTTGCTGTGAGCTAGGCTGACGCCACGGCACTCACTCTAGCCCGGGCAACACAGCGAGACTCTGTCTCAAAAAAAAAAAAAAAAAAAAAAAGGATGTAGAGAAAATGGATCTGAAACAAACAAAGGAAAATATTAACAGAATTTAATCCTTGTGGAGTTATGATATATTTTCCCTTAGATTTTTAGAAGCATAATGATTGGTTATATAAAATATATAATAAGCATCCACCAATTCACAATTCAAAATGGAAGATAGGAATGCTACGATAATATTTTTCTAAGTATATGGTGCTCGGTCCATTCCTTACATATCCTCTCTCCCCCAACAAAAGGTAACCGTTATCCTGAATTCCTGGGTTATCAATCCTTCATGCTCCTTATTGTATAGCTTCATCACATCTCTATGTAGTCATAAAACATATATATTTTAAATTGTAGCTGTTTTAATTTTACACAGAGTATTATTTTGCCATTACAAAAGCCTCAATGTATTTCAAAACATTAAAATCATTCAAAATATATTTTCTGTCCAAATGAAATGAAGCTATATTCAATAACAAAACGATAACCAGAAAAATAAATCAAGTAGCATGGAAATTAAATCCAATTGCATGAAAATTAAACAATATACTTATATATAAATTATGATACACAAAATTAATCACAAAAGAAAATAGCATTTTGAACTGAATGATGATGATGAAGATGTGACAAATAAAATATAAATACTTATGAAACATAGTTAAGGCAAGGCTTTGAGGGAAATCATATGTTTATATTATATGATAAACGTAGGAAATCAATCATTTAAGCTTTTACCTCACTAACCTAAAAAAGAACAGAAAATCAAATCTATGAGTAGAGAAAAGAAAATAATAAAGATAAGAGAAAGTAATGAAATACAAAATAATACAACATAAGAAAACAACAGACCCAAATGTTTTCTCATAAAATAAGTAAAATAACCAATTCCTATTAACTCTGATCAAGAAAAAGAGAAAGGGAAACACAAATAACCAGTAACAGAAATGAAAAAAGAGACATACTTCAGATCTTTCAGACACTAAAAAAAAAAGAGAATATTACGTATAACTTTACATCCAGCATTGACCAAAGTTAAATAAAATAGAAGTTCTGCACAACTAGAAGCTACCAAAGCTAACAGAAAAATCTTAATAGTCTTATATCTATTTAAGAGGTTTGACTCTTAATTTGAAACCCATCCATACAGAAAACCTCAGGCCCAAAAAGCTTCTCCGGTGAATTCTTCTGAATGCTTAAGGAAGCAATAGCACCAATCTTACACATTATCTTCAAGAGAATACAAAAGTGACAATAAATACTTTAGGAAACATATAGGGAAACATTTTCATGATCCTGAAGTAGTCAAAGATTTCTTAAATGGAATCCAAAAACATGCTAATTATAAAAGAAAATTTAAATAAATCAGACTTCATTCAAATTAAGATTTCCCATTCATCACAAGATGCCATTAAGAGAATGAAAGGGCAATTCACAGATGGGAGATGATATCTACAATGCATATATCTGAAAAGGGTCTAAATTCAGATTATATAAAGAATGCCTATAAATTAAAAAGAAAAAAGAAAGCCCAACATAAAAATAGGCAAAAATGTTAAACGGACACTTTAGAAATGAGGATATTCAAAAGGCTAAATAACAAAAGACATTAATGGATTCAACCAAAGAGAATATACAAATGGCAAATAAGTACACAAAAAGATGTTCAACACCATTAGCCATCAGGGAAATGCAAACTAAAACTACAGTATGATATCACTACACACCTACAAATGGGTAAAGTAAAAAAAATAGTAACAACACCAAATGCTGGCAAGGATGTGGGAAACATAAATTGCTGGTGGGAATGTAAAACAGCAATACTGTACTCTGGAAAACAGTTTGGCAGTCAGTTATAACACTAAGCATACAATTACCATCAACTCAGCAACTGCACTGTATAACATTTACCAAAAAAATGGAAATGTATGTCCACCCAAAAACCTGTACACAAATATTCATAACAGATTTATTCATAATAGCCTCAAATTGAAAACAACACAGATGTCCATCAATAGGTAAGTAACAAAACTGTACTGCATGCATACCACTTAACGCTACTGAGTAGGAGCATTCTGGAAGGAATGAACTTTCAGTCAGAAAACCATGAAGTTTCCCCAAAAGGCTCTCAGTTTCTATAACTTTTTTTTTAGGAGATATGTCTTTCTCTGTCACCCAGGCTAGAATGCAGTGGCGTGATCATAGCTCACTGTAACTTCGATCTCCTGGGCTCAAGCAATCCTCTCACCTCAACCTCCTGAGTAGCTGGGACTATAGCTGTGAACCACCACGCCTAGATAATTTTTTAAAAAATTTTTGTAGCGACAAGGTCTCTCTACATTGCCAAGGCTCCTGACCTCAAGCTATCTTCCCACCTCAGCCTTCCAAAGCACTGGGAATACAGGTGTAAGGCACCATACCCGACCCACAAAATTCTCTCTCTTCTTTTTTTGAGACAGAACCTCACTCTGTTGCCCGAGCTAGAGTGCCGTGGCGTCAGCCCAGCTCACAGCAACCTCAAGCTCCTGGGCTCAAGTGATCTTCCTGCCTCAGCCTCCCAAGTAGCTGGGCTACAAGAGTGCACCACCACACCAGGCTAATTTCTTCTATTTTCAGTCGCCCAGCTAATTTTTTCTATTTTTAGTAGAGACAGGGTCTCGCTCTTGCTCAGGCTAGCCTTGAAGTCCTGACTTCAAGTGATCCTTCCGCTTTGGTCTCCCAGAGTGCTAAGATTACAGGCGAGAGCTACCACTCCCACCTCCACAAAAATTCTTAATGTAGAAGATCATCACCAGACAAAATGCCCTTTCATTAGATGGATCAAGATAGTTTTGGGGAAAGATACCTAGAAATGACAGATACAAAAAAATGTAGTATGTTGACAAAAAAGCAAACACTATGAACATCAGGTTTGAATAATCAATACGTCTCCTTTATTATGCTTTTGACAGCAATAGTGACAGTTCAAAGCAAGGACAAGAGCATCAGAATTGAGAACCTGACATCCACAAAATGTAAATAAGTTGAAAATTCAGCTCTGTCACTCTCAACATTATGCGTTCTGCTTTCCTCCCCCACTTCCTACAATTCTTTGAGCCTCAGCTCTGCCTTCAGTGATCCCTCTCCTTAATAAGATAGCGGGAAGATATTTTTGCCTATAAAGAGAGTACATATTTATCTCTGGGAAACATTAAAACAACAGGGTTTTAAATTCATATGTTGAAAAGTGAAAATGTTTTTCTTGTTAACTAACATTTCAGAATTGGGCTTTCTACATTGAAGAAAAACTAATGAAGACAAATAAATCAATGTTATAAAATGTCCCTGAAAATTCTACCCCAAACTGTCCTGAGATTTGCTAGCCAGCAAACTCAACATAAAATACGAAAAAGAAATACAAGGTTGAATCCTCAAGATAGTACAAAAGCAGACATCAGATTCTATTATTCATCCAGAATATTAATAATCAACAGGAGAGACTGTTCCTGTCAATGGTTACATCGATGGTTTCAAGGTCAGAACCATTTTCCAGCTTTCCCTACTTCCAAACCCAACCCAGCGACCATCTAAAAGTCTGCAGATGAGCAAATAAATCTCAGAATGTTAGCACTGGAAGAGACTCTGGAAATCATTTGTTCTACAATGAATACCAAAGGTCATTGAGGTTACCATAGCTACCAACCAGACACTTACAAAATTAAGGACAGAAGAAAGCACATGTGAGGAGGTTTCTAATATCTTAATGCACATGAATTCAGAGTCCATTTGAAGTCAACAACTGCTATGATGTAGTTTCTGGAAAGCCAAGACTGAGGTCGCTGCTGAGACAAGCCCAGGCATAGCCGTTCTCCAGTCATCCACAAGGAGAAAAACAAAGGTAGGATGTAGATTCAGCCATGTCTTCTCTATCTTCAGCTTCATGACCTTCTGGAGTACCCTCCTCTTCACTTGGGAGACCCCTATAAATGATGTGTTCAGCCCACCTTTTGGCTTAGGGGTTGGTAAGGAGAGAAAGCTACATAGCCAAGGAAGTTGTTAAAAATACTAGGTGGGAAAAAGTACTGGATCTCCTGATACTGAAGCTACACACCAGGGGTCCTGAGAAGGGAGGCCCACTGTAGGAGTCCTGAAGGCTTTGTGCAGAAGAAATAATAGGGGAGGGGCCAAGCCCCTAAACGCCTCTTAGGTGAAGGTTGGTGTCACTTCTAACCCAGTAGTAAGGCTGGGCAGAGAAAGGATGTTTTTTAAGTTTTAATATTGACTATGCCATTGCCTCTTAAATTGTACGATGAGACTTTAACTGTGACAGTATTGGTTCTAGGAAAGAAATTGTCCTGCAGAAATTAGTGTCGGCTCCAAGAGCAGAATCACAGAGAAACCAAATGAGCGAGCCCATGTCCCTCTGGAAAAATCCCTCCAGAAACGGGAGAAGGGTGCAAAAGTTTCATCTGACATTTCTGTTGTTGAATCTGGGGTTTACAGGTGAAAGAAAGAGATTTTATGGTTCATTTATTCTTGCAGTGAATACTTACTGAGCATCTGCCGTGTGCCAGACAGATGCTGTGTTAGATGCTGTAAATATGGCGATTCCCACAAAGCCCTTGTCCTTGTGGCAGTTAGAATCTGAGAGGGGGAGAGGAACATTGAACTAATAATTATGCGCTTACTTATTAACAGATGGGACAAGTCTAGCTGGATCACTTGAAGTTAAAAATAAAAAGAGGCTGAGAGAGAAAGTGACTTTCCAAAGGTCGATCAGGTAGATGAGTCAGTACAGCATATGGTTAGAAGCATATTCTTTGGAGTAAGCTGTGACCGAGGTTCAAGTCTTGCTTCGCTCTCTGGTAGCTGTGGAATATTGGGCAAGGTATTTAACCTCTTTCAGTGTCTATGTATCAGAAAGATGTGCACAACAGCCCCATACATCTGGATTTTTTAAATCATTAGATGAGGTAACATATGCAGTGCACTTTGCACTCAATGATTGTCAGTTGAGATATTATTATTGACAGAGTTGGAACTGTTGTCCAGATTTCTTGACAGCAAATCCAATGCTTTTATCTTTGCACCCCACTGCCCTGATATCATTTCATGTTTGGGTTTTTTTTTTTCTCTTTTCTTTCTAACCAAAAGAAATTTGCTGGAAAATAGGTCATATGTTCACTGACTCTCACTACGGTAGCTTTTAAATGGAGGAGGGGGCATAGGAAGCTTTTTAGCAGTTCTGGATGCCAATCTAGGATTCTAAAAGGATGACAAAATATTTCCCTGAGGGTTTATTTAATTTTGTCCCCAGGCTTGTTCACAATTCTGACCATCTGGTCCTGGAGGCTTCTCTATTTTTAATATTTCTACTTCGGGTGTTTTGCTTTTTTAACCTATTCTAGGATTAGTCGCCCCCTTTCAACCACCCCACTCTCTCCACCAACTGCTGATTTATTTTCCTTGAGAAGATTACTCAGTTGGACAAGTTTACTGTCGCTTGTAACTCTGATAAACTCACAACTAAAAAGTAGATACATCTCAAGCCATTTGAATGGTCCCAGCAAAACTGAATTTTACATGTGATACTTGTACATGATATTGTTACAACAAGGCTATTTCAAGGGTATATGTTACAAATATGAATAGCTCTTCATAGCTATTCAGGGAATAGCTCCCCCTACCCTGTACATAAAGCCACCCTTCCTAAAAACTGGAGCTTGTCAATGCTGGTCAGATAGTTGTAAAGAGAATTCTACTCAGCTTGAACTGCCCATTCAGGGTCCCTCTAGAGACCTGTGGCTGTAGCTTAATGACACCAGGTGATCTGAGGATGTACCAAAAGCTTGTCTGCTCCAAAACAGCCCCTCTGCCAGCCTGGCTGCCTGAATCCCCACCAGCAGTATCATCCTTCAGGCTGGAACTCTATCTCTAGAAAGTTCTGAAGAATAACAAATCAATTCTCTCTATCAAACGAGGTCAGTTGTTTTCTGACTCATCAACTCACCTAGCTGGGGGTAAGGCTTCAAAGGACTAGTACACAGGCCAGAAATGATTTTACAGGACAGAGATGGAAGGGGGGCCCTTCCCCCGGGTCCCCCAACCCTCTGTGCTCATCTCTGCCTGAGCCTTATCCCACTGTACTGTTAGTGTTCTACTCAGTCATTCCCCTCACTGTCTGTGATTTCTCTGTATCTCCAGAAAGGGTTTCAATAAATGTTTGAATAATTGATAGAAGGAAACAAGTGTTGAAAATATCAGAGGACACTATGAAGACAAGAGATGGAAAGGACCAGATGGAGATTGGAAATCTCGATGATGAGGATGACAAGGAAAATAAAGGGCGGGCTATAAACAAAATATTTGGGATCAATGTATCCATAACATCACCCACACTTCTTTTATAAGATGTCCTTTTATAAAACAACACAATTTGGTGTGTTTTTTTTGGGGGGGGGTTGTTGCTTCTTTTGGCTTGCTTTCTAAACATTTTATAAGAATTTTTAGTCTTTTGTTTATGGATATCCTAACAGGAAGATTGGCAATAAGCAGAATAACTATTATTCCCATTTTGTCAGTAATGGAACTAAGGATATGAGAAGTAATAAAACTTGTTCAAGATCACATAGGTGGTAAATTTATTGAAAAGAACCTAGACCTTCTGCCTTCTGATATGGTGCTCACTGCCTGTCTGCCTTACTGTGTTCATTTTTTAAGAGCTCTGCATCAGTGGTCACAGTGAAAAAGAACCTACAATGTGAAGCCAAAAGATCTACACTCAAATCTTTCCTCTGCCCACTTATGACACTGGACAAATCCTTTTTGTTTTCTAAAATGTAACAGCTTATTGTTTTTCTCCCTTATTTATATAAGATTTACATTTCCAGGACATAACTTTAAAACTCATATGGCAAAACACATGGTAAAGCTTGATAAAATATGACATTCTTTTAAATAGATAGCTGAGCTTTTAGGAAGGTAAGGGAAATCCCCAGGAGCCAAAAACAAACCAAAGATAAAACTAAAAACCAGACAGAGTGGCCAGTTTGTGAGCCCATGTGGCCACAGTTATTGTGGCAGACACAATGTGTTGTGGGACAATGTGCCATTCTTGGGAGCTAGGAAACTTCAGTTTTAATGTCCAAATGTTTGTGGGGCCTGAGTTCCTAGGCTCAACCATGGAGGAGATTTGGATTTAGACCCTTACATAAATGAGGAGGAGGAGGATGAAGTGATGAAGTTTGTAATGACAGGGAAATAGATAAATGAGAAATATAAAGTGATCTGGGTGAAGATAAAGGAGATAAAAGGGAAAAACAAGAACCTAAAAGTGAGGGAAGAGATGATAAAAGTGTGGGCTAGAAAACAAAAACAGAACTGACCACCAATTCAGACAGACCACAGGAAGTCTGTACATTTTGATTTATGCCCTAAATGGTAAATTAAAAATTACCGGAGAATTTGCAACAATGGTCTGCCCTTATCAGGGCTTATTTTTTTGAGGGTGTCAGCCCAGTTTTTTGGCTCCTTGCTTGGAAAAATCACAAGCAGGACCAGTGTGATGGAGTGATGACAGACACTTAGCACTTCCACACAAGCAGTTTTTATAGCAGTCTTTTCAGCATAGAAAGTGAAAGGATACATTTCCTGAGGGGAATGGGTCTGTCTCCACGAGTGGAGAAGACCTTGGGTCTTACCACACTTTTATGTCTATACCTTATGATACGCTAAATGGCAAGCAGAATAGTCATTATTTTCCTGGGAAAAGGGTGCAGAGTTCTTACAGCTAAGGGCCCTTGAGTAACTTCCAGGGGTTGCCATGGCGTTTCTAAACTGTCATGGTGTTGGGTGTGATTTTTACTATGTTAGTGTATGTTAATGGGTAAAAGGTTACCTTTGAACATGAGCTCCTAGTTTCTGCACATGCTCCTGGCCAGGAAAAGTCCCTAACGGCAGTTCCTGCTGTTGTGGGTTTCATTCTAAATGCTCAATGGCCTCCTCGTTTTTGCCCCCTCCTCTTTTCCCATGGTTAGTGCTGCCAGCCTGCCCCTGTCCCTAACACCCTCATATTGCTTTGGATATTGAATGTACACCACCTTCATGAGCAGAGAAGCCTGCAACTAAGAAATTAACATAAGAAGCTGTATCTACCTGGTAATATTATTGGGTAAAAATGGAAAACTCCTCTGGGGAAATAGTTTCTAGGAAACCACCTAGGAGCCCCACAGATAAGACCCAGGTAAGATGAGCTCACAGAGTTATCAACAGACAAGAAAACAATATTCCATGAGTGAGCCAGCAAACTCAAGAGACATCAGGAATAAGAGTTCCCAAAACACCAAATGTGCTCAGATAGTCCTTAAAAGAAGAATATTTAAAATAAATGAAAAAATCAAAACAATAAGAGAAAAAAACAGGATACTATATTTTTTAAATGCCCACACACATAAAATAAAGAAGGTAAAATTAACCTGAATTCTTACCACCTAGGGGACTTAAGTTAACATACAATTTGCTGTATCCTTCCAAATACATGAACACGTACACATAAGCATGTGAGATGTATCCTTCCACATACACGTCCACAAGCATGCGGACATAAAGATTTTTTTAACAAAAAGTAATTACATTATATTATGCAACTATTTTGTATAACTGCTTTCTTTACTTAATAGGCCATGAAAGCTTTTTTATACCAATAAATATTATCAAATTAGTCTACTTTAATTTCTGAACACAGTATATACATACCTCTATTTAATTTCTAAGGCATGGATATACATTACATTAATCAATACATATATAGATTAATCACTGTTTTATTGGTATATTTCTAGTTTACTTCTGTTTTCTGTGGTATAAACAATGCTTTAATAAATACAAATATCTTGTGTAATTATTTTCTCAAAATAAATGTCTTTAAGTAAAATTTCTAGGTCAAATGGTTTATAAATTCTCAAGGATTGTGGTACATAGTGACAAATGGTATGTTCTGTTTAGGTGCATTTTTTGATTATTAATAAACTTGAAAATATTTAAGCATGTTTATTATTTTTCTGCTTCCTTTGTGAATTGTTTCCTTATGTCTTTTTAGGCAAGCCATTTAATCTCACTGAAGCTCAACTTCCAAGTTTGTAAAATGACGTTAATACAGCCCACACCTCAAGGTCGAAGTTAGATCAAGTAGACTAATGTCAATGAAAGCTCTTTAAAGACAAAATGAAATAGAAGATTTATTTACTAATTTAACAAGTATTTACTGAGTACCTGCTATGTACTAAGCTGTGTACTATGTTTAGTAGAAGAATACAAAAGTTATGGACTGTCATTCAGGTATACTGTTTGGTCTGAAATGATTTGGGCACCTATAATGTGTACCAAGAAGTTGTCAAAGGATCAAGGGACACTTGAAGAAGAACCATCCTGACAACCTTCCCTGTATTATTGTTTCCCAGGCTGAGCTTGTTAAGTACCTATTGCCACAATGTCCAGTAGCTCTGCATTTGTGAGGAATGAAAGACCTCAGCAACAATAATGGATGTCCTCCCTTTCCTTCCCTTCGTTTCAATTATGGAAGACTCAGAAACAATCGTGTACTTCAGAATCAGACTGTAGGTACCAGGCAGAGTCCGTATCTCCCGGGAATTAATTATACTTAACAAAACAAAATAACAAGTAAACAAAAATTCTCTGTAGTCAACAGGCACAGAAACATCAAAAGAGCATAGTGGTAGCTCAGCTCTGTAAAGAAAATTCCAAACCATCAGCCAGAGTAGAGTCAGGCTTAAGGGTTAGGTAATTCTCCTTTCAGAGTTTTCTAGTTCTTAGCTTATCCTTGTCATGTGCTTGTGATTGGATGGGCATCTCTTCTCATGTGGCAGTATATTATCCCATCAAAGTATTTTTAACGTCCATTTAAAAGAAAGGCGAGTAGACACTATTTTAATATCCTAGTAAATGGATATTTTCTCCCTCAGTAGGAACAAGGTGTTTTCACATCTTTGAGTTGGATTAAGTTTTCTAAATAATAACTTCTCCTTAGTACCTTTTCTTTTGTGCTTTTGAGGATAAACTTGAAAGTTGAAGTAATAGATCAGAATGAATAGTAACTAGCGCAAATTACTCTCCATTTCATTGTGTATTCCCTTCCCTGTAGAAATGAGCACACCTTTGTAACCTCAGAATAATAATTCATGGCCATTTCTCTGCTAAATAGTCCCTTAAAAAATGCACTCACCTTCAAAAGGAACCTAGTTAGTTCCTAATCATCACCCTAATCTGCCTAGGACAATCCATCAGAATATGCCCAGGAGTAGACAGAGCAGCTATAGGGTTATAGGAAGCGTTCAGTTTGGGACCAGGAGACTTGGGTTCAAGTCTCAGCTCTGCCACTTACTAATTGTGTGACCTCAGGAAACTCACTCAAGGTATTTCAGCCTTCAGTTGTCTTATCTGTAAAAGAGATCATTTGGGGGATTAAAAGATTTCTAAATTTTCTTACTGTCTAGGAACTCTATAACCTCTGCACTATAAGGCATGTAAATATACTATAAGTCTCAGATTTATCTTTCACTGATGAAATACACAGGCATTCAAGACATATTTATAGAGCTTCTCCTATGTGCCAGATAGTGTGCTCTATGCTAGGAAAACCAATATAAATAAAACAAAGTCCTTGCTCTCAAGAAATTCACAACTTAGAATGGGAGACAGACAGGTTGAGAGGAAATTTCAACACAAATAAATGACTGCTATGAGGAGATCACTTTCATATGACAGAGACTCAGAGTGTTGCAGAACTTATAACTTACAAAAAAGGATGGGGTGATGGATTTTTGAAGTTCAAAGAAAATAGTATTTTAGTTGAAATAAATGGTCTTTTTGTGCACAAAGCATTACATTTGAGGTGATAAATGAAGGATCAAACTTAACCCCCAATGACCATCTGCACTAAGTCACATCTGTAAAGTAATAGACACGGAGTTGGGTTGAAATGCTAAAAATAAAAGGAAGAGCCCTTCCTTCTGCATGCACACTTCCCACGAGTGGCTGGCTTCTAGGTGGAAGGGTGGAAAACCCCCGGCTGCCTGTGAAACTGACACTGCCCCTGCACAGCAGCCCTGTGCTCAGTTACTTTTCTCCCACCTGTTTGACTGCCCAAGATGTGAACCTCCGTTCCTCAAGGCCATCCCTTAGGCCCAACAAGTGAAGAAGGAGGAGGAGAAAGAAGCCCCTCTGGACCAGCTGACCTCCTGCTCTGGCTGTGCTGCCTCCCACCGTGCAGTGCAGGAGGGCAGGGCCCAGCACCAAGATTAGCAGCAGAGCCAGCCACAGTGGCAGGCCTTCAGGGATTGCAGGGGTGAACAGCAAGCAAGGGGGTGGGGAGGAGCTGCAGAAGAGGAAAGAAAAAGCCAGTGCCCACCACTTCTGCTCAGGAAAGAAAATAATCAACAACGTGAAGAGACACCCCACATAATGGGAGAAAGTGTTTGCAAACTACCCATCTGACAAGGTATTAACAACTAGAATATATAAGGAGCTCCAACTACTCAATAGGAAAAAATCAATTTAATATGATTAAGAATGAGCAAAGGATCTGAATAGACATTTATCAAAAGAAGACCTACAGATAGCCAACAGGTATATGAAAAAATGTTTAACATCATTAGTCATCTGAGAAATGTAAATCAAAACTACAATGAGATATCATCTCACTCCAATTAAAATGGTTTTTATCAAAAACACAGTCAATAATGAATACTGGTGAGGATATAGAGAAAGGGGAACCCTAGTACACTATTGGTGGGAATGTAAATTAGTGCAACCACTATGGAGAACAGTATGGAGGTTCCTCAAAAAACTGAAAATATAACTACCATATGACCCAGCAATCCCACTGCTGGGTATATATCCAAAGGAGTGGAATTCAGTGTATCAAAAAGATATCTTCACTCCCATGTTTATTGCAGCACTATTTACAATAGCCAAGATTTGGAATCTACGTAAGTGTCCATCAATGGATGAATGGATAAAGAACATGTGGCACATATGCACAATGGAATATTATACAGCCACAAAAACAGTGAAATCCTCCAATTTGCAAGAACATGGATGGAACTGGAGAACATTATATTAAGTGAAATAAGGCAAGCAAATAAAGACAAATCTTGCATGTTCTCATTCACATGTGGGAGTTAAATATTAAAAACAATTGATCTCATGGACACAGAGAGTAGAATGATGGTTACTAAAGGCTGGGAAGGGTATAAGGTAGAAGGAGATAAAGTGGGGAGGGTTAATGGGTGGAAAAATATCGTTATATAATTAGATAGAATGAACAATATTTGATAGCACAACAAAGTGACTATAATCAACAGTAAATTATGGTATACTTTAAAGTAACTAGAAGAGTGGAATTGGAATGTTGCAACACAAAGAAATAATAAATGCCTGAGGTGATGGATACCCCAATAACCCAGGTTTGATTAATTATTAAATAACATTGTATGCCTGTATCAAAACATCACATGGACCCCATAAAGATATACAACTATTATGTGCCCAAAATGATTAAAAATTTTTAAAAAAAGAAAACCTGCTGATTTAAGACCACAGAAAGGGGTACCTAAAAAGACTTGGGAGCAGAGAATCAAAGAAGTCCTCTACAAGGTAGTCACCGCTGAGGCCTAAAAGTTAATGAGCTCTGTGGCAGAGACTCCTGTGTCTTGCAGGTACACTGATAGACAATATTTCTCATTCTCACTTTTAAATGGAGTGACTATATGATTGTGTGTGTGTGTGTGTGTGTGTGTGTGTGTGTGTATAAGTGAAGCATGCCACTTGCCACTTTCAGGCCTGGTCCAGAGATTCTTAATTTTCTCTCCCTTCCCATTCTCCGCTGAATGGGGGCTTCTCCGAGGACCTACAAGACGATGAAGCCATGGAGACTAGAAGGAGCCTGGGCTCCTGAATGGCTACGAGATAGACCTATCAACCTAGAAATGCCATCATTGGACTCTGAGCAAATGACAAATACAGTCATTGCAGTAAGTCTCTGAGAATTCCGGATTAATCTTTTCCAGCAGGTAGCAAGGCCTTGACTATTGCAAAAAGTGAGCCAGACAAACGAGGCTGAATGAGGTGAGGAACGGTATTCCAAGCCAGAGGAACAGAGTGACCCAGAGGTCAAGATCATGCTCAAGGAACTGACAGAGAACCCAAAGAATTCGGAACACAAAAAAGGAGGAAAGAGAGGTAAGATATGATCTTGGAAAGGCAGACAGAGCTATAATTGGGGACTTTATATTTTATTCAAAAAGGATCAGAAAGTCATTATTTTTTTTTTTATTTTTTATTTTTTTTTGAGACACAGTCTCACTCTGTTGCCCGGGCTAGAGTGCCGTGGCGTCAGCCTAGCTCACAACAACCTCAAACTCCTGGGCTTAAGCGATCCTTCTGCCTCAGCCTTCCAAGTAGCTGGGACTACAGGCATGCACCACCATGCCCGGCTAATTTTTTGTATATATATATTTTAGTTGGCCAGATAATTTCTTTCTATTTTTAATAGAGACGGGAATCTCATCCTTGCTCAGGCTGGTCTCGAACTCCTGACCTTGAGCGATCCTCCTGCCTCAGCCTCCCAGAGTGCTAGGATTACAGGCGTGAGCCACTGCGCACAGCCCAGAAAGCCATTATTAAAGAGGATCACAAAGTAGAATGCCAGGATCAAATGCAAGCTTTAGAAAGCTCCCTCCAGATGTAGAATGGAGAATGAATTACAGAGAGCTAAGACTGCACCCAGGGAAATGGGTTCGAAGACTGTTGCAGTAGCCCTGGAAGAGAATTGATATTGGTTATCCTTTCTTGATGATAGGTTGGGCTCATATAATGGAAACAGAGATGCAGAAAAATCAACAGATGTTGAGAGTTCTTTCACAGTCTCAGTCTAGGACTTCAGGTCACAGACACTGGCTACGCTACAGAGACACACACCACAGCAGGATGCCCTGTCTCACCATCACTTCTGCCGTGACAGACCATTACCAGAGGCAGAAACAACACGATGAACTAGCCCTGGACATAATGTGGGTTCTATATCCATGACGATTGTCTTAGTTGCAAGCAACAGAAACTAACTCTAGCTAGTTTAAACAGATAATTGTTTATTAAAGGATATTAGTCATTCACAGAATTTTCTCAAGGGTCAGAGAAGCAGAAAAACAGGTCCTGTAGCCAGAATTAATAGCAAAATCATACTACAATGCTACTTCATTGGTATTATAATTTTATTTTTTCCCCGACTGGCCTGAGGCCCTGTAGCTGTGCCTCCAACATGACCAAGGTTAGGCATATCACGTATCCTGAAATCCCAGACACTCCTGCTTCAGAAATCAGATCTAACTTTCACCATCCTTGCCATGGTGGTTCCCCACAAGGTAACTCTTTCTTTGTGCACTAGTGCTCTCAATTCAAGTTTTGGCCAGG
Organism: Lemur catta; assembly: GCF_020740605.2. Classification (NCBI taxonomy): domain Eukaryota; kingdom Metazoa; phylum Chordata; class Mammalia; order Primates; family Lemuridae; genus Lemur; species Lemur catta. Next base: position 29,586,371 of record NC_059134.1, read on the forward strand.
GCATTCTGCCTGCAAACACCAAAGCCACATGCTGAAGCCCCAGTAGAAGAGAAGTTAGGAAAACAAATATTTTTGTCTTCTATAGTGGCAGGTTACTTATAAATAATGTAATAACTTCCTCAAATGTAGAAGAATATTCAAAGATGCCAGGTGACTAAAAAGAATGACAAATGTTCACCTGATGATCTACCAGGGATAATTAGGGCTGAAGTCTTAACTTGTCTACATAAAAGTGAAGAACTGAAAGGGGCAGAAACCCAGAGTGGTCAAAAGTAAAATGGATTTATTTCAGAACAATCAGGAAACTAAGAAAGGATAACCAATATCAAGATACAAATCCATTCACAATATTCAAAATACAGATTCTAACTATTTAATAAATATATTCCTCAACTATTTTTTAAAAGAAAATAATAGGAATTGACTACCAAAAGCAATCCTATGTAGAATTCTTTCATACAGCAAACAATTACACCTTAATGTGCTTTATAGCCCTTGATTGACTTATATTGGTTTGCTCAAGGTTGGACACAGGTATTCAATAAATAATGTAAACAGAAAGGGATAGTGGTTATTAATGATGCAAGGAATATATGGTGAAGGATAATGTGTCTGTGGCTGAAACCTGTGACCTGGTTAAATAAGAGGAGGTCATGTGAGATCCCTCTGGCAAAGTGCAAAGGGTCACAGAAACCCTAGGAGATCTATGTGTTGAAAAGAGAATAATCCTATCTAAACTGAGCAGTCATGAATTAACTTCCAGTTTACTGAACTAGTCAACATCTAAGTCATGACAACACTTTTGAGCCCCTTCCAACATATAAAATACTGGGCCACAAAGCCACTGATGGCAAGAAAGACACTCAACCCAGACCATGCCGTTAAGGAACTCACATTCTAGTTAAGGAGTCTGCTCTATATACAATAATGAAAAAAAATGGCAGAAGGAATTAATTGCTATGGTAGAGATGAAAGAAATGTTGTGGGTCCAGATAGAGGGAGCAATTAATTATGGAGCAAACTGAATTGGCTAGAAGGAAAATGTAGCGTCTGAGCTTGGTTTGAAAGATGAGAAAGTAAAACAGGCAAAACAAGCCACTCCAGTGCAAAAGTACAAAGTTGCAATAGCACAGGGCCTGGCTGCGGACAGTTGGAAGGACTGTACCTATAGCACTGAGTGCCATGCCAGGGAGGGGTGGGGTGAACTATGGGTCTGGAAAGGGAAGTCAGGACCAGATGTTTGGGGACTTAAAGTAGAGTGACAACCAAACCAAAGTGCATTTGAGAGTGTAAGGGAGAACTATAACACTAGGACTGCAGGTATAAATTGGGACTGTCCTGAGCAAACCAAGACGCATGCCACATTAGCCTTCAGGATCATATCATGATTTTTTTCTCTAAGTCATCAAATATTTTTGAACCCAGCAGTAATAGGAATCATGGCTGTAAGTTAAACTTGTCACTATCCAGCAGTGTAGGACAGAGGGTCTAGAGAGCCTACAGGAAGAGGCCAATGTAACAGTTTAGGTGAAAACTGGAACCCGGCTAGGGTAGAAGCCATGGGGATAGAGATTAGAGGAGGGGAGTTATAGGAGGTATTGCACAGTGGTGGATTTCTAACCCATTGCCTGAGTTTTCTCACATGCAGAGTCAAACACAGGCTAGGACCCAAGCAATTTCAGAGTAGGCACGGAGGAGGAATCACTTCCACAGTGGTGAAACCCTCTAATGATGGAGTTTTAATCCACTTCCTAGGGAATCCATCCTTAGCCACTTGCCTCCAAAACACAGGACAAATTGTCATATTTAATAACAAAAAAACTCTCTACATTGTACAAATGGGGAGTCAGCTGGCAGGATTTCCCTCCCGAAAGTATCTTTCCCACCTTCTGATCACCACTACCCGAAATGTCCCCATTTACGATTCATTCCTTTGACCTTAGAGACTGCATTTGACTTTATCGGTTCTCAACTATGACTCAAATGCCCTCAGAAGGGAAGATTCCTCAAATTCTTATCAAGCCCCACTCAATTACACCTCTCTTATCTGCACCTCTCTTATCATACTTAGTTTATGTCTTGCATTATTCATGGGAAGTAAGTCTTTGTTCATCTTGGCTCTCCTGTATTAGTTTCTAATCTTCTCCAGGGCAGAGATTGTGTCTTATTCATCTCTGGCATCTCAGCAACTAATCCTGTGCCTTGTATACCGAGTAGTAATAGATGTTCCATGCCAGATTTTCCACTCCAGAGCTGTGAACCTCCTGAGTTTCCCTATCTCTACCCTATCTATAAAATGACAACATTAAAATCTACTTCCCAAGTTGTTGGGAGGCTTGTATTGGAACCTATCTGGCAAACTATAAATCACTATACAAATATAGATCAATATTTGTAAGCAGCTAGCATAATTCCTGGCAAGTAAGTGTGTTGATTGGATGAAGGAACACATGCACAGCTCTTTTATAAATGTGCCCCCTGGGAAAAGGGCCTGAAGTTCAGCAGGGGGCTAGAGAGGGGTCGTAGCTCAGATGAGGATAATGATGTTGGCACCACTGAGTGGCATATTTATCTTGCTTTGATGCTGTGGCAAAGAGGAAATTTCATCCTGCCCTGCCTCTAGTGCGTTTCTCAAGCAGGGACACCAGGACTTTGGAGCTGTCAGACCCCAGGTCCTCGGCTAATCTCTGCCTCCCCGGCCTGCCTGGTTCACAACTTTTCCCTGTCAGGATTTACTATTCGTGTGTCAGCTGTGTGGCCCAGTTGCAATCTGTTATTTTCGTTTGTTGGTTTTTAGTTGTTTATCCAGGTTTCTTCATCTGCTTCTCTTTGAATTTATTATCTAAGTATATATCTGCTGACCTTGAATTATTTTTACTTCTTTTCCTTCTAGCTCCCTGGCCAATTTTAAAAGCTGCCTCTCTGAACAATTTATAAGTGGGTGATTTGGAACATCTTTAAGCAAAACTCAGTCTCATTATGTTTATAAACCCCCTCATTCTTTTCCGCTCTCCTCCCCTAGAAACACCAACTCCATAAAAATCATGCACTGTATAAGGGGACATGGAGACGTAATGAAGTAAATCATGGAAACTGTGGTTGGTGGAGTTATGTGCAGGAGCAGATGGCAGGTCTGAAGAAAACGGCGCTGGAACCAGGGATGTCTCCTGAGATCGGCGGCGCCCACCCCTGAAAAAAGAATGCAATAAAACAGAGACTCAATAGCAGCATCCTCTGGAGGAACATTTGAAGTTTGGGGACAATGAAGCCATGGGGGACACACATCAATAGTAGAGAAGATACTTTAATCATCACACCATTTACATGGGGCGACCTCTGGGAGCACAGGCAGCTCTATTCCCCAGGGCTGGCATCTTCTTTAAGAATGTCCACAAACTCAGAGGAGGCTGCAAGGGCAGCCACATCCTACCTAAGTTAGCTCTCAGCCCATCTACTACCATCTATCTGGGTCAGTGATAGTTAAGAATGTAACAAGGTAGAAGGAAAATTTCCTAGTTTGATTTGGGACTTATCCCGTCTTTTCCTATTAGAGAAACATCGGTAATGCACCTGTACTATGTGTGCCCAAATCCTGGATAAGGGTCTCTAGCGATCTCTCCAAGCTTAATAATTAGCTTCCTTAAGGATATAATACAATTTTTAAGTCTGATTGCCCATAAATCCACAAAAATGCCATTGCTACTGCACTAGTGAAACCAGACTACAGTGAAATATAATATTTTCCAGAAGAAAAATGTTGTATCTAAAATAAGGGATCAGGAATAACAAACTGGTGAGAGGAAGAGGAAAATCTGTTTCTGAAAGAGCCACCCACAGAGTGAGCACAGATTAGGCCCTGGATATAAATTTTGGGCTGATAACAAGTGAGTTATGCAGATGTGTATGAGAGCACAGGCATCTCTCTGCAGCAGTGAGATAATCCAGCTCTCAACTTGAGCTGGAGTTCAAAGAGGGCTTAAGTGTGTAAAAACTGCCCATACCATGCACATGCATTAATCAACAAAAGAAATTCACTTTCAGAAGTAAAAGCAGAATTTGAAACCAAATTTTGGCTTTATACTGAAAGAAAAAAAAAGAAGAAGAAGAAAAAGAAAAAGGAGGAGAAGAAAAAGAAGAGGAGGAAGAACAGAAGAAGGAGAGGGAGAAGGAGAGGGAGAGACAGTCCTAGCATTAAACGGAGCTCTGCGATACTGGGCAAGTTCTTAAATGTCTCTGAACCTGTTTTTTCATCTTTACAAAGGGAAAATAAGACCTTTGCTGCAAAAAAAATTGTGACGATTAAGAGTGAGATAGTGTTTGTAAAGCATCTGGCACACAGAGCAAGGGCAATAGAGGGTAATGGTGACAATGATGACTGATGACAGCAACATCACTGATGCAAGGGAAGAGGAAGAGAGAAGGTCGAGGAGGAAGCGGAGGAAAAATAAATCAACCACGTCAAACGTGAGGGAGTAGCAACCTCTATAAAAGTAAGTCAAAGCCATCTAAAGAGAAAAAGCAAGAAAGAAAGACAGAAATCAGTGTAAAGGGGAGGGAGCGGCTCATTTTTAATTCTGTAGAAGTAAGTAAAAGTTATAGAAGTAGTTCTGTTATTTCTAACTATAGAAAAAGATTTTAAATGCCCAAAAGAGATAGATCAATGCTTTGCACATTGAAAGATACTACTCCTAACTCTTGAGAATGCCTCAAAATGTAGAATTCCTTTTTTTTCCAATAGCAGGTTTGCTCTATTTTAATAATTGTCAAATGCCTTGGGTTCAATTTAATTCCAAAAACATTTAATGAGGACACACTAAGTGCCAGGAATTGTTCTAAGGACTAGGCATCCAAAAATAAATAAACAGGAAAAAAAGTGTTTGTGATTTGGAAGGGGAAAAACAGATTAATATACCACTAAATATCATGCCAAATGGTGATCCCACAAGATCAATGTGAAATACATCGGAAGCACAGACAGACAAGGGGGTAATTAACTGCCTGGTGGATGTGAGACTCTTCACTGGAAAAGCAACATTGGCGCTGGGCCTGGGATACTGACTAGGAGTGGGCAAGGCAAAGAAAAGAGAGAGAAACCCACCCTGCAGAGGGACAGAGTGACAAGTGTCCATGTGCTGCCTCTTGGGTGCTTGGAACCTCCATACCCAGGAAATCTTAGACTTTCTTGCTCTCTAATTCTTAACCAACAATTCTCAAAAAACAGGAACTCTTGCGTACCTAGGATCCTATATTCTTAGCCCTCTATGGGAAATTGACTGGTTCAAATATCTCATACTGAAATGTCCATGGAATGGGCATTTGTGGTGTTTTAGCAGTTGCCTTCAGGAAATATAATACATTGGTGTAAAAGAATGATTCCCATAATGGAAATGTCCAGCATGTTGGTAAGTCAAAGTCAGGGCAGGAGTAGAAGAGATGGATAATTTGGAGGAGATAGCCACGTTAGCATCCAGAAGATAGATACACTTCCCAGTAGTTTTCTGATTCATAGCTATGTGTAAGCAGCTGCTATAAGAGAAAAAAATCTATCATTGATTCTAGATACTCAAGAAAAGGGATATAAAGGGTAAAAAGGGGGATTTTTTTTTGTTCTATTTAAATGTGGATTCACAAATCCCATATGGGAAGGGAAGATTGGGTGTGTCTGATGTGTTGCATGATGCTCAGCACTCAGATTTACAAATGTATTTTACTTTTTTCCCCAGTTGTGACAGCTAAGTTACAAGCAGTATGCCTAGTTTTGAGTGGAGATACTTGGTGAAACCGTGATTGTAAATTTAGTGTTCACAAAACGTCTGGCAATTTTATAAGTCATTGTGATGATAAGGCCAGTGCTGCAACGTGGAATGACAGAACCGAGAGGTACAGTTAAAGCTCATCTCTCCATTCACAATTTACCATGTGCCAGGCAGAAACTGAGCTGAAGGTTACCTGCCCTTGAAACAGTCTTGTCTCACACTGATTGTGAAAACACAAAGGGATGGAGAAGATATTTTAAACAGGAGAGAAACAGAAACCTTTTCAACCACTTCAAGCATATCATGGCATGCAAATTACAGTTTAAATAATCAGCAGACGTATATTGAGTACCTACGATGTACAAGACAATAAGAGATATTAAAAAGATGCGTACTCTTTAGTTCTTTCCCTTGGAGAATTTCAAGCTAATTGAAGAGCACAGAAAATACAGGAATAAAATAAAAATTAGCAAAGGTAGCCCCTCAGTGTGGTGGAAAGAGCGCTGGAGTAGTAAACAAAAGACCTGGATTCAAATCATGAGTTTGATACTTATTTGCTCTTGGATAACTCATGAAGCCCATTTTCTCATCTATAAAATAAGAGAGTTCAAATATATTAAGGAGGGGAAATAGATTTCAAGGTATGTGCTGACTTTAACCAATCAGTAGTGACTTCCAGCAGCAATGTGCTGGTATCAATTCTAAAACTACACCTGAGCTCTGGGAAAAGTGGCATTTTTGATTCTCAATAGCTAGCGTGAGTTTAAAACTTGGAAGAAGGGAGCCATATATATACCAGCCCTTGATAGAGCATTATAAAGATACCTTCCAGATCTAAATGGAAGGTGCTGGTTCATTTTTAATCTACTCACGAACATTAACTGAATGCCTTCTATATGGCTAACACTGTGCTCTGCATTGAGATACCATGAAGCCAATGATACAGACCTACAGATGTTGCAATCAAAGGGTTCATAATCTAATAGAAATTCAGAGCCATGACCATCTGGAATGCAATGTGATTAAGTGCTACTATATAGGTATGAGCACAACAGAGAGAGCAGGGCTGCCCAGAAGGGTGATATTCATGATTGACCCTGAAGGATGGCAAGGAGCTTCTAAATAGAATAGATAGAGAGTTAAGCCCATGTGCAAAGTGTTTATCATATTTAGGAAACAACAGGAACTCCAGCACAGCTAGGACATCAGGTGCTTGAAGAGTAATAAGAAATAAAGCAGGTAAGTTACATTGGGCCAGTTTGGCATGTGCTTTGCAGGCCAGAATAAAAAGTTTGAACTTGTAGTTTATACTTATAGGCAACAGGGATTTATCAGAGATTTTTAAAATGGGAGTTAAATGAATACTTGGATTTAAAATGAAAGTGTGAAATGCCTCCAGTGCCAGAATAAAGACCAGACTGGAAGTGCAGTGGGGGCTGAAGTTCCATATCTGAGGCAGGGGTCCCAGTTAGGATAATTCTTTCAAACTTCACATGAGAGACAGGGGTCAGGATTAAAGCCAGGGACATGACAAGTCTCTATGAGAAACTTAAAGGCAAGATTAGTAACATGGTGAATGCAAGAGAATTTCAGGACTATTAGAGGCCACAAAAGCCTGAGGTGAGGAGGGGAGGGTTTGTGAAGAAGGTGAAACTGAGTTGAAGTTAGGAGGAGTTGAGTGAATGGTCCCCTGAAAGTCAGGCAGACGGTGAGCAGTGAGATGGAGTCAGACTCAAGCAACATGGTGCTTAATCTTATCTAATTTCTATTAAACCTCATACTTCTATGCATTGCAGTATCAGGTAGAGCAGAATTTCTCAAAGTGGTGCACCATGGAATATTAGACCTACTAGATATTAGTAGGTTTAAGGGAATAAAAGTCTTCCTAATCAAATAAATTTAAGGACATTTAAAAATGTTAAATGAGTTCATTTCTGGAGGACCTTCTGGAGCCTCTAATATATAAACGTGCATGTGACTTTCTAAGATGGGGATGGGACATGGAATGTCTCCCAAACGCAATTAACTGCAGGGTGCTGGTCAGAGATCTCATGGGGCGAGTGTCTCACAGAACCACTTGGTAGCACCGAACTAATTGTCTAGAAGCACTTGTAGAATTAATTTAGAAAACACCTTCAAATTTGCGGGTATTATCTTATACATTATTCTTACCATCAGTTTCCTGCAAAGAAATCATTTCTCTTCAGAGATTTAGAAGTAAAGAGATTGGATTTCAAAGGGTAATAAACCACGTGCAGAGAGAAAACTCAAGTAGAACAGCCCACAGAAATCAGTGAACAGAAGGAGTGAGTTGCTAGGGAGGTGACTGAGACAAAGCACACAACCGGCGTGGTTGACGACACCTACGGAAGAGCTATTTCGAGAGAGAAAGAGGGGCCGGAGGGAAGTGGTAAGAGGAACAGGAAGCCAAGTGTGGGATGAACCAAAAACAATAAGGAGAACTCTTCCTGTTCCTGAAAATTCCTTTATAGGCTTTCAAAATTGGATTTGCCTTTTTTTGTCATCAGTTATTTCTCAGTCCTTAGACTAGTTTTCATTAACAGTTTCCAAATGCAAACATCTCTGGGCTGTTCATCAGAATAGCCCATTTGGGGGAAGAGCTCGGAATAGCTGTCTTCACATTCAACTTCTTAGCAGCATTGAGAGCTGCGTCCAAAACCAGAGTAGCTTGCGAGAGCTTTGAGAGGATTAGAAATAGGCACCCCCTCAGGCGGAACAGTGCTTTTGTAGATATTGGCAAAAGGAAATTTGTTTCTACAAGCGAATAAAACTCTGCGCAAGAGCACATGGCTTACAGGCAGAGCACAGACTGGGTTTCAGTTCCGACGCACCGTCACAACCTGGTGCTCCTATGCAAGGCACAGCCTGCAGAGTCCTGTAGAATAGCCCTGTCTGTCTCCCTCCTCCCATTTGCTTCACATGGAAAATCCTCTGTAAAAGGGAGAGTCTTCCTTTTCCTTCTAGTTCAAAGTCCCTAATCAGAATATTATCTGGAGATTGCAGAACTACGATAAGCAAAATGTACTGAACTAAGATACATACCATTTCTTTCAGTGCCAGCTTTGCCACTGACTAGGTATCTGGAATTTGGGCAAACTATTTCATCTCATGGGATTTTGTGGATTGCAAAAGTGCCCATAATTCCTTGCAGTGTCTCCCATTCAAGCCATGAAATCTTTCCCCACCTCTTAAATATGAGCTGACTTTGTGACTTGCTTTGGCCAACAGAATACATTGGAAGCAATGTGATGCCAGTTCTGATTCTGGGGGTCAAAAAGCTTTGCACACGTCCACTCAATCTCTTGGAACCCTGTGCAGCCACCACGTGAAAAGCCCAAGCTAACTGGCTGGGGGATGAGGGCCCATGTGAAGCAGAGATGAAATACCTGACACCCTCCTGAACCAGCCCGTCCCCAGCTGACCTGGAAGCCCATCACACATCCACAAGTGAGCCCAGCCCAGTCTAACACAGCTAAAAAAACTGGGGCCAACCCAGGTTGCCAACCACAGAATTTTCTTCTAAATAAATAAATGTCATTTTATGCTACTAAGTTTCAAGTGGTTTGTTACATAGCAGTAGAAAATTGATGTATAGGGTCATAGCTTTCTCACTTGAAAACTGATGGTTAATCTTTAAGATCCATTCTAGTTAAAAGGGTCCCTGGTCACAATAGGTTATACATCCCAGTGATCACTGTGCTATCTTCTTTTTTGTTATTGTTGGAGAGTCCAGGAAGGAAAGGAACAAAGTTGGCAGTAGCACCCTCCCAGGCTCTTCTCAAGAACTTTATCTCCACACCCTGCTTGTCAAATAAAAAACAAATCCGGACTTAAGTAAAGATAGACTTTATTCAAAGGGATTATTGCAAAAGGGGTAAACGGACTATTACAATAGAGCGATTGTTGCGGGGGACTATTGCAATAAGGAGAATGCTCTGACCGTGAGATCTTTGGGCCTCTCAAAAGCCAGACAGAAAAAGGCTTTTTATAGGGAGGAGTGAATAAGACTAGAAAAGACCCCACATGGATAAGTGGGATGAAAGGGTGGACTTAGAGGATAGTTGATGGGTAATATTTTCCCTGAGGTCAGTCAGTGCTCAGGACATTAAGGATGGTCTGTATGCTGCCTTAGGCTGGGGGTGGGGAGAGTCAAAGTTCAAGGTCCTGGAGGAAGGAGAGAAGCTTAGGAAAGTTTGGTTAAGTCAATGTGGCAGGTGTTTTGTTCATATTGCTGAGTGAGTACAGACAGCTCAACTAATCATTTATGAGGCAAAGAATGGGAATTTGAAGGGTCCATGTCTGACCTTGTCATAAGCAAACAAGAGAGGCATCCATGAGTCTTATCTAAGTCATATGGGAAAGAGAAATTCTTTGCAATAAACCACTTTCCAAGACACAAAATTGTTGGGTGGGGGGAATTCTTAGCCATTCCTGATCTCCAGGAGCACAGGGCTCAGGAAGAAGTCAACAACCAGGCCTGTTTATTTAACCCATTCCTGCATCTATAGATAACCTCACAAACTTGAGAAAATGAGAACCACTCCCTCGAAACTTTGGAAACCCTTTTTTATCGCTTGTTCACATATTGTTAAAGCTTTGTCCTTGGGTGCCTCTCGCCTTGTGAATTCTCCTTTCTGTGGATCTTTGGTTTTGGGAATTCCTAACTAGTAAATGTATAAAACCTGTGTGGGTGTAGGTAAATAGAGAGAGAAAGAGACGTGCAAGATGTATACAGCATAAGCCTAATCACTGCTCAGTACAATCCCCTTTAGTGCTCTCTGGCTCACTAACAGTTCATTCTTAATTTGTCAACTTTATCTACTTGGTTTTCCATGGATAAGTGCAACTATGAACATAGTTTTTTGTTTCAGCTTGCAGGCAAGTAGACAGTGCTCCTCACTTCTGGGATAACAACAAGGACCCTTAGCTGGAAAGGCCTCCAACAATATGATGTCGGTCACACTTGCTCAGCTCAGCAATTCAGAGCAGGGTCACGAGCACGATGGCCTCGTTGCCTCTCCCCTCCACACTTGACCCTTCTCCAGCACTTGGATGTACGATTGATCTTCCCAAAGCATGACTCTGGTTATGTCGCTCCTTTCTTCAAAGACCTGATATTTTCCCTTTGCCTGCCAAACGTCAAAACTTTTTTACTTAAGGATCAAAACTTCTCTAAACTGGTGCCAAGCTACTTTTCCAATCTTTTATCTCCCATCAACCTCTTATACCTACACCTTGTGCCCTCCAATCATCCTTCATAATCTCTATCTACTTTTATACAATGTGTTAGTCAACTCAGGTTGCTATAACAAAATACCGTAAACTGGGTGGCTTAATCAACAGACATTTCTCACAGTTCTGGAGGCTAGAAAGTCCAAAATCAAGATGTTATAAAATTCAGTTCCCAGTGAGGGCCCTTTTCCTGGCTTGCAGACTATCTTCCTGTGTGTCCTCATGTGCTGAAGAGAAAGAAAGCTTTGTTCTGTCTTCCTCTTCTTATAAGGAAGCTAATCGTATCATGTGGACCCCATCCTCATGACTTCATCTAAACCTAATTACTTCCCAAAGGTCCCACCTCCAAATACCATCACATTAGCAGTTAGGGCTTCAACATATGAATTTGGGGAGACATGAACATCCAGTTCATAACATACAGCATTAAGAAAATGAAATAAAACCACATTCATATAGATATATATGTTGTAATGATGTCTTTTTTTAAAAAAATCAATTGCCAATTGATTTCAATTGCATTGAATTGAATTGAAATCAATTACCAAAAAATAATAATAATAATTGCTTTCTTTATGATCCATGCCTAAGGTATACAATGTAGAATAGATCATCCTTGATTAAGGTTGTCCAGGGGAAAGACATATTCTAAGGCAGATAAAACAAATACAGTATATGTCCTCAATAATTCTTCAGCCTATAATGTAAAATACTAAACCAAATGAACACAACACAAATATTGAGCTAGATCAACACTCAGCTAAACAGATGAGTTTTCTGAGTTGCATGGTATACAAGTTTAGATTAAGGGCATTTTAGGGGAGAGTCACAGAAAGGAAGGTGGCAGAGTTTCATAATCATTGTTCAACAAATGGACTTGGAAGTCAATGACTATAAGAGGAGCCAGGAGCCTTCCAAAAGAGCTTAACACAATTCTCTCTAAAGGCTGATCTTTACTCAGACTGACATATGGAAAAAGAGTCTTTGAGTACTAATGCTTCATCCTAGCTAGACACAAGGCAAATGCTCTGAAATAACTGCTGAATTGAAGTCCATTGATCAATGTTTATACATATGGGGAAATCGCCAACCCTAATATAATGCATGGCTGAAATTAATCCTAAACCCTGAGAAAGTCTGATGAGAATGGAGAATGTGGGGCTGGACAAGAGTGTGCCTTTATTTGATGTTTATAATGGTAGAAACAATCTTATTTTTCTACTATTATAAACATCTGTAGTGCTGGAAGGAGACAGCAGTAAAGAACCCCAAATACTTATAGATGACTAGAGTAGAATGAACATGTCTGGAAGATAGAATTGATCCTGCCTTCTAGAGTACATAACCTGTTACTTGACAGAAATTTGTATTTTGGCATTGTTTACCACCAGCAAAGCTTGGTAAGCTCACCCCAGCAACTTCAGAAGATCCAGTCTATCTGTCCTTCTACTAGGTCAAAGAAGCTTAAACAAAAGGAACATGGAACATAGGCAATTGCCCTACTTACTTGGTTAACATATAGAATGTGGTGAATTCAGGCCTTAGAGTAGTTTTTTATTCTTTTAATCTTGAATTATCTGATTTTATACTTTACATTAATCAAGCTAACCAATTCACTAGGTTCATCATAGGGATATATATATTTTATATATATATAGTATAAATATATGTATTTTATATATATAACATACATATATATATCTAGAGAGAGAGAGTTTATAGTATAATCAATGTATGAAATTCTTTATGCCCAAATGCCGAAAATGTCTAAGTTGAAAGTATTTTAGATTAATTTATATATTGAACAAGATTTTATAGAACTTCACTATTGACAGATTATAAGTAAAGAAAGTAAATTATGGTTTTTACCTAGAAGTGCTAAGGGAGATTTTTCAGGTTGATATCATGGTAGGTAACCATGGATTCTCCACATGCACCTTAGTGCCTGAGGTAGATGACCCATTGAAAGGACCACATCCAGAAGTAATATCTTCTACCATTCTTAGGGAACTTTTAGCAAATTTAAATTTTATTATGTATATATTCATTGTACCACTAAACTTCTGCATTAAGAAATAAAAACTAACTCCAGAGGGTTTAAGAAGAATAGCTATTTAAGAAGAATTGAGTAGAACTAATAGAATTGCCAGGAAGGCTGAAGTCTTGGAGTAAACAACCAAAAATAATGCCCAGAATCAGGCTACAGAGCAGTTCTGGGGAATACATACATCATTGCAAATTGCTTCCAACTTCCAGGATTGTCCACAAACACTGCTGGCCAGTGTCATAAATGTCGAGTCTTGCTAGGTGTACTGCTTCCTGAGAAACTCAACATTGTGAGAACAATCACAAGAGAGAATTCACCTCATCCCTGAATCTTTTTGTTCAGAGTGGTTGCACCTGATACCAGGAACCAGAGTCTTGCCCTTGGTGCAAGGTTGGCTGGGTAAGTATCTGAATACTCAGATTCTATAGAGGGAGAGAGTTCTTATCTCTCACAAAGTCTCATCAAGTGAAAAATTCCCTGAACATAGGAAGAGGGTTTGGATTATATAAAACCAAAAAGAATGAAAACTATTCATTACATTTGTACTGGTTTCACTATCTTTACTAGATTCATTGTAACACCCATGGAAGGAGATACCAAATCATATATCTTTGTATCACAAAAATTAACTCTCACAGTGTTTAAACTGCTAAGATACTCGATAACAATTAGTTGTATGAACAGAACCATGGTATAAACCATCTTCTACAAAGGTGAATTTAGTGTATGGTCAGCCTAACATAATATCCATTTCATTGTGCACTTCTATAAAACAGTTTAAGTTATAACTAAGAAATTGCAAGTATGCAAAAATATTGGGTTCCTGAGACCACTAATTCTTTCTAATTTGATAATATTTGTTCTGACTACTTTTTCTTATTATCTAGAAACATTTCATAGCCAAAATATGTGTTAAAAAATGAACAGCACAATAATCTGCCTGTGCTTATTTCTTCACTTCATTGTATTTGGCCTTTCTTAATGCTAAGAAGTTACTATGATTTTGGTAAGGTTCACATCACGTTCACTAAAGTTTGGACATAATTTCTCTGAAATTGAGCCTTTCAACTAGGAAATCTCTGCCTTAAAGTTTATACTTCAGTCAGAAATTTTCTCCAAGAAAAGAAAACATATTCAGAGCAATTTACAAATTTTGCCAAAGCTTAACAAAAAGAAACTCAATTTTTTAAACTCTAGTATCTGGTCAAGAAATAAGAAAATCTTGTACAAATATGGGTGAGTATCAGTTAGAGCCACTCAGAGGTGGGTGTTTTTTTTTCCATATGAACAACCGTGCTGACTGTCAATAGTCTAGCACATTCACATGGGCATTTAGTTCAAGCAAAATATGTCTCTGAAACTCATCATCAGAACCCAAGTCTTCACAGAGCTTCTCCTTTGACGATCACCTGTACCAATATTGACATTATGGGAATCTCAGAGATCCCTGTGTCCAATATGGGTATTCCTGAGTAACTTCAATCTAGTCAGTGACAAATGCAGTCCTACCTTGGATCTTCCCAAGAAAATCATCCAAAATTCCTTAGTGGCCAATTATGGGAATTGACTTACATCCTCATAAACTCTAAACATCATTGGGATCTAACCAGGGCTTTCCAAAGAACTTTCTGATTGACACATGTCTATCTACTTCCCAAAACTTCCCTGGAAAAGGGTAAGAGTCAAAGCAAATGAGTCACCCAGTTAGTATTAAATGTCAAGTTTATGCCTACTCAGTGCTAAACATTCTGAGCTAAAAGAAAAAAAAAGAGTTAGAAAACAATACTCTCCACCTTCAGTGCACATGTATTTTCTTTGGAAAGACAAAAGTAATACAAAGGATACACATCAAACTCAATTAAATACTAAATGGATGACATTGGACTAGAAGCATAGGTCATGTGTTTTCTTCCTGTTTAAGGTCATACTTCAGGTTGGGGAAGGAAAATATGGAAAATGTTGCTGATTAAATAGGTGGTATCAAAGAACAAGTTTCCAGATATGATTTATAACTCCAAAATCGAAGGCTGCTGGCCAGCAAGGGACACATCCCATGAAAAACGAGAAGAAACAAATTACACCATGATCCTGAAGACTTTAAACAAATGGCTAAGAGAGATGAAGATAAATGTCTAGATTATACTGTGGAAGGATACAATGAAACTACAGAAAGACAAATAGTGGATGAGAAACCCTCCCCCTGCCAACCAAAAAATAAAATAAAATAAAACAATAGAGTTTAAGGGTTTAGAAGGAAACTGTATGAGTATTAGTTTCCTAGGATGGCCACAACAAATTACCACAAACTGGATGACTTTAAAACAACTGTGTATTCTATTCTCTCATAGTTCTACAGGCTGGAAGTCAGAAATTAAAGTATAAGCAGGGTTGGTTTCTGCTGGCAATCCTTGGCATCCCTTGGCTTATAGATACCTCATTCTAATCTCTGCCCCTGTCTTCACATGCCCTCCCTGCCTGTCTTCACATGTGTGTGCACACACATATTCCCCACTTTTCATAAGAGCACAAGTCATATTGGATTTAGGGCACAATCTGATCCAGTATGACTTCATCTTAATTTGGCTACATGAGCAAAGACCCTATTTGTAACTGAGGCCACACTCACAGGTTCCACATGGACATGAATTTTGGGGGAACATTATTCAACTCAGCACAGTAGGCTACATGAGGGAGGAAGACTAGGATTATCTTATTCACCACTGTGACCCCCAGTACCTAGCCAATGGTGGGAGATTATACACACACACATATTATATATAAATAATATGTGTATATATGTATATGTATGTATATATTTATGTATATAGGTACTAAACAAATGAATTGTCCTAATGTCACTGCATAAGCTAATAAGCTACATATATCAAATAAATTTGATATTTTAATATAAAACACTAAAAATATTATAAGTCTTCCCAAGATTGATTGGATGAAACTTGTGACAAGAATTTAGTGGTGGAGGGTATACATTATCAAAAAAGCAAAAAAAAAAAAAGCAGATTTTAAAGTTAGGTTAATAAAAATCAAGATGGCAAATTCTTTTAATAAAATCTAGGACCTGAATATGGAAGTACACGATGGAGAGAACTTTAAGGACCAGATAAATAATAGAGAAAAAGAAATAATATGTTTATGACAACATTCCACAAACTACTTGGCCAGAGAAAAATCATGCTGATTTTCTCTGAAGACCACATTCTGTCTAATTCACTGTTTTCCTCTAGACTTAACATCACAAAAAAGGAGAAAACTGTGTCGATCAATGGAAACGTGAAGTGTCTTACCAGGGTAATAAGCCGTCTTAAGGTCAGCAGGTATAAAGTTACAGTTAGACAGGAAGACCAAGTTCTAGTGTTCTAGTTAATGATAATATATGGCATATTTCAAAACAGCTAAAGAGAGGATGTTAAGTGTGTTCACCACAAAGATATAATAAATATTGGCAGGGATAGTTATGCTAATTACCCTGACTGGATCATTCCACAATGTATACATGTATCAAAACATCACAGTGTACCCCATAAACATATATATTTATTACTTGTCAATTAAAAATAAAATAAAACTTAAATAAATAAAATATTTTTTTAAAAAGAGTTCATAGTAAGTGAGAAATGAAACACCAAATACAGTCAGCCATTTATCCCCCACACAAATTATTCAAAGCACAGAGAAAATATAGCACATTCTCTCTCTGGGTTGTATGGAGGAAGAAGAGGATCCAAGAGAGAAGAGCAATAATGATTCTTTTTACTTTAGTGCCTGTCATGTATCTGGCACTTTATATGTACTTCCATATAATCCCTACCACAACCCTTCAGGTCAGAAAAGAGAGAAGAGTCAAAAATGCAAATTACTCACACACTCTCCAAGCAATTATCAAATCTTTCTGGGCAAAACCAGCAAAGTCTCCCTGTTCTGACAAGAAGACAGAAAAACAGGGGAAAGGATCAAGTCCAAGAAAGAGATCAAGACAACACAGAAAAGAGACAGACAGATAGAGGCCAGCAGAGAGACAGAGAAAGAGATGCAGAAACAGAGTGAGACAGAAAAAGAGACCAGAGAAAAAGAAGTGACAGAGGGACCCAAAGATGGGGAAAGGGAGAGAGAGAGAGAAGCACAGAACAATAAAGACAGAGAGAGAGAGACAGAGTGATAAATTACTACAGAAGTAGAAGGGAACAGGATGCTGTTTATTTTGAGTTGGGATGGCCAATGCCACATGCAGGGATTTTTTCTCCTGGAACTTGGGGCTTTGTGAAGATATATTGCTAATATGAGTTCTACAAAAGAAAATTCGAACAAATAGGAACGGTCCAACTAAAGTTAAGTGGTTATTTAAATAAGGGTAATTATACTGCATTGTTGACTATTATAAAGTCACAGGGCTTCAAAACATTATATATAAAGATCAATGATTTGGGTCATACGTCAATATGAGCATATCTGTTAGAGTGGTTTGACTGTAATAGAAGCTCAACCTTTAAGAGCTTTAAGAAATATGAAATTTTATTTGTTAATATAACTAGAAGTCCAGAAGCGGAGGGGAGTGCTTCAGATGTTATGAGTGGGATTTAAGCTTTGTTGACCTATGATTATTTCAGAAATGCCCTCTGCCATGGGTCAACTTCATTCTCACATTGAATTTCTCATGGTCACAAGAAGGGGTGTTGCTGAGAAAAGTTTAGCCTTCATTCTTAAACCAAACAGGCAACGAGTTTAGGATTGCCCTAAATAGGTTAGACCAGTCAGAATTCAGCCCTGGAATTAGAACATATCTCTAAAGCCATGTCATTGCTTCATGGCAGGGAAGGAGTGGATTCTAAGTTGCTTATTAATCCCAATGCCCACTACAATAAACCAACAATATGACAAGATGATGAAAGGAGGTACAGTGACAAAGGAACCATTATTATTCAACACCTGTGATATGCAGACACTTGATGTACCTTATTTTATGTATTCTTTATAATAACACCATGAGATGGGGCTTATTAACATTTTAGAAATAAGGATACTTATACTCAGAGGTTAAATGAATTATTCATAGAAACATTAGGGCAAGACCAGTCCTCTTTCCACTAGCATATGATCTGAGATGCTGATAGCCTGCTGTAATTTAATGATGTAGCATGACCCTGATGTAACTCCAGAATATAAAGATTTTGCCTTGACATCATCACCATCATGTGTTCTTAACTGTTCTTCCCCTCCAATATTGACCACATTGTGGAAATTCTGCCCCCACAGTCCTCATGATTTCTCTGGTTCACTCTTGCTATGGTGAAGAAGGGAAATTTCTCACAGTGACTCTGGTACTAAAACTTTATTTGAGTTCTTTCTTTCTTTTTATTTTTTGGGGGGGCGGTTTCACAACCAACTCTTTTTACCTCTTTTTTTTTTAATTTCAGAATATTACAAGGGTACAAATGCTTTGGTCACATAAATTGCCTTTGCATCACCCAAGTCAAAGCTAGAAGCATGCCCATCCCCCAGACAGCCTGCACCACACCCATTAAGTGTGAATTTACACATCCCCTTTGCCCCCCATCCAACCCCTGATGAATGTTACTTCCATACGTGCACATTAGTATTGATCAATGAGTACCAATTTAATAGTGAATATATGTAGTGTTTGTTTTTCTATTCTTGTGATACTTCACTTAGAATAATGGGCTCCAGATCCATCCAGGATAACATAAGAGGTACTGTGAAATGTAACACACATACAGCAAAGTGCAGAAAACATAAATGTACACATCAATGAATGACCTCACACAACCTTGTCAGCACCTCAAGTCCTGCCCTGGTGTCTCCTCCCCATCACTGTCCCTTGAAGGTAGCCATTATCTTGACTTCTGAACATGTGCACACACATTTCTTCTGAGTGTATATCTAGGAGTCGAATTGCTGGGTCATAGTGTGTACACATAAGACTTAGTAGATAATTCCAATCTGTTGTTTCAGGCTCTGAAGTGGTTATACCAATTTATTCTGTCAACAGCAGTTTGTAAGGGTTCCCATGGCTCCCCATCCTCACCAACACTTCATAGTGACAGTCTAATGCTAGCCACTCTAGTGGGTGTGCAGTGGCATCTCCTTGAGTTTTTAAATTTGTATTTTTCTGATTGCTGATAATGTCAAACAGCTTTTCTCATGTTACTGATAAATTTGGACATTCTCTTTTGCAAACAGACTTTCCAAATCTCTTTCCCATTTTTTAATTGGGTTCTTTACCTTTCTTATCTTTTAGAAGTTATTTATATAGTTCTGCTTATGATTTCTTTGTCAGTTACATGAACTAAAAATATTTTCTCTGGGTTTATGGCTTTTCCTTTTATTCTCTATCACAGACACATACAGAGTTTAGCATGTAGAATATTTATTAAGGAATCCTTTATGGCTCAATAACTGTTGGGGGTATAGCTCAGTGGTAGAGCATTTGACTGCAATAACTGTGGAAGGGAGAAGCCAGAAACAGGATTGAGCAGACAGAGAAGTCAACCTATAATCCACAACCAACAATGGCCTCTGCTGAGCCCACAGAGAGCTTTGGAGTAAGACTGGCCCTTCAGGGTTGCCCCCAGTTGTGTGGAGATAGCAGATCTTTGCACTCCCGCATCAAACATTCATTGGCCATATGCCACTCTGGGAAGGGCGTGATCTTGGGCAAGGTAGCTCTCTGGAGCAGAGACAATTCCTGAAGGAAATGATAGCTGCTGGGTGGCTGACAACAGCACTCCCAAAAAGTGAGGCAACAGGGTCTTTAGTGAAGAAGAATCTCAGGGACATATTTGAGTGTTCACCACACTCTCCTAATGGTGGCTTTGTTTAGTTTAGTTTTGTTTTGTTTTTGAGGAGCAGCAGTTGTTAATTTTAGTGTAATCCAATTTAATAATCATTTCCCTTACCTTTAGTACAGTTTGTTTCCTGTTTAAAAAATTTTCTGTGCTCAAATTCATGAAAATATTATCTCATGTTTTCTTCCTATTCGGATATACAATCTACTTGAAAATTGACTGTTTATGTGTAATGTGAGTGAGGTTTCATTTTTTTCTACATCAATTTCTAACTCTTCTCAGTAACAATATATCAGATAAATAGAATAGAATTAGTAACAGTCAATCAGGAGAAAGTCAGGTGACTCTTATAAATGCCTAGGGAAATATAGTCATTTGAGAGAATGATGGGGAAAAAGTATTAATAAGAGCAGATTCTACTTGAGGCTCCTGCCATGTTAAGTAGGAATCTCAATAGTCTTTTATGAATCAGTTGGAAACCTTTACCTGTAGGGATTAAATTGAAAGAGATAAACATAAAGTAATAGGTGTATCCTAGGAGCTCAATAAACGGTAGCTATCCATATTATTCTGGGGCTCTGGTCAGCTCTAACACCTAGCTTATTCGGCATATTGTAGGTTATCACATTCTCATCTGAGTAGAACATATTTTACATTTTCCTTTTTCTACTGGAGAAAAAAAGAAAAAGCTCATCATTTCTCTCATCTGTCTTACTTTAACCATGCCCTATAGAATCAGATAAGACCTGACCGGTAGCCAGAACAACATTCGCTACAGGATGTTACAACACCTGTTTAAAAGCAGATGAGCTGTGTGCTGCCATTCCAGGAGCAGACAAATGGCAAGTCACTGAGCCCAGAGTGGAACTTGGCCAATATAGATTCTACCATCACATTTTCCAGGCTTCCAACATTTTGCAAAATAAATTCTGAGCAGCTCAGTAATGCAAATAATTTACGAAGAATTTATGTGCTCCAAAAACACATATGCACATGAGGAAAGAGCAGCTTCAGCTCAACTGCATTTTTCTTCACTAGAGTGACATTTAATCAAGATGCAACATCCAAAAGGCAAAAAGCATGTAATATGATGCCTTCTTGATCCTGAAGATTTCTAATTGCTCCCCTAATTCCAATAACAAGAGCCTCTTCCTCAGCCTCACAGCTGAGGTCTTGTTCAACAGTTAAAAAAAAACGAAAAACAAAAAAAAACTATGTATCAGCAAGTTGTGTTCACCTAGCAACAACAAAAACACTACCACTGTTTGTACCATTGTGATGTATATTATTATTATTATTTTTTTTTTTTGAGACAGAGTCTCACTCTGTTGCCCAGGCTAGAGTGAGTGCCCGTGGCGTCAGCCTAGCTCACAGCAACCTCAAACTCCTGGGCTTAAGCGATCCTCCTGCCTCAGCTTCCCGAGTAGCTAGGATTACAGGCATGTGCCACCATGCCCAGCTAATTTTTCTATATATATTTTTAGCTGTCCATATAATTTCTTTCTATTTTTAGTAGAGACGGGGTCTCGCTCTTCCTCAGGCTGGTCTCGAACCCTGACCTCAAACGATCCACCCGCCTCGGCCTCCCAGAGTGCTAGGATTACAGGCGTGAGCCACTGCGCCCGGCCTATATTATTTATTAACAAGGAGTTGGGTTGTTAACAAGCTCCACAGCATCACCAAAGACCCATGCTCCTTTCAACCCCCCTTCCATTATCCTCAGGGTATTGATTTCCATAGCTTCATGGTTGCGACCAACTGCTAATCTTCCAGATAGAGTATCTTTAAACGTCAGCATTCAAAACTACTTTTATTTATTCTATTTTTAATCTAAGATTTAAAAAAAAGCTTTCCCCCAATTTCCCATTTCCCCACCCCCACCCCAGCATAGTAGACTTTCCATGCATCTCACCATCCTGGGACATGCTTGCTCTTAGTTTCAATCACTGGTGAAGTGAAAAGAATTGTCACAATTTACTTAGATCTACCACGATTTATGATTCACCACCTAAACCAGGCACATTGTTCCTTAAACAATGTTGGGGTTCTGACTTCAAGAAAGGAAGGCTAATAGCTCTTGAGTGGGCAACCAACTGTGTCTGCCACAAACACCTTGTTATGGGGTAGGGGGAAGCCTAGAAGGAAAAACGCCAAATGCAAATTGTCTTTGGATGCCAAGATTTCGTGGGTGTGTGTAGGGAGATAGGAGGGTGATTTTTCTTTTTCTTTCAAGTGTTATATAAGTTTTCTACAGTAACCATGTATTGCTTTTATAATTAAGGAAAACACTTCCTTGGAAAGGAAAAGGCACCTATAATTTCTATAACCTACCAGAGAAATTGAAGGGCAAACATCCCAAACTTTAACCAGCTCAGAATGTCCCTGGAACTCTTGAGGAAAGTCTGAGGACTGAATCCAAATGGGAGGGGGACTGTCTGTCCTCTGCAAGGCTCCTCACTGTCATCAACACATACTTGGGAGGCAGAGTCTGGCTGCTCCTACAAACCCCTCCCAATATCTTCGGAGTCTGTTGATAACCTATGTTTAGGTTGTGGCCACATGCTCGGTAGCAATATCTTTAGAGAATAATTCTGACTGTAATTTTCAGTAAAAATAATCAGTTACCATCTGCCTGCGCAGCAGAGACCCAGATGGGCTTATTGCTGGAATGGCATCCTATTTGGATGGGCAGTGTAAACTAGACGGAACTGTTTTTTGGCAGTTCCACCCTTGAAATCCTAAACTCAGCTTTAGGATGAGCTTGTTGTGTTGTATCAGTGTATTTGTGTTGTGGGGATAAGAAATAGCCATGAACAAGAGGGACAGAGAATAGCAACAGGCTTCTGCTGTCACTATGGGGTTTTCTTTCATTATCAAATGATATGGGATCCTCTGAACAGAGAATCGCTGTATATTTGTTGGCTCAGAAAAGTAATTCTGAAACTAAATACACCTTGCAGGCTATAAGGTGAAGGATGGAACAAAAATAAACTAGCAACTGTGGTTAAAATATTTGATGTATTGTTATTCTGAATTTAGAAATACATCATTACTACTAATAGTAATAATAATAATTTCAATTTATCTGGTTTTCAGTAACATTCCAAATTTCATGCTGAGAGCCGTAATAAATTATCCCATCTAATCCTTAGAGCAGCTCTAAAAAGGAGGAATTATTAACCTCATTTTGCCAATGAAGAAACAGTCTCAGAAAGGATATATAAATTTCCCAAAGTCACAGAATTAAAATGTGATCGAGCTAAGCTTTGAAATCTTCTCTAACTCCAAATTCTATGCACTTAAACACAACTGCTCCCTGCACCTGCCATCTCCAAAAAGTGAACATCCAGTCAAGGAGGCAAAGTAATCTTCAGGTCCTGAGGCCAGAGCTAATATTAAAAATAATAGTAAATTAGTGGCAGAAAGGAAAGGAGACTTATGAAAATCTTACACCAAGGCTCTCCTATATAAACATCTTTCACTCCATGAAAATTATTTAAAAATAAAATAGCCATATTTATCACAAGACCAATGCCTGCATCATCTCAGGGCTTTGTAACATCCCCAGCAGCGATGAAAATGATGACACGTACACCCTGAGAATTTAATGAACATTATATTACCTGAAGATAATGGCAATGGCAAGCCCCAGATGAATTCCAGCCTTTCCTCTATTTTACACTTATAGCCCAGTTTCTGCAGGAAATAATTATGTCTCCTTCTCTGACAAATTAACTGCAGCAGTGGAAGCCATAATTTTCCTAGACTGCCCTAAGGCAATTTGGGAGTAAAGTACTTAAAGGATGGTCAAGCAGAGAACAAATCACAATCCAAGAGCTGCTATAGTGGAGTTAGAAATAGAAGCAAACTGACTACCACGCTGTTGTGGCTTGACATTTGGATCTGATTGCTTAGAGGGAGTTTTCAACAAACACTTAATCTATGTGAGTCTCTGTTTGGGGGAGAGATATCTGTAGATAGGGGAGATTGTCAAATTGGGCTCTACTTCTACCCCACACAAAACCATTTCTGTTTCATAAATGTAACCAAAAGGTGCATTTTAACCTGTGTCACTTTATGAGTGAGGTTGACATAAGTTCAAAAGATTAAAAGCTATTTTTAGACTTTTTCCCACCTCCAATTTTAACCAAGTAAATGGTACTGAAATTGCCTTCCTATTGTATATAACTAGAAAATAGGACAAAAAGCTGTTTTCTGATACTGAACAACAGGCAATCAGTTGAGGAATACAAACAATGAAAGAAGGAGAAAAAAATCAAGGCAATCCCTGAATTTCTGCTTGGTGATATCTGAACCATGGTAGAGGGTAGGGGATCCTATAATGGTATATTGAGTTGAGTAGACAAAGACCATAGTTTAGCGAGGCTGACATAGCTGGAATTTGCAGGGTAGAGTATCAGAGAAGATATCCTTCTGTACAGAAAGATCCCTAGAAATCTGTGTAGGGTTCCCCTGAATGTACTGCTGAAAACTAAGGGGAAAAAGTGTACAGTAAAACTCAAAAAGTTGGGCAAAGATCTACCAGGGAATCATGAGCTAAATAATTTCCACAACTCACAATGGAATAAGAAACATTCTAGTTTTGTCCATTCTGGGGAAATGAAATTTTTGTTGTTGTTGCTTTTTATCACACAGGGATTCAATAAAAATCCCTAGAAGGATGGCAAAGTAAAGTCAAACAGCCTGCCAAAATGAAGCTTTAACACAATGCTCAAGGAAAGTTATGGAGACAAAATGATGCATGAGAAAACCCCAAGCCCTCATCTGCCCATGAAAACATTTAAAAAAAACCCCAAAAACTAAAAACTGAATAAAATAACCTCATAGGAGCTCTTAAAAACAGTCAAAGTTCTGCAAGAACAAAGTGGACACTCAACTGAGAAAAAACTACTTTTAAACCAGGAAGACGTTTTGTGGCATTTTTACTTGCCTTTGTCCTATCTGCTCTCTGATACAGTGTGGTCTTAGTCTGGAGATAGTGGCACTCCGGCTCCCAATTCCCTCTCTCAAACCAAAGAGAGTAAAGCAGGGCTTATTTGCAACATTTTAATTTATCTGGGTGATGCTTGTAAGAGTGATCTATAGCTCACCTAATTTAGATCTCAGGCAGGAGAAGTGGGAGGCATTTTTCTTGAAAACAGCAAGGAGAATTAAATTAAATAAAAAATAACAAAATGGAACATTCAGAGATTAAAAAGATATATCTAAAATGAAAAATTCACAGATGGGATCGACAGCACTTTAAATACTGCAGAATAAAAGACTGATGAACTTGAACACATTGCAATAGAAATTATTCAATAAAAGCCATTTTCACTGTGGTTAGGTGATAGCTCGTGGTTTTGATTTGCATTTCTCTGATGATTAGTAATGTTGAGCATTTTTTCCTATATGTTTATTGGCCATTAGTCTATCTCCTTTAGAAAAGCTTCTGTTGATGTCCTTTGCCTGCTTTTTAATGGGGTTCTTTGATTTTTTTTCTTGTTGGTTTGCTTGAGTTCTTTGTAGATTCTGGTTATTAGCCCTTTAACAGATGTATAACATGCGAATATTTTCTCCCATTCTGTAGGTTGTTTGCTCTGTTTATTGTTTCCTTGGCTGTGCAGAAGCTTTTTAATTTAATCAAGTCCCATTTATTTGTTTATTTTTGTTGTTGCTGTGATTGCCCTTGTGGTCTTCTTCATAAATTCTTTGCCTAGACTGATATCTAGAAGACTTTTTCCAGGATTTCCTTCTAGGATTCTTATGGTTTCATGTCTTAGATTTAAGTTTGTTATCCACCTTGAATTAATTTTTGTAAGTGGTGAGAGATATGGATCCTGTTTCAGTCTTCTACATGTGGTTATCCAATTTTCCCAGCACCATTTATTGAATAGGGATTCTTTTTTCCAGTGTATCTTGCTGGCTACTTCATCAAAGATCAGATGGCAATATGTGAAGGGTTTTATATATGGGTTCTCAGTTCTATTTCATTGATCTATGTCTCTATTTTTGTGCCAGTACCATGCTCCTTTGGGGGACTGCAAACTAGTGCAACCTCTATGGAAAATAATATGGAGATTCTTCAAAGAACTTCAAGTAGACCTACCATTTGATCCAGCACTCCCACTACTGGGTATTTACTCAAAGGGAAAAAAGTCATTTTATTGAAGACACGTGGACCAGAATGTTTATTGCAGCACAATTCACAACTGCAAAGATGTGAAATCAACCCAAGTGCCCATCAATTTATGAGTGGATTAATAAAATGTGTTCTATGTACACCAAGGAGTACTACACAGCCATTAGAAAAGAGAATTAATACCTTTTGCAACAATCTGGATGGAACTGGAGACCATCCTCCTAAGTGAAGTATCACAAGAACGAATAAACAAACACCACATGTACACACTATTAAATTGGAACTAACTGATCAGCACTCATATGCACAGATGGAAGTAAAACTCAATGGAATCATGCAGGTAGGGGAGTGATCAGGGAAATCATACCTAACAAGTACAATGCACACTATCTGGGTGATGGGCACACTTATAACTTTGACTCAAGCAGTACAAAAGCAATCCATGCAACCAAAACATTTGTACTCCCAATTTTTTAAAAAAATTGGGGCAATAAGAAAGAAAAGAAAGAAAGAAAGAGAAAAAAGGCTGGAAAAAAATTAACAGGGCCTCAGTGGCCTGGGGGACAAAATCAAGTAGTCTAATATATTCACTGGAGTCCCAGAAGGTAAAAAGCTAAAAAATTTGACAAAAGAATGGACAAAAATGCTCAAAAATCAATAAAAACTATGAAGTCACAGAGCCAAAAGGTTTAAAAAACTTCTGTAGGATAAACATAAGAAATCCACATCAAAGCATACCATAATGAAGTCATTGAATACCAAAGGTAAGTAGATAATCTTAAAAGCATCTGTAGGAAAAAAGAAATATTAAATGTAGGAGAACAATGGTAAAGAAAACTCATCACTAGCCTCTCATTAGAAATAATGCAAGCTGGAAGACAATGGAAAAATATAATATTCTGAAATGGGAAAAAACTAGCAGCCTCAAATTCTACATCCAGTGGGAAAAAATATACTTCAAAAATGAAGGGGTGTAGGCACCAAGATCTTGGTTTCTAAACACTCTTTTTTAATAAAAAAGAAGAAATCCCTAGAGAATTGGTGGCACAAAAAACATACGATTATCCTGGAGTATCTTGTGGTGCCAGAAAGGAAGGAAGAGAGAAGAAAGGGAGGGCGGTAGAAGGAAGGAGGGAAGGAAGGAAGGAAGGAAGGAAGGAAGGAAGGAAGGAAGGAAGGAAGGAAGGAGGGATCAGAACCTTTTGAAAGAGCACAGAATCCAACCTTAAAGAGCTCTCAATGGCTAGGGTAAAGTTGAAACTAAATAAATAATTATAATATTGTATTATAACCCAAAGAATAAAATATCCACAAGTCCACACTAATATAAATAAACAATTGATAAATAAGAAAGAAAGGGAAACTCTTCCTTACAAAAATTCAAATTAATTAGTGTAGAAGAAATAGAAATATCACCATTATAAAACCACAATCATAATTGCTGAAAGATCCACAGAAGAATGCTAAAGCTAGCAGGTAAAAATTGAAAGAGAAACAGGATATTTGCATAGAGAAAAGAGATTGCCTCCAAAATATTTATTAATTTGAAAGGGGAAAATAGTAACTTTACGCTGGAGAAAACTGGTAAACATCACCTTGACCATGAGATAAAGATTAACCTCACCAGTAATGAGACATATTGACATCATGCACCCCATGATATGGTGTATTTATAAGGCCACATCACCTTGGTAATACTATTGCCAAAAATGTATAACCACAGTCTAATCATCAGAAAATATCAGACAAACTCATATTGGGAATATTTTACAGAATACCTGACCAGTAATGTTCAAAAATGCCAAGGTCATGAAAGACAAGGAAAGACTGAGGAAAATGTTATAGTTTGGAGAAGATGATGAAAACATCACAACTCAATTCAATGTTGGATATGGGATTGGATCTTGGAACACAAAAAGGGTGTTGGTGAAAAACTGAGGAAATCTGAATAAAGTGTGTAGTTCAATCAATAGTATTATACCAATATTAATTTCTTAGTTTTGATAATTATTCTATGGTTATGTAAGATGTCAACATTAGTAGAAGATGCATAAAGAATATATAGTTCACTGTATAATTTTTGCAACTTTCTGTAAGCCTAAAACTTTTAAAAATATAATGTTAAAAGTGAAGCACAAGCAGTGTTTGGAAGCATACCATGTGAATTGAATTCTAGCTCTGCTCCTTACAATTTTGTACCATTATGAAATTTACCTAATCTTTTTGAGCCTCTGTTGCCTTAAAATAGAATATAGATAGTGAGAGTATGAACCTCAGATATTTGTGTAGAGGAACAAATGAAATAATACTTATAAAAGACATAAACAGTATTCAAACCTTAGCTATTATTAAATACTATTATTTTTGTCCAGCTGAAATTTTAAATTTTAATGCAGTGTTTTCATCTATGGTTTCTGAGTTTGCTTTACTTAGACAGACACTCCCCACTCCAAAGCTATAAAAAGTTTGCCTATTTTTTCCCCTGAGACTTTTATAGTTCATTTTTATGTTTAAATCTTTGGTCCATGTGGAATTTATTTAAATGTAAGAAGTGAGTTTAAAGCTCACTTTTTTCTTTTTCTTTTTAAAGATGGCCAGACATTTGTTGTAACATCACTTATTAAATAATCTTATTAAATAATCTTTTTTTCATGGACCAGTTTTCATGCTCTGAAGCACACTAGGACACAGAAATTTTTCAGCTTGGCCCCTACACCTACAACGTGGGTTTAGGTAAAATGGCTTATGTTGAACAGTGTTGAAAAGCAAGTGTGAACATAGCATAGAACCCCATAAGGGGTTGTCATAAATATCAATTTATCCATAAATACATAGTTTCTCTAGTAAATATTAAACTGTTCCTTCTGAGGATACCAGTGAATTTCCAATCACCACATCTGACAGCTCTTCTCACCCCTTCCATGACGCTTGGTAATCTTTTTGTGAAAATGCTCTCCTTTGGCTTCTACATCTAAGACAGGAATTAGATGCTTGTTGCTATTATCCAGAGGTGTGGATGAGACCAGAAATACACTCTCACCCTATTCTACTACTATTCTGACTCTTCCCTTCTCCTTCTCTTTTACTGTCTTCTCTAAATTCTTTTTCTTAACTCAGATCTAAAGTGAGTGCTCGTCAAAGTTTGTCTTTATTACTCTTCTTATTTTACCTGCTCTCCCTGAGCATTCCTATCCATTTACATCATCAATTACTACTAATGGGCTTCTCATTCCACATTTATCCCTCCAAGTCATATCTCCTGACTCAAGGCAATTTCCTAAGAGGCAGAGACTGAGACCAGGATTCTTGTTCAAGTGATTTATTAGTAGCTAGCTTCATGAGAAAGGAAGTGGGAAAGCTAGATAGGAGAAAATCCTAAGCAAGGATGTGTTTTCTCTTGGAGGCTAGTGGTAACACCTTGAGTCAAGGTGACCAGCCTCTTTTACCGCAATGTCAGTCAGTCATTGGTTGCTGGCTCCTCCTGGAGAGGGGTTGGAGATGTATTTCCTGAATGAGATGGCTCTTGTTCAGCAGAGAACAATTATCTGGAGAAAGGGCAGTTCTGAGCCTTTAGCAACCAAAATTTATAGTATTTATGGGATTGATGTACCCAGAAAGGGGATCTAGGCAGGGCAAGGTATCTAATCCAACACTTGCTTCTCATACTAAGTTCATGCTATCTACGCACAGCTTCTCTAGGACTCTAGTGGGTCACGAATTCTAGAAAACTTCTAAAAGAAGAAATAGTGGCAGAAACTACTGCCACTACTGCTATAGTTGGTCCTGAGAACTAATGGTCATCATCTTTCTCTTCTTCTACCCATATTAGATTCCCCTCCATTTTGGCTAGTACTTCTGCTGGTCTAGGTGGCTTGCCTGGTAAAATGATCCAGAGCCTCTTCCCCGAGGGTTCTGAGCCTCCTAGAGACCTGGTCTTTATCAAACCATAGTTGCTATACTCTTCATTAACAGTTAAAAGATACCCCAGTGGAATCCTTAAGTCCTATACATGTTCTTCTATGCCACCATTATGTATCAGCAGTCTAACCTCTTCATGATAATTACATTCAACTACTCTAGTTTAATGGTCTTCTGACACAAAAATCCCAAGGTGACTAAGTGGTAGCCGTGGCTTTAAATTTTGTGGGACTCTAACTGCGTCCCCCCAGGGGATATGTACCCCCTCTGGAACCCAGGACTTCTAACCACACAAACTTAAAGTCAAAGTGATGAGAAACACAAAATTCCCAAACAGATCATTGAGAACGATGGTGAGTGGAATCACTTCTACTTTTATTCCTTGATTCTTGGTACTGTGGACACGCTATCGTTAAATGGCCTAAGATGTAAGGTTTAAACCACATTGGGAAGGATAATATCCCATCCTCAAAAGGTGTCAACATAAGATTATATCTCAGCTGTGCCTTTAAAAAGCCTTTCTAGATAATGTGCCAAGTGGAAAGACCAAAATATTCCCTGGTCATGTGCACACTGCTGTACTGCCTTTGCTGTGAAATAGTCCCGTGGTCCTAGGCAATGGTATGTGGTGCAGAACACCAGTAAATCAGACATTTTGTGAGATCTCAGATAGTTGTGCTTGGCTCAGGCACTGCAGGCAGGAAGGCAAATCTATATCCAGAATGTCTGTCAGTCTCAATCAGGATGAAACATTCTTCCTTCTAAAGCAGAATGGGTAAGGTTAATCAAAGTTGATTCCAAACAACCAGATATCATCCCCACAGTATGGTATTATATCATTGGTCTCTGTTGCTGGCAGGTCAGATACTCAACAGAAGCACTAGTTAGATCAGCCTTGGTGAGAAGGAGCCCATGCTGTTAGGTCCACACAGGGCCTTTTTCTGTAGAACTTTATCTATTTCATTCATGAACCTATCATGCAAATACAGGGAGGGCCAGGGACAGTGTCTGGCTGACATCTTATCCATGCTATCTAGTCTATCTGGCTGTTTGGCAGTCTTCTGAAGGAGTGATTTATTTAGTTGTTTGGAGCATAAAGCAATATGTTTAGGATTTAAGTGTTCCACTGTTAATGGACAGTATAGCAACCGTGATCTGACAAAGACCAGGTCTCCAGGGGGCTCAGAACCCTGAGGGACTGCCTCCTTCTGAATGGCATTAACATACAACACAAAGATCCTCATACTTTGTATACTGTATGTCACGCTACATTTATCTTCCCCAGACCTTCTTGTCTCCAATCTTCCTCTATTGCTTCTTCCATGACTCCAATCAACCAACCAAGCCATTCCCCACTGCCAGTGAGCTTATGTGTAGCCTTATCTTGGGCCAGATCTCTCTCTCCACAAAGTGGATATCAAGTACACTGCCCAAAGCTCTATCCATCAGGAGAATGTTTTCCTTATCACTGCTTCTTATGGTCACCCCTAAAGAGAACAGCACAATAGCAATCATTTTCAGACTGGATCACTGTACCTAGGCTTACTTCTCCATCCTATACTCAATATGGTTCATTCTACTGCTTAATAATTCCTTGGAACTATGCTCCTTCATATCCATTGACATTTCCTTAGTTCAAGCCCTCATAATTCTCCTCTGGGCTATTGAATAAGCTTCTAACATCATCCATTTCTTGATTATCTTTCCTCTCTCATTTTAACTCTAAAGAATTTCTTCTAAAAACACTAATTTGATTGTGCTACCTCTGTGTTAGTTTGTTTTGTGTCTCTATAACAAAATACCTGAAACTGAGTAATTTATAATGAGCAGAAATTTATTGACTCACAGTTCTGGATGCTGGGAAGTTCAATATCAAGGTGTGAGCAGTCTGCAAGGGTCTTCTTGCTGTGCCATCACTTGGCAGAAGGTGAGAGGGTGAGAGAGAGATGAAGGAGGGGCCAAACTCACTCTTCTATAACAGCACCAATCCCACTCATAACGGTGAAGCCCTCAGGGCCTAATCACCTCTTAAAGGTCCCACTTCTTAATAATGTTACAGTGGCAATTAAATATCAACATGAGTTTTGGAAGGAACAAACATTAATTAAAATCATTTAATAATTCTCCATGATGTATAGAATAAAATCTAGACTAGTTAGCACAACATATGAGGTCCTTTGTGTGCTATATAACTTCCTCTTTCTTATTTCAATTTTTGGCATTACTCTCGTGCACATGATGTCACAACTGCAACCCAACAGCTTGCTCTTACTCCATTGGGCCATGTACTTTAATACATTTATGCTTTGGCATGTGTCAAGAATGTCCTTTATTTCCTACCTCGTTGGAAAACATGTCCTGTAATTTCAAGACACAACTCAGAACTTACATGCTTTGTTGAAGCCTTCACTCTTTACCTCCACATCCTCTAGTGTGATGTAGCTCTTTGCCTATGCGTACCTCTTGTGTTGTATGGTATATGATTTTACATATCTATCTCCCTCACCATGCTGTGAGCTCCTGGAGGCTAAGAACCCCATCTTAGATATAACTCTATCCCCTGCACCTGACAGAGTCTAGCCTGCAGTGAAACTAATCAGTTGGATGGTT
The DNA here is from genome assembly GCF_020740605.2 of Lemur catta. Lineage (NCBI taxonomy): Eukaryota > Metazoa > Chordata > Mammalia > Primates > Lemuridae > Lemur > Lemur catta. The sequence goes on from NC_059134.1 coordinate 29,618,918, forward strand.
ATACTGTCCTCTAGGCAAATGAAGCCTGGAATCCTCAGGAAACCAAACCTCAGGAAATTTCCCTTTGTAAATTATAACAGATTCTGAAACCTTTAATCAGGAATTGAAGCTCCAGTGCCCTCTGGGATCAGGCAGGTCACAAATGGTATAAATCAGTCACTGGTAATGATCAGGAAGTGATAAGGACAGGGATAAACTTATGGGAGTATCTTCCCTGACTAATAGTCATCTCAAAACTCTTTAAAAGAAACAGAAGTACACTGTTTTGATCACTCAAAACACAACTACAGCCCCTCAAGTGTCTTGAGGTCCTCAAATGTGAGAGCCCTGGTCTACAATCTGCTAGGATCATTTTATCATGTACAGTTATATGCAAGTGTGTGAGTTCACATGTTCTGAAAATTTTTCATTCACATCCCAGGATGAGACTTCCAGTCACTTTGGGTGACCTGAAATCGTACGCTCACACACCACTTTGTTCACATATGAGAAACAGAAAGCCAGAGGATAGCATAGTCACTTTATCTGAAGTGGTTGTTAGTTCTAAACTATAAGAGAACTTCAGTTTCACAGAATTTGCACATTTTTAAGACTTTATTTAGGGCAAGGAGGAACAAATATGAGATTGGATCCAAAGAACATATATTTGAATCCTGGAACCTGATTCTTAAAAGATATCTTGGAGAAGCTGCATAGCTTCTCTGAGACTCAATTCTCTATCTATAAAATGGGAATGTCAATATCTACTTCACAATGTTGCTGAGAAAATGAAACGGAAGCTGCAACTGCAAAAAGAGCACAGTATTTGGCACATGGTAGAGAGTAGGTAAATGTTATTTAAGTCTGGATATGGACCTTGTTCATTTATATCCAAAATCTGGTAAAGAGCCCACAACATTTGTTTCTTTTGCAAAAATGATCAGTAAATAGGATGGTATTTGCAAAATTCTTTGAGTTCCTTAGCGAATGTTTGAGAGTGAATATTAAGCACACTCCTAGGGAAAGTATTACAGAATCCATCTCTAGGGGACAGTGTTGAAACCTAAAGCCTTCTCTGCTTCTGGCCATTCTCCAGGATGTCTTTATTTCTCTGGCCATTATCAGAGAAATCAGGACATTCAATCTCATTTCTGACATCCAATATTGATTGATGAGCTTGAATGGATAACTGGCATCTCACTGGCAGAAACTGCAGTTTCCCCCTCAGCCTTCTCCTCTGAAAGTCAGCATAACCCTCCTTGAATCCAGAGCTGAATCACTTCCAAAGTAATTTGCTTAGCAAAAGTAGGCTGTTTTCATACACTGCGCTCAGCTTCAGTTCACCTTTCTAACCTTCAAATATTAAAACTTACCCCAAAGAAAATGATTCTGGGAGCCTAATCAGAATGCCTGCTCTCTGTTCCAAGATAGGCTCATTCTCCTGAGCACACATTTGTTCCGAAAACGTTGACCCCAAGAGTAATTGGCTTCCAATGATACTTTCATTTCTTATTCCTCTTTTATCAAGAAAAAAAAATGGATTCCAAAAGCGAGTTCAAAAGAGCAGTCCTAACATTTTCAAAGAGAAAGTAAATTTTTTAATAAAAGCGTTTAAATCTTCACTACAATGGGATTGTTTAAAAAAAAAAAAACACTGCAAGAAGGTGAAAAGAGGACATAGGTTTTTGTGTTCATAAAAAAGTTAGCATTTGGTGTTTCTTTCTATGAGTTCAAAACAAAACAATAAGGTTTAGCTATAAAGGAAGGAAGTCTGGAAAGGTATGTGGAAGAATTTCCTGGAGAAAAAAATAATTGAAAAAGTTCTGTGCCTTCTCTAGGAGGTTTGTAAAACCTAGCAACATTTATTCACACACTTATTAAACATGTACTATCTGCTGGTCATTCTAATCAATGAAATGGGGAATGCAGATGACATGTAAGATGAGAACTTTCATTTCAATAAACCTGTAATCAAGTTTGGGGTAGAAAACCCAGGGTGCATGAAATTAAAAAGAAATTGAGCAACTGAGAACAGATTTGGTATTAACTAAAAGTATAAATGGTAGATCAGTGAGAAAAGAGTATTCTGTGGACTAGATTAGCTGAGGGAAGATTTATTGAGCCTGTCCTCACAGTCAAGGATTTTAGTAGGTGGATGGGAGGAGGTAGAGTTGCAGATGGGAAGAACAACATGTGCAAATATCCAGACAACATACTGGTGAACAGATCAGTATGGCAGTAGCAGAGGACGTATTTGGGTGGCGGCCAGTGGTAGGTCTTGATACAGAGGTGTCAAATTAGGAAAAGCTATAAAAACTGAGCTGAAGAATCTAATCACAGAAAAACTCAGAATCAATGTTTTGGTTATTGAGTAGAGGAATGAATAAGAACATGGAGTTTTAAAATAACGGACAGAATTTTAGCAAGATATGTCTGGGTTTATATGTATATTAGAAGTGGAAGGAGGACAGACTGGAGCCAGGGAGAGGACGAAGAAGGCTGTTGGTATAATTCAAGTATGAATTGGGGAGGGATGGTACCAAGAAGAAGAAAGAGAAAATTTGGAAGATTTTTTTTTTAGAAAATAATAACCAAACTTGCACAGAGCAATTAGAGGGGAAAATGGAAAGGAAAGAACCAAGGGCTTTTGAACTTCCAATTATTTCTAAGGGTTTTGAGCTTAGAAGGGAAAGAATGGCAGTGACAGTAATGAAAGTGACACATTTGGGAAGAGACTTAAAGGAGGGGGAAAGTGGATAGCTTCAAGAGAGATATTTAACAGATTAAATAGACTGAACTCAATAATAAGTTAGATATTGGGGTGGTGAGAGAGAGGACAATGTCAAGCATTACTTTTAGCTTTCTGGCTTGGGGCACTGGATGAATTGATTATTAGAAGAGGACCAAGATTGATAGGTAAATTAAGTTGAATTTTGACATGGTGAATTTGAGGTGTATTTGAAACATCCAAGTGGAAATGTTGACTAGGTAGTTGGAAATGAAGCCTAACCTGTAGATGAGAGCTCAGGGCAGCACAGTGATTCCCAATCATGGGTGATTTTGCCTCCCAGAGGATATTTGACAATGTTTGAAGACAATTTGGTAGTCTCAACCGGGGGAGGGAGGAGGTTGCTGCTCCACCTACTAGTAGGCAGAGGCTAGGAATATTGCCAAACATCCTACAATGCACAGGACAGTCCCCTGACAACAAAGAATCATCCAGCCCCAGGTGCTGTGGTTGAAAAACTCTGGGGCAGGTGGTTTCTATTTGGGAGACATCAGAGACATGGGAGACATCAGAGACATGAAAATTAATGCTGTGAGCATAAATAATGAGGCTACAACATGAGAAAAAAAGATAGGGTTGAGTCTTCAGAAATTTGAAATGGCCAGATGGAGGAGGATGAACCTAAAAAGGAGACCAGAGAAATAAAAGGAAAACCAGTAGGTGGGGGTCACAGCAACCATGTTAAGAAGGGTTTCTGAAGAAGGGACATTGAGGTAGCTAATGAACTTAGCAAAAGCAGTTTCTGTGGCATGAAAATAAGGAGATGAAGTAATGGGGCAGAGTTTCTCAACCAGAGCACTTGGGGCTGGAAAGCTAAATTTAAGTGAATGAAGAAAAAAGGATATGGAGATCCATAGGCCGGGCTTGGTGGCTCACGCCTGTAATCCCAGCACTCTGGGAGGCCGAGGTGGGAGGATCTCTTGAGGTCAGGAGTTTGAGAATATGCAGATTTTCTGGGCTATGATAAGAAGGCTAGAAATTAGCAAAACGTGAGTTAAGGGAAGTTTGTTGTTGATACTTCTGCTTTTAAAATGGGGGAGTCATGACTAGATAAAAATAAAGGATCCAGTTAAAAGTAGCAGTTGGTAAATTCACACCTCATGGATATAATGCACACTATCTGGGTGATGGACACAGTTATAACTTTGACTCAACCAGTACTAAAGCAATTTATGTAACCAAAACATTTGTAACCCCATAATATTCTGAAATTTTTAAAAAAAATTGAAATGGAAAAAAAAAACAGTTGGAATATATAGGACAGCAGAAGTTTTTTTTTTTTAAGAATGGATAATAAAACATTAGTGAGTCATGAAATTAATTTAGTGGGTTAGAAACAACATTTTTTAAAACACAAAATAAAATTGGGTAGAAAATAATAGAGACCATCACATAATGTAAAATTTTTTTTTCATGAAACTATTGTTCTGGTGTGGTTTGCACATGTGTGTCCTTAGTTTGCAATTTTGGTAACCAAATGAACATAAAGAATGAAGGCAAAAGAGTTGTGCTCCAGGCCTGGGTCTAGATGACTTAGAGAATAATGGTATCATAATGGAAATATGAAAATAAGGAGACAAAGTAATGAGGCAGAGGGTAGAAAATTGAGTTTAAGAAAAAGGCATTCAGGTAAAGACACGCTATGTACAGTTGCCCAGCTCCCACAAGGCTGGGTTGGATGATCCTCCTAGATGCTCCTAGAGTCTGCTGTCCTTTTACAATATCTGCATTGCAACTTCCCATTTTCTTGTCCATCTCCCTCCTCAAACCGTAAGCACCATGAGGCCAGTAGCTATCTGTCATTATATCCCCATTGTCGAGCACATGGCCTGGAAAATTTGAATTAGTGACCATTCATCAAATGTTGATTTAGTCACTAACTTAAAGATGTGACATGGAAATCACAGATTCTAAAAGTCAGGGATGATAAGCTATTTATGGCTTTAGACCCTCTGAGAGACAATCACGGCAAGCAACAGGCCACACACTTGATTCCGGGAAGCAATTACCATCTGAAACCTGCGTAACAATCCTGTATCCATCAGCTTTATGGCTGCAACACAAACCAACCCTGGCTGACATAAGCAGAAAACAAATCAAATATATCGAAAGCGTACCACGTAGTTCATAATTGTCAGGAAATCTAGGCTTGGGAAATGCTTAACAACAAGGGAAACTAGTGCATTAACCTGGACCACAGCCCAAATTTCCATACCATAAAACCGGACCACTGAGGACGCCGTCACCTCTAAACCCCGGACACCCCAGCTGCCACCAGCACCACCAAGGGCGCTAGTTAGTGGATACAGCCACTGCACTGCTATTATTGTTGCCTCTGAAAACTTACGTTACTGTTTCTCATGCTCCCGGCCTCTTTATACTACGAGTTCCTGATTCAAGATTCAAGGCAGATGCATCTGACTGGTAAAGCCCGAGTTACGTGCCTGTGCCTAACTGCAAGGGAGGCTGAGAAGCTGAATAGCAGTTTTAACATTTTGCAGAATTTCAAATAGCAGAATAAACATCTTGCATTTTAAGCTTTTATCGAGGGAAACAGGCTAATACATTCCCAAGCAAAAGAAGATGTTGGGCTATCAAAGTGAGTGATAAATATCCATTACATAGTGAATGACATAAACCCATAGATTCCACAGCTGCTGCCAGTTGCCAGCCCCGGTTCCCCCTTGGAACTGAGCTGAATACAACAGAAAGTCTTTTGTTGCACACATGCAGGACGCTCAGCATCGCACCGTTGGGTGCTATACCTGATCAGGTTTACTCTTGAATGATGCACAGACACTAGATCACCCTGAAATGACAGGCAAATGTCACCCTTTAATAGAAATCACTGACCCTGAGATTTATGTCTTTTTGCCTCAAAAATGGTGCTGTCATCATTTTAGCTTTTCGGTAGCTGATTCTGGCCCCTCAGTTTAAACAGTGCCAGTTGCTTCAGTAATTGCCTCAGAGTCAGTGTCAAGCATGTGTAGTGACCCTCATGAAGACATTCTGCCTCTCTGGCACCCATCCGAGATGAACCTGCCCCATGTCAGCCTAGCCTTCATCTCTGCCAATTCTCAGGCAATACGCTTGCAACCAGTCTCCTGCCTGCACACTCCTCTGAGCACGCGTATTTATTTCATCTGGGATAAGGGTGGATTTCTATCACATAGATATATATCCATTTATTTCTCCCAATCCATCTTTAAGAAATCTACATGAAGAGGACAGTGTATACTTTGCAAATCTCAGCATGCACATAGAATGAGCCTATTACAGCTCACCTTTGCTTTTTTCCCTGCAACTTCACCATTCCTCAGTGAATCCCCTTGAAAAATGAGGCATATGATAAAATCTTTGAGAGAACGCAAAGAGCTTCATCAAAAGCATGGTCATTACCTCTGTTATTCAGAAAATGCTAACATGTTTTGCATTAATAAATCCCAGGTACAAAAGATCAAATTAAGAAACAACTACAGTAATAATTATTCTGTTTACAAAATTATCTTTTGCTCTATTAAAAAAATGATAGTCTTCCCCCACATATTTAACTTAAGCTTGTAATGCATTTAGAAGACCTTTTATAAACTTTCATAGCTTTCACATCCTAAAAATACATCTGATAAAGTGACCTATGCATCTCTTAGGGACAGTTTATGTGATATTTCCATATGCATTTTTAGGAATTTAAACCTCAAAAGCTGGATACGTCAGAAGTTAAGAACCACATCCATTTGCTTCCTTAAAAAATTTTTTTTCTTGCAAAACATATATATTTACCTTTAATTTGCCTAAATAGTATTGCATAACAGACCTAATTCTCTTTACCTTTTTCACTCACTGTCTCAGTTTTAAGGTTTTTCTATATTACTACGTGTGCTTCTTGCTCCTAAGTACTGCAGAATAGTCCATAGAAAGCACTTGCCACACAGGTGCTGTCACTCCTCGCTGACACAAAGGTTGACTCTTCTCAGCCACGTCCCCTTGTAGACGTGCATAAAGATTTTTCTGTGATATTATCCTGAGAATGGGAGTGCTGGGCAGGGGCAGACTTGGCCTCACTAAGGACTGCCAGATAGTGTCACACAGTACCAGTGGCAGTTCACAATCCTACCAGCCATGAATAAGGGTCCTGCTTCCCCACGTCTTTGCAAATACTTGATGCTATCCAATTTACTCCCAGATTTAGAAAAAATAAAGTGGGTGTTTTAATTTTCACATCTCTGATTATGAGTGAGTTTAAGGCATCACATCTATTTTAAAAACATTTGGGTTTCTTTGTTTTTTTGCCCATTCACTGTTGTGACTCCTGTCTTTTCCTACTGGTATAGAGAAGTTCCCTGTTGTATTTTAGATGTTAATTGCTTTTTAATTCTAGACATCACAAACATCTCTTCCCAGTCTGTTTTTTCTCAGTTAACTCTGTCTATGGTGCATTTCCTTGAACAGAAATCTTTAGTGTTGATGCAATCAAATAAATTAATTTTTGCCTAATAGTATGTAGATCCCCAATTTAATTTCTTATCAAGTGAAAGACATGTGGTTTTTGTATTAGGTTGGTGCATCCCAGTCTAATTACTTCCTTCACAACGAAACGTGTTCTGACACCATATTTGCCCATCTCTCAGAACTAAGATGGGGGTGGGGTGGCATGAGTTGGGGATAAGGAAGGCAAATTGAATTTGGCCTCAAATAATGACTCTTCTATTTACTATTCACATGAACCAAGGCAGGTTGCTTATATCCTCTGACCCTTAGTTTTCCCATCTAGAAAGTATACAGAAAAAGTATGTGAAGATTCTAGGCCTATAGTACTTGGTCCACAACTACTTAATCTTCCCTTCCCTATTACCTATCATCCATACATATCACCTGGGTCAATAATTTCTAGGGCAATCAGAACTCGGTAATTTTTTTGTTTGTTGGTTAGTTTTGTTTGGTTTAGTGCAATCTTGAACTCTTCTAAACAGTTGCCTCCAAGTTTTTGTAAAGAAGCCTCTCTGTACTTAATATCACTGGAATTAGATTAAATACATATAAACTTCTCTGGTCATTTGTTTATATATTGAAGAGAGATTCGCTTGCTGTTTACTATGTACATATGCCTGAGCTATAAAGAAAATCAGAAGACAGGAAGAAATAATGAGGCAAAAACAACACATTAGATTCTAATAGAAGTTATGCTCAACTCAGCCTGGGGGGAGGTGGATCATTCATAAGAGCCAATTGGATTCTTCCTGTTTTCAATATAAACACAGAGAGTCCTTAATGTGAATGAATCTTGGGGAGAGGAGATGAGGGAAAAATGTTATTTGTCCTCCGGGACAAATAACTCTTATTCCTGAAACCAGGCTCATTCTACCAATAATAATATTCAAGCTCCGGAATCAGAGGATGATATGAAAGTCCAGCTGAGTGAAGCCAGGAGTCCCAGTCACTTGGCCATCAGAGGGCTCCAGGGCATTCCAGTGCCATCAACACCGAAGACCCAAGGTTGCCACTAGCCTGTACCCAGAGAAAGGTCTGGGAAATGGCTCCACACCAATCAAGGCAGGAGCATAGAGAAAGAGGAAGAAAGAGAGTGCGGGGATATAAAGTCACCTATGCAGCTCAGACCCTCTCCCAAGGAAAAGAGGAGAGGAGGAGCAGGAAGCCTTGAAGGGTGTTGTCAATGACAAGCTGCCGCTTCTGGCTCTGTGACTTGGTTTTACCTCAGTGACTCTCAACCTTTTTTTCCACCTCAATAACACAACGAAAGATGTTCACATACAAGATATATTCTCATAGGCATACTTTCCAGGTAAATGACTCTTAATTCATACCTTTCCTTCCCACTCAAGGAAGCTTATCAGAAGACAAGTAAATGAGAATGACATTCAAAAAATGATCCCAAATATTGGTTCTTTAATGTTAGTAGAGAAAAATTGCTTATGAGTCATCTTCAAATGAGCAAGACACCAGATTATAACAACTAGTTATGAAATTACTAGTTGAAAATAACTGGCCTGGTTCATGCTCACTGAGCCTGCCGCTGTCAGCCATCTCCAGTTTGCTCTTTCACTGGTCTGTAACCATAGCAGCCATTTGTTGATCCCGTAGCATGAGCCAGACATTTCCATAAATATTGCCTATCCTCACAAAAACTCTAAAAAATAAGCAATGTTATCCCTATTTTACGGATCAGAAACCTGAGGCTCAGAAAGGCTATTTGCCTTAGGTGACACAGTAAGTGGTAAGTAAAGCAAAGATTTATTATTGGGACCGTCATATTCCAGAATCAAGAAACCCAGCCTTCTCTCTCCATAGCTGAATCATCTTTCATCTTCCAGAGTAAAAGCGAGATAAATGAGGTGCCCCAGTCAAGGCCAGCCCCCACCAACATGTGCTGAGCATCTGCTGATTTAGGATATGCCGCCATTCTCAACCCAAGAAACTCAGAAGTTCCCAACATTCATTACCAGAAAATCCCTGATAAAATGAAACTATGTTGCCTTGAAGGGTAATACACTTAGTATCCATGACATATCCGCACAGAATCAGTTCACCATTTAAGACCATTTCCACGGAAGGCCCTAAAAAAAAGGAAGAAGTTATAAAAGGAAGGGGAAAGGGAGGAGGGAGAGCAGGCACTTCATCGAGACTTGGAGCACAGACCAGGACCACAGAAATGGGTGAGAACTAAGGAGGTTGAAGGAGGCAAAGAGAGGTTAACTACCATGTACACAGCACTTACCATGTTTCAGATGCACCCAGCTAGGAGACTTTGCAGTGTCTTTTCTAATCTCTACAAAGGTCATCATTTCCATTTTTCTAAAAGAATATTTGAGAGATTGAAGATTTTTTTCTGCTCACGCTCCTGGAAAATAGCAAAGCAAGAATTTGAGCCCAGGCGGTCTGATATCCACAGCCCCCCTCAATCACCATTTCACAAGGACTGGCTCTCCTTCAGTGCCCTTCCCCAGCAAGAGCTAACCAGCTCTCCCGGTCCTGGAGTTCTCAATAAGTATTTTGTTTCCTTCATAGAACGCAACACGAAGTCCTTGTCATTTTAAAGGGGAAAAAAAAAGTCTCTAAGTATTCTTGTGATAGGGAGCAGAGATTAATTAGAAAAGTGAATACTTGTAAGAAACTAATTGGCATTCCCCTGACAAACAGCAGTGTATTTAGGTTTTGGCCAGTGTCACATCTCTTCCTGGTACGAAGCATTAATGTGATTGCAGCGGCTGTGCTGCTGCTGAGTCTGGAGTCTGCAGGCCAAGGGGGACACATCTTGGTTTCTCCTCACCCATGTCTCAGGAGACCATTTGGTAAAAAGTTGAAGAGCAGGATGTGCCTGTGATTCTCCAAAATATGAATGCTTGAGTGACCAGTACGAAATGTGGCCTTTCCCTTCCTCCTCTTCCCTGAGCACTCCCCTGTGTCTGGTTCCTGTTGGAGGAACAGTGAGAGATATAAAAAAGGCCTTCGTGGAGACCTGGGCCAGGGCAAGAGGAAAGACCCCCAGAGCATCAGGTTAGATAGAGTCTGCAGAAAGCTGACTGATCATAGCATGATAAGCTCATCGCTGCCCACACTCTGCCAGCTCCTCCCCGGGACTGTGAGCCTCGTGTGTGCCAGGGCCTCCCATGTGTGCTCCTGAACCTGCACCCAAGCTGCTCAGTCTGAATCTCCAGGGCTGTGGCCTGGGGATCTACCTTTTTTCATTAATACTTGACATTTGTACATCTCTATGGAGTCCGTGTGAAATTTTGATGCATGCATATAATGTGTAATGATCAAATCAGGTTATTTAGGCTATCCGTCATTTCTCTGTGTGGGGAACATTTCAGATTATCTCTATATTTTAAAGGTTTCTCAATGATTCTTAGGAAGCACCAACAGTTTGAGGACCACTGGGACAAGGACTGGGAGTGGTCACAGACAGGACAGCGGTGGCCCCAAATGAGAAAATTCTCTTACAAACTAACACAGTGGATTCTAATTATTCGGGTCAGTTATGTTCTAGAAAGATATCGTGGACGCTGAATTAGAAAACACTGGGCTTCTAGGGAAAATACAGGGTTAGGTTCCTGTGAGCCTCTGCTCACAATATTTTCATCAACCGGTAAATATATAACCTAGTTTTATGTGCTTTTCTGTTTGAAGACACCTTATTTAATATATTAATATACAGTTGCTTCATTAACATTGGGCTCACAGCCAAAGCACTATGATTCATGCCTGAACAAAGCTTCTCTAACATGTATATTTTTTCTATGAGGAGCATCGCAGTCTTCTTACACATGAGAACACTACATCGCACTTCAGCACTATGCTCAGGACCTATTTTAAACAGCAGAATCACCAATAAAAAGCACAAAAATTTTAAAAAAAAAGTAGAAAAAAGGACACTTGTTTACAGTACGAGAGCTAAAACAAGAATGCAGAGCATTACCTTGTTCTACCTCAACCGGGAACATGCATGTTGGGTGACTCAAATCTTTCAGAGCCCTGCACATGTTCACAAATGACTGCAGACACACCATGAGTATTGATTTGGGGGTTATAAATACATTTTATGCAGTAAGCAAATTTGCAAGCACAGAATCCACAAATAATGAGGATCAATTATATATATATGATTTATAAAATACTTTCCACACGCATTATCTCATTATCTTATTGGATCCCACAATAACTCTGGAACGTAAATAGAACATGTGCTATTTTAAACAAGAGACTGGGAGCCCGGGAAGCTGGAAGACAAACCCAGGTCTTTTAACTCCAAGGCCCTTGCTTTTTCCACTACACGGTAAGAGAAAGACAGCTCTGCTGAACCTCTGTCAGATGCCAGCACTGCCCAGCCAAGTGAAGAAGTCCCAGAGAAATGGGTGCAGTGGTAAGCCGGCACAGCATGCCTGCACTGCAGGAAATCAGGGAGAGCCAGCACAGGCCCAGCCCCAGATACAGAGTGAGGCTGAGTTACTATTTGCACAAGCCGTGCCAGCGTGCTGTTCAGGTGCAGTGGGCTTTGCTTTGAAGTATTTCAGGCAGAAGACAGGCATTGACTGAGGCTCACTGGTTGCACTTTATTAGACAATGAGTCAGAGGGGAAAGAAGAAGCAGTTCCTGATCTAAAGAATATTAAAGACAAGTGGGGAAAGCACAGTATGAAATAGGCAACCCAGTAGAGTTTGACCTGAGGGAGAAGGTAGACGGAGGGGGTACAACTTGAGATGCTATTTGAAATAGACATAAAGACTTGTCATGTGAAATAAGAGAAAGATCATTCCATGCATATAAAACAATTTGGGCAAAAGTTCTAAGGCACCAGTAGTCATAAGATTTTCTAGCTATGAGATCTACAGAAATTGATTGAACCTTTCTCAGACTCAAGTTTACTAATCTATAAAATGAGGCTTCAGTTCAACTCAGGTTGACACACTTTATTTAGCAGAATGCTGCAGTGCTAAGACCTGGAATTCAGAAGCTTCAAATATGTATTTGATATAGTTTATGCACTCCAGGAACAAATGTAGTTTGCGAGAGAAGGCACATAACAAATAGATCATTTCAATACAAACTGACAAATGTTAGAATGTGGATGGGCACACCCAGGGAGCATGATCTTGGAGCAAGAAGGGGAGCAGAGAAACTCCCTGGAGGAGCTGGCCCCAGACTCTAAAAGGACACTAGGCACTAGACAGGCAACAAAAGAGGAGAGCAAGTCATGCCTAAGGAAGAGCAAGAGCAAAAGCTCAGCAGTGCAAGATATTGTGGTAGGTTCTGAGCACTGTGCTTACTTTGGGATTGCTGAGTCATACAGTGAGGAGAATGAGGAGAAAAGAGCTGGAAAGGTGGAAAACAGCAAGATCCTATCAGCACAAGAACCCACTGAAATATTTTAAGCAAGGGAGTGATATGAACAGATTTTTTCTTCCTGGAAGATTCCTCTGGCAGCAATGAGGAGAAAAAATTGGGGTGGACAAGAGACTGCAAGCAGAGAGACCAACGTCTGGCTGTAATGATCCACATAGATGCTTCATGGATCTGTTGCGGGGAGCCAATGAAATAAGGTACATGAAAGCAGATTGTAAACTGTAAAGTAAACAAATATAAAACAGCATTTTTCTTATAAAAGCAGTAAATGTTGAAGGGCAAAATCACGTGGGAAGATAGCAACACAAGAATGCACATTTCCTAAAAGGAAGAATGTGCTAGAAAGCAATGAGATCCTACATGCAACCTAAGATCCTTCAGCTGGAAAGCCTGGAAGGCAGCAGAAGTTTTGACATTTGATCTGAAAAGTCAGTGATGGATGCTTCTGGAGGTTGAGGGGTGCCATGGTATAGACGATAAGCAGTTCTGGGCGCCTGAGAGTAAAGAAAAGGTTGGAAGCCGGCAAACAGAGTTCTAAGAATTCCCCCAGGATGGGAAATGCTAAGTGATTTAAAATCCTGAATTCTAATAATGATGTCCCCCACAATGAGAAGAAAAGGCTAGGGTCTTGAGAAAAATTAAAGAATCTTAGAACTAGAAGGGACTCTTCAGAGCCAGTATAACAGGGTGAAGAGAAAAAAGTACAAGATGCAGAGCCTAGCTGTCTGTCTAGAATTGCATCTTAGCTCTACCACATCTAGCTGCATGGTAATTATGTAACCTCTCTGTGCCTCAAAAATCCTCATATACAAAATAGGGTTAATAATAATGCCTACTTCTCAAAGTTGTTGTGAGGATTAAATAAGTTAATAAACGTACAGTGCTTAAATTAGTGCCCATTAAGTTTGCAATAAATGTTAGAATTTACTGATCCCACCTCTCACTTTAGAAATAACACTGAGGTCTAAAGAAGCTGATTTATTCAACATTTTAGAATTTTTTATCTAACATCCTATAATTTTTTTGTAGCCTTCTATGTAGGCCTTCCATGTCTGGGAGGTCTAACTATGAGCAGCATTAGCTTCTGTACTGGAATTGAAAAGGATCCAAGAAAAAGGAAAACTTATTTTACTTGACAAGACCAGAGCTCAGAGAACCAAAGAGTCAAAGGTTGACCTAATCTGGGCTTGGAATGCAGGGCCTAATGATTTGCAGAGCTCTGTAAGGCACTTTCAGAAAAGAGGAGCTGGAGAGTGGGCATTGCCCACCATCTAAATTGTCACCAGTAAATAGCAGAGTTGGAGAAGGCAGAGTGGCAGATGGCGAGGTGGGGAGAGTTACCTTAGGAAGAAACCACCTATTAGTTCTGCCATGCTCTGGATTCTAAGCTGGAGCACTGGCTTAGTTCAAGTGTGTCCTCCTTTTTCCCTATCCTCTCCCCAGCACTGTTCTTGGCAACGCATTTTATCTTCTAGCAGATGGCTGCAGCTGCGATGGCAGCATCTGTTGCTGCTCTTTCACCTTCCAGCTCTGGCAGGAGCAGTTGGCAAGACGAACTCACAAGGTCTGTCAGCAACCAGTAGTATCACTGTCTGTCTAACTTGCAAAAAAAAAAAAAACACTTCTCAAGACAGAGGAAGTGCTGGTGATACCGGCTGCAATCCCTGGGGCCTGCTTGATTCAAAATTCTGCTTCAGACTCGCTCCTCTCATAGGATCAGAAGCTGAGATGGAGGAGCTTGGATGTGCTCATTTCACTCATCACCCATCTTTAGGATTAAAGACCCTTCTGACTGGCAGATGGAAGAGGCCCAGCTGCAAAGAGCAATAGGACTTACAGATGTAAACTAGGCTGAAAACCCAGAGGAGCAATCTGAAGAAACAAAGTTGACCTGGTAATCCCTGCCTTCCTCAGCTTCACTCCACAGGATGATTCCTAGCCTGGCCTGAGACAGCCTTCACCAGGCTCGGGGTCCATCCAGAGCCCCATCTGCATCAATGAGTGGCATCTGTGTGAGCCCTGGCTAGCCACTTGGTGTCAGAGGCTGCAGCATTCTCTCTTCCTCTGCTGTGTTCGCCCAATCTTGGGAAAAGATGGTTTCTGTGCTTTTCTGTTTTGCACTTGCATGCCATATGGAAGCAAGATCAAACCCCAGCCTATTTGTCCTGAGCTCTAGGCTGCTGTGCAGCACTTGTCAGATCCCTCTCGGCACCCTGTCATCCAAAGCACAGAGACCAACCAGAATGAAGTTGTACCCATCCCCTTGGTACATCATCCCTACATAAGGCTTTTACTGTCGTACCATCAAATGTCAGAAATACTGGACATGGAATCAAGCTTGAATTGAGCCTGAGCTTATTATGTCTTCTGAGAATTTGTGATTTGAATGGAAGATTTCCCCACCACTTTACCACCTCCCCTGAATTACTGTGGGAGGGATCTATGAGCCTTTGAATTACTCTCCCCGCCTTCTCTGGAAATTGGAAGAGGCTCCACAATCGCGAGTTTGAAGACCAAAGCTGAACGAGAGGCCAGTATGTTTCCCCAGTCACCAAGCACTTGTATCAACTGATGGTCGGTCATAGGAGACATGATGTAACAAATTTTGAAGCAAATTATTTTGATGAAAATCCCTAAAGGAAATAGAAGAATATGCAATATTTGATTTAAACTGTTCAAATATTCATTGTGTATCCAACCCGACAGTATCCTAAGGGCTATCCCCCAGAAGAGGTTTAGAGCATGAGGCACCCAGGAAGAGACGGGGAAATCTAGTCGGGAAGTGGAAGGAAAGCTAACACAAATTAAGCTAAACTCAAGAACAGAAGATATAGCATCAAAAGGAACTGATAATAAAACACAGGTAAATAAAAGGAGTCAAATAAAATCTAACTCTGACAAATAACAAGATTGAGGAAGAGTATCTCTGTTCAAAGCAGCATCATGAGCACATATATCCACCCTCCCTCTCCACAAAGGTTCTGTTGAAATGACAAAAGTAGACATAGTTTTAAAGGGCACAGCCAAAATAGTACTAGAAAACAATAAATAATGCAATCAACGGACTAATATGTTAACAGATTTATACTGTCTAGAAATCCCTGGGATCAGATAGACAGAGAAAACATTTGTCCAACATACCAGAGGGGAGCACAGTTCTTCTCACGGGGCACCCTGGAGAAGCCCCAAGATCAAAGCAACTAAATACAATGAGTCAGAAAGGCTAATGGGGAAATCATCAGGATAATTAACTTAAGAACTACATTTGGAACAGCTGGGCCTGTTAGGCCCCGCCCCATCACCCATCACCAGCATACACGGAACATCTGGCAGAACAGCTTTTGCCCCCAGGATCAAATTCTGTTAAGGATTCTGCAAAGAAAAAGTGTGGTCTCCCTAGGAAGACATCCTAGGATGGCTTTGGAGCCCTCAGAGAGGGGAGAGCCTATTCTTTCTTACTTTATAAGAAATTTAGGGCCTCTGCATTAACAGTGGCCTGAGAGAATGATGATGATGAAGAAGAAGGAGAGGATGAGGAGGGTGAAGGGGAAGATGAGGAGAAGGAGAAAGAAGGGAGAAAAAGAAGAAGAATGGCTACTATATACTGAGCTCCTACTATGTGCTGAGCATTGTTCTAAGAACATTTAATACAGGCATACCTTGTTTTATTGTGCTTCAGCTATTACACTTAACAGATACTGCATTTTTTTTCACAAATTGAAGGTTTGTGGCAAACCTGTGTCAAACAAGTCTATCAGCACAATTTTTCCAACAGCCTATGCTCATATCGTGTCTCTGTGCCACATTGTGGTAATTCTTGTAATACTTTAAACTTTGTATTATTATATCTGCTATGGTAATCTGTGATCATTGATCTTTGATGTTACTATTGTAATTATTTTGGGGTGCCACCAACCACAACCATATAAGATGGTGAACTTAATAAATGTTGCATGTGTTCTGACTGCTCCTCTGACTGGCCATTCCCCTATCTTTCTCTCTCTCTCTCTGTCTCTCCCCGCCCCCCAGCCTTCCCTATTCCCTGGGACACATTAATATTTAAATTAAGCCAATGAATAACCCCAAAATGGCCTCTAAGTATTCAAATAAAAGGAGAGGTTGCACATCTTTCACTTTAAATCAAGAGCTAGAAATGATTAAGCATAGTGAGAAAGGTATGTTGAAAGCCGAGACAGGCCAAACGCTAGTCATTTTGCACCAGTTAGCCAAGTTGTGAATGCAAAGGAAAAGTTCTTGAAGAAAATTAAAAGTGCTACTCCAGTGAACACATGAATGATAAAAAATCAAAACAGCCTCATTGCTGATGTGGATAAAGTTTTATTCACGTGGGTAGATCTACCCAGCCACAACATTCTCTTAAGCCAAAGCCTAATCCGGTGCAAGGCACTAACTCTTTTCAATTCTATGAAGGCTGAGAGATGTTAGGAAGTTGCAGAAGAAAAGTTGGAAGCGAGAAGAGGTTGGTTTATGAGGTTTAAGGAAAGAAGTCATCACCGTAACATAAAAGTGCAAGGTGAAGCAGCAAGTGCTAATGTAGAAGCTGCAACAAGACATCCAGAAGATCTAACTAAGATAATTGATGAAAGTGGCTACACTAGACGACAGATTTTCAATGTGAACAAAAAACAGCCTTCTCTTGGAAGAAGATACCATCTAGGACTTCTATACCTAGAGAGGAGAAGTTAATGCCTAGCTTCAAAACTTCAATAGACAGGCTGACTCTCTTGTTAGGGGCTAATGCAGCCAGTGACTTTAAGTTGAAGTCAATCCTCATCAACCATTTCCAAAATCCTTAAATCCACTCTGCCAGTGCACTGTAAATGAAACAACAAAACCTAAATGACAGCACATCTGTTTAAACCATGGCTTACTGAATATTTCAGGAATAAAGATTGCTTTCAAAATATTACTGCTCATTGACAACGCACTTGATTACCCAAGAGCTCTGATGGAGATGCACAAGGAGACTAATGCTATTTCATGCCTGCAAACAAAACACCCATTCTGCAGCCCATGCATCAAGGAATAATTTTGACTTTCATGTCTTATTATTTAAAAAATACATTTTGTAAGGCTATAGCTGTTATAGATAGCAATTCCTCTGATGGATCTAGGAAAAGTAAATTGAAAACCTTCTGGAAAGAATTCATCATTCTAGATGCCATTAAGAACATTCATGATTCATAGGAGGGGGTCAAAATATCAACATTAGCAGGAGTTTGGAAGAAGTTGATTCCAACCCTTATGAATGACGTTGAGAGGTTCAAGACATCAGCTGAAGAAATAACTGAAGATGAGGTAGAAATAGCAAGAAAACTAGCATTAGTGGTGCCTGATGATGTGACTGAATTGCTGCAATCTCGTGATAAAACTTAAATGGATAAAAAGTGGCTTTTTATGAATGAGCAAAGAAAGTGGTTTCTTGAGATGGAACCTACTCCTGGTGAAGATACTGTGAACATTGTTGAAAGGACAACAAAGGATTTAGAATATTTTATAAACTTAGTAGATAAAGCAGCAGTAGAATTTGAGAGGATTGACTCCAATTTTAAAAGATGTTCTACTGTGGGTTCAATGCTATCAAAAAGCATCACATGCTACAGAAAAATCTTTCATGAAAGGAAGAGTCAATAGTGGAGGCTGTGGTGGTGTTTTTCTGGGGATGGGAACACCAGTTGGGCCAGTCATTATGCCCTACTGGTGACAGCAGTGGGCTGAGCTTGCCTGTCTTTGGATCCTCAGGAGGCATATGTAGGTGTTGGTATTAGTGGGCCCAGGCATGTTGATTCTTGTGCCTCCAGGAGGCTTACTTGGGTTCTGGTAGTGGCAGCAATGGGCTGGGTGTGGGGGAAAGTCCTCAGGACTCTGAGGAGCATGCATGGCAGTGGAAGCACAACACTCAGGTAGCATGCACTGGTGTTAGCAATGGCTACAATGGGCTGAGTGGGCCAGTCCCCATACCCCCAGGTGGCACATGTGGGTGGGTGTCAGCAGTGGTGGTGGTGGCAGGCTAAGTGTGCCTGTCCTCGGGGCCCCACGAGGAGTACACTGATGCCAGAAGTGACAGAAGGGCTGGAGCAATCCCCAGGCCTCCAGATGGCATTCTTGGGCATGCTCAGTCACTGGGGACAGGGGACAGTACCAGGTGGTATGAGCCTATCCTCAGGGCCCCTCAATGGTGCATATGAGCATAGACTGTGGTGGGTGGGGTGGGACAATCCCCAGGCCTCCAGACAAGATGCTTGGGCACCATCAGTGGCAGGAATTCTAGGGCTATTATTAGCTTCCCTGGTGGTGTGCATGTGCACCTAGGGTGACTGATGGGGCAGTTTAATCCTCACTCCCCTAGGTTTCATTCTCAGGCAGTGGGAGTGGGTGGGGTGCCAGGCTGGTAGTTCTTTCCTTAGGACTCTGGTGGTGTGGTGTATAGGATGGGGCAATCTTTATACCCAGGGGGCATGCTCAGGTGGTGGTGGCAGTGGCAACAGTGGGCAAAGAGAACCTGTCCTCAGGGCACATGCATAGCAGTCCTGCTGCCAAGGTGGGGACATGGTTGCCATCTGTGGTAGCCACCCCAGGCATGTGGCTCTCAGGCTGTGGGGAATGCACTCTTTGGACCCCAGAAGCAGCACTGGCGGCAGAGATGGACTGAAAAACCCTGTCCTCAGGGGGCATGCAAGTGTGCTGCAGTCCTGCTGCTGGTGGGGGTGGGGTTGCTGTCTGTTGGAGCAGCCCCAGACGAGTAGGTTTCAGGCTCTTGGGAGCATGAGCTTTGGCTCTCCTTATTCCGCAGCAGCCTTTCTAGCATGCTCCACTGCTCTTCCCTGGAGCTCAGGACACAGAGGGAGCTACAGTGCTGAGGACCCCAATGCTCCACTGGGTCCTACCAGTGTCACACCACTGCAGCCCTCTTAGTGGATATACAGGGACATCAGTGGGGCTTCGATGTGGAAATGACCGGGCTGTTTGGCCCCAGGGCAGGATGCAGTCTGGTGGGAGATGAACTCTCACAATGGTGCCTCTTGGGTCTCCGGGGGTGTGTGGGACCCAGTGTGAGCTCCTGAGGCAATACCATCACATGGACTCCAGGAAGCTCCCTCTACCAGTCTCAGGGCCCACAAGGGTTGAGAAATCCTCCCATGGCTATGATTATAGGAGTCCATGGTGGGAACGTGGACCACTGGGGATCTCTCACTTACTCCTGCCAGGGCCGTCTGCCTTGCCTCCCTCTCTTTCTGTGCCTCAGATGTTTCCTGTCACTTCCTTCCTGAATTCCAGCATTCTCTCTTAGATGCTCTCTTCAAAGTGTGAATAGAGCACTTCATAGCATGAAGTCTATCTATTAGCTATTTTGGTTCTTCTTTGTGGAGGAGATAAGTGCCTGGTGCATCTAGTCAGCCATCTTGAAGCTAGATTCCAAACGTTCTTGAGTGTGTCTCTTGGTGCACATGTACACACACTTTATTTGCGCCTAAATCTAGGAGAGGAATTGCTGAGTCATAAATATGTGTATCCTCAGCTTTATTACATATTTTCAAACTGTTGTCTAGACTGATTGTACCAATTCACACTTTCACCAGTTTTCCAGTTGTTTCATGTTCTCACCAACACCTGGTTTTAGCAGTCATCTTCACTTTAGCATAACACATCTTTATTTCAATTTGTATTTTATAATTTTAATGAGATTGAATCCATTTTCCTATTAGGTTAGGTTATCTGTCTCTTTCTTGTAGGTTTTAAAGATTCATGTGCACACATTTTCTGAATGGGCCCTTTGTCAGGTGCATAGGTTGCAAATATTGTCTCTTACTATATTATTTGCTTTTCCATTCTTCCAGTGGAATCTTTTGTTAGAAGCTCAATTTTAATTTAATCAAGATATTTTACTTGATAATTTAGCAATATTTTTAAAAATTGCATGTATTTATCCTTTGACCCAACAATACCACTATTTTATCAAAAATGCAAAAAGTCATGAAAGTGGCTATACATTTCAGCACTATTTATAATAATAAAAGATGAGAAACAACACAAATGCCCATAAATATGACACTAGTTAAATAAATTATGGTCCAACCACACTATAGAGTACTATTCATCTGTAAAAAAGATTATGCAATATTTCTATATACTACTATATTACTAAATGAAAAAAGGAAGGTGCAGAACAGTGTATAGTTTGCTACCTTTCATAAGAAAGGGAAAGGAAAAATACAGATATGTATTTGTGTATGTGTATAGTTGTATGTGTATATGTGTGTGTGTGTATATATATATATGCATGTGTATAGTATATATACTTATTTTTCAACAAACAGAAAGATAAGCCATAAACTAAAAAAAAATAATTACTTAGAGGAACAAAACAAGGTAGAGGGATCAGGAGTCACGGAAGAAAGCCAGATCTTATTTTGTATATTTGTCTTTGGATCCATGTTAGATTATTGTAAAACACAATTAAATAAAAGTTAGCAAAGAAAGCAATTGCTAAAAATTAAAAGCAATAAAAACACAAAAGTAAACATGTACAGGGAAGTTATTTCAAGTGATTGTATTATAAAACACAATAATTTGATTACATACTTTAGTAGAGAATGTAGCCTAAAAACAAAAAGGACTTCAAAGAAACCTTAAACTATTTTAATAACATATTATTGTTTAATAGAAATAATGTTAAAATTGTTTTCCTGAAAGCACTGTGTGTGTTGTAGCAGTACTAAGAAGATAAAGCAAACAAAAATGATAATAACGTCAATTTTATTAAAAACCAAGGTTTTCAAGTAAAAGAAAAGATACGAATCTATATAAGGATATAAATGTAAAATAAGAGTTAAGTAAAAACCTTATACTGATAGGTATTATTTGGAAATATCAATATGAACGCTGTGTATTTCCTCTTGAAAAAAAAACAAACTCATAGCTATTAGTTCTAGCACTGAAAAGGTATAGAAATAATGACCATACTGATAAAAATGACCATGCCTAGCTCAGGAAAAAAGTTTGATTGCATGTAGAGAAAAGGAAATGGAAACAAGAAGGGCCTAATAGAGCATCTTGCCGGGGAAGAAAGCGAATTACCCATCAGAGATTAATGATGCATGTCAAAAGGACTTGGGCACCAATTTGAAAGTATCCCTCTATCCAAAAATGGGACAATTTGGACATCAAAGTAGTAATAACTACAATAAACTGAAATACAGCAAGGATGTTGAAAACCATGAATTAATAATACTTAAATCTCATCCAACATTGGAGACTGTTAAAGAACCAATGTATTAGTCTGAAAACTGGTGCGTAAAAGGAAAGAATCAAGAATTATTCCTGCCTTTCCCATATGAACTATATTCATATTACCTAAGCAGTTGACAAAGAAAAGTTATTTACAGAAGAATTCAAGCTAATAAATTAAGAAGGAAAATTATAATATCCTCATTTTTCAACCTTTAATAAAATAATGGATTTAGTAAATCATCAAATGCACTAGTTTGCTAACTTCATTTAGGTTAAAAGATAATGGGGAATTTTAAAATGGATGGATCAGGTTGATAATAACTGAACTCACTGTCAGTATTAAAATCACAGATAGAGATAAGCACATGTTATATGCCTTCTTCTATGTTGCATTAAGAACACAACATCAACGTTATTTATAAAATATTGAACCTGAATCTGATCAAACTTCCAGCAGACTATTAACTTATAGGAAGTACAGGTGCCAAGGAACATGCTAAATGACACCACAGGGGCAAAAAATCCGGAAGGTAAAAAGCTCTACAGGTCAAAGAACCCAGTTACTTTTACAAATAATTTATAAGCAAAAAAGGAAGGGAGATCTACAGATGAAAATGTGGGAGAGAGGAGAAGGGGGTGGGTATATTAACACTTAATTGGTGCAGTGCGCACCGTCTGGGGGATGGACATGCTTAAAGCTCTGAGTCAGGCGGGGCAAAGGCAATATATGTAACCTACACATTTGTACCCCCATAATATGCTGAAATAAAAAATATTTAAAAAAGAAAGAAAATAGAACCAAGAGATATAACAATAAATGAAAAATGTGGTTCTCCTTGGAACTGATTCTAACTAACCAAATATTAAGACACAGGAAACAATTAAAAGAAAGGAAAATTTGAACACTGCTTGGATATTTGAGTATACTAAGAAATTATAGTAATTTTTTGTGTGACAATGGCATTGTGATTATGTTTTTTAAAAATCTCTTAGATATGCTTGTTGATGTATTTATTGATGAGGTTATATAATGACAGATTTGCTTCCAAAGAATCCTGTGGTGTATTTAGTTAATTCCTAATTGAGCCAGCAAAAATTACTTAAGATTACCCTTTCTTTGTTTTACAATGCCACCTTTGTATAAATCAGGTGTTTATAGATGCATGGTGTTTTAGACTCTGTCTTGTTTCATTGGTCCGTTTGTCTTTTCCTTGTGCCATATTTTTCGTAAGTCTTGATATCTCAGAAATAAAATTATCTCACCTGACTCTTTAAGATGCTGTCATTATTCTTAAACCTTTACAATTCCATATAAATTTTAGAATCAGCCTTTCAATCTGACCAAAAAATCTATTGGGAATTTTATTAGAATTACCATTATTATTTCTTTATTTCTACTTCCTTTGAGTTTAATTTGCTGTTCTTTTTCTAACTTCTTGACATGAAGTTTTTAGTTATTGAGATTTCTAGTTATTGGATTGATTGTTTTAATTATTTAATCTTTTCTTTATCTTCTTAGTACTAGTTATATGCTTTTATTATTTTAGTGATTACTCTAAATATTAAAAGGTGCCAATTTATCAATGCTTAATATTTAATATTAATTGGCATTTTTACTCTCTCCCTGGACAATGTAAGAACCTCAGAAAAATTTTCACTTCCTTCCAACTTACATACTATAGTTTTTGAGTGTTTTAATTCTGTTTATTTTAAATCACAAGATATTGTTATTGCTGTGTTAAACAATTATTATTTATTTTTATTTACCTCACCCTCACCCTTTTTGTTCTGTTTAATCCTTCTTGCATCTCTTCAACCTAAAATCCTAAAGAATTCCTTTATTATTTTCTTTAATGAAAGACTGAAAGTGATGAATTCTCTTAGTTTCTCCTTTTTTTTAATTTCAAAATATTACAGGAGTACAAATATTTTTGGTTACATGGATCGCTGTTATAATGCTTGAGTCAGGGTTGTAAATGTGCCCGTCACCCAGAGAGTGTTCATTGTAACCTCTCCCTCCCCCCACTTGATTTTTATTGAGTTTTACTTCCCTCTATGCACATTTGTGCTCATTGATTAGCTCCAATTTAATAGTGAGTACATGTGGTGTTTGTTTTTCCCTTCTTTAGATACTTCACTTAGGATAATGGTCTCCAGTTACCTCCAAATTGTTGCAAAAGGCATTAATTTGACTTTTAGATCTTTGAGGAATCTCCATACTGTTTTCCATAGAGATTGTACTAGTTTGCAGTCCCACCAACAGTGGGTAAGTGTTCCTTTCTCTCTGCATCTACATGAGCATTTATTGTATCTGACTGACATTTTAAAAATACTTTCCGTTTATTTGCCAGGATTTTCAATTTTTTCTTCTATTTCTTTGAATATAGTAAGCATGGTTTTCTTAACTATATTTGTTAATTTAAACATCTGGAGTCCATGTATGTTTCTATTGCCTATTGTTTCCTCTGAGTTTTGTTCACATTGCCTTATCTCATGCCCCTAGTTATTTTTGGTCATGTGCTACACATTATATCTTTTTAAAAAATTAGAGATAATTGAGCTCTAGGATGTTTTCTTGTTCCAAAGATTTCCATTTGTTTCTGGCAGTTTCATGCATTGAGATAATTGGAACCTGAGCAGCAGTCTCTGTGAAAATCTGTTTCTTCTAGTTAATCTATTCACCCTTCTAGTTGATCTATTCACCCCTCTAGTTAATCTACTCTGTAGATTTTAGCCTTTTCACATTTAATCCAAAGTAAGAGGTGTTCACCCGGCCCTATACCTTGGCAGTCTATATACTCCAATGTCTGTTCCACAAACCTCACAAGGCTTCCAAAAATTCTGATCAGCTTTTCAGCCAATTAGCAGACTCCTCAGGAATTAGTAGATACCTTTAGGGGGGAAAAAGAGATTCAAATAGATTTGACATTTTCCAGATTTTGACACAGTAATTTTTCGCTGCCTTGTTAGTTTACTCATTACTTTAGGTAGACTTTTTATTTCTTATTTTCTTCAGCTTTTTCTTTATCCTCGGTGGGAAATCTGGTTCAAAGTGCCAATCTACAAGTATGGGGTTATTTAAACTAGTTTTTAAGCTTCATATTTTAACTACTAATGCTAGACTGTAATAAGAAAAGAGAAAAATCAATTTAACACTCATAGTTACCATCCTCAAGGTTTAACCATTAAGATAAGGGATTATCACAAAGTCAGGGGGACATGGGAAAGGCGTGTGTTGGACATCTCATGTCAGGGATGTATGAGGAGAAACGACAGTGCTGTCTCTAGAGAAACAGTGTTCTGAACAAGAAGCAGTAAACAATTAAGGTTGTTTCATTGGAAGACTGAGAAAGAAGATCGCAGCTTACAGTAGGTTGAAATTATCAGGGGGAAGAAAGCTTATTTTGTTACTATGAGCTCACCATTAGTGAACTCTTTTCACCAAAAAATGGCTTTACAAACAAACATATTAAGTGATACCTTGAGACTATGGGAGAATACTCAAGGAGCATAATTTCATAGCCACTCCCTACAACCTTTATGCCATCTCTTCCTTGAAGAGGATAAATGTTAGAGAATCTTTGATATGGGAGAAGCATGGTATTATACACACACACACACACACACACACACACACACACAGTGCCCATATTTTACAATATGACAGAAAACAAAAATAAGAGGTATTCAATTATTGAAAGACAAGAGAGTATATTAATTACAATTAGTATTATAGACTTTTAAAATATATTCAGAATTGATGTGTTTAGTAAAGTGTCAGGATATAAAATTAATACATAATTTTAAAGATTTCATGCATACTACCAAAAATTAGTTAAAAGAGACAAAAATTTCCATTCTTAACAACAAGTAAAATGATAAAATATATGGAAATAAGCCGAACGGGAAATGTGAAAACCTATATTGCTAGGGATATTGTTTCTACATCTGGCCCCAGATTAGGGACATAACTGTCTTTATTCAGGAAAATATCTTGACTAGCCACTTGAGACAAAGGAGAAATCATGAAACCAAGGGAAGTCATCTTAATTGTTCTGCATCATAAATAGACACTTGGGCATGAGAAATGTCTGATGAACAAGGCAGGATAGCCAAAGGGTTTTAATACCTTAAGCTGGGTATTTAAGATTCAATTTTATGTCACCTCAATCTTTTAGCCAAATCTCCCAAATCTACAAATGCCTTTTGAGAGTAGATTATGTATGAGTGAGCACACGAATTTGTGTGTGTGTGTGTAAGTATGTGTGTGTGTGCATATGTGTGTACAAATCAGGAAATGAGAACAAATTTCATACCCAGTTCGATATGGAATACAATAGGGTAGTCAGAGCAAGATGGCAAAATGATCCATAGACTGAAGTTTTTCAGTCAGCTAAAGCATGAGCTCAGAGCCACAGATGACCATAAAAACATGTCTGTTGGCAAATAAAAGTATTTTAAGCAGGGCATCAAAATTCCACAAATTATAGAATTGGAATCTGAGCAGCAACATATTGAGATTTTTACAGAAAAGAGAGATACTAGATAAAGTAAGTGTTATATTTACATGGGGGGAATCTACCAAACTGAGAGATACAAAAGAGGCTTGAATAAGTAGACAAGCCAGGATGCTGGGTGAGAAGACAAACTACTGAGTGTCGATTCTTTCCAAGTTAATTTTCAGATTTAATGTGTTCCCAATCAAAACCCCAACTGTGTTTTTAAATGTTTTGACAAATGATTCCAAAGTTCATCTGGAATAGTTAAGAAAAAAATTGAAAAAGAAGAGTAATGGCCTCACTAGATATTAAAACAGTATAAAACTAATCAATGTGAAGCTGATATGAAAATAGATGGACAGATCAATGAAACAGAGTATAGAACCAGGAAATGGGAGCTTTACATACAGAACACTAACATATAATTACAGTCAGGGAGAAAAGGTAGAGACACTCAATAAACAATGTTGAGACCATTTTTTAGCTACTTGAGAAATAATCTATTTAATTATCACGCCATTTTATCCAAATAAATTCAAGATGAGTTAAGAAGTTAGATGTTAAAATGAAGGACAAAAGGAAATGTAGTTGAATACTTATTGGTTCTGTAAGTAAGGAAGGACATTTTAGGCTTAAAAAATTCAAAAAAATCTTAAAATATTGACAGATTTAACAGCATAAAAATATTAAATGTCTGTATTTCATCTGATTGTATAGTTGCTTAGTATTCATACATTCATTTACAATAGTCCCTCCTCATCCATGGGGGATAAGTTCCAAGCACCCTAGTGGATGCCTGAAACCACAGACAGTACCAAACACTACACGTACTATGTTTTGTCCTATACATACATACCTATGATAAAGTTTAATTTATAAATCAGGCACAGGAAGAGACTAACAGTAACTAATAATAAAATAGAACAATTATAACAATATAATGTAGTAAAAATTATGCAAAAGTGGTCTCTCTCTCTCAAAATGTCTTGTGCTGCATTCATTCTTCTTGTAATGAAAAAGGGTCGATGAAGCAGGATGATGCAAGATTTCATAATGCTACTCAGAACAGCATGCAATTTAAAACTTAGGATTGTTTACTTCTGGAATTTTCCATTTAAAATTTTCAGACCACGGGTGACCATGGGTAACTGAAACCTCAGAAAGTAAAGGGTGGATAAGGAAGGACTACTGTTTTAATTAATTTGTTAGGGCTTTACTCAGTGGCAACCTGGTGTCAGAAATTTACTTGACTGAAGATTCAAAAGTGAATAAGGAGTTCATGTCTGGTGGGAAAGGCAAACAGGAAGAATAATTTCAAAATAATTAGATATTTAAAAGTAGTTGTGCAGGGAAGAAATTGAGAAGTGAATGCTTAGGAGACACTCACCAAGAATTAACGAGATAGATTTGCTTTTATCCCCATGAAGTTTTCCCTTGTGTGTTCAGTCTTTCTTCCTGTCTGCATTTAAGGCAGTCTGCCTCCAAATAAGCCACTATATCTGAACAACTGCCCTTTATAATTTCAAAACAAATATAAGTGGCTTTCAGCTTGTGTCCCGTGATGACACTGTTCTTTAGGCTTGGCCTCCCCATTTGAGGATTTGAGGATGTGTGCATTTTTGAAAAGTAATCAAGAAACTATATATAGTTTACATGAAATATAACCAAGTGGTAATATATCTAAAACCCATATAGTTTGATAAGAAAATATTAATCTTGACCCATCTATCCCCCTACCTCTTAGTAGAAAAAAGATAAAGGATATAAATGTATAGGTCACAAAATGCTGGTAAGTACCTAAAAGTGACTTAAGCTTATTATTAATAAGATAAACATAAAACATTTAATAAAGTACCATTTTTTGCCTGCTAAGAAAAAGTAATAGGATATTTTTAAATTGAGAATATCTTCAGCAAGTTAAGACATAGTAAAATGGGCACAGAATACAGTTTGGGGAATATAAGTAGGTTCAACAATTTTAGAAAGTAATTTTACATGGCATTGTGTAGAAGGAGGTTTAAGTTTTAACAACTTTTAACCCAGGGAATTTCATATTTATGCAAATTTATATTAAAGAAAACAATGAAGTACAAAAGTTAATGCTATAGATATTAGCCACCATGGCTTTCATAACAGCCAAACTAGAAAACAGATCTCAGTTTTCAACAATATAGACACACAAGTATTATGGAAAATTATACAGATTAATAAAGATTTTTTTAAAGGAACTTTAGTGACATTAAAATTGTTAAAAAGAAAAAGATAAATATTACGTATATCATCTGACACAGCTGGCTAAAATAATATGCATGGAAGAAAAATATAAAATGTTAACATTGATTATCTCTGAATGAAGGTATCATGGGTGATTATTTTATTTCCTTAGTGCACACTCTAAATTTTTTCTAGCTTTGCATACGAACCTGCATTATTTTCATAATATCTCATAATTTAAAAAAAAGATACTGTGTTTTGTCAATGCAATTATTAATATATGCCATTGCTTCAGGCACCTTAGTCAGAAATTTCTCCCTATAGAATGCCAGATAGGGCCACCCTAAAGGTATCACTGCAGAAGTCCACCCCACCAAGAATGGCTCATGATTTCTCAGATTTCTGATCATCTGGCCAAGCTGTTCCCTCTTTTTGGACTACCAGCTGAGCCTCCTTGTCTTCCTGGCAAATTCATAGTGCGTGCTTCAGAACTCGATCAAAACATTCACTCCCCAACACTTTGCACATCCTCCCAGGAAGAGCTGGGTACTCCTCTTCAGCAGTTCCACAGCGCAGCTCAGCCTTGGTTATACACACCATGCTCTGTGCAGTTATTAAGCATTCTCAGAACAGGGGCATGGTTTTCTTTAGACTGTAGCCCCCTATAAGAGCTCAAGGAATATTTTCCAAATGTTTGGGAACTTAGAGAACGTTACAAGGTTTAACAGACAAATCTACTCTTCCAACAATGTTTCTCTAAATATATTTAGTAATTTAATAAACCATTATTAATCTGATTATGATGAAATGAGTCAAAGATCAATAGAGTCTAATCTTTTTCTGAGAAGGGCCTCCAAATTTGAGAGAACTCATATTTGTAAAGAATTAATTATATCTGGTATGTACAAGATTCTTCTAGTCTGCAAAATGCTCCCTTTTGGGATTTCTTTTGCTGCTAATGATCCCGGAAACAATATCTGAATAAAACACTTGAAATAGTCACCATCCTTTTCTGAACAGAATGTTTAAGGGTAGAGACATGAAAACAGAGGGTAGTACTTTTTCTTTTAATTCTCCCTGGCTATTCAAGAAAGACTTTGAAAAGGGATTCAACTTCAGTGAATTTGGAATGCATTTGAAGGCTCTTACTTTTAAAAAAAAAAAAAATCCATAATTTGACCTATCCTTCAGCAAGGGTCTTTTGCTAAGAAAGGCAGAATACGTTACATTATATGTTAAAGGAGCCAGGGAGTAGGGAGTTTTAGAACAATAATTAATTTTATTGCCAAACTCTGGTTGATCCTTGCACCTCCTGTGAGGAAATCCTACAGACAAGATTAGAGCCCCACCCCTTTTATAGATACAGAAACCAAAGAGTTAAGTAATTTTCAAGACCACACTGAGTGACAGCAGGAGGGACAAGATGTAGCAGGTCTCTGACTCCAAACCCAGCCCTTTTTCAACCAGAAGGTGCTGCCATCCCCTGTGTACAACTGGAGTGGGGCCATGAAAAGTACAAATGGCAAAACAAACCTTAAGAACACAAATCTTTTAATGGCCACAGGGCAGCCTCAGTGAAATGGTGTTATCTGAGCCAAGATTCTTAAATACTCGAAGTCTACAAGAGAACCAAAGCATCATGAAAGGAAAAGAAATGGTGATTCCCCGGGAGGTCAGGTGTTCCCCAAGACACTCACAATGTTTACTGCATTAGAAGTCAGCCACATGGTCAGCACAGTGTTTCCACTGCCCAGTCTCCCTCCCTGACTCTGTCTTGATCTCATGATGCTCAGCAGGAAACAGTCACCTGTTCAGTGAAGACACTGACAGAGATTATACCTGAAGATGGATGGTCTTCAATGCACTCTGTGCATTCATTCAGAGTTTACACACCCTCAGGCTGTGGGTGCCCAGATGGCTCATTCCTGCAGGAGAAGAGGGAGGATCAGAGCATCTGCTGTATTGGCAGGGCCTTTCCTCATGGAGCCATCCTTAGGAGGGTCTTCTATGGCCTTGCACTCTGGTCTTCACAGAGGGACTGCAAGATCCTCTGACTTAGCAAGGAGTGAAAGGGGATAGGAGTGGGGTTACGATGTCTCCTTTTGACTTCCACCCATGTCTTTGTGGGATCTGAACTGGAGAGGGCTGGTGAACAATTTTCTAAAATTTTTTGCCGTTATTGGTCATTATTAATTTTTAGCTAATTGCTTCAGGAAGCTTTGGCTATCATGGGGAACCTGCATTCTATCTACCTATCTATCTCATGCACACACACACACACACACACACACACAGACACACAAAAGAGATGCATACCCACACATCTCCAACATTGACATTTACAACTGCTTTGGCCACAAACAATAATAAAGGCCTGTACAAATGTTCACTCTGGCAGAACTCTCTGGAGGAGACATTGTGACAGGAATATAAGGACACATAAATGTAGTACTAAAACGTCAGCCTTCATAACCATCTGGCAACTCTCCTGAGAGCTCTGGAATCTAGAAATTCATTCATTCTTTGGTCTTACTCTTCCTGAGAACCTGCCAGATTTCAGGCAGCATAACAGGTGCTGAGAAGACAGAGATAAAGGACCATCTCTGATTTCAATGAGATCTCAGTCTGGGAGTAGGAGATGTGATGATTTCATAGAGGTTAGCCAATGATCCTAAGACAATGTGCAAAGAGCTTCAAAAATAATGGTATATATTTACTGAATTCCTATTATGTGCCAAATTGCACATAAAGGTTGCTTCCTTTAGAGGACACTATGAATCTGTCTTATAGAAGAGGACACTGAGGCATGGAGAGGTTAAGGAATTGGCCCATGGTCACACAGCTTGTCACTAGTGGATCCTAGATTTGAGCCTGGTAATGTGATTCTACAGCCCAAGTTTCTTGCCTGTTAGCTACATCATGGTAGAAAAATGTAGGCTTAGAAGGATGCACAGAGCTGCATAAGCCCACACAGATTAGAAAGTGAAGGAAACCTTCCCAGAGAAGTTGTGCAAGATAAGAAGAAATTGTCTAGGCAGAAACAGGAGAGAGGGAATTGCAGAGGGAGAGATGCAAGGCCAAAGACCCAGAGGTATGAGCCCGTGGAATTTTCAAAAACTTACTATCCGTACAATTTTCAAATCCATTAATAAGTGAATCCACTCACAAAAGCATTCTCTCATCC
Organism: Lemur catta; assembly: GCF_020740605.2. Lineage (NCBI taxonomy): Eukaryota > Metazoa > Chordata > Mammalia > Primates > Lemuridae > Lemur > Lemur catta. The sequence goes on from NC_059134.1 coordinate 29,650,692, forward strand.
TTGGAAATTTAAGTGGGTTGAAACCAAAACAAAAATTAGGCTCAAATAGTTGAAAAATGTGTTAGTGCTTTGGTCAAGAGGCAGAATCACAATAAAAGGTGTTATTAAGAGGGGCTTTAGAAACCAATCTAAGAGGTATCTCAGTATGTTTAATACTGGAATGACTACTGGGTATAAATTGATTTCTTCATTAAGAATAGTATCCATAGGTCAACTTCACTTCCAGAAGCATCATCCTTTAAAACAAAGCAAACGTTTACAATTACACAATAACACATGAATGTGTAAATACAAAATGGCAGCGTAGTGAACACTGGGAAGAAAGAGAAGTTTAAAATCCTACAATAAGCCAGAATGAGAGTATTCCAAGTGCCAGAGAGAGAAGTGAACAACAGACTGCCTATAACCCCATGGCTGAGCACAATCAAATCTCAGATCAAAGGCCGTGAAAAGACAGTCTCATCTTACTGCTGAGAAAGCTCCTTGGCTGCCTTTCTTTCAATATTCACTTGAAACCATGTCTAACTGTGCTCATTTTCATCCTAATCTCTTTCATGAATTACACTTGGGAAATAAATTTTATGTAGTACAAAAATGACCTCACTCGTATTAACCTTAGCAGTCTAACCTTGTGCTAGCCTGAGGGAACAGACCAGAATATGAAAGGAAATCTTAAGGTCTTCATATGTTTTGCCAAAAAGAACAGTAAGAGGAGTGAATTGGCAACCAGATTCAGCACTGCAGACTGCCCCCAGGGTGGTCACTTGTGCTTTTAAATGATAGTATTTATAGAAAACACTTATGGACCTCTCATTCACTAAAAAAATCTAGATCAGGCACAATGGCTCACACATGTAATCCTAGCACTTTAGGAGCTCAAGGCAGGAGGATCACTTGAGGCCAGGAGTTCTAGACCAGGCTGGGCAACATAACAAGACCCCATCTCTATACAAACGTTTTTTTTAAAGCCTGGCTTTTCTTAAAGCTAAGGTAATCAGGAGGCTGAGGTGGGAGGACAGCTTGAGCCCAAGAAGTCAAGGTTGCAGTAAGCTATGTTAGTGCCACTGCACTCCAGCCTGCATGATAGAGCAAGATCCTGTCTCAAGAAAAATCTAAAAACAAATCAATACTTTCTCTTTTGATAACACTTTCTCTTTTGGCAAGGGAATTTGTCACTACAAGACCCATCCTACAGGAATGCATCAAAAAGACAACTGTACCCAAATGTTTATGGCAGCACAATTCACAATTGCAAAGATATGGAACCCACCTAAGTGCCCATCTAATAAGTGAATAAAGAAAATGTGTACACACATATGCACACATGCACACACACACACACACACACACACACACACACACACACACCGTGGAGTACTACACAGCCATAAAAAAGAATGAAATAAGTCTTTTGCAATAACTTGAATGGAACTGGAGACAATTATCCTAAGTTAAGTATCTCAGGAATAGAAAAGCAAATACCATATGTTCTCACTTATAAGTGGGAGCTAAACAAGGGATACATATGGTCATAAAGTGGTATAATAGACATTGAAAACTAAGAATGGGGGCGAGTGGGAGAGCAGTGAGGGATAAAAATCTACCTATCCAGTACAATGCACACTATTCTGGTGACAGATACACTAAAAGCCCTGACTTCAGCATTATACATTTCATTCATGTAACAAAAAAAGCTTATACCCCCTAAATCTGTTGAAATTTTTTTTTAAAGACAAAAAAAATAACAAATGCTGGTGAGGATATGGAGAAAAGGGAACTCTTAGACACTGTTTCTGGGAATGTAAATTAATACAGTTATTATGGTCCACAGTATGGAGGTTCCCCCCAAAATTAAAGGCAGAACTTACACATGATCTGGCAATCCCTGTACTGGGAATATATCCAAATCAAATGAAAGCAGTATGTCAAAGAGATATCTGTACTCCCATGTTAGCTGCAGCACTATTCACAATAGTCAAGATACAGAATCAACCTAAGTGTCCATCAACTGATGAATGGATTAAAAAATGTGGTATCTATATACAATGGAATACTATTCAACCATAAAAAAGAATAAAATCCTGTCATTTGTGACAACATGGATGAACCTGAAACACATAAGTGAAATAAGCCAGGCACAGAAGGACAAATGCCACATGATCTCACTCATATGTGAAATCTAAAAAGGTTGACCTCATTGATGTAGAGAGTAGAATAGTGGTTACCAGAGTCTGGGGAAGGTAGGGGAAGGGGACAATGGAGAAAGACTGCTCAATGGATACTATGTTACAATTAGATGGGAGAAATATGTTCTCGTGTGATAGTGCACTGTAGGTGATATAGTTAATAATGTATTGCATATTTCAAAATAGCTAAAAGAGAGGATTTTGAATGTTCTTACCATAAAGAAATGATAAATGTTTGAGATGATGGATATGTCAACTACCCTGATTTAATCATTACACAATTTATACATGTATCAAAATATCACACTATACTCCATAAATATGTACAATTATTATATGTCAATTAAAAATAAAATAAAACAAAAAATAGACTTCTGAATAAAACTCTTAAAAATAAGAAAAAACAATTCAGTAGAAGAATGGACAAAAATATGTAAGAATTTAACAAAATAAATATGAATGGCAAATAAACATATGAAAGAAAAGATTTTCCACCTCCTTAGCAATCAAAGAGTACAAATTCAAACCACAATGATATTGACAAATCAGTCTGACATATTGCTGACAGGAATGTGGAGAGAAGGAATTCTTATATCCTGCTTATAAAGTATACATTGAAATAACCACTTGGATAAACAATTTAGCATTTTCTAATAAATGTGAACATTTATATAATCTATGAAACTGTAATTTTATATAAAGTCCTATATAAAAATGGACTTTGAAACATGTTAATAATGTCCATAACAGTATTATTCATAATAGTCTAAAACAGAAAAAAGCCCAAATGTACATCAATGTTAGAATGGATAAATTATGCTTTATTCTTACAATATTATTTTATAAAACAGTGAAAAAGAATTAATTACATCTACATGTGCCAACATGGATACATCTTAAAAATGTACCGTGAGGCCAGGCAAGGTGGCTCACACCTGTAATCTAGCACTCTGGGAGGCTGAGGCGAGAGGATTGCTTGAGCTCAGGAGTTCAAGACCAGCCTGAGCAAGAGCGAGACCCCCATCTCTACTAAAAATAGAAAGATTCTTGTTATCAGTCCTTTATCTGATGTGTAGTATGCGAAAATTTTTACCCATTCTGTGGGCTGTCTGTTTATTTTCGTGACTGTTTTTTTGGCTGTGCAGAAGCTTTTTAATTTAATCAGGTCCCATTCGTTTATTTTTGTTGTTGCTGTGATTGCCTTGATGAGCTGAAATAAAAAAAAGAAAGAAAGAAAGAAAGAAAAAAAAAAAAAAAAAGAAAGAAATTAGCCAAACAACTAAAAATAGAAAAAAAATTAGCCAGGCATGGTGGCAATGCCTATAGTCCCAGCTCCTCCGGAGGCTGAGGAAGAAGGATCGCTTGAGCCCAGGAGTTTGAGGTTGCTGTGAGCTAGGCTAATGCCATGGCACTCTAGCCCAGGCAAGAGAATGACACCCTGTCTCACAAAAAAAAAATATTACTGTGAGCTGAAAGCAAGTAATGGAAGAATTTACAATGAAAGATACTATTGATTTCATGTTCAAAAACATTCAAAACTAAAAATTATATTGTATAGAAATTCATATATATGAAAACACATAAAATCATATAGAAAACACTAACCTAGAAATTCAGGGTAGTGGATCCATCTTGGGGGAAATGCTGAAGTTGTGAGTACAGAAAGAAATACAAGGATCTTAAAAATTGGTAATATTTTATGTCTTAAATAACTCTATGTCTTAAACCAGTGCTCATAAAATTCTGTTTTAAACAGAAGGGTGGTTGTCTAATCTTTAATTTCACTTTTCTGCCTTTCACATGCATTATATATTCTTTTGGATGTGTGAATATTTTGTAATTTTTAATTAAAAAAGAATATAGAAAAAGTAAAACTATGGAACTGAGATATCAAAGTTAAGCATCTTATAGAATGGAGAATTTTCTACATTGTATAACTTAGAAATAGTGTTTCCGGAAGCTTGTCAAGTCTCTACCAGGAAAATTCTAACCCAACAAATGATGGGGAAGTTCTGCCTTGACCAGTATGAAACATTTACACTTTACTAGAGAGCCCCACGTTAAAAGCATTGGCTTTGGAATCATGGTTCTATGTTTGCAGTTTCTGAAACTAAGTGAGCTTCGGTTTGCATATTTACACAGATAGAATTGACAATAAAGATTATTCAAAGGTTAAATGAGATTCTGAGTGAGAAGTACTCAACATACTTGTAGCACCAACAAAAGTTGATTCCTTTCCCTTCACATACAGTCTTTGCTACCCTTTCTTATTAAGCACCCCAGTTTTTCAGTTATATCAATTCACAGTTTTCTGTAGTAGAACTTTAGGTTTGAACAGCATGTTATTTATTCAAAAGTACATTTACAAATATTATTGCATCTTCAAATTTAGACATTGGAAGGAAGAAATAGCTATACCACTTTGAAAATTAACATTCATAGAGATGAAAGACAACAGCAATGATGTTCAAAATTCTGGGAAAATTCTGGTTACAATACTACATCTGTTATTCCAAAAAATATCTTTTAAGTCCAGACAAAAACTCTAATATTATGACATCTAAATGACATCTCTTAGGCTGCTGCTTGACCCAAAAAGTATATCCTATCAAATGCGCTCAGTTGAGACGGGGAATTACATGATCACTAGCCTGCTAAACCCCAAAAATTGCAGAATCAAAGGTAGAATAACCCCAAGATATACCTAAGTTTCAAAAAATAGAAATATATTTAAACATGTTTCAGATATATTCAAACCTTTAAGGAAAAAAAAAAATCCTCAGCTGGAAATAGTGTAATTGTAACTCTGAGGCCTATTTTAGATGCATTCCCTTGGGAAGAGCTGCCACATAATTATCAGTCTCATAAATTAAAAAGAACGTTCCAGTCAGGCATGATCCCCAGAGCTCCAGGCTCCATAAAGCTTAGAAGAAAACACTGACACGTGTGACCAGGAATGTTGATCCAACATAGCCTTCCTCCTGAATGACTCCGCCTGACCCTGGACCTGATTAATTCTGTTCAACTTTAACTTTGTGACTTTATCTACATTGAGAATAAGTCACCAACAACCTCAAATGCTAATTATGCAACCCACAGAACACCCAGACACAATAAAGTATGCCAACAAGGCATGATCTTCTTTTTTTATCTTTCGTCTTGAACAGTGCTTTTGAGAGCAAATCCTGTGAAAAAGCTGTGTCTCTGTTGACAACATTGTGAACAGCCCAATTCCTACAAGGCTCAAAGGATTAGTTCAGAGAATTTTATAGAGCCAGGATGACCCATTGAGGGAAAAGTCCCTTTCCTAATTGGCAGTAAAAAGTGCGTGCTATCAAAGCCTTGCACTGAGACCCCGGTGGCAGTGAGGGAGAGCTGTGTGCACCGAGCTGTAAAACCTGAGAGTTAGTGGCGACCTGGGGTGACTTTAATGACCACTCACACCCCATCCACAGCCACTGACATGTTTTGTTTATTCCAGCTACTGCAAACGGTGAGAAAAAGGAAGTTGCCTATTATTTCTATTATTCTCATTTCTAATTTTGCCCCTCTTTGGGCCCTTGATTGTTCCCAGAAAATCTTTTCCTTGGCTATCAGACAAGACGTTCTGAGTTTTCATCAGCAGAAGAAGACTCTTAAAAATATAAGGACATCTTATCAATGTATAAATGAGAATAAATCAACTTTTGTTGAACTTTCAGTACCACATGCTGAACTAGGCACTTCACAAGTTGTCTCATTGAATCCTTCCAACAATCAATGAAAGATGAGTCAAAATTATACACAATCCCTCATCTGTGCAGAAAAAAAAATAACCCTCTTTGTGTTATTTAATGTTCGCCCCTTGCTGTTAATCCCCTCATTCCATGGATGGCAGAAATGGCAGGAAAAATATTTATCTCGACAAGCCAAGGTAACTTTGTTTTGAGTAATTACTCAGTCTTTCAGCATTTTGCCCCATTCCTAAAAGTTTCTCTTTTCCACTTCTCCTCCCCATGGTGGTAGTAAGCTTCAGAGAAAAGCCTGCTCATTCTACTGGCCTTCAGAGGGACCTCGAGGGTGAATCATAAATACAGGTTTTCCAGAGGAAAACAAACGGTGTAACAATAAAGGCGAGAGAGAAAATTCCAGGTTAGGAGCAGAGTAATATGGCAAAACTTAAAGATGAGTGAGGAGCAGATACAATGGGAGCAACTACGTCTGCCTGAGGGAAGCAGAGGGCTGGGCTCCTCTGGATGAGGATGATGAGAACCATGGGTTCAGAGGTTGCCCATATCAGAGAGAGTGTTAAAGTCCACATCAAATTTAAACCAAGGAGTTAGCATCAATGCAGGGTGGTGAGAAGGTGAAGGATGTTATTAAAGGAAAATATGAGGTGAATGGCAGTAGATGGAGCAAGCATTGCACCTAACTGTTGTTCTAGTCAATGTAAGGATGCAGTTCAGAGTCTTCACAAACCAAAGTTTGGAGAGAAAAAGTTTGCTGGGTGTAGATAGGCATCATCAAAGGAGGAACATAAGCGGGATGAGTGAGCCAAGTGTGCTGGTCAGGAGAAAACAAGGAAACCAAGCCTGACTGGAGAAAAGCTGGGGAAGTCAAGTTCAGACCATGGGACCATATTTTCTTTCACAGGATTCAATTCAATCTGAGAAAGAACTGACAGCTGAAACTTCTCCCTTGTGGACTGTGAGGGAAAAAAACATAGATACCCACTGCTGGAAGCTAGCTTTAGGTTAGTTACCAGATATAGAAGGAAAAAAATAATGCCTCTTCTCTAACGAGGTCAAAGAGTTTGAAACTAAAAGAGAAAACTTGAGCAAGAAATTAATGAGACATGAACCTCACATTGAGAAAAGAAACTTATCTGGGCTTAGGTGTACGCAGTAGTCCCCCTTATCTGTGGGGCATACGTCCCAAGACCCCCAGTGGATGTCTGAAACTGTGGATAATACTCAGCCCTATCTATTCTCTGTTTTTTCCTACACATGCTTATAATAAAGTTTAATTTATAAATTAGGCACAGTAAGAGATTAACAATAAATAATAGAATGGAACAATTCTAACAATATATTATAATAAATGTTATGTGAATGTGGCCTTTCTTTCACTCTCTATGTATCTTGTTGTACTGTACTCACCCTTCTTGTTATTATGTGAGACAATAAAATGCCTCCATGATGAAATGAAGTGAGGCCAATGACATAGGTATTGTGACGTAGCTTTAGGCTACTATTGACCTTCAGGCCGTATGTTAGAAGGAGGATCATCTGCTTTGGGTGATCTGAGCTCATCAAGCAATAATGGTGTTGATAGCTGGATGTCAGGAGCAGACAATGCAGATGACTAATGGGTGGGTAGCATACACAGCTTGGATACATTAGACAAAGGGATAATTCATGCCCTGGCGGGACAGAGCTAGATGATGAGATTTCATCATGCTACTCAGAATAGATTCAAAACTTATGAATTGGTTATTTCTGGAATTTTCCATTTAATGCTTTTGTACCATAGTTGACCACGAGTAACTGACACAGTGGCATGCAAAACCAAAATATGGGGGTACTACTATATTCTTTTTAATGAGTACTTTTAACTATGACTATTATTGAGAGGAATGTGTCTGTGATTGTCTGACAACCAGGAGAGCTGGTGGTGTAAGTTACAGTCTGAGTCTAAAGGCCTGAGAACCAGGAGAGCCAATGGTGTAAGTCCCAGTCCAAGAGCAAGAGAAGACCAGTATCTTAGCTCATGCACTCAGGCTGAAAGAGAGCAAATTCTCCCCTCCTCTGCCTTTTTGTTCTATTCAGGCCCTCAATGGGTTGGACAGTGCCCACCCACATTGGGAAGGGCAGTGTGCTTTAATTAGCCTACAAACTCAAATGCTACTCTCTTCTAGAAACATCCCCACAGACACACCCATAAAAAAATGTTCAGCCAACTATCTGGGCATCCCATGGCCTAATCAAGTTGACACATAAAATTAACCTTCACAAGGGAAAACTTCAAGACAGACACATCTATCCTCCCCTTTCAGAAGAGCAAACTGCTACCAAGGAAGGAAAGAAAGTTCAACATTAGTTTTTTTCACTATTCTTCTCCCCCTGCTATATCTATGAGGCACCTGTCATTACAGCGCAGCCTCACATGACCCCTGCTTGCCATCATCTTGCAGTGGAAATGCCATCATCCGAAGTCAATCAGCAGAGGATCACTGGCAGTGGGCTCCATGTGCAGCAGCCCCGTCGGTTCACCAGGCAAGATGGACACATAGGTTTAATACAGAGTGTGCTGGAAATTCTCTACACCACATTATATTAGACATCGCTCCTACAAACTCACAGGCAGTGTGGTTTATCACTTCATTTTTGTATTTTCCACTGAGACCTATTTTCATTCTGAAGTTAAGTTCCCCCTCACTCAAAGAAACATCTAATTTGATAGTGCGGGGCAGTGTAGGCATGATTTGCATGATAGCGTTTTATGAGATGCACGTGAAAGACAGTAGCAGAGCCCAATCCAAGATGTGTTTGCTCCATTAGATCGCGGAGAAATTTAAAAACAACTGTAATGTCAACTGCACCAAAGAACTTATTCCTTCATATAACTTGAGTCACATGAATTATCAGTGGAGACAAACACTTATGTGTATATATTAAATATATGTATATACACTCACATATATATATGTACATCTTCCTGCATGTCTGCACACTCACATGCACATGCACACACACACATGATCAGGATCAATTATAGAAGAAAAACAAAAGCCTTTCCAGAGAAAGATGGCCAAACCTGGCATTTTATACCTCAGGAGGAAATAATAGCAGTTTTCACTCGTATTATGTCTTCAACAGCCACACATCCACACAAACACAAGCAGACAACATGACCACAGGGGCCTTCCCTAGTTGGAACTAATCTATATAGGACTTTTAGAAATAGATTCAGACCAAAGAAACTACTAATTCAAGTGAATAAGCACACAAAACAGACAAACACACACCAGTGTTAATGGAAAGAGATCTTAAGGGATCGCAGTATCTGGCAAAGAGCCCCACAAAGAAACCCACAGACCAATAAACATTTCTGAAGCAGCCAAGTTAGCCTAGATTTGGTTTCCATGGCAATAAATACTGAATGGAGATTTGCTACTAGCTATCCTGAAGAGAAGGTCAGAAATGAGTAAAATCATTTAATGATAAAATATAATTATCAAGACCAATCACGACTGCACTCATCATGGTCACAAATAACTGTTTTCTGTAATTGTGGATTTTTACCCTGATTAAAAATAGAACAAAAGGGGGATTTACAAAATCACCAAATAGTGCAGTGATTTTATGCTGAACACCAGCGACCCTATGTAAATAACAAACAGATGATGTAGGGCTGACCCCAGGCCACGGTGCCTGAATTTTGCCACGTTAAATAGTGTTTAGCAAGGGTCACAAGGGCTGTAACCGTGGGGTCACTGATGGCCAGGTTCTTCAGAATGTCAGTATTTCCCTGTAAAGAATGACCTAAGAGCTGCAGGGCGTTTGCCAACAAACGCTTTAAAGAAGAAGCACTTCTGACTGTTTCTTAGCTAGACCCAAAGTTAAGCTGTTGTGAGGATCAAACAACAAAGACATCAGACATTCATGGCTGGCAGATATTTTCCCAACGACCTGTGAGTCAAGTTTAACTTCTTATACTTTTCTCTCGGGGATACAGTGAAGAAGACTATATCTTAACAAACATAGTTCTAGAACATCTCAGAAATTTATCTCACCTACTCTACAAAAAGCATTTAACCCTAACGTAGCCACAAGTAAGCTTGCATTCTGTCAGAGGCTGGAACCAGGGAGAATGGTGACAACTACCTGTCATTAACTGCATCACTCATTCAGCTTTCAGTGATTCACGACACACCTGGTCTGTTTCAGGCATGCTGTTGCACACTCAGTATACACAGATGGAAAATTAGAAAGCCTTTCCCTCCGGAGTGTAGTTTTAACAGCAATGCACACCTGTAAACCAATGGTTGTAATATATTAATAATATGATAATATGACAAGTGCTCAAAGAGAAGTACGAATCCTTTACTGGCTTTTTGCTGCCTTAGTATAAAGTCAGAACTGCTTTGCATGGCCTTCAAGGCCCTCTGAAATCTCTGGAATCAAGGCCTTCTATTAGTTCTTAAGTCTCATCTCCCCTGACTGTCCGTGTTCCAGTCACTGCTGTTCTTGCTGAGCTCTCTTGCCTGCAGTTTTCTCACATCTTGTTCCCTCTGCCTATAGTGGTCTTTCCCTGTCCCCTCATCTGGCTAACTCCTCGTTACCTTTCAGGTCTCAACTTAAGCATCACTTTCCAGAACCGTTAGGTCCTCCTGTCATACATTCTCATGATTCCAAATTCTTCCTCCATAATAACGTCTCCTTTTAGTGGTTTTAGTTTTCAGTCATCTACCAAGTTTAAAGAGGGTTGTGATCAATTCTTACAAGTTATCTTGTATCCCCAGTTGTAAGCACTGGGTCTGGCACATAATAAATCTCAAATATTTATTGCATGAATGAAATTGCTAGGGGCTAGCTGAGCACAGAAGAGCTAAGTAGCGTAACATGGCACGACCCTCAGAACAGAGAAGATGCTGCTGCTAATAGCAATGCTCATTGTGATGTAGCAATGTAGCTAAATAGATTACGAATTAATCTGAAAGCCTTTACAGAATGCAGAAATTTGTATAATGCAGGTTCTGTACTTGGTTAATTCATTTTCTAACCAGCAAAAGAGTGCCTGAAAACTTTTAATGGCTTAGTAAGAACTACAGTAAAAACACACAAATTTAGACTTCGGATATTTGGAATTCAGAGTAACACTCAGAGCAGGCTGAAGTTTCTATGCTTTCTTGAATGATAAAGATTTACTAAGCAAATGGTGAGGGTAGTGACTTTAACAAGCAGAACACACTAGCTGTGTTCTGAGGTTTAGTAGACAGAGTACTCAACCAAGGGTGGAAGAGCCAACTTTGACACGAGCTAGCTCTCATGGACCTTTCTGGTCACAATCTCCTCACCTGTAAGGTGGGCAGGTCTGACTCTGACCTCCATAGTTACATCCAGCCCAAGCCTCCCCCGAGTCTATGAAAAACACATCCAGTTGAATACAGGTAATTAATAGGCTAATGACTTTAGCTAATCAAGTCTCCAAGGACTTTTAACTCAACAAACATGTCCTGAAGAGAAGTTACAATATTACTCTTAAAAAATGAAAATTTCATTTTATAAATATTCTCTGGTATTCACTCGATCTCTCCAGACTAGCTCAGATTAGGAAGTTTTGCTGACTTTAATAAATGGAATAAATTCATGCATCTGATAGAAGTGGAGCAAACAGCAAGAGAGTCATGCTCACACACATACTTCATCTCATCTCTGCAGATTTAGGGGCCAAGCAGGAGAAACAGATACAGCTGGATCAGATCAGCAGCAGCAAGGGGTGATGATCTATCTACTATTCACCTCTTCATAAGCAATTAGTTCCCCATCAAAAAATTCTTTAGCAAGACAGTCAGTAACTTTTAAAATAATTTAATCTAGGCAAGAAATGAATTTTAATAAAAACAAGGACAATTAACTACATCATCTCAAAAATGAACATTAACACCAGTTAAAGTATAATAATGTAATAAAACTGCCTTAAGTTACGAACAAAAAGAATAAATCAGCCAGTCAGTTGGCTAACTGAGATCATTGAATTTATGAGGTCACTGACTTTTTGTTCTTATTTTTCGTATATCATTAGCATGGGGACACCAAATTCCCTCCACTTTCTCCTCCTACTTTACCCTCCAACATTTAGGCCATTTTCCAAAAAACATATAAATTAAAAAGTGTAAAATAGAAACATTTTCTAAGGAGACTATTTGCTCCATTCATTCATTCATTCACTCATAAAAACAGCATTATTTTACATATATTATATAACAAGAACAATTCAAGGTCCCAAGAGTGATCTAATTTTTTTTTTTTTTTTTTTTTTTTATAGACAGAGTCTCACTCTGTTGCCCGGGCTAGAGTGAGTGCCGTGGCATCAGCCTTGCTCACAGCAACCTCAGACTCCTGGGCTCAAGTGATCCTTCTGCCTCAGCCTCCCGAGTAGCTGGGACTACAGGCATGCGCCACAATTTTTCTATATATATTTTTAGCTGTCCGTATAATTTCTTTCTATGTTTAGTAGAGACAAGGTCTCGCTCTTGGTCAGGCTGGTCTCGAACTCCTGAGCTCAAACGATCCGCCTGCCTTGGCCTCCCAGAGTGCTAGGATTACAGGCATGAGCTACCGTGCCAAGCAGTTCCTGGTTTTGAAATGCCCATAAACTATTGAAGAAATAAAGTATCTTCAGCACTTAGAAATTAATTCCAAGAGTAAACAAGAATTAGAGAATTCAGCATAATTTTACATAAATGTGCTGAAAAATAAAACCATCTTTGGGGCAGAGTCTTGGAGGTTGCCCTAGAAAAGATGACATGTGAATTAGACCTTAAATAATTGGATGAACTTGTTATACCAGAAACTAAGAAAGTGCTCGAGGAAAAGGGGAAGGAGAGTATGACAATGACACAGCAGTCAGCTCAAGGGGGTTCTCACTGGCCCAAACTGGAACAACATTAGCACCAAAGAAAATTAAGTTCAGTAAAAAATTATAGACAATTAAAAAACAGGATTTCAAGAATCTATATGGATAATAATTAGATAAGTAAATAAATAACCAAAGAGTCATTTAGATATTAGATAAGTAAATAAATAACTTCTTAAAGTAGAATGGTAAGGGTCAACTGGTATTTCATTACCTCCTCAATATATTGAAGATGTTTCAAAACCAGGGCCTGCTTTTTCTATCTTAAAAAATTAGATCCCCTTGAGACCTTGAACAATTCTAGTTTTACAATAAATGCCAAGTAATGCTGTTTTATGAATTAATGAGTGAACGAATGAATCAACCAATAATTCAATCAGATAGTCTCCCTAGAAAATTGTTTCTATTTTACACTTTTGAATTTATATGCTGGTGCTGGAGTTGGAAAATCATCATTGGCAGCCATTGAATCAGGCAAAAATCCTCAATGGACATTAATTCACAGGGAAAATTGAGAAGGAACAGTGTATTTCCACGTCTTTATACAGAATGCTTATTAGTTGCAAAGGAAAAAAATAAACAGTAATATACAGTGGAGAAATTGGACAAACCTTGAATGGATGATCAAAGTTAACATGACCAATTAGGGATGTACGGACATCGTGTACCTCCAGATGTGATACCCTCAGGAGGACGCAGCGTCATCGGTGCAGTGTTCTTGCCAAAACCACATAATCTTATTCTAACCATGATTAGAGAAAACACCAGACAAACAGAAGATGAGGAATGTTCTTTTTAAAAGCAGGGATGAGGACTACAGTCTTCAAAAATGTCAATGTCATAAAAGGCAAAGAAAAGCTGTGGAAATGTTTCAGATTAAAAGAGGCTAAAGAGACATGACAACTGAATGTAATCTTTAACCCTAGATTGAATCTTTTGCTGAAGGGGGAAATGCTATAAAGGATATTGTTAAGTCAACTGACAAAATTGAAATATGAATGATAAATTAAAATAGTGTATCAATGCAGACACACAAACGCACACACACACTCTTACATGCACAGAGATAGAGGAGGGGCACCCGGAGTGGAAGGGGCCTTCTGTAACCTGGTAATGCTCTATTTCTTAACTTTGTTGGTGGTTACAAGTATATATGCTATATTCATTTTTCTCATATCTTACAATTTTAAAAGTTAAAAAATGAAATATAAAAATACATGAATACACACACACTCACAATGCTGCTGATTTATCTAAACAGATGCTAATTGAGATTTGTCTGTGTTGTTGACACAAGAGCTACAGAAATGATGAGTATAGGTGGGTCCCTGCTGGGAATTCTGAATAAAGGAAAACTGAAAACAGCCCCCTCACCTCCGAACACTACAATATCCTGAACTACCCTCATTAGTCTCACACAACTGGCCATCCTCTCTCAGAGCAAAGTGTCACCATAAATATTTTTTTACCTATAGGATGTTGTGGCACATAAATATAATACAGATCAGAGATAGACAAGGACTGTGGGGTAGATGTCCTCTGGTGAGAAATGTAGGGATAAGTTATTAAAGCAGCTGTTTTCTTGTTGTTTTGTTAAGATTTTTTATTGCATTATAACACAAATATGGTAAACACAAATCAGGAATATTCAGCTCTATGAATTTACACAAAATTAACACAACCATTTATTAATATATACCCTCAAATACAAAAATAAAACATTACCAGAACATTCCCTTCTTGAAAACTACACTCATCCTAAGACTAACCATCATTCTGACTCCTAATACCATAGATTAGTTTTGCCAGTTTTTGAATTTTATATTATATAAATGAAATTATACAGTGTATATTGCTTTTGATATCTTTCTCTCAATGTTATTTATGAATTTCATTTACATTGTTGCAAATAGCAACAGTTTCTTGATCTTCATTGATTGCACTTTTTGCATTCTACCATTGATTAATAATTTAGTTTTCTGGTTTGAATAAATTATGAATAATAATGCTATGAAAATTCTTGCACACATTTTGGTATGCTTATGTATGCTTTGTTGCTGAATATAAGGATAGTAATATGATTTTCAGGTCATCGGCTGTACATATGTTCAGCTTTCATAGATACTGCCAAACAGTTTTCCTAAGTCCTTCTCCCAATTTATAATCACATCAGAGTACATGACAGTTCCAGGTGCTGGAACATTCTCTCTAAACCTCAGAATTGCCAGTCCTTTTAATTTTAGTCCTTTTCATTGATATTAGTGTGATTTTAACTTGAACTTTTTATTTTAATTCAATTTTAACTTAAATTTGCCTGATGACTAATGAGGTTGAGCACCTTTTCTTAACTTTTTTGGCTGCTTGGATATCTTCTTCTGTAAAGTGCCTGTTCATGTCTTTTTCCCACTTCTCTTTTAGGATGACTCTCTTTTTCTCACCAATTCCTGTGAATTTGCTATATATTCAATTAAGCCATTTGCTGAATATATGCATTGCAAATATCTTCAAGTCTGAGGCTTATTTAACTCTCCTAGTGGTATCTTTTTATAATTAGAAATTAATACTTTTACTGATATCTAATTTGTCAATCTTTCCTTTATGGTAAATGGTTTCTGATTTTAAGAAATTTATGTGTATCAAAAGGTTGTGAAGATATACTGTCATATTTTCTTTTAGGAGCTTTATTGTTATGCCTTTTAGTTTGGTGTTAAGTAGGGGATCCAGATTTGGGTTTTCTTTTAAATAACTTTCCAGTGGATCCAGTATAATTTGTTGATAAGTCATCCTTTCCACAGGCCACAGCAGTATCACCTTTGTCATAAATCAAGCAACAATATAAGTCTAGGTCTGTGGACTTCAATTCCACTTCAGTGGTTTATTTTCCTATCCATCTGTGAAAACCACACTGTCTTAATTACTATAACATTAAAATAAATCTTGATAACTGATGTTTTAAGTTTTACAACTTTGTTCAACTTCTTCAAGCTTGTCTTGCTATTCTTGGCCCTTTGCATCTCTGTATAAATTTGCGAATTGACTTGTCAGTTTCCAATAATAAATACTAAATAACTAACTAGGATTTTTATAGTAATTGAGTTGAATCTATAGGTCAGTTTAAGGGAGTTATAACATCATGACAACAGGAAACATTCCAATCTATGAACAATCTACATATCCTTACATGTATTTAGTTCTTTAATTTCTCTCAATGTTACACATTTTTCTGTGTAGAAGATTTGCAAATATTTTGATAGACTTATTCCTAGGTATTTGATGTCTTTGATATTATTTTAAATTTTATTATTTATAAGTTTCATGTTCTAGATTCTCATTATAGGTATATAGACTAAAATTGATTTTTGCATATTTACTGAATGTCAAATGATCTTGCTAAATTTACTTAATTCTATCAATTTGCCTATACATTTTTAATCATATCACCTATGAATAATAACAATTTAATTCTTTTTTTCCAGTCCTTATGCCTTATACTGTTAAACTTCATTCCTTCTTGCATTTCCATGTTTCCATCAGGGATCATTTTTTTCTGCATGAAGGATTTCTTCTACTTCAGGTCTGCCAGCAACAATTGTCTTAGGTCTTGTTTTGTCTGGAAATATATTTATTTCACCTCCTTATTTTTTATGTTTTGTTGAAGTATAATATGCATATAGAAAACTATATATATCATAATTTTATAGCTGGATGAATTTTCATGAACTGAACTAACCACCACTTGAACTAATCACACTGGTGCAATTCCCCCCTGGTAACTGTGAGCCTGATGTCTAACAGCTTAGTTTTCCCTGTCTGAAATTCATTTTGTATAAAAAAATGTAAGTATGTATTTATTTGTGTTGGCTTCTATTACTTAACATTATGTATGTGAGAATCATCTATACTGCTGTATGTAATATACTTCATCGTCATTGCTGTTTAATCTTTCTTTGTGGGATTATATTTGGAAGTTTCCAGGTTTTGACTCTTTTAATAGCATAGCTACATATAATTATGTGCATGTCTTTTGGGGGACAAAAGCAGTCATCTCTGTTGGCTATATGCTTTGGAGTAGAATTACTGGGTCATAGAGCATACATCATTTCATTTTTGCAAGCCAATTTTCACAGTGGAAATACTAATTTTTATTTCCAGCAGCAGAATACAATAGTATCAATTTTTGTCATCCTCACCAGCTCTTAGCGCTTACCATCTCTTTCGTCTTAGTCATTCCAGTGGCTGTGTAGTAGTGCAAGACGGTAGTTTTAATTTGTATTTCCCTCATGACAAATACAGTTGAACATCTTCTCATGTTTCTTAAACACTGGGAAGTTTCTGCTTGAATTTCCTATTTTTTAATTGGGTCTTCTGTCTTTTTCTTATTGATTCATACTAGTTCTTTATATGAGTTCCTTGATAGGAGTCTTTTGTCAGATATGTGTGTGGTAAACATATTCTCCCACTCTGTGAGCTGTGTTTCGCTCTCGTAATGGCATATTTTCACAAACAGAAGACTTTAATTTCAATAGAGTTCAATTTATAAATTTTTCCTTTATGATTAACATATAGTATAGCTCATTGATAATATATAGAAATATAGTCCTGTGCCATATACTGATGTTTCAGTCAATGATGGACCATATAATGATGATCCGTAAGATTATAATGGAGCTGAAAAATTCTATCACCAAGTGACATTGTAGCCATCATAGCATCATGCAACAACACATTAGTCATATGTTTGTGGTGATGTTGGTATAAACAAACATACCGTGCTGCCAGTTGTATAAAAGTCTAGCACATATAATTGTGTACAGTACATGATACTTGATAATGATAATAAACAACTACGTTACTGGTTTACATATTTACTATACTTTTTATCATTATTTTGGAGTGCACTCCTTATACTTACACACACACAAAAAAAATAGTTAACTGTAAAATAGCCTCATGTGGTCTTTTCAGGAGGTATTCCAGAAGAAGGCATTGTTACCACAGAAGATGACAGCTCCGTGTATATTATTGCCCCTGAAGACCATCCAGTGGGACAAGGCATGGAAGAAGAAGACAATGATATTGATGATCCTGACCCTGTGTAAGCCTAAGCTAATGTGTGCATTTGTGTGTTAGTTTTTAACAAAAAAGTTTAAAAAGTAAAATAGAAAATAAAAAATTTTTAAATGGAAAAAAAATCTTATAAAGTACATAAAGCAAGAAAATATTTTTGTATAGCTGTAGAATGTATGTTCTAAGTTGTGTTATAACAAGAGTCAAAAATTTGTTTTAAATTTAAAGCTTTATAAAGTAAAAAAGTTATAATAAGCCAAGGTTAAATTATTATTTAAGAAAGAAAAATTCTCTTTATAAATTTAGTGTAGCCTAAGTGTATGGTGTTTATAAAGTCTACAGTAGTGCACAGTAATGCTCTAGGCCTTCACCTTCACTCACCACTCACTCACTGACTCACCCAGAACAACTTCCCGTCCTGCACACTCCAGTCCTGGTAAGTGCCCTAGACAGGTATACCAATTTTTATCTTTTATACCATATTTTTACTGTACCTTTTCTATGTTTAGATATATTTAGATACAGAAATACTAACCATTGTGTTACAATTGCCTACAGTATTCAGCACAGTAGCGTGCTGTCCAGGTCTGTAGCCTAGGAGCAGTGAGCTATGCCGTGTAGCCGAGGTGTGTAGTAGGCTATACCATGAAGTTTTGTGTCATACATGCTATGATGTCCACACAACAAAATCACCTAACAACACATTTCTTGGAACGTATTCCTATTGTTAAGCAATGCATGACTGTACACTTAATTTTTGTATGTTGATCTCATATTCTATAAACTTGCTGACTTCTGTCATTTCTAGAAACTTTTTTGTAGATTTTATTGGATTTTCTACACATACAGTCACGCTATTTGAAAATAAAGATAGTTTTACTTGCTCCTTTCCAATATGGATACCATTCTTTTCATATTTTTGCCTACTGCACCATCCAGAACATCTAGAAACCATGTTTAAGGGAAGTGATGAGAGCATGTATCTTTGCTGAGGAGATTTTAGGGAGAAAGCATGCAGTCTGTCTCCATTAATGATGTTAGCTGTACATCATTAGCACTGAAGCTTTGCCAGAAACAGCAGGGGAAGAATCAATGGGGTTGTAAGAAAAACTGAGATGCTGCACTCAAGGGATGGGACACTTAGAGCCACTCTTACTTGGGCATTACTGTTAATGCTGCATTCTTTTTACTCATGAATTGATAAAAAGTATTCTAAGAACATGGGAACAGGTTACCAGATACCTGAAATTCTTGTTTTGAGGTCAGAGAGAAAATCCAGAAGTGCATCCTGGCCACTGAGTGTTGACTGGCTAGATTCAACTGGAGCAAATAATTACCAATGAAAAAGACTCTGTGAACCTAACCAGGTTCACTCATCCTCCAGATACATATCCTATTATAGAAGTAGAAGGGGGTATAGAATTTTCATCCACAACCTAAACGTCATCCTCCGTTGAGTTTCTTAAGCAGAACAACACTCTAATGCAGGCAGTGTTTCAGGAGTAACCCTTGGGTACCAATAACCTGCTTATACCTTGCACTGTGGGTGCTATCAACATTTGAATTGTACCTGTAATTCCACACAGGCATATTCAGTTCAAGGTACTTTTAGGTTGATGTCTCCTATCTTGCCTCTCTGTGGGCACTATCATTTTATTCCTCCTTACTCTACTACAGAAAATTGCAATTTAAAGAAAGCTTTAACTCACACTCTACTTCAGCCTTGAACTATTCTACAGTGCTTTGATGTGGGTGAGGCCATATTATTATCTCTTCTTTAGGAGACAGTATGTGGGAATGGGTCAGAAAGGTTGGGTATTTTGTTAAGGATCACAGACTAATAAATAGAGGATCCAGGATTAAATCCAGATAATCTGGTTCCAAATCCTGTTCTCTTTTCAATGAAATATATTCCTTAATACCTGTCAAAAGAGGAGACAGAATTAAAAACAAATTTTATCCTAGGATTTTTCAAGCATGTTCAAATCTACCATGCCTAAAACAACAGCTGGTACCTCTTATTGTGTGCCTTACTAAGGGCCAGGAAATATGTTAACAATTTTAGATACATTATATCATTTTTTTCTTTAAAACCCCGTAAGTTATGTATTATGCTCATTTTACAGGTGAGGACATTGAAGCTTATGGAGGCACAGAACTTTGCCACAATCATAAATTAATAAATGTATGCAGTAGGCTCTGCTTCACCAGACTTCCTAAATAAATAAATACATTGAATTATACTCTGATATCATGTTGGAACATGTGATTCTTATTATATTCGGGAGGGTTTATATTTTCATGTACAATTCTCAAAATATTTGATGGGTTTTCAAAGCAAAGAAGAATCAGGCTAAATATGCATGGCTCCAGAGAAGAAAAACAGGACCGGCATGAAGAAGTTCTAGTTACATTGTGCTTCAACATAAGAAATAATCTTTCAATAACCTCTTCTGTTTAAAAAATGAACAGATAATGTTCTACATCTTGTTTGGAGTGGTGATTACACAGGCATATACACTTACCAAAACTCACCTAATTGTAACTTTAGATTTGTGCATTTCATGACATATAAATTTAACATCAATTTTTTAAATAAATACGCTACTTTCTGAGATAATAAACTTCACTTAGAGGCTTAATGATAATCTGCCAGAGACAGAATAAAGAGAATTCCTGAATTAAATGTAGAGGTGATATTGGACAATATCCTAGTATTCTTCCAAACCTGAGACTTTATAGTATTTTCATGGGCATATATAAAAGAGAATATAAGGTCACCTCCAGATCTAAAACACTTGAAGGCTTTTTATTGATTACTCTTTATTTCCATATCATCCCTGCAAATATGTAATGAGTTTCCAGGTAAATTGCGTCATGAGGATGTTTCAAGCAGTAAGAGAAGAGCTAGTGATGATCTTAGGGTGTCTCTTGTTCAGCTAGCTTGTCACCTCCCTGGAGACCTTCCAGAGTGGACTTCCCAAACAAATTTCATCCATCAATAACCTCAGCCTTAAAGACCTAGAAACCTAATTTTGTCTGTACATCAGAACACATCACAATAACAAAGTTTACAAGACGAAGATTAACCTTTATAGTTTTTAAATTGGAAATAAAACCTCCAAGGTGATTGGACCCATTGGATCTTCTACCAGTACATTGTTCTTGTAGCCTGTCATAGGTGAAAAGAGACAATATGATCAGTGTTGATTCATAATCACAAGGTCAAAATAAAGGATGTTGTATGACTGAAAATTTTACTAGCATATTTAGGCAGCTCAGCCTTCAATGAGGGTGTGGTTCCTGGTAATAATCCTGACGCTAATAAAGAATTGCATATGTTTGTCCTGGCTTTTTATGGATTACTATTTTAGTTTATCTAATAGGGAGATTTGTCTTTCCTTCATTTCTAAATTCTTGGGAAGCATTGTAGTCTTCATGCACAACAAAAGATGAAATCAAGTGGAAATGTTACCACACCTGTAAAATAGCCCATGGGTACTCTGTGTGGTTCAGGAAATGTGAAACTATAGGTACGACAGAGCCCTTGTTTTAAGGGTACTTGAAATCTGATTATAAAAACTGAATGGATGACATCTAATCAGCAGATATAATGCTGAGATCAATTTCTACTTGTATAATAATAGAAAAGTGGAAAATGCAAATAAGGATCATTCGTTGTGGCTCCCTGTGAATTCCACCTATTCTTCTTTTACAGGGACATGTGCTCACGTTTAGTTTACTCTCTTTATTTCCCTTGCATGTTCATTCTCTCAGAAGTGTCTGAATATCCATTAATTGCTGTCTATGCCAGATTCCCCGTGTCTCACAATATGTTTGAGTAGGAGCAGTGCCAAATTACAACATGGACACAGGGGGTAAATGCTTTTGGAGAGGAGAGAGTTCTTCATTTTCTTATGTCCAAAAAAAGGGTAGGAATGAAATTAACATTTGTTGAGTGCCTAATTTAGAGCAGGCTCCATTCTAGACATTTTCATCTCCTTCAATCCTTTTGTAATATTTCAAATATTGTTCCCATATTATAGAGGCAAAAATTAAGCTAAGAGAGATTATCTAGCTAATAGTTGCATAACCATTGACTGATAGGGCTGGTATTTGAACCCAGTTTGTCTGACTTGAATTCCTAGTTTCTATCCATATGCTGATCTTACCTGCTATTCTGACTCTCTTACCACTTTATAACAGTAAAATATTTTGTTTGTTAAGAAGGAAAAACTCATGGCTCTTTCAAATCCCTGAAAGCTTTCTGTGGAGAGTCATGCACATGTAAAAGTGACCAGAATCATCATCCACAACCATTCACTTCCAGCCACCCAAGTTGCTGTGAAATGAGATGACAAAGCTCTAAAATGCAATTATATGGTCTTGAGCAAAATTATAAAATGTAATTAGACAACATTGGGTGGAATTCTGTGAACATTCTCAGCTGTGCCATAAAAACTTTACAATGCAAAGGAATAGATAGATCTCAAGCGCCAGCTGCTGCCTTTCGGGGAAGCCGCCTGCTACGACCACTTCTCCAGAGAGCTTCCCAAAGGAGACTGCCAGCCTCGCAAGGGCCAGATCAAAGCTGGGCTGTTTGAAGAACCAACATGTCTGATAGGCTTCCCAGTGTCTAGGAAAGGATCATCCAGGAAATGCATCTTTTCATTCCACAGACGTTACTAAACCCTACCCAAAGCTAGTGTTTGTTCTAGATCCACGTTCCTTCATGCAAAGATGCAGTAAGTCTTAATTCTCTTATACTATAGTCAAGTATACTGCATCCAGCATACTGCATGCTGAATGATATAGAAATGAATGAAATAAACACAAATTCCTGCCCTCGTGGAGCTGACATTCTAGAGATGCAAAAGAACAGATGAACAAATAAAGAAGCCAAATGTATATGATGCCAGGTGGTGATGCATACTAAGGGAAGAGAGTGATGTGATTGTATCACTCTCCATAGCATGAATAGGGATGACAATCCTGGGGATGAAGGAATCTGGGAATCTGGGACTTCATGAAGTAATTAGCGTAAATGGAGATAAGGGGGAAGTTGAATAATCCTGACTGGTCCCAATACAGATAGTGGTACTAGGTGGGTGTTGCGCAGTCAAGTGGTCTTGCTGGGTGCATACAGAGTTTTGTGACCCTTTTTTCATATCTGACAATGGAATTAAAGATGACAAAAGTGGTAGTTTTATATGGAAAAATGGGAGTCCCTTGACTTACACTTGAGGAAAAAAAAAAGAGTTTGGGAAATGAAAATAGAAAGACATCGTCAGCTAATAAAACATATTATAAATCTCTTATCAGTTGCAAAATGATATGGCAC
Source organism: Lemur catta (assembly GCF_020740605.2). Taxonomy (NCBI): domain Eukaryota; kingdom Metazoa; phylum Chordata; class Mammalia; order Primates; family Lemuridae; genus Lemur; species Lemur catta. The sequence goes on from NC_059134.1 coordinate 29,673,906, forward strand.
TAACCCAAGAATCAATAGATCAATGGGCCAAATTTGACACAACCAAAATAAATTCAGGATACACGATGATTTACTTTGCTTTTTATTGAAGAAAAACCTATATACAATAAAGTGCCCCAATGTTAAATGTGCAGATATATGTACCTGTTTACCAGCACACATCTCAAGATATGGGAAATTTCCAGCACCCAGCAGTTTCCCTCATGCCCATTGCCAGTCAGTACCCTGCTTCTGCAAAGATCCCCACTGTTCTGGCCTCTATTACCATGGGTTTGTTTTGTTTACTTTTGAACCTCATATGAATGGCTTTGTATAGTATGTGCTCTATTGTGTTAGCGTTCTTCCCCTCATCACTAGGTCTGTGAGATTCACCCAATTGGTGCATGAAGCAGTAGTTTGCTTCTTTTTCATTGTTGTACAGCATAGCTCCACCTGAATATGCCACAATTTAGCAATACTGTTATTTAGGTTGTTTCTAGTTTGCAGGCATTATGCACAACATTTTTATGAACATATTTTTAACACGTCCATTAGTAGATATCAGCACTCATTTCTTTTGAGTATGTACCAAGGAGTGGAATTGTTGAGTCATAGAGTACTTATATGTTTTGCTTTAGTAGATAGTGCCAAAGGTTGTCCAAAGTCTTTAGATTAATTTATATTCTAACCAGCAAATTATATAAATTCCAATTACTCCATTTTATCACCAATATTTGTTATTTTCAGGTATTATATTTTTAGCCATGCTAGTGGGTGCTCTGCATAAGGAAATTAAAGGCTAATCAATAATTTCCATAGCACTTTTCATGATGTGGTAAACTATATATTTTCATTGTTTATTTGTTATCTTTTTTCCTTCCCCCACCCCACACACATTAAAATGGAAACTCGGGGGACGAGTTGGGGAGGGGATGGGTGTATACCTACATAATGAGTGCGATGCGCACTGTCTGGGGAATGGACATGCTTGAAGCTCTGGCTCGGGAGAGGGCTGGGGGGCAAGGGCAATATACATAACCTAAACTTTTGTACCCCCATAATATGCTGAAATTAAAAAAATGGAAACTCCATGCAGCAGGGATTTTTGTTTTTCCTACTGCTATATTGCCAGCCAGCTAGAATGATGCCTGACACAAAGTTGGTGCTCAAAAAAAATCTCTTGAATGAATCAATTTAAAAATAAAGAAAAAGAATTCTAGAAATATAAATTAACTTAGTAGTTCCAGATCAGAGACCTACCATAAGAAAATAATAAAAAATTTGAATAAAGACTTACTTATGAAGATAATCAGCATAGTGGGTTTTTGAAATAATAATACCAAATTGGAAATAGTCTAATATCCAATGTCTAAAGAATGATTAAGTGCATTGAGGTATATAATATACGAAAATAATTTGTGAGCCTTTAAAATAATCATTTCAAAGACTATGTAACCCATTGGTGTACATTCTCCAACAATGTTATTGGAAGAACACACTTATTAATACATGTGTGTGAAAGAGAGAATATGTGTAGGGAGAGAAGGAAGGAGAGCAAGAGAAACATTAATAATGTTTTGGGAATAGTTATCACTAAGTGATCAAATTAGAAAGGGATTTTTTTCTCCTTGTATTTTTCTGTATGTTTCAAAATCTCTAAAATAAGCATACGTTTCCATTAGAGAAAAACATTATTTTTAAAAAATAACCGGTATACTGGCAAAGATGAAGTAGGCTCTTTCCTTCCAGGTCCTCCTTCTTAAAACTAATATTCACTGGACATAGCATAACAAACAAATACAGGAAAACTCTGAAAGATGGAAAGAAGGCAGATTTTCTAGAAACTTTGGGCCTTAAGGAATAACATGGTCACAAGTTCCCTCAGTTTTCTTATGACCTTCCATATATCTATCTCCAAGAGAGAGTTCTAAAACTCTGTCTGTCAATGGACACAGCCAAAAAGAAAGCTTCAAGAAAAGTCTGTTCCCCCCACCCAAAGGACCAGAAAAAGCGTGGCTTAACAACAGAGGGCCTTTTTCTTAATACCTGCCCTGCTCCAGCCAAATACCACTCACTACTCCCTGTCCCACTACAGATTCAGAAGAGCCAGCCAGAGAGCTAATCTTCTACCCCACTCTCCTGCCGTACAGGAGCAAGCAGCCAGAGATGCTCTGACTCCCCATCCCCGTGCTATCAATGGGATGAAGCAAAGAGCTAATCTTTAATTCCCTGCAAGGCAGCAGGGAGCTTTCTGATTTCCTGTCAGGTGGTGTCAAAGGGGATAAGCAAGAAGTTGATCTTCCACATCAAATTTTCCAGTATTAGATAGCACTCTAATTTCCATGCCAGGATGGCCTCCACCTGACATCAGTGAACCTGAGCAAGGTGGTTTGATGGGGAGATATTTGGCACTCCACTCCCTACTTCAACAAGCAACTACAAATTATCTTACAGCAAATAAAAAATAGAAAGTCTGAGTTAAGAAATAAAAGTTTTAAAAAAAAAAATGGAAATTGTGGAACTTAAAAATACCAAAGTAAAAACTCACTAAATAGTCTCAATAGTATAGTGGAAAGGGTAGAATCAGTGGACTTGAAGACATATCGGTAGAATTTATCCAATCTGAACAACAGAGATAAAATAGATTTTAAAAATAAAGAGAGCCTCAGGGACTTATGGGACAATAACAAAAGAGCTAATTTTAATGTCATCAGAATTACAGAAGGAAGGGGAACAAAGAGAGAGGAACTTAAAAAAATTCAAAGAAATAATGGCTGACAATTCCCCAAGTTTGACAAACAGGGAAAAAGACAACACAAACCTACAGATGCAAGATGCTAAGTGAACCCTCAGATAGAATAACTGTAATGAATGCATGCTGGGACACAGCATAATTAAACTTCTGAAAAATAAAGTAAAAGAAAAAAATCTTGAAAGAAATAGGAGGAAAATAACACATTACTAATAAGGGAAGACCAAATTAAATGACCGTAGGTTTCTCTTATGAAACCATGGAGGCCCAAAGTCAGTAACACATGTTTCAAGTAGTGAAAGGCAAGAATTGTCACATCTCACTTTCACGAAATGACAGAACCACTAAATAGAAAATCAACAAGGATATAGAAGAGCTGAACAACACAACGAACCAATAAGATCTAATTGACTTATAGAGAACACTCCACACAACAGAAGCAGAATATACATTTTTTTCAAGTAGTCATGGAAATTCACCAAGATAAATCATGTCCTCAGCCATAAAAAAAAATTAACAAATTTAAAAATAATGAATTTATATAAAGTATGTTCTCTGACCATAAGGAATCAAACTAGAAATCAATGACAAAAAGATATTAGAAAAGTCTCCCAATATTTGAAAATTAAACAACATACTTCTAAATAATCTATGGGCTAAATGGGGCATCTCAAAGGAAAATTTTGTAAAATATAAAAGGGAATAAAAATTAAAAGGAAACAAAATCAGTATTTCAAAGAGATATGTGCACTCCCATGTTCACTGTAGCATTATTCACACTACCAATTTTATTATTCAGCTTTTAAAAAAAGAAATTCTGCCATTTATGACATGGATGAACCTGGAAGCCATTATGCTTAGTGAAATGAGCCAGACATAGAAAGACAAATATTGCATGATCTCACTTAACACATGGAGTCTTAAAAAGTTGAACTCATAGAAACAGAGAGTAGAAGGGTGGTGGCCACGGGTCCGGGGCTGAGGGAAATGGGGAGGTCGAAGGGTACAAAGTTTCAATTATAAGACAAATAAGTTCTAGAGACCTGATGTACAGCATGGTGACCATAGTTCACATAATGATGTATTATTTACTTGAAATTTGCTAAGAGATTAGATCTTCAGTATTATCACAACAATAGCAACAAAAAAGGTAACTATGTGAGGTGATGGATATGTTAATTAGCTTAATTGTGATAATCATTTAACACATATATGTATATCAAAACATCATGTTGCACATCTTGAATATACACAATTTTGTTTGTCAATTACCTTAATAAAACTGAAGAAAATAAAATAAAAAAACTGATTGTTCAAGAAAAGACTAAAGAAGATGAAAGTAGACACACATCACCAATCATACCAATCAAAACGACTAACATAAAAAATAGTAACAATACCAAGTGCTGACAAAGTGCAGAAAAACTGGATCATTCATACGTTGCCAGTGGGAATGAAAAATAGTGCAGTCATTCTAGCACAATTTGGCAGTTTCTTATAAAACTAAGCAGTCAAATTACCATACAACCCAGCAATTCCACTCTTGGTCATTTATCCCAGAGAAATTTATGTTGACATAAAAACCTTTCCACAGCTGTTCACAGAAGCTTTACTTTAACAGCCCCAAACTGGAAACAGCCTTCATGTTTTTCAGTAGCTAAATGGTTAAACAATCTGTGGTACGTCCGTGCCATGAAATACTACTTAGTAATAAAAAGGAAGGAACTATTGATATATGCAACAACCTGGATGAATATATAGGGAATTAGGCTGAGTGAAAAAAAGAATTGATTATATATGGTATGGTTCTACTTATATGACATTTTTGAAATGACAAAATTTTAGAAATGATAACATATTAATGGTTACTAGGTGTTAGCGACTGAGTGTGTGGGGTGAGAGAGACAGTTGTCATCATAAGAGGGCAGCACAAAGGATCTTTGTGGCGAAGGAAATGTTCTGTGTCTTGACTGTGGTAGCAGATACAGAAAACTACACATGATAAAACTGTGTAGAACTAAAAACATAACGACATACACAGAGAGAAGAGTAATATAAAACTGGGGAAATAGGAATAAGATTGACTGACTGTATCAATGTCAATATTCTGGTTGTGAGGTTGTGCTAGTTTTTCAAGATGTTACCATTGGGGGAAAATGGATTAAATTTATGCAGAATCCATCTGTATTATTTCTTACAACTGCATGTAAGTCTATTATTATCTCAAAATAAAAAGTTTTTAAAAGTGATGCACCCAGAATTAAAAAAAAAAGTATTGGAGGAATGACATTGAAATTAAGGAAAGGGAAATCTGCTTGGATGCTACTTCTAGCATAGGATTGGCTTTTGACATTCGTAGCCGTATAGTTTGGCTACATCTTAGAGAACACATTCTTTTTCTGGAATATGCCTCACTTCCCTACACATTAAGAATGCTGGCAGTTTCAGAGAAGACCAAAGAGTAGACAGATGGTGTTATGAAAAAAAATTCATAGACCTAAATATGAAAATCCTGGCAAGGAAAGAATGTCGCCAACCAAAATCAGAATCATGTTTTAGTGAAATTGAAGATTTATTTTGCCTAGCACACATGAAGAATTACCTAGGAATTATGGAACTATACTATGAAAAGTAAACATTTAGTTTAAAGGATCTTTAAAAAAAAATAGCTACACTTGGCTATCCCCCCAAAAAATGCACAAAAAGAACCGCTGGCCTAGTACATAATTCAGTAAATCTCTAAACCCAATACCTGTGAAGAACTTTTAAAAGGTATAAATTATAAATGAATTATAAGCATTTTCATAACTATGTTTTTTTAGTTTGTTGTTTTCTTTTTGTTTGTTTTGTGTTGTGTTTTTTTTTTTTTTTTTTTTTTTTTTTTTCAGAATATTACAGCAGTATAAATGCTTTGGTCATATAAATTGCCTTTCCACCACCCAAATCAAAGCTACAAACGTGCCCATCCCCCAGACAGCATGCACAGGACCCATTAGATGTGAATTTACCCATCCCCTACTCCCCCCTGCCACCTGCCAGGTCCCTGATGAATGTTACTTCCATTACATGTAGTTCTAAAATGGGAAAAACACATACAATTATGCTGTAATGGAAAATAACATCCTAGGTATTTTCTTAACATGAGACATATTAAAAACAAACAAAAGAAGTCTTGATACATCAAAGTATCAGGAATTTGAGAATTTTTATATTGGTATAGTTTTAGCTTTGTGCACTGCTTTTAATAATTAAGTTACCATATATTTGACTAACTCTGAATCAATGTGAATTTTTAAAACTAGTAAAAAAAAAAGGCCATAAATAGAAAATATATGTTTAACAATTTATTCTTCCTTTTCTTTGTATGCAAGTTTTTGAACCTAATAAGCATATATATAAAACTTTCAAATTATTAACCTAGGAGTTAACTCCAAGGAGCCTTCACAGACAATATTCCTAGTACTTTAAAAATTTGCTTCACCAAAATTTGTAAACACTAAAGTATCATCTGGACAAGTGTGCCAATTTACCTTTGACAGTTACCATTTTTTGAAATACCAATGACTATTACACTATTAGACTTATGACTCATAACTATTCATTTCCTATAAGAATGATAACAGCCTTTAGGAATAAGTGTGAAAAGACATTGAGAGAAATGAGAAAACACTTTATACTGACAATTCTGACAGCTTTTCAAAATTCTAAAGAAAACTGTGAATAAACTATCCACTTAGACATCATGCTTATTCAATTCTGCTTGCAGGTAAATATTGGAAACATTTGTGAACACAAGCATGAAACTTCATTAAAGTGAGATATAAAAGCAACTTGAATAAATACATAAACAATTTGAACCTATATCTTATATCTCAATTTTACCTTAAAGGGCAATAGAAAAATATCAAAAATTGTCATACAAATTGACCATTTATGGTGAAAAAAATACACATACAAACTAGAGATGTCTTCATGTATTTCCTCCTAAATTTTAGATAAGCAGCCATCTAACCGATGAATATGGACAAAATTAAAATACTTTCAATCCTGTAGATTAGAATGTACATAATGCCTGCCCTCTGGCCCAAATACCAATCCAAGTGAATGGCCACGGTTCACTAAGAACCTAGACTCACCCTCAGCCTCACCTTTCTTCCACCTCGTTAGTCCTTCTCTCAAACCACCTCCACTCCTACCCTGAACATCTCTTCCCTGGACCCTTGAATTTGTTCTTTAGGTGACAATCCAGCACCAGTCCAGTGCTGAACTAGATTCTCTGGCTCTGGTGCTAGAGTGATTCTCAGGATAGGTAACAGAGTGATTTGATTGACACCACACAAAAATATTACTTCACTGGTTACACTCAACCCTTTAACCTGGCTTTGTACATTCTGGTCCTTGCCCCCCTCCCCACCCTCATTTCTCACCACCCCTACCTCATCACCATTTATATTCTGGTAATCTACCTGCTATCTCCTAAATGATCTACAGCTTATACGCCTGGGTTTCAATCATGATATTTTTCTGCCCAGATTATCCTTATCTTCAAATCATTGTCCTTGAATCTTAATGTAGGCCTTAAGAGAGCAGGAAATTGGTCTTTTTTGACTGCCTGATCCCAAGTCCCTGGAACAGCACCTGGTTCACAGTAAGTGCCTGCAAAGTTTTCAAAGCTAGGCCTAAAATGGGTACGTATCACTTCCATTTATATTCCTTTGTCAAGATTTAACCATATGACCACACCTAACCTCAAAGCAAGCTGAGAAATGTAGTAAAGTGTGTACATAAGAGGAAAAAAGTAGGCTTGGGTGAGCAATGAGCAGTTTCTGCCACATCAGACTATCATACAAATAGAATAACAGCAGAAAAAAAATGTAAATGTGCAAAAACTAAGGAAAAAAGCTGATTTTTTTTCTTGAAATAAAAACCTACTAGAAGCTAAACTTAAATCAATTAGAATATAAATCCAAAAAATGGACCGTGAGCATTTAATTAGAGAGGCTTTAAGTATCTAGATGTTTTAGGAATGATTATATCAATCTTTTATGTATGTACTATAAAATTGTACTCTATAAACCATTTCACAATATTCTTTTTAAGATATAATATTGTATAATATAAGTAAAATATTAATAACAAAAGGTAGCACACAAAAAAATCTGTGGACCAATCTTACTCATAAAATATCAATGCAAGAATCCTAAATAAAGCATCAATAAATAGAATACACAGCAGATTGAAAGAATGAATCACCATAGCTATAAGTGGAGTTAACTCAAAGAATGTAAGAATGGTAAATATTAGGAATCTATTGAGATAAATCATCATCATAGAAAATTAAAAGAGAAATATCATATTATCATCTGCCATGGACACTAAGGCATTTGATCCAATTCCAAATCAATTTGTGATAAAAGGAAAAACCCCTTAACACATTGATACTACTTTGCTGGTCTAATCCTTAAATGTAATAAATCAATAAAAAATTATATAGTTATATTACATAACTGGAAAAGTTAAGAAAATTTACTAAAAATTTAAATAATTTTGATTATTGGTATAAAATTAATATACAAAATTAATGATTATCCTGTATACAAAAAAATAATCAGTAAGAAAAGACTTTGTTTAAATATCAGCTGCTAAAATAAATAAATAAATAAATATCAGCTGAAAGGACTAAAAATCTAGAAATAAACATAATAAGAAAAGTTCAAGATTTATTATATGAAGTTGTTAAATTTTGTGAAGGTACCAAAAAGAAGATGTGAATGAATGAAAGAGCATAACTTGCTCTTGTCCTGGAAAACTTAATATCAAAATGAAATCAATTCACCATAAAGAAATCATAATCTCATGAAATTTCAAAAAATATCATTAGATATTTTAAATAACTAGACAATATTATTTCTAAAGCCCAAATGGAAAAAGAAACTTGTAGAAATAAAACAGAAATTTCTAGAAAAAGAGAAATAATGAGTGAGGGTTATGTTTACCTGATTTTAAAGCATATAATCAAGTTACAATAACTAGAGGCATATGGTATTGATACATAAAAAGACATAATAAAACAGGAGGATTGTAGGTCCAGAGGTAGACACAAATACATACTGGATTTAGTAAGGCCATATCTTGTGATACAGCCATTCAGATGACAAGAATTCAATTTATGAAGAGTTTCATTCGATACCCCTGCTTTGGCTTATTGAGATGTACATATATGTAAGACGACCAGTTAAGATTCTCTCTGAGGAGCACAGTACTGTGAAATTATAGCCAACACACAGACCCCTTCGGCATTGCATATTTGGTGCATGCTCTGTTAGATTTTCCTCTCAAAATACTCTAGTACATAATAATGATAAGTTCTTTATTTACATTAATTTTATTGATATTTTTACCTTAAAATTCAATTACATAAACATTGAGAATCACATTAATGCTTTGTTTATGAGGTTGCTCTTAAGAACGCAACATATAATATATGTAATAGTTATGAAAGAGATGAATGCATAGAGGTACACAGCCTTAATTTAGAGAAATTAACTCAAGAAACCTATTTTTGCTATGTCATGTTATGATAACTAAACATTAATTATTAAAGTTACTGTATAAATTTCAATGGGGTTTGGGGTTGTTTCAGCATAAAATATTTTAGTTTTGAGACTCAGGAAACTACACAATTTTTTTCCACTGAAATAATTCTAAGAAAATTTTCTACTTAGAACACATTGCCTTCACAATACACAGGAAGAATTCTACCATTATAAAGGGAGCGTTGTGCATAGAAAAGGGGTGGATAGGGTTTATTCAATAAATGGACAAATGGGTCACTATCTAGAAAATGATGAAAATTGTATTCCTAGTTCATTCCTTACACCAAAATGAATTCCAGATGAATCAATGATTTAAATGTAAAAATGAAATCATAAAAGTTCCAGAGAAAACATGATTCCTCGTGTTTTCATTATAATCTCAGAGAACATATGCATGTCTATCTTCTTCACAGCTGTAACCCCAGTACCCAGCCTCACATACTGACACATATTTGTTAAATTAAAATGAACTGAATTAAATACCAGATCTAAAAGGAGTAAGACCTATGTTCTATGTAGAGTTCATGAAATATAAAGAACATTCTGCTAAAGGGTCTTTGGGAAAACATGGCATTGCATATAGGAGGAAGTGATTCAATAAATTTGGGACATAGACACACTCAGACCTCCAGCTGAGAGAAGTCAAAAGTTTCCTGACAGTGGAAGGAGCCCTCAGCCAAAATCCTGCCCTCTCCTGCAGCAGAGAGGTCCTCAGTTCAGCACATCTGCCGCCCTCAACACCTGCCCAGCCGAGTTTTAGCCAATGTGTTTCCCATTCTGGCTCCCTGGCAGGCCTCCAGAAGCGCTGCTTTTTGGTGACTCCATCTGCCAGTAGACATAGAGTATGTCACACAGACAAGCTTGTCCAGGGCTCTGCAAGGGTGAGCAGGCAAATGCTTTAAGGATGACCTGGTGTGAAGCTTCAAGTGGAGTGGTAAAGCTGTGGACTGCTGAGAAACAGCAGCAGCAGTCAGACCAGCTCCGCAGGAAGCTGCTAGGATTGGGGTAGCTCCGTTTGAGCAAAGGAATCTGTGCAGTTGAGGCTGAGACAGCTTTGCCAACAGTGGCAGGCTTTGTTCATGAGACACAATAAGCTCTGTGTGGTTTCAAGAGGGAAGGATCACAGGTCCCAAATTGATCTTTTCCAACCCCCCTGAGCACACGACCATCATCAATCAGTGCTAAAAACTATACAAAGAGCATCTGTGGCAGATTTTGGATTCACAGCAAAAGCCTTATGCTTGGCATGACACTTGAAGCTTCTCCAAGAGGAAACTCTGCTGGAAATTTCTGCACAACACCAACTGCCCCAGCTCAATGTTCGCGTTTTCTAACATTGGCACTATAGATCGATCATCCTGCAAATGTTTCATAAAGGTGCACTATGAGCCCGACATAGTGCTAGTTCCTAATGAGGACATGAAGATTTTAAAGACACATACCTCAGCCTTCTAGGAGCTTAAAAAGATCTCATCATAAAAATAAATTGACGTCACATTAAATATAATATTTGGGAACAACACAAGACAGAAGTGTGGTAATGATGATAATTCCAATGAACAGAAGTACAGAGAAAGGAGAAATACAGATAGGGAAGTAGGATGTGCTCTGGGCCTTAGGGGAAGGGAAGGCAGAATGGATAGGCAGAGGGGGAAGAAAGAACATTGTGCGTAGGAGGAACAGAATGAGTGGGGGCTCAAAAGCGGAGGAGAGCTGGCATGAAATGAAGGTCATAGCATCTGGTGAGAATTCGCGAATCTGTGTCTACAGGGAAGATATTTGATGCTAATGATTTTGTCTTGGGTTTTCATTAATCTGTCAGTCTACTGCACCAGGCTAACTTCCCAATCCATCCCATATTATAGCTTCTTGAAAATAACAAGCTGGATTGTTACTTAGAATCAAATTGTAGAGCTATGAGAGATCATAACATATAGCTAGGCCATCATCTCATTTCATGGGTTTGGGAAGCATGCTCTATAAGGTCATAGCTAGTTAGTGATAGCTACCAGGTCTCCAGATATCATCATTCATGGATCTTTTTCTCTAAGCCAGATTTCTTCACATGTTAAGCCTGGGAGCTTTTCCCTCTGGTCTATTTCACCAAAGATTATACTACATAAGAGCAGGGACACCCATCAACTTTATCTATCACAGAGTAATTCTTAAGCACCAACTATGTGCAAGGCATTAGATATATGATAAATAATATAAAAACATAAAAAAGTAACAACTATTTTCTTTCTTGTATTCATAGTGCTAAAATCCAAATGGATGTTTTTTTCAATAACTAATAAGTACCTTCTAGGTATTATATATTATGGTAGAATCTGGGAATCCAAAATAAGATGTGGGGAAAGAGGTAAAAACACATAGAGAGAGTCTACTGCAATACAGTCTGTGAGGTGAGATGACATCAGCGAGCTGTGGGGCCTGAGCAACCCTGGGCAGAGATAATTAACCCAGCTCCTGTTTGGAGAGAGCGATGACCAGATGTCAGAGGAGTCTTCATGAAGTAGGCAACCTCTGAATTTGGCCTTAAAGAATGAATAGAAGTGACTCAAGTAAAGGAAAAGAAGGTGAAGGCACCAGCGACATCAAGGCATAGAAAAGCAAGGCAATGTGGTGTTTTCAGAGAGCTGAAGCTGAAGCTGTTTAATATTAGTGAAACATGGTACTACAGTCCAGAAGTGGTAAAAGAAGAAACCATTGCGAAAGCCATAGGCCAGACCTTCAGGGGCCTTGCACATCAGGTCACAGAGCTTGGTCTTTATTGTGAAGGCTACGTGGCCCCATGGAAAAATTTAAAGTAGGGCAGTGACATGATCAGATAGACTACTCTGGTATTTGAGGAAGATAACATCAACAGCAGGAAAACCCATGAGTATCACACCAGGCAAGAGATGATGGTGGAATGACAGATGGGATTTTTTTAAAAAAAGAAGTACTAATTTAAAGAGCATTTTGGAGGAAAATTTAACAGGATTTGGTGTATGAATAAATAGAAATGATTGAAAGAAAACGATAATCAAGGATGATTCCTGAGCTTCTAACTTGTATGACTTGCCACCACCAACTACAGAATCCTAGAGAAGAAAGATGATTTCATCTGGAGGTGTACTGAGCTTGAAATGCCTTTGGAGCATTTGTTTGGGGATGTCTAACCCACATATAAATAAATCTGAAGCTCAGAGGAGATAACTGTGGAAGTTACCAACCTATGAGTAGTAAGTCTTGAGAGTAGATGAGAAGAAAATGTAAAATGACAAAACAAATGAGCTAGGAATGAAGCACTAAGAAGGAGGAATATTAAGGTATGGGTAGAAAAGAAGGGACCAGTAAGACATGGAGAAGGAATGGTCAGAGAGAATTTACAGGAAACACAGGAGAGTACAGGAGGGAAATATATAACACCATTTCAGTACAACAGGAAAGTCAAATAACATAAATCTAGAGGTGTCCATTAGATTTGCAAGCAGTAATTCATGGGTGACTATAACAAGATCTATTTTTTAAAAAAGTAGTGGGAACAGAAGGCAGTTTGCAGTGAGTTACAGTAATTGGGAGGTGAGGAAATGAAGACTATGAATCATCCACATTTGGGTTAAGAAGAAAAGGAGAGATTACATGGTATCTTGAAGGGAATACAGTGTCAAAGAAGAATTTTTTGAAAGATGATCAATGTTTATGGGCTAAGGAGAAAGATTCAGGAAAGAGAGAGGCTGAAGATGAAGGAGAGAGCCAGGGATAACTGATAGAGTAAGTTCCTAGAAGTAGCAAGAGGAGAAAGAATCAAAGATACAAGCACAGTTGTCAGGCCTGCCCATGGGTTATACTTAGAATATTCTTTTCAAGTCTGAAGAAAAGACAATAAAGAAAGATCTGAATATAGATACATTTTTAATGGAGCAAGTAGGAAGGAAGTTTAGAGATAAAATATGCAATGACTTCAACTTTCTTGTTGAAATAGGAAGCAAGTTCATTTAAAAAAAGGTAGGGAGGACAACACGATCATGGTGATGGTGCAGTTTTTGAGTGTCCCCAAAATGCCTCCTACAAACCCAACAGATCAACCATGATAGCAAAGTATGGAAAGTCCATAGAGGGTATCATGATCAAAACTTCATGATGGAGAATTCTCAAAGACCTCAGAGATGGGTGAATGCTCCCAAACCACCAACAATGTCAACCTGCTTGGGATTTTCAGCTATGTGGCCAGGGAGGCGGGAAATAAAAGGAGACTACCAACTGACTCTCTAAGTTGTGGAAATTTAAAAATTGCCCCCAAAATTTGCCTGCAAGGGAGCGAAGCCTACACTGAGGGAAACCTGAGCATATAGAGCTAGGAATGCCATGTGAAACTGAGAACATCCCTACAGGCTCTATGGTGCAGGTAAACATAAAATTCTGTCCCCACCAACCCCAACATGGGAAAAACAAAATGTGTGTTTTTTAGCCATTTTGGCTCCTTAATTTCAGGATGATTCAGCAAGTATTTCCATATAAATTGATTCTACCCTGAGGGAAAGCCACTGGGAACAGGAACCAAATTGAGGATAGCAAAAACACGGAATGTAAGAGAGAGAGAAAGACGGTTCACATGGGGGACCCAGAAGATCCAAATCCAGAAAACACTGTAACAGCCAAGTGCACCTTTTAATGGTAAGCCTACCAGCAGAGAATGCAAGGTGTACAGAGCACAAAGGCTGGAGCCAGATAATTTTTCCTAAACAAATTTGGCTCAGAGAGAGGCCATATTTTGAGTCCTTCATAGTAATCACATAGGAGGGAACAGTTAAACCATAAACCCAGAAAAAAATTACCATAGCTCATTTCTTTCATAGATATTTTCTCCTAAGAGCCTAAGAACACCAAGTTATTTAAACAAATACAATAACAACAAAATAATAACCTCATACAAAATTATTACATGGAAAAAAGTTGAAAAAGGACAACATTTTGACAAATAATGAACACACATCTTAAAATGTGGACACAAAGCAGATAATTTTGTCCAAATATTTCAAAATGAGATAATCGCAATTTCAAGGAGTATTGAAACTTTGAAACAACAGCATGAATCAAAAATAGAAAAGCTCAAATAAATAAGAGAAACAAAGAAAGGGCATTCAAATTGGAAAGGAGGAAGTCAAATTATCCTTGTTTGCAGACAATATGATCTTACATCTAGAGAAACCTAAAGACTCCATTAAAAAACTATTAGGACTGATAAATTCAGTCAAGTTGCACGATGCAAAATCAACACACAAAAATCAGTAGCATTTCTGTATGCCAACAGCAAGCAATCTGAACAAGAAACCAAGAAAGTAATCTCATTTACAATAGCTACAAATAAAATACCTAGGAATAAATATAACCAAAGAAGTGGAAGATCTGTATAATGAAAACTATAAAATGTTGATGAAAGAAGTTGAAGAGGACACAAAAAAATGGAAAGATATTCCATGCTCATAGATTAGAAGAATCAATATTGTTAAAACGTCCATACTACCCAAAGCAATCTACAGATTCAGTGCAATCCCCATGAAAATATCAATGACATTCTTCACAGAAATAGAAAAAAGCAATCCTAAAATTTATATGGAACTACAAAAGACTCAGAATAGCCAAAGCTATGCTGAGCAAAAAGAATAAAACTGGAAGAATCACATTACCTGACCTTAAATTATACTACAGAGCTGTACTAATAAAAACACCATGGTACTGGCATAAAAACAGATACATAGACCAATGGAACCACATAGAGAACCCAGAAATAAATCCATACATCTATAATAAAATTATCTTCAGTAAAGTTGCCAAGAAAATACAGGGAGGAAAGGATAATAAACGATACCAGGAAATCTTCAATAAAGGTGCTGGGGAAACTGGATATCCATACGAAGAAGAATGAAACTAGACCCTTATCTCTGATCATATACAAACAACCAAATCAAAATGGATTAAAGACTTAAATCTAAGACCTGAAACTATGAAACTACTCAAGGAAAGCATTGGGGAAAAGCTTCAGGACTTCGGTCTAGGCAAGGAGTTCTTGAAAAACACCCCCAAAACACAGGCAACCAAAGCAAAATTGGACAAATGTGATTACAGCAAGTTAAAAAGCTTCTGCACAGCAAAAGAAGCAACCAAGAAAGTGAAGAGACAATATGGGAGAAAATATTTGCAAACTACCCATCTGACAAGGAATTAATAACTAGAATATATAAGGAGCTCCAACAATTCAACAGGAAAAAATTAAGTAATCTGATTAAAAAATAGACAAAGTATCTGAATAAACATTTCTCAAAATAAAACATACAGAGGGCCAACGGGTACATGAAAAAATGCTTAACATTATTAGTCATCAGAGAAACACAAATCAAAACTACAATGAGATATCATCTCACTCCAGTTAAAATGGGTTTTATCAAAAAGACAGGCAATAACGAATGCTGTCAAGGATGTGGAGAAAGGGGAGCCCTCATACACTATTGGTGGGAATGTAAATTAGTGCAACCACTATGGAGAATAGTATGGAGGTTCCTCAAAAAACTAAAAATAGAACTACTATATGACCCAGCAAGGTATATATTCAAAAGAAGGAAAATCAGTATATCGAAAAGATATCTGCACTGCCATGTTTATTGCAGCACTATTCACAACAGCCAAGATTTGTAATCAACCTAAGTAGCCATCAGTGATGAACAGATAAAGAAATTGTGGTACATATACAAAATGCAATATTATATAGCCACAAAAAAGAAATGAAATCCTGTCATTTGCAACAACATAGATGGAATTGGA
Organism: Lemur catta; assembly: GCF_020740605.2. Lineage (NCBI taxonomy): Eukaryota > Metazoa > Chordata > Mammalia > Primates > Lemuridae > Lemur > Lemur catta. Next base: position 29,690,040 of record NC_059134.1, read on the forward strand.
GAACATTATGTTAAGTGAAATAAGCCAAGCACAGGAAGACAGATCTCACATGTTCTCTCACTCATACGTAGGAGCTAAATATTAAAAAAATTGATCTCGTGGAGACAGAGAGGGGAATCATGGTTACCAGAGGCCAGGAAGGGTAGTGGGGAGGAGGGGATAAAGTGGGGGTGGTTAATGGGCACAAAAATACAGTTAGATAGAATGAATAATATTTGATAGCACAACAAAGTGTCTATAATCAACAATAAGTTAGGGTATACTTTAAAATAACCAAAAGAGTAGGATTAGAATGTTCCTAACGTAAAGAAATGATAAACACTTGAAGTGATAGATTCTCCAATTATTCTGATTTGATTAATTTACATTGTATGCTTGTATCAAAACATCACATATACCCTATAAGTATATATAACTATTATGTACTCATAATAAGTAAAAATAAAAACTTTTAAGAAAGAAAAGCTCAGATATTACATGATTAAACAAGAGGAGTGCATAAAGCAAGAATTAATATTTCAGGAAATAATTAGAAACAACTTTTGAGAATCTAAGACTAAATTAAAAGAATACAAGAGTGAATAGACATCATAGAAAGTACATTAAGGGAAATAGATGCTAGAAAGAAACCAAAATAATAGTAATAATAACAGTAATAAATCATCCAGAAAATTTCAAATATTTTTTAAATAGTTCAAGAAAAAGTGATAGATATAAAACACAAGCAAACAAGAGCCAATTGACACTAATCAGTGTCTCTCCCACAGAGGGAAGGAACAAAGGAAGGAAGGAAAAGAAATGGAAAAGACAAATGTTTAAAACTATACTTCAAGAAGATTTTTTAAAGTAAAAAAAAACTTTTATCTATATATTGAAAGAGCTCCTTGTTACCATAGATAATTGATCCATAAATGTCAACACAAAGGCATTTTCTAGTAAAAGTATTGGATTTTAAACATAAAAAAATATCCTTTGAGTATTTTAGAGGGAAAAAAAGCCTAAGTCATTTATAGGAAAAAAACATCAAATTAGATTCTACATCTTGACAGCATATTTCATGCTAAGAAACAATGTAGCATGTTTAACATATTCAAAGAAAGACAATGCAAACTAAAGTTTAAAATCCATCCAAAATTTCCTTCGATATAAAGGCCATAGACATGGCAGAACTTAGGGTATGTTGTTTCCATGAGCCTATCTTGAGGAATTTACCAAAAATAAGCTTCAGACACCTACAAAATAATTGAAAAAGTTTTAATGTAATGCTTTAGGAGTGAATATTTACTATCTTTACCTATAAAAATAAGACTAAAGGATAGAGATAAGTGTATTATAATAGTAGAGAATGGCATATGCTCTAAAACTGTAGAAAAATAAAAATGACAAAATGAGAAAAGGAAGGGTAAATGGAAAGTAAAATAAGCTTACTGATTATCGTATAGGTATTAACGGTGTGTGTGTGTGTGTGTGTGTGTGTGTGTGTGTGTGTGTGTGTGTGTGTATGTCTTGAAACTGACAAATCAAGCAGTAAACACTAAGTATATTTAAGACTACAAAAAATAACACATCTAGAATTAGAGCATAAGGTAGAGGCAGTGGAGGAAAGAAGACATGGTTCTTAGTTAACCTCAGTGCTGGTCATAGTAGGGCACCAACATAAGGTTATACATATAACCTTATATCTAAATAAGAGGTGACTAAAAGTATTATGCAAAGGTAAAAACGTGTCTGTTTCAGCAATAAATAAACCTTTAAAAAAAAAAAAAGAAAAAATATGAGTTTAAAATAAATACAACACAAAACAACACCAAATGTATGCATCATGTCAATAAATGCAAGTGGATTTAACTCACCTAACGAAAGGAAATTATTCTTATATTGCCATTTTCAGACCCAAATAAATCAAATAGACAAAAGCAATTAGTAAGGATATAGAAGATCTAAACAACCAATAATATATATCTTGCTGATATGTTTGGAAACCCTGTTTTCCAATAAGGATGTATCATCTTTCAGAGTACACATGGAACATTTACAAAATTAACAATATATTAGGCCACAAAGAAGTTGAAAGAAACAATAATTTCCAACAAAGAAAGAAATACAAGCAGTATATTCTGACCATAGTGCAATAAAACTACAAATTAATAAAAAAAATCTTTTGAAAGTCCTTCCACTTGGAAATATAAATAAACAAGAACAAAACAAAACCTCACTCAAACCTTGTGTTGAGGAAGAAATATAAAAAGTAATTGCAGAATTTCTGAAAACAATAATAAATAAAATACAATATGTTGTATCTAGGGTATACAACTAAAGTAAATGTTCACATAAACATTCATAACTCTCATATATTTCATATCAACAAAAATTAAAAAAATGATTGAACGCCCAACTCTAAAAATGAGGAAAATAATAAAGAATATTAAAGGAAAGCAGATAAAGGAATTACTAAAGATAAAAGCAGAAATAAATAAATTGGAAAATAGTGGGAAAAAAAGGCACTAAGAAAGAAAGCAAAAGAAAGAAAAAAAGGGAATCTTCTCCTTTAAAAAACATTAATAAAATGGACAACCCTCTAGTTAATTTATTTTTTAAGTACACAGGGAAAAAGTACCAATACACAAAATAAACACAACAAAAGAAATGTAACCATCAAAATAAAGGATTTTTAAACATCTGTATAATTAAATTGGCACAATTCTATGCAAATATAAATATGATAATGGTCCCATAAGATTATAATACCATATTTTTACTGTACCTTTTCTATGTTTAGATCTGTTTAGATACACAAATATTACCATTGTGTTACAACTGCTATAGTATTCAGTACAATAACATGCTATACAGGTTTGTAGCTTAGGAACAATAGGATACGCCATATAGCATAGGCGTATAGTAGTCTATACCATTTAGATTTGTGTAAGTATACTCTATGATGTTCACACAATGCCGAAATCACCCAATGATGCATTTCTCAGAACTTATCTGTGTCATTAAGCGACATAAGACTGACTGTATTTAAAAACCTTGATGAAATGGATAACTTTCGCCAAATAAAAAGTTGAGACAGAAAGTTCAAACAGATCAATTACTGAACAAGAAACTGACTTTTCAAAAAGCTGTTATTCAAAACAACCCCAGTTCCAGACAGTTTTACAGTGGAATATTACCAAACAATTAAAAATCAGATATTGTTTCAGATCATAGAAAAGAAAGGAAAATCATTCAAATTTTATATCAAATATAAAATATTTATTGATATAAAATCCATAAAGGATTATATACAAAGAAAGCTTTATATTAGTTTCACTTAAGAAAATTAATATAAAAATCATAAGTGAATCTCATGTCATATCGAAAGAAATCACGTCACAGTCAAATAAGAGTTTATTCTTGGAATGCAAAATGATTCAATATGAGGAGATAAATTAATATAATTAAACACAGCAATAGATCAAAAGGGAAAGATCATATAACCATGTCCAACAATGGCATAAAAGCATTTTTAAAAATTCAACATTTACTTTTATCATATATGCACACATACATATATAATCATACACTAAGAATCAATTAACGTTCATCTTATTCAATAGGGAAATGCTAAGGCATAAGAAACAACACAAAGTTGCCCACTATTGCCCCTGCTATTTAACATGATAATAGAAGAATTAGCCAATGGAATTAGACAAGATAAAGCAACTAGGAGGTAAAACTAGATCTAATTTTAGATAATAGGTTTGTATATTAGGGCAAACTCAAGAGAATCAATAAAAAACTACTATGAAATCAGAGAACGTGGCAAATTAACAGGACATAAAATTAACAGATGAAAATCAAAAGCCTCCATACAAATAAACATGAAAATGTTATGAGATACAAAAGGAGAGAAGGCTCCAGTGTAGAAAGGTAAACTACTTAAGCATACTCTTAGCAAGAAATATGCAAAATTTACATAAGGAAACTTTTTAAACACTACAGAAGGCAAATAAACTATACTTCAATAAATGGAAAAATATCCCCTTCTGCTATGTGTAGATGCAACATCCATGGAGGGACCAAGCTCTCACAAAGAACCACACAGATAAATCCAGAGTGGAGAACATTCCTGCAAACGATTGCCTCTTCTCTTCAGTATGGGCGTACCCAGCCAGAAGTGGGACTAAACTGCTAAACTTGCACCATTCTCTGCATGGATCCCACTCAGAAGTCTTCCTTTTTAACTCCAGCCAATATCACTTGCTCTCTTTTCTGGTCTCTTAGAACAACGGCCATGTACCCAGTGCTGTATGTAATTAGTAATGACACCGGCTGACATTTATCTAGTGGTTGCCACATGGCAAGGTATGCAGTGGCTACACAGGGACTATCTCCTTGAATCCTCATAACAAATTTAGGCATCTCAGCAACGTTAAGTCAAGGTAGGGGAACTGGGATTTGAGCTCAGGATACCTGACTCCAGGGCTCAAGCTCCTAAACAGAAAGCCACACTGTCATCACCGTGTGTTAGGTTCAACCTATCTGATCTTCTGTCCTTCAAGAAAGCGGTTCAGCATGCAAACAAGTGATGCTTTTAGGGATTGCATTGACTCCACTCCAATTCATAAAAAAACAAAAATCATTCACAGATTTTAGGCCTTCAATTATTATTACTAAGAAATTACTTGCAGCAAATATCACAACTTGTGACACAAGTGTATAATAATACTGTGGTTGAGAACTGTACTCCTAATATGCTTATTCTCCAAAATACTTTTTAAAAACTTTTTCTACATTTAATTAAGTACTTACGTTTTGTCATTTCTTTCTTTCATGGATGCCAAATGTCCCCAGTAAATTATGATCTCCTTGAGGGGAAGAACCAACTCCTGTGATTTTTTTTTTTTTTAACTCTCCAAAAATAGCCAGAATATGCCAGGTACACAGAAATCAATTCTATTCTCTGAATAGAACTGTATTAGCAATGAAATAATAGTAATAACAACAGGTATATTAGCATGGGGCTTTCCTATTTATAAACCCCTTCCATGTCAGGCTGCTTCTGAAGCTACACAGAAAAGAACCAGAGGCCCCCAGTCCAAGAGAGACATATGTGCTGTGATAGAGCTAGCCTTTTTGTCCCGTGTCTCCTCAGAAAACACACAGATGGAGAAGTTTTCTAGAATTGTGAGCATAAAATTAAAAGCACCTAATGACATAGCTAGATTTATTCTGCTTTAGCTAAGTGCCCTAGTGCATTCTAACAGGGTGACTGTGTTTTTCTAAAAAATAGATTGCATCACTTCACCCAGACCTAACTCTATTAACATGTAAATGGAATTATGAAATTGATTCTGCATACTAAGAACACAAATGCTTACCTGGCAATATAACACAACTTTAAAAAAAGACAAACTGATGCAAATTTCTCAGTGTGGATTTCTAAGATGAAAATAAAGTAATTATCTACCAAGCTGGACAAAGTTTAAAACGCTTGGGCAGGGGGAAGAAAAAAAACAACTCAGGCTTAAGTGTGGTATGATGAAGGATACTCTGTAAGCTTAAAAGATAAGGAGGAAAGAAGACATTGGTATATGAAACATCTAGAATAATTTTCACAGGGAAGGGGTCATGCTCTTGTCTTTTAGATCTGAGCAATGTATCTCCTTTCTTGGTGCCTCCGAGCAGGGAGGTTACGAGCATGAGATTTGGAGCCAGACAGACCTGCCCATGGGCACTTGGCAAATATTAGCTACAATTCTTACTGTGGGGGAGGGCCTTTCTGTCTCCTCCTCTTACACCTTTTCCTCCGTGATGAAGTTGCCGCAGGGTGGATACTGGGCCTTAGCTTCCTAATGGGCAGAAAGCACTCTGTGATCTGTGACCACTCTTCCCTCGCATGCACCTTGGTGGGTGACTACACTGCCCAGAGAGCAGGCCCTGCCCTCTCCCTGCAGTGTGGAGGAGTTGAGTCCGGAGCCTTTTCTGCAGACATCCTATCTAGCCCTCCTACTTCTCTGCTTCCTGCGCGTCACTAATAAGAGAATTTCAGATCCCAAGTCCTGAAGGAAGGCAGTGCTAATTAGGCTTCAAGCTCAGGCACTATGGGAAAAAGGGAGAAATGCATTGGATGGGTCACTGGTCATACCATTTAATAACATCAGAATCCTCCTATGACCCAAATTCATTATGGTGGTTGCTGTTATTTTATTATTATTGACTTTGAAGTGGGGAAGGTCAATTGCATGGCCCTACAAAAGTTTCCAATTGTCCTGCGGGTCAAGAGAAGATACTCACCTGTGCTTTAAGTCCTATCTGACCCACACATCTTTTCTTCTGGCTTATCTTTTCTATTATTTAAGGTGTTCTTTGTTGAATATCGGGTACAACAAAATGTACAAATGTAGAAGTAGAGAAGTAGGAGGGCTATTTGTCTGCAGAACAGGCTCTGCAGACGTCCACTTTTTTTGTACATCTACTCTTTTTATCTTAATATTAATTAGTCTTTAATATTCATCCTGAAATTAATTATCTCTATATAGAATGAAATGGAAAATCAGAGAGGTTAAGTAACTTGTCTAAAAGCACACAGCTCATGAGTGGGAGACAGATCTGAAATCCAGATATTTGATAACAGTGAGTATACTTCACACTAATGCCCCTTACTTTACCATTCCCACCATAAACCTTTTAAGAACTTCGGTTGCATGAGTTTGGTAGAAATGGGATCAAGGTCATGGGTTCAATGTCTATGTGTATTTAAAGGTCCCTCATCTGTTTATTCAGTCCCCCTCTCCAAACCACCACCAGGGCATATTATCCCCTGCTTACAGCTCAATAAAAAGGTTTCTCTGGCCTGTACAGTTTCCTCAAGCCTAAATATGTGTCTGATATGTTTAGAGGAAGTAATGATGTCTTCATCTGAAAATCAGAACTTCTGAATTCTCAGAGTAGGCCTCCACATGGGGCACTAGTCACCCAGCTGCCACCTCCTGTCACTTGGTGTTCACCAGCAAACCTCACCAAAACACAAGTTCAGATTTAGGAGACCTATAGCTCTCTCATCGCTGACATCCTGGGCTTGCTGGGAGTTGGCAGTGCTTAAACCTCAGGCCTATTTTTTTTCACTTCAGAAAAGAAAGGAAAAAACACCCAGATACCTTCGAATGATATTGGAAAAGGCTCCTTTTACCTTTGGCAATTTCTCCAACAGGTAGAAAGAGCATCTGTTGTTTGTGGTGTCAGTAATACCTCTAGCCCTCTCAGGCATCTTGAGAAAGCCAGAACTGAAAATACAAGCTGTGGCTGAGCAGAAGGAAGAATGGGGTACTTGGGGAGCAAGATAAACGATAAGACACTGCATGTTGTAAATCGCCGTTGCAGTCTGAAGGGATCAGAGCTGGGCCTTTACTTCACAGAACAGTGCCAGGCTGGTGAGTTTGACTCCATTTTGTCAGAACGTTTCTTTAACAATTCCCTTTCAACCACCGTTGTAAACAGTCATCTTCTGACCTCGGGTCTCTCAGTTGAATACAGATCTTATAGGGAAATTCCAAAGGCTATGCAAGCTTTTACCAGCTAGTAGGGATTCTTTTTAACCAGAATGATTTCATCATAAAGCTTGTTATAGTTCATGAAAAAGTAAAGCAGAATCCCCAAAAAGTCTCTATCTGTATAGTACATACATCTCGGTCGTACCTGAAATCGATTGTACAGTGGCTTCCATGTACTTTCCAGCAAATTAAATAATCACAAAGAGCGAAAAAGACTCAAAGCTGTCAGGTGAGTTCAGTGAACATGCAAGAAACTTGATCTCAATACCAGGTAATACCAGGCCTCCTCCAGTGAGTCTGAAGATGGAGAAAAAAATGGTTTGAAAAAACATCTTCAGCCTGACCACAGGACACAGCCCCACTGCCCAGAATGCCCTTCCCTTCCTTCTTCACCAGGGTGACCCTTACTCATCCACTAAGACCCAGCCAAGGCCTCATCTCCACGGCCACGTGGGATGCCCTCTCTTCTGCGTCCCCATGTGGCACTGTGCTTGCCTCTAGTGCAACACCACACCACACTATAATCCCAGTCTGTGTCCTCTACCTGTTCATTAGGACACAAGGGAAACTGTAACTTTTTTCTCTATATCAGAGGTGCCCAGCTGAAAGCCTGCTCATAGCTATTGAATGAATGTTTCTTGAATGAATAAATTGATAAATGGAATAGATAAATGAATGAATGAACAAGTGAACAAAGGATTAGCACAGCATTGAGATACAGGTTTGGAATTCTGCTCTGGTCTACATCAGCCCAAACGGCAGTGGGCCTATCTGCAGCAGGAACAGTGGCCAAAGATAATAATTTCCACTTACCATTTTTACTATATAAGGATATAAATTCCACCTCTATTCCCAAAATTCCAATATACCTGCCCACCTGCTCCCAAAACTTCAGCAAAACCTATCCCTCCTCCCTCACTGACTTGTGTAAACATGGGCTCTATACCTAAGACACCAGGTCTACCCAAATCAACGTGCCCTGAAAAGTTTCACTTCCCTCTGGGTACAACTCACACGACATCACAAGTTCCACAGCTTCATCCAACAGGACTCAAAGGTCCAAATCATCCAAAAACCCTTCCACTTCAGAAAACCAGTAGACAGAGGGCAGACAAAATGAGGACTAGGAATATCTCAAATAACCAAAACCCCGGAATCACTCCTCAAGCCCCCAGGGCAGAATGGACCACTGGACTGAAACAACAGAGGTGAGAAGCATGTTCTGGGACAAATTACAGCCATCCCTTGGCTTCAGAACTTGAACCCAAATCTCCTTTGCAACCATCTTTGTACCTTTGTGTGCTATTTGCCTAACACACTGAAGGCTCTCTTGCTTTTTATTCCTCCCGAAGTTCCCCATGGTATAGTTTTACCCATGCCATGTAGACTGCAGGGGAGACATGGGGGGAAGGAAGATGGAAGATGAACCACCACCACTGACTGACAGCCTGTTAGGGCACAATCGCTCTGTTGAAAGATGTAATGATGCCGGTAACTCAAACCCAGAGGTCACCAATAAACAATTTAAAACTGCAACCTAAATCCCACAACTAATAAGCCAGCTGTCAAATCACTCTTCTGAGGCTGGCCCAAAGGAGAAAGGATCCACTAGAAGAAGAAGCACAAAACAAGTCTTGCTAATCATCCAGCAGTTGAGGGATTTTGAATCATTACTTCCCTTGCCAATGTTCTGGGGGCTCATAAAACTGTGTCAAGATAATCTCAGTCTGTGTATTTTACCCACATATGCCATCAAACCACTAAGATATACAATAAGAGGCAAGAGGTACTTTTCAATCTGACTGAATGAGGTTAAGAGGATTCATTTGACCCATATCTACCAAGAGAGATTACATTCAGGAAAAGTCAGTTTTACCTACATTTTACATTTTTAATGTCTTTGAGCAATTCTTACAGGTACATGTTAATAAGTAAAAGGAAGTACGATCAGAGGCAAAAAGAAAACAGTTTCAGAAAGCATCCTTCCACTTTGGAGTTATTACATTTTAATGGAAGTTTTTTTTATTTTTTTTAACTGCAGTACTTGAGGCAAGTCCATACACAGCATGGTAATATTCTCAAATCACACAGCAGAGATTTCAGAAAATATCCCTTGTGCTCAAATAAAGCCATCACCATATCCTAATGCAGCGTAACAACACACAAGACAGTCATGCGCATGATATTAAACAAACTGGGTCATTGCAATCACTCACCCAATGCTCAGATGAAAAGGCCATTATCATCAAGTTGCTGGGGAGGAGATGGAATCAATTTCCCAGGATCCAACCCATGAGCAGCGGGTACGTTGAACAAAGAAAAGAAACTGCCCAGGACTAGCAGGGATGGTTAATAGGCACTCTAGGGATCTTCGTCTCCTCCCTCCCGTCTGAAAGCTGATAAAAATCAACCGCAGGACCTGGCCATGCACTGTGCCCAGAAACACTCCCAGGGCCTGTCTTCTGCATTGGTTTTCTGGCATGTGAGCACTGCCTCTGCTCCACTGATTGCCAACAAAATAGCTATCTGCATGTTTACTGAGTGATGTATAATTTCAAAGAAGAGCTCAGTTGTTATGAAGCTCAATTTGTTTCCTTTCCAAACATTAATATAAAGAATAGCCCATGTGTCCTGTCTCTCCTTGCTTACGTCTATTTCAATTTTCTGAAGATGTTCTCCATGGGTTGGTAGAGGATGGTGGTACACGTTCTAGACGGCAATAAAGTAAGGATGAGAGGAGATGGTAGGAACTATAAAACGAGGTTCAAATAGAACCTTCACAACCATGTGACTTTAAAAGAATTTATATTTTTATGCATTAAGAACTTCCTTATCAAGAGAGGTTGGTTAATGGGTATAAACATACAGTTAGATAAAAGGAATAAGTTTTAATGTTTGATAGCAGAGTATCATGACTGTAGTTAGCACCAATGTATTGTATATTTCAAAATAGCTAGAAAAGAGGACTTTACTTGTTCCCAGCACATAAAAATGATACCCAAGCTGATAGATACCCTAAATATCCTGACTTGATCATTACACATTCTATGCATATAACAAAATATCACATGCGCCCTGTAAGTATGTATAAATATGATGTATCAATAAAAATAATAAAAAGAACTTTCTTATCAATAATTCCATTTAATATAGATATAAATTATCCTTTTCTCCCAAACAGGTATGTTTTTGTTCAAACCTGTAGACTGAAAGATAGAAGATGCTCTGACGGGGGGCGGGGGGCAGGTATTAGGAGGAGTTGAGCAGCGCCTCAAAATGTCCTAACCACATTGGGTCATCATGTTCCAGGTCCCACTCAGGCCTGAGAAGCTCTCTCTCATTCACTGAAGGACATATGAGACTGCAGTGGATGCCCAAATGCCAGTTTATCAATTCACAACTAGAAACACTAGCCGACACAGACCAGAACATTTGCGTTCACTGTAACTGCTTGAGAACCACCTTACCATATTCCCCGGGTACTGACAACAGCTCTTCTCCTTAGGATGAGAGAATTACTCTTCATCACCTGTTTTCTTTTTCCCCTTTCCTGTTCCTGAGGGTTATCATTGAAATACAACTCTGGGTGCATTAACAGTCTTCCATAGCCACATAAGTGATGAATACTAATTGAGTAGAAGAGGTACAATTAGTTTTCTAACTCCCCAAATCTAGTATTTTTTTATGACTAGAAAGCAAAGGTTGTTGAGAAAGCTTCTGATTTTAATCACAGAGTCATATGATGTTAAAGTAGAAGAGACACTAGAAAGTATCAAGGCCAAATTCCTTACTCATTTATTCATTCATTTACAAAATATTTATTGAACACCTAATATGTGCTAGGCATGAGTTTAGACAACTTCAGATACAATAGTGAAGAAAACAGACAAGGATATCTGCCCTAATAGAGTTTACATTCTGTTGGGAAAAGACACAAAATAAGCTTAATAAATAAATAAACTGTCTAGAATGTTAGAAAGTGACCAATGCTTTAGAGAAAAAGAAAAGGTAGAACACATTAAAAGAAGTAGCAAGCATGTGGGTAGAGGCGTGGTACAATTTTGAATAGAATACTCAAGAAAGACTTAATTGAAAAGATAACATTTGAACAAAAGCTTGAAGAAGAAGAAATTAACCCTGTAGACATCTTCAGGAAGAGCATTTCAAGCAGAAGGAACAGACAGTGCAAAGACCCTAAGACAGGAGTGAGTCCAGAAGGTTCAAGGAACATTGAGAAAGCCAGTATGGCTGGAGCATGCTGAGAAATAGAGGGAGTGGGAGGTGATGAGCTCAGAGCAATAATTGGAAAGGAGATCAAATAGAGTTCTACAGATAAAGATATTTGCTTCTACCACAAGTGAAATGGGGTGTCTATAGTTTTAAGCAAGAAAGCACAATGACCAAATTCCTCCCATTTGAGTAGAATGACTCTGGCTGCTCTGCTGAGAGGAGACTACGGAAGTGGGGACACCAGTTGGGAAGCTACTGCAAGAATCTGGTTAGGAGGAAAGGAGACTGACCAGAGCATATGTTAGGGAAGTAGTAGGGGAGGTAGAATTCTGAACCATATTGAAGAAAGACTCGATAAAAGTGGCTGATGGATGGATGGATGTGAGATGCGAGAGTCAGGGAGGATTCCAAGGTTTCTGGCCTGAGCAACTGTGAGAAGACAGTTGCCACTCACGCTCTTTTTTCAAGATGCCCTTCAGCCCTCAAATATAAGAGGCAACTAGGGAGTATTCTCTATTACCTGAACTTTTCTTTAGGAGATTGGGGGAAGCTAAGGTGGAAAAAAGGAGGAGGGTATATTGTTCCCCTGCTCCATGTAGATTTTGCTTCTGAATCCCCTAATTGTAAGTTCCCTAATCTTGCAGTCTTCCAGGAAATGGCCATCCTCTCCCAACAATAATGAAATGGTAGGTTTTCAGCTTCAGGAAGTCCCTGGCCCTTGATTCAGAAAAGCTCACCCTTCCAGGTTGGATGAAGGTCCCTCCAGTCTTGGTGGCCTTTGCAATCTACCCGGGCAATGCTCTGAAGTGTGAAGTCACCAATAGTACTGTCACCTCAGCCAGGGAAGGGTCTTAGTGACTATTCCAAATTTCCAAATGGTTTGGTGTTTTGTTTTGTTTTGTTTATTTTAACATTATTGCCATGAATCCTGGGGAAACAGAAGGCTGTTCATGTTGTCACTGCAGCCTGAGCCTGCATGGGGGCTCTTCTAGCAATGAGTTCTTGAAGCACTTGTGAACTACCTCCTGCTTATAGTAGCCTCTATCACAATGGCTGTGGGTTAGCCAAGGACTGCCTGGTTTAAACAAAGTCATACGTAGTGACCAATATTTAAAGCAAAGCCACACTAGTTGAAGCGTGGGTAGGGGACAGTCCTATCCCTTGGCCTCCTTCCGCCACCACCACCCTTTCCCAATCACTATGTCCACTGAAGTGTCCTCTAAGTAGGCACTGAGGAGAATTAGGTTCTCTAGATCAACAGTCCCCAACATTTTTGGCACCAGAGACCAGTTTCATGGAAGACAATATTTCCACGGACTAGGGTGGGAGGGCAGATGGTTTTGGGATGATTCAAGCACATGACATTTATTGTGCAGTCAAACCTCTCTGCTGATGATAATCTGTATTTGCAGCCACTCCCCAGCACTAGCATCACCACCTCAGCTCCACCTCACATCATCAGGCATTAGATTCTCAGAAGGAGCGCACAAACTAGATCCCTCATGTACACAGTTTATAGTAGGGTTTGTGCTTCTATGAGAATCTAATGCTGCTGCTGGTCTGACAGGAGGCAGAGCTTATGCAGCAAGCAATGGGGAACTGCTGTAAATGCAGATGAAGCTTCTAGTTAACCTGCCACTCATCTCCTGCTGTGTGGCCTGGTTCCTATTAACAGGTCATGGGCGGGTACCAGTCTGCAGCCTGGGATTTGGGGTCTGCAGCTCTAGGACACAGTTTAAAAACCAATGGACTATGGCTTTCTGCAAGAACAGACCACACAGAGGTAGATAAAGTTCATTTCCTATCTTTTGGTCAGGCTTGAGAAACTTAACTTGCCATTTGCCATGTTTCTCAGTAACCGGTAAGTGTGCCCAAGCTCTCCATCACAGCAATACAGGCCTCGTGTGTGAGAGCAGGTGGACAGATTCCAGTGAAAAGCCTTGTAAACTATCTAACAATACCCTTATGTCATTTCCTTCAAGAATATGCCTCTCAGGGGGCATATTTCAGCCAAAGTTCAAAAGATTCCTTTTTCTTTTTAAGGCTGAAAGAAACTCCAAGAAAACCCTCTACTTTCTGACCTTGTTCTTTCTACAAGAGGCTCATCAAATTTCCTCACCATTCTCCCCACTATAAAAATTTATTTCTCTGATGGCATGCTCAGGGCTGGGACAGCAGCAATGATATCTGACAGCCGAGGAGTCCAGCCAGGCAACTAGACTGGAGTTGCCCTTTGGCATCTCCAGTGGCCAAGACACAGGGCTCAAGACCCCTTCCCAGAACCACCTCTCCTGGTATCTCCTTTAAAGATTAGTCAACCTCAGTAAACCTCGAAAGGCTTTCTTTTGAATTCTCTTCCCTTCTGAACTGCTGCATGTGGTTGATGAGAGGGAGAAGCCCTCTTTCCACATCTGGGCTCTCACGTGCCAACTGAGCCCTGAAGCAAACTCGCCCATGCTGAGAGACTCACCAATGTTTCACAAAAGCTGTCTTGTCAGCTTCTGACTCTAACTTCTTCCGCTACAGGGGCTCCAAATCAATCCAAATTATCTTAATCTTCTCTTGTGCCACCCTGTACCTTTACAGAAATGTCCCTCCTTTCTCTCCTGCCTGAGAAGGAGGGTGGGAGGGAAGGTCTTCATCAATACCATTTCATGAAAACAGGCCCAGTAGAAGATGAGCTTGGGCTGCTGGGACCCCCAGCCCAACTTAGACTCAACCAAAGGCCACCTGCAACAGCTGCACACAGATGAGGAAACCAACCTCCATCTCATCACCAACAGGGTTGCCCAAGATCACAAAGGTCATTAGTGACAAAGCTGGCATTAGGACTTATGTCCTTTAATTCCCTATCTAAAGGGCATAAACTCTCTGAAAAAAGATGACAAAGATTTTTCGAAGGTCAAAACATCTTATTGTTAAGATAAGATGGATTATACTTAAAAAAGCTAAGTATAATATGACAAATGATATACTTATCACAAGGGAAAAAATACTTGTTCTAGAGAGATTCTTTTTTCAGCCTGACAGTGACTAACTTTCATACTTTCTTATGAATTGGCTAAAAGACACATCCCTACACCCTAAAATGCATTAGCCATAAAAGCAGGAAGGGAGTGGGCTGCGTGTGTGACAGAATCTCTCCTAAACCCTAAACCACACAGGTGAGGGGATGGATGGGCTCTGAGTGCCTGCAGAGCAAAAACAAAAATAGCACATTTACAGGGCTTATGTAACAGCTTCTCAGAGGTTAAAAACTGCTTCCAGTGGCATTTTCTGAACTCACAGAGTCAGTTCAGCCACTGTGGCTGTGGTTTCTGCTTATGAGGGTCCTCAGAAAGGACTCGGTTATTATTCCTTGTACTTCAGAGCTAAATTATCTTGCAGTGCACACAAGTCAGCAAGGCTG
This sequence comes from Lemur catta, assembly GCF_020740605.2. Classification (NCBI taxonomy): domain Eukaryota; kingdom Metazoa; phylum Chordata; class Mammalia; order Primates; family Lemuridae; genus Lemur; species Lemur catta. The sequence goes on from NC_059134.1 coordinate 29,705,217, forward strand.
TTTTCCACCAAATTGTGAACAATCCCTTCCCACAGTAATTGTTCTGTGAATTCCCCTGTCTGCATAGACAATGGGTCCCAGCTTCGACTCTTATACATAAATGTGGTAGTTACTCTTACAATAGACCAGCTCTCTGGCTGGAAGTCAGGAAGGCACTAATATCAAGGGTATTATGCTGCCCAGATTCGGGAAAGAAAAGTGACAGCTTGAAATTACAGCAGAATGAAGTGTAGAGAAACTGAATTGGTACAGGCCTTTTAATGGAGGGCATCCTACAGGTCTCTGTATTTTAATTTATTTCTTAGAAAAGGCATGGATGAGGAGGGGGCTAGAAGTGGAGGAAAATGGGATATGATGAGGGTAGAAAGACACAGGTCCTGTTTTGTTTTATTCTGTTTTGTTTTGTTCTGTTTTGTTTTGTATGGTATTAATCCATGGAACAACAAAATTTCTGGACTCTGAGGGTGACAAAAATTACTTACTTTCAAATTATGTGACCACTTGCTTACCTAGTGAGACTCCCTTTATGCAGAGCCAGTATTAGACTTGCTGTTTCTTTTTTATTTTTTTAATTTATTTCAGAATATTATGGGGTACAAATGTTTTGGTTACATAAATTGCTTTTGCACCATTTGAGTCAAAGTTATAAGTGTGCCCATCCCCCAGATAGTGTGTATTATACTTGTTAGGTGTGAATTTACCCACCCCCTCCTCCCCCACAACTGCACCTGCTTGATTTCTGATGAATGTTATTTCCATATGTGCACATAAGTGTTGATCGATTCATTCCAATTTAATGGTGAGTACATGTGGTGTTTGTTTTTCACTCTTGTGATACTTCACTTAGAAGAATGGTCTCCAGTTCCATTCAGTTTAATACAAGAGGTATTAGCTCACCATTTTTTATGGCCAAGTAGTACTCCATGGTATACATATACCACATTTTATTAATCCACTCACAGATTGATGGGCACTTGGGTTGTTTCCACATCTTTGCAATTGTGAATTGTGCTGCTATGAACATTCGAGTGCAGATGTCTTTTTGTAGTCTTGCTTTTAAGCAACAACAATAATACAGTGCCACCAACACGTAGCAATTTATTGTTCACTGCTGCACTCACTCTGATCGTTTTGCCCTTTCTCTGTCCAAAAGCACCAGCCACTTTCCACCCACCTTTTTCTGTCTCCAGGAAGTTGAAGTTTCTGCATTGTCTGAAATCTGCATAATAGACTTTGATATGTACAGACTCCAAAAAAGCATATGCTCCTCCCTGCATCTCTGTCAAGTTGTATCTGCTTCTGCTCACCACTATCTCCTGCACATAGTATGTGCTCAACAAAATTTGTTGAAAGGATAAATGACCACACCTTTCTGTGTGCCCTGTGTAACAGAACAGGCACTGCCTTCTTGGACTCCATGTTGTCAGTTTCTGACCTTTTCTGCAACTCACCAAGGCCATTTTGGCAGTAGAGTTTTGAGTGAGCGCCAGATCAAAACAATTTAGTCAAGAGGTCTGCATTGCTGTGGTAGGAAATGGTTAGGGAGTTCCTTTCCAGTTAATTTCAGATTGTCAAACTAATATGTTGATGAGGTAAGTAAATTCACTGAGAGGGAAAATATTCCATAATCTGCAGGATTCGAACCTGCACAGGGAGACTCCAGTGAATTTCTAGTTCATCACTTTAACCACTCAGTGTCAACTCACCAAGGCCATTTTGAATCTCAGACTTGTCCCTCAAAGTGCAGCAAACACACTATGTCAGTGTCACTTGAATATTCTAAATGAACTTCAGCTCCAGCCCATATCTGTCTATATCAGGAAGTCCCTGCTGCTCACCAGATCAAGGTGACTTCTCGCCTCTGATTTTACCATGCACATCACTCAATTGTCACTTATTTGTTCTCATTTCATTATACGGATTTTCAGACATGTTTGCTAATTACATTATAAATACCTTGCAGTAAAGGACCACATTTTATATTTCCCTTATGTTCTAATCAATGTACCAGCTGTAGCAGGAAGTTAGTAGCTTTTTGAAGACAGGAATCAATGAGAATGCATCCTATTTCAATATTCCTGTTAGAGTTTTTAATGCTGAATGGGACTTTGAGTTCTAAGTAACAGTACTTGATAGAGCCTTAAAAGCAGAAAAAAAATTGTCCTCCTGCTCATCCTAACAGTTGTGTGGTCTAGTTAAAATGATACTTGTGAAAAACATCACTAGTCAATATATATCAACATAAACCCAGGGCCTAAAAGAAATCAGGTTGCATACAAGAAAAATTAACAATATCAGAAAGGTGGCCCTCAAAATGGGTTTGTATTTCTACCCAACTAACATATACATCAGGTATTAGGCACTGATATGTAGAGGAAGAAATGCTCTTTTACAGGTGGTTAATGCTTTACTCTCTGGTTATGTACGTATTACCTAGAGGATGCATTTATATTTCTTCCATTCAAAGTTCCTAAAAGGTACCATCATTGTCATCATCAACAACAACAACATCAAATTCTTCACTGTTCCTAGTATAGAACTGGGAGATGCAAAAAGAAAATGAGGAAACCCTGATTCCTGAGCCCTTGAGAGGTCACAAAGACAGGCACGCTGGTGGGGACATTCCTTACAGAGATATACAAATAGCCAAATCTAAACTGAAGCCTATCTCAGGACTGAACCATGGGGCACAGGGTCATGGAGTGGTTTAAGGGAAATAGTACTGATACGAAACATGAGTTCTAATTCCGGCTTTGCCACTAACCAGTTGAGGGACAATATGCAAGTCACTTAGATGCCCCAGTCTCAGATTTTTAACTTTTCAAATGTGAGAATTTGGACTATATCATCTCTATGGTCTCTCCAAGTTCTAATATTTAAACAGAGGTCAGTTCTTTGCCAGGTGCCACTCCAGGGCCACCCTTAACAGAAGAATGAAATGATGGGGGTCCACACGGTGGACAGAGACACATCTGGGTCCAAGGTGTGGCTCCGCCACTCACTAACTTGGGCATATCGTTAATCTTAAGAAGTCTCAGTCTACTAAAATGTAAAATGAGTCCAATGATCTTTTATAGGGACATTATAAGGATTAAAAGAAACAGTGTTACCTAGGGCATAGTTAACACTCAATAAATACAAGGATTATTGTGATTATTTTTCCCTCTCGTGTTGAATGCGTAAAGCAGACTATCAGGATCTTTTAACAATGCACATACAAAAGCTTGTTAGACTCAGAGGAAATTTGAAAGAATCTCAGATTCCTGGATGTCTGATCCCTCAGTCAGAGGATCAAGAACTTACATAATTTGCTCAGGGGCAAAGTGTGGGGACAATTCATCACTACTTTGAGCCTCCCCATATTTCCTCTGTGATATTCAACATCAAGATCTAGACATGACGTGCCCTATACCAGCTTTTCACGCAACATGAATCAAGGAACACCAAAAGTCCCCACTTCCTAGACTATCTTCTCCAACAGTCACCATGGGGTTTGACATTCCATGAGGAGAGACTTGCTTCTTGGATAAAGGCTCAAAAAATTCCTTTCCAGACTGATTTTACAAATTCTGTGGAAAGTGATAATAAGTAAGCTGTTTGCAGTTAAGCAGACAGGACATTATAGGAATGAGCATTTATATAATGATAAACTTTTCCTAACTTCACAGTTCTGACATCACTGTACCTGGATGGAGGAGCTGTGTGTAGAAAGCAGGTCCCATTGGAGTGATTGGTGCCCAAGGACCCTTCAAACACAATATCCTCCACTTTCCACCTGACTGGTTCTCAATGTCCAGCCTGCTTGTATCCATAATTATCGTAGAAGTGCCTACCTGACCTTCTTCATGGAACCCACATGGCTTTCTGTATATCTGGTCAGGGCTCTGTGCCATCTGCAGACATGGCAGATCCAGCATCACCTGCCAGGCCTCTCCAAAGAAAGTGGGAGAGGTCAAGGGTGTTGGCAGAGACGGGAGGCTGATGACTGAGCAGAGAGGGCCAAACACTCATCAGAGGATTCTGAATGCCACAGCTGATTAGAAAAGGCCAAAAATTCCTCCACTAAAAGAGCACAGTTTATAGCTCTAATAATTTATACATGGGCTCACTTTCCCTGAGTAATTACAGATTATTATCCAGCTAATTACAGTACATGGTATTAAAAGATCTGAAATTCATTACTCCAATCTAGGAAATTACTTTGGCACGTGTTTTGAAAAGAAAAATGCTAGAAAAGAAGTTCAAGTCTTGCCAGGGTGATAAACTGCCATGGTTTCATGCTCTTTTTCCCAGCGTGAGACAGGTTTATATTGTCATATAACCTACAAATGTCCTAAAATGTTAATTTCAGCATCTCAGTCCCACATGACTCTTCTCTTTAAATAGAGTTGCCAAATTTAGCAAATAAAAACACAGGGTGCTCAATTAAATTTGAATTCTAGCTACACAATAAATAATTTTAGTATAAGTATGTCCCAAATATTGCATGAGAGATAATTATACTAAAAATATTTTTCATTGTGTATCTGAAATTCAAATTTAACTCAGAGCCCTGTATTTTATCTGATGATTCTGTCCCCAAGGGAGATCTGAAATAGCAAGTAATGCTGAGAATAGACAGTAAAAGTGTAAGTTCAATGAACAGTATCCCAATGTCAAAAACTGAAGGATCAAACTTCATACAAAAATATGAATCTCCAACAGAACAATGTTCAATATTGGGAGGAAAATGTCCAGGGGGATTCTCAAATGTGAGCCTTCACTTCCAAGTCAAAACAACAAAAGGGTGAACTATTCCTTTCCCTTGTGGACCTGGTCCATAAACGTGCAGGGGGACCTTGGCTGTCTCCACCAAGGATCTTTTCCATCAATATTCAACAAAGAGGGAAATGCAAAAGAAGTGTGGACTGCACTCTCTTGACATGGGAGCCCACATCCACTTTCCACACCCACCCCACCCCACCCACTGATTCTTTTCAGGATGACATTCCTATCCATTTAAATAAATGACCATCTCCAGCCCTCCCACTATTTTGGTAGGAACAGAAATCCACGTGCTAATGTTGAGATAGAAATAGTGAGGGGTTAAGGGATAGAGAAGGTAGAAAAAGCATTTTCTAATTAATAAAGATAAAAGTATCAGTACCTCATTTTTTATTCCAGAATGACTTTAAAAATTACTGAGCATAAGACACAGTGCTGACTAATACACTTGAAAAGAAACATAGTCTAATTAAGGACAAAACTGTGTGGTACTGATCACAAGGAGAGTAAAATTTAAAGAACATCAGTGTGGGTTGTTTGTAATCCAGGTAGTTTGAAGATCCCTTCATTCAACAACTATTTAGCAAGTGCCTACTGCTGTACTAGCTACTGCAGCAAGCACTGGGGTTAGAGCCGTGAACAAGACAGTGAGCAAGACAGGCAAGACCTGCTCCTGGGAGCCTTATGTTCAAGGACTAGGGCTGGGGGGATGGAGAGGACAAAAAATATGGGAGATAAATAATAAAAGGACAGATAAAATAACAAGATTATTTTAGGCAGTGTCAAGGGCTTTGAAGACAATAAAACAGAATGATATAATCGGGGATGGGGGACACCAGGGATTTGGATAAGACTGACTCATAACATCCAGTGGTTTTCCAAAGATATCTCTAAGTTCAAGGTTCAAGGTGGGGGTGCCCCATATCGTGTTAGTCACCTCTACCACAGGTTTGCAGAATTCATTCAGTTTAGACACTGACTCACCTAATGGTCCTGTCCCTTTTCCATCCTGAGTGCCAATGAAGACACGGAATACAGTCCCCGCCCCTCGTTCGCTCTTTCCCCCTCCCACCACACACACACAGACACACACACACACACACACACACACACAGCTTTTGTGTGTGTAGCAGAGTTAATTGAAGGTTTGTGGGAGGTATATAAAGAGAGTTCACTTCACCATAACACAAAAACCTAAAATTGAAATTAGACATCCCCATTCTGAACCCTCCTGGGGCATATTCTGTCACATTGCTCTTCCCTTCTTGGCTTCCCCATTCCAGTAATGTTCCCTTCATATCTAACGATAAGCTTTTTATGCCTTTTGTTGTTTTACCCCTTACTAACTCATCGCTTCAATGTCTCACTTTTTGTTCAAGCACCTTATCATGCTATTTCCCTAAACAGACAATTTCCTCCTTAATAGAAATTCTGGTGCCAGCTGTTAAGATAATAATTTATTTCAACTAGCTACATGTAATAGTCAGAAATCTATATTTTTCTCTGTTGTCCTGGGTGCATGAATTGTTACACCAGGAATTAATTTTGTGATAACTGAAAAGTTTGAATGAAACCACAACACATTCTCCTTGCAGTGAGTTTTCCAGATCCATTTTGTATCCCACAGACTATGTGCCTGGTGCACAATACGCCTCCAATAAATGTTTGATGAATTTAATTTAGTGTAATATAACCTACATGAGCACCATGCTGAGAGCAGAACAGACATATGACAGCGAGCTAACACTCACGAAAGACCTCATTTATTGACAATAATTTGCTACCAGCCACACTTAGAAGTAGATTATTTTTTATGCTGTTTCTTGATCTTATCATTAAAACATACCCATAAGGTACCTTTTGAAGGAAGCTCAGGTAAGACACCTCACCATCCCCTAAAATTTCACATTCAAAAATATATCACACAGATTTTCTCAAAGGAAACAGATAATAGAGATGATCAAGCCAGCATTGGCTAGGTTTACCCATTACTCATGTCTTAGCAATGCATAAAAATTACTTATTACTAAAAATCTCCATATATATATATATATATCGTTTAATGATCAAATCATGGTAATTAGCATATTCATCACCTCAAAAATTTATTTCTTTGTTGTGAGAACATTTAACATGCTCTCTTCTAGCTATTTGAAGTATACAATCTATTATTGTTAACTATAGTCACCCTACTGTGCATAGAGTACCAGAACTTATTTTTCCTATCTAACTATAACATTGTACCCATCGACCAACCTCTCTCCATCTACCCCCTTCTGCCTATTCTCCCTAGTTTCTGGTAACCTGAAACATCACATTATACCCCATAAATATGTGCAATTATTATGTGTCGATAAAAAATATGAAAAAAATTACTTTAACTCCACAAAGGTGGCCAGCATCCTAATTGCCCTGGAATTTTCTGATTTTCTTTATGATTCTTTCTTGCCTTCATAGAATTAGTTTGGCCTTTGAAATAATCTCTAAAAAATTGTTCCCCATCCATAAATTGTTTTCTAGTGTATATTGACTCCAGGAGATACTTCTACTAAAACCTGTAACTCCAACCTGGTCATATCTAGTCCAATCTCGGAGCTATTAATTACCATGAATCCATTGGACTTTGTGTCAACTGCCTTTGACCCCAGAGATAGTAACTCCCAAAATCTTTATATATACTTCCATTCTGGCACTATGACATTATACTGTAACTACTTATTGTTAGCTTCTCTCATTGGATTGTGAGCTTTCTGAAGGTAGACACCATATTTTATAAAACATTTTAGCTCTAGCACCTAACACACTGCTTGAAAAAATGTGTTTTAGTTGCTTAACAAATATTTACTGATTAAATCACTCTCTTCCCACCCTAGGGCTAGTAACTTTTGGAAGAGATGAGAAAACCATGGGGTTGCATTGGAAAGAAGATTAAATGAAACTTTCAAATTTCTATTTAATGTCTATTGCATAAAATACAATTTAAGTACTATACTCTGTGAATCTACTCTAATCTAACATCGAAATTAGAATCCATGGTACTCTACTTAGCACATGAATTGCCTAATTTATCAGAGAAAAGTGATTTTTTTAACTTTTAGAATTTACCATGGTAAAATGAGTGATTCAGTGATAAGGGTTCACTTAGCCTGTCCTTGGTCCTTCTGAGCTCTAAGACATTCTCTCTAACAAATGAGCAGAGCTGGAGACATGAAAAGCAAGAAAGTTGACAGTGTATATCTTTGATCCACCTGCACATCCCCTTTATGAAAACATGCCTAAGTCCTAGAAAAGCTGAAAGTTAAAAGGGTAACTCTTAATGAAAGACCCTCACCCTCTTCTAGAACTCAAAATCTTTTAGAAGGAAAGGAGGACTTAGACCAGAGCTATCAGGTGGACAGAGAGATGTAGAACATTGTGCATTGTTTAAGCACAAGAATACTATCTCAAGCCATTTTTTTTAGAGGAGGAGAAAAATTCTTAAGAATCTAGGAACAAGTCACCAGTAAGAAGCAGATATTAATTTATCTGATGCACTTAAAAACAGTCAGCAGATGAATTTGGAGAGATACCCATGGTCAAAATAAAATAGTTGAAGATGTGTACAAATTATCCAAATCATCAAAGGACCATTACGAACCCAGTTAGTCTACTTCTAACATGACTGCATCCCTTCCTCTTCCTTGCCCATCCAAATAATACCCACTAGTCCACTCTAGTTCCTGAACCCCTTCAAAATTAATCTGATGTGATGCAAAGATCATTAGTTTTAGATTCAGACAAGCCTGGGTTATTATCCCAGTTCCCTCATTTCACTTTCAGAGTCTGTACACATCCTGGTACAGTACCAGTGCTCCTTTTATCTAATTTAGTGGGTGAACTTGATGTTCTTAGAACGCTTCTCCACCTACAAATAAGAATACCAAGTTTGTGTCTTTGGGCAACCTACCTCTCTGAGTGTTAGTTGCCTTACCTGTTAAATAGGAATAATTATATATACCTCAAAAGTGTTTTGCTTATATTTAAATAGGATAGCTCATGCAAAGTGCCTGGCATATAGTAACTGCTCAATAAAAACTCACTGATTTGATCAAAATCATTGGTTCCTTGATTTCTTGATGAGAAAACCTTGTTCTTCCTAGGAAGGAGCTATAAAACTTTCCATCTTGACGACTCTGTTCTTTCCCGGATTTCTAAATCTCTCACAGATTTAATAGTCAAAATATTTTCTGACAACTCCTTACCTACCTGTCTCTGAGATTCCCCCATACAATACTATGAAGGAATAAAATCAATGCAAACCAACTCTGACCTGTGCCCAGACATTTATCAATTCCTCCACAGAAGAATAAGAAAGCAGGCCGGGCGCGGTGGCTCACGCCTGTAATCCTAGCACTCTGGGAGGCCGAGGCGGGCGGATCGTTGGAGCTCAGGAGTTCGAGACCAGCCTGAGCAAGAGCAAGACCCCGTCTCTACTAAAAATAGAAATTATATGGACAGCTAAAAATATATATAGAAAAAAAAAAATTAGCCGAGCATGGTGACACATGCCTGTAGTCCCAGCTACACAAGAGGCTGAGGCAGAAGGATCGCTTGAGCCCAGGAGTTTGAGGTTGCTGTGAGCTAGGCTGATGCCATGGCACTCATTCTAACCTGGGCAACAGAGTGAGACTCTGTCTCAAAAAAAAAAAAAAAAAGAAAAAGAAAGCATTTAGGTTGCTGCAGGTGTTGAACTGCTCTTTTCCTAAGTGGCTGCCCAGTGGCTGGAGGAACCTACCCTTCTGCCTTGACAAAAGAGTGAGACCCCAGATGTGAAGGAGATGCTTCATACAAAATACGTGAAGCTCAAACACACTTTAGGCATTTGTGTTTCCTCCAGGTCATCCAAACTCTGGTATCCATGTCAGCTTTGTTCTCACTTCAATAGCAAAGAGCAATTCTATAAATACAAAGTACAGAGTTGCCCCAAAAAGTAACAAAACAATTTAATTACAATGGCTCTAATTTTTTACCTCTTTATTTTGAAATAGTTTTAGACATACAGAAGGCCTGCAAAAATAGTAGAGAATTCCAATATCCTCTTCTCCCAGCTTCCTCTAATGTTAACATCTTGCATAATCATAATATAATGATCAAAACAAAGAAATTAACATCAGTGCCATACTATTAACTAAACCATAAACTATTCAGATGTCACCATCTTTTCACTGATGTCCTCTCTCTCCAGGATCTAACCCAGGAACCACTTTGCATTTAGTTGTTAACCTCATGAACCTCCTCCATTCTGTAACTGTGACAGCTCTTCAGTTTTCACAACCTTGACATTCTTGAGCAGTACTAGTACTGCTCAGGTGTTCCTAGCATATACCTCAGTTTTGGTTTGTCTGATGGCTTCTTATGATTCAGTTGAAGTTCTCCATGCTTAGGAAGAACACCACAGAGGGGACGGGCATCTTCTGATGAAGCGCATGATGCCAAGATGAGTTGTTACTGGTGACAATTCAAGTTGATCACTTTGTTAAGATAGAGTGCACTCAGATTTTCTACTATGATGAAAATTTATTTGTAATTAATAAATATTTCCGTTTGTCCTGAATAAATATTATGCAAACATCTTGTTTGTCTGCCGATTTTAGCACCCATCAGTGGATCCTGCCTGCAGCAATTGTTAGAACTATGATGCTCTAAGGCATCTAGGGCATTCTATGTCCCTCATTCTTTCTACATCTATTAATTGGAATTGTTTTGTAAGGAAGAATTGTCCCTTTATTTTGTACTCAATCATCAGTATGCATTTATAAATATTTATCTTATTCTTTGAGTTAAAATCCACTGCTGTTGTTATTTATTTTGCTACTTCAAATTGCCCCAGTTTTGTCCATTGCAGGCTTTGGGGTTGGCTCTGGTGGCCTTTTAACATATCCTCATCTTTTCATTATTTATTTTATGTTATGTTATTTTTAGCACTTCTTGGCACCATTGATGCTCCAGGCTCAACTACTTCTCCTAGACAGGGACCCCAATTTTTCCCTAATTACTTAATGTAACTTAACATTCTTAGATTAATGGCACTTTACCTACAAGAATTACTGCATTTGAGAACCACTTACTCCTTCCTAATCTAGTTGTTCCTTCAAGTTTAACCATATATCACTTTGTATCTATTTCTATTAGAAAATATTTCAAAATAGGTATCAAAACAGTTTATTTACATTTCTATCTCTCCATCTAGATGCTTCAAGTTCTGGAACTTTCACTTATACTTTTATTCAAAAGATATTTCTCAAGCACTTGCTATCCAATGGAGATGCAATAGGTAATAAGACAGACCCAGTATCAGCCCAACTTCCTGATCCAAGGCCTGAAATAGTAAGCAGCAGTACACCCTTTGAGTAAATATTGGAAGAACCACCAGTGGACATGACTGCAATGGAGATCACCTACAATTACTCTGCCCATATTTTGGCAAAAAAGAAATCACTCCAGTGTACGACTCATGACTCAGGTCCTTATTAACCATATTCTGAAAATCCATGGAAAATTACTATTTTCATCTCTTTTCCTATTACCACCTCTCAGGGATTTATTATCCATCGAGAGAACTGTTTGCTTAGCAAATAAGTACTGAATATATGCAGACTATAATTCAAGTGGTGACTCCCTAGAGATAGCATTATTTTGTGAGCCCTTTGCCTGTGGTATCCTGACTTCATTATTCAAGAAAATCAGAAAATGTCCTGGTAAGAGCCATAATGGACTATATCTATTCATGCTTCTGTATAATCACTATGCTGGGTCCATACAAAGCATAGTGTTTGTATATTTCAAACAGGACAGATCCAAAATTAAGTACATAACTGGGAAAATTAACTTCCCTTCAAAAGTACAACAAAATTTCTCTACTTCAGAAGAGAAATTTGCTGCAGAAGTTATACATGAAACAAATAATCAAACAACCTCATGGATTTTTTCTGTCAAACCAAGTTACAGAGGATCATCACACCAAGACCTAGAGAAAGTTATTTTTAATGAAGGGAAATAGGTAAACTTTAAATGTAGCAGACTTCCAAACTCCTACCATTTAGTCTTCATTGCAAGAAACAAAATTAAATCTGACTTACAATGTGATCACTAAATACTTCCAGGTCCTATATTTTAAAACCAGTTTTAAATTACATGTTGTCCACCTAAGACTAGTAACATAATAGCCTGCCAATTTATGCAATAAAAACAAAATAATATGTATGAACTCCATGAAGTTTCTCTATCAGTGATACAGATTTGCTTAAAGTGAAACTCCATTTGGACAAATAAGCTATTATCCAACACAGCAGAAAAGCCGAGGCGGGAGGAGCACTTGAGCTCAGGAGTTTGAGACCAGCCTAAGCAACAGCGAGACCCTGTCTCCGCTAAAAATAGAAAAGTTAACCAAGCGTTATGGCACACACCTGTAATCCCAGCTACTCAGGAGGCTGAGGCAGGAGGATTGCTTGAGCCCAGGAGTTTGAGGTTGCAGTGACCTATGATGATGCCACCATACTCTACATGGGTGAGAGAGACTCCATCTCAAAAAAAAAAGTAAAAAATAAACAATGTGGAACTAAGACCAAATGTATCAAAAATCTACTTATGTGCTTGCTAAAAATGCATAATCCTAGGCCCTACCCCATACTCAAATGAATTTATACTTTTAGAAAGGTAATCCCATTTCATGCCAAAATTTGAGAACCACTGAAATACAAATAAAAGTCTAATGACTCTCATTTTTATCCAAAATGTTTGAGTGCATGGGTATAGATACAAGAAATGATGCTGACAAATTATTCAAAACACTGGAGAAATTATTATTCATTTACATAATGTAGTAACAGCTGCTCTGGACATGATAGAATCACTGGTATTAGACTTATTCTCCTGATATAAACAGCTATAACACTGGACAAAATATATAAGACAACTGTCCTCATGCATTAGACAAGAAGAAGCACGGGATCAAGTCCTTGAGAGAAGAGAAATTCTAGTTAAACCCATATTCACCTTGGATTTCTACCTAGAAGCACTTTCCAGAACAAACTACAACAACAACAAAATAACCTTTACGAGGTAGAGACCAAGAAGAGAGCAGCTGTCTCACCGAATTAAAAAAGCAGACATCAGAGTTCATTCCTGCTGAGGTGACTAGATTTTATGGGACAAGGTATTGGAATTGAAAAAGCTTAGTAAAACAGGGGCCTCAGAACAATGTGTGGAAGTTTCCCTCAGGTCTTTGGCTAAAAGCTGGGCTGTGCATGTGCAGAATGAAATTCCACAATGCCTAGCAGAGAGAGACTCTTGAGGGAGTGAGGGCAGAATAGGGATACCAAAGGTTAAAAAGTGCTTGGATGTGTTGGCTGAGCCAATATGGAGAGACTTCTCTGAGTATCTAGAACATTCATCTGGGACTCCAGAAAGGTCATTCCTTAAGAATAAAGACCGCATCCTAGAATAGGGGTTATGCCCTAAGACTAAGGACTAAATAAAAATAAACTCACCCTAACAAATCCTAAAGCCAAGCCTGCAGAATCAAGAAGTTCCTCCAATAATTTAATAGCCTGCCAGAACAGTATTCAACATCTTTTAAAAGAAGACAACATAATCCAGACTCCTTTCAATATATTATCTACAATGTGCACTGAACAATAAAAACTGCTAGGCATGTAAAGTGACTCATAATCAAGAGAAATAGAAGTCAAAAGAAAAAGAACCAAAGTACACCAAGATATTGGAATTAGCAAACAAGAAGTTTAAAGCAACTATTAGTAATATGTTCAAGGATTTAAAGAAAAATATAAGTGCAATGAGTTAACAGATAGATAATCTAAACAAATAGAAACTATTTTTTAAAGTACCAAATAGAAATTCACAAATTGAAAATTACAATATTTGAAATAAAAAATTTACCAAATGACCTTAAAGCAGAGGAGACCAAGCAGAATGTAGGGTAAATAAATTTGAAAGCAAATCAATACAAATTATCCACACCGACAGAGAGGAAACAAAGATTTTCTTAAATTAACAGAACTTCAATTACATTTGGAAAACTATGAAGTGGGCTAACATACCTGTAATTAGAATCTCTGAAGGAAAGGAGAAAGAAAATGGGGTAGGAAAGTTATTTGAAGAAATTATGATTGGAAATATCACAAATCTGATAAAATAAATCAACCTATAGATCCAAAAAGTTTGGCAAACTTCAAGCAAAATAAATATGAAGAAAAATCAAATGAACACACCATAGCCAAGTTGTTGAAAACCAAAAATAAACAGAAAATTTTCAAAGCAGTCAGAGAAAAATGGTACACTACAGGTAGAGGAACAATGACAGTAAGGACAGTTATCTTTCATTTAACACAATGAAAGGTGAAGGAAAACAGAATGACTTCTTTGAAGTGTTAAAAAATGTCAAATAAAAATTTTATGTAAAATATCCTTCCAAAAGAGGGTCAATAAAGACATTTTCAGCTAAACAAAAGCTGAAAAAAATTGTTGTCAATACATCTACACTATTAGAAATTCTAAAGTCAAGTCTTCAAACTAAAGAGAAACAATACAAATGGAAACTCAAATCTACAGAATAGTGTCAGACATGGCAAATATGTGGGTAAATTAAAAAACTACATTTTCTTCTCTTAATGTTTTGTAAAGCAAAAATAATAACATTGTATTGTATGAAATTTATAACATATGTAGAAGTAAAATCTATAAAACAATAGGACAGTATGAACAGGATATACTATTGTAAGCATTCTTACATTTTTACAAATTGTATTAAACTATGCATAGCATAAAATTTACCATTTTAACCATTTTAAAGGGTGCAATTCTGTGGCATTAAGTACATTCACATTGTTGTGCAACCATCACCACCATCCATCTCTAGAACTTTTTCACTTTCCTCAACTGAAACTCTGTACTCATTAAACACTAACTCCCTATTCCCTCTTTCCCCTAAGTCCTGGAAACTACTATATTACTTTCTATTTCTATGAATTTTGCTACTCTAGATATCTCATGTAACTGAAATCAGTACAGTATTTGTCATTTTGTGACTGGCTTATTTCACTTAGCATAATGTCCTTAAGGTTTATCCATGTTACAGTGTGTGATAAAATTTCCTTCCTTTCTAAGGCTGAATAACATTCCATTGCATATATATACCATATTCTGTTTATCCATTCATCTGTCGATGGACATTTGAGCTGCTTTCACCTTTTGGCTATTGTAAATAATGCTGCTATGAATGTTAAGCGTACAAATATCTCTTCAAGTCCCTGCTTTTCTTTCTTTTGGATACATACCCATAAGTGAAGAGAAACATTTCTTAATGATAAAAGGTGTATTAATGTACTTAATATGTCAGAAATTTTAATACTACTGATTTAGTAACTGACATAACAGGTGAACAGAAATTCAGTAAGATATAGAATATTTGAATAAAATTATCAACCAACATGACCAAATTGATACCTAACCCAACAAATGTAAAATAAACATTATTTTCAAATGCACATGGGATGTTCACCAAAAATAGACTATATTATTAATACATACTATAAAATGTCTCAGCAGATTTCAAAAGATTGAAATCTTATAGTGTATATTCTCTGAACCCAAAAGAAATAAAATTAGAAACCAATAATATAAAAGTTATCAAAAAAATCAAATATTTAGAAATTAAGCAACACACTTCTACATAAGCCTTAAGTCAAAGAAGAAACCACAAAGAAAATTTTAAAATATTGTGAACTGAATAAATATAAGCACATAATATAACAAAATTTGTGGGGTGCGTGTAAAGCAATTCTTAGAGAGGGGGACATACAGGTTGAAATTCTTGTATTAAAAAAAAAGGGAGCTTTAAAATGGATGAACTATGGCCCTACCATAGGAAGCAAAAAAAAAAAAATTTTAAAAAGCAAAATAAAGTAAGTAGAAAGACTAATAAAGTTAGGAATAGAAATCAATAAAATACAAAATAGGCAAACTATGGAGAAAAACAGCAAAGCCAAAAATTGCTTCTTAAAAAGAATAGTAAAATTGAGAGGGGGCCAAGACGGCAGACTAGCAGCAGCCTGCAGAAATTGCTGTCATGGAGAGGACTGAAGGTGGTGAGTGGATATCCACCTTCAGATCAATCATCTAAGGGAGAGCATTGTGAATCAAAAGAGAGACAGGAGACACCCAAAGTGAAGGAGAAGGAAGAGAGATGACCTGCTCTATGGTTTGGAAGCACACAGGGAAGATGAGCACACATGTGGGGAAGGCACAGAGGAGAGAATCCCAGGGCTCCACATTCCCTGCGATCTAAGCTGTGGGAGGGTCCCTCCACTGCAGAAGGCCAGGACTGACATAGGGAGCTATCTGGAGACTGTGCAGCGGCATTATTCTGGAGAGAGGGTACAGCAGTGACCCACTGTCTCAAAAACCCTAAATACAGCAGCTGGCACCATTTTAAAATTCTATACCCAGAGCACTGCCTCTACCAAGGAAGGGGTCAGATATATTGCTGTCAACTTGCATGGAACTGGAGATCATTATCCTAAGTGAAGTATCTCAGCAATGGATAAAAAAAACACCACATGTACTCTCTAATAACTGGGAGCTAAACAATGATCACACATGGGCACAAAGAGATGTAAAGAACATTGGAAACCAAGCAGGTGGGAGGGTGGGAGGGGGTGAGAGGTAAAACCTTATCTATCTGGTTCAGTGAACACTATTCTGGTGATGGGGACACTAAAAGCTCCACTTAAACATTATACAAGGTATCCAGGTAACAAAAACATTTATATTCCCTAAATTTTTTGAAATAAAAAATGGAAAAGAAAAGAATAATAAAATTGAAAAACTCCAGCAAAAGTAATCAAGAAAAAATGAGAGCAAGCATAAATTATTAATTTAGGAATTAAAGAGAAGGTAATAGTATAGAAACTATTTAATATAGAACAGGGGTCAGCAACCTATGGACTAATGGCCTATAAGCCATTCTAGCCACCACCTATCCTTGTACAGCCTGCAAGCTAAGAATGGTTTTTACAATTTTTAATGATTGAGAAAAATTAAAGGAATAATATTTTGCAAAACACAAAAATTATGTGAAATTAAAATTTTAGGAGCCACAAATAAAGTTTTATTGTTATACAGCCATGCTTATTCATTCACATATCATCTGTGGCTACTTTCACACTACAACAACCAAGTTGAATATTGTGACAGAGACTATGTGGCTTGTAAAGCCTAAAATATTTACTATCTGACCCTTTATAGAAAAATCCTTGACAAGCTCTACTATAAACACTAAAAGAATTATAAGGATATATTACTAAAAACTTTATGCCAATATATTTAACAATAAATATGTGAACATCCCTCAGATATTGAATTTGTAATTTAAAACTTTTCCCCAAAAAGAAAATTCCAGGCCAAAGAGGTTTCATACACTAAGTTTAATTCCAGATAGATTGTAGACCTAAATATGAAGGGTAAATTAAACAATAAAGATAGTATCAGTGGAAAGTTTAGGGTTGAAAAACAGTTTTTAGCCAGGACATAAAAAGTACTGATCATAGGGGATAACACTATTAAATTGGGCTTTATTCAAATTAAAAACTTTTGTTCATTAGAAGATTCCATTAAGAGCATGAAAAGGCAAGCCCCAGATGGAAGAATATATTTGCAACACATATCACTGGCAAAATGTCCATATCTAAAATACAAAAAGAACTCCTACAAATAAATAAGGGAAAAAAGATGGCACATTTTTTTTTAAATGAGTAAAAGAATTGAACAGTCACTTCACAAAAGAGGAAAAGCCAATAAGCCTATGAAAATCACTCACCATCATTATTTAGCAGGGAAATGCAAATTAAAACCATGGTGATAAACATCTGTTGTTTGCAGTTTAACATCTATTCCTTGTTCTTCTGGGATATCAAATTTCCTTTATAATCAAATTTCCTTCATGAAACCACCTCTTCTCCATTCTTAGCTGTGTAGCTTGGGTGGAATTCAACTTAACTTTGACTCTAGGGATGGAATTTGATTGACCCAAGTTGATTAACATATCTCATTTCCCAGGCCACACAATGTTGTGCTTACTTATTGTTGCTTCAATGAAACTCAATCAGAGCCAGTGAAACATAAAAACATGTTGCTGCAGCTTCTAGTAAAGGAAAATTTCTTCTCTCTTCAACTAGAACTACCAGAAGGGACTTTTTCTTTTTTCCCTATATGATAGAAAGTGACAACCTGTGATCTAGAACTACTACAATTAAAAGAGAAAAGCCTGGAACTTCAAGAGGACCAAAGCGCTGATGATGAAGAAGGCAGATGGAATGGGAGAGATAAAGAGAATTTTTCCTTGGTGATACTATGAAGAAAGTGAATCAAATTTAGGTGAATTCATGTACTCACCATCAAATTGGTATTAACTGATCAACACTTAAGTGCACATATGGTAGTAACATTCATCGGGTGTCGGACAGGTGGGAGGGGGAAGGAGGGGATGGGTATATTCACACCTAATGGGTGCAGTGATCTGGGGCATGGACATGCTTGAAGCTCTGACTTAGGTGGGGCAAAGGCAATATATGTAACCTAAACATTTGTACCCCCATAATATCCTGAAATAAAAAAAAATAGAAAGAAAAGAAAAAAATTTAGGTGAACTAAAGCTGCTCCCATCCCTGATCTTTTTAGATATGTCAGCCAATACGTTGTCTCTTCCTCCACAAAGCCTTTGCCTCGGAAAAGCCCTGCCAAGCAATAAGTGGAAAATGCATCAGCATTTGAGCTGCCTAGATTAGCATGGGCTTGGAGAGGTAGCAGTCACATCATTTCTTTCAACATCATGCCTAGGAAGGGTTGAATAACATTTTATTATTATTACAAAGTAAATAGCAAAGAATGAAGTATTTGTCTTTCTTTTTAAAAAAAGCACTTAGTAGATATTTTAAGGGTGTCCATTTTTTTCCTTCCTTTTAAACTGTGTAAGATAAAAACAGCCCAGGGAAAGAAGCAAACTAGAGCTGTTGTCCTGTTTCCATGGCTCAAGGAGAGTCATGATCTACCTACCCCATGATCCACTTAATATAAAGGATGCAGATAGCAGAGACATAAATCACAGCCTTCTTGGGCTGCCAACTGCAAGATAGGAGAAGCCTGCAGCTCGGGCAGGACCTGGCACTGCTATATCACCTGTTTACTTTTATCTACGGGTCCTTCCCAAGCCTCCTCTGAGCACTGCCCTTTAATGGCCCTGAGTTACTTCCCAAGTAGAGATGTTCCGATAGTGGCCTAGGACAAACTATTTAAAAAGCTCCTTTTGGTATGAGGTGGTAGAAAAAAAGGAAAGGTCAGCTTTTCTGTAAAGATTCTGACAACAGCAAGGGAGGTAGGCTCTGGTTGGTTTATTAAAACAGGAAGCTAAGCAATATGGTGTCTATGTACGGGCAGAGATTTCCCAAGTACCAGATTGGCATTGTTGAGATATTTTTTAATATTAATTATTTTTATTTTTAAATTATAAAATACTTTTTGTTATAGAAGATATGATAATATAAACAATAAAAAGTAAAAAGTGTAAACCTCTATAATATCACTATTCAGAGATAAGTACTATTATTGCTAGATATTTTCATACATGTATGCTTTTTCTTGTTTTTTCATGAAAAAAGTGGGAATGATACAATTTTGCAAGCTCCTTGCATTACTTAACACCTTTCTTATCAATAAATAGTCTTCTACAGCATGATATTAATGACTAGGTAGATGATCTGTTACATATGTATTGTGATAATCAATTTACCAATCCCATTCTATTGGACGTTTGATATTGTTTCCAAATTTTAAACCTGGTATGTTGAACATTTTATTTCTACCCTTTTCAGATTATGTCCATTGGATAAATGCCTAGAAATGAAATTTCTGAGTGAAAAATATACACTTTTAAAGCGTTTAGTGGGTATTACTATTCATTTTCCTGAAAAATTGTACAAATTCACATTTATAGACTCAATCTTACAGTCTTACCTAGCCACTTACGGCCCTAAATACCTCTTTTCCACCAGGAGTTCTTCACAGTTTGTCTTAATTCTTAATAGAAGCAGCGGGGATGGCGGTGGATGCTCATAAGCCCTGTCTTAATCGATGAAATTGACTATCAGAACCCCCACACATCAGGGACTATACATTCCATGCTCCCCTCCTTCCCCAGAAAGGGGAAACCACATTTCTTGAACACCTATAAGTATAAAATGTGCCTAGAACACAGTAGATTCTCAGCAAATATTTATGAATGAATGTACGAATAAAGAACAGCTGGGATTTAACTAGATCTATCCCACCCAAAGGCCATTATTATAGACATCTCATGGGAAGCCCAACTAACTCAGACGGAGTCTCCCTT
Source organism: Lemur catta (assembly GCF_020740605.2). Lineage (NCBI taxonomy): Eukaryota > Metazoa > Chordata > Mammalia > Primates > Lemuridae > Lemur > Lemur catta. The sequence goes on from NC_059134.1 coordinate 29,725,423, forward strand.
CTGGAAATGGCCTACGACACACAAGGGGGAGCCCCTCATCCAACTGGGCCAACCGCAGTCTCTCCTGGGAATTTGAAATTTGAATGGGAGAGACCTAAGTCCTCAGAGCTGGACTGGATTAATTACAGAACTCGAGAGGTCCTGCTGCTGAGATCCCCAAAGCTGCCCTATTTTGACTTTTTAGTCTTCCTCCAGTCCCGTGAAATACTCTGAAATCTATGATCTTTTTTTTTTTTTTTCCCCTTTGGCTTAAGCTAGCCAGCATCTATTTTGAACCTAAAGTATTATCCAGAACCTGGACCTTTACCTTAATCACATAATCAGTGTAACATTGGGAGCCCCTGGTGTGCAGACCTACCTCAGGGATGGGGACCAGTTGCTTGTGGCAGACTGCTGATAGCAAAGTTCCAGATGTCTTGTTACCAGAAATTCCATGCAAACGTGGGCATAAAATTGCATAAATTTCAGACAGCTCAGAGGACTGTGCTTTCATTGTTCTTTCCCCATATGTTACAAAAGAACAGTCTGTGTAGCTCTGGATGTGTGGCAAGCTGCAACAGTGGCTAAGTGAATTTTCCTACCAAAGAGCCTGGAGAAAGTTAAACTATTTCTTTGAAACACTGCAGGTAGAGCTCATAACTTCTGGAAACAAGTTATGAGAACTAGCTGTCCTTGAATAAACCTGGCAAAAGTGAAAAGCCTTGGGCTATTACTTCTTTTTAATGTTTTATGATTTTTTTTTTTAAATGGCTGCAGGTTTATAGAAAATGGAGTTAAAATCATTGGAAACAGGGAAGGGAAATCATTAGATGTTAAAAAAAAAAAAGCTGTCTCATCTATCAAATCCATCTAATGCAGCTTCTCCCCTCAAAATGTTTCTTGGCTATATCCCTTCTCTTCCATCAGCGTCTCCCAAATCCGGCCCGTATCACCTGCTCCCCAAATTAAGGTTCCAAGTTCTGCTCTCCAGCTGCTTCCCTCTCCAAATCCATCATTTACAACTGTGCCAGACCAATCTTTCAAAAATCCGCATTTTTCAGGCCTTTTTCTTATTCAAAAATCTACCAAAGAGAGACTCTGGGGCCCTGAGAGTAATGCCTGGGCTTTGGAGCCCAGGACAAGGGCTTAAATCCCTGCTCTGCCGAACATCAGCTGTGTGAATTAATACAAGTAAATTAACATCTCTGAGCCTCATCTGTAACATGGGGATCATAAATGCCTTGAAGGTTATTACAAATAAATTGGTATAATATTTGCACAGTGCCTGGTCCTCAGAAAGCACTCAGTAAGTGTTGTTTCACTTTCCCCCTCTCCATTAAGCTTAAGATCTTAACAAACTATTCAGCACCTTCTCTTCCTGGCCCAGCAAGGCTCTCCATGTCCTGGATCTACCCTCCATGTTCAACTATGTGTCCCCCCTGAATGAATTCTGTGCCCCGACTAGGCTCCATCACCCCCATTTCCACCTCTCTCCCTTTGCTGATGTTCATACGCAGTCCTCCCCGCAATCGTCCGTGCTGCAAATCCTTTCAAATCCAGCTCGAGTCCCTCCCTCCACAGCTTTCTTAGTCACAAAGATTTCACCATTTGCTAAATTATGTAGTGAATACAAATTTCCCAGGCCACAAACTCAGCTGTCTAGAAATCTAACTCTATTTTTTTGTAATTAAATGCGATTGCTAGCTCAAGCTCCCGTATCAACTAGAAATAGCAATTTAATCTTAGTCACATTAGGTTTTTCTCATTCAGATCAGAGTTTTCTCAGTCAGTTCTGGATATTCAGCTTCCTCTTCTTTCAAGGATTGTATCTAAATTCCAGGGAAGCCTACAGAGGGCTTGGGTTTGGGGATGGGCAAGGAGGATCTTCTGACCGAGGCACGGTCCACTCCCCCTGCAGACAGCTGCTGAGATGTGCATTTCCCCCCTGACCAATCATCAACAACCTTCCCCGCTTACATCTGCTTTGGGGCTTGAGTTCCCATGTAGACTCTGGTTCTACAGACTAACCAGCATCATCTGCTGCATATTGTCTTTAAGCCTGGTGAAGTCTGCTGACTCACACCTCTGGCCTCTGCGGGGTGCTAGAAAACTGCATGGGGCTATCTCAGGCCTCTTTGTCTAGACACCCCCCACAGCCATCTCCTCACTATTGCTCTCTAACTCCACTAAGACTGATGACTCCCAAGACTCCAGACAGGGAGGCAGGGTTCAGCTCCCCTCTGTTCTCAGACCCTCCAGTCATATGGTGACTCATATGTCCTCAGCCACGCAGAGCAGTATAGGGTACATTAGCCCTCATCAGATTCGCACACTAGTTTCCAACTCCATTGCTCTTCTTATCATTTCTCTTCTCTTCTCCCAAGAAGAATTTATCCCTTCTGATTTGAACAAGCTGGTCTGACAGATTCTTAGTTTTTCAGTTTGAAAAATCTATGTCTGAGAACTTCAGGGTTTTGACTTTTGAGATTGAAAAACTTTTGCTTTTTATCTACTGGCTCTACCATAGTTTCTGATATGGAACAGAAGGCTGAATATTGACCCATCCCTTTCCTGAAGCCGTAAGCCCAGGCTTCCCTAGCTGCCACCTGAAACAAACGAACAGGTTACAGTACAGAGGGAAATAGCGGGAACAAAAAATATATATATATAAATGAAAGGTTTAGTTGCAGAAAAAAGAAGTAACAGGAACAAAAAGAACATTGTGCCAGGTGCAGTGGCTCACACCTGTAATCCTACCACTCTGGAAGGCCAAGACAGGAGGATTGCTTGAGGCCAGGAGTTCAAGACCAATCTGAGCAAGAGCAAGACCCCCATGTCTACAAAAAATACAGAAATTAGCCAGGCATGGTGGTATGTGCCTATAGTCCTCACTACTCGGGAGGCTGAGGCAGAAGAATCACTCAAGCCCAGGAGTTTAAGGTTGCAGTGAGCTATGATGCCACTGTGTTCTAGCCCAGGTGACAACTGTCTCCAAAAAAAAACCGAGCAAACAAACAAGAAACATTGGTATCAAATATCACCCCTACCACATTGGTCTGAAGCCCTCTCCTCCCTGTCTCCACTTCTACACTTCCACCTTTCTTTACCTCCCCAATTTCTATAAGCCCCTTAGGTCTCTGCTTAGATATCACTTCCTTTTAAAAGATTTCTTCTGTTCTATCCATTTCCATTTCAATCCCCAAATTAGGTTCATCCTAATGCATCCACAGGCAGAATTCTAAGATGACCTTCTCCCATGTATATTTAGCTCCCCTGTGAATATGAGGGGACACCACTACTATGATTATGTTACATTACATGGCAAAGGAATTCTGTCAGTGTAATTAAGGTTACTAATCAGTTGACCTTAAGTAAATCCAAAGAGAGATTATGTATGTTAGCTTGGCCTAATCACATGAGCCCTTTAGAAGCAGAGTTTTCTCTGGCTGTTAGCAGAAGAACTTTGAAGCATGAGGAGGTTTGATGGGCCAGCAGCCAGCAAGAAAATACGAACCTCAAACTGACAAACAACCTCAAGGAAATGAATTATGCCAATAAGCAGTGAGCTTTGAAAGAAAACCCCAAACCCCAGATGAGATGCAGTCTGGTTGACACCTTAATATCAGTCCAATGAGACCATAAGCAGAGAATACAGCAATGCCATGCCCAGACTGCAGACCTACGGAAACTGTGAGGTAATAAATTTGTGTTGTTTTAATCCACTAAGTTTGTGGAATTTGTTACACAGTAATATAAAATTAATATTGTATGTGAACCCATAGCACCCTGTGATTAATCCTGTTACCAATATGTATATGATTGCCTTTCACTTTCCCCCCAAAAGAATGAGACTAGCCTGTACCTGGTTCATATTTACGTTATAAGAATATTATTTTTATTAAACTATTTAAGTGGATTAAATGAACAATTGTATATAAAACACTTAGAACAGTACATACCACATATGTTTTAACTTATTATTATCTTTGCCTAACAGTACCTGAGACAGCGGCTAAGACATAGTACAAGCAAAATAAATGTTGGTTGAGTGACTAGGTGACTGGATTCACCTCAGGTGAACCCCCATAGCATTTATAGTCAATACCATAGAACTTTATTAGCATGCACTGGATTCAGAAAGCAGAAAATAAGCAGATGGGAATGAGCTGCTCCTCCAAGCAAGGGGAACATAAAAATGAAGGGTAGGTGAGAAAGCGCAAGGCCTGAATGAAAGACAATCAACAGACCAATTGGCTGGAGAGGTAGGTTCCCATAAAGCATAAAGGAAAGATTGAGTTGGGAAGGTGTTTGGTCATACCATGGAAGACACTGAATGCCACATTCTGAAGTCTAGATATTTTCACCTAGGGGATGGGGAGTCAGTGGTAGCTCTTGCACAAAGGACTGACATGGTAAACACAATGTTTTAGGGCAGATATGAGAGAATCTTCAGGATGGGTTAGGGAAGGCAGATTTTGGAGGAAGGGACTCCGGTTAAGAAGCCTTCACAGTAGTATGAGATATTACAGTGCAGATTCTTATGCTGTTTTAAGCCACTACCATGGAATTTATAACAGGGTCAGAGACAGCAAGAATGCCAAAGAACGACCTGTTGAAAGAGGAATTATTACAGAAGAAACAGCTGCCCCATCCTGCCAAGTCAAGTAATGGTCAAAAACTTGCTATTAGCTCCACAAACATTTATTGAACACCCCTCTGAAGCAACCCTCAAGAGCTCACCATTTAGTGAGAGACACTGACTTCTGGTATCAGTCTGCTATAACTGCGAAGCCTCCAAAAATATAATTAAAGTCAACAGAATGTCCTTCTCCAAGGACATGAATTCTTAACAACAGATGTGTCATTTTTTCAGGTTTTACACTTTTGAAGTAAATCGGAATAAAATGAATCTGAATATAACCAAACTTTCCCAGAAACCATATCCTTTCAAAAGGTGGAGGAGGGGGATTAACTCACCTGATGGCTGATGATGCTTACCAAGATCCTGTGACCTGACTAATCCCATTGCCTGCACACATGGGCTTGAATTCCCTCTAGAGGAGAATCTACCCAGGCCTCAACTAGCTCCTCCCAGAAATATGAGTTCTCCAAATCAAGGTGAGGACCGTGGGAACAGGGCAATCCTATCTCTTGCCCCAGATGGACAAGGATATATATATGGAGGCACATGGGCACTCTCTTCCACATCCCATTTGGAACCTGAGACAAAAGCACATCTGCTGGCATGTGCCCTGTGTCCCTAACTCTGTCTGGGGCCTCTGCCCCTTGAGCACTGAAATGACCTCAATGGGTACTTCATTTGGAAAACTGAGGCCAGCTTTGTGTCCTTCCCATCCTGACTCCTGCCATCCAATCATTTATGCCTTCTTGCTCCTTCATTCTCATGCTGCTCTACTTTCTTCCCTCCAATTGCAACCCTAATATTCTAATCCTCTTCCAACCTCCCCCTTCCTAACCCTCTCTTCTGTATCCCACAATATTCTCAGCCTCTTCACAGAACATCCCCTCTCCATCAACCGTCAGCTGAAGCTTGGCTCATCCACAGAAGTACTGCTGCCTCTTCAGTCTACCACACCTCGGCTGGCTACCACACCACTCCCTGCACCTTTCCCTCTGTTGCGCTCCTGATCTCCAACACTTCTCACTTCTCCTGCAGCTGAGCTTTGACCTCATTAAGACATCCAGGCCACTGAACATTCACTTTCTCCAAACTCTCAGCTTCGCATCCTTCCCTAACCAGTCTAGACATTGTTATCCATCATTTAAACCACCCTTTGGCTAATGCTAGGGATGATCTGATCTTTTTATTCTGTCACCATACTCTCCACCTGCCACCCAAATCCCTTATCTTGGTTCAATACTATATTGGCCTTTTTTGCTGGAAAACAGAAGGATCATTCCAACCATAAAAGTGTGGGTAGAGCTACTGGGCAGCACTTTTTACCTCCATAGTTAGCTCCCACTTTCAGTTCCCCAAACAGCTATACTATAGTGTATAGTTAAATCTTTGTCCTCGTCTATTTCTCAACTAGCCTTTGAATTCATCATGAGCAGAAACTGATTTTTGGCTCTATATCCTCAGCACCTGCCATAGCCTAGTTCATAGTTGCCACTTAAAACATTTTTCCTGAATTAAATAAGAACTTTCTAAAGCCTTTTCAGCTCTGACACTCAGTATCTACAAAGCATTGTCTTCAGGCACTTCCTTTGCCCAGACCTGGAATTCTTTCCTCCAGTCCTGAATTCTACCTTCAGGAAAGGTCCTGTTTGGCAGCAGCAATGCCACTGGAAATGCTCGTAAATTTCCGGGACACTCCTGCTACTTGGAGTTTCTGTCCATGGGTAGGTTGTGAGGATCAAATGAGATACACACGAGAACAGAAGTACACTCCTTATAAAGAGTGTGTTATTTTCCACCCCAGTAAACATCCCACAAATTCCGAGAGTATCACAACCAAACTATCTAAAGATGACTCTCCCCTTATTTGCTTTTGTCTGATAAAAAGCATTAAGGTTTTAACCACTGAAGCTGAGAGCATATAGTAAATTGTCTGTTCAGAAATAAGCCATATAAAGTTTAAATTTTTGTTGAGAGAGAAAATGTAAAATCAACAGCCCTACTATTTTCAATTCCACTCACTGAAAGATAGGGCAGTCTTGTGAAACAAACCAACAAAACTCAACTTAGAGTCAAAAGACCTGGGTTTAAATCCTAATCAGGACTCTAGAAAACCCACTTAATCTCTCTGAATTTGAATTTTCCCTCCACCCAGGGGTAATAACCAAACACTTTCTGACCAGTATGGCAGAGGTACTGACCCATCAGAACCAACGCTGGCTGTAGTGCTGGAGCAGGGTCCTGGCAGCTCCCTGCAGTGCTGGGCCTTAACCAGCTGGGTGTTGAATCCTGGGGAGACCCCCAGGGGTTGGGGGGAAGTAACCAGAGGAGAAGAATGGGAGTGCTTGAGGAGTTCCAGGCAGTGACTCTTTATCAAAGGGTTGGAAGTATTTTGATGTCGGAATAAAATATATAGCCACATTGGTGTGTACTTGCTGGATTTTTAAATTTTTATTTTTTAAATGTCGATTTTTATGTTTAAATGTCAACCTTACAGGTCTGTGGGCCCTGCTTATTACTTGCTCTAAGGAACTGTCCGTGATTATTCATTGAGACACTTCCCACATAAGCACTGGACCCAAAACTTCAGAAAATCAGACAATGCCCTCCAGCTCAGGTATCTGAGCTTCCGAGTGCCTTCGATCCACTCATATCCCTTAGTGGTTGGTGTTTGAGAGTCATTTGTTAGAGTGTTTGGACACTCTGTTCCTTCTCCCAGCACCTGTACCCAGTAACAGGATTGACAGCCCTCTCAAGGGCCAGCAACTAGTGTCTGACTGCCAACAGCAAAACTGAGTGAATGATCATTAAAATTAGTGCATGTACCATGGAGTGAGACAAACTCTCCATCTAAGGAGCAAGATTACCCTGTGCTTGAATGACTCATCCTATCTCCCGGGTAGATTAAAGCAATTTAATGCTTAATTGAGTATTAATAATTGTTCAGGATTTGCCAAATGGAAGTAGGAAGGATTTATCATCAAGTAGGACCTGTAACCATTTCACAGGTGAGTATGCTGAGAACCAGAGAGGCATCATTTGCCTGAGGCCACATGGCTATTAAGTAATGGATGAGTTTGACCTCAGAGAGCCCATACCCTTTCCAGAATGTTCAAACTGTCTCAGCAAACAGATACAGTCAACAGGTAATTAAACACAACAGAGACTATCTGCTAAGGACAGTAATCTATAAAAATAAAGCCCTGCAGTAAGAGATAATATTAATAAAAAGTAAGATTCTAGAGACTTCTAGGGCTGAGCCTTCAGCAGAGATGGGAAACTCAGTGACCTATTTAGAGACAAAAACTGGCCACTGATGCCAGCAGTTTCAGTGTCTGGTGAGGGCCCAATGTCTCCTTCCAAGATAGTGCCTTGAACACTGCTTCCTCCAGAGGAAATAAACACTGCGTCCTCACATGGCAAAAGGGATAGGAGGGCAAAAAGAGACCTAGCCAGTTCCCTCCGGCCCTTTTATGAAACACAAATTCCATCCCTGAGGGCAGAACCATCATGGCCTAATCACTTCCTAAAGGCTCCCCCCTCGCAATACTGTTGCATTGAGGATTAAGTTTTCAACATGAATTTTGGAAGGATACAAACATTCAAACCATAATATCCTCCTTACTCAACTCAATTCTCCATTCAGGTATCACTTCTTCAGAGAGTTTGAGATCATCCTATCAAAAAGAACCCTCTTATCAAATTCTATATTCTTACTCTAGCTTATTTTTCCTAGTAACACTCACCACTATCAAACATTATTTATGGATATATATGTATGCTTATCTCCCCTCACTATGGTGTAAGCTCCATGAGGGCAGAGCTTCGTCGATCTTGTTCATGGTTATATCACCTGTGCCTAGAACAGTGCCTGGTGAATAGTGGACATTCAATAAATATTTTTGAATAAGTAAAAATGAAGCTGACCTTGCCTGCAGCCATGACTGCATATGTACAAAGGTAGAGATGTCATAAAGACCAAAGGAAATCAAACACCTACAACAGGAACCAAAAAATTGCACATTCATTAATATGATCCTGTCTGTGGAGGAGATACTTTGCTATGTTCAGCGTCATTATGTAAAAACTGTTTGAGAGCCAACCACCTCCTTGCCCTCTTACATGAGCCCTTAAGGGCAGAGTGTCAACGTTAAGTCACAAGACAATCATTTGTAGTGGCCACCTTGGAAAACACAATCTGCTACAGTAGTGTCTTCCTATAGACAGTTCTAAGACTTAAAGAGCTAAAGAAATGCCAGTTTCTAAACAAGTAAGTAGCTGCTGTGACATGGTAGGAAGAGCACTCAACTAAGGTGACAGGTTCCTGGGTAATCTGGCCTCTGCCACTAACTCATGCCTCTACAAGCCTGCCGTGCACTCAGGCTTTGTCTCACACTGTTTCCCCATTTTGAATGTCTCTGCTTCCTCTTCTCTACTGGATGCAGTTGGAAAAGCTTCCCTGATATCCCCACACCCATACATGAACCCCAAAGGATGGTTTCAAAGGCCTGCTATGACACTGAGCTCATTGTACCTTCTTTCCTTCATTCCTTCCTTTATTCGTTGTCCAGACATTTTTAACAGTCCCAGGCACTATTCTAGGTACCAGATAAAGTGGTGGATTATCATAAAGCTAATGAAGATGAAGCCTGAGAGCCCCTCCCATGTGTCCTTTCTAACACTCTGAGAGGGGCCCTGACACTGCGTTCATATAGTCAAATGTTGTATTAGTTTGCTAGAGGTGCCATAACAAAATACCACAAACTGGTGAAATACACAACAGAAATTTATTTCCTCACAATCCTGGTGGCTGGAAGTCCAAGAACAGGTGTCAGCAGGTTTGGTTTCTCCTGAGGCCTGTTTGCTTGGTTTGCAGAGGGCTATCTTCTCATCAGGTTCTCACGTTGCCTTTTCTCTGTCCACGCACATCCCTGGTGTCTCTCCCTCTTCTTCTAAAGACACCAGTTATATTAAATCAGAGCCCTACCTAATGGCCTCAGTCTAACTTAATCACCTTTTTGAAGGCCCTATCTTCAAAAAAGTTCCTTAATTAGGGATTAGGGCTTCCACCTACGAATTTTCGGATGACATAATTCAGTCTATAACATATGTTTCTACAATATTTGCAGAAGTAAGGTACTTTAACCTCAATCAATTGAGACAACTCTCCCTTTCCACTCTGACCTCCTCTCAGTTGTCGGAGCCAAAGTATGCAAGGGATCTGGTCAAAGGGGAGTTGAGTTGCAATAAATTTAGTTTGTGCTTAGTGAGATATTTGTATTTGGTTTGCAGTCATTTCTGCCTATAGTTAAGCTATCATTAGCCTTCGTGTAGTAGGAATGGATTCTCGAAATACTCCTACCATGCACTGTACCTGCTCACCAGCCATTGTGAAAGAAGTGCAAGGCCAGATGTGGTCTCACAGCATGAATGTGTCCTGTGGTGCCTGGCTCCAGAGATATATGTGTGGATGGAAAATAAGGTTTAAATTAGTCTATGCAAAATCCTTCCAAACATCAGACATGGAAAACAGTAGGCAGATGATTTGGTCCTCAAACAAAAGTTATCTCCCATCCAGAATACATTCAATAATATTAATGCAATGCATATAATTATAAACATACCACATACTTAATTGTTTTAGAAAGTAATCATGCAAAATAGGATTTATCAACAGTCTGTGCTTATATGGCACAAATCTGTAGCCATACTGCAAACAGCAAGTATGTCTGCAATAGCTCATTTGACAACAAAATAACAACTATGATGCTAAAAAAAAAAAAAAAAACTTTTCTAAACTTTCAACAATAAAAAACAAATTTGGTCAACTGGGAAAAAATAAATTATAATTCTATTATCTTTACATAGAAAAATTAGAAAACTGTTGTTATAAAAAAATGATTGAAGTATATATAGCCAAAAATTATAAGAGAAAAAAGACTTATAGCAGTGACAGCAGCAGGCATTTAATTAATGAGGATATTGTTATTTTTCTGAAATTTATGTCATTGATGGCATTTGTCAGCTTTTTTGAATATGCAATTCTTTGTGATTTTTTTTTCTTATTCCAAACAAATATTCATTCAGAACTAATTCTTGTGTTAATAGTTTTGTATTTTTTTTCTTAAAGAGGGCCCCCCAAAATTAAATAAGTTTTAGGCCTCACAAAATTTAGACCTACATAAGATGGAGACAGGAGAGTGAAAAAAACAGACAAAAACTCTCTGCTCTAATGGAGTAGAGCAAACAAACAATAAACAGAACAAAAAAGCTCATTACAAGGTTTAGTATTAATAGGTGGTCATAAGTGCTATGGGCTTGTCCTAAACACTAGATCAGGAGCTCCTTGGAGACAGGGATTGTTTCTTACAGAGACCCCCTAGAACCTAAATGCAGTTTCTGGAACAAAGTAGGTACATGTTAAATATTGGATGGGTGGATGGATGGAAGGATGGATGGATGGATGGATGGATGGATGGATGAATGGGTGGATGGATGGATAGGTAGATGGATGGATGCATGGTTAAGGGCTTGAGCAAGTCATTTAATCTCTGTGTACTTCATTTTCCAATGATGGAATATTAGATTCTATGATCATTTTACCCCAAATATCCTATGTAATAATAAATTTTAACACTAGTGGTATAATCCTTCATTGTCTTTAGCAGCTGCTATTTTATATTATTGTTCAATTTTTAGTTCTATGTTTTATTTGTCCAGCAAAATTTCAAGTTTCTTAGTCTAAGACTCCATATTTTACATCTCTTTACCCTTGATGCCTAGCAGAGCCCTGCATAGAGTATGTGTGTTTTCTGAAAATGCCATTGCCAGAAATGCTGATAAACAATGCTATCTCATCGTTCTTCTTTACATCAAGATAACAGTCCAAAAAGAAAATATGAGCGGCAATACCATGTAGAGGCTAAAATCATGGGCTCTGGAGCCACACTGCCTGGGTTTGCATCCCATCTCTTACAAGTTTTAGTTTCTATAAACTTCTCAAGTTCTTTCCTCTCTGTATTCTCATCATCTCATCTGTTAGATGGTGATAATAACAACATCTACTTTGGAGGTTTATTGTCAGGGGTTAATATGTGTAAAGTACTTATACAATGCCTGATATAGAGCAATTACCCAAAGTATTTCAGCTGTTATCATCACCATGGGCATGAGGACATATCCACAAGGACACCTCTCCATTTTGCTGCCTTCAAGATGTGCACATCCCCAGTGGAATAGAGGATAATGTCAGGAATCACAAAGTCTTTTCAATGTCCAAACTTTTTAAAGAGACTGTGAGTGTGCAGTGATGTGACAGCACTCCCTAGACAACTCCCAGTATCTTCCTGACCACCTCTTTCCTTTGGGCAGCTCACCTGAGAACATAGTTGCTTTTGCAGCGCTGGTTTGTGTGGCCTGTTAAAAGTTCAGTTCCTTCTGCCTTCTGTCAATTCCTCTATAATTTGACACGTACAACATCACTATGCACCCATCAGGTTCTAGATGCTGAAGACACAAAAGTGAAAATGACACAGTCCTTGATCTTAACTAGCTCACAGACTAGCTGGGGAGACAGACATGTACATAAATCACTAGAAGAATGTGGCAAGAGATATAATGAGGGATGGAGAAAAGCAATTTGAGAACAGGAAGGAAGGAGTCAAAAGCCACCATTATAACCTGCCTAAAGATTCCAAAGTCCCTCAGATGGGGCAAAGGCAATATATGTAACCTAAACATTTGTAGCCCCATAATATGCTGAAATAAGAAATAATAATAATAGTAAAGGGGAAAAATTAATATGTCAAAAGATTCCAAAGTCCTTAATGTCAAAGTTTTATGGTATCTTTAGGGGCATTAAAAGGACAATGAAATACACAAAATCAAAACATACTAAACCTTCTAAATCCTATTTATAGTAAGTCAATGGCATCATTCTATATGGAGGCTTCCTACAGGTCCTCGGCCAAGGGTTGTGCTGCACACGTGCAGGGTGAAACTCCACAAAGTCTGACAGGGTGGTGGTTACAGATTTAAAAATGGAACAAAGGTATTAGAGGTAACACAATTCTGGAAGGCACTGGAGATCTGGCTCAGTCAGGACAGAGAGACTAGTCAACATACCAGATATTCACTGAGACTCCAGAAAGGTCTAGGAGTAAATACCATACCCTAAAGTGAGGGTTAATCTAGAGGTGTGTTGGCCAATACAGTCACACTAACCACATACAGCAATTTAAATTCAAATTTAAATTAATTGAAACTAATTAAAATTAAATTAAATTCAAAATGTTTCCTCAGTCTCAGTAGCCACACTTCAAATAGCTAAATGTGATTAATGACAGCCATATAAGAGCACACAGACATAGAACATTTTCATCATTGTAAGGAAGTTTTATTGAATAGCCCTACTCTAACAAAGCTGAAAAAAAAGCCTGAAAAGACCAAAGAGAGACACCAAAAACTTACCTATCACAATACTCGTTAAAGAAAGACAACATAATCCAGACTCTTTCTAAAGTATCGTCTACGATAGCCATCTTCAACCTTTTTGGCACCAGGGACCAGTTTCATGGAAGAAAATTTTTCCACAGATGGTGGGGGATGGGGGTAGGTTTCAGGATGATTCAAGTGCATTACATTTATTGTGCAGTCAAACCCCTCTGCTAATGTTAATCTGTATTTGCAGCCACTCCCCAGCACTAGCATCACTGCCTCAGCTCCACCTCAGATCATCAAGCATTAGATTCTCATAAGTAGTGTGCAACCTAGATCCCTCCCATGTGCAGCTTATAGTAGGGTTTGTACTCCTAGCTGATCTGACAGGAGGAGGAGCTTATGCGGTGTTGCAAGCAATGGGGAACAGCTGTAAATACAGACGGAGCTTCCCTTGCTGGCCTGCTGCTGACCTCCTGCTGTGCAGCCTGGTTCCTAACAGGCCACAGTCCAGTACTGGTCCATAGGCCAGGGGTTGGGGACCACATATCTACAATATATAACACAAAACAAATAATTCTAAGTATACAAAGAAGCAGGAAAACACGGACCATAATCAACGTAAAAAATGACTATTTATAAAAACAGACCCTTAGATAATCCAGAGGTTGGAATTTTCAAATAATGATTTTTAAATAGCTATTATAAATATGGTTCAAGGACTTAAACTAAATATGGTCGTAATGAGTAAATAGATTGAGATTCTTATCAGAAAAATGGAAACTATGAAAATGAATAAAACAAATTCTAGAATTCTAAATTACAATATATAAAATAAAATATTCACTCAATGGGCTAAACAACAGATTAGAAGTGACAAGAGAAAAGATCAGTAATTTAAAGGCATATCCCTAGAAATTAACCCAATCTGAAGAACAGAGTGGGGGGAAAAAACTCCAATCATAACAAATGTAAGTGTTCATGCTTCCTTTTCCTTTTCCTAAGATTTATCTTTAATTATTCTTTATTAAACTTGTCAAATTTTCAATGTGTAAACCAGACAAATCTGCCAAGTATCTTCATACATCCAAATGCTCCATCACATTACTGTCAACTCTTAATGACTCAAAAGCTGATTTGCTGAACAAAGTGAAATCTCAGCTACTGTAACTTGTTTTACATTATCTATCTACACAACAGTCACACTTAAAAATGATGATAGATTTTCATCAAATTTGGAACCCTTCTAAAGAATATCAAAATATTACTGATTTGATTCATGGGTCATTTGACATTATAAAACAAGATGGCTGCTGATAAGTTTTTAAGAAGTTGCATCCTCCAGACTTCTTAATTTGTTTCGGTGAAACATGGTGGTGGATATGAAGTTCCAGAAATATGTACCTTTATTTAACAAGCATTCATTGAATATATACAATGTGCTAGAAATTATGCTGGGGATGTAGAAATGAAATAGACATGATCCTTAATTATTATACTGAGTGAAGTTTCTAATTTAGAGAACCACTGGGTACAAAGTAATAATATTCGGCCTTCTGTGGATCTTCAAAGATTGGGGAAGGAGGTAAGTTGCACAAGGTGTCACCAATGAATAGATGTTGAGCCTAAGAATACTGAGATATAGAAATGCCCCCTGTATTTCTGGAGACAAGATTTGATTTCAGAAGTCACATAAGGCTTTGCCTTAAAGAAAAAAGAAATGTGTTAGTTCAAAAGCTGCCTCCTCTCAGGAGGGCGTCTCCTTGGTCAGTAATAGCTGCACTTCAAAGAGACAGCTGTAAACTGGGCCTATGGTTCTCACCTGTTTTGAAAGATAAGGCAAGCCTCTTCCTAGAGCCATGGGTTGTCGGAGCTGGCAAGGACCCCTGGAGATGAGAGCTGATCAGAGAGATATGCTAATGCCCAAGCCGGGCCCAGAAGGAGCCATGCGGTTAAAGTAATTAACACAAAGCACAGCTCATGTTGACTTCTGAAATCATCTCTGTCTCCAAGAACACAATCACCGGAGCCAAGATGGCTCTGGTTTTTGCTAAAGTAATAGCCTTATCAGAAAACTTAGAAGTTTGCCCCAAGAAGATTTTACAACTCATTGTTCCCCTAGTTAGAGTTAGTTGAAGGATCTGTAGTAGCCCTTTAGAAGACTTTGACCCTAAGCAAACTGCCTGTTAGTATGTACAATGGGAGCTTGTATCTACCCTATATAATACCTGTGTGGATTTTCAGTTTTGGATATATTTTTGGTGGGAAGAAATATTTCCATCCGGATACCCTCCTTTTATCCATTTTCATAAACCTTTACTTTATAAACTATATCTTTGGCTCTGTGTATTATTACTATTATTTCTGTTTCCTACTATTTTTTCATCCTTTGCGATGACCCCTGCCTGAGAGACCTGATCGGAAGAAAAAACCTCTTTGCTGGGAGCGTAGCTAACTCCCCGCAAACAGAGAAATACAAGTTTCATTAGGAAGAAAGGTCTAGATTGAGAAGGGGCCTCCTAGTTAATTGTAAGTTAGGTCATTATATATGAAATGTCTGATGTCTTATTTTGAATCAAAAGTGTAGTTTATTATAGCTCAAACAAGAAGCAGTACAATTAATCAAACTATGCACCTAAACTATCAAAACAGTTTTGCCATCTTAGCAGTAGCTTGTTTATGCCAGCAGCGAAGAAGCCTGGAGAGCTAGTGGCAATGAAATTGCAAAAGGCGTTTTCCAGATTGTTGAGAATTGAATATTTTTCCTTGCAAGAAGTGGCCCAAAGCCTAGAAGTAATAGTCAGTTGGTGCAAGGTCTTGTGAATGCAGTGGATGGCAGAGTTTCCAAGTCCAGCTTCTGGACTAGTTTGAGCCACGTTGTTAGTGCAACATGTGGTTGAGTGTTGTCTTGCAAGAGGTTGGCCTGTCTCTGTTGACCAACCTCAGCTGCTTAATTTCAAGCATCTTCATCATTTCATCCAATTGGTTGCAGTAGACATCTGCTGTAATCGATTGACCAGGTTTCATGAAGCTATAGTGGATAATACCAGCACTGGACCACCAAACAGACACCATTAGCTTTTTTTGATGAATATTCAGTTTTGGACTGTGTTTCGGCCCTTCATCTTCATCCAACCATTGTGCCAAATGCTTTTGATTGTCAAAAAGAATCCACTTTTCGTCACATGTAACAATACAGTGTAGAAATGGTTCACCTTTATGTCGTGACAGCAAAGAAATGCAAGCTTGGAGACTATTTCTCTTTTGGCACTCGTTTAATTCATGCAGTACCCATCTATCCAGCTTCTTTACCCTGCTCATTTGTTTCAAATGGTCCAATATTGTTAGAACAGTAACATCAAATCTTGCTGCTAATTCACGCATAGGTTGAGATGGATTTGCTTCCACTTCAGCTTTCAGTGTTTCCACCTTGGTCTCTGGTTGCCCACATGGCTCATTTTCAAGATTAAGATCACCAGAATGAAATTTCTCAAACCATCGACGTACTATGCATTCATTAGCCACATCTTTCCCAAACAGTTCATTGATATTTTGAGCTGTCTGTGCTGCATTGGTTCCACGACAGAACTCATATTTGAAAATAGCACAAATTTTTGACTTATCCATGGTTTCACAAAAATTGCTCTTAAAGAAAATGTGGAAGATAATCTCAAGCCAAAACATGCCTTTGAAAAACTGAGGCTGTACCTTCACAATAAAAATAAGAAGTGTCAAAGTGAAATGTCAGAGATATCGACTGCCAAACTTAGTACTTAAGGAAATCGGACATTACACACTTAATAACCTAATAAGACAGGGAGTTGACCTATGACATAAACAAACCTGAGCTCTATAATGCTTATAATTTACTTTTTGCACCTTATTAGACATGGGATAAAAGAGCAATAATAGTTTTCAGTATGAAGACTAAGAAATTCTAAGTGAGGCAAACAATTCAATGTTTCTTCACTTAGTAATTATCTTTACAGATGTTAATTTCTGATTTTCGCTGGAGAAATCACATATAAAAGAAGAACTTTGTTGTTATCAATGAGCCAGTTATATAGTAATGCAAAATTTCCATAAGAATGAATGTATATAATTGATATAATAATGTCAACAGGACACACATAAACAGTGTTTAATTATTTTATCAAAACCTATTGTCATACATTGCATCTCAGGGATGGAAATATTTTACTGTATTGTACTTCAGCTCTGCATTGATTCACTCTGGGTATCCTACATACGTAACCAATCAATGCCACTGCTTGTGAAGATGAATATTGTCACATTTATATAAACACCTGCCTTACGTTTATCTACTTGGTAAGCCCTCAGAATCTTTAATAAAAAGAGGCATGCACACAACTCTAACTCACCACTTCTGACCCCAGCCACCACCCTCAGAACTTGCTACTCTACTGAATAATCCAAGCAGCACTAACTTTAAGCCTGGCCTTTCTTTGACATTTGGGTCAGCACTCTCTCCGCTTGCATCCTGGTCAGCCCCTGATTAAGGCAGGAGCCAGAAAGGTAGGAGCCCAGTGTAATCAGTCTATGAGGGACACTAAAGCATCAGGGAACATGTGCAGGAATGGTGGTGTCAGTTTCCACACACAACCACATCACAAGCAAATTGAATGTTGTTGGTTCAGCGCACATAGAGGTAGGAAGTACCCTCAAGTGAAAATTTTAAAAGGTACTTCGCACTCCGTGCGCACTGTTTCTACACGGTACATTTATGCACATTTCACGATGTAACGACAGTAATCTGAAACTGGCAGTCACTGTCAGCATCATGTGATGCCTTTTACTAAAAATGAGTGTTTTATTCTACTATCTATATTGTAAACTTTTAGTATGATTCTGAAGAAGTTGTCTGGTTCAAAAATTCAAAAAGAAAAATGATGATAAAATAGTAACAACCAAGAGATGGGAAATATTTTGCCTACATCTAAGGCAGAAAAAAAAATAACTTTCAAAATATTTTGAATAGGACTTAGCAAGTATTTCTATGTAAATTACTTCTATCCTTAGTGAGTGAGAGTGACTAAAGCTATCCAATCATGAGTGATATAACAACTGAAAAATTAAAGAAAAACTAAATAAGTTAAAACCTTGAGTTACATGTGGTACAATGCACATGACAGGGTGTGATATGCTCCACTTTTAAAAATCAAAAGAGTTAATAGGACACATAAAATTATCACAGCACAAGTAATTTGGGGCATAAAGGAAGAGGCAAAAATTTTATTAGCAAAATATAAATTTGTCCCATTCCCTTATATAAATGTTAAACAAGCATCTTTAAAGTACTGATTTAAAGAGCCACCAAATTATGAGCCTGCCTGTAGCATCCACATGTATCAGTTCACCCCAGGTCCTGATTTACTCTCTTCTTCTCTTAAGGTCGAAACAAATTGAGAACAAAACACAGAAGTCAGGCAGATGAAGGTAAAAAATATTGACTGTGTTTTTTTTCTTTTAACTGAGAATGCTTTTGGACAACATAACTAAATTCTGTACTAAGTGGCCTTTCTAATGTCCCAGCCTTGAATTAAACCTACGCACCCAGATATGGGCAGACCTGGCCCTGCATGGGCCTCACCCGAAAGAAAAATGCTCCTAACACTAAATGTGCCTCATAGCCAGAAGACAGCAAACACTTCTTTCAGCCAGAGGATCCAAAGAGAGAAAGAGCAGACGGATGTATGACCAGTTACTTCTTCCAAACTCCTCAAGCAGAATTTTGTTCTACTACCATTGCAGGCAATGAGTGAGATCAGAAAATAACCAGGAGTGTTAATCTACAAAGTCATCCCACCTGGAAACAGGAAGGTGGAGGAATTTTTTTCCCTTCCCTGACCCTGGATTGATTTTTGGCACTGCTATTATTAAGTGCTATATACTATCTGCCTCAATTTCTCCACATAAGATGGGAAGATGGGTCTAATAATATAAGAATCTCTCATGATTATAAAAATAATGTAAATTATTTTTATCTAAATTCAAGAACCAAATAGAACCATACGGCAATACACATCAGTGGAACTTCATAGGATTGTGGTGAAGAGATTATATAGAGATATACATAAACAATACATGTATATATCTGCAACCTATCATCTTAGCAGAGTACCTGGCATTTGCCAAGTGTTCCATAATTCAGTAGCTTATTACCCCTCAGTTTTTCCATCTGTAAAATGGCAACTGTTATATCTTACATTTCTGGCACCTATCAGGTACTCAGTGAATGGTTATTATTATTGCCTTAATCTTGCTAAATATAAACATTTTTTCCCAAACTCCCTCTGAGGAGGACTGCCATATTTTGGGTAAAAGAAATGGTTCATTCACCTGGAAACAGAAAAAGGGAGCAAAATTATTTTCAGTGTAACACTCATTGGTTTTTTTAAACAAGTCTAGATCTGACCTGGGTATGGGTTTTTTTTTTTAAGTTTCCCAGGAGATTCTAATGAGCAGTCAAAGTTGAGAACCATTGCATTAGTCCCATGTCCAAACCAGATGAATGGGAGGTCAGAAATCTGTCCCATCTCCATAAGTTCAGTCTCCCAATGCCAACACTTGCTTACTTGTGGATTCTTCCGGGGCCACTTTGGCTTTTTGTCCTCTGAGAGCTCTGCAATGGGTTGATGCAGTTCATCAATCCCATTAACTTCACAGCTGAAAAATACAACCTCTATTCCACTTCCCATCCCAAATTTGCCTGCCCATGAAGTTTAATACAGCTCATCAGAGGTTCTGCAATGCTATTAAATAACAACATACAAATGCTATCCGCCATTAATACAATACCATCAGTAAGTGCCCCCAAGTTTGAGGACAAATGAGCTCAAATTATGAATTTTCCAGGAAAAAAAATAATGTTCAAAAAATGAATATTTTTGCAAGTTAAAGTCTAAAATCAAATTCTCCTGCTTTTTAAAATTCAAAATCTAAAGAATTTAAAACCCATAATTAATCCTCCTGGGTTTTTAATGCTGCTCAGCCTCAGGTAGGAGGGTTCACAATAGATAGACTTTGGATTTTTTTCGTAACTACTACCTAGGTTCTTGCCCACTGTATGAATTTAACTTCTTCAGACTGTCCAAAGTTAGATTAAATGACAAGCTTTGCAAATCTCCCACTTTTAAAGAATCAAGTTAACAGGACATATAAAATTATCACAGCACAAGTTCCACACTGACAAAACATAGACAGTAAATGCCTGCATTCCTCTGTCCCCAGATCTGAGTCGTTAGTGTTACCACAGACCATAGCAAAGACTCCACGCTATGAGAGGAAGAAGAGAGACAAAGATCTCTCAGTTCAGCCTCACCAAGACACCAGACAGTCTCTGCCGTGGTTAGGAGGTCCCCACCTATGCCCTTCAACTCAATGGGGAGAAAGCTCCCACTGCCAGGTTAATGTTGACACTATTTATTATACCCGAAGGGAAGTCCACCTTTGCATACTGTCTTTCTCTCTAAGAGTGGCATTCCAGACATTTGTGCAAGAAATAGTTACTGCAAGCTTTAGAGATCTGCAATCATGACAGCATCAGTCCACAGATCTTATCTGAGGTGCCTTTCTTTGCTTTTGGGCGTAATTAAAAACCTCTCAATTTTCCTTTTTCTTCGGAGCACTATGTTTGAGGGTTTATAGGCAGGCAAAGGCAACATGCAAGGGAAGCACTCCAGGAAGCTATTCTCAACCCTAGACTGAAGCCATGAGGGATGGACCTGCGGCTGTGGGAGAGGGCCTGTCCGACAGGGAAATGCAGCCACTGCCCAGCTGCAGGTTGACACAGAGGGAGGCAGTGAATGAGCACCTCAGCCTCTCCCCATCCCACTCCAGGATTCCTACTGGGCCTTCCCTGGGCCATACTCAACAAGATCTAGAACATAAAGTAGCCTGAGTAAACAAGATCAGCCTCCAGAGGCACAGAGCATGGCCTGGAAGGATGGACGGTAGATCTGGAGAAATAAGTGAAGGATATCTAGCACTGCCTTTATGTTCCATTTCCACCTGTGGTTCCCATATTCCTTCCAGGAAGACTCCATTGAGTGTCTAACAGTTAAACCTGCTTCCTAAGGACATCCTTTTCTGTTCTAACACAGGTAGTGCTAAATTATTCCTCAATTATGCCTATCTTTTTTCCTTTTACTTTCCCTTTGATTTCTGGCTCAGACATGATTTTGAAAAATACTCCTTCAGATTTTGTCTTGCACATTTTTCTCTAGCAAGAAATATGAAATCAAAACACACTGGGTCTACCACGGTTATCCACCGTACAAACCAACCTTCCCACCTCTAAAACCTCACTGGGTTGGATAAGCCCACTCAGGACATGGTCTCCCATCAGGTCAACCCATGCCTAGATTTCATCTCTTATTATCTGCCTGCTCCTATTTAATATTCCCACTTTTTCTGTGCCTTCTCTAAGTGTATTAATTTCATACATTTCTTGGGTATGTTTTCTCAAGGTACAAGTGATGCCTGTGCCATACTGGAGCTTTTTAAATCATTCCTCTTCCTGGTATTCTTTTCTCAAATTTTCCATAATCCCTTGGTATAGCTGTCGCAATATGCAAGCTCTAAGAGACCGTTTTTCAGCCATGTTCTTGCTTCTATCATCTTTTGAGAAGTAATTCCAGTTTTTTCCCTGAGACATGGCTTCTTTTACCTTTGTCGAACCCCAGTCACTATTTCTGATTTAGTAACATCTAAAATAGTTTCCTCTTAGTGCTTATACACCTTGGTGGTATAGATACAACAGAAAATAGTATAGGGCCGGGCGCGGTGGCTCACGCCTGTAATCCTAGCTCTGGGAGGCCGAGGCGGGTGGATCGCTCGAGGTCAGGAGTTCGAGACCAGCCTGAGCAAGAGTGAGACCCCGTCTCTACTCAAAATAGAAAGAAATTATCTGGCCAACTAAAAATATATATACAAAAAATTAGCCGGGCATGGTGGCTCATGCCTGTAGTCCCAGCTACTCGGGAGGCTGAGGCAGTAGGATCGCTTAAGCCCAGGAGTCTGAGGTTGCTGTGAGCCAGGCTGATGCCACGGCACTCACTCTAGCCCGGGCAACAGAGCGAGACTCTGTCTCAAAAAAAAAAAAAAAAAAAGAAAATAGTATGGAGGTTTCTCAAAAAACTATAAATAGGCCGGACACTGTAATCCTAGCACTTTGAGAGGCCAAGGTGGGAGCATAGGTAAAGGCCAGGAGTTCAAGACCGGCCTGAGCAACATAGCAAAACATCATCTCTACAAAAAATAAAAATAAAAAAATTATTGGGGCATGGTGGTGCACACCTGTAGTCCCAGTTACTCAGGAGACTGAGACAAGAGGATCACTTAAGCCCAGGAGTTTGAGGTTGCAGTGAACTATGATAACACCACTGCACTCTAGCCTGGACAACAGAGTGAGACTCTGTCTCAAACAAAAAAAAAAAAACTAAAAATAGAACTATCATATGATCCAGCAATTCCTTTTCTGGATATATCCAAAAGAAATGAATTCAGTGTATCAAAGAGATATCTGCACTCCCATGTCTACTGCTGCACATTAGTCAATAGGCAACATAGGGCTGACTCCCTCATGGTCTAATGGCTAGAATTTGGTGCTTTCACAATAGCCAACATATAGAATCAAAGAGTCCATCAGCAGATGAGTGGATAAAGAAAATGTGGTATATATACACAGTGGAATATTATTAAGCCATAAAAAATGAAATCATGTTATTTGCTACAACATGGATGGAGCTGGAAGGCATCGTGTTAAGTGAAATATGCCAGGCACAGAAAGACAAATATCACATGTTCTCACTCATATGTGGGAGCTAAAAAAATTGATCTCATGGAAGTAGAGAGAAGAATGATATTTACCCGAGTCTGGGAAGGGGTGGGGGAAGGGGATGAAGGGTACAAAAACACTGTTAGATAGAAGGACTAAGATCTTACATTCTACAGCACAATAGGGCAACTATAGCTAACAATGATTTATTATAATAAAATAACTGGAAGAGACTATTTGTGTTGACAAAGAAATGATAAATGTTTTAGGTGATGAATATCCCAATTACCCAGACTTGATCATTACACACTGTATGCTTGTATCAAAATATCACACGTACCCTGTAAATATGTACAACTATTAGGTATCCATAAAAATTTTAAGTAAAAAATTTTAAAAATAAAATAAACTTTTAAAAAATAATAAAATAGTTCCCACTTTCCTAAAGTCCTGTTAAGTGTAATTACACCTAGGCATATTTCATTTTCCCTTTCATATCTGCCTATCTGAGCTTTTGTATATTGAATTTTATATTTCATATTTTCTAGTTTGGCCTCTAGATAGCAAAGCATCTCCTAAGGAAATCTTTACTACAGTTTAATCATATTTTCTTCCATTATTTTATTTTATTTTCTTCCTTGCTCATGTTCTGATAGTAGTTTGAAATATATTTCTCAAACTACTCTTGTTTCTCCTTGATTTCCTGAGTTAACTTGATTTCTAGAAATTGATAATTTCAAGCCAAAGCCTTTTAAGCTTTTAGATTTGAAATCATTTCATCAAGATAATTTTCAACTTTAGTTCTTTTTGATGGCATATTCTCTGCATTATAAGAACTTTTTTGCAAAATCTGCTAATATTTTACGGGTCTTAGAAATCCAAAGTTACAGTCAGAGTTTATATAGCTAACAAACTGTAGCAAAAGCTCTGGGGGCCTCATGCCACATCCCCACCTCAGCGCCACAGAGATGGGCAGTTCCAGCACATGCCAGGATCCCTCCTCCAGCACCTCCCAAGGCTTCTCTGCTTCAGGATTCACACCAAAGACTCAGGAGGCCACTCAGTCCTTGCACCAAGGAGCAAGGTGCCTGCTTTCAAGGAGCAATGGGAAGGCAGTGGATAGGCCGGGCACAGTGACTCCCACCTGTAATCCTAGCACTCTGAGAGGCCAAGGCAGGAGGATCACTTGAGCTCAGGAGTTCAAGACTAGCCTGAGTAAGAGCGAAACCCCATCTCTGCTAAAATTAGAAAAAATTAGCTGGATGTGGTGGTGTGCACCTGTGGTCTCAGCTGCTCAGGAGGCTGAGGCAGGAGGATTCTTTGAGCCCAGGAGTTTGAGGTTGCTGTGAGCTAGGCTGACACCATGGCACTCACTCTAGCCCGGGCAACAGAGTGAGACTCTGTCTCAAAAAAAATAAAATAAAATAAGGCAGTGGGTAAACAGCCCAGCCTCCCACGCTTCAGAGAGACAATTTTAGTGTAGTCTACTCAATTCCCAGAGGGTCCCATGTCCCATGAAGTAAATCAGCTCCATCACACATCCTTTATTTCTTTATTTGTTTCCCTCCTTCCCTTTTTCTTGCTTGCCTCATTCTCTTACTTTAGCTTCCTGAGGTCATCTCAAAAGCAGAACAAAACGAAAACAGAAACACCCTACTTGCACTCGGTCTAGGACATGTTGCAGCTCAGCTCTTGGAGGAAACCAAGCTAAGAACAAAGCAAGTCTACAGGAGCCCTCCTGGTGGGGCAGGCTTAGGAGTCACTCTTAAGATAAAGAACACTAGAAATCGCCCCCATTCCCCTTTGTTCTTCAGTGCAACCAGTTCCGTGGCAGACTGCTTAGGTCTGGCATGAACAATTTACAGCTAGAAACCTCACACACACACTAGTGGGGCCCACATGGATCTTAGCTACCTTTATGGACTCGGAGACACAGCAAGAGTGATGAAAAATTGTTACTGAGATGCCGCCTCTTTCAGGGTAAACCTTCCTGAGCCTCAAAGAGTCTCTTTCGATGATTAAATCCCTCTCTCAGCCTTCCCTGCAATACTAAGACAAGCTGTGGCCTCAGCTGGACATCTAAGGCCCAAGCAGCAGCCCCCCCATACACAGCCCTGTCTATATAGAAACCCCCACTTTCCTGTATAAAAATATCCTTTTGCCTGTAGATGAAGCTGCCATAATGCACAGTGACCCACCGAGATCATTTTCCCACGTAGCTCCCTTATTAAACCCAGGGCCTGAAGCCACTTACCAGGCCAGGCCTGTGAGAAGCCAACCACACCGCAGCAAAACCAACCAACAGCAAAATACAAGTCCCGCAGACTGCCAGGGTGAAAAGCCACCAGCCCAGACTGCATCAGTTATTTTGATCCCCAAATTCTACATAGTATCTCCTTTTCAAGATTCCCATATCATCTGCCAGTTTTGGAGTTTGGGGAATCAATAAATTGTCACCTACTTTTTTCAAATTCAGAACCAATTGAGAGATAGACTTAGGGATCAGGCAGAAGGAGACTAAAATATTATGTTTATTACTGATGATGCTGCTCACAGAATGTGGCTGAGGTTACTGCTAAGAGGGTTTCCCAATATTTTACCCTTGAATTAAACTGGAGTAATTGCAGAGGCAGGGGCTCTGTGACCTGTGAGTGCATGGCAGAGAGAAGATCAGATTCTAGCCAATAGGCCACTTCCCCGTCTCTCACAGGGAGAGAAAAGGTGGAAGAAAAGCATTTCTAATATCAGCCCCTCCCTAGGGCTGGGGGGAAGCTCAGTAAGCTAAGACCTCGGACACAACTACAGCAGCATCCACAGTGGGCCTCACAGGGGCAGGAAGCTCTGGGCCTGCGTCCAGTCACATGGGAGCTCCATGGGGACAGGGCAGTGGGACAAATGGCTGGTTTGCTCCTCCATGTTGACAACTTTGGGTCACCCTGAGATCATAGCATCATAGCCGGTCTCCTAGACCTCGGAGCCGTACACGCAGGTCAGTCCCCACGCTGGCAGCCTCCCAGCACTCTCATGACCCCACAGAAGTCCCCACCACCTGGGGTTCTCAGACCCCACCCCAGGCCCTTTGAATCAGAATCTGCATTTTAACGAGTTCCCTGGAGGAGGGGCTTTCGTGGTAACAGCTCTCTTCTTGGGCTGAGATTGAGAGATGTGGGTGAAGGAGGGAGAAGGACAAAGGAAAGAGCAGAAGGAGCAGCAGAGATAGAAGTGTCTGCCAGAGATAAAATCACACTGCTTTTCAGTGAGTTCAAACCGAGCCCGCAGAAGGGCTAGTAAGAACAGAAAACTTGCTTTTGATCAGATCTTGTATCTGAAAGGTCTCCATCTTTGATTCAATGTGTTCCCAAGTCCTTGTGTGAATTTGATAAGCCTGGGTTTCTAGGCAAGGATCAAAATATTCCGTTGCATTCTAGGAAGCCAAATAGGAGCAAGTGAAGAAACGGCAGCTCTGAGAAAATCTGTATTTTCATCCCAAGGAGTGGAACAAACTAGAAATCATATTTCCATCCTAAGGAGCCTGCTCTCCCACCTGCTCTGTTATCTCTGCTGGCCCTGAGTGGGTCTCCAGCCCCGACTCCTTCATGTCTGAGCTGAGGACACACAGAGCACTTTCCCCCTTCAAAAAAATCAATTAATTATTATTAAGCATTTATCACTGTCCATTCGGCTCCTCACAATCTAGTTTAATTATAAAGATGTTCCTTTCCTTAGTGAGACAACTTTTTGAAGAAGTCCTTGATCGTTAACTTTTTAAAATTTTAAGGACAGTGAACGGTTTTAATGAAGCTGACCAGTGTATTCCTTTGATCTCTTCCATCCAAGCAACTCCTGAAATCCTTGAGTGAACATAAACCAGAGAAGCCTTTGCCAACCACCATGCTGAGTTAGGATCAAAGCTACTAACCCTGGACAGTCCTGCATAGAACCCAGCGCTCCAGAGACAAGCAAGAAGGCCGACGGAGAAGTCAGAGGCAGACTCAAACCCGCAAGGAGGCCAGTGAGAGTCACATAAAGGAAAAGGTGGGTTATTCATAGCGACTCTCCTTTGCCCAACTCAGTCATCTCAGAGCTTGGCGTAATCACATCTCAGAGTGGAAACGGCAGAAAGGTCTGTCCTGCCTACAAAGAGGCAGATGAGAAAACGTAGGTTCCTTGGAAATCAGAATTACATGTGATTTTTATTTTATTCTCTGTGACACTTTGGGTTTTAGTTTTTGTATCTTCCTTAAGAAATATGTTATTTTTAAAATCAGACTTAAAATGGGATTACATTAAAATGTATGACATTTGAGCCAGAAAACCTAGAAGGGTCTTCATCACCTCTTAGCTTTGTAACTTTGGGGAAATCATTAAATCTTTCTAAGCTCCAGTTTCCTTAATTTACAATTATTATTTTAGTAATTGCTGCCTTCTCAACTTCACAGAGGTTTCGTGAGGCTCAAATAAGATAATGAATATTTAGTCTTACAACTCAATTTCACTAAGGATAGAAAAAAATAAAAAGATGGCATGGCTTTAGATGACCTGCTCATGTTCTGGGCGCCTCCTTGGGACATGCCATGAGGGGACTGCAGCGGGGAAAAGGAGGAGGGAGCATCATGGAGCAAAAAGAGCCTAGGCTTTGAGGCCAGACAGATCCGAGTATAAAATCCAGTTTTGGCCCTTCCCATTGGTATGACTTTGGGCACTTTACTTCACCTCTCTGAGCCTTGGTTTCTTCATACATGATATAGTAACAATATCCATGTGGGATGGCTGGGAGAATTAGAATAAATGCAGATTATTTACCTGGTCCTTTGGAGGCAGCTATCATTATTCTTTCCTGCTGGTAGGATCAGAAAGTGGGAGTATAACCATATATTCTTGTATTGAAAAATGTGCCCTATATCTTCTTGGATTCAACTAAGTTTTCTCCACCAAGCATGCATTGGTTGAGGGAAAGGTGGAGTGTTGCCTTCCTCTTCTGCCAGGATGGTCAGCTGTGAAAGCAAAGGCCAAGCCCAACAGCAAGTGGGATAGCTATGTCACGAGATCCCGTCTTCTTGATGCTAAGGACTCAAGGAGGGGAAGGACCCAACAGAATACAAGTTGTACACAGGACTCAGTTGCTGTTTCACTGCATACATACCACAGGTGGTAAAAGGGGCATAAAATGGCAGCTGTGGTGGTTGCAGTTGGCAGTAGGTATGACAGAGAGACTACAGTGGAGTTACTGACATCAAACTTAGTGATGACCACAGTGCAAAAGGCTATAAAATTGGGCAGAACATAGCCCCTGTGGAGGAGCCAGTGATAAAGACCAGTCTTAGTGCCAGAGGCATCTCAACTGTGGTCCAAGGGGCAGGTATGAGACCCCTACCCTACCAGTCATATACAAACCTCTGCTCCTCAGCATGAGTCTCCAGACGCTGAGCAAGCAGGGGCAGCAGCCCGGACTGCACTGCACACTCCAAGTGGGGTTGACTGAAGAAGAGTCCAAGGTTTTTCCAGGGAGGGCTCTAGGTTTAGGCAACTGTGATGGCAACTTGCCAAGGGGCGGTGGAGACAGCCAAGAAAGCTGTCTCTCCTAGGCAGGAAGCCCTACTGTGTGAACTGTTCAAGCTAATTACTAAGCCTGAATCAGACTCCAGAGACCAAAGATTTAACTTGATGGTTAAATTGCCTAAAAGACAGAACAATCTTCCTTTAAAAACCTCCTCCTCCCATCCTCCTCGACAAAAAGTCTCTTCTACAATTTGAACTACATACATAAAAGCACGTTTCAACTGCAAAGTACCATACAGATGTAAGATGGTTTTATTGCTGTTATTATGACTAATGGTATCCCAGAAGCCCCACCCCAGTGTGCAAAGGACAAAACATTCTTAGAGGCACAAAATACTTGGGTATCCATCCTAATGAATAAAATGTCACTTACATCCTGGCTTTTTTCTGATCTTTAGAGACTGCATAATCTTTTCTGGCATTTCAGTAAAGCCAAGGAACCACACTCTTTTTTAAGGTAATTGCCTGGAAAAAGCATTCCCACCTGTCTCATATGCAGAATAAAAGTGTCTGCCTGCCTAGCCAAGGCAGAGCCCTAAATACGACCCACTGCGGACGAAATAAAGACTAGTGTGACCCCATCATTTCCACTCTGATTTTCCAGGCTGCAGCCCCGGTGCTCAAGGCACCCCCATTTATTGGGCTCTCTCCTCTCTGTGTGTGGCTTCCGTGTCATGCATATCAGTGGTCATCTGACTTCAGCCTCTGGCAAATCCTACATGCCCCTTCTGACTGGGCAGAGAAATTGAATTTTTATAAAAATGGCATGGAAACCATTGTTCTCTGCTCTTTGAAGACGCAAAATAATAAGAGGCAGTTAATAAGATGACCTGTTTGTTGGGCCATCTCTTAAATATATACTAAGCTTGTCCCGTGTGTGAGGCACTTGGGAACAAAAAGGTGGAGAAACATAAACCCAGCCTGGAATCTCCTGTCAACCTGGACAAGGGCACTGCCATCGTGTTTTCAAGGAAATGTGTTTTATTTTTTAACTCCTTGCATAGCCAGTAAAAATTGCCACAAGCTGGCGATGTCAAGAGGTGGGCTGAAGATGGTCGAGATCTTTTAAGCAGGATGCTAAGACCTCGTCCATACGATGAAATCCACATACAGCCAGGACAGGGCAGGCTAGGATAGCCGGTTAACATACTCCTGGGATGAACAACACAAAAGGAGCAAACATGAAAATCACTGTTCACGAGGAAATCTTGAGATTGAAGGCAACAGGGATGGGTAAGGGAGCTGTACTTATGGCTGCCCCCTCTGCCTCAGACATCCCACCTCCACCACCACAAATCTACTTCCTCCTGTTCATCCTTCAAAATCAGGAAGCTCACCCTCATCATCACCACCCTTTCCAGATATAGTTCAGTGGCCCTTCTTGTTGTCATACCTGGTGTTTTTTTATGCCACTGCACTCCAAATATTGGTGTATGATTTTCTATTTTTGTGTCTCTCTTCCCCACCACACCATGAGTTACTGCAGGGCATGGATTTTTGTCTTATTTATTATTTACCACAGTGCCTGTTACATTTAGCACACACATGTTTGTAGAATGAATGAATGACAAGGGCTGGTGCATTTAAAGAATGTACTAGTAAGAGTTGAGCCTGGGCTCTCTTACAAGAATGCCTTCATTGAACTGACACAGGGACTTCGCAAATGAAAACATGCAGTAAATGTCCCTCCCTCCTTCGGGTCAAGGGCAGAAAGGCAGCAGAGTGTCAGTTAAGTCTCTCTCCCCCAGCTAGGGAGACGAGCCGTCCACGGTTTGCAAGCTTTCCTTGCCTTCTGTGCTTTGGGGGATTCGGCTATGGGGCTCTTAATGAGATCAAGCTGAATCACACAGTTTCATCCTGTCAAAATGCATTGGAAATCTTTCTTGGGTGATTTATCATGGAAATACACATGGCAGGGAAGGGGACGGGGATTAGATGAAGCAGAGAAAGCCACTCTCAGCCGGCAGTGCTGGGCTGGCAGGATGCCCACGGCGGCCACAGCAGCTGGTGGACGGGGCTGCGGTGACACGAGGACAGATAGGCTCCTGCGAGAAGGCCGCCTCCTGAAAATAAATAATCGTCCCCGGGACAGGCCCACTCCAAGAAGAGCGTTAACAGAGAACAGCCGCAGTCGGTAAATCCTGGCCAACGAGTACGGTAGGGTGAGGGGGATTGGATTAATTTGCAGCTGCCGGCAACGCCTGACAGATTGGTTAAAATATGGAGTAGCTTAGATTTGCGCCCCAAGTCAATCGCGACACTATCACTAATTTAAAGCCGGACATCCACGGCTAACTGAAGTCACTGCTAGGGAGAGACCTGGGTAGGACAATATAAATAACCAGAAATGTGAGAATACCTCCTGGATCCTCAACATACCTGTAAATATTTTGACCCCTCCCTCTTGGACTTCCCTCCCAGGCCGTAGGGTCTTATTTCAGGATAATCCTACTTTTGTGCAGATGACTTTGCTTGTTTTGTGTTTATGGTGGTGTGTGTGCCAGTACAGAACGCTGGCACCTGTTAAAAGCAGCATTAACCAACGTGGGCTCAAATAGAAAGGCACTGCCATTTGTCAACGGTGCTTTGAGAGGAGGTGCCAGCTTGCACCACGGGGCCCTTGAGGGCAGAGACTCCGTCATTCCAAGGCTGAGAAACTGCTCCTTGCCGGGCAGGATGTTGAAAACAAAGAATATAAAAAATGGAATGCAATGGGTCCTGCTCCTGAACTCCTAGAATCTACTGGGGAAGATAGATCAGAGATAGAGAAAGTTAACTAAAAGCAAAGACCACTGCGCTAGAAGGCGGTGCTTTGAAAGAGGTAAGCCCAGGCTGTCCTGGGCCGGAGAGGGCCTAGCCTGGGAAAGGCTTCTAGGAAGAAATGATGCCTCAGCCCCCAGGCCAACGCACGGATCACCCTAAAAGGACTCTCCTCAGAAACTCGTAGTGCGTATCCATTGTTGTTATTTAATATTTGAGATGCTGAAAGCTTTTCTTTTTCTATTTCTTGTTTGTTCACAACATTATCCTAATCAACATGTGGGATTTGGTACACGGCAAATGTGTGGGGAGTTTGACAATTCACTGGAAGGAAGCAGGAGGGTGGAGGGCAGAGGGTTTCGATTTATCAAGACAAGAAGAATGATGCCTTTTTTTTTCTTCAGACAGGGTCTCACTCTATCACCCAGGCTGGAGTACAGTGGCATGGTCACAACTCACTGCAGCCTCGAATTCTTGGCCTCAAGCAATCCTCCTGCCTCAACCTCTCAAAGTGCTGGGATTACAAGTGTGAGCCACCACGCCCAGCTCTGGTGCCTATGTTTAAAAGGTTTATTTTTAATAATAATATTTTTTAAAAAACAAAGAAAGTAAACATGCTATAACCCAAAAAGCCCTGTGGGGCTTGAGGTATAGCAGTTGACCTTCTGGGTGTTAGACCAAACAAACTAAGTCATACAAAGAATTATCGAAAATCATTGAAACCAGAAAGAACTCCATTGGTGAATAATACTGTATTCTAATAGTTTCCTAGGGCTTCTGTAACAAAGGCCCACAAACTGGTTGACTTGAAACAACAGACATTTATTCTCTCACAGTTCTGGAGACAAGAAGTCAGAAATGAAGGTGTCGACAGGGTTGGTTGCTACTTTGGAGCCTCTGAAAGAGAATCCGTTCCACACCTGCCTCCCAGCTTCTGGTGGTTGCCAGCTATCCTGGGCATTCCCTGACTTGTAGATGTGTCACTTCAATCTCTGCCTCTGGCTTCACATGGCATAATCCCCGTGTGTCTGTCTCTGTGCCCAAATTTCCCTTGCCTTATAAGGTCACCATCATTGGATTAAGGTCCACCCCAATCCAGCATTACCTCTTACGAATTGATGACATCTACAAAGACCCTGTTTCCAAATAAGGTGAATTCACAGGCACTGGGGGTTAGGATTCAACATAATTTTGGGGCAGAGACAATTCAACCCACAACAAATACCCGCAAACCCTGCTCACTTTTCGGGTCAGCCACTAACTGTTGACCAAAGATTAGTTACTCATCTCGCAAAACTCAATCCAGGGAAATGTGGCACAGGCAAAAGATTAAAAAGCCAGGAAATATCCTTGCCAGCTCCCTCCTTTATTTTATTTTATTTTTATCCTGAAGATTTCCTGAGTAATACCCACAAGAGTGAGGGATCCGTATATTTGGCAGTAAACAAGACGAAAATGTTTCTTTCTGAACTTTTAGCTGGACAGATGTGTGAGCTATCCACTGTTCTCCACTCTAAAATGGATATGTGTGTGTGTATTCAAGTTTATCATGCTTGAACATCATAAATCTGAAATACATCTGTTGTGGTTTCTCTATTTGTGCTCCTATTTCTCTTCTTTCTACAGCCTTGGCATTCCAGAATATTGTACATTCTGAACAAAATGTCCGTTTCTTATTCAGCGCCACAGTGTGGTAGATAAAAGGTGAATGAAATGCTAAAAGTAATATATAATTTGCTTTTAACAAATGGTGGAGGAGTAAAAGAACAATGATGTTTTATAAAGGCAAAACTAATTACAGTGGGAACCAAACATAGCAAGGATCCAATTTTAATAACAGAAAATGTCACTAACACATCTGGGTGTTTTTTTCTCGTTCTTAATAGTAGCTTGAAATAATGACAGTTGGGGAAACTGTTAGGTTTGTACTAAAGTTGTCTCCAAGTTTGATTTATAGTCGATCATCTTCCATTTTGCAGAGGCTTATGAGGAAGCAGCATTAGTGAGGATTCTGGCAGATTTCGCCCCTGAGGTTAAGATATTAAACAAAAATGAAAACTAATCTATCTTCAGATGGAAGTGTGGTACTTAAAGTTGGGTGTTTGAGAGACAATCTTGTAAAATGCTACTCTTTAAGACTGATTTTATTAGAGTAATTAAAAATGTAGAAAATGATACCATCTTTCTGAAGTTGTGTGAGAGCTCTGTTCTAACCTCCCTTGCTCTGTGGAGCTACATAAATCTATATATAGCTATTCCTGGTCTGTGCTTCACTCATTATCTCTATATATAGAGCTGTAGATAGAATATTCACTGTGAACAGAGGTCACGCTGTATTCACAGGGGGATTGCCTCTTAAAAACCTTGAAACTCTACACTTCTTTTAATAGTTCACACAGTGGGCCCTGGGAAGTGAGAAGTCAGAGGCAGCCTTTAGGTCCCATAGCC
Organism: Lemur catta; assembly: GCF_020740605.2. NCBI lineage: Eukaryota > Metazoa > Chordata > Mammalia > Primates > Lemuridae > Lemur > Lemur catta. Next base: position 29,759,043 of record NC_059134.1, read on the forward strand.
ATGCACGTATTGACTTATCCATTCAAAAAGTATTTATGGAAGGTCTATTACACACAGACACTCATGTCCATTGCTGTGTGTATTTAACAATAACAACAAAAAGAAAAAGTCTGTGTCCTCTAAGATGTTATAATAAGGAGAGAAACATACAGTTCTGCTTTTGGCAAGGTGGCAGACTCTACCACACCTACGTAATAAAAAAAGCCCTCTTGATACAAGTAGCTACCGTATGAGCAGCAAAAGCATGCTGTGAAACATAGCATTCATCTCTAAGAAAGTAAAAAGAATCCTTGTGGGGGAAGGGAAAATCATAGAACTTAAAACAGAGTATGGCCTGTAAGCCCAGAGCTAACTGGGAAGTAAGTGCCAGGACCAGGAGCCTAGAGTTTTTGAGATTTTCAAAAAGACAACATGAAATTAGTCTTTTCCAGGGGGTTTTAACCTGGAGTCTATGGATTCTCAAGATATTTGTGAGAGAATTCAAGGAATCCATAGAGTTGGATTTGGGGGAACAATTACATCTTGATTTTCATATACCTCTAATTAAAATTTCTTTTAATCATAAAATGTAAGCAACAAAGCACAGCAGTTTGAGCAATAACTATCTTTGCCTTCAAAACAAATCACAGCTATTTCACATCCTATTAGAGTGTTGCAGAATGCCCTGAAATGACGTTTATGCTCATTATTACTGTTTTGCAATTATGAGACAAATCACTAGATCTTATTACTTAATGCATGAATAAAAAAGCATATATATTACTATATCACACATTTGTTTTTAGTATTTTGATAACTTTACTTCAATATAATTATAATAATTTGTAATTCTATGCAGTTTATTTTATGTACTCAAATATATTCCAAGAATGGTACATGGGATTCATTGGAGTGCCAGAAGAATACAGACTTCAGCATTAATGAAAGAATGAGCTAGAAAAATGTTGTCATCCAATAAAGTGAGCTTGTAAGGAAATCTATCTTTGCTATGACTGTGATAAGAAAAGACAAAATAATATGACCATTGATGATAGCCACCTCTTAAGAATTTATGATCCACAATCATAGGTCTGTTCACTTATGAGCACAGTCAGAGAAACCCCACATCCAGAAAGTAAATCAAAGTGTACACTGCTTAGTAATACTCTCAGATGCATGGCAGAAATGAATTTCATTTCTTTCTGGGTGAAGGCATTCAAAACTAGTCCCCTAAGGCTTCTCACAGACTATATTTAGAAAATAATGAGCTCACAGTAAAAATTGCTAAGCAAATGAAGGACTAACACACATGGGCAATAGTCAGAGGAGGAAAAAACAAGCAAGTTTGTTTTAGCACCGCTTCCACAAGGACTTCAGATACTAGCATTATCTGATTCAGAATATAAAACAACTGCACAAAATGTTTAAAGAAAGAAAAATTCAGTCAGAAAGTGAACAAGAACAAGAGACTACCAAAAATGACCAATTTGTAAGTAGAGTCAAATAGGACTTTTAGAAATAAAAAAATAACTATTGAAATTTAAAACTTTAGGATATAGACAAAGATTAATTAGATTTAAAGTCTAAGATTAGATTTTGAATCTAATTAGACACAGATGAAAAGATAATTACTACACTGGAAAATAGATTTAAAGAATTTATCCACAATTAAGGACAAATGGTTAAAAAAAAAAAAAAAGAAAGACAGGAAAAAGAAATTAAGACATAGAGGATAAAATGAGAGAGACTTACACAGTTTTTATTGATGTTCCAGAACATTCTGAGCTAATGGAGAGAATGGAGGTGATCTAATATTTGAAGAAAAATTGCTGATTAATGTTCAGAATTTGTGAAATAAACCAATGTTCAGGTTCAGGAATCTCAATGAATTCCAAACAGAATAATAAAGATAGAAATATCAAAATGAAATTGCTGACTGTGAAAGACAAAAAGATCTCAAAAATAACCACAAAAAAACAGAGATAATTTTTAAAGGAATGAAAGTTAGACTGACATCAAACTTCATAAGGATCAAATCGTTGAGTGAAAATAACTATAATCCTAGAATTAGATACCTAACAAGATTATCTTTCAAGAACCAGGGTAAAATAAAGACATTTTTAGAAACATATAAACTGTGATAGCTTACGACTAACAGACTCTCAAAAAATGACCTTCTAAATGATAAACTCCAAGAAGAAAGAAAATAATTCAAAAGTAAGATTTGAGATACAATGAAGAATGGCAAGCAAAGAAATGAGTGAAGATTTAGATAAATCTAAAAAACCTGACTGTATTAAATAGTAATAATGCTTAATTTGTGAGGTTTTTTTAAAGATAGAAATGAAATTATGAATGATAACAGAAAGTAAGCCCAGAGGAGAAAGATCAAAGATATAGAATTTTAAAGCCCTTGTATTATTCAAGAAGTTCAGACACTGATTAATTTTAGACTCTAAGTCTACAAGGAAAACCTGTAAAAGGAGATAAATGGTGTGTATATTCCTAACAAGTACAGGGAGGGGAAAATTGAACAAAAAAAAAGTAAGGTCAGAAATGAAACAAGAAGCATGGAACACCAGGGACAAATAGAAGGCACAATATAAAGTGGCAAAAATAAGTTCAAATATATCAGTGATCATAATAAATGCAAATTTAACTCATTATTTAAAAGATTGAGATAAGGGTTTCTTAAAATCAGATTAATGTTATTTCTAAGAGACCTAAAACATATAAACATGGAAGAATTGAAAATATAAAGACAGAAAAAGATATACTGGGAAAATACTAATCAAAAAAAATTAGTATTGTCAATAAATCAAAATTTGAGACATAAAGCATATTAAAGAGGATCATTGCTTAATAATAAAAATTTTCAATAATTAAGGATCATATGCACCTAATAAAATAACCTTAAGTGGTATGTTCCTGTAGTCCCAGCTACTAGGGAGGCTGAGGCAGAGGATCCCTTGAGCCCAGGAGTTTGAGGTTGCAGTGAGCTATGATGATGCCAGTGCACTCTAGCCCAGGCAACAGAGCAAGACTCTGTTTCAAAAAGAAAAAAAAAACTTCAAAACATATAAAATGAAAGTGGATAGACAAGGAATGCATAAAATAAACTATCACAATAGAAGCTTTCAACATCCCTCTCTCAATTTTTAGTAGTCAAACAGACAAAAATTGAAACTTGATTTCATGGAGATTTATAGGCCATGCATCCAACAATAAGAAAGACATTTCATCTTCAAGATCCATAGAATATTTACAAAACCTGTCTCAATATTAGGCCATAAGGTAAGTCTTAATAAGTTTCAAATTTTCAGTATCACATAGAGCCTATTCTCTGATAAAAATTAAATTAGAAGTTAATAAAATAATTTAAGTCCATATGATTAGAAATTAAACTATTTCTAAATAATGTGTGAGTCAAAGAAGAAATAATTATGAAACTTAAAATATAGTAGAATTAAATAAGAATGCATATCAAAATTGTGGAATACTACAGTAATAACTTGAGGAAATTTATAGTTTTGCATGGTTATAGGAGGCAAAAAGGCTAAAAAAATTTGAAAGTTGAATGTCTAACTTAGAAAAAAAGTTTAAAACAGTGCAGTTTTTCTGGATGAGACTTCCTAGTATCTAATAAGTATATGTCCTGAAGCATCTCATTGGAGTGTCATAGAAACTTGGATTCTTAAAAAGCTGTATGACAAATATCCATATCTTTAAAAAAAAAGACAAAAAGAAAAAGCCCAAGAAAGTAAAAAAAATAAAGAATAAATGTAAGAGTAGAAACAAACGCTATAAAGAACAAAGACATAGAGTACCAACATATCAAAAAAATACTTCTTTGAGAACACTAATAAAAATGTTTAAATCTCTGGTTAGACTAAGTAAAAAAGAGTGAAGACACAAATATCTAATCTCAAAAATGAAAAGGGGATCATGTTATAGAGAAGAAAACTGAACAGATAATACCTTCAGGCAATAAGCTTTAAAACATATAAAACTGACGAATTGCTAGGGCAAAAAGCAATTTACCATAGATGATTCATGAAGAAAGAGAAAGTCTGAGTAGTTCTATAATCATTAAAGAAATTAAATTGGTAGTTAAAGACCTTCTCACAAAGAAAGAAAAAAATGGATAATTTCATATTTTTAAAAACTCTTATAGGAAATAAAAACAAGGAATATTCCCAATACATTATAAGAATATGTAATCTTGGTACTAACATTAGAAAAAGAAAGTATAAGAAAAGAAAAAGGTAGGTCAATCCCCCTCCTAAACATAAAAAGAATACTACAAACTGAATCCAACAATGTATATAAAAGATATACATTATGACCAGTTTGAGTCTATTCAAGGAATGCAAGTTTGATTTAACACCTAATAATATAATTCACCACATTAATAGATTAAAAAGGAAAATTCATTTCATTATTTCAATAGATGGAGAAAAATCTTTCAAAGAAATTTAATACCCATTCATGAGTATAAAAAAATTAGAAAGAAATGTCCTTAACCTACTAAACATTATAGGTTTTTCAAAATAATCCTGAGAATACCTACAAAAACATACAGAAAACATCCTAAATGAAGAAACACTGGCCATATTCTATTTGAAAGGAGGAGCAATACATGGATAGCCACTAGTATTACCCTCTATCACTGCAGTGAGAAAATGAAAGATCATTGTGATCAGACGGAGTGAGAGTTTGTCAAATCAAACTCACAAGAATCAGAGCTATTACCTAGTATCAAACTTCATTAATAATTTAAATGATAAAGGTAATCCCAAAAAACAGATAAATCATGGAGAAGTCTGATACTACTGTCACAATGCCCCAGTTTCTTTCTCTGTCATATTACGACAGAGGGCTCCTTGGTCCAGATTTAAGCTGAGTTCTCTAAGGAGGCATGCTAGACATCAAGGAAGCAACTACTATCCTGAAATATCTCCATTTTGTACATCAGAAAATTATATACCCGATACATTTTTTAGTAGGCCATGCTTTATAAATCTATAAACAGTTTTGCTTACCATAGGCAAATTCCAGGGACCAGACATATCCTCCTAAAAACATTCCACATATAAAGACTCTCCATTATGTTTGCAAGAAAGTTTGATCAGGCCATTTCATTCTTTCTTGTTCTTTTCCCCACCAACCTGGGGTAGAGAGGATGGCTTACAGACTAGCTGCTAACACTGCTCTTCCCAGTCATCAAAGGTTGAAAAAAAAAAAAATCCACCTAAGCTACTGAGGATGGGAAATTTAAATCCCTAAAATATTACCTAGAACATAGCCTGGCACATTGTGGATGCCCAATAAATGTCTATTGAATGAAAGAATGAATGAATAACTTACAAATGCATGCTTTCTACAAAGAAAAACCAATAGCAACTACAAACAAATTATCAGAAGTAATAAAAGAGGATAGTAAGGTAGGTTAATATAAAACCAATATCCATCAAAGAGAAAAAAGTAATTTTAAATAATCTTTACCATAGCAACAAAAAGCAAAATCACCCAGAAATAAACATAGCAAAAATGAGTAAGACCTTTATAATAAAAATTCTAAAACTTTATTAAAAGGCACTGAAAAAGGCCCAAATAAATGGAGAGACACATACACAAATAGAAAAAATAAGTATCACAAAATATCAAGTTTTCCCAAATAGACCTGTAGCTTTAATGTAATTCCAATCAATATGCCAGTGTTAGTTTTATTTTTATTTTGCTCTGTGAATATTAACAATGTGACTTTAAAACTTATATAGAAACAAAAGTTGAAAACAACCATGAGAAAGAACGTGGAGGAAATCTCACCTTGTGAAACACCAAAACTTATTATAGTCATGGAGTCACTGTGCCACTGGGGTGAGAATAGACCAATGAACCAAGTAGAAAGCTCAGAAAGAGGCAATTTAACATATGACAGAGGTGGCCCTCAGGTTAGTGGGAAAGGAGGAACTATTTAAAAATTGGCATAGTCACAATTGGTTATTCATATAGAAAAAACTTAAATTTTACCCTTTCCCTCCATACACAAAATTCAGCTTCAGGTAGATTATAAACCTAAATGTGACATGCAAAACTTCAAAACTTTTAGCAGCAGAGAAGAATATCTCTATAAATGTTGGCATGACATAAAATCACAAAGAAAATAATTGGTATATTTAGCTATATTAAAATGTTACACTTTTGTTAGGCAAAAAATGGTATTTAAAACTAAAATTTAAAAAAATGCAACAAACTAGGAAAAAAAGGAGTTGCAGCAAATGTAGCTGACAAAAGATGAGTATCAAGAATCTGTGATAAACTTACACCTATCAATGAAAAAATTCACAGCCCGATTGAAAAATGAACAAAGTCTGTCCAGTCATGTTACACAAGAGAAAACTGACCACAGATACATGAAAACATTGCCAACCTTATCAATAATCAGGGAAATACAAGTTTTAACTGCAACAAAACCAATTTTACATTAATAAAAATACAAAAATTAAACTCTGACAATACCAATTTTTGATGAGGATGCAGGACCATGAGAATCCTCGTACTGTTACTAAAAGTTTGGCACTTGTTCCTGAGGCTGCATCAGAAGAACAAGGACAAGCGGTTGAGGAAAAGGAAAGAAAAGTTTATCACTTTGCCAGCAAAAGAAAAAAAATGGCAGACTATCATTTCAGATTCCAAATTTCCTGAACATAAGCAGAAACACAAAGCTTTTAAAAGGAGAGCCCTTGTTCTAGGCTATTGTTATTAATTTTTCTAATCATCCCATCTCTGCCAAAGACAAAGCCTGAGACCTCCACTCACCTAGGAGGCCCACCCATCATTTAGCTGAACTAACTTCTGTAACACAAAGAACAAAAGACATTCCCCTACTCCTCCCAACCACCTGCCCCAGGCAAGGATGCAGGCCTCTGTTCCCAAAAAGAGTGGGGAAAGTTTTAAAGAGACAGAACACATCTTTTCACCATTTTTTTTCCAGGCCATTCCCTCTGTCACATATTCCCCACTCTCAATTTTACGCCTCCACATCTATGGGAGGAAGGGTGACTACTCTGTTACAATACCTGGATGGGTGGGGCTATGGCTGAATCCAATCCCTTTCTAAAATAACTTAACATTACCTTTAAATCTGAAAATGTGCAGGCCCTATGGATCACAGTTCCATTTCTAGATATGTATCTTAGATGCCCGTGCAAATGCGCACTAGAAGACAGAACAGTACTGTGTTATAAAGAGAAACAAAATGAAAACAACTCAAATGGATACCACCAAGGAAACAGATTAATACTACAGAATATTATAGCAGTGAAACAAATGAACTACAGCTACCCCCATGGATATGGATGAATGTCAAAAACAAAATAGGGAAAGTGAGTCACAAAAAATCACATACAGTATACCATCTGTATAAACCCGGCAAGATGTAATAAATAAATGATAAATAAGAGTGATACAAAGTATCGGGGAAGTTTGGGTGAAGTACTTCTTTCTATGGGAATCAAGGAAGACGTAGGAAAGGTGATATTTGAACTGGACTTTGAACAAGAGAGAGAATTTCCAGAACAATTCAGAGAGGATCAAGTAACTGAAAAATAGGGCGTGTGGTGGGAAATCTTGAAACCAGAGAGAAGGCTAGAGACTGCCTGGGGCCAGGGAGCCAAGAGGTCCTCGCCTGCTACATCAAACACACAAGAGAGGAAGTCCTGGATTCACACCCTAAAGCAGTGCTATGTCCTATGAGCCACACCCTGTCACCTCCCCCATCTTTTGCTCCCATTTCCCAACATGACTCCTATTTCAACCATTTGAAAATTACAGCAACTGGTGCAGGATTATGATGAACAGCACCACTTCAAAATGAGTGTGAAATAACAATATAAACAGTCTGGGTAGAGAATGCCCCGCATTGGCCCAGAGCATTCAGCAAACCCCCGAAAAACTTGAATCCATACCAGGATGCCTGAGGCATGTCCCTTGAGCAAGGACTCTCACACACATACCTAATTTGGAATACAGCTCAATAAACAAATGCTGTGCTTTCCATATATACTCATTCAGCACACATTTATTGAAGTGGAGTCTTCGTGGAGCTGTCGCCAGTCTCATTATACTACGGCTCCTCCATCCCAGTGATAGTTTTCAATGGTAATAGCCAAGCACTGTTAGACATGATCCAGAAGTGATTAGCTACTTATTTTCATTTTGCAGAACAGCCATTCAGTGTCCAGTCAAGCACTAGTGCTTTTTAAAACCAAATGGGAACTGTATTGAGTAAAATACTCATAATTGTGTTAGAAATAGTTTGCTGTTCAAAGTGATGTTTGAGATACAAACACAAAAAAATCACTGGCAGAATACAAGCTTGTACTATTTTTTTTTTAATTTCTTTTTCTTGTCCTTTTCCCCTCGAATTAATGTTAACAGATTAAAAAAAAAGAACAGAGATAAGAAAATATGTTTTGTGTATTATGATTTAATAGAAAAGTGCTACAAGTTACCAGAAAGCTGAAGGGCAAAGAAGGCCCTTATCTTTCCTTGCTGTCTCTATTTTTTTTAGAAGACTTTATAGCAAGTTGAACTCATCCTAACATTAATATGGAGGCTGCTCTTTGTAAGAAAGATGATGTTATTGACCTCCGATCGAAAGTAGTGATGATGAATTTTAACTGATCCAACTTATACTTTTAAATGTTTTCTGTTATTACCAAAGATACACATGGCTGAATCCTAACTCAAACAAGGTTCCAGTTGATCCAGGGCCCAGAAATGGAGAAGGGAACTGGAAGCCTCACCAATAAAGGGGACTTAAGGTGACGGATATTACCAATATATTACAAGCGCCGTGTAGATGGAGCTGGTTGAGAGTCGTATCTGAGGTCAATCTTGGACCTCAGAAAACAAATACAGCCAGACAGGAAACAAATTGAAGATGGAGAGAGCAAGAAACAAAACTATAGCATGTAGCACATATCATTTCAGAGATTTATGAAGATTACTGTCATTTTATGGCTTGAAGATTCAGAATTCAGTTTCTGAAACATCCTAGCTGCTATTAGATCCTCCCTACCTTTTAAAGGGATGGAGCCAAAGCTGAAATTTGTCAGAAAACCAAAACTGACAATTTATATAACAGTGAGCTGAGAAACAGAGTGAAATTGGCCGGTGTGGAACAGAGCATCTCACTGTAGTGCAGACTCTCGGCTTCGTTAACATAGTGTTCTAAACACCTGAACACCTTCTCTGGAACCCACTTCATCCACGATTACTAGGATTATTCAGAAAATAAGGTTACAAAGTGAGCTAATGAGGGCTATTTTGATTACACGTGATGAAAACTCAATCCAAAATAGTTTAGGAAAAAAAAAAAGAAAGAAAAAAAAAGTATACTAAGGTGTCTCATGGAACTTAAGCCAGGAATATTTGAACCTCATTAACAATTCAAAATAGAGACACATTTACCATCAGGACTCATTCTCCTGTGTCTGCTCTTCTCTGTGCTCCTGCTTCATTCTTCTCTCTCAGTATAGACCAATGCAGAGGAAGGCATGGGCAACGTCAGCCCCAGAATTGTAGATCTTCAAGCTCCAGCCCTTAGAGACTGACATGTTGCTTTCTCTGATTCCAGTGAAAACATGTGGAGAAGCAGCTCTGTGGCCCAGGTTCGGTCAGATTCCCAAACTTGGGCCAGTCAACTGCAGCCAAGATGGTGGGCTTCTTTGGCCCAAGGTGGATCAGGTGTCCAACCTTGTATTAGTTGGGAGTTGCCATTCCCAGAAGAAGCAGATACTGAGCATAGAAACAATAAGTATTTACTACACAAAGTAAATTAACTACATATTACACATAGTGCAATATTTGGGCTAATAGCTCTATATTTTATTAGGGCCAGAATAGACAATCAGCTTCCTTGACCATAAAGATTGTGTTGTTTATATAATCTTATTTTAAAACCATTGCAGCCCCACCTCCCAGATGAAGATGAAGCATCTATACTGCTCAGTTTCTTGGTTGCTCCCTTGAATGTAGAGGCAGGTGGGGGTGTCTAGTTCATGTCATACACACCAGGGTTTCTCTTTCACTAAGTGGAGTGCAGGGTAGCCAAGAAGGAAGCACCGGCTCTCCTGACAGATCCCATTCACATTCCAACTCTACATGCCCCAGCTTTGTGACTGCGGGCACGTTACTGAACCTCTCTCTGAGCCACAATTTCTTCACCTGCAAAATATGGAAAATAATACTACCTTGTAATGTTGTATAAAGGTTAGAGATAATGCACACAAAGATCACTATGCCCGACAAATGGTAGCTATTGCATTATTAATAAACTGAATGGTTCCCTCACTACCTCGAAGAGCTAATGCACACTTGGCCCTAGGAACATCTTCAGCGCAACATTGCATTTCATACCAACCTATTTCCTTGTAAAAAGCTCCCTCTCCTACCCTGTATACCCAGAAGATCTGGTTAATATTGATTCCAATTAGGTCACACTACACAGAAAGGGGGACAGGGTGAGGATACGGGGGCAGTTTTTATGTTGGCTTTCCCCACAGATCTCTGTATCTGAAATGACACCACAAGATATCCAAAACCCAAAGAGGACTTTAAAATGTGAGCTAAGAAATGAGCTAAGAAAGACAATACAGTTTCATTCATACCCTGAATTTTTAAAAAATGAAATAATTATACACTTCAGGAAAACCATAGCTGGCACCATCTCCAGAGCTAGGGCCGTTCAGAGCAGGGCAAAGTTCCCCAGCGGGATTCCACAAAGTATTCATCTCTTCATTTCACAGATGAGGACACTGAAGCTCAGAGAGATGAAGTGACTTTCCTGAGGTCACACAGTTCACAGATCAGGGGCACATTTGGAGCCTCATTCCCAGCTCAAGGCCTCTCCCACCCACTCCCCCGTGTATGCATCTGGAGGGAGGAACGTGGGACTCTCAGTGGCCCCAGAGGAATAGAGAGGAGGCTGTGTCATGGCAGAAGTGAAGACCATGCTGCAGACAGATCCTCATGCCCCTTAGATGGATTCCTGGTAAAAGGGCAGGAAAGCAGGCCTTGCACCCCTGAGCTTTCTCCTGGCCACTTCCCCTGGCCAGGTTTAAGTGATTTAAGAACTACCCATTGTTTTGTATTGTAATATAGTCTCTGCAGCTCTCTTAACACAGATAATCAAAAAATAGCTCTCATGAATGTCCCTCAAACAACAAAAGGAATAGAACAAATAGTTCAGCCAGTGAATACATGATAAAAAAGGATTCCAATACCCCTGTCTCAGTCTCCTTCTTCAATTTGCTCTACCCTCTGCCAAAATCCAACTGCTGTGACATCCCTGTACACTCTGCTCCTTCTTCCCTGCACGACATGCCTGCTGACCCTGCTGGCTGGAATTCCCTTCTGCTCCTTCCTTGGCTCACTCATCCTTTAAGACATAGCTCAGGCACTGCCTCTTCCAGGGGGCCTTCCGTCATTCATCTTTGTGTCCTGGCCCATCATAAGCCTCAGAAAAGTGTCTCAAGTGTGTGATGTTGAAAGGAAGTGGTTTATCCCTCTTAGCCAGTGCCAGAGTTCCCTTTTTTCCAGCCCTAACCCACTGCAGCCATTCCAACAACTCCTGCTCTAACACACTTAAGGTTGTATGAATCAGGCCATGTGTCATAGGCCACTGAAGCTTTGGAAATGTCTGCTAGAAAATGTCAGCTTCCTTTACTAACAGAGAACAAAAGAAGTAGGAAGAAGGAAACCAGAGCAGGGGGGAAGACAGGATGATGAGTACAGAAAAGCAGGCAGAGAATACACAGAAGCACCTGGGACAGAAAGCAGCCTAGACAACATGATCGCGGATCAGACATTGTCCAAAACCATTGCTGCTTCTCTTGTGGTTTTCAGCAACCTGCCCCCTGGCCTAGGGTTCTTAGATTTACAGTTGTTCTTAGGAAGAAACGGAGAGCTTATGAGGTGAACTAGACCCATGGCCACTTCCACATAAGACCATCATCCCTTTAAATGACCTCTACCTTAAGTTAGGCCTGGGACCTCGCTGTCCCTACAGCAGGACTAGAGGGCCATGCGGAGGTCATAGAGAGTGTGGGTTCTGCCCCAAGATAGAACTCAAGGGGGCACCATAGGATTTACAGAACAGACAGCAGGACACAGAGTCTAGCCTGCCCAGGTCAGGTGCTCCTGGGCACAGCTTTATTCCCCACCCGGTGATGGCCCCTCCACATTATGCACACACCACACCTGGCACAGACAGCTCCTAGACAAAATACAGGCCAAATCGCAAATCCGAACTTCTCCGATTCTGATTCTCATCTATACAGCTTAACAAATCAAGTTTGTTCAAACTCATTCACTTATAGACTTTGGCTGGCATCCAGTGTCACCAGTCCAAGACAATGGGTCCCACGAAGCCCATTACATCTGTGGTCTATGGTCTTCTATGGCCAAAAATTAGCTCCCAGATATAACACAAACTGCCATTTCCCTTCTGGTCATGGTTACCGTGGGGATCACCTTATGCTTCTCTATGGGAACCGACTATAATGCTTTTGCTAATGACCCATGCCTTGACTCCTGGGACACCAGTACATTAGGCAATCAAAGCACTGGTGTCTGAAATTCCTCTCTTTCCCTTGGAGTGTAAGTATGGGTGAAGAAGGGCAAGGGACAGAGAAGACAGTGTACTTGTTCTGTTATGAAGGAGGTTTCTCCTGGCCCCTGTCCTCTGTCAGTGGAGCTTAGACATTTGATAAATTTAAGAAAAATAGGAGACACCATAGGGACACAGCGAGGGAATAAAACACTAAGGGATGCTGGTCAAAGGATGCAAGGTTTCAGTGATTGGTGAAATGTGTTCAAGAGCTCTGTTGTACAACATGATAGCTACAGTTAACAACACTGTGTTGTAGTTTTGAAAATCACTAATAAACTAGATTTTAAATGTTCACACCACAAACAAAAAGTGTGTGAAGTAATGTATATGTTAATTAGCTTGATTTAGCTATACTACAATGTATACATATTTCAAAACATCATGTTGTACAAGATAAATATATATAATTTTATTTGTCAATTAAAAACAATTTTTTAAAAGGCCCCCAAAAATCAGTAAGCTAGGAGTCAGGAAACACCTGGGCTCTACACTTGACTCAGTCATCGACTCTCTCCATGAACTGATGCAATTCTCTAAACCTCTCAGGGCCTGTGTCCTCATTAATAAATTGAGGAGTTGAACCAAAAAAAAAATTTTTTAACTCCATCATTTAGTATTTTGGTAAATTTTTTCTCTCTCAATTTACAAAATAACTTCTCCCCTATGTGGACAGTTACCAGGTGAGAAATAGGAAAACATAACAAGACCAAAAATAAAACATGGTCATGGGGCCAATGACTAGAGGGGCCCAGAAGCCAAAGCTGCAGACGGAGGTCGGAGTCTGAAGCCAGGCAAGCAATCCGGCATCAGAGAGCCCAGGGGTCCAAAAGTGGATCCAGATCCTCAATGAGGAGACACCAAGGCCAAGAGATGAGGGCATCGAAGAAATCCAAAGCAAGAAATCACATCCGATCCCCACAGTGGATTAGATTACATCGATTCCAAGTCAGAAAATAACGAGTTGAAAGCAAAATGAAGGTTAAAAAGTTGGAAGACATCAAGAAGGAAATCAAATCCCAGCAACTTCTCCTCTAAAATACTTCAAGTCATGCATCTCAGGTCATGCCTGTCATAGACCACACTAGAAGCTGTGGGAATGTCTGATGGAAAATGTCAGTTTCCTTTCCTGATAGGAGTTTCCAGAATTTAAATAGCCAATGCAAGGGAGGGGGGAAAAGGTCTCTGTAAAGTTAGTTCAAAACCTATGGGATCAAAAGGACAAGAGGCCTGTAGCTGAGTACAGGCATCTTGGGACTCATTTTGTACCCGATGTTTTGTTGCCACTGAGGTCTCTTTTGAAGCCTGTGGGCTGTGCCTCTCAGCTCTCTCTGTTCTGTACTTTACACAGAGCTCTAGCTTTTCAGAGCCTGGGGCTTGATGATGAGAGCTTATTCATTATTTCAACAAATATTTACTAGCTACCTACTACAGGCCAAATATCATGCTAGAAACTTAATATAAAGGCACAGTGATTGCTACTTTAAAATCCACATAATTTGTGGTTAATTTTCTGATTCCATCTAAATTCCTTGCTACTATACAACCTAAGGAGCTTTTGATAGACTTTTAAGGAATGTTTCCCCAGGCCTTGGACCCTCCAGGTACAGTGGAAAAAGAACTGGGTTCTTATGCCAGCTCTGCTGCCAACCTGCTTTGGGCCAAGGCTAAGTCACAAAAACATTCAAGCTCTCTGCTTCCTCTTCTGTCCTGTGGACTTAATCTTTCCTCCCCTGCCTCTTTCACAGGATGCTGGGAGGAGTCAATGAACTAACACCTGTGAAATCACTTTGAAATATGGCTCATTGGTGACAAGCCAGCACTCAGCAAAGAGGGGGGTTTCATCTGAATCAGGGTTTCTGATGCAGCCTGGCTTCCTCAGCCATTTCTGTGTCAATCAGCTGTCACCGCTCCTTCTCCTCAAACCATGGGAATTTTAAAAGCCAGCACAAGCTCATCTGGAATTCACATACCCAAGCCTCAAACAGACAAGGACGAGGTGAAATTGGAAATACAGGAAGATGGCAGGTGGCACTGCTCCCTGTGAAAAATGAGCATTGTAGAAACAGCCTCGCCTCTCCAGAAGATGCCTGATGTTGTGGATGATTTGTGATGCTTTCACTGAAAAGCCCTCATCCCCATGAACACATTTTGAAGATAGAAATCAATCTTACAATATGACAGGGAGAGAAAAATCTGTTAGGAAAAATGAAGAGGAGAAAAACCACCTAATTCTAGGATCCTTTCTACTAAATAAATGGGTTCCAGGGAACTGAGGCTGGATCCATATTTTTCCCTCACTCTTGCCATTTACTGAGCAGCTGCAAGAGGTGAGATTGAAGAGAGAGACTATCTAGCCAGCCCCACCAGCTTCCCGCTTTTCCATCTCAATAATTTAGGCTGGCTGCCGGCCATGACATTTTATACTGGGTCAGCGTTTGCCTCTGTAAGACAAAGACCTAAAACTCTCACAGAACCATTCACAGCTACATACTATGATACATTGGGCATTACTACACAAGTATCGGCTGCCACCATACCCTTGGGATATTCGTGATCTTTAAAATAAGGCAACAGCACACAGAGGTTTAATTTAACCCCCAGAACAAGATGAATTCGGCTTCTCAGACCTTCAGCCCCTCAAGAATAATGTCACTATGAGGCACACTGAAGCCCATAGCGGAAAATCATCACAGAACACACTGCAGTAAGAATTCAGCCAATTTTAGATTGAGGTAAATTATTGAATCAGGCAGAAATCAGCAAGGGGTACTAAATAAAGCCAGAATTCTAGATTTTGGTTAATCTATAATATGATGTTTACAGATGACACTATATAATATCTACTATTTAATCATAGTGTATGTGATGGTATATATATTACATACTGGCAATTATAGCATTATAATTTATAGAATAAATTTATACAATAAAAATTCAAATTCATATTTGAATTTTCTACTAGAATATAAATTTTGAAATGACATTACTTTCTAATTTCTAAGTAATTATAGCAATCTAAAACATTAGCAAGATGAAAGAAAATCTGGCTGTCCTTAGATACTACATATGCATACTTTACAGTCATAGAATTTTAGTTGCAATATTCAGAGTGTGTATTTACCATGCAAACTGTACATTTGACAGAATTTGCAGGCACACAAATAAATAAACAGATATAATACTAAAAGACAAAAAAGCCAGCAAAGTGGAGCGAAGGAGACAAAAGGTGTGTGGTGAGGGAGTGAGAAAGGCACTTCCGTAAGTTGATTCCTGGCAGAGCAGGTTTACAGACTGAAAAGCCCCCTTACTCTTTTCTTGCTAGGATGTCCACAGCCTCTTACAGTGTCCCATTATGTTATGCAGAGTTTCAGAAAAGCCACCTGAAGAACAGGTCTCATTATGAAAAGAGGGAAGTGTTGGTGTCCAAAGCAGTGTTACCTTCCTCCCTGCCTCTCCCCCTACTTCATCTCCGGGCCCACTCCTGAGGAATCACAGGGGCAAATGAGCTGCTCTCTTTCCCAGGGCCCTTCCAGCCTTTCCATGTCTTAGGAGCTTCTCTGCTGGAAAAAGCATTAATCCACAGCTGATCTAGAGAAAAGTGATAATGTGAGAGCTCACAGGGGGTCAGTAATTCAGTAAAAAGCCAGAGAGCTAGGAAATATCTGGGACATCTGAGCCCGTGCCAGAAAGAAGGCACACCCACACCCAGCTGTCTTCTCCCTGATACTCCTGAAGGACTCAAGAAATGAGATAGAGCACGGCCCTGGGAGTTGCCTGGCCATGTCCTCTACGGGCCAAGAAGGAAAGGTGCTGAGACTGGAGATTTCCTTAAAATGCAGTCATGAAAAAGGTAGGAGCTGACTGGATGTGAAGAAAGGGTGTATTGAAGAAATGCTGTGGTGACTTTAGGAATATAAGAGACATTGTAGGGCCACGTGAGAATATCCTGGCAATGACAGCAAGCTCAAGAAGAGGCCCAGCACCCGATGAAAATACCTAGAATCCAAGACAGTAAATATCCTGGCAAAATTCCATCCTTTGCACTCTACATTTCAATTCTCTAATTTCCAAGAGCCAAAGACAAATCAAGGGATAACCCAACCTGTTTTCTCTATAATGACCTCAATCCTGTGGCTGCCCAATGATATTACAAGGATTGAATGCATCACTGCATATATTCAAAATCAGCTGTAATTAATTCAGAAACTGGAGAGAGAAGTTTTTATGCATAAAAAGAAAGAAACCACAGTTTTAGTCATACCCATCTTTTCCAACTGCCTCTGCCAATAATATAATATAAGCAAGGAGTCCATGTGGCAATTAAATGGGTTATCTACAAGTTTCTGAGTCAAGAGGTCTTTTCGATAAAGTATGAAAGGCTGCTTGAAAGAATCTGAGATCCATCTCTGACACTAGTGAGCTTTGCATTTTAAAATTATTCCTCCCACAGTCAGCAAATATTCTTTACCCAATCCAAAAGCCAAGAATAAATATGCATAGAATCAACAGAGCTGAATAAGAAAAAATATACTCCCCAAGTGTTGGCTACCACAGCCATTGTACTCAACCAGGATTTTGGTAAAGGGGTGTCTAAGTGGGGGACTGAGCCCTAAAGGCCTTAATGTAGACAGTAAAGATGAAAATGTAGAGTCAGACCCAGGTTTGAATTTCTGCATAGTGTTAATAGCAAAAGGCAGTAACTCCTGACCCTAGTTCAAAGCCTTTCACTTCTTAGGCCCAAGTGTGGCAGGTAGAGCCTAGTTTCCTGGAAGAAAAAACATAAGCTTTGTACCTTACTCCAAACCCCAGCTCCATCTATGGATAAGTTGCTTCCCTCCCTGAATCCCTTCTTTTGCTCTCAGTGTCAATAGTCCTGTTTGAAGGGCTAGGATGATTAATCAATAAGGGAAGTATGTGTGAATCCCTTAGCATAACGTTTAGCACATGTTAGTTCTCTCCTACACTTCTGACACCAATGTTTGAGACTATACATAGGGAAGGCAGATGAAGCTGTTGGTATTTAATGGAGAAAATACTGGGCTAAGAATTAGTGACCTTGCTCTCATACCAACTATCTCTGTCACCTCACTTCCCATCACATGCAAAACGGACTAGATAATCTCTGAGATGTCCTCTGGCAATAGAGGAATTCAAATTCAAAGATGGGAATAGGTGAAAGTGCTAGAAGAAAAGTGCCATATCTAGGGTTATAGACAGAAATCAGCCTTGGGGTCCACCAGAATTGCTGAACAGGGTCAGAACTGCAGCTATCTCAGGACCTGAAGATTCTGGATCTACCTTTTATTAGATCCCAAGGCAGTTTAGGAGTGGGGGAAAGAAGAGCGGGAGAAAAGAGGTAATGCTCCTCCTTCTATGAGATTATGGCTGCAAGTTTCAGACAGAAGAGCCTCCTACCCAACCAAGACAAACTTGAAAGCATGGAACCATTTTGACCCAAACAGGCTAATCCAGGTCAGACTCTAAAATGAAGCTCCTGAATGTTCCCCACATGCAGTAGACAGGCAGTATGGAAGCATTGGAGAAGGAAGGTGAAAAGTGGCAACCAGCTTTGGGATGCATTGGCTTCCCACCCACCTTCAGCATACTCACGCATACACACATACTCACGCAAACACTTCTATGCCCTGCATGTCTGGGTAGGAGTCCATGGCCCTGATTCAAGTATTATGTGCCCCACCTCCTCATCAATCAGCCTAAGCCCTGTCTAAAGCAGCAGCGTCTCATTTAGGGTCAATGAGAGGGGTTTGAGCAACTCACTTGGGGATGGGAGGATGTGCCTAGCTGGGCTAAAGGTGTCACAGCCTGTTATTCAAAGTGCCTGAGCCTCAAGAATAAATATCCCACAAAGAAGACACATTTAACATCATGCCATAAAACTTGAGAGAGAAGTGACATCCCCCTACACTTTGTACCTCTCCACACATAAATGCACGCAAACACCTGCCCATTAACCAGCAGAAGTATCACATCGGGACTATTTCAGAATAGTATCTGAAACATAATAAAGCATTTTTTAATATAGTCCACAAAAGGACAATTCTTACTAGTCATCCTTGAAAATGCTCCACCTCCAGGCCCAGAAACCTCCCAGGAGCTTACTGGTAGACGGTGCCAAGATCAGCTCAATCTCTCCCAAAGCCCAACCCATTTTCTGCTGCACATGTGTACACTCCTTCACTTTCTCCATCCCTCACACCCACTCTTCCTCATTGATGCCTCTGCCTGGCCAATTCCCACTCACTCTTAAATGTCAGTATAAATGTCCCCTCCTTCACAAAAGTGATGGTGACTCCCAAAGGTTGGCTTAAGTTCCCTTTCTGTGTGCGTCTTCACCTACATTAGATTAGCTGACTGCATTGCAGTTGTGTGTTGACTTGTGTCTATCTTCTCCACTAAACTGTAGGTTCCTTGAGAACAGAGACTATGTCTCCAGCACTTAACACAGTGTTGGCATATAAAAGTGCTCAATAAACATTTGTTGAATGAATTAAAGAATGAATCTGAACTAGATTAATGGTTGGGATAAAAAAAACTACTTGGGTCTACTGAGGAACAAACCAACAAACCTGGTGAAAGGGAAGTAGAAGTGCCTCAGCATGAATACTAGGTACTCTCCCTAGAGTTCACAATGAACCAGCTAGGTGACTGCAGAGCCAGAGATGGGTGCTGCTGAATGGGCAATGTCAGAGGGCAGAGAAAAGACTAGCACAGCCAAACTAGCTGCTCCTCATGAGAAAACAGGAGAGAGAACCAGCATGTATAGAGCTTCTATGACTATCCCTTTTAAGCCAGGAAAAAAAGGCTTACAAGGTAAATAATTTTTTTTTAATTTTATTTCTGAGTATTACAGGAGTACAAATGCTTTGGTTGCATGAATTGCCTTTGCACCACCAGACAAGCGTGCCCATACCCTAGAAAGTGCACACCACATCCATTAGGTGTGGATTTAGCCATCCCCTCCTCCCCCTTCCCACCTGCCTAACACCCTATGAATGTTACTTCCCATATGTGCACATTAGTGTTGATCAATTAGAACCAATTTAATGGTGAGTACATGTGGTGTTTCTTTTTCCATTCTTGTGATACTTCACTTAGAAGAATGGGCTCCAACTCCACCCAGGATAATACAATAAGTAGTTCATCATTTTTTATGTCTAATAGTCCACTGTATACATATACCACATTTTTTTAATCCACTCATGTATTAATGGGCACTTGGATTGTTTCCATGTCTTTGCAATTGTGAATTGTGCTGCTATAAACTTTTGAGTGCAGATGTGTTTTTTATAGACTGTCTTTTTTTCCTTTGGGTAGATACCCAGTGGTGGTATTGCTGGATGGAATGGTAGTTCTACCTTTAGTTCTTTGAGGTATCTCCATACCACTTTCCATAAAGGTTGTACTAGTTTGCAGTCTCACCAGCAGTGTATGAGTGTTCCTATCTTTCCACATCCACTCTGACATTTGTTGTTTTGGGACTTTTTGATAAAAGCCATTCTCACTGGAGTTAAATGATATCTCATTGTGGTTACAAGGTGTGTATTATCATCACCTTCTTACTGATAAGGAAACAAATACTCTGAGAGGCTAATTACACGTCAAGTCCATAGCAAAGTTGGTATTGGAATTTGGACCTACTGATGCCAGAGTTCACACTTTTTTTTACTCTGCCTCATGGCTTCTCCATTTTTCATAGACTTGGATGTCCATTTCCACATTCTGGGAAATGAGATGCTAGTAGCTAGGAAGCTGGGCACCCTGGAAGCCGTGGTATTTGATGTGGAATGGTAGCACTGAATCAATAAGCAGATGAACAGGCATTCAGACCCATTATCTATGGTTTGCAAAAGGCTCATGTTGTCAAAGGTCTTCTTGTATTTGAAAACAGCTTCATGAAAAGAATAAAATTGAGAGAAGGGAATGCAAAGGAGAAAGAGAAGAGCAGAGCAAAGTCAAGAAAGCCTTCTCCAGATTGATGATTGATGAAACAAAATTATACAAAAACATCACAGTACTCACCCAATCACTCATCGAAAATGTGTCCAAAAAAGCAGGGCCATCTTTAACTGTCATTATCAACAAGGACATGAATCAGCCACAGCCATCCAACCATCAGAACACAGTCTCCTGCTTCTAAAGACAAAGGTATTGAAAGTCAAGAGAAAAGCTTAGAGGAAATGAAAATACATCCAATTCCCAGTCAAATGAAAATGCTATGGGCCCAAGGCCAAAGAATATTCTTGGTCTGGATGGTGTTCACCACCCTAAATTTAGCCAACTGGTGAGCTTTTTTTAAGGAGCATCTTGTTCAACCTTTTGCAAGCCAGAGATTTACCTCCTAATGCACAGCTTGCTTCTCCCTGAAGCTGGAACACACTGTCCTTGGCTTTGTCATCTGTGGAAGAAGCAATGCCAACAAAAGCTCTGCTGTTATCACCTAGCTCTGCTTGTCCAAGCAGTGCCTGGATGAGGTACTTTAAGGGCACTGCCAAAAAGCTCCCTTACCTCAATAATCCAGCCCTCCTCCCCAACCCTCCCTATAACTGCAACCTCATCTTAATTCTTATCGGAGATCCATTCTTTTGTGTTAATCGGCTCTAGCCCCAGAAATCGCCATTTAAAATGAGAAAACTTTAGGGAATGTTTGCATGTCCATTAGCATAACCAAGGTCTGTGCAGATTCTGATGTTGCTTGCTTCTTTTGATCCTTCTGACAACACTGTGAGGACTGCGAGGCAGCACGCAAGGTTGAAAAAGCAAGAGACTGTGGCATCAGACCTGGAAGGAAAGCTTCACTCTTTCATCCAGACAAGCCTCCGTTGTCTGGGGATTATGACATCTATCTATCTTTGCTCAATAAATCTAAGTTAATATCATTTTTTGGTGGCTATTAATTTTAGGAATTTTTAGAGCCAGAAGAACTGAAAGGTTAAATGCACAACTCTGGAGCCAGACATGGAAACCAGGAGCTGGAGACAGTTTTAGAGAATTGAGACTAAACACGGTTTCAAAACACAAGTGATACTAATATCAGGCCTATGGGAGTCAGAATCAGGAGCTACAGAGGCCAACAAAGGAAGTGGGGACAGGAGAAGGAGATGCAGGGCCACCCAGAAGACCTAGGGCAGTGATGTACATATATTCAGTCATGTGGCAGGTCATCTTGTGGTCGCATCTCTGAGTCTCTAATAAATACTTTCATTTTGGGCATTGATAAATATTTATTAAGCACAATTGTGTACCAAGTAATGATCAAGAGAACAGGTTTGGGGCACATGGGGTTACAGTAAGTTCTTCCCAAACTTTGGGAGAGGACAAGAAAATATCCTAAGGCCAAAACTAATACAACTCAGCACATGAGGGGTGGTGGCAGTCATGTGTAGAAGTGACACATCCTGGGAAATAGTAACTATGCTCTCCCAGAAAGGGAGAACAGACCAAACAGAAGGAGGAAGAGAAATCTCTCTCTCACACACACACACACACACACACACACACACACACACACACACACGCACACACACACGCACACAGAAATTTACTAATCAAAAGGACCCACTGAGTGTCCAGCACAATGAAAAAAAAGTGATCCACACTTTGGCACATTTTCATGACATTTCAGAGCACGGGGATTGAAAAGAATATCCTAACTATCCTTACTGCTTCCAAAGGTAAAAAGAGAAAAATGCCTTCAAATTGCTGTGGAAAAATGATTTCTAACTAAGAATTCTATACCTATCCAACCTAAGACCAAAATGTAGGACAAAGTAAAGGCATTTTCAAAGAAGGATGGCATGAGATGAGGGGATGGGGAGCAGTTGCTGGTTAAAACTTTGTATTTTCTTCTCAGGAATGGGAAGCCACGGTAGGACTCTGACCTGAGGAGTGACATGATCTGACTTATATGTGATCTTACAGTCTATTTATGTGATATTAGTATAGTCATTCTGTATCTGTTATGGTTGCTGTTTGCATTGTATGTCTTTCCATTTTTTTACTTTCAATCTATTTGTATCTTTATATCTAAAGTGTCTCCTGTAGACAACACATAGTTGAGTCATGTTTTGTTGGTTTGTTTTTTTATTTAGCCTGACAATTTCTTCCTTTTGATTGTATTGTTTAATACATTCATGTTTAATATTATTATTGATATGGTTGGATTGCCAATAACCATTCTGCTTTGTGCTTTCTATATGTCTCATAGGTACATTGTTGAAATGTTTCCTCTTCATCTCCTTTGTGTTAAGTGAATATTTCCCGGTATAGCATTTTAATTCCTTTAATGATTCTTAGCTATGTATTTTTAGTTATTTTCTTAGTAGTTGCCCTAGAGCTTACAATGTACATCTAAACCTATCAGAGTCTACTTCAGATTTATATTAACTTAATTGCAGTAAAATATTGAAATTTTCTTATATTGCTCCATTCCCTCTTTTTTTTTTTTTTGGTGCTATTATTGTTTTACATATTAAGGCCTATATATGTTACAACTCAGTAATACATTGTTATAATTATTGCTTTTTATAACAGTATGTCTTTTATGAAACGTAAGAGAAGAAATGAGAGTACAAACATATTTATAGTTTTTAAAATATACATATGAACCTTCCCATTTGCCAATCATGGTTATCTTCATTTCTTCCTGTGGATTTTAATTACTATCTGATGTCATTTCCTCATTCCAATGTAGTTTCATTCTTATTCCCTCCTTTGTGCTGTCATTATCAAATATATTTCTATATGTTACAGATCCAACAATACAAGTTTTTACATACTGTTTTATTTTAAATCAGAAGAAAAAATAAATACGTAATAATAATAATAATGTCTTTTATCATTACCCAGAATTAGTTTTACTAGAGCTATTTGGTGTTTTTATTTAGATTTAATGACTGGTGTCACTTCTTTTCAACCTGAAGAATTTCCTTTAGTATTCTTTATAAGGCAGCTCTGACAGCAATAAATTCTATCAGTTTTTGTTTATCTGAGACTGTCTTGATTTCACTTCCATTTTTGAAAGATAGCTTTGCTGGACATAATAGTTTTTCATGTTTTTTTTTTTTTTTCTTTCAGCACTTGGAATATATTGCCACACTGCCTTTTGGCCTCCATTGTTTCTGATATGAAGTTTGCTCTTAGTCTTATTATAGTTTCCTTGTACATGATGTGATTTTCTTGCTGCTTTCCAGATTTTTCTGTTTATCTTTGGCTTTCCACATTTTGACTCTGATGCTTCTGGATCTTTTTGCATTTGTCCTGCTTGGAGTTCATTCAGTTTCTTGGATGTGTATATTCGAGTTTTTCATCAAATTTGGAAAGATTTTAGCTATGATTTCTTTGAATATTTTTTCTGCTCCTTCCTTGCTCTCTTCTTCTTCTGGTGTTACATGTATGTTGGTGTACTGACTGATATTCCACATTTTTCTGAGAGTGTCTATTTTCTTTATTCTTTCTGTTTTTCAGATTGTGTAATCTCTATTGAGTTCTCTGATTTTTTCTTTTGTCCATTCAGATCTACTATTAAGTCCCTCTAGTGAATATTTTATTTCAGTTATTGAACTTTTCAACTCTAGAATTTACATTTGGGGTTTTTTTGTGTGTAATTTCTGTCTCTTTTTTATAGTCTCTATTTGATAAGTCATTGTTATCATACCTTCCTCTAAATCTTTAAACATGGTTTCCTTTAGTGATTTGAACATATCTATAATAGCTGCTTTGAAGTCCTTGTTGGCTAAGTTCATCATCAGGACCTCATCAAAGGTAGTTTCTATTATCAGCTTTTTTTTTCCTATACATGCATTACACTTTCCTGTTTCTTTGCATATCTCATAATTTTTGTTGAAGATTATACACTTTAGATAATATATTGTAGCACCTTGATGCTGATGCCCCCAACTTGGGATGTGGTGTTGTTCATTTGGTCATTTATTATTTTTACTGACTTGGCTAGACTAATTCTTAAAGCCCATTCCCACCACACATATAAGTGTGTAACTCTAATGTCCCTGCGCAGATTCTTTGCCTGATTTTACCTCTCTTCCTGGTTTCTAGGGGTCACTCTTGGGTCTGCGTGAACCACTTTTTAGTCAAAGGTCCTCGAAAGTTAGATATACACTCTTTACCATTAGAAGAGTGTGTGGCCGAAAGAGTGTTTTCACAGTCCAGGAAGTTTACAGTTTTGCCCCAAGTTCAGCCAGGGGCTAGTAGCTCAAAGTTTCCCTCACCATCGGCTCCTGAGAAGGCATGGCCTTGGGTATGCATGCAGTCTTGCAGACTACCAGGGAAGAGTGTAATTCTATTTTGAAGCTTGGATTCCTAGAAATCACCCTGGTTCAAAGTAACTTATTGTTTAGTCAGTATTGGGTCAGAGGTTGTGTTTAAGTCTCTTCAGGGAAGTAAGGGAAGTAAGGGGAGTAAGGTTCCCACATTTTGCTGACGGATCTGTGTGTGGCTTGGGTAATGCTTTCAAGTCTACTTCACATTCCACTTTGGTTGCTCCTGAGTGTGTGCAGGCACTTAAGCACAGCCTATTGGACCTCCAGGGATGACTGTGACCTGGGAGAGCTATCCTTGATTATCTCTTTCTCTACTGATAATAACATGGTCCTACCAGCTCCTCTTAATTGCTCTCTAACAAGATGATAGTCATTGTTTTCCACAAAACCCCCCAAAAGACATGAAATTCTCCATATTCTGTTCCAAATAAAGTCAGTTCCCGCAAGCAGAGTTGTGGGGTTTGATGTATTTAAAGCCCTCCTCCTTCCCTGGACAGAATGTCTGCACCATTTTACTAGAGCTGAGGGCTCTAGGGATGGTGCAGAGGGACAGGGAGTGAAAGGGAGTAGTCCCTGGTCTCATAAGCTTTCCCCTACTGGTGTGAAACGTCCACTCTACAAGCAAGCTGGGGCTGGGGCAGGGGCACTTGGGGCTCCTGTGTCCTTGGCCTGCAATGCCTAGAACAAGTGGGAGCTGGGTGAGAGATGGCAGCACCAATCCTCTCAGTTGCACCTGCCTAGAGCGGTGCTTGTGTGACATGGGCTGAGAGGGTGGAGAGGCAAGTGAGAAACTCTGGTAGCCTTTCCCCTCTGCCACTGGAATGAAACAGTAGCCCTAGACTAGGAGCTGGGGTCACACAGATCCACCACAATCCTCCAGCTTCCTATAGCTCCCACAGCCTGAGCCAGAGTTACGAAATGTTTGTGTGGGAACAAGCAAGACAAAAACTGAAGGGCTGAAGCCCCGTGGGGAGGACAAAGGTGCAGGGTGGGTGGAGAAGCAATATGGTGCCTGCCATCTCAGCTCAGGTCTGTGTTCATGAGAAGTGCCCCAAAGGGGCTGGAAGCCTGGTGCTTTGTCCCCAAGAAGCTCCCAGTTCTCTGGTGGCAGCAGCTTTCGGTTTGTGGGGGTAAAAAGGCTCTCCAGCAGCTAGGGAGCCTGCTGACTGCCAGAGATGTAAGACAGGAAGAAACAAACAGTTCCACCTACCCTTTTTCCTGGACTCCAAGCCTCTCATCTCAGGGGTTGACCTCTGCCAATATCTTGCTCCTTCTTGTTCTGCTCTGCAACTTCTTCCCATGGAATCTCTTGTAGGTTCTGGAACTTTTCCTGTTTTAAAGTCGTGTTTTAAAACAATAGTTTTCCCTATTGTCTGGAGAAAAGGAACAGAGTAGAGGCAGTAAGCCCCACACTAAAATACCCATAATTATTATTTACAAATGCAATGTCTTTAATGTGGCCTGATGCACAGGGTGCTCACGTATGTCAGCTTTGTTTCTCAGGGACGGGGGTCCTTTAAGAGGAGAACTGTACTCCAGTGAGAGGACCCCAGATATTCTGATATGCCCCCCAAAAAGCTGTCCTTGCTTGTCAACTTCATTTTTAACCAAGGTTTTGCAGCCAAGGCTTTCCAGCACCAGCATAGACAGACTGCCAGTCTTCTTCAGACTAGCCTGCTCCTCCCGTTAAGAAGCCATTGAACTTCCCGATCAGGGCCTGACCCAGTTCCCACCTTCCTTCCCACTCAAGGATTTTCCCTCTTTGCTTCAGGTTTCTCAGTCTCAATACTCCTCTTTGCAAAAGCACCTGCCAGTTCCAACTTAGGTTTTACTGCCTCTGCACCTACAACCTCTTCCTGTATTTATTATTGGCTCCTCTAAGTCTTGTATCACTTGTCCTGACCACCTGACCCCCACCCCCATTGTGATTTCCTCAATCCAGTTACCTCTGGACCTCTCACTGGCTTTACACTTCTCTTTTGGTTTCTCTGGCTGTATTTTCCCAAGACACCTAAGCTTGCTCTATATATATCCTGGTGTTTGCTTGCACTGGCAGCTAACACACACACGTGAATTTCATTCATTATTTATGCCTCCCTCCTGATTCCCTACCTGGTTCTGGTTCAGGGACTTCTTAAAGGGCCTTCAGTATCAGATCTCTGCCCTCTCCCCACAGTTCAGCCTATTCTAGATGTCTCACTTGTTTCCAGCTACCAGTGCCTGGTATTTACCTCAAATCTACTACTATCCTGTTATCCTGTGCTTTTAATTCTGGTCTTATTGTCCTACTTACCCTATATCCAGTTTCTTTGTACTAGTTGCTTACCCTGCTGTCTATATTCCAAAGCCAAAAATTAACCTCTATATCTCCATTTGCCCTAATGTTGCACAACTAGCAATTTGCCACTGTACTTAGCATTAAGTACAGCATACAGAGTAACCCAAAACAAAGAGGTCCTTAGTAGATCATAGTGGCTTCAAAATAAACCAAAGTATCTAGAAAAGTAGGGAATCAGACTATGATAAAGGGAAATATTATCTAAAAGAGTGCAAGCTCCATAAAGGCAAGGATGTTATTTTATTTATCACTGTATCCTTAGCACTTAAATCAATGCTTGGCACATAATAAGTTCTCAATGAATGTTCGTAGAATGAATGAATGAATGAAAACTAGGTTCAATAGAATTCAGCTGAAAGCAATGATTGGCAACAAAACACTTTTGCATTTATACCCCAATTAGTCAAGACTGCTTGATATATTGATCACATTCTTATGGTGTCATTGATTATTTTTAAGATATTTCTGTGGTCTTAGCACCTGGGGATAATGCATTCATTTATTCATTCTCCAGTGTCTACTCCCACCAGAATCTTAAATATTTTTTGCTTTAAACTCTACTCAAATCATTGACATCTGGAAATTTTGTTCAGCATGATAGAGCTAGTCCAACTCTGATCTTAGGTTCACCACTTAAACCATCATAACTTTGCCTGTTGAACTCAAAGGCAAGATAGGAGTGGCTTGGCGAGAGGCTTTGGTCCTTTGAAAATGGTGTTTTAGATAAGAGGATGGTTGGTCAGATCTGAGTTTTCATGTAAAGTATTTGTCGGGCTCTAATTATTAGCTCCACTAAGCATAGATGCTACTACTATTATGTATACTTTCCTGTACAGCTGTGAACACCTGTGTCAAGTACTGTATGTTCTTCCTAATGTGGGCAGGAATCTGCTTGATGTTTCTCTAAATTTGTGATGCTTTTAATCAATTTTCATACTTATATAAAGAAATGTAGCAAGCTTCAAAAGATGGCAGAGATGATCCACTCTGTGTAAACACCATTGGAGAAGAAGGTAATACATTTCAGCCAGTTTCACTTATTTTAAATTTCTGGCCACTAGTGTAAATAACTTCCATTTTCTCCCCAAAAGATTAACAAAAATTGATTTATTTTAGCCAGGTCTGGTAGGAGACCAGAATGCATCTCTTTAATAGGTCATATTATCATAATTTAAATTAATGTTCTTCCATGGATTTTAATATGACCATTTTTATCCCTGATGATCTTTGCAGTAACTTTTAAAGGGCTGAAATTTAGGATTTAGGAATCCCTGAGGAAAAGAGGTGCTAAGTTTAATTAATTTCATGTCATGCTTTTGGGTGTATGACATTCTTCAATTTTATTTCAGCCAAGAAAGACAGCAAGGTTACAGACGCTACCACCATTCATCTGACATCCTTGGTCCTGAGGTCCCTTCAGAGCTTTTGAAAAACTTTTCTTCATAAAAGTATCTAAACAATGATAATTTCCATCAAGAACACTTTTTATCATTATAGCATATCTGAATAGCTAACATGTCACAATATTATAAGTAACTCCATGCACAAGCACAGCGTGGGAGGGGGAAGCCAGGCAACACCTCTCCCACCTACCAGCTCTCTGTATCCTCCCCTTGTCTAGCCCATCCCTTACTTGCGTCCATCCTGAATACTTATGACCAGACCTAATTCTGGGTCTAAGTCTGCTTTAACGTGCTACCTATGAATTGGAGGGTACCAAATAGTGGCCTTCCTACTTGGCTTGAAATGCATGGATCAAAATTGCAATCCAGGAGGCTAACTAATACAATTTTCTTCCTGAGATTCAAATTCACCATACAATTCCCGTATGTTAAGGGGGCTTATGCACAGAACTCCTCCAATTAAAGATATCTAATTCCTTAGGAGCATTAATTAATTTAACAACCAGTTAAACAATAATAAATCAGAACAGCTTCCCCAAGCCCACAGTTAAAAGCCATATTACTGGAGGGCAAACCCCTTGGAATTCATATAATCATTAGGATGGCCTGAGCTAGTATTCACTGAAACCCAAAACAGTGTTAACCACCACGAGTCCTGACTTAGACCCAGCCCCCAGATAGGACACAGAAATGAAGTAGAAATCCCCAGCAGTGCAGGAGGTTTACAACCGGTGGGGGGGAAATAGTGTTGAGGCTGGTGCATAAATACATGTTCAGGCAGATTGCTCCTGAGTGGCAGGAAACAAGATGGAGAACAAGGAAAGGAAGAAAACGAACCAGGCCAGATGGTAGAGATCTATGTCAGCCAGTCTGCAGCTCAAGGATAGATATCTAAGGTGAAGCAGATTTCATGCTGAATCAAATTCTCAACTAATTTATCAAGGTGTTTAAGGAACCTGCCCTTTGAAAACTCTACTCAGTTTGTATTTCCTTTCTTTGTTTCACTTTGTTTTACATCTTTTATTTTTTCTAGCTCCTAAGACCCATCGGTCTCCTGAATAGCCTTCAATATCTTATGCCAGCATTCCACCCAATAAATTACCATTCCCTAAATCTAAGATCTGAGATACGAAACAGGTGGCCTTAGATGGCGCATTCCATTATGCCCATCCCAATCTATTTCACATGCTTCAGAAGACAGCTAAGTAAACTTTATGCAGCCTTTGATTTCATGAACAGGAACTACCAATGGTGCAAGCTGAAGGAGCTAACTCCAGATGTCAGTCAAATGCTCCTTCAGTGTCTTCATGGAAATGAGCCTGAAGAATCATAATAAATGGGAAGGAAAGGATTCTTAGCAGAGAATATTCCCTTTAAATATCAGTATCAAATAATGCAGTAGTTTCCAACATGTTACAACCACTTATGCAAGAAAAATTTTCTTCATAACCCTCAATCATAAACGAGATAAAGGTATGTATGCTCTGGTTGAAGTGGCCCTTAGGGACCCATAATTTCAAAGTGTTTTTCTCCCCTTAGCACCTTTTCCCCCTTTTTCTTCCCTAGCAGCTGCTTCTGAGATATATGTATAGAACCCCAGGGCCATTAAAAAAAAGATTTGAAAAATAGTGGCTAGCAGTTAAATGTACAGGCTTCAGAATCAAGAAATCTTAGTTTCAAATCCCACTTCTTCTATTTATCACCTGTGTGAATTTACACAAATTAACCTAAGCTTCTATTCCTCATCTAAAAAATGCAAACAGCAATAGCAACCTTAAGGGCTGTTTTGGAGGTTAGATAAGGTAACATATGTAAAATATGTAGCATTGCCTGGCCTACAGTAAGAATTCAATAAATGTCAGAAGAGGGGAGAAGGAGAGGGGTAAAAACCTACCTATCAGGTGCAATGAACACTATTCGGGTGATGAGCACACTAATAGCCCTAACTTAAGCATTAGAAAAGATATCCATGTAACAGAAACATTTGTACCCCCTTAATATTTTGAAATTTTAAAAAAAGAACTCTAAGAACTCTAACAAAGAGTTTTGTAAAAATGAAAGCAAGAATTTGTAACTGTTCCACTTAAAATCTTCTAGAATATTGTTTCCCAAATTATATTCATTATCCCCATGACATATTTCATGACTATAAAGCCTTGTGGTCAAATCTATTAAGAAGATGCCACGCCTAATAAAACCCCCTAGAGACTCACAATGCGTAATCAGGGCCAAGTGTCTTGGGCAGGGGTCTACACACAGGTAAATTTCATGTTAGCAAGATGCCTCTTGCTGGAGAGTGGGGAATGGGATAGGGCAGGCACGACTGATGGCAGGGACACTAGTTAGGAAGCCACCACAGCAATACAGGGGGGAGATAATGATGACTTGACCCAGGGTGGAGTGAGGAAAAGCGATCAGATTCCAGAGCGAGTGGGGGAGAGAGCCAGGGATATGACAGGGTCAACAATGAAACCCAGGCATCCAGCCCAGACAAATGGACCAGTGAGGGTGCCATCAATGGAAATGGAACACAACAAGAGCAGGACCAGATCGAGGGGAGATGAGTTTCACTTTGCATTAGTGAGTCTGAGATGCACAGTTTACAGACCTTTTTCACTGCAAGTGACAGAAACCCCATTCAAACTAGAGTAAAAAGAGGATATATTAACTAATATAACTGGGATAGAGAGGGGTGACTCGGCCTTGGGAGTAGCTGGCACCGGGGACATGCACCACTCTGTCAGGGCCACTTTTCTCTGCCTATTCCCTTGTGTCTGCCTGAGAGTTGACTTCTTTCTCTCCTCCTGGGGATGAGCCACAGCAGCTCCGATTTAAAGCCTAATAATCAGAGAAGAAAAAAATAACTCTTCTCCACCAACGTGTCAGGAGAATATCATGGGTGAGACCTCAGATTGGCCCAGCAAGGGCCAGGACGGCTGTGATTCGCATGGGAAAGGAGCAATTCTCCCAAAGCATAGGTTCTATAACCAGGAGGAGGAGAAATGAATTTAGGGAGGGAGGGAGGGAGGGAGGGAGTGTTCACTACTAGGTACCTATGGGTCATCCAAATGACATTGTACGTTAAGAAGTTAAATGCATGAGTTAATATTTAAATATAACTTTTTGAAGGATGTTTATTCAAATGCTATAATAATATTGAACGCTCTGCTATATGGTTCTATATTCTCTTATAACAATTTCGATGACTAATATTAGGAGAGCTCCTTGCCATTTACAAAGCCCTTTCTTTCCCTCTGTAACCATCATAACAGTGTATGAAAGGAGGGTCTACCACCCCCACTTTACATGCGAGGCTAAGCTAAGATACAGAGAGGTTAAGTGGATAGTGGAGCCAGTACACAAACCCAGGCCTTTGGATATTAAATTTCATGTGTAATGTGGTCACAAATTTAATGTACACAGCTCTGAGGTACAGATCTAGCCTTGCTAATACCTACTCACTTTTGGGGGGACTAGGGAAGGGAGGACGGAGGAAGGCAGTTAACTATTAGCTCTGTTTGGTTAAAACTTAGCCTACACAGATAATTTAAATAGTTATTTTAGGAAGGGTCTGTCTTTGAGGGAAAAATAAAGTGTACACTGGCTCTGCCTCCCCTCCAAGATGGCAGCTCATTGCAGGGAATGAAGCATGTGGTTCATAGAAATGTTTGATTAAGGGAGGACAGTGTCCTTCCACCCTACTGGACCCTGCGGCAAAGTCCCTTGTCCACTCTGTGGCTGGTGTTACTTCCTTTCTGCTTGGCCAGAGACCAATACCACCCTGGTTAAGTGGGGGAACCCCTCAGCTCTCTCTGATACTAGAGAACCCTCTGAGATCTGAGTGCCCCTCCCATATGCCTTGACCTGGGAAATACTCTGCAAACCTTGCTCAAAGCCACTTCACCCCCAGATAGAGCCACTCCTATGAAAAAATGCCTTAGCTGGACTCTCAGCTAAGTCTGGGACCTGTCTATACTACAGGGGACTTGAGGAAGGCTTAGAAAAACTAAAAATTCAAAGCTTCTGAGCCTGACCTTACAGCCAACCCCAAATTCTTTTTTAGTTTGGTGACATCCTCAGTTGGTGTAGACCAGCTTAAGAGACAAGTTCCAACTAAGGAGCATGGCTGGGAGAACCCCCTTCCCTCTGGGTCACCCTCACTTCTCTGAAACTCCTCCCCTTTCTGGGCTGAAGCCGGGCAAAGAGAAAAACAGGAACACACGCTCTCCTGCCCCTTTCCTCCTCTCTCTTTCCCCTCCATCTTCTCACATGCCCTGGATTGGAAAGTGTGAGGCTTTCGCTAGATCAGTGCTTCTCAAATTTTAGTGTGCATCAGAGTCACTCAGAGAGCTGTTAGGAAAAAAAAAAAAAAAGGATTGCTGATCCCTATCTCTAGAGTAAGTCTGAGGTGGAACTGGAGAATTTACATTTCTAACAAGTTCCCGAGCAATGCTGATGCAGACCCTGCTGGTCTGAGGACAGCTCTTTGAGAAGCAGTACTGTGCATCATGCTTCCCCTCCAGACTGGCAGCCAAACCTCACTGCAAACAAAGGGATTTGTCCTACACCTTTAAAAAACTCTGTGATCTGAATCCTGTCTTGCATAAGAGTGTTTTCTCTACATATTAAGAGAACTGTGATATGAATTTTACAAGCTTAGATTTGTTAGATTAATTTAGCAGTAAATCCTTTCTCACAGCACAATGCCTGATTTTCGAGCCTGTTGTTTTACTGCATTCTATTTTGCATGTCAGGAGCTGAACGTTGCCCCGTACGTTCTTTTTGCGTTTCTTCCGTAACCTTCCTAACATACCTGCAGGCGGATGAATACCCTTAGCTGAATGAGGAGAAAGTCATGAACTCAGAAAGTAAAAAAAATCACATTAGAATATTTTCAAAAATATACCTCTTAGTATACCTCTTAGTTGTATTCTTTTGCCACTGGAGTTGTAGGAAAAATATTTCTTCCAAATACATTTTTCCCTTCAGTTAGAGCTGTATACTCATGGCACCTTCTCTTGTGACATAGAAGCTCAGTGCTTAATTGTAGGCTCCTTTTTAGCTGTATCTTTTACCTAGATATTTTCTAGATAACCATCCCTCAACCAACTTTTTTGTCCTCTTCATTCCTGGATTCCTGTTCTCTTGCCTGTTTATAAAAATTTTAGGAAAAAAAAGCTAAAATTTTAAGGTGTCTATATCTTTCATCGCTCACCAGCACAAACACCACAAAAGTTTCTTTTGAAAAAGTCATCCTTTCTCTGCCATCCTGAAGGGAGGAAAGGGAAGGGATCTATGTCTAAGTTCAGTTTCATGAGAAAGAATCAGGGTCCTAACCAAGAATGATGTGGTGTCAGGAGAGGCCCTGCCCTAAATGTAAGGGTACAAAGACAGAAGGGTTGCTTGGGGACTAATTGGGCAACTATCCCTCTCATGGCTAAAGGGGAAGGGGGCGGGAGAGAGCAGAAGGGGCAATCATGATTGGCATAGTTCGAGGGCTTCCTCTAAAAGCCCCTCTGCTCCCAAAGTGCTCCTATTCCCAACACCATGGATTTTTTTTTTTTGAGGCTGTTGTTGGTTTCCTTATAAATGCCAATACTCCTGGTAGGTATGTCACATCCAGAACAAGAACATTTTTGATAGGACAAAGAGGTAGAGGAGAGTGCAGCTCATGAATGCTACCCAGAATAGGCAAACCCAAGTTTGGGGTCCCCTGGACAGCGTGAACCTGCAGGAGAACTGGGCAGAGCTGGAGCTAACACTCCAAAAGGAGCAGAGGCAGGGGCAGTAGCCTAGACACTGATGAAGCTCCGAGGCTGCTAAAATGGCAGCATCTCAGTGACAATCAGGACCAGAATCCCAGCACTGCACACTGGGGCTCCATTCACATCTGAGGCTCATGACCCTGGAGTTATACAGTGCACAACCTGGGCAGCCATATGCAATAGCCCGTGTCCTTTGGAAGCCAAAATAAATCACCACAAGGAGGAGAAACAGAGTGCACCTGAGCCTCAGTCTCTCATTCTATGTAGAGTAAAGCCTCCTTGGGAAAATACTGAATCTCAAGAATTGCCAAGCTAGACAAAAACAGGCACATCTCTTGAAAAGCCTAATTTATGAGGTTAACTGCCAAAATTGCACAGAGCCTTCAGGCTGAACAAGGACAAAAACATTCAGCCTTCAACTGCTGGCTTTGCTCACCTAAAGCTTTCAAAGAGAATCAAATAAGAGCCAAAGACCAGCAGGAAAAAAAAAATGTTTTTCCACTGAATCCTAGAAAGGGCCACAGTAGACAGGACCCCAATTAGAGGTAACTGACCCATTCTACTACGTAGCTGAGACAGCCTCCTTCCAGAGATTTCTATAGTTTCTCCCTCTTTTCCAGAAGGCCACTGAGCGCCTGTCTAGGACTTGGGTGTCTTGCTGCACTCCACCAAGCTGCTATTCACTGTCCACCAAAGACCACTGTTCAAAAACAATGCAGCAAAATTGTCATTAGCAGTTTATAGAAAGACAGCTGTGTCCACAAGTGAATTTTTCCCCCAGTTGTGCTATAAACTAGGCTAATTAGCCAGCTCACCTTGGGCAAGGCACTCCTCTCTGGGCCTCAGACTATTCATCTGAAGAATCAGGGATCAAACTTGGTGCCACCTAAGGGTCTTTCCAGCTGCATTATGTGTAAGATTCTCTAGAGTTCTTTCCGCATCTCTCCTGCAATAAACTATACAAGCTTACCATTGCTCTTACTTGACAAAGGCAAGAGGCTCTGCAAAGGCAAATGCAGCAAGAAAATCAGACGCCTGATTCTCACACAGCCTCTCCTCTAGAATTTCTTTGTAAAAATCATCTTCAGTGTCTTTCACTAAACATCAGGCACAAACTGCAGGTAAAAAAGTTGAACAAAGCTACTGTCCATCAATCTATGAGGCTCTTTTGAGCTGAAGCAATTTGCTCTTCCCCTTTTCTGTGTACAGCGAGACCTTTCTCTGAGCCTCTCCCAAGGTACAGGCAAGCAAAAGGCAGAGGCCTCTTCTCACCTTACCTAGGCCCCCCAGGGCATTTCAGCGACCCCTCCGCCCTTTCAGTTCAAACACGAGTTAACAAGCCTCCGCGTGGGCTTCTTCACAACCTCTCAAACTAGGGGCAGAGCCGACTGCAGCTTGCCACGTGGAAAATGGACAAAGCCACTGCAGAAAGACTTTGTGCTTTCAGGTTCTGAGATGTGATGATCAATAAGAAGCTCTTTTAGGTGTCTCGGGTCCTACCTTTTAAACTTTCCATTCATTCTGGGATGAATTAGGGATGCTCCAGGGAGGCGTCTGCTTTTCCTGGGCTTTTGCTTTCTTGGAAGCTGCAAAGGATGCTCTTGAAATTCCTACGGCATCCCTGATTTTTTTGGGACAGCATCACCCCAAACCATTGAACAAGCTCTCTCATAAAGAATAATAGTAAGGTGGCAATACTATATCCTAACACACATTGATCAACTCCTATGTGTCAGGCACGTGCCTGGTACATCCTCAAGTTATCCTCACAACAACTTTATGAGGTTAGTATTGCCCTTAACTCCACTCTATAGATGATAACACTGGCTGGATGTCAGAAAGGTTAATTTGCCCAGTGTCACACAGCTAGCAAGCAGAGTTGAGATTTGTCTTAGTCTGTTTGTGCTGGGGTAACAAAATACCCTAGACGGGGAAATTCATAAAGAAAAGGAATTTATTTCTCACAGTTCTGGAGGCTGGGAAGCCCAAGATCAAGACTCCAGCAGGTTAGGTTGACTGCTGAGAGCTGGTCTCCACTCCCCACGGGGTACCTTGTTGCTATGTCCTCCAGAGGGGAGGAACACTGCATCCTAAGGGCAAGTGAGCCAAACACTGCATGAAGCCGCTTTTTTGTTTTTCTTTTAAATTTTTTTTTATTTCAAAATATTAATTAAAGGGATACAAGTATTTTTGTTACATGGATATCTTGTACAATGCTTAAGTCAGGGCTTTTGATGTGTCCATCACCAGAATAGTGTTCATTGTACCCAATAGGTATTTATTTCAGAATATTACAGGGGTACAAACTTTTTGGTTACATGATTTGCTTTTGTGCAATCTGAGTCAAAGTTATAAGTATGCCCTTCACCAGATAGTGTGCACTGTACCCGTTAGGTGTGATTTTACCCATCCCCTCCTCCCCCCTCCCACCTAATTGATTTCCGTTCAGTTTTACTTTATATGTGCACATAAGGGTTGATTAATTAGTTCCAATTTAGTATTGAGTACATGTGGTGTTTGTTTTTCCATTCTTATGATACTTCACTTAGAAGAATGGTCTTCAATTCCATCCAGGTTGTTACAAAAGATACTAGACCACCATTTTTTGGTGGTCTGAATCCCTTTTGTAGATTATCTGTTATTTACATAGTCCTTCACTTATTCATTGTGCAAATGTTTTTGATTATGTATTACATGCTAATCATGAAAAACAGAAAATACAGCCAAAAATCAAATATGTAATTATGCCCATTTTACAAATGGGAAAATAGAAATTGCCTACCATCTCACATCTGGTGAACAGCAGAGGTAGCATTTAATTCCAGGTCTTCCTCTTACTGAGATTTGGGCCCTGCCTTGTTCTTGCCAATACTCTCCTCTCCTTGACCTTATGTTGTTTTCAAATGACAACCAATTCTCCAACTCCCTGACACCAAGTGAGTGTCCAGTTCAATTTTGACACATACTACCTGGAGTTAGCTCAGACCCCACAGGTTAAGGACTCAATCCCACAAAATACCAACTGCAAATGCAGTCCCTGGGATACCTGCATTTCTGCCCAATCAATTACAAATTCCATGTATCCTGAGGACTCCATGACCTGTCCTCAGGTTCAATAATTTGCTAAAATGACCCACAGAACACAGGAAAACTCTATATTTATGATCACAGTTTTATTACAAATGCTAAAACTCAGGAACAGCCAAATGGAAGAGACACATGGGGCATGGCAGGGTTGGGAGGGGGAAGCGTGGGGCTTCCATGCCCTCTCTGGGCCCACCACCCCCAGCACATCAGTGTGTTTATAAACCCAGAAGATCCCCTCACCTTGTTGTTCAAAAGTTTTTGTCAAGGCTTTATTATGTAGGCATGACTGATTGAATCACTGGCCACTGGTGATTAAACTCAATCTCCAGCCCCCGCCCCTCCCCAGAAGTTGAGGAGTAAGGCTGAAAGTTCCAACCCCCTAATCACAGTGTGTGGTCGACCATCCCTTGAAACTATCTGAGGGACTACCTTGAGTCACCTCATTAGCATAAATTCAGATATCATAGAAAAGGGCTCCTTAAGAATAACAAAAGATGCTCTGATCACTCAGGGAATTCCAATTTCTGAAGCTCTGTGCCAGGAACTAGGGTCAAAAATCAAATATATATATATATATACATATATATATATATATATATGTGTGAGATAGCATATATAATATACTTTATATACTGTGTATATTTCTATGAATGCTTCCTGGTTCCCCATCACTGTATCTGAACACCTGTCAGGGCAATCCATCTGCTTACCTGGAAACTCTCCCTCCTACTGGACTAGTCTTGCCCTAGAACCCACAACTAGCTGTTCCCCATCCCTCCCCCCCATCCCAAGGCTGCCTCACTCCAGGGACCTGGTCTCCTTCCAGGACTCTGTGCCTATCGGAGTTAACTGTGTCATGTTTTGCCAGATACCAGTGTGACCCAGACATGCTCAAAGGGCATTTGACTTTGGCAGTTATGGACTTGGTAGGCCACAGGTTTTGTTTGGTATT
The DNA here is from genome assembly GCF_020740605.2 of Lemur catta. Lineage (NCBI taxonomy): Eukaryota > Metazoa > Chordata > Mammalia > Primates > Lemuridae > Lemur > Lemur catta. The sequence goes on from NC_059134.1 coordinate 29,797,542, forward strand.
GAAAAGGTTAGAGAAAGAATTGGGTCAGTATGAATCACAGCAAGAAAAAAATCTATAAGAGTGTTATACTTGGAGAATATTACTATCCAGTATTATTAGAACACCTAGCTGGCCATGTTAGCTAGGGCTGTATCAGCGTTTCCATTATAAATCCTATTTTCAAGGGTTTATGACTTGCTGTAAAAATTCAATCGAGGCTGAAAAGCCACATACTGAGTTTGCAGTGCAAGAAGCAGTTTGATTCAAAGAAAAGATAAAAAGTTGAGAAGAAACAAACAGAAAATGGAAAAAAGAAAACAGGTTGTTTAAAAAGAAGAAAGCTAGAGAGTTGTCCTGCTTTTGTGCCCTCGTGTGAATTAAAGATGATTTTGGTTTTAGATTTGAATTTTCACAGGTTATTAACACTCATGTGGAAAGAGGCCTATGGGGATACTGAAGCCAAATGCATTTAGCGCCATGATGTGTTTTCCAATTGGGAAAGCCATGCTAGCAGCAGGTGTAAAGCCTTGTTCCACAGGGCGCCCTGTGGGGAGCAATGCCTCTGCCTCACAGACTGTGTTCATGAAAACTCTCCAGGGACACACATTGAATCTTTGCTGGTTCAGTAAAAGGCAGGTGTGATAGCTAAATTTATGTGTCAACTTAACCAAGCTAAGGGATGCCCAGAAAGCTGGTAAAACATTATTTCTAGGTGTGTCTGTGAGGGTGTTTCTGGAAGAGATTAGCATTTAAATCAGTAGCCTGAGTAAAGAAGATCCACCCTCACCGGTATGGGTGGGCACCATCCAATCTGTTGAGGAGCCAGATAGAACAAAAAGGCAGAGGAAGGGTATGAGCAATCCCCCTTCTGGAGCTGGGACATCCATCTTCTCCTGCCCTTGGACATCAAAGCTCCGGATTGACTGCCTGTACCCTCCCCCATCCCTTGTTCCCAGGTTTTTGGCCTTAGACTGAGAGTTACACCATCCATCAGCTCCCCTGCTTTTCAGGCTTTTGGACCCAAAACTAATTACTCCACCAGTTTCCCTGGTTCTCCAGCTTGCAGATGACATATCATGAGACTCCTCAGCCTCCATAGTGGCATAAGCCAATTTCTATAACAAATTCCCTCTTAAATGTCTATATACACCCTATTGGTTCTGTTCTCTGGAGAACCCTGACTAATACAGCAGGGCACAAGAGATGCTCAGTGAGCTTATACTTTCTGATGTATACTTTTTCTAATTGGAAAAGGTAAATTATGTTCCAATTAGTCATTTCCTAAAAATAAAGCAATCATTTATGTGCGTGTGTCTCTTTCTCTCTCTCTCTCTCTCTCTGTCACTCTGGAGAGCATATTTTGAGGCAGGCACCCAAGATTTCCTTACATCTGTGATTATTTATCTAGTTATAATTTCATTAAAAATGGCCCAAGAGACACTTGCCACTTTTGCAAGCATTACCCCTAACCCGTACTTCCCAAGGACAGGACTCTTGTGTTAGTTCAGAAACAACAAGTGCATGCTTGGAATACACAACTCCCCAGAATCTACCCTGAATACTTTGATAATAGGTCTTTGCCCCCAATTTTCAATAAATAAATCTTCAAGCAGTTCAAGGGAGTAAGAGGAAGACAACAAAAAGTCTTTGGGTCCAGACTTTCTCCATGGGAGGGAGCTCAGAGGTGGCAATCTAATTGGAAGAAGAAAATGGAATTTGTCTTGAGGCTGTGGTTACACAGTAAGCCATCATACTGCTACGTAGCTCATTGGATTACTTGGGGGAGCTTTAAGGCAGTGCTGATGGAAATAATGTGGGGAACATTAATGCCTGTGCAATCCTTGTTGCTGTTACAAAAGTGCGATTCTGTATTCAGGAGGACACTCCATCTGAAACTCATAGTTTGATCTCAAGTAGAAGGGTTGGGTAAAAGGCAAGTGGAATGGAATTTGTTTTTAACTTCTGTGTCAGACAATATGACGGTTGCTTTCTATACATTATTGCTTGTAAACCTTATAAAAACCCCATGATTTAGATATGAATATAAGGCAAACTCATCGACGTTAAGCCACAAATAAAGTGGCAGAGGCAAGACTGAATCCACACCTTTCTGACTCGATGGCCCTTGATCTTTCCACATCAGCTCCCAGCAATACTTGGATAAATTGGAGAAATTACAGAATAGAAATGAATTGGAAATGGTCTGAGAGTTTCAACCTTGATGTCATCTGGGATAGGAATGGGGAGAGGCCTGGTAATCACCTTCACAAAGGAAGGCAGACTTTAATTATGCTAATGCCTCAAATGTAGAAGAGTAAGGTTAAGTTCAGAATATAAAAAGCTTCTGGGATTGTTAAAAAAAAAAAAAAAAGCATCTAACCATCTTTCTAATTATATATAAGCAGTCTTCCTCCCAACTCTGAAAGATAAGAGCTTCCCATTGTTAAAGGCAATGTCGGTAATTAAGCTATTGTCTCCTGGCTCCTGACCCACCCTGCTGTACTCTGCAGGTGTCCCAAAAGTCTCCATACATAGGGAAAATGGGAAATTTTAGCTAAATGTACCTTTATTTACAAAATATTCATTATAAAGTTTTTCAAAGTTTTCCCTTTGTATGGAGACTTTTGGGACACTCTGTACTTTACAGTGGGGCAGAGACCTGCAACCACACCTCTACTTTGCCAGCTGGTGCCCCATTAGGCCCCGCCGACAGGAAGTGGTAGCAAGGAGGTGGGAGGGGCCTTCTGCCTCCTTCCTGTCTGCTTTCCGTTCCTGCAGCAGTAGTCGGTTCCAGTTTCAAATGCTTCCCACGTTCCCAGAACCAGCCTTATTGCACCCCTCTGCGCCACCAGCACCACCAGCCATCTAGGGCCTCTTCTCCTAGATTCTAGATTCTAATAACCCCAACCTCTTGCCTCTGTTCCCCCAGCTCTAAACGTAATTAGTACCTTTCTCCTAAAGCTGCTACACCTATGTTACTAGCGTCCTTTTTGTCTTAACTATTTAAATACTTGCTTAACAAGTTCCTTTTATTAAATTCTCTCTTCAAATAACTGGTGTGGTTTATTTTTCTGAATGGGCCCTGACAGAGACAAAGCCCTCTGAAGGAAGCCTCTTTAACCTGTTTCTAAAGTGGAATTCTCCTTGCTGTCTGAAAGTTCTTTTTTATACTGTGCCATATTAAAAATTAATCTATTCTGTCTCTAGCATTTAATATGTGACTTTAAACATGGTAACTTAACTTTTCTAAGGCTTAATTTTTTCATCTCTAATACTAGGGTATTAACATCTACCCAGTAAGGTTATTGTGAGGACTGAATTAAATAATCTATGTAGAACCATCTAGCACAACAGCTGGTGCGTACAGATGCTTGTGGTGAACATATTTGTGTCTGCTCAGCATCTCTATATTTGACGAATCACCTCCCCAATCCCAAGGTAATCCCAGTCCATACCCATTTTTTGAGAAGAAGCTAATCCTTCAACTCCAGATAGACACATGGTTTAAACATGTTCAATTAAAGTAATTCATCACCATGGCCACAGAGATTTGTCCAGGAATAGACCTATGTTCCAAGTCAGGTCAATCAGTCATCATGATTATTCCAGGGATTATGGGGAAAGTATGCTATTTTTTTCTCGGATACCTAAATTGTAAAATCTTACAAACCCAAGATTCCAAAAGCCATCTTTCCCCATCACTAGGATGACTAACTAGCCCATTTGGCCTAGGACTTTCCTGGTTTTAAATCTAGAAATCCTGCATTCTAGGAAACCACTTAGCCCCAGGCAAACTGAGATGATTGGTTACCCACCATGATGAAAGCCTTCAAGAGAATATAGCCCCTACAGAAGAAAGCAGGCATTTCTCCAAAGAAGATATATAAATGGTCAGCAAATACATGGAAATTTACTCAACATCATTAGTTATTAGGGAAATGCAAATCAGAACCACAGTGAGATACCACTTCACATCTACTAGAAAGGCTATAATCAAAAAAGGGGAGGGAGAATAATAAGTATTGGTGAGGATGTGGAGAAATTTGGACCATTGTGTATCGCTGGTGGGAATGTAAAATAGTTTAGCCACTGTGGAAAACAATTTGGCAGTTTCTCAACAAGCTAAATATAGAGTTGCCATATGATCCTGTAATTCCATTCCTAGGTATATACCCAAAAGAACTAAAAATAGGTGTTCAAACAAGTACGTATTCATAGCAGCACTAATCACAATAGCTAGAAAATGGAAACGGCACAGCCTAAATGTACAACAATAGATGAACAGATAATATTATTGAACCATAACAAAGAATGAAGTACAGATACTTGCTACAATGCAAATGAACCTCCAAAACACTATGCTGAGCAAAAAAAAAAAAAAGCCAGACACAAAATGTCACCTATTGTATTATTCCATCTATATGAAAATCCATTTATGTGAAATATCCAGAATAGATACATCCACAGAGACAGAACAGAGATGGTTTCCAGGAGATAGGGAAAGGGCAGAATATGGAGAAACTGCTTAAATGGGTAAGGGGTTTCCCTTTGCAGTGATGAAATGTTTTGGAACTAGATAAGAGGTAGTGGTTGCATAACATTGTGAAGGTACTAAATGCCACTTAATTGTTCACTTAAAAATAATTAATTTTATGTGCTATGAATTTTGTCTCAATAAATTACAGAAAGAAGGAAGGGAGGAAGAAAGAAAGTGAAAGAAAGGTGGGTCAACCAGGAGACAGAGAGAGAAGAAACTGGGTCTTGATGACATGACTGAGCACCTGGATCAAGCCTTCCCTGAAGTTGACAACCCATGATCTTCTCAGTTAGAAAAAAAAAGGACAATAAATTCTTTTTTTACTTGAGTAAGTTTGAGTTGGGTTTCTCTCTTTTTCAACCAAAAATTCTGGATCATAATGCCCTCAATTAATGATAATTAACTGAAAGCCCAGAAACCACTAAAATTATACTTTCAATGTGTTCTGACTGCAACAGAAGTACAGTATAGAGTATCACTGGCCTAACTAGAAAACCCATTCATGTAGCAGAAAACTCTCAAGTACTCTTCAACTGTCTCTTTTTCAAGCTCAATAGTTCCAGTTGTTTCAACCTTTTGAAGCATTGCTTGAAAAGTCCTTTTTGACTGCTATCTAAACCAGAATAGCACGTAATATTTTAGAAAATTCCTTGACATAAGTCAAAGATATGGGGTATAGAACTTCCCATTTATATCAACAAAAGAAATGACCGATGTGTCTCACCAAAGACATTTCTCCATCTCATGAATACAAAATAGTCTAAAAATAAATCCTCTTGCACCTCAGATGTTCTCACTCCTCCCTCATAATCACCTTGATGTTTCCTATGTATTATTAGTGAAGGGCTAATCACATTTTAATGTTGTAGGCTGGGGGTTTAATTGTTAGTATGTAATTGAATGGCTCTAAGTGGAGGGAAATAATTGTCTCCGTGAAAATTTGATGTGATTCAGTCAGGTATCAGTGTGGATCTCAGAATATCCCTACAGCCCACAAGTTCATTGTTTGCTAATTTTCTATAAGAGACTGGATTTTATTAACTTTTCTTGCCCTCCATGGCTAGCTTAATCACACAGAGATTAGCATGGGACTTGGGTTAACATAAATTCCACCACGGGTGAAGTCCTCAGATGTGCTGCAATTAGAGGAAACCTGAGAAAATGCTGAAACAAGCACCACATGTACTCGCCACCAAATTGGTACCAGCTGATCAACACTAAGGTGCTCACATGGAAGTAATATTCCCTGGGTGCCAGTCAGGTGGGAGGGGGGTGTGAGGCTGGGTAAACTCACAACTAATGGATGCGGTGCACACTGTATGGGGGAAGGGCGAGCTTGTAGCCCTGGCTTGGGCAAGGCAAAGGCATTATATGTAAGCAAAATGTTTGTACTCCCATAATATTCTGAAATTAAAAAAAAATACAGAATCCACTTCCATACCCATCAGCAATAAACTGCCATTTTGAGATGTAGCTTAAAATAAGTAAAAAAAAGAAAAGAAAAGAAATATGGTAGAAATCATTATGCCCATTTTATAGTTGTATAAATCTGAGCAGCAACACAAGGTATGACAGCCCAAAATAAAAGCAAGATCTCTCATAAGCCACATAGTGCTCTATTCATGCATTTATTCAGTCAGTCAAACCATACTTACCAGGGCTACTTTTGTAGGGAATGCTGCAGAATGTGATTCTAGAACCTCCTTATTAGAGACATAAAACCTGAAAGAGCATTTCAGAGCCTCATAGTTAACAGATGTCAGTTGCTGGAATAATAAAACAAATACTACATACCAAAAACCTGTAGTGATCAAAATTAATAATAAATCATATCGAGATTCATGTTATATCTTCCCTGTGCAGTAAGTAGAATCATACATTTATGAGATACTTTTCTCAGGCCAAAGTTCAACAATCTTCCACGCTACAGGATTTGATATAAGGCCAGTTTATTTCACAGTCAACACCCTATGGCAATACCAGAAGAATAGAGAGAAAGAAGCAGTGAATTTTGTGTTTTTTATTTTGTGACCTGGTGGAGTTAAATGAAGAACAATATTAAGATGATATCAGCTGGGGTGTCAATCAATAATGGGTGTTAAGAAATCATTGGAAATGTAATGAGATAGAAAAGATGTATTTATAAGAACTCTTTTCAGGATGCTTGTCTACATAGTTGGAAAAAATATTTTGAAAAACCACTTAGGGTTGGAATAAGACTGTTGCCTGCCCCAAGAACATGTTTTAAGTAACATGAAATGGTGTATTCGTGATTGGGCTAATACAGAGATTTCTTTCTTCTAAGTTGGGTACATAAATATGAATTACTTAGAGTAGTAAGAAGAAGCTGAGCTTTTCACTCTCCATCCTTTCCCCAGGAGATAGGTCCTAGCCTCTGATGGACACAGATTTAAAAAATATCATACTGATAGAAGACATCAAATTATTAGCACATTCCTGGGATGCTCCTATGTTATAGCCCAGTCCTTCCCACATACACTCCTCTTGGGTCTGACAGAAGCAGGGTATACAAGGAAGGAATAGTACAAAATTGGATCCCAGGCACCCAAGGAGACTCCGCTCATTCCCAGTTAGCCACGTGACTGTCCAAACAATGGAAAGAGAATTAGGGATGCAAAGCACAGTGTGATCTCCGTGGAAACTTGGACATTCTTATGGTTAATCCTGTTCTGTTTCACTTGGGGTTATGATAAACACTTCATATAGTTAAAATCTCATCCAGTGACATTAAAAGTTACTAATTAAGAAACAAATAATTTACTAAGCTTTAACAATTAAACATCAAGCTGCTAACAAATAAAATGAATGTGAGAAGTCTATTATCAATGAGGAGCCCCAGCATCTCCTCTGTGCCCACCACGGAGTTGGGCACTGAGGAATCCAAAACTGAGAGAGCACAGCCTCTCCCTGCCCCTCCCTTCAATGTGCTTTCAGGGCACTGGCCCTCAGTCTGCGGAGCTACTGGGAGGAAATGGTAATTGTGGTAACCAATTAGGCACCTACTCAGCATTGCCTTTCCTGCTGGATTATATTGGCAAACTCAGCAGTTTGAAAGAACACTACACTTATTTGAACTCAGAAGACCCAAGTTCAGGTTCAACTATGATGCTTACTAGCTGTGTCGAAACCTTTGAGACTCATATAAATTGGAGCCAAAGGCAGAACCCCAAGATTCCTGATTATTCTGAGTGTTAAAACCAATAAGCAAAGCTATTTTCTAGGCTTTCAGTTACTTAAGGTTGGATGACATTGATTTCGTTGGTTCATCCATTCAACACATGTTCATGAGTGCCTACTATGTGTCATAAACTGTTCTAACACTGGTGACACAGCAGTGAATAGACACTCAGCCTGGGATCAGCAAACTACAACCCAAGGACAAACTGTTTTTGTATAGACCATGAGCTAAGAATGGATTTTCCACTTTTAAATGGTTGAAAAAAAAATGAGAGAATAATATTTTGTGATGCAATTATAAAAGTATATAATATTTGAATTTGAGTGTCCACAAATAAAGTTTGATTGGGGGGAAGAAAAAGAACTGAATGTGAATAGGCTTCAGCAATGGCCCCAGACCTTAGTTTTAATTCCTCCCCAGGTCTGTCTTTTCTCCATATGTAGAGTTTTTTGGGAATGTACCAGAAGTTCCTCAGGCCAAATGACTCAATTGTTCAACATTTATCATGCATCACTCTGCACTGGATCTGCAGCAGGTGCTGGAGACAAGGATGAATAAGATGAAGCATTTGCCCGTGGGGAGCTCAAAGCCAGGAGCAACCTCAGACAACTCAGCCGTAAGTGTCATAATGGAGATAGCCACAGAGATCCAGAGAAAGGAGATAAAAATTGCATAATCTGATTCCATTCAAGGATGATGACAATAAACCACACTGTGCTAAATCCTCTATGTTCATTATTTTCTTTCATCCTCTCAGCAACCCTATGAAGTATCAATAGCCCCATTTTATGAGTAATGATATGGAGAAATGTTTACCATTTTGTTCATAGCAGATGGTCAGAGAATTCTGCTGTAAGGAGAAAGCTGGCTTTGTTGGAAAGCTGTTAGATAAGCCCACTCATCCAAATCAAGAAGAATCAGCCTCCGTGGCAAGGATATTGGGCTGGGCACTAGATTTCCTTCAGAGGAGCAGAGAGAGCTACTTTACATAATAAAGGAAGGAAACAGTGACTGTCAAGAAAATCAGGGGGAATATAGTAAAAGCAGCAGAGCTCTGCACAGGGGAAGCATCAACAGAACAGAAGCTCTGGCTAAGCTGTAGGGGAAGGAGGGAACACAGAAGAAAAAGCAAGACTAACAGAGATTTTCCAAGAGGAATGCTGTGTGTGTTGGGAGGGACTTCTTCCTGTGACCTCATAGATACTGAGTAAATCTACTTGAATTTCTTGTGGAAACCAGTGAAGAAGATGAATTTGGGCTCAAGGTTGGCAAAGAGCTGGCACAGAGTCTGAATAACTGATGAGGGGACTGGCTGGCCTCTGTTTTAGAATAAAAATGGGGAAACTGGGACAAAAAGAGATTAAGCTAAAAGCCTAGACTCCGCTCCCTTTCGAGGTACAAAAATGCTGAGAGGCCAGAGAATTGTCTCTGCTTCTCAGGGATTGGTGAGATGAGTACATGGTCTCTAGTCACAGGCTGAAATGGTCACCCTGGCCAAAGGGTATGTGGAAATCCAAAAGTCCCAGCTTTCCAAAAGTGAAAGATTTGAGAGTCAGAAGGCTAAGATCATAGGAAGACATCATATGAGCAAAGGGTTTTTAGAATGGAAGCATTTCTGTGGCCCTGAAAAAGAAAGAATGAAGTTTCATGATCCCCCCACACCAAGTCTCAGTGAAGCAGAAATGCTGAAGCAAATCACCATAGAAAAGTGAAAAAGCTGAGAAGAGGGAAAAGAATGGAAAATTAAAGGTCTCGTGGGCCAAGAACCTGAGATGAGACAAGAGCTGAAATTCAGGGTGGGAAATGAGATGTTATTTAGTGGTGGAAAAATAATTGTGAGAACTTGTTCTACATAAATATTTTGAATATCTTTTGTAAAATCTGTAGAGACAAGTTTTACCTCCAGGAAGAGATGGAATTTGTGGCTAAAAGAAAACAGAATTGTTAAAGGGATTGAGAAGTTGAACAGGGAGCCCAATTCTAATTCCATGGCCTCTACTTCCATAGAAGTAGAAACTTTTATTTGGCTTTTATGCTGAGAAATGGGATTAAAGGAATTTGCACAGTTATCATTAAAAGAAGCTCTGCTGTCTCTGTTACCTTAGAGCATGGAAAAAAGAAATGGGACAAATGTGTCATGGAGTCCTTACCCCATACTTTGCTGGACACCTGCCATCTCCTGCCTCTCCTGTGGCTAACTTTGTCCTAGGTGCTCCAAACACTGTTGTTTTCATTCCTCAGTAATTAGCAGGGCTGCATCAGGGTAAATTTTTTTCCCATTCAAATGTAGACACCTTGACGGGTTTTTATACCATATATCCTGCAGTCTCTTTGAATATGACCTTTCCACTTCAGAAGGATTTTATTAATTTGCAACTCAGCGATGGTCTCCAGGCCCTACATTGCAATTAAGAGCATCAACTGTGTAATTTCAGAACTGCTCTTTGGTGTTCCTGAAACTTCAATATTGAAATGGTAGATAATTTAACTTGAAGAAAACAAAGGCTTCTGCAGCCACAGTGTCAACAGATATTAAGTAATGGCCCGAGATCACTGGAGAACTAAAACCCAAAGTGTAATTTTTTTTAAAGCAGTAACTGACAGTCATGAAAGAGTTGAATTACTTTATACTATAAAATGAAGAGAGTCTACTAGTGAATCTGAAGGGAGGGGAAAAAAAGAGCAGGGATTATACGTAATGCATTATGTAGATTCATTTTAGAATATGAATAGCAGAAATTGTTACTATGACACATACTCCAAACCAAGGCTTTTGCCATTGAATAAAGTAATTATCATTCATTAATCTTTGCAAGGATTATGAAAATATGTTTATGATCAGGCTCCCAAGAATTTGCAGCTATGATTATAAGGATAGATTTATCATTCCAAATAAGCAGATAATCTTCCTGTTTAATGAGCCTCTCTTCTTAGAGATCAAAATGCATTCTGGGAATCTCAAGCAAATGATGCTCCAAACACCATTTGTTACTTCTAGGTTTATTCAATGTGATTAAACTTAAAAAAAAATAATCATAATAAAGCACCTCTTCCGCCTCATCCTTTTTCTCTCTCCTCTTGAATTTCTTTTGAATTTATTTGAAGCAACTCTGATAATGCCAAATAGAGATCTCAGGATTTATTTTTCCTCCTCATCTTCCTTGATACAATTAACAAGTCCTTTCAGGATGCCGTGGCACATCAAGAAAGCAGATGGTACAGCTAGGCAGCAGGAAGAAACAAGCACTTTTTACCAAACAGTCATGGGTTTGAATCCCTATTCTATAAATTATTTCAGGAAAGTTATTTAATCTCCCTCAACCACAGCCTTCTCACCTGTACAACGTGGGTAGCATGGTTTAAGTGACACAATGGATGCAAAATGTGGGTGCTCGACAACAGGACAACCACCACCCCAGGTCTTCTCACCCCTATGTCACCTGAAAGGTAACTAGGAGCAGCAACCATAGAATGTACCTGTCCCCAGACCCACCTGTGCCACTTTGACAATTGCCACACTAGGGCTCCTGGCATGTCAAATGCATGGCCAGTGACCTAGCAAAGGGTGTAGGAAGTCTTTAGCTGGTACCTGATGAATTGAATTCTTATAGCACTCAAAGTCTATACCACTCAGAGTCTCACAGCTCTCAGAGTCTGCACACTCTGCTTTATATTGGGGGATAATTTCTTTGTATACAAGTCTGACTTTTCCAGTGGGACTAAAGTTTCAAGCATGAATCGTGTCTTACACTGTGTAATTCTTTTAAAAGAAAACTAATGTCCCATTAGCAAATTCAACCCAAAAATGTATTTTTATATATACAGTGTTTATTTTGTTTTTTTTAAATTATGAATTTGTTTTTGTTGTATTTAAGGTATTGGTCCTGCTGCTTTATTAGAGATCAAATAACAGTAGTTTAAATTGGATAGACATTCAATTCCTTTTCATTAAAGATTTGGACCTATAGGTGATCCAGGAGTGAAATTGGATAGACATTAATTATTTTTCATTAAAGATCTGGACCTATAGGTAATCCAGGAATATAGGTATCTTGCTCCTATCTTGTTGCTCCCAGCTGTCCCTAAAAGTGATGAACCCATCTATGCAGTTGAAACAGGCTCACCACCAGTAAGAAGAGGAAAAAAAGAAATGAAATCCAAGGAGCTTCTTTTTTTTCTTTCTTTCTTTTTTTTTTTTTTTTTGAGACAGAGTCTCGCTCTGTTGCCCGGGTTGGAGTGAGTGCTGTGGCGTCAGCCTCACTCACAGCAACCTCAAACTCCTGGGCTTAAGCGATCCTACTGCCTCAGCCTCCCAAGTAGCTGGGACTACAGGCACGCACCACCATGCCCGGCTAATTTTTTCTATATATATTTTTAGTTGGCCAGATCATTTCTTTCTATTTTCAGTAGAGATGGGGTCTCACTCTTGCTCAGGCTGGTCTCAAATTCCTGACCTCAAGCGATCCACCCGCCTCGGCCTCCCAGAGTGCTGGGATTACAGGCGTGAGCCACCATGCCCGGCCTATGAGCTTCTTTTTAAGGACATGAACATGAACTTGCACCCAGTACTCATCTTCATACTCCATTGAACAACAGTTAGTCAGTGGCCACACCTAGCTGCAAGGGAAGCTGGAGAATAGACTATCTAGCTACAGGGGTAGAGAGAGGGAGGAGGACATGTGTCTAAAACTCAAGGAATCCATTACAAAGAGAAAGCAGGGACGAGTAGATCCTGGGACAATAGCAATCCCTGTCATGGTTGCCACATTTGAAATTAGAGGATTTCATATAAAATTCTAGATTACTGGCTTTTTTCCAAAAAATAGAAAGATCTGACAACACAGGGCTCAGATCCCAGTGTAATAACAAGTAGATGGCTCTGAATAGCAGCTGCTCCTTTTAGAGAACACATGCAACATCTGTTTTGGATAGTTCCTATCAGCCCCTTAGGCCCATCTTACACTCAGTCTCCATTATTCACTCACATCATTTGCCAGTCCCTGTGGGCATTTGAGTTTCAGCCTAATGTATCTAGCATGGTGCTGGGCACCATCTATTGTGCACTCACTGTGTGCCAAGCACTTTTTCTGCATCATCGCATTTTATCATCACAGCAATTTTGCAAGGTAGCTTTCTTTACTCTGTGGTATAGCTGAGTAAACTAAGGCTTGGAGAGATTGAATAACTTCCTAAGTTAATCTAGAAAGTGACAGACAGAAAAAAATGTAAAACTCTTTTTTGTCTGACTCAAATGTCCATTCTGGGAAGTGGCTGACAAGGGTCATCCAGAGAGAAATTTATCACAGACCAGTTTACCATTCCCTTTGGTGAAACGACTTCCTTCATTCTTGCTCATGGCATCGTTGATATTGACTCTTCTGGCAAAAGAACAACCCTATTAAGTAATTTGAGTCATTAAAGGAGCCCACTTTAAAGACTACTATACAGAGTGATCATGAACTGGCCTGGACTGGACGACATGGGGGACGTTCTCACCCCCTGAAAGGTCCTGGGGTTTCCTGGGGTTTCCATTCCCAGCAGTCCCCAAACACACCCTACACTGTCCTCCCTGGTGCCTACCCTCTCTTACAATCCCTCTGCTACTCTCACCTTCTAGGTACTTCCCTCTTACCCTTCAAGGCCCAGGCCAAATCTAGCCTCTTCCATTAGGTCATCCCTAACCGGGGAGGGAGCCCTGGCTCTTAGACCATCAGTGCTCACCTTTGACCCTTGGCAATGTGTTCACATACATTCTTCCAGTCTCCCAAACTAGACAGCCTGCAATGCTGAGCTCAGTGCCCAACACAGAGAAAATCCTTAATAAATTTATGGTGACTGATTAATATTGTCAAATGAGATGTTTCTCATTTTTAAAAAATCAAATGAAAAAAATTATGTTCTTGGTTTAGCATTTCCTTTGTAACTTGCCATTTCTCCTTTTCCTCTGATAATTTTATGGTCACTGTAGAGAATAAAGAAAAAGTTGCCTGAGAATCCAAGGATCAAGTCTTTGGTCTTGGCTCTCTTTCCATTCATTCCTTCATTTATTCATTTATTCATCCATTCATTCTACAAACATTATTGGGTATGTACTATGTGACAAGCCTTGAAATGGGCACTAGAAACACAAAGATGAACAAGATGGGGTTGTATCCCCAAGAAGATGCCTTTCAGGTTGGAGAAGGACACAAGAAAACAAAACTATATTACAGGCAAGGAGGACCCTGCCAGAAGGCTGGAGCACAGGGAAGGAGTGTCAAAGCCAAGCCACAGGAAAGAGACTATTCCTCTGTGCCTTAGTTTTCTCATACAACAAGACAGAAATAAGTGTTCTACCCTTGTCAGGCTTTAGGCAATTCAATGAAGCAAAGTATTAGATTCATGAGATATCATCATGGAAACTCAGTTTTATTCTTCCACTAGTCTTGACAACCTTCATTAATCTTTGCTCTTATCCTTGTTTACAAAAAATATAGTGACTTACAGTTACATGACAATTAGTGATAAAGGTAACTAGAATCAGATTTCTTAACTCCCCTTTTTCAGCAATTGTGCACCATTTAACATGAAAGATCAACTTCAAGTGAGAGATACATGGGAGGAAAAACTCATTGGCAATGGACTGAACACACACACATACAAAGGATATCCATTTCTTTTTAGATATCGAGTTTGGGATAAGAGCACTTTTAGTTTGGAGGATGGGAGATCAGTCGGCAGTGGTGGTTCCAGCCCTCGCTGGTGACTTCTCACAGTGCTGTGAGTTCCACGGAGGACATGGCCAGAGAGAGCAAAGAGTTACAGAAAGATGACTCCTGACTTGTTTGTTTTTTTATACATCAAGACAGTGGTAAGCATGTGCATTACATGGATTTTCTTTTATTCTTCACAACAACTCAATGAAGTATGTTCCATTATTATCCTTATTTTACAGAGTATCTTATTTTCTTGATTAGAGAAAACCCTCTGCTAACAAACATGGTCATTGTTTGAATCATCCTCCCCAAAAAAGGGAGGGAGTGGAGAAGGAGAAGGGAATTATTTAGAGCAAAATTTCTACTGATTTTCTTCTCAAAATATGGAAGAAGAAGAAAATCCAGAGAATGCCCAAGCTAAGGTAGTAGAAGCTTCCCCTACCAAAAATCCCTAAGCACTCAGCATCTCAGAGTGGAATCCAGTCAGGATGCCAATTAACCAGCATCATACCAGACATGTCAGGAGAACAGAAGTACAGACCTACCTCCCACCACTCACAACTGGCTCAAGGGAAAAACGAAAAACATGGGGCTCTGGGGTGCCAATTATGTATTGTTGAAAATTCAAAACTAACAAGGGCATTCACTCAAAAATCCAAAAGGACCATGAGTCAGTTCTGATAAGCATAACAAACCCTGGCTTATACTTTAAGAAACTTTATAATTTAAAAAAATTCTCATTTAAATCAAACCAGGGTACTGCTAATTGTTCTGTGACTCACTGGAAGAGTGCTCTGGGCAAATTTTATTTTATTTATTTTCCCCTTCAATAAATTAAGAATCTTGATTTTATCACTTGGAGCTCGTCACAGGTAAGGTCTTGATGGGGAAGGAAAATAATGAATAATGGAGTAGTCAGAAAGAAGATATCATCCTAATCCTCTTTGAGGGAGGAAAACCCAAAGATTCAACAAAGCCATCAAGCTAATGGTCTGATCTGTCTTTTGTATAATAAAAACAAGCCATGAAGTATTTACCACTGGGACTATTAAGGGATATGTCAATTACTGCTCTGTGAGCAGCAGGCAAATCTCCTCAACTCTTGATCATATTGAATAGGTCATTGGTCCATGGTAGCCCTGTCTTACCAAAAGACGCCCAGCCATCTATCTTGATACATGCAGCTATTCAGTGTCCCCCTCATCTGCCTTACACCCTGGAGCAGATGGAGGTCTCTGACTCCACTCTTCCCTGAACAACAGTCTTCCAATCAACAGACATTCACTGAACACCGACCTTTGGCCAACTACTCAGAATTCAGAGTCCATCTCTTTTCTCCAGGAAATTACAGGCTACTAAGAGAGAATCATGGAAACAAAACTATAATGAAATATGATTACTATAATAGAAGTAAGAACATGTAGCCACAGGGAATAAAGAAAGAAATGGTAACACCAACCAAGTTGTAAGAATTGAGGAAAGGGAGAGGGTCAGAGAAGACTTCTCCAACTAATACGAGTCACATTTGAGCTGGTTTGCAAAGGATAAGCAAGAGCTTCCCTTATATTTTTGTTCCCTACTCATCTATAAGATCTCTGAGATAGGACCAAGTTTTGTTCAGAGCTGTATTTCTAGCAACTAGCATTTTTTCTGAGACATGGAAGGAAGGAAGGTCGGGGGGGATAAAGGAGGAAGACATCCTTTGACTTGCTCCACCCCCATTCTCTGGAATCTGCTGACCTTACCCATAGACATAGACATTGTACTAACAGACACTATGTTTCTACTGCCTGAGCCTAGTTGATTGGTCTAGAAATGAGCTGTTGACACAAAATGGACCAGAGTGACTTCCTTGGAATTTGGAATTAGAACTCTGAAAGATAGCCTTACCCTCTCTGGATAGTTGAGTCTATAGCTGATAAACTTGGAGCTGTGGGGAGTTCATGAGTCCACCATGTGAATAGGTAGCAAAAGCCAGTCCATAAAGAGCAACGAATGAAGTGCGTGAGCAGAGAAAAGCAGAGATAAGAACCAAGGGGAGATGAGAGACAGGAAATACAACCTGAATTTCTTCTGCCTTCAGGTCCTTGTGCCTCAGGCCCGGTTACGTTCCTGCCTTTGGATGCTTTGAGTCTCCTCATTTTTCTTTCCAGTAAATTTTCTCTTTTTTATTTAAGTTTGCTTTAGTTGTTTTCTGATATTTGGAAACAAAAGCATGTATCCAATGACAGTGAGGGCTGGGGTGGAGGACACTCCAGATAAGGACTTGACATGAACAAAAGCCCTGAGGTGTGAAAGGGCTCTTTGTTTGAAGAATCGGGAGAAGGAATGTGGTCCTCTCTTAGCCAAGACAAAGGAATAGGGTCTCGGGATGCTACAAAATCCCAAGATAAAAGGGACCAGTCATGCTGGAAACAGATCCATCTTCCCCTGAAAATTCCTATATTTGGAACCTGAGTAGGGAACATAGTCAAAAAGTCTGAAGGGGTGTTCAAGTTCTATCTGGCAAATGAGTATAAATGAAAACCTTACAGGGGCCTGCAACTGCATAGGTGTTGGGGACTAATGAAGTTTTAAAACTTGGAAAGGTTCAGAAGGAACAAAGAATAGGTATTAGCAATTAGGAAAGACTGAGACACCAAAGTAGCAAAACTTTTTGCTCATTTATAATGAGATGCAATGATCAAAGGCCCAGAAATACTTGAAGTCTGCCTGTGCAGGACATTCTGTATTCTCTGGACACAAGATCATCATGTCCCTACGCATATGATTAGAAATTACTTATATCCATTCCTTCACCGTCTGCACAAATGTTAATTTTTCACCGTGCTCTTCTGTACTTCCTCAATCACGTTGGAAGTCATTAAAGTAGCTCCTGGTACATTTTCAGCCCTTCATCTGCTATTAGGCAGAATCTCATGCACCAAGATACAGGAAAACAAATACCCTAATGTTCTCCTACTCATTCATACTATGGAAACACAGTGTGGGCCCCATTTCTAGAAACTCCAACTTAGTATATTACACAATACACAAAGAGAGTTTATCAGCATTACAAATAGCATTACAAAAGGAGCCTTTTCTTTGCAAAGTGTTAATATTCAAGGTTTCTTTAACTTGCCTACTTCTCCAGTGCAATTAAAATATGATGGGATTTTCCCAAACAGCATTTACACACACACTCCCAGGAATACAATTATTATTATATGACGGATTTGACCTACATTGAACTTAAGATCTTTGACAAAAGTATTTCCAAATCACAGCTCTAGGAAGTTTTTCAAGGAGTCAAGAGTAGAAGTTCTTTGTTGCTGCATCAACACAGGAGGAGACGAATGAAGCAAGTCCCTCTTGGTTTTAATAATTCACTGCTCAGTGTTTTCTATGTCCATGTGACCGTAGGCTTGGGTATTGAGCATGCACTCAACAACATCCCAGGCACATAAATAAACCATCTTCTGCTCTCAGTCCAGGAGGCAGTTATTGATCTCTCCCTACCTGACTTTCTGAGGATTTCTAAAATAACTCACCTTGGGGAATTAGAGACTCAAGTACTTTTCTTTTGTCCTTTGACCAACATAAAATCACCAACATCTTGCAAAAGATGAATTCTAACAGAAGAAACATAAGCACTTACTGTGATGGCCAAAACAACTGCTCTGGTAACTTAGCCTGGAAGCTGAGGTGACAGGAAATATTCACAGTCCCTAAGCCACCAAGGCAACTTTGTTCCAACAAGAATCAGACTCCAAATTACAGCTATGGGATCTTGATCAACCAAAAATCGGGCCATATGATCTCTGAGGATCTGATGGGAAGAAAAGATGCTGGAAGGAAGACATTCTCCTTATTCATAAACTCAGTTGCCCGTTTTGTTTTTGTTGTTGTTTTGTTTCAAAATATTAAGGGGGTACAAATTTTTTTGTTACATGTATCGCTTTTGTAATGCTTGAATCATGGCTGTAAGGGTGCTCATCACCCAAATAGTATTCATTATACCTGTTAGGTAGGCTTTCCCCTATCCCCTCCTCCCCCTTTCCCTCTGCTTGATTTCCACTGAGTTTTAGATCCCTTTGTGCACATGTGTGCTTACTGGTTGTTTCCAATTTAATAGCATATACATGTAGTGTTTCTTCATCCATTCTCTAGATACTTCTCTTAGGATAACGGTCACCTGTTCCATCAAATTTTTGCAAAGGCATTAATTCATCCTTTTTATTGGCTGAGTAGTACTCCATGGTATACATATACATTTTGTTAATCCACTCATGAAGTGATGGGTAGGTACTTCAGTTGATTCCACATCTTTTCAATTGTGAATTGTGCTGCAATAAACATTCTAGTGCAAATTTCTTTAATAAAATGATTTCTTTTCCTTTATTTACCCAGTAGTGGGATTGCTGGATCAAATGGTAGGTCTACTTTTAGTTCTTTGCAGAATCTCCATACTGTTTTCAATAGAGGTTGTACCAATTTGCAGTCCCACCAACAGTGTATAAGCATTCCTTTCTTTCTGCATCCACTCCAGAATTTGTTTTGGGACTTTTTTTTTTGATATTTTATTTATTTATTTTTTTATTTCAGCTTATCATCATGGGAGTACAAAAGTTCAGGCCACATACACTGCCCATGTCCCACCCATCCCCCCAAGTCAGAACTTCAAGCGTGTCCATTCCCCAGACAGTGCGCATTGCACTCATCATGTAGTTATACCCCCATCCCCTCCCGTACCCCCTATCCCCCCGAATCAGAACATTCAAGAGTGACCATTCCCCAGACGGTGCGCAATGCACTTATCATGTAGTTATATACCCATCCCCTCTCCCCACCCCACCTCAGTCCGATACCCAATTGGTGTTATTCTGTTTGGGGACTTTTTAATAAGAGACATTCTAACTAGGATAAGGTGGTATCTCATTGTGGTTTTAATTTGCATTTCTCTGATGATTAGTGACATTAAGCATGTTTTCATGTTTATTGGCCATTTGTCTATCTTCTTTGGAAAAGCTTCTCTTCGTGTGTTTTGCCCATGTTTTAATGAGGTTGTTTGTATTTCTCTTGCTGATTTGCTTGGGTTCTTTGTAGATTCTAGTTATTACCCTTTATCAGATACATAGCTTGCAAATATTTTCTCCCATTCTATAGGTTGTCCATTTACTCTGTTGATTATTTCCTCAGCTGTGCAGAAGCCTTTTAATTTAATCAAGTCCCATTTATTTATTTTTGTTGTTGCTGTGATTCCCATTGGGGTCATCTTCATAAATTCTTTGCCTAGGTCAATATCTAGAAGAGTTATTCTGACATTTTATTTTCTTCTAGTATTCTTATGGTTTCATGCCTTATATTTAAGTCTTTTATGCATTTTGAATTAATTTTTGTGAGTGGTGAGAGGTATGGACCTACCAGCCCCCACAGTCTGGGCTACAGTTGGGAAATGTTTCTGAGGGAGCAAGCAAGATGAAAACTGAGAGGCTGAAGCTCCCTGGGGAAGACAAAGGGGCACAATGGGTGGAGAAACAATATGGTGCCTGCTGTCTCAGCTGAGGTCTGTGGCAATGGGAAGCAACCCCATGGGGCTGGCAGCCTGGTGCTTTGCCCTCAAGAAGCACCCAGTTCACTGGCAGCAGCCGCTTTGGGGCTCATGAGGGTCAAAAGGCTCTCCTGAAGCTCAGGAGCCTGCTGACTGTCAGAGATGGGAGAGAGGGAGGAACAAACCACCCTGCCTACCCTTTTCTCTAGACTCCATGCCTCTCGCAGATTGATCTCTGCCAATATCTTGCTCTTTCTTATTCTGCTCTGCAACTCTTCCTGTGGAATCTCAGGTAGGTTCTGGCACTTTTCCCTTGGAATTACTGCCAATCTATTTTTTTTTTTCCTTTTTCATCTGAAACTTTTCCTTTTTTTGGAGATGATCTGGCAGTTAGCTGATGTCTCGGGTCAGTCATATTCTTCTCTCCCACTACAAATCTTTTTTCAGTTGCCCATTTTGGATACACAACTGAAGACCTAGATTCAAGCCCTTGCTCCCACTGGCTCTGTGACCTTGGAAAAGTCTTTTTGTTTCTCAAGAGCTCAGTGTCTCCAGTGGTCATGTACCAATGACTGGCCACCTATCAGGTATGTCCAACCTCCTTCTCCTTTGATCACCTCCCACTAAAGAGGATACAAATGCTGAGTTCTCATTTTTCTAGCCTTCTTTGGGGTCAGAGTTCTGTGAAATGTATGGAAAAGACATCTTGGAGGATTCTGGGTACATATCATCCTTGAAAAACAGAGACACCAGAGGAAACTACTCTCCCACCACCCCAGATACCATCTTGATTTCTCTTTTAGACTTTTACATGCAAGATATGAGGCTTGGACATTGCCACACAAAAATACGGCAGAAAAGAAAGACTAGAGGAACCTGCATCTTTGAGGGGGTATCACTGAGCCAATGAACTAGACTACAACATACTCCAGATTTCTTGTTAAGTAAACAACACATGTCTTTAGAATGTAAGAGCTGGTTGGTAGATTTTCTGTTACTTGCAGCCAAAGTATTTCAACTGATACATACATCTATAAAATATGAGGGTCAGATTGAAGTCTCTATGGATCTTTCCAGACGTAAAATTTCTGAGCTAATTTTTATGTCCATCCTCAGCACCCTCAAAGCATCACCAATGGCAGAGTATGACTTTGGCAGAGCAGTGATCATGCATTTGCACTAAGCATCCATACACCCTGGCACGTGACTGAGTGTTCCATCTATTTTGCTTTTCATTTCCTCAGGGATTGAAAGTTCACAGGCTTATGGGTTACTCCTCTCAGTATATTTCAAGAAGATTCTGGCAACATAAATGCTTAAAATGTGGTGGAAATTCCTAGATGAGTGTGAGAGGTTATAATTCTTAATGACAAGAAATAGGCCAGATCAGGCACGGTGGCTCACGCCTGTAATCCTAGCACTTGGGAGGCCGAGGCAGGCGGATCGCTTGAGCTTAGGAGTTCGAGACCAGCCTGAGCAAGAGCGAGACCCTGTCTCTACTAAAAATAGAAAGAAATTATATGGACACTTAAAAATATACAGAAAAAATTAGCCGGGCATGGTGGCGCATGCCTGTAGTCCCAGCTACTCGGGAGGCTGAGGCAGCAGGATCGCTTAAGCCCAGGAGTCTGAGGTTGCTGTGAGCTAGGCTGACGCCACGGCACTCTAGCCCGGGCAACAAAGTGAGACTCTGTCTCAAAAAAAAGAAAAAGAAAAAAAGAAATAGGCCAAATGCAGAAGGACAGCCAGAGGGCTGGAACCTGGGGGCTTAGGGGCACCTTAGAAGGCAAACAAGCAGTACTCAATAAGCCAGTCTCTGCAGGCCTTTCCTGGGCTGGCTTTTCTCTATATTCAGACATATAGCCTATGTAGGAGTTTCTTCAACCCCTGGCTTAAGAAGGCCTTTCTTCAAACTCAATAACAGGCCACCTAATAGATACTTTAATATCTGTAGGTATTAGAAACACCCACAGCTCAGGGATGCTTCCTCCTCCTACCTTGTTTGGGCTGTTTCCAAAGGCATTCAAGCTCCTCTAAGGACACTGTATTCTCTCCTCTTTCCTGTAGTCCTATAAGGGAGACTGAACTGTGTAGCTAGGTGGGATAGAGAAAGAGGACCTGGGTACAAGTCAGTAAATATTGAACATTGCCTGGAGGCTTAACTCAGCTATCAACCAGCCATGTGCCACTAAGCTAGTTACCTATCCTCTCAGTGCCTCAGTTTCCGCATCTGCTATATGTGCCAATAATACCTATTCTTCTTGCCTCCCAGGAACACTGTGAAATTAAAGTGAACTAACGGAGAAACAGATGGCTTGAATACTGGGAAGCAATGCACAAATATAAAATGTTTCTGGGACAATGTTCAGTCATTAAGAGGGTGGGCTTTGAAGTCAGACACACTAGCCCTGTCATCCCCAGCTATATGATTCTAACCAAGTTTCTCAGCCTCTTCAAACCTTGTGTCATTTTCTTTAAAATAAGAGCCTTAACATTTGCCATATAGCCTGTCTTGGTGATTAAATTAAATAACAAATTTTGGTCGCCTATTAAGCAAGCACTTGATAAATGTCAGTAGTAGTAGTAGTATTTGTTGTTATTATTATCATTACTACTACTACTATTACTCCCATTCCCTAATCAGATAGCAAGAGTGAAACCAGAGAAGGCCTCAGCATATGCTGCCTCCCAGCCTTACCTGAGTATTCATTCCAAAAAGTTACATGGCCACTGAAGGCTCTACTGAGACGCACAGCTGAAATGTGAGGATAATTCCAAAGCCTTACAGCTAATAAGACCAGCATTCAGAAGCCCCTTCCTTACCACCACTGCCCTGTCCGATCTTTTGCTGAGCAAGGTTTTATAGCAAATCCCTGTGCTCTGATGCAGAACACAACCAGCCAAAGTGCAACATTGTTCCTGCCAGGCTCCCTGCAATGGAAAATCCACAGTGCAGTACTGAGAAAGCCTGACAAAGGTGCCTGATGAAGCTCATCCAAGCCAAGCTTCACCCTTGCTGGTTCCATAGTCCCCAAAGGAAGCCTGGCATGTCCCTCCAGAAAGCTAAGTCACAGCTTCCACACAGGAAGCCAGCACTCCAGCCCCGCCCAGACCCGCTACCCTTATGGCCCAAGAGGCAGAAGCTGAGCGTCCCTTGGCCCATTGCTATTACAGTGTGGTGGCAAAATGGCCGAGTCAAGACCATGCCTTCCCTGAGCACCCATAAACCCAGGTCAATGTTCTTATCTTTGGACTTAATACACTGCAATTTTTTTTCATGTAATTATTTATCTATCTCTCCCAGTAGACTGTGAACTCCTACAACACAAGAGCCCTTTCATATTCATTTTTATATTTCTAGGCACTAACACTGTTCCACAAAAGCACTCTCAGTTCGTGTAATTTACCTAAAGAGTTGAATTGCCAAATGCTAAAATGCATGAGCAACATTTTTGGAGTTTGTCAATATTAGGAAAGTTCAACAAACTGCCATTAAGACACCTACAGACATGTGTCACCCTATCACTAGCTGCTCCTCCCTCACCCAGCCAGAGGCCCTAGTGCAGAGAGTCAAGAAGCAAGAAAGTAGACAAAGAAGGCCTCAGAGAAGCCATCCCTTCAATCACATTCTTGTCAATGTTACAAACTCCCCACACCCACTCTTTAGGTAAATTAACACCAACTGAGAGTGTTTTTGTGAGACAGTGTCTGTTAAGAAGTTCTATTTCTTCTTGATTGAGCCTTGGGAGTTGTGTGTTTCCAGGAATTTGCCCATTTCCTCAATGTTTTTGAGTTTATGTGCATAGAATTTTATAGCCTTCACAGATGATATTTTGTATTTCTGTGGTGTCAATTATAATATTTCCTTTTTCATTTCTGATTGAGCTTATTTTGGTCCTTTCTTTTCTACTTCTGGTTAACCTAATAAGAGGTCTATCAATTTTGTTTATCTTTTTGAAGAACCAACTCTTTGATTCATTAATCTTCTGTATCACTTTTTTGTTCTCGATTTCATTTAGTTCTGTTCTGATAACCTTATATCTCAAAAACCCCAAAGATTCCACCAAGAGACTCATGGAATTGATAAATAAAGTCTCAGTTTATAAAATCAATGTATACAAACCAGTAGCATTCGTATACACCAACAACAGTCAAGCTGAGAATCAAATCAAAGGCTCATACCTTTCACAATACCTACAAAGAAAATAAAATGACTAGAAATATATTTAACCAAGGAGGTAAAAGACCTATACAGGGAGAACTACAAAACACTGAGGAAGGAAATTGCAGAGGATGTAAACAAATGAAAAAATGTATCATGCTCATGGATCGGCAGAATAAACATTGTTAAAATGCCCATACTACTCAAAGTGATTTACAGATTCAATGCAATCCCCATCAAAATACCAACATCATTTGTTGCAGATCCAGAAAAAATAATTCTACACTTCATTTGGAAACAGAAAAGAGCCTGAATAGCCAAAGCAAGCTTAAGCAAAAGGAAAAAGTCTGGAGGCATCACTTTACCAGACTTTAAGCTATACCACATAGCTGTAATAACCAAAACAGCACAGTACTGGCACAAAAATAAAAACAGAGACCAGTGTAACAGAACAGAGAACCCAGATATAAAACCATCCACGTACTGCCATCTGATCTTTGACAAAGTAGACAGCAATATACATTGGGGAAAATAATCCCTATTTAATAAATGGTGCCAGGAAAATTGGATGGCCACATGTCAAAGACTGAAACAGGATCCATATCTTTCACCACTCACAAATATCCAAGATGGATAACAGACTTAAATATAAGACATGAAACCATAAGAATTCTAGAAGAAAATGTTGTAAAAAGCCTTCTAGATATAGGCCTAGGCAAAGAATTTATGAAGAAGACCCCAAGGACACTCACAGCAACAACAAAAATAAATGGTACTTGATTAAATTAAAAAGCTTCTGCACAGCCAAGGAAACAACAGAGCAAATAGACAACCTACAGAATGGGAGAAAATATTTGCATGCTATACATCTGATGAAGGGCTAATGACCAGAATTTACAAAGAACTCAAGCAAATCAGCAATAAAAAATCAAACAACCCATTAAAAAGTGTGCAAAAGACATGAACAGAAGCTTTTCAAAAGAAGACAGACTAATGGCCAATAAACATGAAAAAAAGGCTCAATGTCACTAATCATCAGAGAAATGCAAATCAAAACCACAATAAGGTATCATCTAACCCCAGTGAGAATGGCTTTTATCAAAAAGTCCCAAAATAATAGATAGTGGCATGGATGCAGAAAGAAAGGAACACTTATACACTGTTGGTGGGACTACAAACTAGTGCAACCTCTATGGAAAATAGTACGGAGATTCCTCAAAGAACTAAAAGTAGACATACTATTTGATCCAGCTATCCCACTACTGGGTATTTACCCAATGGGAAAAAATGTCATTTTATCAAAAAGACACTTGCACTAGAATGTTTATTGCAGCACAACTCACAATCACAAAGATGTGGAATCAACCCAAGTGCCCATCAATTCATGAGTGGATTAATAAAATGTGGTATATGTACACCATGGAGTACTACTGACCCATTTTTTAAAAAATGAATTAATACCATTTGCAACAATGTGGATGGAACTGGAGACCATCTTCCTAAGTGGAGTATCACAAAAATGGAAAAACAAACACTACATATACTCACTATTAAACTGGAACTAACCAATCAGCACTCATGTGCACAGATGGAAGTAAAACTCAACAGAAAACATGTAGGGAGGAGGGAGGAGGAGGGGGTGGGGGAAATCACACCTAACAATGTACCCTATCTGAGTGATGGGCACACTTACAACTTTGACTCACGCAGTACAAAAGCTATTCATGTAACCAAAACATTTGTACCCCCACAATATTCTGAAATAAAAGAAATAAAATAAAATAAAAAAGAAGTATTGTCAGTATCCAAAAGACTGAGCTTTGGAGAAGAGTCTGTCTTGGGGATCAATTCTGACTTTGCCACAGGAGACTTTGAGGGAGTTATCTAATCCCTGCAGCTCAGTTTTCCTCATATGTATATAATAGTATATGCTATATTTAGATAGATCCAGAATTATCATGAGAACTAAATAAAAACTATGTATAAAAAGCCAAAAAAAGTTTCTAGTGAAATGATCATGCCACTGCACTTGAGCCTTGGTGACAGAGTGAGACTGTGTCTTAAAAAATAAAAAATTAAAATAAATAAATAAATAAATAAATAAATAAATAAATAAATAAATAAATAAATTGTGGGATGAATTTGATGTGGATGAGAAATTTTTAAAAGATTGGGAAGGAAAGGATTACAAAAAAATCTCTAAGTGCTCTACACTCAGATTGCTTCTTAGTGTTAAATTTTCATTCCATTTTACAGAAACTGAAACTAGGAATTGTAGATGACACACCAGGGGGATGATTATGCAAGAAAGATAGTGCTGAACTCCATACGAAGTACTCATACTCAAAGGCTTTGGTTTTGTGTCAAAAGATTAGCAAATAAATGAACATTTATGCATTTTAAGTTAAAATAATATGTCTAGGGAACCAATGATTTTTTTTTTGCTTTCTGATTTTAATCAGCTTTTTCAATGAGCAATCAACTGCTTGTCCTGATTACATAGGATCAAAGAGCTTTTAGTGCAATGTAGTGCTAGATCCCACTCAGCTACAGCAGGCCTCCCTCAGATAATACCAGCATCTTCTCCAAATTCCTACAGCTGGGTCAAGAGGGCTCTCATGTGTAGTCCGAGGCCTTCAATTATGCCGTGCAATCAAGCCATGTCAATTATGACATCAAGGAGATGTTCTATAAATGTTGCTGGAAGAATGAATTAATGAAAAATAACAGAATAAAGATTTAGAGTTTCTCCCAAAGTCCATCCCATCTAGCCCCCTATCACTTGCCTCAACTAGATCATTTAAATGTTAGTGTTTTCTTTGCAAAAGCCCACTAGAGAAGAAAATAGTAACTCTCCCTTGCTTTGGAGATACAATGATCTATCTCTCGTGTAGTCTAAGTCATCCATTCAAAAATGTAAGTTTATTTCTTCTTATCTGCTCTGAAAGACATAAAGACTGCTTATTGCTGAATCTACTTTGGTTTCCCCAGATCTCCCTAAGTTAGTCATTCAATAAATACTCCTAAATACACATTAGATGTCAACAGTGTGCCAGGCACTGTGTTAGGTGTTGAGGATATGGCAGGGAACAAGACAGATACAATACCATCTCTCAAAACGCCCCAGTCATAAAGACATAAAAAATAGAGTAAGAAGGTTGTTTGAGGTTCTGAAACAACAGATCCATAGGCAAGGCCAAGACTAGGGTAAAGCAAGTAAGGTACCTAGGATACAAAATTTAAGGAGGCTTCATGCAGGAATGTGAGATTGATGCCTCCTTTAATTCTGCACACTGGTCCCCACCTTGTCAGCTAGGCTATCCCATTCCTTCTTCTAGCTATGCTTAGCTTTTCTGTAGCCAAGCCTGCAGAATCTTGTTTCTTCAATCCATTCATAGCCTACTATAAATCTCCGGGCCTTTTTTGCCACATATGTGTCTGGTATATTTTGACACAGTTTACACCTGGGAATAGAGCTTAAGGATTTGTTTAACTGTAAATGTTTCAGCCTTATTACTCTTCAGTGAGGAAGAAATCCCTGTGAATTTTCTTTTTCAGCTAGAAAATTAGCAAGCAAACCTGAGAGTAACGAATAACTGTGTCTCGGTCTGAGGTATAGATAGGTTCCAGCAAATGCAGATGCCTAAACTTGTGTGAGTTTAAAGGTGCTAGGAAAAAATCTCTTGATGAAAAAAATCTACCGAGAGATAGGATAAAGCAGTAGTAAAGAGATTAGTAGTAAAGATCTGAGTTCAATTTCAATTTCTGACATTTTGTAGTTGGATTAAAAAATGAGTAAGATACAGCATAGCGTGCTGAGCAGAGTCCTCTCGCCAGGCCACCTCGAGGCTGCAGGTCAGTGGTGACTGTGTCAGATGCCCCTTCCTGGTTGAGTTATCTACTTCAGAGCAGTGAGGTCACACAGTTCAAAGTGCACCAACCTGTACATAAACGGCTTTGTTCAGAAGCGTTTTCTCCAGGCCCCAAGCAAAGGTACCCAGGTAGAAAAGCAGTTCTGCTTGGAACCGCAAGTTGCTTGGCCATGTTGGAAAGTAAAGCTGGAACAAGAAGTGTCTAGGGATGAGACCGGCCCAGGCTCTGGAGGGTTTTCTGTTCAATATTAAGAGGTAGCGTGGATAAATCCCAGTCTGCAAACTCAGGTATACATGAATATCACATTTCTGTGTGTACTTTAAATCAACCTAAATCCAATGCCGATGCCCCCTTCAATGTGGTGGCAGAAATTCCATCTCCATTGATGGGATAGGGGTGGGGAGGATTGTCCCTTGGGGTTGTGCAAAGATCTTCTACAGGAGGCCCCCTTGGACCCTGGTCATTCGTCCACACAGGGAACCACTGCAGCACCCAGTGGCTGCCACTGCCACCACCGCTTCTGTCCACATGAAAGGCACAGGAGTCTTTGCCAAGCCTGGGACCGTCTGTGCTCTGGTCAGACCTTCCCGCGGCACTGAGCAGTCTTTTGCCTCTGAAGCAGGAGGGCAGCCCTGGGGGAAGAGAGCAGGAGCCCAAGGTAAACCACCTCTTTCCTCTTGCTGAAGGCAGGCTTGCTACATGGATGCTGTCCTCCCAGAGTGCCAGCTCAGAGGTGCTACCTCCCTGTCCCCCCATCAGCCACACGTTACAAAACAGAACCTGGTTTTTATAGAACCTGTCTAACCCTTTAGATAATTCATTTATGAAACAGCCTGGCTAAACATAACGAATCACAGGATAACACATCTAAAAGGAGACGGCCGGGGGTGAGAGCTGGATATTCAGAAGGAAATGTAAGCAATGGCAGGGCAAAGAAAATCACTTTCTGAGCAAGCCGCGGTGGCTGAGATGAGAATCCGTCACTGACAGATGAGACGGGGAGAAGCAGAGCGCGACTGGCCGGAGGAAGACGTGAGGAATCAACGAGGCAGGAGTGTCTTTCAGGACTGATTTGGCAGAAAAGGAGACAGCAGCATTTCAACTGGAGCTTTAAAGCAAATAGAAAATCAGATCTCTGGCTGAGACAGTAGCAGCAGAAAAACTGTATTCAGAATACATTTTCGCCTTAAAGAAGAAAAAAAATCATGCAGAACCACGGAGAGAAGCCTTGCAAAACAGGACAACACTGAGTCACACCACCACGGCCTTCCCCCTTCCACCCCAGGAAGGCCACGATTGCAGGAAGGGGGTCTGGAAAGCTGGAGTCAGAGGGAGCTTTCACCCCTCACCTTTGGCTGGTCTCTGTCCAAGTGCTTAAGCCCTCAGAGCCTCAGCATCCTCCTCTACAGGGTGGGGACAAGAAGACCTGCCTCATGGGGTTGCTATAGTTATGACATTGCTCTGTAAACCCCCAAAACAAGGCTGCTATGTACTGTGTTACTCCAACCAGATGACCTTCTAGAAAAGGCAAAACTAAGGAGACAGTTGAAAAGATCAGCGGTTGCCAGGGGTTAGCAGGGAGGAGGGATGAGGAGGTGGAGCACAGAGGATTGTTAGGGCAGTGAAACTGCTCTGTACAACACTACAATGGTGGATACGTGTCATTATACATTTGTCCAAATCCACAGGATATACAACACAAGTAGTGAATCCTAATGTAAACCATGGACTCTGGGTGATACGATGTGTCAATGCAGGTTCGATTATAACAAACGCATGGGGGATGTCGACAATGGGAGAGGCTGTGCATGTGTGGAGCAGGGAGTCTGTGGGCAATCTCTATACCTCCAGCTCAATTTTGCTCTGAACTTAAAACTGCTCTAAAAAATAGAACTTATTAATTAAAAAAAAAGTTCTATTTTTAAAAACACAATGTCAAAGTTAGTGTCACCAGACTCATTAGCATGTTAGCACGTGATGTTCTCTCAGTGTGTGCATGCATGTCTAATATAGTCCCAGGGCTGTCCCCTGTGGACTTCATTTCAACACTGCACAGCACTTAGCAGGATACAGACCACTTGTGCATGCTCCTCTTGCAGCTTGCCCAAGGTCACGCAGCCCCTTGGTCGGTTTAGGTGGAAGAAGAAGGCTCCGTCAATCCCAGGTCTTATGAACTCAGGCCCCTGCTCCTTCTACCGGGCTATTTGCAGATTTCTCAGAGATAGATTCTATCTACATCCAGCCTGGTGCCTGCCACCACACCCCCCTCCCAATGTCTCCACGAACTTCCAGGATGTGCTGGCCCTTCTTTTGCTAACATGCCACCCTACCCTGCCTCCCAACCCTTTCAACTCTCCACAGAGATCACAAACTCCTCCTCCTGTTTCCACCGCCTGTGCTCACAAATGTGTCCAAATGGGCCAGACCCCACCTCACTCACATCACCCCACAAGTTTCTGCCCTCAGTTCTTCAGAACCATCACTCTATTATAAATGTCCCTATGGGAAAACAATCATAATAGCATCATTACTGAACATTTATTATATACTAGGCACTTTCATACATTTTCTCATAGAATTCTCACTCTAGCCTTTTGACTTAGCATGGGTAATAACTAGTACACATGTGTGTCCCATGAGAAAATTGAGGTCAGGAGACTGAATCCCCAGTTGGTGTTTAGAAGCGTCAGGGTGCAAACCAGGTCAGTCTGGCTCCAGAGTCCATGTTACACTGGCTCTGACACTCCATCCTCAAAAGTCTCTTAATTGACATGATGCTCTTCTAACTCCACTTTCCTCCTGACCCTGATGAGTGAGAGTGACTTCTCCTCATGCCCATTCTTCATTCTCGGCCAATCTTCCACCTCTTTCCTTCGACAGAAGATGTGCAGGCCGTTGGCCCACACTTTCCCTCTGGGCTTCATCCCAGCCCTTCCTCTCTAGTGTCCTCTGTCATCATCCCCAAGGCTTCCGACACCCCATTGGCAATCCTGTTCATTCCTTAGCCTTTGAGTTTCTGCAAAGCTAGTGACCCCCGTCTCTACTCAACCACGGGAACCTGCAGGGTCATCGGAATTCCACAGGCATCATCATTGCTCCAAACAGCTGCAAAGCATCACACCATGTCTACAAACTCCTAGCATCCCCATTCCTGATCCTTTATTCCACCTCTGTAGGCTCTTGTGATCTCCGTTTCCTCACCTGTGTTAGCTTCCCAATTCATCACCTCCTCCTGGGGGCCACCTGCCCCCACCTCACAGGTAGTCACTTTAACAATGTACTCACTGCCATCCTAGAGCCCACCTGCCACCCACATGTGGCCCTTCCGTAGCTAAGCAACGCCCTGTCTCTCAAGACTTTCTCCAGAAAATCCAGGCATCCTGAAATGTGGAAGTAAAGTGATGAAATGACCCCGGGCCTTTTTCAGTGTAAAATCAAATACAAGCAACTAACCCAGCAGGGCCCTCCCTCCTGCTAGAACCCTTTCATTCCACTCTCAGCTCTCTCTCTGTGGGTGGCACAGCCCACAGCACCCTCTCCCATTTCCTTAGCTTAATCTCAAATGTGCCACTACACTTTCTATAGGTAATTTTACTTTTGCTGAGAAGATTATATGATTTAATGTGAATCCCCTCAGCTTCCTAGCTCTCCTTAAAATACCTTCAGAACTTCCTCCACTGTCATATCCGAGAAGTGTCCTGCTCCTTTGCCAAGACTAGTACTTCCACCTGCGCTTGACACCATTCACTCTTACCTCCTCCAGCCTGTCATTTCCTCTGTAGTCCCATCTCTCTCCTCCATCTCCAGTCTCTCCCTCTACCCCTCCCTCCGCTGGCTCCCTGTTCTATGTCCATGAACAATATGGTCTCCCCATGTGAAATCAGTGTTTCTGGCAGGGCCACCTGTGTACTTAGAAGTCATTACTGAATGCTATGAAGCAGGCACTGTGCTTGGTACTGGAGAGGCAAAGAGAAATGAGGTAACTTCCACTCTCTACCAGGAACTCACATTCCAGGGGGAGAAATGGATAAATGAAGAGTAAGATAAATTCTGGGCGAGGAGCAAGTTCAGGATTATTAGGATAACAGTTGAATGACATCTTCTCCAGACAGGGAGTTTGCCGTCTACCTGTATCAGAGGACTAGAAGACTGGGAACTACATTTTCCAGATTCACCTGCCATTCAGGTCCCAAGGTTATATCCTAACCCAGTTCCTCGCCTCCTTCCCAGACTATGGCAACGTTCTCTCCTGGATGGTCTCATGATTTCAAATCATTTTGCAATCCAAACTACACCACTTTAAGGCTAAACATCACTTCACAACAAACACTTCGATGGCAAATATTACTCACCAACTCCAAGATACAAAAATAGCTCATCTGAACTGCGTAACAATGGAACAAGCTCCTTGCAAAGTAGACAATTCTCACCATTACTATTGATACTACTTGTTTAGTATTTATTCTGTTGCCTCTTATTACTTGTTATAGTTCTATTTGCATATGACTCATTTTCTTTACTAAATTGTAATTTCCATGAGGGAAATGCTGCAGATGCAGGGGTTCTGAATCTTTTTCTTTTGAATCATCCCATGTTTCAGTTTCTTACTAGGCAAGAAAACTAAAAGACAAGAGATAAATCAAGAGAAATATTTGCAGTATATATGACAAATATGGATCTTATATATATTACACATAAAGAGTTTTTATAAATCCCAAAGAAAATAAACAAACAGGCCAATGGAAAAATAGTCAATGAATAGGCATTTGCAAAAAAATACGGATAGCTAATATATATAATTTTCAAAATTATATTACCTTATTGATAATCAGATAAATGCAAATTAAATTTAGCACAATGTATAATGTTTTTAAGCATTATATATTTTTAAAATATATGAATTGGACAAAAATGAATCAAAATAAAAATAGCTAATATTTATTGAATGTTTACTATGAGCCAGGTTCTCTTTTAAGGGCTTTACATAAATTCATTCTTTTAATCTTCACAATAAGCCTGTGAAGAAGTTACTATTATTATTCCCTACATTTTACAGATAAAGAAATGAGACAGAGGTTAAGTAACTTACCAGGAGTCACAACTAGATAGAATTTTATTTTATTTATTTGAGACAGAGTCTCACTCTGTCACCCCAGCTAGAGTGCAGTGGCGTCATCATAGCTCACAGCAACCTCAAACTCCTGGGCTCAAGCAATCCTCTTGCCTCAGCCTCCCAAGTAGCTGGGACTACAGGTGTACACCACCAGGCCCAGCTCATTTTTCTATTTTTTGTAGAGATGGAGTCTAGCTCTTGAACTCCCGAGCTCAAGCAATCCTCCCACCTCGGCCTCGCAGAGTGCTAGGATTACAGGCTTGAGCCACCATGCCCAGCCTAGACAGAATTTTAAATCAGATACTTCGGACCTCAAAATCCTGCTCTTGACCATTTCACTCTTCTATCTCTTTTAGAAGACTAAATGTTTATTGAATGTTTCACTTTTCTGTCTTTTTCAGAAGACTAAACATTTATTGAATGTTTTCTATGTGCCAAGTACAGTGCTAAGTGTTGTCCATAAATTATCTTATTTGATCCTTACAATAGCCCTAGGAAGGATTTATTTTGTTTCTGTATGTAACAGGCTAAAAATTAGGCTAAGAGAAACTAAGAAACGGCCAAATTAATAGCTAGTAAATGATAGAACTGGGTTTGTTTGCACAAAAGCCTATACAGGATATTAGAAAGAGTTTGGGGAAATAGGTACATTCATGTACTATTGATGGAAAAGTGAAATGGTATAACCATTACAGAAGGTAATTTGGCAAACATCACTGGTTTGTTAAATTTACCATTGGCTAATACAGTTTTGCAAGCATATTATTTCCTTTAGAAGTCACTATGTACGAAGATTCTTCTATAAAGATGCTTAATTAGTATTATTTATAATTGGAACTGCAGAAATAGCTAATAGTATATCCTTATAAAGGAATACAATGCAGCCATTAAAAATTATGCCATAGTAGAATATCTTTATAATATGGAAAAAATGTTAATGATATGTTGCAAAGGGAGAAAAAGTAGACTACCAAACAGCAAGTACTGTATGATTTCATTT
The DNA here is from genome assembly GCF_020740605.2 of Lemur catta. Taxonomy (NCBI): domain Eukaryota; kingdom Metazoa; phylum Chordata; class Mammalia; order Primates; family Lemuridae; genus Lemur; species Lemur catta. The sequence continues at coordinate 29,831,630 of NC_059134.1, forward strand.
TTATTAAGAAAATTTGCAATATAGGAGGGAGTGGGGAGGGTAAAAAAAAAAGGAAATTTGCAATATAAACAGAGTTGACTAACTAGATAGCTAGATAGCAGGTAGATGGCTAGCTCATTAGATATATATAGCTAGATATTTAGATACATGGAGCTATCCCCACAGATTGCCACAGCTAAATTTTTTTAAATATTAAGAAAACATTTAAGCTAATTGCCTCCATGTAGTAGGATTTCAGGTGGTTCTTTTTCTTCTTTGTATTTTTCTATATATTTCCAATTTTCTGTTTTTCCGGTCATGACAGGAAAAAAAAAACATGCCTATTTCTGTATGTGGTTCCACAGAATGAACTAAAAAAGATGTACAAGGAGCTCATAAAAGTAATATTTCTTTTCAACGTATGAATTTTGGGGACAAAAAAGTAATATTTCTCCCTAAAGTTTCTAGACTAGGGCAGTGATTGTAGTGCTAGGGCAGACAAAAGCCAAGAATAATGGTTAATATTTCCCACAAGCCAATCTCAGAAAAGATCAGTCCTTCCTCACAAACCTGTAAGAAAATTCTCTAGACTTTGGATTCCTTCTCACCAAGGGAATATAGACAATTCTCCCTTGCCCTAAAATATTGGGTTTTCATTTGATGGGGTTCCCCATAGACCCCTCACCCCACCCCTAATGGACCTTCTTGTCTGATGGACCCATTGCGTTAGTTAGAACCCTTTATTTGCAGTCCAAATGGAGGAGCATATGTCAAAATGAGTTTATTACAAAGAAAAAGGGGTGTCTCTCATAGAATTCAATTGCAGGACTGAGAATGGCCACAGGCAGCTTCTGCTTGAAGACCTGCTTCATTTTCCCATGTCTCCATAGATCAGCTCTCTGTTCCTCTACCCCATGGTAGAAGACGGCCCCACAGCTCCCGAGTCCACAACCTCAGACTCCCTGGAGAAAAGCCACTTGGCCCACTTTGGCTCAGGCATCCATCTTTCTGGTCGCAGCCAAGGCCAGACCCTGAATTCCAAGGTGCCCCTGTGGAAGCACCATGTGACCCTGTGGAGGCAAGGTGTGGCTCCCATCGCGAGCAGAGCAGACCCTCACAAGACCTGTGCTCTGCCAGTCTGCTCTGCCGTCCCCCTCGGCTACACTGCCACTCCATTTGTGCTTAGGATCCCACAGGATAGCACCCTGCAGCTCTCTAATTATTTCAAGTCAGCAAGTCCTGTCAGCAAACTCAACGATAAGAGCAGGGACCCATCTTACCTCCCGCTTCTTTGATATCTTCCTCAGCACAGCACATCAGAGGCTTTGAACGCTTATCTGATTGCCTCCGAGAAGTATCAGCCTTCAACACAAGCCAATAACATGGCATAAACACATTAAAATTAACTTTTAAGGAATGAAGCCAAACAAACCATTCTGCTCCAGAATCAGAACCAAGGATGAGCCTTGGGTTTTGAACTCTGTGTGCATCAGAGAGATATTTAAGTGAGTCTCAATGAACTGTGTGTGTGTGTGTGTGTGTGTGTGTGTTTGTGTGTGTGTGTGTGTGTGTACATTTTCTCCTCAGTGGCCAAAGTGAAGAGAAAACAGACTAGAAATTGCCTCCATTTTAACAGGATGCTGTTTTCCATGCTGGAAATCTATTAAAAAGATATTTTGGTCCATGAAATAAAGTAGCAATGTTCACATATGAATGCAAACAGAATAGAATTTAGATCCCATCTCCTCAGGCCTACCTGACATCAAGCTCAGACCCATTAAGAGAACGCTATTTGGGATCCTGTTTTAATTGGATTTTCTAATCTTCCATGTATTCTAATGAGCTTGGGGGAAGAAAATCTTCAGTGTTTAGGATACCGCCTCTATAGAGACGACCCAAGAGCTTTCTTCTCTTTGTGTTGCTCTGTGTTGGAGAGGAAGGTGAGGAGGGGTTTGGCGTGAATCTCAATCACCTGTGGGGATTTCCCAGCCTTCAGCCCGCAGGAGGTGCCTGTCCAGGTGTTTTGTTTCTGTCTCTGAGGAGCCATGTGTCATGAAAGAAAGGCCCAGATGTCTTCAGCCGGACATCTTTCTCAGAAAGTTCACTGTAGTTTAAGATGTTGCACCTGATGATGATTTAACAAGGATCTATAAAGCCAATCATAGTCAAAGGTCAGTGGGCTGCAGACGAGAAGGGCAGAGAGCTCTGGTGACCAAGTAGCCACTCAACAAAGGGCATATCACCTTGCAACTCCCTGACCTCAGCCCAGGCCAGACGGATGGGGTTGCCCGGCTCCTGAGCGATATTACCAAGGAGAACAACATTGGCCACAACACTGACCACCTCTGACCATCTGTATTAGTTTGCTAGGGCTACCATAAAACGTACTACAGACTGGGTGGTTTAAACAAGAGAAATTTAGTTTCTCACTGTTCTGGAGCCTGAAAGTCCAAGATCCAGTTGTTGGCAGGACTGATTTCTCTTGAAGCCTCTCTCCTTGGCTTGTAGACGGCTGCCTTCTTGCTGTATATCCACATGGCTCTTTCCTCTGTACATATCCATGTCCAAGTTTCCTCATCTTACATGGACACCAGTCATATTGGATTAGGTCCCACCCTTGTGACATCATTTCAAGTGAATTCTCTATTGAAAGACCCTGTCTCCAAATACAGTCACATTCTGAAGTCCTGGGGGTTAGGACTTCAACATGTCAATTTGGAGAGGTGGGCACAATTCTGCCCGTAAAACCATCAGAAAGAACAAGCTGGGAGTATGAACGCTTCCTGCAAACCTCCCCGACCCTGCTGGGAAGTCAGGCCAGCACTGTTCTCACACATGCGAGCTCTAGGCAGATGGCCTAGATACCAATACTGCATGTCCAGACACAAACTGTGCGACCTTAGAAAAATTATTTTTCCTCTCTGGGCCATGGTTTGTCAGAGACAAAGTGAGGGTGACTATATCAGTACCTAAGTCCAGCATAGGATTGTCAGGACAATTAAATGATTCACACATATAAAGGGCTTAGAACAGCACCTGACGCAAAGTAAATGCTTCATAAACATTAGTGACTATTATTATTAATTAAGCCACAAGGCACCCTGGATAATTACTGACCCATCCTGGGTGGGGATCCATTGGATCTACTTATAAAGCATTGGTGAAGGTGGCCCCAACAGACACTAACTGAAGCTACTACCCTTGAGTCCACAGTGGGTCTGACCACAACCTGGTAGCCACAAATTTGGAAGCCAAACACCTATCCACCTTCCAGAAGCCTCACCCAGCTTACTTTTTAAACTTAAGCCCCTGAGTACTTAAGGCTTCTGCTTGTATTGAATGAATTTGCATCCACTTGTAAGTCCCTTTGTACAGGTTGAATTGATAGGCGAGGAATTTCTTTCTTTGTTTTTCTTGTTTTCACTGAAGACTACAGAGAAAGGCTTAAACTAATCCTGGGAAGATAAAAGTCTTCCAGTGACTCTTCTCTTCCAAACCTATTTAGTCTTGCCTGTAGCTAATCAACTTGCTTGTCAAAGCAGACCCTAGATCTACTGGAAAAACATGACAAGGAGGAATGTATAAAGACTGGTGACACTTTTGCTTTGATGCCCTATGTGTTTGTCATTTGAGGGTGCTGGGCCTCCAGCTTCCCAGGCGCTACACAGTGTCAATGCAATCCTTCACTTCCATCTCGGAAGTAACGTGCTCGTACTGACATCAACGGGCGTTTTCATGTGAGGATCTACTATGTACATACAGATCATTGCCCACAGGTGGGGAACGGAGGAGATGTATCAAATAAATACGCAAGTCCCTCAAGGGGACTGAGAGTATAGCGGGACAGACCTCCCTCACAGTTAACGGTAATGATATGTGATAAATGCTGGAAGCATCATAACCTCACTGCTTGGGAGCACAGAGGAGGCAATCATGGTGATTTGGGATGGGGGAAGCCCTTTGAGGATGAGTAGACAGGCAGCAACGTGGAGCAGGCAGCATGAGCAAAGGCACAAAACAGGAAAATGCTGGAGGTGATGCAGTAATATCACTTGGGTAATGAGTAGGGGGCAGGGAGGGGTGAGACAAGAGACCGAAGCCCACAAACCACCTTTAGGATGGAGTTCCTTCACTTATAGGAGCAGGCCTCACTGTGCACACACATGGGGACCAAGCCTACCTGCCTGCCTCGTTTCATACCGGTCCCTGTCTTCATTCCCCCTACTGCTGGTTTTTCCAGTCTTTGTCAGTAAACAGCCTCCTAGGACATTTCCATCACTGCAAAAAGTTCTATGGGTCAGTGCTGTCTTAGAGAACATGAGGCAAGAGAGCTGGTGGCTTTTGGACAGGTTTGGGACAAAGCATTTCCATAACCATTGTTTAGGGAGGTTAGAAATCAGAAGCATGACAGTTATTTAATGCACAATTATTTGGGGGCTGCCAACAATCGCCTAAGCATCGTGAGGGAAGACCTGATTTAGACCACGTTGCGGTTAACATCTGCAGTCTCAGCTATTTCTTTAGGGTTTCCTGTAGCCCTTGGCAACTTAACTATTATTTAGAACCTAGCTAGCTCTGTGTTGTTGATGTCACTCTTGTGCTCTTTGGGGGTGTGTGTGTGCGTGTGTGCACACACAGACCCACATAAAGGTTCCATCTCTCAAGATTTTAAGCTTCTTAAATGCAAAGATTTATTCTTTTAACATTTTTTTATCCCTAGTGCCAAGCCCAGTGCTTTGCACATAGAGCATGCACAAAAGAACATATTTTGGTTAATAACAGTATACAAGGTTCTCTGTGACTTAGCCCTACTGTCCTTTTGAGTCTCATCACACCCACTCCCAGACTTGCTCTTTATAGTTAACTTCTACTGTGCTCCACACAGCTCCCCTAAATGTTCCAGGTTTCGTATGCCCCACATGCTCCTGGACTTCACACACACTGCTTTCCACCACCCCACCCCTTTGTCTGGCTAGTTCTTGCTCATCCCTCAGGAATCAGCTTAAACTCCCTGTTCATCACCTTGTCTGACCTCCAGTCCCAAGTTAGTCATCCCTCCTAGGAGGTCCCTTAGTGCACCCTTTTGTGGTGCTCCTTGGTGTGCAATTGCCAGTTTAGCTGTTTGTGTCCTTCACCGGATCATGAGCTCTGTGAAGAAAGGAACAACAACTGACTCATGGTTGTATCCCCAGAACTGAGCATAATGTTTGGTACATAGAAATCTGCTGTGGTCTGAATACAGCCCCCAAAATTCATGTGTTGGAAACTTAATCCCCAATGCAACAGTGTTGGGAGATGGGGCCTAATGGGAAGTGTTTAGGTCAAGAGGGCTTCTTTCTCATGAATGAACCAATGCTCCTATAAAAAGGGCTTGCACAAATAGGTTCACCCTCTTTCCCCCTTCTGCCACGTGAGAACACAATATTCATCCTGCTTGCCATTCCGCCTCCCACCATGTGAGGATGCAGAAAAATGTCCCCTACCCAACACCAGACGCTGGCACCTTGATCTTGGACTTCTCGGCCTCCAAGACGGTGAGAAAACATATTTCTGTTCTTTATAAATTACCCAGTCTGTAGTATTTTGTTATAACAGCACAAAACAAATGAAAACAAAAATCACACAAATCTTTATGAAATGAATAAATGGATAAATGGTGAGACATAAAAAATTATTTATCAGATAAATTCAATTGAGGATTTATAGAAATGATGTGGACCTGTTCATATTTCCATAAATGATGTGTACTCATATTCTGGCATTTCTTCCTCCCTGTCATTTAAAATTCAGACAAATGGGAATGACAAAACCCAAATTCAAGAGAACAGTTGCCTCAAGGTAGAGACAAGGGCGTTGGATGGAGAAAGAGCACATAGATAGATGAAACTCTATTTTTAATGTTCTAGTTTTATAAATGAGTGCTGAGTTTGTGGTGTTTAATTTGTTAATGTTTTATACTATATGTGTGTTACCTATTTTATGTATCAAACAATATAGAATATAAAATAATTATAATTTTTTCAGTTTTATTGGTCTTTAATGACAATTTAACTGTTTTATCTTTTTTACTTTTTATAAAATTTTACTTTCTTGCTGAATTTCACAAATATTTCAACAGCCACTTTTATTCATTCACATGGGGAACAAAGGGTGCTACCTTGAAATGCAACGGTAATGTGCTCAACCGTTTATCTGAACACAAGAAAATGGACGGCAGTCTCTACGGCATCTTTAAGAAATTATTTTTCTATTCCAGCCCAGGTGGTCACGGCGACACTACAGACAGCCAGTGCAATATGTTGTGCCTAAAAGCACAACTCTTAGTAGGTCAGTGTTGTTACAGGGTGACACTGTCCTCCAAGAAAGCAATGAAAGGTAGCATGGGGAACTAGGGAGCAAGACTGCTATTCTCCTCTTGTCAGGGGCATCTACATGGTGCCTAGTATATGCACAGCATTGTGATGGACAGCAGGGATGCAGTGATAACTAAGACAAAAACACACGGCTGCTGATGGCAGGGAACTCACCTTCTTATGGGGAAAGGCTGACAAGTAAACTGAAGAGCAACAATGACAGAGAAACACGAGTGGCCCAGATGTGGGAAGAGTTAGTTTTAAGCTGGGGGGAGGGAGGTGGATGGTGAATTAGAAAAACCTTCTAAAGTTGGGGAAAAAAGACAACTCAGGGAGAGGCAACAACACGTGTGAAGACATATCAATGTGATATTACTAAATAGAGTATTAAGTAAGCACACTTCATTTCTAAACTGCTCCCCAAATTCCATTTAAATGCTATGTATATCAGCATGGGATGCCACTGGCACACCAGGAATTTTGAGAAATTCGTGAATGGCCCCTAATTTGGGGCCCTCAGGTTGCTGGAACTGGGAATGCACAGGTTATATTAAAATTATTTAAAATCTGCTCCGCAAGACTTAACACCTAATTACATTTGACTTGGATCAATAGTTAAAATTATTTTACATCTCCTGAGCATTCTGAAAATTAAAGTAAAGGAAAAGAAAACTGGATCAGAACCACTGAGGAGTCAAAACAAACCCATTCAAAAGTTGGAAATTATTTCAATAAAGGGATACAAAAACCCAGGTCATTGGGCATTCTCTGGAATTAAATCATCAGCTCCCTCTATGGAAAGAGGTGGCTTTACAAGACCTTTGCTGTGGCCTTCCTCGCCCCAAGCTTCCTCTGTAGACATAATGATTCTCAGTTTCCATAAATCTCTTCAAACAACTAGAAAGCTGTTCCTGCTAGAGAGAGGCACATGGTATTACTTCAATAACCCAGTCAGAATAAGGCTTTTTGAATTACTCGCTAAGCTGCAGGTGGGTTAAGAATTGATAGCCTGTGTTCCCAGCCTTTCCTAACAGAAGAGGGCCAACCGCAATGACTAGATGCCTCTTTCAAACAGCTGATTTCTTTTGGGTCTCTCCCATTTCCACTCTAGGTAGCAAGCCCTGCTGGCAGAGATCGTAATTAGGTGTGATTTAAGTGCTGCATAATTTGTACAATGCTATAAAATACCAATGCAGAATCAAGAGAATTTGGTCAAGAGGAACATTTATTTTGGAAAAGAAGAGAAGAGGGGGGAGCAGGTGGCACGAGGCCATCTGCTTCAGAAGGGATAATTAGGATTCTGGTTTTGCTGAGAACATTTTTAGAAAACGCATTTGCAAGGGTTGCTGAAAAGTAGCATCCATTCTGAGAAAGAAGTAGGAAGAGACACAAGGGCTAATCAGGCTGAGCTCTCCGGATGAATCCAGGGCCAAGTAAATCAACCTTGCAAATGAGAACATCCCAAAAAGATCCAGTCAGAAGGAAATCCTGCATGGAAAAAGTAGTCATCAAAGGAGGAAGGATGACCCCTCTGCCCGGCTCTGATATTGTCTCTTTTATCCATTGATACTACCCAATGCCTTTCATCTCCAGGAAGCAGAGTGGCATGAGAAGAATTAGGGACCAAGATGTTTTAAGATTGTGAAGATTTTCTTCCTTCTCAATCTCTAGCCTCTAACCACGTGGCCATTTCTTAATGCCCCTACGCAGTCAAGATAAAGGGCTTGGGCAGATAACTCCTCAGGTTAAATACCCAGGGAGAGAGAGACAAGCTCTTATAGGTGTCAAGGAAAGAAGGGAAGGGAGAGAGGGAGGGAGGGAGGATAGAGGGTAAAAGCAAATGAGAGGAGGATGGCAGGAAGGAGAACAGAAAAGAAGTGCAAACAAGAGTATGCTGTTGGGTTCTAACTTTTATAAGGTATTGATTTGTGAACAAGCATCACACATTTAGGTCAGTAAAAATGAAAGATGATTTCTATAAAATTACCAGTTCAAAGATATTTGTGCTATGTAATTCTTAATAAATATTGCCCACAGAATTTAATGCTTTAGTTTTAACAGTTTCTGTAATGTGAACTAAATTAGTCGATTTGCTGCAATATTTGCCAGCATCTATTATAATCACTGTAATTACCTTCATCTGTCTATTAAAGGACAATTTCTACTTCATGTCATTATCCTTACACTGAAATAGCACAACACAAATTGGAAATTATATATAGACAAATTAGAGTTTCCTCCCAGCATTTGAGTTTCTCATGTGAAAACTTCAGTGATAGATTCCAAGTTTGGTTAGAAGAGTTTAAACTTAACTCATAATCTGGGGTGAAATGAAGTTTAATGGATATTAGTGAGTAAAGTAAAAACTCATGAATTCAGACTTCATGAATGTAGAATTCATCATGCTTGTCTTTGCTATATCCATAAAAAACATAGTTTTCTAGCAAATTATTATGATAAATTTAATTGTACCAAGAAGCAGCTTCCTAATGCTGTCTTTGGGAGTCTTGAGTGTTTGAAAGCAAAGACTTAAAAATTCTTTATACGCTACTGTGGATTATACCCTGTCACAGACACTATTTATCCAGTTTTGAAGTGAAAATAGATAGTATTACATCTTCTCTGTCTAACACAGCTGGAAAAATTGCCATACTAAAGGCAATGTCCTTTCCTTTCCCTTACCTGAAAATACCTTTATTAAAAGGTTACAGAGCAAAAGTTAATTGAAAGAAAAAATACGCGGTATCTCATGTGGTCCTTGTTCTCTGTGGATGTACATTCCCTGGGCGGAAGCCCAAAGGGAAGAGGAGTGAGGAGAGGACCAAGGACCGACTCCTCCTCCAGAGTCACCAAACTAGTACCTAACCCCATATCATCATAAAATAAAAAGATCCAGGTCACCTTCTAGCAAGAAACCTAACTCAGCTCCTGAAGGAAGACCGTCTACCTAAGATCTCAGCTTATTGTTTCCTGAAGCTATTTAACAAAATGTGGAGACGAACGCCTGTGTTCCCATTTGGTTCTCTGCTGGTCCTTTCCTCTGACAGAAATACTCAAGTGGCTTGAGCTTATTGGTCAGTTTCCAAGAAGAAAAAATAGCTCACTATACCTGCCCCCGGCAGGCCTGCCTCCAGAAGGAAAGGGAAGAAGTGCTCCAATTATGGTGAGACTACATTGAGAAGTTAATCGAGATGATCCTTAAGGTCCTACCAACAATAATTGATCTCCTAATTCTAGTTCTGTCTGTGCCTGTTTTAATTGAAATTCACATATGTAAGCCATGATATTTTTCTAGACAGAAAAACATGAACATAAGTGATGCTTGTAAGGTCAAGCCATGGCGTCCTTGAAAGACTGCACCAGCGGAGTGGAGCTGCAGTACCCCCTGACTACAGTGAAAACCAGGGTCTTTAAGGTAAGGAAGAGGGTTGGCGGCTGTGTTCTGCAGTGCAGTACAGTGCAGTGGAAAGAGCACTAGGCATCAGAAAAGCCAGATGTCAGTTTTACTGACCCTTTAACTAGCTGAGATCTGGGGCCAGCACAACCTCTCTGAACACTTTGTACATGTCTCACATATAAAATGAAGGGGGTGAACACCATGAAGGTCATTTCCAGCTCTAGAACTCTATGATATTAATGAAGTGCCCCCTCATTAGAAATAATGGGAAAATAACGCTGTTTTTAAGAATGAACTCTACACCTAAATGTGGTACAATTTACCCCCAATTTTTAAAAGAACCAAACCCAGTGAAAAAATTTGTCTGAAAAGATCGAAATTAAATCCACTTAAACAATTGCTTCCCATACTCCAAATTCAAGATAGAGTGTTTTCAGTTCATTATGAGTGATTTTGAGAAATCTTAAATGAACAAAAATGTGGCCCTATCCTGAAAAATCCTGATGGCTCATATTTCTATTCTGTGTGAGCAATTAGCATTCCTCTCAGTGGACACATGAGCAACAACTTGGGACCGTAAGTAATCAAGGAGTCCATTTTCATTTCCCAGAGTATGAAAGACAGAAACCACGGGTTTAGGCAGAGGCTAGAAGACAACAGAGACGATGTTGATTGTGTTTTGAAAATTCCAGTTTCATTTGCAAAGGCAGAATGTGCCCAGAAGCAAGACTCAACATAGCAACCTACAGCAAATGTCCTTAATGACTTCTGTTCCAGGCTTCTTGAAACATTAGCAATCTGGAGGCCAGGTCCATAAAACTGGCAGAAATCACCCCAAATCATTTTCTAATCATTTACTTGAGGAGTGGGCAGACAGGATGCCATAATGTGACTCCTCTAAATGATTAGTCAACAGAGCAGGGCTCCTACCTCTGAAATCCTTAGGGAACAATGAAACTAATATTTTGTTTCCCTTGGAATCTAAATGGCATGGTTCTACGTTCCTTGTTCTATACACCTAGATGGAGTACTCATTGCTTTCTTCTAAATTCCGGGACAGCCAAAACATCAAATAGTCTGCCTTATCACTCCCATTATCTATTATTACAAACATATTTGCCAGACCATGAGTCCCAATTTGTAGTGTGAAAAATTGGATATCCTCAGGACAGCACCTGCCATAATTTACCCTCTTGGCATTCACATGCTCTGTCTTGCTCCTTCCATCTCCTTCCATTCAGGTTGGTACCCACCAAGTAATCTTGGTAGTTCTTCAAATAAAATTTAAATACCCAAAACCCCAAGCTGGTTTTGGTCAAAAGATTCTTTTAAATCCTAATCAAAATTCCTCCAAAACTGTAAGAATCTATTTTGTCTCCATGAGTCAGTCTGAGATGTCCATCACTGGTACAGAAGCAACCACCTCATGGAGACTTAAATAAACACCAGGGCTAACAATGTCCAACACTGCAGTGTGGGGACAGAGGAGGAGGCTGGAACACAGGGATGCAAGATAAAGAAGGGACAAAGAGAACAGACTGATGCAATTTATCTTGGGCAGAAGAAATTTTTTTAAATCAATTTAAGTTTTCATAAAATATGAACAAGATCACCAATGGGGGAGAAAGTCCAGCCACAGTCTGTGCTCATGTTGTACTTGGCAAAAGCCAAGCAAGAGATTCACCTTTAGGGAACCCAGGGCCCTCCTCAGGCAGATGGGGTATGCCGAACACCTGCAGGAAGATGTCCAAGTGATGCCCATTCAGACATCTCTCTGCCACTACCTTCCTCTTCAGAGGCCAAAGAAGCAATTTTGCAGCTGTAAACGTTTCCATCCAAGACTCCTGGCCAACAGTCCAGTGCCCTGTAGAAGGCTGATTCACTAACAACGAAGCAGAAGCCACTTGACCTGTCTCTAGGACTTCCTCCATCTCAGCAGTGCCCACCACACCCGCATTTCCTGTAATCGCTCAAGGCAGGGAGGAGGTCGTTACTGGAAGGGCAAATGTCCCTCCTCTCCTGACTGACGGAGGCCACATTTTCACACAGTGAACAACGATAAGCTACAAAAATAACATAGACAAAGAGACGGATTCTCTTTCTATCAATAAACATAGAAATCTGCTCTGGGACGCCAAAGTCATAAAGGTGCAATAGAAACACTGGGTTCCCCTTAATTCAGCAAGAAAGGCTTGGTATTACACCAAAATTTAAATGAAGAATTATTTGGCACCTGAGCAAAAGAACATCAAGACTCTTTTAAGTGAAAGTTAATGCTAACATTGGAACACCTCGGGAGGCTGTACTCTAGGGCACGGAATAAGAGAAACTTTCTAGTCCTTCTTGGTTTTCATAAGCAACATTTTCAGACCCAGCGTATCAGTGCTTTGATTATTTTGAAATGTGTTAATACAGAGTCATCTGGTGTGCCAATCTGGCCTACTCACATCTGGTATATCTAATTCCATCTTTAGTTTTAAATCTGATGCGAAACAGCTTATGGGTTTGGTCAAGTGGCTTATCTTGTATGACAGACAGAACCACCCAATGATGTCACTGGTTAATTGAGTGCCATGGGGTTGCCATCCTTGCCAATGCCATTCGGTCTTCGGTTAGACCAGATCTGCAGAGCCCTTGGCAGCCCCATCCTCCAGCTTTTTCTTCTCTCTTTATTCTTCCTTTTTTAAAATTTTATTTTTAAAGCTCCTTACACATACACACACATTTGCAATTAACGTAAAAATGTATCACCTCAGACATCTTGGCTTTTTGTTTTTGTTTTGCTCCCCTGTTCCCGATTGTTCTTATGGCTCCATGCATATCATGGCCTCGTTGTCCAACTGGGAATCTTCTAGTAACAACCTACCTTGTGTCCTTCCATATTTTTCTCTGTGCTCATACAATAATATAAACAAACACATATTTATATGAAAATATACACATATCAGAGATATGGAATTGTTTGTTTTACAAAGATGGGGTTATGTTTTAAGCACTTGTCTGCATCTTGCTTTTCTCACTACAAACCATCTTGTGAAAATCCCTCTGTAAGTCAAGCAATGGAGTTATAAGTTTGTTTTGTTTTAGTTTTGCTTTTGCTTTTTAATGCCTACATGAGATATCATGATGTGAATGAAAATACAATAATTGATGAAACCACTCCCCTCCTGACAAATGTTCACTTTGTTTTCTCTGTGTGTGTGTGTGTGTGTGTGTGTGTATGTATGTGTGTGCAGTATGGAGAGAGAGAGATTTATTATACAGAATTGGCTCACATGGCTGAGAATCCCAAAATCTGCAATCAGCAAGCTGAAGAGCCAGGAGAGCTGATGGTATAAGTTCCAGTCCAGAAGCCAGTCTGCTCAAGACCCAACAAGAACTAATATTTCCATTCGAGTCAGAAGGCAAGAAAAGACTAATGACCGGCTCAGAGCAGTCAGAAAGAAGGAGTTTCCTTTTATCTGAGTGAGAGTCGGCACTGTTGTTCTATTCAGGCCTTCAACCGATTGGAGGAGGTCCACCCACACTAGGGAGGGCAATCTGCTTTACTCAATCTACTGATTCAAATGTTAATGTCATCCAAAAACATCCTCACAGAGACACCAAGAATAATATTTGACCAAATATCTGGGCACCCTGTGACCCAATCAAATGGACAGATAAAATTACCCATCAAAATATCTTCACACACTAGTTTTTTTGTTGTTTTAGGATACAGTCTGTCATAGTTTGTTCAGGCTACTATAACAAAATACCTTAAACTGAGTGGCTTATAAACAGAAATTTATTTCTCACAGTTCTAGAGACTGGGAAGCCCAAGATCAAGGTACAGGCAGATTCAGTGTATGGGGAGGTCCCACTTTCTGGTTCAATTATGGTAGCTTCTCCCTCTGTCCTCACATGGTAGGAGAGGCAAAGCAGCTCTCTGGGGCCTCCCTTATGGGGGCACTAAACCCATTCATGAGGGTTTGCCTTCAGGACCTAATCACCTCTCAAAAGGTCCCACCTCCTAATATCATCACATTGATGATTAGGTTTCAACACAAATCTGATTGGCAGGGAGTGCAGGGGGGCAAACATTCAGACCATAGCAAAGTCCCAGCAGTGGGATTACTAAGCATAAAGGAATGTGTACTATTAATATGAATTTTAATGGTGTTTGACACTTTGCTTTCTACAAAGACTGCAACAATTTAAATTTCTGCCAGCATTATATAAGAGCACTCTTTTCTCCATATCCCCACCAGCAATTGAAGTTAATGCTTTTTAAAATTTTGGCCATTTTTACATCATTGTTACTTAAAATTGGATTCCATGAACACCAGTGACTTTTAATATCTTCTCACAAAGTTTTGGCCATCTGGAGTTGTTCTTCTGCAAATAGTCTCTGCATATCATTTGCCCATTTTTCTACTGGGTAGCTTGTCTCTTTTTGACAATTTGTTAAAATGTTTGTATATTATTACATGTATGGCTATTAATCCTGTCTTTTCATTGATTTTTTTTCCTATGACTATCATGAACTCATTTTTGTTTCATTTTGTTTGGTAAAATCTTTTTTTATAGTTTGTGGATTTCTAGTCTTAGTTACAATCTCCCCTGCCATGAGATTGTACAAGTTACACCCCAATTTTTCTTGCAGTATTTGTATTATTGTATACATATGAAAGGGATCCAATTTGCTTTCATCCAGCTGGAGAACCAGGAATCTCAAACCATATTATTAAATTCAGCCTTTTCCTACTGGAATACATGAAATTCTAACACAAATCAAGCTCTATTTATGTATTGTCTATTCTGTTCCATCAATCTCTTTTGTCTTTCCCAACACCAATATCATACTGATCTTTCATTGTAATATCTGGTGAAAGAAGTCTCCCTTTCATTTTTCCTTTACATATTTTTCATTGTTAGTCTAAAAAATTCATTCTTCCAAATGGATATAAAAGTACAGCTGGATAGGAAGAATAAGTTCTAGTGTTTTACAGCCCTGTAGAGTGACTATAATAAACAACAATTTATTGTATATTTTCAAATAGCTAGAAGAGTGGGTTTTGAATGTTCCCAACAGAAAGAAATGATAAATGTTTTAGGTGATGGATATGCTAATTACCCTGATTTTAGCATTACATATAGTATGCATGTATTGAAATATCACACTGTATCCCATAAATATGTATAATTATTCTGTGTCTATTAAAAAAATAATTTAAAAATGAAAAAAATTCATTCTTCCAAATAAACTGTAAGATTTTTTTTCTAATTTCCAAGACAGCAACTCTCTGTTGAGATACTGACAGAAATTATCTACAATTTGTACATGAATTTTGAAGAAATTACCTTTTTGTGCTAAACTTTTTCCTTTGAACAAAAGAAAATATTTCCCAATGTTCAGATATTATTGTGTGCCCCTCAATAAGGTTTTATAGTTTTCTTCATATAAGTTCTGTGTCTTTCTCCTTTTTTTCTTCTTTTTTTCCCCTTTTTTTCATTCTGTCTGATTTCTTTTTTTATTTCAGCATATTTGTTAATACCCTGACTTACAAATATGTCATAGTATTTAAAGCTATTATAACTGAACTTTTTCCAGTTCCATTTCTGATTGTTTACTTATCTTTTAAAAAGGTAAGTTTTGATATTTGTATATGTATCTTATTCCAGCTACCTTACAAAATTATCTTACTAAGTAGCATTTTTTAATACTGAAAAGTAGTCTTTTTATCTTGTGAAAGGTTAAAAAAAAAACTTGTGAAAGGTTAAAAAAAATCATACCACCAGTAAAAAGAAATAGTTTTTGGTTAACTTACACTAGAATCACCAACACAATGTTGTATAATGATGGTAAGAATATTCCTTTTCAATTCCTGATTTTAACAGAAGTAGATTTAGCATTTTGTCACTTCATATTAGGTGGTGGGTTATGATGAGTGGTCTTTATTGTATTTAGGTTGTATGCTTCTATTTCTATATTATTTAGCTTTCTTATAAGAATTTTTTAAAAGGCCTTTTCTAAATCTACTGATATAATCACGTGCTTTCTCTTCTAACTTGCTCAGGTAATGAGTTATATTGATAGAGATCCTTATATCCACCTGTTCTTGCATTCCTACAATAAATCTTATTAGGTCACAGTGTAATATTCTTTTAAAATTTCATTAGATTCTATTTGCTGTTTATTTTATTTTTTGCATCAATATCCATAAGTTAGATTGGTTTATAGTTTTTAAGTTTTCAATTATACTTCCCTTATCAGAGTCGAGTATTAAAATGAGATTAGTTCCATCAAGTAAATTCAAATATTTTTCATTTTTCTATGATCTAGAAAAGTTTAAATAGCATTGAAAGATCATTCTATAAATACTAGATAAATCTGAGTTATGCACCCATTTAGTCTTGGGTCCTATTTCCACTGGGAATTCTTTCACCAAATCTTGGTCTCTTATCTGCTGTCCACACTTCTAGCTCTAGGACTGGATACCGCTAAGTCTTTCAGGATCTACAGACAGAGAGCAAGGTTCTTTGCTTAATACTGCGCCTCTCCACTTCATTTTCTTCTCAGTATAGTTCATTCACCATTTTGAGTCTTTTTCAAGTATTTTGCTGAAGTAGTGAAAGTGAGTGAAATATAGTCTAGAGTACTGCATATCATCAATCCACTTTATTTATCTTGCCCTGACAGGTGAATACCTTGGCTGGGCATAGGATTCTTGCATGGTGTATTTTCTTGTGTCATATATTTTGTTCCAATATCTCCTAGTTTCCAGGTGAGAAGTCTGATACCAACCTTATCCTTATTCCCTTGCAAGTAACATGTTCTTCCCATCTAAAAACTTCCAAGATTTTCTCTTTGTTCTTAGAGTTCAGGAATTTTTAGTAGAAAAGTCTCACTTTTCTCATCAATAACTAGCCCGTTTCAATATTTAAAAGTCTTTTCAGAAATTTTTTAATGTGTTTAATTATTTTCTGTTCTTCAGCTGCTCGTTTTTTATCCTTCTATAAATCCTATTAATTGCAGGGTAAGTCTCCTGGTTCTATCCTCCTAGTCTCTCTCTCTCTCTCTTTTTTTTTCTTTTCTTTTTCTTACGATTTTCATCTACTCATAATTTTGTTTTGCTCTTTGATCTTCCAAGCCACCAAGGTGGGTCCCAGTAGTGACTGCTAACTCTTTCATTTACATCTACTGAATTGATTAAGTGGGGACATTTTCTTTTCCTTTAGAAAGCTCTTTCATAACGCACTTACATCTCTTTAGGTTTTCTTATTACTTTTTTGCACATTTCCTCCAGCAGCTATTTTGCTGAGATTGTGTTCTGTTGCTTCTGACTCATCTTTCTCTCTCCAGCTGGTAAGATCTCTCAGCTGCATGTTCTTTTTCTCAGTTGGCTCAGTGGGCTCGGGTCTGGTTGGTGGTGAACAGGAAGGGACCTCCTCCTCCAAGGGCTGGAGGTACAAAAGCAGGCAAGTTGCGGGTCCTGCTGAGGCTGCAGGAGGAAAGTGCCCGGTACCCACTCAGCCCAGCCCTCAGCTCTTTCTCAGCCTCTTAGGCACCACAGGAACCACAAAACTTACATCATCCACCATCCTCTGGGCACGGAGATCTCTCTGGAGCAAGCCATTTGCAGCATCAACAGCTTTCCAATCCCCAAAGAACTCTGACAGTTGTCCCCAAACTCTTAGCAAATCTGTGTCTAATCCTGCTGTAAAATTCCTGTCTGAATTCTACAGAGCCTCCAGCCCCACCTGAACCCAACTCTCCCAGCTTCAGCTGCCATTTAGTCTCAGATGCAGATAAATGGGAAGTGGGACTGTGATGACATTAACTTACTTGCTGGTTAATAAAACACAAAAACCTAAAAAAAAATACTTTGTATGTCTCTCCTCCTCCTCTCCACCTAGTTCCAACAAGAAAATCACATGGGTGCCTGCTACACAAGCCTGCTGGGAGAAAAAAAAAGGAGCAATCCAATTTAAGAAACTCTTTAAATGATATTTTTCTTCATTTCTGCAAGGCCTGCCCTGGTTCTGCGGAGGCCCACAGCATGTGGGTCAATTCTTATGTTCACCACCCGTTAATTAAAGACAGAAAACTGGGCCGTGAAGGTAGATCAGAAGGAAAGAAGATGTTTCCTTCCAGGTCCCACTCGGTCTTCATTTAATTCAGCTACAATGCCAAGAAAACGAAATATCACAAAGCAGTAATCCTTGTGTGAGCACTAAGTTAGGAAATGAAGAAAAATATCACTGGCTCATGCCCTAATAAAGCCAAGCTATTGAAAAGGCTAAAATTTATGGCAAATTCCCCTCTGAGGTGCCTAACTACCATTCAGCTTCTCTGTTTCCTTTTTACCAGTGATTGAAGTATGTTTGTGCTGCCTGCAGCTACCCTTGAATCTCAGCCCAGCTCACTTCAAATCAAGCACATTGGAAAACTGCAGGCTGTAAAAGCACCGGCGGGCTGCAGAGAGCAAGCGTAGACAGGCCAGTGCCAGCCTCGGGTCCCTCTGGGCCCAGTGGAAAGCTGCGAGGGGAGGAGAAAGCTCTGGACTAGGAGTGGCCTCACCTGAAGGGTGGAGGCCAAAATGCCTGCCTTCCAGGGCTCTTGGACCGTTAAAGAGAAATGCTCCAGAAAAAGCCATGCAAAAGCAAGGTGATGGAGCTGTTATCATCACATCCTCGTCCCAAAGGTTTTTACCGGCCTCACTTTCCAGGCCCATGATTCTGCTCCATTCAAGCCTGGCAATTTCAGAAAACACATTTCTTCACACCTCCAGCTATTTTTATAGTCCCCATTAGCAACAAGAGGCATCGGAGTGATTAAGCCGGTGCTACTATTAACAGTCTCTCATTGATTTATGACAGTGCAAACAGAAGAAGCATCTTATGGGCGTAGTTAACTGGAGACATTAACTGCGCAATGAAAGGTATTATTTATAAGTAATAAACTTAAATCAATCCTGAGTCTTTAAAAAAAGATAATTATTAAAAAGAGATAATTATTAAGAAAGATAATATTAAAAAGATAATAAGAATAAAAGACATTAACAGGTTTAATATCTAGGAAGGCATTGTTTTTTGTTTTCCCTTCCTTCTCTGCTTTTATATGCTCATTTGTTTGTTTTTCCTAACAAGGGCCTTCTTCTCTCCGGTTCTGTTTTTGGCAGGGAAATAAGACTTCTCTTCACTAGAGTGCTCAGCAATTACAGGATGTGTTAGCCTTGACTTTTTGCCCTCTCACTAATAACAGAGGAACGTGTCTTATCTCCAAAAGGCAAAAGGTAACTGAGAAATTCTGGAATCATCACTAATCCCATAAACTAGCAATCCAAGGTAGTGGCTCAGAGACAGGCTTCTTTCCAGAGTCAGAGATACTTGGGGTCTTTACCACATTCCTCCACTTGATCACTTGAACATGTTATTCAAAGAATTTCTTTAACCTCTTTTTGCTTCTGTTTCCTTGGCTTTGGAACGTGAGGATACTCTGTAACTCATTGGTGAGGATTACACTAAATTAAGTAAGATAATTCTTTAAAAACCACTTATCCCAGTATCTGACAATGGCAAGTACTCAGTGATGTAACATTAGCATTTGTTAATAAAACATTTACTTCTACCCAAAAATGTCCATGTTTTCTCCAAAGAAAACAAAATGCTGATGTCACCAAAGCTGGGGTTATAAATCTGGAGGCTGTGGCTCAGATGGGTGATTCCCAAACCTGCCTGCTCATCAGAATTTTCTGACGAACTTAAAACGCAGGTGCCTGATCCCAGTGAATCGGAACCTCCTGGAGGAGGGGGCATGGCTGGAAGCCATGTCTGTTTACAGCTTCCCAGGTGATCCTGATGAGCGGCTGGGTATGGGAACCACCGGCTTAGACAATCAGGGCTCGAGAAAAATTAGTCCCAGTACATAAAAAGCAAAAGCTAAAATAAGTGCATCTCAATTTCATTTCCAATTATGTCTCTAAGTTCCCTTAAAAAAAAAAAAACTATTTTAGAGAATTGCTGGTATGTGTGGTTAAGTGTGATAAATATAAATATGTAAAGGAACAATATTCACAGAAGAAACACAGCCAGGGGAGCCAGCAGAGGGACACACCGCCATCATGAGCTCCATGCAGCACAGGCACGTTGTGATGGAAAAATGAACCAAACCATCCTTTAGTTTTGAGGTTACAATTGGTTAAAATTCAGGAAAGGATCCTGAGGGCCATCGCAAACTATTTCCTGATGATGTGGCCCAGAAAAGCTTACATGAAATCCTGTAACATCTCAAGAAAGGGTAGTGTACGGGCAGTGCACAGGGATGCACGTCTTCCGCAGATCTGCCCCAAGGCTGGTCCTCTCCTGCGTGTGCTGCCCACCCAGCGGCCCAAGGCAAAAACCTGGGAACACCTTAGCCCCTCACCCGCCTCCCCATGCGGTGACCAATGCATCTGTCTATTTCACCTTCTAACCATCCTTCCTCTTGGCCCCTCCACCTGAATACCACTGGCCCAAGAGAGCCTGCCCTTTTCCCACCCTAGCTATTCCAGTGCCCTTGTCAGACAGGGCTCAGCTTGGGACCAGGGCTCTAACAAAGAAGGACACAGGAACTCTGGACACTGAAGCTAGACAGGGCACACGTGGAACAGGCAAGTGCAAAGGTCTTTGGGTTTGATGTGGGGCCCTGCAAAAAGGTCTATATAGAGTGTGCTGGTCTGGAGGGCCTTGTGCCTTTTGATTGGACAAGCCATGGAAAAAGAGGGTCACCGAGCCCAGGTGACCAAGGACTCTGGCCACAGGCCCCCAAAATTCCACCCCCAGAATAAGGAAAACATACTAGAGTGTAGTATAAAACAACAGGCAAAATCTGAGTCAGAGCAGGTATAGGTTGGAATGAACTCCATCACTGCTGTCATCTTAGACAAATTATTTAATCTCTCTGAACCCTAGTTGCTCTATTTGAAAATGAGAGTAGCAATGCCTGTTCAATAGGGCTACTCTTCGAATTAGAAATATTTAAAAGTGTATAACATACAGTAGCACTCAATAAATTCTAGCTAATACTCTTATCAATAACTGGATGTTTCTGTGTATGTAGGTTTATGTATTAGAAAGAAACTGAAAAGATGTATTCAAAAAAGAACTATTCTTTAGGGTTACATCATCCTTGGTTTGTATTTCAGTATTTTATAAATTTCCCTGCAGCTTAAAAATCTAAGATTCTCCATGTATTCCTTTAACAGCAGTCTGAAGCCAATGCCATTTTGATGACAGGAGGGTGTGGGAGGGTTGGGAGTGGGAGTGGAGAATACAGATGGGTGGGAAATACATTTAAAAATGAACGACTTTTGAAGCCTTATTACAAGCAAGCAACCAACCACCAATGGCCTAGACCAAAGGAAAAAAGAGTACACATCCAACTGCAAGATGCCATCACATTCACCCACACACTCTACCACGAATTGAGACACCCATTTGCAGCACATGAACAAAGTATAATCTTAAATAAAGTGTATTAGGGTAAATGAAGCTAGCTGCTATGACAACCCCCAAATCTCAGTGGCATAATATGATAACGATTTGTTTCTTACAAGACAGGATCATAATTTCGCAAGACAGGAACCAAGTAGTCATGCAAAACCCCAGACTTCTTGCATCTTGTGATTCTACCCTTTTCAAAATCCTCAGAATCTTTTCCAGTCCACTGGGGAACTGGAGGAGACAAAGAGGATCATAGATGGTAGGTTTTTATGTACCAGGGCTGGAGTAGCCCACATCACCTCCTCCACTCTTACTGTATTGGCCTGAACTTACTTATGCGCTTCCTCACGTACCCACCTGATAGTGATGCAGGCTGGAAACCACAGTCCCACCATGGCCCAGCAAAAAGAAAGGAACACAAACATTGGTGAGCCTTCTCAGTCTCTGGGATTTTCTTGAAGCAAATACTGCCTTCAGAGGATATACCCACTGTGCATTTTTTCCCAAGGACTTGGAAACCTGTTTATTTTTTCAGATCTTTTACTGATTTCAGGAGCTGTTGGCTAATCAAGTCCTAGTGTCACTACAAGTAGCTTCTGGCCCTTTCTAAACTACTCTGGGTTCACTCTGCTTGTCAGAAGTCACCCAGACCTTACCACTTGGGACACAAGGACAGCCAGGTCAGGGCACTGTCTGAATTAGCAACCAAGCAAGCTTCCTAAGAAGGCATAGGTACCAGGCCTGGTCAGAGCCTGGAAGTTGGAAGCCTGAGGAGAGAGGTAGCAGAAGTCTGTCTGAGGGTCCCAAGGCACAGCTAGAGAGGCCTTCATAGCTCCCAGCCAGAAAACACAGGGCACCTCTGCCCTCTGGGACATCTCCTCCTCAGCATGGCTGGCGGGTTCACTTCCTTCTCAGTCCCATGCTGGAACAGCACTGTCTTCTTCTCAGCTAATCACTAACGCAAGCTAATAAGGAGAGCCAGGGAAGAAGCCCTGGAGAAGAACTCCACATATCATAGATAATTATAATAATAGCTCATTTGTCAAAATCAGATTTTGTTCCCAGGTCCCATGATAAGCAGCTTTACCTGGGTTTTCTAACATAATTCTCAAATAACCTTCTGAGGTAGGTTCTACTATGATGCCCATTTTACAGGGGAGGGAACTGAGGCCTGGTGAGGTTCAGTCACTTCCCCAAGGCCTCCCAGCTAATGGAGGCAGAGCTGGGATTCAGTCAGGTCTGTGTGTCTCCAAAGCCCGAGAATGGAGCCACTATAATATGCCCTCTGCAAAACTTCCAAAGGGGCTTCTGGTTCTTTTTCTGCATTTAGCATGGGGAAGAATTGGCCCTAAAAAGTGACTCTCCTAAAATAGGAAGCAGTCCCTCCGCTTTCCCTCAAATGCTCTTCATCATGGTGTGGGAGGGGGTCCTAGATAGGCCGCTGTCCAGAGACATCAGCAACATTACATTTGCCACACACCCCTCCAACTCTCTCCTTGCAGATCCATAGATGACCCTTGCCCTCACATTCTGGTGATTCTTGGCCCCTACTTCCTGAATACCTAGGGGGCAGGGTAAATACCTGGCCATCTCCCCCATAGACACTGCTGGGCTGGGAGAGGGATGATTTATGCGTGCAAATCATCTACCCCTTGGGTGAATGGAGGGAGTCAGGGGTGGAGAACATTTTTTGTCCCATTGCAACCCATTGCAATGTCCCATTGGGATGTTTTATGTAAATGTCACTTGATTATAAATTGATGAGGAAGGGAAGGGATGACTCACAGCCAGCCAGGGCTTCACAAAGCCCTGGAGCAGCCGGAACACGTAGCCCCAGGCTACACAGATTATCCCAGAGACAACCAGAGGCCAGGGAGGCAGCGTGGATGTGCAGGTGGGCGGGGACTGGATGCGCAAGCCCCACCCACAGGAAGTTCAAGACCAAAGGCTCACCTCAAGGCCAAGTCCACGAGGCAGGCACCAGTCCTGGCAAGTGCTTTGAGCTCAGGACAAAACATTTCTTTTTCTGTTTTTTTCTTAAAGTATGACTCCTAAAGTCAGGTCACAGTGTCCCCATCCACCCGTTGTGAACTGAATGGGTAAGTGCTTTGGCACGACCTTATTAGGATCTCAATTGAACACGCTCTGTCCACTTAGTACCTAATGCAGTGCTCAGTGCAGACAGATGCTCAGAAATTACTTTTAAATGAGCGTTTTACAGATGACCTCTCTTCTCTCTCTGCAAGCCATGTTGAAACAGAACACAATGATGATGGTAATATGCAGTAACCTTGTTATAGCACTATTTGTTCTACTGAGGCTCCATCCTGGAGCCTTTCCAAAAGGATTTGATTATTAAAATACCCAAAAGATGCTTTATAAGGTGGTTTCACCAAAGCGACTATTAAGATACATCAAATTTTTTAAAGAACTGAATGCCTTGCTGTACCTCCATCCCTCAGGAGCTAGAAGGGGGAGGTTGTACGGGGAGGAGAGGAGGAGGCAGGTCACAGAAGAGGGACAGGGGAGAGAAAGTTCTATTTCCCCAGTTCATTTAAGCAGCCTCCTGTGGCTACATCAAGTCCCCCAAATTTCCAGTCATGATGGAGATATTGGGTCCAAAACACATTCCCTTATTCTTGTTTTTTTTTTTTTTGAGACAGAGCCTCACTCTGTTGCCTGGGCTAGATGCCGTGGCGTCAGCCTAGCTCACAGCAACTTCAAACTCCTGGGCTTAAGCAACCCCTCTGCCTCAGCCTCCCAAGTAGCTGGGACTACAGGCGTGCGCCACCATACCCAGCTAATTTTTTCTACATATTTTTAGTTGTCCAGCTAATTTCTTTCTATTTTTAGTAGAGATGAGGTCTCACTCTTGTTCAGGCTCCTTTATTCTTTCAGTATGAAGCGAATGCCTTCATGTACCAGGCACTCTGCCATATAATAGGGATATTAAACAATAATAAAAAAGGCCAGTGAGAACTTGCCCTCTTGGAGTTCCCAGTCCAGCAGGGGAAATAGACAAACAGGAAACCCACCATGGTATGAGTAGGGGAATAAGGAACATCATGCCCGCACCCCCACCCCCAATCAGATACCTCTTAGCCTCACCTCACATCCTCTGTGCCCAACTTTTACCCTGGCAGCTTTCCACAGGTATCCCCTGAAAGCTGCTCAACACGTCTCTCACTCCCTGTCCTGGAGATTCTTAGCAACCCTGTGTGGGACACCAGCAGGGTCCACTGGTCAGTCACACAGGTGCAATATGAAAGAGCATTGACAGTGGGCAGGAGCCAATGCTTCCCTTTTCGGTCCTATGGGCAGACAATTCTGAGGTACATCCATCTATATGGCTTGTAATGAGTTGAGCTGTGTTCCCCCAAAATATGCTGAAGTCCTAGGCTCCAGTACCTGTGAATTTGACCTTGCATGGAAATAGGATCTTTGCAATGATCAAGTTAAGATGAGGTTATTAGGGTGGGCCCTAATCCAATATGACTGGTGTCCTTTTAGAAAGGGAAAAGTTGCAGACAGACCTGCACATAGGGAAAACGTCATGTCACGATGAAAGCAGAGATCAGAGTGATGTGTCTACAAGCCAACAAACTCCAAAGATTGCCAGGAAAACCACCAGAAGCTAGGAGAGCCATGGAACAGATTCTCCCTCACACCCCTCAGAATGAGCCAACCTTGCTGACACCTTGACCTTCTACTTCCAGACTATGAAACAATAAACTTCTGTTGTTTCAGCCTCCTACTTTGTGGTATTTGTTATAGCAGCCCTAGCAAACTAATACACAACACCCAGTGAGAAAGAACGTCCCAGTGAGACGGTGCTTCAGTTTCCCACATGAGGACCAGCTTGGTAACCCATGCTCATGTTAGCTTCACTTCAATCCCTCCTTTAGTTTTCCCAGAAATCTCCTCAGAGTCCCTTGGATCCCCAAATTAAGTCCCCTAAATAAAGTCCCTGCACCAAGCCCTTGTCTTAGACTCTGCTTTCTAATGGGAAAACCCAGGCAAAGGCACCCCATCCTTGGAAGAGATTTGGCCATCAGTCTAGGTCCCTGAATGACTGCGTGGAGGGGAGCAACCTTGGACAGTTACATGAGTGAGAATTTTCGTGGGTGATTTACCTGTCATGGCAGCTTAACCTACTCTGAGTCATACAGGATAAGCTTCCTAATGGCTTGGCTCTGACAGACACATCCCCTCTAGCTCAGGGATATAATCAAGCCTGTGATGGTATATGCAGGAGAAATGACAATGTGCTGAGCAAAACGCCTCTAGTAACTCTCAACAGCACCTGTTACCATGTCTTCCCAAAGCAGACATTCAGGCAGAGTTGTTGCTTTAGAGTCCTAGAGAACCCCACCACCCCTCCCTCACCTCCTCTCCTACCTCACCCCTGCCTATCCATTCATCCCAGGACAGGGGGCTACCGGGTTAGTTGGGCACATTTGCATAACTGCTCCAGCTACTTCCTTAAGAGAGATATCCCAGAGGAGAAATTCATATACAGGCTAAAAGTTGCTCTTGGAAACTATGTATCATATTATCATAACAACTATGTTTATACCTTGACTCCTGGACTAGACTGTAAACTGTAAACTGCGGTGTCACCAAAGAACCTCATTATGAGGCAGTTCCAGTAGTCCATGGCTGGGGAAACCTTTCTTGCTTTGTATAAAGTAGGAACTGAATAAATATTTAAGAATTTATTCTCCTCACATTTACATCTAATATTCCCTAATCCTCTCCTTTTTTGTCAAGTATTATTCTAATGATGGCAATAAAAGAGCAAAAATTCAGCATCTTTGCAAGATAATTTTTTTACACATTTACCAGTGACTGTTTTTAAGGCTGCTATTTGAGATCATCGTGGGAGCAGAGAGAACTGGGAAAGTCCTTCTACCCTGGCCTTGCCTCTGACCATGAGCGCAAGCGGCGGCTGCTCCCTCTCACCTCCCAGCTCGCCCTGCGCACACATTATAATCAAACCGCATCCGTCCATCTGGCACTCCAAGGACTTGGGAAGGGAGCCGGAAAAAACAAAGACAATCTCTTTCCATAAAGCTTCCCACCTGCAGAAGAGCTGTGATAACATTCCTATTTTTAGCATGGAATAATCACCTCAGGTGTTAGGTGGGGGGTCCAGGGGGAAGGGAAAGGGCCGAAATGGACCAAAAGTCCCACATGCACACACTCACTCTGCCCCTCTGCTATGGACACCCTCCAAAATGTGCTTGCTGCTTGCTGGTTACATTTAAAAATCAGAAAGTGTGTGAGAGAGGCTAGCAGCACAGAATACTAAATACTACAAACAATTTAACTCTGCGGGCAATTATTTGTTCAGGATTTGTGTGTGCCTGCAAATATTTGGGCAAGGTTTGAATGGCAGAGGCATGGAGGGGTGGGGAGTGATTAGGAAGCTGGCCTTACACGTCACTCCTGGGGCCTGGTGGGGGTTGTCATCGCTGTTTATAAATGAGCCTCCGGGGGAAACAGGTCTGCCCTAGTTTCCAGCATCCTGGAGAGCTCCGAGTCTCCCCAGTAACACCAGGGAAGCAAACTAGGCAGAGAAAGTGGTGATTCGGTGGCTGGGAAGACACTGCGCAGGTCCCTATGCACAGAAACTGGAACAGAGTCTAGTTTAATGTAGCTCAACTACAATAAACCAGCCATAGTTATAACTTATGAGCACCTGGTATTTACTGAGCCTTTCCGCATCTGTGTGTGGAGATGCTCATTCCCACGGGAACTGCAAAGGAGCATCACTGGGCAGGAGCCGTCTCTCATTTGGATTCAAAGGCCAGAGGTGTTTTCCAGTTGATGTCACGTGTGTCTCCATTTTGACCACTTTTGAGAAATACCACACAACTTCTGCTCTGCACTTCTTGCCAATAAGAAAGTAAATGATTAGCCTCAGAAGCAATCCTGTGGCTTATAATAAAATTATGAGATCTATCAATTGAAGTGTCAAAACGCTATCCAATGAAGAGTGCTCTTGGCTCCTCAGGTGTGCAGTAAAATTGATCCACTGGTACGATGTGAGCACCTGGTCAATTTATTTCACTGACAAAGGGATCGATGTGCCAATTTTTTATGGCACTAATCATTAGGCAAATCTTATCGGTTCTGCAAAAATCTTTATACGTTTAGTAATAGGGCTTTCTCTCTCAAAGTCACCACTGTGAGATTCTTTTTCGCTGTGGATTTGACATTTCAACACTCAGGCCCCCCTTTGGGCGTGAGGAATCAGGGACAGTGAATCCAAAGCAATCCCAGTTTTGAGTGGCAGGTGTAAGAGGCAGAGGCCTTTATTTCTCCAAGAGTATCATGAGCTTACACAATGCCGTAAAATCTCTGGGAATCTGGAGGCAGAATGAGCATTCAGTGTCAGGCCTGGGACCAGAGAGAAAATATGTGACTCTCTTCCGTCATCCCCACTTTCCTCAACACTCCGGTCCCCTGGGGTCTTCCACTCTAGGAGCCATAAAGCTCTTTCTTGAGTTAGGTAAGTGTCTGAGTGACAGGAGCCTCTGGCAGGCAAGGAGAGAGAGGAACAGAGATCCCACCTGAGAGCCAGAGGCCCTTCTACAACAGTCAGAAATATCATTTCACCAGAGTCCTTCCAAGGGCATATTTGTTTAAAGGAAAAATAAAGGTGAACTGAGGTCTAAGCCTTTCCTTAAAAAAAAAAAAAAAAAAAAAAGCCACCAGATCTTGCAGTACTGAGTCAGCCCTAGGAAAATGGCTCAGAAGGAAAATGCTAAAAGTATTGTCAAAGACTGCTGTCCTCAACTGGGAACGAACATTCCCCAAGTCAGGAGGCACCTACTCCAGAGATGGCAGGGGACTCCCAGTGACGTCAACACGCTCCTGTCATCTGTGCTGGTAACAAAAGGCGATGCAAGGAACGCGTGTGTAATCAAAACACAGACACAAGAATCTCTCTCTGGTGTCTGTCCAGAGATTGCTCTTCTGAGGGCCAGTTTTGCCAGCAGGAAGCACACTGGGGCCGCCCTGATGTGTGTTTGTGTTGGACACCTTGCAGCATGCAGGGTGCAGGGCTCCAGGACAGGAACTCTGGCCGGGGCTGGGCAGAGTACACCGTGGAACAGGAATGCAACAGTGGAAAAGACCAGCATGAACTGGCCCTCTCGGAACTCAGGCAAACATATATGCAGGACCTGACTTAAATGGGACCCTTAAAGGGAGAAGGGGATTCAGAGTTGTTGGAAAAACTCAATCCCAGGAGAAGCAGGTCCTAAAAAGAAGTGTCCTAACTAGGGAGGAGGCCCTGAAAGGATTGCTACAGAGGGGCTGGGTGAGGGTCTGGAATGATTACAGTCAACACTTGGCAATGACCTCGCCTTGTCCTGATAAATTTAAAACTCCCCTCCCCTGTCTGCCCCCACCCTCCGCCAGAGCTGCAAGTCCAGTTGCTCAGAACACTGACTGAGCCCAGTGAAGCTACTCCTCCGACACCAGCAGACCCACTGTGTGCAGGCGCACGTCTAGTAACAACTCTTTGAGGGGCAAAAATGTATGTGCATGTTTATGTCCATATATTTATTGTGAATTTTATGGATATAAAAGGTGTATAACACACAAGAGACAACTGATAATAACCTTTATAATACTTTCTATTGTAAATTTCATATAACTAATTGATTCTTATAGAATATACTCATTGATTTTGCCAGTCTTCTAATTGATTGATTGAGGGGTAATTCTAGGACCACCACCCTTTAGGGGCAACATTCAGACAAGGGAGCAGAAAGGCAGAAATTTCAGGTCACAAGGAGTCGATTGGCCGAGAAGTACTTTGAATATGGTAGTCGAGGTTGGCTGCTATCTCAGCAGCACAGCTCCTGCACGTGGCCATGTACAACACGCATCAGCCACGTACAACATGTATCCACACACATAACACACGCACATTCACCCTGCCACTCCGAACAGCCTCACTTTTCCATTCCCAAAACAGCAAATTCCTGAGCCATGATGTTAAACATGGAGTTACCACACGACCCAGCAATCCCACTCCTAGGTATATCCTGGAGAGAAATGAAAACATATGTCCACACAAAACTTGTAGATGGATGTTTGTAGCAGCATTATTCAAAATAGTCAAAAAGTGGAAACAAGTCAAATGTCCATCAACTGATAAATGAATAAACAAAATGTGGTATGGCCATACAATGTAATATTATTTGGCAATAAAAAGGATTGGAGCACTGACGTGTGCTGGCATAGATGAATTTTGGAAACATTATGCTAACAGAAAGAAGCCAGACCGAGAAGGCCACATGTTGTACAATTCCATTTACTTGAAATCCAGAGACAGAAAGTAGACTAGCGGTTGCTTTGGGCTGGGGAAGGTGAAGGAGAAGTGGAAAGTAACTACTAAGAGATATGAGGTTTCTTTTGGGGATGAAGAAAATATTCAAAAATTGATAGTGGGGATGGTTGCACAACAGTATGAACATACTAAAATCCACTGGGCTATATATACTTTTAAATGGTGAATTGTATAGTATGTTAATTATATCTCAACAAGCTGCTTTTTAAAAAATTCCTGTATGTACTTCCGCGGCCACTGGTTTGAAGAAGAGCGTGGCTGCATTTTCTGATTAGATTCCCACAACTACCAAGGGAGGTCTGCAGAGACGAAATTATGCTTATTTATAAAAGGCCAGGGTGCAGATGAAGAAAATATTCAAAAATTGATAGTGGGGATGGTTGCACAACAGTATGAACATACTAAAATCCACTGGGCTATATATACTTTTAAATGGTGAATTGTATAGTATGTTAATTATATCTCAACAAGCTGCTTTTTAAAAAATTCCTGTATGTACTTCCGCGGCCACTGGTTTGAAGAAGAGCGTGGCTGCATTTTCTGATTAGATTCCCACAACTACCAAGGGAGGTCTGCAGAGACGAAATTATGCTTATTTATAAAAGGCCAGGGTGCAGTCTGTTAGGTGACTTGCTCAGGGCCACACAGCGGGCTTAGCAGTAGAAGGTGGTGCTTAGCATTTCCTCCGATTCACGCTGACACAGTTCACATACTGCAAACTAAAGAGAGGAAATTGCCCTGAGTGAGTCACATGGAGAGGCCAGTACAAGTGGTTACAGAACAGGGCCAGGCTGCGAGGCCCCCGCTGGAAGAGCTCCCCATGGGGGCTGCAGAACTGGAGAGCTGAGCTGGTGGCTCATAGGATGAAGCGTTAAGGGTGGATCAGATCAGAACTCCGCAAGCGGAATCCATTCAGAAAATGGTTACTGGGCATCTATTACATTCCAGGCCCGAGGGATCAGAGACCAACAAACTTCTCACCATCGTGGAGCTTTCAGGGCAGGGAAGCACAGATATTAGACAAGTCATCCTATGACTAAATAACTACAATTGATTTAAGGGCTCCGAGAGAGAAATTCAAAGTGCCAAGAGCACATAACGGGACCCAGCCTGCTCCAAAGACAAATGGGGAGGGAAAATCTGCTATTTCGCCAGATTCTATCTAAAGAGTTCCAAGTATGTCTTTACCTTGCAAAGGCAAACCAAATAACCTGTTTCTGGTTTGGTTGTTTTTTTTTTTTTTTCAATGAGCATATGTTTACTCCTCCACCTTCAAGTTTTCACAGAAGAAACTTTTGCAAACATTTCCAACCACTCAAGAAGTCCTAGGGAGGGAACTTGATCTTTCTCTCTGCCTTTCTACTTGATCAGTGGGCTCGGTAAGAGGCTGATACCCGCCGGGCCTGTTTACAGTAGGCAGGTCCAAGCACTATACGGAGTCATGGGCCAATCATGCATCTCACTCTCTCTCTCTCTCTCTCTCTCTCTCTCTCTCTCATGCACATGTGCACAGCCCCCTGGGCTCAGATGTCCTCGGTTTTCCTCGGGCTCCCAGCCTCCCTTTGTTAAGCACCCCCAGAGAGTGCCCACCTATTATGCCAAGCCCAACCTCTACGCCCTGTGTTCCAGGATCTCCACCTGTGCCTGGGTGAGTGTTCCAATTATCTATTGCTGAGTAACAAACTATGCCAAAACTTAGTGGCTTAAAACAAGTTACTTTATAACCCATCAGGAGTTTTCAGTCAGGAATTTGGGGTGAGCTTGACTTAGCAATTCTGCTCCACACGACACTGACTAGGGTTACTTTGTGGTGGTCACCTAGTGACTGGGCCAGATCGGGAGGTTCCAGACAGCTTCACTCATATGCCTGGCACCATGGTGGGGACGGCTGGAAGGCTGGGCTCAGCTGGGTGCCTCTTCCTCTCCATGCAGTTTCGGGCTCACTATGTGGTTTCTCCAGCAGGGTAGCTGGACTTTTCACATGCCCCTCAGGGCTCTAAACACGAGTGTTCCAAAAGGCCAGAAAAACAAGTAGCTGGGAAACTGGCACTGTGTCACTTCTGCCCATATTCTATGGGTCAAAGCAGTCAAAGATCCCACCCCAATTCAAGAGTAGAGGCTATAGATTTTCCTCCCAATGGGAGAAGAATCAAAAGCTTTGCAACCATTTTTGTCTACCATAATGGACAGATCTGATTTTGAGGTGGGGGAAGACACAAAAAGCCCCATTCGGCCTAAAGCCTACATAGTTACTGATGAGCCTTTACTTTTGTAAATAAAGGTGCCCCATGGACCCCTGTTTGGCTCAGTTCTTTGTGATTATATTCTAGCAGCCAGAATCCTGAAGAGTAAATGGGATAACTGCCCCCCAGACCTAGGAGAGCCTAGATTTAGAGAAGCCAAGAATCCTAAGAAACCAGGGCAGGCTAATAGGATGAGATCCTCAGAGAACACTTTTAATTTCTTCTAAACTCTTTTCCGCTCCCAGCCTGAAACTCAGACTCAGTGTGTTCAGCAGTGGGATAGGGAGAGACACCAAATAATGCTTTTGGAGTCCTTCCCAGGCCCTTGCATTTGAAATGGGCCTTGTGGGACCCGGAGAGAGTGATTCCTGGGATCTAACAGCTGTGGCCTCTCTGCTTTGCTTGGCAAATCGCACCACCTTTTCTGGAGTAAACAACCGCACAGTAGGCCTTGTGCGCAGGCCCTCGGGACCCCGTGACATCTGAATCACAGATGGCTCTTGAGCAGCAGAGCCCTGCACTGGCACCTGCAGACCTGAAACTGAGATGTGCACGAGTGTTTAACACATTGACTGCCACACTAGAAAACAAAATTTTTTTTTCCCCTGGGGCCACGGTGTTTTATTATGGAAACAGAATAAAAACTTTGAAAATGATCCTTTCTAATTTAATGAAAAATTTGTTATTTTGTTATTGTTTTCTGTGTGTGAGTTATATGCAACTTGAAAAATAGCTCACGTGGCTCCCAAGGTAGAGACATGTAAGTTACATATGGTTCATCAAACCTCAGGCTCAAAACTAGCATGAGTTAAATACAACTCTCATGGCAATTAATGTGATAATAAGCCTTGTGCCCAGTCTGTGCTTGAGCCCTTGCAGCCCTCATCCCTAAGGCCATGTGCATGGCAGCATGGATGTGGAATGTTTGGTATAGAACACACAGAGGCAGGGGCATGCCTGGTCAAGGCGGGGGGAAAAAGCAGGGGGATCAGTGCTGAAGGTCTGGTAGGGTGTCTTATTTACTATCCCAAACCCAAGTGAATGATGCCATCAGCAACGACAACGGTAACAGCAACCACTGCTCTAAATGTTTAGTATATAAACTCAATCCCCAGAACAATCCTATGAAGTAGGACTACTATCAACTGCATCTTACAGGTAAGAAATCCAAGGCACATAGCAATTGAGTAATTTTCCTAAGATCACCCAGGAAGTAAGTGGTGTAGAGTGGACTTGAAACCCAGCGTCCATGCCCTTAATCACGCTGTTGTTAGCCTGGTTAACCTCAATAACATGGCTGTGGATTATGCGTCCATAAAAGCAGGAAAGAGGTGCAGGACCTTGGATTCTGGTTTCTCAGCTTCCCCTGTGTGTTAGTTTTCAAGGGCTGCCGTAACAAATTGCCACAAATTTGGTGGCTTAAAATAACAGAAATTTATTCTCCCTCAGTTCCAAAGGCTAGAAGTCCAAAATCAAAGCATCAGCAGAGCCCTGCTCTCTCTGAGGCTCTAGAGAGGACCCTCCTTGCCTCTTCCTGTCTTTCGGGGGTTACTGGCAATCTTTCACTTCCTTAGCTTATGGATGCATCTCTCCAATCTCTGCCTCCACCTTCACATGTCCACCTTCCCTGTGTGTCCGTGTCCTCCAAGTGGGTTTCTGTGTCTCTTTTCCTCTTCTTGTAAGGAAAGCAGTCATTTAGATTTAGGGACCATTCTACTCCAGAATGGCCTCACCTTAACTGTGACATCTGTAATGACCCTATTTCCAAATAAGGCCACACTCTGAGGTTCGGGATATACATAAAATCCGGGGGGACAAAATCATACCAGTATATTTGTAGACAAAAATAGGGTCCTCCCACCGCAAAGAGGCAAAGAAAATCTTGATTTGGACTCATCAACTCTACCTTCCCTCAAATGGATGCATTCCATTCTCCCAGGTTAGCTTCCTCTGCTGGCTCTCAACTCTTTTAGAACTCATCTTTCATTTCATCCATGCCAACAACGCGAGCATTTAATTGGCTCACTCGTGAGCTTTGCTTGTCAAGGGGACTCCACGTTTCCTGTTGGTGGGGCAGTATTCCATGTTTGCTGCCTCTTGTGACAGCTTGCACAGCCTGTCTCCACGCAGGTCTCAGAATGGTCTTTCGAAAGCACAGTCTGAATGCATCATTTCCCAAATGCTAAAATCTTCCCCAACCCCCCCCCCCCCCAGGAGCTGAGCCTGGCATGCAGTCTCCTTGACAATGTGGAATAGCCCGGTGCTTACAAGCATGAGCTCTGGAGTCAGGCTGCCTTGGCTCCAAATCCTGGCTGCCACTTATAAGCTGAGATAATATGGGTAAAGCACTTAAGCGGTGTCTGGCACGTAAGAAGTGTCTGCTAAATGCTGGCGATTATTATTATCATCACTGCTTTCCAGCCTGGGTTCCCGACCCACATTAGCTTCTTGCTACCGCTCAACACTAACAAATTTTTCAAACTTACATTATTCCCTTTTCTGGAATGCCCTTTTTCCTCTTTTTCCACTGGAAAATTCCAATTTATTTGTTAGGGCCCAGCTCAAATTCACCTTCTCGACGATGCCTACTTCCACCTGGCATAGATAAATTACCGCCTTCTCTTCTGCGCTCTCGCAGACCCTGAGCTTTCAATCCTCTGTCTTTGTATCACCTGCCCCCCTCGTCCCCAAAAGTGTCTATCACAGTGCCTGGCACATTGGTAAGTTGTCAAAAACGATGTATTAAATGAATGTACAAAATGCTGAATATTGGACAATTTTTTTCATTCTTCATCCTCCTGTCTCTCACCCCCACAGACTCAACGTTGTCCTTCAATCCACCCTACCGACCCACAACCCCTTCAGGCTAATTTATAAATAGGAAATGACATCTGCATACAAATATATCCCAAAGGCCAGGAATGCTCTGAAGACAAGGTCAGACACATTTATTTTTTGCACCTTCTGAAATATCTGATTTCTACCTATTTCAGCTTCACCATCTAAAACTCGGGTTTCTCCCCCAAGGTCAGTGAATGCTTTGCTCACCTTTTGCTCCATGGAAAGCCTCTCTGCTTAGGCTGGCAGCCCTGCCCCAAGATCACTCCCATGTGGTTCTAAAGCATAATACTTGAAACGATAACACACAGCCAAAGAATCCAAATGCTTTCTTTATTCCCCCATTCAACATAGAGTCTAACAAGACAAACAGATTTGGACCCTCTCCTCAGGGTTCTCTATTGTTAACTGAGGAAGACATCACTATGTGAGCAGTTACATGTTTTACAGGAGTTATTTTTTTATGTTTCTCTCCTTAGATCCAGGGTCAGAGTGGCAATCATGTTTTATGGGAGTTATGAACATGCAATGGGGGGTATGGCAGTGTACAGTGTAGAATGTGTTACCAGTTTGGTGGCAGACAAGGAAGTACCCATGAGGAAGTGATGTTTACTCCAAGATCTTGAAGGATGAGGAGGAGTTATCGAGAAGAGCAAGGAGAAGAGTGCTCTAGGCAGAGAGAACAGCACGTGCAAAGGCCCCGAGGTAGGAGAGACAGGTTCTTTATACTGAAGAGCTGATACAACCAGTGTGGCTGGAGAATGGCAAAGCAATGGGGCTGAAGTGGGCAGAGACCTTATTACAAAGACCGTGTGACTCAAGGCAAAGGTTTTAAGCCTTATCCAAAGAACAAGAAAGAGCCTCTGAAGGGCTGTAAGCAGGCAAATGAGGTGTTTTGATTTGGTTTTAGAAGGTTCCTCTGGCTGTGGAGTGGAAAATGGATTGGGGTGGTGAGAAAATGAGTTAGGAAGCTGCTGCAGAAGTCCAGCCTCCTCCTAATGACATCACATAAACTTGAATTCTGGTACTCTCTCCTGAGTGGGAGAGAAGGCAGAGATGCCAGCATATCAGGAGTATGAATAGAAGTGCTTATCCCACCTCTTCTCCATCCATGCATGCGTTGGGGACCATCATCTAATGTATCAGACAGGAAACCCTGTTTGAAAGATGCCAGCAGTGGCTATGATTCCACTCTGCACCTCCTCTCTCTTCTCTCCTTCAATGTCCCACTGCTCACTGTGACAATACTTGAGCTCTTACCTGCCACTGGTGGAGGATGCCTGTGGTCCCCCCAAATCCACGCTGCCCTTCCTCCATAGGACTAAAGTCAAAGCCAGGCATGTGGCCGCCCAGCTGCGTTGCATTTGCCAGCCTCCCTTGCAGCTAGGTGAGGTTGTGGATGAAGCTTTCATCAATGGGATGTATTGCGACCAGGGCCACATGTTGCCTGCAGCTCCCACAGTGAGCACTGGCCTCCTCCGGACTCTCTTCCCTGATGCTTGTGACTCAGCTTTGGCCATCCAGGCAGTGAATGGCAAAGTGCTGGAGAATGGCAGAGGCTTGGGACGGAAGGAATTGGGTACTCCAGGAAGTAGACGGCACTGCCCACTGTCCAGGTATGCTTACCTGGGACCTGAGAGACAAACAGACTCCTTTGCTCTTTATCCCACTGAATTGGGGTCTTTTCGTAATAGCAGCTTAGCTCATGCTCACATGTTGATACCCTCCTTCCCTTCTGCCCAGCTCGTCTAACCCAGGAAAACTCCCCGCTTCTGCTTCCGACGCATTCACCCAATTGTTCTTCCTCACACGCACAAAGAAATGTCACAACGCCCCGTGCTTTTCACAAATAGTCACTAGGCAGTTTAGTTTTCTTTTGTTCCCCTTTTTAAAAGAAAAAACCATTATAAATACTAGAGAAAAGACATAAAATTCAGACAGGCAAGAAGACAAGAAAAATTATTCATAGTCTCATCAAAACATGCAATTATTAATTTGATGGCTCATTATTATTATATTTGTGACCCCTGTTAATGCAACAATATTGTGAACATCTTTTCATATCAAGAAATTTATGGCCAGGCGCGGTGGCTCATGCTTGTAATCCTAGCACTCTGGGAGGCCAAGCCAGGTGGATCATTTGAGCTCAGGAGTTTGAGACCAGCCTGAGCAAGAGTGAGACCCCATCTCTACTAAAAAAATAGAAAGCAATTAACTGGACAACTAAAAATATATAGAAAAAATTAGCCAGGCACGGTGGCGCATGCCTGTAGACCCAGCTACTTGGGAGGCTGAGGCAGGAGGATCACTTGAGCCCAGGAGTTTGAGGTTGCTGTGAGCCAAGCTGACACCACGGCACTCTAGCCCAGGCAACAGAGTGAGACTCTGTCTCAAAAAAAAAAAAAAAAAAAAAATTTATTTTAGGCCAGGCACAGTGGCTCATGGCTGTAATCCTAGCACTCTGGGAGGCCAAGGCGGGATCACTTGAGGTCAGGAGTTCAAGACCAGCCTGAGCAAGAACAAGACCTTGTCTCAACTAAAAATAGAAGAAATTAGCTGGGCGTGGTGGCATTTGCTTGTAGTTCCAGCTACTCAGGAGGCTGAGGCAGGAGGATAGTTTTAGCCCAGGAGTTTGAGGTTGCTGTGACCTAGGCTGATACCACAGCACTCTAGCCCAGGTGACAGAGGGAGACTATCTCAAAAAAAAAAAAAAAAGAAAGAAAGAAATTTATTTTTACAACAGAATTTTTAACGAATGCAGAGTATTCCATTGAATCTGCCATAGTTTACTCATCCACTCTCCAACTTTTGGAAATTTATGTCATTTCCAGTATGGTTTTTTATTAAAAGCAAGGCCAAAATGAAGATCCTTTCATATCCTTTATTATCTCTTTAGCATAAATTGCTGAAAGTAGAATTCCTGGATAAAGGGGACACATAATTCACAGCTTTTGATATATATTGCCAACTTGTCACTGAGAAATTGCAAACCAATGTAAGACAGGTTGGCTTTCTAATTATTGCTATACCGTACTGCGTATTTGGGGGAAAAACTCAGGCTTCACATTCCCCCCACTGCCCTTGGAGCCGTAACGTGTCCTTGGGCAGGTGCCAAGCCGCCTTCCTCCCAGCTTCCCAGGCAGGGGTCCACTAATGCCACTGGCTGTCCCTGATATGGAAGAAACATTTGTAAGGCAAGAAAAACCCATAATTTCTGTTATTTTTTTTAAAAGGCAGCTTCTTGAGACTCTGAACAGGGCAATTTCCATTTTCTGAGAACTCAATAACCTTGTTCAATATAGAGAAAAAAAAAATCAAACCAAAATACAAAAACTCCTTAGGGGACTCCTCTTCTATCTCTGCAAAGATTTAATGGCAGAGTGGAAGTAAAGTCTTAAAACTGCTTCAGGAACTTATCCACACGGCATACCGCGTATTTGCCTCACGTGATGCAGTGAAGCAATTCTGTCTGTCCAAATTAGCACAGGCGCTTCCCTTGGTGACATCCTTGCCTTTGTTGTCTTTTCTTTTTTTCCAGACTTGCTCACATAGTCCCGAAGTTGCTTACGTAGTCACAAAGTTGGATCAAAACAACTCTATACAACACCCTATAATGCTAATAATGGGCCTCCTCATTCAGGATACACTGGTGAAGATTCTCTGTGTTTGCATTTGTTCTTTGAGCAACATAATTTGTTCTCTGAGCTGCGATCATGCTGAAACCTAGAGATCACAGTGTTGAATATTAAGCTTATTCTTGGAATCTTCTCATCATTCTTTTCCTAGTCCTCTTTTAATGATGGGCCCTAATATTTCCTTTCAGTTCCTTAACTTCCCCAGAAGTCACGCTTAAGGTCTTAAGGTGACTGTTATTTGGGAAGTGGCCGAAGGAAGGGCCACAGCAGGCGGGCAGTGTGATATACACACCCGACGGGCCTATGTCGTTGCCTGTACCTTGAAGGCAGCCAGGGCTCTTGCTCCCTGGTGCCCACAGTGTGTCACACAGACAGGCACTGCAGCCAGTCTGCAGCAAGAGCGCCATTTCCAGCAGGTGCTCGGCGTCGCCCCAGTAATGTTGAAAGGTGTTTACTTTATTCAGCTGGGGGCACAGTCGTGGAAAAGAAACGGGCTTGCAGTTACGACTCTTGACCACCCTCAGCCTCAGAGAACATAGACGTTACACTGGGGGCAGCAATTCTACTATTTTTAGATTAGAAGGAAGAAAATGGACGGGAAAATGTGATTCTTATAGTGTGGGACTTTAGATAGGAGGCAATCTTGTGGAACACAGTTGTCCCTTGTCTGTCCCCGTAGCCTGTGTGTGCTGGTGGTTCCTCGCAGTCCCAGCTGAGACGGGGCCTGCTGTGGCCACGCGGGTCTCCACCCCAGGCCGCAGACTTCTGGCACTGGAACCAGCTCCACGGCCCCAGTCCTGGGCGTCCCAATTTAGACTCGCCTGCAGGAGACCCTCACTTACCCGGCTCATTTTCCCCGTCTCTTGCACCAGGCAAGTTGGAGCGTGTGGGCCCTAGGCTGGGCCTCGCCCTGGTCTGGTCCGCTGGGGCCAGAAACTGAGGGAGCAGAGGTTCTTACGAAGCCGACACTTCTGTCTAGGAGGGAGGTGACAGGGTCTCCTTATTTAGAAGGTACTTGTGATTCCAGAAAGGTCTCCATATATGGATCAATATTCTAACAGGGAGGAGGGGGAAGGAAATCGGAAGACCCCAGACAACCCGTGCCGACGCCTCCACCGCCCCACGCAGGGTCTGCTTGTCAGATGTAGGAGGCACGAGAAAGAAGAGGCGTACACGGAGACAGGTTTTAAGGAAACAAGTGCCTTCCGCGAGTGACAGATTCCAACCTTGAGTCTCGGAAACCCAGACTATTTTCACACTGAATTGCCTGTTCACCTGAAAAGCCAGGTAGCAAGAGCAGGCTCCCCAGAGGGGACCTCCAGACACAAAGGGATCCCTCCTCTCGCCTGGCCCCCGCACTGCCTTCCAGAACATCTGGAGGTGTGTGCCTGGGAGGAGGGTGGAGGTGAACGCGACTCACCTGAAGAGCCGGCTGGCAAGGTCTGTGCGCAGGGCAGACTTTTCCTTCCCCCAGGAGCGCTCGCTCTTGAGGAGGCAACCTGAAAACCATCCTCCTCCTCTTCCTCATCCCTTTGGCACCTCCTTTGCCATAAAGGCAGCTTACCCCTCCCTCCACACGGGTGGGCCTGAGCTGATCTGCCCTCGCACTTCCCAGGGCTCTGGGCCAGTGAGCTGGCTGCAGAGCTTAAGGATCAGTCAGAAATTGAGGCTCGAAACCCTTCCTGGGCGGCCAGGTTGTCTGCTAGATGCTTCGGCACACTGCGCATGAAGCCGGGCTGCAGGCGCTTCTGAGGTGCAGGGCGCAGGCCCAGGTGGCTGTCTGGTCCCTGTGGACATTGCCAGGCCATCCTCCCACCAAGCAGTACACAAGTGGATGAGGTCTGGGGCGTCACCCAGGTGTGCACACCCTCTTCCTGGGGCTGGGAGCCCTGCACCTGAGGCCCTCGGGGTGCCACGGCGCAGGGCCCTGGGCGGAGACCTTCTGTCCCCAGTGTGGCGAGTCACCACTGCTCAGCCAGCCACACTGCCCTTCCACTGGGGCAGTGCAGGGGAGAGGTGGTGGTGAAGAGGCCGTGTTTTGGAATTAGACAGGCCAGGTTCAAATCCTGGCTGTGTGTGATATGGAAACAAATCACAACCTCTCAGCCTGTTTCCTTATGGGCAGAATTGGGAAAAATATCCTCCCTTCAGCACGGTTGCCTAGATGAAGGGAGATATCGGATGCAAATGGCACGGCATAGTGCTTGGCGGAGACAGTTTGGCTGAACAAGTAGCTCTCATTCATTACCGACCCATTTAAACACACAAACATATCTTAGGCCCTTTCTATGTGGCAGACACTGAGCCAGGTGTTAGAATATGGAGAAATCAGATAAATAAACAATTGTTTAATACTACAGCACATATAAGCACTGAGTGCTGTACAAATATATAGAAAGGACTTCTCACTCAGACTGGAGGGGGAAATCCAGGAAGGCTTCCCAGAGGAGGTAGCAAGAGTGAGCCAGGAAAAGAGGACAGGTGGGAGAAGAGAGCATTTGGCAGAGGGAGCAGCATGTTGCAAAACCCAGGGGGCTGAGAGCATCTCCTGTGCCGGGACCCCCAAGGCCACAAGCCCCGGCAGCTGCCTAAGACCACAGGAGCCAGCTGCTGTCCCTGTGACGTTGAAGGCTAGCTGTGTATCTGTGCATATGATTTCTGATATAAACACACATATAATGCTATTAAGTTCAAATGCATCCAAGCTGGTGCCTCACAGAGGAAATACGTGCTGACAGCGAACATCTGTGGCCTGGAGGAATCCAGTGCTGGTGAGGGGGATGCGGTTTTAAATTTAATAACATTTTTACTCACTCGAGGATGGTTTCTCTTCAGCCCTGCAGCCCTCAGAGCCACGCTAATTTGCACACAGCAGAGACATTCAGGTTTGTTTTTACCCAGAGCAGAAGATAATAAATAGATGAGGATGAAAATTCTAATTGGATAAAGGTAGTTCAACTGAAGGAGAAAACAAAAATAAAAGCCCATATGAACTACCCAGCTTACCGTGTTGCTGGGTGATGCATCCATCCAGAGCGGCCCCGACAGTCATTCAGGATAACAGACAGGCCAATGTTTCAAGGCCTCACCTTTGCAACAGCCAGGTCAGGACTAGAGGTTAAGAGACACATTTTAATTTAATAAACCATCTGTAGGAAATGGAAGGTTTTCAGTTTGGTATCTTTGGCCTTTCTGTGTAAATACTTCTACATCAAGGTCCGGGCACATCTCTAATTAAAATCTAAATTATATTCAAGACTCACAGCCAAAGAATGCTATTGTGTTCTGCAAAGGCCTAGCCCACTGAATCGTGTGTTAATATTTGAAGGCTCTTTAACTCTTCCCTCTCCAATACACCATTTTCACCTGGTGGCAGTAACTTTGCTATGACTATAACTAGGTCTCATTTCTCCTCCCAGCAGATATAACTGACACTTCATAAAAATAGTTGGAAATCTTCAAATGATTCAACCCATCAGCAGCATAACAATAGCTTAGAAATACATTGGCTTTTCAGACACAGCTTACATGTCAGAGAATGGGGGGTGGAAAGTGCACCATGTAGCCAATTAAGTCTACATATAGAATACTAACTCCAGGGCTCCCCTGCCCACCCCAGCAGTTCTTAACGCTGGATGCACATTAAAATCACCTGGAAAAGATAAAGGTGCACCAAGGAGATGGAATAACTAAAAGCAATGAATTATCCAGAATTATTCATCAATTGCAATTGATGCAATTTGAATAAATTCTGCAGATTAGTGAGTAGTATTGTATCAATGTTAATATCCTGGCTTTGATAATGGCACTGTGGTTATGTAAGATGTTAACATTTGGAAAACCTGGGGGAAGGATATATAGGACTGCTTTGTACTATTTTGCATCTTTTTTTGGAAGCCTGAAATTGTTTCAAAATGAAAAGTTTAAAAAAAAATTTTTAAAAAGAAAGTAATTGGGAGAAAAAACTACCCAGGAAGCCTTTAAAAAATAGCAATGCCTAGGCCCCACCTAAGGCCAATTAAATTAGATCTCTGGGTATGGAACCTGCGTTTCAGTATTTGTAAAGCCTCTTTGGTGACTGTAACGTGTAGCTAGAATCGAGAACACTGTTCTAGTGAGGTTAGTGGTAGGTGAACTGATTCTGATCCCAGTGTTCCCAATTTCATCACATCCTGCTCTATGACTCCAGGCAGGTCACTTAACCCTCGCTATGCCTCATGGTCTTACCTGTAAAATGAAGACGCATGGCTGTACCTGCGGATAGTGATAGTGTGACAGTGAGAGAGAGTGCAGGTAGAAAACTATACAAATTTAAGAACCATAAAAACACAAGGTGTCAGTGAGTCATTTCCTCTGAAGAGAACCTTCAAGACTTAAGAGCCCAGGTGACCTTTAGAACACAATGACATGCTGGTAAATTAAGGAGGGTGACCCAGTGGTCAAAAAATGAGCACTTTCATTTTAACCTGGGCCTTTTTCCTTCAGTCATCTCAGCTTGACCTTGCGTTCCATCTTGACAGTGACAGAGCCTTCTGTCCTTGGACCACACACCATCAGATCTCACAGCCCAGGTTCTTCCTTTTCTACCTTGCCTTATCACCCAAAGAATAAATGGTGATCTCTACTTATTAAAAAAGCACTACCTTCTATGTTTTTGTCCCTCTCACCCATCTATAATAGTGGTTCTTGAACTGTAGCATGCATTAGAATCACCAGAAGGGCTTGTGAAAATGCATATTACACAGAAATGTTCATAGCAGCAATATGCCTACTACGGTTTGAATGTCCCCTCCAAAACTCATGTTGAAATTTAATCCCCAATGTGGCTGTATTCAGAGGTGGGGACTTTAAGAAGTGATTTCACCATAAGGGGTCTGCCCTCATGAATGGATCAATCTATTCATGGACTGGTGGATTAATGGATGATTTTAGGAGGGAACTGCATGAATTGATGAATTAATGGGTTATTATGAGAGGGGACCTGGTGGCTTTGTAAGAACAGGAAGGGGGACCTCAGCTAGCACGTCAGCACACACCCAGCCTCCTTGCCATGTGATGATACACTGCGCCATTTTGGGACTGTTCAGAGAGTCCCCACTGGCAAAAAGGCTCTTACCAGATGCGCCCTCTCAACCTTGGACTTCTCAGCCTCCATAACTATAAGAAATAAATTCCTCTTCTTTATAAATTACCCAGTTTCAGGTATTCTGTCATACACAACAGAAAACAGACTAAGACAATTCCTAGTAGCCAAAGGTGGAAACAACTCAAATGTCCATTAACTTATGAATAGATAAACAAGGCACAGTATATCCAGATAATGGAATATTTGGCCATAAAACGGAATGAAGTACTGATACATGCTGCAACATGCATGAACATTGACAACAAAATGCTCAGTGAAAGTAGCCAGACACAAAAGGCCCATATTGTATGTTTCCATTTCTATGAAGTGTCCAGAGTAGGTAAATCTATGGAATCAGAAAGTAGGTTAGCAGTTGTGTAGGACCAGGGACATGGGGGGACAGGATGTGATGGCTAAAGGGTACAAGGTTCCTTTACGAAGTAATGAAAATGTTCTAAAATCGATTTTGTTGATGGTTGCACAAATCTGTGGATATACTAAAAACCATTGAATTGTATGCTTTCAATGGGTGAATTGTATGGTATGTGAATTACATCTCAAGAAAGCTTTCAAAAATTTATTTAAAAGTGTATATACTTCTCAAAAAACAAAACAAAACAAAAAACTCCATGTATTGCTGGGCCCTAACCTTGGAGTTTCTGATTCAGTAGATCATGGTGGGATCCAAGAATTTGCATACATGAATTCATTTGCTTATTTATTTAAGAGATGGGGTGTTCAAGTGATCCTACTGTCTCAGCCACCATAGTAGCTAGGACTACAGGTGTTAGCCACTGTGCCAAGACTGAAAATATGCGTTTCTAACCAGTTTCCAGGTGATTCTGATGCTGCAGGTCCTGAGGTGCACGCTTTGAGAGCCACTTGCTCTACAATATTCTTAGTCTGATTGCCTAATACAATTCAAGAGGGCTCTGGTCATGTCCTCTGGGTTTCTGCAGATCCCCATTTCTGTTTTTATTTTCTTTTACTGGGCTGGTGACACCCAGCATGAGGAAGTGAATGTCTACTGAGGTATCTGCTATAAGGGCTGCAGGCACCCAGTGCAAGACTCACCCATGAATACACGCTTGATGTCGGCAAGTGGTTCTTCAGGGAGTTGGTAAGAATTCCTCATGGCACTTAATGTGACTGGCTTGGACACAAAAAACTATCTGAGTTCTTTCCAAACCT
Organism: Lemur catta; assembly: GCF_020740605.2. NCBI lineage: Eukaryota > Metazoa > Chordata > Mammalia > Primates > Lemuridae > Lemur > Lemur catta. The sequence goes on from NC_059134.1 coordinate 29,876,219, forward strand.
GAGCATTCCTCATCTTAGACTGTGATTTAGGGTTAACTTATTCTTCAACTGAGAGTACCTCATTAGATATCTTATATCAAAATCCTTAATACTGTTATAATACGCACACTTATTATCCCACAACTTCCCTGCTGTTATACAAATGTATTCCAAAGGAAGTAATAATGCATGTGTGCAAAGATTTAACTGTAAGGACATTCATCATAAATGTGTTGAAAAGCAAAAATTTAGAAACCACTTAAATGTCTAATCATAAGAGATGAAATAAAATGATGCATCTGTTGCATGTCATTTTCTGAATAAACTTATTTTAGAACCATTTTAGACTTACAGAATCATTGTGAAGCCAGCACAGAGTTTCCATATACCCCGCATCTAATTTCTCCTATTATTAACATCTTACATTACTACGGTACATTTGGCACAATTAATGAACCAAGCTGATAAATTATGATTAACTAAACCCCACGCTTTGTTCAGATTTCGTGTTTGGGGGAAGAAGACCACAGAGATAAGTGCTATTCTCATCACAACGCATCACGGATACCTACTATCAATATGACTCATCACTGTTGTTGACTTTGATCGTTTGGCAGAGTTACTGTTTTTCAGATTTTTCCACTGTAAAGTTACTTTCTTTTTTGCTCTTTTCATACTGTACTCTTTGTAAGAAAGTCACTACGCACAGCCCACACTTAAGGAGTGGGGAGTTATGTTCCACCTTCTTAAGGGTGGAACAACTACATATATTATTTTGAATTCTTCTGCACAGGAAATTTGTTTCTTCTCCCACATTTATTTATTCAATCATTTATATCAGCAGACTCATGAATATGTATTTTATATGTTGGGTTATAATTCAATATTACTTTATTTTTCCTGCTCAAATTCTTTCAGTTTTGGCCAGTGGGGGCTCTTTCAGTTGGCTTCTGTACCCCTCTGGCATATTTCCACTTTGTGTGTGTGTGTGTGTGTGTGTGTGTGTGTGTGTGTTGCACTTCTTTACCTCCTGGCACTACAAGATGCTCCAGGCTCACCTTGTATATTTCTTGCCACAGTTCTAGAATCAGCCATTTCTCCAATTTGTTGCTTTTATTGGAGAACGGTATTAGAAACCATGATCTGGGCACTAGGTGTGCTCATCACTACTGGCGTGTGTTCAATGGAATTTTAATATGTCATTGAACACTGTGTTGTAAAAGGATATTTAATATCCACTAAATATCAAGATAAAAAAGTAGTTTACAAAACAGTGTGATCTCATAGATTCTTTCATAGATATGGAAAATGGGCTTAAATACTATTAATAACAATGGTTGTCTCTGGACATTCCATGATAGGTAATTTTTATTTTCTTTGTTTTGCATAACTACTATTTTAAAGTTTCTATAACAAGCATTATTCATGAATAATATGCAAAGAAAATGTATTCGGGAAGCTCCTATACATGACTGACCCAAGGTCACAGAGGTACTTATCTGACACAGTCAGAAGATTCTACTCCAGGCTTGTTCCCACAGCACTGGAGCACTGGGTCCACCCAGGGAGCAGATATACACTGAAGGGGGTGGGTAAATCCTCTGACAGCACTTGCCACTGAGAAGACTATGGTACAACCCCCCCTCCCCAATAAATGAAAAATAAAAACAGTACTAAATTGTAAAACACAAAATTTATATAAATGCTGAAATAAAAATACCTTTCTGAATTTTTAAAAATTGCAAAATGCTGGAGATGCCTATTGGATCTAAATCTTTCACACTTTTAAAACTGTCATTGGTTGGCTGGACAAGCATTATTGAGTCAGCACTAATGGGGGCACGGCGGTGCAGGGTCAGGCCCCCAGTCCTGCCTGCTGAGCTCCTCTGATTCCCACAGATGCTCGGGACAGTGAGCACAGCTCCCACCTGCAGAGAAAAAGCTCCGAACAACAAGGCTATCGGTAGTCAGATCAATAGAAGCAGCACTATTCTTTGGGAGAGCTGGAGATAGTCTAGTTTTCAGTGAAATTCAGATAGAAGGTCTCCAAAAGTGCTTGTCCAGGATCCATACCCGTAGGCTTCTTCTTAACGCAAACCATGATGGAACTCTTTTATAAATTTTATAGCTAGTAGGGCGTGGTACCTCATGCTTGTAATCCCAGGGACTCAGGAGACTGAGGCAGGAGGATCACTGAGCCCAGGGGTCGAGGCTGCAGTGAGCCATAACCTATCTATGATTGTGCCACTGCACTGCGGCCTGGATGACAGAGTGAAAATATACAGCTAAAAATCTCACTGGATATTCCATTGTGCCTATGAGATCAGTTAAAACAAAGTAACATACCCCACGTTGGTAGGGAACCAAGTTCTCTTGTTATTGTTCACTTATTGGTAATGTCTATAGTAAGGCCTCTCGCAAGACTTTATGCTGGAGTTGGTTTAGTTTACATGTTTGTTGTTTGCTTATATATACACATATCCATACAAGGATGTTTGTGGCAGTTTTATTCACGATAGCCCCAACCTGGAAACAAATGTCCAACAATAGGAAAATGGATAAATAATACGTGGTATAATCATTCCCTTGACTAGGGTTCAGCTGGGAGTTTGGCTGGGCCTGGCACTTCCAAGATGACTCCTTCACAGGTCTGTCATCTCACTGGGGTGGCTGGAAGGGCTGGTAGCTGGCTGAGCCTCTCCCTCCATGTGGTCTCACAGTTCAGTAGTCTAGCCGACATCTCAAGAGCAGCCATTGGTTTTATTAGTGATAATTTTTTCTTGAACACTTACTGTGTCCCGGACACATATTGTCTCATTTAATCCTCAAAAAATCTACTGGAGGTAGGCATTATTATTACATTTGGCAGTAAACTAGTATGAAGCTCAAAAAGAACAAACATCATGTCCAAGTTCAACAGCTAAGCAATCGGCAGGGATCAATTAATCAGTAGTAGGAAGTAGAGCTGTAGTTCCAATCTAGACCTGTTGCATTCCAAAGGGCCTAACAATATTGCCAATATGCTGTTGGCCAGTGGCTGAGGGCAGCACTGATTTGATTCCCAAAGCATGAGAGTGGCTCCTAAAACAGAGAGACAAAGACAAATACGTCCTGGGTACCCTCATTCCCAGGACTCAATACATTCCCTAAAACTAAGTCCTTGCTGCTCTGTGGCTGTGCAAAGCCCAGTGGGGCTTCTGCCACTTTCTACACTCAGCCAAAGGATCTAGCTTCCAAACTCAACTTTTTCCTCCCACTACAAACTCCTGACCTAGCTGAGTGTTAGGCAATGGGCTATGGTGGGTACATTTTAGTGTGAATGACTAAATGTCTTATTCCTGTCAGAGCTATATGCCTTTTAAAAGAAACTCTCATGGACCCAAATGGATGTATTGGTAGGATATCTCTGTTCATTCACCAAATATTTGTTGAGGGTTCACTATGTGTTCTAGGATCAGGGATATAGCAATGAACAAAGATGACATTCTGGCCTCAATCAAGGAGCTTACTTTGTTTGGCAGGGTCAGGAGAGGAGAGGAGAAGAGCAGGGAGAAAGACTAAAAACAATGTCATGTGGTGGCAATGCAGTGAAGGAGAATAAAAGAATAGAGTATGGCTCGGTGATGAAGAGGGTGCTACTTTCCACTGGCTGGTCAGAGAAAGCTTCTCATTAGGTGACACTTATGAGCCATGCAGGTAGCCCAGAATCAAGAACTCCAGGCAGGCTGGGCACAGTGGCTCGCACCTGTAGGCCAAGGTGGGAGGATAGCTTGAGGCCAGGAGTTCAAGACCAGCCTGGGCAACATAGTAAGGCTCTGTCTCTTATGAAAAATGTTAAAAAATTAGCTGGGTATAGTGGCACACACCTGTAATCCCAGCTACTCGAGAGGATGAGGCAGGAGGATTGCAGCAGCTCGGAAGTTCAAGGCTGCAGTGAGCTATGACTCTATGATTGCACCACTGTACTCTAGCCTGGGAGGTAGAGCAAGACCCTGTCTCTCTAAAAAAGTAAATAAATAGAGAGATAGACAGAACTCCACGCAGAAGACACAGCAGAGTCCAGTGTAACTGAAATGGAGTGAAGGAAGAGTAGTAGAAGAGGTCAGAGACAGAGCAAAACATAGGGTCTTATAGGCCACAGAAAAAACACTAGATTTTACAGTATTCCTCACTTGTCTACAGGGAATACGTTCCCATACCCCCAGTGGATGACTGAAACCATGGATAGTACGGAACACGACTGCCATCAATTGGTATTTCATTTCTGTTCATGTCTTCCATCTACAAATTTTATGCCTTTTTCATCTTAACTAAGCACTTATCACACACTGTGACCATAACTTGTGCAGTTCGAGGTGTGACAGCAAAACTAACATGCCTTTCTTTTTCCTTCTTCACAATTTCACAGATAGATTTGTTCTTACTGTAGATCTTAGCAACCTCAGCATCCGATTTTTTTTTCCTTATTAAGTCAAGAACTTTTACCTTTTCACTTAAAGGAAGCACTTTACAGCTTCTTATGTGGCATCTCTGAATTGCCAGCACCACTGCTCTTGCACCTTAGGGCCATTATAAGTAAAATAAAGGCAACCTGAACACAAGTACTGCAATACCAGGACAGTTGCTCTGATAACCAACAAGGCTACTACATGACGAAGGGGTGGGGAGTAAAGACAGTGTGGACACGCTGGGTGAAGGGAGGATTCATTCACATCCCAGGTGGGATGGGACTGAGATGGTGGGAGATTTTGTCAGGCTACTCAGAATTTGAAACTTATAAATTATTTCTGGAATTTTCCATTTAATATTTTCAGACCACAGTTGACGACAGGTAATTAAATCTTGGAAAGTGAAACCGCAGATGAGGGGGACTACTGTATTTGAAGTGAGACAGGAAGCCGTTAGTTCTCAGCATGACCCAGTCTATGATGTAAAAGGATCAGTTTGTTTGCTGCGTGAGGGGAAGGGCAGAAGCAAGGAGACCAGGTAAGAGGTTGCTGCAATAGTCCAGGGAACGATGGCTGGGGTCAGAGTGGAGATTGCAGTTGAAACAGTGATAAGAAGTTGGCTTTTGGATATATTTCAAATGAAAGGCTGACTGGATTTGTTAATAGATTGGATGGAAGATGTAAGAGACAAGTCAAGAATGTCTCCAAGGTTTCTGGCCCGATAGACCAAAACAATGGAGATATTTACCGAGAGAAAAAAATAGAGGGAAACATTGTTTTGCAAGGAGGAAGTTAAGAGTTCATTTTGGGACACACTAACTATGAGATGCTTATTAGACATACAGGTAGAGATGTTGAATACAGCTGGATGTGAGTCTAGAATGCAGAGAAGTCGGGTTAGAGACACAAATTTGAAAGTAATTACTGCATAGATGGTATTTAATGCCATAAAACTAGATGAGATCACCCACGGATGAATGTAGATCGTAAAGTCCAAGGGTTGAGCCCTAAAGGCCCCTAATGTTTACAAGTCAAGAACATAGGGAGCAACCAGAAGAGGAGATACAGAAAAAACAAAGAATGAAGAGTTCCCTTAAAGTTAAGCAAAAAAGTGTTTCAAGAAGGTGGGAAAGTCAAATTCCACTGGTAGGTTGATTAGGATGAGCCCCAAGAATCGATCTTAGATATGGCAATGCAGAAGTCAGTAGTGACTAGACAAGCGCTGTTTTGGTGGAGTGACAGGAACAAAACTTTAGAGTGGTTTAAAAGAGAAAGGGTGATCTGCCAGCACCCGCCCTCCCACTGCAACCTAACAGTGTAACACTCAGTTTAACACTCAGAGGTGCTGGGTTTACACTTTGTGTTGGAGAAAATATTTATAACAACATCCCAGGTAGGCTGTCCAAGGAAGAGCACTGAAAGACTTTCACCATTCCAGTGAAGATGCAGATCATCGATTGCATTGAAAAAGAACCGGTAACTGGTGCTGGCTGTGAGCCTCACTTCAGTGAAAGTCCCCTCACAACGATGTGGGGGAGGGAACGGCCTGGGGACCAAAGGAAGTGCTTCCTATAGAAGAAAGGTGAGCAACACAAGACGGTTCACCAACACAGCTGCTGAGGCTGGCATCATTTCTAACGGTGCAGGCTAACACGTGGGGCGCCTTGGCTGAATGCTGTATCTCTAGTACTGAGAACAGTGCCTGGTACACAGTAGGTGACGAAGGGATGAAGCCCCCTCTCCTTCCACAAAAGAAGATTCTACCTGTTCACACCCTACATCTCTGTGCCAGTTTCTCCTGTCTTCTTCCATACACACTTTTCCTCCTTGCTCTGTGTCCATGGAGACTATGGTTTACGTTTACAGGTGACTTACCCTCTGGCTTTGGGTTGGGCAGGGCCAATGGGGACCACACAGGCAGGAGTCTAGAAAGGCAGGCAGGTGAGGTCATGGTATTTATTCTCCTGGCTTTTCCCCTGTGGTCACCTCACGCTGGCTGCGTATCTCAACTGAAGATCACAAAGCAGATATTTACTCTCCTCGCTCCTTCCAGGTTTTGGTAACCAACCACTCTCATCCCCTCGGGGCCAGCGGTGGTAACGCGTCTATTCCTAAGCATCGAGTTAGACAAGTCTTTACGGTTTCCTCACCCTGCCCTCCCTATGTAAATAATCCTTTTAGTAAACTCCTTAGAATTACCCTCACTTGTGCGTGCCATCTGTTTCCTCCTGGAACTCCGATAGAATCCCTATCTGTGAGTGGTGATTTTAAGAACCCTCTGAATTCCACTACAGCCTCGTTGCTCAAATGAGGCCGGAGGCCGGCAGCATCACCATCCTGTGGGAGCTTGTTAGAAATGCACAATCTCAGGCTCCACCCCAGTGCTGCTAAATCAGAAGCTGCACTTTTAAAAGATCCCCTGGTGATTCCTATGCACGTTAAAATCTAAGAAACATTGCACTGGAATATTTTGTTTCACTGGAGCTCCTTGGGGTGCAAAACACCCCAATACTCAGACCAGCTCAGGCAAGGCGATGGGATCTTATTACACTTCAGGCAGTGGTGTAGAAATTTCACATAGAAATTTAAGACCCATTTGCAGATTAAACCTCATAGAGACAAGAACCAGAGGGTCCGTCTAAATCTGAGAGATCAACAACTAGACTCGGCAGGTCTTTTGCCTGACGGCCTTAACTCACTACTCTCCATGCATTGCTTCTGGTCCCAAGACCAGTTGGGTCCCTCACCCTTTTATCTTTTTGCCAGAGTTCTTTTTCACTTCCAGCTCTAACTCCTAATTGGAGCTCTTTTTGCCCATCATGTGCTCCCTGGTCTATCTCACAACCTTCCCGTTTTGATCACTACCTGCATTTCAGTTTCTGAGAGTAAGAAAGTTATCCGCTCAGTTTGTCCCTGTTTGGGCAGAGCTTTCTGCATCAGCCTCCCTCACAGGCCGATGGGTTAGCAGCCCATTCCCAACTGAGCAGGCACTGGGTGACGTGGCGTAAAACACACCTGCCCCAGTCTAGTCAGCAGGGCTGTGGAAGAAAATCGCACAATGATCACATATCTAGTTACAGTGGTCTTAAAAGACACGAAACAGGGCTTCAAACCTTGGTTGCAGGCTCTTTCCCTCCGCCCACACCCCTACCGCACCTCCCCCGCCCCCACTTCCAGGAACACCTGCAGCCTCTGGCAGCCTGACAGTCATGGAGACGACTTTTCATGTTCAGCGTATTTCAAATGTTGTGTAACAACATCAATTACATTTAATTAAACTTAATTTTTTATAGCCCCAAACAAATCTAAAATGCCATGTTAAGCTTGTGAGACGGCAGTCCTCCAAGGGGTTCTGCTGCTGGGCGCATCTATCAGAGACTTACGTAATTTTAGGGGTCGTGTTACATGAGTCTGATGAATGGCCTCTCAGCCTTCATTAGACATTAAACAAGAATTATTCCCTGGGTCCTAGACCAAGCGACTACCTATGTCCTTCCCACTTCCCGCATCCCAGCAACAGCCCCCCGACCCGAACAATCATCTTCCTCTTTCCACCTGCATTTCTCATGGTGCACTGAAATCAGGAGTTTGCTTCTCTTTGCCCTGTGCCCGCACTGTACGGTAGCAGGAGAGGGAAATGTTTGTATTTCTCACAAGCACAGGGCCTGCCACACGGTAGCGGCTGAGTTTATTTGAATGAATGACTGCTCTTGCTCACTAGTCATGAGCTTCTTTCCCCTTGTGTATTAGTCTAGTTTCACTGTGATAAACCAACCCCCAAGTCCCCGTGGGTTTCTCGTTCTACGGGTTGCAGAGGTGGCTGCAGGTCTACTTTACCTGCCTTCTCACCTTGGGCCCAGACTGAGAAGTGTCTTCTCTCTGGTCCATGCTGGTCTGAAGGTGGGAGGCAGGAGCGCCCGAGGGCTGATGCGAACATCAATGCACCTTAAAGCCTCCGTGCAGAACCGGCACACGGGCACTTCCACCACATTCCAGGGGCTAAACACAGGGCGCATGACCAAGCCCAGCAAAAGTGGGGTGTTAAGAACATGCTTCCCAAAGGGAGAGAGGGAGTGGGAGAGAATATGTGCTGAACAAAACACAATCTACCACATGTTGTTACATGAGTTTTCTACCAGCACTATTCTGGTGCTTTAACTAGTTTTCAAAATCAGCAAATTCAAAGCCCCTATACCACACGTGTATTTAGATCCATTCAGTTCCAGGGACAAACCAGTTTACACAAAAAAGAAAATTACTGGCCCATCACGTAACTGGGAAGTCCAAGGAGTACATTAAGTTGAAGCCCAGGGGCTCAAACGATGCCATCGGGGCGGTCTCTCCATCTCATCGCTCTGCTCACCTTGGTGTGTTGATCTTATTCTCCCCAATCTCTCAAAGGCAGCCCCCATATGACTGGAGAAAATGGCTGCCAAAGGCCCCAAATCCACATCCTCCCTGCTTAGTAAATCCCTATGGGTAAGGAATTTCTCACTCATTGTCTGGATATCACTCACAGGGACGGAGTTTAATTGTCCCTATCTGAGTATTATATCCAACCCGGCCCGTCTGCGTTTAGAGATGGCTGCCCAGATTTGGACCATGCACCGTTCCCTGATGTCAGAGATGGCAGGGCCTCTAACCACCACACACACAAACGTGACAAAGCAGTAGCTAATTTAGTCCACTTAAATATATGTTACCCGAATTTTCTATTAGCGCTATCCTGATGTTTTCACTAAACTTCAAAAATTAGCACTCTAAAATCCTCTACAATGTACGTATTCGTCAGGAGCCATTCAGTTCCACAGACACAGGACAACTCACACTAGTTTAGCAACCAAAGGTCTTGTGATATTCAGTGTTTACATATAGGAAGTAAACTGCCTTAATTCCTTATTTGGGTCAGGAAAAACAATCTAAAACTGCAGAGTATATTCAATGGCAAACCTTCAGTTTACACACTCCTGCATCTTTCTCCCCTTTGAACATATTCAAGACCAAGAGACCCTGTATCACAAACTAATTTTAAAATCTTTCCAGGTTGTTATATACCAAATTCCTTTCCCACCTCTATTTTCCTTTTCTTCCCTATTATAGCCATTTCATCTAGTTTTCATTCCCATCATCTATATCCTTCCTACCAGAGGTGATACAGCCCTGTGCTACAACAGACCTCTAAAAATTCTCTTGGTTTGTAAGCGTCCACTAATTATAGGGCCGGTGCTGTGTTTGGCTCTGGGGATATACAGGGTGGAAGAAACAGTCCTTTTGCTCTCAAGAGACTTGTCACACAGAAGGGGCAACAGGCTTATAAACAAGTGTAACAGCTGGAGAGAAGCATGCTCAGATCTGTGTGCACTGTGAAGAGAAGTCTGACCACCATGGGAGGGCTGGAGTGGACAAATGTGAGACCCAGAGAAGCACAGTGACCGGCCAGGAGATCCTGTAGGAGTCTGGGCAGGTCATGACGAGAAACTGAACTATGACCAAAGGCAGAAGCTATGAGAACAGAGAACAATGAATAGGAGTCCTTATCGAAGAGGAATCAACAGAACCAGTAAAGCGAAGTGAGAAAACCAAGAAGTCGAGGAGTCATCAAATTTCTCATTTTGATGGCAAGATGACGTTGGTGCTGGCTCCTGAGGTTAATGAATCCAAAAGGAGGAGAAACTTTTCGGAGGGAAATACGGACTTAGGCTGAATAAGTGTCTAAGATATCCAGGTGTAAGGTCATCGATTCTCCTCCTTGGACTTACGACTGACTTGCAGCTGCTACTGAAAATTATTTTTGTTTGTTCCCAGAGTGGGGAAGTAGGAAAGGGACAGAATAATGAGAGGATGACAAAGCCATGATAAAATCAGTAGTTTCATGCCAAGACCATATTTCTTCACCACATTGTTTCCCTTTGAAGAATCTGACGTTTATTTGTAACAAAAAAGAGGCTCTGTCTTGTCTTGCGTTTTACTCATTATCAGGAGCAGGGTGTGGGTCAGGACATGTGGTATCTCCTGACTAGCGCATTTGCAGAGGCTATTTTGTGCTCAGTTAAGTAATCAGGCTTTAGTCAGAATCTTCAGATTCAGGACTTCTATAGATTTTATAAGTGATGGCTAGCAAATCTGCAAGTGTGAGTTAAATGACATTATCTTTGAGAAGGCTAACTTAAGAACATGAAAAACTGTTTCAGGAATGGCCAAGCAGTGTAATCTTAAAAGCCTTGAGGGTTCTCTGATATCACACACTGGACACAATGCAAACATTAATATTTTGTTTTATAGGAAATATATTTATTATTGATCATCTCAATTAAAAAATACTCATTCTTTCTCAAGGCTGGTCCATCATACTCTATCCCTTTGCAAATATTCTATGCATCAAAATATGAGCAATTTTGTTTAACAATAACATAGAAACTTCCGTAAGACAGGAATTTCTAACGATGAACCAAGAGCTCCAGAACTTGCCAGTAAAACAAAGGAAGCATTTCCAATGACAAGGTGTAGAAAGCCATCGATAAAATCTAATGGAGCACATGCTGGAAATTGTGATCAAGAAATTGTATAATCCACCCTCACTCTTGAGTGTGCTCTGTGATGGCACAAAGCCCGTCCCGTGAGAGGGGCTTAGAGATCGATTGCTTCTGTCTGGAGAATGTGTGTCCTTTGGGATAGGACACATGGTACCTAAGCATCCCAAAATCAATTGTTTTTCAACTTCTTGCCCACAAAATAATGACCAGAGGTATCAAGGAAAAGGCAGGCACAGGGAGCATCTAGCTCTGATTTCTGAGCAGATGTAACACCAGCTCTTCATCCTCCGCTAAAGACAGGCCCGTATCCAAAGGCTCTAACGTGTCCCACTTGGCCTTCTTCCTGTTACGACTTATTGGTCCCACGACTTCCACTTCACTGTTGTTTCTCTTCTTCATTCCCTGCTGCTTCTTGGTATCACTGGTGGGAACAAATCCAATGATTTACTTTATAGATAACTACACTCAATAGTATGAAACCAAACATTTAAAGTAGGACAATGGTACCAGAAACAGATAGTTGGAAAATTGATTATTATTTAAGAAAGAACAAAACCACAACCACATCAAGGTATCTGTATCATAAGAAAATACCTTCCCATTAGTAGACGGGGAGAATGGGCCCATCATGCATCAGGCATGACCAGGGTACTTTGTTCACACTGTGTCATCAAACCTTTGCAATGACTCTAGGAGGCTACACATATATTATCCACCATTTGAGGACACTGAGAGGCTCCCTAGGTAGGTCTGGCTCTGGTCTGTGCTTGTCCTGCCACATCAAACCACCTCTCTTTAAACTTCGGTTATCTTTAGGTAGCAGTCTGTGAGCTAAGAGGTATCAGGATACCAGGTACTGATGCTAGTATCTGTTACATTCAGTTGTGATATAGAGATCATGAATAAAATAGAACCTAGAATATTAAATTACAGATTTAAAATATCAAATAAATTTCTCTCCATTTGAAAGTCTGTGTCTAAGACATATATAGTCTTAAGGAAGCCAGCATTATTGCAGTATTCTGCACATACCCTAAGACATAGAACATAAAAATAAAGCTAATTTCTGAAAGTAGAGGAAATCGCTTGATATATTAGAAATAGAAGAAAAAGCAAGACAACATCCTCAAAGCATTCTGAGATATCATGCTACAAGATGACCCAATTATTGGACACAAGATTAAACAAAATTCAAGGCCCATTTAGTGTCAATGACAGTAGCAGCCATGTAGGAAGGGCTTACTAGGGTCTGGCGCTGTGCTACATGCTTTACACAGATTACACATCATTTATCTTCATGAAAACCCTCAGTGTGGGGGAGCACTAGCCTCATTCTACAATGAGGTTAAGGGAGGTTAAATGGCTGGATGCAGATTACACACATGGGATTCAAACCCAGACCCGAATTAACTGAATCCAGCCCCAAAAGCAGGCTATTGAAAGCAATTAGAGTTGACTCACTCAACATTTGGATGACAGTAACGGAAAGAATTAGCTGTGGAAAGAGCATTGGTTGACAACAACATAGTCAGACTTTAGCCAATCAACTAACATTTCTAAGCCTCAGTTTTCTTATCTGTAAAGATGAAGATAATTTATTTAGAATTGCAAGAATTAAACAAAATTATATAAATGAGAGCACACAGGAGTGCTCAAGACATATTAATTTACTTTCTGCTTATAAACTACTCCTTTTCAAATTCCTATTTTGACTGTTTACAATAGTCTATAAAAAAATCATAGAAATATTACTTTGTATTCCAAGCACATGATGTATTCCAAAGGAGAACTGCTCAAGTTCCAATGGACTTGATTACTTGTTAAGAAGACAGTCTGGATATCAAAGTGAATGTGCCTAATCAGCATATCCATTTATGACCAGCTTGAAGCACAACTGTAAATAATTCCCCCATTTACCTCCCAGAAGTGCCCAATGCTCTGACTCAGCCATTCTCTTTCACCATTGGAGGAAAGACAAACTATAGGACGCTGCAGTTATTTAAAGCCACAGTCACTGCATTTTAAAAGGGTGCCTGGAGAGATGAACATGAAAGAGTTCCATGTGATGGAAATTCAGTCAGCAAAGAATTAAAATAATTCTTAGCAAAAGGGGCCTTAAAAAAGTGTAGTGAGAGCCCTAATCGGCTTATGAGTGTGGCTAGTCCCTTGACAATTCCACTGGGTTACAGTGCCATGATTTATTTAGTATAAGGGAATACTGATTTTTGCCCAGCCTGTACATCAAGTGCATCTCAGAGCAGCTCATCAAAAATGGCCTAATTAGTGGACTCTACTAATGCATCTTTTGTTAGTGTACTCCTGCACAGTACATGCCCTGTAGGAAATAGGTGGTTCAGATAATAAAAGGAAGATGGAAAATTTACATAGCCCCGATATTTTTACAATTAGCAGCTTTGCTGCTTTGTGGATCACTTCAAATTCTAGAAAGGCATTTTATACTATTTTACATAACAAAGAAGTCTGTATAACAAATTAATTATTAAATAGCATAGGTGTTCTATAATTCACCAAAAAGGAAATAGTGTGATAAACCTAGAGAACTAGTAAGCAGAAAGCAAAATATCACCACAAAAGTGGTCTCTTCAGGAAAGACCTCTTCCAAATGGTGCAGCACTAGAAGGCTCTGCTTTATTTATATCCTGATGAATCAGGCAGAGAGGGGTTCTGATCCCACCCAGCCAATGTTTACTGGGAGATGACTGGATCCACCTGAGGACAGGGAATCCTTTATGATTGGTTAACAATTTGATGTATGTAATGGAGAATTCTAGTTTCTTGATTCTTAAATTATTTCTGCAAATTCTGGGAGGGACTCTTGCACCTTTCCATCAAGAGTTCTATTAGGTGCCCCGTGGCAGGACATCACTGGTGCAGTTTACCAAATAGAAGAACATGCTGAAGATTGTGGGTCCACTGAAAGAACGAAAATGCAATGTAGGTCAGAAACAGGGGTACCACCTGGGCGTTCCTTTTATGAAATAAATGTTCTCCATTAAACCAAAGGAGGTAAGGAGGCCCACAAGATGACTGACGAGGTAGTGGCCTACAAAACGGGGCAGAGTCAGAGCCTGAGCTCTGCATTTTATCTTCATATCAGTACGTCTGTGGGACTTAAAGTGTTGAAATCTTTCCATATTCTTCAAATGTTTGGGGCAAGCGTCAAAAACAACCATACCACTGCTCAGCATTAAGAGAGTACAACATAACGGTTGATAAAGCACATCTTGAAAAGCAAAAGCATGGCTCAACTCAGAGCACTACTGCTACTACTACTGTAAAAATAAAACCACCAAGGCCAGGTGAGGTGGCTCATGCCTGTAATCCTAGCACCTAAGGCTGAGGTGAGAGGAAAGCTTGAGGTCACTGCTTCAAGACCACCCTGAGCAAGAGCAAAATCCCGTTTCTACAAAAAAAAGAAAAATTATACGTGTGTGGTGGCGCACATCTGTAGACCCAGCTACTCAGGAGGCTGAGGCAGGAGGATCGCTTGAACCTAGGAGTTTGAGGTTGCAGTGAGCTATGACGATGCCATTGCACTCTAGTGCAGGTGAGAGAGGAAGACCCTGTCTCAAAAAAATAAAAAATTAAAAAAACAAAAAACCAAAGCTAAAGAATTCAGAGCTACTAAACTTTCAATAACCCAAATAATAAAGAGACTTAATTAGTAATGACTGGTGTGTCATTTAAAGAACAGATCATACAACAGAGTGAAAAGAAAAAAATCATGTGATACGTAATCTGAACACACAGGGAAATTCTACTTCAATGATTTTGAAATTTTAGTGAAAATGAATATACAAAAGCTTGCCATAATACCCCAATTAACCACCTGAGACAATTTATTCATTGCTATTAAGAAAAAAGACATAACATTGGAATGTGAATTCAATTTTAAAATCTTAATAAATTTGCAATTGAGTTTTAAACAGAATGTAACTTTCTAAATTATCTGAACTCAAACATCAAAATTCTCCTAGACATTGAACTGATTATTCAATAGGATTGGTCCTGGTTTCAACATTTTTTCCCCGTATACTTATAGTTCCCTAGTCACCCAGAATAAGAGTGCAGTCTGTGTTAATTTCACGAGACACAGAAGAAAGGGAAGACAGCCTGGAGTTAGCACGCTTCGGTCAGCCTTGGTCCCTCACTGCTCAAGCATGGCCCTTACTCCTGACATCAGTGGACACTTCTTGTGGGTTCCCACGGTGCTCCACTGTGAATGTGGCACCTCCCTCCTGGGTCTTCCCTGGCCCTTCAAGACCCATCTCTCCAATTCCTCATCTTCCAAGAAAGGTACCAATCTGCCTATTAAAAGTTATCTCTTTCCTCTGAATTCTCAAATCCCTAATTATTAGTCATTTTGCACCTAACATTGCGACTTCCTGATGCTAAAGTGATTTCTCACCTGTATGAATCTTCAATCCCACTTAGAATGTAAACTCCTGAGTGGGAATGTAAGTTAGCACCACTTTTCTGGAGAGCAATTTGGCAGCACCTTTCAAAAGTCTTTACAGTGTACATGCCAGCAATTTCTCTTTGGGAGAATTATTTATCCCAAGGAAATAATTAAGGATGTATACAAAGCTTTATAAATAAGAATATTCAAAGTATAGCTATTTTTAATTTGAGAAGGTTGGAAACCCCAAAGTCCAATCATAAAGGATTAAATAAGTTATAAAATTAGAAGTGAGATACTATGCAGCTATTAAAACTGTTGCAGGAATTTTTTTATGGATACTGAAAACAATTATGAAACCAATACAGAAAGAGTCCGTTTATGCTTTAGAAAGTATGTATGTTATGCTTGCGTAGAAAAAGACTTGGGGAGATTTTTTTAAATGTTCTTTTTGCTGTTCTATATACTTTCTCATTTTTCTCTAACAAGCCTGTAATACTCTTTGCAATAAAAACAGAAATAAAATTAAGTTTGAAGTTCTGGGCAGCTAGGTATATGTCGATTTTTTTGGTAATTCCACAGAGCTCAGAAGCATACAGAGTAGGTGTGCCACATATTCTTTGTTCCTGCTGATGACTCAATCTCCAGTTTAGGGTCCCTCAATCTATAGAAATACTGGGAAAGGCGAGACTGCGTAGGTCAGGATATATGGTTCATGGATTGTTTCAAAAAAAATCTGCAATTGTTTGCCAAAGACTAAGTTGTGGGATTTCTTTGCTTTTGGCTAAAATTACATTAACTGAGCTAATACTTGATACTTCAGAAGCTTCCATGGACTGGAAATTTTATGTCTTCGTAATAAAACAAATGTGAAACATTAAGTATTAACTTTCTTGAGACAAAAATGTTTTGAAAAAGTTCTCTGTGATGATGAAAGTGTTGGAAGTCATCATTTAACACTCAAGAATGGTGCTCCTTGGACTGTATGGGTAAATTTGTGAGTTTCTGATAATTTTACTTTTCAGTTTTACATATTAGGCTTTCTAGGAAGCCATTCTATAATGGTTTCCATGCTCACTAGCCCCCTAGAAAATAGAAAAAAATCTTAAAAACCAGTCATCAGAGTTCTTGTTCAATTATCATTTATAGAACCTTAACGTCTCCTGTGTAACATTTCTCTCTTTCTGGTTAGTCTTACATATATTTAGAGGAGTAGTCTTTGTGTAAAGCACAGCTTGGCTCTTGTCATTCTTCATAAAAATTTCAGTGACTGCTGAGAAAGATTATTTAGTATAATCTTATTTATATAATCTTTATGTTTATCATGGTCTGTTATAAGCCTGCCTCTATAACCTACTCTGCATTATACCCCCTGAATCCATCCCATTTTGGGGGAGATATCTATTCCTCAAACATGCTCTAGGTTCTCAATTTCTTTTGTTTCCACTTAGAATTCCCTGTTCTATTTTTCAACTATCTGAATCCTCCCTTATCCTTCAAAACCCAGGTCAAATGCCACCTCCTCCTCCTGCGATTCCACCTTATGCACTGTCTATGCCCCTCCTACGGCACTCATTCTGAGTGCTATTACAGTAATTTTAAATAGATATCTTTCTTGTTCCTACTAAAATTGTTAGCTTTTTGAGGTCTGGGGCTGTTTGTCATCTTCATCTCTGAAGACAATTTGAATAAAGAAATCACACAATAAAGGCTGACTCATCTAAATGGCAGAAATAATGACTGTTGGGGTTGTTCGAAGTCCCGAGAATTACCGCTACTGCAATGAAGAAGGCAACGTTTCAATGGATTTCCAGCAGAGTTACAAAGGAGGCTGTTATGTGTGGGAACACCCACCCCCAGAACACTCAGTCCGATCTGTGGGTGCACAGGCTCCTGGCTGCTGACTAATCCTCAGTTTTTAATATCACAAGTTCCGGTGTTCTAAATTTTGGCTTTGCATACTTTTCAAAATTATGTAAGTGGTCAAATTATGGTTAATCCCAATAACTTGGTTTTTCTTCAAACACATGACTTCTGCTGAACAAATGACCCATCAATGGACAGTTAAAATTTTACATTACTGTAGCTTCCTTGTGAGATGTAATCAGCAATCATCTAAATCTTAAGTACTTACAAGGTTGACTACAACCCCCTTGATTGTATCTTCCCTGTCCATTACTTAAATTTGATTTTGCCAGGTTCCACCCTTGAGCCTCTACTATTCTCATCTTACGTATTCATTCTGAGTACTCTCATGTAGTTCAATATTTCAACTATCTTCCAAAATGCTAAGAACTTAAAAAAATACAGTTCTTTAGCCCAGAGTTCTTTCCTGACCACAATCTCAACATATTCAGCCAGCTCCTGGATATTTCTACCTGCACCTCAAACTAAACATGCCCCTAATTACATGTTTTCCCCAAATCTGTTGTTCTTCCTGTATTTCCCTTTTGAGTAAACTGTACTGCCCCCCACTCTAAAAACCTGGAAGTCCTCTTTGGGCCACTTTCTCCTTTATATCCTCAATTTAACTGATCATCTCTTCCTTCATCTCTCTCAAATCCACCTAAGTTTTCTCAGGGCCTCTGGAACTATGGCTTCTTCATTCATTTCCCTCCTTCACCTCACAGCTCTGGGAACCCTTCTCCAACTACCCCAGTCAGGGTTAAGTGCCCTCTTGGGGTTCTCCTCACATTGTACAAACCTCCATTATGCCACCTGAAATGCCAAATGGCAATTATTTGCTCACCTGCCTACTCCATTAGACTACAGGTTCCCTGAGGACAAAACTCTGTCTCATTCTTCTTTGCAGCCACATTACCTTGGTATCCAGGGGCTCAATAAATGTTTCTTGAATAAATGAATAAACCCACTGGGCTGAGGTTCTAATACTACTAAGTATACTTAGTACTGTGACTGGCCCACTTTATGTCAGTTAGGGGCAGACAGAATGATCCTTAACTAAAACCATATTCTTATCTTGGCTGCATAGATAGTATTAATATATAAGTATACTAAGTATATAATTAGACTTTTAAATCTGTGCTGTTATTTTCCACAGTGTATCACTAATTCCAAAGAAATTCAAGAGATCAAAGCCATACTGAAAATTAAAACATTAATGGCAGAAGGAAAATAATACTGTTAAAAAGAAGTACCCAGTAACCTCAGACTTAGAATGAGAAATGAAGCAATATTTTCAACACTATAAAAAGAGCATAACTTGGCATGTCACTTCAACAGAAGTGAGTAATTTTAATTTCCTTTGCAACAATATCTATTATCCTTTTAAAAATGTGTAACCACATCAAAACCTTAACCCTAAATGAAGTATTGACAAAGACACTCTCTTTTGACCCAAAACTTGGGTCTGGCTTTTCTGAGTCCTCTTTCTGACTGGGCTTTGTCTTTAATCCAGTGGCTCTTGCCCACTTAGTCCAGTTTTAGCAAGAATGCTGAGTCAGTTTAATGAATATCTCTCACTCTTGATATTGTATCAAATTTTCCATCCCCCACCTGAATATCTCTTCACTGGGGCCTGCCCTCAGTAAGAGGCCTGTCAAGTCCATTTAGACAGAATTCCCATACCCCTGATGTTTCCTCTTATTGATTTTCCACCAATAATCCCCATCCTGTAAATTTCTGTGCATCTCATTTATCCCAGCTGTATGCAAAGTTGAGCCCAATCACTTTCCCCTATTATACAAAACCCCACTGTATTAACTTCCCTTGAATCGTTTGACTTACCATTCTTTAATAAGTGTCATGAATAATTTTTTAACAGCACTACACCAGTCAACAAATTACTATGACTCCAAGATAAAAGCATCAGAAGCTGAAATTGCCTTCATGTTTTCCATTGCTGATGGAAAACAAAGCCAAAAAGCAAATTCTCAACTCCTCAAAGACTGGAGACAGGAAAAAAGTGGTTCCCATTTTCTTAATTTTTTTAGAGATGAGATCTCACTATGTTGCTAAGGCTGGCCTTGAACTCCTGGGCTCAAGCAATCCTCCCACCTCAGCCTCCCCAACAGTGAATAGCTGGGATTATATACATGAGGTACCATGCCTGGCATGGTTCCCATTTTCAAAGCAGAGGAGAAGGTAAATTTTGCAAATCACACAAAGCTTTCAACAAGACTCTACAAATGGATTACCAACTTAAAAAAAAAAAAGAATCAGTCATTATTAAGAGCTGGTCAGCAAACTACATCTGCGGGCCAAATTTCACACAGTGCCCATAAAACTTTACAGGAACACAGCGGCATATACTTATTTACGTATTGTCTGTGGCTGCTTTATCACTACAATGGCAGAGTTACTATCTGGCCCTCGGCAGGAAAAAGGGCAGACCACTCCCTTTTTTTCCCTATAAAAAGGCGGTCTACCTTTTTTTCTATTTAAAAAAAAAAAAAACAAAGACCCCTGCCCAAGCTCTAGTGGTTTTCATTGGCTCACTAAAAATAAGTCCTATCAGACTAACCTCATTGCTTTGAGAGGGTTATCAGACTAGTAGAGCAGGAAAATAAATGTTTCTAGATTACAGCAAGGCACATGACACACAATAACCTTGCAGATAAAACTGAGACATGGGATCTGAATCCAAATAAAATTAGAGGAAACCATAACTGGGTGATTCAGAAGGATCTTTGGTTTCCTAAAGATACATTGCTAAAGGTATTCTTAGTGTCTAGTCGTCTTGTCCATTAGGCCAGGATCCTTCTGTAACCCCCACTCTATCAAGTTTAACTCAGTATATTTGGAAGATGCTATAACCATAAAAGTTTTTTTTTTTAACTTTACATGTAACTTCTCTAGAATGTATGCATCTCAATGTAAAAAATATCTCCTTTACCTCCTCCGTGTTTAAAGTTGAAATAGTTGCTCTTAAAAATCAGTAACCTACCAGTGATTTAAATACTATACTTAAATATGTCTTTACACAAATTCTGGTATAGAAGGGGGGAAAAATGGCGTTGGAGTCAGTCAGACCTCATTTGAACCTTAAGACCTGCCTAAAATTTGGGAAAACTGCTTCATTTCATGGAGTGTCAATTTTCTAATTTGTAAAATGTGATTAATATCTACTTCATAGAAAGACTAAATAAATGATATAATTACAGTACATGAATTATAAATTTTAATTATAGCGTCTGCAACTCCCCCTGCTGGGGGTTCTTTTCTGTTAATGTTAGTGGGATTGCATTGGCCTTTCTCATGCAAAATGAAAGCCTTTTAACTTAAGATGTCCTGTGTACCAAAAGCTTTTAAATTAAGGTAGAAAATACCTTGTCACTGAAACAAAGAATAGATGAGGCTAAGGCTAGTATCTAAAACCCATTTAACATATTAAGCTATTGAACCAGAGTAACAAAGAAACCTAAACAATCTTACAAAACCTAAATATCTTACCCCAGGTTTGGGTTGCTGAGCCCATGTCCCAGGGATGTGGGACCACGAATGGAGAGAATTCCTGGGGAGCTGGGGCAGTCAGGAAGGATACTGGGAGGGTCAGGACCTTAGCAGGGTAAAAGTCCACAACAGATGTTCTAGGAGGGAAGAGAGGTCCTGGGTCCCCATCAGATGAAAGTCCTCAGCAAGCAACAATAGTCTTTGATGCTTTTATTAAGTATATTATTAGCCTTATCTCAACTAAGAACCTTAGCTTTGAGTAGACGGGAAGACAGTTCCCGAAAAGGCAGCCCTGTTCATAAGGAAGGGCTATGCTAAACTAGAATTTCATGTTTGGTAGAGTAAGATTTAATTCAGTACATAACCAAAATCTGAAAAAACAAACCATATTATTGTCATGGCCTATTACATTTTAAAAGTTAAAAACAGCTTTCTTTAAACTATAAAAATTCTTATAGAATGGCTAAAATCTAAACCCTAAGACACTGGTGGGGCTATGGAGCAAAAAGAGCTCTCATTCATTGCTGGTGGGAATGCGAAATGATACAGCCACTTCTGAAGATAGTGAGGCAGTTTGTTATAAAACTAAATATATTCTTACTGTGAGATCCAGCAGTCATGTCCCTTGGTATTTACCCAAAGGAGCTGAAAAGTTATTACCACACAAAAACCTGAACATAAATATTTATAGCAGAGTTATTCATAATTGCCAAAACTTGAAAGCAACCAAAATGTCTTTCGCTAGATGAACAAACTGTGACATATCCATATAATGGAATATTATTCAGTGATTAAAAGAAATGAGCTACTAAGACACAAAAAGATATGGAGGAACCTTGAAAACATATTGCTAAGTGAAAGAAGTCAATCAGAAATGGCTACAAACTATATGATTCCAACCATATGTCATTCTAGAAAAGGCAAAACAGTAAGAAACCAGTGGCTGTCAAGGGTTTGGAGGGAGGGAGAGAGGGAAGGTGTGAATAGGTAGAACACGGAATTTTCAGGGTACTGAGACTATTCTGTATGATACTGTAATGATGGACACACGTCATTATTCATTTTTGGGAAAACCCATAGGATATACAGAACAAAAAGTGAACCCCAATGTAAACTATGGACTTTAGTTAATAATGCATCAATATTGGTTCAGCCATTGTAACAAATATACCACACTAAGGCAAGATGTTAGTAATAGGGGAAACTGCCAGGTGTGAGGAGTAACATGAGAACTCCATACTTTTCAAACAATTTTTACTATAAAAATTAAAACTGTTAGAAAAAAGTCTATAAAAAAAAAAAACAACCTGTACAGTTCAAAGGAGTTAACATACCATCCAACACACAACTTACTTAGTTAAGCAATAAAAATACACCATAGTTTTCTCTTTTTATCTCCAAAGAACTACATGCTCCTTTAATATGTAACCTGAGTTAGCTTTCCAGTAGTCTTCATTTGGAGAACTCAGACCATCTCAATTTCACTTTCCCATTCTCATTAACTTTAATTCTGGCTTATGCCTTTCTACTGAGTTGCCCCTTTATGGACTAGAATTGTAGCTGTTTCCTACACTCATCACTTTTCATGAAGCCAGTATCACAGTCAGAACAGACACATGGGTGGAAAAATAATGGGATAAAAAGCAGCCAAGGAATCTCCTCCAACAGGAATATACACAACTGTACAGTCATGATTCTGCTACTAGGGTAAATATTTGAATTTTAATAAGTGTCAATGCAAACTGTGATTAGACCAGTAGGATGAATCACCCCTTTACAGAGAAGGCTTCCAATAATTCTTCAGATCTCGCCTCAGAGAGGGTTTCCTGATCACCTCAGCTAAAATGAACTCTCCCAATTCCTCCAGCATCAGTTATTGCTTTCAAGTTCAAGGTCCTTTCGCCCCTTGTTTACTTTTTGTTTACTTCCTTATGGTCTGTCTCTCCCACTGGAGTGTAAGCTCTACGAGAGCTGGTATCAGTCGCTCTTCTTTATTGCTCTCAGGCAGGTACAGACTAAACTCGAAGTTTACTGAATGCCTGTATAATGGAAATGTCCAAGGTGAACAGACAGGTAAGAGCACTTCTCACACTCCGATTTGGTAAGATGGACTCTCTACCCGGATGTTGAATAGGATGTGTTATATGGCACTATTTTTTCTATATCATTCATTTCAACTCAGGCTGTAGGATATTTTTGCAGACTGTTTTGAATATAGGGCCTGGCACTATCTAGGGCTTAATGAATGATTTCGATGAAGAAGATAATGAAAAGTAGATATCCCAGAGGACGACAAATTTTATTCTTAATGTATATACTCATTTAAAAACTCCTACCAGTTTTGCTTTTAGTAATTAAGATGATTACCATATATTAATGACCTTATTCTGTGTCATACTTTGCTTTCTTTATTACTTCCATTAGATCTTCACAATAACCTTGCAAGGTAAGAATTATCTTCATTTTCTTCTGATGAAGAAAACTGAGGGTCAGAGAGATTAAGTAACTTGTCCAAAGTCCATAACTTATAAAAGAAAGATTCAAACTCGGATCTATCTGACCCTGAAATACAGTTTTCCCCTCAAGGGCAAGTAGCCTGTCTTTGTTCTAACGCAGACTTAATTTCACAGAACTCCTGTGTCTCCTCATATTGTAAAGTTACCCATAATCTAGTACGTAGCTCAAGATTCCAAAACCATAAGCAGTGGTGCATGTGGGCAAGACATTCAGTCTCTTGGTTCATGGAACCTTATGTAATTCATATCTTGCACCTGCTAGAGCAACTATTTTTGTCACAGATGCTTCTGAGAACATCCTGCCAGGATCAGATACAGTTTAAATGCCTATGTATTGATAGAGAAAGGCAAAAAGGAGAGAGACTGACTCACTGATACATTTTTCCATGTAGAGGGAACTCCTAGGTTTTATTACACTTGGTTTTAAATTTCCTCTCTGGCTCGTAGGAAGCTTTAGCCAACAGACTTACATACAAGTGTGAGAAGGGGTTGGGCAAATGATTTATTACAAGAAGAGGAAAGTAATCACTGGTACCTGCCATGAATAGGCAGACCACTCACTGGTAAACGGCACACTTTAAATAAATGATGTGTGAATTAAATCCAACAAAAACAGATCAGAATGTCCTCTATAACCCAGAAACCACATCCCCTGGGTTGCAAGAACATTGCAATCAGAACCACTACACCAAGCCTCAAGAATTGTGGCCAAGGCATCACAGAAAAAAAAGATCCTTTGGGAAAACCTACCAACTTCTTTCTTGTTGAAGTAGTACCTTATAGAAACACAATGTAGCAGAGTGAGTACTAAACTTCCAAGGATGCTGAAGCAGGCAGTTCCAATAATTAAGTTATAAAATGGCAACTGAAATCATGGGGGGTGCTATAAGCCTGACTCTGGAAGAGACTCTGCAGCCAGAAAGTACCATGCCGCCTCATGTTAGAGCTCCTAACTTCTGTAGCGGCTGCACTTATTCAGGTACGATTAGGGGTGTGTGAGTTTGCATGTGTTAATATAAAATCAGTGATCGACATCACTATATAAGCCTATTCAGAAATCTAACAAAAGCCAGAACAAGGGGCTGCTTGAAGAAAACACATTCCCTTTATTATGTGGTCTGTGCAGCTTTTCTACCTCTTGCCTTTTCTTCTCGTTTTTTTTGGAATGCAAAGGAATGAAATCAGGTGAAACTGCAGACTGATCTAGCTGTAAGGAAGCTGAGGGTGGGTGCTAGAGGTGGAGAACAGTGAATACTCCTTTACACGAAACACTTGGGTGTCCTTTTACAACATGCTGCTAAATTGGCCGTGGAAAGCTATTATGAGAGCCGAGAGTTCAGCACCGGAGAACCCAGTTTGGGTCCCTATTTGAGTAAAACTCTCCTCCTAGCATTCATATCAATAAATGCAGCTTGAACTTTTTCATAAATAATTTAAAGCTAATAAACGAGCTTGTGCTCCTCTAAAAAATTCTCAGAAATCTTTATACTATCCTTAAGTACTGGCACTTTGGTATTCAAATATGTTATGCCAGAGACTTTTCCCCTTATCATAAATTTTAATTTATAAGGCCATGGCAACAGTCCTAATGAAGATTAATTACTGCAGTACATTCCATAAAATCTGCTCTGCTTCCTTCTGACAGCAAAGGCTACCGCATATAGAATTGGTAGTGAAAATGTATCACACATCCTTAATGTCTCTGTTCTAGCTGCTCAGTACTAAAAACAGATTTACAAAAACAATTTTATGTAAGAAAAGATTGATTGGCTCAGAGTTCATTACAAACATAACTGCAAGAGGAGAAGGAAAAACGTCCTCTTAGATCAGAATTCTAATAATCAGAAAAGGTCGGGTGGTGAGAAGGAAACAGACGGCAGAGACTGCACAACACACCACTCCACATCCTTGTTTCCTTCTATAAAACATGCACATTATTTGGGATTGGCAAAAAGTTTTGGCCCCAATGTCTTTTGTTTGTTTGTTTGTTTGGTTTTTGTCCATAAACCCACTTGAGAATTCAGTGAAAAGTTATGACCCCCTTCCCCAGGTGAATCCATGGAAGCATCATACCCACCCTATCAGTTTCCGTACAAGTACAATTTCAAAACGTTCAGGATACCCCTAAAGTTTATTCATAGAGTCCAGGTTGAGAATCTCTGCTCTGCAGCAATTTTGAAGATATAATTATCTCTCTTCTCTCAGATTTAAAAAAAAATTTAAACACCACACAAGTTGGGTTTACACTATGCATTTTTCTCTCAGCTAATCTGCATGTAGAACATTTTGTGCTCCCCAGAAACACATTGGCTTCTCTCTCAAACTACTTTCCCTGATTAGTTTTCAATATTCAAGATCGTCACCTACCCAAGCATGTCTCCAATGTTCCAGCTATCTGGCAAAATGAAGTTTTACAGTTCAGTCTCAGTCTTCGTTAGTCCTTCAAATGACTTGAACAGAAAGAAAACCTAGTCTTCAACAAAGCTACCCATTAAAGAATCATTTATAATGGCAAAAACAAAATAAAACCAAGCAATAACAACCAAAATCTTAGCATGAATTCTAAAAGGGGAGATGGATAAGGAAAATATGGTGTATATGGTGTAACTAAGTGATAGAATGTTATGCAGCTATTAGGCATGAATGTACTCCACATGAAGCAATGTGAAATGAAAAAAGGATGGTCCTAAGTAAAAGTCATTCTTAATGGAATAGTGAAAACAAAGTTGCATTGCACAAGAGTTAGGGCAGCTGCCAAGAGAACCCTACTAGCAACAGCGATCTCATCTTTGCCTCATGGCATCCATCATCTTAGAGATCTTGGCACTTCTGAAAAATGACAAACTCACAACTGTCATTGAGCAGCAGTTATACAATGATTGACTAAATAACAGAGTAGAAAACACAGGGTAAAAACTGAAACTTCAAGGAAGGTCAGAAGGGTAGCTTCTTAGACGCAAAATTTCTCATACTATGGCTTCCCCATCTCAACCCAACCCTCACCCCAGAAAATAACAACCTGCTTCCTCAATGTATAATAACCTTTCCCTTAGAGTCCCGAGAGAAACAATTTTGACTTTCCTTACTCCTACCCCAACAATCTGCCCTGAAAGTTTCTCCAGATATTCTTATTTTCAAATGTTTTACAAAGAAGAGATGATTGAGATTTTCTCTTAAAAGCTGCTAGGCATATTGGAATGGGGGATAAACCTCCTTAAGTTAAAAAGAGTAAATGGAAAGAGTGGCAGGCACACGCAATACAGTCAATACATCATTACACGGAACTTTCTACATCTGCCACCTACAACTCAACTCACCAAGGAGAAGTTCAAGTAAGTGGAGACTGTGGTCAATAGTATTTTTTAAAACAATTACCTGGCCTGGGAATAAAAAGCTCTTTAAGAAAGAATCACTCCCTATACGTAACACCATTAAAATTTATATAAAATATATGAGGTGCCACACTCAACCAACCAAAAACCACCCCAACCAAAAACAAGGAAGAAATGAAAATGGTTTCTTGGAATTTTATTTTCCAAGTGAAAAGTCTTCCACATATTATAAAGCTGACCATAAAGTCTTGGAAGAACAGTTGATGAGCAACACATAGTGAAGAGATGTCACAAAATCCAATACCAGAAGAAACCACAGAGGTTAAAGTAGTTCATCTACCTCATATAAGAGATCATTTTTCAAGACAGACAAGTTCACTCAAGAGCCAGAAAATGAATATGGAACTGGCTTTTAAAAAACAAAACCAAAAAAACCACACACAAAAGAACATACAGACCCAAAAACCTTAATCAGTCTTTTTTTGATTCAGAGCTATGTAAGAATAGGTAAAAAGAACAGCTAATCATATTAGATGTGGATAAGTTTACTCTGCATAGGAAAAGGAATCAATCCATACAGAAGTTATGTTTAAATTATGACAACAGCCTCAGTACAAATTATAGATGTAATTGGTCTTTTGCCACCTAAAATAATCTACCAAGCACCCTACCACGTACAATTCTTTACTTAGAGATTGTAGTCTGCAGAGCAAAGATTAATATAAAGTAGTAAGAATCTAACCACTACTTTTTTCTCTTTCCATCTTTTGTTTGAAAAAGGTTACGATTATAAATATTAAAAACTTAGTTTGACTGGATAATGAATATCTGGAACATCTAGCTGTTTCTTTTTCATCGTATTCAATACTTTGCAAATTTTCACATCATTAACAATTCACATGAAGATGGCCATAAATCAAACATGATAAATGCTATTCGATATACAAAAATTAATCTTACATTACATGCTCAGAGCCAAATCTCTCAGCTGGTAAAGCACAGCTAAAAGGAACACTTCTATTAAGTTTAAGTGGAATACAGCTAAAGACACTTTTGTCTCACTTCAAAGGCCACACTCTTTAGAAGGGCAATTTACCCTCCCCACCCCCTCAGTAAGACAAACTTAATTCAGGTTTAGCTTAGACATCACTCCCTTTAGGAAGCTCTTCCACCAGGCCCAGGTTAGGCCCATCACTTATGTGCCCGCTATATTCATCCTCCATCCACTCTACTCTCCACTGCCCAAACCACACACCAATCCACCATACTGTTTTATAATTGCTTTCTTACCTATCTGTAAACCCCACTGAACTAAAAGCTCTGTGAAAGCAGGAAAGGTATTTTTCTGTTGTTGTTTAACATTTTATCCTCTGTACCTGTACTCACTATGCCTGGCACTTGATAGGTACTAAAACATTCTTAGTTGAAAGAATGGATGGAAGAAATATGATAACCCAGAGGCTAATGGATTAAGTGGGTATTTTAAACTAGTAAATAAGTAGAATATGATTTAAATAATGCAGAAGGTTCTTACTCGATTTCTTGGCACCACATATAGAAGCTTTCAAAAATATTTTGCTTGTCAAAGCAGTATAACTACATTGTATGGATTGTTTGAAATGAAAAGCCCTTTATGAGGCCAAAGGCAGTTGTGATATTTGACGTCTTTTTCCTCAAAAGGTACAAAAAGTCTTTTGAAACTTACTGGAGACGAGAACACAAGATTCTGTGTAATTCCCAGCAGATCAATGAATTCTATGCTGTCACAAAATCCACTGAAACAAACAGCTAGGTTTCCTACCAAATTGTTCTGTCTCCATTTTAATAACAATAATAACAGATCCTAACCTCTTCTATTAATTCTACTTATGCTAATTCCACAAGTTTCAAAGGAGGAATGAGAGGTGAAAGTCCCAGAGTAAAACAGCCCGGACTAATCTGTAAGATGGATGAAAATGAGGAAAGAAACCAGAGAACATCAAAGCAAGCTCTCCCTTCTATCCTGTCATCAAAAAACAGCCGAGATCCTCAGATGGAGTTCAGACAGCTGGCCCCAACTCCTTCTCTACAAAAAATTAAGCTATTCATGGCAGCATTCTTAAAGCTCCTTAAAAGGAACTCAAAGTCACACAATTTTCATTGCCCCTGAACCACATTATAAGAGATCATTTTGTCATGCTAACTAAAGAGAGTTGAATCTTGTACATCAGAATCCCCTTGGAATCTCAGTGCTAGAGATCATTCTACAGAGGGCCGAGGGTAGTTTAAATTCTACTGCAGCTGTGCACTGAGCTGCGAAGACAGAAGTACAAACTCTTTAAAACCCTGTCAGACCTCCCTGAAGAGGAATATTGACCCCAGATTCAGTCATTCTCCACTAAATCTGGCTCTCCATTGCCTATTTCCTATTGACATTGTCTTTCTATGTGGAGAGACAAAAGCATCACTCATGTTGAATATTTATGGGCATCAAAATAGTGAATGGAAAAGAAATACCCAGAGGAAACTTCCAAAAGAAACCAGCTTGTGCTAGTTGGTTTGGGATCAATAGCTACTTTCTAATTGTATATCTAGTCCCATAAGAGTGAACTCATCTCTGAAAATGCTAGGTTTATACCTAGAGAATAACCTTCTGGGAGAGTGAGGATGACCAAAACGGTGGAGCACCAGCTGTTGCCACAATTACTGAACAGAGGCTGGAAAAAATGAAGTAAAACCTGTGAACGTGCCAGGAGGATCCCCCAAAGATGACATCACAAACTTTTAGCGTATAGTCATATAGCTCATGAGGGGCAAGAAAAAAAGAAGATGCAGCCAAACTGGAAGAACGCAGAAAAACTATACTGGTGCTATAACTGAATAGTAGCAGCAGCAATTGCTATTGTCAAAATTCTGATGTAATTAGATC
Organism: Lemur catta; assembly: GCF_020740605.2. Classification (NCBI taxonomy): domain Eukaryota; kingdom Metazoa; phylum Chordata; class Mammalia; order Primates; family Lemuridae; genus Lemur; species Lemur catta. The sequence continues at coordinate 29,905,767 of NC_059134.1, forward strand.
CTAATTACAATCTTCTGAATACTTTTTCTTTAAAACAATTTTGGTTTTAGTTTATATACATCTTGATTCATTACCACTGAGATAATTTTAAACAAGGAAAAAGGGAGAAAAATTGAAATTGAAGTATAAATAGAAATTATTTATGGAGGCTACTACTTGTAACTTACCCTAAAATCCTGCCTTCTAGCCCAGGAATGGCAAATAGGTTTTATCTTGTGTACCAATTCCAATTGACAGAGGCTGTGTTGGGACGGGTTGCTTATTAGGTTAAATGGAAAGAAATATAGAAAAAGCCTACCCTGAATGAGGGACAGGGGAAATTAAGCACTTGTAACATGTATCTGCCATCCAGGGTCTAATCCAGTGGTTCTCAACTGTGGCCAGTTTGCTTTCCCGGGGATATCTGGCAATGTCTGAAGACATTTATTTTTATTTCTCCCAAGTGGGTGGGATAGGATTGCCACTGGTAGAGGCCAGGGATGATGCCAAACAGCCTACAGCCTCCCCCTCCGACAAAGAATTACCTGGGCCAGAATATATCAATATTCCTGAGGGTGGGAAACTATGCTCTAGTCAAATCTATCCTATAGTCAGTCCATGGATTGGGGTCTTCAGTCAAATGACATTAAATTTGTCTTCAGTCTTCCTGAACTACCTCTCAATGTGAGAGTAATTCTATACAACTTGATTGGAATATTAGAACTAGGGAATCAGGCTGATTTACAAAGATCACACTGATCTATTCCTAACTTTTACTGTGATCACAGATATGAATTATTTCATCCCTTAAAGCCTTGGTTTCTTCATCTGTAAGAAGAGGGGCTTGGATTAGATAATCTCTGTGTTCATAGATAAAAACCAAAAGCACCACGAAGCCCTTAAATATGCTAAAGGCAATAGTCCCCAACCTTTTTGGCACCAGGGACCAGTTTCATGGAAGACAATTTTTCCACATACGGGTGATGCCAGTGATGGGGAGTGGCTGTAAATCCAGATGAAGCTTCACTGCTGGCCCATCTGTTCACCTCCTGCTGTGCAGCCCCTGCTCCTAACAGGCCACTGACCAGGGATTGGGACCACAGGCTAAAGGAATAAAATCCTTCATGTCAGTTAGTAATAAAGCCCTGGTTGATATCCTCTTCAACAAGAGACAATTCTTCTTCAGTTTAAAACAAGTTGACCAATTTCAATCTCAGGTAATGCAGAGTTATTAGCCATGCCCAAAATTAAATTTTCACATAATGCTTACAAATTTTTCATCTGAATGCTTGTCTTTGAGATGCTTTGGCATCTCTGAAGGTGCTCCTACTTTCTTGTTCATCGCCTGTACACTACCTGAACTTGCTTCTTTCAACTCTCCAAACATCTACAGTCTGTCATCTCATATCAGTCAAGTTATTAGGACCAATTATATAGACTCTTATAATTATACTTTGCTTTTTTAACCCTGTAAATCTCCTTCATCAATCAATCAATCAATCAAAATATTTCAGAGTCTTCTCTGCACCTATGACATTAATACTGGGGGTAGAATAGAGGCAGGAGCTGTGTTGGTACAAAAACAAACAAAAAACACACAACCAAAAACATAAAGACAATTTCTAGCTACAAAGAATTTACAGGCTAATTAAGAGGATGGAACACATGAAGATATTAGAGAACAAGTTATATTAACTAGGTAATAGCAGGAAAATATCACTAGGAGGGGATGAAGTGAAATGTCTGCTGTACACAGATGAAAGGTGACCCAGAAGCTATGATAAAAAATCCATATGAATCAGATGCAGAAGGACTGCTGACATTCTGCTGATGGTTTCAAAGGTTGACTATCTTTAAAAGATATGTTAGACAGATATGCAAAATATGGCTGCAGAACTGTAAGAACCAATTAATGCTCCCTCTGAGAGTCAAATTACACAGAAACATTTGGAAGTTAATGCTATTAAAGTCGTACGCGTTAAGTTAAATCACATCTACCAAAATACAGATCCCAAAACCACTCTGGAAGAGAGATATTTATATAGGAACATAAGGGGCAACAAACTTGCCCACACTGATAGTTCATCTAGGTCTTGGACATGTACACCAAAGAACTTTTTGAAGCAGAATATGTGTGTCTACTCCTAGAGGTCAATTCCTAATCATTAGGAATATGCCCTGAACTGAAATTACTTAACCTTTATGAAAGAAACATTTATATATTTTTCTAAATCCCAAACTGTTTTTACCAGTGGTGCCTCTTGTGGTAGGAAAGCAAGTATGTCCACTTCCTAGAGTCTACATATATGATAAAACTAGTATGTTCACCACCTAGTTGTCCAATAGCAAATGCAAGTTTCTAGCATCTCCTGGGAAGACTGTATTTTGTATAAGTGAATTTTACCTATTACAAAATAATACTATGTTTAAATGAGCACAAAATTCAAATGGAGAGCAACTCTATCTCCCTATAGCATTTTCTCCTAGGAGGATAATCTTTGAGACTTTTTCATTGTGCTGTTCTTGTTTAAAAACAAATTATAGCCCTCTCTGGCCTATTTCTCCAACTCTAAACTCCCTGGGCTTCACTTCAAGGGTTCCATCAAGCTGCTTCTTCCCTTCAATTACATTATCTGTCACTAGTACCTCCCCTTCTGCCTCAATAGGCTCATTGGTTTGGAATATCCATGAAGTTTAATGTCCTCAATTTTCAAATCAGTAGAATCTTAATTTAATCTAATACACAGTACTCTGAAAACAAATGCTGAGCAAGTCATACTATTAATCAATGTATCACATTTTGTTTGTTTTGGGCATGGTAGCAAATAGATAACAGATAGCAAAGGAACAGATTTTAAATTGAAAGAATTTTTTAAGGGTTGTTTATGCAGCAGTTTTCCATTATTTTATTTGTTACTTAATTCTAAAGAAAGGAATGTGAAAGTATAATGTTTTGTTTTTTTTTAATTCAGGGAGAATTTTTAACAGCACTCTCAATAGAGTCCTTTTAAACAGTGAATTGAAATAAAATCTTGTCACTGTTTGCACTGAACGTACCCTAGTACATCAAATACTTAGGCATAAAGGACTCAGAGAGATGAGGGGGTAAGAAAGCCACAAAGGAAAACAACTCAAATCACACTTACATCTGTTAACAGGGATTATAATAGTAAAAACGCCCCTGACATGATCAGAAAAGCATGAGATATTTGTATAACAACCTACAGGCAAAATGGGTAAGAAAACACAGCAGGATTTTCCAGGATATTAGTAAAGGTTAAAAAAAAAAAAATCTCTTGGAGTCGTATTTTTAGTAACATATCTTGGATTCATTAAAAGACTCATGTGGGTACTAAGTATGTGCTTGATAACAATGGTAAAAACGTACCTATTTTCTGTATCTTCACTATCTGATTCTTCAGAGCTTCTGTACTTATCTGGATCTGGAAGTATGCTTGGATCAAATCCATCATCATCATCATCATCATCACTCCAATCCAGAAAAGCTTCCTCTTCATCTTTGGCCTAAGAAAACACAAGGGAAATTGTGGTTTACGAAGGCAGTTAATTAATAATCAGGTCTTATTTCTTGACCCAAATAGACACCCCTCTAAATGGCATCCTCAAATTAGAAGCCTTCTATTCTGGTGAAGGCCTTTATGTGACTTTTTAGAATCACAACCATTTGTAAAGAGAAAGAATATCCACATCATTTAAATAAATACATAAAATATGGTTCAGAACATAAATCACTATTAAGTCCATTAAATTCCGTATAGGTGAACATTATTTGGTTTATTATTTCCATGTAACTCAATTATCAGAGAAATAAAGCTGGGTGCTGTGGCACACTCCTATACTCCCAGCTCCTTTGGAGGCTGAGTCAGGAGGATCAATTCAGCCCAGTAGTTAGAGGCTGTGGTGTGCAATGATCACACCTATGAACAGCCACTGCACTCCAGCTTGGGCAACATCACAAGACCCCATCCACCTCTAAGAAAATAAAAATTAAAAGAAATAAAATGTAAAGTTGTTTTAGTGCTCCTGTCCACACACATAAGTTTCAAAACTACCAAATACATATAAAAGACCAGAAGCGAGAATACAGCAACATTTGTCTAATTTTATAACCATAAAAATCTAAGTCTTAAAAAACAATCCAATCTGTACAAGTTTATAAAGAGGGGTCTCCTAAATTCATATGCAAGTATGAAGTCACTGAGAACATAGGAAAAGGGGAGGAACACCTGAAATGGGAAAAGCAATAATGCATGGGAGGGGAATGCATGGAAGAAGTTGAGATCTATTCAGTTTCATGTAAATAGGTAGGTAGGTGGCTTTTTTGGGTTTTGTTTTTTGGTGATTATTTTTATCAAAGAACAAAGTAATGCAATATTAAGCTTATTATACATTTATGCTATGAGCATCACTTATAACAAGTTCAATTCTTGTAGACTGGTTTTCCCACCTAGTAGAAAAACTCAAATAAGCAATGACACATGCATTTAACAGAAAATTATAAGTAGGACTATAAAAATAAATTCAGGATAAGTTTCTCAGTTATAATTTTCATAATTATTCTTCACACCAAGTCAGACAAACTTTTCAATGATTCTTTGATTTCAAATGATTAATGGTCTTTCCCAGGAACTCAAGAACAACTCATAGCTATCCACTGTGCTATGCTATTCACTATAGAAGTCCTTTAACACTTTTCGAATAGCTCTCCCTTAGAAAAATCTTTAAACTTAACAAAAGGGGGAAATAGTAAAGAAAATAAGAATTAGTCATCACTCCAAAAGTCCCTTATTGCTTTCCTGATAAAGCTCCCTGGTAAAAACAAATGGTCTGGAAAGAAATCAGGGTGGGAGGAGGATGCCCTTAGAAGTGGAGAGTAGCACACTTGGTGGCATATTTTATCATCTACTTGAAAATAATCAAAGATATAAACAAAAACTGAATGTCATCATATACTCAAGAACACTAAGCTCCTGGGTTACAAGACATTTCCAATCTGATGCTCTTAAAGGAATGCGCTGTCTGAAGGTGGAGGCAGAGCAGACTTAAGAGTTCTCAAACTTCTTGGTCTCAGGACACTTTTACAATTAATAAGAACGGAGGACTTCAAAGAAATTTTGTTAATGTGGAGAATATCTGACATTTACTGCATTAGAAATTAAAGGTAATAATTTTAAAAAGCATATTTATTGATTCACTTAATAAATTCACTACATATTACCATAAAAAGCATATTTTATCTAAAAATGCTGTAATTTCTAAAAACTAAGGATCATCATTTTACATTTTTGCAAATCTCTTTAATATCTGGCTTAAAAGAAGATAGCTCTCAAATCTGCTCTGCATTCAATCTGTTGAAATACGTTGTTCTGGTTGAAGTACACAAAAAATCTGGCTTCTCACAGATAGGTAATTGGGAAAGGGAGGAGTAATATAATAACCTTTTCAAATAACTGCAGTTATTTTCTTTTGATACCACAACAAACTTTGATGAGTGGTAGTTTCTTAAAGAGTAGTTGCAATGTGGAGTCTAAAACCACATTAATGAACATTTTGTACTTTGTTACACTAACATCCATTAGTCTATCTTGCGCTTTAAATGGGTCTTTAACCAGTGAATTATTTTGTAACATCATGGGTTGGTCACTTGGGAAATACCTGTTCACTGAATTGCGCAGATCCTCTTTATGTGGCTCTCCAAATGTTGACATATTTCATTATACCATATTTTTTTTAAATCATATTTGTTAATATATATTACCAATGTCATTTTTAAAAAGCCTTTTAAGTATCAGGAAGGATTGGTGAATACAAGTTTTCCAAAGTTCTTTCTTTCTGAAAAGCTCAAATTATTATCATCAGCAAAAAATACTTTCAGTTGTTTTCCTTGAAGTGTAAACAAGTATCATTTTCCTCTAGCTGCTTTCAAAAATTTTTATCTTAACAGTTTGACTATAATGTATGTATCTAGGAATGGTTTTTCTGTGTGTTCACTCTTCTTGGGGCTCTGCAAGCTTCTTAGATCTACGTTATTCACTAAACTTGGAAGTTTTCAGACACTGTTTCTTCAAATATTTTTATGTCTCTCTTACCTCTCCTTTCAGGATTGCAAGCACAAGTATATTGAACTACTTCACAGGTCTCAAGTTCTGTTCATTTTTCCCCTCTTTTTTTTTCTGTTCTTTGGACAGAGCAATTTCTACTGTGTCTTCACGTTTGCTGTTCCTTTCTTCTGACATTTCCAAATTGCTTTTGAGCCCATCCAGCAAATTTTTTATTTCAGTAATAATACTTTCCACTCTAGGATTTCCAAGTTTGCTTGTTTTTATTTTTTTTAATAGGTTCCATCACTCTGCTAAGATCATCTGTTTATTCATTGATACCATATTTTCTTTTACTTCTTTGAACATATTTAAAATAGCTGCTTTGAAGTCTTTGCTAAATTTAAATCTAGGCTATGTCAGTTTCTATTGACTGCCTTTTTCTTGGGTATAGATATCTTCCCATTTGCATGTTTAATATTTTTATAGGAAACTGGATACTGTAGATAATACATTATAGAAACACTAAATTCTGTCATGTTTTCTGAGGATTAATGAATCTGTGTTCTAGTAGGCAGTCACTTTGCCTGGATTCACAAATGGCAAACTGTAAACCCTGGTAGCAGCTGTTTATCTCTGTTTTGTTCTTGTGGCTTCCAACAACTTTTTTTTTAGCATGGTTTCCTATGAGTCTCTCCTGAGCCTAAGTGCCACGGAATGTGACAGTTAGCAAGGATTTAGGCGTATTTGGGCTTACCTGTGGTTGTCTCTGGGGATTCCCTTAATTTCTAGCTGCTCTGCTGGCTTAGAGATCTATACTGTGGATGAAGTATTCAAGCAGAATTAGGTGGTAATATAGCTGAAGTATAGTATTCTGCTTGAATACTTCAACTATATTAACACCTAATACTATTTAATATGTTCCTTTAGTATTAATTATAAAGTAGCCTTCACAAAACATGTACAATTTAATAAAGAAAAAAATGTGAAGGGGAGTCTTAGTAAATAACCTCAACTCAATATTCCAATATAAATGTTTATCTATTTGAAGGGGAATACTAATTCAGAATAAAATTTTATTTTTAAATGGATAAAATAGTATGATCATAATTGACAACATTCAGGCCTTGCTATTTCCTGACCTATAGGACGATTGCAATGTTGATGTCATACCATATTGTCTGTGCTACATTACAGTCAATTCATGACAGTGACAAAATATATAACACCTGTATTATGAAAAGTATAATGTGAACTCTAATACCTTTAATTTATTAACAAACAAACTGCTAACATTTACAACAAAACCAAGGCACAAATAAAAGTGACTAAGTGAAAAGGGTATTAACACAAAGAAAACATTCTGGAGAAAAGTACTATTAGGTTTGTCTTTCTGGCAAGGTCTAGTTTAGAAGTATGGTCTTTGTAGCCACATATGGTAGTTACGGAAATGAACATTTCAGCCACTCTGTCTTCATTTTTGATTTCATGAATCATTTAAAAGATAATTTACCTACATGGCACCATCCTTTCTCATTTCTATCTCCTTTTGGACTTATTTTCATGAGATAGTGCACAGATACTCTCTGATACATCTATCACCACACAACTGATTGTGACATGTCAGTGTGTTGGGACACGATGGCTGGAAACTCACTGCTATAAGTAAAGGGAAGCCATTTAAGTATTTTAGCAGGAAAGCAATTAACTAAATTAGTACCTAAGAGATGCAGCAACGGGAAGGGTGGTTGGAGGGTGTAACACTTAAAGAAAGACTATCAATTTTAAAACTATAATAATCCACAAGGAAATCAATGAAGGAAGTGGCAGGGGAGATAGATGAAAGTGGGAGAGGGGTATGAGAAATGTTAAGGAGGGAGAATCAACTCAACTCTAGATAACACAGGTACTACCATGAACAATGTTTGTGTTCCCCCCAAATTCATATGTTGATACTCTAAGGCTAATGTGATGGTCATGAGGGTAGAGCCTTTATGAATGGAGTTAGTGCCCTTAAAGTGAGGGGTCAGAGAACTAACTAGCTCTCTTTCCACCATGTGAGGACACAGCAAGAGGCCAGCCACCTGCAAACCAGCAAGCAGGCCCTCACCAGATACCAGATCTACTGGCACCTTGACACTGGACTGTCCAGTCTCCAGAACTGTGAGAAAAGTTTGTTGTTTAAATTACCAGTCAATGGAATTTGTTATAGCAGCCCAAACTGACTGAAACAGATACCTAATATAGTTAAGACAATCAAAATGCACTGAAGCATAGTTGTACACATTAGACCCATGTTAAATATGGAAAACAGAAAGAAAGCAATTTAAACACTGTGAAGATTCCTTACAAAAGTGTGCTAGGACTGAATGCTTATATCCCCCCACAATTCATATGTTGAAACCTAACCTCAAAGGTGACAGTATTAGAGATGGGGCTTTTAGGTGGTGATTAGGTCATAAGGGTAGAGCCCACCTGAATGGGATTAGTGCCTTTATGAAGGAGGCCAGAGGGAGCTTGCTCATATCTTCTTCCACCACATAGAAACAGAGCAGCAAGACGTCATCTATGAAATACAGAACAAGCCCTCACCACACCCCGAATCTGCTGGTACCTTGAACTCAGACTTTCTAGCCTCCAGAACTGTGAGCAATTAATATCTGTTGTTTATAAATTACACAGTCTAGGGTATTTTGTTGCAGCAGTCCAAATGTATCAAGACAGAAATGCCTTCCTTCAACAATCTATTAAGACATTATGTTTACCAGACATTTTTAGGTTCTGGGGATGCAGCAGCAACCAAGATAGTGTCCCTGCCCTGATAATAAAATGAGCTGTTCTAGGACAGTTACCCACATAAGCATTCAAATGAAAGCCAGCTTCTGCTATGTCTTTGGAGCAGTCAATCAAGAGTGAATCAACTCCATGGGCCCTGCTAAATGCCTAACATTTGATAGAAAGTGAAGCCATCCTCACAGGGTTAACAAGAACATGCCAGGTTCTGTACTGAAGTATAGAGAAGCATTAATCATCCTGCACTGTGAGCCACCTCCCTGTATCTGCTTACTAGCTGAGAGTCACGTAGGCAGGGACACAGACAACTAAGCTCCTCATTGTTCCTACACATAACATCTTTAACTTTAGGACTTTACATTTGAAATGTTTTTCAGATGCTGAATTCCAGTGGAAAGACTGACACCAACCACTTTGGACCCCCGTCAAGAAACCTACTCAGTACAAGAATGCTGTTTCTTCATCTCCCTGTCTCAAGCCTTCCCCTGTCGCCCTTCGACCAATCAGCAATCTCCACACCTTAACCCCATATCTGTGCCAGCACCCATCCAAATCCCTTAAAACCGCTATCCCCAAACTCTCTGGAAGGTGGATTTGAGGCTTCCTCCATCTCGTTTGGCTGCTCTACAATTATTAAACTCTTTCTGTGCTGCAACCCTACGTGTCTTGCTACAGTGATTTGCCCACATCGGGCAATGAACCTATTACAGTTACAAACGCAGTCTTCAACCTATGGATCCCCTAAAAGGTACCTGATTGGCTATGGATCCTTGCTGTCAACATGCCTCTTTCTTTTCACATATTTCCAGGTTCCCCTTCACTGACTAATAGCCCTCCCATCTCTCTCCACCCTCCCAGTCTGCTCAAAACAAGGACCCCTTACCATCTCTCTCTACACACACACACACACACACACACACACACACTCTGAGGGTGAAAAAATTAGTTCACCCACACACAGAGATCAGTCACTTTTATGAACTGTCTGTTCCTGAAATACAGTTCCAGAACCTCTGAGGTAATTATTTCACCTAAAACAGGGATGACTTTTCCTAAAATAGTAGAAAGACTCATTTATAAGTAGGGCAGGTGAAACTATCCAAAAAGCAATGTTACTCGACTAGTTATTTTGGTTTTGATGGAAAGAAAAAAGTAGCATTCTCCTACAACAAATTTACCAAGTGCTCTGACTTATATTACCTTCCTTGATCTTCAAATCCTATGAAGTAGGTCAAAAAAAGATTTATTGTTCCCATTTTCCAAATTAAGAAACTGATTCAGATGACTAAATTACTTAACCAAGGTCATACAAACCTGGACATATGCTAGAATTTCTCTACTTTCACTTGCCTGGAGTATCGTACCAGGTGCCTAACAGGTGTCCCTACAAACATACTTCCCCTCATTTTTTTTTTTGGGGGGACAGAGTCTTGCTCTGTTGCCCGGGCTAGAGTGAGTGCCGTGGCGTCAGCCTAGCTCACAGCAACCTCAAACTCCTGGGCTTAAGCGATCCTCCTGCCTCAGCCTCCCAAGTAGCTGGGACTACAGGCATGCGCCACCATGCCCGGCTAATTTTTTCTACATATATTTTTAGTTGTCCAGATAATTTCTTTCTATTTTTAGTAGAGACAGGGTCTCGCTCAGGCTGGTCTCGAACTCCTGACCTCGAGCGATCCACCCGCCTCGGCCTCCCAGAGGGCTAGGATTACAGGCGTGAGCCACCGCGCCCGGCCTACTTCCCCTCATTTTGATAACTCTAATTCTGTGCTGTAATTAGAACTTTTAAAAATAATTTTCAAATCACCTGCTTACAACATATGTGCTTTTAGGTCGTGGCACAAGTCAAGCCTCTCTCCACCTCAGTGTCTTCAGGCTATTTCTCTTCTTGCCTGATGTGGTTGGCACTTTCTAACATCAAATGTGGGATGCGTCTCTGCCACACCCATTCTCTAATGCCAAATCGGTGCCCAGTAAGTCAGTTCAATTCTGACTACACAGAGTTAGCACACACAGACCCTACAGGTCAAGGGCTCAGTCCCACAAGAGAGCCCCCACTTCAGACACCAGCTGCCCAGCAGACTACAAATTCAAGGGTTCCCACAACCCCCTCCTGAAGTTCCATAATTCTCTAGAACTATTCACAGAACTCAGGAAAGGGCTTGACTTAGGATTAACGGTTTATTATAAAGGCCACAACTCAGACGGATGGAACACAACACCTAGATGGAAGAGACGCACAGGACCAGGTATGGGTGGGAGCAGGGCACACAGCTATGGAATGCCCCATCTGGGTGGGCCACCCTCCCAGTATATGAGGTCTGTTTGGAAAGTATCCAGCCATTGTTAGTAAAACAAGAATGGCTGCACGGCTAGATACTTTCCAAACAGACTTCATATGAATGGGTCCATCAAGGCAGGTGTTCTCTGAATCTTGTTGCTGAAGGGTTTTCTGGTTCGATCTCCAGCCACCTTGCCCTTCCAGTGAGGTGGGCGAATAGGACTAAAAGTTCCCACCCTCTAATCAAGTGTTTAGTCTTTCTGGTGACCAGCCCCTTTCCCAAAGCTACCTAGAGACCCCACCCAGAGTCATGTCATTAGCAATAAACACAAGTATGCTGGAATGGGGCTCCTTATGAATAACAAAAGACACTCAGGAAATTCCAAGGGTTTTATGGGTCCCTGCTCTGTGCCAGGAACCTGGGACAAAGACCAAATATATTTTTTGTTATATCACACCTAATGACACAAGTCATCAGGTCCAAATCAAACATTTCTAAACATCACTTTCTTAATAAAACTTCCTACAGATTTCTCTTCAGTGCTACAAAGCTACACCTAAAAGGAATCCATTTTTTTAAATGTCTGTATCCCTTCATAGGCAGTAAGTTCAATGAGAATAGAAGCCATGTCCTATTATTGTTCACTGCTATAGTCAATAAAAAGCAAAGTGCAGGCTCTCAAATATTTGATAAATTGGTATTTAGTGTGAAAATATTAAAGTAGGATACATGTTATTGATAACCTAAATGTTATGCATTATACTTGTTATAATCTATATGGTCATATATAACATGTCATTTATAAAAACAAACTTATTTCTTCTCTGTTGGATCAAGTAAATATATGAATAATTTATAAATACATTAATTTTTTACTTTAATTCAAATGCTGTTTATTAAATAATGAGTGTATACATACTCAATTGATAAGGGTTTAACACTAATTGAGATAAAAACCTCACCAATTTAGATCTGACCATACAATTAATGGTAACGGTCAACCATTTAAATTCTACCTTAGATTTCTCAATTACAAAATGGAAATAATTTGCAGTATTTAGGTAATTTATAGGAAAGCTTGTAAAGATTTTAATTAATTGCAGATGCTTGGAAAATATGCAATAAGCATCTTAATGGGAAAAATTAGCAGTCAATAAAGAAAAATAAATGTGTGATAATGCCTAAAAAATAACAAATAAATATGTTTAAAAATTCTCTAGAGGATCATACAAGAAAATTTCTTTAAGAATTTTTATGCACACTGAGGACTTATACATGCACAAAGAATTTCACTATTTCTCTCTACATGAGCTTATATTTGATCGAATTCTTGACCTTTAATTCATTAACAAAATGTAGAGACTTCAAGTACTCCCTTCAGCTTGAATTAATAATCATTTCCTGTGTGCTTAGTACATTTAGCCCAACATGGTATATGCAAAAATGAATAAGTTAGAGTCCTACCACCTTTGAGAATTTTAGATCACATAAAATGCCTTTTGCAGACAAAGGAGAAGCTGAATAAGACTTCCAATATCAAATCCATAAATTGCTAGAATGGACTAGTTTTTCTGGTGCAATATTTGATGAGAATTGAGAAGTGAAAAACCCATTTAAAACTCTTCTCATAGAGGAAAGCTCTAACTTACATTCCTCCTCAATAAATTTGTTATTCTAGATGTTTCTAACATAAGTAGTAGTGTTGGATGAAAAATAGCATTTCAAATGCCAGAATGAGAATATGGTGAGGAATTAATATTAGTTTGTTCACATGATGAGCATCACATCAAACCATCCTCAATCACATCAATTAGTATGAAATGAGCTTATTCTTGTCACAGATATGTTTCAGAGGTACAATCTAAAATAGTATGTAATTGAACCCTTGTAATGCCTAGTAATGTTTAATAGGCTTCTACTATAAGTTTTAAAACTACATTATACTACTTAAAAATGTTACAGAGCTCAACATTCATATATATCTTTCCATTGACTATATAGTTGATTATGTATTTATATATATATATAGTATATACTCACCCTCATCCTCAAACAGGCTATGTAAGGGTGCTCATGTTAAAACTGTGAAGGTCATACTTAATTCATACCTTGGCTGAAATCACTTAGCATTAACATTTTCAATGGAATGCACATATAAGTGGATAATGCCTAGTATTAAAATAAACTTGGAAAGGATTTCAAAACCTACAGCCTTGAAAAGCAACTATTGGACTTGAACCCCGTTTGTATTTACCATTACTTGCTACTTGTCCTGTATCTACATATTTCCCTCTGTCTCTTCCCTTATGACTAGGCCCAGATTGTATGCACCTGCTTCAGGTCACCACCAACTAACAGTTTTGAAGGCCCTGGCCCACAGAATTTTAAAGTCTCTTATCTAGTATAGCCAGTAACCTGGTAGTGGTAGTAGAGTGCCCTGAGACAAGTGGGCTGGCAGGAATTGACAGATCTTTATCGAACCCAGAATCCTTACACAGAGACCTATTCATGACTATTGTAGATGCCACCAAATCTAACACTGTGCTTTATAATATCTGTTGATTATCTCATTTTGCTTCCTAGACCAGTGCCTGACGGTAGCAAGCCATATTCAAAAGCTTTTCCTGATCCTGGATCCCATCTGTGAGCCTATAGCATTCTGTACATACACTTCTGTAGCACTTGGCATGGAACACCGCAGTTTATTCTCTTCTCTCCCTCTGAACTGTGTGATCCTTGAGGACAGACAGTGTCCCATAATGATTAGGGACTAGAGCTTCAGAATTAGTCAACCTGGGTTTGAATTCCAGCTCTACCACTTTCTGTCTGGGTGGCCTTGGGCAAAATTCTTAACCTCTCTGATATAAAACTCCCTCACTTAGAAAATGAGGATAATAAGCATCAGCTTCATAAGATTGCTGTGAGGATGAAATGAGATAATAAGCATCAGCTTCATAAGATTGCTGTGAGGATGAAATGAGATAATATAGGCAAAGCACTTAGAGTACATGGCATATATTAATAGTATGAACTCCACATATGTCAGATAACACATTTCTTTTCCATTTACCCAGAACTTACCAGAGTACTTGACAATGTCTGACACCAAACAAATGGAACAGAAGAGTAAAAACATATTTCTTAGAGATCTGTGGCCTGATTTTCTTTAAAAATTTCCTTAATTTGTTGCCCTGCTTGTCAGTCAGTGATTAGTGGGAAAATAAATTCGAAGTTTAAATATAGAGAATTACCCTTATTGCCTTCCTGTAATGCCATATAGTATTCATAAAAACAAAATAAACTTCAAAAATTGCATTTAATTGCATTTAGAATTTTTTAAAGAAAGTCTTCTCATATTGCATGAATTAAAAGCAGAATGTCAACATTTAACACTTTGAAATTTCATGGAGAAAAAACTCTAAAATCTACTGTAAACTATTTTTGATCTTGATAATGTAAAGGTTTTGAAAAGAAAATTTTAGAGAAAAGTGAGGTATTCAAAACACTTTGTTTCACTAATCAAACTTCAAAACAACTTTCTAAGAATGCACTAAGATAATTCTTCACAGTTTTGAAATTTAAAATAAAAATTCTGATTGTTACAGATAGCCAACCCTCAGATAACACCCTCAGTAGTTATAGACTGATTTGAGATTCACCAAAGCTATATATCCCAAGAACAAAGTTACTTATGGAAAAAACTATAATTCAAGGAAAAAAATTTAAAAACAAAAGGATTGTATTATTAAACACACTAGTTGAAAGTGAATATTTAATTTACTAAGGCAAATATGGAGCTACACAAGAGCAGCTGAGAATGCTGAGAAATTACTGTTTCCACACTATAATGTTAAATTTTAATAGCCAGCCTGGCCCTTTTATGAGGTTATTAAGTATGGAATGTCCAATTTCCTTAAGTACTAAGTTTGACAGTTGATATCTCTGACATTTCACTTTGACACTTTTTTTTTTTTTTTTTTTGGTCATGAAGGTACATCCTTATTCTTTCAAACGCACATTTTGGCTTGTGATTATCTTTCACATTTTTTTAAGCACAATTTTTGTGAAACCATGGGTAAGTCAAAAAATTCATGTTATTTTTGAATGAGTTCCATCATGGAACCAGTGCAACGCAGACAGCCTGAAATATCAACAGTGTTTGGAAGGATGTGACTAATGAATGAGCACACAGTACGTCAATGGTTTGAGAAGTTCCATTCTGGTGATTTTAATCTTGAAAATGAATCACATGGGTGACCTGAGACCAAGGTGGATAATGATGAGCTGAAAGCTGTAGTGGAAGCAAATCCATCTCAGCCTATTTGTGAATTAGCAACAAGGTTTGACATTACTATTCCAACATATTGGACCATTTGAAACAAATCAGCAAGAAGCTAGATAGATGGGTTCTGCATTAATTAAACAAGCATCAGAAGAGAAATCATTTTGAAGTTGCCTTTCTTTGCTGTCACAATATAAAGGTGAGTCATTTCTACACCGTATTGTTACGTGTGGTGAAAAATGGATTCTTTTTGACAACTGCAAGCATTTGGCACAATGAATGGATAAAGATGAAGTGCTGAAACACAATCCAAAACCAAATATTCATCAAGAAAAGCTAATGGTATCTGTTTGATGGTCCAGCACTGTTATTATCCACTACAGCTTTGTGAAACCTAGTCAATTATAGGGGATGTCTACTGCAACCAACTGGACAAAATGATGAGAATGCTTTCAATTAAGCAACCGAGACTGGTCAACAAAGAGAGGCCAATCCTCTTGCAAGACCACATGTCGCAAAAACAACATTGCTCAAACTACAGTAGCTGGATTTGGAAACTTTCTGTCATCCATCATATTCACCAGACCTTGCACTGACTACTACTTCTTCCAGGCTTTAGACCACCTCTTGCAAGGAAAAATATTCAATTCTCAACAAGCTGTGGAAAACTCCTTTCACGATTTTATCGCCACTCACTCTCCAGGTTTCTTCAACTGCTAGCATAAGCTAGCTACTGTTAAGATGGCAAAACTGTGTTGATAGTTTAGGTACATACTTTGATTAAGATATAATAAACTACACTTTTGTTTGAAATCGGACATTTCAGATTTAATGACCTAATACTTTTTCATAATGTCATAATACTAATTAAAATATTTTTTAATGTTCTCAGTTTATGTCTGTCTCCTAGAACCATATAGTGGTGATGTTGGATTATAGCTTAACATTGATTTATATGGTTGGCTTTAGCATCTGCCCAAAATGTGTATGTACTTGTTGTACTTCTAATATGTGCTGGCTGAACTGCACTTCAAAATCACAACTTTGATTAAGGACTCTGGACTCTACAATTATGGGGATCCTGTTCAAGAACACCTCTGTCCTTCCTAACATCCAGAATTAATAAATAAAACTGACAGAGCAAATGAGAGGAAGGCAACATATTTCAACTTTGGCCTTTTAACTATACAGGAATCTAAGAAGGTAAGAGGCAATGCAAGATGCTGGGGAATGATAAAAGCAATATTCAGGAGGAACAAGCAGGAGAACTCAGGCAAAAGCCATCTATTTACAGAATTGGTCCTTTCAGTCTTGTAGTGTTCATAATTTTATTTTTTTCTGAGCATTCCAAAACAATGAGAATATTTGATTGAAAGACAGACTATGAAGAGGTGATATAAATAATGCATGTAGCAAACACAGTTAAAGAATGGCAGGCAAAGGGCTGGCATATGAATATTCAAAGCTCCAAAGAGCATATTCCAAATTTGAAAGGATCTTCAGAATTTGGAACACTCATTTAACAACTGTTTACTGCACACTTACTGTGTGCTGAGCATTGCTATAAAAGAATGTAATAAGAGAGACAGCATGCCAGTAAAGGACTCTGATTCAGCTTTTAACCTTAAGACTCTTAGCAAAATAAAATTTCTTCTAAGATTGCCTTACACAAAATTCATTTTTCTTCCTAAATTGCTTACTCACTTGCTCACTTAATACGTGAATATTTCACAGAGCCCTACAGGATACTGATGATGCTATAATTTCATAATGCCTCATTAAATAATGGTGCATCCCATTATTGATCATTTGTGTTTCTTGTCTTCTTTCTTTCTAAATAAGATATCAAATAAAACAAAAATTACAAGTTCTGCTATTCTTCTCACAGTAATGAACACTTAAATATGAAATGAGTCACAAGACACTGATTTGATTATCTGTTCCACCAGTGGGCTAGTCGTGTGTCCTTAGGCAATTTACTTAACTCAGGGAGCTTCTGTTTCCTCATCTATATAATGTAAACACTGATATAACCACCATTCAATGAAAAACGCATGTGAAAACATCTACCCTAATGTTGATCATCAAAGGATCTGTACAAACTGAGAAGAGACATTCCAGTAGTTTGGCAGTCTTATCCTTCTTAAGAATCCTTTCTGCTCTCTCCAAACCCAATTCTAACATAAACAGAAATGTGAAATAGATTTAAGTCTTCTTAGGAAGCAGTGTATTCACATTATAAAAACATAAATTATACTCAAAAGAATGTAATTGAAACCACTAAAATAATTAAGGTTTAAAGCATGAAGGTAGCAATGTCAGAATGAACCTCAGTACTTGGAGAAGGTAAATAAAGTCTTTAATACTATTTAGTAGACCAGGTGGTAAATAGCTTGGTGACCAGAATATTACTCATCAATGGAAAGGACTGATACATGCAACAACATGAGTGATTCTCAAATATACCTTGCTAAATGAAAGAAGCCAGACCCAAAAAGCTACATACTGGATGACTCAATAGACACAAAATTCTGTGAAAGGCACACATACAGGGACAGGAGCTGAAGATGGTAGAAGGCAACAAGAAGGCATTTTTGAGGTGATGAAACTACTCTGTATCTTTGATTGTGGTGGATACATGACCCATGCATTTGTCAAAACCCACAGAAATAAACCATAAACAGTGAATTGTACTGTAAGTTAAAAAATAAAGGACCCCAAAAGTATATTTTAATGACATTTAACAGTGTTCACGATGAATTAGTAGAGTATAAAGAACATACTATAACAAGTATAGAGGAAACTTTAGGTGGTGGGACTAGATCACAGGATTTTTTCTCCCTCCTTGTTTAACAATCTAATAGTGTCTTACAATAAATAATACTTTTGCAATTAAAGACATGAAATTTTTTTAAAATTCTAAAAGAAGTTTTATATGGATTCTACTCTGATAACAGGTTCAAGAGCTTTAGATTAAGAGTTCTTAACCTGAGGTTCCTGGAAGCTATAAAACCACTGAAACAATATGAAAAATATATCAATAGTATATACACATGTATGTATTTTGGGGGAGAGGAGAGCCATAACTTTCAATAGTCCATGGGCAGCTCCCAACCACCCACCCCCATCAAGGGCTACTGCTTGGGGCTGAAGTAACAATAAGAACAAAGGTCTCAAATTAGACAGTTCTGAGCTCTGAGAATGTCATTCATCTCTGAAAGCCTTGAACATGTTTTAGGTTTCAACTGCTTAGAGACACATGCCAGTCTCTCTATTGAGAACTGTTTCAGGCTGCTGAGAAACAGAAAGCAGAACAAAAGCCATAAACACAACACTTTTAAGGGCAAGAATTCATAATACTTCAATGATTCATAAAATAGCCATGGAATGAGTAGGCTCATGTACCTCTTTGACACATGGCTATAGTTTCAATATTTGGCATATATTGTCTTATCTCAGGAGGAGACGAAAAACCACAATGGAGCTAGTTGAGATCTAGCTTCAGAGAAATAAAACACTGAGGAAATAGGTGTTTAGTCATGTATATGTTTGGTTTTACCACATTCTTCATGGTTTGTTCCATCAGTTTGTCTTCAGGTCTCTAAATGGGAACCCAAGTCCAATCTCTCTCAGTGAACTATTGGAAAACTATTCTTTACAAGGACTAAAACTGGCTCATGATTGGGGAAAAGTAAATAGCAATTTAAAATCAGAAATGAATGAATTCATGTTTTGGCAAATACATATGAATCCAGTAGAATGTGAAAATCCATTAACCATGTGCATTCAAAAAGGCACAAACCTATAATAGTGTGGAAAACATTCTTACAAATGTAAAAATTACAAACCATGACAGCATATTCTGCCAAGAAATATGTCATTTGATATCACTGAATGAAATGTCATTGAATGAACATTTTCAACTGGAAAATTTTTTTCCTTTAGCGTTTTGTAGAGAGGCCTCAGTCACTTCTGCTAAGACCACCCTGGTCTGTCTGACAGCCAGCCTGGTAATATGAGTAGGATCCAACGGGCTGGTTTTAAAGAAACTGTCCATTTTTAGAAAAGAAAATCACAAGCAACAATTTTTCTTTTCCCCTCTCCTTCTCATTTCCCAATATTATAGCACTAATGTTTCAAAAGAAAGTGGAGAAGGAATAACACAAGGACCTTAAAATTAAGGAGTACTTTGTTTTGGAAAACAAGTAGCTCTTCAAAAAGTTAATCATGGAGTTACCATACAATCCGGCAACTACAATCCTAGGTATATACCCAAGAGAACTGAATACACGTCCACAGAAAAACTTGCATGTAAATGTTCATAGCAGCATTATTTATAAAAGCCAAAAAGTGGAAACAACCCAAATGTTCTATAAATGATTAAATGGATAAAATAAAATGTGGGACACCCATACAATAAATGCTATGGTTGTCCCTTGGTATCAGTGGGGGATTGGTTGCAGGACATTCTGTGGTCATCCCTCAATACCTGTGGTGGCTTGGAATCCACCAAAATCCACAGACGCTCAGGTTGCAGATATTAATATATTTAATAAAACACAGCAGTATTTGCATATAACCTATGTACAACCTCCCATATACTTTAAACCATCTCTAGATTACTCATAATACCTGTAAAATGTAAATGCCATAAAAATAGTTCCTATACTGTATTGTTTAGGGAATGACAAGAAAAAACTCTACATATTCAGTGCAGATGCAATTTTTTTCCAGTATTTTGAGCCATGGTTGGTTGAATCCATGGACACAGAACTCAGATGTGGAGGGCCAATTGTACTTGTTAATGAAAGAAATAAAATACTGATACATGCTACAGCATGGATGAACCTTGAAAATCAGTATGCTAGATGAAAGAGGCCAATTACTAAGGATCACATACTGTACAAATCTGCTTATATGAAATCTCCAGAAAAGAAAGATCAGAGACAAAAGGTAGACTAGTGACTATCAAAGATAAGGGGAGGGGGGAATGGAATGGAACTAGAGGGTACTGGGTTTCTTTTGGGGGGGTGACAAAAATGTTCTAAAATCAAATAGTAGTGATGTTTGAACAACTCTGTAAGTATTAAAAGCCACAGTATTTTACATATATATAAAGAGTCAATTTCATGGTACATGAATTATATCTCTATTTTAAAATAAAAAGGATTAAAGGTTACCTAGTTTAATTTTTAATAAAAAGGTACAAAAATTTTTACATTCTACTTTTAACAAAGACACAGGATTATTCAATAAATGATGTAAAAATTCTTTAATGTCTCTGAAATGATCGATCCAGTTTATACAGTCAGAGAAAAGGAAGAGGAAAAGATAGAATCTTGATGTCAAATACTCAAGCAAAGACCCAATATATTTATGAAACTTTCTGTTTCCAAATCTCATCAGTGCTAGAGATTTAAAGAGATTATAGCCACTTAAAGTTAGAAAACAAATGAATTGTCAGCCCAGCGTGGTGGTTCATGCCTGTAACCCCAGCACTTTAGGAGGCTGAGAGAGGAGGATCCCTTGAGCCCAGGAGTTTGAGACCAGCCTGAGCAACATAGCAAGACCCCATCTCTACCCTCCCCCTCCCCCCAAAAAGGAAAACAAAACAATTTTCAGTGAGAGGGGGAAAAAAACCTTAACTTTTTAAGCTTAAGGAAGGATAAAGGTTACATCCATAAGAAGTATTAACATTCCAATTTGATTCAGATTTGAAAACGAAGGCTTAAAAGGGCTAGGTAACTTTCTCAATGACCTATTTAGACAATAGAGTTGGAAAGAAACTTTGATATGTCCAAATCCAAAAGTCTACTCTCTTTCCATCATGTCATAGAGACCAAATTTAACTCCTCAGAAATCCAAGGATATGTTAGCTCAGAATCCTAGGTCCAATTTATTATTGTGGCTCAAACACAGCTAACAGGCATAGAGTTTCGTGTCCTAAGTCACTGGCAACAAACATTATTGCACACCATAAACTCCTGATGTATGCAGCTGTTTAGATACATTCTAAAACGTTAAAAGAAACATTGTCGTAAGTTACATCCTTGTGTGTTAGTCAAGCTTTTAGTATATTCTTTGTTAGAGACTATACTGATACTGGACAGTCTCATAAAAACTGGTTATCTGAGTCACAGACTGTAAGAGGAGAATTAAGACAAAGAAATCTGACACTAAGAAAATGTGATGCTGTGTCTGAGTAGCATCTTTCTACAAAGAATATACTCCTTTTATTATTTTGTCAAAATAAATATTCATGGAAGTTATCCACAAGTCCTACTGGCTGCTTAAGATTATTACTTCCTAAATGTCCACAGTTTCACTCAGGTTCTTTGAGAATTCAACATTACCTATAATATTTTAAGACATT
Organism: Lemur catta; assembly: GCF_020740605.2. Classification (NCBI taxonomy): domain Eukaryota; kingdom Metazoa; phylum Chordata; class Mammalia; order Primates; family Lemuridae; genus Lemur; species Lemur catta. Next base: position 29,927,532 of record NC_059134.1, read on the forward strand.
TAATATAATTCCATAATGACTTTATCCCAGATATTAAAATCCCTATAGGCCATAAAATATTTTGGTTAATTCCTAATGAGACATTTGTGCCCTTCAGATATTTGTGCTGACTGGCCTCTTTCCTCTTATTTATAATTCACATAAAGATCACAGAGGAAAAATTTCTTATAGACTAGTTGCTTATTATCAAGTAAAATATTTAAGAGTTCAGCACATGCTTATGAGCTTCTAGTTTATCCAAACTAAAGAGACACTTCCTGAAATCTTTATTTGTAGATAACATTCCAAAACCTAGAATGTTCACAAAACTGAAAAATCTGTGGTCTAGGATGCAGAGTAAAATGTCTCAGAAGACACATAGGCTCGTATATATTGCTTACAATTTCAGCTGTGGAAATAAATTTTATAATGAAAAGCTAGCTACACATGGAAGCTTAATTTTAAATCATATAAATGTCTTCTGATATAAATCTTAGAAAGATAACCATGCTTGTTGTCTTGCTTGTTCCAGGAATATAGGACTACAATTAGTGTCTGCATTAAATCCATGCAAAATAGTGAGTGAGTGCTTACTATGTACAATGTACATATGGGAAGGGACTTCAGGAGATACAAACAAACATCAAATCTGGTCCATGCTCTAAAAGTGCTTCTAGACTAATACAGTCAATAATGCAGAGACATATATAATTCTAACATAAGGAAGGGAGTGATATATGCTCTACAGGAGAAACTACATAATGAAAGTGTTAAAGGTTAAGTTTTGGCACTGGACAGTTGTGGTAGATATTAGGGAAAGATTCATGAAGAAGTCATTTAAGTTATACTCAGGATAAACAGGGGATTAGAACGTGTAGAGGTCACAAGAAAGGGCATTGTGGGTGACGGCATAGCATAAGCAAAGACACAGGACCATGAACTGCACAGGCACATGCAAGGTAGATAGTAGCAATATAACTAGCAAAAGGTACCTCCCCCCCTTCCTCCAAGCAGAGACAGTGCCCTGCCAGAGTACACAGTTTGGAAGCAGAATACCAGCTGCATTTCAGCTCCTACATGCGCTCCCTTTCCCAGGTACTTTCCCATTGTTAACCTGATAACCATATGAGGCAAACCTGGGCATGTACGGAAGAACATACGGGAGCAGCAGTGGTTATCTAGAAACTTCTATTAAATCTTAGGTCCACCACTCCAGCTGTGTTACTTTAGGTAAATTACAATCTTACTGTACTAGAGACTCATCTGGGAATTAATATGGTCATAACAACTAATTGACTCTATAGCCTAATGAAAAAATAAATATAAAGTGCCTTTTACCAAGTTTGGCCAATGCAGATGCTCAATAAATGACAGAAGTAACAGTTGTTTGTCTTAGCAGAAAGGAGAGGACTTTAAATTATTCTATAAAGGTAAATTGGACCTAGAATTCTGAGCTAAGGTACCCTTGGATTTCTTAGTAATCAAAATATCTATATTAAGGAGAATTAAAAAATAATTCTAATATTGTTGTACAAGTCTCTATGTTGGTGCAAAGTCACCAACCATCATAGGAAAGGACTTCGTTTATTTCTAATATTAAGCCCTTTACTATCTGTATTTTCTTTTCATAAAATGATAAAAGTAGTCCTATCTACTCAGGAGGCTGGGGTGGGAGGATCACTTCAAGCCAGGAGTTCAAGGCCAGCTTGGGTAACATAGTGAGACTCATCTCTTAATAATAATGATTGTGCACGTTTTTAAATGTTCCTAATGTGAAAATATAAAGAAGTGGCAACACTGTCTGTCCCTTCTTTATTGTTTATTTTGAAATGCAAAACTATGGGAACCACTATATTCAATACACTCCCGAGATCTCTGTAATCGGTTTTATAATCTATCTAAAGGTATCATAAATTTCAGTCCAGCATTACCAAAATGTTAAGAAATGCCTATTGGAAAAGTCAAAATAATTTATAACACAGGGAAGGGAGGGGAAAAAAAACCAATAAAGACAGTTGCAGAATAATACTGCAGAGAAAAGAGATTGGTACAGACCAGTGCATTTGTGGGATCAGAAACTTAACTAGAAGCAAGTGAAAAGGGAGAATAAAATAGAGATTAAGGAAATACCCAAGGACAGGAACTTGCAGTTGAAGTTCTGAACTTTGTGTTCAAAGCACATGTGAGAATACTAGAATTTCTAGTGTGAAAACATATAGGAGTCATATTCTGTATAACTCACAGGTGTGTGCACAATAAATTTGTATTTTTTTATGCTATTAATCTGACTTTTGTCAGGTGATTTTCATGAACCTTTAGAGGGTAAAGAAGAAGTTCTCTCTTCACTCCTACAGTTTTGGCACTGTGAGCAAGACACCACAACCACTCTTGATCTTCTAGAAGCCACTTTCAAGGGAACCCAGAGCCTGGCAATCCAGCAAAAGGGTAATTACCAGTCAGGCTCCCCCCCCCCCCCACCCCCCGTCTGTCTGTCTGTCTGTGGAATCTAGTTGAGTGGATGATAAAAAGCTCTACTTGTCTCTTTTTCATCTCCATAATTTTGATTAATGGGAGAAAAGCATTTATATCACTAGTCTTAGCTGTATTGACGCTGGTGTATTTTTAGTGTGAATATTCATATTTTCTGATCTTTTTCCTCCCAGAAACAGTCTTTATTTTTTTTTCTTTTGTCTCTGTCTTTCTGTATCACTTATCATAAAGAGTCCTTCTCTCACCTTGTTTTATGTCTTTGAGAGCTTGACTTGTGACCAAGTGGGAGTACCCACTTTTGGTCTCAGCCATCAAGAGGACATGATTTTTGGGTCATGTCTGGTAGCCAGTCTAAAAAGATTGGGAACTCCAAAACAAGTAAGATATTAAAGCGGCACACTCTTCATTCTGTATAAGCCAAGCTCTCCTCTCAGCCTTGGCTTAATAAGTCTCACCCACGAGGGGCTTTTGTCATCTCAACTCTTCTTGCTTGGTTAGTCCTGGGAAAGTCCAATCCCAGGAGGGCCTACCTGGTACCACATCACATAGACCAACTTTGTTGAACTTTCTGCCAGTCACTGCTGTAATGTATGTATATTACAGTTGTGAGGGAAAATGAGTTGTGTCTAACTATCATAGACCGGTGAAGAAAGAGGTCAGGTACCTGAAGAACTGCTGTCATAGAGCTGTGATTCTTAAGTATGTACAGTTCATGATTCACCACTACTGAGCCCAGACTTGTCCCAAACTCATTCAGAAACACAAGGTCATTTTTGCTACTCTTTTGAGAAAATGATGAACAATTCCATGGAGTTTTAAATTTTTTCACCTAGCTCTAAAGGCTGGGAAACTATTAGCCAAATTATTAGGAATTAGGTACTTAAAAACTAAAAGGTCACTTTGGCATCAGGTCACCACCTGATGTATTAAGTTGGTTATAATTTTCAATTGTTATTTTTCTTCAGTGATCAAATTTTGTTACTTTAGTTTTATCATTATCGGTTCAGTTTGTTCATTATACAGAGTGAAGTGATACATTTTGTATATTTGGGCACATAACTTTCTGAATTACTCTTTAAGATTATTCAGTGTGTTTTGCTCTATTTTCATATACAGTGACATGTTCCTGGTGATATTCTACCTGTGAGAATCTGTATTATTTAAATAATTTGCCATATACCATCAAGATATGGTAATTTTTAGGTTTACATGGTATATGAATTATGTATAAGCTCATAGTCTTCACTTATGAAGTATTTCAGATGTCATTAAGCAATTCGTTATTGGCACTAGTTTTTAAGTGCGAACACCTTTACAATATCTCCATTCTGTATTTTGCATCCTGTATATATATCATAATGCACTGCAGCTGTCACACAGATTTGTACACCAAAAGCAAAACAATACTGTTTCAATTTTTCATTATTTTGATTCTCTTAAATTCTTTATCACAGATCATCATATTTGGGACAATGGTTAGGATGAGAACAAAACAGTTTGGAACCACTACCTTTCAGCATGAGAACTGTAAGTTATATTACAGATTATCAAAAGATTTCAAAAAGATACTTGCACACTCATGTTCAATACAGCATTATTCAGAATAACCAAGAGATGGAAACAACCTAAACGTCCACTGATGGATGAATGGATAAACAAATGTGGTACATACATTCAAGGGAATATCATTCAGTCTTTAAAAGGAAGGAAATAAGAAAAACAGTGAATACCTAGTATCTGCTACAAACTCATATTCAGATTTGGGGAAAAGATCACTTAACAAGAGACTAATAAGAAGTTTTCCAACTTCCCTGAGTTTACATTCCAAAGAGACTTGTGTGTCACAGTAATACAATGAGATTAATAACTCAGAAAAACAACTCATGCCTTATGCACCAAGCAAAACAATGAATCACTGACTCAGTAACAGTATGTAACACTCTGGAAAAGTTTCCTAAAGGGTATTATACTGGCTTAAGAGAACTCTTACACCTTTTATTAATAAAATAGAGCTTATTTTACTGAGTATTTGTAAGATTGGTCCCACTGTGCATTCCTATTAATTACCCAGGTCAAAGCTGGGCTCTATTAATCAGATAGATATTTCAAACCTGGCTGAACTCACCTAGGTTAGGTGAGAAATTTCCATTAAAAAAAAAAGAGAGAGAGAAGTAATCACTTATAATATTCTTTGCAGCAGTAAAGGAAAAGGCTTTTCCTCTTCAAAAATAAGAATGAAATATAAATTGCCCTGAGTACCCTTAAAACATCACAATAGCTATTTCATTGAAAAGTCACAGATGTCTTTTACTGGAGGTTTTAATTTTTTATTACAAAGTATTTTACAAAAGAATATGCCTATATAAGCAAAATACCATTTTTAAAGAAGTTTTGCATTTTGAATCCTGTTAACTTTGTTATTTCCCCGTGACATTTTGTCAACAAAAGAATTAAGTTTGTATTTACAAAAATTAATAGCTCCAAGATAAACCATGATAGCTATTTTTTTTTTTTTGATAGAGACAGGGTCTTGTGCTCTGTTGCCCAAGCTGGAGTGCAATGGCATGATCATAGTTCACTGTAATCTCAAACTCCTGAGCTCAAAGGATCCTCCCACCTCAGCCTCCCAAGTAGTTGGGACTATAGGCATACACCACTATGCCCAACTAATTTTTTCACTTTTTGTAGAGACAGAGTCTCACTATGTTGCCCAGGCTGGTCTCTAACGATTCTCCTGCCTTGGCCTCCAGGAAGGCTGGGATTACAAGCATGAGCCACCATGCCTGGCAAACATTTTCTTAAATCTGCTCCATTATTCATTTTAGGCTTCCACGTTCAAACTTAATTGATATGAATTACACATTAAAATTAGTCTTGATCTGCAGCACATAATAAGCAATGGTTTATAATCAGGAAAAAGACACAAGTCTAATTTTAAATTGTATAAATATATCTTTTAAAATTCTACTGAAGACTCTCCATCTTCAGTGCATTATATAATATTATAGAAAGGGTGAAAATTTCAGTTACTATCAATTTCCTATGCTTTTACCATCTTCACCTTAAAGACAATGCATAAAGGTACTTTGATTTCATTTACTATTTCCTAATCTTCCTGCTATCTAAATACTCAGTGCCAACCTGGTGTGTCTCCACTACTAAAACATGCAAACTGTATTATCCTCATGCTCTCACTTACCCTTCCTTCTTTAACCAAGAAATCAATTAGCGCATAATTTTAATATGTGATCATTAGATTTTCATAAATTCACTTGGTGCAGTGAAAACCTTCAAGTGCTGAAATTTTCCATTCCATCTCGTTATGGTTTGCCACACAGTCATTTAAGTGGGTTTGAATAAACCAAGGAACAATTAAGATAATCAGTTTTCTATTCAGCAATACAAAAGCAAAGAAAATGTTTTGTTTACAAAGAAGCACATTTTGAGGAGATTAATGCCTAGAAATCATAGCTAACTCATCTACTGCATACATTTGCATGAAATTTCTTATTGCCTATTACCTTCTCTGTTTAAAAAAAAAAAGCTTATCTTGCATATTGATCTCCTTAATATTCTATTTAGCAATCAATGCTCCCTGGTAAGGGACTGACAAAAAGCAATTCCCATATATCATTCGGGTGCTGGACTAAGATTAAATCACCTGTGCATATGTAATTATTTAGAGATAAATAGCTCAGACTACAATCTCTAGTGACTATATATTTGAAACATGGGTTATTTTGTGCAGTTTTCACGAAATTAGGTACAAAAATACACTATCAGGAAAATGAAAACCAAACATGTTGGAAAGTTTTCTAAAGGTTTAGGCAATGTCAGTAGAAAGACCAATATAATTATTTAAAGGTTAAAATTTAAAGATTAAAAATAACAACGTCTAGCACAAATATTTGTTTAATGAATGAACAAATAAAAGAATGAAAATGTGTTAGAATTTCACATTTTGTGGGTAAGAAAATAGGATTAGAAAACTTAAATATAGTGGTTATCTTAGTTTTGCATTGTTATAAAGGAAATACCTGAGGCTGGGTAATTTATAATGAATAGAGGGTTATTTGGCTCATGGTTCTGCAGACTGTACAAGAAGCATGGTACCAGCATCTGCTTCTGGTAAGGGCTCTAGGGAGCTTCCAATCAAGCGGAAGGCAAAGGAGGAGCAGGCATGTCACCTGGTTAGAGCAGAAGCTAGCAGAGGGATGAGGGGGTGCCCATGCTCTTTTAAACAACCAGCTCTCAAGTGAACTAACAGAGCAAGAACTCACTGATTACTGAGGGGAGGGCACCAAGCCATTCATGAGGGACCTGCTCCCATAACCCAAACATCTCTCAACAGGCCTTACCTCTAACACTGGGAACCAAATTTCAACATGAAATTCAGAGGGGACAAACATCCAAACCACATCAGTGGTAGATCTAGAACTCAAATCTTTGAGTTTTCATATATAATTCTTTCTTATAAGATTAATATAAAATTCATTCCACAAAAGGTAATTTAACCAAATATCTCACCATCCAAAATCTGTATAGTCAATGATGTTAATAACAATCTTCAAATCAATCCTAAATGATCACTATATTAATACTATACAAGTTTATGAGTTCTCATGTGCACTTCATCTTTTCCTTCCTTTCTTCAGCAAATATTTATCAATCATCTCCTATATGCCAGTTTAGTGAATAAAAGATACCTATATTTTAATAGTTACTGTATTTGCATACACATACACACAAAAGCTACCTAAGAGGACAGTGAAAACTTCATAGAAGAGATTCTAAATAGTCTTGAGGATGATTTAGAATGTATACGCCGGTGGGGGGGGGGGAGGAAGTAGAGAGGCAGAAGTAACAGGAGGTACTCAGCAACAGTGAAGGACAGGAGAATAGTGGGAGCCAAGGCTAGAAAAGAAGGCAAAGGCCAGCTTTATATGCATGCTAAGGAAACTTGGACTTCATTCTATGGGCCCAAGGTTATTATAAGGATTTCTTTTATCATAAAAAAAATATAGATCCTTCCATCCCCATCTTCCCCCCAATGATATTAATTATACTTTTGCCATCTTTGAGAACATCTGTAACAAGAAAAACTACTATGAATTTAGAAGCCATTTTTTAAAGTGTATATCTTTACTAGTTCTAATAGGACCTACATATATTATCCAGTAGTATGTATGTATGAGACAATTATTCAACTCAGTCTTTTCCGTTGAGGTATGTCTTTCAAAAATGCTGGTTGCACAGGTATTACTATGGGATAATGATGCAAATGAAGAAAAACACCAACAGATGAGTTCAAAAATTCTTTGATGGCAAAGAATATGAAACCACAAGTATTCTGACTACTGCAGACAGCCCATGATAATAAAACATATTCCCAGTACATGTGCAGGTTTCCCAGGTCTCCCAAAGTTCTGGCCAGAGACATTTAGAAGCTATTGCTAACACTTGAACAAACTGAGGATACTGCCAGATGTAAGAAACTCATCTTCTTGCTAATGTCACAGATGTTTTTATACTGTCCTGGTAGCTCTTTTCTCTGCCCTGTGCCCTCCCTGCAAAGTGTTCTGGAGATTTCTGGTTCCATGGCTGCTGCTCACCAAATCCAAGAAACACAATCCCAAGTATAAATTGCAACATTAGGTCATTAGATGGACAATTTTATAGGTGTAGCCTGCTTTAGAGGACAGGTTTTGGGCCTACCTGATGTTTATTCTGTAACAAGGAATGGGGGGGGAGGCGGAGGACTGGGAGGCTGTCTCTCTGAAACTTCCCCCATTCTTTTTGAGAACTGAAACCTGCATCCCTGCCTCAGAACAGTGGTTGGGAGGAGCAGGGAGGAAGAGGAGGAGCAGAGAGGAAGAGGAGGAGCAGTAATAATGCTTTTTGTTCTTGCTGTCCATGCCAGCACCAGACCCCTGGGTGGACCCAGATGGGGCTTTGTCTCTGGCAGAGAGGGGAGGATTATAAGAAGTTAACAACAATAACCTAGAACTGAGGGGCCCTCCTTTTAAAAGCTCTGTATTTCTGCTTATGTTCAGGAAATTTGGATTTTAAAATGAGAGGGTCTGCCATTTTTCCTTCTCTGCCAGCAAAGTAATAAAAATTCTCTTTCCTCCTCCCCAAACCACTTGTTCTTCTTCTAATGCAGCCTTGAGGACAAGTGCTGAGTTTTCAGTAACAATTGTGAAACATGTTCTCGAGGGTCTGGAAGAAATGTGATAGCAGGCACCCACTATAGGATGATTATGAGAATGAAAGAAGATACCAACAGACCAGGTTTTAAAACAATTTCTCAGAATGCTTAAAATCTGTTTGAGAACACTGGCCTAAAACATAATTCCTGACCACTACCAAAGATGTACAGTAACAAGGAATTCACATTGCTATATAATGAGTAAAACTGCTATAAGGAAGCAAACTAGGAGTTCCCAGAGGGCTGGAGCATACAGGGAAGGCTTCATGGAAGGCAGGAAATGGATTTGAGACAAACTTTGAATACTCAATGGTACATGGAAAGATGGTAAATAAACACACAGAGGGGGGAGTGGGGAGGAAGTTGGCACTAGAGCAGACGCATTCTGTGGGGTGGGGAGGGAGTAGGAATCAGGCCACATTTAGCAGTTCAGAGCTAAACCTTAAACCTCAGTTACTATAGGCATTCACAGTCTGTACATCTGAGATCTCTGCCTTACTCTCAATCTTTGGCTCTTTATTTCAGTTTTTTCATGGTCCCTCCATCATTCTAAATATATTTACCTATTACTTTATAAGTGTTCTCATGAGCTTCTTCAGTCCTCTGTGGAACAGAACTCTGTATAGTAAACAAGTATATAAATTTGGGTAGGATTGTAGGGTGAGGTCAGATTACGTTGAAAAAAAGTAGTTTTAATGAATGAGGAGCTCTATGTGGGTTCCTAAGCAGGGGGAGTGGCTTTTCTTTAAAGTGGCATTTGAAAAACTCACTCTAGCAATAAGCACCATGTTGAAGCACTGGGAAAGTGAAGCTAAAGTTCTTTATTTCAGCTTTTTTATGGGTACTGTCGCACTACAAGGACCAGGCAATATTCAGGGACTTCGAGAATAAAGCAGCAGCTCTGGAAAAGCTGCAACATATTGTGGGTAGATCCTACACAGGCACTACTTGTCATTCCCAACAAGTTACCAGTGGGCGGAAGAAAGTCTCTCTCAGCTATAGTTTATCACATCTGAAATGGATTCTTGAACTAATGGCCTATTTGTACGCTATTATCTTTTACGCACAGAATGTGGGTACCATATTAAGTCTTTATTCTTTTCTTATTCTTACACAAGATTATGATTATCTAAGAAATTTCTATGAAACTACATTTATCCTTATAGGAGACACAGTAAAATTACCAAATACTAATAGCGAAATGCTCAAGGAAGGCCTTTGTCTAAGGCTGTCATCCCCAACCCCCAGGGCCACAGATGGTACCAGTCTGTGGCCTGTTAGGAACCAGACCACACAGCAGGAGGTGCGCAGCAGGCAAGCGACCCCCTGCCCCCAAGTCTGTGGAAAATTGTCTTGTCTTCCATGAAACAAACCAATCCCTGGTTCCAAAAACACCGGGGACTGCTAATCTAAGGCAATCCATGCATCTATACTTTACCTCAGATCCATTGCTCTATTCTGTAATATCTGACCCCATGTCAAGTTCTATATATTTATATCTTTATAAGGAGGTTCAATACATGTTTTTGGAAATTTCTATGACAAAAGAAATAAAATTGCTATTCCTTAACCTATTTAATTATTGAACACTATTAAAGAATTGGTATGTTATGCATTGAATTTTCTTTCAAATGCATCTAAGTGTCAGAACAATCATTTATACTTAAGATGTGGGTACTCAAACCAAATTTCTAAAGCAAAAGCACGTCCTCATTCTCATGTATTTTCCCCCCTCAACTCTGGGCTCTGTCTGTTACAATTGTAACAGAGCCAAGAGTGAAAACTGTTCTTTAATTCTGGTTTGTCTCATAGCAACCACAAAAGCACACAGGTAAATGGCTACTGCTGTAACTAAACCTTTCCAAGGTTTTTCCATATATTGCTATAATTCAAGTTATAATATAGGCTACAGAATTTAGCATTTTTATGGTCATTTGTACTTTTGTTAAAATTTTTTAGTAATATTTTATTTAATAAAAAGTGATCTGAAAAAAATATTTACATTTGATATAGTAGGAGCACATCTGATTGATTTTGGACTTTTTTGATGTATTTTAAAGACGTAAAATTTCATAAAGGTAAAACACCAACAAAAAATATGTTTTAAAGAAAAATATTTTTCAACCATTGTGGGACTTCTTGGCTAAATTTTCATAAGGTAACAGTAATTCTAGGCCATAAACAAGCTAAAATCCCCATCATTCAAACACAAGCAACTGGAATCTTCAATTAAGTAAAAATTGGGGAACATTAAGCCTTTAGGTGAAAGATGCAATGTATTATGAGTCATTGCAGATTCAATTTCATTCTCTTGTGATTTTGACACCTACAAATTATGTAATAATAAAAGCTTGGGAATATAACCTGGAAACACTGTAAGATCCTGAAATGAGAATTCTGATATCTGTGTGATCAATATAGTTTACAAAGCATATTTACTATGTTGACTCTTAATTCTCAAACAAACCTATTTGATGGGCCTTTATTTGTATGTTACAGACAAGGAAACTAGGACTCAGACCTTAAATACCTTGGTCTAAGGCCGCATTGCTGGTAAATGGCAGGGTCTTAACTAAAATAAGGTCTTCTAACTGCAAACTATGTTCTTATCACTAAATCATACTATCTTACGTTGCAGAAACCTAGACTTCAACCATGGAGATGAACACCAAGGCCTACTGGTTACCTTTAAAAAAAAAACTTGTTTTTAAAGAAGGGTAGGATCTGATAAATCTTGTCAGATACATCAACATCTATATCCCATTTCTAGTCTATTACCAGTGCAGCACATGCATCCAGCATCCCTGGTAAAATGCTTTCATTTAAGCCAACTTCACCAAATCAGGAAAGTAAATAAGGATCTTGCAGCATAAACCCTAGTAGAGAATAAAGGTACAGCTGTGCAGTCTTTCAAGAGTCTGTGTGTGCAGACTGCAGTTATGCAGGGTATATACTGAAGTAGTCAAAGCATGTAATAATAACTATATTTGAATATAGGAAGCAAAATGGTATATGACCTTTACAATCAGAAGATAGCATATTTTACTTACTTAGACCATCACTGGCTTTTTGTAAAGAAGTTCAGGTCCTTTCTGGCCAACATAAATACTAATGCTAAGAAGGGAGAGGTATATACATTGAATATGTTTAAGTATTAAGATAAAGTCATCCACAGTATGAGACATGCTATCAATAAATATCAGAATTTAATAGTACAGTTCTCACCCCTTATTTGATTTTGACATTCCATACAGTTTTTTATGCTTCAGAGCCTATAGAAAAGTAATATAAATGGTTGGATATCTTTATTTTCATTATAATTATTATCCCTCTACTGAGAAGACTTGTCTATGAAGTGACTGGCAGGGTTATTAAAATCCATGAGTCATCTAATCTTAAAAATAAGGTTCATAAGCATTAAGAACACTCTCTCAAACAAAGCAATACCCATTTCCACTGATTGAAAAAGTAATAAAAACCAAGAGTAAATTAGTAACTACAAAGGGAATAAAACCTAATATATTTCTAATCAGTATTTTCTAGCAGACTCCGATTTTCAGGTTAGTTCAGATGTCTATTCATTCTTGCATCAAAAGAATTCACTAGCAACCTGCTCAGAGAGCCTGACAGACTTGCTGGACCACAATTTTTTTCATAGGAAAAAAAAAATCAATGACAAAACCAGAACAAAAATAAAAACAACCCTTTCCCAAGCAACTAATTTGCTACACAGAAACAAATAGGAAAAAAAAAGTCTCTAAGATTTTAAAAGAAGGAATGCTTAGATACTTTTCTGTTTGGGAAATACCTAATTCTAGAGATCAATTATTTGGTGATTAATAGCCTTGACTATTGTATTGGATAAAGGAATATATTACATGATACCTAAATGGCCTGTGTATAATATGGCAATAAAGCATTCTTGTTCATTCCTATAATCTTAAAATTATAGGAAAAAATCTAACTTTCTATTTCTCTAGAAAATTAAACTATTCTAACTTGTAGATTATTTCCAGACTATACCACATATAAGTAATGAGTTAATTATTCCATTTCTACTGCTTCCGTATAACATACAAGTTTTTGAGAGTTACATATTCAATCAAGGAAGAAAAGAGAAAGATAGTGATTAAGGGTAGCACAGAAGATAAAATATGAAAATAATGTTTCATTGAGCTAAAACAGTGGTAATAAAAGTAACAGATAACTTTCAAATGTCCAGAATAACTTATGCATTTTCAGCTGATGAGATTAATTCTGAATCAGATTAGTCATGAATTTTTATATGACTAGTGGAACATTTGATGGAAAACAACAACATAGGAACACAGATTCAAGGACAGACCAACTTATAATAGTAACTTGGTGGTTAAATAACTGAAAAATGTTTATTTGATCTGCTTCAAAGAAGCATATTTCTTAACTGTTATCTGATAGATTTGATGTATTTTATTCTAAATAAATAAAAGCTACTTTGTTTCTGGTATTTCATATCCTGGAATTCACTGGTATTTTTAGATGTCAAAGAAGGCAAAGCAATGCTATAAATAGCATTCAAATAAGAATGGATTTTCAGTGGCAAAATTCAACAGGCCTTTCAGAAGAACCCAGATTTTAAAGGGGTATAAGAGAGGCTTTTTACTTCCTATTCTCCAAAAATCTGGTAATAAAAAATGAATTTTTCCAAGAATTTTCACATAATTTTTCAGAGGATTCATCACCATAACAGGAAGAGGACATAATAGGAAAAAGCTCTGAGTATGAGCCCTGGCTCTGATACATCCTTTAGCCAGTTTACCTAAGCTATCTGAATCTATAGTCTCATCTGCAAAATGGGGATTTAACCACCTACTTTTTGGAGTTTTCAGGATTACATATCTTTCACAGGTCCTGGCAAACATAAAACATTAATAAACGCTAGAAGCCAAAAAGTGGTATGCATGAATATTTGTGGAGCATCAACCATACACACTTGTCCTTATTTCCTCCCATTCCCAAAATAAGACATCAGAAACCTGGTGTTACACATGGGAAAATTACTTTTAGTTCACTGAAAGCTATTCCACTACTGTATCTTCATTTGAATTTTCCCTTAGTCCAAATCCAATTATTCCTTTATGGATCAGATCAAGTTCCAATTTCTCCATAAATTTTTTCCCCTGAATTCTCTGTACCTCATTAATCTATGTGTAATAGATTTTCTACCCCAGAATGACATCTGAATATGTCTGATTATTCATAAATTTTGGCCCCAGTGGTTACCTTTGGGAACATCATACTTGCTAACATGTGTGATATTGGCTACATCCCTAAATTTTTCCCTGCTCTTAGTTTTAACTCAATTAGAAAGCATTTTATCTTACTACTTGCAAATTAGGGCATGGGGACATGGGTCAGATCAATTTAGTAAGCCATTAAAATTGGGAAAATGGATGGAGCTGGAATCACAAAAGGCCTAGATATGCTGTTGGCTTAAATGTACTCTGTGCAATGAGGAGCTACTAAATGCATCAGGAGAATGACAAGATTAGGTCTGAGTTTGAGAAAGACAACTGGTGGTGACATGCAGGATGGCTAGGATGGGGGGCACCAAGATATACTGAAGACCATTTAGAAGATTATTGCTATTAGTCACATTAAAGAACAAATGAAGAAACCAATGATAAAAAGGAACAAAGTGACAAAGAGTATTAAACTAAAACAGTAGAAATGAGAATCTTTGTAAATGGAATTTGGACACAAAAAGGGAGGGAGAGGGAAAACTAAAAAAAGAAAAATAGATACAAGATTTTGGCAATTCCATTAAATTTCACAAAAATGACAATACAAAGACCACCTGCAGGGAAAGAAAATGAATTGTAAACATGTTTAATGTGTGAGGTTTATCAAAACATTTGTGTGTAGAAAAGTTGAGAAGAACACTTGAATGTAAAGTAGGGGCTGTATTCATAAGACCTGGGAGTCATCTGTGAAGAGATCATTACTGAAGTTACAGGAAAAATAAAACTGGAAAAAAAAAAAGTACTCTAAGTAGTAAAGAAGTGTGAAGAAGGCAAACTTTAATTCCCAAGTAGCATAAGAGAAAACAAAAAATGAGACAACTAAACCAATCAGATCAGTAATTCTGAATTGAGTGGGGACAGAGAGGGAAACTGAGGGAGAAGTGTTTCGCGAAAGCGGAGAATATAAAGCAGGATAGAAGCTGAGATGTGATCCAGTGCAGTGATTTCTGAGTTACAGAAGGGCAGAGGGAAATGAAGACAGAAGAACTACATCAAGGCTGAGAAAAACCTATTAATTAGCAGGTAATTTGTAGCCATCAATAGTTATGGAAGGAGGGGGAGAAGTAGATGGGGAAAAGAGAAGGAGAGAGAGGGAGGGAGGGAGAACCATATACGGATTTGGGGAAACAGCATTCTAGGAAGAGGGACCACCAAGAGCTTGTATGTTCAAGGAACTCCTAGGCTTTGGGCCTAATCAACCAAGTGAATGAAGATAGCACATACTATGATGGGGAAGATCTGAAGTACAGATTTGGCAGAAATCAGGACAAAGATATGCAAATCATGAGTTAGTTTAGCTATGATAAATTTGAAATGCCTAACAGACAGCCAAGTTGAGATATTAAATAGGCAGTTAAAAATATGAACCCAGATGCTCAGGAGAGAGGTCACAGCTAAAGAGATAAATTTAGGATTCATCAACATTGGAAAGGTAGTTAAAGCCCTGAGAATGGATGAGATCATCCAGGGGCAAGTGAAGACAGAAGAAAAGAGGTCCCCGAACTAAGCTCAGATACATTCCAATAAGTATGGAAGCAGAAGAGAAGTTAGGAAAGAAGATGGAGAAAGTTTCCAGGGAGGTAAATGGAAAATCAGGGGAACTTATAAAGCTCAGGGAAGAAAAGTTTCAAGGAGAATAAACTGTGTCAAATGCTGAGAGGTCCAGTAAGACGAGGGCTAAGAATTGACCAACTTGATAAGATGGAAGTTGCTGCTGATCTTAAAAAGAAGGGTTTTGGTAAAGTGGAAGTATAACATTCTGAGTAAGTAGCCTAAAGAGGTGAGGGATGAGGAAGTGGTAATAAAAGCAAAGAAAATTCTGTGGCATTTTACTGTAAAGGGAAATCAATAAATGTGACAAAACTTAGGGAGAATGTAGATGCTAGGAAGGGATTTTTTTTACCCCTTTTGAGAGAGCGGGCAAGCACGTTTGCATGCTAGTAAAGGGGAAGAAATCAATGTTACAGAAGAGACATGGGATAATTCAGGAGCAAAGTCCCCGAGCAGAAACGAGGGTCTACAGCAACCAAACAGAGAGGTTGGTCTTAAACTGGAGTTAGGACATTCATGGTAACAGGTGGAAAGGCATAGACGCAGGAAAGAACATGATATAACATAGTATAATATCTTAGATTACTACTATTTTCTCAGTAGTAATCTGAAAGATTCTTTCAGTGAATGACTTTTTACATAACTTCAAAAGCAACCATAGGTAATATGGTAATAGGACCAGCCTGGAAGTGGGATCTGGTTCTGCCAGTTCACCACCTAAAGTAACACCAGCCAAATCTCTCTTCTCATTTGTATTACAATATTTCAGTTGCCCAACTTACCTTATGAAGGTGTGAATGTCAGCACAAACAATTTTAAAGTGATTTAGAAACAGCAATAAGCATCACAAAAACAGTGATATTCTGTGGGCTGTGAAAAATATACTACATACAAATACTTAGAAATTGATAGGAGCAGTACCTCGAGATGCTGAACGTTGTTTAAAATGGAGACTTCTGTATTAGAAATATGCAGAGTTGTACACTAAATTGGAAGGCAGTTTATTGAAGTGTTCAAATTGTGAGTTTTAGAGGCAGGTGGGGGGTGGGGGCTGCTGGTTGAATACTGTCTGCCACTCACTGAGGCTAATTATTTAACCTCCACTAGACATCAATTTCTTTATCTTTAAATGGGTGGAGTGATAGAACCTGTCACATTCAGTTACACATTCCTGCAAGTGCTCAATAAATGTTAGCATTGTAATTGTTACCAAAGATAATTTAGTTCAACCTCCTCCTAGTACAAGGGAGGTGAGAGAATTTCCACAGGTGGGGGGGGGGGGAAGGTTCCTTCCAAGTTCACAGTCACACAGCCCACTACTACAGAGTTGAAGCAACATGCTAGGTTCATTTATTTCCTCAGCACTCTTTCTTTTAAACAATACCCCTTATGATAAAGTAAACCTGAGTAAGGTGTGACTTGCATATATTACTATGGGGTGAAAAACTACAAAATTATTTGTATCATTGTACCCTCCAAGTCTATGTCTTCTCTGAAAGTAAAGAAAATAGCATGTATCATATCTGGAATTTCATTCTATTATACACTGGTTTGAAGGCAAAACACCCCAATTTTCCTGTGAATCTCATAATTACTATTATAGAAAAAATAAAGACTCCCTGCTCTTATGAGTTATATAGGTAAATATGTAAGTAAGAAAAAAGGTATCTTCAATTTTCTTTGGTATTCCAACCAAACACAATTACCACTCTGCTGAGCTACAACTCAAGTTTTAATGGAAACTGGTACAAAGTATCCTTAAGTAGAGAAAGCATGTCAGGGTTAAAAAACAAAAACAAAAAACACAACACATCCCTTCCTGCTCTTTTACAACCATAGTCTAAGGATTTTAATGATGATCATTATTTGAAATGATAGGAACAAAAAAGAGGAACAAATGCAGAAAGACGTTATTAAGTCACAGAATTTTGGATGAGAAAGCAACATTTTAAGAATGAGGAAACACTAAAGACCTAGAGATTTTAAATGATTTGCTCAAGGTCTTATCACTGGCCCAGAAAAAGCAAGCAGCATGATGTACAGTTTATTGTCCTGGATCCTTTCTTATAATACTTTTGTGCTGTATTACTGAAACACATTTTTCTATGATTTCCTAAAGTATTAACAGAAATAGAAACCAAAGTTGAGACAAGAAACTCATGAGTCTGACCACCCATCCATCAATAAAAAGCAATGAATTTTACTCTAAGTACATAATAACTTGAGAGCATGTTTCAAATTACCTTATTATCTACACAATTGAGGATTAACTGCTTACATTATAGATGTCACTACAAAATTCTTATGGGGTCTTAAAATATGTTTGAATTAAACACACTCTTCTTAGTCAAACAGATCACTGAGCTCCTTTCACTCTAATTCCCATTGAATAGGTGTTCAGTCTATTCTAACCACCGCCTCCATTTCTGGGTAAAATGTGGAATTAAAACATGAATGAAACACCCTGGGATTATAACATAAATGGAATGTGCAATGTAGAGTTATAACATGAATGGAACTCCTATACCTGGGATTGAGAGAAATGTTAATGTTTCTGCCTGTTCCCAGATTTAAAAGGGGGGTGGGAGAGTGCATATTTTGAGCAAACACCATTTCATGGAGGATTATATAGTACAGAAAATGACTTCAGAGAATTCTTGAGTAATCTGGACTGATTATTTAATCTAGTTAAAGAAGGATGGGATGCTTTTACAGTTTTCTTCCTTACAATTCATAATTATCTCATGGCAAAACAACCCTGATGCTGCTCAGTTCTCCACCAAGAAGTAAACCAAGTTTAAAAGATTTTTAGAACTGATAATTCAACCATCCGTTAATGGATCTGCTATCAGTATGCTTTTGAAGGATATTCTACCATAGGATAAAATAACATTTGGGAACTCCACATAGACTTTATCTAAGATACGTCCCTTATTATCACAAAAAGACTATTGTGTACAGATGCTCCTCCATTTACCAAGAGGTTATGTCCCAATAAATCCATTGTAAATTGAAAAAAACATTTAATTCACCTAACCTATCAAACATATGTTAGGCTAGCCTACCTTAAACATGCTTAGACCACTTATGTTAGCCTACAGTTGGGCCAAATCATCTAAAACCAAACCTATTTTATAATAAAGTATTGATATCTCATGTAATTTATTGAATACTGTACTAAAAGTAAAAAACATAATGGTTGAATGGGTACTCAAAGTATGGCTTCTACTGAATGCATATTGCTTTCACACCATCATAAAGTTGAAAAATTGTAAGTTGAACCATTAAGTTGGGGATTATCTGTA
Source organism: Lemur catta (assembly GCF_020740605.2). Taxonomy (NCBI): domain Eukaryota; kingdom Metazoa; phylum Chordata; class Mammalia; order Primates; family Lemuridae; genus Lemur; species Lemur catta. The sequence continues at coordinate 29,946,347 of NC_059134.1, forward strand.
TATTACTGAAGTGAAAGGGTTAACAGTATCCAAACTATAACCCTGTTGAGAGACAGAGAAAGAGAGAGAGAGAGAGAGGGGGGGGGGGAAGGGGGGAGAGAGAGAGAGAGAGAGAGAGAGAGAGAGAGAGAGAGAGAGAGAGAGAGAGAGAGAGAGATCTCGTTTTTATAAGGTTTTCCCAGATTGCTTTCCCTCAAATATTAGGCTTGCCATTATAATCACACTACTTACTCATCTTTAATTTACAGCTAAGACTTCTACATTACCAAATTGATCTATGAGAAAAACTTGTGCAAAGCCAATCATCCTATGGAAAGTAGTCATAAAACTTAACAGCCTCCTCATTTTGCAAGGCAAGGGCAAAACCACCAGTAAGCTACCAGCTTGTTCACAGAGCTTTCTAGAGGATATAAATATAGAATCCTTTTTGATTCTGTAAAATTCTGTGCTCACAATGCATGTGGTACACTGAGAAATAGTTTAAGAATTATTTAAAAAATGATTAAAGAGAGGTTTTAAACATTTGATACATATGGTTTAGTTCAGAGAAAGCAAAAAGGTACATAAGAGTCTACCTATAAATATAGGGGTAGTGATAAAAATAAGGTTTTGTTTTTTTTTTCAGGTCAGTCAAAAGAGAAAACAATGTAAAACTGCTTTAAGCTACAAAAGAAAAATTCAAGGTCAATATTAGACTTCAAAACAGCATAGAAGAAAGATCTTCCCAGAAATATAAGTACCACTTCGTAACAGCTTTGATTAAGTGCTGAAAGAAACAGGGAGTTCTACATCCGTCTGGAGTCTGTGCCAGATGACCCTAGATTATGTCACTTTCCTGTTTAAAACTTCAGGATTCAGGATTAATGACAGCTCAATCTGGAACGTGATATTACTTCCTTTTGCAAGAATGTCAATATTTTCCTTGTTCATACCAACTCCTACAATTTTTTCAATATCCAGCAAAAATGAGACTGTCATTTGAATACATCTGCTATCATACATACCAGAATTTACTCTGATAATTTGTTTATATGTTGGGCTTCCACAGTAGAGAATGAGCACTTTAAAGATTAAGATGATGTCTTTCATATATCCAATACCTACTGCAATTCTGTTATGAAATAAATTTTGTGTCTCTCCCCCAAAGTTTGTGTCTTAAAGCCCTAACCTTCAATGTGACTGTATTTGGATATAGGGCCACTAGGAGATAATGAGGTTACATGGGTAGGGTCCTAATCCAATAGGATTGGTATCCTTCTAAGAAGAGGAAAACACACTAACAATCTCTCTTTCTGCAAGCACAGAGGTAAGGCCACATGAGGACACAGTAGGAAGATGACCGTCTATACAAGCTAGGAAGAGAAGCCTCACCAGAAACCAATCCTGACAGCACCTTGATCTTGGACATCTAGCCTGCAGAACAGTGAGAAAATTTGTTACTTAAAGCCATCCAGTCTGTGGTATTTTGCTATGACAGCCTAAACTGACTATACAAATGCCAAGAAAGTATTTTGTCAAGTGGAGTGTTATTCAAAGCTACTCTTAAAAGATCCAAAAGTTAGGAAATTGCCTCCAATTACTAGCACATATTTTTTTGAACATCATGGCTTGAAGTTGAAAAAATACACAATTATACCTATAAAAACCTGGTCTTGATAGGAATTAGAAGCAACAGAACATTTTGATATGGCCACCTTGAAATAAGGGACATTCTGACAAGGTTAATTTGAAGAAGCCATGTCAGAATAACCCCATTAAAATGCAAAATCAATTTTCTTATTATAACAGCAAGAATTGTGCACAGATAGCATTCTTATTCTATTCCTGATGTCACCTATCCATAACTGCTGAGAATAGTCAGGTTAGGGCCAGGGACACCTACTTTACTGTCATAATTTGATAATAAGAAGAGATGAAATAATGGGCTTTTATCTTTTTTGGCCTTCAACATTGTCCCTCTATCAAAATAGCCTAGCCAAATGTTATGTAACCATGTGTTACTAAATTCTCCCAAGGGCCTATTGCAAATCTTATTCCATGATCTTTTATCAGTAAAAGAAATGCAGAAGTTACCCTTTCAGGAAAATTATATTACCATTTATAAATATGGTTCCACCTGAAGAATTTGAAGAAGGCTCTACACTAGAGTACAAGCAAAATTGCTAATATGAGTAGGTAACTATCTGTTTATCTTTGAAATAGCACAGCTAACTAATGGAACCTCAACATTTAGAAGACCTCAAAAATTCCAACAGGAAAAAATTATTTTAGCCCTAATCCCAGTTAGTGCTGAATGTGGAACTCTAGGGAAGCTATAACAAAAGCAAAAGTATTTTAGTTCCATTTAATAGGTATCCTTACTTTGTAGATCAGTAAATTGAGGTTTAGTGAAGTTAAGTAATTTTCTCAAGTTTACATACCTAGTAAATTTCCAAGTTGGGATGAAAAAAAAAAAGTATATTTGTCTTTAATGCCCAAGTTCTTTACACTGAAATGGGGCTTTGGCAACTATATGACAAAGGAAGGCAAGTATTACCACTGCAGTTAATGCCAGCATAAACCTACGAATTCCATCATTTAGAGAATCCCATGATAACATGTCAAATAAAGACCCTCATAAGAAAGAACCAAAGTGAAACCCTATAGGAAGCTTTGTCACAAGACTTGATAGGCTATTGTAGAAAAAAGGGAGAATGATTCTCAAGTAATCATAATTTCATTCTAAAAAGAAAATTACATAGTCACATTAGGGAAAGAAAGCAAGGAAAGGGAATCAGTGTAAAGATTATACTTCCGCGAAAGCACAGGAGCTGGCCAAGAGAAGAGGGGTGAAAAAAGATAAAAAAGCTTTCTGCTGCCATAGCAATAATGTGATATGCACCTATATCCACAAGTAAACTTTTGACGTGTAATCTAAAGTTCATTGAGGTGACTAGTTTTTTTATAAAAGGATGTTTCAGTGCATCTCAGCTCAGTTACCTTTTCTTCCATAGGGAAACAAATTAACAAAAAATGAACAAACAAAAATTTGGGTCCAATCTACCTTTTCCTTTTAAAAACTTTTCCATATTTGGAGATGGAAAGTCATTACATTGTTTCTAACAAAATTCCTTATCTTGTATATGAATCTAATATGCCTAATTTTGAATAAGGTTCAGACACAGTCAAATTTGGTATTTTGTACTTCGTTGAGTAGTTGAAAAACTGAAATTATTTTCAAATAAGTAGAGAGAAAACAAGCCTTCCTTTAAATATCATTCTTCTGAAATAAAGGGAGGAAGGGATGGAGAAAGAAATCACCAAGGTATAAATAGAAGCAAGATATGGAAAAAGAAACAGTTGCTAGCCTCATCCAGCTGTGCCTTAATAAGCCTTCTTGATGTAAATTTATTTTCCTTGGGCTAGATTGCTTCACTTCAAATGATCAGATGAACTCTGCCACATTTGGCACAACAAATGGCACAAAAAAATGGGAATAGTGCTTTTCTACTTGTCAGTTATTGAGACAAAATTCTCCAAGCCAGGGATCTATACACATATCTTCCTCAGGGTTCCCACAGTAATGTCTACATCTACCCAGGTCCACAAATTTAGATTATGAAACACAGACCTCTCACATAGCAAATATGGATGACGTAAATTCACCTTCAAAAGGCACCTCCTTCATCCTCCAAAACAACCATGCATAATCCAACATTCCTTAGTTATTATTAATAGTATTATAAAACAATAAATATCTAACACAAGCTTGCTTTATACAAATGTTTTAGAGACTCAGTGAAGTTCTTTATGGCAAGTATGCTGTGTAACAATAGGCTTCAATTGTGACTGAGAGTGTGGACATAACACTTCTGAAATCTCATCAGGTCATCAAAATGAGATTCTACTTGTGCTATCTATAACCAAAAGTATTACATAAATTTAAAGAACTATAAATATATATAACTTACTCGACTTTTTACTTTCTCAGAATAATGTCTGTATCATGAAAAAAAAGACAAAAGGTGTTGATGACTTTCAAAGAATCAAAAATAAAGTAACCACATAAATTATTTATATTCAGGTTTGTACCACGCTTTAGTCTGAGAACATTCTTTTGAAAAGTTAAATACAGTATATAAAAACAGTCAGTCACAAGGAAACAAGGATTTAATCCATTTATGTTTTTCATAATGGGGGCTTATAAAGTCCAGAGTTATGAGAAAAAGCAATCTTGGAAATGTATCAAAGTTTTGAATTTTCCAGAATATTTTGATGGCTTATGAAGACATTATGGTAAGTTTTGGCCTTTTCCCACCCTGTGTTTATAGCTACCTCTTTAAAGAGCCTAAGAATGTCTAGCCTGGGCAACATAGCAAGACCCTGTCTCAAGAAAGAAAAGAAGACAGAAGAGAAAAATCTAAGAACTAAGTAAACTTTTGGGAGATCAGCTGGACTAACAATTATCAAACCAAGAATCCACTTTATAATAAAGTAGACTTTTGACTTTTATTTGGACACAACTAGTGGTGGCGTGATAACTACAATCTCTCTAAAAAATTGCAATGAATCTGCCACTTTTAGTATCCATACACTGATCTTTTATATGACTTCCACAATAATCAAAAATGAATATGATTTCACTCTTCTGGAGAAGTATGGTATGAGAGGGAACTAATTTCTGGAGAAGCTCTTAAGTACCAATCATGAACAGATGCCACACAAATGTTATCTCGCTTATTTCTCTCAATAACTTTAAGGCTTAGGTACTAACCGCCCCATTTTACAGATGAAAAACTTTAGGCTCAGAGAATTCAAGAAACTTGTTCAAAATCACATAGCTAGTAAATGACATGAGTTTTAATCTAGGTTTAGTGTGACTCAAAAGTCAATGCTATTTTCCCTTCCCTAAGTATCTTCTGACCCAAGTTAAATATCCATAGTTCCTCTGTAACTGTTCCTCATATCTCATGGCTCCAAAGTCCCCTCTCAACATTCTGTCCACTGATGTGGCATAGAGGGAACAGAGGTTTGAAGTCTCAGGATTTACCTGGTACATAACTTGTACAACTTTAGACAAGTCACTTAACCTCTCTGACCTTTAGGCTCTTCATTTGATATGGGAAAATAACTGTGAGGTATAACATGGTGACAAGAAGGTACCCTCAAAGTACCTAAAAATGAGTAAAAATAAGACAGTCCTCTAAGTCATATCACAAAAATCATCATAAAATGGATCAGATCAGAAATACACTAATACACCTATTTCATGTCATTAGGTAAATTATTAGATTCCACTTATTGTGTGATATTACTGTTTTTGTTGATAAGAAATTATCAAATATCAGTAACTTTTTAAAGATTCAACCTAATATTTAATCCCTCCCAAGGCTCTATTTTCCTCACGTGCAAAACTGGGAGAACATTACACGATCTAGGGAACGTAAAAACTTTAGTCAATCTAAGTCAGCTTCCTGGAGTCTAATAAGCTGTGGATTACCTACATGAAAATAAACAGTGAAACCCACAGATATCTCCTGGAAATTCATCATTTGGCCTCGCCAATCTCACTACCACTTCCAATTCCTACTAATACAACAGTAATCCCTATTCGCCTCATTGCAAAGGGCAGTAGTGAGAAGCTAACCAACAGGATCATAACATGTGAAAGTGCTTCATGAACTGAGAAGCCAATGAAGACCTTGGTCACTGTTGTTACAGTTAGCGTCTGGCAGAGTGGTATCTCTGTATTCCTCCTGTGGAAACAAAGATCCTTTCTCCAACTGCTCTCCCGGACACCTGGTCGTTCGTTTATTCTAAATGAATGTTGGCATGTTACAGGCACTACTCTGCACCTGTGCCCTTAACACATCCGCAGTCGCAAAAGGCATTCTGATGAGAGCTTAAAAACTGGAACAACAAATCTCTTCCTGAGAGAACCTTCTGAGTTTACAACCCCTGAAATTGCTCTTCTATAATGACCAAAAAAGGGGCCACAGGGAATTCTAAAAATAGAATTAGAAGTACCTGCAATTTTTCACAAGCTTGTGACCCACTAGCCCCTCTGGTTTCTACCATGATCTGCACTTTCAAATCATGACTCATTAAGTTCTCAGTGGAGACAAAGGCCTAAGATACAAGCAGTCTCATTTTAAAAATACATATTTTAGAATCTTAAAAAATATCTGTGTGTCAGACAACCAGCATAGATTGACTAAACTCAGCCAAGTCTCCTTTCCTTTAAATCAGAATTAAAATGTCATACATAGTAATGAAGCCTTCACAGAAACTTCATGTCCTTTCTTGGCTTAGGGGTTATTCTCAAAATAAGCAAAACTACTTGTCCTAAAACCTCTTCCTGGCTCAGCAATCACATTTTACTGATTATTTAAGAGTCTCACACTCTACCGACTGAGCTAGCTGGGTGGATGTTAATGATTGTTTAACTTTAGTCGTAACTTTACATGCATTACCTCTTTTAATCCCCAAAGAGTGCTATGAAATAGGTATTATTATCATCTTCTTTTTTTAGAAGTGGGGAAACTGCTCTTAGGGGTTTCGGTAACTTGTGCAAGAATTCAAACCCAGACATTCTGATTTCAGAGCCAGCCTTCTTTACCACTCTGCTCTACTGTGCCAATAAAGGAATTCAGTTGAAGTCGTGCAACACTTCATTAATTCAGGTCCCATTACTCTGGCATTGACAGTTAAAAAAAGTTTGGCTGAAGTAAACTTGAGCTATCAAGTATGGACGGATTTGTTAGGATGTTAGAAAAGATTCAGCTACTAAGGAGATAGATTTTTTTTTTCTTCTGTTTTTGTGAAAACATTATCACCTAAAGCAATATCCCTTCTCACTCTCAGCAATCTTGCAGATTAAATAGAATGCATCCTCCTCAGGTCAAGTTACCTTCAGAATTATTTGTATGAAACAAGCTCACATACTGTTTGATCTAGTTTAGTCCAATATCTAAAAGGATGAAAGATTAATAATGTAATTTACTTGGGATTGGTACTTTACAGTCCATGCTTTAATAAAACTATAATGACACCTAAACTTTCTCACAAGGTAGGCTTGTATCATGAACACTTGAGGGATGTTCTGGTTCAAACAAGTCACACAGGCAGTATAATATGTCAGAGGACCTTAAGTTTGAGTTCTCCTTCTTGGCCAATCATTTAATCTTCCTGGAAAGAGGTTTAAGAAAAGAATTCAAGATTCTTTATAAAGAAAAAGACAATCCAGACTACAAAAGAATTTGCCCAAAAGGAGGTGTTCTCAGGAGAATAAAAGATTTCCTGTTAAGAACACCCAGGGCAATGTTATAAAACAAAGGCAACCATAGACTAGAAGAAAAAACAGTCCTTTAATGGTTTCCTCCTATATAAAGCAGATGTTTAGTCAGGAAGATTAAACATAAAAACATCTTTCTCTGAATTATTAGGCATAACAAGTCTTTAGATCTAAAGCTGACAGTGAAAAGGAAGAAAGGAAAGAGATTACAACTTTTGTTCCCAGAGGGACAGAGATAACACACTCCTTTCTTGACAAATATGCTATTCAGGGACAAAGTGTCAAGTTTTCCTCAAATTTGACCTTCAAACAGCTAAGATATCCTTGTCCACCTACTTGGAAGAATACACTAGGGCTCAATTTTCCACCCTAAAAAAATGGCCACTTAATCCAAACTTAAATATCATAATAATTATGCTAATACAAGATTATGCAAAATCTCCTAACCTTTCACTGATTCATGTGAAAGTCATAAAGAATAGTGTAAGTACTTAGGGTGATTTAACCATGAATTATGCCCATGATGCTTTTTCTATAAACATTTACTCCAGTTTCATTCCAATCCTCCTCCTGAGCAGTGGCTCCTAGTCTCAAGTCATAGCACAGCCCATGTTTAATGAGGGCAATTACTAGTTTCAGAAGCCTTTTTAGTATGAAAGAGGTGGGAAAATGAGAGAATGGATGGGGAGGTGAAGGACTGTCATAGAAAGAGAAATGGGTGGAGAGGTGACAGAAACTAGCATCCACATTTTTAAGAAAACATATTTGTACCAAAAAACACTGCTACAGAGAAATATTGTCAAATATTTCCACAAAATCAAATACACACACACACCCCCCACTGAGTGCCACAATTAACTTAGAAGTTCTTCTAAAAAAAACAGAATGGTAATAGTGCTGGAAATAAGTCAGTTGAGAAGCTAGCTACAGTTGAGAACTACACCAAAATGGACTCGTTCTTGCTGTCAAAACAAGTTTGTTTTGCAAACCAAACTGTCTAAACCTGGGAAGAATAATATCTCAAAGTATCCTTGGTTTTGTGCAACTCAAAACACATTTTTATAGGCTACACCCCCATACTTCTACCCCCACGCTAACTTATATAAGTTCTAATTTTAAAGGAATGAGGATTGTTTTCTTAAGTATTTTATGCTTGTACCAATTTGCTTTTCTCTGAAAAAACCAAACAGTGAAGAAAATGCTTGTTTTATAGACACTAAAATAGAACACAATGATCTTAAAGGATATGCAATGCAAATAACCACTTAATGGAAAATTAAATATGTAAAATTAAGTTGATTATAATTAGTCAATCTTTTTTATGCATTTGTGATTTATCTTGTTGATATAACATTGCACTAGTGTTTAGAATTCACAAGAACATTTGACAAGATGCGCTTAAGAACACAGTACAAAAGTAAGACTCGAGATAACTGCAAGATAGTTAACTCATAGGGCAAATTCAGAATGTTGCAATGGATGTAATTTTGGTAGATTGCTATTAGCAATACTATCATTTGTTAACTTAAATTTCTTAGTACTTTACTGAAACTCCTTTATACATATATAAGGGGGAGAAAGTCACCCTATCAAACCTTTTTTTTTTTTCCTAATTCATGGAACTGGTAAAGAATTAGTAGGAATTTAGGCAAATGTGTGAATATAGCAGAAGCTAAAATTTATTTTAAATTCTAGAATAGTAAAAGGAAAAGATATTTCTTTTCTCCATGCTAAGGTGACCAGTAGACAGTAGAGTATACTGGAAAGAGGATGGATAAAATGTAACGGGACATTACATTATAATTCATATTTTCTTTCAGCAAGAGTTTATGTGTTCCACAGTCCCAAGCCCCCAGCAGAAATCAGGATGCCCTTTCCCATAGAGGATACAAGCATCTTTGAGTTATAATCAAGGTGACCACATGGCCTGGTTTTCCCAGAACTATCTGGCCTGCTATAATTATTCATTGTACCTCCTTTCACTCACCAAAACATCCTGTTCGTATGATACTTTATGTAGTCACCCTAAGTGATAATGGAAATTAACCACAGTACATAACATCTTTTCTATGAAAAGAAAATGCTCCCTCTTACAAATTGGAGACAAAGCATACAATTACAGATTGCTTATATGTACTAATTTCTATTTGGGTCCAGTAACACTGCTTCCTAGAACTCCTCTTCCCAGCCTTATTTTCTTCTACCATTCTTCCTTTGAAATGACTCTGAAACATCCCAAAGTTATTGTGCCTTCCAATAAGCAGCGTGCTATGATTCTGCTACTTCACTGTTTTGGAAGTGTCATAGTGAAAATAAGTAACTGCAGTAAAGAGTTACTATTTCATTCACTCATTCAATAAATATTGAGTGCCTACTATTGGCTGGGCACCAGTCTAGGTACCGTTGATTCGGCAGTGAACAAAAGTCCCTGTTCCATCATGAGGTTCCCATTCTAGTGAGGGTAAAACAACCAACAACTAACTAGTACCTATTTATGTATTGCCTGGTAGAGATAAGTATTACGGAGAAAAATATATGAAGATAAGAGTACAGGGTAAGAGGAGGTTGCTATTTTGCATCAGATCAGTGAAGGAAGGCTTCACTAGTAAAGTGATATTTTAGCAGAAATCTGAAGGAAGGAAGGAAGCAAATCACATAGCTATCTGGTGGTACCAAGGGCAAAGGCCAGAATCTGTTTGGTGTACTTAATGAAAAATCAGAGAGCCTGAAGTTAAGTGGGTTAACGGTAAAACAGCAAACAGTAAGGCCAGATAGGGAGCTGGGAGCTAGACCATCTTTGTAGCTTTTATTATGAACAAGATGGTGAAGCCCTGGAAGGGCTAGGTTCTGAGCAGAGGAATGATATACTGTGACTTACTTTTAAAGGCCCTTTCTGGCTACCATATCAAGAATAAGCTGCGGGGAAGGTGGTGGGAGGGTAAGAGAAGGGATACTAGTAGACTAGTTAGAAGACTATTACAATTATTAATTCATGTTAGAGATTGTGACTTGGATCAAAGTAATAGTAGCAGGGTTGTTAAAAAGTGGCTGGATTCTGGATTTTGAATAAAGTTTTTATTTTTAAATAATTTTAGGTTTACAGGATACTTTCAAAGACAGTACAGAATTTCTATATACCCCTCACCCAGGTTTCTCCTACTATTATAATTTTATGGTATATCTGTCACAACTAAGAAACCAAATTGGTATATTACTATTAACTAAACTCCAGATGTTATTTGGACTTCACCAAACTTTCTATTAATAGGTCTATTTTTTAAGGTAAAGTCAAACAGGATTTACCAATGAATTTGTGGTAAAGTGTAAGAATGAGAGAAGTTCAAGGGTAAGTTTAAGGCTTCTTCTAAGCAACGGAAAGGATGGAGTTTTTTCATTTCCTAGGATGAGGAAGACCATGGAAAGAACATATTCGGGAGACAAAAATCTGAAGTTTGATTTGGACATGTTAACTTTGGAATTTCTACTAAAAACTCAAGTGGAGATGCTCAATAGGCATTGGCTATGTGAATATAGAATTCAAGGAAGAAGTCTGGATTGTACGTATTAGTTTGAGAGGGATTTTAAAAATAGAATTATAAAAACTTGACACTCAATTGTGTATAATAAGTATGGAAGAAGTTGAAAATGACTTCCAGGTTTCAAGATAGGAGGAAAGACATACATGGTGATAGAATTTCTTCAATTTCAGCCTTCTCCTAATTAACATCCACATTTTTACCATAATTCTCTATAATGAAAGTAAAAATTTCAACTGCCAAAAAATTTCAGTAAAAATCTTTAACAAATTAACACATTTTACAGAAAGCATCATTTTAGAAAACAGGATATATATCTAACATATCAAACTTTTCTTGGTAAAAAACAAAAGTTCTTTTGGCAAAATTATAAGAGATCAGAAAAGCACAAAAATGAGATTTTAAAGTTTACTTGCATACAAATATATTTAAGCACTCATTTTTTCATTTTTGTGTTTCAGACTGGCATTGCTGATCCATAGTCTGTCCGGAATGAAATTTGGGGCAAGACTTAGGCATTTAAAGAAATTCAGAAAGGAGAGAAATTCCCTCCAAGATAAAATGTCAATGAAAGCTTATCAATGGAAACGCAGAATAATCTATTCCAAAATGGAAGACTCAGGCACATCTGTAACGATTCACACTTGACAAAAGACCTGCCGACATGTCTTACTCCAAAGGATGTGTTTCTGAAGTTTAAATATCAGTTATTTTCAGACTTGAACATTAAACAATGAAAAATGCTTTCTCAATTCAGTTTCTTCCAAAGAGAAAATGAGTGATGAAAACTATCATAGGCCATGACAGAGCATAATGGCAATTTTATGCCCTGGCCTTGCTGGGTAAATGGGCTGGAATTTTACAACATAACCAAAACACTATCTTAAAGAAAGAACCAGAGTTTAGGATGCATGTGGATGGCTTTCAACACAGAAGTAAATTCTTCTGTGGGTTTTCCTTTAATTATTTGGGTTTTCCTTTAATTGTGCATCTGACCCCTCCCCCTTCCATGTCCATCATTATCTGTTGCCCAGACTTTTGAAAAGGTCAGTTAGTTTAGCTTTTTCTGCTACCCACTCTCTAGCAGTCAGAAACAAAGAGCTTAATTCTTGTGACCATAAACTTAAGACAAGGGGGCTTTATCTCTTTAAACCTCAGTTTCTTCATCTATGAAAAGGCAATAAAATATCTTCCTCTCAAAATTACGGGGAATAAATTAAATAATGTATGTGAAAGTTATTTATAAATCATAAGGAACTCTGTTAGGGTCTTATATTATAGTACTGGCACAAAGACATACCTACATTAGCATCCTGACACAATTCAAGGACAACTTCTTGCTCAGATTAGACACAGTTCCTTGACCTGGCACTCAAGAACATCTGCAATATAACCACAACATGCCTCTCTAGCTTTACCTCTCCATAAAGGCACATTAGACCAGTCTTTATCAAACTCATTTGTGCACCATTAACTCAGAGTATCATTATATTATGAGTGGATTGTGACTATCATTTTTTAAAAAGAAAATAGAAAATTCTGAGTATATGACCCATAGTGAGGGTAAGTATCGTGTTGTAAAAAAAAATTTTTTTTTAATGTTATGTGTACGTGTTACTGGGAAAGGATGTATAACGTGTTTCTTACTCTAGGGTCCAGGCAAAAAGAAAAAAAGTGTGGAAAAACCCTAGGCTGAACTACGTGCTCTTCTGCAATCACACCTTCATCATCTTCAATCATCCAGACACACTAATAATGTTCCTTGTACTCAGACTGCCCTTCTACCTAAACTTTCCAGGTCACCTTTCCTTATCTGAAAAATGGAGGTGTCACAAATAGCATCTCACAATGCTGGTATGCAAAGCAAATGGAAGTCCTTTGTTATTAGGTATTGAATGACATGAAGCACCAAAAGATTTTCTCTGCCCCTTCTTTCCTGACTGCAAACCTCCACGCCATGATAAAGTAAGAGGTTTTAAGCACTATAGGCAAGAAACATAAACCTAGTATGGTATATATTATACAAAGCTTTAATATCTAGAAAAGTAGGAGTTACCTGAAGCTACTGTTCATATGAAAGAGGACTTTAAGTCAAACCATATATGACGGCTGCTCAAAGACAATGTAACTCAATATTTCCTTTAATGTCTGAGGGCAAACACTGCAACCACCATTATTACAACAAAGTGGTATCTTCTGGGTCTGTGGAGATTTCGGGGGCTCTGTGCCCCTGTACCACTGTATTTTTAAATCATAAGGTCTTAATAATTTTCCCATAAATTCTCCTTGCTCTCCGTTATCTTGTTTCACTGACGATAAAAGACTAGCCTTTAACAGACTACCTGTCCTAATTTGCTATTTATCTTCTCTAGCCTTATAACCCACAAGATCATATTGCTTAGAACTGTGACTGAAATAAAAGTCAAAGTAGATGGGTGTGGGCCTTGCCTAGAGGCTCGGTGCACAGCTCTTGTGACTTCTGTGTTGCTTGGTCACAGGCATGTTCTAGACTGTGGTAGTTAATTTTCAAAACAGTGTAGTATTTCACCATGGATGAGACTAGATCTCAATTTTTAAAAATTATTGGCTTAAATTTATACGAAAATCTCCCAAGGTTAGGAGTCAAATGAAGTTCTGGCTTACTCTCTTCAAAGTTTAAGACTTTCTACTCAAACTACTCAGTAAATATATATGCAAAAATACTTAAACATGAGCTGTATATATAAACACATATTCCTACTTATATGTTCACTTCTTCAGTGACTTTTCACTACTTACTGAATAAAGCTCAAACTACTCTTTATAATTATTATAATATTCAAGGCACCCTATTTCAACTTCTGCTCCATTTTAAAAATATTCACCCTCCAGGAAAAATTCTGTTGGTAATAACTCATTGTGACTTAATTCTTCCTTGCTTTTGTTTGACATCAACCTGGAACATCCAACCCCACCTACCGTAACTATAATAGTTCCATGGTTCACTACAATCAAAGAACTTTCAGGAACACTCATCTTGATTTATCCTTCAAGTCCTGACTCAAATGGCACCCTCCCTGGGATACTTTCTTTTGTGAATCCTACAAGTCAAAAATAATCTCTCCAACTTCAGAATTGTTTGTACCTTCTGCTACTCATGGGTGGTGCTACTACTGTTATTATGTCCATTACTAAATCTGCCTTATATAGCAGAACCTAAATGTAAGATTTTGGAGTCAGTCACATGCTGAATGTCAGTCCTTGGATAAGTTTACTTTCTTTAAGCTCCAGTTCCCTCATCTGTCAAAATGTGTTGATAATACCTACACATGACAACTACGTGACATGCCTTAGCGTAGTGTATGACAACAATAGTTCAATACTGGCAGCTATTAAAAATAGCCCTCTGTTACAGATCTTTGCACACTTCCTAAAGCAGTCAGCACACAGTAAGTGCCAAGTCGTGGAAACCTCAGGGTGATCTTTGACTCATCTCTCCCAGTCTCCTCATGTCTCATTCAGTTACCAGTATTTCACAGTTATACTTTTTGAATAAAACGTCCTTTCTTTACTAGTCTCGCAATCACAGTCTTACCCAGGTCATCATTACTTATCTAAACTACTGAAATGTTCTTCTGATTTCCCTAGCGGCTCTAGCCCTCCAATCCAACCAAAGAATATAAATGTGTGTGTGTGTTTGTGTGTACACACACACTCTCTTTATGAATACATGCCAATAGTCCCCTACTCCAGAGATTTTGTTTGGGGCATGGGGAGTATAGAGGGAGCTAGATATGTGCATTTTGAGATCTTTCAGTGATTGGATTCGATACACTCCAGCCCTGACTGAACCACTAGTTTAGATCTTGGATGTTTCAGAACAAACCTGCCTTAAAAGGCAACATATACTAATGCTGATTAACAGTGGTTCATTTTTTTAATACTAACTCATAGCTCACAAAGTTCTTATACATTTATTATCTTCACAAAAGCCCTGGAAGGTTGACACTACAGGCAACATCACCACTGTTTTTCTACAGAAGAGGAAACTAAGGCTCAGAGGAAAGATGACTGCCTTGAATTCCAGGGCTTACTGGCAAGAACTGAATGTAGGCCTCCTATTTTCAAATCTCATGCACTTTTGGGAGAGCTCTAACAACCTGGCAGTTAACAATGAAGGCTGACCTTAAAGCCAAAATCTGTACTCTAATGAACTCACAACACAGACTATAGTCTCATTCATTCTGGTTTTTTTTTTTTCCTTTTGCTTAGAGATGACTTTTTTTTTTCTTTTTTCTCTTTATATTCTCCTCAAAGGAACACCACAAAAATGCCATGTACCAGCTGTACTGAGAGGGGCAAAAATCTTAGGGCTGGATGGATGCCAGGAGGCAGGGATCAATAGTGGTCATGTTTAGAATTTGGACACACAATTCATGTTAAAGAGCAATTTAATAAGGCTGGAGCCCTCTGACAATATACTTTCCAAAGAAAGCTGCACTAATATAAATGGATGAGCTTGAAAGGATATATCATTTCCAACTGAAGGAAATGGGATGACTTTATGAAATAAAAATCAAATGTGTCTCTAGTAAGGGAGAAAACTAATGCATACAACTGAAAACCAAGATGGGTTAAATAAAACAATCAGTCTTAATTCTAGCAGTAATCATCTTACAAGCCAAAGACAGATAAGTAATATGATTCTTGATAAAGGAACTTTTGGATCATGTAGATGCTATTTCTCCAGCATCTCCCAAGCTTAAAGTTTGATCTGGAACTGTAAAAGATTTATTCTTTCCAGTAAAGATAAGAATGAGGCTACCTTTACAAAAAGTGCCTACCCTCCCCCCCCTTCAGAAGATTATGAACTCTTAGCACTAAACTAGGTACAGTCCAGGTACATAACATATGCTAAGTACTTTAAGAATTGAAGTTTATCTGTAGATGGTAAAAGGAAAGGAATAAACACTCAAGTCACAGCAAGACCTGAATGATAAGATTGAGGTAAATCAAATGAATATGCCTTTGCACAGGAAGAAAATCATTTCTTTGATTAGATGATCTTTCAAGCTTCATATCTCTGAGTGTCTATGGTCAGTTACTTATTCACATAGTTCAATTTCTAAAGTTACAATAGTTACATATAAGGACCATTCATACCAATATCCCTTTGATCACCCTGTGTTCTTTTACTCTAAGCAAACCCCAATAGCTCCCAGTGCCCTATCAGATGTATGAACAGCAGAGGCCCCCACAACAATCCAAGACCACCAAACCACCTTATAAGGGCAGAAACTGAGAAACTCACTGGGGTAAGGAGGAGGTTAAAAGTCTCTGAATAGCACAATGATTACTTTGCCTCCCCTTACAAAAAACATAGGTTTTTCTTTTTAATTTACACCATACTCAAAAGAAAGTGCATTTTCTCATCTGGGAGAATGTGCTTTAGGAGGTAAAATATCACACTTCTTGGAACAAGGGGATTTAAGAAGAAATATGTATTTGAAGAATATAAATTATTAATTTCCTTTCACAGCTTTCATAAAACATCGATGGCTCTAGGGACTAAGGATCCTAATACTTCTGGAGTTATAAGAGTTATTCATAATACCCTATATTCCTGAAACTACAAATTAAAAAACCTAGGCTGAAAGCACATAAAGAGACCTGGCCTACCCCTTCATTTAATTGAAGCATGGCACACATCCAGAAAAGTGCACAGCTCATAAGCACACAGCATGATAAATTTTCACAAAGGGAATACACCCACATAACTAGAACCCAGGTTAAGAAATTAAAACACTCAAGTCCTCTAGACACCCCCCTCATGCTCCTTCCCATCAATAACTCCCTCCTTTTTCCAAAGGTAACCCAACTATCCTAACACCAAACATTAGTTTTGCTTTTACAGAAAAACTTTAAATAACTTTAAATAAATGGAATACTGTAGTATTAACTCTTGTGTCTGGCTTCTTTCACTCATTATATTTGTAAAGTCTGTCCTTGTTATTGAATGTAGCAGTAGTTCTTTCACAGCTATATATTATTTCATCATATGACCATGCCACAATGTATCTGCCCTGCAATTTAGGTTATCCCCCATCTCTGACAACTATAAACAGTGCTGCTATAAGAACATCTTTTGGCATAGACACACATGCATTTCTCTTCAGTATATACCTAGGAGAGGAAGGGTGGGACACAGCGTAGGCACACACTCAGCTTAGCACACACCGTCGAACATTTTTCCAAAGCTGTTGTATTATTAAGGAAAAGTAAAGCTTAGGGAATTAAAGTCACTTTGCACATAAATGTATAATGATTTAGGCAAGAACCAGAGATAAATTCTGGGACAAATACTACTACTCCCTTCTGAACATTCTGGATAATGCTCAAGACAATCCAGATGAAAAGATTAATGTAAAATCTGAAGGACAAAAAAAGAGATAAATTCCTAAATAACGCCAAAAGACCTCTGCATATTGGGGTCTGAGACAGAAATATAAGGTTTTCCCTTCCTAGTTAGTTACATGACCTTTACCAAGTCACTTAACTGGCTTCTGTGCCAAAATGTTTAACTCTTAGATGATTATAACACTTCTACTTATTTCACAAACTTATTAAGTGAGATAATCTTGATGAAAGTGCTTGGACAGGATAAAACACTCTACATGATGTTACAGAATATTTACATCATCACAATCTACAAATAACACATTCAAAAACTCTCATGAAGTAAAGAAATCTTTGAATCCTGCAATATATCAATAATAAAAACTTAGGCAAAGGAAAAAATCTTCCTGCATAAAACATTGCAGACACCTGGCTATATCTTTCCCCAAAGCGAGAAAAAATAGAGAAGATGAATCATTTAATGTTGATAATAACTGATAATATCAACAGTAACAAGATGATCTAAATACAGCTTTATAGTTAAAAAAAAAAAAAACACTTTCTAACATAATTTCTTAGAGGACAAAAAAAATGTCAGCGAGAACAACTTCTTCTCAAGGATATTTTAGGTGCATGTAATTACCCCCAGGCACAAATTCTCCTACCACCTAGCTCTTAGGCTCTTTGGAACACTGGTTTATGGTGCTCTCCAACATAAGTCTTTATGGCTTAAAGGAGCAAGCAATAAAGCTTTGTTACTCTATTGCCCACACATAGCACAGCAGAGAGTAAAAGTTTATCCCCAAAAGAGCTTTCCTTTATTCACAAGAAGTATTTGCACTAACAGGAGAGTTAGTGGAAATACTTGAAAGTTAGGGATCAGCTTTACTCTATCACTCACCTCCAAAATCAAGAATGGCCTTTAAGAATCAGTACAAAATTTATGTCTGTTCTTTTTCTGTGTCCCCTGTTATTTCTTTTTCCCATTGACTTTTTCTCCTTTAAGAGATAGAGGACACATAGCCTTCTCTTCCTTTTAAGAAACACTGGCATCCTCCTTCTCCCCCCTTTTCTTCCTCCCTATGATTTTCTTAGATTTTCATGAAGCGTTAAGAGTATGGTTGTTTCTGTTTACACACCATATGGCAGTGTTCTTAATCTTTTCCGGTATTAGAAGACATTTAACAAACTATTTACAAGATAATTCTACATTGGTATATGTCATTTAAGAAAATATAAGACAAAATGGTACTACAAATTTAACACCACAAATTAATATTTTGTTAAACTTAATGTAGCCTTTACATAGTTTTAAACAATGATAGTATATATGTATGGTATAATTTATTCACTGTATAGTCAATGTTGAGTGCTATTGAGAATTTTAGAAGTTTCTAGTAATAACTTGTACCATAGGCTGAGAATTACTAAAATAAAGTCTTATGGTAATTTTTTAGCCTTCTCTCTATTTCTTCATATAAATGACAGGATTCTGAGTAGTAAAGCAAAATCTTGAGAAAATGATTTATATATTTTTTTTCAATGTATTTTATTGAGATTTTTGAATACTATGTCAGAAATTATGATGGCATAATCTCTCAACAACCAGTAACAGATTTATTAACACTCAAAAAAATTATCCCATCACGCAGACCACTAGTGAATGGCAAAGTATATAAAAATAAGGGGTAAATGATCCTAAGTATCAGTCTCCACAATCATGATGGTCAGACACACACACACACACACACACACACACACATTCACATACACAGTTCTCTACAAAGTAGAGTACGTAATCAGTGAAATGATACACACAGCCACATAATTACCAACTGACCAGAATGATTCAAATAAAGTTAATTTGTTCCATTAGAGAAGATCTGTCTGTAAACCTCCAACGTAATAAATAAATGTCAAATTATTTCTACCTTGAGATAAGCCAAATAAACCATGACTAAGTATAAAGGGCATCACTGGAATTGATTTACTGTTTTGGTCCATTCATTGGAACTAAATGACCACCCAACTGAAAGCCGGGTCTATCAGACCATTTAAGAATACAACTATCATCTATAGTATAAAGGGATACATATACACATAGCTTTTTTGGCACCTCACTCAAATGTGTTGTGAATCTACCTTCCCCAAATTTTGTCTGGTTTAGAACATTTTATTTTGCAAGTTTCATAAAAGAAACAACATTCTTTAAAAAGTATTAGAAGAAACATCTTTTGACATAGGTACTAAAATTCTGCCTTAAATTAATCTAGCATGACACTACAAATTAAACGTAACAGATCTGACTAGTTTTCTGAAAAATTTCTTCTTCACTTGATCTTAGCCAAAAGGAAGAGAAGCGATAAAAAATTTCTTATTGTTCTCAAGGTTAATGGCTTGCCCCAGACAGGTAAAATCACCCTTAACACTCACTGCACAGCCATCAGTGGTCAGAGCCAGGTGATGAAGACAGAACTGTATCTGAGTGCTAGCACATTCACTAGCTAATCACCTTTAAATAAAGATATAATTATACAGGCAACCCATGTTCAATGGCATTAAATGCAATATTCACCACGATATGACAACAATTTTAGCCAATCTAATTTTTTGGTCAATCAACAAATATTTAGGAGCAAGGAACTGTATTACAGAATGAAATCATAATTCCCATGGGGGCTAGGTTCTGAAGTCAGCAGGCAAGGTGAAAATGAACATGATCAAATGACCCTAGAATACCCCTTATATCATCCATAAAGCACCATAAACATAGTTTTGTATATTCAACTACACTAGATCTTGAGGACCCCTAAGTAAAAGGAAGGAAGAAAAGCAAAACCAGTATGCACATATCAGTATAGTTCATTCCTTAAGAACTTATTTAATTCTTAGCAAATGGGTATGGGTCAAGTATTCTGAAAGGGTCCTGATCGCCTACAGAGTGTACTATATTCTGTTTTAATATTTAGGATCTATACCCGTAATACAAGTTAATGGATTTGTTTAACACAAGATGGGGGAGGAGAGGAGCAGCAACTTGGAAAGGACTGAGTGTGTCAGATACATCCACAGTCTGGCAGAAATTTAAATGCATACAAGCAATTTTACTGTATTCTATAAGCCCAGCTGCTGGAACTCAAAGAACCTATAGCTGACATGGCATTAACATGTAAAACGTTAATTTTAAGAATGAATATACTTACTTCTACACTTGCATTTCATTGATCAGCCAATAAATACTTAGAGAGCATTTATTATGTGCCACCTATGGGAAAAAACTCAGTTGCTGCTCTCAAGGAGTTTACAGGCTAGTGATGAGAAACCATTGCTAAGTAACACAGCAGAATAATGGACAAATAGTACAATGATGCAGGAAGCAAATTCCTACATCTGCTTGATGGAGGCAGGAAAGGCTTCAAAAAGGAAATAGCAATGAAAAAGATATCCTAGACACAGGGAAAATTTGTATTTTAAAAAAACCAAAAATCTCAAGAAGATAAGAGAATATGGCATGTTTGATCTTCATGGGCTGGAAATGACGGTACATGTCTCACAATATTTCTTCATTAGAAAAAACTTACTACTGGGGTTACAGTGAGGCTTTATAGTAACTAATACGAAATTCACAATATTCTGTATCTGTCAGTTCTGCTTCTTAATTATCCCCACCTATAATCGGGAACTAATTGTGAATAAGGATAGCAATTTCAGGAGAAAAAAGTATTTACCTGAAACTTCTACTTCACCTTTTAAGCCTCAAATGTGTATACCCTTGATTGCCTTTGAAATGACATATGGCCTAATACTGAGTCAGGGTTTAGAGTCGCATCAGGTAGATTTGAGTCCTGGCTCTCACATTTCCTAGCTGTGGGATATTGGGAAAGTTACTTAAACTTCCTAAGCTTCGATTTCCTCATCTACAAAATGGAGATGATACTACTGGCGAGCTTGCAGCACTGTTTGTGAGAAGACGGCCATCTATGAACCAGAAAGCATGCCCTCACCAGACAAGCACTGTGATGAGTGATAGGGATACAAAGAAAAACAAGACCTAGAGTTTAGCGGGAGAGACACTGCTGTAACTTTAAGAGATGCTCTACACAGGAGACCACAGGAGGATTACAAAAGCAAGAATCCATAATATCTGAAAGAGTCACAAAAATCTTCATGAAAGGGATAACCTTTTACACATGGTGAGAAGAGGCCCAGAAAGGTAAACGACATGTCCCAGATCACCCAGCAACTTTAAGACATAGCGTGCTTTCTAGATCTCCACTCAGAGTTCTCTCTTTACTCAATATATTTGCTATCAGTAATTTCCTATGACTAGTCATTAGCCCATGTACCACAGATGAAATTTGTTTTTGTAAGCCACACCCTCTCCTACCAAAAAAGAGGGAAAAATAACCTACAGAAAGAGCATGGGACAATAAACAATAACGGAATGAGGATTCAGGGAACCTGGGTGCACATACCAGTTCTGCCACCAAAGAAGCTAGTGACATGGGGCAAGTCACTCATCTTGCTTTTAGCCTTAATTTCATTGGGTACTATAAAAATATTAAACAAGGAATATATTTAAGCAGAACCATTTTTCAAACAAAAGCTTCCTGGAAGCTCAATGTGCATAGAGGGGGGAAAAAAAAATAGACCTGCTCTGGTTGAAGACAAAATGGGAATGTAAAGCCCTGCCCAAAGAACCTTGCTGTCTCCAGGGGGTGGGCAAAGTATATCTGCAGAATCCTAGGTCACTCAAATAATATTGAAAACCACCGGAGATGACCAGTGGATGACATACTCAATCTTGAATTTCACTGATCTGATAAAGTTCAAAAAAGATTTTAAATGACTGACACAGGATTTTTACTTTGTCAAGAAATAATGACCTTTTAAAAATTATCAGAATTATTTCATAAATGAAAGGATATTTTAGCACCAAAAAAGTAGGAAGAACAAAATATCAAATGAATAAATTTAGCTTTGTTTTATGAAACTACTGGTGGAGAGAAAGTCATTAAAGACCAGTATATTAGAAAATTAGTCCAAAGCATCTCTATTCAAGTTCTAAAATTATGTAACTTCTACTTCTTCGGAGCTCCAATTCTGAGAGAACCAACTTCAAAACTAAGTACTGAGACCATCTTAGGTATATAAAAAACTATTACCACTATTAGGTAAATAAAGTAGGCCAGGGTCATTAAAATAAAAAAGCAGTAAAAACCAGAAAGATAAAAAACAAGTAAATTTACAGTGTCTATAAAACTTCAATCACAAAATGTATATTTTAGTTATTTTAATATTAATATAATTTTCCCCAAGAACTATTAGCATCTATTATAGGCAAAGCAACTTTGAACTTTCAGTGTTTATGTGCCTCTAAGCTATTTCCTATTCTTTACTCCCCTTTGTAGTCAGCATTCAATTTCATCAACCTCATACTTTTGTTTAATAAATCCTGCTTTCTTTTCAAAAGCAGCACAGCACTGAGATATTTCTGAGGATTTATTTCCTCAGAAATAGTTTCAGCACTATTGTTCTCTTTCTTTACATTTCTGCAAAATCTTTCCAACAACCAGAAATTACTACAAGCACTTGTGACCCTCAAAGCACCAGGAAATCTAGCTGGATAATGAGGTAAAGCTATGTTTCCAGGATTACGTAACCTCCCTGAACTCAAAAAGCAATGTGATCTATTGATCACTGCTCCAAGTATTTTTTTTTCATATCTCAATTTAAAATCTTTAAGTTATAAGAATATATTATACAACATCCAGCTAGCTAAACCAAAAGCAATTCTATTATGCAGTTCAAATATTTTTCGGCTAAAGAAAATTTTGAGACCCAAAGACCTTTATCTCCCAAACCACTAAATATTCGTTACCCAGTAAACCTTTATAAGAGTTTCAGCTTCATGTTTATTTTCCATTCCTGACACTGCACATAACATATTCTAGGCAGATCTTACATCTATATTTTAACAAAACGTTGTGTCAGATTCCTGACAGGTCCATTCCAACTTTATTTTAGCCTACTCACACTTTAAAGCAATTTTTCTTAGAAATACTCTCAATAAGACAGGGAAGAAATAACCAGTAATCATCATTTCTAAAATTGCAAACTCATTATCATTAAGCCTTCTCTTTCTTGGGAAATAAAGATAATTCCATTAACTTTCAAACACTTTTCACCAAATTTAAAAAAAAAATACTGTGTCCTCTATATTCTCCCTTGTATAATAACATAATGTTTGCTGCATGAAATATAAAAAAGGTAGAAAGACAAGCAATGTGAATCCTCTCTCACACTTTTAGTTTCTATGTACTGATTCCTTAAAATAGCCATCAGTAAGTAAAGATTATATTTCCTGGTGAATTAAATCTGCAAAAAACCACGTTCTATTTTAAGATATCTTTCGGATATCTTGTAGGTTCAGGGATCAAAGGGATGCTCTAGCTGGAACCAAACCAAAGTGCTTCAGAAGGCAACACCGTTAAGTCACACAATGATTAGGTTTAAATAAAATGATCAAAGACAACATTTACTGAAAAACTAAGTCACATCTGTCCTTTAAAGCACACATACATTTACAGAAACCTAATAATTCATATATTTCCTCGTAGATATCACAGAACTTTGGACCATCACCCCTGTACCAAGTCTTTCCAAATGATATCTTCCAGGTCTGTTTCCAAAAGGCACCTGAAAGCCAAGAAAGCCTTCGTCCCCTGTCACTTTCATTTGAAAAGAAACTGGGTACAAAAAGTTGGTTTCAGCTAATTCCTTGTGCTCTGTCAGTCAGTCCAAACCTGTCACTGCTCCCAGTCCTCAGTGTCTTAGGGAATATTTGCGTCCTGACTACATTCTGGCCACTTATCCCTCTGGTAATATCACTCTTACAAAAAAGGCTGCCATCTCTGACCACTCAGACAAGGGTTGTGAAACGGAGGTAGCTCAAATATTCAGAACAATAATAAAACACAGCCTCTCTCTATTTAAAGCTCCTGGCTGAGCAGCAAAGCCATGTCAACTGCAGATCCTCTTCTTTTCATTCCCAATACAATCCTTAGTGGTTATACAGAAATGAGACCACCTCTTAACAAGAAAGTCTCCTTCCTTTCTTCGATGTCAGGAAGCAAACACAGTTTGACAAACACAGAAGGGGGAATCACAAATCGAGCGAGGAGTCTGGCTTAAGGGGAGATCAGCCCCAATGGAAAAGCCCAACTCAGATGGCCTTTACAGTTCCGTTTCCCTAGTTGACACATTATTAAAACCAAATATACATATTAATTTATGGGGGAATAAAAGAGGGATCCCAGGAGGCAGTATAAAAAATAAACCACATTATTAATATATACAAATAGGCACAAATACACACAAAGGAAGTGCAATATCAGGGCTTTCATTGGCTCTAGATTATATCTTTCATTCCACGTTAATATATGCAGAAAGGAAAGTTTTCTACCAAAATAAAATAGGTTTAACATTATGCTGAACATGCAATATTCATAAATATCAAATGCCTTCATTAGACTTAAGATTTTCTTCCCAAATTTAAATTTTCTCCCGCTACAGCCTCTAAGATCTCATTTCCCTGTCATGGAGGTTCATGTCTGCACTTTAGAGCATACGCAGAAGTCACCACCTGATTTAGCAGTCAGGCTGCACACACTGGAGCTCTCGTTTTCAAGCACCTTTGAAGACAGAGTGATATTTAATACTAAATATAAGCAGTCTTTTCATCTTACACTGTAGAATAATTGCTTCCTACTTCAGAACCATAGCACGAGTTATCGTCTCTGACTTGCTCTCTAAATGCTATGACCAGCATGGAAAAAAATGACACCGAACATTATGGGACTCCTCAAGGGAGTTAGAGCTTTCCTAACTCCCAAAAAGAAATTATGGCTACTCAGACATAGCACAAGGAGATGCAGCATGAGAAATGACGTATGTTATTGGGCTCTGGTTCTAGGAAATCATTTCTACTCAACCAACATCCTCAGAATGCAGACACCGAACACTTGTCAGTGGCAAACACATCAGATAAGAATCATAGCTGCATGTGGACGGTGTTTATATTAATAATTGTACATATGTATTTGAGGAAAACTACATACATATTTGCTAAAGATTATTGTTAATGGAATGCAGTGAAGGTGGGAGATACAAATGCTGTTCACCTAGATTCTAGGAGCTGAACTGATGCTTTCAAAGTAATTTATTATCAAGTTGGGTTCACACAGCCTATCTACCTAAAGATGACAGGGATGAAAATCCTATCAGGCCTGGCCCACAGAATCAATTGTCTTTTATATTTAATAGACACAAAATAGAACGGGAAAAGGTGGTAGGGGTAAGTCAGGAAAAGTTCATTGGGCTTTTTTCCTCCTGCATCACAGAGGAAACAAAAGAATATGAGAAAGTAAATAACAGGCCACATGAGCCTAAATCCAATTAGAATGTCATGATATACAAATAAATATAAAATGCACAGTGAAAAGAAGAGGATTTAAATTTCACTTCAAATTACAAATACTGCTTTTGTCAAAACATAAAATTCCTTTGTCAATTACATCTTAATAGAACCAGGAAAAAATATTTGCATATAAACACTTACTTTTGCTTGTCTCTTGTTTGCTTCTCTTCTGGCTTCCCTTTCTTTCAGTCTTTTCTCCTATACGAAGAAGGGGAAAATCAGTAACATATAAACTTCTGTTAGGTGTTAAACAGGCTACATATTCATTACAGCTTTATTTCTTAAAGCCAGCTGATACATGACATTCATTTCTCAATATTTACCGAGTACCCACTATGGGATTGGCACATATTTTATCTTCTAAAGAAAGATAAAGCAAACACTTCATGATGCTGATGTAAGAATTATATAAAATAACATACATAAGTGGTAAGCATAATGTCTGATATATGAGTGGTACACAATCAATGTTGGCTACTAGAAGAAAAAAATGCAATAATGACCATTTCCTTAGTCTCCTAAAAAAAAATGCTCACTCTGGGGGTTCTTGGGAAACTGGCTATGTTTTCTCAAACAAAAAACATTGGATGGCATTCTTATATAGAATGTTATATTATTTTATTAAACTGTTTTTGTAATTTCCCCCTTAGCTTTCCACTGATCACGAAACAGGTAGAAAAATGCAACACCAAGATTTTTTAAATAAGAAAAAATATGTGTGATATTAAAATCTTAAAAATGGCAATATTGGAATGAATGCTGCTTTAAATTAAAAAACCTATCTTCCTCTCCAAAATAAAAGTGTTAACAATAAAAAGGCTATTCTCAATCCTAAGTACATAGCTAACAATTTATATATATTTTTAATTTTGATGAATTACTAGGTCGATGTAAAAAGTGAATAGATAGAAAATATTTTTTTCATGAATATGAAAATGCAATCATGATTCACTATTACATTAAACACATATTAACATGCAAATGAACACATTTCTAAGTCTGGGCACTCCGTTACCATTATGCTTTATAGAAATGACTTTCTCCAGATTTAAAAACCAATGCTAATCCATACTCTGAAGACAGATCTACCTGAGGCTACTCTGTTGCTTAAACATCAAGACAACAGGAATTGCTACTATACACCGTGTCTACCTTTATAGAATCCCTCGTGACAAAGTGATAACATAAAGTCTCAAAGGGCATTAAATGCTAATTAATTCAAAGAGGAAGGGAGTTCACAGAGCTCACAGATTCAGTTTCTGTAGCTTCAGATTGCACAGCAAGAAAGCCAAATTCCAAGTAAAACTAAAAAATTCCATATTCAGCTGGGCGTGGTGGCTCATACCTATAATCCTAGCACTCTGGGAGGCCAAGGCAGGAGGATTGCTTGAGGCCAGGAGTTTGAGACCAGCCTGAGCAAGAGCAAAACCCTGTCTCTACAAAAAATAGAAAAATTAGCCAGGTGTGGTGGTGCATGCCGGTAGTCCCAGCTACTTGGAAGGCTGAGGCAGGAGGATCCCTTGAGCTCAGGAGTTGGAGGTTGCAGTGAACTATGATGATGCCATTACACTCTAGCCCAGGCAACAGAGAACAGAGTGAGACTGTCTCCAAATATAAATTCAAACAGCTACTGTGTACGTGTCACACCCCTAAAGTAACAGATGTTTTGTTTTGTTTTTTTACCCCAGGTGCCCCAGCCCTCAGCTGCACCCAGCCACCAGCAGTGGGCTGCAGGCCCAGAACCACAGGCCCAAGTAATACATGTTAAATTATTCTGTTTCTGTGATCATTATTCTTTTTTTCCTACAGCTTTGGAGAAAATGGGTAGTACACTCCAACTTCCAAATAAAACATGCAACTAACAGGGCAGGTAAAACTTAACATACAATTATATAAGAGAAATATTCTAAAGATTACTTTGAAGTTCCAGAAATCAAGATCAGGCAAAGGAAAAGTAAAGATGAAGAAAAGAAAAACTCAGAAAGGTTTTGGTTTGCTCATTGTCAAAGAGCTTAGTTAGAAAGAGACTGATCTCAAACCTGGGTTTTCATGTGCCACATCCAGTTAGTTTTTCCAACACATTCTTAATGATAAAAATGTTAGGGCTTGGGTTTTAAACATTAACAGATGAGACTTCAAAAACAGAAGAAAATAACAACTACTATTATTTTAGTAAGCAGCCAATTAATGTAATAGTTACTAGCAAACTATCGCTGAATTGGTTTTCTAATGAGATTCTGCCACTAAAATAAAATAATGTGAATGTTTCTTTAGGTTGCAGGAAAAATAAGTTAATGGGTGGCAGTTTCTAAATAATTTGTATGTAATTTCTTAAAAGTTGGCACCAATTACTGATTTTATTTAAGCATTAGCAGACTACAAAATACATGAAAAGTAGCAAAATACTTTTTAAAAATTTTAATAACTGATTGTAATTATGCTTAGTTTGAGAGTTGGTTTTAGCCTGAGATACACGTATTTGTAATTTTATCTCCCTTCTCTTTTCCCTCAAAAATTTTCTCTGCTTTACATACTAAAATTAAGCATAACAGTATTTTATGTTATTCTACAAAAAAAACATTATCACTTTCAAGTGTTTTGTTGCTTAAACTAATTTTAAGGCTATAGCTATAGAAAACATCAAAAGACTACAGAGAATAAAATTGTTTTATTGTACTTTCATAAAATTTTATTTGTCCATTAGTACATTATTACTATTATTATTTCCTTACCAACAGTAATAGTCCAGAAGTAAGTATTAACAATATTCTAGGCATTTCACACATCAATTTGTTTTTTAAATCTATGTAACAGAACTTGTAAGGTATTATTATTCCCATGATATAGATGAAAATGGAAAATCAAAGTAACTAAGTAATTTGCCTGATGTCAGGGTCTGTGGAGCTCAAGTCCTCACTCCCTCAACTCTAGCACACCACACACCACATTCCTCCATTAGAACATTAGATATTTAGCTTTATATAGTCATACATAGCATTCTTATCTTATTAATATGTTTTAGGCAAATGTTGCCACTTCTTTCATAAGTAGCAATAGTCTGTTACCATATGGGTCTTTCATCCTGATAGCATTTTTTTCCTGACAGCATTTTTGGACATTACTTAATTTTTGCCAGTCTCCTGCACAGAACAGATAATTGGCCACATTTAACAGTCATACAAATTTTTGTCGTAATTATTCAATAACTGGCCTTCTCCCAACACATTAGTGTATCCAAAAATGGCATTCAAAGTTGAAAAGAATAACCTTGATATGTTTACAACAAAGACAACCTTTCTATACAAGTAAACATAATCTCCACGCTGGGGATTTTTAGTTAGCCATTTTAACCACAGCAGAAAAAACACACTGACAATTTTCTATCTCTACTGAATTCCAGTATTAATTCATTATAGTCACTAAAGGATATTTTAAATTTCAGTTTTCAACTGGCTATCAGAATCTACATGCATGCAAATGAGATAATTTTCCCTTTTATGTTTTCTACCACAAGTCTCAGCCAGAGGAGGAATATCCAAAGACTTCTGCAACATGAACTGAACATGCCTAAGACATGAAGCAGAAATGCATTAAAGACAACAAACTTTCAATACTGGGTAAAACAAAAGGGAAATAATTTGAAGTAAAGCATTAGAAAACTTTTTTTTCTTTTTTTTTTTTTTTTTGAGACAGAGTCTCACTTTGTTACCCGGGCTAGAGTGAGTGCCGTGGCATCAGCCTAGCTCACAGCAACCTCAAACTCCTGGGCTTAAGCGATCCTACTGCCTCAGCCTCCCGAGTAGCTGGGACTACAGGCATGAGCCACCATGCCCGGCTAATTTTTTTGTATATATATTTTTAGTTGGCCAGATAATTTCTTTCTATTTTTAGTAGAGACGGGGGTCTCACTCTTGCTCAGGCTGGTCTCGAACTCCTGACCTCGAGCGATCCACCCGCCTCGGCCTCCCAGAGCTAGGATTACAGGCGTGAGCCACCGCGCCCGGCCGAAAACTTTTTTTTCTTATCTGAAAAATCTATGTTAGTACTTTGTCCGCAAAGAGCCAATAATATCCCTTAGTCTTTAAATAGAAGCACGGAAAACAGGAAGTAGAATTACTGTAATTCAAATGTATAAATGGATATAAGGAAGACAGTATATTCTCTGCAGTAGAAAAAAACTTTTTTTAAAGAAGGTTTATGACAAGACATAAAGATAAAAGGTTGGAGTACAATGACTCGAGAGGGAAAATACAATTGAATTTTATTAGATTCAGTAACTGAGGCCTACCCCTCTCCAAATTATGTGTGGTTCAAATGCTTTAAATTCTTTATTTTTCCTATCTTTTAAGGGCATATTGATACCAAAAGCTATTTTATGCCACAAAAAGAGCAAAAATTTATCTTTAGTTCTGCCATGCTACGAATGATTAAGTAGAAGGAGAGCATGAAATTCAATAATGAAAATCAGGTTCACAAGGGACAGAAAAACAGAAAATCACATTTCAAGGTACAAAATATTGTCTTTCTAGATATTATACTTCTTTTGGTTTCTCACACACTATAGGTCTTTAGCTTCCAGAAAAGAAAACACCATGAAATATGAATTTCATGAGCAGTCAGGACTATGCATTTAACCCTTTTTCATTCTACAGTGGTGCTTGAAAATTTGTAGATTTGGAAATACAACTCATTTTTCAGGTGGTTATGGAAGTACAACCCATTTGAACAAGTCTCAGGCAACTATGTCAGTCTGGTAAGGAACCGAGTCCCCAGCTATCATCATACAGGGAAGAAGAGGACATTCATCCTTCTTCAGTATACAAAAGACTCCTTTATTCAGGGAAGAAAACTGGATCAACAAAAGTGAATAAAAAATGAGAACTCTAAGTCCTAAAGATAACCCCTGCCATCTTAGAAAAAAATTCCAGTAAACCTAACTCCTTCCCAGGAACTCAACACAACAAGGTTGTTTGATTTGTTATCTATTCTACAGAGTTCTGCTTGAACAACATAAAAAAGTAGTCTTATACATCTGTAACACTATTAATATAACAAGGATATGAAGACAGGGAGGAAAAAACTGACACGGAAACATTGTTTCACTAGTTAATTCCTTTCAATATTTACTGAGCTATTATGTGCCAGGCCACGTGGTAGATTCTGGATATACAGTAATGGGCAAAAGAGACAAAGACCAGCCTCCCGGGGCCTTTGCAGTCCATGATTTAATGCTGTCAGACTCCTTGATTGCACTGGCACCAAACTCTGCCCCTCAACCCCAGTCTCCAACTACTCACCATCAGTCTAAACCAGTCTTCCTCTCTAACACCATACGGTATTTAAGAAAAAGATTCCACAAACAAATAAAAATAGAGGTAATAAACAGCTCAAAGACTTGCCACACAAGTGATGGAGAAGATCTATGCAATTTTGAATATTTCTCTCATTTTTGATGCTGCATATAAAGAAGGCCCGAACATCAAGACGTTGAACTGAATGGCACTAGGTCCCATAAGCTCGTGAGAAGAACAGAAAGCTCCCCACACAAACATCTCTAAATTATAGAACAAAGGCTTTGTAGTAACAAGCTGGCCCATTTTTTAACAATCAACCTGGTTGTGACAGTGCTAGGAAGGGCTGAAACTGGAAGAGAATAGAGTTGTCTAGAAAAGGTTCTTTTTTCCTTTCATGTAAATAAGCTTTACTCACAATATCTATTTTAGAATTAGGCACCGGATGTTTAGTTCCCTTGCTCTCAAGATGACATTTCTGGCCTTATAATTTCATAAGACTATGTGAGCCAGTCCAGTCCCTGACATTACCTTAGACTCTTAAATGGCCATTGCTACTGAAAAATGGATTCTGGTACTACTATCTGTACCTATATCGCTATGCAATAAACATTCAGGGAAACATAATAATAGTATGGAGTCCTAAACTATACTACTAACCCTAGTGCTTATTTTATCCTTAAATTTATTTGAGACTAATGATTTTGCTCTGGAAACATGAAAATTTTCCATTATTTGTCATTCCTTCTTTAAAACCCTGCACTCCTATCATCATCCTCTACCTTTTTATTCACTGCTGCAGAGTTACCCTGCTGTAAGAGATGTCTCAAGGTTGAAGACAAGTAGCAACACAACTGAACAGTTGAAAACACAGTCTATAGCGTAACAAAGACCTCAGTAAGAACCTCAGGGCTATTCGCAGGCTCTGTGGGGTCTTGGACACCTTACCTGACCCTTTGAAGTCTTAGTTTTATCATCTGTAAAAGGAGGCTAGTTCACTTATTTTAGAATTGTTAGCAGGTAGTATGAGGGTACACACACTTAAGTGTAGGGTCCAGTTAAGTAACCGCTACTTGTTATTGTTAACATTTTTTTTTATTTTAGCATATTATGGGGGTACAAAAGTTTAGGTTACGTATATTGCCCTTGCCCCTCTCCCCGAATCAGAGCTTCAAGCGTGTCTGTCCCCTAAACAGTGTGCATCGCACTCATTATGTATGTACACACCCATCCCCTCCCCCCGCACATCTGCTTGACACCCAATTAATGTTATTCCTAAATGTGCTCTTAGGTGATGATCAGTGAAACCAATTTGATGGTGACGTTAATATTCTTGTTAACACTATTCCCAAGACTACTGCTTTCTTCTTTCTTGATTATCATACAAATTTTTGATTAAGCCACCTGGATTCCATGTCAAATTAATTCTGTGCCAACAATAAAACATACAGATTTCCTCAAATGTCCCTTTAATTCTTTCTTAACTTTCTGATGTTCATGCTGATAGTAAGTGGAACCCACAGAAATAGTACACCATCTTTGTAAGCAGTCTCGAGCCACGTCTTGACTTGTTTGTTATCTAAATACACATTCTGATATGGAAAAAACACTCAAAGCAAATAACATAATGAATTGTTTCCCTCTGTTCTTAGCTGTGATAGCAGATATTATCACCTTAAATACAAGTCAACTTTCAGAACTATGAATGATGATACATACCACAGAGCAGATTTTTCACACCATTAAAGTAAAAACCTTTCAATGATGAGATAAACACAGCCCATCTTTCAACAGTTCTGATTGAATTATCAGAAAATACATTGTTTCCATGCAGAAGTAGTGCTTTTGCAATTAACTAATTTACTAATGGGTTCATATGCAAAAATTATAGTTTCTGCTATGTTTGTATTTCTGATGAATGGTTTCAAAAGGTTCTGCAGAAAAAAATAAAAGTAACAGGTGTACTTAAGTACAGCTAACTGTCAGGCAAAGGTGAAAATTGGAATGGTCTCAGAAGAAAACAGTGCTTAAAGGCTGCAATGAAAACTCATAACAAATAAAGCTAAGTGACCTAAAGCAGTTACAGAAGGAACTCTGAAGTCCAGAATATTAGCTATGAATTGCGGCAAGGGGGCAGGTGAGTTCTACTCCCAGTGATGCCATGAAACTACACAGGTTTTGTTTTTGTGCTGTAAGCCAGTTAAAATCTTTATTTATACCTCTTATATCCAAAGAAATTGAAATCAGTATGTTGAAGAGATGTCTGAACTCTCATGCTCATTGCAACATGATTCACAATAGCCAAGATATGGAAACAACTGAAGGGCCCATCAATGGAACAATGGATTAAATGAATGTGATACATACACACAATGGACTACTACTCAGCATTAAATAAGCACTGGTCATAGGGTACAAAGTTTCAGTTAGACAGGAGTAAGTTCTGATGATCTATTAAACAGCATGGTGACCATGTTAATAATAATGTATTGTACATTTCAAAATATCTAGAAGATGATTTTAAATGTTCTCACCACAAGAAGTGATAAATATTTGAGGTGATGGATACGTTAATTGGCCAATTTGATCGCTGCACAATGTATGTGTGTTACAAAACATCACATCATACGCCATAAACACATACAACTATTATTCGTCAATTAAAAACATAGAACTTGAAAATAAAGTAAAAAATAAATTTAAAAAATCTTTATACCTCGGTTTTATGAAACTTTAAGACAAAGATATTTACTTGAACCACAGTAGAAATTATACAGCTTTCAAAATTTGGCAGATGAAAATATGAGTCGAGGGACAGGTGAAACAGTATGGAGGAAAAACAAAGGGACAAAATGAGCACCTGAGTCCCACATTACAAAGAGTACATATCCAAAACTATGATTCAAGGCGATTAACTTTTAAAAGCAGGAGGAAACTACTTTCAAACAGAATCATTAAGACTAAATTCACTTACATATTAACTATCTTATCTTTTCAAAGCAAAAATATAATAAAAGTATTTTGAACATGCTAGAAAAAAATTTCAAAACCTATGAAACCTTCTAAAATTGATATACATTTAAAAAAATGTGTCAAATACAGAAGCATGTAATAGGTTTTGCGGAGTTTTCTTTTCACAAGGAAAATTCTTTCAGGCACATCCATTATTCATAATCTTTTGTCAAAAATTTCTTTACCTTTTTCTATCTTCCTGAAGTAAAGCTTACCCCTAGACCCTAAGTATTTTCAATATTCTTTGGGGACATAATATATTCTTCTCAATATACTTTCATAGAAGTAACAAAATTATGAGTGACAGTCTTATGAGTGAAACATAATTACATTTGCCCAAGGCAAAACCTTATGCTAGAACAATTGTCATTATATTAATATACTCGATTAGGAAAAAAATTCAACTTTAAAACCAATGTGTTCAGGTAAAACAAAGCAAAATAATCTGTGCAGGATTAATATATTTAGTTTTTAAAGTAAAATTTTAATAACTATTAAATGTAAGTGAACAAGGAAGAAGTCTTTTCATCAAGCAAAACAAGCAACCGGATTTGTCAGGGAGAAAAAAATTACAAATTAAACTTTCATTTTCCAAACAGTAAAGGATAATTTCACTCTCATGCCTTAGTTAAATCTATAGAGCCAAAGGATCTCATTGATTGTCTGGGATTAACTCCCATTCCTGCTCCCTCATTTTTCAGATTAGTTAAGTGTAATCCAAATTGGTGGCTGGTAATACAAATTGGATTAATGCCATATTCAAGACTCAAGTACAGGTATATTCCACAATAAAGTCCACCAGTCTTCCCAAACACCACTGTTTCACTATGCCAAATGTTAAAACTTGCCATTGAAGAAAATGTCTGGTGTCTTCTGGGCAAAAGTCTACCCCAAGACAGCTTGCTGCATGACTGATCTGAGCACCAGTACTGTGTCTTAATATTGTAATAAACTAATTCCAAAAGTGTTCACAAACGTAATATGTTCCCTAACACACACAAATATGTATGTGTGTAAGTAACAATTTTACTGAGGAAAATACCACAAAACCAATCATGTAAGTATCAAGTAGAATTAACATTAAAGTTGATTAGAGAGAACTATTCCAGTTATTTACTTGTGCTTTTCTTCAGGCTACATAGTATTTTCAAACTATTTGGAAGGTATGTCACAGGCTGCCTTGTGCAGAACATGCCTATTTTACATAAAATAGTTGTTAATTCATTTTTAAAAACACTTTGACTCTTAGTCTCAGAGGTACTGACTTCAAAACCAGGAGTATATAAAGTTCAAGAGATTTCTCTCTCAACTTGTCAGCCCAGAACTACTCTGTTCAACCTTGCTGTGAGACAGTCATGGAAACAGTTTAAAAATCATATGCTATATTTTAACAGTGGTAGAAAGGAAATGATTTAAAAGATTGAAAATGGAAAAGGGTAGAACAATCTACTTTTCATGTAAGAAAAGGAGAAAATAATATGTATTCCTATTTACTCCTATCTGCATAAAGAAAGTAAAAGGATACATTAAAAATAAAAGTAGTTAGCTGTTGGTGGAGGTATGAGTAAGACAAATATAGGCAGAAGCAAGACTTCAATACCTAAGTACTTTTTTATCATCTTGATTTTAGAACAATGAGAGTACATTATTCATTCAAAAACATTAATTAAAAAAACAGAGGTACGAACAGCTTTTCTGCAGTGACAGCATATCCACAGTAATCTTCCTGAGGTAGAGGGACCAATGTTTGTTAGTTTTTTTTTGTTTTTTTTTTTAAAAGAGACGAAGCTTCACTATGTTGCCAGGCTGGACCGCAGTGGCTATGCACAGGTGCGATCATAGCTCACTACCATCTTGACCCCCCTGAACTCAAGTGATACTCCTGCCTCAGCTTCCCAAGTAGCTGGGACTATAGGCATCAGCCATCACGCCTGGTAGGACCCATGTATTTTAAATATTCTACCTTCACGGTTTAGACCAGAGCCTAGCACATGTACAATGTATAACACATACAATTAGCCCCTTTGAAATTAACTTTTTAACAGTTTCAGAAACAATATTCTACAATCTGAATACAGTAATAACTTCCACATGGGGGAAAGAGAAGGCAAGGGAAAGGAAGAGGAATTTTTATTTTAGGTAAATTCTTCCTATTTCTTCTACTGCTGGCTACAACTTAGAAATCATAAAAGATGAAACACTCTTATGCTTAATCTTCCCCTGAATAAATACTCTTAAGTAGACTTCAAGCTGAAACATGACAAGTAGCTGATACTCTTAAAGATTTTAAAAAAATTTTAATGTCAAATTTCGATTTAAGTACTGTACTAAAAGCAGCAATGCAAGAAATATTTAGTTCTCTCATTAACATAAATATCCAACAATTGCAACCAGTATATTTCAGGTTCATTTATTCTCCACATCTCTGGAATGGTTTTTGCAACATTCATCTTCATCCCTGAAGCTATCTTCAATATCTACTTTTGCTTGTTCATCAAATGCTACTGTGAAGCTGCATCAAATCTTAAAAGATATGAGAATTGCTGCTATATTGAAAAAAAAGGTGTACTGGTCCAAGAAAGGTCAAACAAAAGTGAAAAATGAAAAGAATCCTTCTCAGGATGTAGTTAAATGTCTACATCCAAAGGCTTAAAAGGTTCTTGACATAGAATTTAATATTATGGCAGTCATTTACAAGTATGACATTGTGTCACTCTGAAATCACTGTCTCAAAGCCATGCTAAAGAAAGTTCTGTATGAATATAGATCTGCTTTATTTCATTAATTGATTCTTTTATCTAATGAAATGTCTGCTTTTAGGGAATTTAGTAGTAGAACACTACAGTACCTTACGTGACCACTATCTCAAGGGTATTAGAAAACTGCCAAATTTAAGGCCACCAGGACACAAACTTATTTACATGGAAGTACTCCCTCTTATAAAGTTTCCATTTTTTTACTAAAATACATTTAATCTTGTATCTATTAGCAAAATCAAGGCTATGGGAAGAAATTTAACTATTAAGTTGAATCTGGAAACAACGCCAATCTTCTCCAATGGGTGAATGGTGAAACAAACCTTGGTATATCCCTATCATGAAACACTACTCAATAATAAAAGGAATGAAGTGTTGATACATACAGCTTGGATGAATCTCCAGAGAATAATGCTGGATGAAAAAACCCAATTCCAAAAGGCTACATACTATAATGTTTTGTATATAGCAGTCTGGTAATACCAAAATTATAGAAATGGAGATCGTAGGATCTTCTACAAGTAAAATTACAATTATCTCAAAAAAAACCAACAACAAAAAACTTTATAACAATAAAAAACCCACTAATATTACTTGGGTCACCTCAATTAAAGGCAGATTTAGGTTACATTCTCAGAAACCAGCCAGCATACAAAGACACCCCCAATAGAAGGACAAATGCAACAGATAAAAGGACAAAATAGCCACAGGGGAAAAAAAGTGTCAGAGAAAACAATGAAGAAAGTAATATGCTTGTAATGAATAGTTAATGATTATTTAGATATATTCAGACATACACTAACTTTCACTCAGTATTAATTCAAGATGGAAAGCTTACCCGATGCTTTGCCTTAATTTTCTTCCTGTATTCTTCTTTGTCAAATTTGTCCTCTTCCTGAAGTCTTTCTTTTGCTTTATCTAAGTTGATACCGCCAGTGTCATCTTCCTCATTATCCTTTGTGACAGATCTTTGCATTTGTGGCCACTGCTGAACCAACTACAGAGAGAAAAAAGGTAAGTGTCAGGCAGGAAACAGGGAACACTACTTCCTTTTGTAGGATAGTTCTTAAATGGTCCCTACACCAACTTTCTGCCTTACAACTTGTGTTTCTTAAACTTTCTAACAAACTTCATAACTAAAGTCAGCAAGCCACAGAAGAGACGGTCCCAGTCAGGGTAAAGTAATGCTGCCATAGCCAATGACAAGAGGATTAAAGGCAACTTTCACGAATAACTTGGAGAAGGTAGTTGTGGAATAGAAATGCTTCAACACCTTCTTGAATAGCATTCTTAGTATCCTGCTCTCCAAAGGACTCAGCTGAAAATTACCTGCACAGAGCAGGACCCAGACTAACATGCACCTGCTTGGGGCCACTGTGGCACCTTATGTGTATCTCTACCACATATCCCATGGCACTGTGTTGATTCTCCTATTTCCCTTAGAATTAACCTCCTACAGGGAAGCTGTATATCTTGTTCATTTATCCTCAGAGCTCAACACAGTACCTCGCACATATTAAAGAGGAGCTCAAAATTGATCACTGAATCACATATCAGCCAGTATTACACACAAGAACTCAAGTAACCAAATGTAAAGGAGAAAATTGGTTTGTGTTTCACGGGCCTGCTCAAAGCCACATGATTTACACATACAGTTTATGATAAGGAACAAGGTAATCTAGAAGAGAGGGCACTGATTTTGGAGTCAGGGGACTTGGCTAAATGTCCTGGCTTTTTTGCTAGTCTACTGCATAATGCTGAATACATTACTTAATCTTTGGATCACTGTGTCCCATCCCGAAAAATAAAGAAGTCTGACTTAATGATTTCCAGGTCTAACATTATATAGCTCTACAGACTATTCAGATAAGAATGACACTCTTATTTTATCTAATAATCGGTTGCCAGGAGGATTTAAATAGCTGCCACTGTTTTAGAAAGACTGCTAATTAACCTGCAGGCAAATGGAAATTATAGACACACACATCACAGGCATTGATGCCTCCTCTCTCACTCTAGTAGCCACCACAGCCTTTCTTGAAGATGAGATTCCTTTAGAGCCTCAGCTTTTGGCAACCAATGGGGGTGACAAATACTACAGGGGCAGCCAGGCTCGCAGTCACTGACCCTAAAGAAACAGTGACAGGGATCAATTCTAACAATAAGAATATCATCTGTTCCTCGGACTCCTCATCCCTACTGCTATCACAGAGGGAATGGAGTTTCTTTCAGAGCTTTAGGTCAGAAGTTTCAGGATGGCTCACAACAGCTCCTATCAGCAATAAGCATACACTGAAACATTTCATAGTTAAGGATTCACACTCACCCTGGAGCTAATTGGTATAATCTGTGCAGTTAAACTTAGCAGCACACTAAGGAACCTCATTACACTAAGAGCACTCATCTTATTTTACAGTGAACACCAGATGTCGTGTGACTATTCTAGATTAAGCCTGCTTCTCGAGTGTTGACCTCTTTTTAGAAATTTTATAAAGATTCATTATCTATTACTTACATAGGCTTCCTCTTCAACTTCCAGCACCTTTGAATTGTACACCCTTTTGTTACTTTCCATCATTTACACCCAAATTTTCAACTTCAAAATTAAAAAGAAACCTATTCCATTGGATATAGACTTAAGCAGCACTTATATTAGTGATGATGAAATGTGACACATTATAGCCATGTAATGTAACTAGAAAAACTCAGTTATTTTATTGAGATAGATGCTTCATTCAATAAATCTGAGGGGTTATGTTACGTACTGTTCTAGGTGCTGGGGATATTATAGTAAACAAAGTCCACAAAATACCTTCTCCTTATAGAGAAGTGGAGTGGCAGAAATTGACAAGAGTCAGATATAAACTAAAGTCACAAAATGACTCAAGTGCTATGAAGAAAAATAACGCAGGGTGAGGGAAATGAGATTACAGTGGGGGTAAGGTGTTGTGTGCTATGTTAGGATGTTCAGGAAAGCCTGTGGGCTGGTGAAATGAGGCTGAGATGATATTCGGAAGATCTGCTATAACCACTAACTAGTCATCACTCCCTAGGTAAGTCACATAGCATTCTGGATCTATTTCATCATTTAAAAATGAAGAGAATTGTTATGTAATAGAGTGACTTTTCGTAAGTAATCACTGAGTGGTAACCCCTTCCCTACACTATACGTATGTATTTACAGTAAGGTCAAGGTAAAGGTGAGATGAAAACTAGGCACCTAGGTGTCTGTGATCACTTTACAGCAGAGAAGACCCTCCCATATCCAGCATAGCAAGAAACATGCAAGTACAGCATCTAAAATTGAGGAAGTGCAAAGCAGAGATTTTTTTAGAGTCAAACAAAAGCAGCCATGGCAAGTAGCTGTGTTAGTATTCTTGTATTTGCTCCTGCAGAACAGATTGATAAATACCATGATGAGAAAATCTTATCTATAAAAACAGAATTTAGAAAGTTCAAAACCAACTCTGTGTTGGTAACACCAAGAAGTATCTCAGTTTATTGCCAATGAGGCATCCTTCTTCACAGCTGCAGAGCTGATGAAATGCCTACAGTAACAGCAAAAGGAATGGTCCAGCATGCTGTAGAGAAACATTTACCCCCTCATTACTGAATATAAGTCACCAAGGAAGTCAAACTCTTCATGATCCTCAGAGTGTACCCCTGAAATAAAGCATTTACAGAATC
Organism: Lemur catta; assembly: GCF_020740605.2. Taxonomy (NCBI): domain Eukaryota; kingdom Metazoa; phylum Chordata; class Mammalia; order Primates; family Lemuridae; genus Lemur; species Lemur catta. The sequence continues at coordinate 29,986,756 of NC_059134.1, forward strand.
TTACCTCCCCTTCATCAGTAAATGTTACTTTCTTATTCACTTTGAAATTTCTCTTCATTACTTTTTTTGCTTCTGCAACTTTGGTCACTTTTTTCTTGACACTGGATTTAGAAGGTTCTTTCTTCTGTGTGAGAACATATAAAAAACACAGATGATTAGGTAAATGGTTGCCTTAAGTTAACAATTTAATTCTGGCAATATACTTTCCAAAACTGAGTGCAATTATTGCCCACTGGCTAATAAGAAGCATCAAAAACACTGTCCGGAAATCAAACTATACTTATTAACTAACAACCCCTCCCAAAACTCAAGAGTTTTAAGTATAAATAGGAGGAACAGTAGATATAACCTTCACATTTTCTTCTATTACTAGAACTGTCCCATCTGATGATACTGAAGCACCAGAAATTACATAATAATGTAATAATTGGATATAAGATAAATAAAGCTATCTTTCAGATAAAATATGACCTTATTTTAAAATTTCCAGTTGTAAATTTAAACTTTTAGACTAGGAAATGTATACTTGGAAAACAAAATGACTGTAATACATTGTGTGCAACTCAACATTCTTCCTCTAATAATTTACTATATGAACACTGCAATTAAGCATGTCCAAAGGTATAATGGAATAAAAGAATATGCTGATTCAGACCTAGCTAATGGCCTCAATCCACTACAGCAAGATATTAAAAATTCAAAGTCACTGCTTACTTACGCTAAGTGAATGTTGAGTGAACAACCTGAGATGGGGCATAGAAGAGATCATAGCATAACCTGCTTTAAGAAGTAACTCATGTTTGAGAAAGAGTTGGATTTTTCTCCTTGAATCAGAGCCAGTAGTACCATTGGTGGTACTTAGTTAACTAATCTAATGCAGCTTATATTAGAATGAGTAGGAGTCTTTGGTGTAGTAGGTATGAAAATGGATTTGAGCTCAAGTTCTACCACTTTTAAATTGTGCACAGGCAAGTTACCTGACCTTTTGTTTAGTTGTAAACTGAAGATAATAATAGCACCTATCTCTTGGGACTGTTGGGAAGATTAAATAATAAATGAAAAATATGCAAAAATGTTCAATATATCTCAAATACCACTATTATATATTGATTTTATGCTCATAAAAGAGATCATGCCGACTGCTTAGGCTTAATTTGCAAAATACCAGACAGTAAGTTTCCTAGTTGATTGATTTTTAACTCTGTACCATAGGGGACCACCTAAGGAAAAGTAAGATAAGAGGGACTGAGCCAGGAAACAAGAATTATCAGAAGCTTCAGGGAAGATGCACACTGGTTACAACTGTTACATTATGGTAATAACTTTACACAAAAAAGAACAATTCATTTAATAAGTAGATATTGTTAATAGTGATGAATATATAAAGGCCTAGATCATAAAATTAAAAACAAACTTAAACAGAGGTTTGTGCCAAGTTATCAACGTATTATACTTTTAAACAATGGTCATAGTTATAACAATCAGCTAGTATAATCTGCGATAATATGATTTAAGTACAAGAAAGTTGTTTTGATATGGATGGTTCTGTTCTGTAGGTATTACTAACAGTGCTTTTGTATTTCTGGTTCAACTTATAACTACAGTGTCTGGTTACATTTATTTATTTCTCAAACTACAAATCAATTCATATTTAAGAAGCTGTTAGAATCCTTAATCCATACTAAGCTTATGAATAGATTGTCTCTGAGGCAACTTTTATTATATCAGAGACATTAATATGCTATAATCACTATGCCTACCCTGTCAAGATTTCCACGAAAAGAGATTAAGTTTGTCTTAGAGTTCTTCTTCCCAGTGAACACCCCACCTCCTCTATCTCCCAGGGATCTGTGACTCCACAAATTCTACCAGCTGGTGGCATAAGGCCCTAAATTGCTGGGCCTACTCCTCACAACCCCTCTCCACCACTGTGCTTGCTCTATGATAGGTGACTATCATTCTTCCTCAATCACTACAGGACTCTTGTGAGCACAGGAGATCAATAAGACTCCCACTTCCTTCAGCCCAGTCAGTATTCTTACACCTCCTTTTCCTCCACAAAAGCTTATCAGAGACCACCACCAACTCAACCACCAGGGTTGGCAACTTCATTACTGACTCCAGTGTATTCTTAGTGCGATGGGTAGGGCAAGTCTTAAAGATCCTGGATTGACTGATCTTCGCTCATCAGATCTCATTTAATGATCATGAGAATGCCAATCAAACAGTGCAAACTGAGAGGTTCATTATAATATAAACATAATAACTAAAAAGGAATAAGTTATAATTATTTAAATCAGTAAACAAAGTACTAGGAAACGACATGAGCAAACTTTCTAGGGTGATGGCAATGGTCCATATCTTAGTAAGAGTTTGAGTTACACAGACGCATACTTTTTTTCAAAACTCAAATTTAACATTTAAGATTTGTGCATTTCATTGTATGTAAATTTCTACCTCAATAAAAGCCCTATAAACAAATGTTGACATGTAGTTAATGCCATCCAAGCTGAAGTATATCGGGGAAAGTGCTGCTGTTGGCTGGCAATGTACTCTGAAATCCACTAAGGATAGAAGGATATGTGGGTAGTTACATGATAAAGGACACATGGTAAAAGTTTGATTGCAGTATATAGGTGTTAGGTGTTTTGCTGTCCAGAAGTATACCTTTTATAACTTTTCTGTATATTTGAAAATCTTCATAATAATACAACAGCCCAGTCCCAGGAACAGGAGGAAACAGAGCAATGATACCGAAAATTCTCAGAATAGAATAAAGGTCAGTTAGAAAAAAAGTTCTGCAGAGCAGAAGCTTGGAGTGAGGTGGGTCCAGCTTAAGAGCTTTTGGGAAATCCATGAAACCACTGAAATTATGTGACAAGATTTATAGATATTTGCATCTTTGCCCTTTTTATGGTTTATACTGGTTTCTGAAAGAGATCTGTGCTACCCCCCACCCCGCAAAAAAAAAGAAAAAGGTTTACAATTTTTATTTGTGTTAGGGAAGCCACTGAAAGAAGGAACAGAAATTTCCACATGGGTGAGAAGAGGCTTGTTCATCATATTTTCCCTAATAAGCTGTGGCTGGGCTCTGATATTCTAGAATTATTCCTCACTCATTCAAATATGCCCTGGACGTCAAAAACACACAAGGGTTACTGGGGACCCAGCAGTGCAAAGGGAGATGTGCTCCCAACACCCATGGGGACTATCTGTTGAAAAAGATATTTAACAACCAGCAGAAAGTATTAATGATTGCAACACAAATGTAGTGCTTGGAAGAAGACAGAAAGAATGAACAAATAAATGTAATAGAGTGCCTGCCCAAGGTAGTCAGGGGTGAGGAGCCCTGGTGAAGACACTTTCTTTTGAGGGAGAGATGTTTGAATCGAATGGCACACACTACAACACTGCAGCATTACCAGAACACATGGGATGTGCAAACACCCTTGCTGCCCACTGACGGTGTACTGCACGTATGGCTTATAAGAGTCTTAATTCAATGTTATACTTTTTAACAATAACTTCAGCAGGTAATATACGCACATGTATTCTATAAAGAATATTCAAGTGAAAAACCTGTCTTTCATATCTTCTTCATTAACCTCAGTCTTCCTCTTGAGAGGCAATCACTGTTACCAGCTTCCGTATCCTTCCAGACAGATTCCACCCACATTCAAGTATGCAGGAAATAATACTCAGTTACGAAAAGAACTACCCACTGCAATGAATAGCCTTGCTTATATCTATTCTAAAAGTGCTCAAGGAGTATGTCCATTTAAAAGATATTTCCAAACAACACTCCAGAGGTTATACAAATTTATACTCCCACCAAAAATTGATTCTCCACATCTACTTCAAAGTATATTAGGCTTTATATTTGCCAGTCAACTAAGTGAAAAAATAATATCTCGGGGAAATTTTAAGCTGCAGTTGTATTATTTTATGCATGACAGAACATCTTTTCAAAGGCATTGTTTTTCTGTGCACTGTCTGTTTTATTTGCCAGTATTTCTAATAAGTTCCTGGCATTCTATTTATCAAGTTGTGAAATCTCTTCATTTGCTAAAGATGCTTCAATATTTTTTTGCATCTCATCATTTAAGATTTTTGCCATGAGTTAATCATTTGTTGTTTTGCTTTGTTTTGCTTTTTCCCTAGCAGAGATTTTTAATTTTTGTGTACTCACTTTTATTATTTATAAAGATGTTTTCTGGGTTTGTGCCATACTTTAATTTTCCAATTAGAATAATCTCTAAAAATGAATTTAACTTTTTATATGACAATTTTACTTTTTTGGAATTTTCAGTATTGACTCTTGGACAAGAAAGTCTCATTAATACATTCTATATTCCTATTCATTAAGACACAAAAAATATGAAGTATACCTATAATTAGGTAGGAGTTATATTTTGATTACAAGATTTTATGTTATTGGCACAAGGATGAAATTTACAGCAACCCAAAGAAGTATAATGAAAGAGTAGCGGCAAGACATAAACCATCAAAATATAACTTTCATTTCTATTTGCACCTCTTCTACAACATGTGAGACTTTAAAAAGCTAAAAGTATCATAAAATACAAAATTGATAAAGCATCAAGTCATCTTCAATGTCCTGTGATAGGTGTAGGAAGTTACCACCAATAACTTGGAAGATAAAAGAACCGCTAATCTTAAAAACAATAATGGTTCCTAGCAAAAGGACAGTATTAGTTAACATTGGCTACAAGAAGATTCAAAATATAATCATGGAAAAAAAATCTACCTTAAACATCACTACTAGACATCCTAGAGGGGAAGATAAATTATAAAATACTGATATTTTGAATGAAAAGCAAAAACTATAGGGAAATGAAAGTTAGAATTAAAGAGAAAGATAATCACTCTAAAGAAATCAGATTTTCATGTTTCCTTAAAGTGGCTCCCATGTGCCAAATAATTAATAATTTATAATGAAAACTATCTAAAAGTGAAGGAAACCAACAAAATAAAAAACTGTCAACGATGGTGGAGACGTGAGAGATTACCTATTACCAGCCTAAGCCACCCATGAACAAGGGCATTTCTTAAGATTGATGCATACTGTCTCCCCAAAGTGCAAACATACTTAATATACACATTTCCATTGGCTAAATATAACCAAATCCTACTAGAACTTACAATTTTTTAAAAAGCATATTGACGGCCTAAGTATAATTCCTCATTCTAAAACTATTTAATTACAATAATCCAAATATTCTAATTTTACAGTATAAATTAAGGACACACTATTTGATATTTTAAAGTCATCTACGAAATCTTTTCTTAAGAAATAACATCATCACCAGTAAGTAGTAAAAGTATCGTTTGTGAAATTTTTGCAAAAACTGTAATCTTAAAATTAAGAGCCACCTAACAGCTAGAGAGTTTCAGATTTGCAAGACGAAAAAGTTCTGGAAACTGGTTGTACAACAATATGAATGGATGTAACACAACGGGGCTGCACATTTAAGAATGGTTAAAATAGCAAATTTTATGTTTCATGTCTTTTACCACAACTAAAGATGAAATTTTAAAACTTAAGAGCCACTTAGAATATCACAGGACATCAGGTTAAAATGTTATTACAGGAACAAAGTTTGTCTTTTCCAAATTCCTACTCAAATGTAAACTTGCTATGACAAACCTATGTGCTATAGCAACAGTCCTAGACTTACACAACAGTGAAGAAGCAGATGGTTCAGCCTGAGGATGGGAAGCAGGCTGGACAACGCAAGCACAGGGCACAATTGACACAAGAAGCATTAAAGACCTTTAAAGATTGACTAAAATTATATAAAAGTATTTATAAGTTATACAAATAATCTTATAATGGTCTAAGAAATCTCATAGGGTTTTTCTTCTAAAAAATGTCCATATTTACCAATCTCATGTTTTAAAGTTTAACGGAAAGAACCCCCACAATAGGCCTCGGCCCTGTGCATAAATTTGGGAATAAGACAAAAGCCAGATCTGCCTCCACGCCCTCAGTTACCACTGTCTGTGGAGTGGACTGAAGTTGCATTCGCCCATTAAACAGACTCTGTCTTTGCTCTCATCCCTATTATAGCAAACTATCGTAATCACTTTTTCTTCTTTCTCCTAATAGACTTAATCTCCGTGAGGGTCCCATTTATATTAAATTTGTATCCCCAGAGTATCACAGTCAGGGAGGCATATAGGATATATTCAATAACTATTTCTTGAAAGGAGAATTACTCAATAAACTATATGAATTATTTCATTTACTGCTCAGAACCATGAGTCATATCTTGTCCCTACTAATATTTAATTAGAAAACCAAAGATTAATTTAGGAATTTGTTCAAGGTTGCATAACTTCAACCAAAGTATTTGATTTTGTTCACCTTCTTTAATGCTGAGTTGGGATTTCTGTTCAAAATGCCTTAAAAGGTTGTAGCACCATAATTTGATTCAATGTTTGCCTTTTCAATTTCTATACATTTAAAAAGAATGTTTAAGAACAGCTAATATGAGAAACTCCTACAGCTTTTTCAATTTTCTTTTAATCCATGACCTATTAAGAAAGATAGTGTTCAGGCTTTATTTTGATACACAGTTTAATTAGTTTTTAATAACAATCTTCATATTCAAATAAGACTAAATATCGAATATTCTATTAATACCTCAAACTATAAGGCCCAACCCTTCTTCCCCTCTAATGAGAATCACAGATGTTATGAAATTAATTTGTATGAAATACTTGAGTCTTTATATTGACACTTCTTGAATTCTAGTAGAAGATCACCTAGAAACCCTTTCAAGTTTTTTACTACATAGATAATTCGTATTTATTCCAAACACAATAACATATACATAAGTACCTACATATCCTGTCCAAGTTACTAGTTTGACGAGGCTTTATTAGTCATTCTGATCATATTAAGAAGCAAACCACCAGTAGATGTTAATCTCTTTCTCTTTTCCATATTGCTAATAAGGCCATGCACTACCATCTGCCTTGTATTTTATAAATTGCAACCCTAATGTATAATATGATGAAAATGGCTAATAAGTATGATATATTGAGCAATAATGACAAAATATTTATTATGAAATATTCGTGATTCATTTTTAAATGATCTTAACAGGTCAACATGAATAGGAAAATATATATTATGTCTTCCTTGTTTCTTTCCCCTCAGACCAAATAATACACAGATATGAAGTGATGTCAGCTTTGTTCAGACTTCGTTCTGGTTAAGGAAGATCATAAGGCAAAACCACTACTGATACTGCCAACACAATCTTCTACAAAATGTTTTTTGATTGCTAGATTCCTCCCTTCAGGATTCCTGGTGCCTAAATCCATAGGCTTAACTTGGAATACTTTCCAGCAACTGCTTTTTAACCTAACAAACTCTCTTCCTGAGCACATGTACCTGCCACCTGAACTACTGAATGCCTTACGAAAAATAACTTCCAAATATATCTCCAATGTACAGTTTCTATTTCTCTCTGTTGTTTCCCTCATTTCTGAAACACACATTCCCCAAAACCTTCAATCACCTTCAACATATTTGTCTTCCTTTCCTCAATTTCTCATCAGAATTAACATAAGTTTCTTCTTGATTTTAAAAAGCCTCTATAAAGCATTTCCACCTAATAATTCTTTAAATCGTTCAGTGAGCCCCAATTAGCCATCTTTAATTGTCTTTTTGTCTTAGATGGCTCCTTCTACCTTTTTAAACATTTATAGTGTTGGAATTACTTAAGGAAAAATCTCATAAGCCTCTACTCACTACCTTAGGACATTCTTTTTTTTTTTTTTTGTTCATTTAAATTGTCTCGGCTGTTTACTGTCCTGTTTCGCTGGCTAGGAAATATGTATTTGTTCCACACGATCCCCCTCCAAAAAAATAAAGCCACTACAGTGACAAAATCTCAGATATTTCCTGCTTTTTAACAAAATTATGGAACCAGTCATATTTTGCCTTAGGAATCCAATTTTTAACCTGCCACTTTTAATAAATATTTCTATATTAGGAAGCAGGCAGCTGGAAGCAATTTAGAGAAGCGAAGTCTGAAACATTTTTGCCTCTCTTTTTAGATTTCAAAAATATGACAGTATTGATTTCATTTCTAACTTTTGTCTAAATTGGCTATATCAATTTCTGTTGTCTCATACAACTTTTGGAATTCTAGAGCTTAGAAATTTTATAAGCAACATACAAAAAATAGCAACATAAAAACGGAAGTTAATTTGAGTCACATGGCTAATAGGGTTTCGCTATAGGGTTTAGGAAGACTGACCACATAGGGGAGGCAACAAGGTGGTAAAGAACTAAGTTAAAGGACCTGAAGCAGAATTTATGAAACTGCTGCAAACAATATGGCAGGCACTACAATATACTTCTTTTGGGGAAGCATATAAGCTATATATACCCCTACCATCTTCCTTCCAAGTGATACCACTCAGCAAGAATGTACCAGCAGCTAATTTAATCAGAATTTGAACAAAATAGGGTAGCATCAAAGTAACATTCAAGAATATTTAAATAATAGGTTTAACTGAGAATACCACAGTTGCCTTCAGCACCTACAAGAAAAAACAAATTACTAGACAGTCTCGTTAGTTTGTCTAGAGCAGAATTTCTGTAAATTTACTCATCATAAAAGTTTAACAAACAAATGCCATATAATACTAGACATTCAGTAGACCACCAATTTTTGAAAAGTATGCATGTGCACCTATACTCTAAATTAGAGACAGAATCTCTATACGATTTAAAGCCCTCACAAAGAACTACAAGAATAGAACTAAGATACACATTAAATTCAAACTTGGTTTGGAACCTGGTGAGCCAGCCATTTTTGACAGAGTATTTTAAGGCATTTAAGAGTTGAAGCCATCCTCTTGGTCCCGAGATAAGGTAACCACTGCTACTAGTTATCCATGATTCCCATGTGTGACATTTTCCTACAATGGTTGACATTATTAAAGCACAATATATAAATGGACTGCACCTTAACTGAAAGTGCAACAAGCATCACTACCACATCCAAGCCATATTCACAACTACCATTATGCAGTAAAGCTTCCAAGCTCCACCTTATATTACACACAAATTTAGCTAAGCAGAAAGTGCCAAACAAAAAGTCAAATGCCAGCCTACATTTACTGTTTCAACAAAATGTGCTATGGTGATGGCCAATCATACAAAACTGCATATTCTTAAAAATATATCATTTGTAAAATGGTGGTATATAAAACCAAATAATGGCCATTCAAAATATTGGTATTAGTAAATATAGAACTTAGATGGATGAAAGGACCCTTTGAGATCACCTTGAGAAACACCCCCCCCCCCCATCCCTGGGAAGTTTGGAGAATTTCAAGACCACACAGCCAGTACCACCCAAGTCAGGGCTAAAGCTCCAAAACCTCCAAAAACCTAGTCTACCTTGACATCATATATAATAACCATATCTTAAATGGAAACATCTCAGAGACTAGACCTTCCTCTGTGAACTGTAGTTTTCCTACGCAATACTGAGAGACCTCATAAAATGAAAAAGTAAGAACAAATTGACAGCAAGTAATTTCTTTAAAATAAAAAGAATTCTTCAAGGAACTGTTCTGTTCTTTTATTCATATAGTGACCATAGATATGACTCTCAAAACTACAGCACCTGATGGGGGAAAAAGTATTCTATCCCTTAGTGCTCTACACTACTTTTTTTCCTGGCAAATTACATGCTGAGCATGCAATGATTAATGCAATTTCCATCTGCCCCACACCCAGCACTTAATCATAAAAATAAAACTGACAGCCATTGGAAGCTGTTGACAGATTTCTTATTAGTTTTTCTCCCACCTTAGAATGAGTCCATACTAGTTCATTAGTAAATCTGTCACACTAAAATGTAATGTTTTCAGAAAGTACAATTTACAGCAAAAACTATGTAAATCACAGTTCCCAAAGAATAATCTGAGTGAAATTTTTACTAATCTCCAAATTCCACATGCTACTTAGCCAATCAACTTTTAAAAAATCATTCTCCTTTCTACTGTCCCATACAGACTAAAAATTTAAGGTCTATCAAGCATTAAATTCTTCCCCAAAAGCAAACTGTGTTAAGATTCAGCACTGGATACCTTTTCAGACTTGTCACCTTCTACCCTCACAGCCCTTTGGTGATGTTTCTCATGATACTTCTTAAACTCTACTTGCATTTTTAAAAGCTTCTTCTACTTCATCCCTCTGAAACACTAAACTCCCTGAGGACACGGACTTTGTTCTACTAATCTTCTAATTCCTAGAGCAAGTACATACACTACCCTAAACAAATCAATAATTATTTGTGGAGCTAAGTTGAGCCTGGGCTAATCAAGACCAATGTTCTTTCAGAGTTACATTCATTTAAAGACTCTGAAATGCATTCTATTATTACCTATCCCGATATCAACTTGCTGAAACAGTATAGAAATAAACATACTTTACACTTAATTTGACAATCGTTTGTTGAGAAAATCGATTCACTGGCCCTATGCGATAAAATGAGATGTGAGAAGCAGAACTGTCTGAAAAACATCAGGAGTCGCTCTGGACTGCCTAGACAATGTGCTGGAACCACTCTACCATCCTCTTTCCTAGAAGCGGCTGCAGCCATGCTCAGCTTCCAACAGGACCATGGCTTCCTCCCTCGGCAGGGCAGACCCAACTTCCCATGGGCCCCAACGTCTCCACATGCTGGACAGCTGAATTTCTCAGGTGACTGCGGGCACCCACAACTATAACATCTGGTTCCCAAGTAGTTTGTGTGACTATACACTGATAAGGTTGATCTACCGCTTCTTCTAGAAGAAGGGAGAATAATACAGGAAAGGGCTATCTCAACTAGAATGAAAAGCTAAGCTGTGTCTAGCAGACTGCCCAAACTCTGGCATCCCCCTATGTGGAAATCATGCCTTCCTTCACCTAGGTGATCCTGGCTTTATAAATGTTTCCTTTTCCCAATTAAGCCTATTCCTTAATCTATGACACATATCACTGTGGAATTTGTCCTAATCTCTGATGTATGACAAGTGCCAATCCAGATGAGATTTACCTGACAAATCAAGAAATTTACTGAACAGTAGTTAGTAACAGGTGCCATGTGCCAGACACCATGCTACATGTTTTATATTTCACTTACTCATCACAACTCTCTTTTGAGGGACTGCTAACATTTTACAGGTGATACAAATAATTATTCAACTAATAGGGACAGAGGCAGGCTCTAAACACAGGTCTATCAAACTTCAAAACCTGTACTCTCAAAGTTCTACTCTTCTCAGGATTCCACAATTCCATTGATTAAAATAAACTCTAGGAACACTGAATTTAGGATGATTTAGTCTATTCCCCAAATGCTGAAGCCCATAATCTTCCTCAGAGATAGGCATACAGTTTCTACTTGAACAAATCCTTTTACGGGGAATTCACTAAAGAAAACATTTTGTACTGGGATGCTTATACCTATTTTTCTTGTATTTTTTTAAAGAATTATATCAATAGTAAACAACGAGGGCAGCTGCTCTTTTTACTAAAAAAAAACCTTGTCATTTCCAAACGAACTAGGCAATTAATATTGGTCAAAATCCCAGCCTAAATGTTTTCAAGTTCCAGTATTACTCTCAAGAGGGCTATGTTGGTACTGAAAACAAAGACAAGCTGTATTTCCTATGTCACTCCAGGAACAAGACCATAGTAATTACAGATAGAAGTGAAATAAACTTGGGAAAAAAAACAAGAAAGGTAATGAGGATTCTGTGACATGCTTTAGGGACAACTACAGGCCAAAAGACAGCATATATAGGACAAAATAGACAGGGAAAAGGACAGCTGTGCAGGGTTAAGACAGTTACAGTGATAAAAAGTGACAATCTGAAAACAAAAAATACACGAAAAAAAAGGAACAAGGGAGAAGAACAGCTCTACAAAAACAACCTCCTCTCATGATTAGTGATGTGTTGCAAAAACTTTGCACCACACTGTCAAATCATTTTCCCCCTAAAGATCTTCCCCAGCCAAACCATGAACTTTATACTGGGAAAATAAAATCAAACAACGGGAAACTGAGAATTTCATAAACAGATACTAACAGGACGCAGAATAATTGCCAGCCATCTCCCAAATATTTTCTCTATTACACCAAAAGAATGTCTTAGATATAAAACTAGAAGTGATAAATCCAAAGTAAGAGTATACCAGAACATAAAATCAATCTTTGGCCCTCAGTGTGATCATTTCCAAGTTAGTATAGTATCACTGATCAGTCCTGTTTACAACACATTCTAGACTGTTTTTTCTCCAAATGCTTCAGTTATTTAAATCATACAACAATTTGAAGGATTCAGTTGACTCAGTAAATTAAAACATTAAATAAAACTTAATGATTCTAATAAAAGATCTTCCTCAACTAATTTCGAATACATTCAACTTCAACCAAATGAAGTAAACAGGTTGAACTGATAAAAATCTTAAAATGCAATTAATTCTCTACTAGTATATTAATATTTCTGGAGTTACATTATGATACTCACCCATAATTTGCCTAATTCCAAATTAAGATGCTAGATGTCAAAATTCCCTATCAAAGAGCATAAACTACCATAGAAAACTTGATTAGAATAGTCACTATTGTCAGTAATTTGCGTACCTTCCAGAAGCCACATTTGAGTAAAGGCATACTATATGGCTAATTTTCAACTTGCTTTGGCATGAGCTGTGTGCCCATGTTATTATAGGAATAATGAGTGAACTTTCTTTCACTGTTCTGTCACTTGGAAAAAAAGGTGCACCTTGATAATGGTGCTAAAACAAGTTCTGCCTTACTCAGAAGCATGCATGTCGGTGGGGGCAGAATACACTGAGAGGAGGAGGAAACAGGGATGTGTGTAGGTATCTAAACCATTTCAAGAGAGTTGCTTTCCCTGAGCTTCATCATGGCATCATCCCTCCAGTTTAAAGATGGATATTAAACACAGCTGTATAAAATTCACTGTTTCATGTTTTATAGGACAGTTGTTGAAATGACAGGAAAAGCTGTGCTTCCCTGGAGTAGAAGAATGTTGTCCCCTTAAAGACAAGGTGTTCCTCTTTTTGTCTTGGCAGTCAAGACTTCAAAGCCAAATTCCCGATCCACATTTAAGAACCATGTCAAACCTTGCATGACCTACATATTAAATTTCCCACCAGTCATTCCTAGTCTATATTTTGCATGCCTGGATGTTTTCTCTTTTAGTATATACTTCAAAGTATTTTATAAGCTAATTCAAATTCCTTGTGGGATTAGGAAGGATAAAATCTGAATTAATAAGAATAAAGGAACCTCGGGCATTTATTCAAACACTCACTATCTACTATACTCCAAGTACCATTCTAGGCACTTGGGATACAGTGGAGCTTGCATTCCAGTGGGGAGACAGGCAAATAATGAATATGTCAAGGAGCTTTTAAGTAGAAGAGACAAATAAAGGCAGAGTAAGGGGTTAGGGGGTGACTGGGTGGAATGTAACAATTTTAGATAGGGAAGGCCTTCCCAAAGAAGGGGCAAAGATCTAAAAGAAGGGAAAGAGGAACTCATGCAATGATCTAGATAAAGAGTTCCAGATAAAGGGAACAGTAGTGCAAAGGCCCAAAAATGGCAATGAGTTTGTTGCTTTCAAGAAACAAAAAATTGAGAGTGTCTAGACAAGAGTGAGCAAGGTAGAAGGTGATAAGAAAAGAAGTCAGACACCCAGGAAAACTGGATTGCACCCTGAACAGGACAGAAAGAATACAGTAAGTCCTCACTGAGCTTCGTTGATAGGTTCCTGGAAACTGCAACTTTAAGCAAAACAAGGTACTATATAATGAAACCCATTTTACCATAGGCTAATCGACATAAACAAGAGTTAAGTTCCTAAGGCACACAGTACATCATCTCGCTTAGAAGTTTCCAAGACTTATTGATAACATTAAGTGAGGACTGACTGTATCAGTTTTGAGCAAGATACTGACATAATCTCATTTACTCTGCAGGGTAGGGTGCTGCCGTGAGGACAATAGATTGTACAGGAGCAAGGAAAAAGGAAAAGAAAACCAATTAGAATGTTATTTTATCAGTCTATGTGCAAGATGATAGAGATTTTGAATTAGGGCAGGTGAAGAAAAAGGTAGGCTCTGAATATATTTTGAAGGAAGAACAAACAAGACCCCCTATAGAACACAGGTCAAAGTAAAAGAAGAGTCAGAGGGACTCCCAGATTCTTGGTTGGGGTGACTTGGTTGGTCATAAACATCCAGAGATATTAAACAGTTAAAAGAAGTTTAGGGAACCAGAAGAGGTTCAGGACATATATGTGGATTCATCAACATATGATTTTTAAAGTAAAAGGAGTTACTGAATTTGCCTAGGAAGCATATGTAAATGGAGAATAGAGAATAAGGCAAAGTCTTGGGGTACGTTATCATTTAAAGATGGGAAAAGGAGGAAGAACCAGCAGAGATGACCAAGAAGGAACAATCAATTAAGGCTGCAAAAAAGCAAGGAAAGTATGGTTTGCCAAATGCCAAAGGAAGAAGGCATTAAAAAAAAAAAAAAAAAAAGTTGGTAGGATGTTGATTAAGGAATCCTGATAATTTATTCTTGAGTTTAGCCAAACAGGAATTGTTGCCGACCTTACCAAGAGAAGTTTCAACAGACTGACAGGGACAAAAATCTCACCAGAATAGATTCAAAAGGCAATATGAGGTGAGGTAGTAAAAACTAAGTACAGGTTACTCATGCAAGGAATTCTCTTCCTCATCCCCTGACTCATGTGAAGGTCCAGATTTCAATCTAATGTTATTGAGTCTAAAGTTCAGCCACATAACGGGCTACTTTAATATACTTTATATTGAATACCTAATCGCTAATTGTCACATTTCCCAGAAAACTATGGACTATAAAGAACTCTCACTACATCACTGCATTTATTAGGGAAAAATCAAAAGGCATCCAAAAGCATTATAATAAGGTTTACACCTGAGTAAATGTGTTATATCCAGTCACACAATTAAGACATTTTATAGCTATTAAATTACGGCATTACAGAAGTACACAGTTGACCCTTGGACAACACAAGTGAACTTCAAAGGTCCACTTATATGTGAGTTTTCTCAACCAAAGGTCCAAAAATATAGTATTCGAAGGATGAGAAACTCAAGTATACAGAGGGGCCAACTTTTTGTATAAGCAAGTTCTGCAGGGCAGAGCTGACTGGATTGAGGGACTTGAGTATGCCCGATTTTGGTATATGAGAGGGTCCTGAAATCAATCCCCTCCAGATACTGAGGGATGACTATATTTACTGACATGGAAACTCTCCCTAATATTATTCACTTTTTTAAAAAGGTTCTAAATCAGAATACCATGTCTGCTCTGTAACTTAAAATCTGTAGAGAGAAGGGGCATGTATATGCATATACACAGGGAAAAAAGGCCCAGAAGTATATAAACCAAAAGGTAACAGAGGTTGTATCAAGGTATGCAACAAGATTATGGTTGATTTTTATTTTGTTATGTATGTCTTTATTTTTTGCATTTTCAGCAGAAGAGCAAATGACTAACAAAAATTACTACTCAAAATAAGATTTACTAATAAAAATGTTAAAGAACAAAATTCCTACTTACACATCTAGATTAGCTCTAATGTCAATAACTTAAGTCTTTCCTGATTACCCTTTTCTTCCTTGTCCCTGGGTAAGGAGGGTTGGGTGAAGAGGCCTCATCTATTCTCCCAGAGACCGTATTAGTCAACTGTCAATTTTTCAGGGTTTAAAATTCACTAGATTTAATCAATGGCACTAAATGTATTAAGGTAAATTGTAGACAATCAGTAAATATTAGTTGGTTTCACTTATTCCTGTAACAAATTCACTGATGTATTAAAATTTTCCCTCCAATGATCATTTAATTACAAGGGATCATTTTTTTTAAACTGATGTTTGAAGATAGTCACTTCAAAAATTTATGAGTAGTTTTTGGTATTCTAAGATTCAAGATTTTAAGTTCAAGATTTTATGAATCAGAAAATCTCTAAAGCTATATTAGTATTTTTACAAAGCATTTTACATTTTTGTGTTCAGTGTCCCACGGTGATTTCTGATGCATAAAAAAGGTACAGATCATCGTGTGATGAGTTGTCATCCTAAATAGCTGGAGACCAGAGCCGAGAATGAATTCCCTACACCTGGGGCTTATTAAATTATAAGGATGTAAGATAATAGTCACATTTGATTTAGAACCTAAACACACACACAAAAAATCAACATTTCACAAATTCTATTAATTAAAAATGAACAAATGACACAGTTACAAACAGGGACTGATATACAAAGGAGAAAAAAATTTCACCTTCTAGATTAGCCTGCAAAAAATCCTTACATAAAATAAATATTAGACAAGGCCGTGTTTCATTTACAATACAAAGGCAAAGCCATCATTTCTTATTCTACATTTATCCCATCTGAGCAGCTGAGAAAAATGTAATCTTTCTGGTATACATATTATCCTATACTTCCTAATGAAGCTTTCAGAAGACACTTAATTCATGCCAAGTGCCTAGAAGAGGAAGAGTAATGAAGCAAATTTTATTAAACTTGTATGAAATAATCTAAACAACATTAGTAAATTACAGCATTGAGAAACAGATCTCTAATTAACAACAACCTTCAAAAGTAGGAGTATGTTTAAAAGTTATTTTAAAGACAAATACTAAATTCTAAAATTCTACATACATAGGAATTGTCCAAGCACACTATTGTTTTAGACCCAATCTCTAATAAACAAAATTAAGTTTTAGCATTATAAAATATAAAAAACGTACGCCTTTTAACTTCATGTTCATGCTGTGATAGAGGGAATGACAAATCAGATAATTCAAATTGATAAGAAAAAGGAACAAAGTTAGCTGAGCCCAAAGAAATCTCATTATTGAAAGAGTCAGATTTGATTCACAGTTCCAAATTTGATTTACAACCATGAAAGCAATTCAGCCCATTTTACAGAAGGACATGCAGATCTTCTGAACTTTTTTCCCCAGGAAGATCTGGATCATTAATAGTATTTACTGATTCTAAAAATCTAGCTCATCCAAAAATAATGGTAAGCTTCCTTCCCGTTTTTATCTTGTCTGTTTTATTTTAAACTATTTAATATCTCACAGAATGCTAAGAGAGATTCATAAATTTATCATAGAATCATAGAACTTGCTAATGTCAAATGAGAAGACTATCTCCTAAGCCTAAAAGATTGGCACAGCTTGAGAAGGTAACAACATACGTATTTTGTTATTCCAAGGTAAATAGTTTTAATAACAGCATTGTATTAAAAATCAATAACATAAAAAATTACCTCAACATAATGAAGAAAACATGGAACTAAAAAGGAAATATCTACTCAGAGATGGCCTGTTAATTTTTGACTGTTCATAAATACTGGCAGGGGATAGAGTGCTACTCTAGAAGACTCCTACAAAGACTTGACTATATAAACAGATTGTGCAACCCAGACTAGACCCAGCCAGCCAGCCAGCATTTGCATGAGTGTGTTAAAGGCATGCAAATTTGCTACAGTTTAAGTCTAACAAATTAACAAAAAAATAAAAATTGACTCAAAAGACTTGCTTCTTTAACAAGGCAGTATTGCAGAGAAATTAAGTACACAAATTTTGGAACTACTTACTACTGGGTCTAAATCCCAGCTCTACCATTCACTAGCTCATTTTTTTTTTTTTTTACCTCCCAAATTTCAATTTCCTCACGTATGAAATAGGAAATATATTTGCATTACAGCATTTTAAAGGATTAACTGAAAAACATGAATAAAGTGCTCAGCAAACTACCTATAGCAATGAATGGTTCCTATCTTCTTGTCACCACCAAGGCAGTCAACAAAACAGAACGTGCCAGAGTGTAACAGCACTGATGCCCAATTCAGAGACCAGCAGAGAAAAGGAATGGGCCCCAGAGGCTTTATCTTCATGCATCTAGTTTTCTAACCTCAAAAGCCGTCCGCCCATTCTGATCAAAGATGTGCTCTTCCACTCTGGTTCTCCTACCCTCACCAACAACCTACTGAGAGTGGTATCTACCAGAGATGCTCTGACATTGACCTGTTACTCTTTCTACTTCATCTTGGTGTCCCGCCACCTTACACGCTCTCTCAAATACCACTGCAGACCTGACCCCTATTTTTTTCAATGTCAGTTCCCTCACTCTTGAGTTGAGAGCAAAAACTCACCTACCACAAATTTGGCCCAAAATAAAATGGTCATAAGCTTGAAAAATAAAATTCTACTGACATTAATAAGGAGTATTCAAGAAAATATAGAAAATAATTTGTGTCTCATGTCAACTTAGAAACACTGACAAACGTACAATTATCTTTTATAAACCCTGGCTTGTGCAGTACATGTAGCCAAAAGATGAAAACAGATATCAAAAGACCAGCTCCAAGCTGTTCAGTCTATCCATTATCTAGTCCAAGCACAAGAGAAAAATCATAATCAATATTTATAGGAAAGGTGCTTTTAAACATGTGATATTTGGAGACTTTCAGTTCTGGCAGCATGGCGAAACTCCTCCCACCACAAACATCTAGAAAAACAGATAATATAACCACAAAAAGCTTTTCGATAATTAAATATATTGCTAATTGTGCAAGAAAGAATCCTTGGAGTCAGAAAAGTGAAATTAGGTAGTCCTAAAATAAGCTATCAACCCAGAAATATACTATAAATGTTATGGTATTGAATATTATGCTCACACCTGGACAGAACAGATATGGAAAATTAGAACTATCAATGCTCTATGAAACTCTCAAAAGGCTGTGTCCTCTGTGAAAGAGGGACCAGAAAAGCATGTCTAACAACCCAAAAAGACAACAAGAAACGTTAGTTTAGTTCAGGCTTGGGGTTTTGGGTATAAGACAGAGGGGGGAGAGAGAGATCAAAGAAAAAAAAAAAATCCCAGAATAAAATAAAACCTAAAGGTAATTGCCCAAAATTACACTAGAAGTATCCAAGTCCAGAAACATAAAAATAGTTTAAGTTTAGAATTCCAGGAAATTCTGAAATAGTAACACTCTAAATTATTTAAACATATTATGAAGGAACATATACAGAACAATGGAACAGAATAAAAAAACTAAAAACAGATTCAAAATACATACAAGTTTTCAGACCAAAATAGATTCAAAATATATACAGGTTTTCAGACAGGATAAAGGTGGCAGGTTAAATCAGTGAAAATGATAGGCTTCAATAAACAGCTGAGTAGCTATATAGAAAAAATAAAGTTGGATCCACATTTCACACCTTTCAACAGAATTCCAAATAGATCAAAAACTTAGATGCAAAATATTAAACCATAAAGTACCAGAATTTTCCCAGCATTTATTCTCTTATAACCTTAGTGAAGGCCCTGTTCAATTTTAACATGAAACTCAGAACCCATGAAAGACAAAATTGACAAATGAACTATATAAAAAAATTTAAAAACATGACAAGATAAATGACAATCTGGAAAAAAAAAAAAAGCAAGTTACTTGCAACTCATCAGATCAGAAGCATAAGTCAAATTTTCCCAATATAAACAACTATTAATGATATAAAGAGTAAAGAAAGATCAATAGCCCAATAAGATTAAAAGATATGGACAGCTCCCAGAACAGCCAATATAAATAGCTCACTGATAATATGAGAAATGTAAATCTAAACTTCACTAAGAGATCATTTCTTTCTTAACTGAAAAAGATAAAATACTTGCAAAGATGCTGTTTTGGGAGACAAAGTGGTAACATATTGAGTAGAAATATAAATTAGTACAATTTACAATATCAAATTTTACATACTTTTTGACTGAGTCATTTCACTTCTAGGAATTTATTCTAAAGGTATTTTCTCAAACGAAGAGAAATACATACTCTTAAATTTTTTTTTAATGTCAGAAAGAAAAATATATATGGTATTGGTTACTGTTTTCAAAAACAAATCATGAATTTGGTATCAATTTGGGAACATGTTGGGAAACCTGGCTCATAAACAGTAAACATTTGGTCATGACATTTTTTATGACTGCCTTGTTACAATTTCAGAAATCTTCATTTTATATCTTTTCACACATGCTACAATCCATTTAGTTATTGAACAGATAGAATAAGCTTCATAACTAAGAACTACAAAATTACAATTCAGTGTTTAGTACAACATAAATGTACCTATAAATCAATGCACATAAAAGCTGACATGTCTAATTATTTCATCAAAATCTATGAAATACTAATAATCTCCTTCAAATGCAGCTTAAGAGATACAATACCATAAAAAAAGAATATTCAGGCAAAAAAGTCAACTGACTTTTTAGCTACAAAGGTAGCTAATTAACAGACTATATATGATATCAATTACAACAAGATTCACTAGTGCTGTGCTGCAAAAATTAAGTTTATTTCAAAGGTATAGTATCAGTGTAGTAATGATTTGTTTAAGCAAACCCTAGAACATAACTAGATTTTGTTAATGGCTTAGTTATTTATTTTGTTGTGCATCCCACAAATAGTGTCTATTATGTTGGGCAAAGTCTCTAGTAACAACTACTCGGAAATTTTAATGAGCAGGCTGGTTGTAGGCCATTAATGCAAAGTGATTAAATAATATTCCTAGAAGAAAAACAGGAACACAGTAACATGATCATACCTAACTAATACCAGGATTTTTTAAAAAAATTTTTAGTGTAAGTGAACATTAACAAAACACACACAGATCTTCCACATATGTACAACTGAAATATATATAAGAAAAGTACAGCAAATGTGTAGCAACAATTAATGTTCATCCTATCAACTGTTCAGCTCTCCCCCATATTTATATAATTGATCCCCCTTCTCTAGTTTTCCCTTTTAAGAACTGTCCTTTGCTTAAGGACAACTGAGCAAACGACAGTCAGTTTGTCCCCACTGACTAAAATTCGATAGAATCACTTGTCATTTCTAGATCATAAAGTCAATGGGAAACTGGAGGACAGTAAATGACAAAACACAAGTGGACGCCAGATCCACAGTAAGGCTTTGGAGAGTTCTTTCCTACTCACTGAAACAGAAAGCACACTGCATGTTCAATTTTAAGAAATATCTCTAAGGTAATAACAATATGCCCAACAAGTTGTTTGCTTTTTCAAGAAAAAGATAGTATACAAATATTCACATTGTAAGTTAGCATTTAAGTCTAATTTATGCTATATGCACATAATTATGGTAGAAGATGATGAATAACTTTTTATTTTCTCTAAAAAAAAAAAAAAGAAAAGAAAATCCTGAGAGATGGAAATAACAAAAGAGAAAGTTCAGAGAAGAGGTAGCATGAGGGCTCCTTTCCTGGAATATCCCCCTTACCTAGGCCCCATCGTCCTTTCAGAAGCCCAGTTCCAGTGCCACCTATTTCATGAAGCCATCTCTTGCCCGTTCTAATACATTGATCTTGGAGCAATTTCTATGATATAATTTAGCACTTTATAGGGTGTTGTATCATTTCCTAATTTTTACACATACTACTTAACTCTATAATACAACCTTGAGAGGTGTGACAGGTTGAATGTATACACAGCCACAGCTGCCACCACCACCATCACCACCACCATCCCCAACATACACATAGACCATACTGGATACACGGCTGATTACAAAAAAATATGGACAATATATGCTTGCATAGTATATCAAGTAGCAAGCTATGATTGAGTCAACAAAATCTAGTGATCAACCTCTTTCCTCAGTCACTGTCTCTCTCAAATACCAGTCCTCCAAACCAAATTTATAATCTATAAATGCAATTGGGCACAGCACCTCCTATTCTTCTCCACATGGGTTGTCATCATTGCTGTCATGACACATTATAAAACAAGACCAAATAAAAATAAGAAATTTGTAAAAAGATCGAATAACACCAAATTCTTTTTTTTTTTCTTAACTCACGGATTCAAAAAGACTGAAAAGTAATCATCTTTACCCTCCCCTCCTAGGGCTCACAGTTTGGGCTTGTATAATTTGCAAGTTCAACTGCATTACAAGTACAACGTATGTTTATCAATTAATAACAAAAACAAATAACCAGTTCTAATTACCCTCTTTCCCTGTGCCTATATCACTTTGCTCATAATCTATTTTAATGCTTGTTACACTGTCTTATACCTTGTAGTGAAAATATCCATTTACTCCCAAACAAGTGCTTGAATGAACACTCAAACATCTGTGAATGACCTACGAAATATAACATTCTGGGCTATAAAAACTTCTCAATCAGTAATCATACAAAAAAGAAAGTCTATCGATAATGTTGATGATAGTTATTTTTAAACATCTTTATTTTGAAAACCATCCAATTTTTGAGGTGCCTGTAATGCCCAATATAAGACAAGGCTTCAGTTATTGGTTAGCAAGAGTGAAGTAAGTAGATACAAAAGGGATCTGTCCATTCATTTTGGGGTAACTACTATGTATGCCAAGCACCATGCCACGAACTGCTATCCAGTACCTCACAATACCATGGAGGATACCTACGCTAGATTGTGAGCTCCATAAGGCAAGGACTTTGTTAACATCTGTATCTCCACCTCTTATACATTTCTTGGTATGAACAGGTAGCTAAATATTTACTGAATGAGTCAAGCAAATTAAGAGGCAATTCTCCCGGACCCCATTCTTCCATCCCCACCCCCAACTTTATTGGTATTCACTTCTATCCTTTAATTCTGTTCTTTCCCTTCCATTTCCTATCCAAAGTCTATTCCACTGAAATCTGGAAGTGCTTTGCACCTGCAGAGAGACTTTAGAACACAGCTTGCTCCCTGTCTTCACTTTCTACATAGTTATGCAGTTCAATTAATCTTATTATTTTTACTTTTCCTTTTTGGTAATATCAGCTGATTCCTTTATTTAGACCAAAGACTAGGATAATGTTTGTACTTTGTACACATTGCTTCTATAACACAGCTGTTTTCAATCATTCATAGTTCAAAAGTTCATAGTACAATCAAAGTCCATAAAAATAAGGAAGATCAATATGTAAGTATGACTCTAAAGTGATAAAGGAAAATTATCAAAACCAGCCAAAAAACACACAAGTCCTTTGTCAGATGGAGTACCATAAAGAGAAAATGTGACATATACGGGCAAGAATTATGCTTTTACAAAACCAATCACTGCATGCACAGATATACAACATAATAGCTTTAGAAAAATTGCTCAAGAGGTGTAAATGTGAGGAACAAATTTAAAAATTCACAAATAAAAATTTTAAAATTTTTCAGAAAAAAAAATTATAGAAAATAATCCCATTATGAAAACCTATTATGAACCACAAGGGCTAATGCCTAAGACAGATCAGTAGTGATCAATAACTAATGGTTGCTTACAACCGCCATCCTACAAGCAAGGAGCTTTTAGATTACCCTTTAGCAATGAAATGAGTACTTGCCCCAACCACGAAAATTAGTGTGTCACTTTTCTACCCAGCCTTCTGTCAAAAACCTACTATAACAATTTAAGTCTAATGCTTAGCCTAGATTTAGGTCAGGCAGTAGAAGTCCATGTTATTAAGTACATTAAAGTGAAATCTAAAACCTTCATAAGTTTTTCCTGCCTAAATAAGAAGATTTTTTTAAATTTCAGTCAACTTAAAAAATATCAAAATGAAAACTATTTTCCTCAAAGCAAATTACTCTAGCCTAGAACTCTATTAAGTTCCTAGGGTTTTATTCCTGGCCCTGTAGTATGCCTAATAAAATAACCTGATGATATAAAGATGCCCTTAAGGCAAAATGAAGCAACAACTGTATTTTCATCATAGAAATGACCAAATTGGCAACATCATAAAACTTCAGGAGTAAAAAAAAAAAAAAAAAAATCACAAAACTAGGACAGGGAGACCTAAAGGACCTTAAAGGTGAACATCTTTCTAGTCTTAAATTTGCCTTCATCTGGTGGCCCAAGCTATGTCTAATCATCTTAAAAGTAGATCTAACATAAACAAATCTATGAACAAAACCTACTGTCATGCAATATTTGCAAGAAAAGTCAATTATAATCTATTAAGCATTTTTCAACTTAGAGATCACATTATACAAGTAGTGTACATAATACATTCTCAAAGTATCCACCAACACAATGGGTTTCCAATGATGTTCACTAGAAGAAAAAGCTGTGAAAAACTATGCATATTCCCATCATTGAAACATTTCCCGTGCTATTTTTTCTCCTTCACATTGTAAATCAGCTTTCTGTAAACATAGTCTTCCCCCCTGGCTCAAATTAAACCCTTTGCCCTCACTCTACAAACTTAGTCTTTGATGTAGTCATAGGATATCTGCAATTGCAATTCTTTTCTTACCTGGCTTATCTATGGCTTGATACTGTCTCAATGCTTCATCCCTGGGGTTTTCAGGACAGGACACTTTTCTAATTTACCTTTTACCTTCCTTGCTAATAACTATGGCTCCATCTCTTTTCCCTCATTCTAGTCCTACTGAAAACCCTGTTTTTAGTATTTCAGAAGGTACTATTTCCAGCCTTTTATCCTAGATACTTCTGTGGAAGATCTTTTTCTATGACCTCCCCTATGACCTACACAGAGGACTCTCAATTCCCAGGCACTCTCTGGTTTTCTAAGACCCAGACAGGCCCAGCTGACTACCACGCATTTCCACCCAGACACCTGAAACACATGTCAAGCTCACCAGGTGAAAAGCAGAACTCATTGTCTCTTCCCACAAATATCCCACTTTGATTTTTCTAATTACTACAGTCTGCTACTTTCATTCAAATATTGGACAACTACCATGTGAGGCACTGTCAAATCAATTTGTTTTCTGATTTCTCAAAGCTTCCCTCCGTAACATCCCCACCATTAGTCTCAAGCCGATCCTCAGCACCAATACAAAAAGATAATTGCAGTACTTTAACTGGTTTCCCTTCCTGTCCTTTTGAGTCTAACTTAGCCTGACACTGCTGTCAGTCATGGTTTAATATATAAATTTGATCACATCACATCTTTGCTTACATCTGCCTGTCACTAAGCAATAAAACCCAAACTCTCTAATGAGGCTTGACCTGGGCCCACCTTTTCCACCTCAGTGACTTCCACCATATTCTACAAAGTTTTAACTCCCAGTTGCTTAGGTCCAAAACTTAGGAAATCCCATCAGTTCTGTCCAAAAATCTATTTCCATTACACCCACAACACCTGCTGCCCAGTCCAAATGTCTCTTACCTGGACCTGGTACATCTGCTTCCTCTCTTATCTTCAACAGCAGCCCAGGTAAACCAACCAAGATCATGTCATTGATCTATTCAGAATCCCTCAGTGGCTTTCCAAAACAGAATAAAACCTCAACTCCTTATCAAAGGCCTCATTATCCCACCATAACCTGGCCATTGCTTATCTCTCCAACCTTATCTTATACCACTCTTCACTCTCTATCCTCTTCATGCTGGCCTTCTCCTGTTGCCAGACCAGAAAAATTTCTTTCCTACCCTTAAGGCCTTCACATAGTCTTGTCTCTGCCTGGAATTCTCTTCTCCTATCTCTTAGATGGCTAATTTCTCCCGGCCTACAGGTTGGTTCATTCCCAATCTTCAGACCTCAGATCCAGGGTCCCCTTCTCAGATAGGCCTTTGTTGGCCACACTTAGAGCTCCCACTCCCCAGAGTTTCTCTCAGTTACAGCACCTTCCTTGCTTCACTTCACAGCACTCTCTATACTGTAATTTATCTTGTTTAACTATTTGTGTCTGCTGCTAACGTGGAGCTGCCTCTGCCACCGCTATATGGATCACTGCCATTCTCTGCCATAGTAGAGAGTCTGGCACCTAAGAGCTCCATGTAGTTCAGTAACTGGACAAATGTACGGATATCCTGGCCCCAGACAAACAGAATGTCATAGTTCTCCACATACTTCATATTCTCCATGTCCCTTTCACAGTATCAAAAATACTTCTGGGGAAAGGATGTGTCTGATCAAGTCCCTTCTACCCCACTTTGTTATTTTGTTATTTATGTTGCTGTTCATAATAGAGAAGTTTTTTAAAATGTGTAAACAATATTTAAGAAAGACTTTATTCTACAAATTTATCATTCACAAAAACAACCTACAAGTATTCAAGGTTGTTCTTCTTCATTAAATAAGTGTGTGTGTGTGTGTGTGTGTGTGTGTGTGTGTGTATCCTAAGAATAAAAATTAAAAACATGAATTTAATTTAGGCATCTTTAAAGTACCTGTCAATTGCTCATATTGGCATCAACAAATTGAGAATGCAGAAGCAAGACACTAAGAAATTTGATGTCTCAGATTTTAACCTATATCCAAACTTAAAGGTTACTCCTCTAAGTCATTAAATTTGTTATATCAACTCAGCAGTGTAATACAAAGGCCTGGTATTAAGTAGGAGGAAAGATTAAAAAGTGAAAATATTCAAAAAAATACGCTCATTGCCCTAACAAATTGAAGTGAAAACTTAATGTGAAGTCTAAAAATAACATATTGCTACTAAGAACATCTAAACCTAAAAAAATAATTATCTTCTGTACATGCCTAAACTATTCTTTTAATGAGATTTTTATTCGAACTAATTAAAAATTTATTTTTGATGTCTTTATCACTTGCTACTTTAAACAAAAGCAACAAACTATATCAATAGTTTCACGAAAATCTTAGTGAATATAACATGGGGAGAAGAGAGTCTTGGCTTCCACTGTGGAGGATCAAACGTGGATATGTCTCACGGAATGGCAGAGCACAGGGCCTGCTGTGAATCTTGAGATCGACAGACCTCAGTCTTAGCTTGTATATAGTCTAGTCAAAAGACAGGCTATTCTTCAACATACTGTTCAAGCTAGTCCTGGTATGAACACAATACATAAGCAATAAAGTATACAATCACTTTAATCATTTGAGGTTTATTTATTATCCATTCATTTCCATCTTGCCTGTACAGAAGAAAGACCCTAAAGTGATCCCCCTTCCCACCAACCACCACCACCACCATGATCCTGCCTCGTTATGTTAATGCCTTTTTTTGTAACCCCCTCACCCTCAGTGTGGGCAGGACCTGTAACTTTGTTTTAATCAACAGAATATAGCAATAACTCAATGTCACTCCCATAATTAGGTTACATTATATGGCAAAGGTGATGGAAGACTGTGATTATGTTACATTATACACACCTCCATCTTACTAGCAGATGGGAGGTGCCGATGCCCCTTGGGGGCTTAATGATGTAATCAGTCTTGTTGGAGAAGCCACATGCCAAAGAACTACAAGCAGCCTCTAGGAGATAAGGGTGGTGTCTTTGCTTGCCTGCTACAACAAAAATACTATAGACTAGGTGGCTTAAACAATTCTGGAGGCCTCGAAGTCCAAGATCAAGGTGCTAGGCAATTCAATTCCTGATGAGGGCTCTCTCCTTCATTTAAAGATGGATGCCTTCTTGCTGTATCCTCACATGGCAGAAAGAGAAAAATTACCTCTCACCTATCTTTTTATATGAGTACTAAAGAGGGCCCTACTTTTATGACCTAATTACCTCCAAAGGCCCCACCCACAAATTCCAAAACATTGGAGATTAGGGCTTCAATATACGAATTTGGGGGGAAGCAAACATTTAGTCCATAGCAAATGGCCTCAAGCCAACAGCCAGCAAGAAGTGGGGCCCTCAGGAATATATCTGTCAAAGGGTGAGCTCAGAAGTGGATTCTGCTCTAATCAAGCCCTTACATGAGAAAGCAAACCGGCCAACACTTGATTGCAGCCTGCTGAGACCCTGAGCACAGGTCCCTGCCAAGCTGTTCCTAGACTCCTGACCCATGGAAAACATGAATTAATAAACACGTTTTTTAATTTGCTAAATTTGTGGTAATTTTGACACAAGAAAAAACTAATACATTGCCTTAGAACTGCTCTCTAGTTTGATTTTATTTTCATTTCTTTATTGTAATACAATGTCCTCAATAAATGCTTATTGAATTAACTACAAAAACCAGATCTTTCTGGCACACTTACATTTCAATATTGTAACAAAACAAGCAAAAACAAAAAGAGGAGAGCTAGAAATTGCCTTGGAAACAGACTCAATCAGCAGTGCCTTGCTCTAAAAAGGGATGAGAGGCCATAGAACTCAAAGTGAAAAATGTCAAAGGAATGGGATGTCATGTAACCCTCACAGGTTAGTGAAAGGAAAAAAGACTCCAGAGGCTACCAAACATATTCATTTCTAACACATGAGCATTGCTGCATCTTAGATTCCTTTACCTAGAGATTACTTTATAAACAAAAGATTAAAAATTAAAAGTTTTCTGTTAAAAGTACTACCTGAAATTGACTTATGTTTTTTAAAAAATGAACATAAAACTACATTTTAAGTATATTTTATACTAACTCAGTAGATTACTTTGATTTATTTATTATATGCTTCAGAGATATAATGAAAAAACAGCAATGATCAAGAGAAACAAAGATTCTTAAAGGTTCCAAGGTTCTAAAAAACTACTCCTGGGTAATGTTACTCATCAGGGTGGAAATGACCCTGAGTAACAAAGGTAGCAGAAAACTTGCAATATTGAATCAAATCTGATATACCGTAAGAATGCCACTGGCAAAGAATCATTTATTTGAGAAGGAAAAAAAGGAAACTGAAATAAGCAGCTGAAAACAAAACAACAACAAAAAAAGGTTGCTGGAGACAACATGTACCTGTAATAGCAGAGTATCAGGATTACAGAACAGATTAAAATCTGATTGCCTTTTCTGGGACTATGCTTTTTCCTTTTTCCTGCTTTGCATTTAAAAATTGACAGCTGCAGACATTTAGTTTTATATGTTGCTTCTGCTGATTCTAGCACTTTGGGAGGCTGAGGCGGGAGGATTGTGTGAGCCCAGGAGTTGGAGGTTGCAGTGAGCTATGATCACGACACTGCATTCCAGTCTGGGCAACAGAGCGAGACTGCATCTCAAAATAGAAAAAAGAAATTAAAAAAAAAAAAAAAAAAAGTTGTATCCACATCCCAGTCTGAGGGAATAATATAATTTACTTTCCATATATTAAATATAAAATTATTTTTGGTCAAATCTGGAAAAATAAATTCATGAGACAGATAGCATGCATTAGCACTTTCTCATTCAAAAATTCACTACATTAAGGGGGGTGGATTTTCACCAAAGTGCATGTAAGAAGAAAAAAGAATACATACATGTCTCTTTCCATGTAAACAACTCACTCTAGGAAACTTTTGTTTTAGACAATTATGTTTCAGAAAAGACTTTCAGGAAATTACAAGAGAATAGCAACTTATTGTAAATATGACAGAACCAGATGAAAGAAATGACATATTTGAGGGGAAATAACATACTGCTAGACCATAACCATAAATTTTTTCCAAAGAAATCAGATGCCTCATCTTTCTTATACATAAACAAAAGAGAACTAATAAAAACCTAAAAGATTGCTTTAGAGAAAAAAAAAATCTACCACCTGACATCTTTTGAGTCAGTTATTGTTGGATTTAGTTCATTTTAAGTTACTATTACTAGTAAGTTTGAGCATCCCAAATCAAAAAATCCAAAATCCAGAAGTCTCTAAACTCTGAAACTTTGTGACACTAAGAAAAAAAAAAATGCTTATTGAAACATTTTGGGTTTCAGATTTTCAGATTTGGAATTCTGAACTGGTAAGTATAATGCAAATATTCCAAAATCCAAAAACATCCAAAATTGAAAACATT
Source organism: Lemur catta (assembly GCF_020740605.2). Classification (NCBI taxonomy): domain Eukaryota; kingdom Metazoa; phylum Chordata; class Mammalia; order Primates; family Lemuridae; genus Lemur; species Lemur catta. The sequence continues at coordinate 30,016,576 of NC_059134.1, forward strand.
TCTGGTCTCATGAATTTTGGATAAAAGATACTCAACCTGTACTTGGATGTTCAGACCTACCTACACATATTTCTGAGTTTTCTGAAAAAGTAGTGTTTATTTCTATCTGATCAGCCACAACAGGACAACCTAACTACACACACACACACACAAACACATACAAAAAAAACTACATTTAAGTATATTTATATTAACGCAGATTATTTTATCTAATATATGCCTCAGAGATATAATAAAGAAAACAGCAATGATCAAGAGAAACAAAGAATCTCTCTTTTGTTTTTACCTACCAACAAGCTTGCTGGAAAAGTGTCATGTTGAGAAGTTCTATATTTCTCTTTTTCCTATGTTGGATTTTAAAACAGCTCCCTTTTAATTAATAGCTATTCCTAAGATTCTTAAGATGACCATTTTGTTCATTGTGGTGAAAGACAATTGATAGCATATAATTGGTTGACAGCACAAGCTTAGAAGTAATAAAGACCCAGGTTTGAATTCCAACTCTGCTATTTACAAGCTGTGTTTTTGTTTGGCACAATGTCCCACACAAACACACACACACACACACACACACACACACACACTCTCTCTCTCTCTCTCTCTCTCTCTCTCTCTCTCAAATTTTTTGAGGAAGAGGGGAAGGTGCTACTGCTTTTGGGGTTGGATGCATTTATAAAGGGGTGAAAAGAACAGAATGTTTTAATGATTTAATAATACCATAGAAAACACAGAAACTAATGCCAGCTCACATTTGTACCATACACGCTATAAAAATTTTCATTTGCATTCTTACTTGACTTTTACAACAGGGTACCGTGAGGAAATACAGGTTATAAGAGGTTAGGAAACTTGCTTATGATCAAAACTTGCTTATGATAGAATATAGTATATTCAGGATTCACAGGTATTGTGACATCTAGTTTGCTTAGCAGACTTCTCTATACATTCAAGCCTTCCCATCTTGGAATAGTTTAACATTTTACAAGTTCGGACACTTTGAAAACATTTCTAAAACATACTAAAAAAAAAAAACATCACACTTATCTCAAGGGTAGAAAGACAAGCCAACAGAACAGAAAACTATTGCTGATGCTATGATAGTTTGCAAAATAGCAAATCTGTCATTTCTCTTCACAAGTTAGGCAAGCAAGGAGATGTGAGAGTAACTTTTTTGTTTTATTCTAATATTGTTTAAAAAGTACAGTCTAGTTAAACATTTTCTTAACAAAATTGAAACGATCATTCTCTGGCATTCAAAATACTCATTCTAACATTGCAAAGTACATACGTGAGCAACAGGGTCTCTTCTAATGAAGAGAAGTTGCACTATCATCTTCCTGAGTCTGAGAATGAGGGAATTGCTACCTGAGGATTCCGTGGGTCTGCCAACTCAGAGGATTACCACCTCTTTAAGAACCTAAGCATATACTTAAAAAAAAATGACAAATATCAAACAACATTTTGATATTTGTCAAATCAGCATTTCTATCTCTACATGGACAGAAAAGTATACAAAAAAATGGGGAAATTTCTTTATCACCTAGATAAGAAATCAACTTGTAAATCAAATACTTAAAGGATAATAATGTACAGTGAAAATTGTCAACTGAGAAAATGGAAATGGATAACTAAAAATACTATAAAAAGCAACATTATTATTTAAATAAATAGTTCAATCATATTTTTGTCCAATAAAGTCAGGCAAAAGCATCAGTTCACACAATTCTCCATGATTGTCAATTAATCAACAAGAATTAATATGTTATAAATCTGGCACAAAAGGTTCCAAAAATCCATGGCAAGAGGTTGTCACAAAGAGCATTAGCTCTACCTAGGCAGGCAAAGCCCCTACACAAGTAACAAGGAACAAGAAAAGTGCTGAAGTATGATATAAAGCCAGGTAGAGAACATGGCAGTATATGTTAAGGTGTTCATTTTAACGAAGAACATAAATGTAAAAATAAGCCAAAAAACGAAAATGAAAAACTTGAACTACAGTCATGCTGGAAAAAAAAAAAAAATCCATATATTCTCTAATATTTATTGAACATGAACTCTGTATCAGGCATGGTCCTGAGTCCTGGGATGTGAGAATAAATAAACTTTTCTGTTAGTCTGGGCATCTAGAGAATAATGTCTGGCTTAACATATATAAACAATTACAATGTGACAAATGTTTCAGAGTGCAAAATCTAACCAAGGACAAATGAAGTAAACAAACTCAGACTAGACCTTTCTCTCAATGGGGATTCTGCAAGAAAATTAATACCTAATGCTGTATAGCATCCATTGAAAGTAATGAAATTACTTCTCTCTTACACATCTAGAAGATTAACATTCATGTACCACTTCTGGATAAACTGAGAAAACAAGTCACTCAAATCATTGTCTGATAAGGTTCAGACGAGGAACCCTGGAAGACAAAGGCTTCGATCAACTAGTGAGATGCTACCAGATACCAAGAAACAAGAATAGGGTGTCCCAGGGAAGAAGACTATTTGTTAGGACAAGGAAAGTATATACGCCACATTTAGAAAACTCAGTCATTTGATGGGGATGGAAGGAGGGGTGAAAATAAGTGGGGAGTGAATTAGAATCTGGCAAGAGAAGATAAGAAATTTAGATTTACATCAGATTGTAAAACTATTAATATAGCATGCTAAGGACTTTGCAATTCACATATAGGAAAAAGAATACTTTGGATATGTGAAGTGATCAACCTTCTCCTAAAAGACTTCTTTGGATGGCTCCAGTTCATGGAGGCCAAGATCTAACTCTTTCAGTAGACCTTTATATCTACCACTCAGTACACAGAAAATAAATGTTCTATCCAAATTAGAGCTTGAGCTTTTTTACATTTAAAAGCATTTCATTATATAAGAAAAATAAATTTTGTCATCCACTTTTCAATCAATGATTAACAGACTCCAAAGAAATAACTTATCTTTCAGATTATCTGGGTTATCAGGAGTCCAAAAAGACATTTACGTTATAGTTTTAACAGGTCTTCGATGAAAACACATTCCACAAAGACTGTATAGATTCCTAAGATAGCAGATACATTTACTGAATCAGTATGCAAAGTTAAAACTTCAGAGGCCCCAGGCTCTTTCTCCTCCAACTCTACCTGCAAATTATAGTAAACCTTCCCAGATATCTAACATTCTAATCTCCTCAACCCTCTTCCCATTAAAAATAAATAATTAAAAATCAATTTTTAAGCCTTGCTCTTAAAAGATCTGATATTCAACCTTAAAAAGGAAAGAAATTCTGATATGGAGGACATTATGCTAAGTGAAACAAGCCAGCCACAAAAAAGACAAATGCTATACGATTTCTTTATATGAGTTATCTAGAATAGCCAAATTCATAGAAATAGAAAGTAGAATGGTGGCTGCCAAAGAGCAGAGGGGAGGAAAAAATGGGGAGTTGGTTTAATAGGTACAAAGTTTCAGTTTTGCAAGATGAGAAAGTCCTGGAGATTGGTTGTACAATAATAAGCACATACCTACTAAACCATACACCTAAAAATGGTTAAGACAGTAAATTTTGTTGCATGTGTTTTACCAAAATTGAAAATGATTTTAAGAAAGATCAGAAAAACTCATCACGACTGAAATGGTGAATAACTGAGGATAAGCCCATGTCCCAAGAAGGTAAAATCAAAAGCATCTTTACTGAAGACTCAGTTTAGAGTCTTTTATTCTATAAACATTAAAAGTTTTTGGGGGGACAAATAATGATACAATTATTCATTTAGGAAGATTACTATAACAGCAAATATATTACAATATATTAGATGGGAATGAGAGCAGGAGATAGGAAGTCAAGTGACAGTTTTAGAAAAATAGAAATAAGAATTCAGGGGATGCATTAAAAAGGAAGTTAAGGTTTGAGGAAGGTTGCAGCCTGCCTTCTGCTCCATTGGGATCATTTTTAAGGAATGGTTGAGCAAGCAGATAAAGGGGTAATAAAACTGCAGAAGGTGCAGAATAAGACCCTTTCTATTGCTCTTCACGCCCCAGGCCATTTATCAGGAATCAAAGAGTTGCTTTACTTATTTATACCTTTCTTCATCTGAAAAAAAATCTGAAAAGGTCAGCAAATAACCACTGTTTTGTTACTGTTGGCCAAGCACAATAGGAATATTTACACTCCCCAGAATTTTAGCTGCTGTGCTAAAGAAAAAAAAAGTTCTCCTTACAGATTATAAAACAGATGCAATTTTAAAAGGTGTTTAAATAAATTTGTAATAACTCTAGCCATATGTTAAATGTAAGCCCTATTTACTAGATAAAGCTCCATGTCCTAGAGCAGGTATTTTTGTCATAGAAATCATTTATCTATCTTGTTATATCTTAGCGTGAATTCCTTTGCATTCATCTCAACTGCAGCTTGGGAGAAAGGCTTGGAGTGAGGTTAAAGAAAGCCCTAAATCAGATAAACATACTGTCTTAGTCCATTTTTGTGCTGCTATAATAGAATGCCACAGACTGAGTAATATATAAAAAACAGAAATTTATTTCCTCACAGTTTTGGAGGCTGAGAAATCCAAGATCAAGGTATCAGCATCTGGTGAGGGCCTTTCTTGCTACATTGTAATATGGTGGAAGGTATTACATGGATGAGAAACAGAGCAAGAGGTGGCCAAACTTGTCTTTTTATAAAGAACCCAATTCCACAATTGTGACATTAATCCATTCATGAGAGTGGTGCCCTCATGACCCAAACACCTATTATAGGTCCCACCTTCCAACACCTTCACATTGGGGAGCAAGTTCCAATACGCGAAATTTGGAGGACACATTCAAACCATAACAGATACTAAAAGGCCCCTTTCCTTTTTACATACCAAAAGAAAATGAGACCAGAATTGTCTAAAGTCTATTAACAATAACATGAATTATAATAAAATTTAAATATTTATACATTATAAAGACAAATAATTTTTGGCTAAAAAAGGCTAGATTTGCCAACCCCATTTTAACTACCAAATTATTGAGATAGTTATCAAAATAAATTTACTTATTATGCTGTCTTCCAAAATCTTCATCCAGCATCACTGAGTCCAACTTAAAGCAAGACTCAGTGAAGGAGACAAAGATGAACAAATAATCTTTGTTCCCAAAAGCATACTGTCTACTGAGACGTGAAGGGAGAAGACACAAGTATACAGTCAATTAAAACACAAAGAATCTATACCATAAAGGTATAAAGGTACCATGAGGAACAAGGGTACTTCTGCCAACACAGAACAAAAAATATTGAAAATCGATAAAACTGAAACTGGCGCTTTGAAGCGTCAATAAAATTGATAAGTCTTTTTTCCTAAATCAGGAAGAAAAAGAGCAAATACAATTCACAATATTACAAGTGACAAAGAAAGAACATCACTATAGATCATACAGACATTAAGAGGATATCAAGGTAATATTACTAATAACGTTAAGTCAACTAATTTGGTAACTTAGATGACATGAACAAATTTATTGAAAAGTACAAACCACTGAAGGTCAGCCAAGAAGAAAAATAATCTGAATACCCCTACATTAGAAAAAAAAGAATTTATAATTCAAAAATCCTCCCAAGAAGAAAATTTCCAGGCGCAGACGGTTTCACTGGTTACACCAACATTTGTGAAGGAAATAATAACATTGCTACACTGTGTAAAACATAGAAGATCGAACACTTTCCAAATTATTCTATGTGCCAAACATTACCCTGATACCAAAACGAAAGATATCACCAAAAACAAAAAAAAACAAAAAAAGAAAGAAAGAAAGCTATAGACCAATAGGTCTCAAACGTAGAGGTAAAAATCCTAAAAATATTTGCCAATTTAAGTAACCTATAAAAAGAATCATGGTCAAGAAAGGCGTATTTCAATAGGAAAGCAAAGTTGGCTGAACACTCAGAAACCAATAAACACCATTAACCATATTAAGAGACAAACTACCCAGCAAAAATAAAGGATTGTCTTCATAGATGAAAAAAGGCACCTTACAAAATTCAATACCCATTCATGATAAAAACTGGTAATAGAAGGTAAAGGAACTTCAGCTTGATAAAGGAAATCTACAAAAATCCTAGACGTAACATTCTACGTAACACTGGGTACTGAATACTCTTAACTCTAAGATTAGAAAAAAGGCTGTCACTACTTCTAGTCAACATTGTACTAGAAGTCTTAGTGCAATAGAGCAAGAAAAATAAAAGACATACAGATTGGTAAGAATGAAGAAAAACTATCCTTATTCAAAGATTACATAATTGTCAATGTGAAAATTCTTAAGAAATCTACCAAAAAGCTACCGAAACTAGTATGGAGATTTCTCCAAAAACTAAAAATAGAACTACCACATGATCGGATAAAGAAAATGTGGTATGTATATATATGTATATATAGGAACACTACTCAGCTATAAAAGATAATGAAATCCTGTCATTTGCAGAAACATGGATGGAACTGGAAGTTATTATGTTAAGTGAAATAAGCCAGGCACAAAAACATAAATATTACATGTTCTCATTCATTATACGAGAGCTTAAAAAGTTGATCTCATGGAGGTAGAGAATAGAATAAATGTGATAAAAGCTGGGAAGGATGTGTGGGTATAGGAAGGGAGGATAAAGAAAGGTTGAATAATGGGTACAAATAAACAGAAGGAGTAAGTTCTAATGTTCACTAGCAAAGCAGGGTGACTATAGTCAATGTATATTTAAAAATGGCTAGCGTCATTTGCAAATGTTCCCAACACATAGAAATAACATTCAACATGAAGGACACCTCGAATACCCTGACTTGATCATTGCACGGTCTATACACATAACAAAATATCATATGTGCCCCATAAATAAGCACAAATATTTGTATCAACATTTAAAAAGCCACTAAAATAAGTGAGTCAGCAAGGTCACAGAATACAAGATCAATATACAAGAAATCATGTTTTTATTTCCATATAAAAACAAAATACAATTGGAAATAGAAGATTTTTTAAAACATCATTTATTAATAGGACCAAAAATACATATTTAGGGATATGCTATAAGGGTTAATTACAGCAGACCTGAAATTAGCCTGAGATGTTTTTGCTGAAGTAAAGATGTACCTACTTGGTACTTGACTCCTGGTCAAGGCAGGAAATATACTGTTTAATAATGTTGCTTTGTGGGCCCAAGGCAAGTTGCAGGACAGATTATACTAGTTTGTCATCAATATTTATTGACAACAATGAGGTTTGCCAATTTGCATCTGGTCTCACTGAAACCCCACCAGAGGGTTCTACCACTAGAACTGATTACGTGAAAGAATACACCTCAGGACCAGCAGGATATAACAAGCCTTGACTCCATTTTGGGCTCCCTGGTTCTGTGCACACATCAGTAGATCCTCACGTGACAGAAAGAGTATAGCCACATGGACAAAAGAGGATAATTAAAGGTCATGTCCAGTCCATCTAGATCCCTTGTTATGAGGGAGTCTTCTGTAGCAATGTACATCCATAACATTCTAATCCTACTGCTACATTGCATCCCTTTCCTACAATAAATCATAGATTTTCAAGCATTGTCATTTTGGATCCTTTGAGTCTTCTTTAATAACTGAACCCTAGCTGGCTGCTACTATTAGAGCAAGGAGTAAATTTAACAAGATCTGTGCAAGATGTATACACTAAAAACTAAGCATTACTTAATAAAACTTTTGAAAGACCTAAATGAGTGGATACATAGGATCAGAAAACTTAATATTTAAGATGTTATTATCAACAAATTGATCAACAGATTCAACGTAATTCCCAACAAAATTCTAGCAATCTTTTCACAGTAATTAAAAGCTTACTATAAAATGTATATGAAAAGGCAAAGAACCTACAATAACTAGAACAATTTCAAAAAAAAAAGAACAAAAGTTGGAGGACATACACTAACTGATTTTAAGACTGATTATAAAGCTACAGTAAATCAAGAGAATATTGGCAAAAGGCTAAACAGATAATCAAGGGAACAGAATATCCACCCCAGGAATGTATCTACATGAATATGGTGAACTGATTTCCAAAGGTACCAAGGTAATTCAATGCGAAGACAGTCTTTTCAATAAATATTGCTGAAACAATTTATCATTTATGCAAATGAATTTTGAAACTTCACCCATGCCATATAAAAAAATTAACTCAAAATGGGTCACATGCCTAGATGCAACAGCTAAAGGCAGAAAGTTTCCAGAAAAAAGGAGAATATTTGTGACTTTGGTAGTTTCTTATTTTGGGGGGGCCTTTTTGTTTTGGTTTGTTTTTTAACATATAACACAATCGATATAAACTGTAAGACAAAAAAATCATAAGCGGGACTTCCATCAATATTTAAAACTTTGTGCTTCAAAGGACACCATTAAGCAAATGAAAAGATAACCCACAGAAAGGGAGAAAAATATATGATAGGGAATTTTATCTTGAATATATGAAGAATCTTAAAACTAAGTATTAAAAAGAGAAACCCAATTTTTTAGGACACAATATTTCACTAGACACTTCATCAAAGATGATATACACACGGCAAATAAATACATGAAGTGAAGCATCTCAATGCCATTAGTCACAGGGATATTCAAATTAAACAGCAATGAGATAAGCCTTTATATCTACTGGAATGACTACCTTTTTTAAAAGATGGCAATACCAAGAGTTTGCCAAGATGCAGAACAACCGGAACTATTATTTATTGCTTGCAAAGTCAAATACATAGTCACAGCCGCTTTCGAAATCAGTTTGGCGGTTTCTTAAAAACTTAAACACCACATAATACTCAAAAATTAGTACAGAAACACGGTTTCCATTCTGGAAAAGGCAAAACTATAATGAAAGAAAGCAGATCAGCTTTCTATCAGTTGCCAGGGGTTGACAATGGTGAAGGACTGAATGAGAAGGTACACAAGAAAACGCTTTGAAATGATGGAAATGATGAAAATGTTCAAAATCTAAATGTGTTATTGTGGAAAGACTGTAAACATTTGTCAAGACTCAATGAATTATATATTTAAAAATTAGTGAATTTTATTGCACATACCTTATATCTCACTAACGCTGGTTTGAAGAAGAAAAATAGTTACTTTAAATACAAATGATCTGTTCTTTCACTCATGATTTTCCAGCTTAGGTAGGACTTTGCAGGGATGGCTCATCTCCACTGTACACAGACAGCATCAGCTGGGGCAGCTTGACTAGGGGCTAAAGGATCTACTTCTAAGATCACTCACTTGGCAGAGGAGCTGGTACAGTCACTAGAAGCCTAGCAAGGGCTACAGGCTGAGGTCTTGATGGGTTTTGGTCCCAAAATTAAGTATCCCAAGATGTACAAACAGAAATCATATCACTTTTTATGACTTAGGTCCAGCAAGTCACATTAATAACTCTTCCACCACGGTCACAAGCCTGTCCAGATTCTAGTGGAGGGACAAAACCCCACCCCTTCATGGGATGAATGTCAACATCACAATCAATATAAAGCAGAATGTGTGAGATGAGAGATGTTTTTCTATTTTAGAAAAGACAATCTACCACACTGGATTTTTATTCTATAGATAAGTGGGAGCCATTAGAGGAATGTGAAAATAGCATGATCTCATCTATATTTTAGGAAGATAATTCCAGAAGCACTACTGGGAATAAACTGAAACAGAGACTAAAGAAGGTGTGGGTGGGTGAGGGGGTGAGAGGGGTACCTATTAAGGTAATATATCAAGAATCAAAAGCAAAAGAAGTGCCCTGAAGTGGCACAATGTCTGTGAACTGGAGGGAAGAGAAAACATGCTTGCCAGAGACCGAGTACAAGCAAAATGTCTTGGCAACCCATGCATCCATCTGAGTAAACCCATATACTCTGGAAAATGGTGAAACCATTAAGTGAGAAAGTTCAGGAGAGACACAGTCTTTCTGGCACACGTTAGTGAGCAGAGAATGCATCTGAAAATAGAAAACAAGGAAGAGGAGAAAGCCACAACATAGAGCACATCTGATATATAACCTGTGAAAAAGGGAATCGATTTTGATTGAGTTAGCTACAATCCTGAGACAAAGCAATATAGATCATTATATTGATATTTACCTTAAAGACTTACTTGTACTGTATACAAAATGAATGAAAAGTATGCTTTAATACCCATGCTACTTTCCTGGCCCAAAGTATTCTCTTTATAGTTCATTAGGTTAATAAAACTACCTATCTGGAGATTTGTCTCTAAAGTGAAGGCTAGATAACACTGATACAGCTCTTTTTTACATGTAATAGTGAACACACATGAATTCAAAGGATAAGTGAAATTTTTTTAGACTTTAAATCATCTGTAGCAGGGCAGACACTGTTGGGGTGAATTCCTCCCCTATTTTTTCCTAAAAACTCCTGATTTCTCCAGTTATCAAATGACCATGTGCTTCAGGGAAGCTGGGTTTAAAATCCCTGGGGTAGCTTATACTTGGTATAACTCAGTGTTCTCAATCCTAGCTAGTTGCACAATAAAACCATCTGGGAACTTTTAAAAGACCAATGTCTGGCTCCCCTCCCCAGCAATTCTGATGTAATTAGTTTAGCGTTATAGTGTCTTTTAATCAAAAGGGGATAAGTCTGAGGACAAAAGCCAACTCAATGAGGAACTAAGATTATCAGAGCAGAAAGATGAACAGAACCTTGATCTTGATGTTATTAAATTAATTGACCCTAGAACTTCCTTTCATCCAAGTTTCCCATCATGTAAATAACAAGTTTTCCTGGTTCTTCAAGCCACTTCTGGTTGTGTTTTCTATTACTTGCAGTGAAAAGTACCTTATGCTACCCTTGGCAAAACAATTTTCAGGATAAAGTTTGGCTTTATAAACAAGCAGAATTTCAGTCATTCTGCTGACAAAGAATAAACCAAATTTACAAGAGCCATCCAAGAATATCATTTTACTGTACATGAAAATATTTCCTACAGCTTATGAAATATACCTAATTTTGAATATTTGAATTGATAGGTATGTGTCTACACAATTTCCTCTCCAAATAGCTAGGGATTCTTCTTTGAAACTGAATGATGCAGTAGTACATATGACAATATCTTGCACATATATCTTTCACAAGTCTTCTAAGAGCTATCTGCTAGATATACCTATTAGTTGGAAATAAGGACATTCTCAAAAACCACAATGAAACAAAAAATCACTGATGTGTCCTCCTTTGTCCTGCTCAATTCTAAATACTCAAACATACTAAAAGCAACTGCCACCAATCCTATGCCACCAGTGGATATAATTTTTGGCTCTGACTTAAGAGTGACATGAACAAGAAGTACCTTTAAGGGATTCTGCCCCAAAATTCAATTCTAAGTAAATTGTTATATTCAGAACTTCCTTTCAGTCTCAAAGGAACATAGATAGCTTGTCACATCAAAACCATGCCTCTTCCCCATATTCTGGATTTGATCCCTCTGGAATCCTCCCGAACTCCGTTTACTTCAATGAGGTTCTCTTCAAGGCTCCTTCCCTTAGGCTACAAACACGTGTTCACATCTCCCAGTTCTTACATCCTGAGTAAGAGTATGTACCACATATTCCTTCCCTGCCAGGTACAGTCTTCACTAGCTGCCTCCTGCCCCTTACAGCCAACCTTCAACTGTGGCCTACTCATCCTTTCTTCCATTCATTTAGCAACCCACTTCAACATAGCATTCCACTTCCACCACCTGATTAAAGCTCTCTGGGAAAAGTCACCAATTATTGCCTCATGCTAAAATTAATGACCCCTTTTAAGTCTTCACATTTCTTTAAGCCAAACTCTGTGTTAGGTACCTGATGTACAAAGATGATTAAAACAGTCTCTTATCTTTAAAAAGCTCACAATCTAATGGAAGAGTCACAGAGATAATTCTAATACCCTGGTAAGTTCAGTAACAGACATCTATACATGACAGAGAGACATCACAGGGAGTGCACACTAAGAAATCGTTTCAAGGAAGTGAAGAATAATCTGAGTTTTAAAGGTTTAACAAGAATACGTAATGTTGTAAGCACAGAAAGGAAGAATACTTCAAGACAGAGCATGTGTGTGTGAAGCACAGAGAAATGACCTGAACTCAGGCCATATCAGTAGCACTGAGAGGAGGGAATGGATCACAGAGAGATTAACCTGTCAAGCATAACTTGATACCATTGACTACTCTTGCCTTTCTTGGTACTCTCTGGCTTTCTACCCACCCTTCTCTCTTTTGTTGGATTCTCTATTCAGGAGTGCTGCCCCCTCCTCCTCACACTCCAAATGCTCTCAGGAAGATCTGACTGAAGCTTACTACTGGCTGGCAATTGGACAGATACAGCAAACAGGGTCACTATAAAGGAACAGGAACATACTCATTTGTAACTTTAATGATGGTACCTATGAGCAAAAGAATATTCAGTTCTCTCCACAGGATTTGCTAAATTAATTGCTTTGATAAAAGTACTATACAAACTAACATTAAAAGATAACAGTTATAAGGATAATACGGTAGATGAATAGTGGCCTAACAGAGTATCGAACAGAAGCTAATGGAAAGGGATCTTGGAAAAATGAAACTGCAGAATCTAAACTGATGTAGAAACAGTCTAACCAGAATTTAATTGCAGCTGAGAAAAAGTGATCATAAGGATTTTAACCATATCCACAAGACAGTCAAGAATGATCACTGAATGAATCGATAGAAAGAAGAAATTGAGGCTGTGCTTTCTCTGAGAATATGGGGTCCTCTACATCCTAATTCAAATCTGAAAATACTCTGCAGAATTGCCTGTGGAAACTACAATTCCTAAGCAGAAACCTAAGAGATGGTTTCTAAGGTAACCAAGGCCCATACCATACACAATCTGACATATCAAAGTCATCACCTGAGCTTGTCAAAAATTAATTGGAAGAGCAGATATGTTGTATTTGTGCCCTAAGGCAGCAAGCCTTTAAACAAACGAACTCCATGTTCTTCATTAACTGAATTTGTGAGTGGCCATCTTGAAGAGAAAATGCACTTCTGTGGAGGTCAAAGGGGGAATTATCTGAGAATAATCTATTTTGACAGTTGTGCTCTTAACTCCCAATAGCCAAAGGCAACAGTCCTTTACTTGTAATATTACAGAAGAAGCTTTTTAAAACTATTAAAAATTAAAAATAGCGCAATTCAGTTGTTCTAGTCATACTCTGTGCTGATTTCTACCAGAAAAAAAGCAAAACAAAACCAAGACTGTAAATTGTTCCTCCAAGAAAGGAAATAAACCACAGGAGTGGAATAGGGAGGTTTGGTGCTGGATATGTGACTTACAGAATTTTGAGTGAATAAATGGGTGTTATTTTAAGTGGCTAGGTTTTTGGTAATTTGTTATGCAGCCACAGAAAACTAATACAACAGGGATTTCCTTCTTTCCTGAGACTCTCTTTCAGTTTCTACCTGATTTTGGTTTGCAAATTTAATGACACTTTCAGAAGCTCTGATAACCAAAGCTTGGCTCTTTGTTTCCCCTTTTTTAAAAAAGTCATTTCAACTATAAATTGGTAGAACCATTTTGGAAAGCAAAACAAAATCCCTTTCTTCTTTTACCCTTTGGGGGTGAGAAGGGAAGGGGTTAAAAGGAATGGAGCTACTCCCTTCAGGTAGTATATTATGAACATCCTTTAGTCTTATCACAATGTTATAAGACTACTACATGAAGTTTTTCATTCAGTCCCATTCCATTAAATGAACTTGTTTGTAAGTGGATCAGCTGTCACCACATTGTAAGCCACATTTAAAATTCTTCTTCCCCTTGAGTATTTCATTTAATAGGCTTATGTAAATTAAGTACCCTAATTTACTACCCCATCCACATAAAAAGAGCAAGTTGTCAATAACAGAAAACATTTTGCAACACTATAACCCAGGCATCTACATTAATAAAGTTCCTGAATGGAATAAGAATATATCATTTCAACATGTCATAATAAAATAGCATCCTTTGGGACACAGAGACAAGTATATTTATGGAGGATATAATAAACTATGAAAATCACAAATCCAATTAGCACTCTAGTGCAGAGTTCTTAGACCTAAAAAAAGTCCAGAAGCCACCGGTTCTAAGTCATCTCCAAAGGATTTCCTTTGGATACACAATTCTTGGGAGAAAGTGATAATTATATCTTTTGGAATCCTAATTCAGCAACCGATATGTAAATGCTGACCTCTGTTTTTTCCTTGAACTTCAGCCACCTTGTCCTGTGCTCTGCTATTTGTAGTTTGTTTCATTAGTTATTCAGAAGATCTATTTAAAGCATGCAACCCAACTATAACTTTTACTTTTGGAAAGCAAGAGGGTAAAACACATTCACAGCTATCGTCATTATCTTCATCTCCTCATCTACCATTAAGTGACCATTTCTTTGCCACTGCTCTCTATGAATGATATGGTTTAATCCTTGATCAACCATGAAGGACAGATTTTCTTACCCTTTCACATAAGAAGAAAATGAAGCTAAACTAGGTTAACTTGCCACAGTGACTACTGACTTAACACAAGGCGAACTCCAATCACATTTCACTCCAAAGGCTTTTTTCCTCTAATTCCCTTAATCCAAGAATTCTGCTCCAAATTTACCCCCAATGAATCAATAGATCTGAAAAAAAGACTCTCAGAGATCTCGCTGCAGCTTTTCTGTAGCAAAATTCAGAAACAACCAAATAGTTAACATTAGGAGACCAATACTCTAAAACATAAAAAGGTTATGCAACTAGTATGAAGCCCACGTAAATAATTTTAAAGTGAAAAGGAACCCTCAAATTGATACCAAGGAGTTCTAGCTGTAGTAATGGCAGAATGGTATGGATGAAATTAAAATTTCCACAGATGACAATTACAAACTCAAAACAAAATATATAAAACAACTATCTGAAGAACTAGAGAGCAAGCAAAATCAAGCAGAAACTGAAGGAGAGTCTCAGGAAAGAAGGAGATCCCTGCTGTATTAGTTTTGTGTTGCTGCATAACAAATTACCACAAACGCAGCCACTTAAAATAGCATCCATTTATTCACTCAAAATTCTCTTAAGTCACACATCCAGCACAGCACAGCCAAGTTCTACTGGCTCAGGATTATCACAAGTCAGAAACTAAAATGTCAGCTGGACCAACTGCTCACCTGGAAGCTCTAGAGAAAAATCCAAGCTCATTCAGGTTGCTGGTAGAATTTAGTTTGTTGTGGTAGTAGGACTGAGGTCCCTGTTTCCTTGCTGGCTGTCAGCCAGGGACTTCTCTGGGTTTCTTTAGACCACCTTTCTCACGTGGTCTCCATCTCTAACCTAGCAACGGCATGTCATACCTCCCTGTTCTTTGAATTTCAGTTCCCTCTTCTGTTTCCAGAGAAAACCCTCTCATTTTAAAGTATCTGATATGAGTAGTTAGGCCCACCAAGATGGTACCCCCTGTCTTGATGTCAACTAATTACTGAATATAATCATAGGAGTGATATATTCACAAGTGCCAGGGATTAGGACATGGAATCTTGAGGGACCATTTTCAGAATTCTCCCTACCATACCTATTTATATAGCTTTTTCCCTGAGGAGACTCCTGGTCCACCCAGTATGGACTGCTAAAGCAGACAGCCACTTCTATCAGTCTGAGGAGTCAGAAAATGTAGCATAGGCCTAGAGAATCTAGAAATTAAGAGAAATCCTAAAACAGAAGGAGTCACAGAGAAGGTGGCTCAAATATCTATGTATAACTCTCCTCAACTCCTTGGCTGATAGCTGAAATGTACATCCAAGTGGCAAAACTCCAATGAACTCAAGCAGAAACAACAGTTGGAAGGAAGACCTCAGCAGAGATTTCAGCTGCTGCTCATTCAAAGGAAGACAAAGCGAGTCCCACCAAATTAGAAAAGCTTTGTCAATACCTTCGACTTTCCACTGAAATACCAGAAAGGCAGGACTGAGGAGTATGTCATAAAAATTAAGGGTGAAACCAAAACAGATCTTAAAATAACCCAAATGTCCGTCTACAAGTGAACAGATAAATAAACTATTGTATATTCACACAATGAGACACAACACAGCACTGAAAATGAAGTAATTACTGATACATCCAACATGAATGAATTTTAAAATGTTGAACAAAAGAAACCAAAGATACATGCTGTATGATTTTATATGAAGTTCTTAAATAGGCAAAGCTAAGCTGAAGTTAATGAAATAGCAGTGGCAGGGGCTGTAAAGGGCAAAAGGGAGTCTGCCTAAAATCTGTGTCCATATTACATGAAAAAAACATGAAAAACATGAAAAAAATTTAATTTATAACACTGCATTAAAACTATAAATATGCAGATTTATGTTGAGAAAGTAACATAACTAGAGCATAAGTAATTCTGAAGTTAATTTTTCTTGATGTCCCCATTATATATTTCAATTCTACATAGTATTTAGGAAGTGAGAAAGTCAAAGCATTCCTTGCTACCACCTGTTACACAAGCAAACCAAGACAGGCATTGCTTTGAGATGTTGACTTAACTAAATAGATGCTGATCACCTCAGATACCAAGGCTTAGCATAAATTCCTCCTTTTTAGTCTTTTCAGTTATACAGTCACTAATTCCTGAATTAAACAGAAAGTATCTCACTCATTTATCTGTTGATACATTTACTCCATTGTCAAATGAACTGTGTGCTTCCTTGTGAAGGTCAAATTCTTCATAGATCCAACTGCCAGTGTAACCTGTCATATTTAAAAGTCAGCATGCAAAGCAAAATCTATTTAACATTTTTTCATTTCCATTTAATTTCCCATGACAACTCACCCTCATACAATGTTTCCTTCATTTCACTAATGAGCTAAAGACAGCTTTCACATTTCAGAATTGGATGCACTTGGCAATACCAACCATTTAAATAAGCCAATGTCTAATTCTGAATAGGTTCTGAAAACATTTCACCATGTTCTCTGTCACTCATAAAGTTAGCTAGTACTGAGTGCTTTCAATAAGAACACAGACTGGTAAGAAAAGTTGTAACAAATTACCAGAGGGCAATATACTGACAGCCACCCAGTCATATAAATTGATTGCCTCCTTGGCTCCAGTGAGTTACATACTGATCATTAAAACAAGGCAGTAATCTCGTAACAGAGAGCAGTATGTGATTTTCACTGGAGAAGAGAGGGACTGGATGCCCAAATCTAACCGAACACTGTGAAACAGCATATTTAATGTGCCTATATTTTTCCATAATACAAGCTATAACAAGTAAAACTCAAAAGTCTCCTTGGCTGGGGGAAATACACAAAATGCAATGTAAGAAAGACTATAGGGTTACAGATTTGGAAGGGAAAAAAGGATCATGAACCAATGTTTTCTTATGTAATCAGGTATAAGTTTCAGGAATTGAAGAAAAAGTTGACACCTGAGGTATAATTCAAAATCCAGGGCTAAGTCATGGCAGATATTTCCAGTTAAAAAATAGTGGATTGAATATACCCACTGTGCTTCCTCCAGCAAGGAATTCAAAAACATAAATAATTCAAGTATAAACATTCAAAGGCCAAAAGAAAGATGACAAAAGCAAACAACAGATGTTAACAAAATGGTATATTGTGTTAAGTGGATGAACAATGGTAAATAACTCAGAAGAAAACACCAACATAAATGCCTGCACAGGGCAATGTCCACAAGTTGCCAGCCTATTCACACTGCCAACAAACAAATGATTCTCACCTCACCAAGGTACAAGAAACCAAGGCAAAATTTACCCCTTTTGTATACAGAATACAGCATCAATGCAATTAGTCCATATTTCCTATTGGAAACAAGTACGACAACCAGTCTGATTTCTCTGTCATGTTAACTAGTACTAAGCTAATGAAAAAATAAAACTAGTACTGTTAAGTAGTTTCCTTGCTTTACAGTAATAGGTTAGTAATTGTTTCTGTTGTTGAAGGTTTTTCCTGAGAACACTTTTATTCTATTCACCTACTACATGATTTCATGTGTGCAATCTTGCAGCTATGATATACTCCCCAGCCCAGCATTCTTTGTGTGTCTCTGGGAACCAGTACTTTCTTGTCTAACGCAAGCAAGGTATCTTTTACATCTCTCTGGGCCCAATACTCATCTTCCCATTAGCAGTTGAAGAGTTAGGTCTCCCTTCTCAGCATTATGGCCCATTCCAAAACAATGAAATGACAATGAGTTTAAGCACTGGTAATTTTAAAATTTCTTTTTATAGGCAACTCTAAGATATAAATTAAACGCTAACTATATTTTGTGCTCCTCAGTTTGGCTGTAAATAAACTAATGCCAACCCTTAAATATCTGTGAAAATCAATATATATAAGTATCATTCTGAAATGACAGAATCATATTCTGAGAGAAGGCTGACAAACAACTAGATAACCAAGTGAATGATGCATTTGTGTGTTTCAGTGTCTGTACACACATGCGTACACAGTGGGAACCACAGAGGGGAGAGAAAAGGCTTACAGGTTGCTTAGACATCATTTGGTAGAAAAACAGAATCATAAATAAAAATTTATAGGTTCCAAAAGAGAAAACCATGATAGCTAAAGGACACAGGTGGACCTCACCAAAAGGCAAGATAATAACAGTAAGTGCTGCTACCTTAACAGGTAAATCTCTAAAAGCAATAGCCAATTATCTTGAGTGAGCAGAAAGGAAAGCTAGGGTTGAGTTTGCTTTCTGTCACAAGTATTAATAAAAAGATCTACCCTTACTTATAGATCCCACTTAAAAGATGAGAGAAATCATTCTTACCTGCTCATTTATGCAAGTATCATAAGGTTTATAATAGTAACAAGCTCTAATTCAACAAATATGTGTACTTAGTACTCTGCTACACTTTTTATCTGAGTTGGCAATGAAAAAGAACATAGTGGTTAATATATCCTGTAACACAACCAAAGAATCTCAAAGCTTTAAGAAGTTCTTCATTTTCTATCTGGCTTCTGCAACTGGGTCAGGTTCCCTTAGCCACCAGTTCTCAAAATGTGGTCCATATACCCAAATACCCTTCAAGAAGTCTGCAAGGTCAAACTATGTTCATGATACTGATGTTTTACCATACTGACATTTGCAGTTATCATACAAAAGCAACAGTGGATAAAACAGCTAGTACCTTAGCAAAAATCAAGACATTGGCAATAAACTGTACTCATCAGGTATCCTCCACTTCCACATAGTTGTAATAAAAGATGCCAGTTTCCCATTAAAACGCCCTTGATAAACCAGTGAGAATTAATTTCACGGAATCTTAACCCTTAAGTACAAGTGTATTTGTTTTCTAAGGCTGCCATAACAAATTACTACAAACTTCATAGCTTTTCAACAGACATTTATTCTCTCAGAGTTCTAGAGGCCAGAAGCCCAAAATCAAGGTGTTATTAGCAAGGCCAGACTCCTTTCCAATGGCTATAGGAGGAGAATCCCTTCCTTCCCTCCTGCAGCTTTTGATGGTTCCAGACATTCCTTGGCTTGTAGTCACATCACTCCCATATCTGCCTCTATAATCACATTACCTCTTCCTCTTCTGTGTCTTCTCCCACTGTCTCCCCTTTGAGTGTCTCTCTCCTATCACAGCACTTGTCATTACATTCAGAGCCCACCTAGATAATCCAAAATGATCTCCTCATCTCAAGATCTTTAATTAAATCTGCAAAAACTCTTTTCCAATTAAGGTAACATTCACAGGTTCCAGGGATAAGGACATGGACATATCTTTTGAGGGGGCTGTTATTCAGCCCACTACGGGTCTTTTTAATACCATGTGTGACCAAAGGGCAAGTATGCATAAAGCACTTCTGCTGCATAGTGAAGTTTAATAGTTACCTTCAGAAAAAGCACTTGTGAGATTGTGTTGCAAACTCAACTAGACTCTTTTTGTATGGGCATCATTTTTACTTGCAAGAATTGACAAGCTACAAGGAAAAGACAAAGCAACCCTGAAAGCTAGAAATCAGTCTGGTGCTATTAGCAAAGCCTTAACATTGCTCAGACCTGACCCCTACAGCAAAGTCTTAATGTTCTCCTGATAAATAGAAGATCAGTATCAGACAAGCCTACTAACAAAAATCAAGACAAAAACATCAACACTGTCCACACCACAAAATACATGATTAAGATAACCAATAAAAGAACCCCCAATGCCTCCACAGAGCAAAGCCCCTTTAACTTTCCACTGAATAATCTAACAAAAGCCCAAGTCCTATTATATGTCCTTTCTAACTCTTATGAAATGTCCCACAGTTCTTCATGCTATGTGTTCTCCTTCACCACCATGAGTAATTAACCCAACTTGTTCAACTACAAGGTGTGTTCCCGATAGTCTTTGGCTAGATGGCATTGACAATGGTTTTTGAGCCTTGGGCATTTGCAGACATTTCCTCAAAAATCCATAAAGTGAGCCTGTTACTTCACAAAAACAACTGACAGCATTTATTGCCAATGTTAAAATTCAAGCTTTCAAGAGAAAATTAGATTTTTGGAAAATGTGTGTCTACTGTGCACTGGATAGCTTCCCAGTACTTATAAATTTTTCTAATGAGACCACTGGTGATATGAACAAATATGGTTTAGATACTATAAAATGAAATAGGTCAATATTTAGAAGATCTGCATAACTCAGAACAAATATTTTCCAAGCCAAGCATGAGGCTAAAACAGAATGTATGAGTAAAAGCTCCTTTCAGAGTCCAAGACAAGCCAATGGATTTTATTGTAACAAAGAATAAAAGGCTCACTGATGTAGCATCAGAATCTACATTGCAACTAATCTTTATGAAATTATCACTAGTTGAGTTCTGATGTATTATCAAAGAAGGTCCAAAATTATCTGAAGTGGGTATTAAAACATTCCATTTTCCAACTACAAATCTGTGTAAGGCCAGATTTTTTAAATATCTTTAGAAGAAACATGTTGTAACAGATTGAACTAGAAGTTATTAGAATCTTGCTGTTCGACTCTGTTCAGCCAGATGTCAAAAAGATTTGCAAAACTACATAAAGATATCACTTTCTAATTTTTTTATTTTGAGAGATGATTATTACTCATTAAAAACTACTTTATGTTAGCATGTAATTACTATTATTTTAAATGAATACTGTAAATAAAAATTCAGTGTTAATTTCTAACAGTAAATATCAATAGTTATATATAACCTATAGAAACAAAAGCACTTTGGGCCCTCAATTTCTGAGAGTGTTCAGGATTCCTGAAATGAAAAGATTTGAGAATTCCTATTCTAAACCAGTCCTACCTTTCAAAATAACCTCTGTCCTTTTTGTACCCATCAGCTTCAAAAACTCTGAGACAAAGAATCTACGAAAGTATTCAAATCTTTATTCCACAAGATAGTTACCAGCTACAACATAAACTGATTTATAATTTAATTCTCACCTATGTACATCAAAGTTTTCAATACACAATGTTATGAAACTAAGAGTGGACACACATACATATCAACTCAAAAAATTAAATGAAGAATTTATAGGGTGAAAGTTTGTTTACATGGTTGACCTGAGAACTTTCAAGCCAAGAAATTTATCTACCTCAAGGCTGAGATACAGATCTAGGGGAACCTATTTTCAAACTAGACCATACAAAATTTCCACATTGGAAGGCAGTCTAAGTTCAAAATCCAAAATAATACAAAACAAGTTACCACATATAAAACATAAGAGTTTATATTCCCAAGAAATTTTGATAGTTATTTTAGAATACAAATAATTCCATTTAGCTTAACATTTACTAAAGATATCAAGAAAAAAGCAAAACCTTAAGAATGAGATAGCATGTTTTTTAAGAGCAGATTAGAAAAAGAACCAAGTCTCAACTTATTGGAATGAGAAATGGGCACTGAAATTTAAACCTCAATGGTTGGGTTTAAATTGTAAATTAGATACAGAAAGAGATAGCAGAGATGAACCGGAAGTGTGAGGGATTAAACAGAATGCAGTACAGAGAGATAAAAGAATGGACAATATGAAAAGGAGATTATAAAACATGAACAAAATAAAAGGCAACATATCAAATTGAAGTTTCAAAGGAGAAAACAATGTTGAGAATTTTCCAGTACTGATGAAGAGATGAATCCTCAGACACAGAAAATATGAATCCCATAAGCGAATATGCAGACAAGTTAAAATGCAGTCAGAAAGACAAATTACAACAAAAGAATGACAATTAGACTAACACCAGCTATAGTGCCAGAAGACTGAGATAATATCCTCAGATTATCAAAGAGAACTGTCATACCCAACTACACTAACATTTGTGAGTGGAACAGACATTTTCAGACAAAGACAAAATATTTACTAACATTTTCTCACTGAAAGATTTTGGTATTTTGAGAAGAAAACTAAATCCAAAGAGAAAAAGTGGGGCATAAGAAAGACTTGAGTTTGTAGTGGTTCTATAAAAAAAACTTGAGCAAATAACTAAACGTACAGCTATATTTTTAAATAATAAGCATTACTATCTGAGAGGGAGGGTAACAACTAACATTGGAAGCATAAAAAAAATGAAACTAAAATACCAAAAGTGACATTTGAGTTGGAAGAGTGAATGAAGTGTTCCAAGAGTCTCGTCGTACAAGTGATATTGGTTAACTTTAGACTTAGTTATGTCAAGTATGCTTTTATGACATCAAAGATAACCACAAAATTTGGATGTATAAGATAACCAGGACACACAACAAATTAAAATACACTGCATTATACAGAAAGTCAGTTAGGAATACTGATTAAAAACCTATTTCATTCTTTTACCTCCCACTCTTCCTAGAATACTTCTCATATCGTATACAACAAGTATCCACTGGATGTATGAGTGCCTGTGCCAACCCAATTAACATGAGAAAAGCTTTTTTCCCTCTTAAGATAAATATATGAATAGAAAATCTAATGTTTTCTTTCTTGTATCCGAAGGGATCACCCTGCTCTTTACTTTGGAAACCACAGACATACAGTTGACCCTTGAATAACAGGGTTTAGGGGCACTGACCCCCCCAAGTGCAGTCAAAAATCCATGTATAATTCTTTACTTTCCCAAAATTTAATAGCCTATTGTTGACCAGAAGCCTTACTAAACATAGCCAGTTTAGACATATTTTGTATGTTATATGTATTATATATTGCATCCTTACAAAGTAAGCAAGAGAAAAAAATATTAAGAAAGTCATAAGGGGCCAGGCACTGTGGCTTACACCTGTAATCCTAGCACTCCAGGAGGCCAAGGCAAGAGGATGAACTTGAGGTCAGGACTTTGAGACCAGACTGAGCAGGAGCGAGACTCCATCTCTACAAAAAAAAAAATAGAAAAATTAGCTGGGCATGGTGGCCTATAGTCCCAGCTACTTGGGAGGCTAAGGCAGGAGGATCACTTGAGCCCAAGAATTTGAGGTTGCAGTGAGCTATGATGATGCCACTGCACTCTAGCTGGGACAACAGAGCAAGATTCTGTCTCCAAAAACAAACAAACAAAAAAGTCATAAGGAAGACAAATTGTATTTACTATTCATTAAGTGGAAGTGGATCATCATAAAGGTCTTCATCCTTATCTTCATATTGAGCAGACTGAGGAGGAAGAAGAGGAAGGGCTGGTCTTGCTGTCTCAGGGGTAGCAGAGGTAACAGAGGCGGCAGAGGTGGAGGAGATGGAAGGGGAGGCAAGCACATTTGGTGTAACTTTTATTGAGAAAAATCCACATATAAGTGGACATGTGCAGTACAAGAAACCTGTGTGTTCAAGGGTCAAGTGCATATGCCCAGGTCTCTATAGGCAGCTCATCAGATGAAACAACCCTTAACATAATAAATCATGAATTAGGCAAAGGAAAGAGCTGAGTAAAGGGTATTCCAAACAGACATAACAGCAAGAGCAGTGGTCAATGGGATAAAACAGCATGGTCTGTGTCGGAAAACTAAAAAGTTTGAATTTGCAGTTCTGAACTGCTAGGGCACAAATCACATGTCTCTGGCATTCACTCCTAAAAACTATGAAGAGACATCCTTATTTCCACTGTAGGTGATAATGCTGCCAGTAGGTCTCAGGGAGGCAGTCTAATGTTTTCCACCTTCTTCTCATAGTAATCAATGTCCCATACTCACTACGTGTTATTAAGGGTCAGATACCTGAATATAACAACCTGCATTGGAAAGTAGACAGGGTTTTATTGTTAGGCCCCAAAGGGACATGAAATCCGACTTTTACCTTATTGGAGAAAATTAATTCCCTTAAGCACAGATGCACTTTTATACTGACTTTTCTCAGAATGCACTTCAGTATAAAACATGTAATCCCAACACTAAACTTCCAATCAGTAGTAAGATAATTGCACAGATGAACTGTTTACTGGCAACTGAAATCACACGTAGATGCCAAAGTCCACTAGTGACATATGATGAGGTCCATATTGCTTAGTGTCTAATATTGCTTTCTCTTTGGCTCTCCAAGAGCTGAAACAGCTGGCACCCCAAAAGTGGAAGTTAACAGTCCCTTGTCCCAACAACCACTTAAAAGACACCAGTTAGTTCCTATGACTTAATAAAGACCTCTCAAAGTAATCAAGTTTCCCATGCTCTTAAATTCAACTTGAAGCTTTTAATCAACAAGCAGCTCAATTTCTCATGGTTGCACACCAGCCTAGCCAATTAATTACTGTCTACCAACCCCTGTGTGACTCCATTCATTTATTCATTTATTCACTTAGTCATTCAAATACTCAATGACTGTTAACTATGTACCAGGCACTGGTGCAGGGTACACTATGATAAAAACAGATGTTCCCGCCCAATGACACAACACTTCCCCAGCTTATTACAATTAATCTCAAGAACCATGACATTCATTGAACTACAATTTCCTCCAAATTCTTTTGTTTAAAATTCTGAGGACTGCAAATAAGACTTACTCCCAAGTTACTACAACACAGGTTTATTTCAAATCTAAATAGTTTAGATGAGAAAATACATCTTACATAACAGGTGCTTCATAAATGTATGTTAATAGACATTACGATCATAAAAGACCTAAAATGTAATAGCTCACAATGGTTTTCAAGCAAGAGCCTTCAAAGTGTAAAGTACTACTTTTAAATAGATGAGTATAACTTGAATGAAGTAAAGAATTTTTAAAATTTTATACTACCTTATTCTCATGATGACAGTTAAGATGGTTACAAACGAAACGTTACGAAGGAAGAACCGAGAATATGTAATATTGGCTATGGTACAAAATGAATTGTATAATCACATGTTATTTTATTTCTTCCTGAGGAAAACTGTGCTAGGTTTTGTGAGGGATATAAAGGCAAAACATTTCTGCTGTTGTTAAGTGCCATGCAGTGGAGGAGAAAGAATACAAAAACAGAAACAAAGGAAAATATAATCACAAGGGTAGAGGCCTATGAATATGTGAAAAATATCCAGTTCAAAATCATTTTTAAAAGTAATATAGCATCAACTGAATTTAAATAAGGCCTTACTGGAGTTAGGAATACAAGTGAATCACCCTGATTATTCGATTTTTGTAGGCCCCTATGATAAAATAATGAGAAACTTCAACAAATGAGAAACTATTTAAAGTTTCTTAAGACATGTCCAAATTCATCAACAACATGAAGTTCTTTACAGCAACACCTAACCTACTCTTACACTTCATTGAATATCTTCTCACTTCGAGTAATGTGTAAAGCACACAGTGGGCAACTAAATGATTGAATTGCAGCACTGGCTTGATAGAAAAATCTCATTTATTTAGATGCAGATCAAAAATCATTTTGTGATGCTCACATGATAAAAAGTACATGAACGAATGTTAAACATAACACTATGGTTAGCAATGTATTTTGCAATGCAGAAGTAAACTGACATATATTAAATACAGACTAACTCTTGGATTTAATATGAGGTTGTCAACTTTCTCAAACTGCAGTCAAAATATTTTATTTCATTTCAGCGGTTGACGTGAAACTAAGGCTACAAATATTTTTCTGGGCCAAATTTGTAAGACAGAGCACCTAATTTACTTTAAAACTAATAGCCTCTTGCCATCAAGTCTTAAGTAATGTTTCTGAAAGAGCTGTAAGTAATATTCTAAAAATACAGTATATGAAACTTGAAGGTTAATGTTTTTTCTCATCCCTATTCAAATACTATGATTAATTTTATATAGGTTTAAGAATCCAGTGGTAGGGGACGGGGTTTAGAATAAACAGAAGCAGCCTAACTTTTTAAATTCAGCCCAAATACCACTGTTGTGACACTTCTGTCAATTTTAAGCAAGTAATAGATTGTTATATTTGTTCCCTCTGTCAGGGTACAAACCCACTTTGGGGAATTGGCAGAGTAATATTACTGTGAGTTCCTCTGCTGCTGTTTCAGGCCTATGAGGAAATTCTGCTTCTTCAGTATATTATTTAATTTGGAGGTCCATTAAAACCTTGCCTAACAGTTAATATCTCAGTAAAAACAAATTTTAAATGGCAATCCATGTAAATTTTTCCTTGGCATTACCTAACTGTCCTATATAAGAGGACATACTTTTCAAGAACAGGCTTTTTATTCCAAAGTTTTAATTTTATAGAATCACTATATATGACAATTCATGTCATTTTATTCAAGTGCTTATTAATTTTTTATGATCAGTTTTCAAATCATAATAGATTTCTAAGAGACAAAGTCAAAGTAATGCTAAGAAATGCATTCCATGCCATACCTCATTCCATCTCAAATTAGATTTCTTATATTCATAGTACCAGGGTAGCTTTTTTGTCCTTCAGCTTTATTTGTTTTCCTTTTTTGATTTGCACTTTGAAGATCCTTCTAATTTACAAAGTCTCTTTGCAAACATAGTGAAGGTGATCCAGCATCGTAGAGAAGTTTATAAAAACCACCTCTCCCTATGCTATTCCCCTCGACCCTGCCAAAATTAACTAACAACCCCTGTCACCATCTCTTTCATGCTTCACCTTTTATTCTACTTGGCTAAACCAGAAATTCACTGGATGGGATAATATTCCTCATATGTTGTGTTCAATGATTCTATGCTAGGAAACTTTAAAAAAACAGAAACTGAAAGAGGAAACTTCATTTTGCTACTAATCTAACACAACATATATTCCCTTTAAAAGGCAGTATTAAAGATTTTCCATTCAAGAATCTACCAAAGGCTTTAGTTGTTTTCTCCTCAAAATTTAAAAAATGTTCTATTTCCACAATTTTCACTTTCTTTTCACTTGGTTGACAAAATAATGAAAGCTCTATATTTGGAATGTGTAACCTTTGTCAATCTGCAGTTTCTGAACATAGTTTGAAACCTGTTAAAACAGTATATTCTCTTTGAGTATCAGCTATTCTTACATAAAGTTTTAAACCTGAACTATTTAATACATTATTAGGGACAGAATTTTTATTGGGAATAAAAACACTTTGCTTTTTATTATGCATACATTTTGAGCAGAATCAAGTACTTTTCCTCTCCAACTTATTCCGCAATTAAACTAGAACCTACTACCCAATGATTCACAACTCAATTTAAAGATTCAATTAAAAAAGTCCACTCTTCTTTCACCAGATGAGTTTAGTTATCACAGGACAACTAATACACCCCAAAAATAAAAAGCTTTCTAGCCCGTTTAAAAATGAAGCCCAGTACAACAAAGTCACTATAAACAGCAATAAGTTAGGGTATACTTTAAAATAACCAAAAGAGTGAAATTAGAATGTTCCTAACACAAAGAAATTTTAAATGCCTGAGGTGATGGATGCCCCAATTACTGTGATTTGATTAATTCACATTGTATGCCTGTATCAAAACATCACATGTACCCTATAAAGACATACTATCATGTACCCATAATTAAAAATAAAATATGTACAGATTACAAAAAGGAAGCTCAATAAATTCAACACTGGCAAAAGCATGGTGCTGACTGATATAATAAATAATACATACGCATCCTGAAGTGTTGAGTATCCCCTACATTTCTAACCACAGATCTCCCACCCAGTGGTTGAATTATTTAGTTTTATTTGTTAACACTTTGTTTCTAGTGGTAGAATGCCTTCTGAATGGTTATTTAAAAATGTTTAGGGTTACTATGGATTCTCCTTAAAGCAAGAGGAGAGAGACTAAGTAAAAATAAGCCCAAGAGAGGATAACCTTCACAAAGGCTTATGAAATTAAAACAGTAGAGACATCCTTCTCCATTAGAGGAGCTATCAAACTTCTCAACATTACAGCACAGTCTGATCTGGCTGCAGTGGAACTGAAACCAGAGGAGGAAACAGCACCAGACCCTTCTCTGCATCCATTAACTAAGCACCTATTCTGCCAAGGACACCCAGCTTCCAACTCTGCATCGAGGCAAGCACTATAGTGAAGCCTGCTCAAGAATTAATGTGATCGGGGGCAATAAGACAAAAGACAAGGGGATCTATATGTTCCACAATCACTTTGTGGCCACAATTTTTTTGACGCATGATACAGAAACTCGAAGATACTCTAACAGGTATCAGATTATTCTACATACAACGAAAGAAAGCCAGCAGAGCCTATTGTCAGCATTTTAAGAAATGTTAAAACAATGTTATTGTTCTAAGAAGAAAAGAAGGAACATTCACCGTCAGACAAATAGACAAGTGTTCTCCATGGGGATGTGGAAGAGAAATATATGACATGAGGTTAGAAATGCATATATTTTTCATATTCATGAAAAAAACTTTGAGACAACTGGTCTAGACATAACTTTTGTTTTGTCCTAACTTTAATCAGGATCATTACTTAGCTCCAACAAGATCTGCCTTGCCCACGCAATCAGACCAATATAAAGATATCTAGAGAACCTTTGTCTCACAGGGCCTTTGATTTAACATCAAGTTCCCCTTCATCTAAAACTACACCCCCAACCCCGGACTGGTACCGATCCATGGCCTGTTAGGAACTGGGCCATAGGGCAGGAGTTGAGTGGCGGGCAAGTGAGAGAAGCTTCATCTGTATTTACAGCTGCTCCCCATAGCTCCCATCACCGCATAAGCTCCGCCTCCTGTCAGATCAGCAGGGGAAATAGATTTGTCAAAGGAGTGGGAACCCTACTGTAAACTGCGCAGGAGAGGGATCTAGGTTACTAGCTCCTCTTGAATATCTAATGCCCGATGATCTGAGGTGGTGATGCCTAGCACTGGGGAACAGCTGCAAATACAGATTATCATGAGCAGAGAGGTTTGACTGCACAATAAATGTAATGTGCTTGAATCATCCCCAAACCACCCCGGACCTCATCCCATCTGTGAAAAAAGTGTTGTCTTCCATGAAACCAGACCCTCGTGCCAAAAAATGTTGGGGACTGCTGATGTAAAAGATAACCTCTAGTTGACTAGCAGGTTATGTACTGCTTTAGAGAAACTCCTCATTAGGTCTTTTATCTTTATTCCCTAGTTTTTACACCTGGGTTCCTGTTCTGCACTGATAATGCCCAATTGCCATCATATAAATGATATGAGCAATTAAAAAAACATTTATTATCCTGTAATCCTTGGTTTGTTCATTTTCATAAGCAAAATGTAAATGAACCACATGGTTTACCTGATAGCACAATGTTCCTAAGTGGGAAAGTAACTCAAGGAGGAATAACTGCCTATTTTCTTCACATTTATTACCTAAATAGGAGCTGCTGCTGTATTTCCATCTTACTAGCAGATATGTCTTGTCTGTGCTATTTTTGAGCACTTCATTCAAATAACAAGTGAATCAACTCAAACTATAAGGAATAAGAATACCCAAATTTTTAGCATGGAAGGCAGCTAAGTGGTCCTCTGGTCCAATATCAGCTGTCAGATCAAAACAGAAATTAAGAGTTTAGAAACTTAAGCAGCAATTCGACCAACGTCTAATAAACAGTTCATGGACTAGCATCAGTCAGACCATACTTTGAGGACTATTGCTTTAGAACAAAACAGCCACTAGGTTTGGGGATTCCTAGTTACTTCATCTTGCTACCAAAAATGCTGACAAGATCTGTCAAAAGCAGAACACATCTAAAGTAGCCCCTGGATTTGTTGATCTGGCAATCCTATTCAGAAAAGGAAGTGAGGTAGATTTAAAGTGAGTAACCCACACTGGCTCCTAGTGTTCATTCCTTTTTTTACCCTGTGTCACTTACATCTGTTTAACTAAGTTCTAGGATTTTTAAAGATTTAGGCTAGCTTGCCAGTTCTTACAGCCAGAATCTACATTTATAACTTTAAAGAAAAAATCCATTCAATAAATGCTTTTCTTCTAACTTCTAAGCACTTTTGAAGAAGTCTTTAAATATTATTCATTGACTATGAATATTTCTATTAATACAATTCTCTTTAGAAGTCAAGCATATAATTCTATGATGTCAAAGTTAATTCTTCATTGTTTTAGGCAGGGGGTGCAGAGAGAAGTGGGTGGTATTAAGGAAGGGGAAAAATGAAAAACCATGTTTGGCTCACTTCTAGAAAATTGCAAGTTCCTGGAATAATGCCTCAATCCAAATGCTTAAGTTTAGTTCAGTTGAAATTGGTTAAGACCTTTGTATGTATTAAGTATGGAAATCATTGAGAACTAATAATTAACTGTCATTTTCACATATTTGAGCCTTTTTAATAGGAAGGTCATAAAGATTCACATCCATTTGAGTAACTTCTTGCAAGACTTTTGGAGAATTAAATGCCTACAGACTTTACACCATAAAAGTCCCTTGAGTTGAATAAATTATTAAGATTGATTTTTATTATGTACTGGGTTAACATTTTTTTCTATTACTACAGCACTTATAATAGATGTCAACAGGGAAATGTTTTTAATGCACAAAATGTCCCCTTCTGTAACTTTGGCTGAATACATCAAATGCTGAAAATAAGGTCAAGTTGTTTCCTCTCTAGCAAAAGCTTTATTATGCCCACTATAAAGTGATTATGGCAAATCAGGGAGGGGTTGGGACAGGAAGCTAAAGAAAGGTTACCTCTGATTCACACCTAGTAGGCTGTAATATTAATGTTCAACATTAAGAGTTTTAGCAAATGAACCAGATTTAATAAATGAAACTTTATCCATGTGTACTGCTGAGACATCCAAAAGCACTGTTGGCTATAAGTTGTTCATGATTCTTCATTTAAATATACGCAGGCCTTCATTTTTTAAATAATTTAAGAAAATCAGAAACAGCAAGTTCAATCCAAAAGAAGGATTATTGTTCTAATCCAACTGCCAGAATTAACCCCAAGAAGTCCCAGTGAAAAATAAACATCAATCGTACTCATTTTTAATGAGAGCAGTAAGTCAAAATTTTATTATTTATGTTATTGCAGGAAATATATAAATTTAGTTAATGATTTATTACAAGTTATACCTTATTTTCCATTCTTAGTGCATCTCCAATGGCAGTAATATATTGTGTTTCCACACAATGTATATGGCAGCAAATTTGAGTACACAGTACAGCTCTCCATGCTACCAGTAAGTTTCACTTCTTCTAGAACTTCTCTATCTGATGACCCAAAAGGCAGAGGCCAAAAGACATGTAAGCTGGAGCAGCAACACCACTAGGGTTGCTGAAATGTCTTACAGGGAAAACAGATCTAAATTTATACTTGACCCTTTTTCTATTAATATAACCTTTATCTCCGTAATATAGTGGTCCATGCATGTTTTTCTGAGTTCCCAGCTAACTAACAAATCCTAATCAGTAATCCCTGATGATAACACAAATTGTCCCACTAAGCCAGAAGTAGCTGCATTCTGAATGAAGGCAATTCTACAGTAGAGAGGATCTGAAGTCCAAAAAGTCTTTACAAGTTAACATCAACAGCTATTTAGAAAGTCAAGGATCAAAGAGGGCTACAAGCATGACTTCAGTCCCCACAGAGTTACTGCCATGCAAAATAAGCTGTCTCGGAGCACGCGCGCGCCCACACACAGATACACAGGAATTGCCTCTAGATTGCTGTTATCCAAAAGGAAAGAAAATCGCAAGTATATAATGAAAATTATTTTCATAACAGAATTAAAATAGAGTCAGGCTTCTTGTACAATTTCCCTATACTGAATACTCAACCAAGTTGAAAAGAGATCTGCTGGTGTGCTGGATCTCCTTCTTGATGCATGCTTATACTGTTGCCACATCTGGGAAGAACAAAGTAAAAAACTAACCAGGTCCTTGGAGGTCACATCACACTCCATAATAAAAGCTATCTGAAGTGATGAGAGTTTGAAATTATTTCCATTTTATACCCTGTATTTGTATCATCTTAAAAATAAGGCTGTGGTAAAGTACTATATATGAGTTAGATTTTGTTACACAGCTAGAATTCCAATAGCATGTGTTTGGTGACTGAATTACTACATTTATTCAATCTTCTACCCTTGAAGATTTTTTTAACATCACATCAGTGAAGATTTAAGCAAATAGCCCTGCCAATCAGAGAAAGAATACATGGCAATGGCTGAAAAGCAAACCTAGAATTCATTTGAGGACAGCATAAACAGTTTTCCCAATCCTAAACTCTGGGCTTCTGCTTCAACAAGTCATTCATCTGGGTGTTACTGAGATACAAACAGAGTAAGCTAATCCTCTCTATTACAGGCCCTGAACCCCCAATTTTTTTTTAAATAATGTTATGCTATATGTTGGTAAAAACACATCCTAGATCAAATCCCAAAATGATCTCATTTTTCCAAAAAAAAAATGATAATTTCACTTATGCATATATTTAAAAACACAGTATCGAGGAAGTTATTCACAAACTGATGAGGCTCCTAAGCTGCCCAAATAAAATTATCATCCATAATTCCAAAAAGTCAATGTGAGAACATTCTTATATGAACCTGAAAGCATGCAGGAACTTGAACAAGTTTGGGTTTTTTGAAAATATATTAGGTGTAGAAACCACTTTAAAAATACAAAAAGAAAATTTAGTATTTCTATTAATATATCCTTCCCTGCCTCCCCCTTAGTCCTCAAATGCTCACCTATAACCATGCTCCCTCATCACATGCTAACCCACCACAGAATCTAGGAAGCCATTTCAATTTTCTGTAGAGGTACATATTTTGTTAAGAACATATCTGTCAAAATTTAATCCAATACACAATAGTCATAAACTTAATGGTAAGGAAAAAAAGTCAACCCACATACATCATACAGAATACACTATCAAAAAGGAAAAAGTGAAAGTTCCAAATTTAAACAAAGGAAAAAAAGAAAGAAAAGAATCGATAAGGTATCTCTCCACTCACACATACAATTTATCTCTAGCTCTCACAGTGTGAGGTTACTTTTTTTTTTTACATGGATCACTGCAGGCTATCTCTGAAAACTTATCAAAACCATTTCTTTCACAGACAAATTCAATACAATGAACTACGACACTAAGAAAAAAATAGATTCCACACAAAAATATCTCCTTCAGCACAGCACCAATGCCTATAAATTTCCCCCTTTGCCTGGTAACTTTGTGATACTAAACATTCCTGATAAGATGTAGATACCTAGGGGAAGCAACATCTTAAAATAAAAGACTTACTGCCACATCCTAATCTGAGCTACTGGATTAAAAGAATTCAAAGTAAATCTAGGTCATGACATATTACCCACGAAGAAAAGTGATACTGAGCTATGAGACACAAAACCAGATTCTGCCTACTTTAGCATTTGTCAAAGTTGGAGTCTTCAAAGCCCTGGGACAGATGTAGTCTCAAAGGTTCGCTATAAGAACTTTTTAACTTTATATTTCAGTGACCACCTAAAAACCTATATTTACATTCTAGATTAAGTGGATGACTAGCTTACAAGCAAATCTACCACCGAAGCTCAGTGGAGTTCTGAAACATGCACCGATACCAAACAATACTCCTAGAACTGTACGAGTGAAGGCTAGCAAAAGTCCAAATAGAGTAGAAGCAAGGAATCATCACACAACCCACTGGAGTATCAGCATAACCAACTAAAAAAAGTATCATCCATCCCCTAAAACGAATGCTATTTATTTGAATTTATTGGATTTTAACTTTGTTATTTTGTTTTGGTGCTTGAAAGCTATTAATGTAAGCATATGAAACTTGAGCACAGTTTTTGTTTTTGTTTTGAGACAGAGTCTTACTCTGTTGCCCGGGCTAGAGTGCCGTGGCGTCAGCCTAGCTCACAGCAACCTCAGACTCCTGGGCTCAAGTGATCCTCCTGCCTCAGCCTCCCGAGTAGCTGGGACTACAGGCATGCGCCACCATGCCCGGCTAATTTTTCTATATATATTTTTAGCTGTCTGTATAATTTCTTTCTATGTTTAGTAGAGACAGGGTCTCGCTCTTGCTCAGGGTGGTCACAACTCCTGAGGTCAAACGATCCGCCCGCCTCGGCCTCCCAGAGTGCTAGGATTACAGGCAAGAGCCACCGCGCCTGGCCTTGAACACAGTTTTAAGTTGTTATAATCAAATAGTTTAAGAAAACTATAACTTAGATAGCATCTAACAGATAAACGAGTTGAATTGTCCATCTTTACTTTTATCGATCATGCTAGTACCAACTTCCAGTAGTACAGAACCCCTGAACAATTGAAATGATCATATGGATTGTATTGTAACAGCACTACTACAGCTGGTATGTTCTATGTTCATTAGCATGGATTTTTAAAAAGCATATAACAAGCAACATTTCCTATTTTCCTTTTGGCCACCACAAAGGAAGCTTCGAGACAATATGACTTAACTAGAGCAACTGAGTGAAACTTTATGATCAGTCCCTATCGTAGCCAGAGAAATGGCCCCCAGTGATGCCCATGTGCTAATCATGGCCTCCTGTGAGTATGTTATAGGTTACACAGCAAAGAGGAATTAAGGTTGCTAATCAGCTAATCTTAAAGTAAGGAGATTATCCTGGGTCATCCAAGTAAGATCAATGTAATCACAGGGATCCTTAAAATTAAAAAAAGGGAGGCAGAAAAGGAGGTCAGAAATTTGTGATATGAAAACAAGTCAATGCTTGACCTGCTGTTGCTGGCTTTGAAGATACAGAAAGAGCCCAGTGTCGGTGGCTTCTGAAACTAAGAAGGGAAAGGAAAGGGATGTACCCCTAGAGCCGCCAGAAAGGGACACAGCACTGCTGACCGCTTGCTTTTACCCCAGTGAGACCCATTTAAGACTACTGACCTACAGACCTATAAGATAATAAATCTGCACTGTTTTAAGCCATTGAGTTTAAAGTAGTATTACAACAGCCATAGCAAACTAACACAATCCCTTTATTATTCCATTTTTCCCATGCTATCGGATCCTTTTCCTAATATTTTACAAGATCCAGAAGTTTCATTTTAAAGTTTAATTTCACTATTTGATAAGTATTTACTGTGAGCTATTTCAAATTCCTTATAGACTGAAATGGTATAATTTTTTAAAAAAATGATACAAGCACCATCAAACATCCGGATCACCACTGAGCATGAACTTGCACTATGTGTTGAGATTACAAAAAGTATAATCTACAGATTCACCCCTCACTTGTTACCATGAACCAGACTTTCTGCCAGATGGTACATATTTTCTCTTTGGGGTCATCTGAAAAAACTGAGCAGAGGAATGACTGGTTAGGAGGCTCAAGAACAGTGAAGATTTGATGTTATCACTGTGGAGTAAAAGAAGGCAGAAATAGCAGGGCCCAGCTGAGGATGTAGCAGCACTAGGCAGCCCAGGGACAGGCATGGAGAAGATGAATGGTCAAATTAATTCTGGTTTACAGTGTGCCAGGTAGATGGGGTAGAAAGGCAAGAATGCAATGGCACTAAAGGTACTTAAAACCAAAACAAAAAAGAAAAAGGTTGAGGAAATACATCACAAAATTGATAGTAAAAAGGAAGGCAATAAAGGTAGCTGACACATGGTAAGAAAATGAACCAACAGTCAGGAAAAGGCCAGAACACAAGTAGAGGGAGAATAATAGATTATAAGGGCCAGAAAGTTAAGAAATTAGGGTCAGAGAGAATGACAGTTTCCAAGAGGGCAACCAACAAGTAAGTATTTCTGGAAAAAAGTAGAATCAAACAGTTTGGTTAATTCTAAGCATAAAAGAATCACAAGACTATCAAGAGAAGCTCGATTATTAAGGTTACTTAATTTT
This sequence comes from Lemur catta, assembly GCF_020740605.2. Taxonomy (NCBI): domain Eukaryota; kingdom Metazoa; phylum Chordata; class Mammalia; order Primates; family Lemuridae; genus Lemur; species Lemur catta. Next base: position 30,052,735 of record NC_059134.1, read on the forward strand.
TAAGGTTGACACCAAGGAAGTTAACTGTGCTTTTACAGAAAACCGGTTGGGAGCATTCCTGACCACAGAACTCAGACCTAGGAGTCTCCGATAAGTACAGAAATTATATTAAATAAAAAGAGAGGCATGTGTACACACCTGCTTCCAAATCCCATAAATAGTCTCCAAAACTATAAAAAGATGGTTATCAGCAAGTATTTTAAACCAGATAATTACATAAAAATCATAATTAACAGGTGTAGCTTATGTTATACAGAAGGTACAAAAAAGTTGGCAACAGTTTTTATAAATCAGATATTTTAATATACAACATGAATCTTGGAAAAGAGAACAAATGTTTCCTCTAGAGAGAGAGAGGAAAAAGATGGAGATGATGGAGAATGCAGACAGGCTGATGATTTGGTTTCCGGAATTCCTTGTAGGGAAAGAAAGGAGACTCCTGCTGTGACTGGATTTCTACAATTATGCCTGCGATAACCTGAAGCCCCAGAGCACAGGCTGTGAAAGGTCACCCAGCTTCCCAACACAGCACTTTCCTCAGCAGTCTTCCCCCCCGTGGGGAGAACCTCCTTCACCGAAAAGTTGAACATAGACCTAGACTATAATCTACTGCTCTATGTTTACTGTATTTGTTTTTCCAGATCTTTCCTAGGTCAGGAGAGATAGTTAATGTGTGTTAGGATATCTGAGGAATTACAAAACAGAATTATACTCAAATAACTTTACAACTTATTAACCTTCAATTAAGACCAAAAGAAATCTGAAAGCAAGATATGACTAGACAGATGCTGACTATAATTTACTAAAACCTAAGAACTGCATTGTATTTGCCATAGGACTAGCCAAATAATAATACAAACCATCAAAAAAGCACAGATGACATATTCTAAAACATGAGATTACTACCTTATTTGCTTTAGTCAGGCTGCATCGAAGGGGACTTGTAAAAGCCAACCTAAAGTCGGCAGAAAATTATTCTCAGCTCTAGTCTATCTTTAGCTCTAACAGCAGACCTATAAACATGTTACAGGAACAAAGTTACTAACTAGTTTAGTAATATGTAAACCAAAAATTAGGTAAAGTCTACAGTATCTTAAATAAACAGACATATCCAACTACATGCAGCAGCCCAAAAAGCTAAATAAATAGCTCAGTAAAGTGAGTAAATTGAGTGAAAAATATACGGTCAATTTAAATTTATCTCTGATCCATTCAGTGGCCTTATTCTCAAGACAACTATAAATTTAAACTCCATTATGCTTGCAATCTGATTAAAGCCGATGAAGAATGCAATTTGATCTCAGTGAGTTTGACATCCAGCTGCATGTGGTCTGACAGCACTGGTAAAAATCTCTTCCACATATGAATCATACAGGACACCATAAGCAGTCTAACTCAGAACAAGCTCAGGCTGAATTTCACTAAATCAATGTATGGAAAATAAACAGATTAACCAACACAAATCACATTCAATCAAATTTACTGCAAACTAACATTCCTATGGCTCAAACAAATATCTTTTAAACAGAAAACTGTAGCAGCACTAAAAATCAGTACAGCTAGAAGCCAAGTATAAGGGAGGATTCAACTTGTGACATGATGGAATAGTTACTTTAACCTTTTCCTTTACTTCAAAACACACACACTCTGAAGTAAAACCAGCTAATATTTAATCGTTGAGTACCTGTCATACATTAAACAGTTCATTTATAGTAACTCTCAGAACAACTCTGAGCTAGTAGTATTATTAGCCCTACTTTCCAGAAGAACAAACTATGTAAAAAGTAGTAATATTTCCCAAGTTACACAGTTTACAAATGACTGGGGCAAAATTTCAACTCTAAATTTTACTTCAGAGGCAACGTTGTTAACCATTCCACTGTTGTCTCATAAAAGCAAGCTTCTCCGGGAATCATCTGAAAAGCCATCTAACTGGGGAGAGTGAAAACACTTCTCATAAAATATCTGCTAGCTGAACTGGCTCAGAAGTAGGCAAATTTTTTCTGTCAAGGGCCAGATAGTAAATATTTTAGGCTTTATGGTCCACATGGTCTCTATCACAACTACTCAACTCTGCTGTTGTAGCCTGAAAGCAACCATAAACAAGCTTGGCTGTGTTCCAATAAAGTTTTATTTACAAACACAGGCAATATACCAGATTTGTCTCAAGGGCCGTAGTCTGCTGACACCTGGCTACCTCATAACCAGAAAGATATTTTGAAATTTTGAGTACACTATAAAATTCAGGATTTCTAAGTTAGAGAAAAATCACCATGTGGCTATAAGAAGTAACTTCAAGGACTCTCCCAAGGGCAAGTGCTTTTATTTGCAGGAACAATTTGTATTTCTAATTATACCGTTAAAATGTATTGTTTTAGTACATTTTAAATTAAAAGCAGGTTCTCTTTGCAGCTCTCATGGACACCTCTAGGTTTTTCAAAGTCCCCAGGGAAACAACACTTCTTGCCAAGAACAGGTTTTACAAAACCACAGCAGTATGCACCAGAACTGCCACACAGCCTACATTTGTTCCTGCCCCACATTTATTCCCCATTGACAGCATCTGTTCAGGGTGGAGGGCCCTGGCACTCAGCCAACAAACACGTTTCCTAGAACAGTGAAGGCAGGAAACATAACAGCTCACTTGAGCTGGCGTATGCAAATTAAACAGATGTAAATGAATCAATCTGAAAATTCAACCTTTTCTGATATTAGGACTTTCTAGTTTTTAACTACTATGCTTCTGGTTGCCTACTCAGTTAGTTACAAGCAATATAACAGTGAATAAGGTTAGCTCTCTGTTCTTGTAGATTTCCGAGGCTAGCTAAGATGATGAACAAGGAAATGAAATCTTCTTTGATCCTTCTATCTTCCACCAACAGCTAAATGTACATTATACCTTGAGTTACTTACTACTCTTCCTCTCATATTCCTAAATACTTCCACTCTAATTTTGACCCCTACCCACCTATTACCTATTTCATTTCCAAATGTTTTTGATCATTCATATCTTGTAGTAGGAACATTTTAAATATGGGCACAATATACACTTCTATTTATAATAAGAAATGAGTATATATAGGTATACGTAAAATCAAATAATACACAGAAAAATCTGAAGAATTAGATAAATAAAAACAAGTTCTAGTATTTTCTTCCTACACACCAATGAAACAAACACATTCTACTTGGAAACTGGATTATGGTGGTAGGTTCTAAACTTGACACTACCAAAACAGACCCTATAAACACTACATTCAAACATATTAACGTACAAAGCACTAAGAGAACAACGATGATCAGCTGATTCATTCTGCTTAGACAACCCACCAGCACAGGCAAACAAAGAAGGCCACATTAAAGCCATTAGAGCTAGACCTTTGAAGTCCACACTGTGTACTGGAAACAGTAAATGGTTCAGTTAAATGATGTGCTCCAGACAAAACAGCAGCATCAAATCTGAACAGAAAACAGGCCATTATAGAGAGCCCATTACTTCACTGCAACACAAATCAGCATCAAAATTGTTAGAAAAAAATTCCTTAATGAATGAGATGATGTCAATACTAAATGCAAAAGATTAATTGCAAAATCAGTGTCTTGGGTTGACTTTTTTTTTAAAGTGAAAAGACAGCCAGTCAAGGTAATATATAAATACATTACCTTATACAGAGAATATCCTGTAGTTAGCACTTCACATTCCTAAGACATCTCAAGAGAAACCTAGGAAATTTTAAATTTATTAATACTCTCACTACTACTGTAAGTATCATGTGGCTCACATTAAAAATCAAATTAAAAACCAAACTCACTCATGTAATACTCATTCATATAAAACTTCACTAAAAATTTCAGAATACTTTTATTTGTCATTGGGTCCAATACTTCCAATTTTTCATAATCTTTTCAATTCTCGTGAGAATGCACTATAGGAACTATATGTCTTAAAGTCTTACTCCAGTGTCCTATCTTGTTCTAAACTAGGAATTTGTAAGAATCAATGAATGAAGAATCCTTTCCATTTATGATATATAAAAAATGTAACCAATGAAAACATGACGAGGAGGGAATGGTTGGCCATTGTGGAGTACCTTTAGCACTTACCAAAGTTTTTTTGTTCCATAAATCCTTATAAGTGCAATATGTACAAAGTATGTACCATGCTGTTGCTTCCTTTGGTAAACATTTATCCATGCTGGAGTGGATGACTCCATTTTGTAGTTTTGTTTGTGAACAATCTATATTTAAAATGCTTGTTATTTCTTTTAATCTAAAAATAAGCAAATACCAAATTACAAAACAATTATTTTATTTAAGTAGTCTTTATCCAACCAAGGATAAGCATTCAGGTAACTATGTAAGGTTTGTGCCTTATGATTAAGAAATAAATTTTTAATGAGCACTCAAAGTCTTGCTGTTAGTCCATCTGTAGAAAACAAATGGTTTGTACAAGTTATTATATATTATATATTACACAGAGCTCTCCTTTCTGAAGTAATGACTGCTAATAGTCACTGGTAATAGATACAAAGCACATTTCCAACTTATGATAAAGAGCTGTCCATTTTCCAACATTAAAGTTTGGCTAGCAGAATTCAATTCAGCAAACATTTACTTAGCACTTACTTTGTGCCAGGCCCCAAGGGAGAAAATGGAACTTGAATGATATACACTGTCGAGTAGTGGCTAAAAATCCAGCATCAAAAACATTTAAACTCTTGGGGAATGTAAAATTCTAAGTTGTTAATGCTCACAACAGCAAAAATGTTAGGCTACATTTACAGTTTGGTGCTGTAGAAATTCTATTTTAAATGTGTATATAATATGAATATGACAGATACCAATCATTTCAAATAAACAACACAAGTTTTTTCCACTGTGATCATGCCTCGATAAATGACTACCACATTGCAGTCCAATCTGGCTGTTAGACCAGAACAACAAAATTGTTCCAACTAATTCAGGACATTCATCAGCTACACCTTCTCAGGGCAGACATTCCTAAGTACACCAAGATGGATCCATAATAGTGATGCAATACATGCATCACTGGTTATCAGATAAGACACTGTTGGATATTCTTGCTATCAGGTGGTGACAGCTGTGAATTTAATCAAGGCTCTACATGAATTATGTGGTGACTACCTCCACCCAATTCATCCAATAGGAGAGAAAGTATAAAGAATAGCAGAAAGAAACAACAGCTGCTCAAAACACTGCACATGCTGACGGAAGTACTAGGACACTCTACTTGTTTTCACTATCTTATGCTGAGTGCGTGTCAAAAGCAAGAGGCAAGAGGAAACCAGTACATTTAGCCTCAGGTTAAACTTGAAGACCCTCCAACAAATGTATTTCTATTAATAACACCTCCACATAAGAACTAATCACTGTAGTCAAACTACCATGATCATTATCAAGACGTAACTTCACAATGTCAGTCCCTTGTTCTTACCTGTGCCCCATTCTTCACGACCTATATAATCCTTTGAGAAGTCTTCTCTCTCCACCCACCCCACGAAAAGAGAGCTCTAGAACCCAAAAATTGATAATGATCATTGGAAACTTTACCATATATTAAGACTTCCCAATGTGGTGGAAAGAACTCTATCTAGCTTTGGCTCAAAACAGTATTTTCACTGGTTTCTAAATCTCTTTAAGCCTTGTAGTTTTAAGGTGTAGAGGGTTTCCCTAATTTCCATGAAAAAAGGACTTTTTGTTGCTTTTTAGTCCTAGTGTCTCCAGCATTGTGCTTTGCTCAAACGGATGCTCAGAAGAGTTTAATATATTCACTGCCTGGTATAAATGTTTCAATGCTTATAACTAAATATGTAAATAAACCTATCACAAGTCATGTACCTTAACATAAAAAATTAAAGGGTTTTGGGGTAGAGTAGGTTATAAGACATATAAACAAATCACAACAAAGAATTTTTGCATTAGTTAAGACATTCCATTATAATCAAAGGAAACCTTCCATGAGTTCAGAATCAAAGAATAAGTACAAGAGACCATCTAATTCAATTCCCTCTATAACAAAAGCTCTTAATCACCAGTTGATACATGAAAAGAGTTTGGGGTCGGGAGTCTATAAATATGGTGCCAAGTAATCCAATGTATTTTCTGCATTTGAACCATTACTCTGAGCAGGGGCCTATTGACATTATCAGACTGCTGAAGTGGTCCATGGCAAGAGGGAGAGAGAGTGAAGGTGCAAGACAAAGTAAGGAGGAACCCCTTTACACAAGGGAAATTAGTTTACAGCAGAGTTGTGTGAATATTTCAATATCCTATAACTAGTTAGAAGACTTAAAAGTCACATCTCCCATTATCTTTCTATTATTACATTTGGCAAGTGAACCTTCAGTTTAATTCAACCACATAAATGACTTTCAGTCTGAATCACACCTGCTTATTCGGTACTAACTGAAGGACAAACCAAGCTGGTAGTAGGTGCTATAGTATCATTCACTACTTAAAAAAAAAAAAAAAAATCAAAAAATCTTTGAGGTTAGCTTTTCTGATCTTTTCCCACAGAAGAAAACAATAACACTCTCCAACAACCAATTTCTCAGATGGAATCTTTCGGAACAGAATCTTAATACAGCTTCTCATTTCCATCAACTACAATATTCAAAGCAACAGCTGTACTTTATACAGATTTTGCAATTTAATTTTAGCTTTGATCATGCTAGACTCTAATCATTTTTTCTTCTTTAAAAAAGGAAATTACAAGCCCAAGACAAAAATCATTTTTACAGAGTATTTATAGGATTGCCCATCATGCTAAATAAGAGTACCAAAAAATTTCATGTAAAATTGCAGTAAAATACAGTTAGTTCTTAAACACTCGTTTTACCTAATTTTCTTACCAACAAAAAGCTTTGTAACAAAAATATAAATGTCCATTTAATAATCTGTTTACAAGTAATTCTGCTTAAACCAAAATTTAAAAAACACCTGGTTGAAATTGTACACTCTTTAAATGATCATTACTTTTGATATGACTTCATGATAAATAATTAACAAAATTTTTACACATTAAATGTGATTCATCTAGTTTAACTTATGTCTTACACTTGCTATATGTATTGACATTTACAGATAAAACTCACAGCGGTGACGCCTCTAAGCAGCATAAGAGAGAAAGCCAAGCAATTAAAGAAGTGTTTAACAGGAAAGCTATATAGTTTGTCTTAAGCATAACAAACAGTAGTATTTTGACCTTTAAATATCAAAAGAACTTTAAATTTTGACCTGATCAAACATGTAATCTTGGAAGCAAGCTAACAAACTTGAATAGTGAAATAAACCTGACAGTATTACCTCATTTCTTGAATAAAGATGTCCATTAATAACAGTGTAAACACCTATTTGGGAGAATTATAGTACCCTGTAACAAATCTCTATTCAACAACTTGTGCATAATGATGGGTTCTTATTTCCATCACCACTCTTGCCTTCAAAAATGAATTTCAGTAATTCATATGCAACCCATTCTGTATTGCTTTATATTACTACCCCACTATGAAAGAATGAGTACGATCCAAGAGTTGAGAAGCCACAAACAGATAATTAGCAAGAACACTATCTTCAGACCTTAAACTTAATTTCCCAATATTTGGGGTCTTCCTGAATACCTTATTGACTTCTAATTTTAATTCAGTTGTAATCAGTACATTCTGTGTATGAGTTCAACCCTTTTAAATGTATTGAAATTTCTGACCCAGTATATGGAACATTTTGAATATACTATGAACTAAGGAATGAATATCCTGCAGTTGTTGGATGCAGTGTTTTAAAATATCAATTAGGCCAGAATGGTTGATAGTGTTGTCCAGATCCTCAATGTCTTTTATGTGTCTACTTTTTTTAATTTGCTGAAAAAGAAGAGTTAAAGTCCCCTATAATGATTTTGAGTTCTCCTCCTCCGGCTCTCTCTTCCAGAAGTCTCCCCTCATTGTCCAGCAGCCATGATTGCCCTAGCTCCATCTCTAGGTTCCTCAGAACAGAAAGACTACATACTTCCCATGGGACTTTTCCACCCTGTGACTATAGCCCATCCTTAGGACAAAGCTGCTAAAACAAAAAAATGTACCCTGTGCCAGTCCTTTCTCGCAAGTTTTGACTCCCCTCTAAAATTCGCTTAGTTTTGCTCACTTGCTAGAATACTTAGACTTTATATTTTGTCCAATGTTTACAATTCTTATCTGCAGGAGGGTCAGTCTATTAGGAGCCTACTCCACCATATCAGAAGCCCCTATAGAATTTTTTTTCTTCAATTTTAGTATGTGTCAATCTGTCTCTGTCTGAAATATAATACTGAACCCAGTATGCCCAGAATCCAGCAAGTTTGATAAACATGGTATTAACAAGAACAAATTTCATGAATCAATAACTTTAGTGTCATAATATATTCAGCAAGAGGAAGATCATTAATAGTACTCATTACATGTTTAATTAAGATTACGTGATAGCTATGATGGAAGATGAATTTGAGAAAGGAGATCAGTTAGGTGGCTAATTTAACAATCCAAAAGACAGACTAGGGAGTAACAGTAGGCACAAAAAGAATGGGGATTGGGCCAGGGAAGTTAGTAGTATATAGGTAAATAAACAAGTTCACAGAAATTCAAAGAAATGTCAAGGGAGAAATCACAAACATTTTGCTCCACAATTTGCTGCCTGAAAATATTACGGCATTAACTCTTCTCTCCATGCATGTGTCTTACATTCTCTGTTATCTTAATTTGCCCTTCAGAAATGGGAAGTAGTGACCATGTCAAAACTCTTCCAACCCATGCTAAAAGTGGGCATCACTAATCAACCACTGTACTCTGAGCCAAGTTAAATTTATCGGTTTTAAATATAGAGATCCAGAGTGTTGCTACCATCTGATCAATTTGCACATAATAAGAAAACTATGTCCTATCCCTAATTTACACATTGACCAGACTAATCTGCCTTGAATGATTTTATAATCACACAAAACAAATATATTTAAAGCAACTCTGTTTATATTATCAAGCTCAAATTCATATACTAGGCCTCTTAATCTAGCACAACCCACCTATCCAAATTCAGCTACATTACATATATGTTCACAATTCTACCCAGTTCCTTTTTACAATATGACATATACATTTCTATCTGCAGGCCTTTCTTCATGCTATCCCCTTGATAAAAAGCCCTTATAACTACAATTGTTAGCTAAGTTCTTTTCTTCAAGATTCAATTCAAGTCCTATCCTCATAGCCCCTTGTACTACCCTCCCTCCAAAACACTTCTATCACAAACCTAAGCTCACAAGTATTATTACTTACCTTTTAATGCTCATGTTCTTTATATCTAACCAAACTACAAACAACATGAGCGTAAGAACTTCACTGGTCATCAGGGAAAGGCAAATCAAAACCATAATGAGATATGACTTCATATTCAGTATGATGGCTATAATCAAAAAGGCAGATTAGTGATGAGGAGGACATATAACAGAAGAATTGGAACCCTCATACACTGCTGGCAGGAAATGTAAAATGGTGCAGCCACTTTAAAAAATAGTCTAGCAATTCTTCAGAAATTTAAACATACAGTCACTATGTGACGCAGCAGTTGCACTCCTAGGTATAAATACCCAACAGAAATGAATAGTTGTGTCCCCAAAAAAATGTGTACATCAATGTTCACAGCAGTATTCATAACTGCCAAAAAGATGGAAACAATCCAAACATCCATTAACTGATGAATGGATACACAAACATGGTATATCTATACAACAGAATATTATTCAGCCATGAAAAGAAATGAAGTCCTGATACATGCAACAACATGGATGAAGCTTAAAAAACATTATGCCAAGTGAAAGTCAATCGCAAAAGACCACTTATTGTGATCCTATTCATATGAAATGTCCAGAATAAGCAAATTTACAGAGACAGAAAATAGATTAGTGGCAATTTACGGCTGAGGGGAATGGAGGGTTAGGAGGTAATAGCTTAAAGGGTGTGGGATTTCTTTTTGGAGGTGATGAAAACATTCTAAAATTGTTGTGATGGGCTGGACAACTCTAAACATACTAAAAATGACTGAATTATACACTTTAAGTAAATTGCATGGTATGAATTATCTCAAAGCTATTACCAAAAAAAAAAAAAATATGCTAAAAGAAAAAAAAAATAAGTTTTCCACTGAAGAATAATATGATACACTCATTTTCAATCCACTCTGTGTGAAAGCTCAGTGTTTTTAATTCTTTCCTCAGTAGACTTTTGGGTCTGGGAATTATGGGTTTTTCACTGAAAGTAGGAATAAATGAGTCTCTAAAGTGTTTGTGGGTTGATTTTTTAACAGATCTCAACAGACAATGGATAAAGCTGATGTTCTAAGTAGTCCGGCAGAGTCTTTCAACCTGAGAAAACCACAGACTTAAATTACCTCATTAAATAATCATTTCTTGGCACTGCTAAGGCTTTACACATTTCATACAGCATGAGGGACTAAATACACAAACGCCACTGGAAAAATGCTTCCCAACTGTTATGAGGCTAATCTTTCCCTCAACCTAAGACGAGGAATTCCTAGAAAACTACATAAAGCCATTCATATTAATGATATCAGTGGGAATGAATAAGTATAAATGAGTTGTAGGTTTCAATTTGAAAAAGCTTATGAATCATTTTTCTCCTTAATACTACTAAGTACACTTTTGGCAAGAACATACAAACCAACACAGATGTGAACACATCGGCCTGCCAAAACAATTCTACTTTCATTTCTGGTTAAAAATAAACTAGATAATTAAAGTTACTCGAATGTCCCAAAAGGGACACAAGTATTGCCTAGCAGTTTTTAGATTGCTTTTCCAAGCTTCTGAATTATGGAGACAACAAAACTCAAGTGGCACTCTATGTATTTAGGAGCACTTATGTTGGCACTGAGAAATGGGGAGCCTGCTTCCATTTGACTCTCCCTCAGTTAAATTCTCCAGCTGAAAAAATACACAGCAGTCTTTCCAAGTCATCTGCCAAGAGTAATATGCATACCCTTTATCATAACCCCACTCAAAACCACACATACACTTAGGCCCCAAACAAACCATTGATGGGACAGTATTGGGATCTATCTGATTCTATAGTGAACACTCTAAAATGAACTGATAGTTCAAATACAAAAATTTAGTTTTTCTAAAGAATCTTCTCAACCATCTTCAGAAGAAGGAGGTTAGCCAAAACTTTTCACTTAAATTTTAGCTGTGTTTTTGAAGAGAACATAGAGGACCATGCAAAGAAAATTGGTCCTAGAGATCAAAGCAAACTGAAAACAGAGATGAAGAGATTAATTTAGGTTTAGGAATGATTTCACACAAGCTATTTACTCTGTATCTGACCCAGCTTTTCAAAACCAATATAAGGTCCTATCTAAGATTAATCCATTCAGTCAACAAATATTTACTGACCCTTTATATTCCCAGTATATTTTTCTACCAAATGGTAAAGTCTCACATTGGGTTAAGGAGTCTGAATAAGCACAGATAAAAGATCAACCACATTTGAATTTAAAAGTTTCTATTTATTCACTCATTTAATTCAACAAATAGCTACTGAGAACCTACTATAATGATAGGCAATCCTGAGAGATGTAACACAAAAATGAATACATATTCATTTATGTATGTTACTATGTTAACCTGCAAGTAGGGATCTCAGACTCTTCATAGTTCTTGAAATCTAGAAATAATTTTTCTCTCTCTCTCTTCAATACATGAGTAAGAAAAGCCAAACAAATCTGAAATTTCTGCCATAAAATAGGGCCAGTTGATGGGGGAGGGGTAAGGAGGAGAAAGGAAGGAGGAGTAACTCAGTATACCATACTTAATCATGCCATTGTAAGCCCATAAATCCGGTTAGCTAAGTTGCTGCTAGTAGACATGCTGGAAAGCAGGTAGGTAGGCTCCAGCATACTGATAGCATATTCTTGGGCAGCAATATATTAATGCCTCTTCCCTCCTTTTTGTGAAAAGGAGTGAATCAGAAATAAGAGGATTATTTCTAAAAAGATCCAATCATCAATATTTTATTCAAATTACATAAAATGGCTCCATAGGTATTAAAACACATTAGTAATCGTGCTGAAAATTGGCCAAACTAAAAACCCTTCATAGAAAATAGTAAAGAGAAAAAGATTCACTAAAAGCCAGAGTCCTTAAAAAAAAAAAAAAAAGTTCAGTCTCAGTATTTGGGTGAGGAGATAGTTTAATAGAAATTTACTTACTCTTTGATTTGCAAAACTCTCCTTTATGAAAATGTCAGCAAGTAGAAGACAGTTCGGATAGATCAAAAGATGCAAAGACAACAAAACAATGTTGATCCAAACCACGGGAGAGAGCATTATTTAGCAAGTTCTTGCAAAGTGTTTTTGGAATACACAACCATTTCCTACATCAAACATTTTGAAATTAGTGTACTTTCCAAAATTAGGTATCACAGCAAGGAAGAAAATATTCCTCTGCTGTTTCTTCCCATGACAAAAACCAGTAAACATGAAAATGCAGGTGGAAGAATTAGTCTAACCGTGATCCTCCAAAGATTTAACAGGAAATATGCCATCATAATTTACAAGACAAATTTAGGTAAGAATTATTTGTAGATATGCCTTATAGTGATTGTCACTAAGAAATTAATGGATTCACTCAGTCTAGCAATAAGAGGGGTAGGGAAGGAACAGACCAACAGGAAGAAAAATGGCACCAAGACAGATCATCCCTGAAAATATGAGCTTTATTCTTTATGTACTTTAAGTTGCAATAAGTGATTTCTATCTCATGCATGCTCAATGCCAAGGAATTTCTTCTTACATTCTAGGGACATTTACAGTGCCTAGTTTACTAAGGCACTTGTTTTTAGAGCTTGAAATTTATGCACCATAAGAATCACCACCATATTGGCCTTATTAGAATTGTAAGGAAATATCACTCTGTTTTCAATCATTATGCCAAATAAAAACCAGCAGATTCTCTGCCCAACAGTATATCAAGATCGTCTGTCACCTCTATCCTAACAGCCAGCAGGCAAGCTAAAAGAAGAAACCAAAAACAGCAACAGCTTTCTAGGGGGAAACATGTCCAGAGATTGATGATCTGCTACCTGCTTAATAAATTTTTTTGTCCTATAGCAAAACACCCCTAGCTTGAGAAATAAATTTTTAAAATTCAGTTTAAACAAATCATAGATGTTTTTAATAATATCTACATTTTACTGTTTTATTTTATGTTGATACTAGAGATGAAAGTACTGTGAACGAATCAATTCCACAGGAGAAGCTCATTTAAGGAAAATCCCATGCTACAAACAAGTATTAAGTGTCTAACGTGTGAAACATGCTGCAGAGAATGCAGAAACACAAAGTGGTACCTGGCTCAAAGAGACCCATCTTACTACATACTTCATTGTACAGACAATGTGCCTGCCAGAAGCCTATGTACTAATTCTTCCTGATCTTTCTTCCTTTGGTGGGGGACAATTCAAACAGAGAGCCTGTCTTAGTCTGTTTTGTGCTGCTATAACAGAACACCAGAAACTTAGTAATTCATAAAGAATGGAGATTTATTTCTTACAGTTCTGGAGGGTGGGAAGTCCAAGATCAAGGCACCACCACTTGGTGGCTAGTATGGACCTTCTTGCTGTGTCCTCACATGGCAGAGGGTAAGAATGACAAGAGGGAAGAACCCTGGGTCCTCACGTGGCAAAAGAGCAAGCTAGCAGACTGCCACATGAAACCTTTGTATAAAGGGCTTAAAAACCCATTAAGGAGGAAGGACCCTCATGACCTAATCACCTCTTAATACTATTACACTGACAACACCTGAATTTGAGGTGACACATTCAAACCACAGCAGGGCCCAAACCAAAGGAATCAAGGCCCCCTCATATTTCAACTGTGGTGGTACCTTTTACAGAGATAAATCCCACCCCCATCAGTAACCCAAAAGGCATGGAAAGGGTTATAGAGAAACTGCTAACTGACTAACAGTACGTTTTCATTCAACATGCATTACGTTACAAATACACACTCAAATACCCGACACAACATTGTATTCTATTATGGCCATATAAATAGAAGAAACAGAAAAAAGAATGCAGAATGAGGTTTTATCATCGAAAGATAAGAAAACAATCCAACCGAGAGGGAGACAAAAGGAAGCAAAAAAGTAAGAGAGCTAGGGAATTAAAGAGCAATTCATTTTCCTAGTAATTTATCTTTAATACGTTTTACAAAATCATTGGTCTGTGATGTATTGGAAATTAAAACATTAACTCTCCGAAGACAGCTTGAGAAACACTGCCCTAGAGGCTTTTAACATTTAAATCATCATGAAATCCATATAGTGATCTTATACTTATTTTATAAATAAGTTTACACTTATACTTTGACTAAAACAATAGGCCTTTCTTAATAGACATCACTGTTCCCATTTAACTTTACTAAAGTGCCCCTGCTCTGACGAATTAACTGGCTAGCACCAGCTCCAAAGAGAGTCTCCATTATCTTTACATCTCCCTGGAGTGCCTAGCCCTCCGTGCTCAATTAACTAATGGGCAGATTACACATATGCTCAGGGAACCAGCAAAGCTGGAGTACTTTAAAAAAGAATTGTTCTTGCAGTAATTTATTTCAACAAAAGCAGTAGTCATGGAGAAAAATAACTTGAGGACTTTCTTTACTGTTTTAAAATTTAGTACCTATTTCATTTCAAATTACATATACGGAGGAGAAGCACCATAATCTTTTCAGGGCTTAAAGTCTCTAAAGGTCATAACCCTACAATGGTAGACAAGTGCCCTAACACACCCCCAGGGGACTGCCTCCAACCATTCCGTTTGAAATTGCAGCATCCCACCCCCATTCCCTGGATTCTACATCCCCCTTACCCTGTTTTATTTTGCCCATAGCACACATATCCATTTTAAACCTCATGAGGCCTGCATTTCACCTAAGTGCACACTTTCAGGGTAAAGAACGATGCTTCACATCAAAGCAGAAGTGATTTAACTCTGCTTGTCACTAACAGATGGTACAAGCTTCAGATGCTGCCTTAGGCTTGGATTCAACATGTACCTTTGAAGGTGTGTTTCAAAAACATACATTGAAACGAACAATGTCAAAACAGAAATCTGTCTGGACAAATTTAAAAGTGTTGAAAACAAAGAGTTGAGTCCAGTGTCATTACAAAAATGGTCCTCCCATTAAAAAGCTTTAAATATAAAAACACTGACTGCTTAGACTTAAGAACAAGTGGTCTCATGGACAGCATTTTTAGAAACTAACCTGCCATACTGGCATGAATTCTGTACAGTTTTGTTAGAGCTATATAAATAAACACTTGTTGACAAGTTTGAAGAGCTTCTTATTTCTCCTAACTTAATAATCAAGTGCAAGGGCAACTTACATGACATTCAAGAAGAGCTTGTCCTAAACCACATTTCTTTCATTGCCTTTATTATAACTACCTTAAATATACCCTATAAATATAGCTGCTAAAACTTACACAATAAAAGTAGATTAGAAAATCCAGCAGTCAGCAAACACTTTAAATATTGAGTATTGTATAAAGTAGGAAATGAAGGGAAACAAGTCAATTTGATGCAGTAATGATCCAGCATGTTAGAGAATAAACATCAAGCTGCCAAAAGCAGCTTTTAGCTTTCCATTGTGAATTTCCATCCTCAGGAAATCATTTGCATATAAAACACAAATAGGAAAAAATATATATAATGCAACTCAGTATGTACATTTGAGTTTCAAGTCACACAATAACTATTCACTTTAAATTAGAATGAAGCTTAAATTACAACTAAAGAATTAAGCACAGCATGCAAAAGAAAAGGCACCTATATGAAACAAAAAAGCCTACATACCAACTCTACTTGAACTACTCAAAATTGGATATCATTCCACCATTGCTCCACTTCATGGTATCAAAAATTCAGAGTACAGTAGTCTTGACTTTAGAGAGCTCTTCTGTATAAGTCACCCAAGTATCATATAAGTCTCTTGAACACAAGTATTATGACAATCTCAGTAATCACCAGGCATGGAAGAAACAGAGACATGCGGATACATTATGAAATGCCAAAAAAAAAAAAAATACGAGCAAAACAGACAGTTTGAATACAGAGGTCAGTGGGTTGAAGAAGGAAAAGATGGATTCAAAGAAGAGGCAAGATCCACACTGAATCTTGAAAGATAAGACGTGAAATGCTGAAGTGGTAAGAGATCATCTAGGAAGGAATCCTTCAGTGTAAGTAGAAACTGACACTGGGAAAAATAAGCTGGTAGGACAATAGGGTAGAAGCCAGTTTACAAAGCCCAGACAAAAGGATCAACTAAAGGGAAGTATGGAAGGTTAACCACATGAAAAAAATACTCATTTGACCAAGATTCAGAGGAAGATGACTTAGAAGAACACTGGGCTCCCATAAGCCAAGTATAAGGTGATAAGAGTCAGGGGCAGAAGAACGGTAGTGCTAATGGGAAGTAAAAAAGAGAAGAAAAGAAAGAACACTAAAAGCCACTGCTAAATGTAAAAATGACAGGAATCAAAGTAAGTACAATCACATTGAGGCAAGTCAGATGGGCCTAAGCACAAACTCCAGTTCTGCCAGTTTACTAACTATGGAACATTAGGCAAGTAACAACCTTTCAAAGACTCTTTCTTAACTTATAAAACAGGGGTAACACTACACAAAGCTGCGGTAAGAATTTAAATAAATGAGATACAATATTCAAAGTGCATGGCAAGTTACAGAGAAATGATGTCAATTATTTCTTTCACAGATACACAGTATAAGCTTCTAGAAGTCATTAAGTACCTACGTACTTAGGTAGTACTCAGTAATTGCTGTCGGAAAGGGAATAAATAAAAGTGAGAAAGAGAATAAATAAAAGTGAGAAAGAGAGAAACAGGGGAAGAGAGAGAAAGGTGAAGAGACCAGAGGCAGGAAAATTCAGCTCCCATATAGCAGAATCTTGACTGAGAACTTGGAATTTTTTTAAAGAATATACATACAAATAAGCTTCAAAGTTAGCTAATCTATGTTTTAACACCAATAGTAGGTTCTCATAATACTAAAAAAAAAAAAGAAAAACTACCCAAAAAAGTAAGACAATGTAAACAGGATCTACAATCAAATGTAAGGTACAGAGAATAATCTGTGGGTATCATTCAAATCTTAATTAAAACTGACCTATGTTTACTGTTAAGAAAGTTTTAGAAAGACATTTGCTGAGCTAAAATGGAATCTACCCAGTCACATTTATAAACAATGATAAAATATAAAAGTATATGCTTAGATTTCATTCTCATGTTTAGAGAAATAAATGTTCTAAAATAAATTTTTATTTAATAATTTTAATTATATATTCACATTCTTATCTACCACTGTTTCCCTGGAGGTCAACTTTCTAAACACCCAACAACCAATAAAACTAGCCAAAATAAGTTTCTCCCCTATGATGGGGGGTGGGGGACAGCCAGCCTTCTCTTACTGCCTTATTGCATGATCACCCCAGCTGTGCTCTCTCCGGCATGTCTTTTATTGCTCCGTCACTCCTGACTCCTCCATTACTAAGGAAATCTGGTTGTCCTTTACACTGAGCTTGTCAAATAGAAAAGGACTGTGATGAGGCAGCCTTCCAGAAGGCATTGCTTGCACTTGGCACTCAGTATACCTCTCCTCTCCATTCATGCCTAAGTCAAGACAAACATACTCTATATTCCAACTCTGTGCACAGAACGAGTAGCCCAAAATTATTTACAGCACTGTCAATTGACACTACCTGGCCACCGAAAGCAAATGACATGCAAATGATGGTGGGCAGGGCAGAAGAGAAGAATGTGACTTGGCATCACAAACAGGTTTAAGTTCCAACTTTACCACTATGACCTTGGGCAGGTCATTTGAAAGCCTTTGCTTCTTCCTCTGTAATTTTAAGTAATATCTACCTTTCGTGTCATGAGGAAAAAATGAGAACTTACAAGGAAAGTAGTCAGTATATGGTAAAATGCCAAATAAACATTGTTATGGTATTAATAACAATATGATTATTAGACAAACTCCATGCACTCTGCAATTCAATGTGTTCCTACTGGCTCCAAGTCTCAATTTAGTTCTACAAATCTTCTCCCTTTTCCAGGGAGACAAGTAAGGAAGAAAAAGCTAATCAGGATAAACTGTAAGGATTGGAACCAGTTCTCCTGTATGCACAGTATGGTGTCTACGAAGATGATTCTAAAACAGGAAGAAAAATTTTTGAACAAAGGCAGCAGTGTCTGAAAAGGGAGCACACCCATTTATATGTGCAAATAATAGGATTATTTCCCATTTTTATATGGGTTTTCTTTACTTTATCAGGGTTATTCTTAAAAGTAGGTAATAAAGGAAAAAAGCATCTTCCAGTGAGTGATGGATACAACACAACACTAACACTAAAATATAAAATGTAAGAGCAAGGCTAAAATGGAAAGCCAACTGAGATCGTAGATACAGAGTCCCATTCAAAACCAACCGCCTTAAAAACATGAAGAATCAAAAAGATATTTTAGTGTAAATAAGTACTGATTTTTAAGAATTCAAAAGCAGAAATAGAAGGCACACAGATGGTAAAGAAAGAAATGAAACTATCTTTATCCACAAACACCATAATGAGTTACAGAGAACATCCCAAAGAACCCCCAAGAAAATAACTACAACTAATAGGCCAGTTTAGAATGATCAGTATACGAAAACAAATTGTATATTTATACTAGCAAGAAAGAACTGGAAATTGAAATTTTAAAAGTACCATTTATAATAGCATTGAAACATACCAAATACCAAATAGAGATAAATCTAACAAAACATGTGCACGATATGTGTGCTTAAAGTTATAAAGCAATGCTAAAGATATTAAAGGGCCGAGCACCATGGCTCATGACTATAAATAATCCTAGCATTCTGGGAGACCGAGGTGGGAGGATTGCTTGAGGTCAGGAGTTCAAGACCAGCCTGAACAAGAGCGAGACCCTTGTCTCTACTAAAAATAGAAAGAAATTAGCCAAACAACTAAAAAACATAGAAAAAATTAGCCAGGCATGGTGGCACATGCCTGCAGTTCCAGCTACTTGGGAAGCTGAGGCAGAAGATCGCTTGAGCCCAGGAGTTTGAGGTTGCTGTGAGCTAGGCTGACACCACGGCACTCTAGGTCGGACAACAGAGTAAGACTCTGTCTCAAAAAAAAAGACATTAAAGAAGGCCTAAATAAATGGAAGGACATCATATTCATGGATCAGAAGACTCAATATTGTTAAGATGTCAATCTTCTCTAAATAGTAAGGTATTTATAAACTCAATGCAATCCCAATGGAGATACCAGGTTTGTTGTACAAATTAACCAGCTGGTTCAAAAATTTATATGAGAATGCAATGGTCTAAAAATAGCCAAAATAGTTTTGAAAAAAAGACCCAGTTGAAAGACTCACACTACCTGATTTAAGATTTACTATAAAACTATACAATCAAGATAGGTGTTACTGGTGAAAGGACAAACATACACAGAATTGAGTCCACAAAGAGATATATAGGGTCAATTGACTTTCAACAAAAGTTGAAGGTAATTTAATGGAAAAAGCAGTCTCTTCAACAAATGGTACTGGATGAATTAAATACCCATACGCAAAAAAAAAAAAAAAAAAAAAAAAGGTGAGCCTTGACCCTTACCAGAGCTCCATACATAAAAATTAAGTGGAAGTGGGTCCTAACGTTAAATATAAGTGCTAAGTATAAAACCTCTAGAAGAAAACAGAAGAAAATCTTTGTGACCTTGAGTTAATCACAGATTTGACAGATATGACATAAAAAGTGATAAATCAGACTTCAAAATTTAAGATTTCTGCTCTTTACAAGACACATAAGTGAAAACAAGCCATAGATTGGGAGAAAATATTAGCAAAATACATCTCAAAAGATATGTATGCATAATATATTTTTTAAAAACCTTAAAACTCAAGGTGAGCAACACAATTTTAGGGAGAGAGGCAAAAGACTTGAATAGACATTTCAAAGACAATACATGGATAACAAATAACCACATGAAAAGACGTTCAGTCCTTTTAATGCAAACTAAAACTTCAGTAAGATATCACTACATATCTACTAGAAAGGCTTCAGTCAAGATGACTGACAGTACCACATGCTGGCAAGGCGCCGATGCAACTGGAACTTCCATCTACTCCTGTGAGGAACACAAACTGGAATAGTTGACTTAGGAAACAACTGGAGTTTTTCAAAGTTAAACATAACGCTTAACATATGTCCTAGCAACCCAACCCCTAGATATATACCCCCAAGAAATGAGAAAATTATCTACACAAAACCTCATATGTAAATGTTTATGGTGGTTTTTCTCATAATCACCAAAACTGGACACAACCAATGCCTATTAAAAAAACAAACAAAAAAACTGTGATACATCTGTACAATGAATACCACCCAGAAATGAAAAGAAACAACTGATAAATCCAATATTAACTGAAAGAAGCCAGACACTAAAGGCTACAATATTGTATTATTCCATTTATATGTCATTCATGAAAAATGGAAAACTATAGGGATAGAAATCAGATCAGTGATTACCAGAGGTTGAACGTAGGGTGAAGAAATGATTGCAAGGGGGATGAGGGAATGTTTTAGAGTGATAGCACTTTTTTTTGAGACAGGATCTCTCTCTGTTGCCAGGCTGGAGTGCAGTGGTATCATCACAGCTTACTGCAGCCTCAAACTCCTGGTCTCAAGCAATCCTTCTACCTCAGCCTCCCATGCAGCTGGGACTACATGTACAAGCCACCATGCCCCAGCTAATTTTTCTGTTTTTCGCAGAGATGGGGTCTTCCTATGTTGCCCAGGCTGGTCTCAAACTCCTGGCCTCAAGGAATCTTCCCACCTCAGCTTCTTTAAGTGCTAGAATTACAGGAGTGAGCCACTGCACCCAGTCACTGTTCTCTTCTTGACTGTGGTGGCGATTCACACAACAGCTTACATTTGTCAAAACTCAAATTGTATGCTCTAAAAAGTTTTACTATATAGTTATCTCAAGTAATCTATTTTAGAAAGTTAAAACTTGTTTTGCAATATAATTTTCTCAAATGGCAGATGAGCTAATACTTAAGACATATGCCCTACTTATGTGAACAACTCACACACTTACAAAATTATATCAGTTTTCCATAATCTTAACTCTAGTTACTTTAACTATATTCATGTTTCTTAGAAAATGTTATACAAAATATAGTTAATACATTGACTTAAAACAAAATCTTCTTGTTCTTACTTTACTGTGAGTTTCAACTGCAGACTTAAAATGTTCTGATTTAAAGCAGGATGAGACAGTCCACGATTACTGGCCCAAGAGCACAAAAATATTAAAGTCACAATACCTAAGGTTCGAATTCCAACTCTACCCTTTTCTAGTTGTATACTTTACTACAGTATTATACTGTCTCTGTGCCAGCTCTTCCCCTCTCACCTGTATGACATATAGCAGTTCCTACCTCATAGGTTATTTGAAGGACCAAATGAGACAATGTTTAGAAAATGCCTAACACATAATGCATATTAAGTGCTCAGTAAGCAGGTTTGCTGGGTTGTTTGTTTTTTAAGTCTTTAGTTACTTAAGCACCTTTCCAAGTTTCATGGTTCAGAATCTATTATGTATTTCCTACTGTGAGCCTTGGAATTTTATTAAACATTGTATAAAGGATAAGAATCAGCCTTCATTTTTTATTCAATTCTCTTTAAAAGATGAACAATTAAGGCATACTAAGTAGGAAGGGGAATAAGGGAGGAGAAAGACAAACATTTACTGTGCACCTACAAGGATCCCAGAAAATAGGTGCTTTAGCTGGATTTTCTCTTTTGTTCCTCCTAGCAGGTGGCTATAGAGAAACAAAGGATCTACATGAAAACTTTTAATAAACCTTCATAAGTGGCCTTTAAAAGACGTGCTTAGTTCTATTTAAGATATTGGCTTGGTTCCCAAAAGCAAATGGCTCATTAAGTGTAAAATTCATGTTTAGAAATATTTAAATAAGTACAACTGTTCCTTAAAATTTAATCAATCAAAGTAGTATCTTAAGAATCATAAGGAAGGATCCTCACACCATCAACCATGAAACCTCATCACTTTCCTTTGTTATAATGACTGGCAACTTTTAAAACAGAGCAACAGAAAAACAGTAACTCAGATTAAAGTTGTCGACCTCTTAGAGTTCCCAAAGTTATGAACAATGTAAGAATTCTCTGGCACTTACTCTATGTTTAAATATGGGAGCAAAGAGGAAAAGTTCACTGCAAAGAAAGTCATTCTAAATTTCTCTTAGTTCTTATTTTCCCCAAGTTCCCAAAAGGCAACAACAAGCACACGGTAAGACGACATAACAGAAGTCCCTACATTAGAAGTAAACTTACCTGTAATGCTGTATTCTCTTTAAGGTCCAACCCAAACACATTGTGACGCTTCACTTTAAAGAAATCAGCATCTTCTTCCTCCTCATCTCTATCCAAGAACTGCATAGGAACTTCCTCGATCTTCTGTGCCTCAGTGTTAGGAACAGATTGAGTTTGAGACCCTTTTGCTTTTCCCGGTTTCTCTTCTATTTCTTCATCTTCTTCCTCTTCTTCCTGGTCTTCATCACTAATACTATTAGCGAGTCTGTACTCTGTCCCTTCTAGCCTTTTTCCACCTTTCTGAAGGATGGACATTTTCTCATTGAAGTAGGCTCTAAATTCTTCCACTTCATCATTGGTGAGGGAGGGAGCCCTTGACTC
Organism: Lemur catta; assembly: GCF_020740605.2. Classification (NCBI taxonomy): domain Eukaryota; kingdom Metazoa; phylum Chordata; class Mammalia; order Primates; family Lemuridae; genus Lemur; species Lemur catta. Next base: position 30,075,594 of record NC_059134.1, read on the forward strand.
CATAATTTTATTGGCTTGGCTCATTACCAATTCTTTGGTGGGTTGTTGTTTCTGCACTTTCTGAAGAAATCTTACCCGTGGTGCCACAGCAAGGCCAAGAGACCTTAAATACAGAAAAAACAATAATTATCTCAATATACTGACAGTATGTTTGCAGATGATATGGAACACTTTCTCAAGAGCAGAAATCTATTTCTAAAACATTTTTTAAAGAAAATGTTCCTCCAAGATATAACTAACAGTATAGATGACCCAAAAAGCAAGCCAAAATACACTGAACACCAGTCAGAAAACATTTTAGATGCTGCTTTTCTTTACTAGAGTAACATAGTATAAAATAAAAAGCACTGGACCAGAAACATGGTAACAGTTCAAGTACTAGACCTGCCAATTTCCAATTCAACACTCTCAGCTTCCTCATAACATGGGATAATAATTCCTGCCAGGCTTATCTCACAGTTGTTATAAAGATCCAATTATCTGTATAAAAGTACTTCATAAAATGTTAAGTACTAAGCCAGAAAAGACATGACCATGAAAGGACAAAACAGTTCTCTGCACAGGATGAACTGGAGTATCATCCTCACCTCTCCTTCTGAAGCAGAATATGACACAATCGCTGCTATAAAAATGGATTTTTATAAACCAAAGACCAAAAAGAAAAAAATATCTTGTTTCCTCCACCTAAGATCAAGATTCAACTTAAGATCAGGTGTTTCTCAGCTTGGAACAAAGCTAACAGCTTTCACTGAGTTCCCACTAATGGACTGGAAATAAAATCTTTAAAAAGACTGCTTTAATAAACAGCTATCGTTATAGTATAGATCCACTGCTCTTTTCCTATATGACATGATTCACAGAAACTGAGAGGTATAGTGTTGAAAAGCATGGATTCAGAAATAGGACTTCTGAGGTTCTAATCCTGGCTGTCGTTTACTAGCTGTGTGATCTCATTTAATCTCTCTATATTTGAGTTTTCCCATTTGCAAAATGGGATGAGAGTACCTACATCTCATAAGGTTTTTGTAAGAATAAATCAGTTGACAGATATAATGCATGGAAAGTAGCATCTGGCATATAGGCAACTACTGAGAATTTGCTGTCATTACTATAATGGGGGCTAGGGATTAGGATCACAAATTCATCTGGAGGATTTATCTTTATGTGTCACATTTATATGTCTTTCTCAACTACTAAAACTGAGTTCCTTGAAGGCAGCAACACACGTTATACATCTACAATTTTAACAACTAGTATAATCACCTGCACATACTAGGTATTCAAAACATGTTTCTTTAGTAAAATTTTTAAAACCTTTATTATATCTTACATACACCGCACTGCTTCAGGTACAAAAGGCTTCTAAAGAAAATCACATACCTCAAGGAAATTACACATCTACAAAAACTAAAAATACCAAATTCAACTGCACTAAAATTTAGGCTCAATTTTGTGCCTTCTCTAAGCATCACAAAAAGCAAGTCTTCAACTATAAATAGATATAATTTACTGGAATCTGCTGCAACAAAATGTCCCCTAAACATGGCCCTACAGGGTTAAAGACCTGTGCCTTTCCTATTTGCTAATATCCCAGCTATGTCAAGTCAGAAAACCAGGACAGAATTTCACACAGAGCAAAAAGTCAGCTAATAAGCTAAACCATGGATCATATTCAGAAATGGTGAAACCAGGAACTGATACATAAACAGATAAGCAAATGTTATCCATGGCACATGGTTTTTCATCGGTTACTTAAATGGAAATTCAGTGGCCCTACACTGCCATCTAGCAATTTATAGGGTTCAAAAATGTTACAAATGAAAAATTACCTGTTATATTAAATATACAATCTCACAAAGAATAGAAAACAGCAGCTTGCTGAGATATAAGTTTTTCTTACACTCAATTTAAAGGTAAGGACAGTCAAATTCCTGGAAAGCAGACCACACATACAGACCCGGCCTTGTAAACATTTCACCAGACTGGGAAATTTCATGCTGATATTCAAAGTATGACTAATCTCAAGGGTGCTTCTATAGGATTTTTTCAATGCCTTTCCCACGTGTAGGAGCCCACTGAAGAACAGACACTCCTTTATGGGTCAAAAGTAAAAAAAATCTCTCAAATACTAAACCAAAACAAAACCAATCATTCCATTTAATAGTAATCACAGTTACTAAACAGGGACATCTTGCCATGGTAACTGTTAGTACCCATAACAAACACCAAGACAGAAGAAATATTCAAGCAATAAGCAATATGGGAAACCAGCCTAACCTAAGAACCAGCAAACAGACTCACATCCAAAGCATAAAACATCTCTGGTTATCCAGGACACCATTTCAGAGAACAAGAGAGGGCCACAGACATTTAAAGATTTCAAAGAATGTTTATTAGTTGCTCTCCATCTCCTTTAAGATCAAACAATACGAAACGGCCAGTGTCACTTTAAGGAATTAATACTTACAAATAAGAGACTTCTTCCTGACAAGAACTGAACACTCAACTAATTTTTCACGGAGTTGATTTAATCTTTTTCTCTGCAGATTGTCAACAAACAGATTATTTTAAGGTAAGGCAGAGTGTTTAAACTAGGCCTCTCAGAGAACCACATCTGGAACAAATTCCCTTTAACCTTGAGGATTCACTATTACAACCATATTATGAATACTCACAGGGCATATTCAGGTATAGGTAGCTTGCTCACATCAAATACTTCTTTATCCTTCATCAGATATACTGAACGTATGTAGGAGACAAAACACTGCAATAAGAGGTTGAAAAGTACAATAGAAATAGAAAATGAGTTTATACCAAAAGAAAACCAATGGGATAAATAGTAAAATATATATTTATGTATATATATATATAGTTTAGCATGTCTCCATTCCACATACACAAAAACCTACCCTTTTAGAATTGTAACATTAGAAAAGACCTTGCATTTGGTTTCATCAAGCCAACCTAACTCCGAATATCACCTTCCCAAAAAGCTACTCTAGAAGTTACTATCATTTAGTTAAAATAAGGTCCCATGGGGAAAACACAGGCTTTGGAATAATACAGATTTGGGATCTATTCTGAGCTCCATATCTTATACTAGCTGGCAAATTTGTTTCTCTAAATGTCAGTTTCTTCATCTACCAAAAAGATACTAAGAAAGATACTTTCTACTTAGAGTGTTATGAGAATGAAATAAGAAAAATGAATGTAGAATACCTAGCATATATTCTGAAATACAGTAAGTACTAATAAATGCTAGTTTTCAATAATATTTATTACCATAATGGTCAAAGGATAAGTTTTTCCACAAAATGAAATTGTACAGTACTGAGGTTTAATAAAAGTATAACAGGAAAAAGTTTACTGCTAAAGCTTTTCCTTTTTATATTAATAATTTCAAATAACACATTAACTTGGAATACTTTTCTTCTGTTTGTGTTAAAAAAACAAACAAAAAAACATTATCTTCATGCTTCACAAACCAGAACATAAACATAGTCCTGATCCTTTGTCAATTTGTAAAATAAACAGATAACAAGATACATAACCAAGGAATTTTTGTTTTTATTTTTAAATGGATTTTGGTAAAATATATTTAATTCCTGTTTCTGTATTTCCTAAATTTCACATTTTCTCTAGCTTTACCTTAAACCTTTCTACCCAACTGATCTCCAAACCATTTTCTGTCTCCATAGGCATGAAAAACAATGAATGGCACCAGTTCAAGGATAATTTTTTCCCCTACAATCATCCACAAGCAATTGCTCCAGTTGCTTATCATTTTTGTTCTATCCAGATTATAATCAAAAGCTAGAAAAAAAATCACTTCTATGAAACTAGATAGCTTGCTGATGCTGGCAACGCAGTTAGCCATTCTGCTAAACCATGCGTGACATCCAATAAATCACATCATTTATTTCAATGTACTATTCTATAATCTTTGTTCTGGAAGCCTCATTTGTTGTAGGCACAAAACTAGTGAAATCATATCCTTCTAATGTTTCATATTTCCTTATAGGTAATTGGATGACCTCCTAGGCAGGCAGTAAGTCACGACATACCAGAATTCATATATTATTTTTAAATGTGTGTACTGCTTCAAAAGCTCCTAGAAGATTTTAACTCTAAGTTTGAAGTATGTTTGCTGGACAAAACATACACACAAATATCTACATGCCCAAAAATTTTAAGAAAAAAGAAACTCTGGCCAGGCACGGTGGCTGTCACCTGTAATCCCAGCACTTTGGGAGGCCAAGGCAGGAGGACTGCTTGAAGCCAGGAGTTCAAGACCAGCCTAGCCTGGGCAATATAACAAGACCCCATCTCTATAAAAACTAAAAATTAGCCAGTAATAGTGGCACGTGCCTGTAGTCCCAGATACTCGGGAAGCTGATGTGGGAGGATTGCTGAGCCCAGGACTGGGAGACTGCAGAGAACTATAACTGCACCACTGCAAGTCCTGCCTGGCCCACGGAGCAAAACCACACCTCTTTAAAAAAAAAAAAAAAAAAAAAAATTTTTTTTTTTCCCCAAAAAAAGAAAATCACTAATTTGTTCAAAGATCTTTTTCATTGGCTCTCAGGCAAAGTGGACTTATAGAAGTCCAATGTTGCATAGTTCACCATTTAGTTTTCTCATGTTTTGGAATTAATTTCCCCTGATGTAACACAGTAATTTAAGACACTCAGACTTAAATTTGAATTCCACATCTGCCACTTAATAGCTATATGATCTCAGATAATTTTTAATTTTCAAGCTAGCATTTACTCATCTGTAAAAAAATTAAATCAATACCACCTACCTCATAGGTTGTTAGGAATATTAAATAATAGCGCATGCAGAACTGTCATGTAAAAAACTCATCTCATGACTAAGTGCCTGGTTTATAGTAAGCACTCAAGTTTTAGCTTTCATCATTCCTGTTATTTTAAGCACAGCAATGATAATTTGCTAAAATATAAAATAAGTTAGCAAAAAATATAAGATCTTTCTTTTAAATAAAAATTCTTTGCTGGGAATATCCAGTTTCAAAACCATAACATAAAAGCCTGACTACTGAATGTTTACCTGCTGAGGCTACTCCATCTATAATACTTAGGGTGACCTTTCCATATCTCTTATTTTCTTCCTCCCACATCATCTATCTGCTGAAATAGAATCCAACCTTTGAATCCTTACTCTCTAGATCATTGATATGCTACAGGATACACAAAGATCTCGTAACTGCAATATAAGGCAGTAAGTGCATGGTGAAAATGAATACCTTAATAATAGGGACTCATATTTATTAATAGACAGACTGGATAGATTGTAAAATTATTTGTGCTTTCCTTCTTCCTTTTCCAAAGAATCTATTGTTAGGCACTGTAAGTACTAAAAAAATAAGTTTAACTAGAACTGATTTCTCTCACCACAAATAACTAAATATGAGATAATGCCTATGTTAGTTAGCTGCATTTTGGCATTTTACAATGTATACACATTTCAAAACATGGTGTACAATTAAATAATTTATCACTTAAGAAAAATAAAGTTAGAGTGACTTCTTTATGTATTTGCTAATCAAGAAGACTTTTAAGTCCAGAAAAGTAATTTGGGAATGTTAAATGATCATTACAGATTAAAAAATCTTAATCCTAAAGATAATTTAGCAAGAGTTCTATGCTTTCTAGAAATTAAACCTAATATAGAAAGATGTTAATCTCATAGTCAAGAAAGTATAATCATGAGTTACAGCAACTTTATTGAAGAACTAAAAGTTGTTAGTTGTTAACTTTATCAAGTATATCAGAAATCAGGCCACTGAATATCTAAAAAAAAAAAATCACCTTTAGGAAAATTTCCATATATTTCTGACAAGAGTAAAATAAGAGATTTTTCCAGGTTACTAAAAGAAACTTTTGAATTTTAAGGAATACGCTAGACTTAATCTGAAAATTATACTTCTTGAATATCTGAAGCATGACCATACAACCTAGAAGTAGAAGAAAATGAAATTTATTATGTATTTCATTCCAATGAAGAAGGTATCCAATTCAAAAACAACTTACCCTTTGAGCTCTTTCTTTTAAATCTTGATCTTGGGCTAGAAAGGATTCCAATTTTTTCTGAACATCTATAAGTTTTTCTGGATTGATTCTTTATAAAAAGATAAAGATTAAAATAAGAAATCTCAGTTTTACAGACTGAAAATAATAAGTGGCACTTCTCTATTTTCCTCGATATTTTTAAATGTCTAACATTATTTCTCATCTATGAGCCAGATTAGACCAAAATTAAACTAGATGTAAGTCTGACTCCTGCATATTATGATTACATGAGAAAAGAAATAACATTAGACAGTTTCTCTAAACATCCCATGCTGCGTGAAAGTCACTAAGATTAACATTACAATTAGCACTGGTTACTTCTTATTAAGGACAGAAAGTAGCCTCCCATAAGAGATAGATTATCAATGAAATGGAATAAATGAAATATGACATCATTTTTATAAGTGTTTGCTTCAGTCAAATATAAAATCAATTTCAGGTCATAAACAAGTGACCAATGACTACAATAGTGATTTCCCTATATAGAAATCAGGCATAACATAACAAAGATTTTACTTAACTCTAACCAGGTAGGCTACAGGAAAAGAAAAATTCTTACAAGGGTCTAGGTTTCACAAAAGAGATCCCATTTGTTTCCCTGATTTTAGACTGAACCACTTTCTTTCTGGCAAAGCATGGTTGGTGAGGGGCAGTGATGGTGAGGTTGTTTTTACTTTTATTATAGAAAGTTTTAAAAATATACAAAGGTATAAAACTTTCACTCAGCCTCAATAATTACCAACTCATGGCCAGCTGTTTCTTCTCCATCCTCAACCACTACTTTTCCCCATGTAACCACCCCACAAATTCTGTTTAGGCAAATCATGCCACTGTGTTTCAACAACCCCAATACAAGTGAAACTGATGGATTCCATTCATGCTTATTGGACACATCCACCGTGACAGGAGAGCACAAACCTCCAAAGTGGACAAACAACACTAAAAATAATTGTATCCAAAAGGTATAGTTCTTTCAACCATCAATATTTCCTAAAGCTAAGTGTTCCTTTCCAACCCTTATTTTTCTCCACTGATGGCCTTCTGAAAAAGTTGTGTAACAAAAAGTTTTAGGTTGGGCACAATGGCTCATACTTGTAATCCTAGCATTTTGGGAGGCCAAGGCAAGAGGATCACTTGAGGCCAGGAGTTCAAAACCAGCCTCGGCAACATAGCAAGATCTCACATCTACAGAAAAGCAAAATTTTTTTTAATTTCAGAACATTACAGGGATACAAACATTTAGGTTACATACATTGCCTTGCACCGCCTGAGTCAGAGCTACAAGCATACCCATCCCCCAAACAGTGTACACAGTGCACCCATCACGTGTGAATATATGAATATACCCATCCCTTCCCTCCCCGCTCCAACCTGCCCAACACCCAATGAATGTTACTTCCATATGTGCACGTAAGTGTTGATCAATTAGTACCAATTTGATGGTGAGTATATGTGGTGCTTGTTTTTCCATTCTTGTGATACCGTGCTTACCAGAATGGGCTCCAGGCTCCATCCAGGATAATACAAGAGATGCTAGATCACCATTGTTTTTTTGTGGTTGAGTAGTACTTCGTGGTATATGTACACCACATTTTATTAATCCACTCATGTTTTGATGGGCACTTGGGTTGTCTCCATATCTTTCCAATTGTGAATTGTGCTGCTATAAACATTTAAGTGCAAATGTCTTTATTACAAAATGTCTTTTTTTCCTTTGGGTAGATGCCCAGTAGTGGGATTGCAGGATTAAATGGTAGTTCTACTTTTAGTGCTTTGGGGTATCTCCACATTACTTTCCATAGAAGTTATACTAGTTACAGTCCCACCAGCAGTATATGAGTGCTCCTATCTCTCAACATCCATGCCAACATTTGCTGTTTTGGGACTTTTTGACAAAAGCCATTCTCACTGGAGTTAAGTGATATTTCATTGTGGTTCTGATTTGCATTTCCCTGATGATTAGAGATGTTCAGCATTTTTTCATGTTCGCTGGCCTTTAGTCTATCTTCTTCTGAAGTTTCTGTTCATGTCCTTTGTCCACTTTTTAATGGGACTGTTTGATTTTTTCTTGCTGATTTTCCTGAGTTCTACATAGATTTTAGTTAACAGCCCTTTATCAGATGTATAGCATGCAAATATTTTCTCCCTTTCTGTAGGTTGTCTACTCGCTCTAGTGATAGTTTCTTTGGCTGTGCAGAAGCTTTTTAATTTGGTTGGGTCCCATTTATTTATTTTTGTTAATGCTGTGATTGCTTTGGGGGTCTTCTTCATAAATTCTTTGCCTAGGCCGATGCAAGAGTTTTCCCAACGTTTTGTTCTAGAATTCTTATGGTTTCAAGCCTTAGATTTAAGTCTGTTATCCATCATGAGCACAAACTGTGAGGCATCAATTACCAGATGTCAAGCTATACTACAAGGTTATAGTAACCAAAACAGCATGGTATTGGCACAAGTACAGAGACACAGACCAATGCAGCAGGACTGAGAACCCAGATATAAAACCATCCTCGTGTAGCCATCTAATCTTTGACAACGCAGACAAAAACATACACTGGGGAAAAGAATCCCTACTCTTCAATAAATGGTGCTGGGAAAACTGGATAGCCACATGTAGAAGACTGAAATAGGATCCGCACCTCTCACAAATATTTTTTTCCACATGAGCCAGGCACCATCCCACCTGTAGTCCTAGCTACCAGGGAGGCTAAGGCATAAGGATCACTTGTGCCCAGGAGTTCAACGCTACAGTGAGCTATGATCACACCACTGTACTGCAGCCTAGGCAACAGAGTAAGATCCTGTCTCCAGAAAAACAAGTTCAGAAAAAAAAACAAGTCAGACCAGTGTCCCATGTAAGGAGCTTGGAAGTCACCACTGCATCTTAACAAGTAAAAAGCTAAAAAGACTAAGGAGTAGGGGGAATCTCTTCTTCAATCCATTAAGGAGGTGAGGACACTGGACAAACCACAGTCCCCAAGATAGGAAAGACAGGTGAATACAGGGAGTCACGGGTTATTAGACAGACTCGTGAGCAGAAACAGCAGGGGGAACCAGTGCCTGGGTAGGAAAACCTGAAATGTACTTGATAAATTGCTGGAGGCTCAGTGTGGAAAATCTGAAAAATAAAAACTCAAGTAGAACTCATTCACAGGGTGGCCCCCACATTTGTGAATTTTACCTCCAGGAGCTAAAGCCAAGTTCTCACAGTAAATATTAGTGAAAAACCCCTTATGCTTCCATCAGGGAAAGGGAAAAAGGAACCATTTTGAAATACACCAGAGCACTCTGTTCTTAGTTTCTCCTGAGCATAGACCTTGTAAGTGAGAGCCAAATCTGGTGTTTTATCACAGACTAACTGACTGGGGAAAGGGAAACAACCCAGTTCTACCCAGCTTTTGCCATCTTCTCCCCCTTAAGTTGGGGTGGGGGGAAGGTAGTAACTGAAAAACATTTACAAACTTCACAGTTCAGAGGCACAAGCTCATGAAAAGACTGAGACCTAATCATAGGACTATAGAACACTTCTCCTGTTCCCCTCACACCTTACCATATCACTAAAAGCCTACATTTATAGTAGATCCTTTACCTAGTACAACATATTTGACTCAAAAAAAATTATAATGCATACTAAAAGGCAAAAAACACAATTTGAAGAGAGAGCAACCATCATAACCAGACATGGCAAGGAAGCTGGAATTATGAGACCAGGAATTTAAAATATCAATAATATGCTAAGGATTCTAATAGATAAAATAGACAGCATGCAAAAACAGATGGGCAACATAAGCAGAAAGATAGAAAAAGAATCAGAAAGAAATGGTAGAGATCAAGAAAACAGAAATGAAGCATGCCTTTAACAGGCTTATGACCAAACTGGACACAGATTCAAAAATAATCTCTGAACTTGATAAAAACCCTCAAATCTGACTGAAGACAGAATAGTACATTCATTACTGTGGGACAACTATCAAAAGTGTCACATATATATAATGGGAATATTAGAAGAAAGAGAAAGGAAAAGAAAAAATAGAAATTATACCATGCATCTTCTCAGACCACAGTGGAATAAAATTAAAAATCAACTCCAACAGAAACACTCATCTCTACACAAAGTCATGGAAACTAAACAACCCTCTGAACAATTATTGGGTCAAGGAGGAAATTAAGATGGAAATCAAAAGGTTCTTTAAATGATAAAGAGAACACAAGTTATCAAAATCTGTGGGACATAGCTAAAGCAGTCCTGAGAGGAAAATTTATAGCCATTTCTAATTCTACTTGGATTTTCTCTTTTCTTAGTTAGCCTTGTTAGTGGTTCATTAGTTTTATCTTTTCAAAGAAGCAACTTTTCATTTTTTTGATCCTTTATATTGTTTTTATGGTGTCCATTTCATTTAGTTCTCTATTTCAATAGTTCTGCTCTATTTCTTTTCTTCTGCTAACTTTGGATTTAGTTTGTTCTTGTTTTTCTAGTTCCTTGAGGTACAGTGTTAGGTTGTTAATTTGCCATCTTTGTTTTTTTGATGTAGACATTTAAACGCTATAAAATTCTCTTTTAGCACTGCTTTTTCTATGTCTCACGGGTTTTGGTATGTTGTGTTTTCATTCACTTCAAAAATTTTCAATTTCCATCTTTATTTCTTCTTTGACCCAGTGATCATTCAGGAGCATGCTATTTAATTTCCATGTGTATACAAGTTTCTGAAGCTCTTTTTCATATTGATGTTGCAGCTTTATTCCACTGTGCTCTGAGAAGATACTCGATACGATTTCAATTTTTAAATTTAAGATTTGTTTCGTAGCCTAAAATGTGATCAATGTAGAATGTTCCACATGCTGATGAGAATGTATATTCTGCAGTTGTTGGGTGGAATGTTCTGTAAATATCTCTTAAACTGGACTTCAGACCAAATGGTAGATATGTCACTAGACATTGGTCTGAAGTCCAATGTTTTTTTTTGTTGATTTTCTGTATTGATTATCTATCTAATGGTATGAATAGGGTGTTGAAATCTCCCATTATTGTGCTGCCGTCTTTTTAGGCCTAGTCATATTTGTTTTGTAAATCTGGGGGCTCTGACGTTGGGTACATATACATTAGTATTTAGGATCACTATACTCTCTAGCTGAATTGATCTCTTTATCAATATATAATGGCCTTCTTTACCTTTTTTTCCTGTTTTTGATTTAAAATCTTTTTTATCTAAGTATAGCTACTTCTGCTTGCTTATTGGTTTCCATTTACATAGAATATCTTTTTCCACCCTTTTACTTTCAGTTTATGTGTCTTTATGGTTAAATGTCTTGTAAGCAGCACAGTTAGACCATATTCTTTTATCCAATCATCCAATCTGTATCTCTTAAGTGGAGCATTTAATCCACTTATGTACAAAGTTACTATTGATATGAGGCTTTGTTCTTATATTGTTAGTTGATTTCTAGTTGTTTAAGGGTTTTTTTTTTTTCTTTTTGTCTTTATGGTTTGCTCAACTTCTGTCATGTTGCCATTTAATTCCTCTCTCTTCCTCCTTTGTGAGTTTTATAAGACCTGCAAGTTTTATATTTTTATTTTCATGACGGTAAATACTGACCTTTTGTTTCCATGTTTAAGACTCCTTTGAGCATTTTCTGTAGGGCCAGCACAGTAGTGATGAATTCTCTGAGCACTTGCTTGTCTGGCAAAGACTCTCTCTCCTTCATTTTATGAAGTTTGGTAGCTCTATGTAGTCGTAGATGTCTCGAAGGCTTTGTTCATCCTTTGATTCCTCTTTAATTTGTCTGATTATTTCAAAAGACCTGTCTTTAAGTTCTGAGGTTGTTTTGTTTTGGGGTTTGTTTGTTTTTCTGAGACAGGGTCTCACTCTGCTGCCTGGGCTAGAGTGCAGTGGTGTCATCATAGCTCACTGCAACCTCGAACTCCTGGGCTTGAGCAATCCTCCCACCTCTGTCTCCCAAATGGCTGGGGCAAGTGCATGCCACCACACCCAGCTGATTTTTCTATTTTTCTGTAGAGATGGGGTACTCACTGTGTTGCTCAAGCTGGTCTCAAACTCCTGGCCTCAAGTGATCCACCCACCTCAGCCTCCCCCAAAATGCTAGGATTACAGGCACGACCCACCAAGGCAAGCTTGAGATTCTTTCTTCTGCTTGGTCAAGTCTATTCGTGAAGGGTTTCAAATGTGTCTTGTGTTTTCTTCCATGAATTTTTCAAGCTCCAGAATTCGTGTTTTTGAGATATTTATCTCTTTGGTAAAGTTCTCATTCATACCATGAAATGATTTCCTAATGTTTTTATACTGATTTTCAGATTTCTCTTCCATCTCACTGAGCTTCTTCAGAATCAATATTTGGAATTCTTCATCAGGTATTACAAGGAATTCCTACTGATTGGGATCCATTGCTGGACAATTATTATGGTCCTTTTGTGGTGTCATATTTTCTTACATTTTCATGTTTCCTATCTCCTTCCATTGATATCTATACATCTGATGTAGCAGTCACCCGTTCTGACTTTTTTGAAATTGCTTTTGAAAGGCATAATTTTTTTCCTGAAGATATGTATGTATTTTTGGTTGAGGAGGACACTTTGGCAATGATTTTGGGTGCCTGCTGTCATGCGGTCTTTGTATGATTTCTTAGGTATTACACAGGTCAGTGGTATCTGATTTCCTTGGAGGCTAAGGGCATAGGTATTAGTTAAAGCTGTGGTGAAGTTTTGCTGGAGACTCAAATGCCAGCTGAGCCAGTCTTCAGGCCCCAGTGGTAGAAGCAGTGGGCTGTCTGTGCCTCGTTTTAAGCCCCAGAGCAGCTTATGCTGGCAGCAGCATTAGTGTTTCCTGGGGGACCAATTCTTTGGCCTTCAGGTGGTTTGCTCAGAAATTAGCAGTTGGAGCAGAGGGCCAGGTGTGGGGGTGAGTTCTCAGGCCCCTCAACAGTTGATGTGATATAGGATGTGGCAATAGCAAAGGTGGAAACCACCTACCAGGACCCAAGTGGTCTGTGTTGGTGTTACTGGTAGCTGCAATGGATTGAGCAGGCAAGTCCCTAGTCCCACAGCTGCCTATAACAGGGCAAGGGGTATCATCCTAAAAATATACAAAGAACCCTTAGAAATCAGTAACAAACAACTCAATTTAAAAATGGGCCAAAGACCTTAACAAACACCTCCCCAAAGAGCTACAGATGGCAAATGAGCATACAAAAAGATCTTCTACAGTATGCAATCAGGGAAATACAAATCAAAAGGGACACTACCACACACTTATGAGAATAGCCAAAATCCATAGCAGTGACAACACCAAATGCTGACCAGGATGTGGAGCAACTGAAACTCTCATTCAGTGCTGGCAGGAACACAAAATGGTGCAGCCACTTTAGAAGACAGTTTGGCAGTTTCTTACAAAAAACCAAACATACTCTTACCATCTGGTACAGCAATGATGCTTCTTGGTAGTATTCACCCAAAGGAGTTGAAAACTTATGTCTACCAAAAAACCTTCACAGGAATGTTTATAGCAGCTTTATTCATAATTGCCAAAACTTGGAAGCAATCAATATGTCCCTCAGTAGGTGAACGGATAAATAAACTATTACATCTAGACAATGGAATATTATTCACTGTTAAAAGAAATGTGCTGTCAAGCCATGAAAAGACACAGAGGAGCTTTAAATGCATACTACTAAGTGAAAGAAGCCAATGTGAAAAGGCTATATACTATACAACTCCAACTATATGCCATTCTGGAAAGACAAAATTTGGAGACAGTTAAATCAGTTGTCAGGGGTTGAAGAGAGGGGAGAGATGAATAAACAGAGCACAGGATTTTGAGGGCAGTGAAAATACCATATGATACTATAATGGTAGATATGTCACTAGACATTTGTCCAAACCCACAGAATGTACAACACCAAGAGTGAACCCTAACATATAAACTGTGGACTTTAAGTGATATGATGTGTCAATGTAGGTTCTTCAACTGTAAAAAATGTACCACTCTGGTGTGGGATGCGATAATGGAGGCCAAAGAAGTGTATGAGAACTCTCTTTACCCTCCTTTCAATTTTACTATGAACCTAACACTGATCTGGAAAAAAAAAAAAAAAAAGATAATCATCATCACCTTTGTTAAAAAGTCACAAACCAGTTGAATGGATTAGGGAAAGAAAGAAATTAGGTGCCCATAATTGAGCATACTAATTTCATGCCCTCATTTCCCTAACAACAAAGATAACAAGTAGCTCTTACTTGATTTGCTTCACAGGTACTTTCTTCTGAAGAAGCTGCTGCAGCATAGCTTTTTCTTCAGAGGGAAGCAAAATTAATAAAGCTTCACCATCCTCTTTGTACCTGGAAAAGAAACAAAATCTTTAACGTATCAGGGCAATTTGCATTTTACATTTTCACGGTCCGATGAATAGGTAACACAGAAACAAGTTCACCTAACTAGTAAATATTAGAAATACCAATTTTTAATCTGGCAACACAAAACTAGGGCTCTGAATGCCTAACATTTTCATCCCTAGTTATAAATGCCTAATGACTTTTAGGCTATGCCACAGTAGAGAATCTAGGTTCTAGGAAAGAAATTAAAGAGAATTTCTTAAATAGCTCTCTAGCCGTATGACAAGGAGACAGTTTCTCACTCAAGCCATTAGACGATCATAATAAAGTTAGTCATTTGATAAACATGGGACCCAATTATATTTTTTTTAAAAAATGAATTCATCTTCCTGGGGATTTTATTTATACCTCAGGAATAAAATTGTTCAGAGGCATCCATTATAAGAAATGGCTCTCTGCTTGAGTAAAACACTTGCCTCCACTCCATGTTAATTCCCTTTCCTCATCTAGTAAGATTTTATTTCATGCTGCACCTTCAGAAATTTGTACTGACATGGCCACAAGGCATCCTGTAGTTACTTCAGACTCTTTTGCTTCTTGCTTACAGATTTTCCTGATACTTTAGTGTCAGCTATTACATACAAGCAGTAAAACAGAGAAGGAAACTGGATACTTGGGGAAATTTAAAGGAAAAAAAATTGTCAAAGCACTCTCTTCAGGATTTGTGCTATAAAATATGAAGGATTTTTATACTTAATCAAATAAACTATTTACTGAGAAACTTTGTGGCAGGCCTAAACTGAAGAACACAAAGAAACAGAAGATGAAAATCCCTATCTTCAATGATCTAACGTTCTTGTTTACTAGAAAAGACAAACACAAGCAAGAGAGTCAAAAAGAACAGTCACAGAATGATATATAAGTGCCAAAGGACAACCGTAGGCACTAAACACCACCAACTCAGAAATGAAAAGAGAGCACTCAGGGGTAGCAAGTGAATATGGTATTTTCACTGCCCATATGTCATGGCCGATGGAATTTCAGGTGAGCCCTGAAGATGGCCAGAATGGAAAAGGCTAAGTTGTTCTAGAGGAGGAGAATGGCATGAACAGAGGAATGGAAGCCAGAAACACAAGGAAAATGCATTAGAGTGAACAAAAAAGGAAAGGGGAGAAACTCTACTAAAGATAGAATACGTAATCAGACAGTAGGAAAGACTGCTAGAAAAGCACATTACAGCCTGTTTTTCGAGGCCCTGAAATGTCTCTACATAGAGAGACTAAATAGCACTGCATGTAAGTAGAATTTTATTGAATATAGGAGGGAAAAACGGGCTTTGACTTACTGAAAGATGGCACTGCCCTGAGGAACCAATTCCTAAACTGAGACCTAAAGAATAATTAGGAATTAGTCCAACATTAGATGAAGGCATATAGATGAATCAGTCAAGTTTTCCACAGAGAAAAGGCAGCATTTCAGAGTCCAGTGAATACTTTTGTCTTCTTCACGCTCATTTGTTTTTTCTAGTCAACAGGAAGGGAAGAGTAAAGCTGAACATACAAATGACTCCTTTCTCTAATTATCTATTACATAACTGAAGGACTAGTACCAAATATCTTCCTCATTGTATTTTGACACAGAATAACATGATCCAAAGTTTTTCACCTTCATTTACTACAACAAAATATAAATTTGTAGCAGTTCCCCTAAACAGCATTGGACTACACCATCCACGAATGCAGCAGTATATAAAGTAGTGGGCTAACACCCTGAGCAAGGTATCTGAGAGACTTCACCAAAGACAGGTTAAGGGTCAAAGACAGAAATCGGTTAAATACTGACCACTAAAGCAGTACAGTTACCAAAATGCCCTCAGGACAGCCAGACTCTTGAGATGAAGTAAATTACCTTCAAAAGTAGAAAGGCTTATTTTGTGTGGAACAATTAGGAAGGAGGAAAACAGTGGGTTGAGGGATAGTCAACCCTGTTAACATTCTACATCCAAATTCAGAGACAAGATGAAGTAAATAGGCCCACAAGTCTACATAGGGCAAGAACTGTGACAAGCAGGTAGGAGAAATCTCTAGGAGACCACAAAGGCATCCAATGATTGTTCTCTGATCTTCCAACTGACTCATGAGAAAGAATGCAGCTAGTCACCTATAACTATCTCATCTACCCATTCCCAGGGAGAACCCAGGAGGGTAAGTCAGGACTAAAGCCACAAAGGGGCCATAACCAAACCTTTTAAAGCCATAGCTAACAGAAAATACCTAAGAGGCTATGCAAGGTTCAGACAGATTGTAACAGTGAAATTCACAAGAAAAAGATTCCCAGAGAAAAATGGAAAATATCCAGAGTCAAATCCTACGTGGCAAGGATCTATTAAAAAGATCATTGGCCTTTTTATCTGTTTTACATTACACTCATCTTTTCCCTGAAACAACATAAAGCACAAATTATCTCCCACAAACTGATACAGAAAATTTTCCAGTGAGCTTTTATTTCAAGAAAAGCACTTTTTAAAAGAAGACATAAGCTTTTTTTTTTAATGCTTATAGAAATAAAGTTTATTTAC
The DNA here is from genome assembly GCF_020740605.2 of Lemur catta. NCBI lineage: Eukaryota > Metazoa > Chordata > Mammalia > Primates > Lemuridae > Lemur > Lemur catta. The sequence goes on from NC_059134.1 coordinate 30,092,605, forward strand.
CATGAGCTAGCTTTTAGACTTCAAAAGCAATATCCAAGTCCTAAGGCTAAATATATATAAGAAATGTTCTTCAAAAGACCTACATTTTAAAACTATGTTTAGATACATTTGTTTTCAAAATTTACTTTAAGTTGATAGATAAAATTGTATTATTTATTATGTACAACATTCAGTTTTGAAGTATATACATATTGTGGAACAGTTAAATTTAACTAATTAAAATATGTATTACCTCAGATAGTTATTTCCTTGGTAAAAACATTTTACATCCACTGTTAGCACTTTTCAAGAATATAATATACTGTCATTAACTATAGTCACCATGACAGGTTTTAAGAGATGTTCTAGGCACCATATAAGAAGCCCTGCATCTGAAATAAAATTTCATTTCACCAATTCTATATTCCATTTATGCAGCCCTTCCAAGTTTATCAAGAGCTTTATTTATGTTATTTTACCAATCTTAAAAGCAAGCAAACCAGCAGAGGTGGCAAATACAAAATAAAGTTCCTGAGAGGCCCAGAAGTTGGCCTACAATCAGCTGGTCACTACGTATCAGAGACTTTAAACTTCCAAATCCACTGCTTTTTCAGTTGTACCTGAACTCCCTCCAAAAACAAGGACCCTCAAGAGATCGATCATGATTGTCTAACCCACATCAGGAAGCTTAAGTCCATGTCCTGCAGCTCACTAGTATTTCCAGCTAAAACAGGAGACCCAGACTACTGATTGCCCTGGATGCCCCTGGTAATTCTTCCACTGAAATAAACCTTCAAACAAACTGTGGCCAGAGGGAGAGGGAAAACAAAACCTGGCATTCTAGCAATAATTTGCCTTCTACCCAAGAGCCAATAATCTTTACTTCAATTCAGGTTCCCTGACACATCAACTCCATTCTAGTTGTGTCTCCAGCCCTTAAACTTTACTCATCCATCCCTTCAACTATTGTCCTACCATGATCTGGCCCTGTTCACAACTGCCTAGCCACCCTCAGTTCTCCCAGCCCGGTTCTCTAGGGTCAGTAGTCCCCAACCTTTTTGGCACCAGGGACCGGTTTCACAGAAGACAATTTGCCACAAATTTTGGGGGGGGGGAAAGAGGGGAGGATGGTTTCATGATGATTCAAGCACATTACATTTATTGTGCAGTCAAACCTCTCTGCTAATGATAATCTTTATTTGCAACCCCTCCCCGGTGCTAGCAATACCACCTCAGCTCCACCTCAGATCATCAGACATTAGTTAGATTCTCATAAGGAGCACACAAACTAGATCCCTCGCATAAGCAGTTTACAGAAGGGTTCCATGCTCCTATGAGAATCTAATGCAGCTGCTGATCTGACAGGAGGTGGAGCTTATGCGGTAATGCAAGCAATGGGGAGCAGCTGTAAATTCAGATGAAGCTTTGCTCCCTCACCCTCTGCTCACCTTCTGCTGTGTGGGTGTGGCCAGGTTCCTAACAGCCCACATAGGGGACTGCAGCCCAGTCCACAGCCCAGGGATTGGAGACCGCAGCTCTAGGTTACAAGTCAGGTTACAAAAAGGTTTATTTAGAACAATCCTATTTTTGTAATTAGAAAAAATATATATACATACATGCATAAGAGAAGTTTTTCTGGATAGTGGATTTTTGGTGATTTTAGTTGTTTTGCTGTTATTGTCTAGAATCTGCATAGTGATCAAGCATTTTGTAATAATACAAGTTACTAAAAATAAGTTAAAAAACAAACTTCTATATGCTTTTAAGACCTACATCTTCTATAACACTCTTACCTCATTTAACACACATCCTAGTTAAATTTAAAGACATGTATACACGTGCCATGTCTCCCTAACATGCGTGCGATAAATACTTGGCAAGTGAATACTAATAAGTTACAACAGCAGATAAAACTCTACACTGAGTCCAAAGAACTGCATTTTAGTCCCACTGTACTATTCATTAGCTGTGTAACTTTGGATAAGACATTTTGTTATTTACTTATTTATACATTATACAATTGAATAAAGATATAGGTCCCTTTATGATTCAAAACTCCACAACTCTACTGATATACTAGTCATTGTTCACAACACAAGCATAATCAAGAGGTAGAGAAAGAAACATTTCTTGGTCACACTTTGCCATTGCACAGTCTCTTTTTCTTGCCCTGTATCTCCTTCTATTCTCCCTATACCTCAGCCTTACCATCCCCCAAAATTTCATGTCACTGTGGAAAAACAGTGCAGTCTGTCATGTAGATGCAGAAAGACTCTGAGGAAAGGAATCCGAGTCCAACTGTTCTGTTCTTCCTCTACAACATGGTACAAAGGAAAGCTTATTTCAGGGAAAACAGTATCTGACTTACAGAACCTCTAAAGACTACTCTGGATTTGAAAAAGGAAAAAGGACAGGTTTGGAAATATTCTGAGAAAAAGAAAGTCATCTGTAGCCTAGGATCTCAAGTAACAAACAGGTTTTCCATGACAGGCTTAACAGTGACAAATGAAGTTTACCATAAAAATAATTAGAAAGAAACCAAGCTGGCTAATACATATTGTATGGAAAGCTTCCAGCAAACTGATTAGGAAAAAGGATTTATGGAGTTCACAGAAAAAAGACAGAAATCATTAAACTTATCAACTCTGTTCCTAGTACAGAATTTTTTAAGGCTAAATTTTAATATACAAGAATAAAAAGAAAACTCAAATAAGAGTGGTGCTAACACTTCCTAAAATTATACTTTCAGGAAATAGAGTTATATGATTAATCCCATTTTACTGGCGGGGTGGGGAACAGGCTTAGAGAATTTAAAAACTGGTCCAAGGGTACGTAGGCATTAGATGACAAAGTCAAACTCAAACCTAAGTTTCCTGATTTTTAAAGGCAGCGACTGAAAAACTCTGGGACATCTGCCTCTCACATTCTAAAGGAGGAAAATATACATACTTTACATTTGTGACCATAAGTGGCAGCAGATCTAGAAACATCTACCTTCCTTCTCCGAGTATGGCTCTCATGCACTCTAGAAGCCCTGCTTGGGAACAGCAACCACAGGAATCCGTTAAATGTCAATAGCTGGATTTGAACACATTGGCAAAATTGAGCTATAGAATCAGAAAGACCTAAGTATAAATCCCAGGCCTGGTACTTACTAAACTGAGTAACGTTAGACACATTTTACCTCAAAGTCTCTAAGAAAGCTTTCTAATAAGAGAATCTCTTTCATAAAGTTGTTCTATGGGCTAAATGAGTTTATTCATTTACTCACACAAATATTTACTGAGTTTTAGGAAGTTGCTAAGTCACAATCCATTCATTCTCTGTGTGGTACAGGGGTGAGGGGTAGGGAAGAAGATTCCTTCTCCTCCACTCCCTGGAAAAAAAAAAGTGGTATGGTCAAATCTCGTCATCATTATACTAAGGACAGACCTCCTGAGAAACAAACACGGTATTTCCTAGCATTAGAGTCTTCACCCACGAGAGGCTTTTAATAGGATGTACCATAGTTGTTCACAATCTATGGGTTCAAGGGGTAAGTCTCTGGCGAGGTTAGCTTTGTAACTGAGTATACAAATGGCCCATCCATGTAAGTCATATGCCACACATCACTCAGAGTCTTCCATGTTAATCTGGGCCAGAGCACACCCTAATGTGGCAAGAAAAAAACCCAGGGAACTATAATGGAGATCCCTGACCTCTTCCTGCTTCAAGTTTACCTCAGGATTGCCTTATCCTTGAAATCAGTAGTAAAGCTTGACATTGGGTATGATAGGCAACTTCTAAAATGCCTCCCGATCATCTGTTCCTCTTGGCATTCACACCCTTGTGCAGTTCCCCCCACAATGAACAGGGCTGATGTGCAACTACAAGGATATAACAGATAAGATGGAATGTGACTTCCAAGTCTAGGTCACGAAACCTATGACGGCTATCTTTCTCTCCCTTGCCTTCTCGTTTACTCTGATGAGGTCAGTTACCACGTTATGAGCTGGCTTATGAAGAAGGCCACATGAAAAGGAACTGAGAAGTGCCTCTGACCAAAAGCTAGGAAAGAAATGAATCTGCCAACCACCATGTGAATGAACTTAGAAATGGATCCACCCCCAGTCAAGCCTTAAAGTACCATAGGACACCTTGATTGTAGCCTTGTGACAGACTGAGAGCCAGAGAGCCCAGCTGAGCCACACCTGTATTCCTGACCCACAGAAACTGTAAAATAAATGTTTATTGTTTTAAGCCACTAAGCTGTGGGGCAATTTGCTATATAATAGATAATTAACATATTAGGATAATTAACATTAGGCATGATCTGATTTGTCATCTCTAATATCTATTGTATGCCAGGTGCTGTTCTAAGCACTTAGGGTACATCAATGTAGACAAACATTGTTGCCTTTATGGAACCTTACAATCTAATAAGGAGAAAGAAACAATTCAAAATATATACTAAGTAAATGCTCTAGTGTATCTGAAGGTGGTGAGAGCTAAATGGAAAAAAAGAGAACGTAGAACAGGGTAACGGGGAGTGGTTGGGGAGGGTGAAGAAGGTAGCCGTGTGGAGACTCCAGGAAAATATATTCCAGCAGGAGAGAGAGCTAAAATAAAGGCCCTAGGCAAGACCCAGCATGGAGCATAAGGAACAAGAGGAGAATAGGAAATGGGTGGAGGAAGAATAGTACAGGCCCAGGAGGTCGCTGATTTTCACTGAGTAATGACTCAATGGGAAGCCATAAGAGGAATGACAGGATCTGACTTGTTTTAGAAGGATCACTCTGCCTGCTGTAGTGACTAGACAGGAGAAGGGGGTGGGGATTGGGTGGGAAATAGTAAACTAAGAAATACCAGCCCCCTTTATCCACCTCTGTAGCTATACTGGCTATATTCTACCCCAGCTCCTCTCAGCTCCAAGATGCAAAATAAAAAATTTGCTATGACCTTTTATTCTACCTTTAAATCCTAGATACCAACAGACAAAGGCAAAAGGCCATGTAAGGATCAGCCTCTATCCAGGATGAACAGACTGAAGATAGCACCTTCACAAATCTAAGCTAAAAGGATGACAGAAATGAGAATTTTCACCAGCAAAGAATGTTCCTATCTTATATCTAGGATACACACAGTAAGCGTAAGTTAATGCTCATGGAAATTGTCTTTTCACTTTTATTATTTCAATTCACAAACCAATTAAAGACACTATAAAAATTCTCATTATCTATTCCATAAAGTACTAGTATTTTTTCACAAGCAAACCATGAAATCTTCACAAGTTATGAGAAATTTTAGCTAGTTTCCATTTTCCTATTTGTTAAAATCTAAACTGCTGCCGGTGAGCGTGCAATGCAAAAGTTTGGCCTCTGCTGCCCCCTAGTGGAATCACATCCTGCTATCTAAATTACTCAGAATTTCTGAGAGCCACAAAATGCAGCCAGGCAAATAAAGCTAAGTTGGAATACTGCTCAAATCATTCTGCCTTCCACTACTCTGGAGAAGAAAATACAGTTTATATTTATAAACTCCCATCTTCTACCCACACCCTCCCCAAAACAAAAGCATTTAAAAGATTAGGATTATCTGATGTCTGTTTTCCATTCCCAAATCTGTTCTATTTTCAACTGGACATTTTTAAAAGCAATGAAAGAGTTTGGTTTTGTGTATACCAAGAAATTTTAGCCCTAAAGAGAATTGCTTTTAAGTGACAGAATGTATCACAGGATATAGCATTATAAAACTATTCATATCCCTTGCCTCACTTGTCTCTAAAGGAGATTATTTTGTTAAAAGGGGTGTAGAATGATTAAGGGATAGAGGAAAATTTCTCAATTGCTGTAGAGCAAACGAATTTTAGACAGGTAAATAAATTAAAACAGAATTAAGTACTTCAAGGCAACAAGTACCTGAATCACCCTTTGTTTTTATTTAGCTAAAATAAAAAAAAAAAAAAAAAAAAAAAACCAGATTCCTCAAACCTTAGCTATTTTGTTAATTAATTTATTTTTATATATCCATATTATAGTTCAATTCCAAATCCAAACACTATCTGGCAACCAGGTTTTAATTACAGCCGAATACACAGGATTTTAATTAGTTTCAAATTTTAATTTAGCCTTTATTCAATTCAATTATTCAGTCTCATGGCCCACAAAACTTTCTAATTATCTCTAAGCCCATTAATGGCAACTTTTAAACTGCCAGAGAAAAAAATATGCTAAGCCTTTCCACTGACTATACATCTAAAAGAGCCAATTCAAAATATTTTTAATTGGTTACAAAGGGTCAAACAGGCTTGTACTTTAAAAATTAATGAACCACATTAGAAATTACATTAAAAACATTTTTTCAAATTAGTATTCTCTCGTTAGACACAATCATTGTGATGTTCTAACTCTTCATCTCCATAGTCATTAAAATCCAATTTAATGCTCACTATAGCATGTTCAACTACATAAGATTTTCAACTTCTCCAAGAATCAAGAACCCTGAAATATTACCCCTTCTAGGACGCCTGATATATGGAGATGTCTGATAACCTTCATATGGGGAGAATAATTTTACTGCTAAGTGTATTCTATGATGGAATCAGTCTGCCTTGTCCACATACATACCACTCACACATCTAGAAAACATGTAATACACATCAAAATAATCACATTAAGGAATACATAAAATAGGAAAAAGCAAAAAATAAAATGAAAAGCACCTAATGTGCTTGTGAGATACCACATCCAATCTTACCTATCCAGAGGCCCACAGGACCACAGAATACAAATGTGCACGAGTACATGTACAAGTTCATACATGCTACACATTTACTGAAGACAATTACACAGTGAAACATTCCACCAACCATCACCAATGACTTCTCAGAATATCTCACCATGAATAATTGAAACGTGTACCCAACACATTAAATACCACTGACATACCATGCACCTTCTTATAAGATGGAAAAGAGAACAGACTGCTGTTCTACCCATGTCACTTAGATACAAGAAAAAATTCTAAAGACAAATTTGTCTGAATGTACAATGATATCATATACAAAACCCAGTCCTCACTATTGCTTATTCAAATATACATCATTAATTGCAATTAAAAGACTTACTTTGACCAGGCATAGTGGCTCATGCCTGTAATCCTAGCACTCTGGGACGCCGAGGCCAGTGGATTTCATTGAACTCAGGAGTCTGAGACCAGCCTGAGCAACAGTGAGACCCCATCTCTACTAAAAATAGAAAAATTAGGCCAGGTGTCATGGCGAGCGCCTATAGTCCCAGCTACTCAGGAGGATGAGGCAGGAGGATCCCTCGAGCCCAGGAGTGTGAGGCTGCAGTATGCTACAACGAAGCCCCTGCACTCTACCCGGGGCAACAGACCGAGACTGTCTCAAAAAAGACTTACTTTTGAACCATCTAGTACATAAATCCTATTTTAAGATAGTCTTTTACTATTGTACTATCCTCTCCCTTCTTTCATGCTGGTCAAAAGGAACACAAATGTGAGTGCATTTTGATTATAAACCATGTTTAAAGATGGCCCCTGGAGCAAATCTGAATCAATCAAAAAAAAAACCTTTAAACATTGAAACATGTTATGAAAATTAGAAAAACAGGAAAGAGCTCTACTTTTTGTTAGGTCACAGAAGGACATGAAAAACCTTCCCTTCAGCTGAAATAAACAAATCACCATACACACACACAAAAGTTTTTCTTCAAAGCCATCCGAAAACTATAAATACAAAGAACTCTAGAATAACTAAACTCCAAACAGTGTTCCTAGATAAGCAAGGGATAGAGGACACTATTATACCTGGGGCCACTTGCTGAAGTGAGCACAGGGCAGGTAGAAAAGCAAGCCTGACAGAGGAGCACAGTCTTTGTGCTTGGGCCTCAAGTTCCCACCATCGCTGGGAAAGCCTTAAAGAAAAGTTTGTGGCTTGAAATCAGAAGTAACTGTTGGTCCAGTTAGACCAACTCTGAAATCTATATAATACCCAATCACTCAGTTTTGATGAGAAAGGAAATGCAATGAAAATGTAAAAGAAGGAACAGTCCATCTGTGGCTAATCATAATCTTACTGTGATTAGTATTTAGGTTATTTCCAATTCTTAACCACTACAAATATTAGTAAGACATCTTTACTGAAACTTCATTCATCTATTTTCTGAAGATCCATTTCTGAATGTGGAATTACTAAGCCAAAAGGAAGAACTCTAAGGCTTTTGTAAGTAAGTATTACCAAATGCTATCCAGAAAGATATTAACCATCTACAATTCTACTGACAATGTTCATCTCCCAGCTTCACTGTTACCTCAACAGCAATGACATGTCATGTAATCCTTTTTCATTCATTCACATACCTTTCTATGCCATTTAGTTCCAAATGACTGACTTTACTATGTTCTTTACTACACAATTTCCTCATAGCTCTTAAGCTTTTATGGGGAGGAAAAATTCAGAGGGAGGGGGAAATAGGGAGCAGCCTCCAGCAAGGCCTCTAATTCCTGCACTAGGAAGAAAGCAAAAAGAAATCCATGACTCCAAATTACCTTGCCTCTTATTAGAGCCTATACCCAAGAAGAGCACAAGATCTAGACTAGAAGAGTCAGACTGCCTGGGTTCAAACCCTGACTCTGTAGATCTTCAAACAAGGTGTTAAATGCTCAAAGATTCAATTTCCTCATCTGAAAATAGAGACTGAATGATACAGTAGCCCCCCTCATCCACTGTTTCACTTTCTGCAGTTTCAGTCACCCATGGTCAACCAAGGTCCAAAATTACAAAATAGAAAAATTCCAGAAATAATTCATTTAGTTTTAAATTGCATGCCACTCTGAGTGGCATGATGAAACCTCACATTGTCCCACTCTGTCCTGCCCAGGATGTAAGTAAATCATCTCTTTATCCAGTGTATCCATGCTAAAGACACTACCCATCCATTAGTCACTTAGTAACCATCTCAGTCATCAAATTAAAAAAAAAAAAAAAGACACGAAACCATGCAGTATAGGATTCAGAGAATCAGGTATCCTCTGGGGGCCTTGGAAAGTATCCCCTGAGGATAACAGATGACTACCGTAGTCCTATACCTGAGCGGTCATTAAGATTCAATGACATGATGTCCAGTGAGCAATTCTGGGGAAAAGTTTAGTAAGGGAAAGTTAAAACAAAAAACTAAAATAAGACTGTCATGGATTTTTCTCAGCACTAATCAAGTCTCAGCCATAATGCTTTACAATAGCTGTTAAGCTGCTATCAACCCACACCACAAAACACCAAAACAGCACTCATCTACCTGAATTCCTCCATTCTTTCTCTACAGTTGGGAAAGCATACTTTGTTTTTTAGATAGCATCAACAGCAAAGAAATAGGCCAGTACACCTACCTGGCAGTTCTACCTGCTCTGTGAATGTACGTGTTGGCATCCTCCGGACAATCAAACTGAAGAACCCAATTCACAGCTGGGAAATCTATAAAGAATAATGAATGTCAAATTAAGAAATCAGTTTCAAGATCTGCTCTGCTGCACTATTTTTATTTTACAATATTGCTTGCTAGTACTTTCTATCACATCAAAGTGATGGATATCATCTGTGTACTCTATTAAAAATAAAGTTAATTGCATGAACCAAGAGAAAACACTTGACAAAGTAAACTAAAATTAATGACTGAATGTGAAGATTACCTCATATCTGACAAAGAGACAGATTCCTTTGTGTCAGACAAACAATGAAACACCCTGACATTTAACCTAAAAGAATTATAATACTTTTCATGGAAGAATACAAAAAAAAAAAAAAAAAAAACCTGTTTTTCATGGGGTCCTAGTGAACTATAAAACTGGTTTCTAAACTTAATGGAAGGTTTACTTTTCTTGCTATTTCCACCTTCATGTGAATAAATGATGTTTTTCTAGGTCCCTCTCCTATTTCTTACAATTATTCCATATATATTTTCTGGCTATAGCAGTTTTCATTTTCAAATTCTGCTCTCAACTCCTTAAGAGAACTACTTTGTCATTTGTGGATTTTGCTGCAAAGATTTTAGATCAATTTCTGTCAGAGAAAAGGGCTAGGCACTAAGAAAAAAAATTTTTTTAAGATATTGGAAGATAATGATAGTTATTGAGCATCAAAACTGTCACCAAGTCATGCAATTTACTCAAAAGGGTTGAATTTTAGTATGAGGAGGAAGAACCAAGAAAAACCGAGTAGAGATATTTAGAACGATTCTCAGGACTTGAATAATCAAGTAGCTCACAGGACAGGGGCAAGGTGCAGGCTACAGACAGGAAGATGGGTTGAAAGCAGCAATGAGAACCTCAGAGGTCCCTTCCCTTATCCTATACAGTTGGGTCTCCTGAAGAAAACCAAGAGTCTTACTCTGCAGAAAGAGGTCAGAGCCCAGGACACCAGAACCAGAGTGAAAATAGGAGTACTAAGGAACAGTCTATGTGCTGCCCGAGAGGCCTGGTTGCAAACTTCCTTGCTAGGCTTCCAGAGAGCCATCAGCAAGCTTAGTTCTCATGAGATTGAGACTACTCAAGGAGAATAGATATCTAAATTTTGAGTCCTCCACAAAATGATCAACTCCGTCCAAATCCCCTCACAATGATGGCCATTAGTCAACAAGCCTCATATATGTACAAATCACTTTAAATAGGTTTTTAGTGCCTCATTGTTATATATGACATCCAAATGCAGACAATTGAGAGAAGCCTTAAATATGAAAGCCAGACGAAAAATAATGTGGGCAAGAGAACATAAAAAATTAATATCTTCAGAGAGAAAATACTGCATCCAAATAAAGGCTATAAAGGAAATGTTCATAATGATTAAAAGTTAAAATTTCAATAGAAAAGCTGAACTATAAAGTAAAAGAAATCCTCCAGAAAGAACAAGAATAGGACAAAGAGATGGGCAACAGGAGAAAAACAGGAAAATTAGAAGATCAAGAAGGTCAAATACTCTTCTAGAAAGAGTAAATAAGGGGAGGAAGGGAAGAAATTTTATAACAGGACAGTTATTAACTCCAAGAAAAATCACAAAAAAGTTTAAGAAACAATCTAAGCACACTATTCCCTCAGCAGCAAAAAATTACTCAGTCAAAATATTGTAAATATTGAATATTTAACCAAAACACCAAGAAGCAATTCACAGGTAAATTTCCTGCAACTGAGAGACATGAGTATCTACTCTATGCTGCCCAATACAGTAGTTATTCCAAGTTTAATTAAAATTAAATAAAATTAAAAATTCATCCCTCCCTCCGTTCCACTAGCTACATTTTAAGTGTTCAATAGCCACATGTAGATACTAACTATAGTATACGACATTTGCAAACATGGAATATTTTAATCATCATAGAAAATTCTATTGAACAGTGGTCTAGATTAAAAAGCACAATGAATGCCTGCACAACTAGGACCTCACACTAAAGTATATCATCACAAAGTGTCAGAACACTGGATCAACAGAAAATCCTAGGAATATCCAGAAAAAGAAAGGAGGACTAATAAGGAATCAGAAAAGCAAACATCTTCTCAACAGAATACTGACTACTAGGAGACAACAGAAAATACCTACAAGTTTCTAAGAGAAAACTTCAACCTGGAATTCTACTGCCAACCCAATTATGTATCAAGAATAGGCCGTTAGCAGACATGCAAGGACTCACTTTACGTCACATGCACCCTTATGAAGCTACAGGGGAATGAGCTTTATTTTTAAAAAATAAGTAGTAAGCCAAGAAAACTACAACAGATAATCTAGAAAGAAAAGTCCCAGCATGAGAGGTGTGCATCAGGCTTAAGGAGCAACCAGTCTAGGTTAAAGCTGGAGGCAGAAGGCTACAAGAGGGAGGTGCAAAGGAGAAAAGAAACAGAACTGTGAATTGTTATAGAACATGACGTCTACTGGAACACTTGAGAATTTATAACTGGGAACACAGAAAACTAAGCAAATTGTATAGTAATTAACTCAATTATTACAAAAACACAAAAGTATGAGACAGGTAATCTTAGTACACTGTTTCCTGCAATAAACAATTATAATCGAAACAATGTAAACATGAAATATTTAACCAAAAGTCATGAAATAACAGGAAAGACAGGGGTAGCAAAAGAGAGATGATTGTTGGAGAGGTTATAAAAGGAAGTCTTGGGATAATTTCTAAACTTGATAGATTAAAAAATGGCAGTAGACGATTACTTAGGAATATGGATCAAAATACCAGAAAAAAAAAAATAAGTGTTTTAAGTAATTGCTTCCAGGGAGTGAGGAGGGGTAGAGCAGGGTCTGCTATGTTTCATCATAACTCATTGTTACCCACATACACGTACTATTTATTAAAAAATAAAATTGACAAAATAAAGTTTAAAAAGGTAATAGTATATTCTAAAGTTCTTAGACATTTATGTAAGAGCTTCAAGATATTCATTGTGTAACAGGAAAAACTATAATAGAAACAACTCAAATGTCCAGTATTACAGGAATAAATATATAACTGGATAGATTCACACTATGGGACATTCTATATAAATATTAGATCTTTATAGGTCAACATGGAAAGACTTCAAAAGTCATAGACTAGTATATACGATATTGTTTATATGAACTTTTAAAACACCCAATACTATACAGTCCTTATGAATACATGTACATAAAGTATTTCCTTTAGAAATAAACTAGAAGAGACTCTTGATACTTCTTATGCCATAGATAAAGCCTATGAACCTCTTCTCAGAATTGTTTCAATGCATAAAAACATAGGAATATAAGAAATAAAACAATGAAATAAACATTTTTATTGGACTTTTGATATAATGTATATGCATATTTACTAACACTAAATAACATGACCTAGTTGTGGGTCTGATAACTAGTGTAATACCAAATTAATACCAAGTGTAAACAATATCCCAAGATGCCTGTAAAAACTAATGTAAAATGAAAATATGACTTTAATTGGTGACAAAGTCACAGATACTATTAAAACTGCAATAGTTTGTTGCTCACATTCATAATACTAAATTTCAGTTAAAGGCTAGTAAAAAAATATGATTTTTTTCCCTCCTCAAGTTCACAGACCCACCAAATTCTATCATAGACTCTTCAGACTAGCGGTGAAGAACCTTCAACTATTATAAAGGTTACACACCAAGTATGACAGTAACTTTAGGGAGAAGCGGGAATAAAACGGGACAGGGAAAAGGTACACAAAGGACTACATCGATTAATATTTAACAAAATTCAAGGAAGATGACAAAATATTTACATCTATTCACTGTGAGTAGATGATTTATATGTGTGATGTTTTTAAAATTATCTTCTAGTTTTTAAAAAAGTAATCTGGCCTTTAAAAGGAGTAAACTTCAGTTCAAAACTGGCTTTTGTGACCCAAACTATTTCAGGTTCAAACATCAGAGTGAGGCCGGGCACAGTGGCTCTCGCCTATAATCCTAGCCCTCTGGGAGGCCAAGGTGGGAGGACTGCTTGAGCTCAGGAGTTTGAGAGAGCAGCCTAAACAGAAGGAGACCCCATCTCCACTAAAAATAGAAAAATTAGCCAGGTGTCATGGCAAGTGCCTGTAGTCCCAGCTACTCGGGAGGCTGAGGCAGGAGGATCACTTGAGCACAGGAGTTTGAGGTTGCAGGGAGCTATCACGACGCCACTGCACTCTACCTGGGGCAACAGAGCAAGACTCTGTCTCCACAAAGAAAATCAGAGTGACATATAAAACAGATACAAGCACAACCAAAATGTTTCACAAAACTATACAGTCAAATGGAGGGTGAAGGATGGGTTGTTGTTAGGCTGAGAAAATAGCCTAGAGAACTTTGAAAATATGCATACTTGGCTACTGTCTCTAGTTACATGTGGATGAACCGATACGATGCCCGAGATACACTTTAGAATACTCCAAGAGGTACAGGAGAAGGGATCATGAAAAAGATTACTAAAGCAGGGTAATGTGTACATGAGAGTAGATTAGACTTATTCTCTTTTTGTGTATGTTTAAAACTTGCCAAAATTAACAAATATGACAACATAACGTGATTGAAGGATTCAAATTCTATCCTTTGTTCTTCTCTCTAAACTAGTTTTCCTCTATTATTTAATACTTCCCCATCCCACTCCCACAAAGCCTCAAGTTGTCTATCAACACAGTGGCTTTTTGAAAATTTAAATACATTAAATGTAGTGATTTTCAGATAAAAATTAGAATGGCTGGTGAAAAGATGGACTTCACTGATTTGTTAAATGAGTTTGATATCTATAAGCAAGATTCCAGTTTTCAAAGAAACAGGAATTGTATTCATGTCTTTAAACTTTTAATCCTCCTTTGATTTTGTAGGCTGCTCAGGATTCTACAGTATAATTATCATGAAATAATAGTAAGAGCACAAAAGATGCAAATATTATGGAAATTTTTACCATGCATCCTTAACATTAATTAACTGCTAACAATTTACTTATTTTTCTCTTACAACATAAGAAAAGGCCCAATTATTTGAGCCTATTAGATTTCCCAAAATACACCTTATAGCAAATTATGTTCCCCACAATCACAGAAATTTCATGGTAAGAAAGTCTCTTACCCAGCCCCCTGGCTGCAATATCAGTAGCAAAGAGTACTGCAGCTCTCTTACGGACAAATTCATTATAGACTTCCATTCTTCTCATCTGCTGCTGTCGACCATGGAGCGCAAGGATAGAAATACCAGGACGCAGCCGGCAGAACACACGGTACAGATACTGAACCTGGGCATTAATAGAAGAATAAGTTTGGTACTTCCAGATGGCAGTAGTAAAGCTTATAAGATGAACAGCAAGAATGTATTAGGAGCACAAATTTTACCAATTAAAAAAACTTAAATATGGAGCACAGAAAGGGAAATGTAATCAAACATTTTTGCTCACATATTTCCTTAGATTTTTTTTTCAAATGTCCTTACATTTTTATGTTGATATCTGAAATCTTTCTGAATTTGAATAGTTGCATAGAATGTAGTTTCTGATAAATATTAATGTTTTAAAATAAATACTTATCTCTCATAAACATATCCAATGAATTCTAAATAGCAATTTGATACCCACTATCAACCAAGTAAAAAGTCTAAAGAAACACTTTAACAGAAAGAAATTTTATTTCCTTCCTCCTTTAATTCACATTTCTATTTCCCGACCTCACAGAATCACATCTTAAGTTTGAGGCCTGAAAGTCTTATATTCATGTTATCATAACTCAATTTTCTACAAAAGTTAAAACTGATATAGTTTTAATTTCCTGTGGTAATAAGCTGCCTTAACTTTCTTCTCAGACTGAGCAATTAATACAAAAATTAGTAGTACAGAACTAACCAAATGTTAGGATTTCATAAACTGTTAGACATAAAATTATTGTAAATGTACGGGACTAAATGGAGCTGATTGTTTTAGTTCTCTTTATCTTATGTACTCATAAACGGATACTAAGAATTGCTAGAATGACAGAGTTGAGCATCATTTTCCCTCACATAGGTGTTAAGAAAATCTGTTCACATAAATAGAGAAAAAGGACTCAAAGGAAGTTTAACTCTTTCAGTTCCTACAAAACATGCCAAAAACCATGATATATTATAAGTAATTTTTGGTGATCAGCTAATAACTCCATTAAAGTGTCTGTTCAACTTTGTTGAAAGTAGAGAATGGAAAACCAAGTGAATTACAAAATGACTGTTACCTAATCATTAGTCATTCACTTTCTCAACAGCAATATTCTAGTGCCAGGGAGGTTCTGATTCTGCGACAATGTACCAGTAAGATTCCAGATAGACAGACTTATACCTTTCTTTCGTAAAGATGTAACATGAGCTACCATGAAAGGGCGATGGGAAAGGAGATCCAGCAGACCACAGATGCACTCTTAGGCAAAGTAGAATGCAAATTCAGGAAGCATAAATTGAGTTCATTCCAACTTTCTACAATCTGCATCTCCTGAATCCAGACTGACCTCGAATTCCTGCTCTTTAACAAACTAGCTACGGTGGACGTATGTGAAATAAAGCCACATAGGTTCTAAATATGAAGTTTAATTCTAACTTACAGAAAGTCATTGGAGGGTTTTAAGCAAGTCAGTGCTTTATTCTACTTTCTACTTTCCAAAGATCACTCTGGCTATATTGTGGAAAAACTATAAGAAAGAAAGAGAGGGAATGGAGAGACCAATTAGAAGGCTAGGGGGAAATTAAGCATGGCCCAGACTGCAGTGTAGCACGGGAGGTGGTGAGAAGTAATAGCTAGTGAGTTATCAGACTGAATACGGGATAAAGACAGGAATTAAGAGGTCAGTCATTTGAAAGGGGGAAGAGTTGGAGGAAGCAAATCTAGGGATAAGAAGTCTTAAATTGTTTTTCCCCATGTTAAGTTTGAAATGCCTTCTAGACACACAATTGGAAATATCCAGTAGTCAAGTGGATATACAAAGGTCTGGAGCTCAGGAAGGAAATCAGGGCTTGAGATGTGGATTTGCCTGTTAGCATATAAATGAATTTAAAGCCATGAAACTAACAAGGTTACCCAGAAAGACAGCATAAATGGAAAATGGACAGGGTAGAGGTCTAAGGTACTCCCCAACTGCAGTGGTCAAACAGAGGAGAACTCAGCACAGGAGGGTTAAAACAGAGCAGAAAAAAAGGAAGGGGGGGCAGGGTTAAGGAATGGAGTCACAAGTGTCTAAAGATGACTCTGGTTTTGAGAGGGAGAAACAGTCAACTGTATCACATGCTCCTGAGAGGTCAAATAAAATAAAGACTAATAACTAAGCACTGACTCTGGAAAGCTGTATCTCTTAATGGCTGATTCAGTGGAAGACTAAGGAGAGCACAGGAGGTGACAATGTGATTCACCTAGTAAAGACAGGTCTTTAGAAAAGTTTTCTATGAAGAGGAACAAAGAGGCATTGACTAAAAAGGGACATGGGACTTGTTTTTTTCACTCTTAATATGGACAATATTAAAGAATGGGGAGAAAAGAAAATGAAAGAGAAAGTAGATATTTACAATAGCAAATGCCTTGTGCAAGTCAGAGGACAGAGCCTAGAACACACTAGAATGGCTGATCATAGAAACAAGGAAGAATACTTCATCTACCGTGGTAAGAGGAAAAGTATTTATTATAGAGTAGAAACTTTAAACAGAACTCAAAATAGATAAGAAAACCAACACTTCTTTAGGAGATGGGAGATGTCAAGTTTTGAAAATCTAAAATAGGTCCTATAAAAACTGAAGTCATGGCCGGGCACGGTGGCTCACGTCTGTAATCCTAGCACTATGGGAGGCCGAGGCGGGAGGATCGTTTGAGCTCAGGAATTCAAGACCAGCCTGAGCAAGAGTGAGACCCGTCTCTACTAAAAAAAAAAAAAAAAAAATTGAAATTAGCTGGACAACTAAAAATATATAGAAAAAATTAGCCGGGCATGGTGACGCATGCCTGTAGTCCCAGCTACTTGGGAGGCTTAGGCGGGAGGATTGCCTGAGCCCAAGAGCTTGAGGTTGCTGTGAGCTAGGCTGACGCCACGGCACTCTAGCACTGGCAACGGAGTGAGACTCTGTCTCAAAAAACAAAATTAAATTAAATTACAAAAAAAAAAAAACTGAAGTCATTCCTTACACGGCAGGCTAAGGTGGGAGGACTGGCTAAGCCCAGGAGTTTGAGGTTACAGTGAGCTATGAGTGTGCCGCTGCATTCCAGCCTGGATGACAAGCAAGACCCCATCTCTAAAAATAACTGTGTGGTAAAATGATAGGGTTTAGTAGACAACAGAAACAGATCACCACTTACCTTCCTATAAGTTGGAGAGAAGCTCACCTATGTACTTATCATGCTAACCTACTACAAAAGCTGCAAGTCTAGAATTGATCTATACACCATATATGTCATCAGGAATCTGAAATATATTGGAGAAGTGGCACACGCACACACACAAAGCCCATGGACCCTTCTCCTTAAGGGAGGAGACCAAGTTCTCTTATACATCTCTGAATTCCTCATTCCAGGCACAGGGCTAGCATTCAAGAAGCGTTTATTAACTAAGTAAAGATATAAACAAAGCACTACAGAAGGATAGAGGAGGAAGCAACTGATACTTCAAAAAGGAAATGTCAGAAAGGGACTTTCAGGTGTAACATTTAAGCTTAGCCTTACAGAACATTAAGTATTTCCCCAGTTAGGGAAAAAGGATGAGGGGAGGGCATTCGAGACAAAGATCAGCATGAACAAAGATATGAGGCATGGATATAAATCGTATATTCAGTTCCGTATTTATGGAGGATAAGTGTCAGATTATGAGGACCTCTGTTTAGCCTAGCTAACAATTATTCATTCTACCAATATTTATCGAGGGCTATTATGTGCCCAGTATTGTTAGTACCTAGCATAATAATGAAAAAAAAAAAAAGTTTCCACTCTCATGAAGCTTAAAGTCTCATCCACCGATTCCTTTACAATAAGGGCTATAGATCCCTCACCACACCTGGCACTGTATTTCTTATAATTATTTGTCTAACTGATATTTGGTATTTCAAAAGGGACAATTCAACATGAATAAATTCAAGAAGGAAAAAAAAACAAAGCAGTCGATACCTCTTTGCAACTGGAGAAAAATACAATACTCTTCTTCTTCAGATGGCTTCTCAAAAAGGAATAGAGCACACTTACTTTTTGCTGCAGCTCACAAACTATGTAGTTCTGTTCCAAAGTGGCAGGGGTGCTTGTGAAATTAAGGGGAGAAGAAACATTAAAAGTATGTCAGGTTGGCTACTTTGAAATCCAGACCAAAAAAGGAAAAGTTTTAATAGTGGCACATCTCAAACAAATTTCCTATACACATACATCAAAAAGAGCCTTCCTCTATTATTCTTAGGAAACGAAGTCAATGCATGACTTTAAAATACATTCGAAATCTTATACATTATATGTCAAAAGAATATAACACGTAAACAGTTGACTTCCTCTGAAAACGCAGGGTCAAGGATCAAGTAAGAAGGGGCATGAAAGAACTTGCTGGACTGATGATAGTGTTCTACACCTTATTAGGACTTGGGTTGCAGAGATATACAAATTCATCAAAACTCAAATGTATACTTAAAATTTGTATATTTCATTGTACGTAAGTTTTATACCAAAAGAAAAAATCTGTACAAATATTAAATTCATTAGTGATACATGTGCTGAAGTATTCAGGAGAAGTATACAGATATCAGCAATTTACTCTGAAATACATCAAAAATAAGATAATATACAGTTAGATGAATGAATAAATGCAAATAAATGGACCCTACCATTTGGTAGGTATAAAGTGTTTACTGTAAAAGCCTTGTAATTTACTGCATGTTTGAAACTTCATTATGAAATGTTGGAGAGAAATATATCTGCATTTTATCTTTAATAAACCTATTTTTAGGATTCTATTAACAATACTTTGGTTAAAAAAAACACAAAAAATATATGGCATTATTTATAAAGCAAAAAAAGATGAAAATCAACCCCGATGTCCACCAATAGGGAACTCCCAGAATGAACTATTACACATCCACACAACTGCATCATACAACCATGATAAAATGAAAAATCTATTCATATATTGCTATCAAGTAATCTCTAGGCTGTATTGTTAAGGAAAGAGGCATATAACTGAATAGTACATACAATTTGGTAACATTTATTAGGGCGTGGTTATACATTATATATGCATACACATGCCCATCCCTGTTTTCTTTTTTTTGAGACAAAGTCTCACTCTGTTGCCCTGAGTAGAGTGCTGCGGTGCCAGCCTGGCTCACAGCAACCTCAAACTCCTGGGCTCAAGCAATCCTCCTGCCTCAGCACTCCTGAGTAGCCGGGACCACAAGCACACACCACTACACCAAGCTAATTTTTCTATTTTTAGTAGAGACAAGGTCTCACTCTTGCTCAGGCTGGTCTCAAACTCCTGACCTCAAGCAATCCTCCCACCTTGGCCTCCCAGAGTGCTAGGATTACAGGCGTGAGCCACCGTGCCCAGCCCCATGTGTGTTTATACTGAGGAATAAAAGGTGGCAGCAGACAAACCAAAATCCAGAAGTTAATTGGTTTTACATATTACACCAAAGTCATGATCCATAAAAAAATAGATAAGCTGGACTTCATTAAAATTAAAAATTTCTAATCTGTGATACAGTGTTTAAGAGAATGAAAGAACAAGCTACAGAATGGGCAAAAATATTTGCAAAAGACATCTGATAAAGGACTATTCTCCAAAATACACAAAGATCTCAAATTCAACAATAAAAATAGGAACATCTCTATTTAAAAAAAAAAAAAAAAAAAAAAGATGTTGGGGCAGGGGCAAAAACATTAACAGACACTTCCCCAAAGAGGACATATAGATCGCAGGTTAGCATATGAAAGATGCTCCACATCATATGTCATCAGGGAACTGTAAGTTAAAACCATGAGATGCCACTACACACTTATTAAAATGGTCAATATCCCGAAGAGTGATAACCCCAAATGCTGGTGAGGATGTAGAGCAACAAGAACTCTCATTCACTGCTGGCAGGAATGCAAAATGGTACAGCCACTTTGGAAGACAGTTGGGCAGTTTCTTACAAAACCAAACATTTTTACCATCTGGTGCAGCAATTGTGCTCCTTGATATTTACCCAAAGGAGTTAAAAATGTATCCACACATAAACTTGTACATAGGTGTTCACTGCAGCTTTATTCATAATTGCCAAAACTTGGAAGCAATCAGTATGTCCTTCAGTAGAGAAATGAATAAGCTATGGTATATCCAGATAATGGAATATTATTGAGCACTAAAGAAATATGCTATCAAGCCATAAAAAGACATGGAGGAACCTTAAATACATATTACTAAATGAAAGAAGCCAGCTGGGTGCAGTGGCTCACTCCTATAATCCTAGCACTGTGAGAGGCCAAGGCAGGAGGATTGTTCAGGCTCAGGAGTTTGAGTCCAGCCTGAGCAAGAGCAAGACCCTGCCTCTACTAAAAATACAAAAATTAGCCCAGTGTGGTGGCACATGCCTTTACTCCCAGCTACTAGGGAGGCAGAAGCAAGAGGATCCCCTGAGCCCAAGAGTTTGAGGTTGCAGTGAGCTATGATGATGCCACTGCACTTTACCCAGGGCGACAGAGCAAGACTGTCTTTAAAAAAAAAAAAGAAAGAAAAGAAAAAAAAGGCAATATATAATTCCAACTATATGATATTCCGGAAAGAAAACTATTAAATTGTGGTATATGTATACCATGGAGTATTACTCAGCTATAAGAAATAACGGTGATATGGCATCTCTTTTGTTCTCCTGGAGAGAGTTGGAACCCATTCTATTAAGTGAAGTATCCCAAGAATGGAAAAACCACATGTACTCACCAGCAAATTGGTTTCCCTGATCATCACCTAAGTGCACATTTGGGAATAACACCAATTGGGTATCGGACTGAGGTGGGGGCTGGGGGGAGGGGATGGGTGTATATCTACATGACGAGTGTGTTGCACACTGTCTGGGGAATGGACACGCTTGAAGCTCTGACTTGGGGGGATGGGCGGTACATGGGCAATATATATAACCTGAACTTTTGTACCCCCATAATAAGCTGAAATTAAAAAAAAAAAGATAGTAAAATAGTAAAAAGATTAGTGGACAAAAATGGATTTGGATGAAGAAGTAGAGCACAGTATTTTTAGGGCTGTGAAAATACTGTATAATACCATATAGTAGACACAAATTGTCCAAACCCATAGGATATACACCACTAAGAGTGAACCCTAATGTAAACCACAGACTTCAGGTGATAAGGCTGCATCAATGTCGGTTCATCCACTGCAGCAAATGTGCTACTCCAGTGGGGGTGTTGATAATGGGGAGGCTGTGCCTATGTGGGAACAGGGAGTATACGGGAAAGCTCTATACCTTCCTCTCAATTATGCTGTGAACCTAAAACTTCTCTAAAAGAATAGTCTTTAAAAAATAAATAGGTCATATCTATAGGAGTTTATGGAAAAACAGAATGAAGTTTTACAAAAGAAAACAAATGAGCCTAAATATGTACCAAGTTGATGGCGTAATGACAAAGGAATTATCTCAAAAGAATGTTACATCTTTACTGGGACAACTAAGGAAAAGAAATGCAGGAATCATTTTTTTTTTCTTTTAGGAATCAAACTTTTATAAGTAATCATTATTAGCAATGTTGGTATTTTCCTGAAACTATTATACATGTACTGACTGAAAAATGGAATAAAAGTCTTTAGGAATGAAAATGTTTGGCTTAAGAGGAGAAATACATGTGAAAACAATGAGGCTGAGTAAAAACCTTACTTATCCTTATAAATCCTAAATTTGATTTGTAAGCATCATTATGAACTCTCTCAAAAAGAAAGTCTGTCCACTGAAAAGCCTGACACGATGACCACCCCCACTAGCACTTCTTAGCATGTGGCCTTTAAATACTATATCCTGCTAAAAGGATTTTATAAGAGCTGGAAATATGTAAGATAAACCTAGAATACCAGAAAGCAAGGAGTCCAAAGACGACTGAGATGTGTCTTAAGGATCCAGGTAACAACTTGAAGTATCTCCTACTAGATAAGTCTGGGACAATGCAAGACAGTATTAAATATAATTTCTACTGATTGAAGGATGTAAAAAAAGTTTAAATTTATGAGTTAAATAGTATTAATTTATCATTAATTATCATCAAATCTGAGTTCATTTTGATAACCCAAAAACATTTTTTAAATAACCCACAAACACTGTTCACCTTTGGAAAATGCTAGGGAACCAACTCAGTCTTAAAGCTGATAAAAAGAGTAAAGCATTGCTGATTCTGGTATTCTGGCTTTCCAGAAGAACCATATCTCAGATAATCACGTAGTTCATACAGGAAAGCTGTTTAATATGAAAGTATCTAAACTAGTGAAAAAATGATAGAATTAAAATATAATTTTGTAAATCCTAACGAAATAATGGAGCCCAGCAATAATTTCCATCAGCTGCCAAAATGAAAAGGTTAAAAAGCTAGTGGTTCCTGCCATAAAGAAGCTGCTCATATCAGATTAACCCTTTAACCTAGAACATCAACCATAAAAGTTGGGATAAATTTTAAAAACCACAAAGATTAAAGACATCAGAGAGCAGCCATGGCAACCTGGACTGCAAGTGCTAAAGGAGAAAATGGAAATGCCCTAAGGCAACCCCTATATTAACCTCACTTCCCCCACCCCAAATCATCTCCTTATTGCAAGACAGGAGAGAAAAAAAGTGGTAGCCTTAAGGCTAAACATGTCACTCCCAGATCCCAGAGCCCAGGAAAACTGAATCTTAAAATGTTTCAACAATTTACCCTTAAGGAGTATACCAACTCCTAGACTGAGCACATACAAGGCAAAACGAGGAGAAACAAAAAGCAATGACTGGGAAGCTACAGAACTAAGCAGAGATTCTGGCAGTCTCACAATGGTATGAGGTTCAGAGCCTGGCATGGTAGAAGGTCTCTGGTAGATATCCCAGTCTTACACTGGAGACCTTGAGAAGGGCTATGCCCTAATGTGTCAGGGCTATACCCCAAATCTAGGGGCAAAACAGAAACAGTACAGCCCTAATATCTATTCACCAGACTAGACCAGATCAAACTAACCTGAACTTATGACATTTGCCTGCCAAGGAAAAAAAAAAATTATTTTCAAAGGTCAAAGGAACAAGAGAGCTTTCAGATGACTTTAAAAGAAATAACAGAACCTGGCATACAACAGATGTCTCTGAAAAGAAAAAACTGCCAAGATAGCCTTCAAAAAAAAAAAAAAAAAAAATGAAAGAAAGAAAAGTCAAAAAGTCAAAACAGAATGTCTTACTAACAAACATGCACTAAAGAAATTTTTAAGCAAAAGAAACATTCTTAGATGTAAGCATGACAATGTAAGAATAATATCTGGATAAGTCTAAATGTTGATGTTTCAAACAGTAAGTGACTTAAGGGGCTTAAAATATGGGTGGAATTAAAATACTTGATAATGAAGAACAAGGCTAGGAAGAAGTAAAGGGAACTAAGTAATAATAGGTAAATTAAGTGTCAAAAGCAATTATCATACCAGATAAAAACAATATGCTACTCACAAACACAAATCTAAAAACATAGGATAAAAAACAACGTAGAAAGTAAAATGGGCCGGGCGCGGTGGCTCACGCCTATAATCCTAGCACGCCTGTAATCCTAGCACTCCGGGAGGCCGAGGCGGGAGGATCGCTCAAGGTCAGGAGTTTGAGACCAGCCTGAGCAAGAGCAAGACCCCGTCTCTACTAAAAATAGAAAGAAATTATCTGGACAACTAAAAATATATAGAAAAAAATTAGCCGGGCATGATGGCACATGGCTGTAGTCCCAGCTACTGGGGAGGCTGAGGCAGAAGGATCACTTGAGCCCAGGAGTTTGAGGTTGCTATGAGCCAGCCTGATGTCACGGCACGCTAGCCCGGTCAACAGAGTGAGACTCTGTCTCAAAAAAAAAAAAAAAAAAAAAGAAAGTTAAACGATGAGAAAAAATTCACTGTGCAAACACTGACCAAATAAAGTTGCTATACAGAGACTAATACCAAAGTAGACTTACAGGCAAAAAGTATTAGTAAAGATAAAACATTTTATAAGTATTAATGTTTCAAATTAATAGATGTAATGCTATATTTGTGTGTACCTAATAATATAAGCTCATAATATTTCAGATTTAAAATTTGTTATAATTCACCACAGATTTCAACTTATAGTCATTGGAAAACAGCAAAGTCACTATGGCCCAAAAGCACATTTTTTCAAAAATAAAATTAGAAGTATCAGTTGTTTACATATAGCAACATAAAGAAAACACTGGCATACTTTCTCTAAGTACTCTCTGACTTACAACTTCAGAAAGATCTAAACTTTAATTTCCAAGTCCTTCACAATTTGAGAGTAGATATTCTCTAACACGTTAAAATATTCTTGATTATAATGTCTCTTGGTGTATTAACCACACTGATAATATTGCCTTTTCCCCTTTAGCAACTTGACATTAAACAAAATTCCTAAGAGCATGTGCTTTTTTATAATGTCTCCTGTGAATTTGGAATTACAGAGTACTCCAGCCATCATCATATAACCTGCAGTTTTGTAAATTATGTCACTACATGTCTGCCTAAAATTTTCTGAAAGCCACGTTTTTACAAGTGATGTAACTGGTTTTCAAAAATTATTTGTGAAATATCAAAGTTTTTGCATTCAGTCTTTTCTAAAACTTTGTGATCTACAAATAACCAACTCTTGTCTACAAAAATTGGCGATAGTGAAAATATGTATAATTACTTTACATAAGTTATGAAGGGTCTTACAGACCATCTAATAAAAAGTTTAAGTCTAATGAATTTAGAAAATACACAGGAGGCAAACAGCAAAAAGGAAAAAATAAAACCAAAAAACCTGGACAGTCTTTACATTATCAAAAGTTTCAACAGCTGTCTCAACACAACTTTTAACAGACCAATGTCTACTCTATAGTAAGCCAAGGAAAAAACTATACCTCAAAGTATCTCTTGCTATTCCAGTCCCAAGTTCTTGATAACTGAGTATTGGTAACTTTGGCTATCTCCAAAGTTTACCACCCATGAGGATCACCTAGAAGCATAGTTTGGCCTCTCTTCCCCGCCTCAGGTTTTTAATCCTAGATAGCTTTTGAACAAGGTCAAGGTGGGCCTCAATACCCATATTTTCTATATTTAAAGATTTTCCATTGTTATGACAATTCATTTTCCAAATCTATTTAGACTAACATTTCATAGCAAGAAGAAATTAAAGTCTTAAGATATAAATAACAGTAGAATTGAATTCATATTGATATCTTCAACACAGAATCCAACTTACATTCACTGGAAGACACTTCTCTAGAAAGTCTGCAGGGATTCATACCAAATATATATACTTCCAATTGCCAGACCAAAATACAATTTAAAACATATTTCCTCAACCATTTGCATATCACAAACATACACCTTTAACACACACTCTACTCTCCAGTTTTAAGTGAAACCAGGACAAATAACACTAACTGGAATTTTAAACAGAAAATTATGTTGCTAAATATTAATGCATTTGATAAAAATGTGTTCCAGACCACATCAGTACTGCATAATCCTACTAAAGAGAATAATTCTGTACCCAGATAATTTTGATAAATGTAGCAAGCTATATTCCACCTTCCACCGCTTTGGACAATCACAATGTCCATGAAACAGTAAAGGCTCTGAGAAATAAAAGTAAACTGTTTCACTTTGACTCAACATTTGCTGTTTATCTCATCCCTTCTCCCCTCATTATGGAAAGGTAGTTGGTGAATGGTAAAATATCGGTTAACAACTTATGGAAAAATATTTGTCCCCCACACCACATTTTGGGAAATGCATTATTCTGACATTTAAAAGTATATCCAGAATTTGAGTAATTTTAACTGCTATGTTTACTATGCTTTGCACATCCAGTAACACAAAGATTCGTATTTCTCAGAAAATATAAATGTAAAATGACGAGTGCGTTGCACACCCTCTGGGGAATGGTCATGCTTGAAGGTGCAGACCCGGGGAGGTGGGGGGGGGGAAGGGATGGAGGTATGACTATATGATGAGTGCCAGGCACACTGTCTGGAGAATGAGAACGGACGCGCCTGGGACTCTGACTCGGGGGGATGGGCGGGACATGGACAATGTATATGACCTGAACTTATGTACCCCCATGATGAGCTGAAATAAAAAAAAAAAAAAAAAAAAAGAATATTGATTTTGATTGAATAAAAGAGTACATACCTATATTTTGCTCTTTCATGGACCCAGACATATTCAGGGTCTTTCAAACTCAAGCGTGCAAGGTCCTTTACAGATTTGGTTTGTGTTGCTGAAAATAGTAAAGTCTGACGTTTCTTGGGGAGATTTTCAATAATCGCATTCATGGTATCAGCAAAGCCCATATCCAAGATTCTATCTGCTTCATCAAGAACTAAAAAAGGAAAATGCAATGAACTACTATACATTAGACTAAATGCAATGTGGTATCCTGGATTGGATCCTAAGACAGAAAAAAGACAATAGTGGGAAAACTGGTAAAACCTCAATGTAGCCTGGAATTTATACAATGTACCAATGTTAATCTTAGCTTTGAGAAAGGTACCATAGTTATGTAAGACATTAACATTGGGGAAACTGAGTGAAGGATATACAGGAACTCTATCACTGCGATTTTTCTATAAATCAAAAATATCCAAAAATACAGTTGATTTAAAAATACATATTAGATAGTATCACCAAGCCAAAAAAGAAAAAGTTCATTGAAAAGATGTCAATTTGACCTTTCAAAGTTATCAGAAGTGAACATTACTTACTTAGAGAAGTCTCAGCAATGGGGTAGACAGGGTGGCTCACACCTGTAATCCCAGCACTTTGGGAGGCTGAGGTGGGAAGAATGCTTAAAGGCCAGGAGTTCAAGACCAGCCTGAGGAAAAGCAAGACCCTGTCTCTACAAAAAATAAGAAAATTATAGGGGCGTGGTGGCACACACCTGTAGTCCCAGCTACTTCGGGAATCTGAGGCAAGAGGAACACTTGAACCCAGGAGTTTGAGGTTGCAGTGGGCTATGATCACACCACTGCACTCTAGCCTCTAGCCCCAGAGATAGAGCAAGACCTTGTCTCAAAACAAAAAAAAAAAGTCTTCATGCCTAATACTAAAGTGCCTAATTTCATATATAAGAGTACATATGTTCTTTTGATTAAAAAAAGACAGGCTAGTTGTATTCTCCAGGTTTAGAGCCCAAATGCCAAAAAAATTCAAGTTATTTCTCAGTTTTAAATCATAACATTTATCCAACATAAAATTTCTATCATTAAAATTTATGAGGGCTCTCTCCCAAGTCTGAACTTTTTTCATTAGAAATTCATTAGACTCACCTAACATTTGGAGATTAGTAGCATGAAAAGATATTGTTTCATCCATGTGTTGAAGAAGCCGACCTGGTGTGCACACGAGTATATTTATGTTGTTGATCCTCTCAGCCTCATGTTTCAGATCCTGAAAACAGTTGTTTCTTTTAATTATAGACACATCATTCTGAGCAGCCTGTGTACCAAAACTATAAAAACCATTTGCATGTGGCATATCATAGCAGTTTAGATACTCCTGGAAATAGACATAACTTCTCCCTTCAATATCTGCAGCATATCCAAATTCCTGTTATAAATAACAGAAATTTCTGTTATCCAAATGTTATAAATAAATTCTTTAAGTGAAGACAAAGAGCTCAGAGTTCTTCTATAATTCTTAATCATATCCAGGATTTTGAGGCCAAGAAAAAATAATCACATGAATGCTCCAAGTCATGAAATTTCCTATTGGGTATGTCAGAACTGACTTAAAAACTGGAATTACTCCCATTCTTTAAGTCAGGATCCAGGGACATTGAATAGACTTTGACACCACTCACTGCACTTTGTGGACTGAAAAAGAGCACTAAGCCCTCTACATTTTAGAGCTACTCTCCTTCAGAACTGTAGAATGTTGTTAACTGTTAAGCTGGGTGACAAGTACATGAGCTTTGTGATACTGCTCTTTCTTTTGTGTATGTTTGCTTAGAAATTCAAGAAGTATTTATCCTCAAAGTATAGAGAAGGCTCTAGCAGACAAAGGCATTCCAGATGTACTACACTATAAGGCACAACAAAAGTTGAACAGTAGGTCTTATAACCTAAAATAAAAATTCCTCAAAACAATCTACCTTCCTCTCTTCTGCTGCTGACATAGCAATGTTCTGGATTATTCAACCTCTTAAGATACCTTACTAGAAGGTACTAACTAGTTCTCATACTGAAATGTTGTATTTCCCAATGAATATTAATGAATAGGTTTACAGGATAATTAGAGCAAATCTGTCTGAGAGCCTAATCAATTCAGATACCCTGATAAAAACAGACTTTCTGGTCCAACAAAATTGGCAATCAGACTCTAGGTGACAGTGACCACAGCAAGGTGCTACCACTCCATGAGGCCCTGTCTAGGAGGTCAGTTTGTTTAAATGAAGTCACCACTCCTTCCCCTTGTCAACTGCCATAGTACTCCAAAATAGGTTAAAGGAGGAGGAAGGACAAAAGAGCACACCTTTCCACCAATGATGAGAGCAGCTGAAAAGTCATGATTTTTTCCTACTTTTCGGAGAACTTCAAAGGTCTGATAGGCTAGTTCTCTCGTAGGTGATATTATCAGAACTCCCAGGCCATCTGTTGAGGTCCACTGCAGACGATATAAGGCTTCCAACACCTCAAAAAAAAACAGCAAAGTCATGTTAAGTCCTTAGAGAAGTCAGCTTTTTGACCTGCATCTAAAACTTGCCCCTCCAAATCAAAGGAACTTTCCGAGCAGAAGGCATACCACTCAAGTTTTATCCAAACCAAAAGAAGAAATTTTGTTTTTCTTCTATCCATCAGAATCATCTACCCCCAACTCAGAGGGAAGGAAAAAGCAGCCCCATAATAGTTCAGCTGCTGCCAGAGCCATGCAATCAGAAGACTGGCTATCGTGAAAGGTATGTACAGCCCACAGATTAAAATGGAAAAATATTTATCATTTTCTGAATAGCTACATTAAAATAAAGTTTCATCTATATAGCTGCTATACTTATATAGTGACTGAATTCTCTAGTTGTAGAGAGACATTGCTTTAAAAAAAAAAAAGGAAAAAAGCACTAGGAATTAAGAGAAAAGTAATTCTGCAATATTTGGAACAAAAGCTAAAATGAGATTTTTCTGAGACAATTATTTTGTAGGAATGAAAAATTAAGAGATCAACTGCATAACTGAGATGTTAGTGAACCTCTAAGAAGCTCTACTGTTTTACTACTGTAAAAGACAGGTAGCAATGTCCCAGAAAATTCACCAAATGCCCAAAGCTCCTTAAACTGAGCATATTTCAGCTTTATACTAAACAGGGAGCAAGTATCATATAAATGGCACTGGCAAGCTCACAAGGGTGAGAGCAGAAACATCTTCCCACCAGCCCTACTACAGGGAAGAACCATTCTGACCTACCACACTGGAGAATCCCACTTCCATCAGATTGTAATGACTTGTCAAGGCACAATCATTCATTCAGTAAGTTACTGAGTGCCTGCCACATGCAAAGCACTGTGCTAGGACCTGGGGAATATGGTACAGAATGAAACAGAGGTGGTTCCTGTGTAATAAAGCTTGCATTCTATCTAGGGAAATCTAACATGAAAACAACTCTTTTTATAATTTATTATTTGCATCTAGGCATGGGATGTTATAAAATTATATAATAGAGAATCTGAACCAATATGAATAATATACTTACTGGAACAAGGAACGCCAAAGTCTTGCCAGATCCAGTTTTGGCAGCTCCAAGTACATCTTTACCCTGCAAAGCCAATCCAATGGTCTGCTTCTGTATCTCAGTTACCAAACGGTACTGGGCTTCTTGCAAACCTGACAAAGTGGAGGGGAGAATGATACTTTAGAAAATCCCCGCAGGATAGTGTTTCAGGCTGAGTTGTGTCCTCCCCAAAATTCCTATGTTGAAGTCCTAACCCCCAGTACCTCAGACTATATTTGGAGACAAGGCCTTTGAAAGAGGTGATTAAGTTAAAGGGAGTCCCTTAGGGTGGGCTCAATCCAACACAACTGGTGTCTTTGTAAGAAAGAACTTGAACAAAGACACACCAAGGGTACACATGCACAGAGGAACTAATGTGTGAAGAGGCAGCAAGTTACTATATGATCCAGCCATCCCACCCCAGGGTATATATTCAAAGGATATGAAATCAGCATGCTGAAGAGCTACCTGCACTTCATGTTCATTGCAGTATTATTCACAATAGGCAACATATGACATCAACCTAACTATTCATCAATGGATGAATAAAGAAAATGTGGTATATATACACAACAAATTATTATTCAGTCTTTCAAAAGGAAATCCTGTCATTTGCAACAACACGAATGAACCTGGAGGACATGGTGTTAAAGTGAAATAAGCCAGGAACAGCAGCACAAATAACCACATGATCTCACTTATATGTAGAATCTAAAAAATGGGAATTCATAGAAGCAGGGATAGAACGGTGGTTACCAGAGGCTGGGAGGGAGGGGAGGTTGGGAAGATGTTTGTCAAACGATAGAAAATATCAGTTAGGAGGAATAAGTTCAGGAAATATATTGTATATCCTGGTGACTATAGTTAATTACAATATATTGTATACTTGAAAATCACTAGGAGTTGATTTTAAGTGTTCTTACCACAAAAAAGTATGAGGTAATACACTGTATACATGTTAATTATGTTCCATGTTAATTAGCTTAATTTAGCTGTTCCGCAATGTATATATATTTCAAAGCATGTCATACCATAAATATATACAATTTGTATTTATCAAAAAAAAAAAAAAAAAAAGGCAGCAAGAGGGTGGCCATCCACAAGCCAAGGAGAGAGGCCTAGAAGCTTCTCTCATGGCCCCGAGAGAAAACCAACCCGGCCAGTCCCTTGATCAGGGACTTCCAGCCTCCAGAACTGTAAGAGAATAAGTTTCTTTTATTTAAGCCATGCAGTCTGGTATTTTGTTATGGCAGCCCTACCAAACAAATATAAGCAAAAATATACTTTTGTTTGCTCCCTTATTTTAACTAACACAGTTAGATTTCATTTTAATTATTCAGTGGCTCCTGGAATCTTGTGCTTTTTTAACTAATATTCTTTAGCCACTCCAGATAGAATAAGAATGACAAATTGTTAGATGCAAATATTACTTATATTTGTTGGTCTCATGATATCAAAATTTATCAAAATTAGATTTTTCAGGTTAAACTTTAAATCTTCTCCCACTTATCAAAAGTGCCAAGAAATCCAATAACACGTCCCAAAATCACCACATACCTACCTTTCAATGTTTTTTTGGACAAGGGGAAATCTGAAAATCTTGTAATTTCATTCACATTTATCTGAAAAAGAAGGAAAAAAGGGAACACTGAAATATGACAAAATAACCTACTGGATAGGATAATTCCTTTGTTTCACAATAAAACCATTTTTTCTCTATACCATACTGCCTAGCTCATCCTTCATACTGTGGGATTGAATTCAATCATCACTTCTAATTAAAAGCTATCATTCCTTCTGAAAGGAAATATGCCTTGAAAAAGCTGTCCTAAATCAAATATAAATTTGTAACCACTTCAGTTGATAAGAAAAATTCACTCAACACACACACAAGACGCACATTACGACCTTGAACATTCTTTATCTCCAAAATGTTAACACAGTCATGGCCAACCACATCAATTTTAGGAGGAAAATTTACTTTCAATCATCCTTCAAGGGATATCAGTTTAAGAAAAAAGGGACAAAATGACTATAAAACACAGACCACAATGACAATAGTTCTATATACACAACTTGGAGAAAAGATTGAAACTAGTCGGAGAAATGTATCATGTTAGCACAAACCTTTCAAAGATTTAACCATAAATCAGTGGCCTATGAAATCTAACCTACGAACTATTCATTTGGGGGTATAAAGAGGGGTATTATTTCAAAAATAATCAGGGGGAAATGTCTATCATGCTTTGAAGCCATAATAAGTAACATTTTGCTCTTTAACTTTACATTATTCAAATGTTCACTACAGATGTTCTTTATTAGCATAAACCCAATTTTCCGAATTTCCCTTCAGCTGCTTAGGGGAATTATTTTATTACAGATGCTGAATGCAGGAAGAACTCTGCTCAGATCTGGGAACATGCTGCCAAATTATTCATGATTCACAAAAGGGAAAAGCTGCATTTGTAAGGTTCATTTATTTAAATTACACTCTAGGCAGTAAAGAGACGACAGTTGTATTTCATTTTACAATCTACATATCATCTGTCCCAGGATTCTTAAAGTAGCCCAGGCAGGGTTACTCTCTGAACTCAAATACTGAGAGCTCAGATATGAAAACATTATCTTAATCCCTGTGAATCATTACAGATATCATTGGAGAGGAGGCAGAATCAGTGTACTAGCATTAGAAGAATGGTTTATCCAAATAACATCCTGTCCCAGCAAGGAACCTCACATAGAAGATAATCTTCCAAACAGGACATTAAAGTTAGGTATGGTACACTCTTGCACTTGTGGTATTGTCAGCTAACAAGCTATTTTCACAGGGAATGGAGTGCCCACAGTAGACCAACAACACGCTCTTCAATCTCCAGCCAGAGACACAGCACAGGCAAGGTTGGCTGCAAATCTTTCTGAAGTCTGTTAGCCTCCTAGAGGGAGATTTAGAAGAATGAAACCGTTCCAGCACCCTACCATCAACCATTACAATGTAAAACTATACGCCATAGTCTTAACAAGAGGCCAAAGAAAGAAAAGGAAGTTTTGATTCTGCTGATGCTCTAGAACAGGGGTCAGCAAACTGCTGCCTACAGGCCAAATCCAACTTGCTGCCTGTTTTTGTAAAGTTTTACTACAGTACAGCTACAACCATTCATTTACATATTGTGTACGCAGTTGTGACAGAGACTGCAGGGCCTATAAAGCCTAATGTTGACTGTTGGGCCCTTTACATAAAGTTTGCTGACCTCACTCTGGAATGTTCTCAGTTACATTCCAAGGAATACTTAGCCACGGCAGAAGGCTATGGTTCCTGCAAAGAAAATAACACTCCTTCTCCTTCCCTTCATTCCTTTCTTAGAAAAAAAAAAAAATCATTTCTGTCTCCACAATCCTCATAACTCCCTCTAAAATCTCTGTAATCATTCTTCTGAACTCAGAGAACAGATATTTCAGGGATGGTCTTTATTAAGGGCTTCCCAATGGTGGTGGAAAAGTTAGAAGGGGCAGAGGGAGAACAGGGTGAGTTATCACTTAACCACCCTCTTATACTTCTTACAACTCTGATAATACCTATTTCTCACTAAAGTGAATAATGCCCGGAAAAAAAACGTATAAAAATTCATAGAATGCAATCAAGAGAAGAAAAGCTACCTGCCTCAAATCACTCCAGGCCAAATGTTGATTAAAAAAGAGATTAGAATGCAGAGTTTCTATGTAGTACAGCTGATGAATCCCAGGTGCAGAGAGTTTGAGTCACTCAGCAATAGGGAGAACAGTTGCTGAACTAAAACAAACAGCTCAACATTTCTCACTAAACCTCAATCCCCAGTTCTCCATCAGCCCCTCCAACGCACACACACCCCGCCCCAAAGTGATGGCCTTGGAAATAAACCACACAGACCTCCTGCTGCAAACAGCATAACTGATGGACCGTGCTAGAGATCACCCCTACAAATCCACCATGAAAAAAGCAAGTTTCCCCTAGGTTACTCCCAGTCAATGGCTGAGCTCAGCGGCAGTGCTATTACAGGCCTGGGGTTCCTCCCCCAGACAACTTTGGAACAAGGACTCCCCCTCAGCCTGAGACTCTTCCTACCTGCTCCTCATTCCCTCCTCCTCTCCTTTCCCTCAGCCTTCACAGACATTTCCCCCAATAAAGCTCCAATTCACACAATCCCATCTTGGCATCTGCTTCTCAGAGGACCCAAGACCCAGACTTTACCAATAGTCTTCTACCTAGTCTCTTAGCCTCCAAAAATTTTACGGCTTAGATATAGTCTCTAACTGCCCCCAGAGACATCTCATTGCTTCCAGATAAAGTCTCTGAGCACACCCTTTGTGAAAATTTCCTACTGTCACTGTAACAAATTGCCAAAAACAGTGGCTTAAACCAACACAAATTTATTAACCTTACAGTTCTGGAAGCCAGAAGTCCAAAATGGTTTTCACTTACTAAAATCAAGGTGTCGGCAGAGTTGCATTCCTTCTGGTGACTCTAGGGGAGAGTCCGTTTCCTTGCCTTTTCCAGCTTCTGGAGGCTGCTCACATTCCTTGGTTATGGCCCCCCAACTTTTTTTTTTTTTTTTTTTTTTTTTTTTGAGTCTTGCTCTGTTGCCCAGGCCAGTAGTGCATAGCTTTCATGGCTCACTGCAACCTCAAACTCCTGGGCTCAAGTGATCCTCCTGCTTCAGCCTTCTGAGGAGCTGGGACTAGAGGTGTGTGCCATCATACCTGGCTAATTTTTTTTTTTTTTTTTTTGTAGAGACAGGAGTCTCACTATGTTGCTCAGGCTGGTCTCGAACTCCCAATCTTCCTACCTTGGCCTCCCAAAGGGTTACAGGCATGAGCCACTGCACCCGGCCCCCACTTCCATCTTTAAAGCCGACAACAGACTTCAAGTCTCTCACATCACTCTGACACTGACTCTTCTGCCCCTCTCTTCCGCATTTAAGTACCCTTGTGACTACATTGGGCCCACCTGGATAAGCCAAGCTACTCACCCTACTTTAGCGTCAGCTGATTAGCAACCTTAATTAGCCTCTTTATCTACCATATTCACAGGTTCCAGGGATTAGGTTGCAGTCATCTTTAGGAAGCTATTATTCTGCCTGCCACAGCTTCCAAAGTCACTCGCAGTCTACCTCCAACCCCAGCAGATACTAACTCAGGAACACATGCAACACTCCAAGGACCATTTCCTCCCTTGAAGAACACCAAGCATTTTCATATCTCATGTTGCTCTTTCCACCTAGAATGTCCTCGTCAATCTTTTCCATGTGGTGAACTCATCAATCAAGAACTAGCTCCACTCATGGCTACCACAAACTACTGGACAGTTTGTATACTACACAAAAACATCTTCTAAGGCTGAAGTGCTGGGATCTGAAGTCCAGCCCACATTCACCTCCCCAAGCCAAGCCCCAGGCTGCAATCACCAGGAAAAAGGGTAGCATGCCCAGAGGAAGCATGTTTTTCTAATCATCTGGCCAGAAGGAGCTCAGCAGAGGACAATTCAACCTTTTTCCTTCTAATTACACCATCTTCTACCTCCACAGCATGAGTTACGTGTTACATATTTACTATTTACTACTATAACATTTTGTACATACTATTAACATTTGCCAAAAATGCATCAACCCCACCCCACCTCCATCACAGTTCCCAAGGGACCTGGACATGTATTTTTCCCATGTATATTTACACAGGCCTTAACAAGTGCCTGTCCAATTATTTCAAAATGTTTCTGAATCAACTTGCTCAGTATTTCACCAGTGAGGCTACTGAACATCACCTATGTACCATGGCTCTGTAATAAAAAATTTCATGCACAAACGCTACCACCTGAGGAGCCACACAGGGACGGCCTGCACCTTGGTTACCTGGAGAATAACAAATCTGTTATTCAAACAATTGTGTCCTTGTATTGTTAGCCCTGGCAATTGATTTCTCACTGCATTTATTTCTTGACCAAATCTTAAGAAAATATTTCTAAAAAGGAAAAGAAAGAAAGAAACCAGAACAATGCATAGGGGGATAAAAGCTGCTCCTTCAACTCAATGAGAAGATTGGGATTTAAACATTTGTTTAACTGGCTGGGAGTGGTGGCTCATGCCTGTTAATCCCAGTACTTTGGGAGGCCAAGGAAGGAAGATCACTTGAGACCTGGAGTTGGAGACCAGCCTGAGTAACATTCCAAGACCCCATCTCTACACAAAAAAATTTAAGAATTAGCTGGGCATGGTGGCATATACCCATAGTCCTAGCTACTTGGGAAGCTGAGGCAGGAGTATTGTTTGAGCCCAGTAATTCAAGGTTACAGTGAGCTACAATAGGGCCACTGCACTCCAGCCTGGGTGACAGAGCAAGACCCTGTCTCTTAAGGAAAAAAGAAGTGTTTGTTTAACAAATGCAGCACAGTAAAGCGCTGGTGTCAGACTATGTGGGTTAGAACTCCTTTTTCACTTACTAGCTGTTAACTTTGCTCAAATTATTTAACCTTCCTGTGCCTTAAAGTTTCCTCACCTGTGTAGTGGGAACAATTTCACAGGGTTGTTTGTTGTGAGGATATAGCAAGTCAACACGCATAAAAGTTTGATAAGTATTAGTAATTACTACTGAAACAGGAGACCAAAAAAAAAAAAAAATGAACCAATGCTACCAACTGGAGCAAAGCCATCTGTAAAAGGTCTAGTCTTACAGCAAACAACATCTAAACACTGACTGAGTACCGACTCAAGGACAAGCACTGTACTACCAGACTCCTGGGAGAGCAAGATGAGTATTATCACTGGTGCTAACTTTGAGAGGTTCATGGTCTAGGACAATTAACAAAGAAGTTAAATAAAGAAGCCAATCATCACAGCCAGGTGGTAAATGCTGTAATAAAGGTATCTACAAAATGCTACGGATGCACAGCAGTCCTGACTCTACCTAGGGAGATTATGAAGAGAAGTTTGAGCTAAATCTTAAAGGACCTGTACATGTCCTTAGGGTGTGGAGGATGGGTACACTCACTGCAAGCAGTGGAAACATCAAGTGCCAGGAGGAGAAGCACAAGGAGCATGGCCAATTCACAAAACTACAAGTCATTCCTTCATATATGCCAATCATGTACTGCTTGGTCTACATACATCATCTCATTTGAGCTTTACAACACCATGTGTGGTTAATAATCTGTTTGTTGAATGAGGAAACAGACTTAGGTTAAGAAACTTGGCTAGTCAATACCTGAACTGAGTGAGATTTAAACCAGGTCTGTTTCACGACAAATATCTTACTCTTACAGTAGACAAACATGTTGACCCACTGTGTTTGACAATTTTCCTGAAAGTAACTGTGAGCCAAGGAAGGGTCTTAATCAGGAGTAAAATGATTGGATTTTCATCTTGGAAAGAATCATTCTACCAGAGGTACACAGGATAAATTAGAAAGGTATAAAGGCCAAATCCCATCAGCCACCTGCTTCACTAATTAAAGTTTTACTGGAACACAATACCCATTCATTTCAGTATTTCTACAGTGGCTTTTGTGTTACAAGGGCACAGTTGAGCAGTTCCACTCTGATGACTACAAAGCTGAAAACATTCAGTGATCATTTACAGAAAAAGTTTGCTGACCCCTGTGGTAAGCAATAGGTACTATAGTAATCCAGGCAAGAGATGAAGGGGCCTGAACTAAGGCACAGCAGCAGGGATAGATAAGCACTTGAGAAATTTAATCAGCAGAAAAGATCACCAGTGTGACCAAATGGATGGAAGAGTGGGTAAGAGAGAAGTGCCCAGGACTCTTCCTGGGTTTCTAGCTTGACAGGCTGCTTAGATGGTGGAACTAGGATGTAGCAGCCTAAAAAATGGTCTCTAAATATGTCCATGCCCTATCCCCTGGAACCTATGAATGTTACCATATCTTATATGGCAGAAGTGACTTTGCAGATGTAATTAAAGATTTTGAGATACAGACATTATCCTGAATTATCTGGGTGGGCCCTAAATGCATTTGCAAGTGTCTTTAAAAGAAGGGCAGAGGTAAACTGACACAGAACAGGAGAAGGCAACATGTCCAAGGAGGCAGAAATCAGAGTTATGCACCCACACACCGAGGAATGCCAGCAGCCTTGAGAAGCCAGAAGCAGCAAAGAACATTCTCCCTTAGAGCCTCTGAAAGGAGGATGGCCCTGCTGACACCTTGATTTTTGCCCAAACTTATTTCAAGCCTCCAGAACTATGAGAGAAAAATTTCTACTGTTTTTTTAAGCCACCTAGTTTGTGGTAATTTGTTGTTACAATGGCAACTTTAGTCACAGGAATGTTCCACCCATTAAATCCCTGAGTATACTGCACTAGATGGGGGCAGAGAAGTTGAATAGGTTGGGTGAAGACCAAAAGACATGGGATTTATGGGAAAGGAGAAGGAGAGAAACTGACAGACCTGGGGAGGGGGGTAGATCAAGAGGTCAAAGTGATAACTACAAGGATACATCTGGGAACATCAGCTACAATGTGGGGATGATAGAGAACAAAAATAGACCAGCAGTCTAGCTTTTCCAAACCAATTCTTCATGGGGGCATGAAGCATATGGAGAAAATGAGATGGTCACAGGAAATAAGATGGATGATGGTGTTGAGGGATGCAGTCTGGCTTAATGGTTAAAAGCAACGAGTTTAGAATTAGAAAGACATGGGTCTAGGTTCCAATTCCACACCACTTACCAAGTGTGAGAGATTCAGACAAGTTTCTCATCCTCTCGGAACCTCAATTTTCTCATCCCTAAAATGGGATTATTAAGATCCATACCTTAAATCAAGTCAAATGTAATGTAAAGCACAAATTAATGTAAAGCACATGATGAGTGCTTAAAAATGTAGATTTCGTTATTACCATTACTGTCGTATTACAACGATGAATATTACTGTAACTATCACAGCATCAATCTGCCTACCCTTAGGTACTCCACTGCATTTCCATGATTTTTTTCCAGAACAGTGGGGTGAGCAGAAGAGTGGCCAGCACGGTGCAGAGACTTGGGTTGTGGCAGGCGGTGACACTTCCCACCCCACTCCCTTCACCAGCCCGGTGGACTAAAGGCACGCTCCCCAGGGATAGGTCCGCCCCTCCCTTCTGAACCCCACCGCCGCAGTGACCCGCTGCCCCGCTGTTGACCCGACCCGCGCCCCCTCCCCAGCGCCTCACCTTCTCATAGTTCTGCATGAGGCGGCTGATACCCTCGCGCTCCACTTGCCACTCGGGTTTCTTCAGTTGCTTCCTCAACTGCTTCTTTTGGCTCTGCCTGTGCCTGTGTTTTTTCTTCCAGCGATTGAAGCTCCGCACTGGATCGGGTCGGGCTCCCGAACCCCGAGAGTCAACAGTTTTGCCCATCGTGGCGGCAGCCGCACTCCAGATCGCAACCAAACACAAGAAGCTGAAGACCAGGCTCGCGGAACCAGCGTGGGGAAAGGGCAGCGGAGCGCATGCGCGAATTCCAGAGCCCGCCCCCGAAGCTTTTGAAACCGGGGCACGAGCCAATGACGACAGGGAAAAAGCGAGCGGTGATTGGAGATTTAGCTTCCGCAGGGAGGGGCAGTGTCGGGAAACGGGGGCGGGGCGGGCGGAGGAAGAGGGCGTGCTGAGCGCCCTTTGGAGCACGCCGGCTCTTTAAAAGGACGCATGCGCACTGGTTGCTGTTACTATGGTGACGTCTTACGCTGAACGTTTAAGGGCTGTTACACTTTGGCCCTGGGTTCTACTTTGCAAATCGTTCGCGAGAGCGCACGTACAAACCTAACAATCTATGAGTTATAATTATGATTCTCGTTTTGCACATTTCGGCCCAGGGAGCCGAAAGATTTGCCCCAAATCGAACAGCTGGTTAATGACTTCTTATTTTATTTCCGTCCTCTGCAGTGTACGTCCCTAGGAATTAAAGTGAATATATTCTTATTATGCCCCTCTGAGCTTCATTTTCCTCTGGATCCCTCAGACTCTAGCTGCAGCAGTAAGGGACCTGAGGGAGAGTCTAATTGAACTTGCCTTAAAATGCTGTTATGAAGACAAAATGATACGTTATTTGCAAATTGGCCATTTAAGTGAATTGGCTTTTAATTAATTAGGGTTTTTTTACACGTTTACCTA
Source organism: Lemur catta (assembly GCF_020740605.2). NCBI lineage: Eukaryota > Metazoa > Chordata > Mammalia > Primates > Lemuridae > Lemur > Lemur catta. Next base: position 30,133,152 of record NC_059134.1, read on the forward strand.
GAGCCTCCGCAGGTACACACGGGATGGGGAGGTGGGAGAGCTCAGTTCTGGCAATGGGAATTGGGGAACTGGGTTAAAATTTCACGTAAAGAGTGGCCCTCAAATTCCCTTTCCAACCCCACAGACCCAGATCACTACCTCCAACTCTATGCACATCCCCCAAACAGGAGATGGCTGATTAGGAAGTGGGAAGGAGGTAGGAGGTGAACTGGAGAATTTCCACATTCAGGGACACTAGATGAGGTGGAGAGTAAAGCTCAATAAGAAGAGATTATATAAAAGTATATATACATCCTCAGAAAATTAAAAATAGAACTACCATATGAGCTAGCAATTCGACTTCTGAGCACATGCCCAAAAGAATTGAAAGCAGGGTCTCAAAGAGATATTCATTTGGATACCCTTGTTCATTCCAGCACTATTCACAATTGCTAAAAGGCAGAAGCAACCTCAGTGTCTGTAGACTGATGAATATCGGATAAGCAAAACATGGTAATATACATAATATGGAATATTATTCAGCCTTAAAAAAGAAGGAAATTCTGACACACACTACAACATTGGTAAACCTGGAGAACATTATGCTAAGTGACATAAGCCAGTCACAAAAGGACAAGTAGTACTTTTATGAGGTAGAGTTGTCAAAATCATAAAAGAAAATAGAAGGGGTGGTTGCCAGTGGCTGGGCATAGGGGGGAATTGGGAGTTACAGTTCAATCAGCGCAGAGTTTCAGTTTTGCAAGATGAACAGAGTTCTGGAGGTTAGTTACACAACATTAAGTTGCAGGCATTAAGTGTGAATGTACTTAATGCCACTGATTATATACTTAAAAATGGTTAAAATAGTAAATTTTATGCTACGTGTACTTTACCACATATGTATACATATGTTAACTAACCCGCAAGGAGGGTTCCCTTTGGTTGCTCACCCCACAGGAAGTCAATTACTGAGACAAGGATCGTCAAGGAAGAAAGATTTGTTATGGAGGATGTGTGAACTGGGAGGTGGGAGGAATGGACTGCCCTCCCCAACAAACAGGGTCAGGGGGTTTTCTGGGGCTGGATTGACTAATGCATGAAATGAGTGAGCATCATTACATGTTTGGAACAGAGTGCAGGGCACCCAAGCACAGTGAGAAATCATGTTAGTACATACATCGCATGATCAAAAAATGATGGATAAGTCTCTCCCAGGGCAGGGATTTTAGTAGTATAATGGGCTAGGTAGGGAACCTGAGGTCTCAAGGCCACATGTGGCCCTCCAGATCCCCAAGTGCGGTCCCTCGACCAAATGAATCCAAACTTCACAGAACAAATCCCTTGATTAAAAGGATTTGTTCTGGAAAAGTTGGATTCAATCAAAAAGCTGCATTCAAGGATCCAGAAGGCCACATGTGGCCCCAAGGCCTCAGGTTCCCCGCTTCTTTCAGCCTTGTGTGCAGGCAGAATGCAAGGAGTAGGTTGTTCAACTGGTCCTTGGGCATGATCTGGGGTGGGGCATCACTTATCTTGTCTTCTCTGGACAAACAGGAAGTATAAGGCTTTGTAGTTATCTCATGGCTGTAAGGAGGTTTGCTGTTTCTGGGGAAAAAAATTCAAAAGGGAATCCATCAGTGCGACAGAAAGTTACAAAGTTCTGGTCAGCAAATTTTACTGGCCTAGGAATTTGAAACATAAGAGAACTATAAAAAGCTGGTTTTTGCTAATGGAATCAGTTATGCATACAGAACAATGAGGCCCTCGCCTGTAACTCACTCTCCTAAAACTGAAGCAGCCAGACATATGTGTACCCCAAGCAAGAAACTGGAACATTCATCTCTAGGGAAACTGAACGCCCAGGAGAAAGACCTCCATATAATACAGTTAGGCAGCTGCAAAAAAAAAATGGCAAGTCTCCAACCTCCCCCTCACTCTTCAGTGAAACTTATCAGTTAATAAGCCTTCCAATTCACTTGTTTTTAATCAGCCTTACTCTTAAATACAAACAAATAACCAAAAACCACCAAACACTTGAGGAAATCCTTTAACTTAAAAGTTTTAAACCAATGCAGAAAGCAAAAGAAATCTTAAAAAAAATCATTATTCATATTTTTAGAAAGATAAGGCATTATATCCAAGAAATAAAAACAAAGAATACTCAGAGAACAAAATAGAACTCTCAATAGAAGTCATTTTTCTTTGTTATATAAATCAAATTTTTAACATAAAATAATAGAAAATTCAAATTTTAGTCACAATTAATAACTCAGTATCACATTTCAAAGTCATTAGGATTTAATAATTTGTAATAAAAATGGTCCATATCTTGAGCACATAAAATGACATCTTTACAATGGTTTCAATGCTTATTTTGTTCCAGTACCGTGTTTCTGTAGAAATGACCCCTAGGCAGGCTTTCAGTTGTGACATTGAGGACACTAAATAGTTTTTAACACATTTTAATGTTAAAAATCTATATTCTCCACTGCCAATCAATATTCACAAAATTTCTAAAGAGCTAGAAATGTGCCTGATGACTACTGATACAAATTTAGGCAAAACTTCAGTGGTGGGGGGGACATTATTAAAATTTAGGGGGGGAATGTAATGTTTTTAGCTCATTGTCATACATTGATGCCCCCATTTAATATTCTTCCTTTTTTAAAAAAAAATCTAATTGTTTTACTAAATTATATTTTACTGTTAACTGTTTTTGGGTCAATCTCCCAAGTACACAATGAACTTCTTCAATAATATTTCTTTGTTTAAGTGTTTCTGTTCTCTACGTCGCAACTGCCTCTTTACATTGTCACTAAAGTTAAATCTGTTTAATTTTAAGAGAGTCCCACAAGATCTGAAAAACTTGGTTGAAGATGCTAAAAGTTGAGCCCATTCATGTGCTCTTATCATGCAAAAATGGCAAATTATGTTTTGTAAATCAATTCCACTGTATATTTGACTTGTTTCAATTAGAAAAATTAATTTAATACAACAAAGCATATATTTATTCAAATAATGCAATCTCCTTTGTTTCTTTATACCTTATCAATATAAGATTTCTTAGTCTGAAATCATCTTAGGATACAAAAGAATTTTAGAAGTTGCAGCTTTGGTTGATTCCATCTCTTTTTACTCATATCCTCTAACACTTGGCAGGACCAACATGTAGCCACCTTGATTCCAGAGTGTAACCTCTCTGAAATTTTTAACAACAAAAATATATTTACCTAATTGGCTAATACACATCAACTAGAAAACCTGCCAAAGCCTGCCAAAACTGTTGAGCTGCTAACTACTCAGAAGTCATAAATTAATTAGTTTGTCTATGTATGCCTTTGTTCATTAATTTGTTTAATTTTTGTTCAGTTATTTATCTGATTGTCTTGTGTTGGACATTTTTTTTGAAACAGAGTCTCATTCTGTTGCCTGGGCTAGAGTGCAGTGGTGTCGTCATAGCTCACTACAACCTCAAACTCCTGGGCTTCAGTGGTTCTCCTGACTCAGCCTCCCATGTAGGTGGGACTACAGGCATGCGCCATCACTCCTGGCTAATTTTTCTATTTTTCCTAGAGATGGGGTCTTGTTCTTGCTCAGACTGACCTCAAACTCCTGGCCTCAAGTGATCCTCCCACCTTGGCCTCCCAAAGTGCTACGATTACAGACATGAGCCACCATGCCTGGCCAACATTTTTAAGCCTCAATACAAAAATTAAGATGAAATTGTCCTTGCCTCAAGGAGTTTATAATCTAGTATGATGGTCTCCAAAGTTACCTGCAGGAGAAATACATAGAGAGCTTTTAAAAAACAGTACTTCCTGAGCTTTACCCCAAAATATTCTGATTCTACAAGTAGGAAACTAAGACCAGGCCATTCTGATGCAATCAGCCAAGTAGTCTACAGATTATCTTTTAGGAACCTCTGGTCTAGTAGATTATAATTATAATTAATCAAAATAATTGAAGCTGATTATAATTAATTATATAACTTGAATCAGTTCAAGTTTAATGCTACTAAATAAAACTATAAAAATTAACATATAAAAGGAAAATTGTAATAGATAAATTATCTGTATGCCCTTGCTTTATAATTGAGCCTGTGGCTCTCAGACATAAGGATTATCACACTGAGGTCTACTAGTAAAAACACTTGAAAACTCAGGCCCTAATCATTTATCTGAGATAAACTAAAGTTCTATCATTATTTTCACTAAGTGAGGAAGTGGAACTTCCAGAAAGTTATTTTTGGTCCATCATGAACCAGCAGGTGGCAGTCTAGGATTAAGTACTATCTTTCCCCCGTGGTTAGACTGAATTTAGCCTGAGTTTTTATAGTCACCAAGTAAGTGGTTTACTGCTCAGTTTATCTGCCTTATTATAACATTTTGTTTTTAGGATATACTTTACAATTAGTACTCTTCAAATTTTCTGGAATATATTTTAATCCATTCTTCCAACATTTCTTTTTAATTAATAGGAAGTAATTGCTAACATTTATTAAGCACCTAGTAAATGCTATGTATTGCTATATTCATTACACACATTATTTCTAAATCTGACACAACCCATTTTCCAGATGAGAATATGGAAGTTAAGAAAGATTAGTGTGAATTACCTTTTTTGGGTTTCATTTTCTCATTTTTAAAATGAAGGGGATTGAATGAGATAATCTTTAAATCTCCCCATTTTAAAAAAGCCAAAAAAAAAGAGAGAAAGATTAAATGATATTCCCAGGGTCACCAACTTTATAAATGACAGCACTGGTATTCTGCCTCAGTTTGTGGCACTGCAAAACATAAAATTTTTATCTAATTCATTCATGGAAAGCCTTCTATTTATCTTGTTTAGGAAGAATTGGGATCTTTATTAATAGCTTATCTTCTACTGGGGTCAATCTTATTATTTCTAACATGAGACTGAGTTTGGTTATTTGAGATGACCTTGAATCTAATTGTTCACTACCCATGTACAATTTCCACATATTAATATTTCTACGTCTTGCATAGATTCAATAAGAAATCTTTATGGAACAGTATTCTTCCCAGTTTTTCCTTTTGGGGAAGATGTTCCCTCCCCTATGTGGAAACATGAGCAGTAGAGGAGAAGCCATGCCCCCTGGCACTCCCCAGTTTAATAATTAAGCCTTTGGTCATCCATGAGTGTGACCATACCCCTCAGAAAAATAAACCAAAACTCTATCAGGACAGTCTTGGGTCCAATTTCAAGAAGTCATTGCTGAAAACATGCTGAGTGAAAAAATCCAGTCACAAAAGACCACCTATTGCATGATTCCATTCATATAAAATAACCAGAATAGGACAATCTAGAGATACAGAAGGTAGATGAGCAGTTGCCTGGGGGGGCTGGGGATGGGGAAAATAGCCACTGCTCATGGTTATGGGGTTTCTTTTGGGGATCATGAAAATGTCCTAAAACTGTGGTGATGTTTGCACAACTTTCTGAATATAGTAAAACGCATTTAATTGTACCCTTTAAATGGATAAATTGTTTGGTATGTAAATTACATCCCAGCAAAGATGTTAAAGAAACCACTGTCCCTACCTCAACCACTACCCTCAGACTCACCCAGTGTGTATGTTTACTACAAACCTCCATTATCAGACATAGTAGTATCTTGTCCTTCAGATATTCTTTTGGGACCTCTTAGGCTGTTCTTCTTATTCTCTGAAAAATTTCTGAAATGGGTCATGGCCATACTAGGCATGTCTTAGGTAAAAATATCGCTCCCTATCTATTAATATTTCCCATACTATGAATAAATTATATCTACCCTTTGTCAACTAGAGATTGAACTTAGGCATTTATCTAACAAATTAACACACTTTTGAGAGTGAAAGGAAGAAGTATTAGTAATCACTCTGAAACACAAGCTATTAACTAGGACCATCCTGGGAAAAATAGGACATATGGTTCCTAACTATAGCTCAACAGTGGGTATGCAAGGAGTCTAATGGTGTCGTTCCAAATAAGAAAATGTCAACAATATTAAAAAAAAGTCAACATTACAACCCCCTTTCCATTATCAAATTCCCATGGTGAAATTAAAATACAATTAATGAATCTCCTTCATCTTTTCAGCTAATGTACAAGATAGTAAATCTTAAAATTAAATAAAAATCCCAAATACCACTCTTTCACATTTTATTTGACACAGGTTGCTATGGATGAACTGAATGTGATTCTATCCTAGGACAGCCCTAAAATTAATGCATCAGATGCCATCCCCTCCAGGCTACTCAAGGTCCTCACCGCAACCCAGCAATTGTGCACTTTCTCTCCTCTATCCCAAATTTTCCTACCTTAATGAATTTACTCTTTGCTTTTCTTTTATATAGGAAAAAAAAACAGAAACAAAAACTTCTCTTGATGAGCTATTATCCCATCTCTCTCCTCTCTACAGAAAAAGTCCTTGAAAGTGTTATCTGTACTTGGCATCTTTAGTGTTTCTCTTCCCATTCAATCTTGAATCCACTCTAATCCAAGTTTTTGCTTCACTAACCTGTCTAAATTGCTCTATCAAAGTTGCTTCATTGCTAAATCCAGGCACCAATCACAGCAGCACTATTTAAAATAGTTGATCTCTCTCGTCTTTACTATTTTCACCTGGCTCCAGGACACCACAGTTGTTGGATTTTATTTTTATCTCTCTAACCACCCCTGAGTTTCCTTTATTGGTTTCCTCTCTTTTCCCTGACCTCTAAATTTTGGAGTGATCCAAGTCTTTGGACCTTTCTTTCTTTTTACCTATACTGACTTCTTTTAACCTACACTAACTGAATTCACCTGGCTGCATGGCTTTAAATAGCACCTCATTAGTGATGAATGCCAAATTTATATTTCTAGAACAAACCTTTTTTCTTGCCTCCAGCCATATACATCCAACTGGCTATTTGATATCTCTGTCTGGATATCTAATTAACATCTGGAATTTGGTATGTCCAACGTAACCTAAAGTCCTGAAAGGTTCACTCCTCCAAACCATTACTCTCTGTCTTTTCCAGCTCAATTCATTACAATTCAGTCCTTCCAGTTGCTCAGGTTAAAACCTTGGTGTCGGCCGGGCGCGGTGGCTCACGCCTGTAATCCTAGCTCTGGGAGGCCGAGGCGAGTGGATCGCTCGAGGTCAGGAGTTCGAGACCAGCCTGAGCAAGAGTGAGACCTCGTCTCTACTAAAAAAAATAGAAAGAAATTATCTGGCCAACTAAAAATATATATACAAAAAAATTAGCCGGGCATGGTGGCTCATGCCTGTAGTCCCAGCTACTCGGGAGGCTGAGGCAGTAGGATCGCTTAAGCCCAGGAGTTTGAGGTTGCTGTGAGCTAGGCTGATGCCACGGCACTCACTCTAGCCCGGGTAACAAAGTGAGACTCTGTCTCAAAAAAAAAAAAAAAAAAACCTTGGTGTCACTCTTGAATGGACATCCTTGATTTATTCACAAATGTGTCCACTCTACCTTCAAAATATCTTCAGAATTCAATAACTTCTTATTACCTCCACTACTATCACCCTGGTCCCATCCACCTCTCTCTTTTCTCTCTCTTTCTGATTATTCTAATAGTCTCTTACTGTTCTCCTTAATTTCTGTCTTTGGGCCCCTCCAATCTGTTCTCCACACAGCAGGCAGAGTGATCCCGTTAAAATCTAAGTCAGATTATGTCACTCTCCTGCTCAAAACTCTCTACTGCTTACTGTCCCACTCAGATGCAAAGGCAGGGTCCTCACTGTGCCCTGTAGGGCCCCCTGTGATCTGACTTCCTGTGTTCCCTCTGATCTCATTTCCTGCTACTCTCCCCTCACCCTCTCACTCTAGCTATCCCAGCCTCCTTGCTGTTCCTTGAACACGCCAGGCATGTTCTCACTCACCACAGGGCCTTTGCACATGCTGTTCCTGAGGCTGGCCTCCTCATTTCCTTCAAGGCTTTTCTCAAATTCACCTTTTCATAAAGGATCTCTCCCCACCATCACCCTGACTCTTCATATCCCTCTGAAATAGTTTTGTTTATTTGTTTAGTCCTTATTATATAAGATATTATGTCTATTTCCTCTTATTTTTGTCCCTTCCCCTAGAATATTGGCTCCATGAGGGCAAGGAATATTTTTCTGTTTTGCTCCCTGCCATAAAACCAGTACCTAGAACAGCACCTGACACACGATAAAGGCTCCGTAAATACTTGTTGAGTAAAAACTACATAAATATTAATAGTATTCCTGAGTAGAGTTGGGAGTTCCCATAGCAATTCAAATGTTGAATGAATCCAATCCAAAGTTTCTCATAGGGCTCACTTCAGTTCCCAGAACCCAGCTGTCAGTGCAATCTAGCCCCAGAGTGCTGCTGCCAGGCCAAGACTCAGTAGCATCTGAGGGAAGAAGGGTTCACAAAGTCTTGGTTTCAGTTTTGCTAGGATGCCAAAACACTGTGGGCTTAAATTCAGTTGGAACCTCCTTTAGTGTTTCATTCTGCCACTATGGTAGCACATTTACCATTTCCATCTGCCCCCTCAAAGCACGGTAGTTGAGATGCTCCTGTCTTTTTGGCAAGTTCAGACATCTGTGATGTTATTCTGAGCTTTCCTTGACGATACCTTCCTTTTCCCTTTCCACTTTGAGTTCTGTCATCCTGTCACCTTAATCCTGAGATAAGAGAGAACTTTGTCCAATGATACAGCCTGGAATTCTCTTGTGAACAGGCACCTTTATTCTGAACCACAGAGGCTGCCAGATTTCTCAAAACTTTTTAATAGGCTGATAAAGTACATTGTGAATCTCCAAGAAAGCAATATAATATGACTACTTCTCAAACTTATTTGACCATTAACACTATCTTTATTGCAAAAATGTCCCTTGAAAAAGAGATTGGAAAATTGCTTGGCAATTAGTCATGAATTTTACAAATGCAAGGCTTTCTTTCCTCCTGTTTAATGTTGACTCAAATCGTGACTTCTCCATTAAGCCATTCTTGGTCCATCCAAGAAGAAATGTTCAGAATTCCTGTAGTGTTTATCACAATCCTTTTTTTACTAACAGCTTTATTAAGACATAATTCATGTACCAGATAAGTTATCCACTTAAAAATGTACAATTCAATGGCTTTTAATCTATTCAGAGAGTTGTGCAACCATTACCACAATCATCTTTAGAACATTTTCATCACCTCAAAAGGAAACCTTTACCCCTTAGCTATTACCCTCTTCAACCTCCCTATTCCCCCCAGCCTTAAGCAAGCTTTAATCTAATTTCTATTATATATTTGCCTATTCTACACATTTCATATAAATGAAATTGTACTATATGTGGCCTTTTGTGACTAGCTTCTTTTATGAGTAATAGTTTCAGTTCCATCCATGTTGTAGCTTGGATCAGTACTTTATTTCTTTTTATGGACAAACAATATTCCATTGTGTGGATAAACTACAGTTTATCGATTCATTAGCTAATGGACATTTGGGTTGTTTTCACCTTTTAGCTATTAAGAATAATGCTGTTATGAACATCTGTGTACAAGTTTTTGTGCGGGCAAATGTTTTCATTTCTCTTGCACATATGCTTAGCATCAGTCTTCGGAAACAAATTGAATAAGGTCATTCTCCTGCTTAAAAGCTCCAGCTGGCTTCCTGTTGCACTTAAACTAGAGTCCAAACTCTACCAAAGCTTTCAAGATCTTCATATTCTAGCCCTAGCTGCATTTCCAGTCTTATCTATGTCTCCCTGCTCAAAACACTCTGCCACACTTTCCCTCATTTCTTCAAACCTGCCAAGCTTGTTCCTGCCATTGGACTTTGTACTTGCTCTTCCTCCAGATCTTCACTCTGCTGAATTGTTCTGATCAAACAGACCTCAGCCCGAAGGTCACCTCCTTAATGAGGCCTTCCCTGACTCCTGTATCTCATGGTGTCTGGTTACTCTTGGTAGCTAGAGCACCTATAACCATCTCAAACTATCTTTCTTACAGGTTTTCTACTTGTTTATTTTCTACCTTCCTGACTAAACTGTGGGCTCTATGAGATCGTAATTCTAGTTTTTCATGACTTTATTCCCTATACCTGTCTCAGTGTCTATTGAATCACTATTTGTTTATAAATGGATAAATTCCCTTGACGTTCATTTGGCACACTTTCAAGATTCTATAATGTCCATTATCTTTTTTTGTATTCATCTTTCTGTCAAAATTTTATTCCAAGCTTCTTGGAATAATTCCTTCTTTTATACATCTTAGTAACTCACATTTGCAAGCAGAATAGGGACTTAATAAATTGGTTCACTGAAGATTTCAGCACATAGAACTTGTTTATTCAATGTAAAAAGGCAGTAATTAGATACTTTGTGGGGTTTTGGTGTGTTTTCATTGGTTTAATGCCTATATTTATACAACCAACACAAATATTCAGGGTTAGGGAATTTATTCTGGTTTCCTTGAATTCTTGTAAAGACTGGCAGGTGAAGTGGAGAATCTTTTGACTTAACTTAGTTTCATTCTTATACTTATAAATAAACCTTGACTTATTTGAAGCTCACTTACTCAATGAATGACGTGAGTCATACCTCACTTTCTGTGATATTGTTCAAATATCTAAGCAGTTGTACTTGGAAAGCTCATGAAAAGTGGTAGACTGGTTGACAATTGGGGGCATGTATAATATACAAAGATTTTCAACAAGCATCAGGATATCCGCTTTTTTTTTTTTTTTTTTTTTTTTTGAGACAGAGTCTTACTCTGTTGCCCAGGCTAGAGTGAGTGCCGTGGCATCAGCCTAGCTCACAGCAACCTCAAACTTCTGGGCTCAAATGATCCTCCTGCCTCAGCCTCCCAGATAGCTGGGACTACAGGCACAAGCCACCACACCTGGCTAATTTTTTTGTTTCTATTTTTAGTTGACTGGCTAATTTTTTTTCTATCTTTAGTAGAGACAGGGTCTCACTCTTGCTGAGGCTGGTCTCGAACTCCTGACCTCAAGCAATCCTCCCACCTTGGTCTCCCAGAGTGCTAGAATTACAGGCGTGAGCCACGGTGCCTGGCCCAGGATATCTGCTTTTATCATTAGTTTCATTATTATAAAAGCATTCACTAAAAATAACATTTTCCCAAATAATTTTGTTATAGTTTTTCTTTTATTATTAATATTAAATTAATCTTGGAAATTACTATTAATATACAAAATACCACAAAGTGCTTTCCTTTAAGTGAGTGAAACATGGAAGGGAACATTGAAATAAGCTAGTCTTTGCCCAGTCTTGTAGTTATTGTATTTGGCTGTTAAATTTGGGCAAGCGCCATTTGGAGGCTTCCTGAAAGCAGAGAAAGCATTACTCAAAGGTGACAGGATATTGATTAGACCACAATAAACGTCATCTTAGCCTAATGTAAGAATATGGAACACTTGATTGTTGTGGAAAATTCAGTTCCCTCCATGAATAACGTCTATAGTGTGTATTTTCAGTCTTTTTTTTTTTTTTTTTTTTTTTGAGACAGAGTCTCACTCTGTTGCCCAGGCTAGAGTGCCGTGGCGTCAGCCTCACTCACAGCAACCTCAGACTCCTGGGCTCAAGAAATCCTTCTGCCTCAGCCTCCCAAGTAGCTGGGACTACAGGCATGCACCACCATGCCCGGCTAATTTTTTCTATATATTTTTTTTAGTTGTCCAGCTAATTTCTATTTTCAGTAGAGACAGGGTCTCGCTCGTGCTCAGGCTGGTCTGGAACTCCTGAGCTCAAACGATCCACCCACCTCAGCCTCCCAGAGCGCTAGACTACAGGCGTGAGCCTCCGCGCCCAGCCTATTTTCAGTCATATTTTATAAGAAAGCATTGTGTTTTTCTAACTTTCGGCTTCAGATTCAATTAAACTGGACATTGTCAGGTATTTATTTAGAACAATAAAAACTATTGTGTACTGTGTAAACTATACAATATGCACATTAATTGAATTCCAAAAACCCTTGTTGCCATTTGCAATTTTATTCAAGTTCATCCCTGACCAGGGTAAGTAAATGTAACCAACTAAATGCATCAATACCTACTTCTGTTTCGGGGACATAAACAATGTAATTTGTTTACACTGGATATTTTGACTGGTAACTAAGTTGTGGAAATAGGTGACAGTGGCCCTTTAATTAAAGATGGGTTGAAAAAATGATATACCAGCGGTTAGATCTACCAGGGCCACTGTGGTCAAGAATCTTTATCTCCAACCCTGTTCTCCATGTGGATAGGGGAGTAGGAGGGAGTGGAAACCAGTCTATCCATCAAGGCAAGTTGAATTAAGCAACTTCATCTCTATATTTAGCAATACTCTGAGCAACAACACCAATAGAATGTGCTTGCAAACTATGAGATGGTTTGATTAGGGAGAGGTATCCAAGAAACAAACAGTTGACTGGTTTCTTCAAGAAATAATCTGTGGATCTTGAAATGTTGCTCATTAGCATTCCACTGACGTGCCTTCTCCTGGCATGAAAATGTAGAAACAGAATTAGAGCTGCTAATCATTTCAGACTGGAGTCGGAAGAAAGGAACACAGGAGAAATCACTTATAAAAAGTCCATGATGTGCTAGAACTTGATAACTTGTGTAGTTCAGAATAGGCATGAACTAAGTTCCCATGGACACATGAGCAGTAAAAAACATAAAGATTATGAGCAATGGTGGTTGTTTGAAATATATTCTTCCTTCTATGTGCAATTTCAATACTAGATTTAAATCATTGAACCTTAATTTTTACAGCTATTGAAGCATGTGATGGGTAAGGCTAGGGAAAGGGAAGTTTGCTAGGATGTCTGCAAATCCAGCTGGAACAAGCTTCTTGGACAAAATGATAAAAATGAAAGGCTCTAAAGCATGTCTAAATGGGCGAAAGGAAAACAGAACAGAAAGCAATACCAGACAGGAGAATAACTACAGCAAAGCCTGGGTCAACTCAACAGTGAGATCAAGTCAGTAGGATAATTTCAACACTTTAATTGGCTGGGATGTGAGGAGTAAATTTGGAAGGAGAGTTAACAGAGTACCTATCTTTGTCAGCTGTGTTGTAAAGTGGAGAAAGTTGAAGAATCAATAATCCAATCAAATAATTAACAAGTTAATGATAAAATGTGTGGATTTAAGCCAAGATTCCTAAGATATGGAATGGCCACATGGCATCACTATCTCCAGGCAATCTGGGTAGGCTGTTCTGGAGGCTGGAACATGTTGGCAGAAAACCACAAACGGAAGAGATAACCATTAGTACAAGGACAACAGCTTATCCAAACACCAGGTGCCTCCTGGTCTAGAAGGTGTGACCCTGAGAGGGTGGATTTTCCTAAGTTTTCAATGGGAAGGGCCATCACCCTATAAAAAAAGATTTGCCCTTCTTATCAAGCATACAAGTTTGTCTACTTTTGGAACTAGAAGAATAAAGTGTATTTCATGCTTATCTACTTGTATCAAATCCCTCCAAAGTCCAACAGCCATATAGTAAAATTATTGCCTTTTGAATTTCAATTTTAACTTTGCATTTATCGAGCAACTACTATATACCAGACTTGTCCTAGGCACTGGGGATATAAAACTAAAAGACTTAAAAATCTCAGCCCACAAGGATTTTGGTCTACAGGTTGCATTAAATGATTTAAAAAAGATGTATTAAACATTTGGGAGTGACACCAATTGGGTATCAGACTGAGGTGGGGAGTGGGGGGAGGGGATGGGTGTATACCTACATGATGAGTGCATTGCGCACCGTCTGGGGAATGGACACGCTTGAAGCTCTGAATCGGGGGGATGGGCAGTACATGGGCAATATATATAACTTGAACCTTTGTACCCCCATAATAAGCTGAAATTTAAAAAAAAGGATGTATTAAGGAATAAGCACAAGATTCCATGGAAACATAGAGGAGGCAAATCTAAATTAGAGTTGGGGAGTGATCGTCAGAGTACGTAATGATGGAGCAGAGTCTTTAAATAGGAATTAGCCTCAAAAACAAGGAGAAAGGAGAAAAGACAAGTAAACAGCATGTTCAAAATCATGGCAGGAAGAGAGAAGGTAATAGGGGAATTCTGCTTCTTGCTATACTGAAGTAACCTGAACAAATGAACCACTCCCCTAAAAACAACCGAGAAAGTTGGGGGAGAGGAGAGAGGATGAATAATTAATCAATTTTTTATTGAGGTGAAAGTCACATGATATAAAATTAATCATTTTAAATTGTACAATGCAGTGGCATTAGTACAGTCACAGTGTTGTGCAACTACCACCTCTCTAATGCCAAAGTATTTTCATCTTTCCAAAAGATAACCCTGTACCCATTCAACAATCACTTCCTATTTTTCCCTCCCCCCAAGCCTCTGGCAATCGCCAGTCTGCTTTCTGTGTCTATGGATTTGCCTAGTCTGGATATTTCACAAAAGGTCACATATTACATGTGAATTAATTTTGTGTGATGTTTATTATAAACACCAAGTAAAAGTATGACACCTTGGGAAATAAAATTAACTTACAGCTTTTATAGCCACTAGCAAAAGTCTTGATTTCATGAAAGTCCAGTTTTAAATGTGAATCTCATCAAAAATGCCTTCATAAAAACATCCAGAACAAAGTCTGACAAAATATCTGGACGTTGTGACCCAATCAAAGTGACACATAAAGTCAAGCATCACACTGGCCAGGCTCTTTGCGCTGGACTGCTTTCTCTGCTTGAAACACTGTTTTTCAAGCTAAATGCTCAAATGCTAACTTCTCAACAGTGAAGCCTATTCTGACCACACTATTTAAAACAGCAAATGTCTCCCAACTTCCACTGATGAGTTCCTTTAGCCTGCTCCAATTTTTCCATTGAATTTTTTACCTTCTCACCCTACAATTCTCTATATAATGTACTTATTTATTGTGCTTATTGTTTACTTTTTGACTCAACCCCTTCCCTCCATGCTAACTCCATGAGTTTGATTCACTGCTTAGAGCAGTGATTGGTGCATAGTAGATACTCAATAAACATTTGTTGAATGAATGAAAATTAAAAGTTTTTTAAATAATGGTTCTAAATTATGAATTTTATCATTTTTTCTTAACCTTTTAGTGAATTATAGAAGTTACTATTTCTCATTGTAAAAAAAAAACTCATCTGAAGTTCAATGATTTCTTAACCCTTGTTTATTTTTCTTCTGCTAATTTCATAAAATTAAATGTTATAATTTAAACTGAAAAAGTAATATATAATCTGGTGACCAAAGTTAAAAGAGCCAGGAGTAAGTCATTTTGACACCACACACCCATGTTATGATACAATAAGAAGGATACCTCACCTCTGTGGTATTCTTTTGCAAAACTCAGGACATTCTACAAAATACCTAACCAGTACTCCTCAAAACCGTGAAGCTCATGAAAACAAAGATTGAGAAACTGTCACAGACTGGAAGAGACTAAGGAGATATGATGGCTAAATGCACTGTGGTAACTTGGACAGAAAAAGGACATTAGTAGAAAAACTGGGGAACTCTGAATAAAGTCAATAGTTTAATCAATAATACTGTACTAAAATTAATTTCTTAGTTTTCATAAATTCACCATAGTAACGTAAGATGTTAACAGAGGAAGCTAAGTAAAGGGATATACAGAAACTTCTGCAACTTTTCTGTAAATCTAAAATTATGTTTTAAAAAAATTTATGTAATATGTATACCATGACAATATTCTTAAATTTTTAACTATTCACCTATGCTTCAAACCATCCTCTATTTGTATACATAGATGAAGAGATGCTTTAAAAAATGGTCACCCAATGTTAACAGTTTATTATTACATAATAGGATTTTAAATTGATCGCTTTTTCTTTGTAATTTTCTTTATTGCTTAATATTTAAAATTATTTCAGATCAACAATAATAAAAGTAACTAGCATGTACTGAGCACTTACTGTGAGCTAAAACCTCTGGCCTTAGCATTTCATATCTTACCCCAATTCCCACAATAACCCGTGAGGTAGATGTAGTTATTTTTATTACTAGAATTTCATTTCTTATCCAGTAATAAACATAAAGATATATGTAAAATATATGTAAATATATGTATACATATAAATAAATATATAATACATATCGTATAACTGTAAAAGAGTTCTTTCTACAAGGTATACTATGAAAACAGGGGTTTGCTTCCTGCATAAGTATCTAATTTTTTACATTTCTCAAGAGCAACCACTTTAAACCCTTTGAGCAGTTTCTTTTAGTATTTACCTGCATATTTCTTCTTTTGTTTATATAGCTACTTCTTAATTTTCAGTTTTAGATATTATCTCTTGACTTTCTACTATGGTGGATGAGAATTCAGATCTTTTGAACTACTCTTTCACCTGCACACATAACTTTGTGTATATTCTGCATTTGCATTATTATGACAGTGTAAATATCATTCACAGCTGAGCCATGAGTATTACCTTCCTAGTATCACTTGTTTTGCCCCTGGAGTTAATAATTGTCTCTTATTTATTTGTTTTCTTACTTTTCTATGTCCCTTTCACCAATGTGTCCCTAAACTCTTCGCCAGGGGTTTAAGTCATCTTTTGGTGCATTCAGAAACATGAGGCGCTCTATCATTGTCATCTCTTTGTTGGAGCTGACCTGGGAATCCATCTGTCTTCCCCCTCCTCCACCAGTCTGGACTGCTTGCTCTCTATGCTTGTCACAGAGCAGTCATCTCATGATCCTCCTGCACCATCATCTTGGGGAGGCAGCACCCCCTTCGTTCTTGTGATGGCTTTTGTCTCCGTTTCCTGCATTTGTATATTCTTCTTTCTTGGTTTTACTCCCTTATTTTGGACGCTCCTTCAGGAGCTTTTTCTTTTTTCTTTCTTTCTTGGTTTTTGTTTTTTATTTTTAAGAGACAGGTCTCACTCTGTCAACCCTGGATGGAGTGCAGCGGCCTGATCGTAGCTCATTGTAGCGTTGAACTCCTGGACTCAAGCGATCCTCCTGCCTCAGCTTCCCAAGTAGCTGGGACTGCAGGTGTGGGCCACCACACCTGGCTAATTTTTCTTATTTTTTTATAAAGATGGGGTCTTGCTATGTTACCCAGGCTGATCTTGAACCTCTGGCTTCAGCGATCCTCTTGCTGTGGCCTCCCAAACTGCTGGGATTACAGGTGTGAGCCAACACACCTGGCCAGAAGCATTTAAAGAAAAGGTACATGAGAGGTAAAAATGTTGAGACCTTGCTTGTCTGATATGTCTTCATTACACACTCATATTTTTTTGGTTGTCTGGCTAAGATGGAATTTCTAGGTTGGAAATTACTTTCCCTGGGATATTTGAACGTATTGCTCCATAGTCTTTTACCTTCCAGTTTGCTATTGAGAAATACAATGCCATTCTATTCCCAATCCTTTCTTTAAGGTGTATTTCTCTTTATTCCTACTTGTTTTCCTTATTACCAAATTGTAAATTTTCACAATAATGTCCCTTAATGAGGATCTTTGTCATCAGTTGTGGTAACCTCATCTAGTCAAAAGACCTTTTGTTTGGGGAAGATTTTCTTATATTGTTTCTCTGATAGTTTTTTCCACTTCATTTTATCTGTTCTCTTTTTCTGGAAATTTTACTATTCAGTTTTAGACCTCTTGACATATTCTGTACGTTTTTCTTTTTCCAATTTTATATTTGATATTTTGTTCTAGTTTTTGGATAATTTCTTCAACTTAATCTTTCAACCCTTTATTGAATTTATATATTGTTTTTCTAGGATTTTGTTCCTTCTGTTCTATAAATGCTCCTTTCTTTTAGCCTCTTATTCCTACTTCTTGGTTGTAGTTTTAAAATTTTTAATGAGGACTTTATAGCTATGTATATGCATATTTATATATACAACACATACATTTTTCTCCTTCATTACTTTTTTCCTCTGTATTTCTTTTTTTCCTCGAGTGTTAAGATTGCTGTCTTCCTGGTTACAGAATTTTCTCTAATTCAAAACTTTCAGTACTCTTTGGCTGTTTCTTCATTTTTAAGAACAAGGCATCAAAAAGCTGATTTGATTCTGTGATCAAATGGGCTGTGCTGGTCAACTGGTAGACTTTGCTCTAGGGCACGGTTGCTCAAGAGAGGCACTATTGATACTCTAATCTAGATAATTCTGTGTTGTGGGGGGCTGTCCTGTGCATTGTAGGATGTTTAGCAGCATCCCTGAACTCTACCCATTGGATGATAGTATCATCCCCCCTCCATTTGCTACTAAAAACCTGTCTCTAGACATTGCCAGATATCTAGTAGGAAGGAGGCCAAAGTCATCTCTGTTGAGAACCACTACTCTAGGGTGGCTAAGATTTTGTTGGGGCTGTAACTGAGTATCTTTAATTCTCCTAAGTACCTCTTTTCTTACTGGGTAGTCAGTTTCCACTGCAGGAAATCATCCAGTCTCCTGCCTGGACATAATCATGCTGCTATCAGCATTTTCAGAGGGAGTTGGGATTCTCACCATTGGATTTACACTTAGTTCCTCACCATCACCTCGGTCATTTTCATTACAATTCCTAACCCCACCTTCAGCTGTGCCTGGTGCCATCCAGTCCAGAGTCCCTCTGGTTCTATTTCTTGAGAGTATCACAATTCCAGTCTCTGTCAGGATGGGAAAAACCACCTGACCCCTAGCTCCGCAGGATCAGTGAGCTGACCTAGCGATCTCATGTCTTCTTACACAGGCTTTCCAATACTCTTGTTATAATAACCTTATCTATACCCTGATTTTAGGGGTACCTGGCACCTCCAATTCCAGCCTTTCTACAGTTCTACAGTGCAAAGCAACTTGTTGCTTGGCTTCCACTATTTCTTTGGTTATACCTTTCTTGGTTCTGCTAAGTCAATTTATACTGGCCCATTTGCTTTCCAGCTTCCAAAGTTTTTTCCCCTCATTTTTTTTTCTGTTTTCTTAGTCCTTGTGGATTTTTGCCATGTTAAATTCCTTACTTTAATTTTAACAGGATTTTAGGAGAGTAAAAGTAAAAGCATGTGTTCAACCCGCTCTTTACTAAGAACTCTATTGCTGCATATGGATGCATAGAATGAGCTGTGCTGTTTTTATGAAGACTAAGGTTATTTAGTTACACAGACACAAAATCCCTTACCATCTTCCTGTTACCCTCTCAGAGTTAAGGTCAAGTTTATCAGCATGTCATAGGAGATCCCTTGTAAATTGGCTCTCTCTCTACCTCATTTACAACCTAGTCAAGGCCACTGAAGAAGAAATTGTGGGCCTGGGCTTTGTGATTACCTGTGATACAGATGATGACTTACCAATGCTATTGCTGCCCCTAATTTCTCTGCACCTGCTTGTCTTCCTTTCTGGAAGACAGAAACCATGACATTTATCTCATTGAATGTGTTTTATCACATCAGGCCAGGAAGTCTGTGCTACATTGTGAAAAGTGGCCTTTTTAGGAAAAAAAAGCTTCAATAGAAACACTAAAGTATTATCAGTTGGGTAGTCTACCTTTTAAAGTTTATCTAGGTTAGCAGTGTTTCCAATTCTATATACTGACAGAAGCATTGCATTACTCACTGTGGGTTAAGGTGAATTGCCAATTCCCCACCCACCGTATAAAAACAAAAGTGACATAAGGGAAGACAAGGGACAGAGCATAGACTGAAACAGCGGGATCTTAAATGTCATGTAAGTTTCAGTCTATGTCCTTTCCTGCCTAATGAAGGCAGAGATCTGGAAGGTGAGGTCATTTCTTCTCAAACATTTCAAATGAATCTAAAAGAACCAGTTGCATAAGAGCTGCTCAGTTCTTAAAAGTGTGGAAGTTTCTATTTAGCCATACAGTAACTTCACCACTGTTTAAGCACTAGTGTTTACAACATGATTGAACAGGGAGGACCGGGAAACTCTCCATGGACCTGCATGCCAATATAAATGCTGCACCCAGAAAGCATGCTAGACGGAGTTGTGTTGATTCTTACAGAAGCTTGCCTTTAACAATAACGACAATTTCACCATGGGCACATCTCCAACACACAAGCCCTATCGCAAATGAAAAACTTTTTGAGAAAACAAAGAACATATGCTGGCCTGTTTGCTTAAGAAAAGCCTCTAACCATGATGAAAATGAGCTTCCTGCCAAGAAAAAAAAAATGGAACAATCATGAGAGAAGAGGCCAAAAGTTGGTGGCCTTGAAACCTTGGACATAGGATTTTAAACTTTCATATTTTCATTTCAATGACAATCCCATAGAATTAATATAAGCATTACAGGAATAATATCTTAAACATGTTGAGTAAGTTATTTCTTATTCCCCCCACTAATTGTTTCCTGGTACCCTGCTATGTAATTCATGCTGAGCCTGATTGTGCCCCAGAGAAGAAGATGCAAACTAGAAGGAAAGTCCATAGAATGAGACGATATGTATGATACAGGGAAACTAATCACAAGATAGAAAGGAATGTAGAAGCCCTTCTGGAATGGGGAAGAGATAGAAGAAATGAGGCAAGAGGTCAAAAACCAGTGTCTTCCTCCTCCTTGACTGCCAAACCCCTTCTCTGTCTTCTTCCTTCCTTCTTTATTCAAATGGCTTCTTCTCTGGATCAGCTGGCAGGATAGGTGGGAAACCCTGCTGTAACATCATCTTTAATTGAAATTACTATAACCTGGAAGATATGAATTTTATCAGTAGGTTAAACATGATCCAAAGATTAAAAGAAGAATAGACAATAAGGGCCCTAAGAAGGAAAGGAACCAAATAATACTGGGCAAATATCCCTTAATAGAATCCAAGATGGTCTGGGCAGTGGGGTTATTGATACTATGTAGCCATACAGCCTGCTGAAGGGAAATGTTTGCCCTTTGCTCTACCTCCCCTGAAACATTAATGGAGATGCAACAAGATGCGTTTGCAATAGCACTCCCTGTTCAGCCAAAATCCAACATGGTTATTCTCCTATATCCAAGATGGACAGAAAAGATCTTTTTCAGGGGGAGGAGAGAGTATAACATAAACATGGTGAACAACTAAGGCAAAATGCAAATTTGGTTAATAACTATGCAAGTGGCTTGATTCCTGCCACTCAGAAGCAAGCAAAGTTAACAATAACCAGTAGATTATTAGGCAAATACTAACAAAGATTTAGAAAAGAAGAGCAAATGCATTCATATTAGTCATTTGAATGAGGGCTTTACTTAGCCTTCTTGCTGTCTTCGGGAGGCAGCCTTTTGAATAGGTACTTGAGCTCCTCCGTACTTGAGGTCCCCCGTGGGCTCGCAGGAGTGTGCTAGCTCCTCTGTGCCAACCCGTGGGGGCTCATGAGAAACAGGTTTAATCCTAGACAAATGTGCCCAACTAGCTAGTTCTGAGAATGACAGGAAAAGGAAGCTTACACGTAGCTAAACATTTAAATTATCGAGTAGCAAATTTATATTAACTTAGAAAGAAGCAAAATTATTAAATGAGTCCTAATGTCTCTGAAAACAGGCCTGATCCTTTGTTTCATGAAAGCAGCTTATTTTGACTGTTGCCTTTTCCTGAGTCTGAAAACAGGACTTCGGTTAACTTGAGTTTGGTGTTAGATACCTGTGAATCAAGGCCCTGTAACTTAACAGCACAGGGGTTGTTAGTTAACAATATTTGACACAGCCTTGACCTGATTTGAGGACGGATGCCCATTAAAGATGTCAAAAGGCCCAAAGCACCCAATCAAAACAGAACCATATGCCACTGTAAAATAATAGCAATTCACCCAACCAAGAGTGGTAATCAAAAAGACTTTAAAGGCAATACATAAAGTTACATTGATGAGAAAACCTCATCTGTTCAAAATTCAGGTTTTTTCCAAGTAATTAGAAACCTAACAAGGGTGACATAGGAATCATCCCAACAAAACACAAAATCTCTGTTTCTCAGGCCAGTTACCGATAGGTAAAGAAAAACCTTCTGTGATGTAATTTTTTTTTTCTTATGGGAAACCCATCCAAACAATTCCGAAGACAAATCTGATGAAAACGGCACCAACTTAGTTAGACACAGGAGGTGTCCAGAGTCATGAGCACAAGGCATACTGTGGAGGAACCTGAACAAGGAACACTACTACCTTGAGCAGGGGACCAAATGACTCTTAGGAACAGCATGAAATAGGTTTGACCACATTGAACAATTCAGACATATCAAGAAAAGCCAAGAATAGAATTAAGTTTTACTAGAGGAAAACATGGCTTTTAAGATAAACAGTTTACTGTTAGGCCATAACAACAGGCTTAGAACCAGAGGAGAAAAAGTTATGGGAGCTGATGGAAAGGATAAAGGAGACAGTCACCTGTTAGAAACACTGAGGGAGGAACGCAGGAGGCCAGGCCGGGATAGGTGAAAAGTTTATGTTACCATCTGCATACAGACGGGCTGAGTCCAAGATGGCATCAGCCCCAAACTAATTTTTAATAACAATGACAGTTAAGCAACTGGTCTATTTGTAGAATATTAATTTGGTGGACAAGAGGAAGACAATCAGTCTATGATCAGTAGAAAACCAAAACATGTAGATAAACAAAGTCATCAAATAATATTCCTAAAGAAAGGATAAAAACTGCAAGAATTTGGGGCAAAACCGCTTATGTGGAGATGTAAAAGAGCTATACACAAATGCACGGACATATATATAAAATGTGTCTAGTCTTTGACTTAGCAGAGACAAAGAAAACTTTTTTCCCCTCCCCCAAACCAGTAACAAAGAAAACTTTGCAGACACAATGGAAGGAACAGTAAGTGTTATCTTCTAGATAGATCATAATGGCTACAAGAAGTTGAACAGTCATTTAGGGGCAGCATCAGTATACATTCATCTTAGTGGCCAGGGTGATACCAGATTTAATCTAAAGTCGCAGGTATGAGGATGATAATAATAATTTCTCAAGCACCAGCCTCAGGCAGCCAGGAGAATTAGGCAGTATGAAATGAGGAGATTTCACAAGGGGCTGCAATAGACATGAATCATATTGACCACAAGAAAATAACTACTGTTTGTGATGTTACCGATTTTATTTATATGGGGGAGGAGGAGCAGGAATAGAGGAGAGAACACAATGTAGTTAATTTCCAAAATTCAAGTCCCTTTATAAAATTTCTGTATTTGATTCTGGGTAAAACTTGAGTTGTAGGAATGAGACTTTCATCTTTCCCAGAAACCCCAGTGAAAACTGGACGTGATTATTACTTGGACAGGTGGAGTGACTGCAATGTGAGTCTTTTCCATTCAGGAATTGTGTGTTTCAGGTGCAAAGTGGAAGCAGCTTGAAAGATATTCTTAGAATATTACCCTAAGAACACGCTAGGAAAATAAGTGTGTTTGGCAGAAACATTTCTTGATGTTACCAGGACTCTTCCTCCTCAAAAATGGGTCACAAATGAGCAAGTGGGCACACGCAAAAACACACACACACACACACAACCACCTACCCCCAATCCCTAAACAAATGCCTCTTTATTTTGTCTGTTCAAACACATCTGAATTTTTAAAAAATGTTGTCTTATGATTTTTTATTTAAGTAATAACTCTAACAAATATATACACTAAAAGTAAAAATGAAGTCTCCTGTGCCACAGGAACTTACTAGAGCCAAGGAAGAGATGGGGTGGCGTAAACCTTATAATGCTTCCCTAACAGCTTAGACCCAGCATCACGTCCCTAAGCATCCTGCCTAAGTGGCTTAGGAAGCTTCTGCTTCAACTGACTTTCTTTTTCAGTTTACCCAGAATTCTGCCATAAATTCATTACCTTTTCACTAATCAGATACAGTCTCAAGGCACTTTTAGACTGTCTGGAGCTTCTCTGGTATACATCTGGTGTTAAGAGAAAATACAGAGAAGAAATGGAAAAAAATGTCTCGCCTCCTTTGCACCTTTGCACCTTTGCAAGGTGACTCAGCTTTTCATGCCGACAAACAGCATATGCATCTCGCAGGCTAACAAGATAGTAGTCAACAGGTAAATCTTCCACCTCTTTCAGAACCACTGATGTATCCCCTCAGTCATCCACTTCTCTTCCCCTTCCTTCCTTCTTCCCTTCATCTCCCCTTATACCCAAATATGATGCTCCATTAACAAATAATGCTCTTTGAGTATTGAGAGAGCAGACAGTGGATAAGGAGATGAAGACTTTGCCTTCTTTCTCATGTAATGGCTTGAGTAGAATCTGTCTGTTAGCACACTAAGCCTTGCTTATAAAGGAAAATGCTGGGGACCATGAAAAATTTGAAGAGTGTAGACTGGATCCTAGAGTTCAGAAACTCCAAAGTAGCTCTTGCTGATAACCTTATGGTACTTCTTATCCTACACATATAAGTTGATGTTAAAGAAAAGACAGAAGCCCTGTCTTTTCTATCTTAGGATTTCCTATCCCAAAATGGGAGTGTATTTTGTTTTAGGTCAGTCTTCAAATGTCAATTTAAGAAGGGCCTTGATTAACGATGAAAGTTCCAAGATTAATCCTCTTACCTCGGCCCATATTATTCAGCTGTACCCTTACATTTTCTACTCCTCTGCCAGGTTGAAAAGTTTTAGAGGCCAAGGACTGTCATACTGAGCATCATGCTGAGTAGAAGCTCATCTAATATTTAAGGGATTGGATGGAATCATGCTATCTCTAATTCAGCCTCCTGGCTCAGTACACCATACACTGCTCTGGAATGTGATCACCCTTTGGAAGTGTCATAGTGATGTTGACCACAGCAAAAATGAAGCAATCTCTCAGGAGAAACCAGAAGGCTTCCCTCTAGTTAGCCAACACACACAAGACAAGGTGATGATTCACCCAATTCCAGTGAGGCCATCATTAGACAATAGCATTTAAAATCAGACAGGAATTATGAGTCATAAGAGTCATGTTTTATGTTTGAATATCCAGGTTGTTTTGCTTCTCAGGTAAATAATAGGCAGCGTATCTACACAGAGACAAAAAAAAGGCCCAGATTATTTGATTTTTTTCATTTACATATTCTTTATGTACAATATATTTTAGTTCTGTGAGCATGGGGGAAATCAAATGAATCATATACATTTTCTCCCGTTTCATAAATCTGTTGTATACATTCCCAGGAGTTATATTTATTTCCAAATTAAGTAGTCACTCAAATAATATATCCTCAATTATTGTGAACAGCTATTGGAAGCGAGAATGGAAGAATAGCTTTCCCACTGGAAAGCCTCTCCTAACATAATCAGCATAATACTAGCTCTTAAGACAACATGAACTCTGTTATCTCTTAAGCAATATAACTGATAAAGCATCCTGGTCACAATATTAAAAGAGCCATGTTATAGCAAAAACAAAAAAAAGCATAGAACTATATTAATATATCAGTATGATTGATAAGCAAAGCTTTTTTCTTGGCTTTTGTTAGGAAAGAAATAGGCTGGCCACTTCTCTTTCTTAAGCCTTTTTGACCTCTTTGTGTAGATATTAGCACAACCAAGCTTTCTCTACAAGCTCATGTCAGCAATTTTGGTTCTCCACAAAGTGTCTTCTATACAATGAATATCCAGGATATATTTGATGCATGACAGGTGAATGAATTAATGCATTTCTCAGCTTTGACTTGCTGAGCTTATGGTAGGCCCTTCAGATAAACTTCTTGAACAGCTTTGGCACTATGCTTAACATTTCTGTCAGAAGCAGTTTTTTCTCATGCCACCTATTGACCTTAAGAGTTACCAAATTACCAATACTTATATACCCATCCCTACAAGTATGGCCCAGACTAGACTATTGGGTTGTCCTCTGGTCATTTTATTCAAATCTTCCTGCTTGGTAATGATATGTGCAGAGTAAGAATAGAGCATATAACATAATTCCTTTCTCCACTCCTAATTAATCCAGTCATCCGAAAGTGCATGATTGATATGCTTTGCAAACGGAAACTTAAAAATCATGACTCATCAGCACAACTAGACCATATGAGTATATGTATTCTGTTGTGTGTTAACCTGTACAGTACAATAATAATTCATTTGGCATGTCTTGTTGAGCATTAACACAATAATGAAATCTGACCGTATAACAGTTTCTTAAATTTTACTATTTATGTAATTAAACTCTGTATATGATCATCTTAATCTTCTTGTTACTTGTATAAACTTTTTTTCAAAAAGAATTTTTCAATCCAGAAGTATAAAGGTTTTTAAAGTTTACTCTGGTAATAACTTGTCCAAAAATGAATAGCCTGACTTCTCTGAAATATGAACCCATAAATTCATATATCTTGTAAATTAAAAAAAATAACTTATGACTTGCACACTGTTTGAACCAATAATGGAATAACTCTTCACCATGTTCTTGGGATGACCATAAGAAAATGGGGGTGGATTGATTAGTTGATTGAGCCTGTTTCTTTGTCAACAGAGAATGACATTCTTGAAGGATCACAATTGATGGAGAATCTCTGAACATGTTTCTGTACGGGCTCGTTGCCCTTTCCTTTAAGGCTTTACTGGGTATCTCTAATGCATCTCATTGGAGCACAGGGTGACATTGCTCCTTTGTCAGTGGAAGCGGGGATGCTGAGAAGCCTAGTGCAGCATTAACAC
Source organism: Lemur catta (assembly GCF_020740605.2). Lineage (NCBI taxonomy): Eukaryota > Metazoa > Chordata > Mammalia > Primates > Lemuridae > Lemur > Lemur catta. The sequence goes on from NC_059134.1 coordinate 30,159,680, forward strand.
TCACATAAGTGTCCCCTGAGGAGCCAGTAACTGGGATAGTTTTATGTCTGGCTGTGGTTGCATGAGAAGAACCAGCCCTATTTAATACCAAACACTACCACATATATAAAAAAAGAACATGTGAGGGAAAGGTTTGCATTATTTAATTCTTCCTTGCCAGACAAATGAAACTTTGGTTTGACAGTATCTAATAATGGTGAGTTAATACATTTTATTGCTTTTGTGCATTGGGGAGATAAATCCACATTCACAGTTGAAAGATCCTCAGACAATGCTTTGAGAAATACTACTTTATAAAGGAGATAAAATATAACAATGTACTGAGACTAGTTAGAAAAGTATGATTTGCCAGCAATACCAGAATGCAACTTTCTTTAATAATGACAAGATTGAAAAATTGGTTCATGGGGAAGAGCTCTGGAAATAACAGGGCAGAGTCCCAGGGCTACAGGAATGTCCCTACACTTGGTCTAAGACAAGGCATTTGGCAAGTACATGGGCTCCTGTTTGATGCAACTCTGGGTGGAGATTGGAAAGATTAGTGAAGGGGAGGGATTCCTCACATGTATTAACATAAGTTACCTTGTGAGGAAAGTGGGTAATTGCTTGGCATTTAGGTAATTATGCATGCAAATTAGAAGAGCATATATATATAAGCCAAACAAAACAAAGACAATTGTTCAGCACATTCTAGAGCCACCATGCCAGTCACACCATCATTTCCAGCTGCCCAGATGTAAGTACCAGCAATGACATGGTTTCCCATTGTCGGATGCTCTGATAGTTATGTATGGATGTTTTATTTGTAAGATATTTTGTACATTGAATGAGGAAAACTTATGATGAATTCTTTTCTAGTTGACTCCATAGTCTCCTTTCACTAAAAATCACAAGACATTTAATAAATGTAGGTCTAAGTAAGTTTTAAAACTAATTCTTATTCTTGATGTTAGTATCAATTGTTCCCAGCATGGAATTCTAGAATTCTTTCTATCTTTCAGTTTTTTCAGCACTTCAAGGCACATGAGTGACAAACAGAAAGAGAAATGAAGCTCTTTTTCCTTTTCTCTAACATCTTATGTTGGATAGTGATATTTTCATTAGTAATGTTTTATATTTGTGTTGTATCAGTCTATACAACACAGTCTGGAATGGCTGATGTACTTCTGTTTGTTCTCGTTTTCATATTTCAAAGGATTTCCAGAGATAGAGATTTTTAGATCTCCTAATCTCTCCAATTTCTCTTGGGCCTCAGTTTGATAACTCTTAGCTGGCCACAACAAAAAGCTCATCATTTAAGATCTTTGTAGTCTGTGAAGGTAAATGGAGATGTCCTCAATGGTTTATGAACTTTAAAAATCTGTAAGTGGCAGGAACAAATTGAAGCTAGAGCAGAGTATGTGAGTTTAATGAAAATAGTTAAGACATAGTCCCTGCATCAGAGCTTCTTGCCTAGCTAGGGGAGGGAGGCATGTAAACAAAAAGTGCTAAGGAGTTCTGGGTGCCATGATAAAAGTCCATATGGGGAGATGAGGCTCCACGGAGGGTTTTGTCAGGCAGGAGTGAATCAAAAGGCGAGGGGTCAGGAAAAGCATCATGCACAAAGTGAGTCTCGAGCCAAGTTATTAGCATAAAACTCTGTCTTTCAAAGGCTTAAAATCAAGGACTTTGCAAGCTCATTAGAGAGCCCACATTTAAAACCTACGAAAAAATTCATGAATAATTTGATATCAAATAGTGTGGGACTGATTAATAGGTATAAAAAGCTTTTGGAAAAGTAGGGCAGGTGGGCTGGAGCAGGTACAAAGGGCTTTGTAAAGGAGGTAGAGCTGAGCCTAACCTCAGAATGGGCAAGATACAGGTAAGTACAGCAGAGAAGATCAGGGAGCACGGGGCAGGGAGAGGATCTGAGCAAAGACAGGCCCCATGAAGGACGAAGCCAGCTGTCTGAGGCAGGAGCACCTGGCAGACCCTGGTGGAGGTGCGTGACCCAGCTTTAGAGCCAGGTAGTTTAGGGATTTGATGTGGAAAGTGCTGGCAAGACCTCACAGGTTCCTATCAGGGAAGTCATATGCTGAATGCAATATTTCAGCAAAACAAGTCTAGTTTCCATTTCAAATTAATGGACTAAAATGCACTCAGGCTGGAGGCCAGAAGGCCAGAGCCGAGGCCGCTGCAATCTCGCCAAGTGGCAGCAGCAGAGAACTGAGCAGAGAAGGGATCGCTAACCGCTGCCTCTGATGGGGAATTATTACATTTGCAGTTCTCTTCATACTTTTCAGGATGGTTCATTATTATAAATGTCCACTGTACCGTGGGCATGGCAAGCAACTTTATCTAAGCATCAGAGAAGCTGAGTAGCTTTTGAAAGGACACAGAATTAGAAATGAGTGGGGGCATATCCCAGAACCCAGGTTCTCTAAATCCAAACTGCACTACCACAGGGTCTCTCAGCTTTAGCACTATTGATGTTTTGGACTAGGTAATTCTTTGGGGGGGCGTGGTGTCCTGCACATTGTCCTGCACAACGTAGGATTCTTAGCAGCGTCTCTGGCATCTACCCACCAGATGCTGGTAGCACTCCTCCTCCAACATGTAACAATGAAAAATGTCTCCAGACACTGACTAATGACCCCAGGGGTGGCAAAATCACCCTCGGTGGAGAAAAACCACTCAGATATATCACATGGTTTAATTTTTGTAAGAATAACCGCTCCTCCTATGCTCTAGCTAGGCAGCTACTTTCCATGACTTTCACTTGTAAACCCCAAGCCAGTGCTGCTCAGACAGGAATTCTTTGCAGGATAAGAACCCACACAACAGTCACTGCTTTTGTGACCAATTCATTTTGGAAATGATGGCTAAAATTCATTAGCAGTTTCTCTACCTTGAAGCACCCTTTCAAAATGCTTCACCATCACATCCCAATTCCATCTGGAACTTTGGGGATGATTGGTTTGATACTTCTGTCCCAGAAATGTTTTCTACTACCTGAGACCTCACCCCAATCCCAGTGATCTTGTTCCTGGGGACCTTCCAAGTCAGTCCCAGCCAAGTCAGCACCACCCAACTAAAACTAGATCTCTAACTTATTTATTTTAAGATCTCTGAAACCTTTATTAATTTAACCAAAATTTAGTATACATTTACAGACCTTTCTTTGAGTGCTCCTTTCCCCTTTAACTAAAACTGATTTCATCCTCATGACTTGAATTATCTCTGTGACCACAGGCCACTTCTTATATTGTTTTCTTCCCTTTGATCCCTAGGGTCTCAGGACCCTCGGGTATTGGCATTCTCCTTGGCCTCCTCATCCACTTCCAGACCACTTTTCTGGCCATCTTTCCTCAGTATCATCATCTTTAGAAGTCATCTTTGTGACATTCCTGTTGGCATCCTATTCTGTCATCTATAAACCAGGACACACACTTATAGAAAAGAGTCTGGCTTCAGACTTCGTCAGTAAGAAAATCTTCTCTCTGAGTTCTAATCTGCAATAATAATATACATAAAATAAATACAGAAAATATCAAGGGTTGGGCAGGGTTTTGAGGGGAGAATGAAATAAAAGGAAACTAAGTTTTTTTTTAATCGGCAAAAACATTCAGCCCTTTCTTCAATTAAATGCCAACCTTCAAAAAATCTAAAACAGATAGTCTACCATCAAGAGATCTTCTTTTCTGACCTGGACCATTAGATCCATCTCTAAAGTCTATTTACCGGTGGATACCAGCTTGTAGTCCTTTCTCCACATCATTCCAGGCTCCCAGCCATCTCTTCCCTCAGATCTATGAAATCTGTACTTGCTCCTACTAGAAACAGCCTTTCTTTCCTCCAGGTCAATCCATGAGGAAGTCTTGCTCCTTACAGTTATTAAGTAGCTACTAGGAACTGCTCTCCACCCACAAGCGGAGATCATAGTTGTTCCAGCATTCGGTCATGGGAAGCAAACGGGCTATAAATCAGAACAGAGTGGTTGTGTCTTGCAAGTGTTTATAGCTCCTCTGGCTTATTGCTGTCCTGCTGAACTAAACTTAAGCTTCACATTTTGAGAAGACTGAGTTAATAATGGCATTATGATTGCTGTACTAAGTTTATATTTGGATGATCCCTTAGCCTACTGGGGTGAGCGTGGGGAGGTTTATAATGTTAGCAACATGGGCAAAAAACAGTGAAATAGGATTTAAAAATTATTTTTATTGAGCTGAAGTTCATATAACAAAATTAAGCATTTTATTTATTTATTTATTTATTGAGACAGAATCTTGCTCTGTTGCCCGGGCTAGAGTGCCGTGGCATCAGCCTAGCTCACAGCAACCTCAAACTCCTGGGCTCAAGTGATCCTCCTGCCTCAGCCTCCCGAGTAACTGGGACTACAGGGTGGCTATGCGCCACCATGCCCAGCAATTTTTTCTATTTTTAATTGCCTAGCTAATTTATTTCTATTTTTAGTAGAGACAGGGTCTCATTCTTGCTGAGGCTGGTCTCCAATTCCTGACCTCATGCGATCCTCCCACCTCAGCCTCCCAGAGTGCTAGGATTACAGGCATGAGCCACCACACCTGGCCAAAATTAACCATTTTAAAGTGAACAATTCAGTGGCATTTAGTACATTCACAATGTTGTATAGCTACCACCTCTAATTCCAAAACATTTTAAGCACAGCAGGAGGAAAGCCTACATCCATTGAAATATGATTTTTAAACCAACCTGGGAAATGATGTATGATTTGCACAGTATTTGCCATAGGTGCTGGGTTTCTATTTTCTTTTGTCATCCCACTGACCCCTTATAACCTACTTTCTCTTAAAGACAGTTTTAGTGAAGTAGGAGGACAGTAAGTTACACGGGAGAAACCCCTCTGGCCCAGATAAGCTGCCTTTCTAGAAAATTGCTGGATAACAGAAATCTATACAGAACATATTCTCCAAAAAGAGAGGTGTAGGAAATGGAGGCAAATAATTGCTTAAAATTATCAGGAAAGGAATTTGGAGGAATTCAACTAAAAAGAGAAATAGGATAGACAGGTAAAGAGCAGCCCTAGAACAGCGCCTGGCACGTGGCAGGTACTCAATCAATATTTGTTGAGTGATAAAATGAACAAAAATAACCTGAAATGAATGAATGAAAATAATCCAGAATCAGTGGATGGATGGCTGCCTTGGAAATGGATGCAGGATGCAAGGAGTAGTGTTTCAAGGGGGCCAGTGGATAAGCCATAAGGGGAAGCACCTTGAATGGTGCCTGTGTCATTGCAGTTGGACCAACCTTAAAAACAAATAAGAAAGAGATGTAAAGAATCTATCATTTCATATTAAAATATTTACAATCTAGGGGAAATATCAATGTTTTTATAGATTTTGCTATTTATCATATTTAAAGAGTTGAGTTTATGAATGACAGCTTTGGGGGAAATATACTTACTGGATTCCAGTACGTAAGGTTTTAACAAAAACGTACACGGGCATCTGTTATTATATAAATTGTTATTTACAAACTTGGATTGCACCTAGTGTGGTTGTAAATTTGCATGACCACTTCTTAGTCAGTCTTGGGGACACTATTCCTGGTTTGTATTTCTTTATACGTTAAGTACATTTTCTCCCCTACAACTATTAGTTGAAGTATGCTATTAATTTAAAAGTTTGTCTCTCTAGTCAGCCTCTTGACCAGAAGAATGTATTAATATAATACATACCATCATGTCATAACCAGATTTAATTAAAGCACTGGCATATTTTGATCTACACAGTAATTAGTTTAATAGGATTTAGCAAGACCTAGATGTTATTCTATTCCAGGAGAGTAGACATTTCTGCTCAATTAATACTCAAGTTAGACATTCGAACTCAGGAAAACAAGCATATATGGTACATTTTTACCTCCAGCAAGAATATCCTATTAATATTACCTGCAGGAAGCCCCTCTATTATGAACAATTCTTGCTGATCCACAGGACTTCTCATGCTTCTGAATGCGCAGCAACAGCTTTCTGTGTTCCTGCAAGCTCATATTTAGAAACTTATGTGTCATTATCCTGTTTGAAGGCATTGGATAACATTGTACTTGTCATCAAACCTGTTGCTTGACAATAAACCTCTAACCATATGAAACAACAAATATAACCAGGGAAAACAATTGTATGCTATGGAAAAAGTGATGGCTAGAACTATGAAATGTGTGTGGTGTACGTATTGTTTGAAGCATGCTCCGTATGTAAGAGCAAATGACTAATAAAGGAAATGGAGGACCAGAAAGTACTTAGAGTACATCCAAATTAAGTTATGGAGGTTAAATTACAAAGGCCTTCATTAGTTAGCTCTGCCTTAAGTCTTCCAACCAGACACTAGCTTGGTCCTGATCATGAATTTAGAAACAATAAATGAAATTATCAAATTCTATTTAGTGCAAATTTATCTACTTAAATCACAATAGAGGTTTTGAAGAACTATAACCTTAAAAGTGGGCCAGTCACATTAAACAGATAACAATGTTATCTCATTTAAAACCTAAGTTTTTGAATCAAAATCAGAAAAAAGTTCAAACAAACAAAAAAATCCAAATAAACTTTCTTTAAAATGCACAAAAAAACACAAAAGAAACTTCAGGTTTAGTCTGAGCCACCATCTGATTAGATATAAGTGGTATATTAATTAGTTGCAATGACCCATTTAATTAGAGGTTGCAAAGAGGCTGCTGCACACCAGTTGAGGCTGTTGACGGGAAAGGAAAATCTAACTTTCAATCTCGTTCCTTTCATTCTTAGTGGACATTTCTTTGAAGCTTGGAAGAAGCTGAGTTCAGTCTTCTATATTAGAATTTTCTTCTACTCTTTCTATTTAGCTTCCCCCACCTCTCCATGCAATATAGAAGGGGAAGAATAGGGAAGAGTCCTCTCTTCTCACCTCCCTTATACATCTCCAGTTACCCAGATGACAATCTCCTGGACTCTAAAAGCAAAACCAAGTTCAATGTATTAATTAGTATTATGGAAGCAAACAAATATTTTGAAGAAGTGAGTTATTTTCTACTGAGAGCAGGCATGGCATTCCTCCTCTCTGGTTCACAGTATATTAAAGTCTCCAACCCATCTGCATTGTGGGTGCTCTTCACTCACCCTGCTTTCTCTATTGATGAGAAGATTACCCAACCACAAGCAAAAAAGATTTATTTTCCAGGTGTCGACGTGTGCACAAGAACTGTTATTGAAAGGGCAATGTCTTCGAAAAAGAAGGCAACCACATGGAACTAGGCAGAATTGCTGTTAAGGAAGAATGTTCAGAGAGTGAATACTATAAAATGCTAGAACTGGTTACTGAGATAATATAAAAAACATCAATAATTTTATTTGTGTAAAGCAGTTTAAAGTTCTCAAAGAACCTTCAGAAATGTTTTTTAATCCAACTAGATTGTGAAATCTTCTGCAGAGGCCTTTCAATAGTAGTATTAAAAGCCTTTATCAAAATTTGCACACTATGATTACAACTGTGTTATGAATATGTTTCTATATATGTGTATACACAGTTGTGATTATAACTATGGATAAACATACACACACACAGAGGAAAGAACTTTAGGATGATATTCAAATGTGGAAATTGTCCTTGAATTAGGAAGATAGGATTATAAATGTATTTTTTTCCTTTATTACTTTGGTGTCATCATGTTATATTTTCAATTTAAAACAATTTTAATCCTTATGTCACAAGTGATTTGAGGTAGGTCCTGCCCAGAGGCAAGAGTTCCTTCAGCTTAGAGGCGAGGAGAGAAGAGATGACATCTGGAAATCCTTTACAATCCCACAAGCCGGCCAGGTGTGAGGAGGAAACTGGGCAGAGTCCAACTGGCCACCTGGCTGGAGAGATATTTCTCTCTCCCTCTTATTCATGAGGGCTTACTACATGTTAAACACTTGTAGTAAGTAATTATCACATTTGATTCCACAACCTTATGAGGTCGATACTGTTATTACCTTCATTTCACATTTGAGGAGGTGAAATAACCACCCAAGACCACACATCTAATGAAAGCCAGAGCTTGAGCCAAGGGCTCCTGACTCCGAGGATAAGATGTAAACTCGCCCTCCTTGGCCTACCTGCCTCATGTCGTAAGGCCCATGCTTCCTTCTCCAACCTCCTTTTATGTCCTTCTTCCTTTACCATGATGATTCAGAGACATCAGCACTTGCCTCTGCTTGGAAAGCCCTCTGGGTCTTAGCAAAGCTGGATCTCGACACCCTTCAGGTCACCACTTACGTGTCACCTCAGGCTGGCCTTCCTGACCACCCCATGTAAGACAATTCCCTCCCTTCCAAAGTTACTCTCTATTGTATCACCCAGTTAGTTCTCCTCATAGCACTTAATACGCTTGGTAACTCTTTTATTTATTTACTCTTGTGTTGTCTGTCTCTTCCCTCAGGAATGCAAACTCCATGAGGACAGAGACCTGTTTGTCTTTGTACCTCTGTGTTTCCAGCACCTGGCACAGGAGCTGACACATAGCAGGTTGAACAAATACTAAATGCCCTTAACCACTAAGCCACTTTATCTGGGGCAGGGACTCAGTGGATGATTTCTTGCACGATGATGTAGGTTCAACAGATCTTATACTTTTTACCCACATTTTGTTCAAACTTAAGCCACTTTGAGGACATGTGTACATTTATTTTCCCAGTTCTTCATGAATCTGGCTTCTCACCCTTCAGGTGTCAGCTCATATGGGATCTCCCTGACCACTCTGGCAGGAGCCATCCCTCCATCCCCCACCCTGTTTACCTGGTTCACAGCACTTTAAATTTATGTTAATTTACTTCTTAATTTTTATCTCTGCCCATTAGAATGTAATGTTCTTATGGGCAGGAACATCTTGTCTACACAGTTCCCAGAACACTTCCCAACACATAGTAAACATTCCATAAATATTTGCTGAATGAACCCCATACACTGCCACTAATTTGTACTCCCTTTTTAGTTCTAATAGTTTTTAAATGAATTTATTTGTTTTTTTTTCTAAGTAGATGATCATCACCTATGATCAATTTTCTCTTTTCTGAGAAAATTATTATTATTTTTTCCTTCTTTATTGCATCAACTAGAACTACCAAAACAATGCTAGATAATGCAGGTAATGGCAGGTATCTTTGACTTGTTGTTTCCTAATGGACTCCCCGTTAATTATAACACTGGTATTGTCTGGGGCACACATTCCTTATCACGTTAAGGAAAAATCCTTCAAATCCTACTTTACAAAGTATTTCAAATTTAGTTCAATTTAGTTTAGTTCTAATAAAAAGGAACCTTGAAATTTCTCAGAGAACTTTTGGTAATATTGTTTTCTTCTTTCGACCTAATGATAAGGCAAACTATATTCATATTAAATATTTAAATATTCTTGTTTTTCTGGAATAAACTTTACTTAGCCATTTAATATATTTCTATCTATTTCCTTGCATTTTTCTTTGGATTTTTTTCACCTCTATAGTCACAAGGGAAATTGTAGTGTGTTTTTTGGCTTGTGTGTTTGTTTATTGACCTAGCTTTTTCAGGTGGTATCAGGATAACAATAGATTCGTGTACTGCCCTGTGAAATGTTTTACTTTTTTCTGAGTTTTAGAACAGAGTCTTAGGCATTCATGCAATTCTCAGAGTCCGCTGCCCCCCTTCATCCTTGAGGTGGAAGGGGAACATGGACAGCCCTTTACAAGGAGCATGTGAGATGAGGCAGATTTGAATGTTCAGGGTCTAGGATGAATAATAAGTACGTTTTGCTTAGTTTCTGGATTTTGTCAGGTTTTTGTTTTGTTTTGTTTGGTTTTTTGGTTTTTGGTTTTTGTCAGGTAGATTTGAGATCTAGATCTCAGATATACTGAATTCTGACATGAAAGAGCAGGAGGTTCTGGTTCCCTTTACTCATATGATGCTTTGGGTTTCATAATCCTACTCTGCAGCTATCTGTCACATGAGGGTTCACTGACTTCTTAAAACACTCCAGAAGTCTTTATGAATCTTGCATAATGTTTGTATTACTCAAGGGTTCATATCTCATTATCCTAGGAACTCTATGCAACCATGTGAAGGGATACATGGAAGCCTATTTAATAACATGCCATTTCTATTAAAATATGTGTATATGGAAAATGGGAATATATAAGGATATAAATAAAAATATAAAAATAGTGGCTAGATATAGATATATGGATATTAATACTTTTTTTACTCTTTTCCATAGTTTTACATTTTTATATAATAAACATTACTAGAAGGAGCAACCATCCTATCACTCCTCTGTGATGGGACTTCTACAACTGGAGTAACTTCCAGCCTCTCTGCCTGGTCCTTACTTACTCCTGCTCAGGATAGGTGGAGGTGTAAGTTATCTGTTGTAAGGGTATGAAATTCCTTGATCCGTGCTTTTTGACTAGGTGGGACTAATTCATTAGAAAGCTTGAAGCACTTGGTTGTCATTCTTCCTGCTACCTTCTTCTTCTTCTTTTTTTTTTAGATAATGGATGTGTTTATTACCTTGACTGTAGTGATGGTAACAGGAGTGTAGACATGTGTTCAAACTCATCAAATTGTATACATTAACTTTGTCCAGTTTTTTACATAACAATTGTATCTCAATAAAGTTGGGAAGATAAGTAAATAGAGTTTTATGTAGAGCCATTAGATAATTTGTTATACAAATCCTCAGTATCCTTACTTATCTTCTATTTTACTTGACAAATTGGATTTCCAAGTGAGTTATCTAATTGACTCTGTAACAGTACATTTTTCTCTCTCCTTTTATTGTTATAGGTTTGCTTTTTATTTTTTACTTTAATATTTAAAATATTTTGTTTTAGAATGTTTAAATATGCAGACAAGGAAAGAGTATGGTAGAATTAATTATTTTGTCTACAACCCAGATTTTTAAAAGCTATAGATAATTAGATTTTATAATTTTGTTAAATATTTAATATTGTCCTCCAGTTATAACTGTTACTTTATTCAAAATCAGAAGAGTGGCATTCAAGAAGGAAAGATGAAATGACTTGTAACAATAGAAATCTTCAGAGAAGGGGTTGAATAGGTAAAGGCTACAGTTTTTCTGGATAAGCATTGGTCAGTGAACCAGTAAAAAATAATAGATAAATTGTCAAAACTGAGGGTAGCAAGAAGTCTCACAGGTGACTAAATTGGTTGAAAAACATCTTTAGGTAAATTGTTCCCTTCATTGCAGAAAAACTTTATTGGGTGTATAAGTAAGGGTTCAACCAGAGAAACACCCAGTAGGAGATATACATTAAGAGAATTATTGATATTACATGTAGCTGGCTTATGTAATTGTGGGGGTGGGTAAGGCAAGTCTGAAATTCATAGGGCAGGCAGGAGATCAGGAGGGCAGACTGCAACTCCCGGGCACAGGTGAAATTGCTTCTTCCTTAGGGAAACCTCATTTGTTTTCTAAGGGCCTTTCAAGTGATTGAATCAGGCTTCTCTAGGTTATCTAAAATAACCTCCCGTACTTAAAGTCAACTGATTCTAGATTTAGTCATGTCTACAAAATTGCTTCACAACAACACCTAGATTAGTGTTTGAATAATTGGAGACTAAAGCCTAGCCAAGTTGACATAGAGAACTGATCATCACAGTCCATCCCTTCTCAACTTGGCTCGCATACACATTTCCTTATACCAAACTTAATTTCCAAATACCAACATTAACAAACTCATACTTCCACCTAACATGGTACAACTCTGCTGCACACAACCAAAATATGATAACCATTTCCCCAGAAGATACAAAGTCCTTAGGTGATGTTCATACTTCTTTGACATCCTGCAACTAAACTACTATGATATGAAGTTAATACACAATTGGCCCTCCATATCCCTGGGTTCCGCATTTGCAGATTCAACCAATCACAGATCAAATATATTTGGAAAAAAAAATAAAAAAATAAAAATTTAGAAAAAATACAGTGTAACAACTATTTACATAGCATTGCAGTGTACTGGGTATTATAAGTAATCTAGAGATGATTTAAAATATGCAGGAGGACATCTGTCCCCAGATCCAAGTCTCCTTCTGGCACTCTGACCCAGGGTCTAGATAGGTAGGTGTGGCACTACTAAGCCCAGCTGGCTGCAGAACTAAGCCGTATCCTTCAATTAAACTTTACCAGTAACAAAGCTGAGATTTTCATCGCCATCTGTCTGACTCGTGTGTTATAGTTTTTAATTTTCTCTAGCCCCAATAAATAGATATTACTTTTGTAGTCAAAGAAAATATTACTTTTTAAAATTGTTGGCTTCTTTGTGTGCAAATATTATTAATAGGTGCCATTTATTGAACATCGACTATGTGATGACCTTGTTAATTACTTTATGTGCATCATCTCAGTGAGTTTCACAATCTTGTAAGTTTGGTTCTATTATAATCTTCTTTTTAAAAGTTTAAAAGAAGTCTACGATTTAGGGATGTTAAGCTGCTGGTTTTTGTAGAATCTTTATTCTATAATTGTGGATGTAGGAGCGAAGCCTGAGGGACAACCAGAAAGGGACTTTTCTATCTAAATTTGTAAAGCTATTCCCTAACAGTCAGAATAGTGAGAACTTAAATGAACAACTGTGCAAACTCCCTTCTCAGTTTTATGTCTCTTGTTTACTAATAAAGGCCTGTTACTAACATCTTAAATTCAAGCTGACTTGTATTTGCTTGTTTAACTGAAAGCTACCACCCAAACTCACCCCGTGATTGGCTGTTGGGAGAAGCCATTTGGATTGATCGCCCAGGGAGAAGAGTCAAAACAGGCTGGAAAGACACCTCTGTGAAAAAACTATCCCTAATCTACAGAGACACTTCTAAATGGACTACTGGGTTTATAGGTGAGTTTAAATGGCAAAAATTCAGACATTCAAACAAGCGATTGTTATGATCAGCATTTCTCTTGGCTGGAGGACAAAAACTAAGTCCCATGCTGGAGATTTGGCCAACAGATTAGAGAAGATAGGAGACTATAGGAGATTTCTAAAGATTATTGTTTTCTATCCAGTTTTTACTACTAAAAACCAAAGTAATGAGTATCTCTTTAGCTGAGAGGCTGGGCAGGAGGTTGCCAGGGTCACCAGACACTAAGATTGAAAATAGCTGCTTGCAACTGGCTGAATAAGCCCATAAAACAAACCTTTGAAAATAATTTTTACTTTAAGAGTTTTGCGTTTATGACCCCACAGAAATAATTCGGTATGGTTTCCAGGGCAACCCCCAATGCCTTATAAATTTATCAATATAAAACCTCAATATAAAAGTTTCTAAATAGTATGCCTTATTGTGCCACAACTCAGGGCCGAAACATGCCTTGGTGTGGATGTCTGATGGGGTTGGTCATTCAAAATTCTGAACTCAGCCTCTGCTCCCTGTCTTCGTTTGCTATCTCAGGGTCTTGGCAATCATCTCTAAGCAAATGACTTTCAAACCTATTTCTCCATCCCTGTTTCAAGAATTCCAGTCCCAAGTTTCTCACTTCAGCTGTGTATCATCATGTAGATGAATCACAGGTACCTCAAACTTCTTATGTCTAAAACTGAATACCTGATCTCTTTATAATCCTTATGTTTGTCGCACCATCAAATATAGTCCTTTTTGACACACTTCTCTTGAAATCTTGTGTCATCGTTGTGACTCCACTTTTTTTAGTCCTCCTGTCTAATGAGTTACCACGTCCAGCCAGTATCTTTGGACTTCAACCCTCTTTTCTACTCTCGCTTACTCCTTAGATCAGGTCCTCTTTCCCCTTTCTCCTGCATCAGCTTTCCAACACAACGGTTTCCTTAACCCCATCTTCACTCTACTCTTCCTTATCTACTGCTATCATGGTAATCTTCCCAACTGCTCACTTTCAGTATGTCACTATCACCTCTAAAATCTGTGTTGTCCCCTTGTTGCCTACACAATGAAGTGTAGACAGATCTCAGCCTGATCGACTCTTCCTGTGCCCTAAGCTCTAGCCTTGTGTTTCTAAACCTCTAAGGAGCCTTTTTAGAATTTTTTTTGTGCTCACCTCCCTCATGAAATGTTATTAATAACACCATAGATATACTGTGTATCTATGTATTGTGTGTGTATATCTGTGCTTTCTACATAAAAGGGGAAGATTTTGCCCCTATTAAGAATGCATGCTCTAGCGAAAACAAATCACTTACCAGTCTTTGAATATGTCCCTATATGCTCTAGTCCCCAAGTTTTTGCTCACTCTGACCATTGGTTAGAGGAGTTGAGGGAAAATGAAAAGATTCCCAGGGTGTATTTCTGCTATTCTGCACACGGTTCCCCTTGCCTAGAATAAACTCACACATCTCCTCCCACCAAGCTCTATTTATTCCTGTTGAAATCTAAAGAAATATTCCGGCCTAAATATCATATTCTCTCTCCTGATCCACTTACGTGGAACTACTTTTCTGTGGTCTCAGGAAATTTTCTTCATTCCTCTACTGTGTTCTTGGTTATGTAGTCATTTTCCTATTTGTGTTACTGTCTCATTGAATTATACACTTCCTAAAGACAAGGACTGTGTTGTTCACAGTGTACAATGCCTTCATATAATAGGCACCAGAATATGTTGGTTGAAATCAGTTCACTGTTATACTGGGAGCAGGGTAAAAGCTCATCAGTACCCACATTAAAAAGTCCTAAATGTATGCTGAATTAATAAACACACTAGAAAAATTGGACACCATATACAAGACACACTCCCAAATCATGATCATTAACAGAGACTATTTATAAAGGAGTTCTGTGTGCTGTACAATATTGGTGAACAGAATTGGTTCCTGTTTCATACAAATAACAAACATACACCCACGGAAAGTTATTTGAATGGCTAGCTGCCTAGACATGTCTTAAGTAATGACGATCAAGCTGGGTAGATGTCATTATGGTCTGGGTGCAGAACCAAAAGATAAACAGCAATTTTTGACATCATATTTTTGTTACAGATAAAAAAATCTTTTCATCTACCATGAAAATCAAGGATACACATGGAAGTACAATTTTAATGTTAGTAATCATCACTACCACATAAGAAATAGCCAAATTAAGCTTATATGCAGCAGGAAAGTCAAGCTGACAAAGTTATTTTTGTAAAGGAAGTAAAACCAAGAAAAACATGTTTTCTGTAAAAGGTTTGATAATTTTTAAAATGTGTATATATGAATGTCTTAGGAAATTTCTATCATACTTCATTACATAGTGGAGTAATTGTCTTTCTAGGAAAAGCTATTTCTGTGGTTTCATAGGATTACCTTTTGCTTTAGTCAGAGGATTAGGTATTTGAAAGTGGCACTTGTATTACTTCTCTGAAAGAGTTTATTAAGACAATAATAAAATCTTACAGAAAACTTCTAACAGGTGTTTTCTACCATCCTTTGCTCCTGGGCTGTCTTCTCCTAAAATACCATAAACAGTTTTTTCGTTTTTGTTTGGTTAGTTTGGTTTGTTTTTTCTAAAGCGTGAGAATGACTTTTGTGGGACAATGGAGTGGGGGGTGTCTGAGGGATGGGAAGCTTGGCATAGAATTCATTTCCAAGGATACACTAATTTTAGCCTTTCAGCCAGGTCTGTCCACAGAGCTTAGTTCTTCCTGGTCTTTAATGTAATGAGTTTAGTTCTTCCTGGTCTTTCAAATAGGGTAACCCTCCTGCCAGTTCTAAATCTCCTACTTGAGATTCTATTTCCTGTGGGTTCTTAATTATTGAAAAGGAGGATTAGTCATAAATATCTTTGTTTTTCACCCCTTCTAATAGTCAAGCTCAGGTTCTGAGAACAAACAGCAACAGCCAAAGCAAATACTTTGGGGCCAACACTTAAGTCTCACTTAGAGACAGAATTATGTAGGCTTGTTTGCTTAACAAGTCAGATGGGGGGTGTGGGCGGGAGGGGACGAAGGAGGGCCCGCCTCCCTTGGAAAGGGATTGGTTCGCTCTCTCCTTTTTAGTCGTTGAGTTTGCATTTCGGTTGGGCAGGTTGAGAGAAACATGTCATTAAGGTGTTGTCAAAATGAGCCCTGTAGGTGTGGGCCGTTCCCTAGGTTTGTGGTTTTACATTTTCAAAGGAGCAGACTTATTATTGGCTATGGGATCAAGTTCATGAAACTAGTCTTCTGTATCTTGAAAAATGCCATCGTAACAGGAGGCGCCAAGGAGCTTAAGAGTAACTCACACACCGTAAAAATGACGAAAGTTCCCCAGGGGTTTGATTTCAGTTTCCTAAATGACGAAGAAGCCAGGAAGATCCTTCAGGTGCTGGAAAGAAATGAGAAGCTACAGAGGGCAGAGAAGGACAGGATCAGGTACAGAACAAATGCCTTTGTCTCTCCCCGGGGCCTGGGTCCCGCAGGGCGCGGGGTCCGCGACTCCGGGCGAGCGGGGCGTGCGCGGGGGCGGCGCGGGGCGTTTGCAGACACCTGCCTGGGGCGCCGCGACTCGGGGCCGCTTGCCGGGCTGTCGCGGAGCCTGCGGGTCGGGAAAAGGAAGTCTGCACTGAGTTCCTCTCTCAAGGACCTGGGGATGCCTGGTTGGTACTTCCCACACCCGGCACGCGGCACGGGCTCAGTGGCGAGCCCGGGGTCCCGCAGGGTGGCGGCGCGTTCTTCCGTGCGTTCTCGGAGAGTGGCTCCCGCGGGCCGTGCCGCCTTCGGCCGGGACACCAGGGCGGCGCTCGGCCGCGTGGGATCCCGGCGCGGTGGGCGCTGCGGAGCGAAGTGGCGCTGTGCTCAGGGGCGTGGGCCGTTTCGGGCGCTGCGCCACGCGGAGCGGAGTCCTGCTGCCGCTCCCTCCGCGGCCCGCGCGCCCCCGCGTGCTCACGCAGACGCTCCAGGCTGTCCACCTTCGCCCAACACACTTTTCCCTCGGCCGCAGGGACACGTCTGTCCACCCCACGCGGACAGTCAGCGAGGCCCGGGAGAGCTGGCACCTCACGGGCGGCGAAACGTCCCCACCCCAAGGGCAGGTGCTTGAGGAGCTTGTGAAATAGAGGCTTGTGCGGGTGACTGGGACGTGGACGCGTGAGGTTGGCTGGAATCAGTGGGTCTCCTTGTGTGTGATGCTGTGGGCAGGAAGTTTGTACAGAATTTCGCCCTTGACCTTACTATACACTGCTGTAGGTGAGGGATTAGTTACCGAGGAATGAAATCCAGAGGTACAGGTAGTCAGCTTGTCTGCTGGGAAAGTGTGGGATAAGTCTTGGAATGAATTAAAGGGATTCTCTCATCAGTCTTGGAATAGACCCATCTGGGCCTTCTTTGGGTGACTGTGGAAAGGAACTCAGGGTGGCACTCTCAGGCCACAATATGTGGAATCGATTGGAATTTAGAAAGCCATTTTGTTTGTGATCGACTGGTGCTGTGAGTTCCAGGTTCCGGATTATTTCCAGGTATCCCTGCCTGCCCGCCTCCTGCCTCCAAAAAAAATCCTCCAAGAACCCTCTTAAAATTGAGAAAGCCTAGTTGGTGTTTTTAGAAGGAATTAGAATATGCTGGTCCCAAGCCCTTCTTTTCCCTTAGACATGACTCTCTGGGGGAGGAACGGATATTTAGAGTTTGATGGTGTGGATTTCACACCATTGTACTCTGTTTTTAGAAAAATAGGCTTCATCATTCCCCCCAAACTGTAAAAAGTGTGCTCTCCTGAGAACAGTATGTCCACACCCACGCACAGCCACGTGCATGTACCCACATATAGGCACACCCACCTCTGGGAAGGAGAACTTCAGAACTGCATGGAGTTTGGCTTCAACACATATTCCAAAGGCACTAACAAACTGTGGTTGTTCTCCGTGTATGTTACTGGAAGTGTTTCTTGTCTCTGAAACGGATGGGACTTCTTAAGTGATCCATTGTACATTTGGGGAAATTGAGGGAAGAATTAGGAAATAACAAGAGGGAGGGAAGCTTCCATTTAGTATGTTATCAGCTTGGTTTCTCCCGAACTATAGTCTTAGGAATAGTGATATAATTTATTTTAATTTGCATTCAAGGAATTGCTGACTTTTTATGTTTGACCCGGTGCTTGCTTTGTGTTTTCTCTATAGCAGCTCATGGTGCTCACTTTCGTTGACTTTAGAGGGAACTGTATCTACACATAGGTGGTAAAGCCATTGATGTAGGCATTAGAAGGAAGGTCAAGACACATGTTCTGATTTCATGGCCCACACATCCTAACTGAAACATCCACAGAAAAAGCTATAATGCTAAGACAAAATCAATATGTAATATTAAACTATTAAAATATATTTAATTACCCAAACAATTTGAAAAATGTCACCATTAAAATAGAAAAATGATTTAAGGAAAGTAGATGCTTGAACCAAATGCCCAAGGCAATGATTTCTAGTACCTTCTTTTCCCCTGGTTAATTCCTGGCTTCCACTGTCAAATACCCAGGTCTGGATTGCAGTCTCCATGGGATTGTTCTGCTTATCTGCTTCAGGCTCATGGCATGGGTTTCAGTAGCAGATACTGACATGCAGAAAGGGCCTGAGACAACTTGTCAACTTGGCTGCTGCCTCTTCTCGTTTTCTTGATATGTGTGATCATCATATTTTCCAAATCAAAAATTAGGATCATGAATTATAATGCAAGAGAATAATGTTGGAGATAGTTCAACAGGCCTGAGATACTCTTGGAGGCCTTTTTACTGTATTGAGAAACAGCCTCAAGATCTCTTAACTGGGGCAATAAAGGACCAAATGGGGAAGTCTGGAAAGTTAGCTGGTTGGGGAACAACTGATGTGTTTAGTTTTATCTATGATAGGCCTGAGGGATCTACTAAGAAGAAATACAGGTATCCTATGGCTAGCAATATAGACCTACAGTGTAATACAGGCCCAGAGATGTTCAGATATGGAAGTTAAAGCTGTGAGAATAAACTGGGTGCAGTGGCACAAGCCTGTAGTCCCAGCTACTCGGGAGACTGAGGTGAAAGGATCGCTTGAACCCAGGAGTTTGAATCCAGCCTGGGCAGCATAATGAGACCCCCATCTCTAACAAAAATAAAAACAAATGAAAGAATAAAGCTGTGAGAGTGGTTGAGTTCACCAGGCAGGTGACAGCAGCTCCACCCACAGAAATGCTTCTGTACACACACAAATACTTTCTGTACTGGGAAAGTATTTGCATTAAATATAATAATTAATGTTTTTAATATATAAAGAGTTTATTCACATTTTTAGGAAAACACCAAGATTCAAATTGACAGTCAAAAGACAGAAATAACTCATTCATTCCAGAAGATATCCAAATAATAAACAAAACAGATGGGAAAGTATTCACCTTCAGAGTAATAAATGAAAGTTGAAGTAACCTTAAAATACTGTGTTGCCCCTTTAAAAATAACAGAAAAAACTGTTGGTGTGGGTTGGAGTGATATGAATAGATTGTGCACATTGTTAGTGACATTGTAAGTTGACTACAAGCCTTTAGATGAGCAATATGCAATACCTATGAAGACATGCCTTACCCTTGACTGAGTTGTCCAATTCCTGGATATTTCTCATTAGTAGGAGACTGGGGTGGAGGAGATGGCCACACCAACATTTATTAAGTGCCATCTTTTTATATAATAATAGTAATTATTGTGGTAATAATAACAGCTAACATTTATTGGGCCCTTACTGTATACTAGGCACTGTACTAAACATGTTATACAGATTTAATTTATCCTCCCAATAACTTCTTTAGGTATATATTTTAATTCCCATTTCACAGAGAAGGAAACGATTTACAAAGGTTGAGTATTTTGTGTGAGTTAAGACTGAGTTAAGAGCCAGAATTCAAACCCAGGTCTATCTCAAAACTATTTTTACCTACCAGTATTGAATAATCCTCACAACTATTCCTTGGGGTGAGTATTATTAATGGCTTTTTACAGACGAGAAACTGAAATTTAGTAAGGTTAAGGAACTTGCCTAAGGTCATACAGCTCATAAGAGGCAGAGCATCTATCTGGCTCCAAAACCTGTATTCTTTCCATATATATGTGTATATGTATGTATGTGCACACATATGCATCTCTTATATGTACATGTATTTGCATATATTTGTTTACATATAAACACACATGTAGATATTTTATGTATATAATCTGAAAAGCATCTTACTTCTTACAAGTCTTTGAAAACCACAACTACATATCTCCCCCCCAGCCTCCACCACTGGGTCTCACGAATGGAACTCTGAAATAGAGAATACTGAAAGATTATGTCACCTTGGCAGCTCACTGATATCAAGAAATCAAAAATGCTTATTTTTCCTACTGCAGGAAACTTAACAAAGCATAAGATGTCACAGTGCCTCGTGTAGTCACGTTTAAATACAGCATGTCTAGATTTAGACCATCTTTGCTCCATGGCAAGATTGCAACCCAGGAAAGTTTTCCAGGATTTAGTGTTTCTGATTGTGTCATTGAGCCGTGGCACAGTTCTAAATGGAACTGTGTATGCCAAAGTTGTGAAGTGGTCCGTAACTGGTGGAAGCTGCAGCATCCTGCAGAAGTTAAAAGCCCGATAGAAAAGCTTTCTACCCTCCCTCTCCTCTCCCAGACTGTGCAGTCTGCCTCTGGCTAAGAGATAGTTTGAGGTGACACTGGATGTCTATGGATTGGGTGTCTACTGTGTGCCAGACACTCTGTTGGCCCTGCGAATACAGCAGAGAATAAAACAGATTCTGCCCCAAATGGCTGTAGTATGTGCAAGTTTTTTGTGAGTGGTAGAATATATAAAATGAAGTGTTTATATAAATGTAGCTCACCCTTAAGCAGCCCTATGTGGCCTGTAAAAGGGACGATAAGAACAATGCCCAAAGTCACAGTCATGCCCAATAGGCTTGAGTGTTCTGATATATTATCACCATCTGAGGTGACTGCACTTTCCAACAACATCCAATTTAGTTACTTCCTTTAAACTGAGGGGAGAACTTTCTCTCGGATACATTCTCCTGTTTAATTACTCCTGTGGATTGGTCTCCATGGGCAATACACACAGAACTACTATAACAATACCAAGGTTGGGAGCTGTGTTCTTTTTAAGCTTTGTGACACTATATAACTCTTTTAGCTTTTCAAGTCTTTCTTATCTGTTTTTATCCTCATCCTAAACCTGACAAAGCAGGTATTTTTATCTTTTTCAAAAGCTAATAATAAGAACAACTGTAATAATAGCTAACAATTGTTGGGCACTTGCTTTGTGCTAATTTCTCGATGTGCATTATCTCATTTAATTCTCACAACAACCTGATGAGTTAAGGGATATTTTAATCTCCACTTTACAGGGTTCACTTAGGATAAATATCAAGCTTGAGATGATACTGCTAGGAATGTCAGATTTGGGAACTCCATCTGTACATCACTGTGCGGTACTGCCTCCTACAGGACAAAAAAGTGGAAGTGACTTTCCTCCCATGACCCGTCTATCTTGTAACAGAACCAGGACTGAGATTATTCACTTTCAAACTCTTACTATTTATTTCTACTGACAATGAAAATAAAAAAACCCACACAACTCAGTATAGTCATGTGCCCAACTAAAAGTTGGGCATATTATTACTGAGGAAAATGGATATTGGGGAACATCTAGTCTTATCTGCCTCTATAGAAAAAAATGCTAGCATTTGTTTCTGTTTAAAAAAATGCATGTTTGCATTTTATAAGGATATACTTCAAACTGTCAAAAAGGTTATCTATGGGAAATGATATTTAAAGGGACTTTAACTCTTTTCCTATTATACTGTATTATTTCTCACAGTTATCATGTTTTTTTAAAATAAATAATGATGACTATTCCTTTTGATAATAAAGAAATACGTAATGAGTGTGATGCGCACCGTTTAGGGGATGGGCACGCTTGAAGCTCTGATTGGGGAGAAAGGGGAGCGGAAGGAGAATGTACGTAATCTAAACTTTTGTACCCGCATAATATGCTGAAATAAAAAAAAAGAAATACAGAATGTTTGACTATTTTTATCTTCATAAATGTCTTTTAAAATAATTTCTTTTAAAAAATGTCTGGATGTTTTTCTGCCCTTGTCATTTTCTTTGTTATGTTGATGTGTACATGGGTAAGTTGGGACATCAACCTTGATTCCTCGCCAAGGATTGGAGAGCCTTACACGCTTAGTAGGTAGTCAAAACTGAGTTAAATGGAATTTAACTTTCTGCTGTGTAGGGAATACAAGGGTAAGGGAAAAAAAGATCTGGGAAACCAGGTAAAGGACAAAAGAAGGTCTAATTAAGGTTAGTCATGAGCACAGATGGTCTTAAACCTGAGAACCACGTGAGGGTAAGAGGGAGATCAGGTTAAGGTTAGTAAGAAAAGGTTTTCCTTCCCTGTTTCTTAAAACTGAGAAGGCGGCTAAGAACCTCGCTGAGGCATAGTCTTTCGTACACGTGGGTAAATTCCCTCCTTTGCCTTCATTCAGGTCTGTTTTTCTGCAGTTTGTTACTGCACAAACTGTGATATGTGAGAGCTATAGACTCACCTCCCTCTCCTTCTCAGGGATGTTTCCTTATTGACATTGCCAATTGCCCCATTAAAAGGCTGTATTTCAAATATTAACTTGGCATACTACAGGAGCAGCTTCCTCATTCCACCGGGTTTAGGCTTTCTAATGATGAAAGAGGAAATTGGGGGCTGCCATGACCAAACCCCCCACCCCCAACAAAAGGTTGTGATTTTTTATGTTGGTCAAGTTTGCCTCGGTTTCAACTTTAAAACAGTGCATTTAACAGCCGTTGAAGGAGGAAAGGGGATGGAGGTGAGAGTAACTTACCTTAGCAACCACTGTTTTCTGCATCACTACAGTTTTATCTTTTGAAGAGTGCTGTATAAGTAACGAACTATAGAAATGATCCCGAAAGTATAGTCTTAAGAATGTTATATACAAATGGAAGCATAGAGTACAAAACCTTTTTAGAATGGCTTATCTCAGCAAAATGCCTTTGAGAGTCATGCTGGTTGTTATATCAATAATTCATTCCTTTATATTGCTGAGTAGTATTTCATTGTATAAATGTACCACAATTTGTTTATCCATTCACCTGCTAAAGGATATTTGCATTGTTTCTAGGTTTTGGTGATTATTGAATAGTGCTGCTATAAATATCCATGTACAGATTTTTGCATAAATGTAATGTTTTATTAGGAGTGGAGTTTCTGGATCATATTCTTGAATTTGTAAGAAACTGCCAAACTTTTTTCCCCATTTGTACCATTTTGCATTCCTACCAGCAATGTGTGAGAGTTCCAATCTCTTTCTTAGTCATTTGGGTTGCTGTAACAAAATGCCTTAGACTGGGTAATCTATAAACAACAGAAATCTATTGCTTACAATTCTGGAGCCTGAGAAGTCCAAGATCAAGGCACCAGTAGATTCAGTGACTGGTGAGGGCCCATTCTCATAGATGGTGCGTTCTATGTGTCCTCACATGGCAGAAGGGGCAAAAAGGCTTCTTCCGAAGCCGCTTTTATAAGCATACTAGACTGAGTGTGGTGGCTTATGTCTGTAATCCTAGCCCTTTGGGAGGCTGAGACGGGAGGATCACTTGAGACCAGGAGTTCAAGACCAGTCTGAGCAACATAGTGAGACCCCATTTCTACAAAAAATAGAAAAATTAGCCAGGCATAGTGGCACACATCTGTAGTCCTAGCTACTCAGGAGGCTGAGGCAGGAGGATTGCTTGAACCCAGGAGTTTGAGGTTGCAGTGAGCTATGGTAATGCCACTGCACTCCAGCCTGGGCAACAGAGCAAGACCCTGTCTCAAAAAAAAAAAATAATAATAATAAGGGCACTAATACCATTCCTGTGGGCAGAGCCCTCTTGACCTAATCACTCCCCAAATGCCCAAAGGCCCCATCTTTTAATACCAACACCTTGAGGGTTAGGGTTCAACATATGAATTTGGAGGGGACACATACATTCAGATGGTAACACAGTAACTTTTCAATCTTGCCAGCATTTCGTATTTTCAATAATTTTTATTTTAACCATTCTAATAGGTTTGTAGTGGTATCTCATCATCTTTTAATTTGCATGTCCCTAATGACTGGTGATAGTAAACAACTTTGCATGTGCCTGTTTGCCTTTCATATATTCTCTTTAGTGAAGTATCTGTTAAAATCTTTTGTATGTTTTTAATTGGGTTGTTTCTTTCCTTGCTGTTGAATCTTGACAATTCTTTATATATTCTGGATATAAATCGTTTGTTGAATATGGGGTTTGGAAACATTTTCTTCCCATCTGTAGCGTGTCTTTTTACTCTTTTACAGTGTCTTTGCAGAGTAAAATGTTTTCCTTTTGATGAAATCCAATATATCATTTTTTTTCTTTTATGAATCATGCTTTTGGTAGTATTCTAAGAACACTCAACCTAAACCCAGATTACAAAGATTTTCTCATATGATTTCTTTTTATAGTTTTATGTCTCACATCAATCCGTTTTGAAATAATTTTTATGTAAAGTATGAGGTTTAGATTGAGGTTTATTTTATTTTATTTTTGCCTATAGATGCCTGATTATCCCAGCACCATTTGTTAAAAGACTATCCTTCATTGAGTTGCCTTTGTACCTTTGTAAAAAAAATGTACTGTATTTTTAGAGTCTGTTTCTGGACTCTTGTTATGTTCCATTGATTTATATGTCTTTTCCTTCATGGATACTATGCTATCTTGATTACTATGACATTATTTTAAGTCTTAACATCTAGTAGTATGATTCTACAATTTTATTATTCTTTTTCATAATTGCTTGTCTTTATAGTTATTTTGCTTTTCCATATAACTTTGTAAATTTAAGTTTATAATTGTTTATTGCTAGTATAGAGAAACACAATTGATTTTTTTGTATTGCTCTTGTATCCTGTCACTTAGCTAAATTCACTTATTAACTCTGGGATGTTACTACATTTGTTTTGGTAGTTTCTTTGGGTGATTTTTTTACATAGCCAATCATGTCATCTGCAAATTGAGACAGTTTTGTTTGTTTGTTTGTTTGTTTGTTTTATAGAGAGGGAGTCTCACCATGTTAACCTAGGCTGATCTTAAACTCCTGGGCTCAAGCAGTCCTTCAGCCTTGGCCTCCCAAAGCATCAGGCTTACTGGCATGAGCCACTGCTCCCACCCAAGACAGTTTTATTTCTTCCTTTCCAATGTGTATGCCTTTTATTTCTTTTCCTTGCCTAATACTGACTAGGACTTCAAACATGATACTGAATAGGAGTGTTAATTGTACATCCTTGCCTTACTACTGAGCATTCAGTCTTTCACTATTAAGTATGATGTTAGCTATAAGTTTTTTTATAGATGCCTTTTATCAGGTTCTATTTCTTGCTTGCTGAGAGTTTTTATCACGAATGTATGTTGAGTTTCATCAAATGCTTTTCTGTATCAATTAATATTATCATATGGCTTTTCTTTAGACTATTGATACAGTTATTTACAGTAATCTATTTTAAAATATCAAACCAGCTTTACACAGTTGCAATTGAACTGTATCCTTTAAAAAAAAAGACATATTGGAGTCCTAATTTGCGGTACCTCAAAATGTGATCTTATTTGAAGATAGCGTCTTTACAGAGGGTCATCAAGTTAAAATGAGGTTGTTAGAGTAAGCCCCATTCTAATATGACTGATGTCCTTATAAAAAAGGAAAAATCTGGACACAGAGACAGACAGACACACAGGGAGAATGCCATGTGCAAACAGGAGTTATGCTGCCACAAGCCAAGGATCTACCAGAAGCTAGGAGGGAAGCCTGGGACAGATTCTTCCCTGGCACCTTCAGAGGGAGCATGGCCCTGCCAGCACCTTGATCTGTAGCCTCCAGAACTGTGAGCCAATACATTTCTGTTGTTCCTGTCACTCAGTTTATCGTGCTTTATTATGGCAGCCCTAGCAGACTAATACACTTACATTCTCAGGGAAATCCTACTTGATCATGGTATATTACTCTTTTTGTATGTTTTTTACTGCATTTGCTAATATTTCATTGAGGATTTTTGCATCTGGGTTACAGTTTTCTTTTTTTTGTATACTATTTTTGTCTGGTTTTAGTGTCAGGTTAATTCTGGCCTTGTAAAGTGACTTAGGAAGTGTTTCCATTTTCTGGAAGACATTGTGTAGCGTTGGTGTCATTTCTTCCTTAAATGTTTGGTAAAATTCACCAATAAAACGATCTGGAACTGGAAGTTTCTTTTTTGAAAGGTTTTTAACTATGAATTCAATTTATTTGATAGGTATAGTACTATTTAGGTTATTTCATCATGGGTGAGTTTGAGAGTTTGTGGTTTTGAGAAGTGGATCTGTTTTATCTAAGTTGTCATTTATGCACATAAAGTTGTTTATAGTATTCACTTTATTTACTGATTATCCTTTTAATGTCTGATATAGTGATAGCTTCTCTTTCATTCCTGATATTGGTTGTCTGTGTCTTTTTCCTATTTTTCTTTTTCAGTCTTGCTAAACATTTATCAATTTTATTGCTTTTCAAAGGATCAGTTTTCTGTTTTGTTTTGATTTTTCTCTATTGTTTTTCTGTTTCAATTTCATTGCTAGCTTTAGGTATATTTTGCTATTTTTTCCTATTTTCTTAAGATAGAAACTTAGATTATTGATGAAGACCTTTCTTCTTTTCCAGTATAAACAGTTAATGCTATAAATTTCTCTCTAAGCACAGCTTTAATTGCATCCCATACGTTTTGAGGTACTTTTTTTTTCATTATTGATTTTAGATTTTTTCTCTTTTCTAGATGTAAACATTTAGTGTTATAAATTTCCATCTCAGTATTGCTATAGCTTTGTCCCACAAATTTTGATATGTTGTATTTTTATTTCATTCAATCCAATGCATATTTTTATTTCCCTTGAGACTTTCTCTTTCACCTGTAGATTATTCTAAAGAGTATTGTTTAATTTTTAAGTGTTTGGAAATTCTTATGTTACATTTCTGTCACTGATTGATAGTTTAAGTCCATTATTGCTAAGAATATACTTTATATGAGTTCAGCTCTTTTAAACTTGCTAAAGTTTGTTTTATAACCCAAATTATGGTCTATTACGCTGAATGTTCCATTCACTTACGTTGAAAGAATATGTACTCTGCTGCTATTGTTTGGTGGAGAATTCTATAAATCTTGATAAGATACATTTAGTTTCTGTTGTTCAGTTTTATATTCTTGCATTTTATCTATTCTGTCAGTAATGGAGAGAAGGGTGTTGAGATTACAACTATGATTGTGGATTTGTCTACTTTTTTCAATTCTGATTTTTGCTTCATGTATTTTGAAGCTCTGTTGTTAAGTGCATACACACTTAGGATTGGTATGTCTTCTTGGTGAATTGATACTCTTACTATGTAATGCCCCTCTTTATCCTTTGTAATATGTTTTTCTCTGAGTTCTGCTTTGGTGTTAATATAGCTACTCCTTTCTTTTGATTAGTGTTTGCGTGAAACACCTTTTCCCATCATTTTACTTCTAACACACGTATATTACTATATTTGAAATGAGTTTCTGGTAGACTGCATTTAATTGGGTCTTATATTTTTATTCATTCTGACCATTTCTGTCTTTTAATTCATGTGTTTATTAGATCATTTACATTAAATGTAATTATTGATATGTTTGGAGTTAGGTCCACCCTTTTATTTGTTTTCTATTTGTTCCCTCTTTTTTCATTCCTCTGTTTCCCCCTTTCCTGCCTTCTTTTTGGTTATTTGCAACATTTTTAGTATTCTATTTTAATTTATTGTAATTTTCACTATATATCTTTCTATGATGTTTTTAGTTTCACTATATATCTTTCTATAATGTTTTTAGTGGTTGCCCCAGAGATACATACATAACTTTTCAGTTTAGTGAGACTCAGCATTTTATCACTTCAAGTGAAATGTAGAAGCCTTACCACCACGCAGGCCACCTTACTTCCCTGCTTTATACTGCAGTTGTTTTATATGTTACAACTACATACATTGAAAATCCCATCAAATAATGTTATAATTTTTGCTTTTAACCATCAAATATATTTTAAAGAACTCAAGAAGAGAACAGTCTATTTTATTTACCCACATTTACCACTTCTATTGCTCTTTCTCCATTCCAGATGTTCCAGGTTTCCTTCTGGGATGATTATTATTCCCCTTTACCATCTGAAGAACTTCCTTTAGCAATTCCTTTACAGCAAGTCTGCTGGAAATAAATTCTCTGTTTTCCTTTATCTGAGAATGTCTTTTTTTACATTTTCATTCCTAAAGAATATTTTCATTGGATGTAGAATGCAGGGTTGATGGTTCTTTTCTCTTAGCACTTTATGAGGTTGCTTTTGTGTGTTCCTCTCTCTGCATAATTTTCCCTGTACTTTCTGGTTCCCTGGAGCTCCCCCTTTCAGTCCTCTGACCTCTAGTGAGAGAACAGAAAGAGAAAAAAAGCAAAAGATGTTTACCACATCCTTATATTGATCAGAAGGGAAGATTCCCTTCCCTTATAGTTTAGTGCATATGAGCTCTCTGCGTCACTGTATGTTTGCGTACTATACGGGTCAAGCATGTGCAGCACTTCCCATTAGGTGGAGACTTTAGTGTTACAATTAACTAAAGTGTACTATAAGGCAACTAAGGCAGCTTAAAACACTTTAAACTGATCTTGAGACTTATGACCATCTACACAAAAGGAGCTACTTAAAAATACCCTTTGTGCATTGTATTTCTTTCAGCTTCCTTGCTTTGATGTTTATCTCCAAGTTCAAAGGAAACCTGCCTGAGTTTTGTTAAACATTAAAAGCAGATGGTGGGGAACTTGCATTCTTCAGACAAAAAAACTATTAGAATTTATAAATGAATTCAGTAAAGTTTCTGGATACAAAATTAACATAAAAAAATCAGTAGCATTTCTATATGCCAACAGCAAACAATCTGAAAAAGGAATCAAGAAAGTAATCGCATTTATAAGAGTTACCAAAAAAAAAAAAAAAAAAAACCCTAGGAATAAATTTAACCAAAGAACTGAAAGATCTCTATAATGAAAACTATAAAACACTGATGAAAGAAATTAAAGACAACTCAAAAAAGTAGAAATATATCCCATGTTCATGGATTAGAAGAATTAACATTGTTAAAATGTCCATACTACCCAAAGCAATCTACAGATTGAGTGCAATCCCTATTGAAATACCAATGACATTATTCACAGAAATAGAAAAAACATCATAAAATTCATATGGAGCCACAAAAGACCCAGAATAGCCAAAGGATACTGAGCAAAAAGAGCAAAGCTGGAGGCATCACATTACGTGACTTCAAAATGTACTACAAAGCTATGGTAACTAAAACAACATGGCGCACTGGCATAAAGATAGACACGTAGACCAGTGAAACAGAATAGAAAACCCAGAAATAAATCCACACATTTACAGCCAGCTTATTTTCAACGAAGACACCAAGAATATATGTTGGGGAAAGAATAGTCTCTTCAATAAATGATGCTAGGAAAATGGTATATCCATATACAGCAGAATGAAACTAGACCCCTGTCTCTCACCATATACAAAAACCAAATCAAAATGGATTAAAGACTTAACTATAAGACCTGAAAATATAAAGTTACTAGAAAAAAACATTGAGGAAACACTCCAGAACATTGATCTGGGGAAAGACTTTTTGAGTAAGACCTCAAAACATAGGCAACCAAAGCAAAAATTCACAAGTATAATTACACCAAGCTAAAAAGCTTCTGCACAGCCAAGGAAACAATCAACAAAATGAGTACTAAGAGATGCCCTGGGGGGTAGGGGGGACTCAAACAACTCAATAGCAAAAAAACAAATAATTTGATTTAAAAGTGGCCAAAAAAGCTGAATAGCCATTTCTCAAAAGAAGGCATACGAATGGCCAACATGTATGAAAAAATGCTCAACATTAGTAATCATTAGGGAAATGCAAATCAAAAGCACAATGAGATATCATCTAACCCTAGTTAAAATAACTATTATCAAAAAGACAGAAAATAACAAATGCTGGAAAGGATGCAGAGAAAGGGGAATGCTCATACACTGTTGGTGGGAATGTAAACTAGTACAGCCACTATGGAAAACAGTATGGAGGTTGGTCAAAAAACTGAAACTAAAACTACTGTATGATCCAGCAATCCCACTGCTGAGTATGTATCCAAAAGAAAGGCAATCAGTGTATCAAAGAGATATCTGCACTCCCATGCTTGCAGCACTATTCAGAATAGCTAAGATACGGAATTAACCAAAGTGTCCCATCAATTAATGAATGGATAAAGAAAATGTGATAGTTACACATAATGGAATATTATTCAGCCATAAAAAAGAATGAAATCCTGTCATTTGTAGCAACATGGATAGAACTGGAGGTCATTATGTTAAGTGAAATAAACCAGGCACGGAAGGACAAATATCACATGTTCTCACTCCTACATGGGAGCTAAAAAAAAAAAATGATCTCGTGGAGGTAGTGAATAGAATGGTGGTTAACAGAGACTGGGAAGAATGTGCGGAGGGGTTGGTTAATGGGTACAAAAATACAATCAGAAGGAATAATATCTAGTGTTTGGTAACACAATATGGCAACCATAGCTAACAATAATTTATTATATTTTTCAAAATAGCTAGTAGTAAAGATTTGGAATGTTTCCAACACAAAGGAAAGGTAAATGTTTGAAGTGATGTGTATCCAAATTACCCAGATTTGATCATTACACACTGTATCCTTGTAGCAGAATATCACATGTACTCCATAAATATGTACAACTATTACGTAACCATAAAAATTAAAAATAAATTTAAGAAAAAAATGTTTTGTATTGATGTTAAATTCATATAATATTAACTTATCCACTTTAAAGCTAACAATTCATTGGTGTTTAGTATATTCATAATGTTGTACAATTACCACCTCTATCTAGTACCAAAACATTTTCATCACCCTAAAACAGAACCCATTGAACAGTTTTATTCCCCCCTCCCCCCTGCTGGTGGCAACCACTAATTTGCTTTCTGTCTCTGTGGATTTACCTATTCTCAATATTTCATATAAATAGAATGATATGTAACACTTTATGTCTGTCTTCTTTTACTTAGCGTGTTTTTGAGGTTCATCCATCTTGTAGCATATATCAGTACTTTGTTTTCATGGCTGCATAATATTCTATGGTATGCGTATACCACAAGTTAGTCATCTATTCATCTGTTAATAGACATTTGAGTTGTTTCTACCTTTTGTTTGTTGTGAATAAGGCTGCTGTGAGCATTTGTCTGCAAGTATTTGTTTGAGTACTTGTTCTTGGTTCTTTTGGGTATATACCCAGGAATGCAATTACTGGGACATGTGGTAATTCTATGTTTAAATGTTTGAGGAACTGTAAAACTGTTTTCCCTCGCATTCACTTTTAACACAGTTGTTGTGATAGTACCATGTATATTTTTGTTATTAGATCATTAAATATGAAATGTCTGATTTTGAATCAAAAGTTTAGTTTATTATATCTCAAACAAGAAGCAGTACAATTAATCAAAGTATGTGCCTAAACTGTTGACACAGTTTTGCTGGATTGTTTATGCCAACAGTGAAGAAGCCTGGAGAGTGAGTGGCAATGAAATCGTAAAAGATGTTTTCCACAGTTTGTTGAGAATCGAATATTTTTCCTTTCAAGAAGTGGTCCAAAGCTTGGAAGAAGTGGTAGTCAGTGGTGCAAGGTGTGGCGAATATGGTGGATGACAAAGAGTTTCCAAGTCCAGCCTCTGTAGTTTGAGCAGCATTGTTTGTGTGACATGTGGTCAAGCGTTGTCTTGCAAGAGGGTTGGGCGGTCTCTGTTGACCAATGTCAGCTGCTTAATCGCAAGCATCCTCATCATTTTGCCCAACTGGTTGCGGTAGACATCCACTGTAATTGACTGATGAGGTTTCATGAAGCTGTAGTGGATAACACCAGCACTGGACCACCAAACAGACACCCTTAGCTTTTTTTGATGAATATTCAGTTTTGGATTGTGTTTCAGCACTTTATCTTTATCCAGCCATTGTGCCAAATGCTTGCAATTGTACAAAAGAAGCGTAACAATACGGTGTAGAAATGGTTCTCTTTTATGTCGTGACAACAAAGAAAGGCAAGCTTTGAGACAATTTTTCTTCTGACACTCATTTAATTCACGCAGTGCCCATCTATCCAGCTTCTTTACCTTGCTGATTTGTTTCAAATGGTCCAATATTGTTGGAATAGTTGTAACATTAAACCTTGCTGCTAATTGACATGTAGGTTGAGATGGATTCACTTTCACTACAGCTTTCAGCTAATCATTATCCACCTTGGTCTCAGGTCACCCACATGGCTCATTTTCAAGATTAAAATCACCAGGTTTCATTTCTGAAACCATGAATGTACTGTGCATTCATTAGCCACATCCTTCCCAAACAGTTCGTTGATATTTTGAGCTGTCTGCATTGCATTGGTTCCATGACAGAACACATATTCGAAAATAACATGAATTTTTGACTTATCCATGGTTTCACAAAAATTGCCCTAGAAAAATTTTGAAAGATAATCACAAGCCAAACCATTCATTTGAAAGACTGAGGATGTACTTTCACAATAAAAATAAAACAAGAAGTGTCAAAGTGAAATGTCAGAGATAGCAAGTGTCAAACTTAGTACTTAAGGAAATCGGTCATTTCGTACTTAATAACCTAATATTTGTGAACATCATAACATAAAAATAACCCCTTCAAATTAAAGATTCAGGGTCAAAATTTTTGTGGCTGCATGCTATTCTACTGTATATATTTTGTAATTTAGATAGCCATTCCAATATTTTAGCCACTTGGATTTTTTCTTACTGTTTCTTACTGCTATGTTAAATAACACCGGTAAATCCTTTGCACTTACATCCTTAATTAAAGTGTCTCAAAGGTAAATTCCAAAAAGTAGAATCAATAGCTCAAATAATATAAATATTTCCTGAATTCTTGTTACAAGTTACCAAATTGCTTTCCAAAAATGTTCTACCAAATTATACCTTGACTAGCAGTGTGGGAAGGCCCCTATTTTACCATATCCTTTCCAACCTGGATAGTGTTATTATTTTTAAAAAATCTTTGCCAATTTTGCAAGAAAAAAAATTTGTACTTGATTTAATTTCTAATGCTGTGGTTGTAGTGAACTTAAACTTTTTCCATGTCAGGATGGTGTCTTTACAATGCCAGATGGCTGCAGCTACTCCAGATATCAATCCACATTCAAGGTAGAAAGAAGGGGGAAACAGTGGAGACTACTGCATATTTGTGTGTATATCCAAGGGTAGAAGTTTCCCTTTTATAATAGAATTATAAGCTTTTCCAGATGCTTTCCCAGCAGATATCTCCTTTATGTCTCATTGACCAGAACCAGATCACGTGGCCACCCTTAACTCCAAGGAAATTGAGAAAGCAAGAAACAGCATTGAGATATTGGCACAGACCAATCATGATCCATCTCTTAGGACTGAACATGTGATGTTCAGAAGAAAATCAGAAAGGAGGGGAGTTGAGAGGAATGAATTCTAGAAGACAACCGAGTCTGACACAGTCTTGGTGTGTTGTTTTTTTTTAAATTGATTTATATATTTCACTATACATTAAAGAAATTGACTTTTGTCCTATTTATTATAAATGTATTTCCCAGGTTTTAGTTTACATTTACCTTCTGTTTATCTGAAAACAGGATTTTTTTCATTTTTAGGTAGCAAAATATACGAAGTTTTTAGAAATTTCCTTTTGTTTTTAAGATGAGAAAGCTCTTCTTGTCTAGAGATTAGATCAATATTCACTTCTAGTTTTTAAAATCTTTTTTGAAATTTAACTTTTTAATTCACTTGATGTATATTTTGTCTCTTAAGGTAGGATAATTATATAAATTAATTTTTTCCAAATAGCTGGCAAATTGTCCTGTTGCCAGTTATTTCCATTCCCTTTTAAGGCCCATGATAATTCCTTTTAGAGAAAAAACTCTGGAGAAACCAAACAATTACAACAAAGAGTTGATGAGGCAAAATGCTACAGCATCAGCTTTCATGAAATCTAAGAAGGAAATTATGGGGAAAAGGCTTATGTACAGAGAAGTGTGATTGTTATTATACTTGTACCAGTATACATAGTTAATGGGTCCTGTTTCAGTTTCCTTCCTCTTCCCACCTTCTGTGCCAGGTGGCAAACCCAGCTGAGGTAGACCATTCATCTGGAGGTCTCCATCAAGTGGCCCAATTGTCATTTAGATGTGGTGGTTTTGCTGGTCAAACCAATACCCTGGTAGGGTGGTATAAGTTTTTAACCTACAACAAAATTAAGTTGCTTTAGAAATTACTTAATCACAAGGATAAATGACTAGCAGAATTACTAGGCAAACAAACAAACAAAATAAAAACCTCACATGTTGTGAGGATTTAATGTTTCCCCGAGCTCAAGGGAGCTGGTAAAACTCCTTAGGAGATCATTGTCTGCGTATAAGTCAGGCTCCAGCCAGGAAAACACTCGGGAAAATAGGAAAACTACTCAGTATTTAAAACAGAATGTAGTGGAGTGAATTGGTTACACAGAGATAAAAAGAAGCCAGAAACCAATCAGGGGACAGTGAGGCAAACCAGAGACTGACAGCAGCAGGAAGCCTCGCTGGGCTGGGGTCCGTGATGTGCTAGCAGGTAACTGGCTCTCGGGGTGGGGTGGGGTGGGGGAGCTCTGATTTATAGCATAGGCCAGTTTCAAGCTGGTAACAGTTTAACAACCAGCTTGCAAAATTCCTGAATATTTAACCAACTGCTCCTGTGTGCCAGTGCAAGCCAGTTCTAGCATACCACTGGCTGGAGAGAAGGGGGAGCAGGTGGTGTTATCCAAGTCCACAGGCAAGGATCCCCAAAGAGAAACCAGAACCACAAGTGTGACTGGGGATTTGGAGATGTAGGAGAGATCATCATTTCCAGAAGTTCTGCATGAAGCAAAGGGAGGAGGAGAAATACTCAGACTTTTCCCTTCCCTTTAATCTCCTGCCAGTTCCTGGCCAAACCCATTTGGAAGCCACTGGGCAGGTTGTAAGACCCTGGGAAATGCAGCCTGCAAGGGTCACCTCCAGGCAGCACAGAGCACAGCAGGGGAAGGACAATTGCTTGTCCTCTTCTTTCCTCTTCTACCCCTGTTGATCTGTCATCCTTCAGATTCTGCATTTTCTCATTGCCCATCATGGCTTCCCTGCCTGAAAATTCTCATGAATTTCCCTTCCCATTATCCTATACTCGTGTTCCTGCCCATTCTTTGCTCTTTTACAGTTTCTCTCTCTTGCATCTGCACCTTTTGGGAGCTGCCATCTGCTGTTGCTGCTCCCTGCTGCGCTTCTCTCCGCCTTGCTTCTCTCTGGGATTTCTTCCCCGAAAGGAGCCCTGATCAGGCTCTCTCATGTGCGTGGGAGTCAGGGTCTTTGTGTGGGCGGGAAGGAAGTCTCACTCAGGGCACCTGGGGCAGAGGGGGCTTTGTGGAAAGGTTACATGTGGGCTGAAACTGGAATTTGAAGGATTTGAGGGACCAAGACACCTCTAGGGACCAGCTACTCACTCTGCTCACCTCCCTCAGCCCAGTCTGTCCTCCTCTCAGGATGCGTTTGAGTCCCTCACCTCATGCTGCCCTCTTCACCTGGCTGATTCTCCCTGGCCCAGATTTTGATGGTCATGACCATCATGCCAGGTCACCTGGTGCATCTCTAGCCACCGTGTGGATGGACTGCCCTGTGGCCAGACGTTCCATCTGTAGCACCTCTCGGGGGAAAGCTTAGTGCTGGAATTTCTAAGCAGGGGCTATAGACCATCTTGTTTGGCTAAAGTGATGTAGTGTTGACATGGCAGACACTGAGGCTCACCTGTCCAGGAGGGAGTTGTGCACTTGCTTTCTCTGTACTGACTCTGCTTCTCCTTCCTGTGTGCCCATCTGTGCACTAAGGCTAATGACACATCTGATGTGTCTGCCTGGCATCTGTGATGACAGGTCTTAGGCCACAGGCTCTGCTAAGACAGGGATTCTCAGCCCTGACTGGAATTATAACCACCTGAAGAACTCTCCAAACTACCAGTGCTAGGCTCCACCCCAAGACATCAATTGTTGTGTGACCAGGTTGGCATGCGTATTGTTTTAAAGCTCCCCCAGTGACTCTAATGGGCACTAAGATCCCATCCTGGCTGCCTGGGCACTTGGGTCACTGACCTCACCTGTCATATCCTTCCTACATTCCACTCCTTTGCGTGGGTTGAGACACTCAATCTCTCAGGAAATCCTGTGGTTTAGGAGAAGAAAGCCTGTTGCCCTAGCAAAGGACAATGACAGGGCTATGCCCCACACAAATGTGATACACCTTGTTGCTAGTACTTTCCCACTTCAAAATTGCTTGGCAGGATCAAAGGGGCCTTCTGCCTCTGGAGCTATTAAGTCAGGCAACTGGAAGAATCCTTTTTACTTTTTGTTGCTTTTTGTTTTGTTTTACTGCCCACTTAGTGTGGGTTATACATAAACACAAATGCCCATCATGTCCACAAGCTGATTAGATACTGGCCTTGTCACCTGGCTTCCTTGAACCCCGCTGTAGTCATAAGTTCTTCACGTTGGCTGTTGAGTGGTTATGTTCAATGCCCATTTAAAAAATTGCTGCCATGTACTTTGTGTGTAGTTCTCTTCTTTTCTTCCAGATGCCACAAAGGTATATAAAAGTGACTTCTGGGATTGTGCATAATTAAGGGTAGGTCTAAGTTGCTGGCTTAATTACTGCATTTGCACTTGAGCTTGTGCTTTGAAGCTCCCCTTTAGCATCACCAGGGACCAGGTAAGAGCTCTGTTTGCTGAAAGTGGTCCCTTAAGTAGTGGCTATTAGGCCGGCAGGGGGGATTCTGACAGTGGCCTTCTCTATGCAGGGTATGTTCGAGAGGGTGTGTCCATCTCTCTGTGCTCATTGATCTGCTTCTTGGTGCCTCTTCCTCCTTAAGGACACCAGTTTCTTCCCTGTTCTCAGCAACCCCCCTCACCACCCCACCAAAACGTGTTCTTAGTTGTAGGTTACGGTATAGCACTGGCTCTACAGAAGGCAACTGGGAAGCCCAATAAATTAGGTCATGTCTGTCCGCGGCTCTTTAATGGCTTTGCCACTGCCATCCAGGCAAAAGTCTTTAAAAGGTTTATGAGTAACACACTCCCGCCAGGGTAGCTGTCTCCACCTTCAAAGCCACACCAGGCCCCACCCTCAGCTGGCTCGACCAGCTCTTTGTATGCCCAGTTCTGCTGAGCTCGGGCTCCAGCTTCTTCCCCAGGTTTCTTTTCACTTCCCCCATGTGTCAACTTATAGCACCTTGTTCTGGGCCTCCCAGAGCCTTAAGGAACGTTCACAGGAACAAACCAATCCATAAATTGTAAAATTTGTTGTTAAAAACAATTTGCATATGTCTAAAAACCAACTCACAAATATTGTGAATGCCACAATTTCCAAACAGTGCTCCAAAACAACAATAGTTTTATCATTAAAGTGATAAAAATGCTTTTCTGTGCTCACCCTACCTGAGCTCCATCTCTGAGGTGCCGCAGGCCCTCGCAGGCGGCAGCCTCCTGAAGCTGGAAGCTTCTACAGCTCCAGGGCCCTGGGTCATTTTGGGAGGTAGGCCAGGTCCTGGCGACTCCTTTGGCTTGGATCTCCCTTCCTTCCTGGGAGGCAGGTAGTCATCAGGAATTCTGGGTTGTAGGTCAGCCAAGCATCAAAATGAAGTGTTGGGAGTAGTAGCATTGCAATTTCACCTCTTTCTCTTGGAGCTGCCAGGTATGACCAGCTCTTCCTTTTGCAGCATTAAGACAGTTGTCTTGGAACCTGTCACTGCCTCAGGACCCTCCTTTCAGTGCCGTACAGCTTCAGGGGTCAGAGGACTTGGGACCTCCGTGTTCCTCTCTAAAGTGAGAGACTCCTAGGATAGATTTTTCTTTTCCTTATCACGATTCAACAGCACCTGTTCAGCCGCACTCATTTATTCAGCAGATATGTTTGGGATCCTACTGTGAACCTGGTACCAGATGCAAAAATGCTCTCTGTCACCTCTCAATGTAGTGAAGGAGAGGGATTTAAAAACAGTATATTTGCTACAATGTGGCAAATAAGATAGTCACACGCAGGGACACAGAGGTCATTTAACTCCATGTGAGGTCTCAGAGAAGACTTGCTGGATGAAGTGAGTCTTGACGAGGTGAATAAGCTGGGGGGGGGGGCCTTCCAGATGCAGCGCGGGGCATCCCGTAAGGAGCAAAGGCATGAAAGGCTACGGTGACACTCGTGCTCCCTCAGCAGTGGGTGTCACTAGATTACAACGTGAGAGGCAACGACGGGGAAGAGGGTGCGCTGGGGGTGGCAGGGGTGGGTCACGGAAGGCCTGTGTGCTGTGCTGAGGACACTGCACTTGACAAAACTGGAGGGAAAGGGGAGCCGCTGAAATGCTTAGAGCAACGGAGTGACAACGTCAAACTTGCTTCCTAGGCAGATGGCTCTGGGTGAAGGGCGAAGGCTGGCTTAGGGGAGAGTTGTGTTTAGGGACCTTGACTAGGGATGAAAAGAAGGTTGAAAGACTCAGGAAATACTTGGAAAGTCAAATTAGCAGGATTTAGTGGCTGACAGGATGCAGGAGGAAGGAAAAAGGAGAGTTCATGTGAACTCATGTTTCTGGCTCTGATGAAGTTTTGGCATTTGACCTACTGTTTACACTGAAACCAGTGGATCCAAGAGGACTCTATGCTTTGTGCTTCCAGGGTAAGGTAACACATCTGAATACCAAGGGACATCGATTCCTCTCTGAACTTTGAAATATTTAGATACGTATCTCTTGATGTGCATTATCTCTTGGCAATTGAGGCCTCAGATTTTAGGCCTGTGACCAGGATTGGGGGTGAGGGGAGGACTGGGCAGATTTCAAAGCAGAATTTTGGCCAAGGGAGCTTGGAACTTGTTCCCCAGCTCCAGATGGCCTGGTGAAGGACTTCTGGGGGAGACGCTGAAAGCAGCCACCTGACAGAAGAGGAGGGGACTGACCGGCCCACGGGAGCCACCGCGAGGCAAGCCACGGTGCACAGCCTGCCGGACAGCAGGTGCCCAGCGAGCCAGAGGAAGCTGCGGGGGCTTTCATTTCCTCCCTGCCGCTTTGGACTTTGGTGGGGAGCTTTATCTTTCTCCTATTCTAAGCAAAAATAATCAAGATCAACTGATCATTGAGACACCCCCTTCCAAAATAAATAAAGCAAGACACTTCATTTCAAGTGGCTGCTTCTCCTCCCTGCAGCAGCAACAAGCTGGCCTTCAGCAGCGCCCTGCCCTCTGGGACGGGGTCAGCACAGTGCATTTCACCTTCAGCCAGCGGGGGACCCCCTCTCTTCAGTGTGTCCTGCCCACCAGCACAGGGCACTGTGGACTTGGGTTTTGAAGCTTGTCCAGAGTCACTGAGGAGAGAGGCAAAGTCATCACTCTACCGTGTGCCACCCAGCACCCACCAGGTAAGCTGCAGGGCACCAGGATGAAGCCTCTGGGAGACTGGCCCTGGTATTCAGAATTTGCTTCAATATAGGGAACACCGCTAGGCTCAAAGCAGCAAGGCTGAAAATTACATTTTCAGCATGCATGATGATGAAGTGAAGAGATATCCCTTTCCTAGTTTATTATGGAGTGTGTTTACTTAAATAATTCCCTACATTTGGAGGACTGAGATTAGTAATGTTTCCATTTGTATTAAAATAAGAGATACTTGACAAAAATATTTTTGAAGACCTTCCATTTGTACGGGCTACACAATCAGCTATGGTAAATGCAAAGTGTAGGACCCAAGAAACTTATAATCTATTTGGGAAGACAGGACATGAAAATTTAGATAATATTACAAGGCTACATGTGACAAAGTGCCTAATGGGTGGCGCCGATGGTAGAGAAGTGTTTTGGAGTGAGAGAAAGATGGATGGGAGCTGACATTGTTAGGAAACTCTTCATAAGAGGGTGATCTTGAAGCGGGCAGTGGATAAGTGGGAAGTAGCTGGGGGAGAAGGATTTCCAGGTATGTCTTGTTAACATTTCCATTGAACGAATTTTATGTAACACACTTACTGAACTTTAATCGGCAACTGGAATCTATAAATCTTTAATTCAGAAAGACCATTCCTGTCAATACTGGAACCTAAACTCCTAAAGAAAAGGCTGTGTTTGTTCACTGTGGGTGACTGCCAGCTTGCCCTGGAGCATTCTGTCCCAGCTGACTTCGTACCTTCCCCTCCTCGGCAATCTGTTCACCTTCAGTAACTTTTACTAAATATTCGCTAATTTTTAACAAGCTTGCACATAGAGAATGAGGTTTAGGTTAACTGTTTTTGGTTTTAATTCTGTAAATGTTAAATAGAAGAGGGCCACAAAATCATTTGTGATAAAAATAGGGGTTAAATATGTGTGAACAGGTTTCGCGACACGTTCCTCCACATCTCTGGCTCTTGATGAATCAGCTGCGTCAGGGCGCAGTGACACAGTGTGTTGGTGCTGTCTGTGTGAGCCAGTGACGGGCAGAGGGCCCCAAAAAGAAACCTTTAGTTTCCGCTCCAAGCCCTGTTCTTTACATGAGCACGTAGGAAGCTTCCAGAAGACCTGGGTAGTCTTAGTATTGAGTCTTCTCCCGTGTATCTATCAGGGAATCGAGAGACAATTTCAGTTTCTGGGATTCTTATTTATAGCACAATGACACGGGACAGTAATGAAAATATTAATAGATAACAATCGACCTCCATGAGTAAATTTGGAGAGTGTCTTTTGATATAAGACTAGCAAATGAAAACTTTGTGTGACCACTTAAAAAAACAAAGCTTCCTTTGCTCAGATTACCCTCCCTGCCAGTGATGGCCTTCACCCATTCCCCTCTCCCCACTCACACACCTTCTCTATTTTCCGTATTATTCACTCATTCACTGGGAAAGAGCATCACTAGTGATGAACACTGGTGGATTCAGACCCTGCCTTAACGGAGTTTATACTCTAGGAAGTGTAGTTCTGTCTTTGAAGCCCCGTCTTCATGAATGCTTTCCTAGCTCTGAGCTAGAAGTAATCTTATCTTTCTTCATGACCCCAAAGCAAGATTCTTGGTTTTCTATTGCATGATCTATCATGTCGCAGCTACTTTGTACATACCTTTTTCCACCAATAGATCCTAAATTTCCTAGTATTTTCATATCATCCTTACAAGTTTAAGTGCTCATTATGTTTGAACTGGATCTTTTTTTTTTTTACTCAAAAAGACATTTTCAACCCTTTAGCTAAGTGCCAGCACTGAGTTAGATCACGGGGCAAAGAATGTGTAGAAATAGCATTGCAAGCAAAAGAGAAACTTGGGAAATGGCCTAGATAGCATGGCAAAGCATTGGGAATGCTTTAAATGATGGAGTAATGGGAAACAAGTCCAGATAGGTAAGTAGGGGGCTGGTGAAAAAGAATTGAGTTTTACAGATGAGGAAAATGAGACACATAGATATTATTTGACCAGCCCAAGTAACAAAGGGATTAGAACCCATGATCATGCCCCGCCCCCACCCTGCCCTGCCCCGTCCAAGCCCAGCACCCTCACATAAGCTCAGACAGTGATTTATGCTGTCATGCCAGTCTGGGGCGATTGGATGGGAAAAGATGAAGATAGAGGTAGAGAGTATCTATTGCATTAATGTCTGTATGGTCAGGCCACATGATACCTCTCTTTGTACTTATCACTGCAACCTGAGCAGAGGCAAGTGAAACAGGAGGCAAGCAATCAAGAAAATTAGGTGTATCGAAGACAGCATTCAGCATTGATCTGTGGCACACTGCAGTGGCCAATCTGAGTCCCTGGTTAGTGCCATATAGACTGGCCTTTGAGCTACACTCTGAAGGAAATACCAAGAGTTGCTAATTCTTCATTCTCTTGGGTCTTTATCTTAAACTCCATAGAATCAATATTTTCAGTGATACCTGGGTTAAAATAATATGCAAAGGTATTGAGCAGATAAGTCATAAAAAACTACACATATCCAATAAACACATAAAATAATTTTCAACCTCTGTAGTAATTAAGAAATATCCCCCAAAAAGGAAAACTCCCTTTTTTTTGGTCTATAAGATTAGCAAAGATTAAAAAGAATAGTAATAACTAATGTTGGCAAGGACATGGGAGAATGGGCTCTCATATAAGAAAAAACTTGGTACAATCTTTTCCCAGAGTAACTTGGTGTGATACATTTCATAAGTCATTAAAAATGGTCATCCTTTGGCCTGGCAATTCCACTTCAAGGAAATTGATTCTAAGGAATTAGAGATGTATACGATGCTGTTTGTTTTTTTGTTTGTTTGTTTTTTTGAGACAGAGTCTCACTCTGTTGCCCAGACTAAAGTGCCATGGCATCAGCCTAGCTCACAGCAACCTCAAACTCCAGGGCTCAAGTAATCCTCCTGCCTTAGCCTCCTGGGTAACTACAGGCATGCGCCACCACGCCCGGCTAATTTTTTCTATATTTTTAGTTGTCTGGTTAATTTCTTTCTATTTTTTAGTAGAGCTGGGGGTCTCTCTCTCTTGCTCAGGCTGGTCTCGAACTCCTGACCTCGAGCGATCCTCCCGCCTCGGCCTCCCAGAGTGGTAGGATTACAGGCGTGAGCCACCACGCCCAGCCTACAATGCTGTTTATTTCAGCATTTATGAATTATGTTTATTTCAGCATTATGAGTGTGAAAAATTAGAAATAACTCATATATCCAACAACAGGGGAGTAGGTACATTATAGTACGGAGATACAATGGTAGAATACTGATGTACCACAGCATTTTTAATATGATGCACAGTGGGAAACGTAGGCCGTACAACAGTACGCATGGTATAAGAGCATTTTTAAGAAACTCATATACTAGCATGTTGAGTAAGTAGGAATCATGGAATATAATCAGAAAGCATCTTTAGTTTTGTATCTTACTATCCCTTTAAATGCCACTGGATAAAAACAAGGGCAGTCCCATGACTATTCCTCTCACTCTTAGGTAATAAAAGTCCTTTTGTCACTTTAAGACACAAACATAGGCTCAATTCAATGTAATAATGAGAATGTCTGGTCCCAGGTTAATCCCAGCTTTATTCAGAGGAGCAGCCACTTCCCCCTTTCACATCCACTTGCTGTGAGATGCCTGTGACATTGAGGAGGGACTGGATCCTTCTCCCCTTCCACAGAAGCCTCTACCTCCCCACCCCTTTGATGGTGGTTTTTCACCACTTCAGGATTGAAGTGGAGGGTGGCTGGGAGGAGAGGTATGAGTTTGAAATGCTTGGACGAACACACATACACACACAGCAGTATCTCTGGTTGTGAGGATTGTGAGTGATTTTTCTTTCTTCAAGATTTTCTGTGATTTCTGCATTGAGTTTGATTTTACTTTCATAATTATAGAAAACGTCAACTTTAAAATTTTATAATGGCAAAGCAAAGTCGGTTTTATTGACATCTGAAATTTCCTGTCTCAACACTGAAGAATTCTCTTGTAAACAAATGTCTACACATTGCTTTTGGCTGGTTGTTTTAGTCATGTCCCTTTGGGTGATAAGGAACATATACTAGTTTACTCAAGTAGGGAGTGGTACTTTATAGTCAAGATACAGTAGGGAATTAAGGCAACACCAGAACCAGCCTTAGCCCTACACAGCCAGTCCTTGGGAACTAGACTGTTGTTCAGAATATAGCCACATTCTGCTGCCAATCAACTGGGCTGGTCGTCACAGGCTTGTGGCTCAGCTTCTCTGTCCTGCTTCTCCCTACTTGCTTCCATTGCCATGGCTGGTTTTCTTCTCGCACCTTTTCTTTCTGCCCCATAGCATTTACCTGTCTGTGACTTTGTTGCCTCATAGTTTCTACTCATGGTACTACTCAACGCTTTCTCACTGTGTGGCTCTGAGCCTCTGTGTCACTTTAGTTCTTCTTACTTGTCATCGTGATTTCAAGACAGGCCAAGAGGAAAGACATGATTAAGTTGTTGCTCACTCTCCAAAATAGAGCACGGCAGCTGAGCAGCATTCTTGCTCCTGTTTAGCTTCTGGGTCAAGCACAAATCTCTGGGTCAGTTGATGAGGGCCAGGAATGCAAAAAATTTTGGATGCCGTAACCCAAAACACAGCAGTTACTCACAACTATAATACTTTGCTGTGAGAGGGATAGAATCCCAACACTACATGGGCTGCCTGTATGCTAGAAAAGTCCATGTCTCTCAAGCAGATCTACTGCCATGCTTAATTCATTACTTCTGTGGCTTAATCAAGTCCTCTTTTTGGATGTTGTTAAAGAGAATAGAGGTGCCAGAATGACTTAAAACAAAACAAAACAAAACAAAAAGGTGGGGTTGAATCAGATATCCAGATTTCTTTTTCTATGCCAGACATTTCTTTATCCCACCTAAAAGAAAACAATGATTTTTGCCAAAAAGGTCAAAGGGATTCAAAGCTAAATAGATAATGACTTCTAAAATCTAAGGTCATTGTTAATAAAGAATAGGCCGCACCCCTATACATATACCAAGTAAACATTCCTTTTCATTTCTACTTTTCTTCTATAAAATGCACCTGGCACTACTGCTTCTCTGTATTGACATTTCTTTTCATTTATCAGAAATGGGTTGATTGTTTACAGACGGAGCTTGATTATTTTGTACCTATTGTTGGTGCACTGAGACACATTCATTTAAAGTACATAATATCCTCCAATGTTACATTTTCATTTGTATTGTGTAACAAAGCTTCATTTAGGCCTGTTCTCCAAAGACCCATTGAGATTTTATGGTAAATTATTTAATACATTATAAAGAATGATCACAAATTCTGTTATTGAAATTGGGAAAGAAGAATTTAGATACT
Organism: Lemur catta; assembly: GCF_020740605.2. Lineage (NCBI taxonomy): Eukaryota > Metazoa > Chordata > Mammalia > Primates > Lemuridae > Lemur > Lemur catta. Next base: position 30,204,633 of record NC_059134.1, read on the forward strand.
AGAATCTGATAGTTAAAATGATAGCACATAATAAGAACATATAGCAATGGTACTACTAGAAAAATATCTTTTATACAAAGTCAAGCTTCTATAAATAAGTTACAGCATTTGGACTAGACACATGCAACGGCAGTGTTAGCATTACTTCTTTTTATCCCAGGTACAGGTTTTGTTATGGAATCATTCTAGGACTGCTTCTCAGGAATATGTTTTGGTAAATAAATATATCTAAAGACAAAACTTAATAAGGTCTTCTGGACAATACCATATGAAAATAATACATGTATTTAAAATAACTGATCAGCACAGAGATCCCACTAATGATAACATTTAATAATACAAGGATTCAAGGAGGAAATGTTAAGTAAAGCTCTTTGGCATGTGATTTCTGATGAGGTGAAGCATTTTGTCAGGTCATTTTGCTTATCAGTAGATGGAGAAAAATAGTTTAAACACCACGCTGATCTTTGTAAGGTAGGTTTCCTAGAAAGGACTTGGAAAAGGCAGCAACCATTTGGGTAAGGGTTACTTCAAGGGTTAACTCTTTTTGAAAATATATTACAAACTATAATCCAAACCAGTGAGCTTTAACTGATGTCAGTATCGAGCTTTCTGTGACCCAGAGAGTGCATCCTGCAGTGGATAATGGTTTTCAAGTCAAGACTTTCCAATGGGAACCCAGAAGCAGTACATTCATGGTGGTGACATTTAGGAAACCTCCAGGCTTTTTTTCAGCATTCTATTGTAGCTGGCTCCCCATTGAACAAACTTCAATGACCCCTATAAAATCCTCTCCCTTAACTAACTACGTGACCTTTTGAGTTGTTTCCCAGAAATGGTGGATGCAGGAGGAAGGAGCTGAGATTCCGAAGGCCCCTGAGCAAGATTCCTGTTGCCAAGAATCACCATCCCCCAGGACCTGCCCCAATGCATGTAGCCCCTGGTGAGATACAGTGTGACCTGCCCCAAGGCACATGTCCCCTCCTTCAAAAGCCTATGATAGTCCTTAGTTGTAGGGACAGATTTGAAGCAGCTTCTCCCATTCTCCTGACAAGGCAATCCTCATTGTCTCAATAATTGATTGGATCTTTGTGTGATAAGTAACTGGACAAACCCCCTTTCGGTGACAACTGCATTGTCCTAAAGCAAAGACTGAGTAGCTATTCACGATCTCTCTTTCTTTCCTCCAGCTTGCATATTTGATCAGCGTGTGGGTGGGGTGTGAGGGTGGGATGAGGAGAGTCTCATATTGCAACACGAAATTCCTTAAGGTTAAAGCTAATTCCAGAATGTTGGATTTGAGTTCGTTTCCTAACACTTTTAAAATTGTATAATACAGAGGGTGAGTTAAGTTGAATATGATAATTGTGGATTTTAATTATAGTGTGAGGAATGAAAGTAATGTAGTCTGTGACCTTTTTTCTTGGACATAGAAGGCATCCATAGGAGCATCACTTTCCTTTAACCTTGTGAAATAGCATAGACTCTTTCTTGTCTTCTCCTGGCAGGACATGTTCTAAGTAAGAATAAGCATTAAATTGCCTGAATATGAGGGAAAAAACCATGCTCTGCCTTTTTCTTAGTGAAAATGAAGGAGGAATCCGCTAGGTATTCATGTGTATAGTTCTGTCTTGTTACCTAACTCTATGTAACTGACAGTACAGAGGATGTAGCCAGAATTTAGGATATAGTTTCCTTTGGAAAGAAGCCATGAATAATATTAATATAATAAACAAATCTAAGATGTTGAGATCATACACTTTATGCATCAGAACCTTTTTGGCTGTAACCTGCCTTGGCGTGTTAGTAACAGCGTTCAAGAGGCATATGAGGCCCACTCTGCAGCTCCGAGCAGCTTCCTTGCACTTGTAGAATCCTAACACTCAACTTGCATTAAGCCTTGTCCTACAAGGTTCAGTGGACAGTGTCTGAGTATCTGTATAAAGAGGAATGACAGGGATGCAAAAGCTAAAAACTCATTTTTCATTCTCTTCTATTCATTTGTTGGGTTATTCTACAAATACTTATTCACGGCTTGCTGTGTGTTCAGGAATTCTCATACTTGACTTAGGGACTGACACCCCAGAGAAGAGAATACCAGCATCGAGAAAAGTGCAGAGACTCAGCAGAGGAGGTTTATTCTAGGCAGGTGTTGAATGATTCAGGCCCTAGAAAATAATCTGGAAATAACTGTTCTCACTCTACGAACTTTATCACTCTGGAGCTCTGAGCTAGGCAGGACCCTAGTTCTTTCACTCACCACTTTACAACCTCTGGTAAGTTTTTCCATCTTTTGTGGTTTCAGTTCCTTTTACTGTCAAATGAGTATAGTACCTACCTCACTGGGTTCCTATGGTGATGAAATGAGATAAGCTATGTGGAAGCAGCCAGTGAGGTAGCTGTCACATAGTGTGTTTAATAGTTAACTCCAGGCCCACTTTCTTCTTCAGGGAAGAATGTGTCTTTATAGTGTGCAAGTTCCCATCATGGTTATCTTCTGAAGTTAGACTGGAAACTGGGTTTAAAATAAAAGTATAGGCTCTTCATGGATGTTGGAATAGTATGCCTTATTCAAGTTTGGAAGAGTATGTGTCTTTGGACGTTTTAATAAAATGTGTGCAGTATTCTTAGCAATCGTGTGGTCCAGACTGTGGCACCAGCCAGTGCATTCAGTGCAGTGTGAGAGCCCAGTGGCTGGCAGTGAGCCTTTCCTGGTGCCTCCTCTTGTCTTGAGTGTGCCACCTAAACTGTGCTCGTGAACATCTGCACTGCAGAGTTTGACTTCCTCATAATGCAGCTGTTGATTTAAGTGCAACACGGAGATCCAGGATTGGATTGTTGGGCCCAAGCCAAATGGTTGATGCTTTTGAGGTTTTTAACAGGAAAAAAAAAACTAAGGATGATTCTCTTTGCTACCAAAACCTCTTTTGTGTTGAGGGTGATGATACATTACCCCCAACTCTCCCTCCACCATTTTACCACCCATCCTGCCCATTCCACAGGTCACAGTGACAGTGCTTATTTTGTGCCAGGCATAGATGTATGGGCCTGACATGCATTAACTCCAGTAATCCTCACAGAAGCTCCAGGAGATACTGTTACTCTTATTCTCACTTTGTAGATGAGTAAACTGAGGCACTCACTGAAAGATTAAAATCATACAGTTAATAAAGATGAGGGGCAGCATTCATACCAGTCTGGTTTTAATTTAGCCTCTCAGTATTTTAATTTCTTCATTGCTAAAATAGGAATAATATTAGGAACAAGGAATAGGAATAAGGGTTCTTACGAAGGTTAAATTAGTTAATATGGGCTGGGCTCAATGGCTCACGCCTACAATCCCAGCACTTTGGGAGGCTGAGGCAGGAGGATCGGTTGAGGCCAGGAGTTTGAGACCAGCCTGGGCAACAATAGCGAGATGAGGTGTCTAAAAAAATCCTCTGGGTGTGGTGGCACACACCTGTGGTCCTTGCTCCTTGGGAGGATCATTTGAGCCACCGTACTCAGGCCTGGGCATCAGAGCCAGATGCCATATCAAATAAATCAATAAATTAGTTATTATATGTAACCATGCCTGGCCCTGGGCAGGCACTGTGTAACTGTTAGCTATGATTAGCTTTCCAGTGTTATTCTTATGGAAAAATTACCCTTTATATACATGATTTTAATTTGTGTGCAGGATCAAATCTCACACTTATCTCAAATATCGACTGAGTTACTTCACAATGACGGCAGAATAAGTTTGTAGAATTCATTCATTACCCCCCAAATTGAACAAATATGTATTGATCAACTGTGAGTCAGGGATTATGCTAGGCCCTGGGGATGCCAACATGAATGAGACACAGTACCTGTCCTCAAGGAGCTGACAGCCTGGCTGCAGAGCTGGAGGTGACACTGGGTGATTTCTTAGCTGGTTCCCATAAAAGGTATAAGGGGATTCAAAAAGAAATAAGATAAATCTAGGAAGACGAAAGAGCTCTGATGGCTACCAAGTTTAAGATTGACACTTAAATTCTAAGTCTGACCTCAGAGTGGACAGCTAGTCTTCTCAATAGCACTTTCTGTAGGGTGACTATTGGTAAAGGGTGACTCACTGTGGTCTGAACCAGTGTGGGAATTACACATCCTTATTGTTACTTAGATAACTTATTTTTTCCTTCTGTTGTGACTTTGTGCCGTGTGAAAATAAACATCCAGGAAGGCTATTACGGTCAATTTAAAAAAATATAGAAAAGGTTGTCATTTATCCCAGAGTGGGCAGTCTCAATCACAGCCATTCAAGGAGTTTAAATGGGCTTCATTATCTAGCTTGGCTGGATGCTGGTGCCATGATTTTGTTGCCCCTCTTTGAGTCCTGAGGGTTTGTTGTTGCTGGTGGTGGTTGCTTTAGTTACCACTTTTCCCTATCTGAGCTGCCCTTACTCCAGACTTCCCTCTGGGTGGTTTAACTTTCCCCGTATGAAAAGAACACGTTTTTCAATATACTTGCTTGCTTTTCTAATCCCTGCCCCTCCCTGAGTCTTGGCTGTGGGCTGAGCCAAAGAACAAGCTCTGATGTCAGGGGCAAGGGCTCTCAAATAACAATCTTTCAAGGAGAGCCACAGGGAGAAGAGAGACCAGGCTCTGGATGATGATAAAGCTGCTGGTGCAGCCACTGAACCTCAGAGCTTTTGCTTCCTTTGCTCTGCCTGTTTCTGCATGAGAACTCCGGTAGCTGTTCTGAGCTTTCCCTAGGGGTTGAGCGATAAGAAATCTGTACCTGGAGGTATCACCTTTCTGCAGCAGGAAAACAAAGGGCAACACTTTTCCTAAGGTGGTGAGTCTCCCCCGGGGCTTCAGGGTTTTGGGAAGGTTCTTGCTTGGACCTACCGATCCATTCTCCATTATGACATTGGACCCGTGGTTAAGCTGAGGGGGTACGGTTCCTGTCCCGTGCCCTCCATATGTGCTTTTCCTTGTATTGTGGTTGCTGGGTGATAGGAAACAAAAATATGTTTGAATTCCTATGTGGGAGGAAAACTTGAATGCTGCTTTTGATCTGTAAACCAATCGACAAATTCACTTTGACAGAATTCGGGGTAACTGAAAAATTCATTCTGGGGTTCACTGATGACTGAACCTGTATTTGGGGACTATTTGGCAAGAGGTCCTTGAAGCCTAGAGTAGAGGATTGATAGGGATCAGGTGGCTTAGCCGCCTGGAAGGCAGAGCAAGGTGTAACAAGAAGGTCAAGAACAAGGTCAGCTGTCAAAGAAAAATGATATGTGTGCAGAAGCCAAAGAAGTAAGAAAAGGGGAGGAAAAATGCCAGCGAGGAGATTAAAAAAAGAGGTGAGAACAGTGAAAAGAAAAATTAATGCCTTTGGCAAGAGGTGCTAATAAGGGGAACTATTTTGAGAAATATTTGAGATTTTTCTGACAAGAAAATGGAAGCTATAAATTCCTGTTTTCTGTCTTAGGGAAACTGCTTTCAAAACTTGTATAACTGATCTCTCTGTAATCATATTTGAATTATCATTACCACCTGTTTAATTGGCAGAAGTCATTGTAGGTTTATATCAATTGCATTGTTTATGAGTGGGGTTAGTAATTCCTATAAGCCAATGAGGCAGACGGTTAGGAGAACATGGGCTTTCGAATCAGAGACTGTAGAATCACAGGTGTGAGTTCACATCTCAGTTCAATAACTCCAGCCTGTCGAACTTCCACATCCTCCCTGTAAGTGAGGACACCAATGTCTTTGGAGTGTCCTGGTGAGGATTGGCAATAATGACTGAAAAATCCTGAGAGATAGCTCAATACGTATCATCTGCTGTTTTTATTTTTTATTTTTTTATTGATATTATTTCACCTGACTGTACTGATACCTAAGGCTCGGCACTTGTCCCCAAGGCCGCATCAGAAGAACAAGTGGTTGAGGAGAAGGAAACAGAAATTTATTACTTTGCCAGAAAAGGAGGAAAAATGGGCAGAAATACTGTCTCAAAATCCAAATTCCTATACATAAGGAGAAATGCAGAGCTTTTAAAGGTAGGGCCCTCAGTTCTAGGCTATTGTTAAGGATTCCAATGATTCCAATTGTCCCATCTCTGCAGCAGACAAAGCTGGGGACCTCCGCCCACCTGGGGGGCCCACCCAGACCTTCCCCAGACCTTCCCCAGCCCGGTGCCTGGCCTGGGATGGAGCCACAGTTCAGCTGAGCTATCTCCAGTAACACAAAGGACAAAAGACACTCCCCTGCCCCTCCTGACCATGAGACAGGGATTGCAGGCCTCAGTTCTCAAAAAGACTGGGGGAAGTTTTAAACAGACAGAAAACATCTTTTGCCGTTTCCCCCCACCCAGGCCATTCCCTGTGTTACAGTAGGGAGCTTGACCAGATTGTGTCATGAGGCCCTTTTCAGCTTTATAAGATTTCTCAATGATTTAAATGTGACATGGGAATGTTGAGGTTTATTTTGACCATAGATTTTAGACCAGAAGATATCTTCAAGATAACCTCATCCATATCCATTTTTTTGTTGTATGATAATAAATGACCCCAAAACTTAAAGGCTTAAAACAACTTCTGTTTTTTACCTTGCAATTCTGTGGGGTAGCCATTTGGCCTGGACTCAGCTGGGTGGTTTGCCTGGGTTCACTCATTTGGCTCTGCTAGTCTGACAGCTTGACTGGGCCCCACATGTCGGGCTGTTGGTGGTGGCTCTCAGCAGGGCCTCTCTCTGTGTGTGATCTCCTCCTCAGGGGACAAGCCCTGGCTTCTCTATGTAGAAGTCTCAAGGTCCCAAGAGGAGACAGCAGAAGCTGCAAAATCTCTTGAGGCCTGGGCTCAGAAGTCTGTATTTCACTTCTACCACATTTTATTCGCATAACTAAACAAGCACAAGGCCAGCCCAGATTCCAGGGTGGGGAAAGAATGGCAAAGTCACACAGCCAAGGAGTGACCTTCAGGGATGAGAGGAATTGTGGAGACCTTCTTTGCAAACAATCTACCCAATCTCTATTCCTCTCTTACAAATGGGGAAAATAAAGCCAAGAAAGTTATATAGTTGACCAAGATCACTCAGCTAGAACCTGACCCTAGTCCTGTGTTCTTTCTGCTGTCCGATGGTAACTTGAGATCGGGCCAGGATTTTGTTAGCAGGGAGCAGATAAGTGAGGCTGAAAAATGGGAGATAAAGAGACAGCTATCATTTACTGAGCACATTCTAAGTGGTTAGTGCATAATTAATTAGTCATGGAAATAAAGGTGAGCACAGAGGCTTGCTCAGAACAAAGACAAAGAAAAGTGACTAGGAAGGGTCAGCCAGGGCACGGTTGGGGAAGACAAGAGGAGGGGGAGCTGGGAGTCGGAACTCAAGGCTGGAAAATAAAGGAAAAATAAACATAACTCAGGAGGAGGAATTTAAGAGCAGTGGCGTGTTCAGGAAGTGCTAGGATGGAAGCCAAGGGGGCACTGGGCAGACTAAGATTCATGTGAATGAAGAGAGGGCATTTTGACTTGGAGGGAGAGGGCTGGGCCTGCAGCCCAGCAAGAAAAGACCTGATTTAATTTAGTCAAGTCAATCAGCCTGAGGGTAAAACAAATTAGAAGTGTAGACAACAGTCCCTTGTGATATGTTGCGGCAAGCTGGACTAATTAAGCAGAGAAGCTGTGTACTAGTAATTTGCCTATATGTATGTCATTTGCACCCCTGAGGTTCTTCTCATTGGCGTAGACTGTGCACCCTAATTGGCTGCCGAGACTGTAACAAAGCATCATAGATGAGGAAGAGCTTCGTGCAGGCTGATTGTGAACTTGGTTAAATTCCACTTACAAACAAATGTTATCTTTGTCAAACTGAGACCAGCTGAGATATAAAATACTGTCCTCAAGTTTCACACATCATTGTGCCCCTGCTTTATGTCCATAATTTTTTCTTACTTGCTAATGTTGAGTTTATTTGATATTTTACTTTTTTAAGTAAACAAGTCTAAACCACTGGTTTTACAGTTATTACAATTGTTCGTGTTCCTTTTAGTATAAGAAGCTCAGTCAACTGTTGTAAATTTATGTTTTATACTATAATTTACATTTTATACTATACTATAGTATTTTACAGGGCTCTTGGGTGTGTAGGGTTAAGAAAGTGAGTTACAGGTACCCACAGAGTTTAGACTTTTATGTCATTCATAGTTTCCCTTCCTGGGTCACCCATACATCAAAGGCCAGAACTATTTCTGTTTTACTTCCTCGAGAATATTTAATAGTAAACACAGTGCCATTATTGACCACCTAAAGCTTGAATTTTCTGGCTCTTGACTGTACATGTTTGTCTACTTTCCTAACAACCAGGATCATCTTTGAAATATTTCTGCTTTAAAAGCTTGTGAATTTCTTCAAAATCTTCTTGTATCTATGAATTTCATTTCTCATTGTCTTCAGGAAATAAATATTAACATAAACATAACTACAGATTATTTATGTTTTTACCTACTTTTGTCCTAGCCAGAATGAGATTTATATGGCCCAACATTCAAAATTTAATCAAAATAAAAGTCAAAAACCTGGGCAAAATATTTAAAACAAATAAGAAAAATAATGAACTAATATTTTCTCTTAAATATGTCTCCTTCTAATGAAAAACTCTGAGGCACTGATTTATAAATTGGCAAAACATACAATAGCCAAACCACAAAATAGACATGGAAAAATGTTGAAACCTTACTACCTATCAAAGGAATGTAGCATATTTTATTAAAGAAAACAGAAATTCTTAGAAAGAAAAAATTGCTGGCATTATAAATAGTGCCATCAAAATATTAAATTATAAAGACAAAAATACTGGTAATAATAATACCTAGTCTTCCAAGGATGTCTAATGTCCTTGTACATTGCTGGGATGAGTGCTGTTGGTACAGCCACTGTGGTAGTATGTATAATCACAGAAATGTTTTGACTCTTTGACCCAATCATTGTATTTTGGCGTCTGACAGAAACACTATGAAAACAGAAAATTGCACATGATGTTTATCACACAGTATTTATAAGGGAAAATCTCAATGTCCTTCACCAGGGGGATAATAAATAAATTATGGAAAACATACTAACTTAAATATTATGCAATTTAATGATTGTTCTGAAGATGAGTAATGTTAAAGGTGTCACTGATATAAAGTTTGGGGTTTTAAAAATTACATATGCACAGTCTCTTTGAGTGGCATCTTCTATTCACTTATATAAATCAAAAGTCTAGGAATCTTCTTTGAAATGTCTCTTCCCCTAACCCCGCAAAGGCACTCCATCACTTGGGGGGTCAATTTTCCCCCCAAGCCTCTCTGAACACTTTCCACTTTCCTTAAGCTTCACCACCACCATCCTGGACCAAGGAGACGTCTTTCTGTCTTAGACCCTATAAATACCCTAACTAGTCTCCAGTAGTCTCCTGTCTCCCACTGGAATCTATTCTCCGCCTGCAGCTAGGATGATCTTTTAAAAATGCAAATCCTATGTGTCACACCCCTGCTAAGCCATCCATGCTTAGGACCTTGCTTAGGACTGAACACCAAACTGCTTAACCTGCTCCTAATGCGGCATGACCCCACTGCCTCTGTCCTCTCTCCTTTCTCCTTGGGTGAGTCTTCCTCTCCATCTCCACTCTCCAGCAGTGCAAGCCTCATTTCTTTCCTTGTTTCTTCCCTTGGGGCACTTCTTGCTCTACCGTGGCTACTCCTCTGCCGAGAAAGCTCTCTCCCAGACACTCCTTCCCCCACTACTCCTTTCATCCTGCATCTTTCCAGCCCAGTCATCTTCTCAGGGAAATCTTTGCTGTTGCTTCGGCCTGCGGGGGGGTAGGGGGGGAGGTCCCTTGTTATGTACCCTCATAGCAGGCATTTACTTTTTTATTGTTTGCACCTGTGCACAAACATTCCCAGTGCCGCGGAATTTAAATCCCATGAGGGCAAGGACTTGACTTTTTCGGGGCTCTTTGCCCAGCGTTCAGACATGCATTGAATGAATAACTCGTGTCTACTACTATGTGTTCCCTTACATTTGTATCACTGTTGGATTCATCTTTCTCTCTCCCACTAGGCTATAAGATCTCTGGGGTGTGAGCCTTCTCTGCTCTGCTGGCCATGCTGTCCCAGCATCTGCACCACAGGAGGCCTTTCACAGAGGTGTACTGAACATTGTGTCATAGTCACGTGAAAACGCAGAGGAGAAATCACGCCAAAAGGGCAACAGTGACAGTGTTAGGATTATGACAATATGACAGATTTTTTCCCCCTCTTTCTCCAAAAAAAATTTAATGGAAAAATGACAATATAAATACAAATTCACAATTAAAGAAGAAATAACCACATATTGTACATATTGAATAATTAAAAAGCTAAAATTGAACATAATAAAATAAAGCTAAAAATAGATATGATACCTATAATTATTCTTCTCTAAAAGATCAGGTAGTTTCATTTTTTCCTTTAGTGTGTCCCAAATGAGGGATCATTTTTACATAGCAATAACAGACTCAATGTTGTACTTTGTTTTTCCTGCTTCATGTTGTGTCACATGTATTTCCCAGAAATCTGCCTTGCCTGCATCATTTTTAGCAATTTCATGATGCTTAGTGAAATCAGTGTGCTTGGGGTGGGATTATTGCTTTAAGATGTATTTCCTGGAGTAGAATTCAAAGTGTATGAGTACTTGCAGGGAAATACAGGCTTCTGGCTTCATTTGCCAGAAAGTGGAAAAGGAACAGGCAGTGATAGATATGTGTCCAAGTGTGGAACGAGTGCTTGAGGTGGGATTAAGTGAAGTATGATTATTTTTAAAAGACAGTCAATGTTACATCAAGCCTATAGGGAAAAAAAGTTATGTTCACGTAGGATGTTCCTAAGTCAGGTAGCTTGACTGTCTTCTGAAAGGAGATGGACCTGTTGAGAAGTAGAGGAGGGTGGTGCTGGTTTTTGGAGAACCTGCAATTAGGGAGGGTAGCGAGGAAGTGGAGGTTGTGTACAAAAGTGAGACATTAGCAGGTAGGTGTTAATAAATTGGAGGCAGCCAGTCTTGGTTAGAAGCAGATACTTAGGGTCTCTCAGTCTGTTCTGTTAGTAATGGAAGTAGCAATAGAGAAGAGACAGGAGTGACCAGGTGTCAGAGGGTGGCAATTGCAAAAGAGGAGGCACCAGTGCAGATTCTCCAGGCTGAACATAATGACTGCTGCCTAATGCTTTTCCAAAGCAAGTCTGGGCAGGGTGACCTCTGGCTTCTTTCTTGAGTATTTTCATAAAATGGCAGTATCATAGCCTCAAGCAGGAGGCTGAGTTACCGCCATCTCAGTTCATTGCCTTTAACTCCAAATTTGCCGGTCTGCAGACATCTTGTTTACAACCTTCTTAGTAAAGACCCTAACACTTGTGCTTTCCAGCAGACCCAGGATAAAGAGTGAAGCTGCTGAGTCACATGAACTACTTCCCCAAACAGCAGAAATTCCAAGATTGGAACTCAGCAACATGCTTAACTTTTTCATCAGCTATGCAAAACCAGCCACTTTATTATTAGCCTTTTGATCAAGTTCTTCAGATTCCCCTTTCTGCTCATTTTGCCTCAGTCCAGGGACATCTCCCTCTGGATTAGGCACCTCAGATTTCCAAACAGCTTGAATAGGACAAAATGATCTGCTTTGGGAAAAAAATAAATAGATCACAACAATGAGTGATTTAATTAAGGACTTAGAGCAGCATTTTCATTTGAAAGAGGACGAAGCAGGAAAGGGCAGGAGAGAAGAAAAAAAGAAATAATGATAGAATTTGAGGCCTGGTATGCTGAAGTTGTGGGGCGGACACATTTGTGGTCTGCATGTTCATCTCAAATCGTAATTATCCTTTACTACCTTTGCATTAGCCCTGTGCTCAGTCATGGGGCTTTTGTGTTTTTGTGTTTAAAGAATTCCATTATTTAAGACCATTATATTCAATAATTTTTTTCTGCATGTTAGCTTTTATCTTTGACTACTGCATGGACAAGTCAGGACCCTATTCGTTACATTCACTGTTGAATCCCCGCAGCCTACATGGGGCCTCAATAAACATTTAATTAATTAAGATTGCTCAATAAACATTTAATGCATTAACAAATGAATGAATGAGTAATCAGAACTAGAATATTCTAGTCTCTGCATGTCATTAGAACATCTATCATTCGATTACATTACTAGGACAGGTTTTAGCACATTGCTCAATTCAGGTTGTCTTTATTGACTTGGTGATTATTTTAATTACTGGCAAAAACTTTTAAATTGTCATCATAATTTGAAGAATACACCTAAAATATATAGACAGTGGTGGAAAGGAAAATCTGACTAGAGTCAATGTTTTTCTAGACTTAGAGTTCGTGCTGCTCCTCCATTAGGTAAAGTTTTGTCCATCACATGAATTTGTACCATGCAAATGAATTTAAAGGGTACATTGATATTTTTATTTTATTTCAGCAAACTTCAGAAGACAAAGAGGGATATCAGATGGCTTCAAGGAGTGACTGGTGAATGGTTTGAAGAAATTCAAAGAAAAAAGTTTTGCAATGAAACAGATGTTAGCCAGATGTTAAAACAACCACTTACATATAGGCTAAGGAAGGAGATGGCAAAAAATGGTAAGAAAATAATTTTTAATTAAATTTTCTTTTCTTTTCCTGTGGCATATATTGTAGGTAACAGCTCAGTGGATCTTCAATTTAACAAATCCAGATTTAGAACTATTTTAAGGTCATAAGTCACAAAAGTTTTACAACATACACTAAAAAAAGTGAACTGAAATTTTACTGTAATGTCAGGGGTGCAGAGTTGTTTTTGGAATCAGGCAAGATGGCATAGTGGTTGGGAACACAGCCATTGATGTTAAAAAAAAAAAAAAAAGCCTGGATTCAGTTCTCCATTCTCTCTATCCATGTGATCTACCCAAGTTATTCATTCTCTATAAACCTCAATTTTATCATCTTTAAATGGGTATAATACCTACCTCATAAGATGGTTGTAAGAATCAAGTAAAATTATGTGTATAAAGTATTAAGCTGGAATACAGTAAACAAATAAATGGGATGATGATGAAGAAGGGGGAGGAAGCAGAGAAGGGGTGGGTTGGGGGAGGGGAGAATCAGAGGAGGCTGGAGGAAGGCGGAGGGAAGGTAAGCAGAGGGGCTGTCCCCCTTGTGATACTTTGTTAAACTCCATAAATGAGTTCTAATAAACATCTTCTATGTACGTTCTGACCATGTAATCACCGCCATGTACTTAACTTCACCAATCAATTATTTTTTTCATCTGTAAAGGAAGATACTAAAACCTGCTTTCACAGGACTGTCGTGAAAATGCATTAGAAACTATAAAGTACTAAAATAGTATAAAGTATCTTTTTACTGATACAGAGTCACACTGATTGCTCTTGCATATGTTACTAACATTAGTAACATCTTAAAACATGTAATACTATTTCTAAACTTATATGGATAATATCTTGTAACTCCCATAATAAACAAATCTATCTAAAAAGACAGTTTATTTTTAGATCAGCCTCATATATACCATGGGGACTTTTACCTTATCCTAAATTCTTCTAATATTTATAAAGTCAGGATGTCCAAAAGTGTTAAGGTATTATGGACTTTGTATATATTAATGTTGCCTTTGAGTTTTTAATACTCAAGTATAAAACTGTATATTATACATAAAAAGGTTGACTATCCCTTATCTGAAATTCTTGTAGATTTTGGCTCTTTTTGGATTCTGAAATATTTACATTATATATACTTACCAATTGAGTATCCCAAATCTGAAAATTCGAAATCTGAAATGCTCCAGTGAGCATTTCCATTGAGCATCATGTTGATGCTTAAAAAATTTTGGAGCTCTACAGATTTTGAATTTTTGGATTTGGGTTGCTCAACCTGTAAATGTTACATGCAAACACATATATAAAACCATATATGTAGCCAATACAAATGCACAGAGATAGATTTTGGAAAGGAATAAGAAACAGCCTAAATGGCTTAATTTTCTTTCCCTTTACTTTCTTTGACCTAAAAGTTATATAGTGGTACCTATCGCCATGATTTCTGAAGGACAGAGTGATCAAGCAACATGAGAACTGGATGGGGTCCCTGACTTCCGAGCTTGGGTTTGGGACAGCCATGGGAAGACAAGTTGAAAAGACTGACACAGCTAGAGTGAGAGGAGGGACATTGTACAGAGCTTTGAGCCACAGTACGTACTTAAAGACTCCCTACTATAATACTTGGGAGAATTTCTCTACCCAGCAGAACATCGGAGGCAAAGGACTCTGAGAGAAGGCTCTGACTCCCCTTAAATCCTGAGGTCTTGATGTGAGGATGCCTACTCCGTTTCTAGACTGCATGCAGCGAGAGAGGGAAAAAAGAGCGAAGGCTTCATTCTTTCAGCTGTATTTCCTTGGAAATATTTTAATGATGCAAAATTTTTATAATTTTTTTTTAGATCCAGTAGAATTACAAACATCAAGATCTAAAAATTTAACTAATCAAAAAAAAACATCTGTTCCTTCACGGCTGAACTTCAGATCATCATTCGCTTCCCTCTTCTCATTCAGGAAATCTGGAAAGGAGACTTTAAAGCTTCAATCACAGGGACAGAAAGGGTGAGTTAAACTCAGATCATGTGACACCCTACTAGTTAGCTGATCAGAGGCCAGCAGCCTGCTTTGTGTCCAGAATGTTTAATGTTTGTTCTTAGAATTTCAATTCAGATAGTAACAAAGGAAACAGGACTTAGCTCACACAATGACAAAATTCTTATGAAACCGTGCAACTTGGCTCACCTAAAATCCAACTTCTAACGAACTGCCAGGGTGGTGCATTTGGTGAATGATGGGTTAAACATTGGAAAATTGACAGTTTTTCCACTGTTCCAAGAGCCTGGTCTATGTCTTGGCCAGGAAGAGATAACTAAATCAAAACTACTTCTCCTTTAGGGTGTATGTGTGTCCTGGTCATAACCAGAGTTGGGGTATAAAGACTAGATAAGAGTAAATATGAGATGAGCAAAGGAAGTAGAGAAAATAGAATTTTAAAACAGAGAAGGAAATGTATTGCTGCTACTAGAAATATTGAGGGCAGCTGTTCCCTTGTGGTTGCTCAGAATTTAAATATAAGGTGAGAAGAGGAGAAGCTTTTGGAGCAGTGAAGACATAGTTCCAGATGGTTCCTGGTTTAGAACTGTATAAATCAGTTCACTTGACTCATTGTGTTATTGGCTTGTTTTGTGAAAAACAAGCAAGGCTGTGCTTATGTGCAATTGAGCTGACTGCTGAATATTTTGGGCACGTCTTCCTGGTTGCAAAGCTTCCCACCCTCTTAAGGTGTTGGCTTGGCACGTGATGTGTTCCGTGTGCCGTCAGGTTTAAGAGTGCATTGCAGCGCTAAATAAAAGGTGTTGGAGGTCACTGTCACTGAAAAACAAGAGCCAGCAAGCAGCTGGTGGGGCGTGTGATGAGGCTCTGGGACTTAGCAAAGCACTGTCCTCCCCTCTTGGGTGGATGGAAGGTTTTTTACTTCCAGCTTTCACCTGAGGTTGTTTTTGTCTGATGAAATAATGAAGAGCTGAACAAAATGTAGATTTATGTGACTGTCTCTACTAGAGTCACTTTGCAAGGAAATACTCTTCAAATAGGTGAGTTGCTTTTCTTTGTAAAAAATGTTTGAGACGCCAGTGATTCTCTCGTTTGGGGGATTTAAAATTGAGTAGTATTTCTTGCACGGGAAATACTTCTTTTAAGGAGAAAAGAAATATTCCTAATGTGTGGTGTAGCTAGGATTTGAGATATAATTTGTATTTTAGATGATTTTCTTTGTGGCAGAGTATTGTGTAGCTCAACAATCTAACATTAATAAACCGGAAAAAGTTGAGGAACCTGTTAATTGTATGGGCAAGTTATTTCCAAGCTCATATTGCAAGTTACGGCAAAAGTGGATCAAAGTAGATAAACAATCTATAATCTTCATTCTGGGTGTCCTGTATTTTGGTTATAAACCAAATTGAAAAAAAAATTGAGCTCTTGCAAAATTCTGTTTAGATAATGTCATTCTTAGATACCAAAATGACTTGTAGCTCTTTTAACCAGACGAACTGAAACTTAGACACAGCAGGCAGAAACAAAACACATTCCATCGTTTAAGTATACGTGTATGTTTAGCAGTTTTCAGAATTTGTCATCTTTAAATACATTTTACTTTCAAAACATAAGTGGGAATATTTAACATTTAACATTATCATTGACATTGATAAATATTTATTAATTCTGCTGGTATGGAATATAATAAAGGCACTGTGTTTTGCTCCTAAGAAGTGTCAGAAGATAAAATTTAAAATCATGTCCTTTTTGATTTTTAAATTTGAATGTGACCTAAATGTTTGGATATAAATCCTAAATGTGAAGGAAGAAGTATTTTTTCAAAGGGGAGTGTTCTACTCTGGCGAGTGATATAAATTGTGTAGCATACATTCTGAGGGGCTCTTTAATCTCAGGTAGAACCTAACTTTCTTTGGCAGTTCTGATCCTCTAAAATACAAAATCAACCTTCAAAATACAGACTCTGATTCAGGAGCTCCTCCTTGCCTATGAGCACACCAGGAAGGACTGACAAAGGGCCCGGAAAGCACAGTCATGCTGGGCCAGGCAGCAGTCAGGTTTCTACTTGCTGAAGCCATCAAGGGCCTGACTTTGTTACACTTGGTGCTCTGGATAACAAGTCAGCAAAGCAGTTTAGAGGATCTTCTGCAAATCAGGGACAAAGAACCAACAGAAGGCAAAAGATAGCCTTCTGTTCAGCCCTAAAAAACTTGCTTATCAGAGAAATTTCTTTTTCTCTTTTAAGCTTTACTTTTAACTGAGAAATGACACCTGGGGTAATGGGAAACCGTCCCCAGAAGACAATGGACTTCATTATTTCGCCAGATACACTCATTCACTTTAAGGCCCAGCCAATAAAAGTATATGGTACCTTGAAGCTTTGATTTCTTGATATAGGTAGATAAGAAACCATAGGAACATCACTTCATGAATGTATAAAAAGGCAAAAAGGCTTATTACCATTCCTGCTTCAAATATGATTTGTTCCTCCTCCCAAACGTATACATTTCCCAAATTATTTCATTATGATTTTAACCCTATTCGTAAATGGTTGACCCCACCCCAACCCTAAGAAAAAAGAAAAATATTTCCCATTCATGTTTTAATTTTTTTATTGTTAGCCAATAAATTCTAGAAAAGTATACGTATGTTGCGTGTAGCTTTCTCGCAACATTTTCCTGTAAGTCATGTTTCCACATGTCTCGTTATGGGGTATCTATGCAGGTAACATGTGGTGCTCAGCTCCCATCACAGAATTTCAGCAACTCCATCATCATGTAAAGTCCTTCCACAGACTTCAGTGGATATCCAATACTTCGTGTCATGAACTTATAAATGCAGTCTTCCTGGCTGCCAGGGAGCATCTACAGTTGTTCCTTTCTTGTTCCAGACCCCCAGTTATTCCAGTAGTGCCCTCCCCACCATGTATAGGTGATGTGTATTATCCTTGGGTTGCAAAGAGCTTTGGTGGATCCACCTAGCTGCTCTTCAGACGTGCCCAAATTTGCCTGTTCCATAGGGCGTACACAGCTTAGGCAGTATAGCTGCAACCTCCGGGTTACATAAGCAAAAAGGCAAAATTTAATTTGGAAAATTAAAAAGGCAGATCATATTTTTTTTCCTGGATAGATTCTCTCTCCCCGCCTCCCCCATCCCTCCAGATGTCCTACTGTGTATTCTTCCTCTTTTCCAGTTGAGTGCCTATATCTGAGCTGGAAGACACAGGACTCTAAGGCACTTAGACTGAAGAAGTCAGAGTAAGCAAGATCCTTCTTTAGAAAAGCTCCTTCTGTGGTCCCAGGTGTGGTGTCCACAGATGAAACAGCAGGGCTGTGGTGGCCAGAGGGAGCAGCAAGACAAAGGGAGTGGTTTGAGTTTTATCCTGGGTGGCCAGTGGTTCCCAGTTGATCTAGTTATAGAATCTCATCAGCAATTTAAAAATAATGACAGATAATTAGGCCCCAACATTGTCATTCTGATTCAGAAGGTCTGAAGTAGGGTGCAGGGAGCTTTATATATTTGTTTTTAATTCTCCAGGATATTTGGATGCTCGTGCAGGTTTGAGAACCACTGCAGTTTAGCTTATTCCCACTACGGTAAGGGCTGTCAGAATTCCTGGCGTGGGTGATGGTAGCCAAGACGATACTCCCTTTCATTTATTTATTAAGCTTTCACTAATATCAAAGTCCTACTCTGGATCAGACACTGTGGTTAGTACTAGAGATAAAACAGTGAAATTTATAAAATAAAGAAGAAAAATAGTGAAATTAAATCTAAGTCCCTGCCTGGAGGACTTTGTAATCTAGTAGGGAACACCAGATTGCTGCATACGGTCAGGCAGGAGGTAACATTACAGAATTCTAGGAAGTGCCAGTTACATCATGACTGTCATTGTATGTGTTATGCCAGTTTCTGGCAAATGACAGTAAAAGGTCTTGAGGAAGGGATGCCCTTCAGAATGGACACAGGGATCCCATGGGGCATAGCTGCAACCTGGGTAACCACTGGGTACACAGATGATTGTGGTCTAATGAGGTGAGTGCTGTGGTAATGCATGATACTCCTGCCAGGAGAACACGTAGGAGAAGCACTTAACTCACACTAGAGGATCCAGAGGCCTTCCTGGAAGGGAAGGGCCAATTTTTGAAGGACAAATAGGACTGAGCCGGGCAATTAAGGGTCTAGAGGCTGCACCTGGCAAAATGAATGGCACAACCAAAGGTGCAGAGACTGGAGCAAACAGGAATTCACGGAGGTCCCTGGGGTTCAGTGACCCAGTGAAGGTGAGGACTGATAAGATGGAGCAGGAGAGGTTGGCAGGGGCCACAACGCAGGGACTTCATATATGCAGTGCCATATGAAGGAGCTTGGATTTGATCCTGTAGAGAGTAGGGAGCCATTAAGCACTTTCAAAATAATACCTTAATCCCTTTTAAAATAATACCACTCATATTCTTTGTTTATAAACAACCCACTGATCTGGACAAACATTAACATTTCAGTGTATTTCCGTGTGTGTGTGTATGTGTGCATGCGTGTATATTTTTTCCATTGATGGTTTTTGAACAGAGAAGTGACATAATCAAATTTTCATTTTAGAAAGATCACTTTAGCTCAGTGGTTTTCAACCAAGGGTGATTTTGTCTCCCGAAGGACATTTGGCAGTGTTGGAAAAAATGTTCTTGGTTTTCACAACTGAAGGGGGTGTGTAATTGGCATCTAGTGGATAGAAGCCAAGGATGCTATTAAATGTCCTACAGCACACATGGCAGACCACCACAACAAAGAAATGTCAGTAGTGCCAAGGCTGAGAAACTTTGCTGTAGCTGTGGCACAAAGAATAGATTTGAGGGGGCAAAATTAGAGTCAGAGAGGGACGGTAAGGGACGGTTGAGATAGTGGTGGTCTAAAATAAGGTAGAGGCAATGAGGAAGGCAAAAATGGGCATATTTGTGCAAGATTTAGAATGTAGAATCATGAGAACCAATTGGAAGTGGTGAGTGAGGAAGATGGACCATGATCTAGCATGTAGTCTTGGCTCCAGGCACATTGAATTACCTGCCTGTTCCCAACCCCTCTTGGAAATGCTCCCATCTCGAAGCTTTTCCTCACTCACTTCTTTAGCCTCTTGTACCAGTTAAACTGCCAACTTTTCCCTAGTGCCTTCCCTGTTCATCCCAGGAAGTGCCTGCTGGGCCCTCTGAATTTTCAGCGTACTTTACTTACATCTCTACTGACCTTGTCAAGTCTTGGCTTATATTCTGACTCATTATATATGTAATCTTTCCTGTTGTTAAAAGCCCTCAGAGAACAGGGTGCCTATGTCAGTCATATGTGTCTCCTTCAAGGAGCCCAACGTAGTATGTAGCATGTAGCATGTAGTATGTAGTATGTAGCATGTAGTATGTAGCATGTAGGAAGAATGCAGGCTCAATAACTATGTATGGAAAAGAAGAATACAAATAAAATCAATTATTTAACTTCTTTAATGGAGCTAGTATTTCAGAGTAATACAAAAAAAATCCGTGGTATTAATTTCAATTTCTGTTTAAAACCTGAGCTAAACTAGAAAATACATATGGATATCTTAAAAGTATAGAATTATTTGGCCTCCTAGGTTTTATGCTCAACTTTTATGCAGCTAAGAGTTTGGATGAAAGACAACTGTGCCTTGCCACTTTTGACTGATCTGACCTAGAATCTCAGTTCCTTTAACTCTTGATCTCTACTGCTGTTCTCTTAATGGAGGATAGGGCTGATTTCATACAGAGCTCTAACTTATTATGGTCTGTTAAATCTTGAACCAGAATTCAAGTATAGTACCCCTTGGCATAAGATTATAGGTTTAAATGATCAAAATCTATCTCAATTTTGGGCCTGGGTCTTGTATATTTTTAACCTTCTCACTGAATTTCAGAGAAGCAAAATAAATAGTAAAAGTATACTTGTTCACCTCCAAAATGGTTTTCCAGTAAGTCAGGCATTTTTATAAAAATAAACATCCTAAAACAATTTTTTTTCTTTTTTAAAATAAAAGCTCTTTTTGATTGCTCTTTAAAATAAAAATACACAGGAATAGAAAATCTGTTTTCCATTTGGAAGAAGAGTCAATATGCTGTACAGGTAAAGAAGGAGGGCTCTTAGCTGGGTGCGGTGGCTCACACCTGTAATCCCAGCACTCTGGGAGGCCAAGGTGGGAGGATTGCTTGAGGTCAGGAGTTCGAGACCAGACTGAGCAAGAGCGAAACCCTGTCTCTACTAAAAATAGAAAGAAATTAGCCAGACAACTAAAAAATATATAGAAAAAAATTAGCCAGGCGTAGTGGTGCATGCCTGTAGTCCCAGCTACTCGGGAGGCTGAGGCAGAAGGATTTCTTAAGCCCAGGAGTTGGAGGTTGCTGTGAGCTAGGCTGACGCTACAGCACTCTAGCCCAGGCAACAGAGCGAGACTCTGTCTCAAAGAAAAAAAAAAAAAAAAAAGGAGGGCTCTGGATTCAGACAAGCTATGCCTGACATCTAGTTCAGCCACTAACTGTGTACCTTGGGCAGTGTGTTCTAACTTCTCCATCTTATCATCTGTAAAATGGAAGTAGCCATAATATCCTCTTCATGGAAGTGATATATCTAAATGAATTAACATGCACAAAGATCATGAAAACAGTGCCTGACACATAATAAACACTCAACAAATTTGACTGCTGTATTTTATGATGTTTTTATGCTGTGCTCAAATACAAATCCACTGTTGCATAATATTTTCCTGAAAACCTGAGTGACAAAGATGTAAAACATTGATTTTAAGCAATCATAGGAAGAGGTTTCTGAAATTTTTTTCAGCAGTGCACCAACCAACATATCTTTCTACAGAGAATTAAAAATGTATCTTCTCAGGATAGCAAAATATAATGGTAAATGCGCTGTTGCTTTTTCTCCTTTTAAAATGCTCTTTTTTAAAGAAATTATTTCAAATTCTTTCCACAGATGTGACAGCCATGCAGGCCCTCCTGTGTCTGTGAGGGGAACTGCTGGGGTAAGTAAGCAGAGAACTGAAGCTTACACTAGGACGTGTAGACCTCAGGTAATTCCTTCCAGGTTGGCTACCTATTTCAGTAGGATTCCCCTTGGCTCAAGTTTAAATTTACTTTAGAAGCTAAGATTTCAACTCAAGAGTTCAAAGTTTCCCAATCGCAGTTGGTTTCCAGTTGGCTCTGGCCCTAGAATGCTGAAATAGTAGGGTAGGCTCTGCCAGGAAGAAGGGACACCATCATGTTTCCTCTCACGCCATTGGTGGCATCTCCAATAATTCACCAGGTATCATTCCTGAATGGCCCTGAAGGGTTGGGTGGAAGAAGAGGCCAGAGGCAGCCATGGCCACTTTTGCCAGTCAGGGTGAGTCTGGACTGGATCGTTTCAGAGTGTGCTTGTCATTTGTATTCAAAGAGGAAACCACTGACAGGTGAGAGGCTGGAACAAGTTCATGTGAGGGGACTGACCCAATGAGACCCTCCCTCAAAGGCTTAAATTTAAATTTACTGTTGTGTTCACATGCTTACCGGATGGAGAAGCTTTAAGTTTCTGCTTTTTCATGGTCATGACTTTTGATCTATACTGCCTGTGTCTTTCTGTGTAACTCAGGTGGTTTGGAGATTAAAGAAAGGTAGAGTTTTGGAAGGGACTAAGAGTGAAGAGGAGAGCAAAGGTATTTATTGTGGCCTTAGTACTGCTACCTACCTTTCTCTCTCTCTCTCTCCCTCTCTCTCTTTTACAAAAAGCATGGAGTAGAATTCTGGCAAGGAGCACGTGTAAACAGAGGTTCTTGACACTACTTCTTCTTTCTGGATATTAACACTGAATTCTGTTTCTCTCCTCTGTATGCTTCAGCCCCAACCATGACACCGGCACCAACAGCTGCCACATGTAATGGAGAATTTATTGTCATCCAGGCACTTGACGTAGACCCTTTCATTTAATCCCTAGAATATATCTATGAAGTAGGTCCTATTACCATTCCCATTTTAAAAATGAAGAAACTGAGGTTTAGAGAGTTTAAAATTTATGCTTGAGGTCACACTGGTAAACGGTAGACTTACGGGTCTCTGTAACTTCACAACCAGAAGTCAATAATGCCGCTAGCTTGTCAGCCCCAGAGCCCTGTTTGCATATGGCCCCCAAGTGCTCTCTACCTGCAGAAACCCTGCTTTCACTGAGCAGTGGACTGAAGTGGCAAATCCTCTGCATCTAGTTTTGCTCTCTAGGAAGACAGAGCCCTGCTCCGGGATGCTTCTGTACTCTCAATTTTCCAGGGAGAAATGCTTAGACTGACTGACCATCCTCTGCTGTTTTAAGCAGACAAGGAATGTGAAAGGAAATGAAAATGCCTAGAACTTATTAAATGGTGGAGTTAATTTAGAGTTCTCAGGATTTGAGAATCCAGTCTGAGGATTCATGGACATCTTTCTTTGACACTCCTATTGCCACTTGCGTGTAACCATTTCACTGCTCAGAGCATGACAATCTGCAAGGGAAGAGCTGCAAATAAGCCAAACTCAAGCCAGTGATTGTTGCTCCCACTTAATAGCTATTATAAAAAGCAGGAGAGAAAAAATAATGAAAGTACTATCTAAAACAAGAGTTCTACATGACATGGAGATTTTCATTATTTATTCATGGAAGCCCTATTCCCTCACCCCCAGACAGAGCTGGAAGTTGACCATTGATGCCACAGGAATTCTTACCAAGATTTGAGGTGATGAACTTCCCATCCCTGGGTTGGCAGCGTGGCAGGAATGGCACAAGGAGATTCCATCATTTTATGGGAGGTTGTACTGCATATTTGGATGATCTTCCCCTCAGAAAAGGAGGAAGCTGCTATTTAAACTTTTGTATATGCTTAAAGGAAGCAAAGGGTTTCAGAAAACAGAATTTTTAGAGCTAGAGAGAAACTTGGAGATCATGGAGCCAGGGTTTTTCTCAGCCTCAGCACAATGGACATTTAGGGCTGAATAACTCCGTTTCAGGGGCAGGAGGTCTCCTGTGTATTGTAGGAAGTTTGGCAGCATGTCTGGGCTACTTGATTATTCCTTACATCTGAATAGATTCTGGCTGGGCCTCCTGCTAGGTGATACTGCCAGCTCTGTGCCCCTAGGAACACACCTCCAATGTGGCACTTACCACGCTGGGCTTTTCATCTGGGTTGGTGTGAGCTCCCTGAGGCAGGGACTGTGTCACACTCGCCTGGGCCTCCCCACTCTCTGCCACAACCTGAGCACTCAGTAATTGAAAGAAGAAATTATTGGGTGGTTTTAAGCCACAGGTACACTGGTGGATGTGACCTATGCAGGAAAACGGACATAGAGCAAATTCAGGAACACCTTGAAAAATTTATTTGTTGATTTTGGCAAGGCACTTGATAATCAGTGTCAGGCTTCAGTCCTGACAGCTGCTCTGCAGGTTTGGCTGCCTTGTAAGTTCTCAATATTCTCAGGTTACTCTATGACAGAAGAATTGTTTGTCTAGTCTAGTCATGTCAGAATTGCAGACAATATCAGTAGAGTAAATTGGAGTTGTGTAAAAGGCCTCATTTTGCGCAGCCTATGCTATGTACCATGTTTGAGAACGTAACTGAGATCTGAAAGCAGAATTTTGAAACTCAGGCCTCTAATCCTTTGGGATACCTTTCTAGCTCAGTGGGCTGCACGAATCAGCAGGAAGCCTCTAGGAAATTCTCTATAACCACAAAAGAACAGGAATAGCCAACAGTAAGGACTTACTAAGTGCTAGACACCATTCTAAATGTTTTATAACTATTAATTCACTTAATCCTCACAGCAACCCTATGAGATAGGTGTTGTTATTGTTGCTGTTGTTGTTATTTTCATTTTACCAAGAGAGAAACTAAGGTCAAAGAGGTTAAATAACTTGCTCAAAGTCATATAACTATTAATGGGTAGAGCCAAGATTTGAACCTATGGAGAGCTGATGAGTCTAACCACTATACTGTCCTGCCTAAAACATGCTTTTCTGAGTCCTAATATTATAAATCTTCAGTGTCTCAATTTCTGTAATAATATATATTAGAAATCTTAAATAGGTAGTTTTCTACCTTGGTATATTGTAAATCAATTTATAACTATTTGCAAAGTATCATGCCACAGGTAATGTAGGGCATGGAATATCTAAGACAAGTTACCCTCTTCAGAGAAGAGGAACTCACTGAAGATATGTATGTTAATAAAGTAACAGTAAAAAAACAACATAATGGCAAGAACAGGGTTTGGGATCAGATCATATGAGTGTGTGTAGTCAGTGCCACCATGTGTTAATATTATTCATGTGACTTAAGTAGGCACTTACATGACATACAATTTTCTCATCTGCAAGATGGAAATGATAATCCATAATTCACAAATTTTTTGTAAATTAGTGAGAGAATATTTTTAAAAAGTACATTGAAAACTGAATAAATGGGTAACTTTGTTCAAATATAAGAAAACTGGTAGCAAATGAGTATTAAAAAACATGTTTAAAAAGTCTAGAAGAACGAAATGTTACTGTGGGAAAAGTAGTCTTGGACTTGATATTAATCAATCTCTTACATGCTAGATGCCAGGCTAGGTGCTTGGGTGAAGAGGAGAATACTGTGCTTTCTTAGCCATTTAGAGTCCACTTCCAGGGTCCTGACTGATTTGTCTTTGAACCTCTGGTTTCCTAGATCAGAGTAGGAACTGAAATTGGTGGTAGAGAGGAAGGAGAGAAGGCTAGTGGTAATGTACAAGTGGAAAGAGTATAAACAACTTTCAATATAACCTAATAGGTACGATACTAAAGGAGCATTAAAAAACTATGGTAAGTAATTTTGCCTGGAAGAGCTAGAAAAGGGCTTGCAGAGACGGTGATATGAACTGGACTCTGAAAGATGAGTTGCTATTTATGTCGCTGTAAATTTTCATTACAAAGGAATGTGATCCTGGAGCCCACAAGGAATGTGCCCTGGTCTACAAAGAGAAAATTTGAAGTTTGTTCAGGTTTTAAATGGTTCAGAAACAATGACCCTTGATAGCCTGTTAATCAGATATGTCTACTCCACACCAACTGTCAAAACTGCAGATTTGGGAAGAATGGATTTATAAGATCTGTGACCAATTGTTATTATCACAAAGAGTTGGAGAGACATTAGGCAGGGAATTAAAGAGAATACTTTGATGTACTTCCGAGTAAAAAGAATTAGTTTTAACTCATCTGATTTCTCAAATGATTAGTTTCAGGTTTTATAACTTCCAATTGATATCTCACTATAGTTATGTTTTCCTTCTAACATTTATTTACTTCCGAATTTTATATTAGTGTGCTAAATTATATCCAATGACCAATAAATTATCACAGGAAAATTCCTTCCTTATTAATAAATCTTCTTTGTGAGAGTAGTCAATTGTGGCTTGCCCACAGAACTGAAAACCACATGTCAGTGAAATTTGGGCAGGTTTCTATAAGAAAAAACTGACCTAGACCTTGAGAAGCAAGCAGGCAGGAGTGAAAATACTAGATTTGTAAGGAATGCAAGGGTTAAAAGAACCTGGGCTTTAGAATCGAGCAGAGTTGTGATGGAGAAATTAAAAAGTTGGAGCTTTGGAAAGGTTAGACATTTGGTCTTAGGCATTAAAGATGAGGCGAAATGCAATGGTGAACATCAAATGGAGGGAACACTTAGGGAGGAGAAGAATTTAAGAGGCAAGGACTGGGTAGCAGAGTAAGCTGAAAACAGAGACGGGAAAGGGAAGTGGCCTTCTGTAGGGATAAGTGCAGGATGAGTTAAAGTGGAGTCATGAGTGACAGAGCCAGTTTGACAGAGGAAATGCAAATGGGGTTTTGGCACAGGAAAGTGAAGGTGTGGGAGTGGATAATGCCCGCAAGGTTATGAAGACAAATAAAAGCTTGAAAGTAGGGCAGTGATTGGATTTGGTCAAATCAAGATAAATGTTTGCTAGTTTAAAAAAAGGAAAACAACTTTAGCTCTATATCATTCTCCTAAATCCTTTAGTTTAAAAATTAGCAATAGTTTCTTTTTTTAAAAAAAGACTTTTATCATTTATAAGGTCATACTTTAGTGCCTTTGTTTCAGAACTAGTAAATCAGCTCTTCAAGGCTGAGGGATTCTACCATTCTAGATGATCTCTGAGTAGAAACTTTTTTCCCCCTAAATCCATCAAATTCACAAATCTTTTGTTTTTTTTTTTGAGACAGAGTCTCACTCTGTTCCCCGGGCTAGAGTGAGTGCCGTGGCGTCAGCCTAGCTCACAGCAACCTCAAACTCCTGGGCTCAGGTGATCCTTCTGCCTCAGCCTCCCGAGTAGCTGGGACTACAGGCATGCACCACCATGCCCGGCTAATTTTTTTTTTTTTGTATATATTTTAGTTGTTTGGCTAATTTCTTTCTATTTTTAGTAGAGACAGGGTCTCACTCTTGCTCTCGAACTCCTGAGCTCAAAGGATCCGCCCGCCTCGGCCTCCCAGAGTGCTAGGATTACAGGCCTGAGCCACCATGCCCGGCGCAAATTCACAAATCTTAAGGTCCACTACAAACTGTAGCTAACAGGCTCTTGAAAGAAATCCAAAATCCCAGGCTTTGGGACCATGGAGATAACACTCCCAACTCGAGAGGCTGATTTCTTTCCTGCCTGCCAGGAACTCCCCTAAGATTTATGTAGTGCTATGTAAGTTTGTAGGGAACTTTGGCAGAGGGGCTTGGTACCTTGCCTGAAGACTCATAATTAAAAGAATGAATGTGGACCAGGTGGCTCATGCCTGTAATCTCAGCACTTTGGGAGGCTGAGGCAGGAAGATCGCTTGAGGCCAGAAGCTTGAAACCAGCCTGGGCAACATAGCAAGACCTCAACTGTACAAAAAATAAGAAATTAGCTGGGCATGGCGATGCACACCTGTAGTCCCAGCTACTTGGGAGGCTGAGGTGGGAGGATCACTTGAGCCCAGGAGTTCAAGGCTGCAGTGAGCTATGATCGTGCTGCTGCAACCTGAGCTACAGAGTGAGACTCTGTCTCTAAAGAAAAAAAAAGAATTAATGTAAGTATGGAGAAGTTCATGGTCAGCTGCAACTGGCAGAAACAACAAAACATTGTAAGTTGACAAATAAATGTTAGGAAAATTGATTTGCAGTCCTTACACTAGGACTTTTAAACTTGGGACATTTTTGTGGGAGCATGTGAGTATTTTGGCTGGAAAAGGTCCAGAAATAATACTGTGTCTTCTACTTTAAAATTAGCAGGCAAAAATATACAATTCACCTGTGGAAAATCAACCCGTTGATAGTGCATTTGCCCCCAAGCCAGCAGTCATGAGGGAGGAAAGTGGCATGGCTCCTCCATGGGATGCTTCACTGCTGGAGAATGAGTTTTTCCAAGGTAAGTCTGTGCATTAAAATTGCCTTTGGAAACCCTGGTACTAAAGAAAGCAAATAATAATTACAGTTTGTATTAAAGCGCTCAACACATATGAGTCCCTGTAGTTTACTGTGTGTGTAAGTACACCAAGAAGGACCCCTGTAGTTTACTTTTGAAGTCCCCTTATTTACCTTATTTGAAGAGGATGCTGATATATGTTATTAACACAAATAGTAAAGAACCTTATGATTAAATATAATCTAAGCAAATATTCTCAGATCAAGGACTAATAAATAGTAATAATGTTTAATATTTAACCTCAGGTAAAAAGAAAATATATCCTTAGGAAATACATCTACAAAGTTTGCTGTTCTTCATAGATTTCTGTTGTTCCTGATTAGGACCTAAATGCACTGTGATGAAATTTGATTGTCACTAAATAATCAACCATGTGCAATAAATAATGAAAAAACTGAAACAGATTCCAAAAGTACTACATGCACGTGTATCTTATTATATAATCATAGTTCACCTTCACATAGGTTATTCTGTGTCAAAGTAAGTCTGACCATTTGACAAGTTAACTCTAAAGTCATATGAGCTTCACCTCGAGGAACTAAATTCAGTTTGCAAAGGTAATAACATCACCTTGACCCTAGTGTGTGGGGCAGGTGTGGTGGGCAGCGAGAGCCATTCAGCTGAACAATCAACCTAGGGACTCCCTTCAGTAATATGGTTCCGGGCAGAAACTGGAGGAAAATCTCTGTTCCAAAGTGAAGGTTTTGATTAAAGGGAAGAGCCACTATTCATGAAATGGAAAAAAAAAAAAATGGTGTGGCCTCTCTAAAATAAAGAAGAGAAGCAGAACAGGAATTTTTCTCATCTTAGGAGTAGCGAGTAAAACAGCATTGCTAATTTGGGATTCTAAGTGACTTTGGTAATTTAAAATCCTGTTTGTTTTGTTTCACTTGCCCCACCTTATACTTGGGTATTGCTCAATTATTTTGTTGTGGCCATAGGGAATAGATTATTTCAGAGACTAGGGATGAGTAAATATTTTGTCATTAAAACATTGACAGATGATTCTCTAAAGAATTCTTCAGTTACAGATCCTTAATGCTCAAGATGAGTTCTTCTTTTGGCAGTACAAACTTAGTAGCACCAACTTATAAATGAAACAGGGTAGGGACAATCCAGAACAGATGTAAAAAACTCCCTTTAGCCCCTGCGCTAACATAATTGGCATGTCACGTGCACATCGTCCTGATATGTGCTCAGACACTGATAGGCCTCACCTTCCCTGTCATTGTACAGTTAAAATCAAAATTTTGTATGACAAGTAATTTAAAATAACCAAAGAGAGTGAACCACTTTATGTAACTCAGAAGGAAAGATTTCTGTAAACCAAAAAATTCTTCAGTGATTTAAACAATGCTATAACTTATTTCTCATTTCAGATTTGATTTTCATTAATGAGTATATCTTCAATAAATACATATAACTTATTTCTATTTATTATAATATGAATCTGGTAAAATATATCTATTTCAGGGTGGATCTTAGAGAAAATAAAAACCTCAAAAGATTATGGTTCTATTCAAAGTCTTAACAGGTTTCTATTGAGGTAAAGATGTCAGATATGATTAAATAAACACAGTTTAAGAAATACCAACCATGTCACTGAAAATATGCTGTGACTTGTCTGAGATCACAGAGACTGTGGTCCTAGTAAGCATGAGCCCTTGGTCTTGCCTTGGCCTATGTTCTCAATATTATAAGGAGGTCAGGGGGCCCTATCTTGGACGCCACCCTCTGACCTTGCTACTGAGGGAAAAATAATCATTGTTTGACAACAGCAACTTCATATCTTTATAAAACTATGAGCTCATCTTATAGTGAAATCATCTTTATAGTTCATAAAGAGCAAAAAATAAAAAGTGGGCTTTTATAGCACAGAGGTTGCATTGTACAGTGGTTGTGTGCATGGACTCAGGAGACAAGACTATCTGGGGTCAGATCCCAGCATATTCTGATCTTAGCAATTTACTTAATCTCTTCATGCTTGAGTTTACTCATTACACAATGAAAACAGTAATAGTACCAACCTTGTAAGGTTATGTGAGGATTTAATGAGTTACTATTAAGCGATTAATATATTAAGAATTTAGAGTTAATATATTAAGTGCTTTCTGACACATAGAAAGTGTTGTATTATAGGAGTGCTAATGGGTCTTAATTTTTCCAGGAAAAACAATCTATCAGCATATCATTTAATAATATTGTATATAGCTTTTAATTATATGTATTGCTCAAATCTATCCTTAGTTTATAAACTAAGTATGTTTATAAATTAGGTGCTAAACTTTTGATGTGAATACTGTTTTCTAAACAGTACAACTGAGAAATCACATGCTATTACAGACTCTCATTTTATTACAATCCCATGAGATATACACAAGTGGAAATATTGTAGCAACCTAGTGGCATGAAAGAAACAGAAACACGTGGTTTAATTTACTCATAGCCGTCTAGTTATTCAGTGATAGAACCAATACAGCAATCTGTATTATTAATTCCCTTTTATTATTGGCCCGTATCTTTAAAAAATTCAGTACACTTTAAATGCACTAAAAGAAACCATGATTAAAATTCATTGTTACACAAAATACAGCTTTTTGTCCTTAAGGCATTATTGAAGGTTTACTTTGAAAAAGTATGAAAAAAAACCTTCCATTACAGTCTTGGAAAAGTCAGACTGTCTTAAAAACATAATTAAAATTAATGTCATCATATTTATGATAATATGGTAAAAATAAAATTATGAATGATTATGTTCCTTAAAGAGGGCCATTCAACAACTCAAATTATTAAACTATAAAATGATATACAAAAAAGTTGATTCATATTCTCCTTTTAGTTTTAGATGATTTGGATAGCAAACTGGCTCAGGAACAATCTGCAAGCTCAGTGAATACCAGAACACCCCTCAACTATGGATCAAGAACACAGTTCAGTCATTTTTACTCCAGTGGGAACAGACATGATACCATCACAGAAAGGCACAAAAATCACTATAATGAGACTTCCAATATGTCTATCTATGACATCCTAAGACCAAGAACTCCTAGGGAATGTTTTAAAACCTTTTCTCCTAGGACAAGGACAATTTATGATATGTACAGGACAAGGGAGCCCAGAGTCGTAAAAGAAGATTATGTGCAAAAGAATACTTTTGGTAGTACTTCTCTGTGTTTTGACAGCAGGCAACGATCAGCCTTCCCAGCTACAGGCCATTTCACAGCAAGAAGCTTATATTTTCCATCCACAATTCAGAACAAGAGTGGATTTCTACCACCAAGGCACCAACAAAGCCCAAAAAGAACTCCTTTATCATCCATCATATGGAATAGAGCAGATTCTTCCAGAGATTGGCAGAACCAGGAAGAGTTCCTGAGAGCACCATCACCAATGGAAATTGATCCTGCTGACCAGTATATATATCCTAGGTGTCCTCAGGAGAACAGGAGATATGAATTGTACCATTCACAGAATGTTTACCAAAATATTAGTTTAAATGCCCCCATGGATAATGCAATGAGTCCTGACACATTTGAGAACTCAGAGAATATGCCATTCTACCATCAAGACAACCCATTTGCCAGGTCTTTCTTTAGCAATACCTTTGGACAAAGCAGAGAACAGAGATTTGGACAAAGTCCTTTTTGGGGCCAACAGGAAGAACATTCTTCCTGGTCTGACTTTCATCAAAGCAGGAAATCCTTCACTTCTGATAGAGACTTTGAAATGACTTCCATTGAAGCAAATAGTGCAACAGCTGTTCATGGCCATGGTGTTTCTTCTGAACGCTGGGAATCATTTTCTTCTAGTTATGGAACAAATGTTTCTAGAGGCCAAGAAGGGCCACATCCGTGGCAGTTTGATTTTCAGACATCCATGCCGGAGAGCATGGAGGTATCCCAAGGTAATGGGAACCAGCTGACTCCTCATTTCGGCTCACCTGATGTTTGCTCCATGTCTGGTTCAAGCTATCACATCAGATCTGGTGGACTGGAATATCAACAGCACAGCTATCCTGTAGAAGTACATGTAAATAAAGAACCTCGCTCATGTGGAATTGCTCAGACTATAGCATCCTCATTCAAAACTTCCTTCCCCCAGATTCCTGATGACAAAGGGAATCCTCAGAGTCCCAGTTTTCAGAATTCCACAGTCACTTTGCAGAAAATTATTCCCGATAAGCCTGCCTTTTGTCCAATAAGAAGCCATACAGAAGTCACTGTGACCAACAGTGATTCAGTTGGTTCTCTGCCTCTTGCTGAAAGCCAGCCCAATAGCTTGGTCACAGAAGTGAATAATGAGAAAGACTTAAATGAATCTATTTCAGAAGAAGACAAACAGCTAAGCAAGATGGACCAGACAAACACGACAGGTGAAATACCCCAACCTGTTTCACAGACAGCAACCTCTAACCCTTTACCTGATTTTCAAAATCCCCTCTCCCAGGACGCAGCCAAGAGCAACAGGTTTGGTTTTAATGTACCTACTGCAGTAAATTCAAAAAGGCCACCCAGAGTCTTTTCCAGGAAAGATAGCTCCAAAATGTACATACCACACAAAGATAAATCCAACGAGCATAAAAAAGATAAGAGGTTTACTGGGAACGGAAAACTTGGCTTAGCAGCCTCCCTTCCGTTTGTTCAGGAGAGCAGAACACCATCTTTTCCCAGGCCAAATCAAGGTTGTCACCAGGAATTAACAGTAAGAAATGAAGATATTTCAGGCATTACTGCAAATAACCACCAGAGCTCTGAACCTACTGCTAATCAAAATGCACAACCTCCAGAGAAGCCAGTTATTTTAGAAACCGAGGGAGAACAACGTGCCACAACTCACTCCACCAACTGTAGCAAGTCGGTTGCTGGCCACAAGATCTCATGTGGTTCTTTAGGTGGACTGCCACCTTCCTCACCATCAAATAATTCTTTCCTTGATGCTCTTGTGATTCCTTCTAGAATGTCCTCCAGAAATCCTTCAGACAAAGATCCATCTGTGGGAGAAAGAGAAGAAAAAGACTATTCTAGGAAGAACCAAAATAATCAGTTTGCTGTAAGCCCCTCAGAAAATGAAGAGAGTCACGATAGTCACGTGCCTGTACCTGACGAAGTGGTTGATGTTGTCAAGTGCCATTCACACTCCCCTTTCAGGAGTGGAAAGGGAAAAGGAAAAGTAAGACGACACATATCCTGCATTGAAAAGTTAAGCGAAACAGAAAGTACATCAGAACCCACAAGCAGTAGCAGTAGTCTCACGGAGGCGAATCGGAGCAACTCCAAAGCTTCTGAGCTTGACACAATTTATTGTACTTTGCCAAGAAAATCAACCAGTTTTCTCATAAATAGCAGGCAGTCAGGAAGTAAGATAATGGCTGCTTCATTTAGGAAGGGGCCACTTCCATTCCAAATCAAAAATAATGTGGAAGATCCAGTGGGGAGGTGCACACCAAATAAATTCAGCCCCAATTCTCCTGAGTCAGTGAGTGAATGTTCTAAAGTCATGTCAGACTCAGTCCCAGTAGTACCTGAAGCCGCAGTGAGGACGACAAATATGAAAATCACTGGATCTGCTTCTGTTAGAAAAGGACCACTTCCGTTCCTCATCAACACGGCTGTGTCAGGTCCTTCAGGGGCTCCACATGCCTCAACTGGAAGAGATGAAGGAAAAAAGTCATTGGTCTCAGACACAAATACTTCTCCTGTAACACCAAGGCTTTGGGAGAGAACCATTAACCCTGTGGAAAGTGACTTATCTGTCAGAGATGGTTCTTTAACCAAAAGACACCATCAAAAGGAATACTCTCAAGAATGCACTGAAAAGGATGGTAAAATTGCTGCCTCTAGGACAAGTGTATTTTCCCTTTCAAATGAAGACCCTTTACCCTTTTGTTCAGACTTGTCAAGAAAAGAAAGTGGGGAAACATTACACAAATTTAAGACTACTAGTATGTTTTCTGTTTCTGGTGATGAAGACAATGTAAAATGTCTTGAGGTGGTTTCAATATATTACACTTTACCAAGGAAACCCGGCAAAAAATTCTGTAACCTCCTTCAACAGTATACACAAAATACCAATTCACTTACAGAATCACTTCAAGTGGAGACTGAAACATTTCCTAATGCTTTAGAAAAAGACAAACCAAATTCTACACAAGAGCAGTCAGGAACAACTTCACCTGAAAATCTACAGATGCCAGTCAGTTCTGCTCAAAAGAATAATCATGTCGATAATTTAGCTAAAGCACCTTTAGGTGATTCACAAAGCAGGAGAGAAAGAGGGGAAAAATTGCAAAGTGAAACCCTGTATACTTCATTGATGCTTCAGGGAAAAAATATTACAGAAGAAAAATCTGAAAATTGTCAGCCATCCATTAATTCAGGTAACAGTGGTCCCTCTACTCTCCTAGTCCATTCAGAAGATAGTAACGATATTGAAAATTCCCAAGCCAGAAGCTCTGGAGAGTGTGCAGGTAGAAGTATAGCCATTACATCTACTGGAAGTGAGAAGTGCCCTCACAAAGATCAGAGAGCCAGAGCTGTAGCTGATAGCTCCAGTGGATCACATCCTGGGGAAGGCAGAGAGGAAATTGGAACCAATTACCAAAAAATGACTAATAAAACGCTTTCTGACTCAGAGAGCCAAGTCTTTGCTCTTACTCCAGCACTGCAAAAATTACAGCTTGTTGAGGAGACTCAGTCAGGTGAACCAGACTTAGAGAGTTTGCAGTCTGAAACCAGAGAATTACCTCCAAGAAGTCAGGAGGTAAATATGACAGAGAGCAGGAAGGCTAAAGATGAAATGCAGAAGTTTTTCTTGGATGATCTAGAAAAAGAGGAAAACAGGCCTTCAGTTAAACACAGATTCACAGCCATGTCTAAAGCAAGCAGAAAATTCCCAGCTAAAGATTTAAGCCCTAGAAGACATGTAGCTACTATTTTCCCGAAAACTGGGAGCAGGTCTGGCTTTGGCCATTTATCTCTTGGCACGCTGGATTGCAGCCCACTGTCTCCTGAGCCTACTCCAAAGTCTTCAGAATCCACTGGTGAAAGCAGGTTGAGTAATGATGGAATGAATGTCAGGAATTCTGAGAACCCTCTCCAGGTTACTGTAGTATCCAACAGAGAACCTTCTGCACTCTTCAGCAGTCTGAAGTCTAGTAGCATTTCACAAGTACGTCAGGATGAGTTTAAAAATATCTCAGAGTCACCACCCGAGCGTGAGAATTCCAAAGGTGTAACACTAGCCCAGAGTTTGGAAAGAGAATCAGGAGCCCCAGCCCAGCTCATGTTCAGCAGCCTCAGGAAAGCAGATTTCTCTGACCATCAGAGGAGGCTGAGCCCTCCTTTTCCACTGGAGCCTGCACAGAAACCTAGAATAAGCATCCCACGGGCCAGTTCTCAGCAGCAACAAAGGAGTGCTTCAACTTTGGAGTGGGACTCTGAGCCACACCTCTATCGGTCAAAGAGCTTAAAAAGCATTAATGTGCATGGTGATCTGCTACTAAAAAGTCTTCCCCCAAAAGTCAGGGGGCGCCATTTTTCTGAAAGCACTTCTGTTGACAATGCCCTGAGTCAACTGACCCTTGGGAATGAATTCTCTATCAACAATGGGTATAGTCGAAGATTCAGATCTTTTTCTGAACTTCCTTCCTGTGATGAAAATGAAAGTTGGGCTTTGTACAATAGCGGCAGGACAAAAACAGGTCCCAGGTCTGCAACGTCTATATCCAGACCTATTGACTATGGAATTTTTGGGAAAGAACAACAGTTAGCTTTCTTGGAAAATGTAAAGAGGTCACTCACACAAGGTAGATTATGGAAACCAAGTTTTCTTAAGAACCCTGGCTTCCTAAAAGATGATGTGATTAACCCTCCCAACCCATCAGAGTCATTAGGCTCAAATTCTCCTGGTACTCAGGTGCCACAGGATGGCTTATCTCCTAGTGAACCACTTAATATCTATGAGGAGGACCCAGTAGACTCAGATTGTGACACTGACACAACTACGGATGACGAATACTACCTGGATGAAAAAGATAAGGAGTCAGAACTATGAGGCTTTTTCAGTAAAATTCATTACCTTTTCACAAAAGGCTTGTAATAGAAATGAAGTGTAAATGTGTGTGTCCCTGGGAAGGACAGATTTAAAAGATCTAATCTGAGCAGTGCTTGCACTGAGATAACCCCAATTCCCCTTTTCCTCTCCACACCCCATATATACACTTCCTGAAAGCTGGAACAATTGATTCTTATTTGGAGGGATTCTCTGCTATTTTCTCTCTCTGTGTATGTTCTTGGCCTGCCTTTCCACCTCCCCTCAACTTAATCTCTAATTCACTGTCCCATTTGGGCTTTCTGCTTTATTTTCTGCCTAACATTTTTACATCTCTCATTGTAATTTACAACCCTAATATCCCAGATACATGCAAAACTTATTAATTACCCCGCATAACTGCAAAACTCTGTTTGCCTCTTCCTGTCCATACCCTACATTCATGACATTAAACAAAATATAGGGGTGATAACAGGGGAGTAAATATTATCATCGTGTTTGACTCATCAACATTTAGGAGGTTTAAGGTGTTCTTTTTTTTTTTTTTTTCCTCTTTCAAACAAAGATAAAGGAATTTTCATAAGGGCATCATTACATCCATAGTGGAGCCTAGGAGGCACATGTTAAGGTTATAGATGAGGACCTGAATCCCTACTAAGCCAATGGAGGATGAGTGCTCCTAGGAATTCCTCTGAAACAGTTTGTGGGGACTGGCTGAATTATGAAGGGCTGAATTTGAATCGAGCCAGGGACTTGGGCCAGGCAACCCGACCATACATAGTTGCATGGCCACAGAATTTCTGCTTAAGAAGGGAACATAAATGAGGGGCAGAGATAAGTAGACATCTCTTCATGGGACAGACTTTAGCTGGTTTTCCCCATTTCCCCAGACCTATCTATTTTCCCCTTATTTGCAGGATAGAACACTTCTTTTCAAGGAGGGCATTTTAGTCACAAGTACCAACTGGGCACCTTGGCCCAAGTCCCTAGAATGCAGTCCAGTCAGATCTGATACCCTGGGATTCACAGGCTTCGCTGCCGATCATTTACCAAACCCTTGAGAAATCTTAAGGGAGAGCTCCTAAGCCTTGTCCCTATAATTTTTTCAAAAATTTATCTAGAATAAATTACTTCTGATAACCACTGATAATTTGGCTTTCCTAACTCTTTAGTTGCCGTTCATAACATCAGGGGATTTATCTCCTAATTCAGGGTAAAGACCAATAGATGGCAGTGAAGATAATTTGCTAGAACTATAGAAAGCATGCAATCCTGATCTCAGTATTATGACGGTCAACATGAATGGATTTTATCTTGTTTGGTTTATATTTGCCGCCTGACTTAATTTTATTTTCCATTTTTCTCACCTAGTCTGTTTTAACCATATAAATTAAGGATAATGGTAGGTGTTGGTGAAGTGTATAGAGATCTGGAACTGATAGAAATGCAAGAAAAAACTATGTTATTATTATCTACCTAATCATTGCCTTGCCTAGAAGCAAAATGCCAGGGCTAGTTAACATTGTTCCCATGCAACTCAAAACTAACGATGAGATAACTAACAGGAAAGCTATTCCTTCAATCTGTCAACTGTTTTAAATTTCAAGCTCTGACCAATCTTGAGCTGAAAGAGACTGATAATAAAATTTTACATCAACTGTTGTGAACTTTTCAACGCAAATTTATGTAAAGAATAATATTGTATTCCATGTTCAATGTACGTTTTTAAATTGTATCTTTCCTCTTTTTCTATTTATCTGATTATTTAAGTAATTGTTTTTTATAAACCATGATCTGTTTTCTATGTGATTTTAAGATATTCAGAATTAGTATTTTAATAGTAAGTTTCTTGGTTTTTCTAACAATCAGCTTGCAAGTTCTATTTCAGTAAACACTCTGAGAATACATGAACGCTACAAAAAGTAAAATGAAGTTAGCTTATTTTTCAGGGAGTTTAGGCTATAGCAACAGTTAGGTAACATAAGGATGAAAAACTGCTTTGGGGCTCAGACTCTCTGTGCTGGAATCTACTGTCTGAATTCGAAGGTAATTGATGGCCAATGCTCAGTTGCACTATTTATAATCTTTGCTTGTTGGCTTGGCTCAACAACGAGGAAAACAGAAAATTCATGAAAACAGCACCTTTTATAGTTTTATACTTTTATAAAGCACTTCGTTAAAGAAGTCTAGCAAATTTCTATGTATTTTAACATACAAACTGCTGCATTTTAATGTTCATTTTTGGTATAGCTATGGTAATTTATAATAGCCATTTTTATACTCATAACTTGTTTTCTACAAGATACAATCATTATTAATATAAATATTGATGTAAATGGAGTGAATCCTGGGGCAATCAATACTAATAAGTACCTTGTAAATTATTAACTTGTTTAGCTATTATACTTCTGTAACTATAAATTTTGTACTGTAAAGTCCATTTAGAATAGAGTTTCATGAAATTATTTCAATTTTTAGAGACTTCCCTCTAAATAATTTACCTTTACATTGTAAATACATTGATGTTAATAAAACTCGAACTTCTACTAACAAGGATTTGGTTGGTGATAAGCTAATAAAAGCTACTTTGTGTAAGAGGTAAGTATGTGTACTGGAGGTGGTGAAAGAAAGTCTACTTGGGTTATGGTGAAGATAGGAATCAAATTGGAGAACTCCATAAAATCAATATCCTCCATTAAATGCCAGAGGGTTAAAGAGGACTTCTTGCTAAGAGTTTATTGTTAATAATAATGCTTCAGAATATCCCATTTAAATGTATAGTGTAAATATGTAAAATATTTTACTTTCCAAGCAAATTTGTGAATGTATTGCCACTTGGTGGCTCTTTGTGACTGGCAATTCTGTGTTTCTGAAACAAGCCGTAAGCACTTTTGTTAAAATTTTCTCAAATAATCCTTTTATGTAGTTCTCAGACCTGTTCTCTAGGTATGAAATGTGTTACAAGACAAGGTGCAAATTTAAGACAATGCCTGTGTTGAAATAAATTTAAACACATGTACTGTTTGATTTGGTTTTTATTCCCATCCTCAAATGACTGTTTTTAAGTGTAAAAGTTTCAGGAAAAATACTAAAAGAGGGTGAGCAAAAGTATTCAAACCAATCTTTTCCATGGCTATTGAGTGAGATCCGACATACAGGTGGTTTTACAAAAACAGTGGCTTGCTTCTTTCTTCTTTCATTTGTACCCACAAAGCAACCGGCCAACATCAGGAGATCAATGTGCATGGTTGCTTACTTAATAGGAAAGAAATGAAGAAGGCATTTCTTTCTGGGGGTTCTCATATTTATAAAGGAAGAGGAAGCTACATGTCATTGGGGGTCTTCCACTGATGAAAGGTAAGCAGGTCTTTCTAGTTCAATATAAGTCATGCAATGTTAATTCCTGCTAAGCAAATCATTAATAGATTTGTACTAATCTTGTGGAAAAGCAACCCAAAGCCCTTTCTCTACCAAGGACAGGAGAGTATCATCATCTTGAATATGGATGGCAATTTATTCAATATATTTTTACTGTCCTTTATTAAAATTTAAAACACATTGGATCAGCTAGGGTTTTGATGGTGGACAACAGACTCCTCTCTAGCTGGTTCAAATAGGAAAGGACTTATTAGAGAGTATACTTTGCTTACAAACTTACTGTTAGGGCTGAGGAGATAGATTGTTGTAGCTGAAACTCCAGGACCAATTCCAAAAACCATGCCACAGAAGTGGACCTGCCAAGGGAGCTGATATCTTGTTATAACCAGGAAGATGTAGAGTCAGGTCATTAAGGGGGCCAATACACCGAATCACCATATTCATTTGCCCCAGAAATTACTCCTGTAGAAATAAAAACACACATATATATAGACATACACAGGATTTTTATTGCTACAATGTTTGTTGTGGCAAAACCTGGAAACAAAGTGAATACCTAATAAGAAATGACTGAATATATTATGGAACATCCACATATGTAATATTATGAAACCATTAAAAAAGTAAGGTAGACCTAGGTAAGTTGACTCAGAAGAGTTTCTATGAGGTACTGTTGAGTGAGAAAAGTAAAATTCCATTTTTGTAAAGCATTAATGAAAAAACCTGTGCATATATATGCATGCGTACATATGGAGGGATACATACTAGGCTATTAATGTCAGTTGTTTTGTGGCCAGGTGTGGGGGGAAGGATGTTCCAGAACAGGAGAAAAGAGAGGATAGTCAAGACCCCTTCCAAAAAATAAACCATATTCTAACTCACATGAGCAAAAGAAAAAAGAAAAAATTTTAACCAAAAAATAAAACACAAATATACACACATATACACATATATAGAAATATATATGTGTATAATTATTTATGCACTTAAATAGAAAATTAAAGATAATTTTTTGAAAGATTTACTGTTCAGAAAAATAGTAAGTTACTTGCTGTTTTAAAATTGATAATTGTACTTGATTCTATGAAACTTCATATTCTAATAATATAAATGATAGCACTAAGTTTTTT
The DNA here is from genome assembly GCF_020740605.2 of Lemur catta. Lineage (NCBI taxonomy): Eukaryota > Metazoa > Chordata > Mammalia > Primates > Lemuridae > Lemur > Lemur catta. Next base: position 30,245,300 of record NC_059134.1, read on the forward strand.
TCTAGGTCTGTGCTTTCTTCCCGAACCATCCTTTCCAGATTATGCTGTCATTCCAGTCTGGAATTGACCTTTCCATTCTAGAAATGTTTTGGAGGGATGTGGTAGATACTGATATATTTGTTTCTTCTTTTCTCTGGAAACTCTATTCTCTGACTGACATCCCCTCCCCCTCAGGCCACATGTTGTGGAGGAATCAATATTCTTAGGTGACCCTAAGAGTCTGGGCACTGTTGATTGGTTTGAGGCTGATTGCCATCAGGCTGAACCAATGAGTAGTTGCGTTTTTTGGAGGAAACTGGTTTTGGATGCAATTCTGTCTCATAACCTAAACTCATAGACTGTAATATATGGAAGGGCAGGGACTGAGTTTTATATCCCCGGCACCTTGTAGAATGCATGACATAAAGGGGGTGCTGAGTAAATATTATTAAAATAATCAAAACCAAGTTTTATGAATTTTACGGGATCTAATCTTATCTAACCCTATGTAAGGTTTTTATTAATTAATGACATTGAAAATTAGTTTTCTAAAGAGGAATACACGGGTGTCTCAGAAACCAGGGACAGAGATACCACCCATGAATGGTAGTACCAGGCTCTAGTGCACTATAGAAAACCCAAAGAGTTTTCTATATTCTCTTTCATTTTCAGTTTACTCGGAAAAAAATAAAAGCCAAAGGTTACATTTCCTCTGTTTGAGAGTAGTTGGCTTTAAGTTAAAATCTCCTAACCTTGATTTTGAACTCCCAGGAAAGCACCATATGTTCTCACTAATAAGTGGGAGCTAATAGATGGGTTCAGATGGGCACAAAGTGATATAAGGGACCTGAGAAACCAAGCAGGGGTCAGGCCAGGAGGGTGGCTGTGGGATAAAAACTTACCCCTTGGGTACAGTGAACACTATTCTGGTGATGGGTACACCAATAGCCCTGATTTAAGCACTATACAAGATATCCATGTAATGAAAAAACACTTGTACCCCCTTAATTAATATTTTGAAATTAAATAAATAAACTCCCAGGGAAAGGATTCTGCTTAGTTCAGCATGAGTCAGGTCCCAAACTATGGGCCAATCAACTGTAGCCATAGGTTAAGGTCATATTTTACAAAGCTTCACTATTAATCATGTGGATAGTGGAGTTAAAAAAAAGGAGCAGTTACTAGAAAAGGTAGAAACATTATGAATGTAGATAGTATAATTAGCTGTGAATTTTACATGACGTTAATGTAAAGATTCCAGGGGCTGGTGCAATTCACAGAAGGCTGTTGAATCTAGACCTTCCAGAGTTACACACTAACTACAATTCTATTTGTGACTGGAACTCAACATGGAGATGAATATGAAAGGGAATAAGAAACTTCTTGAAGTGAATAATTTACTTCAGGTTTTATACATGACGCTTCTCCTACCAGAATGCTCTTCTTCCCCTTTCGTGTGGCCGATTCCTATTTGACTGTCATGGTCATCTCTTTCAGGAAACCTCCATTGATTCCCCCAAGACTAGGTTATCTGGCCTTCCTATGCAGCGTATGATATGCTGTACTTATGCTAGAAGAGGCAATCTGCCATAGACCTTGAACTTCCCTGAACACTCTTACTGGGTATGCCAAGAATGTTAAGTCCCCTACCGCTCTTTACCCAGGCCATCTCTTGGGGTATCGTTTGCAGCAAGTAATTTTGAGGAATGACATAACATCTCCCCACCCACAAAGAGAAAGATTAATTATGTTTACTCTAAAAGAAGCAAATTCCCTAAGTTCAGTGCTTCTCTCTTGTTATATAACCTACTTCAGGCATCCCTCATAGACTATTTGTATTGCCCCCACGGGACATGGGAGGCATAGGGGACAAACACAAACCAACATAAAACTCTTGCTATTGTCTTTGCAGTGATAATAAAGTCCACTGTGTCTGACCCAGGAGTCCTGTGTCTTTTGACAGCATCCATGAAACAGTAACAGACTAACCTATTAGCTTGTTAAATAAGATAAAATCCCAGACCATGCATTTCTTGATGCCTATATTTGAACACCTATACACTATTTACATTGGTCTTTGTCTTTCTTCTCCAATAACCACAGGCACTTTGAAGCCAAAGCACAATATCTAAAATATAGTAGGTATTTAATAAATGTTTGTTGGATGAATGAAATTTGATTAATGATAAAGAATCTGGTCAAGGCATCGGTTGGTCTGGAGATATGCTCTTTAAAACTGGATTAAGATGAGAAAGAAAACAGGTTGGAACAGACTTAGTATTGCTAAACAAGAGCATGTTCAGATACAATTATATGGCTTCCTTGACACGTTCTCAGAAAAAAAAACGGTGTTACACCAAGTGCTATATAACTTATTAGGCCATATTTTACTATCATTCAGTACCAGCTAAACTGTAAATTATTTCTCTTAAAAATTTTTTAAGTCTGATTTTGAAAGAGTGTGAAAAAACATATGTTCCATACATTTTTTAAAGTGATAGTTGGAACAGAGCAAAGCTTTCCAATTAAATCCAGGAGACCCCCCCATGAAATAAAATATATCAATGGAAGTAACACCAATAATAAACTTTAGCCCTACAGTTTACTAGGGATTGACTACCTCTTTCCAAAAGACAAAGAACACTGTCTACAACCTCTGCTCAGCATTACTAAAATAGGTGAAGAGAACTGGGGAAAATGTGGGAAAGATTTTGCCCTGGTAAAACTTGGTCATAGCAAAAATGCTGAGTAGCAGAGTTAAAGCCATGAGAGGGTCAGAGGGCTGCCCAGTGCGTGGCTCTGACGTTTTTGGACTGATGTCTGCCAAGAGGTACTGAAACCCCGCGTTCATCTGGGGTGTGAGTCCCCTCTGGCTCATGCGGCCTGAGGAGAATATTTCCTTTAAATAGATTCAAACCATTGAGCAGATAAAAAGGAGAAAAAATAATTAACAAACGTGGATTCAATGGTCAGAAAACAGAGGCAGACAGCGGCACTTAGGGTCCCTGCCAGCCTCCTCCTGGATCCAGCGTCCAGCTTCTGAGGACTGCTGGAAATGGCCAAGACCAAACATGCCCCCATCGATGACGGGGGGACAGGAAGTTCCTGGCTTTGAGGTGACGCTCACCTGCAAGCCGAAGGAGACCCTGCCTTCTGCCACCCAGTGGCCGGCTTGGCCCAAACTCAGTGGACGCTCAGGAAACTACTTGCTGAAAGAAGGGGGTGTGGGGGTAAGAAGGAAGGGGAGCGGGGCAGGGACTCACAGTCGAGTGGGGGAGACGGCTGAGCAGAAACGCAACGCGCAGGCGACGACCCAACGCGGTCGGTGCTGCTGGGAACAGAACGGCTGTGAGAGACGTGGATGGTGGGGGGAACGTGACGCTGGCCCTCGTAAACTCGGTGAAACTCCTTGGGGAACGGTATTTTCCTAAACTACATCGAAGTTCTTCGCGGTGGGGCCCTTTCTCTCGCCCCACAGCAACCCCCGCTCGGTCCGCGTCCTTTAACGACAACACAGGTGGGGCCCGGGCAAGCCGGAGCGCTCGCACCCGCGGGCTCTTCGTGGGGCCCCTAGACCCGATTCCTCCACAGGGTCGCTCGGACCGGGGCGAGGGGGCGCGTCCACAGCCGACCCTCTGCGGCGCGCACCGCCGGCGACCGCGGCGCAAGCCCGCCGGGAGGGAGCCGGGGCGGGCCGGCCGGCCGCGCACGAGCCCGCCCCGGGGTGGGCCCAGCCCCGGCCCGCGCCGCGCCCGGCCCCTCCCCGCTGCGGAGCTGGACCTCGGCGGCCTGGCAGACCATGCGCCGCCTCCCGCGGGCCGCGCTGCTGCAGCTGCAGCTCGCCCTGCTCGTGGCCGCGGGGGCCCCCGGGGCGCCGGTCAGCGCGCGGCGGAGCCTGGTGTGGGGGCCCGGGCTGCAGGCGGCCGTCGTTCTGCCCGTCCGCTATTTCTACCTGCAAGCGGTCAACTCCGAGGGCCGCAACCTCACTCGCTCGCCCCCAGGTAGCGTCGAGCCGCGGGCCTTCCTCGCCCCGCTACCCGGTCCCCTCCCTTCTCCTCCCCGCTGCGCGTCCCCGCCGCCACTGCGCCGCCCCGAATCCGCCGCGCCCCGCGTGGCGTCCTTGCCCGGCGTATGTTGCCCTTTATTGGGGCAGGTCTTCCCTCCTCCTTCCCGGACACAAAGGGGACAGGAACAGCCACAAAAGTTTGTTGAATGCATGAATGCATTTGAATGAATGAATGTATGAACTCCAAGAGCTCTTCCATACTGATTGTGCAGGGGCTGATGTTCTGAAACGATGGCGCCCAGGGTGTTCTTGTGGATGCGGTGTGAGTCACAGGTTGGGGATGGCCTTTCCATCTCTGACTTAGTTGTCTGAACTGTTACAGCATGTAGGGAGTGCCTTCTAGTGATTAGTCATCTAGCCCAGGAATCGCGTCGATTGTATGGCTTAGGCCTGCGGGGTCTGAAACTATGAACTCCTACGCAGAGGAAATGTCCGAGCAGTAGGCGGAAAGGAGGAGGCAGTTTTGCACGCTACGTTTTTGTTTTCTTTTTGGTTTTGAGTTATTGAAGGCAGATTACGAGGTTTAGTGAAACTCAGTAGAAATCATTCGGTTTTCTCGGGTGGATCCTGTCCTGAATCCCTTTCTGCCGCGTCCTCCTCCCACGTTCTCCTTCACATCTTACCTTTGCAACTTCTTGCAACTTGTCCTGCTGGTTTCAAGTTGTTGCCAGTCAGGACTCACTAATTTATGTCTAAGTTTAGGGCTCCAGGCAACTGGCACCCTGTTTTATCAACAAAGTAACAATTAGAATAACCCACTGCCTCTTCCCTGCCAGTGGGGCGGGAAAGTCACTAAGCTGCCGGAAGTGGGCCTCAAGTTTGGGGAGGGGGGGCGAAGATTGGTCAAATCAGAGAATTTAGGAACCAAACATAATTGAGTTTTAGATTTAAGTTTTTTTTAAAAAACTTATTTCATTCATTCAACAAATATCTATTTGCTGTCTACCTCTATGGTAATATAAGAATGAAAAAGTGCCTGTCCATTAAGGATTTTACAGTCTGTTGGTAAAACAGACACGCAAATAACAGATCACTGAACAGGGTAATTGGTATCATGAAAGTATGTACAGAGTGCAGTGGGAGCACTGCAGCACTGCCAGAGTCTGCCTGGAGGAGTCCGGGAAGATTTCAGGCGCAGGGATTGGAAGGATGGGAGGGTTTTGCTGGGCAGGCATGCAGGTGGATGCTCTGGCATGTGCAGAAGCACAGAGGCATAAGAGAGGGCGGTGTTTGGGAAAATAAGTACTGTAATTTAATGATGCTGAGCAAAAATGCCTAGTCAGATGGTAGCCAGATGTCTTCAAGGGCCTTGAATGCCAAGCAAAGGATCGTAGAACCAGATGAAGGAGAGCCGTTGGAGAATTTTGAGCTCAGGAGTGACAGAATCTGCTTTTGCCTTATAACCACCTCAGTGGCTTCTGCTCTACATTTGACTCAGAACACCACTCCTAAAGTTGTCTTTGATTATCACTTTGGTAACATATCTATCAATTAGACCCTAAATCCTTAGACAACTGGTTTTGTATGCTTTATATGCATCAGGATAAAATAATCTGACTCTATTAACAGGGACTCATGAGTGTTTATGAGGGTTCAACAAACTTTTTCCCTAAAGATAGTAAATAATTTAGGCCTTGTAGGTCATATAATCTCTGTTACATTTAGTAAGCTCTGCCTTTGTAGCCATAGACAGTATGTGAACAAAGAGACCTATCTGTGTTCATTAAAACTATTTATGGCCTGGGTGAGGTGGCTCATGCCTATAATCCTAGCACTTTGGGAGGCCAAGGCTAGAGGATCATCTGAGGCCAGGAGTTTGAGACCAGCCTGAGGAAAATAGGGAGACTCTGTCTGTACAAAAAATTTTAAAAATTAGCCAAATGTGGTGGCATGTGCCTGTAGTCCTAGCTACTTGGGAGGCTGAGGCAGGAGGATGGCTTGAGCCCAGGAGTTTGAGGTTGTAGTGAGCTGTGTACATCGCACTCTAGCTTGGGCAACAGAGCAATACCCTGTCTCAAAAATTAAAATAAAATAAAACTATTTATGGCCACTGAAATTTGAATTTCATATAATTTTTCACATATCACAGGATTCTTTTGATTTTTTTTCTGACCATTTTAAAATGTAAAAACCATTCTTAGCTCACAAGCTTTACAAAAACAGGCAATAAGCTGTATTAGCCATAGTTTACCAACCTGTGATGTATATTAAAGACTCTCAATTAAAATACAAGTGACACATGACTTAAATTTGTATGTACCATGTGTATGCATATAAATATATATATTAATATTATACATATACATATTTTTTAAACAAACCACAAACAGTTTACAGTGTCTATTAAATATCCTAACAGAAGGGGAGTTACATGTGTTTCTGCATGGTTTACCCTTGCAAACCATGACTTTACTTTTTTTAGTTACAGAAAGACTTTCCATTGTCCTAAGGGTCCAAAGAAAAGATTCTTAAATCCAAATTGAAAGTCTTTCACTATGGGGTATATTTTCTTATTTATAGTTTTCTTTGTTTTCTAAAATTAATTTTATAACATTACAATGGAGGGGAACTTTAGAAAGAAAAGAAGATGGAAAACTAATAAATTATTATGAAAAAAGAAAATTACGTGATCCAAAATGAAATACCATTAATATTACTATTAGTGAAAGTAATACAAATTCAAATAAAATTCAATTTTTTATCTAAAAATATTGGCAAAGTTTTGTTTGTTTGTTTTGAGACAGAGTCTTGCACTGTTGCCCAGGCTAGAGTGCAGTGACATCATCATAGCTCACTGCAACCTCAAACTCCTGGGCTCAAGCCATCCTCCTGCCTCAGCCTTCCAAGTAGCTGGGACTACAGGCACACACCACCAAACTCAGTTAATTTTTTATAGAGACAGGGTCACCCTATTTTGTTCAGGCTGGTCTCAAACTCCAGGCCGGTCTCAAACTCCTGAGTTCAAGCTGTCCTTCCACCTCAGCCTCCCAGAGTGCTAGGATTATAGGCGTGAGCCACCATGAGATTGTCTTTTTTTAAGTGAAAATACCCAAAGCTACTAAGGGAGCAATGTGACACTCTCAGTTGCTTTCTTATCTGCTTGTGGAACACAAATTGGTAAATGGTTTCTGAAAGTAATTTTCTAAACTATCAAGAGTCTTAAACTTCACAACCCTAATATAAGAAAAATTAGTTTCAACAGTTAGAAAATGTAATCTTTAAAAAGATATAATTCACAAAAAATGTCATACCCTTTAATTTAGTAATCTGATTTCTAGGTATATGTCTTGTGAAAATACTCTGAGCATGGCCAAAGATTTACATAGAAGGGTATTTTTGCAGCATTATAATTATTTGTTATAGCAAGTCTAAATAGCCACCCATAAAGTAATTTCTAAATAAATTATGGTACATTCATTATGGTAGAATATTTAACAATCATTAAAAGTAGCATCTTAGATTCCACTTATGTGAGGTATCTAAAGTAGTCAAATTCATAGAAATAGACAGTAGAATGGTGGTTGCCAGGGAAGGGGGTAAGTGGGAGGTTGCTGAATGAGTAAAAAGTTTCAGTTTTGCAAGATGAAAAATGCCTGGAGATTTATTTCACAACAAGGTGAATATACATGACACTACTGAACTGTATACTTAAAAATTGCTAAGATGGTAAATTTTTGTTGTTTTTTTTACCACAATTAAAAATGTTTAAAAAGTAACATTTATACAGATTGTTTAATAATGCTTATACAAGGTTAAAGTTGGAATAAATAGAAAAGAAATTATATGGTTTCATTCCAATTTTGTAATAAATAGCTACACTCATCAGTGTTATCAGTGGTTATAGCAAGAGAGTGAGGAATTTTTTCTTTTTCATATTCTTATTTTTCCCTCAAATTTTTTCCTCCAAAATGATCATAATGTTTTTATAATCAAGAAAAAAAATCATAAGGAAAAAAACTAAAGTTTTTTACCAAGTCACCAAAAACTTATCAGACAACCTTACTTTTATTCCTTTCAGGCCACTTAATTTCTAGCTTCCAGTTAAAAAGCTGCCCTGTAGTTCTGAAACCAGTTTTTTACATTTTCTGCCACTTGTCATTTGCTTGCAAGTCCTGAAATCTTTCCTTCTTCAAGAACTAATTGAAAAAGAGGAAAAATTTTCTCAAGCTGTAGCCTATTGTACATGACTTAGGAAGATTCCCTTATCAATCCCATTTAACAGTGTGGCATTTATCTGAATACCATTATTATGCTGCATATAGCCAAGTACCTAGATAACAAACATATTGTGAACTTCAATGATCTAGAGCAGGGGATCTCAAAATGGGGTCCATGGAGAGAAATTATAGGGTTCTATGACTGTGGATGGGGGAAAAACTGTTTCTCTATTTTCACTAACCTCTGACTTAAATTGAGCATTTCCTTCAATTATGAATGTAGGCAGAACCTGTTGATACCGTTAGATTCCCAGCACCTAGCACAGTGCCCAGCAGAGATGTTGAATAAATACTGTAGATGAAAAGAGAGAAGGTGTGGAAGAGGGATGTGAATATATCAAGATGAAAGGATATACTTACTTTCTACTCAGTCCTCTACCTTCATCAGTTAATGATATCTTCATATATTGGCTCTGCTACTCATTACATAAGTGATCTTGTCTAGTTATTTAACTTCTTGGAGCCTTGGTTTCTTGATCTGTAAAATGGGAGTGACAAATACTTACCTGAAAGTTCTTGTAGAAAATAAATGAGATGGAAAATACATGTAAAAATCTCAGGCTCAGGGACTGGCCCATAGTAGGTGCTAACTATGTGAATTTCTAAAAATGTTTATGATTTCTTTCCAAATCAAATGTGTTCAAGATTTCTAATTCTAATGATGTAAGATGTTCATACTGCCAACCTCCTTTTTTCTACATAGTTACTGTGTTCTCATCCAAGTAGCTATTTCTTTTAAAGAAATTTGAATTTGTTGACTAGAAAATTCAAGCAGAGCTTCAATTTTGATCCATTATTTTAGCCCGTAGGGCAAATGAGAATTCACATTCCTTCCATTTGAAGCAATTTGAAATCTCACTCTTCTCATTTTCTCTTTTATGAGGTTAAAATGGCTTATTTCTATTTCAGTCCTGATCAATATTATTTTGCAAATGTTATAGACATAGTGATCTTGTCTAATTCTTTCAATTTACAAATAATGAAGCATTTTATAGCTAGTTTTTTTCTGGAAATCTAGCTCTTTCCAAAAAAATCACATAGTAATATGCTTGTCTTATATCTTTTCTGCTCATTTAAAATATTAAACTTATGGAGAAGATGACTATCTGGTTAGAAGATAAGAAAACCTTTTTGTATGTGTCCAGTTTGGAGAGGGAACAATGGAAATGGAAATGGTTTTCTAATCCTGAAACTCTGCACTCCTGATCTTCCGTCTGCTGTGCCTCATTTTCTTTCTGAAACTAAGTGGGAAATAATGCAAAGCAATAATTTATGTGTTTCATTTATGCATTTCAGGTAATTGGGCAACATTTCCAATAATTTCATATTATATTACTACCTTTTATATTGCAGCCCCCATATTTATCTATTACAGTTGATTTATGTTAGAAGATTTCTTTCATAGTTTTATCACACTTGTTTCAAGGATCCTAAAATGTATGTGTTTGGTACTTAATTTTTTAATAGCAAGGTGTCGGATAATGCACTGCTATTACTAAATTGAAGAGACTGTGAAACATTCCTCCTGACCCACAAGAAAAACAAAACCCTTGAAGATCAAAAAAAAAAGTAGAATTTTACACTCACTAGATTTAGAAACCAAGGATAGGAGAAACAAACTTACTTAGTAATTTCAAAAAATATATATTAAATATGCTTAATTTCATTATATAGATGTGAGATGAAAGACAACATTGGTCACAACTTACTATTTGCTAGGGGTATAGATTTCAGAGGAATCATCACTTTTTATTAAATAAAAACATTTCCCTTTGATTTGGGGATCTGAATGGTATGTCCACTGCACTCTCTGAAGAAAGGTTTCAAAGTTTATTCCTGGCCACAGTAACATTAATACAACAGTGTTGTTTCAAGGCCTAAGTAAGTCAGCTAATAGAAAAGGGAAAATTTCTTAGGTAGGTATTGTTTACCTAAAACAGAAAACCCACAGAATTTTGAAGTTGGATAAGATCCCCACAGTATCGCTATTTCATTTCAAGCTGAGGAAACAGACTCAGAAAGATAAACTCTAATATGTACAAAGATGTGTGTGTATGTGTGTGTTTGTGTGTGTGTGTGTACTTGTGCACAGATTCTGGTAACTAGCTGTATTTTCTCTCTACTTGAGGAAATGGGCTGAGAAGTATCATTTGAATTTTGAGTTTAAGAAGGGGGAAATTTTCTCAGAAACGAGGTTTATTTGATCTTGAAATGGTATACAAAGAAAGCTTATGTATGTTTTACACAAAGAAAGTTGGATTACTGTAGAGGTCTGTCATGCATAGAGTTCATGGATTTTTAACTATTTGGGCTTTAATCCTACCCAAAGCAGAAAAGATCAAATAAGCAAAAAGTTAACTTCTTTGCTTTTTAGAAATGAATGGCTTTTGTTCATTCAATAAATTTTTATCGGCCGGGCGCGGTGGCTCATGCCTGTAATCCTAGCACTCTGGGAGGCCGAGGCGGGTGGATTGCTCGAGGTCAGGAGTTCGAGACCAGCCTCAGCAAGAGCGAGACCCCATCTCTACTAAAAAATAGAAAGAAATTATCTGACCAACTAAAATATATATATATAGAAAAAAAATTAGCCGGGCATGGTGGCGCATGCCTGTAGTCCCAGCTACTGGGGAGGCTGAGGCAGGAGGATCGCTTAAGCCCAGGAGTTTGAGGTTGCTGTGAGCTAGGCTGACGCCACGGCACTCACTCTAGCCCTGGCAACACAGCAAGACTCTGTCTCAAAAAATAAATAAATAAATAAATAAAATAAATTTTTATCAAACGACTAATGAATTAAATGGTGAATCTGATCCTTGGTCTGAATATATGAACGAGGCATACATAGTTCCTGGCCTCAAGGATCTTCCAAAAAGAAATGATTTTGTTTACTATCTATGCTATAGGAATAAATAACATATATATCTATAGATGCTTATCCAATAATTGTTAAAGCATAATAATTGTGACATGGTAGAGTTATTTATATTTCTTTTTCTTTTAGGTCAAACATCATTCAAAGTAGTAGTCAAATCTCTTTCCCCTAAAGAGTTAGTCCGGATTCATGTTCCTAAACCTTTGGACAGGAACGATGGAACATTTTTGATAAGATACAGGATGTATGAAACTGTCAAGGAAGGACTGAAGATAGAGGTCCTTTATGGTGATGAACATGTGGCCCAGTCTCCCTATATCTTGAAAGGTAAGTGATTATTACATACTCCAGAACCAGCCCTGCATGTGGGGGCCTCATGTCTTTCCGAATGGGTTATGATGACCTTCAAGTCATGTGCAACAGAGTAAACATTGTATACATACCTCCTGGAGCTCAGTTTAACTGGACATTTTAAAGGAAAGCAAATTTAAATAATTAAAAGAGATTTAAATGATAAAAAAAATCTTGTGTATTTATTCATGTAGTTACCATTTCTGGTGCTCTTCATTCCTTTGTATAGTTCTGTATTTCTATCTAGTAACATTTGCCTTCTGCCTAAAGGATTTCTGTTAATGTTTTAGTGTGAGAATGCTCGTGATAAATTCTTCCAGCTTTTGAATGGCTGAAAAATCTATATTTTACCTTCATTTTTAAAAGACATTTCACTAGTTATAGAATTATAAGTTGATGGGGTTGTTTTTTCTTTCAGTACTTTAAAGATTCTGCTCCTCGGTCTTCTCACTGGCATTGTTACCAACAATAGATCTACCGTTATACTTACCTTTATTTCTCTGTACTGCTTTTGAGGTTTTCTCTTTATCAGTTGTTTTGAGCAGTTTGATTATTATGCGCCTCGGTGCAGTTTTCTTCATGTTTCTCGTGTTTGGGGTTTATGGAGCTTCTTGGATCTTTGGGGTTTATAGTTCTCATCAAAGTTAGAAAAATTTTGAACATTATTTCTTCAAAAAAAAATTTTTTTTGAGACAGGGTCTCGCTCTGTTGCCTAGGCTAGAGTCTTGTGGCATCAGCCTAGCTCACAGCTACCTCAAACACCTGGCTCAAGCGATCCTCCTGCCTCAGCCTCCCAAGTAGCTGGGACTACAGGCGCGTGCCACCATGCCTGGCTAATTTTTTCTATTTTTAGTAGAGACAGGGGTCTCACTCTTGCTGAGGCTGGTCTTGAAGTCCTGACCTCTAGTAGTCCTCCTGCCTCAGCCTCCCAGAGTGCTAGGATTATAGGCATGAGCCACCATGCCTGGACTCTGTTTCTTTAAATATTTTTTTTTTGGTTCCACCTCAGCTTACCTTTAAGGATATTAATTACCTATATATTAGGCTTGAAATTATCTCATGGTTCATTGATATTCTTTATTTTTTAAATTTTTCTCTCTCTATTTCATTTTTTATAGTTTCTGTTGCTATCATTAAGTTCACTAATCTTTTTGTCTGCAAAGTCCACAATTTGTCATTCATTTTATGTAGTGTATTTTTCACCCTTGATGCTTTTTTATCTTCTTGAGTATTTTTCTGGGATGCAGTTAAGTTACTTGGAAATAGTTTAATCCTTTCAAGTTTTGCTTTTACAATTTATTAGGTGGGACTAGAGCCATGTTTAGTTTAGGGCTAATTATTCCCCACTACTGAGGCAATACCTTTCTGTATACTCTACCCAAGCCCCGTGAATTAGGAGGCTTTCCAGTCCGGCTGGTACCAACTGGCACGAATCCCAGCCCTCTGTGTGTGGTAGGTCCTGTTCCCTCTGGTCATTTTGGACGGTTCTTCCCCTGCCTTGGATAGTTTCTTCACACACATGCACTAATCATATGTGCTGCTAAATATTTAAAGGAGACTTTCTACAGATCTCTGGAGTTCTCTCTCTGTGCAATGCTCCCTTTTCAGATATTTTGTCCTACAAATTCTAGCTGCCTTGGTCTCCCCGGACCGTCAGCTCTCTTTCTGCAACTCATTGAGACTGCCTGGCTTTGCCTAGATCCCCCCCTCCCTATACCACAACCTGGAAATTCCCGTAAGCAGTAAACAGTAGGAATTGTAGGGCTTACCTTATTTGTTTCCCATCTTTCAGACTCACGGTCCTTTATTGCCTGATATCCAGTGTCTTAAAAACTGTTGTTTAATATATTTTGTCATTTTGTCTGGGTGTTTTTTGGTTGTTTCAGGTGGGAAGATAAATCAGTCCCAATTAGTCACGTTGGTCTGAAGTAGAAATCCTTAAAAAATTTAAATAATTTTTAAAATAATTTTTATATTGAAATTAATATAGGTATATCTTGAAATAAGATATAAAATTTGCATAAATCCTTTTTTAAATGGGCCTTCAGAGAAGTTCTATGCTTATGGATGGCCACTTAAAATTACCCTGCCAGACCCTGCTGGGTTACACATTTCCACTTTGAGATGTGCTGATTTTGGGGGCTCAGAGGAGGAGACCCTACCTGGTCTTTAATAATCACTACCCCTACTATATTATAATGCCTGAAAATTAATACATTCTCGTTTTCCTTGTTAAAAGGTAAGTTTTTTTGGTGTGCTTATGAACCATTTATACCTCACCAGAAATAAATTTATCAGCTAATTGACTGAGAGTAGGTTAGATTGGGAGAGGGCATATGCTCTACTAGGTTATCCAGGGTGGTGTGAGAAGGGGACAGAAAGTAGAAGAGGAGGACTCTGATGTAACTACATCACTGATTTGACTAGGGCAGATTATCTCTGTCTGGATAATCTTAGAATCTTAGAATTCACCAAGAAGCAGGAGCAGAAACAAGCCCTGTGTTGGTGCTTGTTAATGGAGCGTGGCATTGTTTGTGTTTTATCTTCCCTAGGACCAGTGTACCACGAATACTGTGTGTGTCCGGAAGAGGATCCTCAGGCTTGGCAGACAATTCTTTCTTGTCCAGCCGAAGAACCACAGATTGCAAAAGATTTTGCTTCCTTCCCCAGCATCAATCTCCAGCAGATGCTAAACGAAGTCCCCAAAAGGTTTGGGGACGAGAGGGGTGCTGTTGTTCATTACACAATTCTCAATAACCACATTTACCGGAGATCTTTAGGGAAATACACAGACTTCAAAATGTTCTCTGATGAGATTTTGCTGTCACTGGCAAGAAAGGTATGAGGAATGAATGAATTGATTCCAAAAATAATATTATGTGATTATTTAGCTGTAGCATTTAAATACTTACAATGGCAAAGGATGAAAATGGATTTCAGGCTCAGAAATGTACATCTAAGATATTTACCACCTAAGTGTTCATACGTCCTCCATCTTTGTGGGTCTCAGTTTCCTAAAAGATTTAAATTAAACAGCTTGAGCCCCCATCCCAGGTAGATAGGGCACACAGGGCACTCCCAAGGTTTCTGTGAATTCCCAGATGTTTACAGCCTGGAGGTCACTTCTTTAAGTTCTCTGTTCCTGCTGAATACCCCTCTCATTCAGATTGCACCTTCTGTAGCTGTTTTCTTCTCTTCACCTCAAAATGACTTGAACTTAGAACACATTTTCTTTGTTTTACCCTAAGCACATCTATTAATAGAAGATAGTGTACATGGCACATTTTGATGAATGTTGGTGTAACAGAGAGAGGTTATTTTGTATAGTGCATACTAAAAAACAAACAGAAACCCTGACATTTAAAAATAGACATCTCTGCACCAATCTGACTCTCAGTCATCCTTGCTGCTGGGAATCTCTCACTGGCTATTCTTGATCTTCAGGTCTTAGCCTCTTACTAAATAAATGTGGCCTGGCCCTGCTGTCCTTCAGGCTCTCCATGTCCCCCAACAGCATTCCCCTCTCGCACTACTCAGTCCCTATGTCCACATTTGCAGAACTCTAAATTACTCTTAAGCAGAGCAATTCAAACTACCATTTGGTCTTTCTTGTTCCTGATCATGCAGGGTGAGGGATGGGGGCGGGCAGTTTTTATCTTTCTCACCGAGAAAGACCATCAAGATGGTTTCTAAACCAAAAACCAACTTTGCTGATATATGATTCCCCAAGTATATTAAATGTGTGGCTGCGATCAGTTCTTATTTTAAATAGCATTCCTCTCTCCCCTCCCCCCAGCCCACAGTGTGAGCATACAAGGCAGTGCTCTTTTCCTGGGCCACCACCGGTCCACCCTGCCTTGTATTGCTGTATCCTTTTCCTCGCATTGCTGGCTCCATAGCAGTAGCTTTTAACCAGGGATGATTTTGCCCCTAAGGGAACAATTGGCAATATCTGGAGACTTTTGGTTATCACAACCGGCATCTAGTGGGTAGAGTGAGCATTGCTAGTAGCATCTAGGGGGTAAATATTCCTACAAAACACAAGACAGCCCCCCACAGCAAAGAATTATTCAGGCTCAAATGTCAGTAGTGCAAACCTGAGAAATCCTGCTCCATAGTGAGAACTTCTGATGCAGAGTTTACTAATGAGTTTATAAATAATAGCAGGGAGACAAGAGGGTGAATATTCACATCCCTCACCCTTCCCTTTTGTTCTTTGCCTCTTGGCTGGGAGGAAATCTAAGGCAAATGAGACTTGGTCCTGGTCTTTGAGCAGCGCACTCTAGTGGGACTTGTTTTTGTTACTTGGAAGTGAAGGTGGGATGTGAATACAAACAATTATATCACAACATGATAAGCCTGAAGAAAAGTAGGAAAATAGGGTTCAAGTGCCTGAGGAGGGCAAGTCATAGAGGAAGTCATTTAGAACTGGGTTTGGAGGATGGGAAAGGAGAATGCGGAGTTGAATAAGCAGGAGTAGAACGTTCCAAGCGAAGGGAATTTCGTATTAAAGTGGAGGGCATTTTCAGAGAGTAGCCTGAAGTTCACTGGTACGTGGGCAGATGGAAGATGGGTTTACAGGTAAGCTGGAGCAAGACAGCAAGGCCTTTAATGCCAGCCAGAGAGTTATGACCTTGTCCCACAGGCTTAAGATTTTGTTAAGCTTGGTAGTGACATTAACCAAATTAATTATAGAAATTTTAGTTTTAGAATTAATTTTAGTTTTAGAAATTTGAGTGGCCATGTGGAGAGTAGATGAGAATAGGGAGAGGCTAGAGTGAGAACACCTGGTAAGGAAGCTATTGCATGGAGATGGAAATGGGGTGGCAGATTCTAGAAACAAAGGTAGATGAGGTAAAGAGGGGGATAGTGAAGGAAAATAAGGGCTTGGGTCTAACTTTGTAAATTCTTACTTAGGCAGCTGGTGGAGAGGGTTCTCGCCTCTCATTTATACCTCTCTACACCATTTCCACTTCTGTAATACTAAATTTTAAATGCCTCCTGTGGACAGAGGTAACTGACTCCTGGTTAGGTGAATTTGTCAGGTACCATCCTCACCTGTGATTTTCTGATGCTCCTGATGATCGAGACGCATTCATCTTTCCTGTCTTCATGTTTTCGGATGGTCGGCTCTATTAGAAGTATTTAAGAAAGCCAAAGAACTGAAGTATTTAGTACCAAAGACTGAAGCCTTCCCAGCACTGATGTTTATACTTTTGTCTATGTAGGTCCTTCTCCCAGACTTAGAGTTTTACATTAACCTTGGAGATTGGCCCTTAGAGCATCGCAATGTCAGTGAAACCCCTGGCCCCATACCTATCATTTCATGGTGTGGCTCTCTGGATTCAAGGGACATTATACTTCCAACGTATGACATCACCCACTCCACACTGGAAGCAATGAGGGGTGTTACAAATGATCTTCTCTCTATTCAGGGAAATACAGGTAAATCAAGGTTAATTTTCTAAGAAAAAGATTAGAGTTTAAAAGGTAAAGGAAATATTCAGTTAGAGAGAGTAAATGTATATCTTTTAAAAACCATTTTTCTTATTTTATTACCAAGAGAAAAGCAAAACAGCACATTAAATGCTAAAGTGACTTGTTTAGGATTCTTCTAATCCAGAAATTAAAGATACATGGTTTGACCCAGTAATGCCCAGACTTAACCTTCACTGAGTCTTCTTTGAGTTGGTCATTTGTAAATACCATATTAAAATATATATTTGGTAAAGTTGTTGCTTAATTCTGACTCCAATGTCTTTATATTGCTGGATGAAATGAGAGAAAATTTTGAAAAATATAAAATTTTATGCAAATGTAAGAGTATTGTGATAATAATATAATTTGGATATTCCTACCTCCAACAATTTATAAGGAATTCTCCTTTTTTTCCTGCTCTATTAATTAATTAATTAATTAATTTTTAGAGACAGGGTCTCACGCTGTCACCCAGGCTAGAGTGCCGTGGCACAGACAGAGCTTACTGCAACCTTGAACTCCTCGGCTCAAGCTATTTTCCTGCCTCAGCCTCCCAAGTAGCCGGGACTACAGCCACCACCACCACCATGCCCAGCTAATTTTTTTTTTGTAGTGATGGGGGCTCCCAGTGTTGCCCAGGCTGGTCTCTAACTCCTTGCCTCACACAAACCTCCTGGCTTGGGGCTCCAAAAGTGCTGGGTTTACAGGTGTGAGCCACCAGGCCCACTTTTCTGCTTCTCTTGATCTTTTAAAATCTGAATTCGTTTCTACCTGTTTGATAGCTTTAAATTTATGGTAAAACACATCTTTTTATTAAACCAATTTCCCTGAGTAGAAAAAACCCTGACTTGTCTTTATAGACTCTATTTCTGTTTATTGTGGCTTGGTGGACGTGGTAGATAAGACCAGAGACTTTTTGTAAGTTACATATTGTTACTATCTAAAAATAACCTGAAATGAAAACTGACCTACTTCTAATTTAATTTGTTGAGAAGTGTGCTAAAACACTAAAGAAATTAACTCCCTTCAAAATTTCTATGTTTTACGATTTATCCCTTAAAATACTGACAGTTATTAACCAATGACTTCTCTCTTTAGAATAATAGAAATAGATTTAAATTATTCTTCCAGAATATTTCCCTTCCAGGAAAGATAGAATATAAATATATGTATATAGTTGAGTTACACATATATATTTTCATTTAACAGCATATTAGAAAAAAGTCTTCCCTGTATTCAAAAAAGATGTGCTCAAAATTGTGAGCAACCTAAGGACTTGTGAGTAATACTTTGATATATAGTTTTTTTCTGGTCACCCTGTCTAAGAGCAAAAGCCTAGTTCATGTTTGATGGTGAAACACAAAAAATGGAGGATGCTAATGCCTTGGTGAGTGAGCCAAGTTATTGAATCTCTTTTTGCTTTGAACGTGGTCCAACATTATTTTGGATATTTCCTAGTGTTATATAACAGAAAACACCAACACTTGTGTGAGCTCTCACTAGTAGACAAATGGGTAAAATTAGAGCATTCTTTTAAATAATACAGCAAATAAAAGGACTGTTTTTGAAAGTCTAAACTTGAAAATATCTCTGGCAAATTGAGACTCAATCCCATTTTTTTGGAAATAGCATCTACTTTAGAAGATGAGTTGATAAAAGAGCTTTAACATCTTAAGTGACAGTGGTAGATTAAGGATGATTATGCTTGCCATATGAAAATGTCAAATTCATAATCATAATTTTTTTATGGCCTCAAACTTCTAGGGCCTTCCTGGATCAATAAAACAGAGAAAGCTTTCTTCAGAGGTAGAGATAGCCGAGAGGAGAGGCTCCAGTTGGTACAGCTGTCCAAAGAAAATCCACAGCTACTAGATGCAGGAATTACAGGATATTTCTTTTTCCAAGAGAAAGAAAAGGAGCTTGGAAAAGCCAAGTTGACAGGTTTCTTTGATTTCTTTAAGGTATGCATTTGAGTTTTCCTGTATGGATATGAAGTGATAAACTTGTATTAAAAGTCTGCCAAATATTTGGGCTTAGGCAAATTTACACACTTTCACACTTTTTTTTTTTTTTTTGGAGTCTTAGTGATCTGTGTTTATTTCCGCTTAAATTATTAACAGGAAAATTTAATTAAAACATTCCTTCATTATTTGATTAACTTCTCTTCTTGCATCCTATTTGGAATAGCCATATTCCTCCAGATAGTTTGCAGAAATTTGTTAACATTGAAAGACATTGTTTACTCTTCCCATCAGCATCCATGAAAGTGCCTTTTACAGGGTAAGTTGCATGCTTGCTGTGGTCATATGAAATCCTTAGTTTTTAGAATGGAAGGTCTGCCTGTTTGAAGATGGAAAATAATTCCATTTAAATTTTGGTCTACTCCATTTTTCTCTTAGAGTCCCATCTTAAATTTTCAAAACTGCTCGATCACTCCAATCCACAGTTTATCCAAATCCCCTAAACATTTGCTATGGGATAATAATCTCTTTTCAAGGGTATAAATTGGAACTGTTAGTATCTGACTTTCATACTTTCTTATCAGACACTGGCAATTACAAAACTCGTTGTGGTTTCCTTCTTTTCTTGTTGTTAATTTTGTCTACCAAATAGCTCAGAACTATACTTAATACTCAGAATATAGCACAAGGTTTAACCTGAGGTTTTGATGTATTTATTTCTCTTGTTTTACTTTTGTGTATGTTTAATAAACTGGGAATATAAATATTTTTTACAAAAAGTGATCTCAAATGTCTTTCATAAATAGAAAGAATATAAATTCCATACACATAAAATAGGAATTAGAAATTGGGATTCAAGTTCTGCCCCAATCCTGCCCCTGCCACCAGCTGTGGGACCTTCCTCTCTTAGTGCCTTGGTCTCTAAACACATGTGAGGCCTGCCTAGCTCCTTCAGAACATTATCATGAGACTTAAAGGAGAGAGAGACATGAGCAATGTGACGAAGCCTAACTGGCTAGAAAATTCCTTAGTACCAATTATTTAAGAAAAAATTAATTTCCAGATCTGAGAGTATATCTTCTTCATCTCAGTGTGATTTCATGAAAAGAACAGGGGATTTGGACTCAGAGAGTAGAGGTTTATAAATTTCTCTTAACACCAGTTTTCTCATTTGTAAAAAAAAAAAAAAACAGGAGGAGAGAGGTTAATAATACCTGCTTCACGTTATTATTATTGAATGAGGTTTAATGCCTATGAAAAGTGCTTTCAAAATGTAAAACAAAATATATTAATCCAACAGATATGCAAACAGAGTTCCTACTGTGTTGCCAGCACTGCCCAAGTCCTTAAACTTCTCCAGGTTCCTGTCTCCTCAATACTGAAACTATAAAATAGAAATAATATCTTCCTGTTTCATAGATGTAATATAAGGAACAAATGAAATAATATATAAATGAAAGTATAAATTGTTATCAATATTCAGCTTTAAGACATATAGAACTTTTGAAAATAGTTTTCCTATCTGGTTACAGAAATCTGTATATTCCCCATTACATAGACATAATTGAAATAGGTATTTATTCCCTATTTATTTATCATCATGCCTGTAAATCTGTTATATTTCTTAAAATTGATCTACTAAAGGCTGCTTCTGATTTTAATACAAAGAAAAAATATAAGTTAAAAAACAAATATTTTTTAAACACAAAAGTTGAAACGTGGAAAATAATTCCTTTGGATTTAGTATGACAGTGTTGAAGGGAAGCCGAAGTGAAGCAAATAACTGTTAAAAGTTTTGTTTGTTTGTTTGTTTGTTTGTTTTTAATCTTGCAGTACAAGTATCAAGTGAATGTGGATGGGACCGTGGCTGCTTACAGATATCCCTATCTCATGCTAGGCGACAGTCTGGTTCTAAAACAGGACTCTCCATATTACGAACATTTCTACCTGGCACTAAAGCCTTGGAAACATTATGTTCCAGTTAAAAGAAATCTTAGTGATTTACTAGAGAAAGTGAAATGGGCCAAGGTATGTTTCCTGCAATTTTCATTTCTTTAGGCAATAACAAATTCACCAGTGTTAGTTACACAAGTTCTATCACAATGCAATTTGACATAATGGAATAAAAAAAATGTTATTTTCTGAAATTTTTGTTCCCATGAAATATTTAAAGAATCAGCATCAGAATCATTTTGCATACCCTCTATCAGCATTTTGGAGGATTTTTGGAAGTTTTGAAGCCTAATGTTTTATATAAGGGTATAAATTTTCTAGATGAATCACTATTCATGCTTACAGACACAGACAAGAACACACGAAATGCAAATTACTGATTGAAAAGACAGAGTTAAAGTGCTTTATGTGTAAGAAAACATTTAAGGCAATTACAGTACTCTTTTCTCCAGTTAGAAAAAGGACACAAGTTCTTAATGAATGCATGCTATACAATGTCCCAAGAATCACAAGTTTCCCATAAAATAGGAATTCCTTTTTTGAAAGGAAAAGTATTTCAAAGCTGATGTGTTTATTATAAAACATTAAAAATTTACCCTTCTGTTATAAGAGTTTATTCTAAGTTTCTAAGAAGTAATATATGATTATAGAAATAACTGGGTGCCTGAAGCAGTCATTTTTGTGACACTTTATAAAAGCCACGATTACCTGCAAATGGCCTTTCCTGTGGGCAGGATGGTAGAATATTAACTGTTTTCCAAAAGTATAATTAGAAAGACCGACTATTCCTGGTACTGAAAGACCAGCCTGTGGGTACTAATGACTGAATTTTTTTTTTTTTTTTTTGAGGCAGAGTCTCACTCTGTTGCCTGGGCTAGAGTGCTGTGGTCTCAGCCTAGCTCACAGCAACCTCAAACTCCTGGTCTCAAGTGATCCTCCTGCCTCAGCCTCCCAAATAGCTGGGACTACAGGCATGCACCACCATGCCCGGCTAATTTTTTTTCTATTTTTAGTTGTTTGGCTAATTTCTTTCTATTTTTAGTAGAAACGAGGTCTTGCTCTTGCTCAGGCTGGTCTCGAACTCCTGAGCTCAAGCAATCCTCTTGCCTCGGCCTCTCAGAGTGCTAGGATTACAGGAGTGAGCCACCACACCCAGCCTAATGACTGAATTTTTTTATTACAAAAACAATATAGTCTCTCCTAGCTACCGTTTTGTAACACAACGTTTTGACTGTATATTTACATGGAGCTTTTAAACGATGTTATAACATAAAAATGGATTCATTCTACTGTCAAGCAGAGAGGGCTAAGCTGGCAGGACAGATCATGAACCCCAGGCTTACCTCCTGTGTAGCTGGAAAAGTGCCAAGATAGTCACAGCAGAGGCTGCATGTGGGTGGTGGCCCTGTGGGGAGAGGGGATGGTTTACTGGCATGGTACAACAGGGGCCAAGCACATATGACCATTTCTCCTTCACAGAGATGTCTAGGAAAGTACGCTGTCTCTTTCCATAGCCTCATTCTTCAGTTATATTTCCATTATAGGTTCCATCTGTCCATGCTGTTCACATTCAGCCCCACATCTGTCCTATATCACACTCAGTCCTCTTGTCTTTATGGGTTATAGGAGTAATTTTCATTCATTGTTTTGTTTTCTTTTAAACCTTTCAGGAAAATGATGAAGAAGCTAAGAAGATTGCCAAAGAAGGGCAGCTGACTGCTAGGGACCTTCTCCAGCCACACAGGCTTTACTGCTATTATTACAGGGTACTCCAGGTCAGTCCAGAGTGCCCACCCTGCTGGGCCAGGCATCCTCAGACCACATGCTTGGCCTGAGTGCCTTGCATCTTGCTTCCAGAAGTGTTCAGAGAGTCAGCCTGTGGACTGGCTGGCTAAGCCAAGGCGATAACCTAGGGAGAGACAGGACTAATGCTAAGTCCGTTTGTGGCCTCTGTGTTTTTTTAAATCTTTATTCCATATTATGAAAAACAATTCTTGGAGCCCTCACAAATACAGAATAGAAGCTCCTCCCATCTTGTCAGTTCTCTCTCTTATTAAATGCCTTATAAAATTCCTAGTTTAGGTGTTCTTGAATCTCAGAGAACATTTTCCTCATCTGAAAAATAAGAAGGTTGGCCATCTCTTTCTACCTAAAATTTTTGAGTAGAAACAGGTAGAAAAGGTTGCCTCCTTGTTCTCCTTGACACTTAAGAGCCGTACCTTTTACAGTATAGGGCAGAAAGCAGATATTTAGCTTGCTGTATAAAACAATCAAACACATGAAAAATATTTATAATAGTTCTGATACCTAAGGGTTAATCCTGAAGTACAGATATTTATTAGGAATCCGAGGATTGGTCCTTTGAGTAACTACCTTGTGTTTTACTCAGTAAAATCTAGCCAGGAAGGAAAAAAATAGGAAATTATGTTTTTGTTTTTAATCTAAACTTATTTTTCTGTGGGCAAGATAAAAGTAAATTCTGATGCCTGGATACTACCCTCCCATATTTTTATTTTCATAGGAAAATAAAAATGATAAATGACACCATTTACTAGAAGCAGCCCTTTCTTCCCTTAAATTGGTTCTGTCCCCTCTGCTGGTCTAGCTTGAATTTTAATAGTAGGAGTTTCTCGCCCTAAAGTATTAATTAGGCTCATCTACTCGTGTCATCATCTCCTTGGGCCTGGCCCAGTACCAGGCATGGACAGCTCAGTGGACACAGAACCATTGAACTGAAATATCCAATTTAGAGGAATATTTCAGTCAGTGGCCAAAGTAGAGGAACATTTTATAGTCCTGTCACCATTTAAAAAATATATGTCACTACAGGCCTAAAAAAATGTGTGAGACTGCCAACTTTATTTTGAGAAGTTTATCATCTTGTTTGCTGATTTGGGTATTCAAAAAAATTAATTATTCATTAACAAGTAGAGGATAAATGCTGTGAGCTGCTGTTTGTTTCAAGGGAGGCCATTTGGCTTGGCATCCCTTTTGTAGATGCTTCCTATCTACACATAGAATTGTAGATTGGGGTTCCTTGATAGATTGTGGAATACTGCCCTAGTGCCTGTAGTAGCTAAAGATAAAATGTAATTTTAGGACTGGAAAAAGCCAGTCTGAAGATACACAATCAAGGATGGCATGATTGGGGCTGGGGGTGAGGTGTAGGAGGCAATGGAATGAAGTGTAGACTAATCTTTCACTTGCCTTCAAACACACATTTCAGAAATATGCCGAGCACCAGGCCGGCAAACCTGAAGTACGTGATGGAATGGAACTTGTTCCTCAGCCAGAAGATAGCACATCCATCTGTGAGTGCCACAGGAAAAATCCTTCAAGAGAAGAGCTTTAAGTCATCCCAGATTTACACTCCTGTGAATGCCGACTACATCTTTAAAGAAAGCCTTACGCTGCAAAGAACAGTACAAAAGACTTTACCCAGCGGACTAGTTCTCCTGATGGCTTTATATAATGTGGATGGATAAAAGCAACACGGGTTGAGTATCCCTTATCCGAAATGCTTGGGACCAGAAGTGTTTTACATTTCTGATTTTTTTTCCTTCAGATTTTGAGATATTTGCATATACATAATGAGATATCTTAGAGATGGGACCCAAGTCTAAACACAAAATTCATTTATGTTTCATATATACCTTATACATATAGCCTGAAAGTAATTTTATACAATATTTTTTAATAATTTTGTGCATGAAACAAAGTTTATGTACATCAGACTATCGGAAAGATGTCACTATCTCAGCCACCCATGTGATGGTGTCACGGATTTTGGAGTATTTCAGATTTTAGATTTTTGTATTAGAGATGCTCATCCTATATTTGAGCAAGTATTACCAAATATCATTGGATATTAATATCTTTTGAGTAAAAACTGCTATTATCAGCATCACAGTTTCTCTGAAAAGAGAACTGAGGGATCATAGCAGGTAGAGAGGCTTGCCAAAATAGAAATCAGCCTCTGTGAAACTGTTTACATCATACTTATTGGTTTATTTCTATCCCCTGCCCACTTTCTATCTTCTACTTTCAATAATGAAGAGAGAATATTTGCGCAGAGTTACTCCCACCCTAACTGCATACTTTCTCCTCTTATAAGCTGCTTTTGGCATTCAGTAACAGCAGCCTCCTTTTGGAAGGTCTGATAAGGATAATTAAAGAAGAAGAAGATGACTCTGTTATGAAAGGTGGCATGGAGACTGTGGAGGGAATATTTTTTAAAGCAATGCTCATTTCTTTTAAACTAAATTTTGCAAAGGCCCAAGACAAAATTAATGAGAGATTGTGCCTTAAACTAGTGATTCCCACTCTATCTGGGTTGTATACCCATCCAAGATAACACAGTTATTAACATAGATGAAGGCATCTTATGGGCATCATTCATTATCCATCTATTAAATAGATAAAAGGTAACTGTAATCAGGTGAAGAACTTTAATTCTTTTGTACCTTTGAAAGAGATCCTTCAAAACATTGAAAACTTCTACAACAAGCTTTAGGAAGCTGGTATCTTTGGATCCACTAATATGCCAACAACAGAGGCAAGCACCTCACACCACCACTCTATTTCAGTGGGTTCTGTTGCTAAGATAAAGAGTTTGGAAATTTCCTCTGCCTTTTAGGACAGGGCCAAGACTTAGAACTCATAGCCCGGAAGTTTGTTACACACTCCTTTTAGTACCAATCCAAGATTCAGTTCACTATCTTTACCTTTATGCTCTAAAAACAAGAGCTAACCACACTCCCAATTTAAAAATATTTAATCTCCTAGTTGAAATATTTACTTAATCTGGAAAACAATGTACCCATTTTAAAGGGGTCATATCTATTTTTTCTGAAGAATAATGAGAACACAGGATTTTTTTTTAAACTGGGCAAAACCAAATTTCAGAACAGTCTAATCAAAGCCAAGTATCCAAGGCAAACTCTAATACCCATCAATTGTTCAAAATCACAAGTGCAGAAGTAAGTACAAAATAAAGGGCAAACTGTCCTGAGACCATACCCCGTTGAATCTGTGTCTTACATATATTGTACATATATTGTTTGGGGCTTGTCAAAACTGGGACTATGGCAAGAAAGGTTGCCTCCCTCATACTTCCCTGCCTTGAACTTCAGGTCCTGATGGCTAATGGCATTTTGTTAGAAACATCTTACATTTTTAACATTTACATCACCTGCTGCCAAAACAGGCCTAGTAGTTAAAAGCAAGTAGAGTCAAACCGGGCAGCTTTGGGGAGTGGAACAGAAAGGATGTGCTTGAGAAATAAAGTGAAACCCGTTAAGAAATTCTATAGGGGAGAGCAGCCTTAATCTAGATAATCCTCCATCTTGCCATTTTGGCCGTAGCCTTTTCAAAGAGTCAGTTTTACATGGCTTTCTGGTTTGTAAACAAAAATGCTTCCGTGTGGTTGAAAGTTTGGAAGGAGATTCACTAATATCTGAGGAGAAGGTGGAGAGAAGGGAATTTTTACTTTTTGCTTTATACCTTTCTATAATATTTAAACTGTTTTTACTATAAGTATGAATCAAATAGCAAAATAAAGGAAAATGCGAGTCTGGGAAAAGACAATCAATGCACAATAAATAGGAAAAGAAAATGGATATTTATATTTTCCATCATACTGTTTTTAAATCTCCTATGTCTAGAATTTTATATCGTGGGCCACATTATATATACTTTATAAGTAAAGCAAATTTTCTAAATAGAAATTTGAGAAAAGATACTTTTTGTTTTTTGAGAAAGAAATTTTTAACTACCTATAGCCCTGGTATCTCTATAACTGAGTTGGCCTAATTTTAATTGTTATGTCTTTATGAATAGATAAACCAAAACTTTTATCACCACTACTCAATTCCTAATGGGCAGAAATCTATTACAGAAAAAATATTTAAGCTCGACACCATTATTTTCTGTTGATGGTGAAAATACAAGAGGAGTGGGCAGAGGACAAATGGTCCCTGGCATAATAAGGCCAAAGTTAGAAGAAATACAAAGTTCTTGTTTGGAGGGAAGGGAAATCATCCTCGTGATGGTACGGTGTGTTGGACTTCAAATAGTTGAGGAGAAAATTAGCAAGGCCTTAGGGTAAAAATCCCTCTTATGTACAGAGCCAGTTTCCCCTTTCTCAACCACTGCTGCCCCCACCCTATTTCAACCTCTTGTGGACCCATTCCAGACAGAAAAGCCAAGTCTTTTCTAAGCCAAGTCCTCTTTGTAGAGTTGTGTGGAAGAGGGAACCACTAATTTTAAGCTGATACCTTATATTACAACATTTCTTAAACACAAGGAAAGAGACGGGTTTCTTTATTCTATAGGAAGAAATAGCAAAACCTGGAAGTAGTGGGGGGAGTTGGGCCGGGTGTGATGGCATACATAATAGAGGGAGACAAGACAGCCAGAAGTAAGAGGAGGCTGGGAAGAGAGTTAGAAAAAAGGAATATTTTTGTGAGTCACCTGTCCTATTTCACTCTCAGCTGGGTGTACTTCAACACATTTGTGGTGCTAACTACCCATCATAGACATCAGCTGCAAGTGAGTTTTCCCAGACCACCCACACTTCTGACCAGCTGGCTAAAAATTCAGGAGTTCCCCATGACCCTCCCCACCTCAGGTTCAATGATTCACCAGAACAACTCACAAAACTCAAGAAAGTGCTATACTTAATGATTACAGTTTTATTATCAAGGATACACATAGGATGAGGTCTGGGAGAGAGCACAGAGCTTCCATGCCCTCCCCTGAGGGAGTCAGAACTTGTCACCCTCCCAATACATCACTATGTTCACCAACCTGAAAGCTCCACTCAGTGTTGATGTCCAGAGTTTTTATTGGTATCTCATTATACTGGCACGATTGATTAAATCATTGGCTGTGTGATTGAACTCAACCTCCAGCCTCTCCCCTCTCCCTGGAGTGTGGACTGCTGAAAGTCCCAACCCACAAATCATGTACTTGGTCTTCTGGTGACCATCCCCCATTGGGAAGCCATCTTGGGGCCCACGACAAGTACCTCAGTAACATAACAAAGGCACTTTTATGACTCGAAATTCTAAGGGTTTTTGAAGATCTGTGCCAATAATCAGAGACAAAGACCAGATGTATTCTTTATAATGCCACAATACCCACAAGGGCCTGGAAACTGAAGACCCCCTAAGCCATGAGGCTTGATATAAGTGTATGAAGTAGCATTATACTCTTACTCCAGAATGTTTGGAACAAATATCTGAGCCTTTCAAGAAAGATATGCATTAACCAAATTCCATCTAATTTAATACAGGGCATGTAGTAAGGATATTTTAAATAGGCAGAGAATAAGCCTCCCGCTATGGCTTCCAAGGGTTAGTATCCACACCTTTATTATAAATTAGTGGGCAGCAAGAAGTGCCAAGCTTCAGATGGCAATGAACCAGCTAGAGAAACAGGAAGGCTATTTATTTCCCCTTCATACCCCACCCCATCCACTCAACTTTCCTGTCTCCAAAGAGTAATGGGAACTCCTGCCACCACTTGCATTACTAGTACCATTAGCACTGCAGCTGTGGAATGGACAAAGAAGGGACCTGCCACCTGGGTGGGAGCTAAGTGAATCCTCCAAAGAAAATGGCTTGTCCCCTGTCCCATACTTTTATCATTTAAAACTGGGGTAATTCACCAAGTGAATCCTGATTTGGAAGAGTTTGGGGTGACATGGAGACTTATAAAGGGAAAAGAGAGAAGATTCTGTTCTTGTCCCCAGAATGAAAGTTTTCTGTTCCCTCTAAACTCTAGAATGTGTGTTAAGTGTAAGATACTATTTAGATTTACATAACTGTCTCATTCCCAATCAAACAGTAATAGAAAGAGCAAGGGTGCTACAATGGCAAGCACAGAGTCTACAATAGCAACTTCCCTAAGAACAAAGTGCCTAAATCAGTGATGTCTTAGAGCTGGCTCCTACCAGCTCTAATTTCACATTTTGCTCCTAATTTCACATTTAGAGACATCACATTGGTCCCTTAAAATTGCCCATGGTGAGAGTATTTTCAGTACCAGAAATTGGCAAATGCTACAAACCAGGAATTGGTTAATTGATTGATTTTTTAGAGCAATTTACCAAGATACCACAGCTATTATTACATAATTCTTTCATTAACAAATTTAAATTGTCCTATAGAAAAGAGAGAATTTTGTGTCATTTAGTATATTAAAGTGGGAATAAGAGAAATTCTAACTCATAGACCTAGTATGGCCCCTGATCTTGATTTTTGTACACTCATTCATTGCTACTAGCATTGTGGATTGATAAGCCTCTTTTAAGAAAGCAACAGGAAAATGCTTAACAAGAGTCATGGGATAAGGAGGACAGATTTCTGTGCAAAGAATTAGCTAAAGATACCAATGCCTTCCGCCAGCCTCTTCAAACTGTTAAACCTCACCAGGAGGGTGGATGCCTGGTTGGAGGTCCCTCTGGCTTCCTTTAGGCCACTGCTGTACTTGTGCCTTTGGCCTACACTCAGTGTCCGTGTGTTGCATTGTGGTTTTCTACCACATGAGATATTTTCCATAATTATAAAGGATTCCATGCTCACATTCAGGGGCACTCTTGTCTATTGTTAAAGTTCGTTCCAGTGCCAAAGCAGCAGAGGAAAGAAATGGCATATAATATGACCTTTCTCCCTCTGCACTATAAATATTA
The DNA here is from genome assembly GCF_020740605.2 of Lemur catta. NCBI lineage: Eukaryota > Metazoa > Chordata > Mammalia > Primates > Lemuridae > Lemur > Lemur catta. The sequence continues at coordinate 30,274,866 of NC_059134.1, forward strand.
ATATTTCACCTCTTCTCATACCAATTCATTTTGTTTCCTTATCTCTTGTCTTTGCATGGTTTATAAAGAAAATTTTTTTCCTTCTAACTGGAAAGCAAGAATATTAATTTCATAAATATAATACTACATATTGTGTAATAATGATAAAAGAAGAAGAGAATGAGTGGACAAGGAACAGAGAGGAGGAATTCATGAAACCACCCAGAAGTTCTTCAGCGTTCTGCTTCCTAGCAAACTGTTTCTAGATTTAAGCAGGTACATGTAAATGACCAAACATAACACTTTAGTTTTGAATCTCAATGATCCCTTGTGGCTAATTTAAAGAAAGATTTTTTCTTTGAAGAATTGAAAGATTCTTACATGTATTAGAGCAATAACAAAAGGTTTGAGCCTATTATGTAGAAATTGCTGAATTCTTCTGGATCAGGTTAGAGGTAACATAATAAGTACTCAAATAGTAACTATTGTAAATTTCCTTTAGTAATTCAGACAAGGACTTCATTTAAAATATATAGAGCTTATTTTTAAAGTAATATATAAACAAGGTAGTATATCTTAAATGTATTTTTATGTATTTTATTCATTTATTTATTTTATAGAGACAGGGTCTCACTCTGTCACCCAGGCTGGAGTGCAGTGGCATGATCATAGTTCACTGTAGCCTCAAACTCAAGGGCTCAAGCCATTCTCCTACCTCAGCCTCCTGAGTAGCTGGGACTACAGGTGCTCACCACCACACCTAGCTAATTTTGTTATTTTTTGTAGAGATAGGGCCTTGCTATGTTGACCAGGCTGGTCTTAAACTCCTGGGCTCAAGTGATCCTCCCATCTCAGCCTCCCAAATTGCTGGGATTAAAGGCATGAGCCACCATGCCTGATCTCATAATGTTTCTTTCTATGACTACATTTTTACAGTTTATTATTCATAACTACTGTGTATTAATGTATCAAGGTAAATACTTGAAGAGGAACTAAAGCTCCGCTACCTGCTTATGACTGTGATAATGACTTTAAAGAACTCTGGAAATTCAGTGAGTCACTGAATTAACCTACAAGGAATTTCTTCTGTACAAATGTTTTTACACAGGAAAATTTTTCTTTGGGTTTTTTTTTCCCCTTGGAAGTTCATCTTCCTTACAAATTATTAATAATTACATTACATGCATGAACATAGGTGGGAAATAGAACTGGGCAGTTCTGAACAAGATTATTTTACATTGCTGTAATTTATGACCAACTAAAGCATTGTCACACTGTCGGATATTCAGAATTCAAGCAAATCAAACTCGCTTTAGATATGCAGTGTTTATAAAATTTATTTGAAAACTCATTTAGGAAGTCATCTGTTTTCCCTTAAAAACTGGTTTAGGCTTTACCAGCTAAACCAAGCCTAAATTTAGAAACAGCCATTGGACTGCAGTCATGAATTCCGTGCTTACTTATTCTTTGACCTTGAGCAAGACCTGTCAGATCGCTAGAAGGATCAGTTTTCTTATTTGCAAATGAATAAATTAAATTAAATAGATAATATTTCATTTTATTTTTCCAACATCTTTAAGGTCCTTGGTTGAAGTGATCAGGCTTTATATTGTGCCCAACTTTGTAAACAATCGCTTTGGTTTCCTTTTCAAATCCTTTGCCTCAAAGCCAGTGACAATCCAAGTGGAGGCTCTAACAGAACTAACCCTATTCACAAACCATAATTCTGCATCTCAGGGACTTTCAAAGCTCGGAGTTGGAGAAAAGCTGTTTGCCGGGAAGGCGGGGCCTAAGAGGGCAAGTAGGGCGGGAGAGAACGGAACTAAGTGTACGTCATTTCCGCTTGCGGCGTTACCAAGGTATCAAGCGGAGCCCGGGCCAGCGCCGATTGGCAGGTGAAGGAATTGGTGTCCCCTTCCTCTCAGCCCGTACCATTCCTATTCCGCCGTGGTGGCGACTGAGCTTTTCCTGTTTCAGGTCCTTAAAAGCCCCATGCCGTTGACGTCCGTGCCCTATTATCCTCCTGGGGGACGTTTCATTCCTTTAATGCCCCTCACCCCACTAGGCCTCCAGCCTTTAGTTTATAATCCTGCCTGAGATTAACCCCTTCTCCGGGGCTTCCTTTCCTCGCCCCTGGTGAAGTTGCGTCGGTCAGTTTGAAAAGCTTTCCCATTGCCCAGTTTGCGTGTTCACAAATCTCTGCTCCTCTGCAAAGAGACAATTATTTAGAGATGGAAAAGGGAAAGGCGTTTTTAAGGAGTAGTAGGTTAGTAGTTGTTTTTCCTCCTCCTCTCTCAGTATAAAGGACCACAGATAAAAAAGAAAAACAAAATTATGAAACTGATGGCCACGAAACACATTTGTTTATTCAGTAAAATTTAGTAGGGGAACCAAGATAGGAAGTATAGGTTCTGATCCCAGCAAATTAATTTTAAGATTTTTGTAAAGCTTTTAAAGTAAGTGAAACCGAGCATCCAAACATCTTGTGGGCTTCTCACGAAGCCTAAAAATAGATCAATGGAAACAGTCTATGAGACAAGTTTTCATTGATTTGGGATAGTATCTCCCAAAGTAGGTAATAAGCTTGCAAAGTCTTTATCTTTGAATCTGCAAGTAGCACCTGGGTGTAGTAAAACACTTTATTACCTGAGCAGTGGTTTGATAGTACTTTTTCGTATCTTACAGTTTATGAAGTGTTTTCACATTGGTTGATTTATTTGGAGCCTCATAATAACCATGTAAAGTAGGTCTTATTTCTTATCTGAAGCCAGCAACTGTCCTTTCTGCTCTTACACCTACTCAGAGTTTTACTCTTTAATTTATACCTCTCCTGTACCTTTAATTTCTCCTTCACTTTAATTTCTTCCTCACTACTGGATCATAAATCTTTACATGTTTTAGTATCTCTCATATTCAAAAAAATACCTTTAATCCATTCCCTCCCCCCAGCTACCATCTCTTTTCTGCTTTCCAAAGAATTGTTACTGTTCTTATTGTTTCAACTATTCTACTTCCTCTACCCACCCTAGGCTTCATTCTCTGCTACTCCACTGAAACAGTACTTGTCAAAGTCACTAGTGACTTTATCTGGCCAAATCTAATAATTTATTCTCAATTATTGACCCTCCAACAGCATTTCACAAGCTCGTTCTTGAAATGATGTTGAACTTCATTGTTCCTTGTTGATGTGACTTCTTCCTGAACCAGATAATTTTGAATATTGGAAGATATTTGTTCAATATTTTGTGCTATTTGTAAACATGTAATGGTGACATTTGACACACTTTTTAATTTGCATTACTAACATTTTCACTATCACTTTCTTAAATCTAGACAGCCAGCAAAACAATAAACCAAGGGCTGATTTGTAGCATTTGATGATTTCTCTGATGTAAATACCATGGCCAATTTCAGGCTACCAGCATAGCCTCAGGCATTGGGAAGAGATGGGCGATACTTCACCATTGTATAGTATTTCTGCCATATCAATAGTGCTACTGTTAAGAAACCCTGCAATAGGCATAAATAACCTTAAGAAAATAAATAATAAACTGTAGTAAAATAATTAGTAGGCAATGAGTTTTGAGTTTTGTTACCTTTAATTGTGTTTAAATAATTTAATTTTTAATAGTGACTATTTAAAAACCGGCTCACAGAATTCCTGAAAATTTAAAATTTGACCCTACTGAACCAGTACAAGCCAGCTCCAGTAAACCACCTAAACCACCACAGTAGATTTCCCATATAATTATACAGTATCTGGCTCCCACCTGCCTCCCTGACCCTATTTCCCGCTCAATATTCTCTAAGCTCCAGGGACACTGTTTTCTTCCTCTCAGCCACTTAAACACATGAAGCTCCGTATCTTAAGGCATTTTTCTCTGCTACTCCCTGCGCCTAGAACCCTTTTCCACTATATTTTCCAGTACTTGATGCTTTGTATCATGAAAATAATCTGTCCCTATTAGAGAGGCCTTCTCTACTTGTGTTAATATACCCCTGATCATTCTCTATCCCGTGATTCTGTTTTATCTTTTTCATTGCACATGCATTTCTTTTGTTTTTTACCTTCATATTTTAAGTAACATGTTATTCTCCTTCTGCTTAGCCATTACTTAGTAACTTCTTACAATACAAAATGAGAATTTAACTCTCTTACACCAAAGTACCGTAACACACACATACACACTCATCCCTTCCCCTCTTCTTCCTAATTAAAAGAAAAAAAAGTCATGCTGTAATACTAAATAGGGTCCAAATTTTTAATTGAATGCAATATAAGATTGAGTTATTCCAAAATTAATTAAATATCCAGGGTGAAACTGTTTTGGAGATAGGAGCCAGTAACCAATCATATTATATCCAAATTCACATTATCATGGGTAATGTTATCATGGAGTATATAATTATGGAGTACTACTATTGTATCATACATTTTGGTACTATTAATATTTACATTATTATGACTGTGTAATTATTCATGGATGAGCCATAACAACAGCTTAGGGTTTTTTTGTTTGTTTTCTTTTGTGCCTCTTCAGAGTGATACTTTAAAAATACAAGTTAGATCATGTTTCTAATGTGTTGCAGACCATTACTTTTGTAAAATAAAATAACAAATTCCTAGAACAAGGGGAAAAAAACCACAAGAAATACAAACTGTAAGCCCACTGATCATGTGTTTATATGCCACAGCAATGTCAAATTGCTATAAAAGTTTCTAACTACTCTCAATTTCTCTGTCTCATCTGGTAACATACAATTCAGGGACTGGCATGAGTCCTTGGACCACACTCAGAGTAGCACAACTATTGGAGATCTACCTACAGAGATCCACCTCTCTCCCTCATGCTCCACCCCATCTCTATCTTACCTCTGTTCACTTTGCAGGTCAAGTCTGCAATGTGGTGGTATCTTGCTCATGACAAACTGTTAATAGATACATTTATAGCATCACTTTTAACATTCTTACAATATCCCATTGTATGAATGCATCATAATTTAACCAATCTTCTATTCAGTCAGCCAACTATGTTTTTTTACTGATCACCTACTATTTGCTAGAAATGGGGATATAACAATAAACAAGAAAAAGGACTCTGCTCTGAAGGAACTTACATTATAGGGGGACAAGATAGATAGTAAACATGTTCAACAAATACACAAATAAGGATACTGTTCATTTCAAAAGGCAATATTAATATCTTATTTGGCAGCCTCTAAACACCCTTTAGCTTCTATCACAGGAGAACAGGAAGCAGGTGTGTGCAGAAAGCATGGGTGAAATTATTTAGATCCAAGTGCCCAATAAACTGGTTCAGACATGTTCACACAGTCAATTTAAAGGGATTTTTAAGACCCAGTGTTAAATTTTTACTTACAAAATTGGGAATGTATATGTGAAAATGATGAAATTTTCATGAATTAGCACTAATGCTATCATGTGGTATCATAAACACACACGTTTTATAAGTTGAAACCAATCACTTTGCGTTAATAAAAAATCACACAGTTTAGTTCCTAGAAATAATGTTAAAAGACCTACTGTAGTCCTAATGTCCTATTTGTGTTTAGTTTTTCACTTTTGCTATTGTAAAATCTAGAATTAAGCACTCCCATAGAATATTTATGGCTATAAATTGGACAGCATTTTTGAAGACAATTTGACAGTGTCAAAATTTTAGTTTTAATGTGCACTCATTTTTTGAAGTTATATAGTATATATATTTATGAAGTTATATGGTATATATCTGAACTATGTGCAATTGTGAAAAAAAATATCAAACAGTATAAAAGAGTATAAAGGAATAAAATCTGTTTTTCATTCCTGAACCCAGGTCCCTCAGTCTGCTGGTCCCTCCCCAGAGACGCTCTTAGCAGTTCCTCATATCCCTGTCCAGAAAGAGTCAATGCAGATATTTATGTGCATATGTATTGTCACAGCAATTTCACTCCTAAAAATCTCTCCTACAAAAATAGTTGCACATGTGTACAAATATATGCATAAGGATATTCCTTTTGGAATTAGAAAAAAACGAAACAACCTGAATGTGTAATAATGGAGGAAAGATTAAGTAAATTATGACATATCCATACTTAGGAATAATGTGCAACTGTAAAAAGAATTATCAAGATCTATGTGTATGAACATAGAAAAGTCTCCAGCACATATTATTAACTAAAAACGTAAAATATATATAGTTTGATCACATTAATGCAAACAAACCTATATGTATGTGTATGTATATTTGTATATATACAAATGTATATATATGTACACACACTTATTTTTTAAAATTTTTAGTATATAAGAATAGATCTGGAACATCTATAACAGAGATAACCTTTGTAGAGAACTGAGATAGAAGAAATAGGGGTGGATGATTTTCACTTTTTTACTCTGCAGTTCTATATTTGAATTTGTATATTATGTGTATAATAACTTTCAAAGCAAACAAATATAGACAATGTTAATAATTCTGAATTTTAAACATTAAGGAGATGTTAAATAGGGATTGATATTTACGTGTACCCTAATGCTGATTTTTAATTGTCCTGTTATTTGTGAATAACCAAAATAAGTACATTCTGTATGTTGGCCAGTGAAAAAGAACATGGACAAGAAAATATAAGAGTAGTGAATCGAGGTGACTATCATGTTTCAAAATTCATAACTATGTTTCTGTTTTATCACATTTTAAAATTGAAATTTTGATATTTTTAAAAGTTAATATAAAGTTCAGTATTTGTCTCTTCTAGTGACATAAATAGTGACAATGTCCGTAAAAATTATTAAAACTAGTTGTCACACCATTCCCAAGGAAAACATTTTTTCCTGAAGTATCTTGAAATAAAGATAAATTATACTTTATTTCTCTACCTGATGGTTAGAAAGAATATTTCTCAAAATACTATCCTTTGATCAACATTAATAAATCTTTTAATCTCCAAACATCATTCCTTATTCCCATTTATTCTAATAGTTATTTGTAAATTAAAAGAATAATTGTGCTTAAGATTTTTAGTTACATCAGTTTTTTAACCAGAATAATGCATGTGAATAATTCTTATTGTGGAAAATTGTACTAATAGACATGATTCATTGAGTGGTTATAGTGGGTCAAAAACTGTACTAAATGCTTTACCTGTATTGTCTGATTTAATCCTTACAATTCTATGAGGTTAAGTACTATGAGTACTATGAGTACAAATGAGGAATGTGAAGTTTAAATAAGTTAAGTAATTTATGCAAGATCACACAGCTAAGTGTGAGAAAGAATTTGTTGAGATTCAAATCCTGGTTTATCTTACTTCAGAGCCCAAAGACTTAACCTATCTACCCATCTTATATCATTAAGGGTATTTGCAGGGAAAGAAAAAGGGAGAATTATTTTTCATAGAGAACCTTCTCCCCTATTCATAAAAATGTCAATTTAAAAAATAATATATAAAGTTGGGAAGAAAACATCTTTAATTTTAAGCTTCTAAATAATTTAAAACATCAAAAGAGAAAATAACAAATTTAATAAAATACATAAATAGGTTTTTCTTTTATTTTTCCTATAAATGGCATATCCTTTAGACATTTTTTCTGTTTGGCCTCTGTCTCTCTAAACATAATGTGCATATTAGTCGATGTGTATTATGTGTTTAAATAGTTCGGGGCTTTGAGATTTATAAATCCTTACACATTTTGCATTTTATAAGTAACAGTTCAGAATTTTAAATTTTTAAGCAAAATGTATTCACTTTGGACTACGATACAGCATCTCAGAACCATTTTGCTATTGTAAATGTAATGAGTTATATTAGTTATACTGTGAAGTATTAATAACTGAGATTAAGTGGAAATCCTTGTTTCTCCCTGTGTTCAGTGCAGGACCTTTTTCCCCTCTGTATTTGACCATTGTGCCCCTTATAATGTAAACTCACAAAGTTGAGAAACTGGAACTTTGGAGTTAATTTATTGTAATGCTTTCATTTTACAAATGATAAAACTGAAGGCTAAAGATGGTAAGCTATTTTTCCAAGGTTATATTAAATAGCAGTGTGAACTAAAACACATCTTCAGTCTTTTAGTTCATTAGTCTTCTTCTACGGTTATATGCAAGAAAACTATCAAAAGCAATGACTTGCTGCAAATCTTATGTATACCTTGTATTTTCTCTCATTATATATACTAGAAAGTGATTAAAATTGTTATACATAATTTATATAACCTACACAAACAGAAAATTCTTGTATATCACTCTTCTGGTAACACTGGAGCAATACTGGAACAGTTTCATTATTTGGTCTAATTAATCATTCAGTTTTGAATGAGATGCTTTTTTAGGGTACAAACATTTAAGCAGCATAAATAACAATTTATGCTGCAACTTTTTAAAGGACTCAAAGTGTAATATCTTTCTGACTTCATTACTAAATCCTTCACAGTATTAATAAAAATTATAAATTAGAATTAGTGATTTTGTTTTGTTCCTTAATAGTCAAGCTTCATCTTTTTTTGACATTTTAATGCATGATGTATTAAGCAGTCCGTATAGTTAAGAGTTACAAAGAAAGGAAAAGTCTGTAATCATTTGTCATCCTAGGTTAGGGACCTGGGCAATTTTGTGGATGGAACTCTGTCTCTGTGCATGTTGATTAACAAAAGTTTATTTGAAGAAATACGACAGTGTATGTAAAGATCATGGACTTTTAAGACAAGATGACTTGGGTTTAATACTGGCTTAGTTACTCACTATTTAACCTTAGGCCTTGAAGGTCAGTCTCCTCATCTCTTAATACAAGCATATTAGTAAAATCTGCTATTCAGGGTTGTTGTTAGAATTAGAAAAAATAAAACAAATTGGAACATATTAGGCAATCAATAGTAGGTGACTATTTTATTTTTATTATTTTGATACCAAATCTGATTTTTATTATTTTATTTCTACAACTCTATTTAATTTTCATTGAGTTCTAGTGATAGTTTTATAACAGAGCATATAAAATAATTTTAAATGTAACCTTTTTTCTTATTTTCTTTTAGGAATTTCCAAGATGCCTTGGAAAGAGAATCCAGAATTTACAAGGTGGGATAAAGCTGCCAGAGTCATTCAGCAGGCCTGGAAAAATTTCCTTGTGAGTTTATTTAGCAGTTTTATTGAGATATAACTTATGTATGAAAAATTTCACCTGTTTAAAGCAAACAGTTCAATGGTTTTTAGAATAAAATATACAATTCAACAGTTTTTAGTATATTTACAGAATTGTGTAACACCCTTCACTTTAAAAAGCAGACTTCTTTATTAAAGTTTCAAAAAGTTACAATTAATTAGTTATTTCATTAACCTCACAAATATTATTGAGTTTATAGTCTGGGCCAGAGACTTCGATAATGGCTAATGTCAATGAAAGTATTCATAATAGGCTTATTTGACTTTTACCTCTAAACATTTTATTTCTTGACTTAGGAATCAAGTTTGTGAGCAGATGTTAGGAATATTTCACTCATTAAATATTTATTGAGTACCTACTCTTGAGGAGCTTGAAGTTTATTAATACACTGGGTCTGGGGTAATTTAGTAGTCACTTATGCTCTTATATGGGCAGAGCTGGCCTCATAGCTGTAAGGAATATTCCAAGTTGACTTACCTGACTGGTGAGAGCCAATAGTTAAAATCACTTCACTCTTTTCTTTCGTTTCTTTCCTTCCTTCCTTCATTTCTTTCTTTCTCTTTCTCTTTCTCTCTCTCCTTCCTTCCTTCCTTCCTTCCTTCCTTCCTTCCTTCCTCCCTCCCTCCCTCCCTCCCTCCCTCCCTCCCTCCCTTCCTTCCTTCCTTCCTTCCTTCCTTCCTTCCTTCCTTCCTTCCTTCCTTCCTTTTTCTTTCTTGACAGAATCTCACTCTCTTGCCTGGGCTAGAGTGCCATGGCATCAGCCTGGCTCACAGCAACCTCAAATTCCTGGGCTCAAGTGATCCTCCTGCCTCAGCCTCCCAAGTAGCTGGGACTACAGGCATGCGCCACCGTGCCTGGCTAATTTTTTCTATATATATATATTTTAGTTGTCCAGCCGATTTCTTTCTATTTTTAGTAGAGACAGGGGTCTCACACTTGCACAGGCTGGTCTCAAACTCCTGAGCTCAAACGATCCACCCGCCTCGGCCTCCCAGAGTGCTAGGATTACAGGAGTGAGCCACCGTGCCTGGCCACTCTTTTCTTTCTGATAGCAGTAGTACTAAGTGCCTGGTAATTTTGTGTGAAGTGATATGGCTCTGTTTCTAGCACACAAGACCACCTTTATATCACTTAATCAAATATTGCAAAATAGCTTCATTATTTACCTCTTTTGCCTCTACCAATGCCATAAAACCTATGCTGAGGCATAACTATATTGATTTCTAATACCAAAATAAGAATTTTCTTTTTTTTTTTTGAGACAGAGGTCTTGCTATGTTGCCCATCTAGTCTTAAACTCCTGGGCTCAAGCCATTATTCTGCCTCAGCCTCCTGAGTAGCTGGGACTGTAGAGTACTACTTCACTGGGCTAATTTTCTTTTGAAACTTACTCTTTCTTAATTGGTTTCTATCAGTATACCTATTATTTAGGCTTAAGCTTTTCTATCATTTGCAATTTCTTTTTTCCCACATCCAACTAGCCACACATCTTTGAATACATATTATGTTCCTGACACTGTGCTGGGCATTTTATAATACTTCCTTGTCCTTAAAGGCTCTTTAGCAGATAAGCCATTCATATAAACAAATGAATGTATGTGTGTATATGTGTGCATTGATAGAGCACACATATTTTACATTCTATCCCACCAGGAGCCTATTGAAATGACAACATATAAAAGGTTACTATATAACAGAGAGAAGGGAGTTGATGAGCAGATGAAAATTTTATCTGATTTCTGGCAAACCAAATATAGATGGTAGCATCCTGTTGAACAAACTGTGTAGAAGCACTTGCCTACACACACCTCAGGGAGTCTCCAATGAGGGAACTGCTTTGTCGTTGGAACTCCAGAAAGGATATGAATTTGGAGTTAGCAATTTGAAAGGGCTGGAAGGAAAACTGAAAAGAAGGGGGTTAATTGAAGATCTGTACGTGGAACAGCTGGGCCAGTCATCTCCACTGTCACTACCAGAACCAGAGCTGCAGGTGGATGGATATTTACCACTAGTCAAAAATCTGCTGCTTCTCTCTGACAGTTGCAAAAAAAAAAAAAAAAAAAAGCAAAAATATGCTGCTGGATAGATATATACTATTAGACAAACAAACAAACCCAAAAATAACCCTGATGGCTTATCTCTTTAAAAAAGAAAAATCAAACTATCTGGGAAAGCTCATTCTAGCATAGATTTGGCACTTCACAGTAAAACTTTCTGAATTTTCTTATTTGAGGAACTCCCTGCTTAAAAGCCAGCTACTTGACCATACCCATTAAAGAAAGCCTGCTGATTATCTTATTCCATTCATGTCACAAAGCCCCCAGTCTTCCCATTAATGAGTGAGAACACTGTGGGGAAACAGGAGCACAGGATTTGGGAGGCCAAGGTAGGAAGATCACTTGAGGCCAGGAGTTCAAGACAAGCCTGGGCAATATAATGAGACCCTGTCTGTACAAAAAAATAGAAATATTAGCCAGGCATGTTGGCACATGCCTATAGTCCCAGCTACTAGGAAGGCTGAGGCTGGGGCATTGCTTGAGCTCAAGAGTTCAAGGTTACAGTGAGCCATTATTGCACCACTGCACTCCAGCCAAAAAGCACAGGATACTCATTCTGGCTCCCTAGAAAAGTTGACACAGACCTTCATAAGTATTAATGTATAACCAGAGTTCACCTGACTTTTAAGGAAAACCAATGATGTAAAAACAAAAAGAAAAAGAAAGGGGCCAGGAGAGGTGGCTCATGCCTGTCTGTAATCCTAGCACTCTGGGAGGTTGAGGTTCAGTGGATCACTTGAAGTCAAGAGTGGGAGACCAGCCTGAGCAAGAGTGAGACCCCTGTCTCTACTAAAAATAGAAAAAATTAGCTGGGCGTGGTGGTGCATGCTTGTAGTTCCAGCTACTTGGGCAGCTGAGGCAGGAGGATTCCTCCTTCAGCTGAGGAGTTTGAGTTGAGGTTGCAATAAGCTAGGATGATACACTGTACTCCAGCCAGGGTAACAGAGCAAGACTCTTTCTCAAAAAAAAAAAAAAAAAAAAAAAAAGTAAAAAAGAAAGAAAAAAGAATGTAACAGAACCTGAAGGAAATAAAAATAATAATAGATTTTATTAGATCAGGTTATCAAATGGCTCTCCTGAGGTTATGTCTGGGGGAAAAATGGTAGTATGACTATGAGGCTGGGTGTAGAAAAAGAGGTTAGAAACTCAGAAAAAGAGCTAATCATGAAAGTCTTGGTTCAAATATAAGACAGATTAAAATTGTTCTAAGATGTGAAGAGAATACATTTGATCTTGATTCTAGATACAGTGTACTTCAAGTGGCCCAGAGGGTGATTTCTAATACAGGATGCATAGTTTTAGCACATTGCTTGACTAAACATTTTAGATTTGATTTACATAGTCATAATAATGTGAATACAGTTTTTAAAATTTTTATCAAATTAGTATGTGTACTTCTTTAATAAGTAAAATAATACAGAAGAATTTATAATGAAAAGCAAGTCTTTCCCTCTCACCCCACTCTTCTCCACCCTCATACTCTAATGGCAACCATTTTAAACTATTTTTTGTTGTAGATCTAGTAGTTACTGCCATGCTTCTAAATAATATGCTTGTACAATTACTTTTCATCAACTTTAGAAGTGATCTGTTGCCTTTCTGTAAAGATAATTGAGAGCTTAGGTTACTTATCCTCTATGGCCCTGCTTATCTCCACTCCCAGTGTCATAATGTTATTATTTCTTAGTTCTTCTATATGTTAATTTATTACTTTAAAGAATATTTAAGCCTCTGTTTCTTGTTCTGTCTGGCTGACATTGAATCATCTGACCCCTCAGTATATATGATCCCTACCCATTCACCTCTCCATCTTTAAACCCCCAAGTTCTATTACCTGTACTATTACAATATAAATATTCATGTGGAGGATTTTTTCATGTATCTTGAATGCAAGTCCTTTATTGAGTACTATATGTATTGCAAATATCTTCTTCTAGGTTGGCCTCATCGCTTTCTTAAAGGTGTTTTTGACAAAAACAAGTCTTTAATTTTAATAAAGTCCAATAGATTGCTTTTTCTTTATGGTGAGTGCTTTCTGTGCCCTATTTAAGTATTTTTGTTGAACCCAAAGTCAGAAGGTATAATATTTTCCTTATGTTTTTCCTAGAAACTTAATTGCTTTAGTTTCAGATTGAGATCTAGTATCCATCTCAAATTAATTTTTGTGTATGTTAACACAGGTACAAAGTTTTTTTCTTATGGAAATCCAACTGATCAAGTGTTTTTATTAAAAATACTAACCTTTCCACAATATATTGTGGTGGTGCCGCCATTGTTAAATCATGTAATCATATATGTGAAGTGTTTCTGTAGTCTCTATTCTGTTGCATTGGTCTATTTGTCTATATTTTGGCCAACACCACATTGTCTAAACTGTAGGTTTATATAATAAGTATGGATATAAGTATGATAGTATAGTCCTCCAATTTTGTTCTTCTTCAGGATTATGATAGCTATTCTGGGGTTTTTGTATTTCCATGTAAATATTAAACCTGTCAATTTTTACGAAAATTTCTGTTGAGATTATAATTGAAATTACATTGAATTAATAGATGAATTTAGGGAGAATTGAGTAGAGTTCATTTCTATACTTACTCTTTCTATTGAGTTTTCATGAACATAGTGTATTTCTTCATTTATTTAAACCTTAATTTCTCTCCACAGTATAGTTTACAGTATAGAAGTGTTTCATTTGATTTCTAGGTATTTGCCTTTTTTTGATGCTACTGTAAATGGTATTATTTTTTAGGTTTTATTTCCTAATTATTTTTTTCAAATTTGTAGAAATATAATTCGTTTTTTATTTGTAATTGCTTTTTAATAGATTCCTTTGGATTTTCTACTTAATCATGTTATTGCTGAGTAATGGCAGTTTTATTTTTTGTTTGTGAACTTTATACATTTGTTTATTTTTCTTGCTTTGTTGGACTAAATAGAACCTCCAGCACAATATTGAATAGAAGGGGTAATAATAGACGTTCTTGTCTTTTTCCTGAACGTAGAGAGAAGGCATATAATATACTACCACTCATTAAGATGTTATCTATAGTTTTTTGTAGAAACTTGTCATCAGTTTGGAGAAGTTAACTTTATTCCTAGTTTGCTGAGATTTTTGTTTTTATGAAAACTCTGGGTGTTGAATTTTATCAAATGTTTTTACTGCATCTATTAGTTGATCATATGGTCTTTCTTCTTCATTCTCTTTTTATGGTAAATTACATTTATTGATATTCAAATGTTTAACCAACCTGTCATTTCTGGAATAAATTACTTTACCATGATGTGTTACCATTTTGATATTTCCTGGATTTGATTTACTAAACTTTAGGATTTTTGCATAATTCTTCATAGATATAATTTTCCTTTCTTTCTTTTTCTTGTAATGTTCTTGCCAGGTTGTGATATCAGGATTGACCTCATAAAAGGGGTTGGAAAGTATTCCTTCTTTTTTGTTATCTGGAAGTTTGTGTGATTAGTATTATTTCCTCTATAAATGTGTGGAAGAATACGTTAGCAAAGCCATCAGGTCTAGGAGTTTTCTTTGTGGAAAAGTTTTTAATTATGGATTCCATTTCTCTAATAATACAGGACTATTCAGATCCATATTTCATCTTGTGCCCAGTTTGCTAAGTGACTTTTTCAGGGGATTAGTTTCATTTAAATTGTCAAATTTATTGGCAATATTTATAATTTCCTCTCATTATCTTTTTAATGTTTGTACAATCTGTAGGGGTATTGCTAATATACTCTCACTCCATTTCTCTACCTCTGTCTTGCTAGGGATTTATCAAATTTTTTCTTAGTTTTTATTTTTTTTAGAAATAGAGTCTTACTCTGTTGCCCAGGCTGGAGTGCAGTGGTGCAATCATAGTTCACTGCAGCCTTGAACTCCTGGTTTCAAGTGATACTCCCGCCTACATCTCCCAAAGTGCTGGGACTACAGGCATGAGGTACCACACCTGGCCCAATTTTAATAATCTTTTTACAAAACTGACCTTTGACTTTGTTAGTTTTCTCTATTTTACCGTGTTCCATTTCATTGATTTCTGATCTTATCTTTATTAGTTTTTTTTTCCGTCAACTTTTTTGCAGGATTTGATTTGTTATTCTTTCTAAAACTTATTGACGTTGAAAGTTAGATCTTAGATTTTCAACTTTTATTTTTTTATAGCATATGCTTTTAAAACTATTAAAGCATTACTATCTAAGGATTTCTTTAGAGATACCCCACAGGTTTTGGTATTTATTACCTCTCAATTAAAAATATTTTAAAATTTCCATTGTGATTTTTTTGACCCTAAATACCAAATACTTAGGCGTTTTATGGTTATCTTTCTGTTATTGATTTCTTGTTTAATTCTACTAAAGCCAGAAAATATACTTTGTATGATTTTAACAGTTTGAAATTTTCTGAAGCTTGCTTTATGGCTCCAAAAAAGTCTGTTTTGGTAAATGTTACTTACATGTAAACTTAAGGGGAAAAATGTATTCTGAAGTCAGTTAGGTAAAATTAGTGTGTTATATTGTTAAAATCTTCAGTAGCCTTATGGATTTTCTTCCTGTTTGTTCTTTCAGTTCTTGAGAGAAGTGTGTTAAAGTCTCAGGTTATAATAGGATATTCATGTATATCTCCTGGAAATTCTGTCAATGTTAGTTTTATATATTTTGGAGTAATATTAGTACGTACATATAAGCTAAGGATCGTTACAGCTTCTTGTTGAGTTGACCCTTATCAGTATGAAATGTTTCATATTTTTAATTGAAAGATAAAAATTATATATATTTATAGTATACAATATGATGTTTTGAAATATGTATACATTATAGAGTGGCTAAATTAAGCTAATTAACACATATGCATTACCTTACATTCTTATTTTTTTGTGGTAAGAATATTTAAAATCTACTTTCTCAGTACTTTTCAAGCATATATACATTGTTATTAACTACAGTCACCATATTGTACAATAGATCTCCTTAATTTATTCCTTCTGTGTAGCTGAATTTTTTTATCCTTTGACCAACATTTCTTTGATTTTTGTATCCATTCATTCATTAATAGACACCTACATTGATTTTTGTATGTTGGCTGTTGTGAATAATGTTACAATGAACATGGGAATTTAGTACTAATTTCATTTCCTTTGGATATATACCCAGGAGTAGGATTGCTGGATCATAAGGTAGTATATTTTTAATGTTTTGAAGAAACTTCATACTGTTTTCCATAATGACTTTACTAATTACATTCTCACCAATAGTGTGCAAGAGTTCCCTTTACTCTCCATTATTGTTTACACTGGTTATCTTTTGGCTAAGATCTTTATATCTGCAGAACCCAAGGTACAAGGACAGGAAGAAAAATTTTTACTAGTGGATCATTAAAGGTAATATTGAGAGGGAGCCACTTCCAATTCTATGCCTTGATAACCAGACTCATGGATGCCACCATATGCCACCATATGGTAAAGAATAGAACCGTATTCAGACATTTACTACAACATGGAAGATATCAACCTAGTCTGAAAAGTGTTATCACTGTAACTCTATTGTAACTGAGTCTCCAAAATGCTATTCCACTGTCGTATCCGGCCAGTTGCTTTAGGGTGATTGGGAACAAGGTAAGATCAGTGAATTTCATGTACCCATTGGTGTGGTACATTTGCTGTGAACCAAGTTTTCTGATTAGGAGCAATGTTATGTGGCATACTATGACAGTGAATAAAGCATTTTCAGAGTGCATAGATGGTAGTTTTTGTAGAAGCATTGTGCGCATGGAAGGGTAAAGTGTTAGTTCCAGTGAAAACAGAGTATTGCCCCTTCCATAATGGAAGTGTTTCAAATAATTGATCTGTCATAGGAAGCTGTCTAATTCCGCCAAGGAATTACGCCATATTAGGGCCTCAGTGCTGGTCTCTGCTTTGGCAAGTTGAGCACTCAGTAGTGGCAGTAGCCATATCTACTGAGTAGAAATTCATGTTGCTGAATCTATGAATAAACTCCATTCCTGCTGTCATGGCCACTTTGTTCATGAGCCCATTGGACAAGGAGAGCAGTGGCTGGGGAAAAAGGCTGACTGATTCCAAAGAATGAATCATCTTGCCCATCTGATTATTCAGATTCTTCTTTGTTGAGATTGTTCTTTTCTTTTTTTTTTTTAATTTCAGCTCTTCATGAGGGTACAAAAGCTCAGGTTATAGATTGTTCCTTGTTGAGCATTCATATGGAACACAAATATCTTCACCCTTGGTGCCCATTTGGAGAGGTCTGTGCCCATACCCCTTCCCTAGATTGTCTTGTCACCAATTTTCTAACCATATTCATTCCAAATCCCTCACCATCCAGACAAATCATCAATCACCATCCTTCTATAGATCTATGCTTCTGGCCATCTTCCAGGCACGATACAAACCAGTTATGCTACTTGACATTCTAACCCATTGAAGGATTTCACTTCTCCACTGTACTTCAGAGCCACGTCTGAGTGAGGTTGTAGTATATGTTGAACTTCCTATGGGTCACATCTTGTACTTGACCTCCTGAAGTCTGCTAGGACTTGAATTTGACCAATAGAATGTAGAATAAATGTTGCTGTGTGACTTCCAAGATAAGGCCTTAAGAAGCATTGCAACTTCTACTTTCTCTCTCTCTTTGGTACTTTGATATCTCCATGCTATGAAGAAGCTCAAACTGAAAGTCTATGTGGAGAGAAAGCCATCCTAGATATTCCAGTAATCCCACCTGAAAACCCAGATATGTGTGTGAGCCATATTAAATCTCCCAGCTCCAGCTGATCTGGCAACTGACTACAGCCACATGTGTGAGTCCAAGCAAGACCAGCAGAACTCCCCTGTCAACTCACAGAAAGAAAGAAATAATATAGTTGTTGTTCTAAGCCACTGAGTTTTGGGGTGACTTGTTATGTCTCAGTAGATAACTGATATAGTAATCTGCATATTTAGAAGATACTATTAAGATTTTAAACCATAATACAATTTTTTTTGATATTCAATGTGGGATTTTACTTGGGGAAAGTTATGTCTTCCTTTCAGAAAAAATACTATCTGTTTTGACATGGGCTATACCATCTTCCATAGGCAATTGCAACAGGGCTTCGAATTGTTATACTGGTACTATTACTTCAATTAGAATTTATTTTATCTGATTTAACATAAGTAAATTGAGAAGGAGAGTTTACCAAGAGTAAGTAAGAGGTTTGGGGACGGGAGGGTTTGAGGGGAGGGTTACCAAAGAAATAGTTTTCTAAGAAGAATTGTTTGGGGTAAAATTTCAAGTCTGTTATGAGCTGGCTTCATAAAAATCGCTGTGCCTACTTGATGCCCAAAATTCTTTTACCAAGATAGTCCATTTGTTTAAGAAGTAAGTGTAAATGATTCAGATCAAAATGTCTGCCTGATACAACTTGCAGAATAATGTGTTTTAGTGAGGTAAAACGTGCTAGAACCAGGAGGAGCAGAGAGCAGAAACATTAGCTATCTTTAGTGATGCTAGGAAAAGGATGTATGATCTGAGATGTAGGTAAAGATCTGAGATGTAGGTAAAGACACAGATTCAAGATTTTTGCTTATGGTGGATTTCATTTAAATTGTGCTCAAATGGACAAATAATAAATGTTTTCATTGCTCAAAAAAAAAGAAAAAGAATTGTTTGGGGTTGTCTGACTAAAGTTGCACTAATGTGAAAAGTGGGCAAGGTTTGTAAATCAGTGGAATTACTACAGGAATGAGGATGATTCTGCAGTGGTAACAACTATTAATATTTATTGAGTGCTTTCTTGTGCCATAACTATTGTAAGTGTTTTACAAATATTAATTCATTTATCCCTCACCGTAGCTGTATGAGATACCTACTATCATTCCCATTTTATAGTTGGAAAAACTGAGTACAGAGAGGTTAAGCAACTTGTTCAGGGTCACACAGCTAGTAAGTACTAACAATTGAATCCAATCTGAATACTGTACCATGAATTCTTAACTAGTAGGCTATATTTTGTTTTTCTCCTAGATTACTGTAGAGAGTATCCTGAGGTGGGTGACCCAACCAAAGTTTTGGGTATTATATTTTTAGTTGGTAGTGATGTGGTTATAAATTTAAGAGTAAAACTCTTTGTGAGAATACTACCAATATTACCTGGCTTACTGAAGCAAATCCTGAGTGGATAATATTTCTAAAATCTTGTGTACATACATAAAATCTATTTTATGGTTTTTATACATTTTTGCCCTAACTGGGCAAAAAGCAAAGTAGAAGTAGAAAATCCAGTTTGACCATAAAATTTCATGTGTTTGAACCTTTAGAATGTCACTATATACCAACATTTGAAAAGTATGATTGATTTAAGAAGACAAGGAGAACCACGTCAGATAATGAAATTTATTAATCCTAAAGAGGTAAGGACATTATTTATTGATACAACATCTTATTTTTTCCTTAAAAATATGTGGCTGCTTTATCAATTCAGTGTGCTCATGTCTGTTTCTTTTTTTAAACTCTTCTATTAAAGTATTACTACAAGTTGAAAGTTCATAAAACATAAATAAATAGCTCAATGAATCTGCACAAAACTAACACCCATCACACAGATCAATGTTTTCGTATTCCCTATCGCCCCCTTCAGGTGCCCTACAAATCACTGCCAACTCCCTCCTTCCAAAAGGCAATCACTATTTTGAATTCTAACATTATACTTTAGTTTTGTTTTTGAACTATATATAAATAGAATGCCTATAATATGCTTTAGGAGTATAGATTTGTTCATTCACCATTACATTTGACTGTACATAGCTAAATTTCAATCATTTTTAATTAATAGACATTATTCCCTTTTATTAACATATTACTGTTTATTCATGCTACAGTTGATTGACCTTTGTATTATTTCCAGTTTGGGGCTATTGTAGTAACTGCTTCTAGGAATGTTCTTATTCATGGCTCCTAGTGTAAACATGCACACATTTTTTTTTTTGGCGTATACTCTAAGTGGAATTGCTGAGTGATGAGTTATGCTTATAACAACTCTAGGAAATAATTCCAAACTATTTCCCAAAGTTATTATACTAATTTATATTCATACCGGCAGTTCTGGGGAATTCTTAATACTCTGTATCCTTGCTAACACTTGATATTGTTAGTTTTTAATTTGTATTTCCCTGATACTAATGAGTTTGAAAATCTTTTGTGAAGTGCTTGTTCAAGTTTCCTATGTATATGTGGGGGAAGGGGGCGCGCACGCATCTCTTCTATTCTTACTGGTTTTTAGCAGTTATTTATATGTTCTTTTTTTTTTTTTTGTAGAGACAGGGTCTCATTCACTGTGTTACCCAGGCTGGTCTTGAACTCTCGGCTTCAAGTGATCCTCCTGCTTCAGCCTCCCAAAGTGTTGGGATTACAGGCATGAGCCACTGTGCCTGGCTATATATTCTATTTTTATTACTATTTCTTTTTTTCTAATTTATTTTATTGTAGTAAAAGACACATAACATAAAATTTACTGTCTGAACCATTTTTTTTTTTTAAAAGAGACAGTTGTCTTGCTCTATTGCCCATGCTGGAGTGCAGTGGCAAGATCATAGCTTACTCACTGCAGCCTCAAACTCCTGGGCTCAGGTGATCCTTCTGCCTCACCCTCCCAAGTAGCTGGGAGTACAGGTATGTGCCACCACAGCCGGCTAATTTTTCTTGTAGAGGGAGGTCTCACTATGTTGTCCAGGCTAGTCTCAAACTTCTGGCCTCAAGCAATCCTCCTGCCTTGGCTTCCCAAAGTGCTGGGATTACAGGCGTAAGCCACTGCATCTGGCCCCAGTGCAGTTTTGTTACATGGATATATTGCGTAGTGGTGAAGTCTGGGCTTTAGTGTAGCCATCACCCAAACAGTGTACATGGTGCCCATTAAGTAAATAATTATCCCTCTCTCCCTTCCCATTCTCCTACCCTTCTAAGTCTCCAGTGTCTATTACTCCACACTCTATATCCATGTATCCACATTACTTAGCTCCCACTAGTAAGTGAGAACATGTGGTATTTGACTTTCTGTTTCTGAATTATTTCACTTGAGATAATGGCATCCAGATTCATCCATATTAATGCAAAAGACATGATTTCATTCTTTTTTATAACTGAGTAGTATTCTGTTGTATATATGCCACATTTTCTGTATCCAGGCATTGGTTAATGGACACTTAGGTTGATTGTATGTCTTTGATATTGTGAATAGGGCTGCTATAAACACGAGTGTAGGCATCATTTTGACGTAATAATTTATTTTCCTTTGGATCTATACCCAGCAATTTTTGTATATGGTGAGAGATATGGCTCAAGTTTCTTTCTTCTACTTATGGCAATCCAATTTTCTCAGCACCATTTATTGAAAAGGGTGTCCTTTCCCCAGAATATGTTTTTGTTGACTCTTTTGTCAAATATTAATTGGTTGTAGGTATGTGGCTTTATTTCTGGGTTCTCTATTCTGTTCCATTGATCTATGTGTATACCAGTACCATGCTGTTTTGGTTACTATAGCCTTGTAGTATGATTTGAAGCCAGGTAATGTAATGATGCCTCTAGCTTTGTTCTTTTTGCTTAGGATTGCTTTGGCTGTTTGGGATCTTTTTTGGTTCCATATGAATTTTAGGATATATTTTTTAATTCTGTGAAAAATGAATTTGAATACCTATCAAAACTTTGGTATTTTGATAGGAATTCTTTGAATCTATAGATTACTTTGGGCAGTATGGTCATTTTAATAATGTTGATTTTTCTGATCAATGAATATGGAATGTTTTTACACTTGTTTGTGTCATCTACAATTTCCTTCAACAGCGTTTTGTAGTTTTCCTTGTATAGATCTTTCATCTCTTTGGTTAAATAAATTTCTAGGTATTTTACTTATTTCTTTTGTATCTATTATAAATGGGATTACCTTCTTGATTTGGCTTTCAGCTTGATTGTTATTGGTGTATAGAAATGCTACTGATTTCTGTACATTGATTTTGTATCCTGAAACTTTACTGAATTCATTTATCAAATCTTTTGGAGGTGTCTTTGATAGTTGTGCATTTTGACATGTCTGGAAGTTCCCTGAGAAGCACAGAGGTTTGCCTTTGTTTCACTACTCTCCATGCAACTCCAGGGCTGGGGTAGCTTCTAGCATTTAAAGTCATATACTACCTGCAGCCACCTGAGGCAAGAGATAGGGCAGACACAGCAAGAACAGGCAGACCCAACGGCCTAGGAAGGAGAAAGCTGAGGAGAAAGATAGATAGAGATGTCTTAGCAAATAGAGAATATTCAAAAAGAGGTAGAAGATTAGTGGTTATCAGGGCCTGGGAGAAAGGGGGAGTGACTGCTTAATGGGTATAGGATTTCCTTTTGGAGTGATGAAAATGTTCTGGAAGTAGATAGTGGCTGTACAATATTATGAAAGTACTAAATGTCACTAATGTTAAATTTCTGTCGTGTATTTTACCACAATAAAAAATATTTTAAAAATCTGTTGGGATTTTGATTGGGATTGTATTGAACATTTAGATCAATTTGAATAAAACTGATATCATGAATCTCCAATCCATGACCATTTGTGGGAAATATGAGATGTGCTGCTCAGATCCCTCTTTACAGAAGGGCTTACTACCCAATCACAGGGAATATGGTCAGTAGACAGCCTCTAGCTGTGAGGATCTTCAGTTCCTATCTTAACTGAAGACAACTGCCTGACCCTGGGTCAGTGCTTGCCAGGACAGCCCACATCCAGTGACTGAGCAGAGTGTGGTGGGTGGGGAGATGGGTATAAAACCCATTGTGATGTGGAACAACTCTATTGGGCAGTATTCACTTTAGAGCTCCCTGTAGGACTGGCCCAGGCTTTGTGGGGCTTGTGTTGCAGTTCAGATTCTTTCTCTGCCCAGTTCTTCTTCTTTCCCCTTCCTTTCATAGGTGTTGATACCTAATAAACCGTGGCACTCAAACTTCGTATCAGCATCTACTTTTGGAAAGCCTAATTTGTAACATTATTTAGTTCTATATTTTCTCTCAACAATGCTTTATAATTTTCTGTATAGAAATCTTGCACATCTTTTGTAAGATTTATGCGTTGCTCTTTGATGCTCCTATAAAAGGTAATTACAAATTTTTTTTCTAATTTTTGGTACTAATGCTAGTATAATAGACAATCAATTTTTGTGTATTAGCTTTGTTACCAGCAACTTTATAATCCTCATTTATTAATTCTAATAATTTGTACATAGATTATTTTAGATTTTCTATATAAATAATCCTATTATCCTCAAATACTGCATTTTATCTTTCCCTTCCAAAACATTATATATTTTATTTCTTTTTCTTGCCATTTTTTACTGTCTAGCACCTTCAGTAATGGTGAATAGAGGTGATAACCACTGTCTGATTCTTGATCTCAGAGGGAAGGTGCTCAGTACTTCATCATTAAGTATTAAATGTGCTATTGGGTTTTTTGTAGAAATCTCTTACCTGATTAAAGAAGTTCCCTGCTATTTCTGTTGAGCTAAAAGAGATTTTTTAAAATCCAAGAATAGATGCTAAATTTTATGAGATATTTTTCTGGTTTAATTGAGATAATATTTTTCTTTTGTTCTGATTTTTTTTGTTTGAATGTTAAATATTCTTAGCATTCCTAGAATATGTACATTTTGGTCATGATGTTTTATCCTTTTTTTTTTTTTTTTTTTTTTGAGACAGAGTCTTGCTGTGTTGCCCAGGCTAGAGTGCCATGATGTCAGCCTAGCTCACAGCAACCTTAAACTCCTGGGCTCAGGTGATCCTCCTACCTCAGCCTCCCGAGTAGCTGGGACTACAGGCACACACCACCAAGCCTAGCTAATTTTTCTATTTTTAGTAGAAATGGGGTCTCGCTCTTGCTCAGGCTGGTCTCGAACTCCTGACTTCAAGTGATCCTCCCGCTTTGGCCTCCCAGAATGCTAGGATTACAGGTGTGAGCCACCACACCCGGCCTATCCTTTTTAAATATTACTGAATTTAGTTTGCTAATTTTTTGTGTAAATTTTTCCACCTGTGTTCACACAAAACATGTAATTTACTGTCTCTGCCAGATTTTGTTATCAAATTTAGCTGGCTTCCTAAAACAAATTGGGAAATGTTCCTTCTCCAATTATTTTCTGGATTTTTTTTTTTTTTTACATTCAGTGTTATTTCTGCCTTAAATTTTTGTAAGGTTTTTACCAGTGAAGCCATTTGTGCCAGAAGTTTTCTTTGTGAGAAGATTTTAAATTACAAATGCAATTTATAGCTATAGGTCTATTTCCTATTTATTCTTGTGCTAGCTTTGGTAAGTTGTATTCTTCTAGGAGGTTGTCATCTAAATTTCCAAATTTATTAGCTTAAAATTGTTTATAATATGCTCTTATGGTCTTACTGATGTCTTAGAATCTGTAATATTAATAGTTCTTTTTATTTCATTCCTGATATTGATTATTTGTATCTTCACTCTTTTTCTTGACCAATCTCATTGGGGTTTTTCACTTTTATTAGTCTTTTCAAAGAACCAACTTTCGACTTTGTTGTCCCTATCATTGTTCATTCATTTCCTACTTCATCATTTTCTGCTCCTTATTATTTCTTTCTTTATATTTTCTTTGAATTGTATTAGCTAGTATTTTTCTAACTTTTTGAAATGGGTGCTTAATATATTGATTTTTAGCCTTTTCTGATATAATCATTTAAAACTACAAATTTTTATCTAAGAATGGTTTTAGCTGCAGCTTACAAGTTTTGATATGTCATTTTCATCATTAAATTCAATTTAAAATATTTTTTAAATTTCTACTTTGATTTATTCCAGTTATTTAGAATTATACTTTTAAATTTCCAAACATTTGGGAATTACCACATTATGTGTTTGTTACAGTTTTTGTCTTAATTGCACTGTAATTTCAATACCCTGTTGTTTATTTTTATAAATTTTTATCTATACTTGAAAAGAATATGTATTCTTTAGTTGTTGAGCATAGTATTGCATAGTTGTCAATTAGGTCAAGTTTGTCAATTATGTTGCTCAAATCTTCTATATCCTTACTGATTATTTTGACTAGTTGTACTATGAGCAACTGAGAGGTATATATTAAAATCTTCCACTATGGTTGAATGTTTTTATGTTTTTCTGATAGTTTATATGTATTTATGAGCATGTTATTAAATGAATACCAACTTAAGACTATTGTATCTTTCTTATGAATTAAACCTATCATCATTATGAGGTATCTCCCTTTATCTCTAGTAATACTCTTTGCCTTAAGGTCCCAAATCTCTGATATAAATGCAGCCACACGAACTACCTCTTATTTGCATGCATCTTTCCCATTATTTTACTTTCAACATTCTGAATCTTTATATTTTAGCTGTATCTTTTTGTAGGCAGCCATGTTGTTAGCTAACATTTTTTATCCAGTAGGATACTCTTTGCATTTTGTTGGAGCATTTACACCATTCACATGTAATGTTGTTATTGATAATTTAGGGATTTCAACCCATGCTTTTACTGTTTACTATATGTATGTCTCAGATGTTGTATGTTCTTTTTCAATACTTTATGCCCTTCTTTGGGACTGATTGTTTTGTTTTTATATTTTTCTCTCTGTAATACCATTCTTTTGTGGAGTTTTTTTGGTTTTTTGTTTGTTTTTGTTATTTTATTTTATTTTATTTTATTTTTTATTCACTTATTTTTTTTGAGACAGTCTTGCTCTGTTGCCTAAGCTGGAGTGCAGTGGTGTCATCATAGCTCTCTACAACTTCAAACTCAAGCAATCCTCCTGCTTTAGCCTCCTGAGTAGCTGGAACTACAGGTGTGTACCACCATACCTGGATAATTTTTTGTATTTTATTTGGAGATGGGATCTTGCTATGTTGCTCAGGCTGGTCTGGCCTCAAATGATCCTCCAGCCTTTGCCTCCCATAATTCCAGGATTACAAGCATGAGCCACCATGCCCAGCCTATATTACCATTCTTTTATTCTTATCCAAGAGATTGCAACATGTATATTTGACTTATGAAAATCATGTTTAGATTGGCATTTTTGTCTTTTCCCAGACAATGCATGTTTCCCTTACCTCCTTTTGACTTATATACTCTTGCTTTTGTACTTTTAAATTCTGTATTGCTAGATCATAAGTTAAGAGTATGTTTAGTTTAATAAGAAACTGCTGAACTTTTCCCAATGTGGCTGTACCAATTTGCATTCCCTCCAGCAAGAAATGAGAGTTCCTATTGCTTCACATCTTGGAGCATTTGGTGTAGTTAGTGTTTGGATTTTACCCATTCTAATAGCTGTTTAGAGGTATCTCGTTTTAATTTATAATTCCTAATGACATATAATGTTGAGCATCTTTTCATATACTTATTTGTCATCTGTATATCTTCTTTGGTGAGAAGTCTGTACAGACCTTTTGCCCATTTTTAAATCAAGTTGTTTGTGGAGTTTTAAGTGTTCTTTGTATATTTTGGATACCAGTCCTTTATCAGACACATGTTTTGCAGAGCTTTTATCCCAGTCTATGGCTTATCTTTTCGTTATTTTGGCACCTTTTAATTTTAATTTTTAAACTTTTAATTTTGATGATGTCCATCCTATAATTTTTTTCTTCTAGGTATCGTGCTTTTGGTGTTATATCTAAAAAGTCATTACCAAACCTCATCTCACCTAGATTTCTTCCAATGTTATCTTCTAAGAGTTCTTAGTTCTGCATTTTACATTTAGCTTAATGATCCATTTTCAGTTAGTGTTTTGTGACAAGTGTAAGATATGTGTCTAGAGTCTTTTTTTTTTTTTCTTGCCTGTGAATGTCCACAATGTCCCAGTAGTGTTCCAGCATCATTTGTTGAAGACTACTCTTTCTCCATTAAATTTCCTTTGGTTCTTTGTCAAAATCACTTAACTATAATTGTGTGTGGGTCTATTTCTCATCTCTCTCTCCTGTTACATTAATCTTTCACCAATACCACACTGTCTTGATTACTGTAGCTTAACATTAAATCTTGAAGTTGGGTAGTGTTAGTCCTCCAACTTTGTTGTTCTCTGAAACTTCAGTATGTTCCGGGTCTTTTGCCTTTCCATGTAAAATTTAGAATGAGTTTGTACTTATATACAAAATAAGTTGCTGGGGTTTTGATGAAGATTGCATTGACTTTGCAGGTCAAATTGGGAAGAACAGAGATCTTGACAATATTAAGTCTTCTTATCCAGGTATATGGAATATTTTTTGATTCATTTAGATCTTCTTTGTTTTCTTTCATCACAGTTTTATAATTTTCCTCATATAGATTCTGAAATATTTTAGATTTAGATTATAGATCTAAATAGATTTTAGATTTATACCCAAGTATTTTACTTTTTAGGTTGTGAATGTAAATGCCATTGTGTTTTTTAAATTTCAGATTCTAATTGTTCCTTGCTGATAAATAAGCAATTGATTTTTGTGTTTTAACCTTTTGATTTACTGGGATTTTTTACATAGATAATCATGTCATCTGTGAACAAAGTTTCTTTTTCCCTTCTCAATCTGTATACATTTCATTTCCTTTTCTTATTGCATCAGCTAGGACTTCCAGTATGATGTTGAATAGGAAAGGTGAGGGGATATCTTTGCCTTGCTCCTGATGTTAGTAGGAAAGCATCTAGTTTCTTACCATTAAGTATGATGTTAGTTTTATGTTTCCTATAGATGTTGTCAAGTAAAGGAAGTTCCCCTCTATTCCTAGACTGATGAAATTTTTATCACAAATGGGTATTGGATTTTGTCAAATGCTTTTTCTGCATCTACTAATATGATCATATGACTTTTCTTCTTTAACCTGTTGATGTAATGCAAAATGGCCTTGCATATCTGGAATAAATGTATAATTTATTTTTATAATTACTTTTATAAATTGTTGAATTTAGCGTGCTAATTTTTTGAGGATTTTATGTTCATGAGAAATATTGCTCTGTACTTTTTCTTGCTTGTAATGCCTCTGTCTGGTTTTGGTATTAGGGTGATGCTGACTTCATAGAATGTGTTGGGAAGTATTTCTTTTGATTTTATTTTCTGGAAGAGATTTTAGATAATTAGTATAATTTCTTTCTTAAATGTTTGGTAGAATTCACCAATTAACCTGTCTGTGCCTGGTGCTTTCTGTTTTAAAGGGTTATAATTATTGATTCAATTTCTTTAATAGAGATAGGTCTATTCAAATTATCTATTTCTCCTTGCATGATTTTTGGTCAATTGTATCTTTCAAGGAGTTGGTCCATTTCATCTAGGTTATCAAATTGTGGTGTAGAACTATTTGTGTTCTTAAAATTTATTATCCTTTTAGTGTCCATGGAGTCAGTAGTGATGGCTTCTGTTTCATTTCTGATATTAGTAATTTGTGTCTTCTTTTTTCCTTAGTCATTCTGGCCAGAGCTTATCAATTTTATTGATCTTTTCAAAGAAGCATTTTGTTTCTTTGATTTTTTCTATTGTTTTTTTGTTTTCAATTCTATTAACTTCTGCTCTGATCTTTATTGTTTATTTTCTTCTACTTACTTTGAATTTAATTTGCTTTTCTTTTTCTAGTTTCTTAAGGTAGAATCTTAGATTATTTATTTCAGATCTTTCTTGTTTTATAATATATGCATTCAGTGCTATAAATTTTCCTGTAAGCAATGTTTTTGTTGCATCCCTAACATTTTTGTAAGTTGTATTTTCATTTTCATTTAGTTCAAAGTATTTTTTAACTTCTCTTGGGACTCCTTATTTGACCTATTTGTTATTTAGAAGTGTGTTGTTCCAAGTTTTAGGGTTTTTCAGCTATCTTTCTATTTCTGATTTCTAGTTTAATTTCCTTGCGGTGTGAGAGCATAATTTGTATGATTTCTATTTTTTAAAATTTTTGTGTTTTTGGCCCAGGATATGGTCTGTCTTGCTGAATATTCTGTGTGAGCTTGAGAAGAATGTGTATTCTGCTGTTTTTAGATGAAGTGTTCTATAAATGTCATTTAGATCCATTTGATTGATGGTGCTGTTCAGTTCAGTTATGGCCTTACTGATTCTCTGACTGCTGAATCTGACAAAGGGGTGTTAAAATCTCCAATTATAATAGTAGATTTCTTTATTTTCCCTTATTGTTCTTTCAGTTTTTGCTTCACATATTTTGATTCTCTGTATATATACATTATATACAGGGCTTATTATGTCTTCTTAGAGAATTGATCATTATCATGTAATGCTCCTTTTTAACCCTGATAATTTTCCTTGCTCTGAATTTGGCTTTGTCTGAAATCAATATAGATGCTCAGCTTTCATTCGATTAGTGTGATTATCATATATCTTTCTCCTTCCCTTTTCTTTTAACCTCTCTGGGTCTTTATATTTGAAGTGAGTTTCTTGTAGAAAACATATAGTTGGGTCATGTTTTTTAATCTGTAGTAGTCTCTGCCCTTTATTTGGTGTGTTTAGACCATTGACATTTAAAGTTACTGATATAGTTTAATTGATATTTACTGTGTTATTGTGTCTTTTTTTGCCTTTATTCTTTCTATATATCTTTTTTTTTTGTCCTTTGCTCTTTTTATGCCTTCTCTGGTTTTAATTGAGCATTTTATATGATTCCATTTTCTCTCCTCTTTTAGCATATCAATTATACCTCTATTTTACTTTTTATAATTAGTTGCCCTAGAGTTTGCAGTGAACATTTACAACGAATCTAAGTCCACTTTAAGTAATAGTATCCCACTAAATGAAATCTTCCATAGTATCTCATAAACTTAAGAGACAGAGTCATGCTAAAGGGAAAGGACCTTCATCAAATACACAGCTTATCTCCTACCTTGAACATATTTGCTGTATTTGGGGTCTGAATGGAATATAAAGATAAAGAATTAAGCTCAAATCTTCCCAAAATTGAATTTCCCATAGTTTTTCATTATTGAGGAGGTAGAAACCTGCCAGGATCTCTTACAAAAGCCCAAAGGACCACATCTGAGAAACAGGGAAACACTAGAAAATGGACACACCAAATGTGGATTACTAATACTTAGTAATCTAGACTTAATCCAGCTCAATCTCTGATTGTATTGGCATGATCAGCACCTTACCCTAACTGCCTAAAAGATGAAGGGTAAATCCTTTCTAGTGAAGCCTCTACAGTTCTTTTATATGTAGCATCTAAGATATAATGAAAAATTACTAGACATGTAAAGAGGCAAGTGAATGTGAACAATAATCAAAAGGAAAATACAAACCATAGAAATAGACCCAATAATGATCCAGAAAGTTAGCATATAAAGACTTCAGAATAACTGTGATTAGTAAGTTTTTAAAAAATGAAGAAAATGATGGGCAAAAATGAATGAGGATGTGGAGAATTCCAGCAGAGAATTTTGATCTATAAATAAGCAAATGGGCATTCTAGAACTAAAATTATCATCTATGAAATTAGAAATATATTGGATGGGTTTAACAGAAAATTGGTTGCAGCTGAAGACAGGATTACTGAACTGACAGACAAGTTAACAGACAATATCCAAACTGAAGCTCAGGAAGAAAACTAATGGGAAAAAAATAAATAACTGAGAATAAAAGACATGTGAGATACAATACAAAGGTCTAACATACATGTATTAATAATTGGAGTCCCAGAAAGAGAGAAGACATCAATTGGGGCAGAAGCAATATTGGAAGAGAAAATAAATCAAAATTTCCAAAATTGATAAAAGAAATGAATCCACATACTCAAGAAGTGCTGAACAACAAATGATATAATACAAAGAAAACCACACACCTGGGCATATTGCAACCAAATTCCTAAAAAACAAAGACAAAGCTACAATCTGAAAATCAGCTAAAGAAAAAAAAAACATTAAGGAAGCCAGAAATAATACAATTGCTTCTTTTGTGTTCTGAAAGAAAGAAAGGGGGAAAAAAAAACCTTGTAAACCTGAAATTATACACCATTGCAAATATCATCACAATAGAGGCAAAATAATGATATTTTCAGACAAACAAAACCTAAAAGAATTAATTTGCCAACAAACTGAATTACAAGAAATATTAAAGAGAGTTCTTCTAGTTGAAAGAAAATTATTTCAGAAGGGAACAAGGATTATAGGAATAGAGAGCACTGGAAGGGGTAAATGTCATGGATGCATATTGTTTTCTCTAGAGTAACTGCCAAAAGAATCATATAAAACTATATTACTTAAAAGCTAATAGATGAGAAAATATGGAATATTAACGATTACTTGATCAATCCAAAAGAATGCAAGAAAAGAAATAATGGAATAAAGAACAGATGGGAAATTAGAAAACAAAAAGCAAGATGTTAGACTTAATGCTGGTATATCAGTAAGACTTAACCCTTATTTAACCAACTACAGTTGTCTCTTGGTATTTGTGGAGCATTGATTCCAGGACTCTCCACAAATACGAAAATCCACAGATGCTCAAGTTCCATGGTTGGCCCTGAGGAACCTATGGATATGTACAGTTGGCCCTCCATATCCATAGGTTGCACATCCCCAAAATACTGTATTTTTGATCCATTGTTGGTTGAATTTGAGGATACAGAATCCACACATATGGAAGACCAAATGTATATCAGTAAGTATATCAATAATATTAAAAATTTTAAGTCCAAAAAATAATTATTATATGAAATATAAACAGACTAAACAACCCAAATAAAAGCAAAGGTTGTCAGACTGACAAAAAAGCCATCTATTTATTATTTTTTAGGCACATTTTAAATATAATGGTATGGAAAAATGAAAAGTAAAATGGTGGAAATAGATATGCAAATTTTAGTTAAAAGAAAGCTGATGTCATTTTAATATCAGACAAATTAATGCAAAAAGTATTGTGAGATACAAAGAGGGACATTTCATGATAATAAAAGAGTTCAACAAAAAATATAACAATTCTGTAACTGTAAAGCAAAATTGACAAACTGACCAGAAGAAACATAGTAATTTTCATTCATACTTGGAGATTTTTTTTTTTTTTTTTTTTTTTTTTTGAGACAGAGTCTCGCTCTTTTGCCCAGGCTAGAGTGCCGTGGCATCAGCCTAGCTCACAGCAACCTCAAACTCCTGGGCTTGAGCAATCCTCCTGCCTCAGCCTTCCAAGTAGCTGGGACTACAGGCATGCGCCACCATGCCTGGCTAATTTTTTCTATATATATATTTTTAGCTGTCCATATAATTTCTTTCTATTTTTAGTAGAGACTGGGTCTCGCTCTTGCGCAGGCTGGTCTTGAACTCCTGAGCTCAAACAATCCTCCTGCCTTGGCCTCCCAGAGTGCTAAGATTACAGGCGTGAGCCACCGCACCTGGCCCAATCATACTTGGAGATTTTTAACATATCTTTCTTGGTAATTGGTAGAAACAAGCATGCAAAAAAAATTTAATATAGATATAGCAGATTTTAACTTCTTGACCTAATTGATAAATATAGAACTTTATAGTCAACATTGCAAAACATCTAAAGGTCTGCAAATCTAATGCTGTCCTTATGTTAAGCGCACAGGAAATGTTTCCCAAAATAGAGTACATGCTTGGATTTAATGCAAGTCTCAATAAATTTCAAAGGACTGAAACCATAGAGATTCTTCTTTGGTCCCAATGGAATTAAAATAGAAATCAATAAAAATAAGAGAAATAGAAAACCATCAAACTTTTACAAATTAAGCCCATGAAATTAAATAATCTATAAGTTAAAAAGGGAAATTAGAATATATTTTATGCTAAGTCATAATGACATCAAAGCTTATGGGATGCAGCTAAAGTAGAGCTCAGAAAGTTATACGTCTAAATGCAAACATAATACAAAAAGAGAAAAATTTAAAATCAGTGTCCTAAGTTTCTACCTCAAGAAGCTAGAAAAAGTTAAGCAAATTAAACTCAAAGACAGTAAAAGCAAGGAAATAGTAAAGATAAAATCAGAAGTCAATAAATAGGAACTAAAAGTAACAGAGAGAAAATAAAGCCAGATAGCACAACAAAGTGACTATAATCAATGATAACTTAGGGTATACTTTAAAATAACTAAAAGAGTAGAACTGGAATGTTCCTCCTAACACAAAGGAATGATAAATGCCTGAGGTGACGGATACTCCAATACCCTGATTTGATTAATTCACATTGTATGCCTGCATCAAAATGTCACATGTACCCACCCTGTAAAGATACACAACAATTAGGTACTCATAATAATTAAAATTTTTTTAAATGTCTAAAAAAGCCCAGTCAGTTCTTTGAATAGGTTAATAAAATTGGTAAACCTCTAGCAAGACTATATGTCTAATATCCAATGAGTATATGCAAATGTACTCAACATGGTTAGTCCTGAGGAAATATAAATTAAAAGTACAGTGATTGGGCTGGACACGGTGGCTCATGCTTGTAATCCCAGCATTTTGTGAGGCCGAGTGAAAAGGAAGACTGCTAGAGGCCAAGAGTTTGAGACCAACCTGGGCAACATAGTGAGACCTTGTCTCCCCAGAAAATAAAAACATAAGCTGAGTGTGAGTCTCAGCTACTCAGGAGGCTGAGGCAGGAAGATCACTTGAACCCAGTTCAAGGCTGCAGTGAGCTATAATTGTGCCACTGTACTCTAGCCTGGGCAATGGAGTGAGACCTCATTTCTAAAAAACAAAACAAAACAAAAAAAATAAAACAACTACAATTAGCTACCATTATAACCTCACCAGAATGGTTAAAATGAAAAGGTCTTGACAACACCAAGTGTTAATAAGTATGTGGAGCAGCCAGAACTCTCATATATTGCTGGTGGGTGGTAAATTCTTACAAAAATTTTGAAAAAAATTCTTTGGCAGTCACTAGTACAGCTAATTACAAATGCATCTCGTCTTATGGTGGGGTTATGTCCAGATAAACCCATCATATGTTCAGAATATTGTAAGTTGAAAATACATTTAACATACCTAACCTACTGAACATTATAGCTTAGTTTAGTTTACACTTGGAGTATTGATTGTTTACCCTTGTGATCACATGGCTGATTGGAAGCAGCCACTTGCTGCTGCTGTCCAGCATCACAACAGAGTATTGTACAGCATATCACTTACCTGGGAAAAGATCAAAGTTCAAAATCTGAAGTGTGATTTCTACTGAATGTGTATGGCTTTCACACCATTGTGAAGTCAATAAATCGTAAGTCATACCATCATAAATTGGGGCCATCTGTATAATATACCTCATGACCACTCATATTCCGTTCCTGGGTATGTAACAAAGGGAAATGAATGATAGAGCCCACCAGAAAAAGCGGTTTTATTTATGATAGCCCAAAACTAGAAACATATCAAAATTCCAACAATAATAGAGTTGATAAATAAATTGTGGTACATTATATGATGGAATACTACAGGGTGCCCCAAAAGTCACCATACATAGGGAAAATGGGAAATTATAGCTGAATGTACCTTATTTACAAAATATTCATTACAAAATTTTTCCTTTGCATGGAGACTTTTGGGACACCCTGTAGATAGCAGTGAAAAATAACTTGCTACTATCTGCAACTACATGTATGAATATTATAGATTCATCACAGATTCATGTTGAGCAAAAGAAGCCAAGCACAAAAGAGTATACAGTACATCTGTAAAAATTCATTGAGCTGGGCACTTAAAATTTGCCTACTTCAGTGAAGAAAAATATATATGCATGTATATATGTATAGTGTTATGGTTCAAATATAAAAAATATGTTTTATAACAGGATATCACACTTCATACTTGAATTCATACATTTTTACTCAAGGGAAAATTATTCTGTGAAACTAATGTCATCTTTCAGGCATTATAGATTAAACAATTTAGGATAGTATCTATTTTCTCATCTAAAATAATACTATCAGGAGAGAATTGCTTTGTTTTCTGATAAAGGCCAAGAATCTTTTCTCTACTTTTCATTTTGGTGCAAGGCACTAAAATTTAGAAGACCTGTTATATACAATTCTTATAGAATTTTAAACATGGATTTTTGATTTAACAAAAGCTAGTTAGGGAAGGTCATCTGGTGCTGAACTTAGGTTGATCAGTCACAATTTTTTTCTCTGAATGTACCTATAAGATAATACTTAATATGTAAATCGTATCCTTGAGGACTTATTTAAAACTTATGTTTTATGAACACTAAATCACTTGGCATTTATGTTTCTATATTGCATAGAAAGGACACAATTTGGTATCCCTTTTTCAGTTGTCATATAAGCTGTTTTATTTATTGAAAACCCTAAGAATTAAGTCCTTAGATCTTAAAATATTTTCTAATTTAAAATTAATTATTTGAGGTCTGTTCACCTGACCTATTTCCTAAATAATCAACATTCAGCAACTATTTTTAAATAATAGAGTGCAAAATGGTGAATTGATACATACAGAATGTTGAAGAATAATACATTCTCTTATAGGCAGAGCTTCTAGACGCTGCTGCTGGCATTCATGTGCGATTCAGATTAGGTGGAGTAAGTATAGATGAATTCTTATTTAGTAGTTTTAAAGCACATTTATGTGAAATTTAAAAGATGTAATTTTTAAAGTCATAAACTGTTTTTGTAATTATATTACAGTGGTCCTTTGAACTTTTATATCTACAGGCTCAATTTCCCCCTCAAATATACTATAAAATTTTTACTGACAGACATATTGAAGATCTGTGTGCTAACAGCCCTAGAGATTATACAAAACTTCCAGCAAAACATACATCTCATAATAAAAGTGATCATCTTCAAGAAGAGGATCATAGTGGCTGGTATCGTCGGATAGAAAACAATGGCTGGAGGCCTGTTGCTGATAGAGTAAGAAAAGAGAAATATTAATAATTTTTTATCTCATATATTTAGAAATTCATTTTATCTTTTTAAAAATTAATTTTAAAATTATTTTTAAAACAATAAATACTAGTAATTTAATTGATAAAATTTACTTAAATATTCTGAGGTTACTAATCATTATTAGTAACAACAAAGTACAACAATTTATCATTTACTTGTACTTTTAATAATTAGCTTTGAACCTATACCATCTTTAGATACTCTCTGGTACTCAGCAGATTATATACTCAGTACACAGATTGTAGAATTTGGTATGTTGCATATACTAAGTTTGAAAAGTGATAATGATCAAGGTGTGAATTCATTCATTCATTAACAAACTTTATGGCATATCAGTCATATATCAGGCATTGTTGTAGATGCTGGGGATACAATGGTAAAAAAAGGCATAGTCCTTTCCCTCAAGTAGATTGCTTTTCAATTAGAGAGAGAGAGTTGAGTAGACAGGATATTTCAGTACAGTGTAGTAAACATGTTAAGTGGTTGAATAGGTACAAATACACAGTGTTGTGGGGAAGTAGCACACTCTCCTCCTTGTTATCTAGTGTGTGTGTGGCAGGGTAGGAAGGATGAATTGGAAGTGGAAAATAGGCAGCCAGTTAGGAGAAAGTGTTGTAAAGGGGAAACCACAAAAGTCTTGGGAGGTAATAGAGGGAGCTCTGCGTTCCTGGAGGGTGCTACTACTCCTTGAGGGTTAGAGTCATCAAAACCCAACAGTACTAAGAATAGGTAAGGTCTATTCGTGTAAGAAGATGAGACAGTCTTAGAATATGTCTGTTTACTAATCCATCCAACAAATTAAGTACTTCGGTACACTAGTACTTTGTGAATCTTATGGTTCTGAAAACGCAGTATATACTAACTCACTCATCACTTAATTAGAAATACCTTAAAAAGGTCTATCCTTTCCTCTGTCTCTATCTTGGCATATTCCTACCGAATGCACAGAAGAAGTTCTTGTCTATAGCCAGATAATCTCACAATCAATATTTCAACATTTTGTATATTCCTTTTCATTTCTTAATAGTTTTGGTTATCTACTGCCTGTGAAGTAGTGGAAGACAAAAAAGAAATTGACTTTCATTTCTCTAAACTGAAGAGAAGGCAAGATTTAGAAAAGAAAAGAAAAATTAGAAAAATAGAATGGATGAGGCAAATGTAAGTTGACTAAGTACTTAGACTTACTAAAGAAGTATACAGTATTTTGGACAAAAAAATCCATAGAACTTATACTACTTGATTTCAAGACTTATAAAGCTACTGTAATCATGATGTTGTATTAGCATAAAGATAGACATATATAGATCAATTTAACAGAACACAGTGTTGAAAATAGATTCACACATACATTGTTAATTGATTTTCAACAAAGGTGCCAAGAGAATTTAATTGGGGAAAAAATAGTCTTTTTAACAAATTGGATATTCAAATGTCGAAAAATGAACCTTGACTCCTATATCATAAGTAAAATTAACTCAAAAGAGATCATAGTTCTAAATATAAGAGCAAAAACCATAAAGCATCTAAAAGTAACCAAAGGAGAAAATCTTAGTGACCTTTGTTCTTGCCAAGGTTTCTTAAACGGGGCACAGAAGGCATGAACTATAAAAGAAAAATTTGTTAAATTTCACTTCATCAAAATTAAAAGCTTTTGTTCTTTGAATAGCCTGTTTCAGAAATAAAAATGCAAGCCATAAGGAGTCAGGTACAGTGACTCACGCTTGTAATCCCAGCACCCTGGGAGGCTAACGCAAGAGGATTGCTTGAGCTCAGGAGTTCAAGACCAGCCTAAGCAAGAGTGAGACCCTGTCTCTACTAAAAATAGAAAAATTAGCCAGCATCGTGGGACTCTTGTCTCAAAAATTAAAATTAAAATAAAAAATGCAAGCTATAGACAGGTATAAAACATTTGCAAAATATATATAAATGTCTTGAATCTAGAATATATTTTTTAAAACCTCTCAAAACAGCCTAATTTAAAAATGGGCAAAAGATTTGAACAAACACTCCATCAATGAAGATATATGGATAGTAAATTAATACAACTCAACTAATAAATCATTAGTCATTAGGAAAGTGAAAACTAAAACAATAATGAGATAACACTATATACTCACTAGAATGGTTAAAATAGTCTGCCATACCAACTGTTGGCAAGGATATGGAGCAAATGCAAACTGCTGCATTCACTTAGAAAACAGTTGGGCAGGTTTTTTTTTTTTTTTTTTTAAACAAGTTAACACACCTCCTATTCAACCCAGCAATTTCACCCATAGGTATTTACACAAGAGAAATAAAAACATATCCATGGAAAGATTGTATATGAATATTCATAGCAGGTTTATTTGTAATAGCTAAAAACCAGAAACAGTACAAATTTCCATCAGCAGATGAATGGATAAATAAATGGTAGTATACCTACACCAAGGAATACTACTCAGCAATACAAGGAATGAACAATTGGTACATACAACATGGATGAATCTCAAAATAATGATGCTGAATGAAAGAAATCAGTCAAAAAAAAGTACATGCTATGTGATTCCATTTACATAAAATTCTAGAAGATGCAAAAAAATCTAGAGTGACACAAAGAGGATCAGTAGTTGTCTGCAGGTGGGAGGAAGGAAAGAGGGACGGATTACCAGGGGCTACAAGGAAGCTTTGGGAGTGATGGATATATTCATTTTTTAATTGTAGTGATGCATTCATAGGTATATACATGTCAAAACTGCAAATTGTATAATTTAAATATGTGTAGTTTATTGTACCTAAATTATGCCTCAATAAAGTTGTGAAAAATTTTGAAAAGAACATTGTACACCTCCATGGTACCTTTGAAGTAGTTGTTTATCTCCTGTAGTTGCAGGGTGAGTAGAGGGCATCCCAGGGTTCAATTGCAAGGGTCCCAGGATTATAGTGTCTACAGTACAAACAAATGCTGAACACTGCCAGGTCTTTTGCGTGAAGATAAGGGCACTAATGGGAAAGTAGTAGAACCCTGAGACCTGGGATGAGGACATTTGGACAGATATAGGCAAGGCTAAGAACCTTGAACCTCCAAATTCCCTGGTTAATGGAGGAAGCCCTTGTTCCCCCTTTTGAGGGAAGCAGCCCTTCTCTGCATAAAAGCCTTTCAGTGACTGCACTGGGACAGTTGCTATACACACTCATGCTGATTCTCCTCAGGATTCCCCACCAGTACCACCATTGCTCATTGGCTCCAGTCCACAAGGAGAGTTGTATCTCAGGACAGCCCAGAGAGAGGAGTAAAAGCAAGAGGAGATGGCTTATAAACCAAAAGAGTTACAAGAACTTATAGGAGTCTCGGAAGCATTGTGTGAGGGTGGATTTTAAGGTTGTTAGATCAAGGGTTGTTTGGGCTGAATGTACTGATATGGACACACTCACTTGGGATTGTGGATTTAATATGTTGGCTTGGCACCCAGAAATTATGTTAACAGTCTGTG
This sequence comes from Lemur catta, assembly GCF_020740605.2. Classification (NCBI taxonomy): domain Eukaryota; kingdom Metazoa; phylum Chordata; class Mammalia; order Primates; family Lemuridae; genus Lemur; species Lemur catta. The sequence goes on from NC_059134.1 coordinate 30,314,419, forward strand.
AGGTTAGCTAATCAAAGCCTGAACTCAACCAAGCCTCTTTGTTACAAAATACCTAAACTTCTCTGGTATACTGTAGAAAAAGGATTACTGAAGGCTCAGGGGAATACATACGTTTGTTCCTGTTATGTGCAATCTACTCAACCACTGACTAGCTATAACTCCAGGAGGCCCCAAAGGACGGCTTCTTCATCAGATTGTTAAGAAATGGCTTGTTGAAGGGACTAGCAGAATTCTTGATGAACTCTGTGATAGCTGTCCTTTATAGGCTGGAGATGACAGTGGGGAAAGGTGTGATGAAATTGTTTCCTTTAGTTTGTTGGGAATAATAAAACGTTGAAGTGATAGGGTCAGGTGGTGTGACAAATTGCAGCAAGGCTTCCAGATGTGGTTTTTTTGTTTTTTGGTGTTTTTTTTTTTTTTTTTTTTGAGACAAGGTCTGGCTGTGTCACTGGGGCTAGAGTGTAATGGCGTCATCATAGCTCATTGCAACCTCAAACACCTGGGCTCGAGCGATCCTCCTGCCTCAGCCTCCTAAGTAGCTGGGATACGGGTACACACCACAGTGCCTGGCTAATTTTTCATATTTAGTAGAGATGGGATCTTGCTCTTGCTTAGGCTGGTCTTAAATTCCTGGCCTCAAGCGATCCTCCTGCCTTGGCCTCCCAAGGTTCCAGGATTACAGGTGTGAGCTACTGTGTCTGACCAAGAGGTGGCTTCTTTAATGGAGAAAATCAACACAACCACTGGTACCTGGTATGTTACGGTTGACTTGGTAAATATGTTCTTTCCCATCCCAAACACTAAGCAAAAGGAAAAGTAGTTTGCATTTACATGGAAAGAATTTACACCTTACTCTCAGAGCTATATTAGCTTTCTTGCTCTAATCCCTACGGGCTTGCACATCTTGAATCTGCAGAACATCATGGCTGTTCATTACATCGATGACCTTACACTAATTATATGCAGTAAGCAGAAAATAACAGCTCCCTGCGTGGTTTAGTAGGACAAATGCACACTAGAAGGAAGGAGATAAACTTGGCAAAAAGTGAAGGGTCTGCCACGTAACTGGAGATTAAAGACATTTTATGATATCTTTTCTAAAGTGAGAGACAAATTGCTGTACCTTGCACCATTCACCTTGAAGAGGCACAACACTTAGAGGCCCTTTTTTGATTTGGGAGGTAAAATATGGCATGTCTAGACATGCTGCTCCAATCTATTTACTAGGTGACCTATTAAAGCCACCAGGCTCCAGTGGGACATTGAGCAAGAAAGAGCTCTGCAGGAAGTCCACAACTGCTCAAGCTGCCCTACAACTTTGACTTTATGTCCCATCTGTCCCAACAGATTAGAAATGTCTGCGGCAGTGAAATACTATGTAGAGCCTCTAAAGAGTCCTAATAGGAGAATCACGGCACAGACCTCTAGGGTTTAAGAATAAGCTAAAGAATATCCTCCTCTGCCAAAAACTAGTCTCCATTTGAAATTCAGCTCCAGGCTTGCTACTGGGCCCTGGTAGAGACTGAATGCTTGGTAATAGGATACCAAGTGCTATGTGATTGTGAACTGACCTGGGTTTTATCTGATCCGTTGGACCGTAAAATTGAGGGTACATAGCATCATTTCAGTGTAAAATAGATGTGGTCTATATGGAATGGGTCTGAGAAGAACCAGAGGGCCCAAATAAGCTGCATGAACTGGTGGCTCAGACTTCTTCCACCTCTACTTACACTACATTGCCTCCACATCATCTCCGTACCTTTGGCTTCATAAGGAGTCCCTTATGACAAATTAACAGAGGAGGAATATGTTGGATCTAATTCACCATGGATCTGCACAGGAGGCTGGTCCAAAATAGACTGTTACTAGATTACAACCCCTCAACTGGCCTGGAAAATGGTCAAAGGATATCCTTCCAATGGGCGCAACTTCAGGTAGTACCCTTGGTTTTCCACTTCATTTGAAGGAGAAATAGCCTGAGGTGTGGCTCTCATTGACTGTGGGCAGTAGCTAATAATTTCTCAGCTAGGTCAAGGAAGAGGTATATGCAGAATGGGTGCAAAGTATATTTATGTCCTATGTGAATGCACTCCAAAGAATTTATATGAGGCAGAAAACTCTCAGTAATCAGATTGACAAGATGATGCATCCTGTGGATGTCAACTCTTTTGTTGCACCATGGAGCCACGTATAAAGTGGCCATGGTTACAGAGATCAAGGTTATGTTTAGTCTTAACAACATGGTCTTCCCCTCACCAAGGCAGTTCTGGCTGTAGTCACAGCTGACTATACAGCAAAGGCCATTGCTTTGCCCCAGTAATGAGATATGCTGGCTAGCTGGTGACAGGCTAATTATATTGGACCCTTCCCATAATAGAAGAGATATCCCTTTGTCCTCACAGTGATAGACAGATACTCTAGACATGAATTTTATTTCTCTGCATTGCTTCTATCAGCAACACCTTCAGTACAGAGTGTCTTGTCCATCATCATTTTATTTCATGCAACATTGTCTTTAACCAGGGACCCATTTACAGCAAAGGAAGTGTGATTATGGGCTCAGAACAACAACACAATTCACTTACCATATGTGCCATCACCTAGAAACAGCTGGCTTTGATAGGATGGTGGTATGATTTGCTGAATCTCAGTCACAGTAACAGCAGACAACACCTGGTGATAAGCCAATGCACATGAATAATAATCTTCTATTTTATTTCTCCTTTCTTTCCTGTTTATCCTCAAAACAATCTTCTTCATAACAGACTTCTGTATGGCTAATTATATGGGCATTTCTCTCTCAAACTCAACAGATCCAAAACTGAATTTCTTCTCTTCCCCATCATAAAAGTTGTTTCTCCTCAGTATTTCTCCTGGTTTCAGTTTATGACACCATTATTGACCCAGTTATCCAAGCCAGAAATATAGAGGCTGACCTATACTTCCCACTCTTTATAAGCTCCTACATGTAATCTGTCGTCAGGTCCTATTAATTCTACTTCCAAAGTATCTCCCAAATCTGATATTTTCTTTCATTCTCTACTGCAATATTTCATCTATACTTCATCTGCTGGGTATATCTTCTCATTGGTCTCCTTGTCTTTAGTCTCTTCATTGTCTCTGTATTAACACTGAACTGATGTTTCTAAAGTACAAATCACTTCCTTACCTAAAACGTGTTAAGGGTTTCCCAGTACCTACTTCTCACATGATATTCTCTCTCCCCAGGCTGCTCTTCTCTGGCTCAGCTATATGGCAACAAGATCTTCATCTATTGATACTTGTCCCAATATCTCCTGAAGCCTTCCCTAACCTACCTAGACACAGTTAGGCACTTCTGTGTGCCCCACGGACTTTTTATGTACTCAGGTGTCATGTTTTTGCAGTTATCTGTGTATTTGCCACCTATACTAGACCTTGAACCCCTATGGAGCAGGGACCCTGTTCTATTTATTAGCATAGGACCTCAGATATACTTGGTGCTTAATGAATATGTGTTGCTTATAGAAGGAACGAATAAATGGATGAGTGAATAAATAAATAATAAATTCTATGACTGGGTGTTATATTTATTTTTCGTAGGGTTGTAGAGGATGAATGAGAAATTTTGCTTTGTGTGCTTTGTTCACTGTGGCATTAAACACTCTTCACTCTGTTGCTAAGAATCAGCAATGAACAAAATCAACAAACTTTTAATTTTTTTTTACTCATCTCTTACTAAAAGAATTCTGGTGTTTAAATCCCATTCCTTGCTGTGTCCTGCAGATCTTAGCTCTCCTAAACCTTCTTTGCAATTTAAGCTTTGATTCTTCCTAGGTCTTTGTATTTAACTTCTCTTCTTGTCGTGAATTCAGACAAACATTTCTTACCATGTTCTTTCCTCTTAAATTTCCTAGTTTAGAAAGAATATAATTTTAAAGTGAATATAACTAAAAATAGCAATATTACCTATAAAGCCAAATTTTATGGTTTTTGTTTTCTTTTTTAAAGATCACTATTTATTTATAAAACAAGTTATGATTATAAAGTGATCTTTATTTCTCGTCGATACATTTGAAATCTGATTTCTACTTGCTAACCTATTTAGACCACTTAACTATAATAGTGACTAATTTTAAGAGTTCAAAATCTGAGAATTAAATTATTAGAAGTTTTTTTTTTTTTTTTTTTTTTTTTTTTGAGACAGAGTCTCACTCTGTTGCCCCAGGTAGAGAGCAGTGGTGTCATCATAGCTCACTGCAACCTCCAACTCCTGGGCTCAAGCCATCCTCCTGCCTTGGCCTCCCATAGTGCTAGGATTACAGGCATGAGCCACTGCACCTGGCCTAGAACAATTATTATTACTCTCAAAAACAAAGTGCATTTTATACTTCCTTGATAAGAGAAAAAACAGATATCTGAATTATTGTATATCACTGTTGAAAAAGGAGAAAATAATGCCCTCCATGTTTCAAAATCTACTCTTAGGTGTTTGTGTATTTGGAAGGGTAAAACATGGAGGAAATCATTAAAAACACATTCACTCTCAGCCTTCCAGAAATTTCTATGCATTTTTGTTACAGCATGAGCATTAGTTCAATAAGTTTGGATCAGTGGGTACTATCATTTGTTTGATCATTCATTTACTTAATACATGTTTATTGAGTGCCTATGATGTTCAGAAAACAGAGTATAGAGTGTAAGATTGTAAGTTCCATGAGGGAAGTTTCACCACTGTACAAACATATAACACTTTGTAAATGGTAGACACTCAATAGATATTTATTATATAAATGAGTAAGTGAATGAAAAACTACAGAAAAATTGCTAAGTCATACTTTCTTATAATTTTTGCTCGTATTAAACTATAAATCAGGAGTCATGTTCCTGCTTCTATAATACGTATTTGCTCTCATGGATCATTATCCATTTAAAGTCTGCTCAAGCAGAAACTTCATGAGGGCACAGATATATCTTCTCGCTGTTATATTCCTACCACCCAATATTGTGTAGCCTTCTTTTACTGAATGCTTACTATGTGCAATTCACTGTTCTAAATGCTTCACATAGATTCACACTTCTAAACCTCTTGAGAACACTAGGAGGAAGTAGTAATATGATTATCATTTTAAGGAAGTAGTCACTGAGACCCAGAAAGGCTGGGTTATTTGGCAAAAATGATATGGCTAGTAAATCACAGAACCAAGATTCACATCCAGATAATTTAATACCAGAGTCCTGCTCTGTATCACCACTATAGTGCTTCCTAATCAATGGGCATTGAATTAATAAATAAATACAATTTCAAAATAGGTTCATCTTTAAAATGGCTACCAGTGTAGATCTTAAAATGAATAACCCCTCTAAAATGCTATGTTTGGTAAGGATTGCTAACTTCTCTTTACTCCCTCAGCTCATGTTTGTTGGACACATTATTTTATGTGCTCAGATTAATATAAGACAGACAGTCTCCAGAAGGAAGCTGGACTTAACAGTCAGGTCTGAACACTGGGTCTGATATATATTTACTACCTACATGATCTTGAACAATTTTTAAACTTCTCTGAGTCTCAGTTTCTTTATAAAGAAGAATAAAGGGGAATAAAAATAGCTGCTACCAATAGCTGTGACTTTTTAAAGAGAATTAAAGAAGATAATGTGTGAAAAGTACCTGGCAAAAAGAAAATGTCAGTATCTGTCATTCCTTTACCTTTTCTCCTCCTCCTTTTTTCCTTTTTCCACTTTCCTTCCCTCTTCCTACCTGCCATTAGCCTCATGACTTTGTAAAAGTCACTCAAATCCTCCAGGATTTATTTTCTCACCTGTAAAATGAGTGTGTTAGTTATTGGTTTCTAAGATCCTTTCCATTCTACAATTCTATTAATATGATTCAGTGATTTAATGACTTAGTTTTTCTTTGTATCACAAAAATGCAACGTATTGAGAGGTGATTTGAACTGAGGCCTCTCTGGTTAGTATGGTTGGTTAAGTTGCTTTTTACCTCCAAAATATCCCATCATAGATCTTGGTTTAAATGCATCTGAGTTATGGAGGATGAAAACTTGATTCAATGTGTAAAATAGGTTTTAATATGTAAGTAGCCACAATATTTATCAACTGTATCTACTTATAATCACTTATTCCAAAGGATTTATGTTTCTCTTCCTTTTCTCTATTTAGGTACTACACAGGAAGCCTGGAGGCTCAGTCAACACATCCTAAAACTGTAGGTTTAATTCAGACAGCAACGAAGGGGCTAATGAGAGCTATTGAAGATGGTGGGATAGATTCTGTGATGGAATGGGAAGTGGATGAAGTGCTGAACTGGACAAATACACTGAACTTTGATGAGTAAATATACATTGCTATTCTTGGGAACAAGGGCAGTCATCATATATTTTTTCTTTCTAACATTTCCCATTCCCATGTTGAATCTTAGGGCCACAAACATAATCTTAAAAAAAACCCGAGCATTTATTATTTTTTCAGAAAGAAAAGAAGAAGAAATGAGGAATGATCTAAAATAGCAAACATAATATTAGACATAGCTGTTCTTTATTTTCAGACTTTAAACTTATGCGTTAGTCTCTCCTTTGCTTCTTACTTTGGAATTTAGAAATAAGGCTAAGAGCATGAAATTACTAATAGAAACAATTTCCTCAATCTGTATTCCCTAAATTTTCTATGTGAGAGACTAAAAAGTTATAATTTTTCAATGATGTAGTATGGCCCTTGAAAAACATTTTTAGGATATTTTGTGTGGTAGAAATTTAAAAATATTTAATACAGCTATTAGAGAAATGTAAATCAAAACCACGAGATACCACTTCATATCTACTGGGATGGTTATAACTAAAAAGACAGATAATAACAAGTGTTGACGAGAAGGTAGAGAAATTGGAACCCTTATACATTGCTAGTGGGGATGTGCAATGGGGCAGCCACTCTAGAAAACAATCTGGCAGTTCCTCAAATGGTTAAACATAGATTTGCCATATGACCCAGCAATTCCACTCCTAGATATATACCCAAGAGAAATGAAAACATATGTTCACACAAAACTTGTGCATGAATACTTATAGCAACATTATTCATAATAATAAAAAGTAGAAACAACCCAAATGTCTATCAACTGATAAATGGATAAATAAAATGTGGTATGTCCATACAGTGGAATATTATTCAGCAATATGAAGAAATGAAGTTCTGATACATGCTATAATATTAATGAACCTGCTAAGTGAAAGAAACTAATCACAAAGGAACATGTATTATATGATTCCATTTATATGAACTGTCAAGAACAAGCAAATCTACAAAGACAGAAAGATTAGTGGTTGCCTAGAGCTAGGGAATCAATTGCGGGGGTTGGGTGGTGATGGCTATGGGGTGTGAGGTTTCTTTTTGGAGTAATGAAAATGATTGAAAATTGATTGTAGTAATGGATGCCCAACTCTGTGAATATACTAAAAGCCACTGAATTATGCACTATTAATGGGTGAATTATATATGAATTATATCTCAATAAAGCTGTTAAAAATATTCAGTATTTACTCAACTACAATAAAGAATGTGGATAATGCATCTATGAAGAGGCAGAAAAATTAAAATGAAGATGGTATACAAGTAAAGTATGAAAATAGAAGAAATTAGCAAAAGGGAGCTAAGAAAATGGGGTTGGAAAAATCAAAGTGATGGTCTTTGAACAATAGAACATGAAAATGAGAAGCCAGAGGAAACAGAGAAGAGAATAATAATAAAAGGAAAGATAAAAGAAAGAAGAAAAGGGGGAAAGGAAGATACAAAAGAAAAATCAAAAAAACAAGAATTAAAAAAAGGTATTGATGAAAAGGATATATTATAAAATAAAAAGAGAAAGATAAGAAATAAAGAACTAAGTATCCGTAGTAGATACTCTAAAATGTTTTTAAATAAAAAAGGACTGCTAATGATTCAATAACCCCAATATTTTGTCTAGACCACAGTATTGGGATTCCCTATAGACAGCACATCTGTGGTTTCTGGGACACTGAATAAATACAGATGGTAATAATGACGCAAGAAATGACATCCAAAGAAAGGTGCTGTAATGCCTTGCCTTTAGTCCCTTCCTAAGAGTAAAAATTGCTAGATGGAGAGGGAGGGAAGAAAGGGAGAGAGAGGTAGAAGAGGTACATTTTGAATGAGCATCTGAGGACAGAATAGAGAATTCTCTCAACTATTGAAATCCTGCTCTGCCTTTGCCTTATACAGTTGGCTAATTCAAGAAAAGGGCCAGCAAGCTTCAGTGCAAGATTACAAAAAATCTATACCTAATATTCTATGTTCTATCATTACTGGCATACAAAAAGAATAAAACCATTAAGTTCAACGGGAAGAAATAAATCGGCATTTCAGTCTATATAAGACTTTCCCATCTATCATCCCCTGATAGGATAGTAGGTGGTGAAGAGTCTCAGTGGCTTCCCTTTGTGGAAAAAACAGAATAAACCAGTAAGACTTGAAGTGGTTTCTTCATATCATATGCTCTATATGGAGTGGGATGAATATGCCTGGCTTTGATGTGATAAGAGTAACTGAAAATTTCCATTTTTAAAATGCAGATAATTCATGTTTCCAGTTATGTACAACTTCTGTCAGTTCATTTTCTGAGTTGGGTATAATCATGTGGAATCTAAGAGAGCAAGGTTTCCATTGAGGCCCCGGGCAATGAATATTTCAAATGAAATCTCAAGTGGTTATTTGGTATATTTCAGTAGCACTACTGACAACAAGCACTGATTATCTCAGGCAAGAGCAAAGTTTGAAAGACCTTCCCCTAGCTGACCATAGACATTAGGTATAAGCACCCAGTGTATTTATGGTCTCCACAGTCTACTTTCCTGTTGTCTTTATAGTCCTCTAGATATTTGTAACTGACTTGACAACACCTTGTTTGATGAGAATTTAATAGTCTGACATTTTTCCCTTGTGTAGAATTGGTAGCCACTAATTCGTTGGAGAGTATCCTTCAAAGTCTATGGACGGTTTTCTACTGTTGGACAGTTAGAATGGCATAAATGCCTCAAACACTGATATTTACTGATAAAAATCAGTTTTTTCCCAAAGGCGTTTGTGCTAACCCCTTGTTATGATAGACACTCTCCTGGGATGAAGCCATGTGCATCTTCAGGTGTACATTGTAACTATCAACTGAGTACATTATTTTAATCATTTTGAAGAATGGATGGAGCCATTCAGTCTTGGATTTGAGGACACTAATGAGTACTATTGTAAATTCCTGTATCCAAAGATATGTTGCTGCATATGTAAAGAATGTAAAACAATCCCCACATCACCATCACTGAGTTACCCACAATGCCACAAGATGGCTACCATGACTGTTGCAGACATTCATCCTAAGGGATATTCATTCAGATGTTCCTCCTCCAGGATCATCAGAGTTTTCAAATAGCAAGTGAATTTTAACATACTTATTATGCAATTAGCAGCTAGGAAATCTTAATTTCCTGATATTCTATATAACTTTGTTGGTGAGAACTCTGTGCTCATGTATGTTATGGATAATTTCTATATCTGAAGATGCTCCTTTGATTTCTAAGGCATGTAGTTAATGTGGCCTCTCTGGCTAAGGACTTTTCCTGGGATATTAAATCATTTGTACTCCTGAAGAGATTCACTGTAGATTCCACATACACATTATTCTGTGATTGTTATCTAAAATATTCCAAAAATTTCTTAGAAAGAAAGATCAGCTCTATGATATAAACAACATGGTAATGCTATCATCAGACTTTTCCTTCTATTTGTAAAACTTACATTTCTTATCAGTTACTGATGGTATGTTTTTATGAGTTCTTTTTGAATTATAGAATGAATTCATGTCCTAATCTTAGATAAAGCAGGAACAGGATGGGCCTTAAATACAGCATATGTTTATGCCCCAGATTGTCAGGGCTTAGCATACTATCCATCAAGGCTCTTTAACTTGGTTCCTTGAAAGTAAAAAGAAAACCTGCCAGGATGTAAATCCAAGGAAGCAAGGTGGTTGACATTTGACTCTTCACAGTACTCCTAAGCAACTATTGACTTTTCCCTCTGAGAGTTTTATGTCCATACTTTTAAAAGTTATTAGCTAACATCTTAGTAAACACTCAACTGAGGACATGATCTTGCAGGAATGAAACAGGATAAAATGAGATGTGCTAGAGGAAGATGAAAGGACACTAATATGGTAGATGGTGGGTACCATTTTTATACATGCCTCAACTCCTTGTCCTGGAGGTTGTGGTAGCTGCATGTGAGCTATTAGAAGGTGGGAAAGTCATGAGAATTAAACATTGAGACTAGTGAACTTGTTACCATTAGTCTAAGATTTCTCAGAAAAGGTGAAATTTTAGTAGTCTAAGCATGTACTAATGAATAAACTCATTACTTATTAATGAATCAATTTAATTTAATGAATTCCCATATAATGTGCTTAGGTATATTGCCAACTGGAAGGAAATTGCTACAAGCAACTCTTCAGCTAACTTTGAAGGTAGGTGATTTTTAGCAATACTTTATGAGAAATTCTCATGAACAAAAATGATACATTTCACATATTTCTAAGCATCTAACATTTAAATGTCCTGCACACTATATATATTTACATGAACTTTCCAAGTCATTTTTCACAGTTATATATAGGATTGCTATTTAGAAATGGAAGGAAATTTTCTATTTTATTTAGGGTTGAATAAAATGGTTTTAAAAATATGAATCCTTTTAAAAAGTTAAATATCTTATGGTTTTGGTAATCATTTTTAGTGAGCAAACTTCAGTTGGCAAAATAAATGCCTCAAAATGTTGAAAACATTTTTTAGGTTCTCTGCCACTATTGTCCTGCCAGTGGCCAGCAATACTGAAAAGCTGAAAGTGATAGCCAGCATGTAGAAGAAGAATATCATTAGACCCCAGAAATGCCAGTAATTCTAACATAGCCACAGCCTAACATTGGTTACTGTATGATCTGACTGTGTGACTTCTATCCTGCTGGCAGATATGAGAAGCAGTAAAGCAGAGAGGTTAGAATTGTGCAGTCTTGATTCAGACTGCTGGGTTTGATTTTTGGCTCCACTGTTTACTGGCTGTGTGATCTTGGGCAAGTTACTAGCTCAGTTTTCTTGTCAGTAAAATAAGAATAACAGTAGTACCTGGCTCATAGGTTGTGGGGTAATAAGAGATAATACATGTAAAGAGCTTAGAATAGTGTCTAGCACATTATGCATATTCCATAAACATGAGTTCTCATTAGCATTAACCTATCCACTTATTTCCAACTCACTGCCACCCCAAGTTGCCTTCACCCGTTTGCAGGCTTCTGCAGTAGCCTTCAAACTCATGCTCCTCCAGTCCATTCTCCACACAACAGAGTGATCTTTTATTAAGTTAAATCAGCACAATTGAACCATTTTTATTAATTTAACAAACTCTAGCAATTTCAATGTGGAAGTGCTGTCTTAAAGTATTTTATAAAATTAACTCATTTGATTTTCAAAACAACCCAACGAGACAGGTTCTATTTTTTGCATGTTACAAATGAACAGAGAAAGAGATGCTGTTCTTGCTCAAGGTCGCACAGTGGGTTCCTGTGAGGGCCAGCATTTGAATTGAGGCAGGCTAGTTCAGAACCCATGCTCTTAACCACAACTACGCTCTGCTGCCTCTCATAGCTTTCCCTCGCACTTGGAATAAAATCCTAAATTTACCATGGCCTTCTGCTTCTGGCTGTGGCCTGGGTTTCCACCCTTACATGGTCCACTCTCCCCGCCTCACTCACAGTACCCCACGTCACTGGCCTTGTGCCTGTTCCTCAAACACACCATGCAGTTTCCCACTTCAGGGAGACTAATGGAGTTGATGGCCTTATAGAGAACAGTTTCAGTTAACTGTCTTCACTGAGGGCAGGAAGCTGTCTGTCTTGTTTGCTACTGAATCCCAGTGTGTAGCACGTAGTAGGTTCTCATTGGCAGATCAAAGAATATAAAGAATGACAGGTACAAAAATGGAAACAGAGAATGTTTGTTCCTGAGTTAAAAGATTACTGCGAAAAGAAAGAAAGATACAGGATGGTAGTCCTGGAAGGAGCATAAGAGCAAGTGAAAACTATTTTAAGTAGTGATCTGTATAACTGAAGCCAGTGAAGGAGATACATCGAAGATGTTGGCATTGGAGAAGAGGAGAATGTGTGTCAGTTCTTCAAGAAGCAAGAGAAAATCAAATCCAGAACAGATTTAGAAACTTCAGCTCTAGAGAGGGAAAAGGCGTCTCTTCCTTTGTGAATAAAGAGCTGTTAGCTAATAGTTAATTATAGAGCACTGAGTGCCAAACACTATGACAAGTCTTTTCATTTACCATCTCATTTAATTCTCACATGAACATGATTAGGTAGGTGCTATTATTATCCCCATTTTACAGATGAGAACATCAAGACTTAGGTTAAATAACTTGTCCCAAATCACACTAGTTAGCAGTAGATTAAACCTCAAACCCATGTCCTGCAGAGCCTTTTGTGGAGGTGGATCATAATATATGAGAATGATCCCAAGAATGGAAAAATAAGCACCACATGTACTTACCAGCAAACTGGTTTTCCTGATCATCACCTAAGTGCACATTTGGGAATAACACCAATTGGGTATCGGACAGAGGTGGGGGGTGGGGGGAGGGGATGGGTGTATACCTACATGATGAGTGCCATGTGCACTGTCTGGGAAATGGACACACTTGAAGCTCAGACTTGGGGGGATGGGGGGCATGGGAAATATATATAACCTGAACTTTTGTACCCCCATAATAAACTGAAAAAAAATAATATAGGAGAATGAAAATAGGATGAACTCAAGAAACTTGGGGCATTTATGGTTTCAGATATCTGCTCTAAGGGTGGTAAAAACGAATGTGGAATAGACCTTACCTGGAACATAGCAGCATTGTGAATGAACCTGTATCTCATCACATCTGGCAGCTTTCTAATCATTTGTCATTTCTCTTTAGGATTCAGGTTTACGCAAGCACAGAGAAATAGATACGATTATGAAGACATACCAGAAATGCAAATGGGGACAGCAGATAATACTTTCTATGACAGTCTTTACCAAAAACCATATTTAACTAGATTAACACCTGATTCCACTTATGGAATATAAAGTATTTTCTTTTGTGAGCTACAGCCCTTTAAGCCCTGCATCCATCAGTTTTAGCCAAGAGATAGCATATTCTCACTGGAACAAATTGTATATATATTCTGGGCACAGAACCTAGCCCAATTAATTAAGCAAGATTGAACGGAAATAGAATATTGGAATGAATACAATAGTCATGGAAAAGATAGAAATTATTCCTGGTATTCTGAGAAACTAATATTCTAACAACCACATTTAAATAAAGATACTATATTTAGGAGCAAAAAACTTCAGATTGATTATTTTCCTTCTTTATTTGAGGCATTTAGTGCATTTGTGTAAGGCAGAGCTTTTTGTCCATTTATCCTATATCCAAATGTACCTTGCTTTCTCCTTCCCTCCTTCCCCCTTTCCCTCTCCCACTTGGCCTTATCCTTTCATTTCTCTCCACTATACTTTTTTTTTTTTTTTTGGAGACAGGGTGTCACTCTGTCACCCAGGCTAGAATGCATAAGCCCAATCATAGCTCACTGCAGCCTCGAACTCCTGGCCTCAAGTGTTCTTCCTGCCCCAGCCTCCCATATTTTATATTTATTTGTCATCAATAACACAGATTTTTATGCTCCAAGAGAAATACATTGATCTATCAAAAATGGTTACATAAGCCCTCTGGGAGGCCGAGGCGGGTGGATCGCTCGAGGTCAGGAGTTCAAGACCAGCCTGAGTGAGACCCTGTCTCTACTAAAAATAGAAATTATCTGGCCAACTAAAAATATATATAGCAAAAAAAATTAGCCGGGCATGGTGGCGCATGCCTGTAGTCCCAGCTACTCGGGAGGCTGAGGCAGTAGGATCGCTTAAGCCCAGGAGTTTGAGGTTGCTGTGAGCTAGGCTGACGCCAGGGCACTCACTCTAGCCCAGGCAACAAAGTGAGACTCTGTCTCAAAAAAAAAAAAAAAAAGGTTACATTTCATTTTCTTTTAAAGACATTGCAACTAAATTGATGGAAGAACTGGCTTTTCATGATTATCTCATTTTCAAATTACTGATACAAATTTATCAGAGAATTATATATTTTACCCAATATCAAATAATCCACAAAAAGTTTCCAAGATAGATGCAATTCTTGTTCGATTTCTAATTGAAAAGCATTTATATTCCTAGCTCTCAAAAGTAAACATTAAAGAAAATACAAAAAATAATCTCTTGGCTTTTGAATACTCCACTTAATGATGTATTTTCTGTTCCAACATTTTCTTAAATTCAAAAGATATTTACTTCCTAACAACATGACAAACAGTATTTTCATTTCAAACCATTCAGTCTGCTTCCATGGCAACACTGCAGGATTCCTTGGCTACCATAAGTCGCATTAGTTGATTATGGAATTTCTCAATCCTATACATCAAACTAAATCATCTGTTAACTTTAATACACAAACTCCCATCTGAATGCCCACATTTGAGAGACACACGTGCCTTCATGGGGTCAGCGAGGTAGAGTTTCTCAGCAGCACAGCTGAACTCCCCGGTCTGGTACTGTGGCATTGTGGCCCAGGGTGGAACAGGAGAGAGGCAAGACCACGAATCCAGGCCCATCTACCTACCTACCTACCCACCTCCCAAGGCTGCCAACTGACGCAGTGGTCCCGGCACCTGCTTCTGTGTATATTTCTTTGGCATTTCAAAGCAAAACTTTCCAAATGACACCCCACAGCCAACATCATGCAGAGGTAAACAAAACCTGAGAATGCAACATGAAGGTGACTCAGAAACAGAGGAGGACTCACATTCAGGGTAGGCAGCACAGAACTCAAGAGTATTCTTCCTTTGAGGAGGAAATTTAGCTCATGGGAAATCCTTATAACCAGAATAGATATTAAAGTGAACGTTGTACCCAACTTTATTAATCAGGGAATAAAACTGATTTACTAAAAGTATCTTGCTAATGAATGTTTTCTTTGCACTGAAATAGGCAGCTGCAGAGATGTCCTCCCAAGTCATTAAAACATAACCTGGTAGGAAATATGAGTTAAACACCTACCACCAGAATTGAGATTAGGATACATAATATGCTTCGAATTCTTGTTCAACAGAAAAAATATTCAGTTGGTTCAAAGAAACATTAATTAGTTCCTTTCAATTCAATGTCCTGTCAAGAAAAGCAGAAAAGCACAAGGGATATAATTTCTTAAATCCAATGTTTTCAGATTTTTTATAATATCAGAAAACATCAGGTGATAGACTCCTTTTTAAAAGCAAAATCATCTTTATTTCTATAAAGTTTAGACAAATTAACATCAATGTATGTATACATTGCCAAAATATAATGAGTGCCATTTCTGACAGGAGTTACAATCTTCACTGCCCAGTTAGAGCAAAAAATTTATTTTTTCTGGACTAGGGTAGTGTATATTTTTCTGAATCCCTTTGAAATGGTGACTAAATTTACACAGAGGGAACCTCAATGAATTCTGAAAGGCAAAGACACAGCAGTAATGAGAATCCAGTCATAATTAATAAGTTTATGTGACCTGAAAAGCACTGATGTCTTGGTATGTGTCTGGGGTCAACTGGGTATTCTGGTCAGAATGGTCCAAGGTTAGAAAAGAGAATCTCATACAATCAATCAAATTGAGCTGATGGTTCTTTGATATAAGAATGTTGACTACATCTCATTCTAGGATCACCATGTAAATATAAAGGCCCATTTTCATCAATTTAGATGAATTATTTTTGTGTAGATTTGAATTCTCTTTTAATCCTATTTGTGCCTTTTTTTTTTCTTAATCTGAGTCTTGGTTACTGAATTTTAGAAAACAAACAAAAAAGAAAATGAAGATTTTCTACCTAAAACATGGCTTGTTTAGTAAATAAGATGAGAGAAAATATAAAAGAAAAAAATGCTTTTTCTAGGCCAGGCACGGTGGCTCACACCTGTAATCCTAGCACTCTGGGAGGCCAAGGCAGGAGGATTGCTCGAGGTCAGGATTTCGAGACCAGCCTGAGCAAGAGCGAGACCTCGTCTCTAGTAAAAATAGAAAGAAATGATCTGGACAGATAAAAATATATATAGAAAAAAATTAGCCGGGCATAGTGGCACATGCCTGTAGTCCCAGCTACTCAGGAGGCTGAGGCAGTAGGATTGCTTGAACCCAGGAGGTTGAGGTTGCTGTGAGCTAGGCTGACGCCATGGCACTCTAGCCCGGGCAACAGAGTGAGACTCTGTCTCAAAAAAAAAGAAAAAGAAAAAAATGCTTTTTCTAAAAAAACTGACCATTGCTTTTGACTAAAAGCTCCAAGTTCCAATTCAACATTATAGTCTATCAAATTTCCAGTGTTAGGCACAGATTTGGCTCATTAACTAGAACAATTCAACAATGGAAAATATTGATCTTGTGAGATTGTTACCTCTGCAGAATGACATTTTATTTAACAGACACCACGGACTTCATAAATATCCATTATCAGTGCCTGAAAACCAAACAACTTCAAAAGATAGCAGCAGTTTCTGCAAGTATAAAAATACACATTTATTACATAACATATGGTAGTAAACTTTGCCAAGATATTTTATACAAACTCAAAGCATTTTAAATAAAGCAGTCTAATACAGATTGATAGAGTATATTAAAATGGTATGTAATGTCTTCAAAGCATACAGTTATTATAATACTTTACAACAGTATTAAACTTCACATTAAGTATTACCAGAGTACATAAGGGAACATAGAGTAGGAATGGTTATTAAAAGAAACCTCAGCAATATGTTCTTCTATGCTTCAATTTGGGTAGATGATTTTCTACCTGCCAATATTGAAAAAAATGCTAGAACTATTATTTTGGTAAACAGAGAAGCAGTTTCTTCCAGAAAGACACTTGAGCCAAGCTCTGAGATTCATTGACATCTTGGAGGTTTTTTTTTTTTTTTTCCTGGTCCCCTAAGAAGGATACACATCTTGCAGTTCTGACACTACTACTATACCCTAAGAGTAAGGGAAGTCCCTGCTGACATTATATATTATACCATAAAAGAGGCATATGGATACTTAATGAATCTTCATATATGAGAGTGGTTAGTTATAAGGTGAAATTGACTTCATGTCTGTAACTCAGATGGCCAGTGTCATGAAGTAGCTCTACGGACACCGAGTGGAAAAAGTTGATTATAATGGTTAGGGCATGCAAGGCCATGCCCCCAAGAGGTAGGTAGCAACTGTGTAGATAATACTGAAGTATTCATAACTTTTTCTATC
Source organism: Lemur catta (assembly GCF_020740605.2). Taxonomy (NCBI): domain Eukaryota; kingdom Metazoa; phylum Chordata; class Mammalia; order Primates; family Lemuridae; genus Lemur; species Lemur catta. The sequence goes on from NC_059134.1 coordinate 30,331,819, forward strand.
TTAAAGAAAACGTTTTCCCCTATAACTTTAGGACAACATGGAAAGAACATTTGATATGACAGTTTCCTGGTGATTGATAAGAAAAATAATTTGGAATAATCTCTATTGTGGAAGAAAAGTCCATTTGATGGACTAAAGAGATCAAATGGGCTCTGAGCAACTTCTTATAGGTAAGTAGTTAATGTGAAGGAACATACACGTCCATTTTTAGTGCCATCCCTTCATGTTGGCTGGCAAGGCCTGACAATCTCCTCCTAGGTGAGGAGATGTATTGTTGTACCCTTTAAGAGACAGGAGAAAGGTCCATGGATATGAAATAAACTAATGGGGTATAAACCGTCTATAAACCACGAACCATGGGACAAAAATATGGAGAAACTGCTAGAAGTAAGAAAACCCAAAGACAATGACTATCTCAGAAAGCCTGGCAGCCACTTGGTGGGATATTCTATTTTGCAACTCCTCATAACCTGCCAAACTCTAAGTCGCTCTCTCAAATGCCAAACTACAAACATCAGAAAAAGGATGATTTATAAATACTTTCTTCTGCCCAACTGTAATCCCAGAGGCAGGGCTGTAGGTAAACATTTCAGCAAAGAAGTGCCATGTCTGATCACATGCTGGTAACAGCATTTGTGTCACTGAGAAAGGACAGTTGTTGTTGCAGTCTTTTCCTCAACACTAAGATAGTGAATGGTGTCAGGAGGTCACCTTCCAAGCAGGAAAAGTTGCATTTCTGAACAATGTTCCTAGAACAGACACTTTTGAAAGGGCAGACTATTTGGCAAAGATGTAATGCTAAAGAATTATGTCACCTAAGTGTTTGGGAGGCTTTCCCTTATTAAAGCACGGGATTGGTCCCACCATGTGGTTTCAGAGATACTAGCAGAGGGTGAGAGAAAGCATCTTCTGCAGAGGAAGCCTGTGTGAACAGTCTGTGAGATTAGTGTCCTGAGAAGACCAGGATGTCACAAATGAGGAGTAAGGGACTGGGGAGAGGGGAAGTTGTACAGAGAAACTATCCACATTCTACGGAATGTTTTTTAGTAAGTAGGCAAGAAAAGTCCTACAAATCCTGAGAAGACGAGGATATCATGAGCAACCATTTCCTTTTCCCTCACAGCTGTTTTTCCTGAAGCCTCTGCGAAGCATTTCATCACTAATGAAAAAACAAATCAAAAAATAGAGCCAAGAAGAAAACTGACATCACGCTACTCAGGGTTCTTGAATCACTGTTTTCTCCTCTCTGGCTGCATGAATGGGCTGCTTCCTGGAATGATTCTGTGAGGACACGTGGCTGTCAGATGCCACAGAAATGGCCACTGGTTTAGATTTAGGGAAAAGTTTTACGTGCTTTTCTTCTTAATGCTTTGATAGTAGCATTTTTGTTGCCTACTTATTAAAATGTAGATGGTTTTTCTGTACAACTTCCCCTCTCCCCAGTCCCTTACTCCTCATTTGTGACATCCTGGTCTTCTCAGGACACTAATCTCACAGACTGTTCACACAGGCTTCCTCTGCAGAAGATGCTTTCTCTCACCCTCTGCTAGCATCTCTGAAACCACATGGCAGGACCAACCCCATACTTTAATAAGGAAAAGCCTTCAGATACTTAAATGACAACATTTTTGACCATAAACATTTTGCAAAATAGTCTTAATAAAGAGAATTATTTTTCTGTCCTAAGTATTAGCAATGATTATCCTTATGCTACCTCTCCCAGGTAACTTATACAAAGGGGTCATAATAGTTATTGTCTTTATGTTGTTATTATTGTCCCAGTTCCTGTTTTTGTGGACAGCAGTTTCTTACTGTGGTTAACTGTCTTTGGCTAAATGTTTGTCCCCAACATCACAGACCACTGCAGGCCTTGAGTCTGGGCTGGCCACAGCCTCCACAGTCCGAGAGCTGGCTGAGGCTCTTTCACAAGGCAGGGAGGAGCCCTGGCCACCATGCTCTACTTCCCCATGGGACTGCACACACAGCTTGAGTCTGCTTTCCACCAGGCTGAATCGAGAGCTACAGTGTCCGCCCGAGTCCCGGCAGGGAGAAGAACCATACCGCTGGGCTGAATGCACAGCTCCCAGTCCCGCAGCTGCCCCCGAGGGAATGTCGTTCTGTTTCTCTTGCAGTGAGACGTCTTCTAGAACACCAGAAGCATTTGGAGGTAGCTCCAAGGGTCCTTTTAGAGAACCTATTTTCTTTCCCTCTGGTCTGGCAGCCTTTGCTTTCTGATGAACCAGTTTTTCAAACTGGCCACACCATTTCTCAACCCTGTGGTGGGATGGAGAGTTACAGGATTTGTTTGTGTATGCCATTCTTTGGTGTCCTTTTGTTGTATAAGCAGGTGGCTGCTGGCCTGCCCTGATGAAGGAACAGGCATTCCAGAAACAAGGCTGGAACTGCGAGAGTCAGAAGAAAGTTTTTGCTGTTTTCTTTGAGCCTGAAAACTGCAATCTATTGGAGAGGAAGTTTCAGTGGGTGTAAACAGGGAGTGTTCAGAAATCTGAGAAAAAGCACTGTCCTGGGAGCTCACAGGTGTGCCTGATGGGGAAGTGCCTGGAGAGGATAAGCTGGAATAGCTAGTCCTTGGGCAAAGGTTTAATCTTGGGGGTAAAACTTTCTCAGTGTTTTGGTTTGTGGCACTACTCTTGCCCACCTCAATCTCCAGGACCAAACTCTGACTAATAAGCTTTTGTCCCTCTATTTGCAAACACTTAAGCCATTTGAGATAATCCTCCTTTTCATACAAGAGAACAGATTCCCAGCTGCTCTTATGCTGCTTCTTTGAACAAATCCCCCAGAGAAGGGACAGCTTGCCTTCTGGTCATCTGTGTTGGGCTCTGAGCAGCGCCGGTGTTTCCTTGAACTCTTCATGCCATCTGCTGTGTGAGCCTGGTGGCAGGCACCCCTCCCTTCCCTAATGAAAAAAGAAGAAGCCCCTCCTATTCCTCAATACCCGCCCTAAAGCTGAAACAAAGAAATTCCTCACTCTTCCCACTGAAACCTTCCCTCTGGAAAAACTCCCATCCCCCAGCCCTAAAAACGTATATAAGCCCACCCAGACTTCTGGGTGGGGCGACTTCTCTGGTCCCACTCCATGGGACTGTGAGGCTCGCCTGGGTCCCTCTCTTGGGACTCGTTACCCCCACTCGGGAGCGCTCCAATAAAGCCTCTTTACTTATCCCTTTCAACTCTGCTCGTCTTTCTCTGGCGCTGGTCACTCCAAAAAACCTTACACTATGTGTGGTGGGGGGTATCCAGATTGAATCCACATCAAACAGTGGTTCTGGGAATGATCTTGTGAGGACACCGAAATGGCCAATGCCTTGGATTTATGGAAAAGTTTTGTACAATTTCCTTCATTACCAATCTTTTCTTCCTAAGTTTTGATTAGTGGAATGTTTTTTGCTGGTAACAGTGCTTGTGAATAAATTCTGTTTAAAACAGGACTTACCCCCTTCCTAGAGGGGTTGATTCTGCTTCAGATAGTCCCTCATCTTTTTGACAGAGACCTGCATCACAGCTAGACTTGTATACCTATTTTCTGTTAAAAGTCCCTGAGATACGAAAGCTGTGAATCCAGATAGTAGATGCTGGGCTTTGAAAAATGCCATTTTTGTGTCACGCTTTTTCCAACATCGCTGCAGCTATGGACAGGTGGCTGGGTGTGTCAGATGGGGCCTCAGCAGGATCCTGTGGTAGGATATTCATGCACCCTCTAGCATTCACCGGCTTGGATTCAAGAGGCTGTTCCATTTGAGCATGGTCTTCTTTTTTTTTTTTTGAGACAGAGTCTCGCTCTGTTGCCCAGCTAGAGTGAGTGCTGTGGCGTCAGCCTAGCTCACAGCAACCTCAAACTCCTGGGCTTAAGCTATCCTACTGCCTCAGCCTCTCGAGTAGCTGGGACTACAGGCATGCGCCACCATGCCCGGCTAATTTTTTCTATATATATTTTTAGTTGGCCAGATAATTTCTTTCTATTTTTAGTAGAGATGGGGTCTCACTCTTGCTCAGGCTGGTCTCGAACTCCTGAGCTCAAACAATCCGCCCACCTTGGCCTCCCAGAGTGCTAGGTGTACAGGCATGAGCCACTGCGCCCGGCCGAGCATGGTCTTCTTTAGAACAGTCTGAGTTAAAGTCATTCAGGGTTAGGAGGTCTTCCACTTTAGGTTGGTCATCAAACATTAAAATGAGAGTCCATGCTTTTGCTCCCCTGGCCGAGTTTCTCTACCATATTCACTGCATGGGTCATGAACCTCATTTAGTTCATTTTCCAAGCTGTCATAGGAGGATGAGTCACTTGGTTGGAAGCAAGAAATATCTGTCAAAATATCAAACCATAATTAACATTTTTATTTAGCACAAACAGCCCATACTGCCTTAAAAGCAAACTATGGTGCTTAGTTTAATTCTCTTTTCATGTAGAGTACTCAAATTCCTCCTCTCAAGAAGAAAAAATCATTTATAATCTTCCCAAATGTTAGTACAAAATAAAAGAAGAAACACCTTTTGAGGTATACTAGATTAATCTCAGGTCCTGATAATGGGACCTAAATAATTACTTTCCTCAAGTAAGATTTTCATAAAGCAATGAACATGTCATAAGACCAAATAATCACTTTTCTGCTTGACAAATCACTTTCCTATAGTCTACCAGGATAGACTAAAACACCCCACAGTTAGTAATCTCAAATTTATAAGGAAGTGTACTTAAGTTATTTAAGAAATCATCTTTCAGGATTAATACCCCACATTTCAGTTTCAAAAGAGGGATTCAGTCTCCAGGACATAAAATGAAAAACTTCATTACCTTTTTTATAAATTCATTTTCTAGTTCTGGGCTGCAGGAAGTAGGAAGCCAAATAATGCTTGGAGTGATACGCACCACTAAATTAAATGTATTCATGTGATTGGATGAGGAATGTTGCTCAATGTTGTGTACTATCCCAAAATTTCATGTTTAAGCACTATATTGTAGTTGGGTACCTTCTTGCAATTTCCTGCTCACAACACAGTGACAGGTAAAAGGCTGCAATTAGGTAATTTTGACTCTTGCTGGAAAACCAAATCAATAACTTTATGTGCATTATAGAAGGCAACACACAACTTGTTACTTACATCTCATGTTCATATCACTAATATAGAACCTGTGATAACTTATTATTACAGTTAGCTGATTGTGTGGGCATCTTCCCCACTTGCTTATGAGCTCCTCTAGGGTAGGGACAGACCCTCACCTTCTTTGTACACATCAATGCCAAGCGAGATCTCAGCCATAGTAGAGGTCATTACTGAACTGTTGCTAGTGTCATATGGCCAAACATTAATGAGAGACAAGAGAAGGCCAATCAACTGTAAATTAGATTCTAAGGTAATTTTAAAAACCTCTTTGTCATCATGTCACTCTCTTACCATACTTTTTTCTTTGTAAAGTAGTTAACAGGAAAGAAGATGGATTGAAGTTCTTCCTCTGTTCGATCGTATCTTCCAGTGGAAGTGTACCTTAACACTTGTGATTCAGGTGTATCAAAAGTTAACCTCTTTTTGGGTAAAGCTATTGAGTTTTCTAATACCAAACTAATTTTAGCTGCAGCACCCACTTTAAAAGTCAGATTTAGAAGCGACAAAATCTGTTATTTCAAAATGGGGTAGTGACAACATTTCTTTTAGAATCTCAGTGGAAAACATGATCTGTCTTGAAGAAAAACATCATTAAATCTTAAACCTACCCCTGAAATATAATAACTCGGTAACATCTCAATGAACCTTCCCATAGCTGGAATAACAAGTTTCAAAACAGAACCACATGACAGCTGAGAAGGATATGAGATGTGGTTCTGAGTTGCAATCACCAACTCATAGCACTCAACTGAAAGTCTCTTCCCCTCCAAAACCAAAGCCTAGGCCATCAGCACAACTCCCAAATTCATTTGAGATGAGATTCCACAGGATTAATAAATATGAACTTTTCCTCAAAGGTGTAACAGATCTAAGTTATGGTGTCTCAAGCAGTTTTTGTCCAATTACAGTTTGACGGGTTAAACTTACATTAAAGCAAAACCAACATAAGTGAAAAATTACAGGAAAACTTAAGTACCATTTCAAAACAGACTTAACGATAAGAAAGAAAAAACAAAAGCTCACAAATTTTTGGTAAAAATTATGTCCTTTCCTGCAACCACTTGGAAGAAATGGGAGTAAAACACACTCACATGACAAAACTTCAATTACATGGAACCCATTCAACCAAACTCTTGACTCATTTGGATCATTTTTGATCTTTTGTTTTTAGACAAATAATACTTCTGTAATCTCAAATACAATTTAACTCTTCTAGAATCATGCTTCTTTGCAATAGCCTCAACAATTTATAGCTCAAAATTTTAAGAAGTATAGTGCTATGAAGAAGAGCATAATAAGAAAATTTAGTTACTATAGCCTTGTAATATTGCTTGTAGTCTGGTAAATGGATGCCTCCCAGTTTGTTCTTTATGGTTAGGATTGCTTTCGCTATACGGGGTCTTCTCTGGTTCCATATGAAGTGTAAATTATTTTTTCTAGATCTGTGAAAAAATGATGTTGGTATTTTAACAGGGATTGCACTGAATCTGTAGAGCACTTTGGGTAGTACAGACATTTTAACAATGTTGATTCTGCTGACCCATGAGCATGGTATGGTTCTCCACCTGTTTATGTCTTCTGCTATTTCCTTCCTCAGTGTTTTGTAATTCTCCCTGTAGAGGTCTTTTGCCTCCTTAGTTAAATATATTCCTCGGTATTTTATTTTCTTTGTTGCTATTGTGAAGGATATTGAGTCTTTGATTTGGTTCTCAGTTTGAGTGTTGTTGGAGTATAGGAATGCTACTGATTTCTATACATTGATTTCATAACCTGAGAGTTTGGTGAATTTATCAATTCCAGTAGTCTCATGGCAGAATCTCATTGTGGTTTTAATTTGCATTTCCCTGATGATTAGTGATGTTGAGCATTTTTTCCTATGTTTATTGGCCATTTGTGTATCTTCTTTTGAAAAGCTTCTCTTCATGTCTTTTGCCCACTTTTTAATGGGGTTGTTTGATTTTTTCTTGCTGATTTGCTTGAGTTCTTTGTATCTTGTGGTTACTACTCCTTTATCGGATGTATAGCTTGTGAATATTTTCTTGAGTGACACTTAATTGAAAAGGCTATAGCAAGGTTTGTTGAAGAGCACACATGGTCCATTTACCAAGTAACATCTGATTGTACATAAAGTAATGAAGATTCTATAAGTGGCTAGCCACTCAGCTGGAGTAGAGGAATGCAAGATTCTTTTTCATAATGTTTTCCTTAATTTTGGTTTTCATGCTTCAGGCCCTGAGATGCAGGCTGGGGCCTTGTCTCTACCCCTGGCTCTCGCGCATTCCAATTCATCGGGAGATGAGAGCATAAGGCAGTTCTGCAGAAGCTATTGGTAAGGGTCAAAAGCTCTGCTTAAAGCTGGTTTTGACTCTGAGTTTTCCAAAAATGTAGGGCATTTCCAGCAACGTGGGGCAGAAAACATTTAAAACTCTGTAACTGTAGCTGGGACTTACCCATGGTTGAAGGGTAAGAACCATAAAGAATGTCAAATGTGGTAAAGATAAAAGAAAACCCAGATGTTTAAGTCATTCCTACTCAGATTTTATTTATTTGTTTTTATTTTTTGCCTTAAGTTGAATGGAGCAGAACTTACTCAGTTTTAAAGTAAAAGGAATTGGGGGAGAAGGGACGGAGTATCTGTGGCATGGTTATTACGTAAATGAACAGAATGTTCAGTGGTCTCAGCAATATTTTTGTTTCAGTTGTAAGGCAAATGTTTGTTTATTATGATAAACTCCTATAACTATTTTCAAAAGCTTAATAAAAGCTTATTTTTGAAAACTTTGTCTTCATTAGGAAGGTAGTGAGGAAATCATCATAAGCAGGATGTTTGTTTTGGTAACGTGTTATTATTTTAAATTTTATTTAAATTTTGTTTTTTACATGGGGTGGCAGAAATAGAGATCAGATTAGTGTGGGATGAAAAAACTTTAAAAAGCATACCTGATATGTCGTATCATTAGTGGTGGCTTTTAACATCCAATGTTGACTTTGTGAAATGTTTTTTTAATACTTTTTCAATTCTAAATCTATTATGGGTCTTTGCAGATAGAAATAATGTTCACAATGTAAAAAAAAATTATCTTGCTCCAGAGCTACACACCATGGGGTGGATAAAGGGAGAACTTTTTCCACCTTTAAGACATATGCTAACACAAAAGCAGTTTCACAGTCTAGTTGTACTTTTTTTAAAACAACTGCTGATCTTAATCTAAGAAAGGAGTGAGATTATGAGCAAAACTAATTTAAGCCACTTAACGTTATTTCTATGAATACAATTTCCATTTTACGGTATGTTCATTAAGATGGCTCAAATAGGAATAAAATGTTTATAGATGTCTTTTGTTATTGACAATTCAACCTATAAGATTTCATGTTGATATTTTGTAAATGAAAGAAATTCAATGAAGACAGAATCAAATGTTTGGGTTTTCCCATCCATTTTGGGGACCTCATTGGTCTGTTTGAGTTTTGGTAGTAAATTTTCAAAGCAGAAAGAAACGCTCCCTTATTGACTGTACCAACATAAAGCAAAAAGTGTTGCATACCAACACACATATTTTCTCATTTTAAAGATGAAACTAGGCATACAAAAGTCTGAATTACACCATAATTAAATAGTAAGAAAAAGAAAGTAAGAAGAGAGAATGGGGAGGGGAGGGGGAAGTAGGAGGAAGAGAAAGACAAGACGAAAGGGAAGAGGAGGAGGAGGGGGGTTGTCTCTATTAAGATGTTCTCTAGAAACAAAGAATGCTTTATTACCTGATGTCCCACTCTACTATTGAGAACAGAGACAGGAAGCTAATGTCCTTCAAATTTTTCTTTCCTTTACTACTGCAAAGACTTTCATGTTTCTTTTCAGCTCCTGACTTCCGAAAGTATGTTTAAGGTAGTATGGATGGACACAAACATGAGTGAGACTTGCCCCTGCAAATGAAGTTTATAATCTAATAGAGAATGAGACTTGTCATGATGGGGATAAAAGCAAGCATATTAACCAATAAAATGTCATATGGGGGGAACAAAATACCAAAGGCATTCAGAGAGGAAAGTCAGTCACATATACCTAGCAGGAAGGAGGGGAGTGATCTTGGAGGCAGTTGCATTTCATTTGTATTTTGAACGAACAAGATTTCAATAGACAGAGCATCTAGCATAGTGTCTTGCATATAGTAAGTACTCACTAAATCACTATTTAACAACAATTGAAAATGAAGACAGATTTAAGTAGAAAAAGACAGCATGAACAAAATAGGTGTACATAAGAAAGGTCAACAGTACTTTTATGCTATCATGGTGTAAAAATGTTTTTGGTGTCATCTGTATCTAATTTTAACATGAAAGTTAACAGATTTGTACAAGATTTGATACATAAAAAGATACCTCTTTAAGCTTGCACTTCTAGAAGTGTCTGACCCCCGCCCCTTCCCTGCAACACATACACACAGGTAACAACTGTAAACTCTGCACAAACAAACCAAAACAAACCTACTGGAAGGCATTAAAGAGTGACCCAAACCAGGCAGAACTGTAGGTATTAAGTTTGACACCTGGAAGAAGGGAATGGCATAGCACTGGGTGAGTTTTACATTCTTAGAGCTTTTAGCCTGAAGGCAGGCCCCAGCATGGTGGGGGTGACTAAAATTTAGAGAGAAATCTGTATCTTACTAGCTTGAAGAACTAGAGAACTGAGATAGAGGCACCCCCAGCAGCTGGAAAGTGAAGGGGGATCCCAGAAAGGAGAAAACCTGATAGTGGTAACCCCAAATATTGTGTGTACATTCTGCCAAATCTCTGGCTGATCCCAGAGCTTTCATTTGTGGGACAGATTCAAAATAAGCCTGCAATTAAGGTTAACAACTAAGATTTGAGGAGCCATAATAACCAGATAGTGTCCATTCATGGTGTAACTCCATTTTCTACAGTGAGAGTGGATGGGAATTAGTCATTAAACTCTGGAATTGTTCTTTATGACACCCAGCCAAGCTACCCAGAGATGATGTTTAGCTCCCAACATTCCCTAATAATGAAACACTGAAGGAGATGATCTCTTCAAGGAGGATGTGGACAACAGCATCAACGGCTAATTTCAAAGAACTCTTCTACATTGCTTGGCTATAACGTACCATAGCATTTTATTTCCTCAGAATAACCTACTAAAACCAAATATTTAAAACGTCAAGTTGTGGGAGGATAAGCAAACAAGAGCATTTGACCAAATGACCTTAAGACCATCATCTATACTTCACTTCTGTGGGATACAGGAAGTACATCATCACATACACACACTCAGGTGCATAAGGCTCTTTGGCTCTGAAATCAGGTCCTGGTTCAGACACTTATTTGGGCAAGTCACTTACCCTCTTTCCCCAACTTTAAAATAAAAAAAAATTACCTATTTGTCAGAAGCTTATTGAAGGGGATTATGTAGCACAAAGTCTGAAAAGTACTAATTTTCCCAGGGCATGGATCACAGCAATTTTGATTAAACTGCCAAGATACCAATCTACTTCTCACAAATAGGACCTTCTCTCTGCATCCACTCTCCTTTTGGTTTCACAGCCTTCAGGAGGTTATGCAGACATGAAAAAATACCAGTACTCTGCTAAACTAAAGCACGTTCATCCTGCCCTGACATTCCCAACCTCTACCACTTTAAAAAACAGAAAATTAACCCTTTCTTAAGTCCAAGAAGGGGTCTCTGTATGTCTAGTAATGTCAATTTGTGCAAATGTTTGTGTAATATGTATATTGATATGCTAAGTAGTTGTACTCAGTCTGGTTTGCTAACATTTAAGCTAATTTTATTATTTCTAAAAATATCAGATTCATTTGATTTTTTTCAGCTTTCACACACTGCTGAAGAATGCTCTATCAACAAGTTATATACCAGCTATCCTATGAGTGTTGACAGAGGATAAAGTAGAAATTGAATTCTTTACTTTATCATAAATACTTTTAGCTGTAGCCATGCCTTTTGTTTATATACAGCGTTCAGTCTGAGAGCTCAGGTTCCCTCTAGGACTGAGAAAATTTTTTCATTAAAGTTTACTTTCTTGCATAGCTTTCAATGCATAGCTCTTACTTTCTAAATGTCAAAAGCTGATGAGAAAACATGCTATTACTATAAAAAAATGAATGATCTAAATGTAAAGAAAACTAAATTCATGTAAATCTAGATTTCCTAAATGACCCCAGTAAGATTCAGGCTAATGTTTATTCATGCTTAAACGAGGGAACTAAATATTAAAAATTACAATTCTTAAAACTTTTTCCTTATATAACAATAACAAAAAACCTTAATAGAAATTCTATTCTGGGCATATAACTCCCCAAATAACAATACCTCCCCCCTACTAAGAGTAGGAAACACATAGGGGAGAACACTGGAATGACCAGGGCAAACAGGTAGAAGAAAAAGATTTGTCCCATATTTTACCATCTACAATAAAAGTTCAGTTCAGGCTGGAATTCCAAGAGCTACTTTGGACCACACTCAGAAAGATCCTACCTAACTTTAGAACTCTTCCACTCCACTCAAGTTTTTCCATACTAGGGATGACTAAGTCAGTCATTCAATCTTTCATTTAACTTCTGTTCTGTTCTATACACTGGATTAAGCCCTGGGTGAGCTGCCATGTCTTACGAAGCTCATAGTCTAAAGATACATGTAAACATATAAACAAATAATCATGACATAATTTTTAACATGTTACACTGGAGATATGTGTAAAGTGCTCTACCTGCCTGAACAAAGATTTCCTAGAAGTGACATGTGAGTCGGGCCTTGAGATTCTATCTTTCAATACCTATGTCTTGAACTCCCCATTAACACAAGAACTGTCTCACGGGGACCAATCACCCAAGGATGAGTTACAGTGATCTAAGTCTCAGGGTGGCCTATTGCTATACTGTTTTCAGTGTAAGATTATGTAGCAGAATGTCTTCTCCACACTGAGGCAGAAATTTGAAAAACAAATTGGGGATGACTCTGCTTACCTATGGTTATGACGGTTAACAGGGATATTTTCCTTAAAGCTAATTATACAAAGCCTAAGAAATGGAGATATAGGATTTTGATTGTGTAATTGTGGCTTATTTTAGTCAGGTGGTTTAAACATAAAATATTAATTATTCTCAGCCAATACTCTAATAGAAATTATCTATTGTTCTCAGCCAATACTCTAATAGAAATTATCTCCCTCTTTTATGCCTGTTAACTCTGGAAACAAGATATGATTTTCTACATCGAAGACCATGCAAAATATCCACTTCCTAGGATTAAGCAATTTAAGAATTTATGAATTCTGTGGATTTTATTTTGTTTTTGTTAAAATTTTTTTGTAGATACAGGAGGCTGGTCTTGAACTCCTGGTCTCAACTGATCCTCTCACTTCAGTCTCCCAAATTGTTGGGATTACAGGTGTGAGCCACTGTACCCAGCCCTGGATTTCAAATAAGCCACAAACAGAGTGTGATAGACTATGACTATAACAAGAGGCATTTAGTAAATAAGGCCAAATTTTATCTATTTATAATATATGCTAAAAAAAAGTATTAACTTATTTTTCCCTTTAAGAAGCCAGGCTAATAGTTGAACAAGGGTAGGGGAAAAGAGTGAAGGGACTCTTGTTCTTATACTGATTTCCTCATAAGGGAGTGTCCTTTTTAATTTTGATTTATGTTAGGGATGAGTTGGAGCACAGAGGGTGGAAAAGGTGACAAAAGTATGGACTTTACATGTACATTACATGTTTATAGTCACATGGTCATGTTTTTTACATCACAATAAGGCTATGGGGATACTTAAAACAATCTTCATAGTGGTATGTTGCCTTCAAATTAAAACATCAAGAGCAGAAACAGAAGCAGTAGGGATATTGACAAGGAGAAAAATAACTATGTAAAATGGTGTCTGAAGTGAGTTAGTGCTAACATGTCTACATGATGGGGCAGTTAGGTCAAGTGACAAGAGCAGAAATTTAAAGACAGAAGGCCTGTGTTGAGGTTTCAGCTCTATTGACTGTTGTATGCTTGACTGTTTAGTATGAAAATAAAATTATAAATTAAACAATTTAAAAGCATTAGGGGAGGTTCTGTTTCAAAGGATTTTGGTGTGTTAAAACACTTAAAGCAAGAAAAACCTTTACAATGAGTGCTGATTTAATTTGTCTGTTTTTTCTAAGTTTGGATAGCTATACAAATTTTTATTAAAGTAAGGTTATTCTTCAATGGGTTTAAAAACTGTGTGTGTAACTTTTTCATCAATGCTACATCAATTGGATAACACAGACATGAAGAATTTCAGAATTTCACTGGCATTTAGTTGATGCCAACAATCTGTCATGTGGCAGGAAGGCGGCCTCAGTGATCTCTCAAGGTCCATGCCATCCCTTTAAACGTATTGCTCCTTGGGCCCGAATTTGCTTCTGTGGAAAGGGCAATGCCACTATTCACTGGATAGCCCACTTGGTTCAAACTGACAAATGCAGGTGCAGAAATTCAGCATCAATTTTCTACTATACTATTTATACTTTTCAGTATCTGCTTTCTTCTATTTCTTATACAATCTTACTTTCAGACTGAAAGCTTAAATCTTTTTTTTTTTTTTTTTTTTGAGACAGAGTCTCACTTTGTTGCCTGGGCTAGAATGAGTGCCGTGGCATCAGCCTAGCTCACAGCAACCTCAAACTCCTGGGCTTAAGCGATCCTACTGCCTCAGCCTCCCAAGTAGCTGGGACTACAGGCATGCGCCACCATGCCCGGCTAATTTTTTCTATACATATTTTTAGTTGTCCAGATAATTTTTATTTCTATTTTTAGTAGAGACGGGGTCTCGCTCTTGCTCAGGCTGGTCTCGAACTCCTGACCTCGAGCAATCCATCCGCCTCGGCCTCCCAGAGGGCTAGGATTACAGGCGTGAGCCACCGCGGCCGGCCGAGACTGAAAGCTTAAATCTTAAATTTAAGTTAGGGTAAATCATGATGCTCTTACGTTGAACATCACTTTTAGCATTCTATAGTGTTTATTATGGGGTGAGTAAAAGACAGTTATGTTCATAGAAAATTCATATTAGATTAGTAGGCTAAGGAGAGACCTCTGTAGAAATGATCTTAGTCTTCATACACTTACCAGTACCAGGATCCAGGTAGGGCATCACAGTCTTCCGACACCCATCACTGACAGCCTCCTTTTATAATGTGACCATTTAGGGGGAACACACAGTTGCATGTGTTGCAGTACAAAGGTGGCATTGAAGCACCTGCAGAATTGCCTGGTGCCTTTGACTCTGCAGAAGGCATAAGGTTAAAGGGAACAGAATGGTGAAGAAAGAAGGGACAGACTGTATTGCTACTAGCTGCTGGTTATAAGTCAGTCATGCCTATTGCTGATTTATAGAACTTTCTTCTAAAACTCCATCTTTTCTTTCAAAACACTTAAAAAATTCCAAAGAAAAAAATATCTCATCTGGCTTGAAGTTTGGGTCTTTGCCTTTGTACTAAATTTGTGTTCAGAAAAGAAAACTTTTGCTGAAAGAAGACTCTTTGAAGAAGAAGCAACTCACCTCTCAGTTGCTGGGCTGCAGCAAGGCAGCTGAGCTTCAGGATAAAGTGGCACAGCATCTCTTTGTGTAGCTCCTGTAAGTTGAAAGGGATGGTAGGATCCTTTGATCCTAGTGTCAAGAGTGCAGTGTCTTAAAGATGGCTCATTACAATTCTACAGAGATTCATGCCCTACACAGAAAAATATAAATGTAGACTTCAGACTGACTGGTACTGTGACTATGTGTGCTACAAATGGAATATGCTACAATTTACTCCTGGGACTTTTGGCTTAACAAATCCTTTTGTTGACTGAATGGTCATGTACATGCTTATAGCTGGAGACACCTGCAAAATGCAGGTGGTCCTACCAAAGTAGTTTTAAGAGAGGCTGGGGAAGAAAAAAAAAAGAAAAACCTTAAAGACTATCTTGTTTGGAATGAATACACAAATCAGTTTGTTGCATAATATTAACCCTTCCTATGTTTGCATCTAAGAATATTTAAAAGTATTCTAGTTTCTCCTTTGACTAGACCTATAAATATTCAGCAAATCTATGTTGTCACTTAGCCTCAAATCTATGACTTAAAATATTTACCTATCACACAAGTATTCTAAGGATCAAATAAGTAAACATTACTGGCTAACATTATTTAAATAATAGGAACGAACTACGTATGTCAAGCATCACTATCATTACTATTATCTACCACATGGTGTCTGTCTGAAAAAGACATTTCATTACTTTTTATAAGTTACATAGAGTTACTCAAGAGCATTGGGACTGGTTTGATTTATGCTTCCCTCCTACTGCTGCCCTCTCAGTCTGGTGTTCATAGACAACAATCAGAAGGAAGCAGGGGATCAGAAACACAGAAACAGATACAAAAAGAAATTTGCAAACTAGAAAACTAAACTCTGGACACCTGACTGCAATGAGATTTTGCTCTTTAGTATTCTAATTGCATCCTCTTACTATAATCCTCGAATACCATTGTGCTATAGATTTTTTAAGTATAGAGAATAAGTTCCCTTCTATTCCTGACTTATTACTGAATGTAATTAAGTGAACTCTCACTCTCCTTCCCACCTGGCATGGGCATACAATGTCAATGTTCCGTTAATATCAATTACTACAGCAACTTTCAGGGATTAAGGCAAAATAAGGCTTATATTAATATAATATCAATAAAACAAAATCAATTTATCAAGATAGCCAGCTAGTTATCTACAATTGAGGTTTGCAAGGCACATTAAAATTAAAATATTCAATTAAGAACTGCTACTAAATCATGGAACAATCATGTCCCATTGTTTTATAAGAGGTAGTATGAAGCTTGGAGCTGTTTTAAGCCTAAAAATTACCATCTACCTAGTCTTAATTAGGTTATTTTATGTAAAAAATTATTTTAAATATTTCATTTTTAATGACGACCTTGTTGTTCATTGGCTTTTATAAAAAGGACATTAAAAACAAACCTGAAATGCTATCAATTTTGTCAGTTCTGTGCATGAACACTTTCTATATTCTAACTCTGAGAATATACATTTTGTAGAAAAGTTTGATTTTAGATTACTCGGATCACTTGAAACACTCTAAATACATAGTAGTGACCTTATAGATAAATGAAAGGATTACATGAGACAATGCATATAATATGCTCTGTACAATGTCTGGCAGGTAGTAAGCATTTTAAAATTGTTAGTAGAAATCATCATCGTCGTCATCACTAACATTGTCATCATCTCAAGATTTGATATAGATATTGTCCCTTACTTTAGAGTATACACAATAAAAATACACATTATAACTCAAAGTTATAGTCCAATCTCCAAATCTATGCTTTTCAGTTCACACAGATTTTAAACTAAGAATAGAAGAACAGCACCCATATATTAAGCTAGCATGCTAGCATTAAAGCTTTATTGTCCTTAATTTCTACATTTTGGGGAACAAAATATGACTGGAATCTCTAATAATCAGCTTTCTTATGATGAAATGGATATTTACATAAATTTAAAGTATCAAAATTTGTTTCTAATTACAGTTATCTAGCAGAGTAATTTACAGTTACTTCTAGCACTGAAAACAACATGTTGATAACTTCTTTTGCTGTATCTGACTTCTTTACTGTTATAGTTAGAAGTAACTTTTTTACTGTTATAGACTGTAGGAAGAAAAAAAGAAACACAGCTATAAATATATAATTTTAAATCAGGTGAAGAAATAATCATTGTCAAATCCAAAGACAAATCTTGTTTTCCTGTGGGAAGAGTAAATCACAAGACTTAAGTAGAACACTATTGATAATAATTTACCTTTATTCCCTCATATGTTATGCCTATTAACAAAACATTTATCTCTCTTAAAAAATGTGTGGCCCAAAAAAATAAGTGCTTAAGGAAAGGAGAAAAAGAATAAATATATTTCAGAGAGAGTACAAGCTCCCAATCAAAAAAAAAAATCAGTGAGGCTGGTCCACTGCCTGATTTCTATAATTGTATTCCCTCTAGAATAACTATAATTAAAAAGATAGATAATAATAAGTGATGGTGAAAATGGGAACAATCGGACTCTTACATACTTTCAGGAAGATTATAAAATCACTTTAGAAAAAAGAATTGGACAGTTTCTTAAAAAGTTAAATAAATACCTAAAATATGGCCCAGCCATTCCATACCTAAGGATTTACCCAAAAGAAATGAAAGCATAAGTCCATGCAAAGACTTCTACATGAATGTTCACAGCAGCTTAATTTGCAGTAGCCTAAAACTGGAAATAATTCAAATGCTCATTAATAGGTGAATGGATGAACAAACTGTGGTCTAACCATGTGATGGAACACTACTCAGCAATGAACTGCTGATACATACAAAAACATGGATGTATCTCAAAATAATTATATTGAATGAAACAAGCCAGAAAATAAAAGAATATAAAGTGGGATTATATTTATATAAAATTCTTTTTTTCCCATTTATTTTTCATTTGTATATGCCCACGGGGTTAAAATTCTTGAGATGCAAATTAACCTGTAGTGACAGAAAACAGACCAGTGGTTGCCTGGGAATAGGGAGGGAATGAATGCATTAGAAACTGACATAAAGAAACTTTGAGGGATAATGAATATGTTCATTACCTGGATTGCAGAGATGGTTTCACAGGTATCTGTGTGTGTGTGTATATATATATATATATATATATATATATATATACACACACACATACATATGTCAAAACTTGTAGATTTATAAACTTTAAATATGTGCAGTTTATTATATGTCAATTATTCCTCAATGAAGCTGCTAAAAATTTTAGGAGGCGAGGTGCAGTGGCTCACACATGTAATGCCAGCACTTTGGTAGATGCAGGTGGGAGGATCATTTGAGGCCAGGAGTTTGAGACAAGCCTGAGCAACACAACAAGACCTCATCTGTACAAAAAAAAAAAATAGAAAAATTAGCCAGGAGTCGTGGAACATGCCGGACAACAGAGTGAGAGCCTGTCTCAAAAAAAAAAACAATTTAGTTTTTCAGTTTTACTGGCCACATGTAGCTAGTGGCTACTGAATTTGACACTGTAGATAAAGAAAAGTTCCATCACTGCACAAATTTCCACTCAACAGCACTACTTTAGACCAGGCATCAGGAAACTACACGACAGGGACTTACCACACTTCTTTTTCTACATAAAGTTTTATTACAACACAGCTAAGTCCATTCATTTACATATTGTCCATGGCTGCTTTCATGCTACCAAGGCAGACCTGACTAGCTACAACAGAGACCAATGGTCTCCAAACCTTAAATATTTACTATCTATTCCTTTAAGAAAAAGTTTGCTGATTCTGCTCTAAACCATAAATTCTGATAACAGAGGATGTGTCTATGCTGTTCACTGTTGTATATAACCAACTAATATTTACGGAATACCTAATATGTAGCAGGCACTATTCTAAGTACTTAGGTACTGGGGAACAACATAGATGAGATCCCTACTCTCTCTCTCTTTTTTTTTTTTTGGAGACAGAGGATCTCGTTCTGTTGCCTGGGCTAGAGTGTCATGGCAGCAGCCTAGCTCACAGCAACCTCAAACTCCTGAGCTCAAGTGATCCTCCTGCCTCAGCCTCCCGAGTAGCTGGAACTACAGGTATGTGCCACCACAGCCGGCTAATTTTTTCTATTTTTAGTAGGGACGGGGTCTCACTCTTGCTCAGGCTGGTCTTGACCTCCTGACCTCAAGCAATCCTCCTGCCTCGGACTCTAGAGTGTTAGGATTGCAGGCATGAGCCACCGCACCTGGCCAACATCCCGCTTCTCATGGTTTTTACAATCTGGTGAAGGATGTAGATAATAGATGACAAGTAAATAAGAAAGTATCAGGCCAGGGTGAATGTTAAGATGACAATAAAGCAGAAGGCATAAAGTATGACTGAGGAGTGACTTCCACTTAGGTAATCAAGACAGGTCTTTCGGAGGATCTAAGATCTGAACAATATGAGAGTCAACACTATAACTATCTGGTGCAGAAGCAGAGGGAAACACCAGGGCCTCACCGTAGGAATGAAATGGACTTGTGTGAAAAGGAAGGCCTATGTGCCTGAAGAACACACAAACAAGGAGGAAAAGGAGAGGTGGGAGAAGTAGACAGGGCCAAGAAATGCGGTCTGAATTTTATTATCAATGTGATGAAAAGCCAATACAGGATTTTAAGCAGGTGAGCAACATGATCAATTTACATTTTTAAAGATTATTCTGGTGCTGCTAACTGGAGACTGGGTCATAGAAGGGCAAGAAAGGTGTTAGACAAGTTAAGGAGTTTCTTCAAAGGTGTGAGAGATGGTGGTGGCTTGGCTTGGACTACAGTGGCAGCAGTGGAGATGAAGTGGAGAAATTCAAGATAACGTTTTGAGTGATAGTAGCTTTTCTTATGAATTGATTATCATAGAGTGAGAAAATGAGCCGGCACTACAGCCCATACATCGAGTTCACGGACACCCCTAGATGGCTCTGCCACACAGCCAAGGTCCTGGGAAGCTCAGACACTTCCACACCCGGCACACGGATCTCACCTTCAACTGCCCTCTCGCCAACCTGAGATCCGGGTGGGAAGATTCAGAAAGGCAGTAAAACGCAGGACAAGCAGGGAGCGTGCCATAACCCCTTAAGTCTCTAAATGACATAAATGCAACACCTTGAGGTATTTCCTAAGGAAGGGCTAGATGGTCCCTCTAATCGCAACTAGTTTCCAGAGAAGCTGCAAGGGCACCACTGCCACAGGGAAAAATGGGCAAATATCGGAATGTCTCATGCTGGGGGGCTGGGAGGTGGGCGGACACAGCTGGAAACACCAAAATCAGTTCCCAAGAGAGCCGAACGGCTCGCGGCCCAGGTGCACTTGCTCAGGGAACCCTCCCGAAGAAACGTGACGGCAATCAAAATCCTCCTGCCGCTCCGCGGCTGTTTGTGCGAACCGAACGCTACAAGTTGCTGCCCGCATCCCTCCTCCCAGCTTTGACAGCGACCACGCGCCGCCCCCTCACCCACACCGCCACCCGACCCCTCTCCAGCCGGCCGGAGTCCCCAGGGCCACAGGACGAGCGCAGGGCCAGGCCCCCCGCCTCGGCCCTCGCCACCCTCCACCACAGGCCCCCGACCCCCACCCAGCCCGGGTCTAGGCCGTAGCCAAACCTCCATGTTCCCATGGAGACGACGGCTGGCATCCCCTAACTCTGACCAGCACCTCCGAGACCCAGAGCTGAGAGGGGACTGTTGCGCCAGGCGCGGGGACCCCACCCGCCACCCTCAAAATTACCGCGGAGCAGCCGCGCCTCCGGCCGGGTGAGCGGGCTGAGCCCGCGGGCGCCGCAGCCGGGCCGCCTACCTGCATCAGTGCGGGCTGCCGCTCCGGGCAGACGCCGCCGGCCCCGACCACTTCGGAGCCGACCCCGCCGAGGGGCAGTGGCTCCCAGGCCACCTCGGGGGGACCAGGCAAAGGCGGTCCCCACTCCAGCCCGGGCTGCCGCTCAAGCGGCGTATGGAGGCCGGGCGGGAGGCTGCGGGGTCTTTTCCGAGAAAAACAGAACTAAAGATACGAAGAACTCGGGAAAACTCCCGGCACTCGGGATGTCCCGGGAGCAACGCAGGACACGGCGGCGCGCCGGCCGTCAGGGCGGGAGGATGCGGGAATGTCCTCGAACGCACGCCGCCGGCCGCTCGCCCCGCGCGTGGCTGTGGCGAGCGCGGAGGGCGCGCGCCGGGCGTGGGGGCTGCGGCGGCGGCGGCGGGCGCGGGCCCGGCTCAAAGGCCTCACCTTCTTGGTGCCGGGGTCTCCCGCGATCCGAGACACTCCTGTCAGGGAGAAGGAGCGCCCGGGCTGTCCTCCCAGAGTCTCCTGCTGAGGAGACATCGCTGCCATGAAGAAAAGCTTCAAGCAAATCCCGGCCCAGGAGGAGGCTACGCGGTCATGTCCGCGCGCCGCGGCCGGAGGGGCGAGGGCGCGCGGGCCCAGGCGCGGCCGCCGCGCTCAGGCAGGGAGCCGAGCCCCGGGAGCAGGCAGCGCGCCGCCCGTCGGGCCATGTACCTCCGCCCGCGCTCCGCGCCGCCGGCTGGAGGCGACCGCAGCCGCGACCGCCAGTCAGCGCCGCGGCCCGCCCCGCCTCGGGCCCGCCCCTTCGGTGCCCGGCTCCCTGCACCGGGACCCGCCCCCTGCAGCCCTCCTCCGGCCTCGGCCCTCCTCGCCGCGGACTGGGCCTGGGGCGCGCCTGGCCGGGCATATATACGTCTATATATGCATATATGTTAGGGCACAGGCGACGGACTGATAGTCTCAGTCCCCGACTCAGAGTGGGTCAGGCCGGAGGAGCTCATCCGCCCGGATCACGCACGAGGCCCGAGCACGCGCCTCTCCCACCGGCCTGCCCACCCCCAACAACTCCATCCCTTCCCGCACCGCACCCACCGGGGTACATGTTTACTCCCTTAATATTTTGAAATAAAAAAAAATCTTTAAGATTTTCTGCCTAGGTGATATATATGATTATGTCATGTGCAAATAAATTCTACTTCTTCTTTTTGAAACTGTCTTGTATTGCTTTCTCTTTGCCTTATTGCGTGTGTAGAACTCCAGGACAATGTGGAATACAAGTAAGTGGTTAATAATGGCATCCTTGTCTTATTCCTGATCTTAGAGGATAGAGGAGTCTTTCACCGTGAAGTATGATGTGAACTGTTAAGTTTTTCATAGATGTCTTTTATCAAGTTGAAGATATCCCTTTATTCCTAGTTTGATGAGTTTTATCATGAATGAATGTTGAATTTTGTCATAACTTTTTTCTGTATCTACTGACATTTTTTGTTGTTCCTCATTTATACTGATTGATTTTTAAATATTAAGCCAACCTGGCATTCCTAAAAGAATGCTATTTGGTCTTGATGTATTATCTGTTTTACTCACAGAAATGATTTGCTAATATTTAGTAAGGAATTTTGCATCTATGTTCTTGAAGAATATTGGTCTTTAGTTTTCTTGTAATTCTTTGGTTTTGATATGAGGGTAATGCTGGCCTCATAAAATGTGCTCTTCTAATATTAAGAAGAGTTTTTGTAGAATTGGCATTATTTCTTACTTAAAAGAAGGCATTGACTCATCAGGATTATTTTCAGTGTTTTTTGTGCTTTCATGCTATGAATATGTTTGAAATGCCTATGAAGTCCACTTTTCAATGCCACTTTTCAGTGCACCGATTTAAAACAAATCTGGCAGCGAGCTGACTGATTTCCTTTTTCTCTCTTAAAATCCTTGCAACTCTTATAACCATGGATATCTAAAAACATTGTTTAAGAAATAAGTATTAAGTTCAGTAGCATTTACAAGGAATTATAAGTCTATAGTAAATATTCAAACACTACATTAGGGAACATTTTTGGGTAGTTTGCAAATAATGTAACATTAAGATCTCTTAGAAAGGTTGACAGTACACAGAATCAGGTTTTGTAACTCAATTGAAAGACGTATTTTCTTCTAAAACTTGTTATTTCTTATAATACCACTCATAGGATTTGTATAAAATATACAATGCTTTTACTTGCAAGAATAACTTACCCACACCCATTAGGACAACTACTGTCAAAAAACCAGAAAATAACAAGTGCTGATGAGGACATTAAGAAATTGGTGCTGGGAAAACTGGATAGCCACATGTAGAAGACTGAAACAAGACCCACAGATTTCACCTCTCACAAAAATCAAATCACAGTGGATAACAGATTTAAACCTTAAATGGGAAACGATTAGAATTCTAGAAGAAAATGTAGGAAAGACTCTTACAGACATTGGTCTAGGCAAAGAATTTATGAAGAAAACCCCTAAGGCAATCGCAGCAACAACAAAAATAAACGAATGGGACCTGATTAAATTAAAAAGCTTCTGCACAACCAAAGAAACAGTCACGAAAATAAACAGACAGCCTACAGAATGGGAAAAAATTTTCGCATACTACACATCAGATAAAAGACTGATAACAAGAATCTATTTAGAACTCAGGAAAATCAGCAAGAAAAAAATCAAACAATCCTATCAAAAAATGGGCAAAGGACATGAATAGAAATTTTTCAAAAGAAGACATAAGAATGGCCAAAAAACGTATGAAAAAATGCTCCACATCCCTAATCATCAGGGAAATGCAAATCAAAACCACAATGAGATACCACTTAACTCCGGTGAGAATGGCCTTTATCAAAAAATCCCAAAACAACACATGCTGGTGTGGATGCGGAGAGACAGGAACACTCATACACTGCTGGTGGGAATGCAAACTAGTGCAACCCCTATGGAAAGCAATACGGAGATACCTTAAACAGATTCAAGCAGACCTACCATTTGATCCAGCAATCCCATTATTGGGCATATACCCAGAAGAACAAAAGTTATTCTTTAACAAAGACACCTGTACCCGAATGTTTATAGCAGCACAATTCACAATCGCAAAGATGTGGAAACAACCCAAGTGTCCATCAATCCACGAATGGATTAGTAAACTGTGGTATATGTATACCATGGAGTACTACTCAGCTATAAGAAATAACGATGATACGACATCTCTTTGGTTCTCCTGGAGACAGCTGGAACCCATTATACTAAGTGAAGTATCCAAAGAATGGAAAAACAAGCATCACATGTACTCACCAGAAAACTGGTTTCCCTGATCATCACCTAAATGTACATCAGGGAAGGATACCAATTGGATATCAGACTGGGATGGGGGGTGGGGGGAGGGGATGGGTGTATGCCTACATGACGAGTGCGTTGCACACCCTCTGGGGAATGGTCATGCTTGAAGGTGCAGACCCGGGGAGGTGGGGGGGGGAGGGGATGGAGGTATGACTACATGATGAGTGCCAGGCGCACTGTCTGGAGAATGAGAACGGACGTGCTTGGGACTCTGACTCGGGGGGATGGGCGGGACATGGACAATGTATATGACCTAAACTTATGTACCCCCATGATGAGCTGAAATAAAAAAAAAAAAAAAAAAAAGAAATTGGAATGCACTGTTGGTGGAATTGTAAAATGGTTCAGTCACTATGAAATACAGTATGGTGGCTCCTCAAAAAATTAAACATAAAATGACCAGATGATCCAGCCATTCCATTTGGGGGTATATATTCAAAAGAACTAAAAGCAAAGTTCTGAGGAGGTATTTGTGTACTCATGTAGATAGCAGCATTAGTGACAACAGCTAAACGGTGGAGACAACCCAAGTATCCAGTGATGGATGAGTGGACAAAATGTGGTATGTACATTCAGTGAAATATTATTAAGCCTTAAAAAAGGAAGAAAATTCTGATATATACTATGACTTGGATGAACCTTGAGGATATTATGCTAAGTAAAATAAGACAGTCACAAAAAGACAAATATTGCATGATTCCACTTGTATGAGATACCTAGAATAGGGACAGGAAGTAGAATAGTGATTCCCAGAAGCTGGGTAGAGGAAGGAAGGGAGAGTTGTTGAATGGATATATAGAATTTCAGTTTTGGAAGGTAAAAGGAGTGCTGAGATTGGTTACAAAGCACTGTAAATATACTTTAACACTATGGAACTATACACTTAAAAATGGTTAAGATTGTAAATTTTGTTATGTGTGTTTTACCACAATTAAAAAAACAAATAACTCACCATTATTAGATCAGGTGTGAACACACACATATCACAGCAAGAGCTACAAGCAACATCATAAACCATTTCTCTCCCACATGTATCTGTCCTAGTTTGGAAATACCTTAACCTTCAATACTATGTGTCAGTGTTCCATGTGTTCTACGTGAGTGGACTCCTTCAAATCAGCAATGTGTCTATGTTGACTGCCAAGTTTTAATTCTCACAGGAGAATTTTAATACTTTTTCCTGTTTTCCTGATTTTGTTCAAGATTTGGAAAAATAGAAATTCCTCAAGAAATGCTGGGGAGAAATTCCCATATGGTAACACTAACCAAAACTTTAGCAGACAGAAGAAAGCAATAGAATGGACCATGTTAGGTTTATACTAGAAGTACCAAGATGATTTAACCTTAGAAAATCAAACAGTACAATTCACCATATTAACAGATTCAAGGAAAATAATCACTCTCAATAAGTGCAGTTAACTGCTAAAATTCACCATGTGTGGTAAAACCTCCCAGCAGTCTAGAGACATAAAGGACCTTCTTTAATCTGATAAGGGAAATATATACATTGAAAAAACTAAAAACAAACCCTGCAGCAGAGAGCAAATTTAATGGTGAAGCACTAAAACTACCTTTGAGATCAGAGCACAGTAGTCCTGACTGGAATGTCCCAATATTACCAATTCTGTTGATCACTGTACTAAACAGAGATCTTAGCCAGCACAATGAGGCAAGAAAAAAAAAGCAAACAATAAAAAAAATTAGAAAGAAATCTGAAATTATTCATAGATGATATAATTATATACAGAGAAAATCCAAATGAATCCAGATACAGTTCTAGAAAGAATAAGAGTTTACCGAGATTACTGGATAGAAAAATCATTATCAAAAACTAATTTTAATTCTAAATACCAGTAATAATAGGAAGAAATTATGAAAAAATGCTGTTTATAAGAACATTTAACAAAATGCCTAGGAGTAAATGTAATAAAATTATGCAAGATCTTTATAAGGAAAACTAAAATTTAATTGAGTGACATTAAAGAAGGTATAGGAATAGAAGGGAAAATCTTTACCTGAAAGATTTAACCATAAATGAAAACAGTGATAAATACATCTATGAACCAAAAAACCTCAATTAGGGGAATGAAAAGATAAGCCATAGAATGGGAAAAGATATTAGCAAAGATGTTATGTAACCAACAAACGACTAAAGAAAGATTGACAAAGAATATGTAAAGGCAATTCATCAAAGAGAAAATCATACTGACCAATAAATAATGAGACATGATACCATTCTGTATCCATGTGAGTATCAAAAATTTTATTTTGAAAATATCAAGTGAAGAGGTAAAATCACTCCTGGTTGAGAACCACTGCTTTCGAATCAAACACTATGAAAGTATATATTTTCATATGTTGCTATACATAAAACTATGTATGCTATACTTTAAGAGCAAAGCAAGAGATTTTTCAGTGGATAATTTCTATTACAGGGGATCTTTACCTTACTTACCAAATTATAAATCATTATAATCTTTGTGAAAATTCTGTGTCCATTGTATTTATGTAAAATTCATTGTGTCAAAAACTAGACAAAAGAACCTCAAACTCGGAAGAGGACTAAATTTATTTAATTAAAAAAATGACAAATAGATGGAAAGCAAATTTCACATTTAGCATATTAGGATCTTTGTGCTTACCATATTCCAGCACAGATCTTTTAGACTTTAGAAATGTCAACTAGATCACTTTCTAGGCCCAAAGAAAGAATATTCATTTGCCTTTTTGTCAGGAAGTAATTAAGAGAAACTACTAGAATATTTAGATAGAGATACAGCATATCAGACTGGTCTGTGCAGTAGGTTCCCCAGTTCAGACTACATGATCAGCTGCCTGTCCTCCCCAGAGTGGGAGCTCTATACAGACACAATATGCCTGCCTTGCTCACTGTTATCTCCTTAGGAACTAGCCCTATGCCTGGCATACAGTGAATAAATTTTAGTAAATATTTTCTTTTAGAGTTATTTATTCAAAAACGTTTTGTAATAAATTCAGGTAACAGTGTAGTAAAGAAATACATTCAATAGTATTAAAATAAATCTACACAAAATATATAAATCCATTAAAGTACAATCAAAATACTTGAAATGGCATGCATCTCTACATTTCAAAACCAGTATAGTGGCTTTCTACTTTTTAAAAGACTAGTTTATTCTAATCTTTAAGATGTCCAAAGTTTTTCCTCTTTGCTTTTATTTGCTTTAGACCATATTTAAATTTTTAGCATTTCTAAGTGCATACATTTTAAGTATATACTACTTTGGGGAGGGTATGACCAGCACAGAGCATGGAAGGAAGGCTATTATATCCCTTAATCTGGACATGACTGATCAAAGCAGTCTACAGTTTATTAGCTTTTCTAGCAGCTTCTCTATTTGGTTTTCACTGACCTTGTGAACAACTAACTGGTGAACTTCAGATTCTTTTCACCTGAAATCTTTTCGAATTAGAGATTGTCCATATTACACTTGTACTTGTACCTACAATTTACTATCTTCTAGCCTTGGACAAGTTACCTTATTTCTCTAAACTGCTTTCTGTAGCAGTTGTAAATTGGGATAACATGACTAATCTTGCAAGGTTTTGTTGTAAGACGTTGTAAGGATTTGTTCCCGGTAATTTTATATCTTCGTCATTTCCAGACAATATTCCGGCATGTCAAAACCTTTTATAATCTTAATTCTGTCATCTGTGAATCAGCTATTTCTCCTAGGTTTGTTATCTGCATGCAAATTTGGCAAATTTTTTGAAGCCATTGATAAGAACATTTGAATAGAACAGGAGCCCTATGGCACATCATTCAAAACTAAAGAGCGGATTAATGATGTTATGCAAAGTTCTTTGGATGCATCAACTAGCAAGAATTAGCTATGAATTCATTTCACTATACTATCATCTAGCTGATAATTTCTAATTCCATTCAGGAAGATTTCAAGGCTTTCTTAAAGATATTCTAAATTTATTGTATTCCCTTGATTTATGACAGTAATAAAACTATACTTATAGCAAATATTCATGTAGGTAGCTTTTAAGAAAAAGATACATCGTTTGTAATTTGAAATGCAAAATAACTTTCAGAACAGTTCTCCAGATATCAAACCAAAAAATTTATAGTCCAAAAAGTTCTGCAGATTGGTTTTGGGGGAGGGCAAGGTAGGGAGATCAGATATGAGCAAGTACTTGCCACTGGCAGTAAAAAGACATGCCAACTATGCATAAAAAAGTGTTTACATAACCTTCAAGCTACAAATAAGGGGAAAGTTCAACCACCCATTTCTTAATCTCTGTAGCAGGGATGGACATTTTCCTAAGGATGGAGGAGAGATTATACTAACACATATATCAGTCATTTTACTTTGAAGTAGTCTTTTATCTGATGTTTATCTCTTGTGATGACAGCATGAGGGACAGAAAATTGTTCCATTTCCAGCTACATGTACTATACTAGATACCTAAACCCTTCCCCTCCAACAAAACAATTATTGCTAAAGAGTGAGAGCAGAGATGTTCCTTGAAACTATCAAAGCATCTTGGGCAGTGATTAAATCAAGTACTAAGAATCAATTAGAAAAAAACCTCACAGTTGTTCACTTAGTTAAATATTAATCCCTATTCAAAGTTCATGGGTAGGTTAAAAATGAAGGCTGAAATAAAATTTCGAAAGGTTGAATTTAAGGTAATTCATATGCTGAAGATCATACCCAAGCTTTCCATCCTGGGAAGAGTCTGCTGAGATTTTTGGGGTCCATGGCCTGCTGTATGAGCAAATTCACCTGTCCACCCACACTGAGCACAGTGCCTTCTTCCACTCCTTTCAGTTTCTCTTGCAGTCTCATCAAGACACGTTCAGCTACTTTGTTGAAACTCTGGTCAATATCACTAATGACAAAAGCACAAAAGTTTCAATGAGGCGAACAGTTTAAAGGGCCTTGGAAATAAAATCTGAACAACTGACAATAGGTCCTTCCTAAAACACTGCTCACCTAAGGTTTCTTTTGCACTCTTGGTCATCTGCATTCAGAGTGGAGTGGAGCTCAGTTTCATCTTCGGGCCTCTGCTGTAAATACAAAGCTTTCAAAGGATTCATGGTCCAGTCAAAGAGCGGATCATACAGGAGGACCTAAATAGAGAGAACGTAAGTATAAATAGAACAATGTACATTTTGATCATGTATTTAGAAACAGTAGAACCTGTATTATAAAAATAACAGAGGCCAGTCACATGTAGTTGATGGGGTAGGGGAGGGGAAGCAAAATTATCATATTAAATACATGCTTCATGCTTCCTTGTGGAGGAAACTATCCTAGCATGATGCTCCGAGGTTCTCATCACCACCCTGAATTCATTCTTCCTCCATAGGTAGAGGGTGACATCCCTTGACTCATGTTTCCTGACTGGGTGAAACTAATCTATTAAAAGGAGGTGAGGGCCGGGCGTGGTGGCTCACGTCTGTAATCCTAGCACTCTGGGAGGCCGAGACGGGTGGATCGCTGGAGGTCAGGAGTTCGAGACCAGCCTGAGCAAGAGTGAGACCCCGTCTCTACCAAAAATAGAAAGAAATGACTTGGACAGCTAAAAACCTATATAGAAAAAATTAGCTGGGCATGGTGGTACATGCCTGTAGTCCCAGCTACTTGGGAGGCTGAGGCAGTAGGATCACGTAAGCCCAGGAGTTTGAGGTTGCTGTGAGCTAGGCTGATGCCATGGCACTCACTCTAGCCCAGGCAACAAAGCGAGACTCTGTCTCAAAAAAAAAAAAAAAAATAAAAAATAAAAGGAGGTGAGCATTAGTTAATTTCTTCCCTCCTCTCTCTACTCTTGACCAGTGCAGTACTAGATTAGGGCATTTGCTTTGTAGGCCCCAGTTCTTTCTCAGGTGGGCTGTCCCATCCCAAGGTATAGATTAGGCTATGGGAGTTGGAGAGTACTGGCAAGTCCATTTGGATCTCTCTCCTGAGCCAGGTTCTCTGACAGTTTCATTAGTAATAAACCTGACATTCTGATCTCTCCTCTACTCCTATGGTTCTCTCTCTATCTCTCAACCAGTTCCAAATTTGGGTGAGAAAATAGGGTACAATTTATTGAAACATGCTCAAAAGCCAAGGTCTGATGCTGTGTTTAGGATTTTGAGATGTATATAAGTAGAATTTGGATACCAAAATAACTGACATGGCCAGTACAGGTGGCTTTAGAAAGCAAGGTCATAAGGGATTTCTGATGTTGACAGTTCAGAACAGCTAACTGTCCTGGTGTTTACAAGCACAGAACTTAAAAAACAAACAAACAAACAAAAAATAGGCTTTAGTAAACGCTTATCATGTAAGTCTTAGTAGTAAGTGAAAACTTAATTACAGAGAAGAATGATTCTACAGGATGTTCCAGTATTACAAGGTTGGAACTACCTTTATACAGTAAAGTGTTTCTCAGCACATGTGCAAGCTGGGACTATAAAATACCTTTAGCATGTTTAATTCCAGTAAATATACTCCATCAGCAGTACCAAAATCTTTGTTTCTAAATGCTGTTTTGAGTGTCCATCAAGGCCACTAAAAACTGTAGAGGCACTGACCTGGATTACATGTGGCTTGTTTATAAATTCAAGGGTTCCGATGTGACTTCAAGTCGGGCACTGGCATGGCTTTAAATTTGAGAGATCCAAACCAGTTTCACCCACAAAAGGGAAGTATATTTTATTAATGGACCAATGAAAAGGAACGGAGGCCTCTATTATAAAGAGACTATATGGTTTTCCTGGGTTGAAGTACAGAAACAATACAATTATTTCAAAACCAGGGGCCTCTGTCAGATATCATAACTGTAAATACTAGAATCAAGGAGGAATTAGAATAATTAAAAAATATGCTATAGTTTTACTATCAAAACAGAAGTGGTTGAAAGCAATAAAGGAATACAGACTGATTAAGCAAGGTTTCTCAATCTCAACATTTTTGGGCTAGATCCTTCTTTGTTGTGGGGGCCATCTTGTGCATTGCAGAATATTTAGCAGCATCCCTAGCCTCTACCCAGTAGATGCCAATGTACACTCATCCCCCTCCCCCAATTGTGACAACCAAAAATGGGGAGATGTTTAAATTGTTACTTGATCAGAAAAGGTCACTGTGACTCAATGAAATCTAACAGAGGAAAAGAAGTGAATTAAAGAGAGGAGAGAAATGAAATCCCAGGGGATTGGGACCCAAGACACTATTGAGAAGCACCTTCCAGAAGCTAAAGATAGAAAGTCCACAGTAAGATCACTTGGCAAATTACTCTTAAAAAAAGAGACAACCATACCAAATGATTTCAGGAAATTTGGACAAATTGACAAAGGGAAGATCAGGTAGATCAGTGTAAAATATACAAAGCTACAGAGGGTGTGTTCAGAAGTGACATAGCTATTGTAAGTGGAGATGCAAATCATTTCTCAGACTCAAAACCTTCACTCGGAGTAAATCCAAAGTCCTTACAATGGTGCAGGAGCCGAAAGATGATCTGACACTGTCACTTCTCTAACAGGATCTCCTATCACCCTTTAAAGAATAAGGTTCATAAGCAATTTGGCATTCAACTAATAAAATTTCTGAGGCCCCAAAGAAACTACTCTCTTCTGGTGAGTGTTAAGAATACAGCTACTCTAATTGATCACAGCCAGTTACAGATTCCTTTGTTCCTTCTCCACTCCCACTGTTCCACCTGACCAGCCTTAAAAAAAAAAAGAATACAGCTACTAAAGAAACTCCCAAATCTACTGCAGCATAAAAAGCCCTTCTGATTGAGATTAAGCAAAGTAAAATACTGAGGAATGTGTTAAACTGCTTTGGACCTTAAATCAATTTGAAAAGTTTAGATTTGTTTTTGTCCTAAATGCAAAACTCAAAATATGATTTTAGAGTTTCATTTCTACATTATTGAAGCATCCATGTTATCATTTATTCTTACTGCAGAACCAGTGGCAAACTATAATGAATGACAACATGCATGAACATAATTTGCAATGAGAAAAAGGAGAGGGAATGCATTTTCAGCCTTGGGAACAGCAGAGTCTTGAACTTAATTTTATCAACATACTACTGGGACCTATTTCAGCACCCCTCTTTGTAGCAAAATCTGCATTACTATCAGCAGTCCAAAGGAGATCTATAAAAACACCTTGGTTCATTAAAGGACCACCGTGACAGACTGTTAATTTCATCTTCTAAGGGATAAAGCCCCACCCTTATTGGCCATAGGCTTAACGGTTAATGCCAATGAATTAAGACAGTGTTTTCAACCCTGGCTGCACCAGAAAAATATTGCTGCCCCATCCCTAGAAATTTGGTCAGCATCAATATTTTCAAAAAGCAGTCCAAATAATACTAATGTGCCCCCAGGTCCAACATCATCAGGTGAAAGGAACAAAAAGCTGAAGAATGGAAGGGAGGCATGCCTATTCTGTTCTCTATTTGCCACATTTCCCTGTGGAGGAAACACTACTGTTTTGTTATCCCACATACTCTTACCACACTGGTGAATGACTGCTATAGGACATAATTCTCACTTGGGTAGAACTAATGGCATAAGCACTGGAAATATGTTTGACTTCCTTCTCTTTCTGCCCAGGATCAACATGAGGCAGTGATCCCGATTAAAGTGTGTATGCTCTGCAGGCCCCAACCTTGACTCAGGTGAGCTGTCCCAGAGTTAAGACAACAGAGGGGCACTGAGGGAGCACCAGCAGCAAACCAGTTTGGCCCTAGCTCCTAAGCCATGTTCTTCCAGTAACAATGCTGACACTTTGATCTCCATCTGTTTGACTAATTAGTTCTGAATCTGGTCAGGGAAAAAGGGGATATAAGTAACTGATTTCTCTTAAACTGTAACGGAAACCATTCGTAAAATAGTAATACCATAGAGGAGGTTTAAGACATCAAGTGTTCATTTATGTATTAAAGACTGGAAACTACTTACAATGTTGTAATATTCCAAGTAACTTGAGGGGACTGGAGAAATTTACAAACCGATATTTTCTAATGTGTGAAAAGGCTTAGTGTGCAATCTCCTCCCTCCTGCTGACCAACATCATCCCATCACATTAAAATGATGCCATGCTCTCTTAATCAGTAACTTCCCAACAAGATACACTGTCTTGTAAAGAAATAAACATGTACTTATAATATACTTTACCTCTACAATGGTTAACAGAGTTTCCTGAGAGTTTCTCATAACTTCCAGGGTTTTTTCACAGCATCTACACAGTCAAACACATTAAAAATATGGATTTTGTTACACATCAAAGTTTTCAATGTATCTTTATCTATATCCACTCATGTGTAGTATGCTGAGGCTGCTCTTGTTAATAATTTCAAAATTTAAATGTCAAAGAACAGAATACTTGGCAGAGTGGGCTTTCAATAGATGTTTAAAATGAATACAAATATATATGTGAATATTTCATAAGCTTAGCTTTATAAGAATAACACTATAGTACTATAAAAGATTTCTTTCTTTCAGGTTTTTGATTATTATGGCAATTATAGTTTACTTTGGAATCTGCCCCAATAAAAGTTGAGTACATAGACTTATGCCGGGAAAACTATAAGGAACTGCAAAGCTTTCTTAGTAGGAAGTTGTAACAGAATATAAGCTTTAAGACAAAAAGATAATAGTCTCTGCTATATCCCCAACAATGAGCACCCAATAATAGTTCTGATCATTAAAAAGGAGTTAGCCAGGACAGAGGTGTTAAAGGTCCAGGTGGGCTGCTTCCAGAAGAGGAAGACATAGACAGTATGTATGTTACATTGGGTTAGGTCCCAGGTGGCTGTAAGGAAGGGGAAACTATTATTGCTTTTACCCAGGGTCTTTTCCTTAGTACTGGTAAAGCACTGGGATGTAATTCTAGCACTGAATTCTATAATCTATACTCCTGATAATTGTTATACAAAAAATTATTCCCCTCCCTTACCTTGTATCACTTACCTTCTGAAGACACCTTCAACACCTGTAATACCCATGCCATCCACAATATCCCTGGTAAGTCTAAAAGGAACTGTTTCAGGAGTAGGAAGGATTTTACCCTGCTCAAAAGCAACACCTAAAGTAAAAAATACAATGAGGTTATTAGGGTTTTTTTTTTTTTTTTTGAGACAGAGTCTCACTCTGTTGCCCAGGCCAGAGTGCCATGGCGTCAGCCTAGCTCACAGCAACCTCAAACTCCTGGGCTTAAGCGATCCTCCTGCCTCAGCCTCCCGAGTAGCTGGGACTACAGGCATGTGCTACCATGCCCGGCTAATTTTTTCTATATACATTTTTAGTTGTCCAGCCAATTTCTTTCTATTTTTTAGCAGAGACAGGGTCTTGCTCTTGCTCAGGCTGGTCTCGAACTCCTGAGCTCAAACGATCCACCTGCCTTGACCTCCCAGAGTACTAGGATTCCAGGCGTGAGCCACCACACCCGGCCAGGTTATTAGGTTTGACAGCTAATTTACTTTCTTTCCAGCTGACATGTGAACTTTGCAAAGGCAACAAATAATGTGTCCCCTATATTCTATTAATACTAGAACACACAGTAGTAGTTTATTCTGTTTCTAGGCTCTGCCTGCCTTCTCCATCTCCACTATTATCCATGAGATCCACCTCAAATCCAAAACACTTCATGATGTAGAGAAATCTAGATTAAAGGATGATTTTTTAAAATGAAGTAATGACTGGTAGTTTCTAAAATGTAGATGAGATATATATATATATATTATTTTTAAACATTTTTTAACTGAAACTTTTAATTTTGAGATAATTATATATTCATTTGCAGTTGTAAGAAATAATAGAGAAAGATCATCTCACATACCTTTTACCTATTTTCCTTCAAAGATTATATCTTGCAAAACTATAGCACAATATCACAACTAGGATACTTAAAATGATACAGTCAAGATATTTAACATTTCCATCACAACAATCCTCTCATGCTGCCCTTTTATAACTGCACTTATTTCCCTCCCATGCCCTATCACCCTCCCACCCCCTATTTTTCTAGCAACCACTAATCTGTTCACTATTTTTATAATTTTCTTATTTCAAGTATGGTATATAAATGGAAATTGAATGATATAGTATGTGACCTTTTGGGAATAGCTTTATTCACTCAGCATAATTCTCTGGAGATTCATCCAAATTGTTATGTATATCAATAATTTTGTTTCTTTTTATTGCTAAGTAGTATTCCATGGTATGGATGTTAACATAGTTTGTTTAAGCATCTGTCCATTAAAGGACATGTGGATTGTTTCCAGTTTTTGGCTATTATGAATAAAAGTGCTATAAACATTTGTAGTACAGGTCGACATCTTTTGGTGTGCTTATTTGCTATCTGAATATCTTCTTTGGTGGAATGTCTCTTCATGCATTTTGGTCATTTTATAAATGGATTTTTTTTTCTATTAAGTTTTGAGAGTTCTTAAGGATTACACATTTGGTATTAAGTACAGAACTCTTTGTCTAGCCCTAGGTGCTTAAGATTTTCTCATAATTTTTTTCTCTGTTTTTCAGATTCTACTGTTCTGTCTTCATGTTCACTGATTCTTCTTTCTGTCCTCTCATTCTACCATTGAAATTTTTTATTTCAATTACTGTATTTCAATTTACTGTTGTAAAATTTCCATCTGGTCTCCTTTATATCTTCTATTTCTGTGCTAAGATTATGTCTATCTTGACACTTAATTATATTTTCATTTGTTTCCATGTTTGTTGTTGCACCTTTAAGCATTTTTATGATGGCTGCTTTAAAATCTTTGTTAGATAATTCTAACATCTTTTGTCATCTCAGTGTTGGTGCCTATAAGGTGTCATTTTTCTTTAAAGTTGAGATTTTCTTCATTCTTGTTATCATCAATGATTTTCAACTGAAACCTAGACTTTTTAAGTATTATGAGATCCTGGATCTTACTTAGACTTCTGCTTTTGCTTCCCTTGAAGTCACTAGCTTGTTACTACTAGGTGGGGGTAGAAGACCAGCTTCCCTAATTGGCCTCCACTGACACCCAAGAGGGAAAGGACCTCCTGCTCTAGCTGTGTAGCACTGGAAGCCCAGGCTCCTCAGATAGTCTCCACTAACACCAAGGGGTGGGTTAGAGAGAAAAAAAGAAGATTGGAAAATATAGACACGCAGGGAACAGCATAAATGATACAGTGAGAAGGTCTAACATATGGTTATTGGAGTTCCAGCAATAGAGGAGAATCCAGATGGGCCCTATGATGATTCTATGACTAACAGAATGTGATAAAAGTAACACTGTGCCAGTTGCAAGTCTAGCCCTTAACTTTCACTTCCTTCCTCTTGGAGTCCTGAGATGCTGTGTAAGTCCAGGATACTATGCTGGACAGGGAGGCCACATGGAGGAGCACTGAAGCACCAGACATGAAAGTGAAGCCATCTTGGACTCGGGCCCAGTTGAGTCTTAAGATGACTCCAGTTCCTGCAACTGCATGAGGGTATCCTAAGTGAGAACTGCCCAGGTGAGCCCAGTTAACCTACAGACTACAGGAAACAATAATAAACTATGGTTTTAAGCTACTAAATTTTGGAGTGGTTTGTTATGCAGCAACAGATAACCAAAGATATAGACACAAAATAGCATACAAATCATCAAAGTCATCCAAGCATGTGGCTCTCTAAGATTTTACAAAGTAAACAAATCCATGTTAACAGAACTCTACCAGCCCTCCAGGAGCCCTCTTCATCCCCTAGCAGTCACTCACCATCTCTTCAAAGGGTTACCACTACTCTGACTTCTAACACCACTAATTTTATCAGTTTTTGAATTTTATATAAATGGAATTATATAGTATATACTCTTTTGTATCTGGATTCTTTCACTTAGCATTATATAATATTTGTAAGGGTCTTCCATGTTGTGTGTAAGTATTGTTCATTCAATATCATTGCACATAGAATGAGAATATGAACACCTCAATTTGTTCATCCATTCTACCTGTGAGGAGGTTTGGGCTGTTTCCAGTTATGTGCCATTATGAATAGTACTACTATGAACATTCTTATACATATGTGTGCATTCTGTTGGAGTGGAATTGTTGGGCCATAGGATAAGCACATATTGAGCTTTAGTGGATAATGCAGAACAGTACTCCAAAGAGGTTGTGCCAATTTACCCTTCTCATTTATAAATGCTTTTAGCACGACCTAGACACAGGTTGGTATAATACTACCTCTATCTTGCAACTTCCAGACAGTTGTCCTTTCATTCTTGTGTAAAATCTCACTCCTCTATTGAGATCCCCATCTTCTGGCTCTAACAAACCCCTCCCATCTACTATTTATTATATCCTAACCTCTAAGACTTAATCTCAAACTCACTGAATGCTGACATGGACCTAGCTCATAATCTTTCTCTGTCTCAACTCTGGAATTCATTCTGGGGAAAACCATATAATATCCTTGACCCCTCTGTTCTAATGGATTCAATTTTATTCTATCTTAGCAAACTACTTATATGAGTTACACTCCAGAACTTGTAACCTTCTAAACCACACCTTCTGAGACATCTTAAATTCTACATTTTAATCAAAACCTCTTTTCCTTCTAACTCCTTTATTCTTATTAAGCAGTCTTTGAATTCAATTGAGATTTCTAGTCAATTTGCCTCTCTTCCTTCCTTACTCAGCCACGAGTATAGACTCTAAAGTTGATTACTCTCACCGGTACTTCAAATCTCCTTGTCTCCCTATCTCTCCACCACACCAAGGATGTTGAGGACTACAGGAAAATCACATGATGACATTACTGGCTCCACTACAAATTTAGAATTGTCACCTTAGGAAAGTGCCCCTTAAATTGCTTGGCAAATCTTTTTTATTTATCCTTTTAGTTGGGTCATCTCATTTCCATGGTGTTTTAGAATTTATTGTTCTTTTAAGGTCAATCACCATAACTCTAATTCTTTTACCATTTTTAAATTTTTATTTCTATTTATTTATTCAGTTTGGAGAAGGAGTCTTGCTCTGTCATGCAGGCTGGAGTGCAGTGACATTATCATACTCACTGTAACCACAAACTCCTAGGCTCAAACAATCCTTCTGCTTCAGCCTCCCAAGTAGCTAGGACAGCTGCATGCCACCATGCCTGGCTAATTTCTTTAAAATATTTTGTTGAGGCGGGGTCTCACTACATTGCCCAGGCTGGTCTCGAACTCCTTGGCCTCACCTGATCCTCTCGCCTCGACCTCCCAAAGTGCTGGGATTACAGGCTTGAGCTACCACGCCCAGCGAATCCCTACCATTCTTAGCAGATGAGCATGCTTTCCTACCTCACAGAGAAAACAGAATAGCAAATATAATTTCCTACAAATTTCTTCCCCCTAGCTTAAGACTTTCCTATTAACACCATCCTTTCCTTCTCAGCAGAAAAGCCAACATGTCTCCAATCTAAAGCCAATGCTACTAGACCCTCACATACTTTATGATTTCCATTGCTACTTCAATTATCTTGTTTCTCTCCTACATATTCTTCAGTATCTAATATGTTCACGCTTCTCCCATCTTCAAAAAGCAAGGACCAAGGGTGTGTCTCTCATTTCTGCAAAAAATCTCTCCCATCTTTCCTTTCCCTTCTAACCTTTGTGCAGAACGATTCCACATATTTAATCTACACATCCTTAACTTTCATTCAATCCTTGCCTTTTTACAATCTGGCTTCCTCCATTCTATCTAAAGGGTACTTCGTAGGCCTCTAAGATTGATTAACTGTTAAACTCAAAGGCCTATTGTCATCATTCATCCTGTCTACCCTTTCTGTATCAGATATTATTGAGCACTACTTCTTCCACAAAATTTTTCCTCCCTTGGCTTCCAAGATATCCCACTTCTGAGTTTCCATGATGTTGATTACTTCTCAATTCTTTTCTGACTCAACCTTTTCAGTGCTAGCATTCCTTATGAGTCCATCCTTAGTTCTCTTTATCAAGGATCATGTGTAGGATCAGAATCTCCTTCAGTCCAGTGACTTCAACTGACATCTATTTGCTGAAGATTCTAGATTTGTTATTACACTCAAACTCTTTTCTTTCTTATATATTAAGCTGTCTACTCCACCTGGAGATTCCATAAATACTTCAAAATAATATGCAAAACTAAATGCACCATTTTGTTACTGTTTAAAAAACTTGAAAAATTCCTTAGCCAGAAGCTTTAGTTATGATGGAGACCTGTCCCCTAGTGTTTCCACATCTAATATCACACTAGTGCAGTTTACTACAAAAATGTCCCTCAAATCTAATCTCCTGGTTTCTATAATACAACTTTAGCCCAAATCTTCATCATTTCTCATCAAAACTATTATCATATCCCCTAACTTGTCTTCCTGCTGCCAGTAATACTCCACAAATTGCTCCTGAAATTAGCTTTCCAAAAACCAAATATAATCATGTTCTGCTTAAATATATCTTCATCTACTTTCCATCATGTAACATATTAGAGCTGAAATCCTTAGCCTGGCTTTCTACAGTCTAGTACCAATCTAACTCTCAAGCTACTTGACAACAGGCAAACTGTACTCCAGCCACATTTACTGTTTCACCATTCTCACAACATCCTGCATTTTAATTACTCCTTCTTTCATATCTGCTCGATCTTCTCTTTGGATTATCCTTCCTTTCTTTCTTGAAGACCTGGCTCAAATGTCACCTCTTCTAGTAAGTTTCACTCATTATTCCAGGCTGAATTAGCTACTCCTTCTAGTACCACTGTTTATGCTTATTTTTTTAAAAAAAAGAACAAAAAAAAATACCCCAATATTTACTGCTTTGACGTGTCTGTCTCCCCTATATTTGTAATATCTTGGCAAGCAAGCAACATTCTTTGATGACCAAATATTTATTAAACAGAATAAAGATATATACCTTTTATTACTTACCTAAATCTATATGTACAAGTTCTGCTGACTGTTCATTTATCAAGATATTCTGTACATGTCTATCACCAAGTCCTAGTATGTAACCAACTAGGGAAAAAAAAACAAAACCTGAAATCACTGATTTCTTCTAATTCTAATACACATTTAGCCATAATTTCAACTAATACCATTGACTCAGTATAATTTTTAATTAGTTTAGACTTAAAGGACATTATGCATATAACTAGGCATTTTGACTTTAAGGTAAATCCTGCCAGCTATTTTCAAGCATATTGCGTTTTACAAATCCTAAATGATTTGCTAGAAAATATTTTCTCTTTATTAATAGGAACACATTTAAAAATATTAGCACTTTGAAAATTATTGTAGTTAAAGTTGAGACCCCTTATTTACCTTGGCCAAGGCAGTGTATTATATTTACTCAAATTTTTATTTGGTATTCTTCTAAATTGAGAAATCTAAGGGTAAATTCTTCATTCTTCAGTGAAACTTTCTTCTGCTTAATGAATTATATTTAACACAAATTAATCATTAATTCATTTCTCCATGTATATATCCAGGAAAAACTGCATTTCTGTTTTTAAGACAGATAACAACATATCTTACCGTGCTTTTAACCTAATGAGAGACACCATCTGATATTACATAAAAAACACTGGGTAAGGAGTCAGGATGCCTGAGTGCCTGGCTTGCCCTGTCATTAACTAGGCATACTTTCTTGTTTATAAGCTAAACTAGTACCAGATTAGTGATCCTCAACAGAGAAGAGAGTTTCACAGTTATCTGGGAATTTTTTCAAAATATACATGCCTCCCTGGGGTATGGGACATAAATGATGGAAGGACTTGTCTTTAGTTGAAAACCAATAGATTGGATGATCTCTGATGTTCCTATTAGTTCTCATACTCTAGGATTTTGTTAAATGCCCTATGTAGCTATTCCAAGCTATTAGAAATTAAAAAACAAAATAAAAATATATGTTGTACGCTAAATATTTAAATATATATATCATGATTTCTATTCTGAAAACAAAATTCTATTAAACAGAATCAATCATTGGGTGATATTATCATGGTATTATAGAGGTTCTGTGCCAAAGACCAATAATAATTAAAGGAAATAAGTCAAATGAAGTTACTGCAGGTTTTATTATTTTCCCAGGAAAGTCTCAAAAAATAATATA
Organism: Lemur catta; assembly: GCF_020740605.2. Lineage (NCBI taxonomy): Eukaryota > Metazoa > Chordata > Mammalia > Primates > Lemuridae > Lemur > Lemur catta. The sequence goes on from NC_059134.1 coordinate 30,372,804, forward strand.
TTGAAAGGAGAGAAAATAAGCCATATTCACTATAAAACAAAGAAGAATAAAAACCAGTCTTATTTCCCTGCCTGGAGAAGAATTCTTTTCTGCAAAAGCTATAAAAAGCTATGGTTAGAAGCTAAGAATTGGGATGAACAAGAAACACAATGATCTAATGATGAAGATGGTTTAGTTCAAAACCACTATAATCACCATCATACCCCTGTACTCACAACATAGGAAAGCAATGCATCTACTAAGATGTACAAGAAGATTACCAATAGAAGAAGTGGCCACACTGCGAGTATAAGCCAATCGCTTCTCGAACCAAACAGCCGGGTCCAAGAATTTTTCCATGCAGAAGTAACGGAAAACTGGTTGAAAATTTTGGCAAATATCCATGAAGGTTTCATATTTCTCTTCAAAAGACTTCTTTTGCACCTCCTTTAAATAAATCATATTTAAAATTATTTTCTCAATATTGCATTCAACCAATTCAACTAATGTCCATTACATTTCTATATGAAAAAGATGATAGATACTGCGGCAATAAAAAGATGGACAAGATTCTCTACCCACAAGAAGCTAACAGTCTGGTGAAGGAACCAATAAACTATAAGTGATAATCCTTTTAGAATTTTCATATTAATCACAGGGGAAGGAGGCACAACAATAATGACTGTTACTTGTTTTAATTAAATTCTAATGTGAATGATCCTGTAATCCAGGTGGAAGTAAACACAGAAATGCCAAAAGTAGTTTCAGATAATCTCAGGTGACATCACAGAACTAGGGATGCAATAGGAAACAGAAAAGGGAGAAAGAATGAAGAATTCCTGATGGAGGCAGTTGACATGTGTCAGATCTCTGCCCTCCAACATCTTCTCACTATATAATACCTTCCGGAAGCAAAGCTTCTCTGCTCAACTCCATCTATGTGCTGATGACTTCTAAATCTGTACCTTTGGCCCAAGTATCTTTACTAAGCTCTAGCTTGATGTGTTTCTCCAACTGCCCTCTCAATATCTTTACTTGAATCACTTCCAAATCCAAACAAAATACCTCTTCATCTTTGGCAAACCTCAGTCACCTCCTCTCTTCTTCAATTCAGTAAACAGCCTCACCATCCACCCAGTCATCCCAACCAGAAAACTGGAATGCACTGACTACTCCTTTTCCCCAACCTCACTTCCAATCAGCAAGCAAATCCTATCAGTTCTGCCTCAATATTTTTATCTACCTACAATTTTCCATTCCTACCCTTATTAGTCTTAGTTCAGACCCCAACTCATGCTTTCTTAAAAATATAACTCACAGTGCTGTCAGAGTTTCTTTCTAAAATGAAAATCTGATATTATTATCCTTCGTAAGGGTCCTCTATTGCCTACAGGGTAAAGTGCATACTTGTTAGCGTTTCTTAAAGCAACTCTACACTTTTTGACCAAAAACTACTGCTCCAATCTCATCTATCTACTCTTCCTTAAAGGCCTATGCTGTTTTTGCCTGCTCATCCCTCCTTCCCCTTGCTTGTATGCTCCTTTGGCCTTGAAAAACAACTCATTTGTAAAATTCAGCTAAAATACCTTCTCTATGAAGCCTTTCTTGAATCTAATTCTCTCCACTCCTCCCTGCCCCAGGTAGAACTAACCACTTTCTACTGCATGCCTATACTGTACCCTGTGTGTTCTCGACAGACTTCCATCACAATGCCTCTAGCACTTACTGCATATTTTTAAAAACCGGAAATAGAAAGCACAATAAAATGAACAGTAAATGGATTTAGGAGTTGGATAGACAAGATTCAAATCCTTACTCCACTCTTTATTTTTTTATTTTTTTTTAAGGCAGGGTCTCGCTTTGTTGCCCGGGCTAGAGTGAGTGCTGTGGCGTCAGCCTAGCTCACAGCAACCTCAAATTCCTGGGCTTCAGCGATCCTACTGCCTCAGCCTCCCGGGTAGTTGGGACTATAGGCATGTGCCACCATGCCCAGCTAATTTTTTCTGTATATATTTTAGTTGGCCAGATAATTTCTTTCTATTTTTCTAGTAGAGACAGGGTCTCGCTCTTGCTCAGGCTGGTCTCGAGCGCCTGACCTTGAGCGATCCACCCGCCTCGGCCTCCCAGAGTGCTAGGATTACAGGCGTGAGCCACCACGCCCGGCTCTTACTCCACTCTTTATTATTAGCTCATTGATCTTGCACAAGTTAAGTACACTGAACTGCTCATTTATTTTATTTTTATTTTTTGGAGACAGGGTCTCACTCTGTTGCCCAGGCTAGAGTACATGGCATCATCATAGCTCACTGCAACCTTAAACTCCTGGGCTCAAGCAATCTTCCTACTCAGCCTCCCAGTGCTGGGATTACTGGCATGAGCCACGGCGCCCGGCACGAACTTCTCATTTGAAAATGGGGCTAAGGATGATGATGATTAGTCATAATATTTATGAAGTCTCTACATAGTACCTGGTAAGTAGGAGGCATTTATTAAATGTTGCTGAATCAGTGAATAAATGTCAGACCAGATGGCCAGTATGACATGGCAAGTGTCTTAGAAGTTTCTCTATAGCAGTTTCATATAAAAATTACTTCATAATCTATTTTTTGTTTTAGTTAGTGCTTTGTTTTGTTCTGTGTTTTTAAAAAGATGGGGGTCTTACTCTGTTGGCCAGGCTGGCCTTGAACTTCTGGGCTCAAGCGATTCTCCCAGCTCAACCTCCCAAGTAGGTTGGGATTACAGGTTGATACCACTGCACCTGACATTTGTGTTTTGTTAGGAATTGGCTTACCAAAAATTAAAAGCAAATTCGCACACTGAATAACATTTAAATGTCTCATCTGACAAGGGCTGACAAGTTACATAGTTTAAAACCCTTCCTTTTTCACTCATGTACACTTTCATTCTGTGAGCTTACTTTCTTTTACTTAGTATCTTTACCAATTACCTTATGAAATTAAAATTTTTTGTATTCTATAATATCTGATAGCTGCTAGCTTTAATAAGCGGTTAAATGATCTTGCAATAACTTTAAATTTTGAGTGCTACTCACCATCATTTTCTTTTGGCATTGATAGGCACTAAAATCCTTTGGCCTGTATCTTTTATGAGCACCATCTTCATTGTTAACAAGAAATTCACCAATAGGGACAGTTCCCGTGCACCATTCAAGAACACCACTTCTCTGAGAGAGGGGAACCACCTGAAGTTAAAGAATAAATACGTTTTCATTATGGAAGGCCATTAAACAGCATCTGATGAACATTCAACTATCAGAGTCAGTATAAAGCATTTTTTCAAGTTGTATTAATATTTCTCTGTCCATAGGAGACAAAGCTCCTTAGAGGCAAGCAACTGGAAATAAACTTAAGCTCAAAGAATATGATTTTCTAGGCTGCTGCTTAGAATTCTGAAAGCCTGTCCATCACTCAATCCCTATCAATCTCTGAGAGGTCACTTCTGTTAATTATACTCATCATCATCTGTGATTGATCCATACTTAGTTCCATTTGGCAGAGGAATGAACTCTGCTTTCCTTATACTTTTAATATCTATTAAATTTGAGGAATTTCACTTTGAAAACTATTATCCCTGAATGTGGTCTCACATTTAGTATGTCTTAATTATTGAAATTAAATGTATTCTTGCTTTACAGTCTTATTAGCTTTACCAAGAGAGAATGTATTCCTAAACATAAAACAAGCAAATTTTGCTGGGAAAGTTATTTTTAAAAATTATGACATGTTATAAACATGTATAAAGTGTAGAAAAATGATATAAACAAATACCCTTTTATCCATTAAACAGCTTTATCAAATCTAAGATTTTTCTCACATTTGCTGGGAAAGAGATGAAGTTCCCTTTGTATCCCTCGCTGATCCCATGTCTCTTCCCACCATCAAGATGACTGCTGTTTTATCATGTTCGTATATTTTGGGGTTTATTTTTATTTCAAAGCTAAACATATATAAATAGTTGAAAGCTTTAAATAAAGAGTATACTATAAGTATACTTCTGCAATTTCCTTTTTTCTTATTTAAGACTATTTTTATCACTAGGTGTGTTAGTATTAATTAACTCTAACTTATTCATTTTAACAGCTGAAGCTGTATAAATATACAATTATCCAATTTATCTAATCTATGTATTAACATTTACATTTTTCCAGATTTCCCTGAAATATTGCTGCAATGAACCATTCTCTCAGTAAAGATATTTCAGTTTCTCTAGGGTTTATACTCAGGAATTGAAAAGCTGGGTCATAAGGGATATGCATCTTCAACTTAGTAAACCAGTTGAAGCAATGGTACCAATTTATACACCCACCAGCAGAGTTATTCCACAACTTTCCCAGCACTTAGTATTGTCAGACTTTTTATATTTTTCCAATTTGAGGGTGTGTAATTGTAACTCACTGTGGTTTTAATTTGTATTTTCCAGACTACTAGTAAAGTTGAGTATCATTTGATAGTTTTATTGACCATTCAAATGTTTTCTTCTTGTGAACTACCTTGTTTATATTCTTTACTCTTTTTCCTACTGGCTTGTCTTTTTATTACTGGTGTGTAAGAGTTCTTCATATAGTTTTCATATAAATCCTTTGGTGTTTGTTTGTTTGTTTTTTGGAGACAGGGTCTTGCTCTATCACCAGGCTAGAGTACAAGGGTCCAATCATAGCTTATTGCAACCTCGAACTCCTGGGCTCAAGCAATTCTCCTGCCTCAGCCTCCCAAGTAGCTGGGACTACAGGCATGCACCACCACCATCCCTGGCTAATTTTTTTATTTTTTTATAGAGATGGGGGTCTCACTATGGTCAGGCTGGTCTCAAACTCCTGGCCTCAAGCCATCCTTCCACCTTAGCCTCCTAAAGTGCTGGGATTACAGGTGTGAGCCACTGCACCCAGCCCCTTGTTGTTCTTAATATTACAACAATCCTTTTTGTTGTTATCAACATCACTATACTTGTTTTCTCAGTTGGTTACTCATCTTCATGGTATCTTTAATTCTACACACTTTTTTATTTTTAATGTACTCAAATAACATTGAACTATTTTATATTCTGTGTCTTAAGGAGGCATTTAGCAATTATTAGCATATATTTGTTGAGAGTCTATTACATGTTACACACAGTGGTAGCGCACTGAGAATAGAGTCAGATTAAGACAGATTAAGACTATGCCCTCATAAAGGTTCATTCTGAGGAGGGAACATATATACTAATAAACATTTAATGATGTCAGATAGTAAGTATAATGGAACAAAACATAAATTTAGACAAGAGAGAAAGTGAGTCATGGCAACATGGTTAGGGAAGGCCTCTCTGAGGAGGTGACGTTGGAGAATAAAACTGAATGAGGTTTATTTGACATTCTGCTGTGAAAAAAAAGAGAGAGAGAAAAAAAAGAAGAAACCTGAATGAGGTAAGAAAGTAGTGCGAAGATCAGAGGAACAGAGAAAAACAGTTTAAAATGACCACCCCCCCAATATTTGAGGACATTTAGGAGTTTCTACTAAGTGTTTTAGGAGTGATGGCAGTATTGTGATTAAGGTTTTTCCTAAAGAAACATTATCTTATAGACCTACACATTGACATATTTACAGATGAAAAGATGTGACATCTTGCTTCAAAATAATATTGGAAGAGAGGAAGTAGGTGGTAGTAGAAATGGAACAAAATTGTCCATGATTTGCTAGTTGTTGAAGCTGGGTGATGGGTACAAAGGGATTCATTATATTATTGTCTCCTTTTGAATGTTTGAAAATTTCCATAATAATAAAAGTAAAAAGAAAGTAAGGCCTCCAGGTTTTAGTCTAAGCAACCAAGTGAAGGTAGTGCCATTTACTGATATGGGAAAGAGCAAGCTGTTTTTGGTTTCAGGTGTCTTGGGGGTGGAGGTGATTAATCAAGAGTTCTACTTTAAACTTATTGAGTTTGGGCTATCTCTTTGACTGCTACATAACTGACTAACCTTATCAAGAACCAGCCCTTCCAAAAGGCTGTATGTAAACTGACAAAAGTCTTCACTAGGCATGTAAATTAACACTTATTGAATAAATAAATGAATGATCACACAGCCTTTCCAACTGATTTCCCTTTCTAAGTACCTCTAAATGCTTCCCAGGAAATCCTGCCCTATCGTTGACTCTGAGTTAGCTGTGACCCTGGATGCCTGATCACATTAACATTCTTCCATTGTAGTACAGTCCGTCTAAGGTCTCTTTTCCATTAATTACTCCCTATCAATATTGAGTTCTGGGGGAAAAAAAATCACACCCCCCCCCTTTTTTTTTGAGTGATTGCTCTAGAAGAGAACAGATTAGCTTTTCTCTACCTCAGCTCAGAGTTCCAACTATGATGTTGGTTGACACAGAAAGAGTTGAATTTAAGTTTTAAAATGCAAATGACAGTGTTTTCTCTGGTACTAAAGATTCTCTGGAAAATCTATTTCAACTGGGTATCTGGATATTTTGTATAGGTATCACAAAAATGACTGATGACTATTTTCTCAATTCTCCCAAGGTACATGGCTGGTATTGTCATAGATGCACACCCAGAAATGACGTTACTTCATTATATTCAGTGAATGCCTTAGGACAGTATGGCCTCTCTCCCAGAACCCACACTGAGAAGGGCACTCTGAAATATATATAAGGAACAAAAATTATTTATTGGCATAAGGGAGGATGAATAGGGATGGAGAACCTTTTCGTGTTGGAAGGCTGCATTAATTTAGCTGTAATCAACAAATAAGGCCACATTCAAGAAACTTCAATTAAAGATACTTAGAAATGTACATTATTTTGTAAAAATATAACTACCGTGTACTTAATAATTTCAAAAAATAAAAACCATTTGTTAATTTTAAAGTTAACTAACCTTTTAATGACTTTGTTGTATCTGTTTTTTGTTGGAAAGCATTTGAATATTTGGTTGCAGCATGGAGGTCCCCAGTTTCAGCTGATACTTGCATTTTAGAAAACAGATTCCTCTGACATCTAAAACTTTAGACTTGTTGTTCAGTATACTTTCTAGCAATGTAGTTTTGGTGGAGAAAAATTCAGCCAGCCACCCTAATTCTGGTTCATGTCAGAGAGCTAAGTTTTAGTTACCAGCACACACAGTGAGAACTTTGTCTTTATCTCCATCTGATTCTCTCTGACAAGATATCTGGTGTGCCTCAATACACAAGTCTCTCCTTTTGCGGGTGCATACTGATACATGAGATTTGGCTATCAAGAGCTAGTTCCAGTTAGACAATGTTGTTGACACAAAGATCATAGAAGGCCTCAATCCCAGGATTGGGAATGACTCCACAGAAGACCTGGACTAGGTGGACTGCTTCCCTATAACACCTCCAGGTACCTTAACTAAAGGCAAAAACAGTTAGTTCAACATATTGATGACACAACTTTTCACATTCTTGGAGTAATTTCAAAATAACACTACTGGCCTAGTATTGTAATTCAAAGTAACAAAGTCAAACCTAAAGTCTCATGTTCAGAGGTTACACTTTATTATTCAGATATATAACATCAAATAACTCAACTGGTTACCTGGGTTGCCCTTTTTCTAAATATCTTAATGGAATAATTTAGTTGGTGAAATAGTTCTGCACAAAAATTAGATGCTGAAAAGTCCTAAGGTAGATACGAAAGTTTAGTAATTTTTTTCTTCAAAATATTCTAGGTCAGGCTTTCTCTGGTTCAAGTTTTATAGCAGCAGACCCCAACCTCTTTGGCATGAGGGACAGGTTTCGTGGAAGACAATTTTTAGATGGGCTGGGGTGAGGGGTGGGAAGGAGATGGGGTTCAAGATGATTCAAGCACATTACATTTATTACATTTGTAGCCACACCCCAGCGCTAGCATTACCACCTCAGCTCCACCCCAGATCATCAGGCATTAGATTCTCATAAGGAGCATGCAACTTAGTTCCCTCGCATGTGCAGTTACAGTAGGGTTTGTGCTCCTATGAGAATCTGATGCCCTGCCACTGATCTGACAGGAGGCAGAGCTTATGCGGTGATGGGAAAAATGGGGAGTGGCTGTAAATACAGATGAAGCTTCTTCGCTAGCTCACCTGCTGCTCACCTCCTGCTGTACAGCCCAGTTCCTAACAGGCCACAGACTGGTACCAGTCCATGGCCCAGGGCTTGGGGACCACGGCTTTATAGCAATGAACTTTGGAGGTTCAACTGTATTTCTGCTTGGGAACCCTTGGAAATCTCAGATACTTTCTGAGAAAACCAGGAGGTGCTCCTGTAGCTGGTACTTTTGTGGCCCATTATAATAACTCAATTCTTGAACCATTATCTTTCCAATCTAAAAGCCTGGCATTTATAGCATGAAAATTTCCTTTCATCCAGCCTGGGAGATAGAGCAAGATCCCATTTCTAACAAAAAATAAATAAAAATTTCCTTTCATTCATTCACATTACAGAATATCTACTCTCTAAAATCTTCTAGCCTAGGCAACATAGCAAGACCTTGCCTCTAAAAAAAAAAAAAAAAAAAAAATAGCTAGATGTGCTGTCATGCACCTGTAGTCCCAGCTACTCAGGAAGAAGCTCAGGCGGGAGATGCCCAGGAGTTTGAGGCTGCAGTGAGCCATCACTGTACCACTGTACCCCAGCCTAGGTGACAGAGTAAGACCCTTCCTCTAAAAGAAAATTAAAAAATGAAAACTTCTTAGCAATCTTTAAATTATCTGTCCTAAGAGATAGCTAATAGCTCATCAACTCTGTCCTATGATTAAGTCAGATCAATAGATAGTAAAGTAACTAGACTGATGGGTCTCAAAAGTGTAGTCCCTGGACCAGAGCAACATCAACATCACTGGTATCTTGCTTGAAATGCACATTCTCAGGTTCTACCCTAGACCTACTAAATTAGAAATTCTGAGAATGGGCTCAGCAATCTGTGTTTTACAAAACCTCCAGGTGATTATGATGTCTGCTAAAGTTTGAGCACCACTGATCTCATACACATCAAAGAAGTCCCTCTACAGAATATCTTTTACAGAGATTTAAGTTTAACTTTTGCTTTCTGCATTCATTGAAGACTATTTTTTTAACTGCTAATGGAAAGTATCTGTTATATTAGTTTATATCCCATAAAGTTCCACATCACAAACTTCTTACAAACTTTAAGGCTAAGAAAAAAGTGTGTTTTTCCTAATGAATAATACACTCCCTTCCAAACAATGAGTTTTATATTTCTGTTTCTGAAAGCAGTTATGGATCTCAAAACCAAGTTCTGCATTTAATTACAACAGCCTGCTCAATAAGAATTTTGGAAGAAAGATCTACATTCTTCCTCCCCACTTCCCTAATTATTTGGGGATTTTAATTTAGCAATTATTTTGATAAAAATGTTCACTGTGGAAAACTAGAAACATATAAAAAAGCAGGTGTCACTCATAATGCCATCATACCCAGAGATAACAGCATTTTTTGGCTTAGTAAGGAACTTTTAAAAAGCTACACTATATATATGGAATTCTTACAAATGTGAAGATAAATATCTGTTTTAAGGCTACTTACTCTATTTTAATGATCTATCAATTCTTATTCCATGAACCATACCATTTTCATTACTAAAGTTTTATCATTTATTTTAGTATGATTGGATGAAGTCTACTTTTACCGATTACTTTTCTGAAAAACATGTTAGTCATTCTCACCAATATATTAATATTTTTCAAGATAAACTTTCAAATCATTTTTCCAAGTTACAAAAAAATTTGAATGGAATTTAACTAAGTCTGCACATTAATTTGAAATGAGCTGACATTTTTAAATGTCTTCTCACAGTACCCTTCTCTTAACTTAGCTTTTCTTTACACTTTGTTATATTTTTGTAGTTTTTTTTTTCTTACAGTCCTACATGTTTCTTGTTAACACTATTCCTAGGCAGTTTGTTCATATTAAATATTTTGTTATTATAGAAGGGACTTTTTTCCATTATTTTTTTTTTTTTGAGACAGAGTCTCACTCTGTTGCCCGGGCTAGAGTGCCATGGCATCAGCCTAGCTCACAGCAACCTCAAACTCCTGGGCTTAAGCGATCCTCCTGCCTCAGCCTCCCAAGTAGCTGGGACTACAGGCATGCGCCACCATGCCCAGCTAATTTTTCTATATATATTTTTAGCTGTCCATATAATTTCTTTCTATTTTTAGTAGAGACGGGGTCTTGCTTTTGCTCAGGCTGGTCTCGAACTCCTGAGCTCAAACAATCCGCCCGCCTCAGCCTCCCAGAGTGCTAGGATTATAGGCGTGAGCCACCGCGCCCAGCCTCCATTATATTTTAAATGAGCTCAATGGTTAAGATAACTCCAAATTATATAACAGAGTTAACTTGCTAGAGAAAATAAACACTTATTGGCATGTACCATTTTGAGAGTGTAAGAAATGTATATGGGGCTATCCTAAGAGTTTCTGAAAGACTGCTTCTCTGTTAGACAATGAATTATTCAAACATATTGATTTGTTTATATCCTCATAGAAACAGGAAAAATGAATAAACAAAGAAGCCCTGTTACAACAGTGACAGGAGGGAAAAAATGAGGTACAGGAATGAAAACAGTAAGAACAATAGAAAATAGGCCCTTCAAAATGAGGATTTATTGTTATTTCTTAAAACATAGATAGGCTAAATGAACAATCAATATAATAGCCAAAGATGATTAGTGAATAGAATAATGTGACTGAGGATTATCTTCTCAAACAAACTGCTGGAGGAAATGTTAAGTGGGTAAACCCCCATTAAGGGTAATTTGGCAGTATCTACCAAATTATAGGTGCATGTATCCTCTAAACCATCAATTCAACTTTCTGGAAATCTATCTCACAGATTCACCTGCATGTGTATGAAATTTATATGTTCAAGGTTATTCATTACTGCGCAGCAAAAGACTGAAAACAATCCCAATGCCCACTGATAATAACTTGTATAATAAAGTATATACATATACACAATGCAGCTGTTAAAAAATGAGAAAGATCTCTATAATATATTGATGAGTAGAAAAAAGATAGGAAAAAACTACTTCAGTTGATTATAAGAAACTACTTCAGTTGATTATTATCTAACTGCAATTGACATTAATGAATATACTTTTTTTAAGAAAATAAATGTTTATTATTTGGTCCTTTACAGAAAACATTATTTGCCAACCCCTGGTCCAAATAATAGCATCTTTTATATGTTCTTGGTGAAACAGCAGAAGTATAAACTAGATACCTTATATGTGCAGATAGTCAATTTCCTCTTCCTAGTTTCAGTGTTTCTCTGCAGTAATGTATTACACATCTGGAAAACCTGCTGCATGACAGCATCTTGTCTTAGGTCATCTCGGCCCTTCATAATAATTAAACATGAATAACTAAGTACAATTCAGTTTATTATAAAAATACGCAGTCATCTGAGGATAGCAAAGGGTACTCAAATCATTCTGAGCATCTGTGTTCTTAACAGTTTCTTAAGACCTACTGCCATTTTTTCATTTAGAATAAGCAATAGCACTGAATAGGGAGACTGATTTAGAAAAAGGAAGTTTTTGAGCCACTTTTGTAATTAGATAATTGGAATGGCCCCACCTGATGGCACACTGCAAATACCTGAGTAAAGATACATCCTATCTCTCCACCATTTTCCAGCAGGGCCCAAAGGGCTCCTGTCTTATAATCAGTAAGGCAGAAACCTCTTTTGGTACATTAAATAGCACTTGGCACAGTGCCAGGTATAGTATACTGAGGTAAAGGACTTCAACTTGTACTACTCAAATAAGTAACAATCACCAAAATAGTTTTTCACAAGCGGCAAGTTCACTGTTAACCTCATCATGTCTATATATGTTAACAGTATTTTTTTTATTTGAATCAATTGCACAATAATGATGGCCTAGCAGAGACACAAAAAATGGAGTACAGCATTCTGATTCTACAAATTAACACATTTCTATTCTATAAGTCTTCCTGATTTGTAATTATTCAGAATAAAGATAAAGACCCAAATAAAGCAGGAAGAAAATAACAACAAAAGGTTTTAGTAGCCCTCTAAAAACTAAGCCAGAAAAAGGAAGTCTCACCTTAACAAGCTGTCTCCTTTCCTTGCCATCAGAGCCTACACAATCTATTATTTTTGGTAAATTTAAACCTCCTGCTAAACGAAATTCTGCTTTAAATGATTGTATAGTCACCAGATTTCCATATTCTCCTGTGGGATCCACCTAATAAAAAGTATAAGTATGATAACAGGTCAGATACACTATTTGCATTTAAAGAAAAATAAATTATAAATGGTAATTTTAATATTAAACAGAGAAATGAATGACAATGTGTTGTTGGTTAAGAACTGGAGCTATAATTTTACTTATGTTTAATGAAAGATTCACTTAGTCATCTGAGAAATAACAAAACTCCTCACAAAAATCTAGTAAGGTAAATTTTGGAATAGGGTGGAAAGGAGTTTCTAGTTTATAATTGCTAAATCTGGCATTTTCAGGAAACATTCGGCTAAATAATGTAGCTGATATAGCTGGAAAGGTATCAGTTAATCCACATGATGCAGCTATATTTCAAATCAAGTAACTACAGATACTAAGCCCTAAACTGCAAACTCAAAAGAGAGACTTACAATGTACTTAAGATGATCATTGTAACGTTTATTATTACATATATGCCTGCCTACATGGTACTTCCAGTAATAAAAAATTATTAGAACAGACCTAAATGTATTATGCAAATACAGTCAACTTAATACTACAATACATACTCTATTACCTAATATTGTAGTACATCATAGCCAATATATTCTACTGCACATAAAATTTTAAAAAAACAATACATAATAATTGGGAAATTTCTTGTCAAGTCAAAAATTAATCTTGGCATAAGCACATGGAAACTTTCCTTCTTCTAGCCGATGAAGGTAACAGTCTAGAGACCTTCATAAGAAAGATGGGAGGTGTAAAACTGAAGACAAAGAAAAAGATCACGCCTGTAATCCTAGCCCTCTGGGAGGCCAAGGCAGGTGGATCGCTCGAGGTCAGGAGTTCAAGACCAGCCTGAGCGAGACCCCGTCTCTACTAAAAATAGAAATAAATTATCTGGACAACTAAAAATATATGTAGAAAAAAATTAGCCGGGCATGGTGGCGCATGCCTGTAGTCTCAGCTACTCAGGAGGCTGAGGCAGGAGGATCGCTTAAGCCCAGGAGTTTGAGGTTGCTGTGAGCTAGGCTGACGCCACGGCACTCACTCTAGCCCGGGCAACAAAGTGAGACTTTGTCTCAAAAAAAAAAAAAAAAAGAAAAGAAAAAAGAAAAAGAAAGCAGGAGAAACTTTTGAGTATTTTAGGGCTTGAACAAAGGAGAATCTAATACTGAAAAATTATAGGTTGAAACACATAAAATTGCCAATATTTAACCAATTTGACCTACATAAAAAGGCTATTTCAAATGTTCAATCTAATAAAGAAGAATTTAATTTAAAAAATCAAACGAGTTAACAATAAATTACCTTAATTTCCATAGTAGGTACAACAACATCTTCTAAATTCTTAAGTTTAGTAATTGGTTGATCTGTTGGAATACTTATGCCTTCTGCATTTAAAAATGGACAGTTTTTAGTGACAACTGCAAACTAAGGAACAGCACAAAAGGTCAAGCAGGAATATTCAGCAGATGCCACAGGCCCCAACTTGCAGCTAATCTGTGTTTCAGGTCCTGATTTAGAAATGAAGACCCTGGGCTCTGGCCATTATGCAGCTCAGGATCAGAACTTAATAATGGTTAGTGTGGCTTACAAATGAATTTGCAGGTTACCTGGCACTGGTAATTAGACCAGACTCCACCTGACAGACCAGACCGAGCACGTTAAAATAATTGCATAACAGTTTGCATAGCATATACATAACATACTCCTGTCACATTACTATTAAACATGGCTAAAAGACATGACAATATTCTCTGTTTGCTTAGAGAAACAATACATGAAGTCTCATTCTTATTTTAAAGTAGTAAGAATTTAAACTTGAAGATATGATTCTGAATAGAAAAAATACAATTATCAAAGTATGGGGAGATACTCAGAAGCAAGTGCACACTTAGAGACTAGACACAAATCAAATATTAGACCAGCTTATAATCATCTGAACTGAAGCAGCAAGAAAAGTGATTAAATAAAGGCATTTTAGCACCTATGGAAGAAATAGTAAGGTGTTCTTAAGTTCCAGGGTACAATGAGTAACCACTATCATTTGAAAAAAAAAAAATGTGACCCCAGAAACTCTTAGTTTTTCAGTTACTTTAATAGACTTGTTGCAATTCTCTGCAACAAGTGTGTGCTCCAGAAAATTACCAGAAGAAATCAAACCATTAATTTAGTGTAGTCATCTATTATCAGTTCCACCAGAAGATATTAAGTGAAAAAGAGACTAGGGGATGTTGAAGCTATTAGATAAAAATTAAATTTTTGGATCATATGTGAATTGTAACCACCAGGACCTTTGTATTTGTAATTACAGCATTGTTTGTGATTTTAAACAGATTTACTTATTAGGCTTTATAATTACTATATCCCCCCTACAGAGAATAACATAGCAAGAAAGCACCATTCATTCTTTCAGACACATACGACACATACTTCTCTGAGTCTTCCACTGAGTGGCATCTAAGTTTGCTAATATAATATAAGCATCACAAAGTGCCTCAATACTTCTGACCATCTGAGGTCTCTTACTTCTGATAGTACGTATTATTTTGTTTGCAGCCTCCATTCGATCCTATTAATAAAAAACAAATGAAAACATTACATAAGGAACTGCCCAACACTTAAACTTCTCAGAGTTACAAAAACAAAGAGAAAAATAGAATTTATCTATAATCTAGACAATGAGATCACTATAATTCCTCAGATACAAACAAAACAGTCATCTTATGAATGAAATACATCCAAAAGTATAATACTCTCAACAGTCAATGATTTAGATGCCTTTCAAAAATCAATTTTTGGGTGAAGGATGATGGTTACATTAAAAGCCCAGACTTCACCACTATGCAATATATCTGTATAACAAAATTGCCTTTTTACTCTTTAAATTTATTTTTTTTTAATCTATTTTTTTCCTTTTGCCTATTGCTGTGAGGGAAAAAAGTAAAATACTACTGGCATCTCCTATGCTTTGGGAAATGTTCAAAAATTGTGAGCCAATTTTAGGTGGCATCATAATAACAAAGGATTTTAAAAAGAAATATTCTGGGAAAGAATGAACATCACATTTCAAAAAGATATGTATGTTTAATCCAAATACCTCATCAAGCTGAGAGCTTTGTTTAGGTGCATTTTTAGTTATTCTACTCCTTCTTGCTGCCTCTGGTTTGGTCAAAAATTCATCTTTGTTTGCATTTGCTAAGGCCAATATAATAAACAAAGTATGATGGGTGTGATCTATTGAAATTCTAGAGATGAGCTGTAAGAAAATTAAGAACTATTAGATTTATTCAAATAAACAAAAAAATAGAAAACCCATATTTTTCATTTTGCTTAGCATTAAAATGTATGTTACTGTCTAGATACTGCAATGAGTAATGTGTATGTCTGTGTGTGTGAGAAACAGATAGAGAGGCACATGAGAAATAAGAGAGAAATTGAGTAACTTATGTGGAGTGAGAAGAGACAAAATGCAAAATTTTGTATTTTCATTTTCCAGAGAGAAATGGCAGTATTTATTGTATATAGTATATAGTAATATAGTAATATAAAAGAAAAGCTATTATTGTATTTTGATTTTCAGGTTTACTTACATTATTGAGGACTTCATGAAATCCTAGGCCTCCCATCATTTTGGTCCCCATTCTAGCAGCCAATTGGTACATAAGAGGCAAAAATTTATATGATGGAATCTTCATTCCCTCTCTCTACCATTAAGAAAAAAACACCAAAATTAAGAAACAATATATTTCAAATAATCTCACATCTAAGCAAATATTCTATGATAATGCTCTTACTAACATAACCTAGTGGTTGCTAATAAAACTCCACTAACTATATTCTTTTCTTTGTCGCTTATCTTATCTGAAAATCTTTCCAATGAGCATTCTAGATTGACATGTTGGTAGGTCAATATTTGGTCCTAAATTAAATTGTATTCACAACTAGAATACTTGCCACTGCTTATATTCCAGTGAATCCAGGGAGGACAAATGTGGATGTGAGTACTACTGTGATCTTGACTCCTGAGAAGTCAATGTATAATAAAATGGAATAATTATTTTTCCCTATAGGCCGAAAGTAATAGAATTTTGTATGCACTACAGCAGAGATTGACTGTATCTATTATGAGTCTTATTCTTTTCATCCAGAACCATTTTACCTACAACCTTCAAATAGACTTACAATATATTAATATGTCTTGTCAACCTAACTTTAATATTAGTTGTCATCACTAAAATCTAACATTTTTAAATAAAAACTTATGAAATACTGCTGTTCTAATATTTTCTTAAAAATATCTTTTTTCTATTTACAAAGGTAATTCATTATAAAACTCCCCATAAAAGCATAAAGCAGGGGAGAAAAACCCACCTGTGATCACATGATCTTTAATTGCTTTTTACATCCCCCAATCTAGTTCCCCATTCTGGGCACTCTCCTGTGGTAACTGCAAAGATGCAGGACTAAATTATTTCACCTCCACACAAACCTGCATGATCTAGAGCTTATCAAGTGTGTAGAGCACTGAACCAAGTGCTAGGGATACAAAGGGGTATACAAAAGCCCTGGCATCAAGGGGCTTATGTCTAAGTTCAAGCACAGGCTAGAATATTGGGTTGAATAAGACTTGCCTTCATCATGCCATTGACTTCAGAAACTCCAGAATTTTCAAGCCAGAGGGAACAAAGTCGAAATACCCACATATCATGTTCTTCTCCACTTAATAAGCAGTTGATGTAATTTTCAACTGCTTTACATAAGAAGCGTTTACGATCCTCTTTCAATGCACGGAGTGCACATTCATCCAGCTCCAGCTCTCGCTGAACCTTTACTGTGTATCTTGCATCAAAGGAAAATGCAAAAGCCATAAAATTTTACAAAACTACAAAATCATACATTATATACAACATAAGTGGAAAATCAGGTGTCCATCACACGAGAAAAAGCAAAATCTTAAGGGTTATATTATTAAACATAAAGGGAACAAACTTACTTTTGTCTTAATGGTGCAATTCACATAATTAAACCTTCCTAGACAACCAAGGACAAAGTGGACTCTACCCCAAGCTATTCAGTTAACTTAATTCTTTACTTATACTAGAATACACAGATTCACATCAGGCTTAAATAAAAAGATTTAATTATCTAATTGGTAACTCTTCTGCATTTTATTTCAGCACCTATCTATCTCTTTCCACTGTGATACTAACATACCAAAAACAAAAAAACAAAACAAACAAAAAAAACCCAAAAACAAATAGCTAACATCTACATACTCTACAATGAGCTTAGAACCAGAGCATGAATTCTACACAAAGGAACACAAGTCAATGTCTTACATACTAATTTAAGTTGTGATTAACCACAGTAGGGCCAAGACAATCCATATGTATACTTAAGCGAAGCTCTGTTGCTCAAAACTATGCCAGATAAAAAGATCAAGTTACACTTTCTACACAAACACATTCACTCAGCTGACTTTATGACTGGTGAACACAAAATTGTCACAAGTAGACACCTAGTTACCTGTTGGTCTGAATTTTATGTTCCCTAAGGAGGCCCACTTCCTCTTTGGCCCTTTTCAGGAGAGCTTGCTTGTTTTCAAATTCTGATGATTTCATGTAGTTTTCAATTCTCTGGTACTGAGTATCTGAGAACCGGGCTAATGAGAGACATGCCTTCATTTTTCCATTTCTTAGCTCATCATTGCTTTCTCCAGCAACTTCCACTGCCTTCAAGAAAACACAAACATTTAAATTATATTTACAAGTACTAAATACATCTAAAGAATTATTCATATTAAGGTAATACTTGTAACTAAAGTTTAATTTATATACACATAAAAGTGAAATTATATGAAATATTATCTTGACTTTTCAAAATAACTTTGGCAGTGTAGAAATAACCCAAGATCTAATATTTGTAAAGAACTGCACAAAAACAAAGAGCTCTATCAAGTTTAAAAATAATCACACATGCTTTTCATGTGACACTTATTTAGTGAGGTAATTATTTCCAAATTTAATTAAACTAAAGGAATAACCTAAAGATTATACAGAGCTACAACAGTGATAATATATGGAAAATAATACCATACTTTTATGTGCTTTTGAAATACATCTGGTCTCAATTAAAAGATCAAGTGTATTCATGCTAAATAACCATCTTAAGCGTTGCTCCTAAATCTTACCTTTTCTAGATAGGTCTGCATAATGACTGCAGGACTTTCTACGCAAGTTTCTGCTAACCAGTTGCCACAAATTCTCAGACATTCTGTGTATATAGGTTTTACGGCAGGATCATCCTGAAGAAGAAAAGCAAAATCTTAAAATGTTAATTCATTATTATGACTATACAAAACCGTCCTCCGTGTAAGGGAAAAAAGTGGTTAAAAATATTTTTCCTGATCTCCTTTCACCATACAACTATTTTAATAATTCCAAGTATGTAAGTTTATGAAATGCTAATTTTACATTACCACCATTATTGGAGCAATTCACATTTACTGAGTACTTATATATGCCAGGCACTTTCTAATGGCTTTATTAACTTATTTAGTAGCCACAAGAATCTTATGAAATGAGTACTAACATTACCCACAATTTGAAGATTAGAAAACTGAGGTACAAAGAGGGTGGGTACGACTCCAGAGAGGGCCGATACTGTTAAGCAATATTTAAACATATTATACTGGCAACAACTACTTTGGTATAATGATGATTTCTCTAATAACAGAGGATGCCATACAAGCATGCAAGATCCAAAGGTAGAGTAAGTTGATATTCACCAAGCAGGCAGGTGTTTGACGGACACCATAGGAGACAAACCTTTGAACACTTCATGATTCCTACAAATGCCTCTACTTTATCCGTTGTCTACTGGGGATACAGCTGAAGTAGCAACACAAGTTTGCTACTAATAGGTAATGCAAGATAGAATATTAGATGTGATATTTTCAGAGCATTTGGATGGACAAACTAATTGTCCCAACTTGCTTTTTTTTTTCTACTTTTGTTCTGTCATTCATTTTCTCTTCCATTTTTTCACTTGCCATTTCAAATTTATAGTGGCTATTTCATGTTTATGTCCCATATGCCTTTCTTGAATTCTATAGAAAGTTAAAAGGCTTAATATTGGGATATATTAAATGAATCTACTACAAGAT
The DNA here is from genome assembly GCF_020740605.2 of Lemur catta. NCBI lineage: Eukaryota > Metazoa > Chordata > Mammalia > Primates > Lemuridae > Lemur > Lemur catta. Next base: position 30,392,163 of record NC_059134.1, read on the forward strand.
GGACTGATTTAATTGTTGTAAACAGGAAAAACAGTTTCAAAACTTCTTTTACAAATTAATTTTAAAAGACTTCTTTTTACAACATCTTGCTCATGGATTAGTAATTTCAAAGCTTTAAAATAATTATTAAAAATATTTTAAAGCAGAGTTATTTTTTTTTAATTACAGTAAAACACTATTTCAGCCAGTTAAGAAAAATAAACCTTTGTATAGCTGACATCCAACTTCTTGATCATTTGTTTGAGTATACTCAGGGCAAGACTCTGCTCCTCTTTTGCCCAGAATACTTGTGCTTCCTCCAGTTGCCACTCAGAGACTCCATGACTAGCTGAATTATACTGTTTAATTTGAAATACTGCCCTTTCAGGGAGCTGAAATGAAAATGACATATTGGAATAAATACTTTTATGATTACTACTACTACCATTAATAATAATAATGAAAGCAGCAACTACCATTCACTGAAGACTTAACTATTTGTCAGGGACTGTCTTAAGTACCTTTCTGCTCATCTTCCATCCCACCACCTCACATCTATCTGTGTCTCTCTGTCTCTCCTTCTCTCTCTCTCTCTCTCTCTCTCTCTCTCTCTCCACACACACACACACACACACACACACACACACACACGTGGTAAGTCTGTATATATGCAGACAGTGTATATAATCATTCTACTGTTATCAATATAGTAAGCTTGGTATCTTCTCATTTTATAACCAGGAAATTGAGGTTGAGAAAAGATTAAGTACTTTGCCCAAGGCTTAAACTCAGGTATAATTCCAAAATGAGAAACCTTAAACAATTATTCTTACAGCATGTTATTAAGAATAGCAACCTCTATTTCTCAGTGATATTTCTTTTTCACTCATGCTTTCTGTTTTCTGAAAAATAAAAGGAAAGGTCAAGAGGCAAGATCACATAGTTTTAAATCATTTTTACCTGAGTGTTCTTGAAAGTTCGGGCCAGTAGAGATAATTCTACAAGGTGCTTGGTAAGAATGTCCTTAAAACGTTCTTTCTGGGAGTTCTCCATTTCCTTTTCAATCAGGATCTCCAAAATGACTGTGCGTAGAGCCATGATAGGCTCCTGAAAACTAAAATCACTGTCCTTGAGAAGCTGGGAGTGTTGCCGCCACTTAACATATACTTCAGAGAGCTGTCCATCCGTGATGGATCTGAAAACCAAATCACAGAGTTCATGTAAACAAGAAAAATTAAAAAAAAAATACTATGTGGGTTCTGAAACTTAAGATATAATACAAAAAACCTTTTATAGTAACAAGACTAGAACTTGTAAATAGTCCTAAATATGAATTACAGTTTAGAAAACTACCAAATGCTGTGTGGTCAGACCTCTAAGAGATCAGCAGATAGGACACAGAAGATGAACATTTTTAAAATTTTTCTTAAAAATGTTCTTTGACTTCACAAAAAGCAGCCCTTCTAAACAAATAATCTTCTGGAATGAGAACATATTCATCAGATCTATCATAAAGAATTAAAGGAAACCTCTAGTCCTGCTTCAGTGCTCCTTGTGGTAAATGAGGACATGTCAGCAAGGAAATGAAGTAAACTCATTAATTACCTACTGAGGATGACACTCTGCATAATTGCAGCTGTCAAAGAAATCACAATCTAGTAAAGGAAAAGCTGGCATCTGGCAAAGGTTTCATTTACCAACATTATTTATTAAAGGAACAGAAAATGCATATTACACAATTAATTTATGTGAATAGTATGTTTTCCAAATAATTAAACTACGCGATACTGTCCAATCCTTCTGAACTACTGTGTTAAGAGAAATAAAAAAGATGATGCTGGGAGACTAAGATGATGACAAGGTGATAACTAAGAAATGAAAGCTTTTTTAGTTGCTTGACACAGAAGTAAATAGTAACACAAATTCATAGGAACCAAAACTTTAATTCTTCCCTAAATAACCCTATGGAGCAGGTCTCAAAATTTTTAGTAACTCAAACTTTTGCAGTAATGCAATGCAGTGCTAAAGCAGAATGGAGTATAACATGTTACGGCAAAAACATGAAACAATTCTATCTGGATAGAACAGGGGAAAGGGTATAAAGAGGAAAGCACAAGTAAGCTGAATTTTTAAAATTTGAATTTTTACAATGAACATTTTTGAAAATGCTTATTTAATAAAAGCATAGTCCATTAGGGCTAATGAACTTACATTGTCATAAAAGGAAAGAAACATACCTACAGTCGGTGTCCATATAGTTTTTATTTTTTAAAGTCACTATTGGTAACGGAAAAGCTGCACTTTAGGATTACAAAGTCATATGCATCACATACCTTGAGAAAAGCTCACCAATGTTTTCCAGCTCTCCAATAGCCTGCAGTCTGCTAAGCGTGGGGTAGAGTGAATACACAGACTCAAGGCTGCCCTTACACAACTCTTCTACTTCTTTTACTCTAGTAGCAAAAAAGAAAAGATACTTTGAAAAGTTAAGAAAAGGTTTTCAGGCAGATAAATGTTCAAATTTACTGTTAAACAGTTCTCACCATAGGCTTAGCTATTGATCTAATAATATAATACTAATATTCACAAGCAACAGTGAATATGAAATAGCAGTGGAAACAAAATACAGTTGACCCTTGAACAACACAGGTTTGAACTACATGGTCTGCTTATACTGGGATTTTCTTGCACCTCTGCTACCCCTGTGACAGCAAAACAACCCCTCCTCTTCCTCCTCCTCTTCTTCAGCTTACTCAACATGAAGCCAGTGAGTATGGGGACCTTTATAATGACCCATTTCCATTTAATGGATAGTAAGTTTATTTTATCTTCCTTATGATTTTTTTAATAACATTTTCTTTTCTCTAGCTTACTTTATTGTAAGAATACAATATTTCATACATATAACATACAAAAATATGTGTTAATTAACTGTTTATGTTATCAGTAAGGTTCTGGTCAACAGTAGAGTATCAGTAGTTTAGCTTTTGGAGAGTGAAAAGCTATACTCAGATTTTTGACTGTGCAGGGAGGAGAGAGTCAGCACTTCTCAACTCCAAGAAGTTCAAGGGTCAACTGTAAATCTTGGAATCATACAGACCTAGATCCAAATTCCAGTTCTGCCACTATGGCTGTGTAACTTTGGGCATATTACTGTATTTCTTCAAGCCTAAGTTTTTTCACATCCACAGTTATTCTGACGATTAGAGAATACGTATGGAGAAAGCCTGCCAGTGGCTAGTTTATAATTAAATGGTAGCAAATATTATTTCTGTGATAAAAACAGGATTCATTACATCACTAACTACTGTTAAGCAAAAAACATGCTATACATTTGTTTAGCCCACTATGCTTAAGTACTTATTCCATGTCTCATCTCATTTGTGCCTCAAAACAAACTTGTAAGTATTAACCATCTGTTACAGTTTTAAAAATTATAACACTAATGCTAAGACAGATAAATGCTATATAACTACTACAGGAGACCAGATAAAATTTTCAGGATACTTGTACAGGAATTGAACAAAGGGGTGGGAATCACCAAACTTTCTTGAAGGCTCAGAGTAAAAAACTGACCTGGGATCCCAAAGAGAAGTTTTTTGGGGGAGGGCAGAGAATAACACGGAGATACCCAATTATAGCCACTAAGTCTTTATCCCTTCATCAATGCAAATCCTTACACTGAAATTATTTCCCAAGTTTTGAGAAAAGAAGCCATGACATTAAATGGTAAAATACAATAACTTTGTCTTTTTATAATACCTGGCATATTTGAGACTTTCATAAAATGTGGAGAATTCTCTGTCTCTTAAAGACTGCAGAGCATTGTACAATGATTCATGGTAATTGGTTCCTTCTATTTCTTTGCTATGAGATAATTTTAAAAATCAAAGAAAAAATATATTTAAAACAGAGAATCCTAAGATATACATGTATAAACAACTTCACCAAAGGACAACATTTTAAAACTAAAATTAAGATTTATTTATTCTAAAAAAATACATTTCTAGAATTTTTAGTAAGAAATACAAAGAATTTATCACTTAAATTTTTCAAGCAGAAAAAAAGGAAAGTTCTCAGATATTCTGCCTGGTTCTAAATATGCTCTACTTCCATTTATCTACTCAATGACCACCTATTACGTGCCAGGCACTAGGCACCAGGTTCCAAATCCAGAGATCCATTAGTGGACAAGTCAGATCAGCTCCCCACTCTCGTGGAGTTTATGTTCTGGTTTGGAGAAGATGGACAAAAAGTAAGAAAAAATACCAGATAGTAACAAGAAACATAATACAGAGAATTAAAACAGGTGAAAAAAAAATAGAATGACTAGGTGGCTGCTTTAGAATTAGTCATCAAGAAGTTCTCTTTGAAAATATGACACTATTAGAGTCTGAATAACAAGAAGCCACACACATGGTAACTGAAGAAAAAGGAGAAGATACATCTAAGCCCTTTATGTAGTAATCGCTTGGCCTGATCAAAAAATCACACAGAGAAGGCCTGTGTGGCTGAAACATAGCAGGCAAGGGGAAGAATATGTTGATTTACAGAGGCAAACACTGGTCCCACTGCATATTCCTCCATGCTGCTTGGTAACGAAGTTCCTGTAGTTCAGCACACAATTCTTTATTTTCATAATCTAATCCTTTTAAATAGATGGAAAGAATATGGCAGAGTCCCAAATTCTGCAAGGCCTAAACAGGAATTATTAAAAAAAGAGAAGTAAGTAATCAAAGATATCAAAAGAAAAAAACAGAAAAAAAACCCAGCAAACATAAAAATTAACTTTAAAAATTTTTAGTTCACAATCACTTAGAATCCAAAAACATTGTTTAGTATGTTTCCAAAAAACCCCACAAAGACAGAGCTTAAAGGGCTCTAATATTTGAAGGAAGAATGGCTAAGGAGTAGCCAGTAATAGAAATGATATTTTCTGGAACCAACTCTAATGTAAACTGTGAGAAATAATTTACATGAAATTTTCCATGTGAAGCACTAAGTACATTACCGGGCACATTGCATACACTCAAGAATGTCTTCTATTGTTAACTAACAGGACTATGATCAACAAATCTGTATTATCTTTTAGGTCAACTGTCTGACTTTCCTGTGTACCCCTGAATTTTTAGCTTAATGCCTGAAAAACAGATAACTTCCAGTCTTATCTCTGGAGTTTATCTGGCTGTGTAAATATTCCATTGACAAACTGAAATAATCTCAGCACTATGCTAGCGATGGCATTACCAAAGGAGGAAAACAATGTACCTGAATTATTCCTGCCTGGCGGGTTGATGAAGAGATTGCTGTCTCCAGGTCATATGTTACTAGGGCTTTCCCCCACATTGCTTCATGTTCATATGTTCGTAGTCTATAAGAAAAGATTATAAAAGTACCTCTGGGTTCTACATGCATGTAACTCCTTCATAAACAGAATTACTATATGATTACCTGGAAAAATGCAATTTACCTGGTAAGGGGTTGTAGCATTTTCCCTCCACCACAGCCATACAGACTATCTGGCTCTCCTATACTTCTGTAGATTTCTAAGAGAAGATCCTGAAAATATGGAAACAACAAAAATTGGAGGGGAGAAAAAATCACTTTAGGAATTAAGCAAATTTTAAATTGTATCATTACCGACATGAAACTCCCAACTCCCAACTAAATGTTATAAAAGTAAAATATGATTATATTGAAACAGTTGACCCTAAAGCAACACCAGTTTGAACTGTACAGGTCCACTTATGCATGCATTTTTTTCAATAAATACATTGGAAACTTTTTTGGAGATTTGTGACAATCTGGAAAACTCACAGACAAACTATGTGGCTTAGAAATATTGACAAAATTAAGAAAAAGGTATCTCATGAATGCATAAAATATATGTAGATATTAGTCTATATTTTCAAACCACAAAATCTAAGCAAATCTATTATGAAAGTTAAAATTTGGCTAGGCGCGGTGGCTCACGCCTGTAATCCTAGCACTCTGGGAGGCTGAGGCGGATGGATCGCTCGAGGTCAGGAGTTCGAGGCCAGCCCGAGCAAGAGCGAGACCCCTGTCTCTACTAAAAAATAGAAAGAAATGATTTGGATAGCTAAAAATATATATAGAAAAAAATTAGCCGGGCATGATGGTGCATGCCTGTAGTCCCAGCTACTTGGGAGGCTGAGATAGAAGGATTGCTTAAGCCTAGGAGTTTGAGGTTGCTGTGAGCTAGGCTGACGCCACGGCACTCTAGCCAGGGCAACAGAGTGAGACTGTGTCTCAAAACAAAAAAAAAAAAGTTAAAATTTATCAAAACTTACACACACTTATAGACCATACATGGCACCAATTGCAGTTGAGAAAAACATAATGTAAAGATGTAGTATTAAATCATAACTTCATAAAATTAACTATAGTACATACTGTATTACTGTAATGATTTCATAGTCATCTTTTATTGCTATTACGGTGAGCTCAAGTGTCATGAGAATCCACTTAAAATGCTGTGTTATGTTAATCATCTCTGCGTGAGCAGTTCATCTCTCCAATAAATTGCATACTGTGGTAAAAAGTGATTTTTCATGCTTCTCACGTATTTTTCATCATGTTTACTGCCATACTGTAAGCCTTCATTAACACCACAGTACCCATACAAAGTACTACTAGTAGTGCTGAAAGCACTTCCAAGAAGCAAAGTCATGATATTACAAGAAAAATGATTGATATGTACTGTAGATTGAGGTCTGCAGCTGCTGCCATTTTAGATAGATGAGTCATCTTGTAAACAGATTATGTAAACTCATAGTATCAATAAAGACAGTCCAATACTATAAATATATTTTCTCTTACGATTTTCTTAATAATTTCTTTTCTCTGGCTTACTTTATTATAAGAATACAGTATCTACTACATATATGTGTGTTATATGTATTATTTGTGTATACTACACATACACAAAATATGTATTATTTGTCTGTTTATCTTATCAGTAAGGCTTTTGGTCAAGAGTAGGCTATTATTAATTAAGTTATGGGGGAGTAAAAAATTATACATCGATTTTCGACTACACAGGGGGTTGGCACCACTAACCCCTGTGTTGTTCAAAGGTCAACTGTATATACCAAAGATTTGGATCAGGAAAACAGCAGACTAGTCCCAAACAACAAAACGATTATAGTCTACCTGAGAAGAATTGCTCACAATGTCATGAATTAAGTAAGAAATAAATACCAATCTACTAGGCTTTTATTACATGCAAAAATAATCATAAAAACAAAAATAAACAATCCTGTCAATAGGTAAAACTGTACAGTCAAAAATGAAGTTCTGCAAATCTGACTCTCGAAAACTGAACAATTTGGTAAAAATAAAGTTTGAGTTTTTCCTTGAAAGAAAACTCAAAACTGTATTAGAATTGGTAAAATTTCACATGGATAAAGAAGTAGCTTGATTACTCAAATCTCTGTTATAAAATTTACACAGGAAAGATTGATTCTGTTTAAAACAATCTCAGTAAAATAAAAATGAAAATAGAAACTAAATTGCATAGAAAACTGATGGAGCAATTTAATTGTCTTTATAGTACTTGCTCTGAGAAATATTTGCTAAATACAAATTCACTGATATTGGCATAATTCTATAATTCTAATTCAAATGTTTCTATTCAGAAACATGAAATCAAGCCCTCAGAATTGAAATGTTCAATACCCAGGCCTAGTACAGTGTCTAGTACACAGAAGATGTTATAAAAACTCAGCAGAGGAGAAGTGGACTATGAAGAAGCCCAAAAAGGAAAGGAGGAAAATCAGGAGAGTGGGTCAAAAAGGTGAACAGAACATACATAGTTCAAGCAAGGGGTCAACTGAACGTTAATAGAACATTAAGGAAAGAGGAATGAAAGGTGACCTAGCAGACTTAGCAACACGAAGTTTATGCAAGACATTAGCAAGTGCTATTTTAGTGGGATGAATGGAAGGAGAGGAAATGGAGACATGAAATACAGACAACTCTTTCACAAAGTTTGGCTGTTAAAGACAGCAAGAAAGAAGGTGATACCTAAAAGAGAACATAGGGAAGAGGGAAATTATTTTGTGATTGTGAGAAGGGGAATGTGTTTAACAGGAGAGGTTTTAAAATGTTTAGAATATAATTCAGAAGGAGCACAGCCTATTGAGAAAAATCCTGAGAAAGAGAAGATAAAAATAAAGCACAGGAAGAATGATTAGTCTTAGATAGAAGGAGAAACTGTTTCTCCACTTAAACAAGACGGAAGGTTCTGAAAAGAGCAAATGCAGGGAGATTTCAAATGCGTGACAGTGGGATGCAGGGAGATTTCTACCTATGCCTTCTATATTCTCCAAGAAGTTAGAGGCATGCTGAAAGAAAAGCAGAGAAGAGATGATCAGAGGCTTAAAAAGTAGAGTTGAAACTGTCATTGTAGAGGAATAAGTTGACCAATGAAATTCAGTAAGAATGCTGGGCCATGCAGAAGCTTTTTATTAATAATTTGACCAGGTCCCATTTATTTATTTTTGTTGTTGCTATGATTGCTTTTGGGGTCTTCATAAATTCCTTGCCTAGGCCGATATCTAAGAGTTTTTCCAACATTTTCTTCTAGAATTCTTATAGTTTCACGCCTGAGGTTTAAGTCTGTTATTCATCCAAGGACACAATCAATAGAGCAAATAGACAACCTACAGAATGGAAGAAAATATTTGCATGCTATACATACGATAAAGGGTTGGTAACCAGAATCTACAAAGAAGTCAAGCAAATCAGCAAGAAAAAAACCAACAACCCCATCAAAAAGTGGGTGAAAGACATAAATAAAAACTTCAAAAGTGATAGACTAGTGGCCAAAAAACACGTGAAAAAGTGCTCAACATCTCTAATCATCAAGAAAATGCAAAACCACAATGAGACATCACCTAACTCCAGTGAGAATGGCTTATCTCAAAAAGTTCCAAAACAACAAATGCTGGTGAGGATATGGAGAGAAAGGTACATTTATTCACTGCTGGTGGGACTGTAAACTAGTACAACCTCTATGAAAAGTAGTATGGAAATACCTCAAAGAACTAAAAGTAGACCTACCACTTGATCCAGCAATCCCACTACTAGGTATTTATCCAAAGGAAAAAAGTCATTTTATAAAAAAGACACTTACATTTGAATGTTTCTAGCAGCACAATTCACAATTGCAAAGGTGTGGAAACAACCCAAATGCCCATCAATACATGAGTAGATTAATAAAACGTCGTATATGTATACAAAAGATGCTAGATCACCATTTTTTATGGTGCTCAGTCATAAAAAAAAAAAATGGTGATCTAGCACCTTTTGTAACAACCTGTATGGCTTTGGAGACCATTCTTCTTACTGAAGTATTGTAAAACTGGAACAACGAACACCACATGTACTCAATACTAAATTGGAAATAATCGATCAACACTTATATGTACATATGGAAGTAAAACTCAAGAGAAATCAAGTAGGTGCGAGAGGGGAGGAGAAGATAGGTAAATTCACACCTAATGGGTACAATGCACACTAACTGGGTGAAGGGCACACTTACAACTTTGATTCAAACTGTACAAAGGCAAATTATGTAACCAAAATGTGCATACCCCTGTAAAATTCTGAAATTAAAAAAAAAAGAATGCTGGGCCAATTTGAGAGTGGATATTAATAAATTTATAGAAGAAGCAATCCGCTTCTTCTGTGACATATAAACAAGTGAACAAATGTACAATTATAAACTATAAGTACTATAAAGAAAATGAACAGGGAGCGCGCTATGGCAGAAAATATATGGCACAAACTCATCCTTATGAGATATTAAGAGGTGGTTTTACTTCCACCTTTCAGATGAAGGGAATCAATGTTGTAAAGGTTAAGTAATTTTTACAACATTATATAATTAAGAGGCAGAGTCAGGATTAGAACTCAAGTCTGTCTACTCCAAGGCCTAAGTTTCAGGCCAAAAATTTATATATATGATGCTCAGTTTAGTGAGTAAATTCAGTTTTATAATCAAATGACATCTGTATAGTGTCTATAATAGAATAATAATCCAAAGTATAAAATAAATATTGTCATAAATAGTAGAGCCTATAATATTTACCTGTAAACTTATTCCAGTTTCTTCTTTACTTTTTTCACTCAAACTAGAAATAGTTGTACTCTGGCTTGCATCTTCAAATGTAAGACTTCTGTTTGTGACAAAAGCGCCTCTTTTAATAAGAACATACAAGTTAGAAGCTTCTGAATACACATACTACAGATTTTGACAGAAAAAACCAATGAAGGTTGCAAATAAAACAGAATGACACTTTAAAATGTAATAGCATTTAGACCTAGGATGGAAAGAAAATTTGTGAATGTTAATTCTGTGAATGAAAACTATATTTTAATAATAATCTCCTATATATGGGAAGGCTATATGCCAAAATACAATTATTTGTAAAAAGACAGGACTGTTTAAATATAAAGCAAATGGGCCAGGTGTGGTGGCTTGCACCTATAATCCTAGCACTTTGGGAGACTGAGGCAGAAGGATTGCTTGAGGCCAGGAGTTCGAGACTAGCCTGAACAAGAGTGAGATCCCCATCTCTATGAAAAATAGAAAAATTAGCCAGGCGTGATGACATGCACCTGCAGTCCCAGCTACTCAGGGGCTGAGGCAGGAGAATCCCTTGATCCCAGGAGTTCGAGGCTTCAGTGAGCTGTGATCATGCCACTGCACTCAAGCCTGGGTGACAGAACAAGACCTCATCTCAGGCAAAAAAAAAAAAAAAGATTACTGAGATTATGAAATAAAGTTACAGTCAGGATTAGAACTGAGATTGGTCTACTCCCAAGGCCTTAGCTTCAAACCATGCATTCACACATGATATTGAGTTACATAAGTAACTTTAAGTCTAAAATCATAACAGCTATGGTGTCTATAACAATTATAATCCAATATATAAAATAGATACTATTGTAAGTGGTAGTACCTCTAATATTTACCTATAAACTTATTCTAGTTTCTTTACTTTTTTCACCCAATCTAGAAATAGATGTACTTTGGTTTCTTATTGATCTTCAAATGTAAGGCTTCCTACTAATCCACTTCCTTACCAACTATACATTTCTGATAAGTACACTAGTATAAGGTAAAAAATTTGCATACCCTGCAACTCAGTAATTCTACACTTAAGATATATGTAATTGATAGGAAAATATGTAAATAAATTGTGGTATCTTATCACAATGGTACATTAAATGGCAGTCACAAATGAACTATAGCAACACAGCACAGAGAAAGCATATTAAAATGCTGAATGAAAGAACAAGGTACAGAAAATTACACATGTAATTTCTTATTAAGTTCAAAAATAGAAAAAACTAAACCATATTTATGGGTTCCTAGCTATATGTCAAAAATAATCATCTAAACGAATGAGAAACACAAAACTCAAAAACTATTTACTTCTTGATAGGAGCACAGGAGGATGGGAGAGGAGAGAACATTGAGTGAAAAAATGCTGTTGACAGTATTTTATTTTGCTTTATAACCTTCATGTACAGATATCACATTTTTTTTCCTTATTGGCATATTATATTTAAAAAATAGTTTCTGGAGGAGAAATCTGGAAAGTGGGGAAGATAGTATCATTAGCGGGTATGACTTTGTAAGTCTAAGGCTGCAATTTATCCAGGCAACAAATACCTACAGAGTTGCCAGGACTTCTGTCAAGCATGGCCTTATGTATTAGAAATATAAAGATGACCGAGGGTGTAAACTAACATGTGCTGTCTAAATCCTGCTTGGAGTTGTTCTGAATTTACTTCTTTCTAAAAAATTATGGACAGTAACATTGAAATCTCATACTTTCTCAGAAACAAGTGAACAAATAAAACTTTACACGTATTCTGGAATATCCAGTATGAGGGATTTTGCTATTAAACAACTTGAATTTAAGAAAGCGATTCATTTGACTTGACACTGTTGGTAAACTGTTGATCTGTATTTTGCTTACAAATATACTTTTCTTGACCATTTTAGTTTACAAAGCCTCAGCTCACCTAACAAGCCACTGAAGAAAACTAGCATTCCCCCAACTCTATACATCTCATCTCTCTATTTGTTTTCCCTTTCCCATCAGACAGCTGGGGAAAAAAGCCCAAAACAAACAGTCAAGGCAAACACTAAACCCTATTTGTCAGGCACTCTTTCTTAAAGTTAACCAATATAAAATCTAGGCACATCTGTTTTGAAACAAGCAATTCTGCAAAAGTTTCCTACATTCCATATGATCACTTACCTTCAAATTAAAGGTGCTTTTATTTATATTCATCAAATAGCTAAGTTATTCTCTTAATAATTCACCTGATTATTAAGAAATACTATTTTATGAAACTAAGATACTAAAGCACATTCAGATTATAATAACTACTAACAAGTATGCAGGCCCTGACTAAAAGACTCTGAGATAGGCAGTAATTAATTTCTTACCCATTATATACTTCAAGGACAACACACTTGTCTTCATAAGAAGTTTATAGTGATCATGAACATACCAGTTACATACTATACACAGTTTCTACATATTATACATTTAAAACTGTTTCCAACTGAAAAACAGAAATTAAATACCAAAGCAGAGAGTTAAGTAATCGGTCCATGTCTCCTAATTAGACTAGGATCTGAATTCTGGTTCATGGTTTTCCACAATCTAAAAACCACATTGCTTCTAGCTTAATGACAATCTAAAGTAAAAATTACCAGTAGCAAGAATGATAAATATATCAACATAATACATCTTTGCTATTTTGATTTCTTAATATGACTCAATTTATGGTGGGAAAGTGAGGCTAAATGTAAAAATAAACATTGGGCTATTTCAAATGAACAAAGATTTGAGGAGGGCAGTTGGGATAATAAAGGGTCTATCTTTTACTCTTCTAACTTCTTAGTTGATTTTTTTCTGTTTTTCACCATGATCTAAGACTGCATTTATTAGATTCTTACAAGAGTTCTCAGTCAGAGAAAAGCAAATTAAATTAGCTAGAAATACAGGTAGATGAAGAAATGAAATTTATTTAGTCACAGAAAGAAATCAATCACATTATTTTATAGTCAACAAGTAAAATGGGGATTAGTGGTAAACCAAATCTGAATGAAATTAGAGAATCGTTCAGTCACTTGAAAAATATTTAATGATCACTACATTAAGTTCCCAATGCTAGCTGTTATGGGGAGCACAGAGAAAAATAAGTGTAATGTCTGTCCTTCAGGAGCTTCCTATCTACATGATTTTTATAATATATAAGTAATAAACACTCCTATTTCAAAGAAGAATTACTTCCTTTTAAAATTTATCATTTCACTTTAAAACAGAAAATTTCTATCTAAATGTCTTTTAAATGGGAAATAGGGGACAAAATAAATCTTTACACCTTTATTGAAACAATTTCAACACCAATTTTAAAAGTCAAAAATTCTAGGTTCCATTACCTTTTGTCTTGATCATCCATGCTTTTCTTATCTGCATAGATTTCTGCATAGAGTAATGCTGTAAAGTGAGCAGCGCAAGACTGAGCCACCTTGGCAACCTCTAGATAATTCAAATCCAGCCAGAAAGCATCATCAAAAACTGTTCCTAAAGAAGGTCTAAAGAAAAATTAAATATAATGTTATTCCATTTCTTTAACTTCAATATCAAATGAAAAGTATGCTGATGTATTATAGAATACAGTGAGAGCAACCACCAAATAGAAAATTACATTCAAATAACCAAAAACCACATCTCCCCAGTATATAGCTATAAGCATTATAAGATAACGTGGCTGAAGAGTCCTATTTCTCAATCTTTTGGGGTTTTTTCCCCCTCAAATCCCTCAGAAAATCTGATGAAAGCTATAGACCATCACCCCATACAAATCTCGGGTTCATACCTGCTCTCCACCAAGAGATCCATGCACCACAGGCTAAGAATAGGATGTGCAGAACAGCTAAACACACACACACAGACACACACACATGCTCTCTCTATAAAATAGTTTAATAAAAATGTTCTGTTTCTTCTAAGACACAATTACATGTCTTTCCTATTGTGGTTCATTTTTTCCTTACTTTATTACCTATGTCGAGTTATTTAATAAAAATCTTCTACTGCATCAATGTAGGTTAGAATTAAAAGGACCATAAATATCTTTTTTAAAACTAACATTACAGAGATGTCACAAGGTAGTGGTTAAGAGCACCGGCTTTGAAGGTGGATACAGTTAGGTTCAAATCTAGCTACATTACCTATTACATTACCTATTACCTATTACTAGATCCTTGACAACTTAACTTCTTAAGCTTCAGTTTCCCAATTTCCTCTGTTGTAAATCCTGGAACAACATACACCTAAGAGAGTAACTGAGGTACTCAAGGAATCTTCTTTAACGTCTTATTCTGAATTAAAACTGAATATTAAGAATTTTTATCTTTTCCCAGTCCTGCCAATGTCAACACCATTTTACTCCAATAAGTCTGAAATGAAGACTCAAAGGTGAAACTGCCTCCTAACACCAAGAAAATAGATGCTCCCAACTACAGTTAAAGCTTCTTATGGGCTTTCTCAGAAAAGAATCTAGTACAAAACAATAAGGTAAATCTATAACTTTCTAACCAGAAACAAAGATACTGAAAGGCATAAAACTCCTTTTTCTACTAGTATAAGGGAGATACAGAGGGAATAATTTTTAAAGATATAAATGCATTTGCATTAAAATTTTTTCCATTTTTCTCTCACCTTCCCCTCCCATTCTTTACCAACTACTGCCACCATCACTATATAGACTCATGAGACATCAGTTCCTAACTATTTAAATGATCGGCCTACTATACTATTTCTTCAGAGTTCTGGTCAATTTTCAAGCAGTACAGATCAGTCAGACCAGCCCTCCAGCAATTCTTGCACACACTGGTAAAAATCTCATGAGAAATAATAGAAACAAAGATACTATACTGTATGTAAAACAATTTACCAGAATCAAGAAAATAAACATTGTCATAACACAGTATTACCATGGATTTTGAGACCATGGCACATAGTAAAGAAACATATCTTATAATAAAAATACATAAAAGAGACGTTTACACAACTCTATTTACTTCTAAGAACTAAAAGCAAAGAGAAAAGTTTAAAGAGGGATAACACAACCAAAAGTAACCTGGAAAATCACTTGCTCCTTTCCCACCACTAATACAGATGAAATAAACTAAAGTCCAAAAGGCTGCATGATTTAGCAAAGGTAATACTGCTACTGGTTCAGCTGGGACAATAACTGAGAGTTCCTGACAGATTTAACCAAAGTGCCACTCTGAATATGGATTATCACAAGAAGACATAGCATCACACAAATTAAATAGCACTTTACAGCAACTTCACCTAAAATAATGTTAAAACTCAGCAAGCAGTTAACAGTTACACTTCTAGATCTCCAAACTCAAGAAGCAACACTCATGACATTACCTCTTTTGTCTTCTCATGTAGTCCACAACAGCAAGCATTGTTCTTTGTGATTTTTTATTCAAACAGCATCGGAAAACATGCTCTGACTCTGACAAAAAAACAAACAAAGATATCTCCTCTCAGTCCCAAGCATTCTTGCTTAAGCACTTTCTTCCTTCTTGTTTATGTGTCTGTTTCCCTCTACACTAATAAGGTTCTGCTGGGCAGTACCTAACACAAAATTGGTTCTTAATAAATTTGAATGAGTAAATGGAATTTAATGGCATTTCTTTTTCTTTTAAAAGAAGCTATTATGATTAATGAAACTGAGAATTTACATTACAATTTATATTTTATTTCTGAGGGTGACTAATTCATTGATTTAATAAATACTTATCTAGGATCTTTCATGTGCTAGGTCCTCAGTATACAACCACAAACAAGTGAGACTATTTCTTACTGCAAAGAACTCATTAACTCCTCTGGCAGACTGTTCACATGGTGCGGTAAGTGCTATAAAAGGCAAAGTTTAGAATGCTGTAGAGGCATAGAGGAGGGAACCTCATCTGGACAAGAAAAGTTTCATAGAAAAAGTGATATCTGAAAGAAGAGCAATTGTTAGTCAAAAGGAGAGTAAAGGATAGTGTGCCAGGCAATAGTAACAACATCTGAGATGGCTAGAAGCAAGAAAGAACTTGAATTTAATGAAAGAATTTCAACTGTGCTGAATAACAGAGCTAGAAAGCAGTAAGTAAGGACACAGAGAAAAAGATAGACTAAGTTATTCATAACATAGAATTGGAAGGATTCGGTAATCAGATAAGATATGTAAGAGAGGTTTCTGAGCCTGGCCAACTAAGCGTCATTCATTGAAGATGTATACATTAAAAGAAAAGGGATGAAGAAGATGATAAGTTTACTCTGGACAATTAAGTTTGAGATGCACATGAGACATTCAAATGAAGGCTGTGAGACATCAGAAAAGATACTGTATCATTTAAATTTTATATAAATCTACATTTACTTTCCTTTTCAATAACAGAATTTTATATGTAAAGATAAATTTTCACTTAAGGTAATAAAAATATTAGCACTCTACACAGAGATAAATAAAACTGGATGATTTTACCTTTGAATGGTTGTAGCATGAATACATATGTATAAATGTTAAACATGAAAGTCTTGGCCATATTAATAATAACAAAGTATCAGGTTCTCATAAGCAATGATAATATTAAGCTAATTATGTAATAAAATTGTTTTTAATAGTACTGTAAATTACATAATACTTAAATTTTAAGTCCTTACTATTAATTGTTGATCACTTATAGCTATATTCCCCCAATTAAAGACAAGAAATATATTTTGGTTAGTTGGCAATATCTCTATGAGAATTTTTATTTTAGGATGTTTATTTCAATGGCCTAAAGAAAATTCATATAAGCATATTCTGGATCATTTAGATGATCACCTTATAATCTCATAGGACCACAGAATGGGCATTCATGTATATGTTTATATACTATATTATTGCAAGTAGTATATTTGTAATTGCTGTAAGCCAAAAGAAAAGCACATAAAAGATAAAGCATAGCACAGTGAAATCTAAATCACACTAGAGTCATGTCAAATAAAGGTTCCAGTAGTAAAAATAGAACAAACAATTGGAAGAACTGAGTAATCACAACCTATGAGAGTGACTGGAACCATAGTTAGATTGGGAGGAACAATTTAGTTGCAGCAAAACATCATATTAAATCAGTATTTTTATTAGAATTGTATTGGTCTTGAAATATATGATTTTGTACATAGTTTTATATTTGCATATAAAATACATTAATAATATATGAGGTAGTTAACAGTAGAGATCTGTGAATTTTGCATCCTTTTTTAAAATTTAGGTTTGAAAAATTGACTCACAATTAGTCCTCAGTTATGCATATATGTATTATATGTACCCAATCCCTGGTAGAATTTCTTTTGCTGTTACGCTTTTAGCATGGAAAATATCATATATTACCAGAAGGAGAGTAGGTTATAAGAATAAAGTACAATTAAATTTTTGTTTTAAAAAACTAGAAGAATATATACCAAATATTAACTGTGATCATAACAAATCTTAGATCACAGGATTATGGGTAAATTAGTTTTTAAAAATATGTGCAATCTTTCTGTATTTTCTACAACACATAGGCTTAATTTTGTAATACAAAGGTTGCTTTTTAAAATGAGATGGAAAGAGCTCTGAAAATATGAAAATTCTATCAAACACATCAATATTTGATTATGTGTTTTGTCGTGTTTTTTCCATTGCTAGAATGTGGGGTGTGCCTTGTTCATATCCATACTGCTAGTGCAAGCACAGTGCCTAACACATACTGAATGCTCAGTTAGGTAATGTACTGTTAATGGTGAAAATTTATACAGGTAATACTATACATTAACTATTATCCTAGGTTATTTACATACATTATTTCATTGAAACCTTGTTACAACTTTTATCTCCATTCTATAGATAAGGAAACAAATTTTGAGGTTATCAATTATTGAATCGAGCTTATGAAGTGTTTCTGATGGGATTCTCTAGAACTGAGACGTTAACAGTATAAATGCTAGAATTTATTAGAAATTTAACAGAATACCTGAATCCAAATTTGCAGGAGTTGTGGATCGGCTCGTTTGTGAGGAGTGTCTAAAACAGCTGGTGAAAAATCCCTGAACATGTTTAGAAAGCAGATTTCTCCATAATTCATCTGTGTCTTGGAGTAAAATATCATGTATCAAGTATGGAAGCACAGTCTGACAAAAGTCAGCTTTCACCTAGAATATACAAATATACCCACTCAATAGTTTCAGTAAAAATAATACATTTTACTTAAAATTTTCATTTCTTGTTGCTGACATAACAAACTTTTAAGAGATGATAGATTATTCTGCCAAAAACTCAATGTACTGCTGCGAAACAAAAAATATGTGCACCAGGAAATGCTTAAAAAAATCATAATAGGTTAGTGTATCAATACCAAACATATATGTTAATTACAATATAATTATTCATTTCCAGTCTAGGCCATTATTATAGTAAAAATATGATATTGCTTACAAATGAAATTATTCTGTTACTACTTTAAATAAAATTTCAGAGTTGAAAAGTGTTATTAATAACAGAAGCAGTTTTCTAATTTGATATAAGCAGGAAAAAGGTATCAAAAATTTAAGAGAAAAGCTAAAAATCTGATTTTTATGCATTTTTGCTCAGTGAAGAGCTATGGTACTCACATTAAAAATGTTCACTTTTTTAAAAACACCAATTTTTGGGTATAAAATTTGGGTAATTATTTGTGGTATAATCCAAAGTGCGAAAAGTGCTTTAATACGTGTGGTGCATCAAAACAGTATTCTAACCTTATTTTTGCCATTCACCATACTCCATATTCATCAAATGGATGAATCGTTACACTCCATATCCATCAAATTCATCCTACTCCACAGACATAAAATAGACTGTAGATTACTAATTCACACTTTTTCCTTTTTAAACTAAAGATAAGGCAAAAAGCCAGTTGTACAGCTAGAGAATTTAAGGTATTAGAAATTGGGGTGTGTATATATTTATATTTGGAATATTTTACCTTCTGGCTCTAAGTCAAAACTTTATAAAAATCTCAGCTTTGTTCTCTAATGAAAAATAAGCTGTGTGTATGTCCAGGGTACCACTCTGCTGAACTGGTATGAGTGCAGTATAATATTACAGAGAATGTTTTGACTTATTTACTGTTACTACTTTTTCTGTAGAAAACAAGGGCTGCTCTTTAAATTCCTTTCAATATGAGTGCTCTACCACAATACTTCCCTACCAGTTATTTGTAATTGGCAAATACCTGACCTAATGTGATACTGTGTTTTCACGTAACCATGGAATCATGTTTGATACTACAAAATTAGATTAACTCTGTGCTGGTTTTGGATTATACATTTGATAAAAGAATATAAACCTTTTGTTTGATTTGGTACGTACTTTTACTCTTTACTGAATTAAAATATCTTCCAAAATAAAAAAGCAATGCCGATTGCTGCCCTACCCCCTCTTCTTATTCAAGAGAGCATTATCAGGGAAAGTAAATCACTATGCCCTTATCAGAAGCAGTAAACAAAGTTAGAGCAAACTTTGGCTAACGTAAATAATCTATGATCATCAGTATTTATTTTAACTATCATTAGTAACAAATTTTTCAAGGCACCCCTTAGAACTGCAATCCCCAACCCCCGGGCTGTAGACCAGTATCAGTCCATGGAAAAACTGTTTTCCATTAAAACCGGTCCCTGATGCCAAAAAGGTTGGGGACCACTGCCTTAGAACTCATCTAGTATTTTGTTACCCTAAAGCTTAAACCTACTGCATAAACTTATGGCTATACAAAGATGCTGGCTTAAATAAATGTATAATAACTAGGTGTGGATGATATGTGGACGAACGTAAAGATCATGTGCAGTATCACAGTACTATTTTTTAGATGTATAGATCATAAACATGTATACAGTAGCCAAAAGGAATGGGAAAAGCAAAGAAAAAATGATTTCAGACTAATTAATCTTCTTACTTCACACATTGGCTTTAATAATTGAAGAATTTCACTTTTTGTGCCTCCACTGTCCAAAAAAGCACAAGTCAGTGTCTTTA
Source organism: Lemur catta (assembly GCF_020740605.2). Classification (NCBI taxonomy): domain Eukaryota; kingdom Metazoa; phylum Chordata; class Mammalia; order Primates; family Lemuridae; genus Lemur; species Lemur catta. The sequence continues at coordinate 30,412,302 of NC_059134.1, forward strand.
TCCAAGCGTCATGATTTTCACTTTGAGGAATCCAAAGATTTGTATCATCCAGGCCTTCTAAAGGGTTTTCATTATCAAATCTGGGTACTTCTAAAAACTAGAAAGCGATTAGAAAATGTAAATGAGAGAATTAGAAAATCATTTTACTGTTCTTGTATAAAATGAATAACTAGGCACAAGCAAATGTTTCCAAATAAAACTAAATACAGTTTAAAACTAAATGTGGAAGCAATGGTTACCTTTTAAAATTAAAACATTTATTTTTATATGAGAGGCAGAGTGATATGGTAAAAAAAAAATCACTGCTTTCGGCAGCAGGAAACTTAGGTTCTACTCTCAGCTCTGTCACTCACCAGTGGTATATCATACAAATCACAAGCTCTGCCTCATCTGTCTCATGTATAAAACCACTCTAAATCTACCACACAAATTTGATTTCAAAATGAAATGAGATTTTTATATGCTAAAATTATAGTGCTGACCAGGCACAGTGGCTTACACCTTGTAATCCTAGTACCTTGGAGGCCAAGGCAAGAGGATCACTTGACCCCAGAAGTTGAAGGCTGCAGTGAGCTATGATGATGCCACTGCACTTTAGCCTGGGCAATCGAGTGAGACCCTGTCTCAAAAAAAAAAAAAAAAAAAAGATATGGAATCAACCTAAGTGTCCTTTAATTCATAAGTGGATTAAGGAAATGTGGTGTGTGTATATATGTATACACACACACACACACACACACACCATGAAGTACTACTCAGCCATAAAAAGAAATGAAATAATTTCATTTGCAGCAACATGGAGGGAATTGGAGACCATTATCCTAAGTGAAGTATCTCAGGAATGGAAAACCAAATACATGTTCTCACCAATAAGTGTGAGCTAACAGATGGGTACACATGGACACACAATGATATAAAGGACATGAGAAGCCAAGGAGGGGAGAGGGTGGGACGGTGGGTGCGGGATAAAAACTTAACTACTGGGTACAATGAACACTATTTTGGTAAGGGGCACACCAAAAGCCCTTACTTAAGCATTATATAAGATATTCATGTAATAAAAATACTTGTACCACTTAATATTTTGAAATTAAAAAGAAAGAAAAAAATTATAGTGCTTTATAAGTTATATTACCTATAAAGTAATAGTTTCATTAATAGTTTACATTACTGGTAATTTTACTAAGACCAAAATTATATTTATGATACATTGAAAGTACTTCACTGATGGGTATCTGTCCTGAAATTAAATTGGTGAAAACTCAACTGTATATTTCTCACTTTATGAAGAGAAAATATTAAAGAGGAATGCTTAGACTGAGGGACAAGCAAGAGTTCTTAAATATCCTTCACAGAGTCCTGGAAAAAGAGAGAAATCTACAGGTCATCATATATTTTAACTTGCTATGGAAATAAACACTTGTTTTTTGATCACAATACCTACAAACTAAAATCAATGGCTTTCATGAGAGCAAAGTAAGAGTTTTCAACTCCTGAAAAAAAAAGCCTATCACTAAGAATTTCCCCTACCCGCCCCTGCAAATCAACCATCACTTCTCTAGGTTACTTATCTCAGCTTTTCCTCACTGCCATAATAAATAAAAAATAACAGATCCCCTGCACTCAAGAGTTTAAATTATTTCTAGGAAAGGTTAAATGTTAGTACAATACTATTTTAATCAATTTGATATTCATAACTCACAGCAAATAGAACTATTCTAGATAAAGTAGATATTCAATAAACATTTACTACTTAAGAGACCTTTTTTCTTGATGTTCTGAAAGGCTGTAGATAGGTCAGCATGGGATCTGTTGTCATCTTATAAATCTCCCAGAAACTATGTCCAGTCTTTGTGGCTAAAATGTTTTTCAGACAGGTAACAGCCGCTGATCGAACTTTGACACTGAAAAAACACATACAATTCAAACGCCTATAAAGTACATCAGTTATTTATCTTGATAAATGTTAAGCAACCTCCACTGAAAAAAATTTAAAAACTAAAATTTAAAATTTATATTAGAAAACTTTACATCTATAAAATTCTATACTATAAAAGTCAAAATTATCAAAGGATTTTTAATATTCCCTCAGTAAATCTCAGTTACCAATTACTACAACAATTCCCTTCATTTAGTACAATAAAGTTTACATTGTGACTATTATAAATTAAAAGGACTCATAAAAATTGATACTTGATAATAACACAGCCTAATAAATATGGGTAATGCAAATGATAGAATACCAATTCATCTGAGAAAATATTTTCTCTGGGAGATATAAATAATTTGGGATAAAGTAGAATGGCACCCCAAATGATAAAATTATTGTCAAAAACAATTTTAAACAAACAGTAAATACATACTTATTCAGACCAGAATCTTGTAGAGAATCATTAGGTAAGGCATCTAAAACCTCTAATAAAAAACTGAAGGTCCTTCTCTTTTACAAAAAATTTGAAATAGGAAGGCTCTAATACAAGAGTACTGAAAATATGACAGCTAACAAAAAATGTCATAAACCCTGATACTGTAATGATGATGAGTGATCGAATAAAGGCTTAATTCCTTTTAGGTTTCTAGGTTTAAGACACAGAAGCAGAAGCCCTAAATCTAGATTCAAATTCATTCCACCATATCCAACTTATTAGTAAATCCTCTATTAACACAGAGTCCTACTGGCTCTATTTCAAAAAACATATACTGGTTCCATCCAGGTCTCTTGTCTCCATTACTGCGACCCTAATCCAAGTCACCATCATTTCTCTTCTGGATTACTACAATAGTTTCATAATTGATCTTCTTGTTTACAGTTTTGCCCTTTTGCAATCCATTTGCTATATAAAAGCCAGAGTAAAAATGTAAGCTGCATCACATTGTTCTACTTAAAACTCCATGGCTTCTTTATATACTTCAAATAAAATTAAAATTTCTTATCCAGAATTAGTCCTACCATTCCAATTTTATCTCCTACTATCTTTCTCTGCACCAGGCTTCTTTCTGTTCCTCAAACACCAAACTTATCTCCACTCTAGCTATTCCCAAATGGAATGCTTTACCCCTAATCATCTTACAGCTGATTCCTGACCACTCAGGTCAGCTGAGAAGACACTGACTCAAAGAAGCCTTCCCTGACCAGCTATTCTGGGAATTCTTTGGTCAATACCTCCTTTGTACGCTGAAGCGCCTTAAACACCTAATAATTTTTTTTCCTCTTATAGAAACAAAAAATTTGTACTTGTTCCCTATTATTCTCAAGTTTAAGTCACTAATATCCCTGTGCATCTGTTTCAGAAAAAATAATTTCAAATTGCTATGTAACAAATGAAACATTCAGTGCTTGCAAATCTTCTGTGGAACTCTCTTCAAACCTGTGCCAGATATACTTTGAAATAGATTTTTAAAATGAGATAGATTAATACATGGATAGATGGATGGCTAGACATGATAAAGCAAGAATAGTAGTAAAATGTTAATAGTAGAATCTATATGGTGAATGGGTGTATACCATAAAATGCTTTCAACTTTGCTGTATGTTTGAAAATTTTTATAATAAAATGTTGGGAAAGAAACCATGCTAGCCTATTTAATGTAACACAAACAACCCAAGAGAGAAACATACAGGTATATTAAATCAATAATGGAAACATGGCAGGTAAATCTTGCTGCAAATCATTTATTACCCAAGAGAAGGAGAAAGGTGGGTAGAGGGAAAGGAAATCAAAATACGTATTTACTTTAGAAGGAGGTCTGGTTGTGGGAAAAACCATTTGCATCTACCCCTCCCAAAATGGTGGTGATGGGGTGCTCAAATATATCAATTGATCGGCAAATAAATAAATAAATAAGGAGGTGGAGGGAGGGAGGGGGGGAGAGAGAGAGAGAGAGAGAGAGAGAGAGTGTGAGCATGTTCGCACACACACACAAGTAATCTCACAACCAGCAAGTTGAAATTTTGGTAATATCTGTTGCAATTCTGTTTTTAGAAAATAAATGAGCAATAGAAAATCCTGTCAGATCAGCTTAAGACCTTTGGAGTTATGAAACTTCTCCTCTATGGCTTGTTTTGAAAGGACCAAAATAAAGCCTAATTTAGAGGCAGGTGGCACCTCTGATTTTGACAAGTGCCTGAAACATCACACTTTATATTTCTCTATCTTAATTTTCTGTGCAGAACCACCTGGTATTCTTATTTATTCTTTCTTTGTCTAGTCAACTCTCACTAGAATTTAATAAGGACCTGGCATGTATCAAGTGCCTGGTACATAGTAGGGTCAATGATTATATGACTTAATAAAAAATACAAGAATTTTCATAAAAATACTTGATATCAAAAAAAGTATGTGAACTTACAGGACAAAGCTTTAGTTATTGGAAATATTAATTTATGTGAAGTACCATTCTCAGATTAAGTAAGTATGATCAGCTATAAGGTAGCAATAAATACTCACCAATCTTCTACCAGTGTGTTATTCAGGTAGGTAAGCATTATGAAGGTCCACTGAAGTTCTCTATCTTCAAATAACTCAAGAGCCTTGGTATAAGATGTATCTTTACTATGCTGTATAGCTATGGTAGAAAAATCTATAGGACCCACTTCTCCCAAGCAGCTTCCAACAGCCTCTACATACAGAAATTCTGTTTCAGTAGAGTCACAGGTATGAGATCATACATAAAACAGATATTTTCTAATTTCAAAAACATAATGCTATTTTGTTAGACTTCAAGATTTAAGTATATTTTCAAAGATTATGAGTAAATAAACTACAAAATACTTTATCCCTTCCTTTATATATCATCCAGGTGGGTAACAGTTATTTTCCCCTATGAGATAGATTAGTAACAAATTATAGGTATTAAGGATGAAAGTATAAATATGGCCACTGTAGGAGAGTATCAATCTTAAATCTGTCAAAAAATTTTTGAGCTATCACAGACATAAATTCCATAAATCTTTTTTTTTTTTTTTTTTTTTGAGACAGAGTCTCGCTTTGCTGCCCAGGCTAGAATGAGTGCCGTGGCGTCAGCCTAGCTCACAGCAACCTCAGACTCCTCGGCTTAAGCGATCCTACTGCCTCAGCCTCCCGAGTAGCTGGGACTACAGGCATGCGCCACCATGCCCGGCTAATTTTTTCTATATAGATTGTTAGTTGGCCAGATATTTCTTCCTATTTTTAGTAGAGACAGGGTCTCGCTTTTGCTCAGGCTGGTCTCGAACTCCTGACCTCGAGCGATCCACCCGCCTCGGCCTCCCAGAGTGCTAGGATTACAGGCGTGAGCCACCACGCCCGGCCAAATTCCATAAATCTTATTTATTTGCTTATATATTTATTTTTTTAGAGACCGAGTCTTGCTCTGTCTCCGAGGTTGGAGTGCAATGCAATGATCATAACTCACTACAGCCTCACATTCCCAGGTTCCAATGATCTGCCTGCCTCAGCCCTGAGTAGCTGGGACTACACACATGCACCACAACGCTGGGTTAATTTTTTTTTTTTTTTTTTGTAAAGATGGGGGTCTCACTATGTTGCCCAGACTGGCCTTGAACTCCTGAGCTTAAATGATCCTCCTGCCTTGGCCTCCCAGAGTGCTGGGATTACAGGCATTACCCATATCATGACCAGCCTAAATTCCATAAATCTTAAACACACAATTCAGTGAAAATGTATACACACACATATTTTTTTTCCACCTCTGTTGGCCCTAACCAGATGCAGACAGAGTATTTTCAGCATCCCAGAGGACTCCTTATGCTCTTTCCCAGTCATGGTGGTATTTATTAAAATATGCCCACAAATTCTTTGAAAGTCCTCCCTTCAAAAGTTGGAGCCTAATTTCTCTTCCCTTGAGTGTGGGCTATACACTTAGTGACTCACTTCTAACAATAAAATGTATATAAATCTTTCACCTCTTTGATTAAATTTATTCCCAAGTATTTATTTCTTTGAGGGGCTATTGTAAATAGAATTGTTTTCCTAATTTTCTTTTCAGATTGTGCATTGCTAGTACATAAAAACACAATGATTTTTGAGTGGATCTTGTACCTTGCAACTTTGCTGAATTTATTAGCTCTCTAGTAGCTTTCATGTGGATTCTCTGGGATTTCCTACATATAGGATCATGTCATCTGTGACATAAGATAATTTTACTTCCTTTCTAATTTTTATGCTTTTAATTCCTTTTTATTGTCTAATAGCTCTGGTTATAACTTAGTATAAAATGTTGAACAGCAGTGGTGAAAGTGAGCAACCTTGTCTCATTCCTGATTTTAGGGGGAAAGCTTTCAATTTTCATCACTGAGTATGATGTTAGCTGTGGATTCAAACCACTATGATTTTATGCTATACAGGAAAGCTACACAGAAAGCTCCTGTAGCAAATTAGGTTTATACCTAGAAGCAGTGCTACTATAAAGAAAGGGGTAAATTCCCTGGTCAAAGGAGACTTCTAGAGTTCCAATGAAGTTATTCTGGCACCTAGTCTGGGTGCTAGATGCATAAGTGTACTTACTCCGTGAAGATTCTTCCAGCAAGACATTTATGATCTGTATAATTTTTTATATCTAAGATATATTTCAGGCCAGGCGTGGTGGTTCACGCCTGTAATCCTAGCACTCTGGGAGGCCGAGGCGGGTGGATCATTTGAGCTTAGGAGTTCGAGACCAGCCTGAGCAAGAGCAAGACCCCGTCTCAACTAAAAAAAAAAATAGAAAGAAATTAGCTGGGCAACTAAAAATATATAGAAAAAATTAGCTGGGCATGGTGGCGCATGCCTGTTATCCCAGCTACTCGGGAAGCTGAGGCAGGAGGATTGCTTGAGTCCAGGAGTTTGAGGTTGCTGTGAGCTAGGCTGACGCCACAGCACTCTAGCCTGGGCAACAAAGCGAGACCCTGTTTCAAAAAAAAAAAAAGATATATTTCAATAAAAAAATCTATAAAAAAACAAAGTACCCTAGATACTAGGTTCCCAACAAGAAGTTAAGAAAGACTGCTGAAAGACAGTAGCGTCTGTGAAGCACCACTTACTCCTCCCATTTTTCTACCTCAGACAACGTTGTCATGACAGCTTCAAGCTAATTTTAATCATGTGATTTTTCCATCCCATGATCACCAAATATAAACACCTATACTAGAATGATGTTGGCTATTTATCTTACATTAAGTTGCCTCTCAAATGGCAGTAGGAAAGGACTTGAATGCTTTTTTAATATTTGAGTTTAATCTAGTTCTCCAAATCTTCATTCTTATGTCTGTTATATAAAAAAAGACATTGAGTACCAGTTATAATATACTTATAAAATCTATCAGAAGTCAATATATTTGCAACTTAACCCTAAAAATAGGTATTTCTGACTTTCCTAAATATTTATTAAACATTTTCAAATTAAGTTATGTACATGTGTAAATCACTAACTTTTCATTTTATATGAATATTTAAGGAAGAAAAATATGAAAGGGAGACTGCTTAGGGACATTTGAATTGAGCAGAAATAACTTAGCTAGCATCTCATATTTCCCCAATATCCCAAATGACAAATTTTAATTATTTGATATTATAAAAATGACCACTCAGACATATAAAACCCACATTCATTCAACCAAATATAGTCATGTGTTGCTTAATGATGGAGATAACATTCCGAGAAATGTGTCATTAGACAATTTTCTCATTGTGTGAACATCACAGAACATCATAGAGTATGCTTACACAAATCTAGATGATATAGCCTACTATACACCTAGGCTACACGATATAATTTATTGCTCCTAGGCTACAAACCTGTGCAGCATGTTACTGTACTGAATACTGGGAGCAACTGTAATATAATGGTAGGAGTTTGTGTATTTAAACATAGAAAAGGCAAAGTAAAAATACAGTAGTATAATCTTATAAACCACTGTCACATATGTGGTTTGTCGTTGACCAAAACATTATCATGCAGTGTACAACTCCAGTTTACCTAAAACTTCTCTTTCGCCAGTGTGGTTTATCGCCATCTTGGATAACTGCAACAAATTGACAACTAGCTTCACCATAATGCCATCTTGTGGGTTATCTAGGAATAATTTCAAAAAAATTAGTTTAAATTAGCATGGAAGTAACACTTTTATTTACAATATACATATATATTAAATTATCTGACTAGAAAACTTTCATTAAAAAGGTTTTAAGTCATGAGCAGTTCAAAAAATATGTAGGAAATGAATTTGAACTTCCTTATGAAACAGAACCATCTGGAAGTGATTAGCAATATTTAGCAGACAAAGAAAAATGTCTTGAGCAAATTTACAGAGAAGTCAATACCTTAGTAAAGCACAAACAATTAAAAACACAAGAATCATTCAACACTAAAGCTAGAAGGGATCTTGGGAGCCTGCTTGGCTTTTTAACATTTAGCATTTAGAGTCTAGACCAGCACTGTCCAATAAAACTTTCTGCAAATGATGGAAATGTCTATAATCTACACCATTCAATGACAGCCACTAGTCACATACACTACTGAGAACTTTTTTTTTGAGACAGGGTCTTGCTCTGTCACCCAGGATGGAGTGCAGTGGCATGATCACAGCTCACTGTAACCTCCAACTCTTGGGCTCAAGTGATCCTCCTGCCTCAGCCTCCCAAGAAGCTAGGACTATAGGCACGTGTCACCACGTTGGCTAATTTTTTAATTTTTTTACAGATGTGGTCTTGCTATGCTGCCCAAGCTGATCTTGAACTCCAGGTCTCAAATGGTCCTCCTGCCTCAGCCTCCCAAGGCACTGGGATCACAGGCATGAGACACTATGCCTGGCTTACTACTGAGAACTTGACATGTGTTAATACAGCGAAAAAATTGAACTTTAAATTTTATTTAATTCATTTAAATAGCCACAAATAGCCAGTGGCTATATTGTACAAGACAGGTCTAGCCAATAAAATAATCACACACAAACAAAAGATATTGGTATTCATATTTTATATATTTCATAACAAATGCACTAGAAACTCTACGCTCAGATAGTTGAAACTAAAATTAACTTTTAAAAAGTCTTTTTTTTTTTTTTGAGACAGAGTCTTACTCTGTTGCCCAGGCTAGAGTGCCGTGGCATCAGTCTAGCTCACAGCAACCTCAAACTCCTGGGCTTAAGCAATCCTTCTGCCTCAGTCTCCCAAGTAGCTGGGAGTAGAGGCATGTGTCACCATGCCTGGCTAATTTTTTTTTTTCTATATATATTTTTAGTTGTCCAGATAATTTCTTTTCTATTTTTAGTAGAGACGGGGTCTCGCTCTTGCTCAGGCTGGTCTCGAACTCCTGACCTCGAGAGATCCACCCGCCTCGGCCTCCCAGAGTGCTAGGATTACAGGCGTGAGCCACCGCGCCCGGCCTTAAAAAGTCTTTAGGATAAAAAATACAATAGAAATATTAAATTAATTAGCACAGGAAGATGAAAATCAAAACATAAGCAGAAAGTTTTCCCCATGTGCCATACTGTAACAATGTAAACTCAGATAAAATTAACATAAAATTTTAATTGTTTTCATAAGTAAAAAATAAGCTAAAAACATAAATATATGCATACCCATGAATACACACAACACACATATACTACATATGGCTAAAAGGCTTAAAATATTAATAAGACACTTTTCTTTTATTCAGTAAGTTGGAATAGAAGGCAAAGATGACTACTTTGTATGCCTGACTCTAAGGAATTAGAATTTTCCTTTAGGTGCCGGAAGTTGTTAAAAATTTTTAGAGAAACATCATATCTGGGTTTAGAGAAAGTCATTCTGGCAAAGGATGAATAAAATTGGAATAATTCAAGGTGAGGAGACCAGTTAGGATCAGTTTTACAGTTAGATAAGAAAGGAGGAGTTGAACTAAATGATGAGAGTCTGAATTAAGTCTGTGGTAACCAAACCAAGGCCCAGATTTTATAAAAGATTCTTCCAAAGAGAACCCTTGCTGCCTATATCCCAGCTATTCCCAAAGCTGAGGCAGACAGATCACCTAAGCCAAAGAGTTTGAGGCTGCAGTGAGTTGAGATTGCACAACTGTATTCCAGCCTGGATGACACAGCAAGACCTCAACTCCTACAAAAAAAAAAAAAAAGAAAAGAAAAGAAAAAAAGGAAGGGAAAGGAAAGGGAGAAAAAGGAGGGAAGGAAGGAAGGAAGGAAGGAAGGGAGGGAGGGAGGGAGACCCATGTCATTAAAATTAGTACCCTGAGATGCTCTCATAAGATCCATCATGTGTTCTTTATGTTGTTTCAGCTGTCTTCGAAGATCCTTCAATCCTTCAAGCCTTGTCAATGGAAGTGCATCATAAACACTTACTGAGAGAAAATGGTTAATTTCCTAAAAGAGAAAATTAGTTAACATGTAACTTGCTTTTAACATGTATTGGTTAAGTCTGTGAAATAAAACTTAATAAAAGAAAAAAATTAGTAAGTGCCTTTTCCAGACACTGACTCACATTGCTATCCCTACCAAACAAGGTAGAAATAAATTACTTCTTCCACTTCAAACCCTACAATGTTTTAATCCTTTAAATTGTGATAGACTCTCCCATGATAACGCAGATTTCAAGATGTTATAGCATACTCAATTGGAGGGAAAAGCTTAAGTTTCTATTTAATAGTATAACTCTAGTTTCTCATCTTAATGTATTTAAATGTTTTCATATTGATATAGAGTCAAATATAGGCTAAGATTTTAAATTATAATAAAATTTGTGTGGAAAAATATACCTCAACATAATTTTGATTAGATTTTTTAATTTTAAAAGATTAGAACCTGAGATGCTCTTTAAAAAGTTAAATATTGTCTCTAATGCAGACATTAAATTGACACTGAAAAGATTAGATAGTAATTTTGAGATATTAGTGGGCCATAAAATCTTATGTGTATTAAAATTTAAAATATTTTCTATCACAATCCTTGAATATTTATTCAGATCTTTACCAGGAACCTTTGCTATTTATACTTTACTTCAATGCAAGGAGCTACATTAAGATTCACTTCTTTATGTGTCAAGAGGGTAGATCTCATGTTACGTATTTTTTTACCACAATAAAAGAGATTCAGTTTTTACTACTACAGCATTAGAGGTTTTTAAAAAGTACTATCTATGCTCTGTAATACAAAATACAGATGATGAAATTTTTATTACCTCCAAGAGTGAAAAGGATCCTCTACTATATTTGATTTTCTGCTGAGTAATACGTAAATCCTTAAAAACAACATGGTCAGGAAAAGGATCTAAAAGTTTTATCGTGAGATAGAGGTTTTCATTATCCTTGTTATCTATCACTAAGTATTTCAACAAGTCCAATACCTAAATATAATTTAAAAGGAAAAATTAAAAGAGGAGAAACAATTATATTTTAAAGAACCAAAATCTACTGTAATAAATGATAAAAACTCTACTATCCTAATGCAGATAAAATGTTGTAATTCAAAAATACCTAGCTTTTAATTTCTGTACTGTCAAATAATTCAACAAATATGTAAGGTCATACTACAAGGTGGGTACTGAGGTTAAAAAAAAAGCCACTATTAAGAAAATATTTTATATAAGTAATATCTCACACACAATCATAATGGTGTGAACTGCTTATTCCTAGTTTTCTTTTTTTTTTTTTTGAGACAGAGTCTCGCTCTGTTGCCCGGGCTAGAGTGAGTGCTGTGGCGTCAGCCTAGCTCACAGCAACCTCAGACTCCTGGGCTTCAGCGGTCCTACTGCCTCAGCCTCCCGAGTAGCTGGGACTACAGGCATGCGCCACCATGCCCGGCTAATTTTTTCTATATATATTTTTAGTTGTCCAGATAATTTTTATTTCTATTTTTAGTAGAGACGGGGTCTCGCTCAGGCTGGTCTCGAACTCCTGACCTCCAGTGATCCACCCGTCTCGGCCTCCCAGAGGGCTAGGATTACAGGCGTGAGCCACCGCGCCCGGCCAATTTCTTTCTATTTTCAGTAGAGATGAGGTTTCACTCTCGCTCAGGCTGGTCTCGAACTCCTGACCTTGAGCGATCCACCACCTCGGCCTCCCAGAGTGCTAGGATTACAGACAGGCGTGAGCCACCGCGCCCGGCCCCATTCCTAGTTTTGACTACTTTATACTTCAGGTTATTAATTACCTGAATTAATTAATTAATTAATTACCAGGTTATTAATTAGATCAAAATTATCAAGTGCACTGTAATTCACTGATTACAAAGATTAATTCATTAAGAATGTTTTCCAGCCACTTTTTAAAAAATACTTTCACTAAAATTACCAATTATACCAAAATATAATCTTTTCACTCAAATTATCAATTACACCAAGTAAAGATAAAACACTTAGCTCCTTCTAATAATACTTTAGCAATATATTTCAAATACCATTTTGAAGATGATTTAGGAAATTACCTGTTCCCGAACCTCCGTCTGATCACCCACAAGGGGTATAAGTGTACCAACAATAACATGAAGATGATTTTCTAAAGCATCCTTACAGTAAGTCACTGCTGTCTGGCAAACCCGACTTAATAGGTCACAACAAAGGGAGAAACTACGTAATGACACATCCATGAAATGAGAAGGCCTAATATAAGGAGAAAAAAATAGGTTTCTAAGAAACTACTTTGAAATAAATTCATTCAAAAGTCATTTTATTCAACATCTCTAATTCTGATATGGCTTGACATAAAAGTCACTTTCATGTTTAATATTTTACTGGTTTGTAAGCCAAAAAGAAGTGACATCAGCAAAATGCAGAATAGATAGGTCTAACCTCCGATCCCTAAGCAGAAACATTGAAAAACAAGCAAAATATTTCAGAACCAACTTTGTTAAGACTCTTTAAAACAGTCAAAGGTTTGCAGCAATCAAGAAAAATGCAACTGGAAAACTGTAGGAAAGCTTTGTGGTGATTTTACTTGTCTTTGCCTGCCACCTCCCCTGCCCAGCAGCAATCACAAATCAGCAGCCTACATCCCCCATGTGGGACACAGATTCATGGTGGTTCTTGAAGGAGCAAAGATCTTATTTAAAAACTTTTGTGTACGTCTATTCTAACCTGTCTGGGAGCCAAGGATTGCGGCAAGGTGCTTGGCCCTGTTTTGTTTAACAAATCTCACCTAAGACGAAAAAGTTGTGAGCATTGCTTGAAACTTTCTAAGGTTGGCCAACATGCTGCAGGTGTGTAGGGCAAAAGATTACTGTTAAGACATAAAGATTACCTAACGCCTAGGAAGGAAAACTAGGGAGAGAATTTCTTGGGGAAATTAGTGCATTCAAAAACACTCACACATTTAGAAAGAATTTAGAAAGCCACACACACCTCCAAGGTAAGATTTTTGCTTAGAAAAGACCAGTGAAGACCCTAAGCTTTTACTTGGGGCTGATACCAAGACTCAGTGGATACATGGCTAACTGTTGAAGGAGAGTCCCAGCACACAGCCAATCTGTAAAACTAGTAATTGTTTTATTCTCTCTCTCTCATGCCCCCTCAGCCCAATACTCTCGGCACCCAAGGAAATCTCTGTTAAGCACTACCTAAATACAAGGCTAAGAAATAGCATCTTCAGTGACCACACCTGGCAAGAAAAACACACTCAAAACATAGTTGGTCAAATTCATAAAACAAATGGACTACAGCCTTCAATGATCAAAAAACAGGTCAGACGCTTGAGAAGGGGAAAACCTGATTTCCACAATTACCACATAATATTGAAATGTCCACTTTTCAACAACAAAAAAATCACAAGGCACACAAAGAAACAGGAAAATATGAGCCATTCAAAAGAACAAAATATACTGACAAATATTTCTTGAGGAAGCTCAGACACTGGAATTACTAGAGAAAATTTTCAAAACAGCTATCTTGGCTGGGCATGGTGGCTAACGTCTCTAATCCTAGCACCCTAGGAGGCTGAGGTGAAAGGATTGCTTGAGCTCAGGCATTCGAGACCAGCCTGAGCAAGAGCAAGACCCCATCTCTACAAAAAATAGAAAAATTAGCTGGGTGTGGCGGCGTGTGCCTGTAGTCCCAGCTACTCAAGAGGCTAAGGCAAGACAATTGACCCCAGGAGTCTGACGTTGCAGTGAGCTACAATGACACCACGGCACTAGGCACTATACCTGCGGTGACTCTGTCTCAAAAAAAAAAAAAAAAAAAAAACTATGTTAAATATGATAAAAGAGCTTAAAGATGAACAAAAATGAAAACACAACATACTAAAACATATGAGACGCAGCAAAGACAGTCCTGAGAGGGAAATCTGTAGCAGTAAAAACCCACATTAAAAAAAGAAATATCTCACTTTCAGTTTTCAGCTCAGAGGAGGCCAAGGCAACTTTCTTCCACTGTCCCAAATCCAGGTTCAAACAACACCAGCAGTCTCTACCATGCCACCTACGTCTGACCCCAATGTGATCAAAATCATGTACCTCAGGTGCACTGGTGGCAAAGTCGGTGCCATGTCTGCCCTGGCTCCCAAGATCAGCCCCCTGGGTCTGTCTCCAAAAAAAGGCTGGTAATGATATCACCAAGGCAACCGGTGACTGGAAGGGTGTGAGGATTACAGTGAAACTAACTATTCAGAACAGACAGGCTTAGATTGAAGTGGTACCTTCTGCCTCTGCCCTGATCATCAAAGCCCTCAAGGAACCACCAGGAGACAGAAAGAAACAGAAAAACATTAAACACAATGGAAACATCACTTTTGATGAGGTTGTCAACGTCGCCAGACAGATGTGGCACCAATCTTTAGCCAGAGAACTCTCTGAAACCATTAAATAAATCCTGGGGACTGCCCAGTCTGTGGGCTGCAATGTTGATGGCCACCATCCTCACCCATCACAGATGACATCAACAGTGGCACAGTGGAATGCCCAGCTAGTTAAAACGTACAAAGAAAAATATTTCAATAAAAGATCATTTGACATCTGCCCCCCGCCCCTGCAAAAGAAATAATTCAATAACCTAACTTTACATCTTAAGGAATTAGAAAAAAGAATAAACTAAACCCAAAGCTAGCAGGAGGAAGGAGATAATGAAGATTAGAGTGGAGATAAATAAAACAGAGAATAGAAAAATATTAGAAAGGATCAACAAACCAAAAAAAGAGAGAAGAGAGAAATAAAAATGATTATAATAAAATGAACAATTGTATCTAAAAATTAGATAACCTAGATGAAATAAACAAATTTCTAGAAACACACAATTTACAAAAACTGACTCAAGAAGAAACAAAATCTGAACAGACCTGTAACAAGTAAAGATACTGAATCAGTAATGAAGAACATCCCAACAGAAAATCTGGACCAGAAGCCTTCTCTTGAGAATTCCAACAAACATTTAAAGAAGAGTAAATATTGATCCTTCCCAAACTCTTCTAAACATTATAATTGGAGGGAACACTTCCTAAATTATTCTATGAGGCCAGCATTTCCCTGACACCAAGCAGAGACAGAGACAACACAACAAAATCACAATATCCAATACCCCTTATGAATAAAGATGCAAAACACCTCAACAAAATACTAGCAAACTGAATCCAACAGTATATTAAAAGGATTATACACCTGACCAAGTGGGATTTATTCCAGGAATGCAAGAGTGTTTTAATATAAGAAAACCGATCCATGTAATATACCACATTAATAAAATGAAGGAAAAAAACTACATTATCTCAAGAGACACAGAAAACACATTTGACAAAACCCAACACCCTTTCATGATAAAAATACTTAGAAAAATAGGAATGGGAGGGAGCTTCCTCAACATAATGAAGGGAATTTGTGAAAAACCCACAGGAAGCATCATAGTTAATGGTAAAAGACTGAAAGCTATCCCCTAACATCAGGAGCAAGATAAGGGATGCCCACTTTCACCACTGCTATTCAACATTGTACTGAAGTTCTAGCCAGAGCAATAAGAAAAAGGAAAGAATACAAAATTGGAAAGGAAGAAGTAAAATTATCTCTGTTCACACATGACCTGACCCTATAAATACACAAAGAAACTTCCAAAGAATTCAAAAGAAAGCTACTAGAATATATAAATTCAATTAAGTTGCAGGCAACAAGATCAATACACAAAAATCAGTTGTTTCTATGCAACAGAAATGAAAATCCAAAAAGGAAATTGAGAAACTAATTCTATTTACAATAGCATCTAAAAGTATTAAATACCTAGGAATAAATGTAACCAAGGATGTGAAAGATTTGTAAACTGAAAATTATAAAGCACTGTGGAAAGAAATTAAAGAAGATCTAAGTAAATGGAGAGATATCCCATGTTCATAGGATGGAAGATGATATTGTTAAGAAGTTAACACTACTCAAATAACCTACAGATTCAATGCAATCCCAATCAAAAATTCCAACAAATTTCTAAAATTTTTGCCAAAATGGGAAAGTTGATCCTCAAATTCATATAGAACTGCAGGGGGCCCCATATGACCAAAACAATCTTTAAAAAAAAGCAAAGTTGGAGGATTTCCTGATTTTGAAACTTACCATAAAGCTACAGTAATAAAAACAGTGTGGTACAGGCACAAGGCTAGACTACAGACCAATGGAATAAAATTGAGAGTCCCAAAATAAACCTATAGATCAATAACCAACTAATTTTTGACAAGCATACCAAGTGCACTCCATGTGAAACGAATAGTCTCTTCAACAAATGGTGCTGGAACAATTAGATTTCCACATGCAAAAGAATGAAGTTGGACCCTTTCACCTCATACCATACAGAAAAAGTAACTCAAAATAGATCAATAATCTAAATATAAGACCTAAAATCTTAAAACATAATGGTAAATCTTCATGACCTTGAATTTGACAATGGATTCTTATATATGATGCAAAAAAATGAGAAAGAAAAAATAGATAAATCAGACTTAGTCAAAATTTAAAACGTGGACATCAAAAAATATTATCAGTAAGGTGAAAAGATAATTTTACAGAATGAGAGAAAATATTTGCAAATCACATATCTGGTGAGAATTTGATATAGAGAATGTATAAAGAACTCCTAGAGTTCAACAACAAAAAACAATCAAATTTTTAAAATGGGCAAAAAACCTGAATAGACATTTCTTCAAAATGGTCAATAAGTACATGAAAAGATGTTCAGTGCAGTGGCTCATGCCTGTAATCCCAGCACTCTGGGAGGCTAACGCAGGAGGATCACTTGAGGCCAGGAGTTTGAGACCAGCCTAGGCAACATAGCGAGACCACGTCTCTACAAAAAATCAAACAATTAGCCAATGTGGTGGCATGTACCTGTATTCCCAGCTACTTGGGAGGCTGAAACAGGAAGATTACTTGAGCCCAGTGAACTATGATCATGCCACTGTACTCCAACCTGAGTTAAAGAGCAAGAACTTGTCTCTTAAAACAAAAAAAAAAATGTTAAATATCATTAGTCATTAGAGAAATGCAAAATCATTATAGGATGGCTGGAATAAACTAAACAGAAAATAAGAGGTGTAGGTAAAGAAGCTGGAACTCTCATGCACTGCAGGTAATATGTAAAATGGTGCAGCTGCTGTAGAAAATAGTTTGACAGTTCTTCAGAAAGTTAAATATAAAATTACCATATGACCTACCAATGCCCCTCCTAGGTATATACCCAAAGGAATTGAAAATAGGGACTCAAGCAGATACTTGTATGCCATTAGACACTGCAGCATTATTTATGATGGCCAAAAGGTAGAAACAACCCAAGTGTTCATTAACTGATAACTGGATAAACACATACAATGGAATATTATTCATCTATTTAAAAAATGAAGTTCTGACACATACTACAACACAGACAAACCTTGAAGACATTATGCTAAGTGAAATGAGCTTGACAGAAAAGTACAAATATTGTATGATTTTCCACTTATATGAAATATCTAGAATAGGCAAATTCACTGAAACAGAAAGCAGATTAGAGTCTCTCAGGGGCTGGAGGGAAGGAGGAATGTGGAGTTATTGTTTAATGAGTAGAGAGGTTATGGAAAAGTCTTGGAAATAGATGGGGTAACAGGAATTAATGTCACTGAATTGGACATTTAATGGTGAAAATGAAAAATTTTATGTTATATATTTTACCACAATTTTAAAAGCCCTAATAAATAATAGAAATTTCATTAAAATCAATGGAAAACACCAGAGAACAACCCCTATTCTATAGTAGCATATTTATTTGAGGCTAGCAATAGCTAGAACATTTGTATTAAATGTTGATGATTCCTAGTACTTAACTACTGAAGATTCTTAGTCCTTAAGATGCTGACCAGGCTGGTCTCAAACTCCTGGCCTCAAGGTTGGTCTCAAACTCCTCCCACCTCAGCCCCCCAGTTGCTGTATTGCAGGCATGAGGCACCATGCCTGGCTCTATTTAAGATTTCTAGAGTTGGCGAAGTAGTAGTGCAATTTTAAAAATCTAACAGGTAGATATAATAGACATATTAAAAAGCAAAATTCAGAAAGCAATACTCTGGAGTTTACCTCTTAGAAGCATATAAATTTTCAATTAAAAGAAAGGGTAGAAATACTGCTTATATATTGATCCAAACATATTATTTACCTTTTGTTGATATAGTGAATCAAAGTATAAATAATGTCTCGAAGAACAAAGGCCCAAGCTCCTCCTAAGCCACTTTTTAAATCTTTCAGTAATAAACTAACAAATAGGTGATATATTTTAAGAATTCTGTGCTTTTTATAAACATTATTTGTCTCAGCTGCTTGCTCACATATGGCTAGAAGAATTTTCTGATAGGAGTCCTAGAAAATAAACATACATTTAGTAAAAACTTGTCTAATTATATATTCTCAGCTATAATAAATACATTTTATATTTAAAATAACTAAATAGCAGAATTCAGATTTGTGTCTGATATCAAATGCAAAATGGTACATTAAGAAAATTACTATCTTAGCTCTCTAGATTGTACTAATGTACAATTTCCTGGTTTTGATATTGTACTCTGGTTATGCAAGATATTACCACGGGTGAAACTCAGTGAAAAGTACACGGGCCCTCCATACCTCTTTGCTTTTTTTTTTTTCTTTTATAACTTCCTGTGAATCTATAATTATTTCAAAACCAAAAGCAACAAAATTTTTTTAAAAATTACTATCTTGAACTTAAAAAGGCTATTGCCAATTTTTTTAGTTTTCCGATGGTAAACTATAATCAATAGTGTGTTCTTATGAAAAAGTAACTATATTCCCTGAGCTAATATATGACTAATGTGTCATGAAATTCTGGCCTCATACGTAACATATTTCAATTAATGCTGACAAGTAAAATACCAAGGCATAAATTTGTAAATGAGTGTTTTTCTTTTTAAATGATTCAGATAAATTTTTCATTTGTTTACTTTCTCTCTTTAAGATGTACTTAAACAGATTTTCTAGCTGAAAAGGAAGGAATTCCCTCTTCCATTATTATATTACTAGTCATGTATACTTATATACATGTATACATACTAGTATTGTATGTATACATACTAGTCATGTATACTTACAGGGCTTTTACACATACTAGTCATGTATACTTACAGGGCTTTTGGAAAGAATTTCTAGAATGCTTTTAAGCTTGGTTTTATGACAATTACTGATATAGGCAAATGTTGCTTTAATCACATGTGATGGAAAATGAGGTGGATTAGGAGCAGGATCCAAATCCCTAGAAGAGTGATATGAAAAAAACACAGTCATCATTTTCAGAACAAAATTATCAAGAAAAAATAGGTTTTGTTGATAAACCAGTGAACTTCCAAAGTGAAAATTTAGATGATAATAATGCTCAAATTTTAAACTATTTTTCTACTGAAAAACTATACTTTTAACAAAATCACCAATCACATATCAGCCAGGATATCTAAACACCTTTCCCTCACTATGATTTGAACACTCCTAAATGATTTGCTTAAAATGATTTGCTTAATTAATCTTTTAAAAAGTTACAGGCAGCTCCACAAATGAGCCTTAGTATTATGTCACTTCAGGTCTGAATTAAAACTCTATGCTAGTACTTTAAAATCAATAATATTTTAGACATGGCAATCACTATTATTTAGATAGAATGAAATTATATATGTGAAAGTACTCCGTTAGATATTATCACTATTTTATATGTCTAGCACGGTAGGGCATATTAAAAAAAGTAAAGGGTATTTTCAAGTAGCTTACAATCAAGCTGGGAGAATAAAATACTCTAACATGCATATGCAACCAAGGGGTTTTGACATCCAAATTAAATTGTACAACTAAGGAGCATGATAAAGAAAAGGCAATCTAGAAAGGCAAATCATAGATAATAAGGAGAAGAGAACCAGGAATAACATGCAGGGAGAAAAAAATTTCAAGAGACAACAGATGGCATAATGCTCAAATACTACAGAAAGATTGAGAAGAAAAAGGTTATTGGGTTTGCCAACAAAGTGATCAACTAGAAAGAGTAATTGATGTAGGCAGGCCATAGTAAAAGAAGAGAGGTAATTACTTTAATTCAAATGTGGCTATCTTTAAAGAAACAAACTTTTAAAAAAGAGTACATGTCTAAAAACTGAAACAGACATTTGAAGGTGTCAACCAATAAACTTCCTTAGGAATTTGTGAAGTTGCAGCTAATTCTCTAAGTTTAAAATGTGCATACCCTGAAAAGTCACAGAAGTCAGTGCTTTGGCTGGCACCAGAATTTGCTGGTTCATGTAATGTCATCAATAACTCCACCACAATCTCTGGTAAATTACTAATGAATAAATGATCAATCTGCAAGGATACAAAATTAAAATATATTTAATATTTTTATATCTGTGACCTTTAAGACAGTTCAAAGGGTTTATGTTATTGCCTATTTCCGAAATTATTCAGTGTTTATAAAAGAAAATGGATGATCAAAAGTCTAAAATCTCCAAGATATATAATTCTACCTTTTTCTTTTATGCTCACCTATAGACTGACAGGAAATATAGGGAAATCATACTAAATAAGGCCCCCTTAAACTCTTTAATTTTAAAAAATCATTTTAACTAAGACTTCAAATCTAGTAATTCTCCTGCCAACCAAATTCCCCACTGATCTATACTGCTCCTCAATCTGCATTTTACTCTTGACTTATTTGGGAACTGTGTCTCACTTGTAGAACTTTACTAGTAAGAATCCCCAGTGACTGGCAATAATCCCATCATTGTTTCCTGCATGACTTCTTCCCAGACTTCTACTCAAGTGACATCCCAAATTCTGAGGCTAGCCGCTACCCACATCCCATTTCATCAACAGTAGACTAAAGTCCACCCCAACAGAAGCAGACTTTTCATTAGTCTGCTTCCCACTACAGACAGGTAGCTTCACAAAGGGAATAAATTCTCTAAATATAAAGAATGAGTCTTCTATGTTATACCTCAGCCAAATGAATGAGAACTGTGAAGTCTTACAGGTGGATTTATTAACTCTTCAAATAAGGAATCACAGTGTTCTAAACTAAAAGGCAAATGGCTAATTTACTTGATGCATAAGGAAGTTCAAAAACACACTTCCTAATAACAAAAAATATTTTAGAAGGTGACAAGAAAGAAACCTAATGTAAAGATCCTAGCCTTTCCCTCAGGCTTATTCATCAGTTGTCCATGTCATCATCTCAAAGGTTTCAGACCTTTTATGAGCCCAGCATGCTTCTGCTGCACCAGTCTGTTATCTGGTTTCAGCCCTTTTAAAATTCACTCTCATTCCAAAGTCTATCCGGAATATGTAAGGAAAAACTGGCCAAATTTCACTAATATCACAGGAAAAATTAATGAGTTCCCTTGCATATAACTGACTTCACTAGTTTCATATGAGTCTGTAATAACCCAGATTTGTAAAATCTAGCTAAGGTATACATAAATTGTTCAAATGTCTAGGTATAGATAAACAAACTTATAAACTGTAAATATTTTAGGTATTCAACAATTGATAGTTTTAGAAGACTCAAAGACTGACAACAGTTGTACTAACACTTATACACAGAAAAAAAGAATCTAGAAGATTGATTCAGAGAAAGTGTATATTACAGAAACAAAAAAATTAACTTATAACTAAAACTTAATGCTAAATGAAACTGAAACTAGCAAAAAACTTAACTCATGTCTTTAATCAAGGGGCTAAGAAATCATTAGCCTCCAGACCACAGACTTACAACCAGATCTGACTGGTTCTACCTAAGCAACTGAGGGACTTGACGTTCCACTCTTGGTTCAGTATAGATAACTAGAAAACTAAAAACAGTGTCTTTAAGTTTATCCAATTGTAATTTTAATATTAACCTAGTTTGGTTAATCAGCCCTTACATCCAAAAGAAATAAATACACAGTTAAATTTGGAGTGAACAAACTTTTTTTACCTTAAAAAAATGTATATGTGTTTCAATGTAAGTTGCTACAAATAAGTTTAGATGTATATAAATTATTATAAAGCAAACAAATCTTGTTAGATCTGTACTTGACTCCTTCTTTTAACAATTACTTAATGAGTACCCAAAATATACCAAGTGGTTGGATATACATCCTCAAAAAAAACCAAAAATCCTACCTTCACAGCACTTACATTATAGTGGAGAAGACTGACAATAAACAATGAACATAATTCAAAAATAAATTATGTCATATGTTAGAAGGTAATTAGTGTCATGAAAAAAGAAAGAGCAGGGTATGAGAACTTGGTATGGCACTTTTTTTTTTCCTTGAAAGTGGAAAGCTTGGTGAGAATGAAGAGGGAGTGAAGAGGGTATGGGAACTTGGGATGGCACTTTTCCTTGAAAAGTGGAAAGCTTGGTGAGAATGAAGAGGGACTA
The DNA here is from genome assembly GCF_020740605.2 of Lemur catta. Lineage (NCBI taxonomy): Eukaryota > Metazoa > Chordata > Mammalia > Primates > Lemuridae > Lemur > Lemur catta. The sequence goes on from NC_059134.1 coordinate 30,435,110, forward strand.
GCACAGTCCTATACATTGTTCAGTGTTATCTGAATTTAACAACCAGCTTGGGCCAGGCACCATGGCTCAAGCCTGTAATCCTAACACCCTGGGTGGCTGAGGCGGGAGGATCACTTAAAGTTAAGACCAGCCTGAGCAAGAGTGAGACCCCGTCTCTATTAAAAATAGAAAAATCAGCCATGGTAGCGTGTGCCTGTAATCCCAGCTACACGGGAGGCCGAGACAGGAGAATTGCTTAAGAAATTTGACGTAGCTGTGAGCTGGGCTGACACAACGGGACTCTAGCCCAGGTAACAAAGCAAGACTCTGTCTCAAAAAAAAAAAAAAAAAAAAACTCCCACACAACCAGCTTGCATTCATGTATTATTGGCAATTATAATAAATTTTAAAAAGACAGAAGCAATAAAATTATTAAAAGTATTTTCTTTTGTTACTTCTGATTAAAAACATTTCCACTTATTTAAATACCAGTCAAAGGGAGAGAACATCATACAATCAAAAAAATTCACGGATTGCTATGCTAGATAGTGATTACCACAAGCTAAATTTAATTGTATAAATAAGAATAAATAGCTTTAAAATTTAAAGCTTACATCTCAGATCAACTAGGGGATTAAAAAGTAGGTAAAAGTTGAAGCCATACCTGTTTTCCCAGTAAGTTTTCACTTTTGAGCATATCATAGACCTTGGTAGCAGTCTCTCTTTGCTGTGCCATTCCACTGTCTCCTGTACACTCATAGGCAAAATAAGGAAGAATATTTACAAGAATCTTTGGAAAGCAGTCTGTTAGAAGACTTTTCCAATCCTCTTGAATCTGATTTGCAATAGACTTCACCTCATCAAAATGACTTCTAATCACCAGATGTGGAATCAAAACTTTATAACAAGATCTAAAAAATAAAATTTAAAATATAAGTTATATATAACTTTTCAAAATAAAATTTTATAATTCTTTAAAAAATAGAATGGTTTAATATAGTCAGCATTATAGCATCATTTTATCTAGATCATTAAGCATTCTTACTCTAATTTCATAAATGGAGAAATAAAGTTAGTAAATTCTAAACAGTCACACTAAAAAAAATAGAGCTTAGAATATGCCCCCCTAATTATGTGATCAAAAAATAGGGACTTGAATTTATATTTATTTCTTCTGCATAATCAGTTTATACAAAATTATTATAAAATGAAATGTAAAAGCAATTTTATAACTCAAAGAACAGACGTTAATAAAGCTAAACCGTGAACAATTTAAGCAAGTCCACTCATACGTGGATATTTTTCAACCAAACACAGATTGAAAAACAGTATTTACGGGATGTGAAACCCAAGTATACAGAAGGCTGACTTTCCCTATATGTGGGTTCTTACAGGGCCAACTTGGGGACTTCAGTAGGCGCCAATTTTGGTAAACAGGAGTGGGGGGATGGGATGTCAGATACTAGAACTAATCCTGTGCATATATGGAGGGATGACTGTATTGTTCTTGCCAAAGTGAATAAAGTATAAGGACCATCAAATTTACTTTTGTAAGAATATCTTTCTTAAAGGCAACTATGTACCTATAACTCTTATAATTAGAAAGCTCTGTTATGAACACCTGGAACTCATCTGTGATATAACTACATGTTAAATGCCTAGCAAAGTCCCTAGCAAAAAGCATGTTCAACAAATATGAGATACCTTTTGATCATCCTGATACCTAGACATTACTCTTTAGGTTGTTTCAAACCCCTCCATTTTCAAAATTTTCTTCTCTAGAGTTAGAGGTAGCAAAATAAACTTTTACGTTAAACTTCTAAATCTAACAGAAATAATGACCAAATAGCTTATAGTTAAGCAATAGAAAAGGCAGAAATAACCAGCCACTAGCAATTTATCTTTGATTTTTCCTCCCAAAAGATGATCAAATATTAAAGGTGAAAAGGATCTTAAAGACCTCATCTTAACTCTCATACTTTACAGATTAAAAAACCAAGGTACAGAGAGTGTTTATGTGGCTTGCCCAAAGCAACACAGCTGGTTATTGGCACAGCTAGGATCAGACCCTAAGTACAGTGACTCACTTCAATACATTCTCATTAAAACAAGCTGTCCAGATTCTTATATTATGTATGTAGCCTCCCACGTATGTGCGTGTATGTGGTGTGGTGAACTGCCAAACATTATCTAATTTTAAGTTAAACATATTTCACGTCATGTATAAACCTACCTATAAAAATCATCAACATTTGTGTAGTTTAGTAAAATAAAAGGAAAAGAAGATAAACTATATTCGGTATCTTCAAGATTTAGCCATTCCAAAACCAGATAATCTAAATGAGATGCCATGAAGTCTTCTAAATGTTTATATCCAAAAGTTTCAGAAATTTTCTCTAAAACCTGCACAAACCAAACAGAAGTCAATGTGTTAAGAAAAACAAAAGAAATTTAAAATTTTTTTATTTTTTATTTTATTTTATTTATTTATTTATTTTTTTGAGACAGAGTCTCGCTTAGTTGCCCAGGCTAGAGTGAGTGCCGTGGCATCAGCCAAGCTCACAGCAACCTCAAACTCCTGGGCTTAAGCGATCCTACTGTCTCAGCCTCCCGAGTAGCTGGGACTACAGGCATGTGCCACCATGCCCGGCTAATTTTTTTTTTTTAATATATATTTTTTAGTTGGCCAGACAATTTCTTTCTATTTTTAGTAGAGACGGGGTCTCGCTCTTGCTCAGGCTGGGCTCGAACTTCTGATCTCGAGTGATCCACCCGCCTCGGCCTCCCAGAGTGCTAGGATTACAGGCGTGAGCCACCTTGCCCGGCCTAAAATTTTTTCTAAAAAATCATTTAAATCCTTAATACAATTTACAGTATGACCTTGAAGCATTCACTTAGCTTTTCTATATACTGATTTCCTCATCTATGAGATGGGGATAATAAATGAGAAAATGTATTTAACATTGCTGGCACAGTATGTGGCACATAGCAAACCCTTAATAAATGTTAAATGAATAAAAATGTAAAAAATGACAAGAGTATCCAACATTTCATTATATTTAAAGAAAAACCTAATGTAAAATTATTCTTCTCAGTCTTAAATCCAAATAAGAAAAACCGAAATAAGAAAAATCCAATTAGGTAGCATAACTGTATACTTCTAAAAAACACCAGACAACTCTTATTTTAATACTGATAGGTAAAAGGTTATTTGACTAAGATTGATTACCTATAGGTTGGCATACTATAAAGCTCCATAGGAACCATGCTGGTAGGATGTTAACTGGCATCAGCCCACTTACCTACCACTGATTCATCACATAAAAATCTGCAATGGAAAGGCCTGGAACTTCCCAAACCATGAATGCTGAGGTGACAGAACAGGGAGGGGGCCGAGATTCTACAATACTGTGCTGACATAATTGCAAGGCCTGGACCCCAGTTCTTCTCCCCTAATTACATAACTTAAAAGCCTCACAGCCCTAAAATTTGACTTCTGGCCCTGCTAGATCTCAGTGTGCTGTCCCAGAATCTACTAGGTAAAACATCTGTACTGTTCTTGTCTCTATGTTTCCCTCAACTCTATTCCAAAGGGCTTGATCTGTGTGGTATAGAAGTCATTCACCCTTTTAGTTCAATCAATGTCTTCTGAAATGTTCTTAAACTCAATGTAAGAAATGACAATGCACACAAATAAATACACCATTTAAAGAATTATTATAATTGCTTTCCAATATTCCCAATATAAAAAATAAAATTGTTTCCAAATCTTAAATAAATGCCACTTTAAAAAATCTAGCTTTAACCTTTTTAATTGTTTAAAAATTACACAAGGAAGATTATAATAAAAACTATTCATCCACATATACCTTTTTTACAAGGTGAGGTTCTAATCCATTCTCTTTCACAGATTTGCATAGGGCAAACAAAGCTGGTTTTTCGCAAACAGGGCTACAGTGTAAAATCACAGCTATCAACATCAGTAAAACAGATTTTCTATTATAAATCTCATCCAAAAGTTCAGGGTTCTCAGCACTGTGGGACTTAAAAGGAATATTTAAAACAATAATGTAATGAAAATACTTAAACATTACAAATGAACCAATCAGGCTAAAATCAATAAACTTCATGACAACATCTAGGCGGCCTGTAAACAGTTCTAAATCCTACAGTGATGGAGCTAAGAGTAGCAATTTTGAGAAAATATAAGTTTTTTAGAGTTGGAAAAACTGCTCTTCATAAGATCTTACAGAAAGAATTGCCACAGGGAAACCACTGCAGTGAGGTATAAAGTACCTTATAGAAAAAAGAAAGAAATCACAAAAAAAGAGTGGAAGAGATTAAAAGCTCCTCTTCAACTACCAAGAATAACATCTCAGATATTTTTATCATTAAGATACTTTAACATACAGCTCTTTATACTTTAAAAAATGTTATCATATATATTATCAAAAGGAACAATAAAACCATGCAACTAGATAGAGTGATATATTCATCTAGTTTAAATATCAATTATAACATCCCAACAGATATCTGTATCTTTTGACTAGCTATATTTGATAGAAGTTTCTCTTCACATTTAGAAAACCTGCTAATCATTGATTCTAGTTCTGCCTTTTGGTATAAGAAAAAGTAAGGACCTAATTCCTTTAGTAAATGACAATCATTGGTGTATTTGAAAACAGTTATGAGCTTTCCACTAAGTCAATTCGAAGGATTCCTTATAAGACATAGACCTATATACTCTCTAACATCCTGGTTAAAAATCTTTTACTCAGAACCAAACCAAACATTCTAGTTGTCCTTTAGAAAGTATAGAAGATTTATGTTATTTTATCAGTTTTGTTCATGACAATATGTTTCTATAATTAAGTATAAGATAGAATTTGCTTTTTTGATAACTGTATCACAATGCTGATTCATACTGTGTGATCTCAACATGTAAAACCTCTCTGGTCTTTTTCTAGATGAGTTGCTGTCAAGTCAGTATTCTCCTTTTTGACAGATGACGGGCTGATTTGAAAGGTATAATATATATTATCTCTATTAAAGTTTATATTTACACTCATCCTTCCAATCTATTGAAATCCTTTTCTACATTCACATTCTTTCACCCAACTGTCCTTGTCAGTTTCCTGCTATCACAGATTTGATAATCATTTTATTAACCACTTCAAATCCTTTTTAGAAACAAATCAGGGCATAAATAAATGAATAAATTTGAACAATAAGTTTTATCATTTTAAGAAAAAATATTCTATGGAGAAATATGAAAATCACAAGTTTCACTAAAAAATATCATAATAACTTGACTTTGTATTAGAATCTTTTTTTCAATCCATTTCTTCCTATTGTCATTTGTTCCCTTACTTAGCTTTTAATCAGACCTTACACAAAAGAATTTTTAAAATAAAAAAGGAAGTCATTTAAACACCCATAAAAACTCAGTTAAAATTTAATTTTCCCCACAAAAATGCTATATATTAAGTTGAACCAAAAGAAATTATGATGATTTGACCTATTCTGATGTATAAATACTGTAATTTCATTCAATTCATAGAGCTGTTTTAGACTAGCTTTATATTATAAACTATTGGATATAAACTATCTTATGCCAAATTTGGTAAAGTAATATATAGCATATTAATAGCAAGCATATGATAACAGCAAATATGCATTATTCAAATTACCACTTCTCTCATTCCTTCCTGAGCTTTCAAGTATGCATTTTCAAAAGCTGTTTGCTGAAGCTTCAAAGGAAGAGCCTTCGATAACCTGGAAGATTCGCCTACTTTTGTATCCTGGAATAATCTTTAAAAAAAAAAAAAGGAAAACAATTTTTAAATTTCAAACCCTACTTTCCAAAGTGTATTCTATAACAAAAATAAATTGCTCCATGAGATATACTAACATAAGAGCTCTTTTTTCAAGATTAATAAAATCTAGTCTATTTAAAGAGGTTCAGACCAACTGCTTAGCCTTAGGGTCTTTAACACAGAAGCCATTTTCTCCTAGAATTGAAGAGGGTGTCAAAAGATCGTTTTAACTATTGTCCAAATTTGAACAGCACTGAACTCAAACTAGCCAGAAAGATAAGTTGTTCTCTGGCCAAACGCCAAGAAGAGTCCGCAAACTCCTATGTCAACCTATTCTAATATTTAATCACCCTGAAAGTAGGCAGCTTAATGCCTTGATGTTCCATTTAAATTTTGTTTTAGGTAATGGAGAAAAACTGATCAGTGCCTTTTGCATAATATCCATATATTCAAGGGTAATCATTTTTGTTTTCCCTTGAGACAGAGTCTCACTCCACTGGCTGGAGTCCTGTGGCACAATCATAGCTCACTGCAGCCTTAAACTCCGGCGCTCAGGTGATCCTCCCACCTCAGTCTCCTGAGTAGCTGGGACTAGAGGCATATGCCACCATGCTCAGATAATTTTTTTTAATTTTGAGGGGAATTGGGTCTTACTATGTTGCCCAGGCTGGTCTTGAACTTTTGGCTGCAAGTGATCCTCACACCTTGGCCTCCCAAAGTGTTGGGATTACAAGAGTGAGCCTCCATGCCCAGCCTAATGATTACTCTTTAATCAATTTTGTCCTTTATACTTTTTTAATAACCAAAGCTTTCATAATTTGGGAGGTTCCTCTGATTCCGCCAGTTTCTGTAACCTCTCTTAAAATAGCCCAAAATTAGATATCCCCTATAATTTGGACATTTGACCTCTTCAAATCTCAACGTTGAAATTTGATCCCCCATGTTGGAGGTGGGGCCTAATGGGAAGTGTTTGGCTCATGGGGGTGGATCCCTCATGATTACATTAATGCCCTAATCTAATGGAGTGGCAAGGGAAGAGGGAGTGAGTTCTCACTCTATTAGATCCTGGGAGAGCTGATTGTTAAAAAAGCACCTGGCACCTTCCTCCTCTCTTTCTCTCTTGCTTCCTCTCTGACCACATGATCTCTGCAAATGCTGACTCTCCTTTGCCTTCCACCCTGGTCTTACTGAAATGAGTTCCAAAACCTGAAGGAGTAGACACTGCTCTTGGTTTATGGAAACATTACTGTCAGCATATTCAAATTTTGAATATATTAGTTCTAACACTTTGTGTGACTGCTGGAATAATATTGTGATCTATTATTGGTCAATTACATTTGAAATGCAAAGTTACTCAAATGATTTTTACCTTTGATGTTTGTAAAGTGTCATTTCTTTTTTCAAATACTTTCATTTATTTTACAAATAGTTATTGAACACCTACTAACATGGCAAGTATTGTAGGTGCTAAAGATACAGCAATGAACAGACAAAAACCAATGCCCTTTAGGAGCTTATATACTAGTGAAATAGAAGTAAGTGTGTTAAAATATACTACTTCAAGTTAAAATAAATGCTAGAGAAAAATAAAACAGAGAAGTGCTTTACTTATAGGCATTGTGAGGTGGGGGAATTTAGAGGTTGCAATTTAGACTTTTAAAATCAATTCGATAACCTGATAAGCATACAGTCCTTAAGAAATTAGTATTTATTTATTCAGGTACTCAAATATAAAAGATTATCATGATGGAATCATTCCAGTGCCTCACTGTATGTTTACTCAAGTAAATATAATTGTAATTAGCACAATGTAAAATGTTCTAATTATCATTATAAACTCATATAAAATCACAGTAATACCCAAACATTCTATATACAGGAGATATAACCTCTTGTGCCAGTAGACATGCCTCATTTAAGTCAACCACTTATTAGTTATGTGGCATAAGTTACTTTATCTCTCTAAGCCACAGAGTTTTCATTTATAAATTGGAGAAAATAACAGTATCTAAGTGATAGAAGTGTCAATATTAAGAAAAACGTAAGTGCCTCACACAATATATGCTCCATAACTGTTAGCTATTTTTAATATCACATCTAGCGAGCTGTGACTGTGCTAGACATTGCTTTGCTATCTGCAACATTCCAAACACTTCACGAATACTTGACCCATTACCTATTGATTGACTCTGCAGCTAACATGCGAACTTGGTGATGATTATCAGCAAGAAATTGTGGAAATACTTCATTTACAGGAAAGTCTTTTCCCATTACATTAAGAATAGCCCATTTTGAATAAGGATCGGCCTATGGGAAAAGAACAATGAAGGTTAAATATGAAACATTAAGAGAAAAATCACTTATTAATGTTTGTTGAAACAAAGGCTGCTTTAAAAATTTCAATGGAGACCTTAAAAATAACATGAAATAACTCACCTCGAGCAAAGTTTTGAGACATTTTACTAGTGCCATTCTTACAGAGAATGTGCATTTCCTTTCCTTTGTTAGATGCCTGAAATCAAGTAAGTTTATCAATGTCAAATAATCATTCCAACAAAAGCCCTAGTCAGAAAAATCAGTGAATATTAAGGTTATTATAGGTTGCTTCCAAAATTTCTTTCTGTGGTAAATTTAATTCTCTTCATGTGGAATATGCCAATATATTCACCTTCCCAAAAATTCAAGCTAAAAGAAATTAGTTTGCAAGGAGTTCATTTTAAGGTACATTATTTGTTTTTTACATGATTATGCCTCTTTTGAGGGATTATCATAGTTCACCTAACCATTTTATAGTAAATTAGCTTTAAAAAGGAACTTTTTTTAAAGTTTTGGTTGTTATATCAAAGATTTCAAAACCACATTCTATATTGATTTAGATATGTGCCCCTCGACAAGTATCATGATGCCATCTCAGACTGTAACAATATGCAAGAAATAACCAGATAATGACAAGGCCAATTTGTTCACTTTGAGAACATGAAAAATTCAATTTATTTAGGCTTGTTGTACTTTCTTTATTCACTATACATCTAAAGCCATTAAGTGATTCAAAATTTGCAGGGAAATATACTAAACAGTTTAGAAAGCCATGCTATAAGCAAAAAACAATGTAGTTCTTTAACCAATTGAGGGAAACACAAATTACATTCTGCTATTGTTAAAAGATGTATACACTTACATAGGAGGATCAGAAGAAATCACTAATATGGAAGTGTAAAGTTTTCATTTGCATCTAGAGATAGCAAAAGAAAAATAAGAACTCCATAAAATAGATAGTACTTGCCAAAATGCTCCAATCACTGTAAGAAACTGTCCTTGAGCATCTCTTGTGTTCTCAGAGTCCATACTTCCTTGACCTAGGTTTGCCACTATATGAAGGGCATGGTTTAAAATCGTTTTACAAACATCTTGGTCACGACGATACAAGGAGCACACATTGCTGTGGTGGAAGAAGTTTAACTTTATAAGCTTAATGGAACAATTCAGTTATTTTATAAATTTTTTTTTAAGACAGAGTCTCACTCTGTCACCCTGGATAGAGTGCAGTGACGTCACTGTAGGTCACTGCAACCTCCAACTCCTGGGCTCAAGCAATCCTCTTGCCTCAGCCTCCCCAGCCGCTGGGACTACAGGTGTGCGCCACAACGCCCGGCTAATTTTTCTATTTTTAGTAGAGATGGGGTTTCACTCTTGCTCAGGCTGGTCTTAAACTCCTGAGCTCAAGCAATCCTCCCACCTCGGCCTCCCAGAGTGCTAGGATTACAGGCGTGAGCCACTGCACCCAGCCTATTTTATAAATTGAAAGTGAACATAACATATGGTTTTAATTTCTTACGATAGTGGTTTCAGAAGTTCAACAACATCTTCCATTGGCAAGGGATACTCTTCTCCAGGAAGCTCCTTTAAAAGCACCAAATACTAAGACGGTAGGAGGAAAAATAATCAGTTTTCATAGATCATTTACTTTTAAAAGTATATATATCATATAAATAATAATAAACTCATATACACAGCTGTAAATTTTTAAGAGAGTATGTAGAAACAAAAGGCTGTGCAGTCAAACAGAGCTGAATTCAAATCCCAGTACCACAACCTTAACTTATGTGGTTAAAAAACTTGCTTTATATCATCTGGGGCCTTTGTACCCTCACCTGTAAAATGGGGATATAACACTCAGCCAGATAACTGTGAGAATTAGAGAAAACAAACCTAAAGGTCTAGTTGCTATTGTGGCATTCAAGAAATGATCATTATTATCACTGATGTGGTTAAGAGCTTGAGCAAGATTCTGAAACTATAATATGTCCCCACACTCCCCAAATAATGCTTGCATAGAAGAGTACAATGATTAAAAACTATTGAATTAATGAAATTTGTAAAACAGAGATAATTATGTGCAGTAAAGAAGTCAAACACCCTCATACATCTTTCCATAAGGCATCTTTATAAGGCTCCCTATGATACTATGGATAGGAAGGGCTGTTTGAGGCCCAGGCACATCGCTCATGCCTGTAATCCCAGTGCTTTGGGAAGCCAAGCAGGAGAAACACTTGAAGCCAGAAGTTTGAGACCAGCTTGGCCAACATAGCAATACCTCATCATCTCTACATATTTAAAAAAAACAAAACAAAACAATTAGCCTAACATGGTGGCACATGCCTATAGTCCCAGCTACTTGGGAGTCTGAGGAGGGACGATTGAGGTTACAGTGAGTTATGATCGTGCCACTACACTCCAGCCTTGGCAACAGAGCAAGACTCTGTCTCAAGACTTTAAAATTAAAAAGAAAAGGCAAAGATATAGAATCAACCTAAGTGCCCATCAATCAATGAGTGGATAAAGAAAATGTGCTGTGTGTGTGTGTGTGTGTGTGTGTGTGTGTGTGTGTGTGTGCATGTGTAGCATAGAGTACTACTCAGCCATAAAAAGGAATGAAATGATGTCAGTTGCAGAAACCTGGATGGAACTGGAGAACATTATCCTAAGTGAAGGATATCAGGAATGGGAAAACAAACACCACATGTTCTCACTAATAAGTAGGAGCTAAATGATGGGTATACATGGTCACAAAGTGGTGTAAACTAAAAAGAGGGGGTGGCAATGGGGTGAGGTATAAAAACTTCCCTAACAGATACAATGTACACTATTCTGGTGACAGACACACTAAAAGCCCTGACTTCAGTATTGTACAATTCATCCACGTAACAAGAACACTTACACCCACCAATATTTTGAAATTTAAAAAGGGGGGGGCTGTTCAACTACCACTTATAATGGGCAGTTATCAACAGGCAGCCCATTTCAGAGAGCTGTCAAATAATTTTCCTGCTATAGGAAGAAATCACAGCAGATTTTTTTCCTAATATCTATGTAGAAAAATACATTTCTTATACCTTTTCTGATATTAACAAAGAAAATTAAATGACCCTTTTCATTATTTGACATGAGAGTCATGCGTATGAGGTTACTGAGTGTTTTGAAGTGACTTTAAACATCAAAGCTTCAAGAAAAGCATATAACCCTTTCCCTTGGTCAGGGCTACAGACCTGACTTGAGTGCTTGTCAGGGCCGAAACCAGAGGCTCAAACACGGCACAAACTAGTTGCTATTTCTAGGAAATCAACATGCATGTTCACCAAGGCCAGGAACATGACCAGGGATTCCACCATAGACTCAACCTGCAATCTACTGTGATCAGAGGTTCTAATTAGGGACTCAAAAGGTATGTTTGCCAATTTGCTGGAAATGGAGGTGTAACCTCAGACCCACCCAGCTACTCACTGGGCCAGGGACTCTACCCCATTTCACCAGGGCTGGGGCTAAGGAGATGGCCCACATGGTCAGGAGATTAGTTACATATAAGGTTATTGACTAAATTAGTAAATGAACTAAGGTTCAGTAGGAAGCCAGGTTCTTTACTGTCAGAAAAGAAAGCTACAAATTTGAAGAGAGAAAAAACAAATAAACCCTGTGATACTGGCCTGGAATTGAAGATATCTACCAGTAGATAGACAGATAGGGTAAGGGCAGAAAAGGGATTACTTTTGTAATATGTTCATCAAAGTCTAAATCTAATCATGAAGAAACATCAGAAAAACCCAAAGTGAGGAATTCTACACAGCAATTGACCTGTACTATTCAAAAATATGAAGGTCACAATAAATAAGCAAAGAACTGCTCCAGATTGAAGGAGACTGAACAGACTTTACAATGCAATTACACAATGCCAATTTCCTGATTTTGATGATTCTACTGTGGCTATACAGAAGTGGCTATACAGAAGTGCATCCCTATTTTTAGGAAATATACACTGAACTATAAGGGACATTACATGTGCAATTTAGTCTCAAAATAGTTCAGAAAAAAATGGTATGTGTCTGTGAAGAGAAACAGAATGATTAAGGTTTTTCTCACAGCACATTAAAAGAAAATATATTTTACAACTAGTTCCAGATTCATTATTCAAGGAAGGAATTTCAAGTCTTCAAAGGTACTATGTGATTTTTACATGTCAACCAATTACATTTAGTCAGCAACATCAGACAGAATTGAAGAGCTTCTTCATTTAACTTAACTCACCATATGTAGGTGGAGGGATTTAGTAGGGTCTAGAGTGCTAGAATCAATTAACATTAACAGTTTCCTCCGAATATCAGCTGCCCTAAATGACACAGTATTGGTCTGAGCAGTAGTTACACACAAACACAAGCATTTGAGCATATCTAAAAAGAGCAGATCTTGCTTTGACAGATATTCTTCAGCTAAAGGATTCATGGCACCTAAAAATAAAAAGCACTCATTAATACCAAGAGAGGGGCACAACAGCCATATATATTGAATATTACCTCAAATATTCTCTCCTTTACAAAAAAAAAAAAATCCCCTTTACAAAACAAAGTATATGGAAAACAAAACTATAGCAAAATTAATTACACACTAGAAGCTTCAAAACTCTTCATGAAAGGTTATTCAAGTATTCTGTTATCAAGAGATAATAAAAAATATGGGAAAAAACTATATAGACAATCACTGAAGTAATGTTTATGATAGGGAAATAGAAAAGAATCTAAATTTCTGACAATAAAAAACAGTCAAGTAAATTATGGTCTTCATGACTGGGATATTGTGAAGTTATTTAAAAGTATGATTATCAAGGCAAGCAGCTACAGGGAAAAAATGCTTATAATTAATGTTAGACAAGCTATATAACATATACAAATGTTAATGCTGATTACAATTTTAAAAGGGTCTATAAAGAAATAATAGAAATAAGTTGAAAGTGATGGCATTACGGGTGCTTTTCCACTCTTCTATTTTCCGAATAACCTATCATATGGTTTTATTTCTTTAATAATTATTTTAAATTCCTCTCATGAAGAATAAAATAGGAAACTAATAAATTCAATTAAACATCAGAAATATTTTAAAGTGTACAGGAAGGAAATTATCCTAAATGAGGCCTTTTATAATACCAAATCATTATAGAGAGGTAAAAGAAATCTCAGGCAATAAATATGTATTTACCTATAGTACTTTGGCTCTCTCCAGATTCATTTGCATCACTAACACTGCTAGCAGGGTAATCATTAAATAGATTCATGGATGACTGATCCTCTACCTCTATTAGATTTCCATTAGTATCATCTTCCATTGATTCTACGTCTCCATGGTCAAATGGCTTTTTGATAAGGGTTGCCTTCAGAGAGAGAAGAGAAACAAAGATGTTCAAGTTGGTTTCTTTCAGAAGGACATTGTAGTTAAAATTCACCTAATCAAACAATGCAAGATTCAGGTGTAAGTATGAACACTACAGCAGTGTTCCCCTAACTTTTTAGCACCAGGGACCAGTTTTATGGAAGACAATTGTTCCACAGATGGGGAGAGGGGACAGAGGTGGAGCTCAAGTGGTGATACGCGGCCTAGTTCCTAACAGGCCATGGACTGGTACCAGGCCGTGGACCAGTACTGGGCCATGGCCCGGAGACTGGGGACCATGGCACTACAATTTCTACTAAATATCCAACAATAGGAAAATGGACATATAAACTGTAATATGTCTACATAACAGAATAACATGCAAACTTTAAAAAAATAATTTCTTATATTAAGTTTTATAATACCCAAAGTTGATGAAGGTATGGGGAAAAGTCTCAATTGGAATGACTATTTTGGAGGACAATGACAATATTCATCAAAAAGGTAAAATTCACATTCCTTTTGAATAAGCAAGTCCATTGCTAGAAATTGTCCTACATTCATCATGTGCACACATACAAGTAGACAAAATAAAAGTACAATAATCTTTATTGTAGAATTCTTTGTAACCAAAACATTAGAAACCACTTAAAATGTTAATTAAGAGCAGATACGCTAAAAAAAGGTACATATGCTATTCCCATATAGTGGAATAGCATGCAGTGCTAAATAAATAAGGTAAAGGCTAGATGCAGTGGCTTGCCCCTATAATCACAGTACCTTGGGAGGCAAAGGAGGGAGGATCACTTGAGGCCAGGAGTTTAAGACCTGTCTGGGCAGCATAGTTCAACCTTATTTCTACAAAAAGTAAAAACATTAGCTGGGTGCAGGGGCACATGCCTGTAGCCCTAGCTACTCAGGAAGCTAAGGCAGGAGGATCACTTGAGCCTAATAGCTCAGGGCTGCAGTGAGCTGTGATCACACCACTGCACTCCAGCTTGGGTGACAAAGAGAGATCCTGTCATTCATTCATTCATTCATTCATAAATAAATAAATAATTAAATAGTGTACAGAAGTAGATAGCTTATAAAATATGTAAGCAACATGGAAAAATGACCAAGATGTGTCATAAAATGAAAATAGTCAAGTTACAGAAATATTTTTTCACTCAATAGTATCTACTATGTGTGCCAGGCACTGTTCCAGACAACAGTGTGTATGTGGCATAAGCCCATTTGTATAGAAGAAGAAAAATAAATACTACAGTAAGACTAAGCTGCTTGTCTGGCAAGGCTTTGGGTTTTTTTTTTTTTTTTTTTTGAGACAGAGTCTCACTTTGTTGGCCAGGCTAGAATGAGTGCTGTGGCATCAGCCTAGCTCACAGCAACCTCAAATTCCTGGGCTTCAGCGATCCTACTGCCTCAGCCTAACGAGTAGCTGGGACTACAGGCATGTGCCACCATGCCCGGCTAATTTTTTTTCTATATATAATTTTAGTTGGCCAGATAATTTCTTTCTATTTTTAGTAGAGACGGGGTCTCGCTCTTGCTCAGGCTGGGCTCGAACTCCTGACCTCAAGCGATCCACCCGCCTTGGCCTCCCAGAGGGCTAGGATTACAGGCGTGAGCTACCTCGCCCGGCCTGCTTTTGGTTTTTTTTTAAAGAACAAAATTATTTCGAATTTTGGTATAATTTTGCACAGAAATATGAGCCTGGATGATTAGTTCCAAATCTTTTAGTCTATTACTTATTGAGAAACTAAAGGCAGGCACTATATAAGCATTGATATTAAGTAATCAAATTATTTTCCCCCCAAAATCAAATAATTTTGTTTAATTTCTACATTTATAAAAACATTAGAGGCCATATATATATCATTGAGATGCATGCCTATATAAGAGATATTTTAATAAGAAAAAATTATGCATATTAGAATCAATGAAATACGGTAGTAAAACAGGAAGCATACACTTACTAAACTTTTACAAATATCTGCAATGTCATTCATCAGTTTTGATGTTAACAAACGCAGGAAAAAGCCAGAAGCAATCTTATTTGGATTCTTCTGTAATTAAATCAAACAAAGAACCAAGCAACAAAGAAATAAAAACAATTATTCTTGGTAGATAATGTTTTCTCTATCTTGAATGAAATGTAGATAAATCATTTACTATTAGGGCCAACATATAAGTTGCTTGAAAAACATTATCTTTTCTTAGAGTAGTAATAAGTATAATACATGTCTTTTATTGTGCTTAAACAACATTAAAATACCAGCTATTTACCCTAAACATAAGTAAACAGTAATTACAGGTTAGAGTTTATTCTTCCACTCTTCTCCTTCACTATTTATATCAAAAATCAAAAAAAAACATTACAAAACTGTGTGTTGATAATATTGATATACAGCCATGTACTTAACATTAGCTTTCAAAGATGTTTCCAAGTATTATCAATTGATAATAATAGCCAATTATTATCAATATTGGCTGGCATAGCTACCCCAAAAGTCTGCTTTAAATCAAAAAAAAATTATACACAGTAGCACTTTTTCTACCAAATGTTTTGTGAGATGATCTGGACAAAAGAAGGTAAAATATGTGCTGGAGTTGTTTATCTTTGTGGTGCTCACTAGTCCTGGTATAGTGGTATGCACATGACATATTCAGTAGTCAATACAGTTTTATTAAATGAATGAAAATATGCTGGCAATAAAAGTTACCTATGTAATTATATATAAAAGTAGTAAGATAATCTCAGAAATCTTCCTGAAATGATAAAATTAGTTTCATGAAAAACTCATGTTACCTATTGCTTTATTCCTCTGGATATTATCTTTATTTACCAATTAATTTAATTTTAAATCAGTTTATAAACTTATGAATGGACCAAAAAGCAGTAACACCACCAACCAGTAATCAATTCTCTGAAGAGGCTATACTTACCAAGTAAGAAGAATAGCCTACCTGGGTACAGTTGCACAAGCAACTTGTACATAGATGCATCATATTTCTCAATGAACCAATTCTAGATTCCTCATTTGTCTTATTTTTAAACAGAGTGATACTTTCTCCTGCACATTGCATTAGAGACTGTTAAGAATAGAAGGAAAAATCCAAATTCCAGTTAAAATTATAGTTTAGCACTGCTTTTTAAAGATTCACTTAAGAGATAAAATTAAGTGTTTTTAGAAGTTATACATGGTCATAAAGTACAATTAAAATTTGTAAACAATCAAAAAATGGACAAATCTTATACCCTGTTCTTTGCAAAACATACCATTGACAGAGCACTACTGAGAGAGAAAAAAGTGTTTCATGCTTAGAGCCTACCTGACTGATAGCTTTAATCAAGGATTCTTTAGTATAACCGATCACAGGGAAAACTTTTAAAAATACAGATAAAAATCAGTATTTATGTGAAAGAGTTTAAATTTTAATGTGAGAGTATTTCATTTACTATATTTATTGTTGGCTTATAACATTTTCAAATATTAAGGACACATAGTATTTCTTCCCAGACTGCATAAATGAAAGAGAAAGTGTTAACCTATATAAAATGTAATATTTTCCAAACAAATATAGCCATTTTCCCAGGAATACATTTCATTCAAATTTATCCAAAACTTCATTAACATAAAATTATCCTACCTTGGCTTTCTGGAATAATTCTGACTTATATGCTTCCTCTTCGGCTATTACACCCACATAACAGTAGCAGCCAAGAACACCCACCAAAAGACTTGAACACCGGACAAGCGTTTCTGAATTTGTAATCTTAAAGTAAGCCACAAATAAAAATATACATATTTCACAAATAGTTTTGTACATTCTAGAATTACCTTTTGTAAGAACAAATTTTATGTACATATTAAGAAACAAAAGTTCAGTTAAGTGAGTTAAAAGGTGGCCTACATTGAACATCTCTAAAAACATCTAAGAGATCACTGTAGAGTTATGATAAATAGGATTCTCAAGAAAAACAGCCTAAGTATCTCCTTATGGCCAAGCAGGATATCTCCTCTTAAAGTGGCACAGTGTACTACAGACATAAGTGCTTAAATATTGAGGTAGGGAGGAAAGAAAAGAAAAAAAAAAAGACTGATAGGCTAATTAAATGTCTACAAGTCTTAGAAAGTGAGCAGAAATTACATTCATATAAAGAGACATTAAAATGATACTTTCAGCTTCAAAAGGACAAGTGCCTTGACTTATTCAGCTTTTTAGACTCCACAGACTAGCACAAGGCATTTTTGCTAATAGATACTATTTGTCCCTTCTAGGTTCTTCAGGTCATTTTTCCCAGATACTGAATTCACTTCTCTGAGTAGCTTGCAGGCTTTACTTTATTCAATAAATATTTTATCATTTACCATGTAATAAGGTACTGTGGAGGATACAAAGATTAATAAAAATATATGTGCCCCTTAAGGAGCATCTGGCATAATTTAAGAGATATTTGTGTATAAAACATATGTAAATATCCCTAGTACAAAAAAGATGCTAACTGCCATTTAAAATTTTGAAATATTAAGCATTATGAAAATTAAAAGATGAAAATTTATTATGGTTGAAATTATCTAAGAAAGACTTTAGCAAGTATTTTGACATGTAGATGATTTAAATACAAAGAAATAAGTAGAAAGATATTTCATGTTGAAAGAAATGAGAGTTTTGGCAAGAGAACAGCACACATGAAGAGAATTTGTGATTTTATGAGAATAAAGAAAATCATAGATGAGAAGTTCCTAGATGACCTCTAAAAAATGGGTAATTGCTAGTCCATTTATTATCTTTATTAATCACTCCTCCCTCTTCAGATGCCACCAAAATCTATTAGATCTGTTTAAATTGTGTCCTTTTCTGTTACTGTAACATCTCCCTCCTTTGTATTGAGAGGTTGTTTTCATCATGTAATCCCTACACTACAACCCTTACTATTCCCCACTAGCCTACACAAAGAATTCTTTTATATCTACTAGAATCCCCAGTACAAGGAAAGCACTCAAATTATTATTCTTTAGTTTTCCTATATTCATGCCAAGTTTTCCCTATTTATAGCCCTGTACTGCCATTTTGCTTTTAAAACCAAGCCTCTCACCACCCTTAGTGCCTTTCCTGCCCCCATTTCTCCTTCATAACAGTCTACCAAAGTTGAATCAAGCATAAGCTTTAGTTCTTTTTTTTAGCATCTCACCTCAGATGAGTAGTTATTTAGAAGCTGTTCTGATAATCCCAGAAGATAACGATCCAGTGATTCCCTGAGATTTTCGTGGACAGAAAAGCCAATACTGGATTGGTGCTTTTCTATAGCACATTCTTTCACATTGGTTAAAAAGTTCATCTTGTCAAAAGTTGTCTGAAGAAACAGTTCTTCTACTTCTGAGAATGAAGGTTCTTCATCTTTTTGGTGTTGTTCACTTCAAGAAAGTAAGAGCTTTAATATACAAACTACCTAATGCTTAACCTCCATGTATTAGCAATATATTATAAATGAAAACATTAACATAGCATCTACATCATTCAAAGACTGCGTATACAATTAATATTCTTTTAAGTGCTCCCCTAGGTTGGGCTGATACCTACTTATACCAAATTTCATTATTCAATAAATTTTAGTATAGATAGACAAAAGAAATACAAGTTACAATTGCAAAGGCAAATCCAGAAAGTATTTAAAAAGAAAACAACAGAGGAAATAAACACTGAGAATAACATTGTGTGAAAAAAGGTACCTTTTTTCACCTTCAATTTCTCCAAAAATGTAAGTTATTTTTTATTTTATACCCTCTTGAGGGAGATTAGGAATCTTCACCCAGTGAGTCATTTTTCGGTCATAGAAGTAAAACATAAGTCTCTTAAGTCAATCAAGTAAAATCAGGGTTTTAGACTTATTTTTGTTTTCAATTATCATTAGTTTTTAAATCTAACAAATAGTCAGATCTTACTTGATATATAAAAATGGGTCACATCTTTAAGAACTCATTTCACATAAACTTCATGTTCTTAATTTCCTGTAACAATTCAATTTTTTCCATTGGCACTTGTCATGTTATACTGTACAGTATTTAAAAAATAGTGACCTTGTATTACAGAAGATAGATTACAATTATTGAATTAAAAGCTTTTCCCTGGCTAACAGTTGTGACTTTTTCTTACCTGACCAATTTAGTTGATAATTATTAAGATACAGTTACCACCCTGCTAAAATTATCTTTGTAATTAAAGCTAATATCTTAAAATAACACAGACCATATTGGTAATAACATACCATTCTGGCACACTTTGGAAAAAATTCATTGCAGCTTTACAGTTTTTCATAGTGAGACTCACAAGAATTTTCTCCACTAAGAGATGAGGAAAATTGCTATAAAGACAAATAAAAAGATTCACTTAAAACACCAAAAGTCGATTAAAGAATGCTTTAAACTTTAACATCTATGTTTGGCTATAAATTTTGACCTCCAAAATTTGGATACTAAATTAAAATTACTTTCATCTGTACTGAATTTCTTAGTATCTGAAAGGAGAATTTAAAGATGACACACATTATGTTACTATTATTTCCAACATTACTTGGAAGCAGAATCATGTCTAATTTATTAAGATCATTTCTGAAATACATAAAAGGTTGTGAAATTAAAGCAAATGTACTAGGATCCAGAGATCTGTTTTCCAAACAGTTCCAATTACCATCTGTGAAAAGGTTAAGTGGGCAAGCTGCTCTCTTTTCCTAGTGCATTAAGTCCTATTTCATCTTCCTCTTGTTTCCTCACCCAATTATTATAATATTAGGTCATTAAATATAAAATGTCCGATTTCAAATCAAACGTTTAGTTTATTGTATCTCAAACAAGAAGCAGTACAAGTAATCAAAGTATGTGCCTAAACTATCAACACAATTTTGCCATCTTAATGGTAGCTTGTTTATGCCAGCACAGCAAAGAAGACTAGAGAGCAAGTGACCATGAAATTGTGAAAGGCCTTTTCCACAGCTTATTAAGAACTGAAGATTTTTTCTTGCAAGCAGTGTTCCAAAGCCTGGAAGAAGTGCTAATCTGTTGGTGCAAGATCTGGTGAATACTGTGGATGACAGAGGTTCCAAATAGAGCTTCTGTAGTTTGAGCAGCATTGTTTTTTGTGACATGTGGTCTTGCAAGAAGATTCACCTGTCTCTACTGACCAACCTCAGCTGCTTAATCGCAAGCATCCTCATCATTTCAGCCAATTGACTGCAGTAGACATTTGCTGTAAACGACTGGCCAGGTTTCATGAAGCTGTAGTGGATAATACCAGCACTGGACCACCAAATAGACACCATTAGCTTTCTTTGATGAATATTCATTCAGTTTTGGAATGTGTTTCGGCACTTCATCTTTATCCAATCATTGTGCCAAATGCTTGCAATTGTCAAAAAGAATCCATTTTTCATCAGACATAACAATATGGTGTAGATATGGTTTGCCTTTGTGTCATGACACAAAAGAAAGGCAAGCTTTGAGACAATTTCTGAAGCTTGTTTAATTCATGTGGTACCCATCTATCCAGCTTCTTTACCTTGCCCATTTGTTTCCAATGGTCCAATATTGTTGAAACAGTAATATCAAGCCTTGCTGCTAATTCATGCATAGATTGAGATGGATTCGCTTCCAATGTAGCTTTCAGCTCATCATTATCCACCTTGGTCTCAGGTCACCCACATGACTCATTTTCAAGATTAAAATCACCAGAATGAAACTTCTCCAACCATCCACACACTTGCGTTTTAGTCACATCCCTCCCAAACACTTTGCTGAAATTTCCAGCTGTCTGCACTGCATTGATTCCACGACAGACTCATATTAAAAAATAACACAAATTTTGGACTTATCCATGGTTTCACAAAAATTGCTCTAAAAAAAAATTGGAAAGATAATCACAAGCCAGAACATGCGTTTCAAAGAATGCGGATGTACCTTCACAATAAAAAAAAAACAAGAAGTGTCAAAGTGAAATGTCAGAGATATCAACTGTCAAACCTAGTACTTAAGAAAATCAGACATTCCATACCTAATAACAAAAATAACATATTTCACCCAGAAGATACTCTCATTATGTTAAGGATCGAGGATCCACTTGAGTCAGATATATGGATCTATTTACATTAGGTCACAAAGTAACACAGAAATGCTCAAATAATTACATACATGTGCTTAATGCACACCCCCCATATTCTCACAGTGAGACAACCTTTTATTAAATATTTATTTCAGAAATGATCAAGGCACAAAGACACAGAACACTATAAAAACAAAGGGAATGTTTAATATTTAGGGCTAGCTCTGTTTAATATTTAGGGCTAGCTCTGCAAAATCCTGCATTATCACTATAAAATAAAACCATCTGGTAACAAATAAGTGGAAGGAGCCTTATAAAACAAAACAAAAAATCAGCAGAATGCTAATGAACTGAAATTACCTGTGAAGAATTGGAGGCAGTTTTGCACTATCTTCTAAGTCATTCTCTAACTGATAGAATAAGAGCCATTTCATAATCGATTCCTTTAAAGAAAAACTTCTATTTACTTCACATATATTTTGCTCTATTCCCATTTTTACTGTTTCTGGAACTACACTGATGGTCAGTGCCAAAGTCAAACAGCGTACTGCAGGACTATAACAAAACAAAAGACAATTGTTAAAACTAAGCTCTTTGAGGGAGAGAGATCTTGTCTATCTTATTTGCCACTGTACCTCCAATGCTCAGGACAGTGCCAGGCACATACATTTTGTCAACTTTTGTTGACTAAATGAACACAAAAATTGTCACATGGTCTGATGACATTAGAAAAGATTCTTGATTAAAAACTCTCTCTTAAAATAACAGCAAGCAGTATATCAAAAAAGTGAGGTTTATGAATATTGAACAAATTATAAGTTATAAACAGAAGAAATTTAAAATCAATAATTCTCTAAAGAAATTCTTTTGGGTACAAATACATAGTCAAATAAGAAATAAGACCTGATGTTCAATAGATCCGTAGGATGACTAATAGTAAATAATCTATTATACATTTCAAAACACCTAGAAGAATTCAAATGCTTCTAACATAAACAAAAGGTAAATATTTAAGGTGATGGATATCCCAAATACCCTGTGATTATATGAGTGTATGAAATTATCACATGAACCCTGAAAATATGTACATCTATTACACATCAATAAAAAAAATTGTAATTATAAAAAAGATATTCCTTAAAATCAGCTTTTAGTAATCTCTCCCCATTTGAAATGAAATTCACATTTATTTATGCATTTATTAAGTCTTCCTGACCAAACAACAAAAGCATCTGAAATAGAATTTAACTTTTCTTTAATTGAAGTAACAAACTCTGAGAATGATCAGGAATGTGTATGTATGTGTGTTTGTGTGTGTGTATCTGTAAAATCTGATACAATTCATATTAAATCAAACTTACCATGAAGGTCTGCAAGCTGACCCAGTAAATAACTTCCAGAAGTCTTTGTCAACCTCAACTAAACCACCTTGAATTATGGCTCCAAGTAAGCCAAAGGTTTCAGCTTGTATTTGTTCAGAACTTAAACCACGTAAGGTAATTGACCAAATTTTATTCCAGAGTTTCGATAAATCTGACTTTTGTGAGCTTTCTAGGTCTGATTTCTTGCCTTGACACAATGCAACTTCCATAAGGCATCGTAGTACATATGGTGTGCGTTCCCCACGTCGCTGTTGAGGTAGAAGCTGGTACAGTATCATCAGTAATGGAGATAGCTCACAGTTAGGTAAACTCACAGGATACTTTGATATTAATTGAGCTGTAATCTGTAGCCTAAAAGAAAAAAAAAGAGGATAATTTGAAATTATTCAATCCCATTAATAAACTAAGAAAATAAATATTTATATAGGGTACCCTTTTAATATCCTACTTAGAGTATCACCATAATAATTTTCCATGCTACTCTCAAAATAAATTAGCTCTTAATATTTATTAGGTCCTACGTTCTAAAGTGCCAGGAAGACTGACGTTTTAGCTAGCTGGGTAAGTTGCTATATTTCCCTTAAATAAAAATTTGAAAGGATACTAAATTAGCAATATTCTACTTCTGAATTATCTTGCCCATCTTTGTTCTTTAATCACCAAAATTATTCCCCTAAAACAAGAAAACAAAGAAACCCCAAAAATCTGTTTTTCCTTGACATTAATTCAGTTAATTCAATAAATGTTTGCTGTGAATTCCCTAGAATATGTGCTACTTAAGAATGGGAACATTACCGCTCTTCCTCTTCCCCTCAAGCGGCCTGAGGTGATCTGTGAAAATGGTTCGCTATTCACTTGACCCAGAAAACCCCACAAAATCATGCAAGTCAAGAGGTTCAAATCTTCGTGTTCACTTCAAGAACACTCGTGAAACTGCCCAGGCCATCAAGGGTATGCATATACGAAAAGCCACCAAGTATCTGAAAGATGTCACTTTAAAGAAACAATGTGTACCATTCCAACGTAGGTACAATGGTGGAGTTGGTAGGTGTGCCCAGGCCAAACAGTGGGGCTGGACGCAGGGTCAGTGGCCCAAAAAGAGTGCTGAATTTTTGC
Source organism: Lemur catta (assembly GCF_020740605.2). Classification (NCBI taxonomy): domain Eukaryota; kingdom Metazoa; phylum Chordata; class Mammalia; order Primates; family Lemuridae; genus Lemur; species Lemur catta. The sequence continues at coordinate 30,459,195 of NC_059134.1, forward strand.
TGCACATGCTTAAAAATGCAGAGAGTAATGCTGAACTTAAAGGTTTGGATGTAGATTCTCTGGTCATTGAGCATATCCAGGTGAACAAAGCACCCAAGATGCGTCGCTGAACTTATAGAGCTCATGGTCGGATTAATCCATACATGAGCTCCCCCTGCCACATCGAGATGATCCTCACTGAAAAGGAACAAACTGTTCCAAAACCAGAAGAGGAGGTTCCACAGAAGAAAACGATATCCCAGAAGAAACTGAAGAAACAAAAACTTATGGCACGGGAATAGATGCAACATAAAATAAATGCAAATAACAGTAAAAAAAAAAAAAAGAATGGGAACATTATGTTATTCATCTCTGTATCCCTAATGCTTGGCACACAGCAAGTGTTCAATAAATAAATTGACAAATTAAAGATTCTGAAATACGCACCCTCAATGATATAAACATGAACTTAAGTAATAGGTACCTAAATCAATAAGCTTTTTCCCCATGAGTCATTTATATTTAAATATTTCACCAACATGATAAAAATCAAAAGAGCATTGATCACAAGTTTGACTATAAACTCTAAATTTCTAACTGTCCTTAGGCAAGTTGCTTAACCTTTCTGAGTTCCCGTTTTTTTAGTAAAGCAAATAGGCTGAACTGGATAAATTCTAAACATTCTTACCAGACCTAACATTTTGTGCTTCCACAGAATTCCATAATTTATTTTATTTAAATATTTGTGAATGCTATATAAGAATAAAGATGATAGAAAAAATAACCTTTTATCATGGTCAAAATTATTTTGTGATTTCTGAAGGCTATCTTTAATTTCTTCCTAATCTAATTCTGTTAGGTGTTACGCATACTAAAATCCCATGTTGAGCCACACAACTCAGTGAATTCCATGAGGCAGATACCACTGTTTGCCTACCAGACAGCCATTCTCCCTTCTTATTTGCTAGACAATATGATTGGGAAAGGTGGGCCTGCACCTGATCCCAGCAAATGTACCATTAATGACTGATCTCAACATATCATGGCAATCATATTTCCCTTTGCTAGTATAATTGACTTGGGAGTAGAAAAATGACTTAGTTCTGGCCAATGAAATGAAAGAATTCTACTGAAAGTTTTCTGAGAAAAATTAAACGAGACTAAAATGACAGTGAATGAGAAAAACATAACATTTTACCAAGGCACAAGATCAAAATCACTCTGTGACTTCTGAAGATGATCTTTTATTACTTCCCAGCCTAGTTCTATTTTCCTCCTTTTGCAAGGTGCAATGTAATCACTAGATTCTCTTTGCGTAATGATATATGACTGAGAAATCTCCAAGGATTTGGTGTCTTCATTAAAAACCTATAAAATAAAAATAAAACCACTTTCTTCATTGCTAACTGTCCTCTAATAGTTCGTTAGGAAAATAAATATTCCTTCTCAAATGAAGATACAGGGAACACATAAAGTAAGAGTAATAAATTATAGAAACGTATGACGATATAGTAAGACATAAACATTTTGCATGACAGTTGGCAGTAATGGCACTCTCAGTAAGCAGATATTATCAAGTGATATATTAGTTTTATTTAGTGAGAATATTTACTAAAAGCACCAAGAAATCTAAAAGTAAAACAAAAGCCTGTATTTTCAAAGGCATTAAATTTTTAAATTTACCATTAAGGAAATATTTGACAACATGAAATTACTACCTAGGATGTTAACCAAATTTCTGGGGGAAAAAGTTTTACTTAAGAAACATTAGGCCATAAAGCTGCTGAAGGAGTAAGCAAAATTACATAGTATATCCATATAACTGAACATTATTTAGGCATAAAAAGAAATGAAATGCTGATTCATGGTACAACATGAATGAATCTTAAAAACATTATGCTAAGTAAAAGAAGCCAGACACAAAAGACTACATATTGTATGATTCTCTTTAAATGAAATGTCCAAAATAAGCAAATCCATAGAGGCTAAAAGTAGATCAGTGGCTGGTTGCCAGGAGCTAAGAGAAATAGTGAATTGGGACTGAATGCTAAGTAGGTATAAGGTGTCTTTAGGGTGATGAAAATGTCCTGGAATTAGTGGTGGTGACTGCATAACATAGTAAAAATACTAAAAACCACTGAATTGTACACTGTAATTTTCTTTTCTTTTTCTTTCTTTCTTTCTTTTTTTTTTAGAGACAGGGCCTCACTGTGTTGCTTAGGCTGGAGTGCAGTGGTGCAATCACACTTCACTGCAGCCTCGACCTCCTGGGCTCCAGCAATCCTCCTGACTCAGCCACCCGAATAGCTGGCAGTACAGGCATGTGCCACCACAGCCGGCTAATTTTTTTCATTATTTTTTGTAGAGAAAGTGTCTCGCTATGTTGCCCAGGCTCGTCTCGAACTCCTGGTCTCAAGCAATCCTCCCACCCTGGCCTCCCAAAGCACCGGGATTACAGGTGTGAGCCACCACGCTTGGCCTGAATTGTACACTTCAAAACAGTGAATTTTACGCTGGATTTTATGTGAATTCTGGATCAATTAAAAAATTTTATGTGAATTCTGGATCAATTAAAAAAAAAAAGACACATTAGGGTTAGGGTCTCCTTATTTCCTATAGACAATCTTTTAAGAATGTGAAAGTTCATTATTAGTTTTTACTAAGTCCATACCTGTAGAAGCATTACCTAAGTTAAAAGGGTAATTCCAAATATTTTTGATATTTAATATTTTGAAAGGAATAGTTACATGTACCAAATAATTTTATAGGCTTTTTATGAGAATACAGGTTCCAAAAGCCCAGTAAAAGAAAAACTAACAGGAAATTTTGTAATGTAACATGAACTACTATACCTGGTGACAAATATCAGCCATCAATTCAATCAAATTTTCTTTGACAGCAATATTACGAGATCCTGAAGAATATTTTCCTCTACTTCCTATATGACTTATCTCGTTCACTAGCAGATCATATAAGTTATATAAAATACTTTGCCATTTTGTCGATCCATAAGCACCTGTAATCCAAAAAATTAAAATAAGATGTATATATATACTCTGCCAACTCCCACAAAATTATTCAGCTGTCAAGGTGCACTGACATTAGAAGACATCTGATCCAATCTTCTATTCAGTATTAATGCCTCTTCTGACAACATCCTTGACGAACTCTACTCCATAAGTGTCCATTTTACATTTAGATAACTGTGTTTGCTATAAATTTCTTCTATATTCTGACCTAAAATCTACCTTTCTCTAGTTTATTCTCTCCCTGAGGCAAATACAATTATTAATATATGTTTCCTCTTTCACATGAGAACCAAGTTCTCCTTATGTCTTTTCCTTGTCTAGAAAAAAACATTACCAGTTCCCTCAACTAGTGTACAAATGACACGTTATAGACTTTTCACCATCCCAGTCATTTTTCCCAAGATACACTCCAGTCAACTCTTAAAATGCTGACTCTACAAAATCTGGTGAACATAATACTCCAACTGTGGTCAGACTAGTATGGGGAGCAATAGAGCTATTAAATCCCACAAACAAGGTACCATAAAATTCATTAATGTAACCTCAAACCACATTAGCTTTTCTCGCAGCCTCATCATCCTGTCAATTTTCAATTCGTCCTACATATGCAGTTAACTGAAACCCTAAACATGTTATACCACCTCCTAATAAGCCTGGTCTTTATGCTAGTGAGAGAAGCTAGGTGAAAGATGAAAAACTATGAAAAGCCACCATTCTTTGACTTACGGTGGTTTCATGGGCTATACCACATGTATCTATAACATACCAGAAGACCCCATGAAAAACATACATAGCTACTTTTCATAAAAAGTGGCTATAGGTTGGGCATGGTGGCTCATGCCTATAATCCCAGCATTTTGGAAAGCCAAAGAAGGAGGATCACTTGAGGCCAGGAGCTCAATACCAGCTTGTGCAACACTGTGAAACCACCGTCTCTACAAAAAATTTTAAAAAATTAAAAATATAAAAAAGTGGCTACAACAGTGTTCCTCCATTTTAGCCACTATTACTCAATGTGGTATGCTGTCTTAATAAGGTCATTATGATGAATTGGTCTACAGGCTAGTACAAGCTCAAAGGCAATCCAAAGACTGAGCATGTGGGAGCTCTTTAAGGTCCAGTTTCACCTAATAAAGTTCATATCTACTAATAAGAACTACGCCATCCAAGCAATACTGTCTTGGTGAAAGACAAGTATAAAGGAACCAAGGAGGACAGGTGATTCATTTCTGGTTTTCCCAGCAAACAGAGGCCTGGAGTAACTATGATATTTAAGGCACCAATTTCCCTTTCTACCTCACATTCCTAGAAGTTATATATGTACCTTCCTTGGGAACTGAATCTGATTGTTTTCAGTCCAATTGATCTACTTTATCTTCTAATAAAAGCACTATGTGCATAATCATGATCCCACTTTCTCTCAATTCTTTTGCCCTATAGTTTGTGTCAGACCACTTAGTACCTACGTATAATCAGCTGCGGGAAGGGACAGTATCCCATATTTGTTTGTATTTCCCATAATCCCTAACACTATGTTGAACAAATAGAAAGGCAAGATAGAATTTGCTACTAATTCTTCAAATTCTAAAAACTATATTAGAAACATTCTCATAACTATTAACATTATCAAGCAGAGGAATCCAGAGGAAGGTCACATTCTCCCACAGAGTACTGATTTCATTCTTAAGTGTCTATGTTTTAAGGAAGAAGCAAATTTAAAACTGTAAAAACTTCCTTCATACCTTTTTCTTGGGTTTTGGCTCCTTTTGGATGATGGATATAAATTTGCAGTTGAAATAATTCAATAATTACTTCTTTTAAGGAATCATTAAGTCTATGCTGAGTCCAAATATAAAGCAAGGTAGGAAGAATTTCATCTCCTAATTCACACAATCGAATTCGAAAGTTGACAGCCAAAGTCTTGAGGAAGATAATAAGGGCTGCTAAGATATGATTTAGACCTGCAAAGCTCTTTTCTTGTCTGTGACAGAAAACAAATCAACTCAATTTGACATAACCAGGGGAACAAACTGCACAAATTAAAGACAGTTATGAAGCTGCATGCTGAAAGAAAAAAAAATCTAATTTTCAAACAATAGCCTTAATTTCAAAAGTATTCATTAAAAAAAATCACAGCAGTACTACATAGCAATAAAAAATTAGTTCTTATTTGATAAGAGACCACTCCTGCTAGCTCTCCCTGCTGCTGAAACATTGTCTAAAAATAAACAACACTGATTTGTAATATTTACCATTTTAAAATGTTTCACATTATAAATTGGGTAATACCACACAAATATACAAATACTTCCAGAATATACTCCTATTTTATTCTCATCATATAACATTCATCCTCAAAATCAGGAAAATGAAACTACTTAGAGAACATTTAATTTTCCTTGTCATTAGAATAGCAGGACAGATCTCCCAATTAAGAACATCATGTAGTGTTCTGCATATTGGACATTCAGGAAGTTTGGACCTGACTGTCTCTTAAGGAATCCACTAGTTCCATTATTATTTAGTTATTGAATCTAAAACATGGTCTTGCAAGAAGATCAAATTAATTTCAACACAAAACAAAACAAAGAGATTAGATTACCTTGCACACTGAATAGCCTTGGGGAAAAAATCCAAAAATTTGGAATTTAATCCATCAGTTTGCGAACAGCATCCTTTGGTCACAGCATGAATTATTCTAGCCACTAAAACTCTATTGACGTCTTGTGAAGGTTTGAGATACAGCTTGAAGTACACAGAGAACAATTCTAAAAAAAAAAAAAAAACTTAAAACTTATTATTCGCTACGATTTTTTTAAAAAAATCAAAGCATATTAAGTTAAATGTCACAATTCAACTTAAATATTCATAATCCTGTATAGAAAAAAATTTAAAATTACGCTAACTTATATTTAACACAGAAAAAGCACTCCATCAATATTTAATTTTATATGAAATGCCTTTAAGATAGGAACTATAGGCAATAAAGTGTGAGAGCACCAGTTTAAGAGCCAGACCTCAGATAAGCTACTTAACATCTCTAAGCCTATGTTCCTTCATCTAGGCCTACCAAAGCACTTGAGAAAGTGCACGCTCCACAGTTTTTGTTTTTTTATTAATGATATTTGATTAATTATGTGCACTAAATGTGTCAGAAACTATAAAGAGTGTGCGATTTTACTCTACTCCTAACCTCACAAATCAGCATGACAGTTTCATGGCTGTAGGCAGAAGTCGTAAGATTCCTGATCAGAGAAAAAGGACAATTTATTTCCCATAGCAATGATAGTAGTCAGAGTACCTTCATTTTTGCATCTGTTTCCCAATCTCAAGGGCAACATAAAGAGGGACACTTGACACAGTGCCAACAGTGAGCTGTGTTATAATAGAAAAACCCCAAGCTTTCTATAATGAATGGGCTGCAAGTAAACCTTTTGTTCTAGAGGAAGCCATCATCTCTATCTTCCAAGGGTGTCTGCTATACAAACATCTTTGAAAAAGTAACCTGAAAAAAAAAAGTAATCAGCGTCTCTGCTTGCAATATGTGCAGAAATACAAAATACATTGAGAATTATCGCCCTATACAATGAAAAGCAAAGTTCCTAATGCATGGCTTTCTTCTCAGTAAGAGATAGAGAGTCCTCAGTAAAGTGGGTAAGAATAACATCTATGGGTATGTTCCTTTGCAACTGTAAATGTCACATGATTCTGCAAAAATGGATAGTTTAAAAATCAGAGATATTAAACACAAAAGAGTAAGAACAATAGAAATACCTCAAATATTACATACTAAGGAAAATAATTCTTTAAATGATTTCTATCATACTGTTTGATGTTATTTGCAGAACTCTACACCAGTGCTTTCCAAGGTGTTTTCACTGCATAGAATAGAGAATCATAAAAATATATGAGTTAATATACACAAACTAAGAGAATAGAAAAGAGGAGAGGATATCTTTATCATTTCCTTCTTCTTATTGGCAGGGAGACAGAGGCGAAACAGAAAAAGCCAATAATATAAGTAATTGTCTCTGATTAAAGCACAGAATCCAGGGCTTTATGTTAGTTGAGCTAAAATGATCCAAATTCTCCTAGAATCCTATATACTCCACTAGCAGGTGGTAAGAAGGCTGGTTTAAGACATTCAAAAAAAGAGTCCAGCTTCTTCAAAAAGGCTGCAGTGCATTCCTCCAGATCACTTCACTTCCTCCATGAATTCAACAACAAAAAAGCTCAAAATGCAGATTGTAAAACAATATGGTACGAAAAAGGAGTTCTTGGAGTTGAGAAAATAAAATTAAAGCTCAAATAACATTAAATGTAGATTCCTCGGGACTTTATACATAGACAATCACGTTACATGCAAAAAGGAATTTATTTCTTCCCTTCTAATCTATAAGCCTTTTATTTCTTTTTCTTGCCTAACTGCCCTGGCTAGAACCTCCAGTACAATATTGAAAAGGAGTGGTGAGAGTAGACAGACATCCTTACCTGGTTCCCAATTTGTCTTATGAAAGGTTTTGAATTATGGATTCGATTTCTTTAATAGTTATAACACTAAATTACCTATTTCATATTGGGTAAAAGTTTTGATAGTGCATGGTTTTGAGAAATTTGTCCATTTAAATTAATGTGCAGAGTTGTTCCTAGTGGTTCCTTATTATCCTTTTAATACCAACATGATCTACAATTATATCCCATTTCATTTCTTTTTTTTTTTTTTTTTGAGACAGAGTCTTGCTCTGTTGCCCAGGCTAGAGTGAGTGCCATGGCGTCAGCCTAGCTCACAGCAACCTCAAACTCCTGGGCTTAAGCAATCCTTCTGCCTCAGCCTCCCCAGTAGCTGGGACTACAGGCATGTGCCACCATGCCCGGCTAATTTTTTTTTTTCCATATGTATTTTTAGCTGTCCAAATCATTTCTTTCTATTTTTAGTAGAGACGGGGTCTTGCTCTTGCTCAGGCTGGTCTCGAACTCCTGACCTAGAGCAATCCACCAGCCTCAGCCTCCCAGAGTGCTAGAATTACAGGTGTGAGCCACCGCGCCCGGTCCCATTTCATTTCTATTATCAGTAATTCTCTTCCCTATTTTTTTTTAAAAGATGGGGGGCCGGGCGTGGTGGCTCATGCCTGCAATCCTAGCCCTCTGGGAGGCCGAAGCAGGTGGATTGCTCGGGGTCAGGAGTTCGAGACCAGCCTGAGTGAGACCCTGTCTCTACTAAAAATAGAAAGAAATTATCTGGCCAATTAAAAATATATATAGAAAAAAATTAGCTGGGCATGGTGGTGCATGCCTGTAGTCCCAGCTACTTGGGAGGTTCAGGCAGTAGGATTGCTTAAGCCCAGGAGTTTGAGGTTGCTGTAAGCTAGGCTGACGCCACGGCACTCACTCTAGCCCGGGCAACAAAGTGACACTCTGTCTCAAAAAAAAAAAAACACAAAAAGATGGGGGTCAGGGCCGGGCATGGTGACTCATGCCTGTAATCCTAGCACTCTGGGAGGCCGAGGCAGGTGGATCATTTGAACTCAGGAGTTTGAGACCAGCCTGAGCAAGAGCGAGACCCTGTCTCTACTAAAAATAGAAAGAAATTATATGGAAATCTAAAAATATACATGGAAAAAAATTAGCCGGGCATGGTGGCGCATGCCTGTAGTCCCAGCTGCTTGGGAGGCTAAGGCAGGAGGATCACTTGAGCCCAGGAGTTTGAGGTTGCTGTGATCTAGGCTAACGCCACGGCACTCTAGCCTGGGCAACAAAGTGAGACTCTGTCTCAGAAAAAAAAAAAGACAAAAGCTGATTATAAGAAGTAACAGTAGTTTGTTTAGAAATAAAAAGAGCATTTCAGAGAACATGCTAGATGATAGAATCTAGGACACTAAGGGAAGGAGTATCTTTGTTTCAGTGACAGCCATGGTTATAAGTGATAATCTAAAATGTCCAAATATTCTAAATATGACTAGCCATACTAGGGAAAGATCTGGCTGAGTATCTTAGCTATCACTAGCCTATTCTCTGAAGCCTGCCACTAGGCTTATTGAGGGCCCTGTTTCAGACACTGCCTGCCTTGTGTTTAGAGCAAGACCAAAGGCTCTAAATGACTCCTAAGAAATCAGTGCAACAGCTGAGAAGACTGCTATTCATGTAGAAACAGCAGAGTATAATGTAGGAGTGAGGGTACCACTTAGTTTGTGGTTTTATGGTTTCCATATATATATATCTCATTCTGAAATGATAAATTGGCTACAAAGAATATATATAAATGTCTTTTAATGTAGTTAGCAAAATTTAGCCTAAACACTTTTCAATGAAAAAGAGGAGTTTTTTAATTTTTAGAGCTGGTGCATTATAAAAGACTCTGAAATCTGGCTTATAGTCACCATGTTTATACCAAATCTCACTTCGATCCATTCTCAGACCTAAAATTGGTCCACATTTGAAATCAATAAACTGAAATATTTCAGTCCCTGACCATAACTTCCTTCCTTCCTTTGTGGTCTCTCAGAACCTCTCACCTACAAACTAGCAATAACACCAGATTCCTCCCTAGCACCCATTTTAAATAACTAGTCAGTCACTGGGTCTTGCATATTCTATTCTATTCTAATACATTTTATTTCCATTACCTTACCAGTAACCTGCTACTTGCCTAGTCTAATGGACACTATTGTGTCTTATCCTTTCTACACTCCTTAAAATGTTCAGCACACCCCTTCAAACCTAAAACTCTCTTGCTTTCACTTTAATGATACTTTTCTCTTCTTGGTTTTCTCCTTTCTACTTTAATCATGGTTGAGTTTAGGTGTTACTGTTCCGTGTACCTATTGTACCCAAACATATCTATATCATATTGCATTATAATTTCTGGTTTAGTTTTTTTTCTGCCACTGTCAACTCAAGGACAGGGATGGCATCTTTCACGCTATAATTTTAGTTTCAATGGTAGCACCTAATACGTTATTAGTGACTTAATTCAGGACATACACATGTAATAAATGAAAATTAAGGGCTGGATTTTGTAACCATATAATTTTACTAAAGTACTGTTAAACTGTGAGGTCATATGGGGGATACAGATAGACTGAGTGGTTTTTTTTGGTGAAATTTCATCTCACAAGGAAAAATTCAAACAACAACCGTCAAAACATACCTAGCCACTGTTGCTGAGATATTTCACACCAGTATTTTCTCACAGAAAGAATGTCTTTGAGCAGTATGTTGCTATAATCAGCTCCATAAATGGCACCATTAGATGAATCTTTCACTGTATCCATGATATAAATCAAGAGTTCTTGGCATTTTAGCCTAGGTGCTCCTGTTTAGAAATAAAGTAAACAAACAAACAAGTACATATAAATTTTAACAAAAATAAATTAAAGACACTTGGAATAGCAACTATTTAAAGAATTCCATTTGGGAAGTAACTATTAACTATCCTTCTTCTCACAGAGCAAAGGTTGGTAAACTATGGCCCCAAAACAAAATTCAGCTAGTTGCCTATTTTTGTAAATAAAGTTTTACTGGAACTCAGTCATGTCCATTCATTTACTTATCGTCTATGGTTGCTTTTGTGCTAAAACAGCACAGTTGTGCAATTGAAACATAGACAACTGTATGACACATAAAGTCAAAAATATTTATTATTTGGCCCCTTTACAGAAGAAGTTTGCCAATCTCTATAGGGATACACAGCAAAAACAATCATTCTTTAAAAAGTCATATCCTTAATAATTCACAATTTCTGGCACTACACCAAAAAAGATCCAAAGTTTCTTGGCAATCTCTATGAAGAATGAATTTATTAGAATAACTACAAAGAGAATATTTATCCTGAAAAGCAAAATTACTTCCAAGTCCTATAATAGCACTTATGGCATACAAGTATGTAATGCTATAATTTTAACAGTATATTATTTATTTGAGATTATAAAAATTCAGCATTGATACACATATATTTTGAAGGTAACAAAATTACATTTTAAAATAATCATTATTTCCAGCATATCATATTGATATCACAGCTGAAATGTTATTACATTTCAGTACTGACTTAATCTTCAAATTGAATGTAAAATCCTTATTGGTTTTTTTTCTAACATATTTATTGTTATAAGCTATGAGCAGAATACAACTCATTATGTAAATCGCAATATATTATAGATTAAGATTTTCTATAAAATATCTAGGAATATATTTAACTAAAGAGGTAAAGGACCTCTATAAAGAGAACTATGAAACGCTAAGGAAGGAAATTGCAGAACACGTAAATAAGTGGAAATCCATACCATGCTCATGGATTGGAAGAATTAACATCGTTAAAAATGTCTATACTACCCAAAGTAATCTATAGATTCAATGCAATTCCTATTAAATTACCAACATCATTTTTCACAGATTTAGAAAAAATAATTATACACTTTGTATGGAATCAGAGAAGATCCCGTATAGCAAAAGCAATCTTAAGCAATAAAAACAAAATAGGAGGTATTGATTTGCCAGACTTCAAACTATACTACAAAGCTGTGGTTCTTAAAACTGCTTGGTATTGGCACAAGGGCAGGGACACAGACCAGTGGAACAGAACAGAAAACCCAAATATAAAACCATCCTCATATAACCATCTAATCTTTGACAAAATAGACAAAAACATACTCTGGGGACAAGAGTCCCTATTCAATAAATGGTGCTGGGAAAACTGGATAGCCACATGTAGAAGACTGAAACAGGACCCACAGATTTCACCTCTCACAAAAATCAAATCACGGTGGATAACAGATTTAAACCTTAAATGGGAAACGATTAGAATTCTAGAAGAAAATGTAGGAAAGACTCTCACAGACATTGGTCTAGGCAAAGAATTTATGAAGAAAACCCCTAAGGCAATCGCAGCAACAACAAAAATAAACGAATGGGACCTGATTAAATTAAAAAGCTTCTGCACAGCCAAAGAAACAGTCACGAAAATAAACAGACAGCCTACAGAATGGGAAAAAATTTTCGCATACTACACATCAGATAAAAGACTGATAACAAGAATCTATTTAGAACTCAGGAAAATCGGCAAGAAAAAATCAAACAATCCTATCAAAAAATGGGCAAAGGACATGAATAGAAATTTTTCAAAAGAAGACATAAGAATGGCCAAAAAACGTATCAAAAAATGCTCAACATCCCTAATCATCAGGGAAATGCAAATCAAAACCACAATGAGATACCACTTAACTCTGGTGAGAATGGCCTTTATCAAAAAATCCCAAAACAACACATGTTGGTGTGGATACGGAGAGACAGGAACACTCATACACTGCTGGTGGGAATGCAAACTAGTGCAACCCCTATGGAAAGCAATACGGAGATACCTTAAACAGATTCAAGCAGACCTACCATTTGATCCAGCAATCCCATTATTGGGCATATACCCAGAAGAACAAAAGTCATTCTTTAACAAAGACACCTGTACCCGAATGTTTATAGCAGCACAATTCACAATCGCAAAGATGTGGAAACAACCCAAGTGCCCATCAATCCACGAATGGATTAGTAAACTGTGGTATATGTATACCATGGAGTACTACTCAGCTATAAGAAATAACGATGATATGACATCTCTTTGGTTCTCCTGGAGACAGCTGGAACCCATTATACTAAGTGAAGTATCCAAAGAATGGAAAAACAAGCATCACATGTACTCACCAGAAAACTGGTTTCCCTGATCATCACCTAAATGTACATCGGGGAAGGATACCAATTGGATATCAGACTGGGATGGGGGGTGGGGGGAGGGGATGGGTGTATGCCTACATGACGAATGCGTTGCACACCCTCTGGGGAATGGTCATGCTTGAAGGTGCAGACCCGGGGAGGTGGGGGGGGGGGGTAGGGGATGGAGGTATGACTACATGATGAGTGCCAGGCGCACTGTCTGGAGAATGAGAACGGACGCGCTTGGGACTCTGACTCGGGGGGATGGGCAGGACATGGACAATGTATATGACCTAAACTTATGTACCCCGATGATGAGCTGAAATTAAAAAAAAAAAAAAAAAGATTTTCTTATGATGAGACTAGTTATACTCAGAAGTACCAGACAATGGCAAATAAATATAGACTGATATAACTACAGAATCATTTTTTACCCCAGGCTTATTTCATAATTTTAGGCATCTGGCCAGTGATGAAATATACAACTATACACAAATAACAATATACAAACATGATCTTCTTTTATAACACCCTGTTACATCTCTCTCTTACAGTCCTTATAACATTTTCTCTATAATGTCCATTGTATTATTAGATCCTTAAGGAAAGGAATTAATTTCTATATCCTCACAGAAAGCCCAGTGACTGCCCAGATAGTAAATGTTCCATTAAAATTTGTTAAGTAACTACATAAATCAATACAAAGACAAAAACATATTTTTCTATGTCCTTTTTCCCAATATATTTCTTTCCTCTGCCAAATTTGAGAAGTGTTTCAAGAATTATGCTGACATTTTTCTTTCTAAAAAAATTTGTTTTAAAAGAACAGCCAGGTTGCCTGAAGAGACTTTAACGAACCTCAGAGATGGACCTTAACATTTTTCACAACTAGGTTTTACATTCTCTAGGCTTTGTCTATGCTCTATGCAAAAGCAGACAAATGCTAACATAAAGGAATGAACAATATTTTCTTACTTGTTCCTTCCCAGCCTCTACCTTTCATCTCTTTTTTTCCTAATCTGTTTCTTTCATACCTTGGATATCAATGCTAAGCAAGTCTGGCAAAGTCTGGATGTGCGTGTAAATTCCCATCAACCCTCCAACCTTTTGAAAAAAACAAGTGAAGAAGTGAGATGAGGCAACAGTAACTTGCCATGAGATTAAAGAGGTTTAAGTTACAAAGTCAAACTTGAAAGAAAAGGAAGCCTTAAATAAAAACACCACTTTTCAACTATTCAAATGATCTTTCATTGATAATTTTATTTACCCTTTCTTGTAAGCCAACATACTGATACATTTTCAAATGTAATCTCTATTATTAATTTTGCAATTTTTTTCAACTGCAAGGCAAAATTACCACAGAAGCTGCAAGCTTTTCTTTTTTTTTCTTTTTTTGGTTTCTTTCTTTTTTATTTTTTTGAGACAAAGTCTCACTCTGTTGCCCTGGCTAGAGTGCCAGGCGTCAGCCTAGCTCATAGCAACCTCAAACTCCTGGGTTCAAGTGATCCTCCTGCCCCAGCCTCCCGAGTAGCTGGGACTACAGGCATGTGCCACCATGCCCGGCTAATTTTTTCTATATATATTTTTAGCTGTCCATATAATTTCTTTCTACTTTTAGTAGAGATGGGGTCTTGCTCTTGCTCAGGCTGGTCTCAAACTCCTGAGCTCAAAGGATCCACCCGCCTCGGCCTCCCAGAGTGCTAGGATTACAGGCATGAGCCACCGCACCCAGCCTGCAAGCTTTTCTGATGGGCTACAAAACTGGCATGATATATTTCTCACTCACTCATCAAGTACATATTAAGATTCTAATGTCACTAGCCAACAATATTTTACTGGATACAAGGCTACCACACACAGAACAAAAGCAGGCACGGAATATTTCAGTGTAGCTTTCCTTTGTTTCTGCTGGAGTCTCTGACAAGTGCTTGCAGCTATCAACAGAAACTGGCATCTCAGAGGAGGTGGAAAATTTGCTAAACCGTTGTTCTTTAGACTCAAGTCTCACACCACCATTTTGAAATATCATTCACTAATAACCTGCATGCTTCTACTAAATGTTTACCTACATTTGGGCTTTCCTGATTCTTAAAATAAAGTTGGTATCACAAAGCCACATTCTTATCTGTGAAGAGGTCCCCAACCTATGGTGAGATGTATAATTATTTCATTATATATTACAATGTAATAGTAAAACAAATAAAGGTCACAATAAATGTAATGTTCTTGAATCACCCCAAAACCATCCCCTAGCCCACCCTACTCCTGGTCCGTGGAAAAATTGTCTTCCATAAAAACAGTCCCTGGTGCCAAAAAGGGTGGTACAGAGTCTGAGCCCAGGAGTTCCTAAACAAACATTTCTGCTTCTAGCTTTTCAATGCTGTGTAAAGCCCACTTCCTTTCAAAGGCTTACTAGGATCCTGTATACTGGTCAAAAATATCAACTCTTCAAAATATCAACAGTACAAGTTAAAAATGGGAGATATTTGGCTTATTAGTAACAAAAAAAAGAACCTGATTGTTTTTCTCTCTTCAATCATAGTAAGCACAATGTTAGTTAAGAGTGTGGGTTTTGAATGTCAAGCAAGCTAATGTGATTTCACAATGAATTAGTAAAAGTATAGAATAGAAGATATGCAAATCCTGCTCCACTCTGTATCAACCAGAATACACCTAAAAGATGGAGGCCCGCCACTTCAGAGATATAATCAAACTGAAGAATATTCAAAGGAGAGTGGCATGAAACCTAAGTTATATGAGCTAAAAGAAGTAGCTCTATTTACTTTAGAGAAGAGGACTCAGCGGAAATTGAGTGGCTACCTTCAAATAACTCAAAGGATGTCACATTGAAAAAATGATTAGGATTTTTTTATATCATCTCAGAAGGTAGAAGCAGTAACAAAAGAAGACAGGTTTCTAATACTCTTAATGCTATGCAAAAATGGAAAAGAAAGCCTCACAGGTATGTGTAATCATTAAGACTGTTTCTGCCTAAGTGCTAGGAATGTATATAGGGGATCCAAGACTGGGTAGTTAAAATAATAATTTTTAATTACTTCAATCTTGAGATTTTATCATTCTATGCTTGCATAAATTCCCCCAAATATTAGAACGTGTAGTATTAAAAGTGTTATATGTACCAGAAATTAGTGTTAGCATTCAACTTTTACCTTACCATATTCAGATCAAACTTATGCAACAGTAACCTATTAAGCCATATATTTATAATATAAAATATCACTTACTTTTATTAGCACATTTGATGAAGTATTTGACCAAACTACTGATTTCTTGCATCTTTTTCTGCCTGGAGGCTTGTGTTGAGGCTGATACATTTGGTTTTGCTGTTCTCAGACATTCTGTTTCTTTCTGAATATATTTCTGTAAAAATCTTCAAGAAAACAAAATGCAATTTCAGAAACTCATTAAATGCTTAAATTATTACAATAATTTCAAAAAGTCCTTCATGCCATCACAAAGAGCATCTTTTAAGCCACATTGCTTTGGTCAATATACTGGCTAAATGAAACAATTAAATAAAACAATTAAATGTCTCTTTCAAGGCATAACTCCTACAACACCAATTTAAAGTCTGATCTGCAAAGCTCTTAGTCTTCCATGATTTTCTATTGCTTTACTGCCTGCTTTCTCATTTTATCATTAAAAGCTAAGAATGCTAGTAAGGGCTCTCAATCCTCTTTAAACTCTTTGTTATTCTGTATATCACCAACCTCTTTCCGAGACAGTTGGTAATATTTTTCTAGCCTTTAAATGAATCTTGCCTAGAAGATATTCATGACTAGCCAGGAGTATGCCAGGTGCATATATATATTTGGCCTATCTAATCAGCTTATACAAAATAGTATTCATTAAAACAGCAACTTAAAGTAAATAAGTAAAAATAACACAAAATAGTATTCATCTTCAGGTAATAACTGTACTTGTGTTTTCTAAAATAAACTATAAACTAAGTAACCAGAGAAAAGGAGCGTGCATTTTTTTTTATGTTTTATGCATTCAAATCTATAACAAGCTAGCACAAAATAAGAGCTAAAAAATAAAATAGATTATCTGTTCTCAACACTCAAGGACAACTAAACACTCATACTTCCTCTTGATTACAAATATTTCAAGTTTATTTAATACTCTCAGTATTCTACAATAATTTAAAATAGTTTATTCATCTTTCCTAAGCCTTAAAATTTATTTCTATTTATAAATGGACTTGATAGCTGAAAATTATGTCTCAATGCAAAAATGCATTAATCCTGTTTGCCACTCCTGTCTAACAATCATCGTTTCATTGCTTGAGGTTTTCTTTTGTTTTTTAACCGAATTCATATGGACATATTGTCATCTTTCTTTTATTCATTTTATTGCAATTTAACACATGGAAATTACTTATAATCAGAGCAATATTTAAAGGTGTCAAAGGAATAATTAAACATTGATTATAACTTAGTATTTTTCTCTAATTTGAAATAAAGTCTTAAGAACTAATTGATATGAAAGGAATTCTCTCTCAATCTTGACTGAAATGTGTCTAAGACATTTTGTTGAACAAATGATTTAAAATTTTAAGCTCTCTATACAAATATCCTTCAAAAATTATGTTTTTTGAATAAATATTAAGTTTTGGATAAATATTAAGTGCCAACTTCATACGCAAGGCACCACAATATACAGGGAGCAAAGATAAATAAGACACACAAAAATAATATCACAATAGAAATAAAAATGAAAGAGAAAAATAAAGACAGTTAAAATAAATTAGAATAGAATACCTAAAAACAGCATCCCAATTTAAATATTTTCCTTGTTTGGAATCTGAATGCCGATCTAAATGTTTAACTGTTTCAGGATCTCGAATTAGGTGCTTAAATTTCTCAATTTCTTTCTGAAAATGAAAAATAAACAATAATCACAACAAACAAAAACAAACAACAATCACACACTTGATTCAAGGAAAGATTAAATTTGAGTAATTTACTACCTTTCGTTCTGTAGCTCTATCATGTTCGAGTTGACGGCAGCAAATAAGCAGATCATTAAGTGCTAGACTCATGGTTCAGAATTTCAGGATACACATCATTACCTATAAAAAATATATATATAAAAAATTATTTTAGACCGTGGTATTAATAGTTAGATCTAACTATACAACCAGAGGCACACTATGATCAAAGGTACATAATTTCTCTTAACATTTTCATATTTAAAATGAGATTTTCTTAAAATACATCAAAACAACGCTCGAAAAAACACAAATGTGTGCTTTGTTTTCAGTAACAGAAAAAAAAATGATAAGAGCATAATTTACTTTATTGCTCTGAGACCTAAGAAACATGACATTTAAATTGACACATGAAAGATAAATAGAAACCAGCTAGGCAAAGAATAAGGAAGGATTTAACATTGACAATGAAATATTTAAAAGCACCCTTGCTTGTATGTAGTGACTTGTCATTTTGTTTGGCCAAAAACTTAAATAACTTATCCTTGCCTAGCACTTTCATCTCAACTGGCATTAAGGTTCTCATTTAATACATAACAATAGGAGGAAAGTCATATTCCTGTTTTAAAAGGAAATTAGGCCAGGCTCGGTGGCCCATGCCTGTAATTACAACTTACTAAACATGTGACACATCCAGGAAGAGGCAGCCCTAAACTTGACCTTTCTTTCAAGCTGTGACTTTTCTGAATTTGTTTTTTCCCCTACAGTTTCTTAAAGATTACTTTGAAGAAAACAAAACAGTTCAGTATTATCCACATAAACAGAAGATGTTTCATCACTGATACATGCAAACAATATTTACCATGCACCTACTGGGTTTGAGGTATTACGTCAGGGATAGCTAGATAAGTAATGAACTAAATAGATACAAATCCTACTTTTATGGAGTAAAAGGGAGAGGGTGACAATAAACAAGTAAACTGACAAATCAACGCATAATTTCAAATTGAGATATATGCCTCAAAGAAAATATAAATACAATAATGGAAAATAACAGTAAAGAGGATCGTTTTAGATAAATTGTGAGGGAACATATCTCAGAGGAGGTTATAATAAAGCCAAGATCTGAATGAACTGGTGCCAATCATAGAAAGAACTAGAGGACCAACATTTCAGGGAAGGAGAATAACACAACGAAAGGGTCCTAAAATGGAGAAGAGCATGGTATGTTGGAGGAACTGAAAGAAGGCCAAAGGAACTATAGCCAACTGGAGTAAGAGTGTCACTAAATAAAGATGAACTCCATTTATATGACCCAGACTATCCAGGTTCCACTCCCAACATTCAACTGAAATGATACAGATTTCCTAACAGCCTCTGAATTGGCAAATCCAATGTCCCCTTTTAGCTCTCAATCAAGTTGATCCTTTTGCAGAATTTGACAATGCTTACATCCCAACTTCCTAGAAATAACTCTACCCTTAGCATGCCATTCTTTTCTAGTGGTTAAGAGTGTGGTCTCTGCTGCAAGTTTTTGGTGTTTAAGGAATTAAATAATAATAAAAAAAAAGAGTGTGGGCTCTGTAGTCAGATTGCATTGGTTCAAATCCTAGTCCACCCACTTACAAGCTGGATAACCTAGAGCAAATTAGTTAACCTCTCCAAGCCTGTTTCCCAATGACAAAATGAAAAATACTAGTACCTACCTCAAACAGTTGTTGTAATGATTCATACACGTTTAAGACAGTGCCTGAAAGTGTTGACAGCAAGTGTGCAATGAATGTTAGCATTTACCATATGCCCTTCCTTTATGACTGTTTCATAAGTCTCTTTTGTTGGTGGTTCTTCCACCCACACCTCAAGAACATCCTTGTCTCCTTGGTATCCGTTCCTACGACTTCAACCCACTGAAAATGCCCAATATGTTAGGAGAACTCCCAAATACATTTCATTCAATGCCACACCTCACTCTTCAGCTTCAGGAACCTTCTACATTTTGTGACTCTACATGCATTTTTCCTTCTGTCTGGAAGGTCTCTATTAATACCATCCTCCAGGGCAATTTAGACACTGTGCACACAGCTAACAATCAGAATTCGAACCCTGGCATTCCAGAGGCCATGCTTTTAACCATGAGGCTGTAGTTTAAATCTCAATAAATGCTCGCTGACTAAAAGTACTAATTAGGAGAGAGAGATCAAAAGATGACTAGTCAAGTCGCCCAGATAAATCTGAACCCTAAGGTGACAGGAGAAAGGGACGCGTGGGAGGGAGGGTTCAATTCGGGGCATTTAAAAGACGGAGGTCATTGGCTAAGTCCGCTCCGGACTTGAAGAGCACAGGAGAGGGCGAAGAGGACCGGCGGCAGGGAAAGACAGAGTGAAGAGAGGAGTCAAGGGCCTCTCTGGAGGAGTGCGAAAGATTGGGCATCTGGGAACAAGGACAGACTGGGTCGCACACGACTAGCTGCTATCCAGAGCAGAAGCCACTGTGAGGGTTCCGCTCCCCTACCGCTGCACTTGGACGACGAAAGTGGGACCTCTGGAGGCGGCGGTGGCGGCAGGCCAAATCCCGGTTACTCTCGCCTTCTCCCGCGGCCGGACCTTCAGAATCCTGTCAGCCACGCACCTACTCCCGCTTCCGGTTCAAACCAAGCGTCACGGCACAGCGTCGGCCTTGGGAGGAAGGTGTAAAGCAGAGCAGCGGCGGAGCAGTCTGCCCATGCGCGCCCAGTATCACTCGCTGTGCTCCGCTCTAGACGCTCGCTCGCCCAAAACATTCGGCTCCTTTGAGGGAGCGCGCATGCGTCCTGCCCACCAATGGCGAGCGACCTTGCTTTTGAGGGTGGCCTTCCGGCTCCGGAGCTTGCACCCCGCCTCCTGGCCCTCCTCAGCCCTACCTCTCCGACGCTGAGGACGGAAATGACGACAATTCCAAGAGGAGCGGAGGCGGGTTTCATTTCGGCGCCTTTCTTTCTCCCGCGGAAGCGATTGGCTGATGTGGAGCGAAAGAGGCGGGACAAATTGCCGCGGGTTCAGTGCCGCCACTGGAACCGGGAGATGCGGCTCAGGAGCTGTCGCTGGGTTGGCTTTTACCTGAGTCTCGTTTCTTATTGTGGCTCCTTCTGCGGTTTCGATCATGTTGTTACCCTCGGACGTAGCCCGGCTAGTATTGGGTAAGTGCGGATACGGGAGGGAGGGTTATTGGATCAGGCTAAACAGAACGGAAGGACCTTTGGAGCCAAAGGTTTCCTCTAGGTGGGGAAGCTTTGCGGGTTTGCCTCCCCGCTTACAAGTTCAGACTGGCGGTAATTCTTCGTCTCTCGGAGGCTCTGGGCAGTTTAAGCCTCTTTGTATGTGGATGCCCTTCTCCTCCGAGGCTGCGTGGCGAGGGGAGGGCCAAAGAGAAGCTCCGGGTGGAACACCTGGGGCCCGGATTCAGGGTGCCAGTCAGGCCTGCGTACTTAATTGGGACCCCTGAAAGAGAGTTGTCTGCATGACGGGCGGAATGTGTGTTCTTCAACCTTGTGCGCACTTTCTCTTGTCAGTGCTGGGACCAAAAAAGGACAAATTAGGACTTCCCCAGCCACTCAGCTTTGTAGAAAGATCTTCCTGACGCCCTTTTCGTAACCCCCCCCCCTTGGAACTACGAATTTGGGACTGGTGGGGGTGATCTTCCTTCTCCATCCTCCTCACAATACTTCCTCCAGTGTAGAGGTTTGAAATGCCAGTTGCATATTTTAAAACAGCAATTCTTGTTCGTTTGATTAGCAGAAACATTTAGGGGAGAAATGCCTTTCATTTGAACACTTTCTAGCCCTAGTTAGTTTTTCCTCTACTTGAAGAGGGTCGGTTTGTGGGCCACTTGTCTGTCAGGGTATATTGTCAGTGTGGGAGACGGGTTTTGTTGTCGTTTGTCCCCGGGAAGAATAAAGGAGATTGTACTGCTGGGAACAAAAGCCACGTAAAGGTCTAAACCCGAGCCGGTGTCTTACGGACATCATATGCGACATCCCTAAAAGTAAATGGTAAACATCTGTGATGAAACCTCCTATAGTATCCGCATCCATTACTACCATTACTTTATTGTTTGGAAAAGCCATTTGTCTTGTACTTCTTTTAAATGCCCAGCGCTACAATGATGTTTGTTCAGGGTTCTTGATAAGCACATTTTGCAGGAAACAGAGGGAAATAGTTCCACCATCCATTTGTGAAGAAACTAATGACTTAAGCTTAAACTAATGTTTCATTAATGTTTGGATAATCTTTTGCCCGCTTTTTCAGAATTGAGTATCAGCAGTTAACCAACATCTTTATCTTGTAATTGTTATATTTATTAGGCTTATATGTAAACCAATCAAAAGTAGACTCTCACAGTATATATTGTCATACTTTATTTTTTCCTCCATGCATATTTGCTTAAGAAGTTTGAGTTTTGAGAGTTTAGTAATCCAGTTGAATTTCAGTAACCATAGTCACATGGTTTCTCAGCATCAGTATTATTGACATTTTAGGCTGCATAATTCTTTTTTTTTTTTTTTTTGAGACAGAGTGTCACTTTGTTGCCCGGGCTAGAGTGAGTGCCGTGGCGTCAGCCTAGCTCACAGCAACCTCAGACTCCTGGGCTTAAGCGATCCTACTGCCTCAGCCTCCCTAGTAGCTGGGACTACAGGCATGAGCCACCATGCCCGGCTAATTTTTTTGTATATATATTTTTTAGTTGGCCAGATAATTTCTTTCTATTTTTAGTAGAGACGGGGGTCTCACTCTTGCTCAGGCTGGTCTCGAACTCCTGACCTCGAGCGATCCACCCGCCTCGGCCTCCCAGAGCTAGGATTACAGGCGTGAGCCACCGCGCCCGGCCTGCATAATTCTTTATTGTGGGGAGTATAAGGGGCTCAAATATCGTGAGATGTTTAGCAGCATCCTTGGCTTCTATCCAGTAGATGCCAGTAGGACACCCCTCTGCTTACCGCCTGCCCAGTGTGACAAGGAAAAATGTCCCTAGATATTGCCAGTATTTGCCCTGGAGAGCAAAATCAGCCCCAGTTAAGAAAGTGTTAAGAAAGCAATATGATATTCTAATTGGAATAATTCACACCAATTTGTGAGTGTTCTTTCTCCGCAAACCAGCTGCTCTGCTTGACTTACCACTTTTCTTTTAATGGATTAAAAACTCCAGAGTCATTGTTTTCTTGTCCTAAAAATCTTCATTGTCATTCACATTTCATTTTCACTGCCACTAATCCTGACAATATGCCTCCCATTACTTCTTTCTGACTTTTGTCATGGCTTCCCATATAGTCTTCCTTGTAATTTATCTTATTTACTGTTACAAATCTTCCTTAAGCATTCACACCAAATCTCCTAGTCTAAGAGTTGAAATAAATGTTCACTTACTAAATTTCAAGTTGTACAATACAAGAGTATACAATACAAAAAAAGCCTCCCCATGCTTGGTGCTCTTTTGTTGATCATTGCATATCTTATATATCTCATATATATCTTATATCAACAATTTTATTATTTGCTCATGATTCTTCTCCTATTAGTAGCCCCTCCCATCTTCAGTCTCTCTCTTGTTGGCCCCTTTTCCTTATCATGTTTTTTTCAGCAAATCTTTGCCTAATATGTTCCAAACACTGTGCCAATTGCTAAGCATAAGAGAGAAATTTTCTCCCCTTAATGTTCAGATAATTAGTTTTTTTATGCTTAAACACACACACACAAAACACTTTCCTGGACCTCCACCTCACATTCTATCTAATCCTCTGCATCACCCTTTGACAAGATTTATTAAAAGAAGACTGAATTACACTTAATTACTCTTCTTCACCTGCCTTTTATTCTTCAGGATACTTCAGTGTGGCTTTTTTTTTTTTTTTACCTCACTACTACACTTAAACAGCCCTTGCTGCTCGGCTACAGCCAACTGTTGCCTTGCTGAAATTTTTACAAATATTGTACAGACCAGAATACATCAAAGCATTGTTTATTGCCTCTGGCCCACCAGTTCGGTTTTTATCATACAAGGTGATCTATGGAACTAATCCTACCTATCTCTCCTGCTCGATCTCAACTTCTTAACATCTGCCCCATGGTGCAAGTATACCAAACTACTTGAAGTTTCTGGAATCTTATGTATTCTGCCTCTTGTCTTCCTAGTACACGTATATTCAATTTGGGGTCAAACATGATCTCTGAAACCTCTTTCAGCAAGTACTCCTTTTTAAATATTCCCATAGCATTGTACTTCTGTTACATCCGTATCATGTCTTATTGTAGCTGTGTGTGTACTTACCCTTTTTTTTGGTAAAATATGCATAACAAAATTCACTATTTTAGCCATTTTTAAATGTATAGTTTTTTAAGCCTAAAACAATGAGTTAAAAAAAAAGAGTTCTATGGCATTAAGTACATTCACATTATTCTGCATCCATCACCCTCCTTACCTCTAGAACTTTTTCCTCTTCCCCAACTTACTTGCATTTTTGTCCTACTAACTATTTAATCATGGGTTAATGGACAAGCTTCAAGAGTTCTGGTAGCCCCCGAAACTATCTATAAAGGTTTTCTAAATAGGTTTATTACCTTCAGTATGAGTCAGCATCCATTCAGAAAACCAGAAACCAATTTGAGTATTTAAAGTGGAACAATGTAATGAGAGCATTGGTTGCACCGGTGATAGAAAAGCTAAGAAGCCAACCAGCTTGCATGAGGCTACTCAGCGGTCACTACACTAGTCAGAAGAATGAGAGACAAAGCAACCCAGAGGCTAGGTTGACTGTGTAGAAGATAGAAGGTAGACTTGTCTGATGAGGGAGTCGTAGTTATAGAGGAGATTCTACTGAAGCAGAGAGGGAATAGGAGAAAAAAACATGGCTTCTTCCCCCTGGCCTCCAGTCTCCCACTAGTGCTTCCCATTTACTGAACCCGGCCAGAAGCCGGCTGACAGGATCCTGGGAAACAGTGCCTGTATGGATTCAGGCTTTATGTCTTACAGTACAGAGTAGGGGAGGAGTGAAGAATGGATTTGAGGTCTCCTCCTCCTTCAAACGTGGCATAATTTCCCTCAAGCCTTGTAGTAATTTCCCTAGATCCTCTCTTCCCATGAAATAAGTCAGTCCTATTTTCTTACCACCTTTCCTTTTGCATTATAGTTAATTTGTGTGTGTATCTTGTCTCCTAGTAACTTTATAGACAGAGATTTTACCTTTGTCATTTGTGGATCTAATAATATAAAGCACTGTAAGGTAAGTCTTCCTAAGAATTCTTTATATTTTTAAAGGTCATTAAATCACTAGTAATTCTAGAGATTAAATAGAATATGTGAAAACGATATTTTCACAGAGGGGCTTTACTATCTCTTGCTTTCTTCAGGCTCCTTTCTTTTTATCTTTCCCTCTCTTCAATTAGGAAGAATACTCTTGGCATCTCAATTCCTAAAATTTAAATACCTTTGATATAGTTAGAATTTTTTCTTTCCTTCTCTTTTTCAGTTGTGTTTCGCTTTCATTCTATTTTGTTACTCATTTCTACCTCCACTTAAAAGCAGGCTGAAGATGGTATTATGTTAAGAAAAAGGAAACTGAGGCATAGTTTCTTACCTATTCAAATACCTTTCTAAGTTTACACAAAAAATAGTTCTTTTATTCTGAAGTTGTTTTTAGGAATAAAAGGGGAAAACATTAAATAGCTAGTATTGATTGAAGGGTAATCTTTATATTATAGTGATGATTGGTACCTGGTTTGTATTTAAATTGTAGCATTTGAGATTTAGAACAATTTGTACCTAAAAATTCCCCTGAGAATCGTTTACAATCAGATACTTAACACATTGACTGCCACATTGGAAAAAAATTTTCCTTGGGGCCATGGTGTTTTATTATGAAAATAGAACAAAAACTTTGAAACAAAATAGTCCTTTCTAATTTTATGAGAAATTTGTTATTTTTTATTGTTTTCTGTGCATGATTGTGTTCTATGCAACGCAATCCACGTTTTTAGAATTAAATTGTCAATATTAATTGTAACAATAAGAACATCAACAAATAAGATTTTCACAAACCAACTGCAGGGTTTTGCCCAAGGGGCCACCTATCATGTAACATGTATGCTACAGCATGGCAGTGTGAGTTGCCTGCACACCATTCAGCTCCCAAGGTAAAGAGAGGTGTGAGTTATATATGCTTCACAAGGCCCTCGGCTCAAAACTAGCATTCGTTAATACAACTGACAGGACAATTAGTGTGTTAATGATGATAAATAAGCATTTTGTGGACAAATCACTGGTTAGTCACATATATATAGTAAATCCTCACTTTTTGTCAATAGGTTCTTGGAAAATGTGACTGTAAGTGAAATCACATAACCAAACCAATGTGATCCTAGGCTAATTGACATAAACAAGAATTAAGTTCCTGTGGCATATTTCTAGTCCCAAAAACATCACCAAACTTCTGAATAAAGACCAAAACTCTTCTAATATTAAACATTGAAATAAGTGTGAGTTATACATACCTTTACAGATGAGTAATAAAAACACGTAAAATGATTATTACTCAGTTATCTCAGTTCAAGATAATGGATGGCCAGAGCCTATCCCTGCAGCTCAAGGTGCAAAGCAGGAACCAACCCTAAATAGGATACCGTTCTATCACAGGGCATGCTTCCACACACATATACGCTTACTTTGTGCAGCTAACTCATTCCAAATAATTGTCAGAAAAGCCAGCCATCTTAAAAATGATTTTTTAGCTGGCTATTGTTTTCACCAAAAATGAAGGGGAAAAAGCAGTGTTATCTTTGATCCAGTTAATTTTACATCTGTGGTGTGATTGTCAATGATATGGGAATACTGAAGTAGTGTTATCTGAGATAAAAGATTTCTTCAGGTTCCTAAATGCCTTCTCGTGCTCCAGAGCACAATGCCTTTGGTTTTTTATTTGTATATTTGTTTGTTTCTCCTCATAACATTATTAGCAAAAGATGAGAAAACTGACTCATCAACTACAAGTAGAGAGCGGTGAGTTGATTCCCAAACTCACTTAGGGCATTGCCTGAAGTGGGATGACTGTGTCCTTGCCCGTTCCTCTTTCAAACCCTCATTTGTAATGACTTTGTAGGCTATCTCAGTTTTTTGACTTGTAGAACCTGGTTAAAGATACAGTTCCAGGTAAAGAGTAGAACGTTATAATTTTAAAGTTGGAACATTATAATTTTAAAGTTGGAGAAGACCCTACAAATAATTTCTTTAGGAGCTAACAAATACTATTATACAAGCATCGAGATAAGTGTACTACAAGGGCAAGTAATACCTATAAGGAGTATAGGTAATAAAAGTGTTGTACATAAAGGATTTTAAAAAAGGTTCTCTGAGGAAGTGATAGTTACACTAAACCTTGAAGAATGAGTTGACGTTAGCTAGGCTAGGAAAACATAAGTTGCCCAAGCAAAGGGAATAGAGTATATAATGCTCTTGAAATGAGAGCATTTGTGTATTTGTGGAACTAAAGACCAGTTTGGCTGGAAGTGATAGAATGGAAAACATAAAGCTGAAGAGGAAATTAGGGTGCAAAGCAAGTGCCTCATAAGACATGTGAAAAATTTAGAATTCTACTTTTTTGTTGAGATAAAATTCACATGTCACAAAATAAAAAATTCAGTGGCTTTTATTTACAAATGTCCAACTGTCACCACTAATTTCAGAACATTTCCATCACTCCAAAAAGAATCCCCATACTGTTAACAGTCACTCCCAATTTCCCTCTTCCCCCATGCTCTGCCAACCACTAATCTATTTTCTGTGTCTTTGGATTTGCCTTTTCTGGACATTGCATATAAATGAAATATAATATACGGCCTTTTGTGTCTGACTTCTTTCACATCCATAATATTTTCAAGATTAATACATGTCATAGCAGGTATTAGTACTTTATTTCTTTTTATGGCCGAATAATATTGAATGGATACACCATGTTTTGTTTTTCTGTTCATTGGTAGACATTTGAGTTGTCTCTACTTTTTGACTGTTAGGAAAAATGCTGCTGTGAACATTCATATACAAGTTTTGTTTGGATGTATAATTTCAGTTGTCTTGGATATGTACTTAGGAGTGGAATTGCTTGATCATATAGTAACTCTGTTTTGCTTTTGGGAACCTGCCAAATGATTTTCCAAAGTGGTTGCAAAATTTTACATTCCTACCAGCAATATTTGAGGCTTCCAACTTCTCCATATCCTTGTCAACATTTATTACGGTCTGTCTTTTATGATTCTACTATTGGGTATGAATTGGTATCTGATTGTGGCTTTGATTTTGTTTTCTTAATGACTAAGTTAAGTGTCTTTTCATGTGCTAGTTAGCAATTTTTGCATTATCTTTGGAGAGAGGTCTACTCAAATCTTTAGTGCATTTTTTAATTAGGCTACTTGTGTCTTTATTCTCTTATGAGTTCTTTTATAATTTTGTTTCTATTTTCTCTTATCATATATGTGATTTGCAGATATTTTCTTTATTTTGCCATTTGTCTTTTCACTTTCTTGATAGTGTCCTTGGAAGCACAAAAATTTTAAATTTTGATATTCAGTTTATTTCGTCTTTGGTTGCTTGTGCTTTAGGTATCACATCTAAGAAATCATTGCCTAATTCCAGGTCATAAAACTTACATATTTTCTTTTCAGAGTTGTATAGTTTTACCTCACATTTAGGTCTTTGATCCACTTTGAGTTAATTTTTATATATGGTATGAGGTAAAGGTCCAGCTTCCTTCTTTCACGTTTGGATATGCAGTTGTTCCAGCACAGTTGTTGTAAAGACTATTCTGTCTCCCAATGAATTCTCCTGCCACCCTTTTCAAAAATCAGTTGACCATAAATGTCTGGAGGGGAACCTGTGGACTTCTGGATCCTTGAATGCATCTTTTTGACTGAATCCAAATCTTACAGAAAAAAAATCCTGTTATTAAAGCAGAGAAAGATGAAGCTTTTCTTGACTCCTCTGGTGCTTAAAATAGAGCAGTCTTGAAATCAGAAGGCCGCAGGTTCCCCACCCCTGGATAAATGTGATTGCTTCAAATATTCTTCATTTTCAAGATTGTTTTGGCTATTCTGGGTTCCTTGCATTTCCTTATGAATTTTAGGGTCAGCTTGTCAATTTCTATACAAAAGGCAATTGAGATTTTGATAGAGATTGTGTTGAATGTGTAGGTGAATTTTGAGAGTGTTGACTTTTTTTTTCTTTTTCAGAATATTACAAGGGTACAAACATTTAGGTTACATATATTGCCTTTGCACCGTCCAAGTCAGAGCTACAAGCATGCCCATCCCCCAGACAGCGCACCATATCCTTTAGGTGTGAATTTACCCATCATCCCCTCCTCATTCCTCCCACCTGCCCGACACCCAATGAGTGTTACTTCCATATGTGCACATATGTGTTGATCAATTCATACCAATTTGATGGTGAGTACATGTGGTGCTTGTTTTTCCATTCTTGTGATACTTCACATAGATGAATGGGCTTCAGCTCCATCCAGGATAATACAGGAGGCGTTAGTTCACCATTGTTTTTTGTGGGTGATTAGTACTCCATGGTGTACATATACCACATTTTATTAATCCACTCATGTATTGATGGGTACTTGGGTTGTTTCCACATCTTTGCAATTTTGAATTGTGCTGCTGTAAACATTCGAGTGCAGATGTCTTTGTTATAGAATGGCTTTTTTTCCTTTCGGTAGATGCCCAGTAGTGTGATTGCTGGATCAAATGGTAGTTCTTCGAGGTATCTCCATATTAGTTTCCATAGAGGTTGTACTACTTTGCAGTCCCACCAGCAGTGTATGAGTGTTCCTTTCTTTCTGTGTCCACACCAATATTTGTTGTTTGGGACTTTTTGATAAAAGCCATTCTCACTGGAGGTAAGTGATATCTGATTGTGGTTTTGATTTGCATTTCCCTGATGATTAGAGATGTTGAGCATTTTTTCTTATGTTTCTTGGCCATTAATCTGTCTTCTTTTGAAAAGTTTCTGTTCATGTCCTTTGCCCACTTTTTAATGGGGTTGTTTGATTTTTTTCTTGGTGATCTTCATGACTTCTATATAGATTCTAGTTATCAACCCTTTATCAGATATGTAGCATGCAAATATTTTCTCCCATTCTGTAGGTTGTCTGTTCTCCTGATAGTTTCTTTGGCTATGCAGAAGCTTTTTAGTTTGATCAGGCCCCATTTATTTATTTTTGTTGATGCTGTGATTGCTTTTGGGGTCTTCTTTTTAAATTCTTTGCCTAGGCCAATGTCTATAATAGTTTTTTCAATGTTTTCTTCTAGAATTCTTATAGTTTCATGCCTTAGGTTTAAGTCTATTATCCATCGTGAGTTGATTTTTGTGAGAAGTGAGAAGTGCAGATTCTGTTTCAGTCTACATGTGGCTATCCAATGTTCCCAGCACCATTTATTGACCAGGGATTCTTTTCCCCAGTGTATTTCTGTCTGCTTTGTCAAAGATTGGATGGCTATGTTAGTATAGTTTTATATCTGGGTTCTCAGTCCTGTTCCATTGGTCTATGTCTCTGTTCTTGTGCCAGTACCACATTGTTTTAGTTATTGTAGCCTTGTGGTATGTGGCTTGAAGTCTGGTAAATTTATGCCTCCCGATTTGTTCTTTTTGCTTAAGGTTGCTTTAGCTATATGGGGTCTTCTCTGGTTCCATACAAAGCATAGAATTAGTTTTTCTAGATGCTTCTCACTGGTCTCCAAGCCTCTCTGGGCTTAATCCCCACCAATGCCTTTCTCCTTCCAGTTCTGCTCCACAACCTTTTCCTGTGGAGTCTCCTGTAGGTTCGGGCTCCCTTCCTTCAGACCCTTATCTGATCTGTGTTTATCTATTTGTTTTTTCTCTTTCATCTAAAATGTCTCCTTACAGAGATGCCCTGGCTGGTGGTATCTTTGGTCTGCCATCTTGTCCCCTTATCTTGACTTTTTAATAATATTAAATCTTTTGATCCATAAACACGACATGTCTCTCCATTGATTTAAGTCTTTAATTTCTTTCAAGGATAATCTCTCTCTAGTTTTTAGTGTTCAAATCTTGTACTTTTATTAAACATATTCCTAAGTATTTTATTTCTTTTGATGCTATTTTAAATTGTTTTCATAATTTAATTTTTTGATTGTTCATTGTAAGTGTATAGATAGAAATGATTTTTTTTATATTCACCTTGTATTCTGCAACCTTGTTGAAGTCATTTCTTAGTATTAATAGATTTTTAGGGGGGGGGTGGATTCCTTAGGATTTTCTATATAATACTCATATCATTTGCAAGTAGAGGTCGTTTGACTTTTTTGGATGCTGACATTCCAATTTGGATACTTTTTATTTCAATTTTTTTCCTAATTGCCCTGGCTAGAACTTCCATACAGTGTTGAATAGAAGTGGCAAGAGCAGACATCCTTGTCTTGTCCCTGAACTTGTGGGGAAAACATTGAGTCTTTAAGTATTGAGTGTGATGTTTGTTATGGATTTTTCTTAGATACCTCTGGAAGGTTGAGAAAATTTCCTTCTATTTCCAGTGTTTTCATCATGAAAGGGTTTTGGATTTTGTCAAATTGTTTTTCTCCATCTATTGAGATGATAATTTAGTTTTTGTCTTTTTTTTTACTCTATTAATACAGTATGTTACAGTGATTTATTTTTGTTTTAACCAACCAACCTTACATTTCTACATAAAATCCCACATGGTCATGGTACATCATCATTTTTATATGTTGCTGAATTTGGTTTGCTAGTGTTTTGTTGAGCATTTTTATGTCCACTCTCATAAAGAATATTGGTGTGCAGTTTTCTTTTCTTGTAATGTGTTTCTGTGGTTTCAGTATCAGGGTAATAACTGGTCTCAAAGAATGAGTTGGGAAGTTTTCTCTATACTGTATTTTTAAAAAGTTTATGAAGGATTGGTATTGACTCTTCTTTCAGTGTTTTGTAGAATTCACCATTGAAGCCATTTGATCTTGCGCTTTTCTTTATAAGAAATTTATCACAAATTCAGTCTCTTGGTATAGGTCTATTCAGATTTTTTTATTTCTTATTGAGTCAGTTCTGGTAGCTTTGTGTCTTTCTAGGAATTATCCATTTGACCTAGGTTTTGTAAATTGTTGGCATACAGCTGTTCATAGCATTCTTTTACAATTCTATTTATTTCTGTAATGTTGATAGTAATGTCCACTCTTACGTTCCAGATTTTAGTAATTTGAGTCTTCTCTTTTTCGTCATCAGTCTGACTAAACATTTGTCAATTTTGTTGATTTTTTTTCAGAGTACCAACTTCTGTTATCATTAATTTTTCTCTGTTTTTACTTACTCAGTTTATTTCTGCTATAATATTTATTACTTTCTTCCTTCTGCTTTGCTCTTTTTTCAGTTTTTTAAGGGGGAAGATTAGGTTATTGATTTAAATTTTTTCAGCTTTTTTAATACAGGTGTTTACTGCTATAAATTTTCTACCATGCATTGCTTTAGGTGCATCTCATAAGTTTTGGTATGCTGTGATTTTATTTTCATTTATCTCAAAATATATGCTAATATCCCTTTTGATTTCTTCTTTGACCCTTTTATTTAGGTGGGTGTTATTTCCACATATTTGTGAATTTCCTACACTCCCTAATGTTATTTCTAATTTCATTTTGCTGTGGTCAGAGAGCTTACTCAGTATGGTTTCAATATTTTTAAATTTATTGAGACTTGTTTTATGTCCTGATACATGGTCTATCCTGGAAAATGTTCCATGGGCGCTAGAGAAAAATGTGTATTCTGCTGTTGTTGAGTGTTCTATAGATATGTGCTAGGTATAGTTGATTTACACTGTTGTTCATGTCTTCTCTTTCCTTGTTGATCTTCTGCCTAGTTCTATTACTTATTGAAAGTGAAGTATTAAATTCTCCAACTTTTTTGTTGAATTGTCTGTTTCTCCCTCCACTTGTCATTTTTTTGCTTCATGCTTTTTGGGTTCTGTTGTTAGGTGCATATATGTTTGTAATTGTTATCTTTTTGATGAGTTGGCCCTTTTATTATTACCTTTGCCTCTGGTAACAATATTTGTCTTAGTGTCTACTTTCTCGGATACAAGTTGAGCATCCCTAATTCAAAAATCCAAAATCCAAAATGCTGTAAAATCTGAAACTTTTGACCGCTGATATGATGCTTAGATTAGGGATGTTCAACTATTAAGTATAATACAAATATTCTAAAGTCCAGGAAAAATAGGAGTGGTGTCTCACTCCTGTAATCCTACCTCTCTAGGAGGCTGAGGCAGGAGGATTGTTTGAGCTCAGGAGTTCAAGACCAGCCTGAGCAAGAGCAAGACCCTGTCTCTACTAAAAATAGAAAGAAATTAGCTGGACAACTGAAAAATATATAGAAAAAACTAGCTGGGCATGGTGGCACATGCCTGTAGTCCCAGCTACTTGGGAAGCTAAGGCAGAAGGATTGCTTGAGCCCAGGAGATTGAGGTTGCTGTGAGCTAGGCTGACACCACAGCACTCTAGCCCGGACAACAGAGCGACACTCTGTCTCAAAAAAAATCAACCAAAATCTGAAACATGTCTGGTCCCAAGCATTTTGAATAAGGGATACTCAACCTATATTTAACATCTTTAGGACTCATTTGATTACCAACTGGAGGGGTGTATCTTTTCCATTATTTACTTTCAACCTGTTTGTGTCTTTGAATCTAAAGTGTTCCTTATTCTTAACGTATAGTTGGATCATGATTTTTCCTCTTCTCTCAATCTCTGCTTTTTTACTGGAATGTTTAATCCATTGAAATTTAATGGAATTACTGATAAGGGATGAATTATATCTACATTTAGCTATTTTCTGTCTTAGTTATTCTCTTTATTACTGCTTGTTTTGTATTAAATAAGTATTTTCAGTTATTTTAATTCAATTTGTTGTTTCTCTCATATTAATAGTTTTTATTTTTCTGTTATTTTCTTAGTGATTGTCCTGTGGATTACAATTAACTTCTTAAGTTAAAACATTCTTATTTAGGCTGGGTGTGGTGTCTCATGCCTCTAATCCTGGCACTTTAGGAGGCTAAGGCAGAAGGATCACTCAAACCCAGGAGTTTAAGGTTATAGTGAACTATGACTGCACCATTGTACCCCACCTTGTTTCTAAAAATTAAAAACCAATCTTATTTAGATTAATACCAATTTAATTTTAATAGTATATAAAAACTTTGACCCTATATAGCTTCTCTTCCCCATCCTTTTTAAGATTAAGGTCATATAAATTACATCTTCCTACATTATATGCCCATTAAGCCAGATTTATAATTATTTTTGCATGCAGTTGTATTTCTAAGCAAAGAGAAAAAGTTACATGCCAAAAAAACATTTATACTATTTTATATTTACCTATGTAATTGTGTAGTTATTTTCCAGTATGCTTTCATTTTAGCCTGAAGGGCTCCTCCTTTAGTATTTCTTACAGGGCAAATCTGCTAGCAACAAATTCTCTCTGTTTTGCTTATCTGAGAATATGTTAATTTCTTCATTTTTGCTGGAGAGTCTTCTAGATACAGAATTTTTGGTTGACCTTTTTTTTTTAATATCAGGTCTTTGAATATCATCTCATTGTCTCTGGCCTCTGTGGTTTCTGATGAGAAAATCGGCTGTTAATTTTAGATGAGTCGTTTCTCTTGCTGCTTTCAAGATTTTCTATTTGTCTTTGTCTTTTCACAGCTTGATTATGATGTGTCTAGGTATGGATCTCTGAGTTTATCCTACATGGAAATTGTTGAGCTTCTTGGATGTGTAAATTAATATTTTTCCTCAAATTTAGGAAGTTTTTGGACATGATATCTTCAAATATTCTTTCTGCTTCTTTCTGTCACTTCTCTCGTGAGATTTCCATTATGCTTATGTTGGTACACTTGATGGTGTCCTACCAGTCTCTGAAACTGATCATTTTTCAACATTCTTTTTTGTTTGTTTGTTTCTGTTCCTCTGAACGGATTCTTCTTTCTTTTATCTCCTAAAATCTGCTATTGAGCCTCCTCTAGTGAATTTTGCATTTCAGTTATACTTCTGAAGTGCAGAATTCCCATTTGATTCTTTCTTATAATATCTACAGTCATGTGACACATATTGACAGTTTTGGTCAATGACAGATCACATATATTTAATACACTGGTGGTGCCATAAGATTATATTTTTACTATACCTTTTCTATGTTTAGATATGTTTAGATACACAGATATTTACCATCATGTCACAATTGCCTGTAGTATTCAGTACAGTAACATAGGTTTGTAGTCTAGGACCTAAGTATGTAGTAGGTTATACCATTTAGGTTTATATAACTGCACTCTGTAAGGTTTGCACAACCACAAAATTGCCTAACAATGCATTTCTCAGAATGTTTCCTGGTCAAATGGTGCATGGCTGTATTTCCTTATTGGTGTTTTCTATTTAGTGAGACATTGTTCCTGTAACTAAGCATGGTTTCCTTTAGTTTTCTGAACGTATTTAACAACAGCTCATGTAAGTCTTAAGTTCAATGTCTAGATTTCCTTGACATGTTTTTTTCCTTGACTGTTTTTGTTTGTTTATTTGTTTTTTATTATATATGAGCCATACTTTCTTGTTTCTCTGCATGTCTCATACTTTTTTGTAGAAAATTGAATGTTTTGAATAATGTAATGTGACAACAACTCTTATAATCAGATTCTCCTTCCCCTATGTTTGTTGTTGTTTTAGCTGTTGCTGTTTGTTTGATGAGTTTGCTGAACTAATTCTATAAAGTCTATATTCTTTGAAGAGTTTATATTATATGATTGGACATTGATTTCCTTAAAGCTGAGAGCAAATAACTCTCCCATTGTTGGCCAAGGGGGTTTATGTATGCTTTGGGGCATGGTTTAATTCAGCCAAGCATTTGACAACTCTGCCTTAGTCACCACTTGTTAAGGTTATGGTTCTTGTTGGAGTTAGTAATGCTTTGATTCCCAAAGGGCATAAATTAAGAATCAAAGTAGTTCCTTTCTGATCTTTCATGCAGAGTAGGTCTTCTGTTCATTTTTTTTGTTAATCATTAGGCAAATAAGTAAAGTATACAAATAAAAAGCAACATTATTAGGATGTAGTTTTTTGATAATCCAGTAAGTGAATTTATACCATCTATTGACCTAGTCAATATGGAAGTTATGAAGTAGAGGAACATACTTATCATTCTTCTTTTGGTTTTCCTGTAAACACTACTGTGAAATAATTGTACTTTGTCAAATACCTTATTTTCCTAGTTTACCTGGAATTATTTCCTGTGAAGGGAACACCTATTCTATGAATTACACTTTGTATTGCAGCATAACTTGGTGTTTCTGGGCAAGTCTGCAGAATACTAGAATGTTCTGTCTGAAGCTCCATTTGTGATATTGGTACTTGCTGTGGCATTTTCAGTAGAAGTTTTACCAAAAGTGTAGTATTTATTTTAAGTACCTAAACTTTTATTTTTTCATTTAGGTTACTTACAACAAGAAAACCTCACTTCTACCTGCCAGACTTTTATTTTGGAAAGTTCAGACTTAAAGGAATATGCAGAACACTGTACAGATGAAGGTTTTATTCCAGCCTGCTTACTGGTGAGTTATTGGTTCCTTAAGGGAAAGAGTTCACCATCAACCAACACAAGAGACTCAAAACACTGTCTTAAAATTAGCTCATCAGCAAAAAAATTGAAATTGACAGAAATTTGATGGTTTGTATTCATGCATGACTGATAAGACCCAAAGAAGGCCAGCTGTTCTTTTTACACATTTATGCCAAAGCTATTAAGTGAATTACAATCTTGCCTCTGAGAAT
Organism: Lemur catta; assembly: GCF_020740605.2. NCBI lineage: Eukaryota > Metazoa > Chordata > Mammalia > Primates > Lemuridae > Lemur > Lemur catta. The sequence goes on from NC_059134.1 coordinate 30,495,719, forward strand.
GAGTTTCAAAATGACACCCTCATTTATGATCAGCATCACTGCTGTTGTCTCAGAGCTCTTTTTTTTCTGTTTTTAACTTCTTGACCTATATGTGGCTGCATTTTGGTATCTGTTGTCACCTTTTATAAATATCACTAGGCCAACAGATCATTATTTGGTATATAATGGATACATTCCAGAACTACATTATTCTGCATTCTGTTTGTCATTTTATTGATGTTTTAAACATGGCTCCTTAAAGACATTTCAACTATCACAGATAACATTATTGTGTAGGAAACCTAAAAGAATCTACAAAACTAAAATTTAGCAAGGTCATAGGATATAAAACATACACAAATCCATTGTTATTTCTGTGTACCTACAATGAACAATTGGAATTTGAAGGTTTTTTTTTTTTAATAGCAACAAACAAAATGCTTAGGTAATCTAACAAAATATGTGTGGAATCCGTATGCTCAAAATTATATGAAAGAAATCTAAGGCCTTAATATAATAAAAGGAAGATGATACTGTATGCATGGATTGAGAGACTCAATAATGTTAAGGTGTCACTTCTCCCTAATTTGATTCATAGATTTTTCACAATCAAAATTCCCACAATCATTTTTATAGGTAACGACAAGCTGAATTCTAAATTTTATGCAGAAAAGGAACTAAAATAGCCTAAACCATTCTGAAAAAGAACAAGTTGGAGGACTCATATTACCTGATTTCAAGACTTATTAAAAAGCTACAGTAATCAAGATTAAGGGTCATTGGTGATAGGTTGGGCACACAGATTGGTGGGATAGAATACAAGAAAAGTCCAGACAAAGACCCACACAAGTGATTTTTGACAAAGGTGAAACGACAATTCAATGAAGAAAAGATAGTCTTATCAACAAATAGTACTGGAACAATTAGACATCCATATGCAGAAAAAGAACCTCTGCACTTACCTCATACCCAATGCAAAAATTAACCAAAATGGGTCATAGACCAGAATGTAAAATGTAGGACTTTGAGACTTCTAGATGAAAACATGGGAAAATTTGTATGACCTTGAGTTTGGAAATATGTATATGACACCAAAAGCATGGACTATAAAAGAAAAAATTAGGCAAATTCAACTTTATGAAAATTAAAAATGTCTGCTCTACAAGAGGCACATTAAAAGAATGATAAGCCACAGGCAGGGTAAAAAATATTTGCAGCTTCTTTATCTCATAAAGGACTTACACCCAGAATAAACAAAGAACTCTTAAAATTCAACCAAAAAAATTAAAATAAAAAAAATGGATAGATCTGAAGACAGCTTTGCCAAAGAAAATATAGAGATGGCAATAAGCATATGAAAAGACCCTCCACATCATTAGTCATTAGGAAATTGCAAATTAATACCCCAATGACATATAATACCTACCTGTTAGAATGGCTAAAAACAAAACAGTTTAAAAACTGACAAGTCTTTAGGCCAGGTGCCATGGCTCACGCCTGTAGTGCTAGCACTCTCTGAGGCTGAGGCAGGAGGATCACTTGAGCTCAGGACTTCAAGACCAGCCTGAGCAAGAGTGAGACCCCATCTCTACTAATAAAAAAAGAAAAAAAGGAAGAAGAAGAAGAAAAACTGACAAGTCTTTGTTGGCAAGGATGCAGAGCAGCAGGAACTCTTACTCATTGCTAATGAGAATGTAAAATCTACAGCTGTTTCCAAAAACAGTTGGCAGTTGCTTATAAAATTAAGCATATATTCCCCACATAGCCCAGCACTAATATTAGTAATATAATATTACTAATAAGTCAATTGAAAAACTTATACTCACACAAAAAGCTGCACACTAATGTTTGCTCATAGTGGTCAAAAACAGAAAACAACCAAGATGTCTTTAAGCAAGTGAATAAATAAATTAGTATAGTCATACAAAGCAATACTACTCAGCAATAGAAAGCAGCATTCTATTGATTCACACAAGAACATGGATGAATATTAAATAAAACCTGATTTATTCTAAATTAATAATTCTGAACAAACAATAAATTGTTGCTGTTGGGAGCTAGGTTTCTCACTGTGAGAAAGAAGATACAAATAAGCATAATAATGAAACCTGTGGTGTTGGATTATAATCTGAAATATTATGAATTTTTGGTTATTTTAATGTGTTTGCAGATACATATAAAAATGTAGATTTTTTTTTTTTAGCATGTGGATTTGTATGTGTGTGTATAACTGTCTGCTGAGAAGGCCCAGAAGCAGGGATACTCAAGTAGCTACAACACACCTAGCACCCGGATCTTGGTTTGTAAATATCATTTCTTCAAGGCTCCAGGGCTGCTTGGAGAAAATATATGATGAGTTGAAAACATCGTGTAGCGAATGAAGTTCTAAAAAAAAGAACGGGGGTATAAAAGAAAAGGATGTAGGAGCCTACATGAAAGAGTTCTTAATGGCTAAAGCGGGAACAATTTAAACAGCAAAATGAATAATATTATTGTATTATAAACCTAAGAATAAAATAAATATATATATTATATATGTATTAATATATAGAAAAAATAAATAAGACCAGATGTGGTGGCTGGTACCTATAATCCCACCACTTTTGGAGGCTGAGATGGGAGGGTTGCTTGAGACCAGGAGTTATGAGACCAGCCTGGACAATATAGCAAGACCCCCATTTCTACACAAAAATTTAAAAATTAACCATGTGTGGTGGTTCGTACCTGTAGTCCTAGCTACTCAGGAGGCAGAGAAGGGAGGGCCAGGCAGTGGCTCATGCCTGTAATCCTAGTACTCTGGAAGGCCAAGGTGGGACGATGGCTTGAGGTCAGGAGTTCAAGACCAGCCTGAGCAAGAGCCAGACCCTGTCTCTACTAAAAATAGAAAAAAACTTAGCTGGGTGTGGTGGCACGGACCTGTAGTCCCAGCTACTCGAGAGGCTGAGACAGGAGGATCCCTTGAGCCCAGGAGTCTGAGGTTGCAGTGAGCTATTATGATACCACTGCACTCTAGCCAAGGTGACAGCCAGACTGTCTCAGAAAAGAACAAATTAGAAATCATCTGTGAAAGTTCAGCAGGGGGAATGGGAACTAATCACCTAGTGTGTCTACATATTGTATCCTCTTGTAATCTTCACAACAAAAGATTCTATGAATTAAGAATTAATATATCCATTTCGTAAATATGAAGTGAGTCTTATAATTTATGTGATCTGTGACACATGTATTAAGTGTTGGATTTGAAACCACAACTGTCTGTTCCAGAATCCTTGTTCTTTCCTATTATATGACCTCAAACTTGACACCTGCCTTTGTGTCATAGTGGGAATGGTGGGGCGTGGTGGGCAAGCGAAGGGTGGGTTGATGAGTGATAAAAGTGAGAACATGAACAAACTGATCCTTGGGAAGGATATCTCTGATTCGAATTTTTTACTTTGGTCTTTGGCAGGTTCACATGACTTTCAGGATAGCCAAGGCAGATTAAGACTAGGTCCTTTTTGTCTTTAAATAGTTTTATGACTGGATCCCTGCCTCTGTGCTTAAAACTACTTTTCAGCTCAAGGAATGTCTTATCTAAAAAAATAAGTAGTCATAATGTCCTAGTCAAACTGGAAAGATTCTTCACCCTTAGAAGCTTTGAGGCAACCCCTAACTTGAGTGACTATTTTCATTTTTGATGACTTGCTTCTTTACCCTTTACTTCTGAATGGTAGCATGTTTCCTCGTGGGAAATTATTGATAGTATATTACGATTTTGGTAATGCTTGATCTTTTTCCTTTTAGTCCTTATTTGGAAAAAACTTGACAACAATTTTGAATGAATATGTAGCTATGAAAACAAAAGGTAAGAATTCAGGTTCAGAGATATTTTTTTTTTCTGATAGTTTTATATAGCATTTATCTACTTGTTTTAATTAGAAATAACTTTTAAAGGATATTAACACATTGATTGCCACACTAGAAAAAAATTTTTTCTCTGAGGCCTCCGTGTTTTATTAAAACAAAATGATCCTTTCTAATTTGTTATTTTTTATTTTCTATGCGTGAGTGATATGCAACACAATCTACATTTTTAGAACTAAATTGTCAATATTAATTGTAACACTAAGAACATCAACAAGAAAGATTTTCACAAACCAACTGCAGTGTTTTTCTTCACGAGGTCCCAGGCTCAAAACTAGCCTGAGTTAAATACAACTCACGTGGCAGTCAGTTTGTTAATATCTTTTAAAAGCCTTGAGAAAATTGTCCAATTGTGAGATAAATTTTACTGGGAAACGTCTAATTTGTTTGTGTTTATATTGAGTGATACATTAATTGCAAAAATCTTAATGTTAGCAAATATAACCAATAATCTCTTAAAAATATGTAAAATATCACTCTTAACTCTGAGTTATCTACACTGATAAACAGCCATTGCTATGTGTTATAAACTTTTAAACTGACATTTTAACTTCTATGTAGTCTAAGTCTGAATACAGTGGCTAGTCATAAAATCCTGGCTTATAGTTACCAGAATATAAAATAATACATAAATTAATTATGTTTTAGAGGGGAAAGTTCTGATGATTTTATTCTCTAATATTGATTTTTTACATAGCTTAAAACATTAACAAAATAATTAGCATACAATGATAACATAAAAGAAAAGCTTAACATTTTTTAAATGTCTGTGTACAAACATTGTGCTAGGTACTTTTATATGTTTTACCTTATTTGGTCTTTAGAATAGCCCAGTGAGAGGTATTGATTGTTTAGACCCATTTTTAAATATGAGGAAATTGAGGATTAAATTTCCCCACTCAGAAGGAGTTAGCATAATCTTTATGATAATTATTTATTATAAAGCAAATTATTTTAATTCACTTTCAACCATCACGTAATATCAAATAGAACAAAGATCCAAAAAATAGTTTGTCCTTTTTTTAATACAAAGAAGGTATAAAATTATTGGCCTAAAAACAGCTTCAGAGGTTTTACAGATGTCCATTTTCACTCATGATGTGTCTGATACCCAATGGCTTGAGAGAAAAAAAGCAGCCTCATTATAGATTTGCAGGCCATTTGGTAAAAAAGCTTTATTTCTCAGTTCCCAACATAACGTCACCAATTGAGAGACAAATTTTTTCTGTAATTTTCTATGTCTTTGTTGAAAATGAATGATGAATTTTCTTCAACTGTGTTTATTAAGAAACTTTTCCTCTTATGATTTAGAAACATCAAATGATGTCCCAGTAATAATGTCATCTCTGTGGAAGAAGTTGGACCATACACTTTCTCAAATCAGGTAATAAACTTATTAGAATGTACATAATGACTTTCGAATGGAAACATACTTTGGGTTTAAATCTTCTTAAGATGTTTACAGTGTACTTCTGTATAATAATACTCACCTACTTTTGAAATTATTCTAGAGGTTATTGGTATTTCTTTGTCTTTAATTGGAATAATTTGAGATAAATAGCATACTTTTAATAAAATGTTTACAAATGAGGAAATTGAGATGTGTAGAAGTTTAATGACTTTCCCAAGTTTCCATAGGAATTTAGAGGCAGATATAGGGCTAAAATACAAGTCTCCTAATCCCAGGCCAGTGTAAGTTCCCTTGGGCAACTGGTTTTTCATTACATATTCAGAGAATTTGTATGTTGAACCCATGTCTCATTGGTTCTTCTCTTGTAAAGCAACAAGCTTGAAGAATAATGCTACTTCTAGAATCTTCTGGTGTCAATTTTATAAAATCTCTTATGTGACTATAGAGTCTGTTATGAAAACCATAGTCTATTACCCTTTCTCCCAGAGCTAGAAGTGAATACCCCACCTAACTTCAGCAGGGGTTTCGTTTTTTTCTTCTACTTAAACTGCTGAAATGGCTCCAAATGCATTATACCTAATTCTGGACCACATCTTTTTTTTTTTTTTTTTTTTAAGAGACAGAGTCTCACTCTGTTGCCTAGGCTGGAGTGCAGGGGTGCCATCATAGCTCACTGCAACCTCGAACTCTTGGAATTAAGCAATACTCCACCCTCAGCCTCCTGAGTATGTGGAGCTACAGGTGTGCACCACCATGCCCAGCTAATTTTTTTTTTTTTTAAAGATGGAGTCTCACTATGTTGCCCAAGCTTGTCTTAAACTCCTAGTGTCAAGCAGTCCTCCTCCCTCAACCTCCCAAAGTGCTGGGATTACAGGCATGAGCCACCACACCCAGTCTTGGACCACATCTTATCTGATGGTTTTATCTTTATATTTTCCTTTGCTAACTCTTCTCTTTTTTGCCCTTACAAATAATCATCAAAGACATTCACAATTTAGTAAATACTTATAAATATTGTGTAAGATATTTTATTGGCAAGGTATTCGATAAAAAAATGGATTCTTAGCCAAGTTTTCTCCAAGGTTGGTTTGTGTGTTATTAACAGTGCTTCATTCAGTTCAGTAAGTTTTGTGGCTCTTGTTGGTGGAAACTTATCTGACACCTTTTCTAGGATAATGGCACAGTGTCTGTGACTACCGAATAGGGTGGGAGGGTGAATCCATAGTAAAAGAATTAACTTGAACTGTGAGTTCTCCTGTATGTTTCCTTTGCCTCTTTAGAGGTTGGATAAAATAACTTCACAGTCATAAAGTTGATAAAAGTAGCATGTCCTTTGACGTCAACTTTGAGACTCTAAAGTATTTATGTGTGCAGTCATCTGAAATCAGAATCTCTGTGGGAATGCATCTCTATAATTATAAAAGATAATTGAAAATTTTATACCTTGTATATAGCTTACTTAAATATAGAGTTTCCAAAGTCAAGTCAAATTGTATTTTTAATGTAATGTCAAGGCATTCTAATGCATATTGCATTGGATAGAAACTTCATAATTAAAATTACATGTGGGCCAGACATAGTGGCTCACACCTGTAATCCCAACACTTTGAGAGGCTGAACTGGATCACTTGAGCCCTGGAGTTCAAAACCAGCCTGGGAAACATAGCAATACCCCATCTTGACAAAAAATTAAAAAATTAACCAGGCATGGTGGCACACACCGGTAGTCCCAGCTACTCAGGAGGCTGAAGTGGGAGGATCATTTGAGCCCTGGAGTTGGAGGTTGCAGTGAGCTATGATGGTGCTACTGCACCCCAGCCTGGAAGACAGAGCAAAACCCTGTCTCCAAAAAAAAAAAGTTATGTATGTGTATTTACATACCACTGTTTTTCTCATAAAACAAATCAGAGTTACGTACCCAAAAAATGTCTTTTTTCATCTAAGAGAGATCTTTTGCCTTTTAAATCATAACTTACTTCAGATCTGGCTATAACTAAATCATAGTGTATATCAGCAATAAAAATTTCTTAATGGATAACTACTTTGTTTTATTTGTTAGGAGCATGCAAAGTTCCCCAAGGTTTGCTGCCAATCAGAGAGGTTGGTATTCAGCTTTAAACTATAAACAAGGTTCAGAAGTACTTCAAACTTAAACTATCTGATATTTTATTTGACAATATACATATAATATGTATGCCAGTTATAATTTTGTTTGAACTACTGTTTTTCTAAGTACAGTTATATTAGGAAATAATATTTTCATTTTTCATAAAAATACATATTTTAAGTACTCCCTACATTTCTCATCAGCTCCCATGTGGTAGCATCTTTTAATTATTATTCCATAAGTTTAAGTTTCTTAATTTTGGGGGGGTGTTATCCATATGAATTATTGCAGAAGAAATGTACTCTTGGATTTATAAAGCTTGAGTATATTCATGTTTCTTTTTTATGAAATCCTCACATATATTTAGTTGCTATTTTTAAGGGCCATTTTTTAATCTGTAGGATATAAGATGTTATATAGTATGCATTATATTGACTTCTTAAAATTCCTGAACTACTCTGACATTGAATTAATTTTTTAAATGGTCATATATTTCAGCCCGAACAAGAAGTGGAATTGCAGAAATCAAACGGCAGAGAAGGCTTGCATCTCAAGCAGCTCCAGCAGCTCCTGTCAGTTCAGAGTTGATGAACTTACCTTGTCTTTCAGGACAATTTACCACTTCTCCTTTGACAGGTACACAAGCTATTCGACCAAGTGGCCAAATTTCAAATCCATTGAGGTCATATTTTGTAGTGGTCAACCATTCACAGTCACAAGATACTGTAACCAGTAAGTTTAAATTTTCTTCTCTTAAACTTTGTTGTTAATCAAATTGTATGAATCAGATGATATACTAATGTTTGTATACTCATAGTACAAAATTATGGCCAAAAAAGAGATGAGAGAGACTCGTAGTAGAACAGACTTTAAGTAGATTTGCCATAAAATAAGTATATTAATTCTAAGTCATTTTAATCTAGGATTCTTCCTGTTTCTACTCTAACTGAAGTCCAACCTTGAACTCTTCTAATTCTCAATTTTTGGCATTAATAGAACAAACCCTGTTGTATTTGATTTTAAATGGAATATACATTGTATTTTACCACCTCCTTACCTTTGCTCATATCAGTCTCTCCTCATGGAATGAGGAGGAGAGACTCCTGCCTTTCCCTATCAGTTCCATCTCTACATGTTAGAAATCTTATGTACTCCTGGTTGAATCTTAGAGCTAGGAATAAACATAGAGATCATGTGGTACATCTTGTTTGGTGTATACTTTAAACTATTAAAAACACATGATCATACGAGACAAGAAGCTAGTTAATAACAGAATTGGAATTAAAATCCAGAGGTTAGCTCTCTCAGTTCCCGCGCCAGACTTCTTTCTCATCTGTGCAGCTAAAATTTATTGCTGTTTATTAAGATCTCCCTTATTTGTCCATCTTTTCTCTAAATCCTTTTCTACACCCAGAACATTTAGTACTTCTTTCACTTTTTCCATTCTCCCATGTTGTTTTTGGTAAGACTATACTATACTTTGTATTTTACTGTAAAACCTTAAGGCATAGGGACTAATTGTATTAATCTTAATACCGTCTACCATGCCTTGCACATAGTAAGCAAATGTTAACCAAATTTAATATAAAATAATAATCATCATATAATGTTATCCCATTACAAGTTTAGAAAACTTCAGTGTCCTTGGCTTATTGTTTTGTTTTCTTGAAATACAGCTGGAGAGGCTTTAAATGTCATTCCTGGTCCTCAGGAAAAGAAAACTCAAGCCAGTTTAATGTCTCCTGGTAGACGCAAAAGGTAAAAACTTTTTAAAAGGGATGTTACCAATATCTTTTTTTTTTTTTAATGATTACACCAGCATACTTACATTGTGAATAAAGTAGCAAGACTGGATTAAATTCTAATCTACTATTAGAACCATTCCAAAATACGTTATCTTTTCCCACATTGTAACCTCCCTAAAATTGGGTTGCATTTTTCAATTAATGGCATACCACTGTTTCATGGGAAATATGATTTTTTATAGTGATATATAAAATTATACATCTTATAATTGATGTTATCTCAGATTTTTTTGAAATAAATATTTTTAAAATGAATATAAATAATACCATTGTGTTTTATGCTCCACAAATGCACATTTAAAGTCCTAAATCAGTTGATAGAATCTTTTCAGCTACAGCAGGTACAGTGGCTCAAGTGTGTAATCCCAGACTCAGGATTGCTTAAGCCCAAGAGTTTGAGGCTGCAATGACTATGAGTGCACCACTGCACTCCAGCCTGGGTGACAGAGCAAGACCCCATCTCTAAAAAAAGTAATTAAAAAATTAAAAAGTTATAAAAGAATTTTTTCATGTATAGTCTTTGAGAAAAATTTTTTCTGTCATACTTAACCTGTATGTCTTTGAAGGGTATTTCAGAAAAGAGAGATAATAGATTCCAAATGTTTTTTCTGGTTTCTCAGCTGCCAAGCTGTGGGTATTTTAAGCAGAGTTTTTAATGTTGGTTGTCTTCCATTCAAGGAAGACTTCAGCCTCCTTTATTACAACCTTTCTTGCTTACCTACATAAAATGGTAAAATAACAGTATCAATATCTAACATTTACAGAAGGCCAGGTGCAGTGGCTCATGCCTATAATCCTAGCAGTGTGGGAGGATTGCTTAAGGGCAGGAGTTTAAGAGCCTGGACAACATAGTGGGACCCCTGTCTATACCAAAAAATTTTAAAAATAGCCAGGCATGGTGGCACATGCCTATAGTCCCAGCTACTAGGGAGGCTGAAACAGGAGGATGCTTGAGCCCAGGAATTTGAGGCTGCAGTGAACTGTGATCTCACCACTGCACTCCAGCCTGGGCAATAGAGTGAGGTTGTCTCTCTAAAAATAAATAAATGAATGAATGAATGCATTTGTTTACAGGAACTTTGACTTTTTTAATGAAGTTTTTATATGTACTTCATTTCATTCCATTCTTTCATAAATCCAATAATATAGTTGATCTTGTCCCATGATAAAATGGGTGAGAATGTCACAGCTTACCTTGCTTTAGACCAAATAGCTAATAAGTGATAAAACTTCCTCAAATTCATTTTTTCTGAATCCAGGCCTCTCACCTAGTAATGCTTTTTCTACTTTACTGCCCTTTGTTGCTGCCACAAATACAGTTGACCCGTGGACAACACAGGTTTGAACTGCATGGGTCCATTTATACTTGAATTTTTTTTAGGAAAACATGGATTAAAAATAAAGTATTCACAGGATGTGAAACCTACATATATTGCCCGCGGGCCAACTTTTCATATACACGGGTTCCCTAGGGCAAATCGTGGGTCTGGAGTATTTGCAGATTTTAGTATTCGCAGGGGACCTAGAACCAATCCCCTTTGGATATGGTGGGACAACTGTAGCTGTTCTACCATGATCTTAAAAGTTACGTTTGCATATGTAGTTATCTTTCAATCTGTTAGACATAGTAGTTAAAAGACAAGCTTTTTAAATATGTTTCAGTGAATCTCAAAGGAAAAGTACCACTTTGTCTGTCCCTCATTCAACAATACGGAATTTCCAGGATCCAAACGCATTTGCAGTAGAGAAAGTAAGTGACTTCCCAAACGTTGCAGCTTTAAATATTCCTGAATTTAAAAATACTGATACATACACAAATGTGTGTATATATGCCCCAAATAAGAAACAGCGGTAAGTTTAGAAAACTGTAAATATGTTGTTGTTGGATTATTTAACATAATAGGGCATTTTACTGTCAGATTATTAAAAACCTTATAAGCTAAAGAGCATGAAACTATTCTGTAAGCAGTGAAGAAAAAGATGGTGAAAGATCTGTGAAAACACTTGTAAAGTGTTATGTTCAGGTATTAATATGGAGGGAGCCACCACAACTTCTGAGTTTCTACTTAGGTTTATTAAAGCTGTCTAGCTCTTATTGATAGGTTCTTTTCAAGTAAATAACATAATATTCTTTCCTATCTTTTTGCTAATACTGACTTTGTTTTCCAGCAAATGGTTATTGAAAATGCACGTGAAAAAATACTAAGCAACAAATCTCTTCAAGAAAAGCTAGCAGAAAACATTAATAAATTTTTGACTAGGTAAGCTATATATGTTTAAAATGCCTAATTGTTTTTTGCCTAATTTCATAACTATACTAAAGATTTTCCTTTCTTTATTACAGTGATAACAATATTGCTCAAGTACCTAAACAAACAGATAACAACCCTACTGAGCCAGAGACTTCAATTGATGAACTTCTGGGACTTCCGGTATGAGTGCATGTGTGTGTCAGTGTGGTACATATACTCATATTTAAAACTGATGGTATTTTCATTTCATTTCAAAACGATTACCAACAGATTAGATGTATAAAATAATAAGATACAGCTTTTCTTCATTACTCAAATGTAATCTATTCCTGAAAACATGTTGGATGGTGACTTTTCAAATAATCAGAGTCTATATTGCATTACTTAAATGGTAAAAATAATAGGACATTCCTAACCCATATAATAACTCTAACCAACTTTGCCAGGTATGAGTAAATACTCTATTACACCCATGCAGCAATCAGTTGTGAATTTCTAAGTATTTAATACTTAAATATTCATTAGTGGATATATTTGTGTGTAATACATAACAATACTATATATACAGTGTTTATATAAATTGCACTTCTTATACAGTGCTATAAACTATAATAATTTAAAGAAATAATGAAATAATATGTTAAAGATATATAATGAATCCAAGTAATATTTAACAAAATAAAATTTGCAAGACACTTTTAAAAAGAAAAGGTACTAACTGAATATTTGTCTGTGTAAGGCTTACTGCTAAGAGAAGAAAGCTAGGGGTTATAATCAGTTTTGCTATTCAGTGGTGATAAATACAAAAGAGAGTGAGCTGGTAAATGAGAAATTTAACAGTATGTTTTAAGATTTGTTCATGTGCAAAATATGCTTTGTGAAGAGAAGCTGAGATGTGATTGCAGCACATCCTTTTACCTGGACCTTGGACAATGTAAACATTTTTATTGGCACACCCATGTGAATTCATTATAGCAGTTTTTCTTTCACGTGAGTTCTGGGTTAAACCAACTGACTTTTTTTTTCTACGTGTCAATTCTGCCAGTACTTCTTTAAAAAGCCTTTCCTGTCTTAACATTCAACAAATACATACTCTCTCTTACAAATTTTTAGTCTCCAACTCCTTATGTTTTCTCCACAAACATGTCAGGTGAATACCATAATTAGGGCACTCTGTTAGATACTGTGATGGATTATAAGAAAGCAAAGATAGAAGAACCTGCTGTTTGGGTTGTTCATAATGTTGTATATTTGTGAAAACTTAAAAATTCATATTTAAGTAACAGTTTTTAAAACAGTATAGGGAAGTTTTTAAATGCATAAACACACAAGGACAAAGAACAAAAGAGGACAAAACAGAAAAACCATTTTTGAAAGCTAAAATGGAAAAGTGGTACCTGACTTACCACACCCAGGGTTCTAAGCCAGTAAAGGCAATAGTCAGAAAAAAGCAAATTTACAACACAGAAGTCACAAAAGTCTCAAAAAGTAGCACCAGTACCTCTTAAAGTAAATCTAAAGAAGAGGCTACAAACAGGGTGACAATGTGCAGAATTTAGGAAATAATTAAACTCCATTTGTACTCCCCATTCCCTGCTTCCCTGGAAACACTGTTGCCAGTCATAAACTCTCCCAGCAAGAAATCTGACTAGCTCAAAAGAAAAGAACTAAAAATACAGATAGTTCTGCAAAATTTTCTACAGCTTAGCTTATAGTTGACAAGCTCATCCCACCCCCACCATTGGCACAGAGTTCACAGGTACCTTTTGGCCTGCTACTTTTATAATTATTTTCCTTTTTTCTTTTTAAATAGATTTAGGGGGTACAAGTTGAATTCTGTCATCATGCTACTTTTTAATCTGAACAGATAAGCAAAGATTGTCCAACATTTGAAGAAAGCATTTAATATGAAGAAACCAAAGTAGATAGATAAAAGGGATAAAATAGATTTATTCTGAAGGACCTATAAAGGATTCTATAATAAACTAATGTGAAGAAAGCCGATTAAAGAACATTATATTATAGTATGATTTTATTTCTGTTTATATGCATATATATAGTCCATATATTCATTTTATTTTAATGTTCAGGATTATATTTGCCAAAGTACTCTAGAAATTGGAATTAGGGAACATTCACCTTCTATTTTCTAGTCTTGTTTTAAATAAGCATATTATAATCAGAAGACATTTTCTTGAAGGGGAATGCTTGTATGTAAAAAGTCAAAAATATCAAATGTCTAATTTTCGTGGCATGAAACCATTTAAGTTCAGTTAGGATTGTGCCTTCACCTTACTCTTTTTTCTTTTTCTTTTCTTTTTTTTTTTTTTTCCAGAGTGAAATCCACATGTCTGAAGAAGCTATACAGGATATATTGGAACAGACAGAATCAGACCCAGCATTTCAGGCGCTCTTTGATCTCTTTGACTATGGTAAGTAGACCATTTCTTTCAAGGGCGTTAGAAGAAAAAAGTTTCCCCAATTTTTTTGGTAACTTAACCAGAGTGGAACAGCATTCTCCAGAGGCATCTGGAAAAGTTCCTATTTTGATTAATACCAAACAGTATATGGATATGTAAAAGGGGTTTTGTTGTTGTTGTTTTGTTTTTTACTATAAAAACTTCAGCTATGAAAATGGAGAGAAGGCTAGTTTTTTTGTCTTTTTAAAGCAACATTTTATAAACATCCAGAAAACCATAAATAAAACCACAAGTTTAACATGTGTTTGACCACTCCTAAGCTGTATTAATGGATGCTTATTTTTTATTTCGGTTATTTAATTATTTCCCTGTTCCCTATTTAACAGGTAAAACAAAGAATAATAAAAATATGTCACAAAGCATTTCCAGTCAGCCTATGGAAACCAATCCCAGTATAGTCTTAGCAGATGAAACTAATCTAGCAGTTAAAGGTTCTTTTGAAACAGAAGAATCTGGTAAGAATTTGATTTTGTTAATATCATCAATTCAAATCTTAATGTTAGTTTCAAAATTCAAAGGCAGAACATATTGTTTAATTTGAAAGTTATTCAAATCACCACATAGGTCATTTTTGTATTTTTAGTTTTCTCTCCATTAATAAAAATTATAAGGCTTTGGTACTTTAACTAAAAGGTGAATTTTTGGTATTCTTTCCTTTCTAATGCAGTAGATTCTTGACATGCACAATTTAGTATTAATAGTGTTGACTAGTTGGTCAAAAGTCTATAACATTTAAGTTAATTTTATTAAAGTACAGATTCAAATCTCTAATCTGTAATGTTCATTTGTAAGTGTCATTCAGCCTGGTATGTGAGTTTAGCTGACTGCTCAGCATCTATATTTCTTTTTTTTTTTTTTTTGAGACAGAGTCTCACTCTGTTGCCCCGGCTAAAGTGAGTACCATGGCGTCAGCCTAGCTCACAGCAACCTCAAACTCCTGGGCTTAAGCTGATCCTACTGCCTCAGCCTCCCAAGTAGCTGGGACTACAGGCATGCGCCACCATGCCCGGCTAATTTTTTCTATATATATTTTTAGTTGGCCAGACAATTTCTTTCTATTTTTAATAGAGACGGGGTCTCACTCTTGCTCAGCCTGGTCTCGAACTCCTGACCTCGAGCGATCCACCCGCCTCGGCCTCCCAGAGTGCTAGGATTACAGGCGTGAGCCACTGCGCCCAGCCTATATTTCATTTATGTAGGGGAAATTATATACCATGGTGGCAGTCTTGGATTTTAGGATTTATGAGGTTTAAGGCATATTCCTGCTATGTCAACTAAGTCAGTTTTTACAGTTCTGCCTCTCATAGAGTACCATATGGCACATAATTAGCCTATAATACCTACTAACTGAATGAGAGAAAGCAGTGAATAAATCCATCTTAGATTTTTTAAATGTATGCCAAATGTTTTAAAAATTTAGTCTTATTGTAAAACATAATATACATGCAGCTGGGCATGGTGGCTCACACCTGTAGTCTTACCACTTTAGGAGGCCGAGGCAGGAGGATTGCTTGAGGTCAGGAGTAAGAGGTTGCAGTGAGCTGTGATGACACCACTCACTGCACTCTAGCCCAAGCAACAGAGTGAGACTCTGTCTCCAAGAAGAAAAAACAAACAAACAAAAAAACCCACACATGCACAGAAGCACACAATTAAAATGTATACAGCTGACTGAATTATCACATCCAGTCAGTCAATCAAGCAATTACCTAAGTAACCGTCTCCCAAGTCAAAAAAAAAAAAGAAAAATAGAGCACTACAAGCACCACAAAAACTCTTCAGGCTGGGCACATAGTGGCTCACACCGGTACTCCTGGTACTTTGGGAGGCCGAAATGGAAGGCCAGGTGTTCAAGACCAGCCTGGGCAAAATAGCAAGACCCCCCTCTCTACAAAAGAAATAAAATTAGCTGGACTTGGTGTTGCACACCTTTAGTCCAGCTACTCAGGAGGCTAAAGCAGGAGGATTTCTTGAGCCCATGGGTTCGAGACTGCAGTGAGCTATGATCACACCACTGGAATCTAGCCTGGGCAACAAAGTGAGGCCTTATCTCTTAAAAGAAAAATGAAAAACAAACAAAACCCCTTTTCATACTCCTTCCCAGTCATTACTCCCTCCATCCATATTCCTCAAAGATAACTATTATCAGCCGGGCATGGTGGCTCCCACCTATAATCCTAAGCACTCTGTGAGGCCAAGACGGGAGAATTGCTTGAAGTCAGGAGTTCAAGACCAGCCTGAGCAAGAGCAAGAGCAAGGCCCCATCTCTACTAAAAACAGAAAAATTAGCTGGGCGTGGTAGTGCATGGTTGTAGTACCAGCTAGTCGGGAGGCTGAGGCAGGAGGATTGCTTGAGCCCAGGAGTTGGAGGTTGCAGTGAACTACAATGATGCCACTACACTCTACCTGGGGTGAGCGAGCAAGACACTGTCTCAAAAAAACAAAAAAGATCACTATTATTCTGGCTTCTCACACTTCTTACCAAACTTAATGCCTTTTCAGTACTGCCTCCATCTATTCTGTCTATAACAAGCTATGCCAAAATAATCTTTTCTGTTCACCTGCTTTTAAATGTTTTCGCCCCCTCCACCCTCTAAAAAAACCTGTTGGCTTCCTATTTTCATATCTTGTCTTCCAAAAACTAGTTTTGGAGAATCTCGGACTACATTTTTTTTTTTAAGTCCTCTGCCAATATCCAAGCCCAGTCCTCCATTTCTTAGGCTGAATTATAGTGGGTTGTGTCTTTCTCACTACACGTCATGTCTAGAAGATTGCATTTCACTTAAGATCCATGCTATACAAAATGAAACTTGAGACTGGGTGCAGTGACTCATGCCTACAATCCTAGCACTTGAGAGGCAAAGACAGGAAGATTCCTTGAGGTCAGGAGTTCAAGACCAGCCCGAGGAAGAGCAAGACCTTGTCTCTACTAAATATGGAAACATTAGCTGGACATCATGGCTCTCGCCTATAGTCCCAGCTAGTTGGGAGGCTGAGGCAGGAGGATCCCTGGAGCCCAAGAGTTTGAGGTTGCAGTGATCTGTGATGCCACCACTGCATTCTAGCCCAAGCAACAGAGTAAGACTGTGTCTAAAAAAGAAAAAAACAGAAAAAAGAAACTTGAAATCCTATTTTCTCAGAAAGTCTTCACACTTCATTAAGAAAGTATGTTTTCTGAATTTATGTGGCCTAGACATAATTTTCACTATTCTCCGCACAGTAAGCATTTAAATGTGCTCCATACATCACTCTTATTTTACCATTGTCACAGTAACAGAATTACAGTGGTCTCCCCTTATCAGGGGACATGACCCCAGTGGTGCCTGAAACTATGGTGATACTTAACCCTGTACAGTATTTACATAAAAGTTAAATGAATGTGGTCTGTCTCTCTCAAAATATCTTACTGTATTTTATTCACCTGTTTTCAGACTGCAGTTGACTGCAGGTAACTGAAACCACGGAAAGCAAAACCACAGATAAGAGGAACTGCTCTATATGATATTTGACATATGTTTTTCTGGGTTTTTTCCGTATATTTTTCATTCTGGTTCAAGTTAATGTTTTCTGTCCTAAATTGTGAATGCTGTAAGACACAGTGTATCAATGCTATGTTGTTTTCTGAAATACCCTTTCCTTTTACTCCATATGTCATAGTTCCCTCATTTTTCAAAATCTTATTTAATACCTCCTTTATAATACTTTCTCATGTCCCAAAGAAAAAAAAACGTTCCCATTCCTATGCTATTACAGTTTTTACCATGCTTTATTATGACTTTCTGTTCTGTATCTGATTCCTTGACTGGACTGATCTCTTCAAGATCAGAGACTGGATCATTCATCTTTGTATCCTAGTACCAAGCATGTGGTTGGTCTTCGGTAAATTTGTGAATGTTAAACAGTACACAGAACAAATGTCAATCATGCAAAATGTACTTAGCCCCATTTCACCATTAAGAATATATCCGATAAATTGGTGGGGTGCAGTGGCTCACACCTATAATCCTAGCACATTGGGAGGCCAAGGAGGGAGGATTGCTTGAGGCCAGGAGTTATAGACCAGCCTGAGGAAGATCAAGACCCCATCTCTACAAAAAAATAGAAAAATTATCTGGGCATGATGGCGTGCACCTATAGTCCCAGCTACTAGGAAGGCTGAGGCAGGAGAATCAGTTGAGCCCAGGAGCTTGAGGTTATGAGCTATGATGATTGATGCCACTGTACTCTACCTCAGTGACAGAGCAAGACTCTGTCTCCAAGGAAAAAAATAATTTTATTTATATATATTATATGTATAAATCAGGTAAATTAAGGTCAAAAGAAATGGGAGAAGTTGAAAAGGCAGTGTTTTGAAACAAACTGCTTTAGAACCAGTTTTTTTTTTTTTTACCTACTGTATGGGTAAATATTAGGTATTTTTAACCTCTTTACTTGTTCCTTCATTGTGTCATTTGTTTTCAAAGCAGCTTAGGAACCAATTTGATACTTGTTTAAAAAGGCATCGGTAATCAGAAAGTGCCTGTAAATTTTTTGATACTCAGAAAATGGGTATAATATAGTGCATCAGACTTCCACTTATTGGTATGCCAAAGATTAGTTAGTTCCTTGGCAAAATAGATTTTATGGTAAAGATGACTACCTCAGAAGCTGAACTATATACTCACCATGTCTTTCCACCATCCTGATATTTTGCAGATGGTCAATCTGGTCAGCCCCCATTTTGTACATCTTACCAGAATGATGATACATTAAATGCTTTGAAGAATGGCAGCAACCATGATGTGATTAGACAGGAAGCCCAGGAAAATTTTTCCCAAATAAGCTCTAGCATCCAGAAAAAGGCCTTTAAAACAGCCATACCTACTGAACAGAAGTGTAACCTTGACATTACCTTTGAGTCTGTGCCTAATTTGAATGACTTTAACCAAAGAGGAAATTCTGATCCTGAATGTAATCCGCATTGTGCTGAATTATACAGCAATCAGATGTCCACTGAAACTGAAATAGCTATAGAGATTGAAAAAAATTCGTTGTCTCCAAATGTGCCGAATGCATCTCAGTTACAGCTTGATCAGGCTAATATACCAATAAGTTCATTTGTTTCACTTGGTGGTGAAACTAACAATGAAAAATTAATTCTCTCTGGGAAAGGTTCTCAACTTTTATCCCAAAATACTTCACTGACTGGAAAGCCATCTAAAAAAAGTCAGTTTTGTGAAAGTTCTAATGATACAGTGAGACTTAAAACTAATTTTTGTGGTTCCAAGTCACCAGATCCTAGTGAAATTCATAAGAGTAAAATTGAAATTGATAATGTGTTACCAGTTATGTCACAACTATCAAATTGCCAAGATAATTCTGCACTTCACAGTAAAATATTGCCTGTGTCTGTTGAAAGTTCAAGTTTAAATGTATCTGGACAAGTAGAAATTCATCTTAGAGAGTCGATGTCTTCAATTAAACAACCATCTAAGGATTCAACATCTGTTGAGTTAAATCATACAGAAAACGAAACTCAGCCATCCAAGTCTGAGAATTCACAAGAGCCTTCATCATCTGTAAAAGAAGATACTATTTTTCTCTCTTTAGGTAGAAATGATAACTGCGGGGAAGTTGCATTGATGCCTCTGGAAGGTAATCCTATAGAAAATAGTCACTCTCTTCCTTCAGAATCCATGTGTCCTTCAGGGGGAGATTCTCACCCTGAGTCCCAAAGTACTGATGATAAACCTTCTAGTGACAACTCAACAGAGATAGATGCATCAAATATCGTCTCTCTCAAAATTATCATTAGTGATGACCCATTTGTTTCCTCAGATGCTGAACTTAACAGTGCCGTTTCTAGTATCAATGGAGAAAACTTGCCAACTATAATTTTGTCCTCTCCTACTAAATCACCTGCCAAAAACACAGAATTAATTAAATGCCCGTCTTCAGAAGAACCTGCAGGTACTATTGTATCTGCTGAAGTAGGAGATTCAGCCTCAATGGAACAGAACCTTTTAGCACTCAAACCTGAAGACTCTACAACAAACAACACTCAGAATGAAGATGGCATTGCTTTTTCAGCCAATGTTACACCATGTGTTTCCAAGGATGGAGGATATATACAGTTGATGCCAGCCACAAGCACAACTTTTGGCAATTCAAATAATATTCTGATAGCCACCTGTGTGACTGATACAGCAGCCTTAGGAACAACTGTAAGTCAGTCTAATGTGGTAGTGTTGCCTGGAAATTCTGCACCTATAACTGCTCAATCTTCGCCACCTCAGTTACAAACACCACCAAGGTCAAACAGTGTATTTGCTGTCAACCAAGCTGTGTCACCAAACTTTTCACAAGGTAACTTTAATAACATATTGAAGTTCATTTCTCTGGACTAGGATCCAGTGTCTCTTGTGTATGAAGTTATTGATTAGGAGGTAATAAATCATGGATAGGTGGCGTGAGAAAAGACTGAAATTTGTGATTATGCCTCCTCTGTATGCTAGCTAATTAATTCAGTGAAACTTTTTTTTAAATCTAGTAAGCCATAGACTTAAATGGTTTAATTTCTTTTGCTTTCCACAGTTCTCAATATATGTGCTAATAAGCCAAGAGAAACAGAAAAGATAGACTAATTATTCACATAGCTTTATACCTACTAAGACCCAATGTTGTGGGGGATTATTTTTTAAATAGCTATTATAGTCTTAAAGGAAGTTATTATCTATTTTGAGAGACTTTCTAGAACAACTGGAATTCCTCCCTCTGTAAAATCCTTTCTACTTTCTCACTGCCTTCCAACTTCTAGAATTAATCCCCATCTTTAGAATCCTTTATTCACAGGGACTCTTATAGCATTCATTTCATGCTGTTCTGTATGTACTTAGTGATTGATATGCCTGTAATATTGGTCATTTTTGATTATATGTTCCTCAGAGATAGAGCTTATGGCACATTACCCTACATTTCTTTATGTATTTGTTCTCAAGCTTCCCTCCTTTCCCTTTTTGTTACATTATAGATATACAATAAAATTTGATTACATATCAACAAGTAAGTATTAAACCTGATGGATCTGTTTTACATGCTGTTAAAAATGAAATAAAGGAGAGGTAAGAATTAGTAGAGAATATGGTGCTTGAGCTAACGCTTAGGGAAACAAGGTAGGATTTGGAGTTAAGGGAGGGAATTCTTTATAGCCAGGAGAAGTAGCACCAGCATGGGTAGATATTGGAGAGAGTACAGAAGATTGCATGAAAGTGAGGAGATCAACCTGACTGTAATTAGAGTAGTAGGAAACAGTTCATTTATATGGCAGAACTAAATTATGATAGCTGTAGACTATGTTGTTGACTGCAGACTATATTATTGACTTCTAAGGACCATATAGGCGTTATAATTTTCCCCCATAGTTTTATCTGGTTGTATAACATAATAGATTGGGGTTATGAATATAGTCTTGGGCTATAAACATTCAGTTGGCATTCTAATTTTCTGATACAAGGTTCAGGCTTGAAATGTTGACCACTCGTTTTCTAATTAATTTCATTGTTCTTTCTAGAGGAGTCAAGACATATTTATAATATGATCTCCTGGCTGTATCATCTTACAGCTTGCTCAGGATGGTGTACCATGACTGAATAACATAAGACTGCCTTAATATTTGGATCGACTTTTTATTGATTAGCCTTGCTGTTGTTCTTAAATCAGTTTTTTAAAAAGGAGAGTGGATTGTAAGGAAGAAGAGTTGTTCTTAGAATTTATTTCAAAGTACTAATTACTTTGGTGTTTTGTGCCAAAATATTTGAGAGAAAAACTTATTTTAATGAGAATTGTTTTTTTAGGATCTGCCATAATAATTGCTTCTCCGGTCCAGCCTGTGCTTCAAGGAATGGTAGGAATGATCCCAGTATCTGTAGTTGGACAGAATGGAAATACCTTTTCTGCTCCTCCTCGGCAGGTAAGATTTATGAACTAAAAATGGTGCAATGAAGATTTTCAAACATAGTATAATTAATGGTTTTTTCTCTTTCAGGTCCTTCACATGCCTTTGGCAGCACCTGTGTGCAATAGAAGTAATCCTCAATTCCCCGTCTCTCCAAAATCTCAGAAGGCTCAGGGACTAAGAAACAAGCCTTGTATAGGTACCATTTTTAAGTTCATTAAATTTTTTTTCTTTCTACAATTACTTCTCAATATATGTGCTAATAAGCTATGAGAAACAGAAAAGAGTCTAAATCATCACATAGCTTTATACCTACTAAAACCCAACGTTGTGGGAGATTATTTTTTGAATATCTATTATAGTCATAATCTTAAAGGAAGTTATCAACTATTTTGAGACACTTTATAGAACAACTTGAATTCTTCCCTTCATAAAATCCTTTCTACTTTCTCACTGCCTTCCAACTTCTAGACTTGATCCCCATCTTTAAAATCCCTTGTTCATAGGGGCTCTTGTAGCATTTATTGCATGCTGTTTTATATGTACTTAGTGATTGATATGCCTGTCATATTGGTCATTTTTGATTATATGTTCCTCAGAGATAGAGCTTATGGCACATTGTAGGCTTGAGTCACCTTTTGATTTATTGGTACCCTGTTAGACTTTGTCACATTATAGCTACTCTGCTATTTTTATGTTCTTTCTCTTATCTAGTTCATTCCTTTTAATGACCCATTTGGAATCTGTTACTTGCATTAACCTATTTTCTTATCCTCTATGATAAATTCTTTGGGGTATATACCCAGGAGTAGAATTTGAGTCATACAGAAGAAAGTTTACACTTACACCATTATTTTACCTGCTTCCCTCACACCACCACCAATGCTTGATACCATGTGATCTTTTAACTTTTGCCACTATGATGGAAGTAAAGTGGTAGTGTCTCATATCGTTCTTTTGTATTATTCTGATTACTAATAAACTTTAGAATCCTCTCTTACTACTGTAAATAATTGATGTTTCCCGTTCTGTCACTTGCTTTTTCATATCGTTTTCCTGCTTCTCTGTTAGAGTTCCTGTCTATTGAGGTGTTACTCCTTTATTAGTAACATACCACAAATGTCTTCTCAGTCTCACACTTGTTTTTATCCCTTACATTGTTATTATAATGTCAGAAAAAAATAGGTAAAATTCAGCATCCATTTAGGATGAAAGCTCTTAAAGGCTATCTATAGTAAACATCATGACTTCTCTTTAAAGTTGGGAATAAGACAAGGATACTCATTCCCTCCCTCTACATAGCAAGCCAGCATTTCCCACACTAATAAATTGTTTCTTAAATAATCCGTGTTTCCCCACTGACATCTGGGATTATACTTCATCATATGCAAGGTTGCATACATATGTGGTCCCACACAATACAATAAGGAAATTTGAAAGTGTGAAGGTGTGAAGCTTTGAAGAGAGAGAATAGAACTATTATGGCAAATGACATGATTTTTTACACAGAAAGCTCTGGGAAGTTAATAGAGAAATTACTTGAACTAATAAGAATTCAACAAGGTTACCAGGTATGAATAACTTACCAAAATTGAGTTTTGTGCCTGCAATAAGAAACTATTAAATATGATAGAAAATAAGATATCATTTATAATAGCCACAAAAATGATAAAGTACAAAGGAAGTAACCTAACAAAAAATGTTAGAAATGAAGATTTGAAATCTCTCATTAAAGGATCCATAGGAAGACCTAAATAAGTAGAGAAGAACCATGTTCATATATTTGAAGATTTAACATATATTTGAAGGTTTCATTTTTTCCCAGTTGAATCAAAAATTTAATATACTTCCAGTTAAAAATCCCAGTGGAATATTTTGGGGAGTGGGAAAAACTGTTTATAAAATCTATAATAAAGAATAAAAGTCCATGGTTAGCTAAGACAGAAGAGCAGAGGACAACCTCACCCTACCAGATAGTAAAATATTGCAAAGACATAATATTTAAAACAAAAAGACAGGCCGGGCGCGGTGGCTCACGCCTATAATCCTAGCACTCAGGCGGAGGCAGGAGGATCGCTTGAGGTCAGGAGTTCGAGACCAGCCTCAGCAAGAGCGAGACCCTGTCTCTACTAAAAATAGAAAGAAATGATATGGACAGCTAAAAATATGTATATATAGAAAAATTAGCTGGGCATGGTGTTGCATGCCTGTAGTCCCAGCTACTCGGGAGACTGAGGCAGAAGGATCGCTTGAGCCCAGGAGATTGAGGTTGCTGTGAGCTAGGCTGACACCACGGCACTCTAGCCTGGGCAACAGAGCAAGGCTCTGTCTCAAAGACAAACAAACAAAAAAACAGCTAAAAGAAAAAAAAAAAGACAAATAGAACAAAATAGAGTTTAGGAAGAGACCTTGTACAGGGTAATGGTAATATCAGAAGTCAGAGGGAACGAGATGGATTGTTTAACATGAGATTTATTGACCATTAAATACATTATGTATAGGGAAAAAATTAGATCCCTTCTTCATACAAAGGTAAACTCCAAAATGATTAAAGACCTAAAAGTGAAAAGTAAAACAATTAAATTATAAAAGAACATGCATGAATATTTTTATGACATTGGGATAAAGGGTTTCATTAAAAGGTGAGAAAGCTTAATTTATAAATGGAAAAATTTGATGGGGCTAACTACTCTAAAATTAAACATTTCTGTTCAACAAGACACCATATGTAAAATGACACCAGTTTTTTATTCAAGACCTTGATGACTGTGGCACCTAATTCTCAGACTTCTCTCCCTGAAGTTTGCTATCATCATGAATGACAAAATGCCCATGTTGTTAACCTTCCCAATCCTTTAAAACCACCCTCGGAGTTCTTTGATCCCTTTCGTTCCTAAGACTTTTACTTCAGCCAACCTCTCCCATACCCACACCTTGAATTCTTCACCTTCTTATTAGACTTACAAGATTTGAGAAGGCCAGTAACTTCTCTCAAAATACCCTCATTTTCATGTACCCATTGAATTCATCTTCAACCAGTAATAGCTTCTGTTACTGGAGTCTTTACCTTTTAAACGAACTTTTCTCCTTTCTGGATTCACTTCCTTCCCTAAATAGTCTGGAGCTCACACAGTCTACTATATTGGCCACTTACGGGCCAGTATTCTTAATAACCTGCATATCCACATTCTTCTACATATGCACCAGCTATTCTACAATCCTTGATCTGTCCCACCAACCATCTCTGCTTTTACACCTGGGCTGCTTAGCATTGCTTTAGAAGTGATGCCAATTTCTTGCCCACCTGCCACTTGGCAATCATTTTAAATGTTTGCCTGTCTGCTTTCTCTTCCATTCCCCCTTCAAACTCTTTCAGACTTGCACAACTTTTCTCAAATCTATCTAATCCCTCCCTCCTCACTCTTAGCCAATGATTTTATTTTACAGCTTATGAGTATTAAACTTCATTTTCTGATCATCACTCCCATTCAGTATGTACCCATTCTACTTCCAAAATTATCCCTTTTTTTTTTGGCTTCTTCCCTCTGGCTGTAAACTTACTTAGGTTTGTCCCACCTGCCAAATTTTTATCCCCAACCCCTCTCAATCTCCCATTTCTTCATTGACATTATTGTCTTTTCTCATGTTTCTATTATAATTACAATACTAAAACTGTCTAAGTTCACCAGTGGCCTCTTAATATTGCCATATGTATTGGAATTTTTCCATTCTTACCTTTTTTTCCCTATAACTGTTGATACTGTGATACTATTGTTGACTTCTGGAACCATCATTAAACTATTATACTCCTCCCTTGCTTTTTTTTTTTTTTTTTTTTTTTTTGAGACAGAGTCTCACTCTGTCACTCCAGCTAGGGTACAGTGGCGTCATCGTAGCTCACTGCAACCCCAAACCCTTGGGCTCAAGCAATCCTCTTGCCTCTGCCTCTCGAGTGACTGGGACTACAGGCACGTGCCACCACACCCAGCTAATTTTTCTATTTTTAGTAGAGACTAAGTCTCGCTCTTGCTCAGGCTGGTCTTAAACTCGTAAGCTCAAGCAATCCTCCCATTTCGGCCTTCCAGAATGCTAGGATTACAGGCGTGAGCCACTATGCCTGGCCTCATTGCTAATTTTAAATAACTCAAGACCTTTAAACTCTACATATTTAAGCCTCACCTTTCCTCCTCAAAGATCTCTTCTGCCTACTTTTTTCGTCCTTGGTTAATGTCACACTGATTCCTCCTTTACCTTTTGTATCCATATGAATGCCCATTGTCTCTAAGACGCTCATCATCTCTTACCTAGAATATTTATAGCCATCTATCTAGAATTCCTGCTTCTAATGTTCTCCTCTCTGTTCCATCTTCCACATTATTGCCAGATTGGTTTTTCTAAAACATAAATCTATTCATGCATCTTCCCTGTTTTTAACTCTTAAAGATTGCCTCAAACCTTTTACGTAATACACAGGGTCCTTCATGATCTCTGCTTTCCTTTCTTGTTGCTCTTCCACATAAATGCTGAAGCCCATGGAGATTAAAATATGGTTATCAAAACTCCAGAGCATGTGCTCTGAGTGACAGACTTGTAAACATGACAGTTACATGGACAGAATTTTATATAGGCATAATCTGTTCTTTAAGTAATTGTCTGGACCTAAGCAGTACGTTAAGTGCAACATTGAACACTTTAATTCATAAACCCAAATACTGGATTCATAATATTTGCTTGAAGTTGAAGCAAGTCATTTGCTCCATATCTAGATTTCTTCTGTAGCAATGTGTGAGTGGCCATCTTGTATATATTACAAAGCTGCTTGTTGAAAGCCTGTAAGTAAAAGTGTTTTGTTTGTACATTAGTTATTGAAATTTTGTTTTCATGGTGTGTGATATTGTCATCTGTTCCATCCTCTTTCAGAGGAATATATTCTTTCTCTCAGTAATGTTCATTTATAATTCCAGGAAAACAGGTAAATAATTCGGTGGATTCCTCAAGTCACTCAGTTGGATGTCCTGCACAAAGGTAAGCATAAAGTAGTTTCTATCATAGATCATTTGGATGCTCAGATTTAAAACAGAGGATTTCTTTATGCTGCTAGAAATAATTTATTTTTATTTTTATTTATTTATTGTAGAATTGAAGTTTCTGACAAGAATATGGTCATAGATCCTGGAAAACAATTGGAAGAAATCTCTATTCCCTTCTCAGTAGAGAATACAGTGCCAGCTAGCAAACCATTTGAAAGCCACAGACGTGTGCTCTGTTTTGATAGCACTGCTGCTCCTGTGGCAAGTACACAGGGGCCAAACCATAAGATGGTGTCTCAAAACAAAGAAAGGAATGCAATTTCCTTTCCTAATCTTGACTCACCCACTGTGTCCTCCACCTTAAAACCCCCTTCTAATAATGCTATCAAAAAAGAGAGAGAGAAACCTCCTATGCCTAAGATTTTATCTAAATCAGAAACTGCAATTAGCCGACATACCACTGTAAGAGAAACTCAGTCAGAAAAGAAAGTTTCACCAACAGAAATTGTGCTTGAATCTTTCCACAAAGCAACAGCTAATAAGGAGAATGAATTATGCAGTGATGTGGAAAGGCAGAAAAATCCAGAAACTGCGAAACTGTCAATTGGGCAGCAAAATGGCGGTTTACGGAATGAGAAAACTATAGCTTCACTGCAAGAAGTAACCAGAAAACAAGGCACATCCTCAAACAGTAAAAATGTCATTTCAATAGGTACAGCTGTGAAGGATCTAAAACAAGAACAAACTAAATCTGCCAGTTCTTCGATTACCACAGAGATGTCACAGGATGTTCATTGGCACAGCCCAGTAAATCGGCTTGCTGATAGCAGTGATTTACCTGTACCCCGGACACCTGGCTTAGGGACAGGGGAAAAACATAAAGAGGAACCTACAGATGGTATCAAAGCCCCCTCTAGTAGACGTTTTGGTGAAGACAGTAGCACACCCAAAGTAATGGTCCCTCCTGTCACCCCTGACTTGCCTGCCTGCAGCCCTGCCAGTGAAACAGGCAGTGAAAACAGTGTAAACATGGCTGCCCACACCTTAATGATTCTCTCCAGAGCAGCCATCTCTAGGACTACTTCAGCAACTCCTCTGAAAGATAACACACAACAATTTAGAGCATCTTCAAGGAGCACCACAAAAAAGCGGAAAATTGAGGAATTAGATGAGCGTGAGCGAACCTCTCGTACTTCTAATAAAAACCTTGCAAATTCATCAATACCTATGAAAAAGAAGAAAATTAAGGCAAGTTTGAAAGTTTTAATTTCAAAGCCACACCTTTTTCTTCCTTCAATACTCAGAGAATTAAGCACTTTTTGCCACAACTAATGGACTGAATATTATGGTCAAGATAGCTTTGAGTTTTGATTGACAGAATACTTTTTTTTTTTTTTTAATTTTTAGAGACAGAGTCTCACTGTTGCCCAGGATAGAGTGCAGTGACGTTATCATTGCTCACTGCAACCTCAAATTCCTGGGCTTAAGCAATCTTCCTGCCTCAGCCTCTCAAGGAGCTAATTTTTTTTGTATTTTTTTGTAGAGACAATAGTCTCGCTATGTTGCCCAGACTGGTCTCGAACTCCTGGCGTAAAGTGATCCTCCTGGTTCAGCCTCCCAAAGTGCTAGGACTACAGGTGTGCGCCACCACACCTAGCCCTGACAAAATACATTCTATAGCAGTGTTTCTCAGTCTGATACTGAGAAGTTGTCTAAGTGAAACATAGTATTTTTAAAACAATTGCTAAGGCATTTATTCATAAACATCTTCCTTGGGAAAAGTGGGTTTTTGTTTTTGTCTTGCTAGAACCCAAATTTTTTTGTGAGAATGACATAGTCATGAAAGATTGAGAAACCACTGTTGTATGGAATTACCAGGTTAAAAATTACCTTGTTCTTCTTAGATCTTGGATTTTTTTCCCCACATCTTATCTCTAACATAGGCCCTGAAAGATATTAACATGTTGGAGCAGCAGAAAAATTAAATTTACGTATTTTTTTTTAACCATGGTTGTCTATGGGAAGGCAAGGCAGGGATAGCATTAATGAATGAAAGAACTCATTTATTTTAAGTTTGTTTAGCTATTTAGTAAGTGCATTGAATAGAAAGTAAGTGTTTAAAATGTCATAGAGGAAGCGTGGTAACAGGGAAAGAATCTTGGCTTTGCTGCCCTTCAGGTTTGGATTTGAATCCTGCATCTACTGGTTTTTGGCCCTGTGACCATGGTTAAGTCTGTAGCCTCTCTGGATCTCAGCCTCATCACTTGACATGTTACCATACATTTTAGATTGTGAGGACTGAATGTAGTATATATAAAATACCTGGTGTATATTAAGTGTTTGGAACTTGATAAGTGCCTTTTAATATCTCAAAGCTTTCTAAGTAGTAATGGCCATCTTATGGAAAGCATTTCTATCTGGTGTCATTCAACATTCATACACTCTGAATTTGTGTAGTGTCTTTTGTCCTAAACTAACATTGAAGTAGGTTGAAGTATATTTATTTAACTTTGGGTTAATAAAACTTGCCTCTATTTCTCTGTAGAACTAAAATTCTAATAGATAAAAAAAATTTTGGCAATTTTATGAGTATGTAGAAGAACCTAATATACTATTCTAGGTGAACTTATTAAAAAAGCGTTTTGGCCTTGTTTGAGTTTATTTTTCTTTTTTTTTCTTTTTTTTTTTTTTTTTTACAGAAAAAGAAGCTGCCAAGTTCATTTCCAGCTGGAATGGATGTGGACAAATTTTTGTTATCGTTGCATTATGATGAGTAAACATTCTAAACATATAAGAACAGTAGCTATTTAAAACTTGTATCCCTTAAACTATGAGTGTAGGGAATGGGATATTGACAGAATCTGAAAGCATGTCCTGCACTTTCATTGTACTGAAATTTCACTTTATATCTAAATCATGCTGTTTCTAAAGCAGCCTCCTACGTTGTAAATAGACTTACTTGGTATATTTTATTTTGGAAAAAACATTTGCAGAAATGTAAGTAAAGCCAATCTGCAAAACTGTATAGCTTTGACAATTGCATATTGTAAATATTGTATAAATCTTGTTGAAATAGAGGTTAAATCAACCTAATGTTCTTACACTGTGTTTTATTTTTACTTCTTATGATCCCTAATTCTGAAGCTTATTCATCTGGAATAGTTTCTTACTTCTTTTGAAGGAAAATGATGCTTATCCTTATAAATCACCCTCAGTAATTGTTCAACAAGACATTTAAATACATAGCTACTAAGTACTACAAAATGATAACCACCTCAACTGGTAGTGAAGTTTCTAATCAGAAATCAACAGTTTGATGGGTTTCTTTTAGACTGAATATTTTACCAGCCCTTCTTACATTGGTAATAAAGATAATATTCCTAGAATTTTACACTTTACTATTTCTTCTGCTCATTCATTCTCTTTGTTTTAAAGAGAGAATTTTGTAAACCATTTATTGAGTGTTCTGATCTTTCATTTATAACTTTTAAGATTTTTTTACAGAACTTTAAGTGGTTAGACTATTGAGCCATAAAAAGTTTGGTTTGTAGTAGTTGAGATTTCATATCGTGTATATACTTTTCCCCTAAATACTGGGGATTTAAAGAATTGCACTAATTCATAGAACCCTTTACATAGTAGTGAACAATGCACATTTAATTTAAATCTTCTGTTCTATGTTAAAGTTTGTGTGGAGGATTATCTTCTGGTGTCCTTTTAGAAAGTCATGTCCATCATAAGATGTAAAAAGAGAAATCATAGTTTTATATTTTAATTTAGTTTCTCCTGAAATGGGGTGTGTTAAATAACTATATCTATACTTAGATATAGTGCTTTGTCTGTGTGTCCCTTAGAGTGTTATAAAAAGTTACTCTCAAAAGGTACTTACAGAGAGTGAGAGAGGTGCCTTCTCTGCATTTAGGTTCATACACATCAGTTAAATTGAAGAATTGGTGTAAACTTTTAAATGAGAACAGAAATTATAATTAGTACCTGACCAATTGTGCCTAGATATTAAAGTATGTTCTCTTAAGTGCTTTCTGTTTAGTTAAATATCAGTATATTAGGGTTTTTTTCTATGATGTATATTTTGTTAAAGAGTCACTTTCCTCAATCATTTTTTTGTACTAGGCCTTTAAAAAAATAAATCCATCCTACTACAACACAACATTTCTCAATGTAGAAATCAAGTCTTAATTGCTTAACATTACTGCAGAAATATGTGATGTAAGAAATTTTTATGATGTGGCAATGGTCTATTCCTAAGGAACTAGATATCATACAGTTAATGTTTATTTAACTCACCTTGATACTGTACTACAGTTAGGTTTGAATAAATATTTTCATTAACCTCAAAAGTTTGAATTACTTTATATTGGCAATCTTGTTTAGAAACTTTGATTAAATTCCTTTCCAAGTCAATTTTTGTGTACTCTTTTTTGGGAGTTCATATAATGCTGAAAATTACAGATTTTCTTCTCATTCAATTCATATTTATATGTGCTCAATACTGAGAATTCATATGCAAATAAGTTCGCTTTCTTCAAGATTCTTTGTAAACTAAGCAAGAGCTTCTCAAGTCCAAAGACAACTGTTACTTAGAGCTTTTGTTTATGTTCAAGAGCAAATCCATAATCCCCATCTCACCTTAAGTCTTAAAAAAAAAAAAAAAAAAAAAGTTTTTCAGAAAAAAATTAGTCTTACCTAATTTAAAAGAGAACCCAAACAAAATTTAGGAAAAAATAGGGTATTTGACTCAAAATTTTTGTTTGGATTCCCTTTTAAATGAGATAGATGACTACTTTTTCTGACAAAAACACCTCTTAAATTTAACAATTGTATACTGTTTCTACTTTATTCTTTGTGTTTCCTTTTTTTTCCAGGGTCCTTTTTGCATGTTTAACTTCTCTAGATGAATAAAAAGTTATATGATTTTTTTTTCCTTTCTTTTTTTTTTTTTTTTTTTAGAGATGGTCTCGTTCTATCACCCAGGCTGGAGTGCCGTGGAGTCATCATAGCTCTCAGCATCCTCAAACTCCTGGGCTCAAGTGATCCTCCTGCCTCAGCCTTCCAAGTAGCTGGGACTACAGGCACATGCCACATAATTTCTAAGAATAAGTGTCATCAAGCTCTTTTTTGCTTAAAATTGTTTTTATTATTATTAGGATAGGTTAAAATTTTTATAAATGTAGCATAGGTGCTTAAATATATTGTTTACAAATGTATACAATTTGATAGTTAATCAATCTTATACTGTTTGAATCCTGTCTTACTTTACATTTAACACTTTTTTCCCTAAATGTTTAATTTCCCATTATAATTACTTGGCTATAGTTTTTGCTTTGCTTTGTATTGTTGGTCAGTGCATGGTTGGTAACTGTCATAATTTCATTTTGAATAATCTCTAGTTATATAAAATAGTTTTCCCTATTTTAATACTTTCTGCCTTGACTTCTAATAATTGTGGTATGTGCCAGCCTTCTCTTTTTTATAATTGGATTTTTCAGCTTTTATTTTCTATAGTAATGTAAGATGTAGAACTCATCCTACTGGTGTTTATTTTTATTTAGCAGGTATGTTACCCATATTTCACCCCTGCCTTTCCTTTTTCTCCAGCTCATCCTTAATTAGTCATTTAAAAAACTAAAAACTTTCACATACCTGAATTCTTAATTCTTCTTGCCATAGGCTGACCCAAACCTTTGTTTTTTTTATTTCTTTTTCTACTGAGACAGGGTCTTGCTGTTGCCCAGGCTGCTCTGAAACTCCTGGACTCTAGCAATCCTCCCACCTCAGCCCCCTAAGTAGCTGGGATCATAGGCACAGGCCATCATACCCCGCTAAATCTTTGTCATTTGTGGAGGAAACATGAGAGTGCTCTATTTTCTAAGCTTTTATGTGCTTGAGACACTTTCTAACATCTTATCACTTTGTTCTATTGAAAATATGTAGATCTTGGTCACTTGTTTTCTGGGGTTTAATGTAATAGAAATAAGGACTAAGGCTACCTGTTTTTCAACCAATAAGGCTACCTATTTTTCTTTTTCGTTTTTTTTTGAGACAGAGTCTCGCTTTGTTGCCCAGGCTAGAGTGAGTGCCGTGGCATCAGCCTAGCTCACAGCAACCTCAAACTCCTGGGCTTAAGCGATCCTACTGCTTCAGCCTCCCAAGTAGCTGGGACTACAGGCATATGCCACCATGCCCAGCTAATTTTTTCTATATATATTTTTGGTTGGCCATATAATTTCTATTTTTAGTAGAGACGGGGGTCTCGCTCTTGCTCAGGCTGGTCTCGAACTCCTGACCTTGAGCGATCCACCCGCTTCGGCTTCCCAGAGTGCTAGGATTACAGGCGTGAGCCACCGCGCCCGGCCAAGCTACCTATTTTTCATCTACCTTTATGGTTCAGGGATTTTTTTCCCTTATTTTCTCCAGAATGTTTTGGTATGATTCTCTGCTAATTCACTTTGCTAATGAAATATGTTCTTTAAAATCTTCCCATTTAGGACTTAAAAATCTGAGTTTTTCTATTATCTTTATATTTTCTATTATATTGGATTGTTTCAGAATACTATTTTTTTTTTTTAAGGAACACCATTTACTTGGTAGCTCTATCTCTTTTCTCTCTTCCACTCCATTTTTTCACAGAATTGGCAGAATGCTTTTCAGGTGTTTTCCAGATCACTGACCTTTGGATACAGTATTTATTCTGCTTATCTTCAGTGAAGTACTCTATTTTGGATTTCCTTTTTTCCTGTATTTTACCCAGCTCCTGATTCAGTTATAAGTTCTTGTAAGTTGCAGTGGATATTTATTGTGATTATGGAAAGGTGATTAAAGTAAAGCATAGTATTAATAAGTTAAGAACTTGGGCTCTGGGCTAGGCGCAGTTGCTCACGCCGGTAATCCTAGCACTCTGAGAGGCTGAGGTGGGAAAATCGCGTGAGGTCAGGAGTTCGAGACCAGCCTGAGCAAGGGCCAGACCCAGTCTCTACTAAAAATAGAAAAAATTAGCTGGGCAACTAAAAGTAGAAATATTTTCTTAATTAGCCGAGCATGCTGCTGAGCACCTGTAGTCCCAGCTACTCGGGAGGCTAAGGCAGGAGGAATGCTTGAGCCTAGAAGTTTGAGGTTGCTGTAAACTATGCTGATGCCGGCACTCTACCCAGGGTGACTTAGACTGTCTCAAAAAAAAAAAAAAAAAAACGGGCCCTGGAGCTAGACTGACTTGGATTTGAACCATAGCTCAGCTATTTAGCCACTCTATGCCTCAATTTCCTTAAAGTAGGGATAATAATGATATCCACTTATAGAGGTTTTGGGATTATATAAGTTAATATAAAGCTTTGTACTTAGAACATGAGCCTCAAACATTAGTTGTGATTGCTCTACAGATGTTTTGGAAAATACTTTTCCTCTGAATGTGAAAAACAGCTGTTCTTTTTTTCCATATTCTTTTTTGTTCCTTCAAAGATAAAGATCCACAATGAAGTATTTGCCAACAGATAATGTATACACAATGACCTTTGTTGTCCTCTCTCCTTCCCCACTGAGTGGGAGTTTTCCGTTTTCAGAGCTGAAGTTGGATGTGCATAGCCTCTGCCTACAGTGTTTTTAAATTTTTTTCCAGAATAAATGCAATTCACTCTACTCATGCTATAGTCTGTCCTGCTCAAGAGCAGGCATTGTGGCACATTAGAAGTGGCAATCTCTTCCCTTTTTTATAAATCCAATTAATCAGTTTATCAGTTTCTACCTTCTTTCCCACTCTTTGTGCTGGTATGGTAATTCAGAGCCCAAACCCCAGGCTTTTCTCAGTTTGACCTCCCCTGCCCAATACCCCAATCCTGAATGCTGAGGTTATAAGAAATTGCCCCCACACTAGACAGACAGACCCGAGCACATGGGCTTCTTTCGTATTTCTAGCACTACTGTACACGCTATGTCTGTGGTTTCTGCTAGTTTATCCAAAATAGCCAGCTCTTAAAGAATCTACTAAATGTAAATTACCTACAAATAACATTCACTTGACTTAAACAATCTCAAATTATTCTGTCAAATAGAAGCTTCTAGCTACTTATGTAAGTCACTAATATTGCACACTGTTAATTTCAGATAGTACAGATTCATAATGTAAAAAAGTATCAAACTCTTAATAATTACAAAAAAATTAAAGCAAAGAAAAAAATTTACTTTTAATTTCAAAAGGCTTTAGGATTTAATCCTTTTTATTTTAAAAAAAGGTTAAAATAGAACATAATTTAAAAATAGCTTATTTTAAGTACAAGCCCACCCAGCAGACACACTGATTACATCAGGTCACCCAGGGTTAGCTCCTTAAACAGAGGGTGTCTACAACTTCTCGATCAGCATAGCAGAAGCACCTCCTCCTCCATTGCAAATACTGGCAAGACCATATTCTCCTTGCTTCAAGGAATGAGTCAAATGAACAACAATCCTGGCTCCAGACATCCTAGGATTAAGAAAGCATTTTGGTTTTTAATGAAGTACAGAATTTAGGACTAACCAAAAATGTTTCTATTCCAAATTAACTTCTTGAAAATCTTATTAGCCACTACTTACAAATGAAAGAACTACTTTTCTTAAACTTAACAGATATGTTTCAGGAAGGATCACAGCTCTTTTTAAAGCCTGAGTGCAGACTTTAGTTTTAAGGTATTTTTCTTCTTCAGCGTAAAACTAATACTATTAGGTTTCAAGCAACAGATGTGACAGGTTTCTGTGTTCAGTGCTGGATACCACCTATCAGAAATGGCACTTGCTTTATGAAGGATGAGTGGGAAGGAAAACTGTTAAACCAAGAGCAATAGGAATTATCATGAAGCAGTTTAAGTTTAGACAAACATGCATGCAAAGGCAGCTATTAACCTAGATATATTTTTCTTTATGACTTTACCTACCCAATTGGATGCCCCAGAGAAACAGCTCCTCCATTGATATTCACTTTTTGGGGATCAAGCTCCAGCATTTTAATGTTTGCTAGTACAACTAGACTAAAGGCTTCATTTACTTCCCACATAGTTATATCTTCTTTTTTCAATCCTGCATCTTTGAGAACCTAAAATTTTTTAAAAGACAAATGGTGTTCAAATAGCAATCACAACTTATTTTCATTGTTTCTGTGAAATTCTACAATTTTGGTTTGTATTTCCCTTTGATGTTAGTTATTTAAATATAGAGATTCTTAGGTGGAAGGATCCCTTTAAATTCTCATCTTACTGCATTATAATCAAAGAATTTTGTTTGCATTATCTTGTATCCATTTTGAGGAGATACAGAAAATTTGATTTTCTTAAATATTCCACAGATACTTGAAGGTATATTCTCTATTGGGGGTATAAAATGTTTTATGTATTTTGTCTGTATGTGGTTTTATAACTTCAACATATCTGACAATCATTGGTTAGTTCTCATCCACGTTGACTATAGATTTTTGAAAGTGTTAACAAGTACATAGGTAACTAAAGTACAGTGCTTGTTTGGTTAATTTTCATCCTCATTACATTTTCTAGATAACCGCACAAGGATACAATATAGGACATTTCTTTTTCCTTTGGCGCAGAAAGCTTTATGGAGCCTGGTATCAATGCACACATCTGAGTTCCCATCTCCATGGCAAATTTCAAGCTCAAGAAGAGCACACTTCTTGAGGCCCACTCCAAGTGGGCTGGTGAATGTTGATGATGTATTCTCAGGTCACCACCTCGTTAATGGCAGAACAGCCCTTCTCACTACCCTTCTTTGGGGGAGCCATTCTGCCCAGCCCAAGTTGGAAAGAAGGCTATGTATTCTTAAGATTGTTTTAATTGATTATATGTTGCTTAGTTCTATATTCTTTTTTTTGAGACAGAGTCTCACTTTGTTGCCCGGGCTAGATTGAGTGCCGTGGTGTCAGCCTAGCTCACAGCAACCTCAAACTCCTGGGCTTAAGCGACCCTACTGCCGCAGCCTCCTGAGTAGCTGGGACTACAGGCATATGCCACCATGCCCGGCTAATTTTTTCTATATATATTTTTAGTTGGCCAGATAATTTTTATCTCTATTCTTAGTAGAGACGGGGTCTCGCTCAGGCTGGTCTCGAACTCCTAACCTCCAGCGATCCACCCGCCTCGGCCTCCCAGAGGGCTAGGATTACAGGCCGTGAGCCACCGCGCCTGGCCAGTTCTATATTCTTTACCTGTCAAATGAAAGAGGTATATTAGCTTCTACTATTAGTATGTATTTCTTTTTTCTTTGTTGCCCAGGCTAGAGTGCAGTGGTGCAATCAAATCTCACTGCAACCTCAAACTCCTGGGTGCAAGCGATCCTCCTGCCTCAGCTTTCTGAGTAGTTGGGAATACAGGCACGTGACTCCACTCCTGGCTTGTATTAATATAATGTTTTTCTTTGCATCCTCTGCAGTTTCTCTTTTATAAAAGTTGCTGTGGGGTTATCTGGGGCACAGATATTTACATCGGTTACATCTTCATTGTAAATCATTTATTTAAATAAAGTCTTTCATTATATTAATATGATCTGTTTTGTTTTGGTAGATCCTCAGCTATACAGGAAGGTGTTTTGTGCTAGTGATTATCCTTATGCTAATACTTTTATAAAATATTGCTAGTACCCTTTTTCTTTAGAGAAGAAATTTTATTGTGAACAACAATAAAATTAACATGGAACTCTTCCTCCTCCTTCCTCTCTTCTACTAGCAAGCTAACGTAGCTTTCTAAGCTGTCCAGCTCAAACAGCTTCCTCTGTTCCAACAGCACAAGATAAAATATGGTACCCAAATATATCCACTTCTACAGCTCTCAGAGTCAGGGTCCGGAACTGTCTTCTACTTTCAGAAGCCAGAACTGTTTATTATTATCCTTGCTTTCTAATGTGATGCATTCACTTTCAGAAGTTATATACTTCTGTCACTAAGATCTAAGGTCTATTTACTTTGGACAGATCATTACTACCTCTAACCCCCATTGTTTCTGATCCTTCTCTATTCTTATTCCCTACTAATTCTGCTCTTTTTTTAATCTGCGTGTGCTCTCAGAAGTTCACTGTCAAGGTGAGGCCCTCTCTTGGAAGGAATATTTGTTGAAGATTTCTGAGAACCCTGGACTCCTAAACCTCCTCAGCATTCTTTCTTTTCCTGTGACCCCTTAACAACTACTCACAGAGACCTGGTTATTTCTGCCTTTGATATTAATAGCACTTAATACAATTTGGAATATGTAGGTTTTCTGTCTGTAGTTTTACTGTTTACTATAAGACCTGATGCCAACAGTCCTCTTTAGGACGGAGACTTCTCCTTCTGGGAATAATTATTTGCTTTGAATTCTATTAAACAGATATGGAGTCACCAACCTCTCCTTTTTGGCTACCACACCAAGTATGTGAGTTCAGCATCATACTTGCAAGTAATTCAGTTATGTAGTTTTTATCTGTTCTACTTAAGATCTAGTTTGTGGGCTACTCTTTTATGTATTATTTTTGTTATCCTTATTGCTCTTATTGCTTTTAAGAGAAGTGGGAAGATTCAAAACTAAGCTATCTCTCTGCTGTGGCAGATGAGTGACATATAAAGTATACACAATGCAACCTTGGTATAAGCAAACCAGAGGTTGGCATAATGGGATATGGGACCATATCCCATCACTTTGTTCTCACCTTAGGTACAGCATATGCAGGTGCAATTGGAAAATCAATAGGTTCTACAGCAGCATCAGCAAATGCTATAGAAAAAAATAGGTTGTTAAAATCTTTTTTACAAGCACCCAAAGCTTTATCTGTTAACATATAATATGCAAAAGCCAAGTTAATCCATTAACTCTGTAAATATATTTGTTCCTTTTCTAAGATTCTACTCTTTATAATATTAAACCAATCACTGGGACACTGATTTTCATTGAGAGGGGATTTGGGAATTTGCCCCTAGTAATATTAGCACTATCTAGAGATTTTCTTTAAATTACAAAACCTCACTACACACATGTATAAAGATATTTTTGATTATCACAACAGGTAGGATGCCACTGGTTGCTGCTAAGCATCCTAAAACGTACAGAACAGTCCCTACAACAAAGAATTATTTAGTGTAAAATGTCAGTAGTGGCTGAGGTTAAGAAACTATAATCTAAGCTAAGGCTAAAAATGAAGTTTTTATAAAGTAACAATAGCATCTGTTTAAGTCCTTAAGAAGATGGTAAAGCAGATTTTGCAGTTAAAAATAGGCTTAAGGAGATTGAAGGGCTTGCCCGAAGCCACATAATTAATAAAAAAGCCAGAACATCTGGATTTCATATTGCTAGACTCCCAATCCATATTCTTTTTATTCTACCTGGCTGCCTTTCTTGGTTAAAGCATGTACTTTGTTTTCTCCTACTCATCATATAGGACAGGAAAAGTTTTTTAAAGCTTACTCTTATATAAAGCAAAGTATAACAAAAACATTAAAGGCTGGCCGGGCATGGTTTCTCATGCCTGTAATCCTAGCAGTCTCGGAGGCCGAGGTGGGAGGATTGCTCGAGGTCAGGAATTCAAGACCAGCCTGAGCAAGAGCGAGACTCCATCTCTACCAAAAATAGAAAGAAATTATTTGGACAGCTAAAAATATATATAGAAAAAAAAATTAGCCGGGCATGGTGGCACATGCCTGTAGTCCCAGCTACTCAGGGAAGGACCACTTGAGCCCAGGAGTTTGAGGTTGCTGTGAGCTAGGCTGACGCCACGGCACTCTAGCCCAGGCAACAGAGCGAGACTCTGTCTCAAAAAAAAACATTAAAGGAGTTTCTATCTCAATTGTAACATGTATCAGTTAAATTCTATCATAAAGTACAATCTATAGGTAGTACTTTGCTGTACCTAAAGTGAGTGACATACTACCTATAGGTGGTACTTTGTGATAGGTATAGGTAGGGTATAGGTAGATATGGTAGAAGTAACCAACTTCAATATTATTTATTATCAACAAGGAAACTCAATTTCAGGAAGTTTATAGATGTTTAGGAATGAATACAATCAGAACATTTTCTACCTGCTATTCTTGCCAGTGGCTTGACATTGAGCCTCTTGGCTGCATCTGCAGTCATCAAAACCACAGCAGCTGCACCATCATTCAGTGTGCTGGCATTCGCGGCTGTAACTGTGCCTGAAATCAACAATGAGCATGAAGTCAAAACACTCCTTCACACTGAA
Source organism: Lemur catta (assembly GCF_020740605.2). NCBI lineage: Eukaryota > Metazoa > Chordata > Mammalia > Primates > Lemuridae > Lemur > Lemur catta. The sequence continues at coordinate 30,535,816 of NC_059134.1, forward strand.
TTCATTTGGTTCGATTTAACAAATAAATACCTACATGCCGGTCTTGGTGTTTCAAGCTTGTAATCCTAGCACTCTGGAAGGCTGAGGCAGGAGGATTACTTGAGCTCAGGAGTTCGAGACCTGCCTGAGCAAGAGACCCCATCTCTACTAAAAATAGTAAAAATTAGCCCAGTGTGGTGGTATGCACACCCATAGTCCCAGCTACTGGGGAGACTGAGGCAGGAGGATCACTTGAGCCCAGGAGTTTTGAGGTTGTTGTGAGCCAGGCTAATGCCATGGCACTCTAGCCTGGGCAACAGAGTGAGACTCTATCTCAACAACAACAAAAAAAAAACTACAGAGGACTGCCTGGGTTGCTAAATATATAAAGAAATCACAAATATGGATGGAGATAATCCCTGTCCTCAGGAAACATGTACACAGCTAACTACAACAAAATTAACGTAAGAATGCCTTTTGGTGTTAGTTTTTGGTAATAGTTTTCTCAAAGCTAGCTCAGGAACACATACATGATAGTACTAGATAAATGCTGGTCTGTAACTCTTCAAAGAGAAGGACCAGTTTACATTTTTCTCCTCAAAGTCTAACTCTGCTTATCCAAAATATAGCAGATACTCACTATATACTTTTCAAATCAGTGCCAAAATCAGATATTTCTTCTTGTCTAGAATCACATGGAGTTAAATGTCACTAAATACTAAAAACCACTGTACCACTTTAACAGAATTTTATGGTATGTGAATTATTTTAGGTTGTAAAGTATGAAATGTCCAATTTCCTTATGTATAAACTAAGTTTGACAGTTGGTATCTGACATTTCACTTGGACACTTGTTTTATTTTTATTGTGAAGGTACATCCTCATTCTTTCAAACACAGTTTTGCTTATGATTATCTTTCAAATGTTTTTTTAGAATAATTTTTGTGAAACCATGGATAAGTCAAAAATTCGTGTTATTTTCAAACATGAGTCTCATCACAGAACTGATGCTGTGCAGACAGCTTAAAATATCAATGAAGTGTTTAGGAAGGATGTGGCTAATGAATGTACAGTACGTTGATGGTTTGGGAAGTTCTGTTCTGGTGATTTTAATCTTGAAAATAAGCGGGGTGCAATGGCTCACGCATATAAATCCTAACACTCTGGGAGCCCAAAACAGGAGGATTGCTTGAGCTCAGGAGTTCGAGACTAGCCTAAGCAAGAGCGAGACCTGTCTCTGCTACAAATAGAAAAATTAGCCAGGCGTCGTGGTGCGTGCCTGTAGTCCCAGCTACTCGGGAGGCTGAGGCAGGAGGATTGCCTGAGCCCAGGAGTTGGAAGTTGCAGTGAGCTATCATGATGCCACCTCATTCTACCCAGGGTGACAGAGTGAGACTTTTTGTCTCAAAAAACAAAAAAGGAAACAGAATCTTCTTCCTAACTACCCCCCATATTAAAAAAAATTTTTTTTGAAAATGAGCCACATGAGTGACCTGAGATCAAGGTGAATAATGAAAGCTGCAGTGGAAGCAGATCCATCTTGACCTATGCGTGAATTAGCAAGGTTTGACGTTACTATTCCAACAATATTGGGCCATTTGAAACAAATGGACAAGGTAAAGAAGCTGGATAGATGGGTACCACATGAATTAAACAAGCTTCAGAAAAGAAATCGTCTTAAAGCTTGCCTTTCTTTGCTGCCATGGCGTAAAGGTGAACCATATCTACATCATATTGTTACCTGTGATGAAAAATGGTTTCTTTTTGACAATCACAAGCATTCCGCACAAAGGTTGGATAAAAAGGAAGTACTGAAACAGTCCAAACCCAAACAGTCATCAAAAAAAAACTAATGGTGTCTGTTTGATGGTCCCAGCACTAGTATTATCCACTACAGCTTCATGAAACCTGGTCAACTGATTACAGTGATGTCTACTGCAACCTGGATGAAATGATAAGGATGCTTGCAATGAAGCAGCTGAGATTGTCAACAGAGACAAGCCAATCCTCTTGCAAGACAACGCTTTACCACATGTTGCACAAACAACGCTGTTCAAATGACAGAGGCTGGGCTTGGAAACTCTGTCATCCAAAATATTCACCAGACCTTGTACCAACTGACTACCATTTCTTCCAGGCTTTGAACCACATTTTGCAAGGAAAAATATTCAATTCTCAACAAGCTGTGGAAAATACCTTTCACGATTTCATTGCCACTCACTCTCCAGGCTCCTTCGCTGCTAACATAAATAAGCTACCATTAAGATGGCAAAACTGTGTCAATAATTTGGGTGCACTTTGATTAATTGTACTGTTTCTTGTTTGACATACAATAAACTTTTTTTTTTGATAGAGAGTCCCTGACTAGAGGGCAATGATGTCATCACAGATCAAACCTCTAACTTCTATGCTCCTGCTTCAGTCTCCCGAGTAGCTGGGACTACAGATGCAGCATGCCATGATGCCTGGTTAATTTTTGTACTTTTTGTAGAGATGGAGTCTCACTCTTGCTCAGGCTAGTCTTGAACTCCTGAGCTCAAGCAATCTTCTCAGCAACCTCCCAGAGTGCTAGGATTATAGGCATCAGCCACTACGCCCAGCCTAAACTAAACTTTTGATTGGAAATTGGACATTTCATATTAAATGACTTAATGTCAATAAAGCTGATTTTTTAAAAATGTCAATGAAGACCCCATAATAGACTGCCATATATGAAAAACTGAATTCCATAGGCATGTTATACAATCTCTTCTCAGAATTTATATATTGAACATATAAACTGTCACACAATTTTAAATATATTTTGAAGTAATTTTACTTGAGTCTAATATTAATATATTGAAAATTTTAAGTAACACCTAGATGTTTTCTGGAATTACTTTTTTTAAATCCTTAGGCAATTCCAAGAATAGATGTGGTGTACTGACTCAATTTTTTCTGACGTTTCATTTCTTAACACTAACCATTTTCTTTTTGGAAAACTGTTTTCAGCTTTGGAACTTTGCTGAAATCAACACGTTTATATTCTTCATCTTCTTTCACCACAACATCTGGTTTACCTAAAACAAAGATATTTTAAGTAATCACCACTCAAGACAACAATTAGTCATTTGACAAAAAACTATTGCCCAACGTGCCTGGTAGTCTGTGCCTCCCTTTGTATGCCTGCATACCTTAAACCATCCTAAGGAAACACTAACCTAGAGAGTCTACCATCTATTACACCTCAATTATGTTGGTGTCCTAAAGAGGAACTTATTAAGTAGCTTAACAAAATTTAAATCTTCTACACATCCACATCCCATTTTTTTCTCTCTCAGGCCCCTTCTATAATCTCTCAACCACTCTGCTGGCCCCAGGGTAGATATCTGACCTACACGGGATAAGCTCCACGATTCTAATATTCTATCGTCCAGAGCACAGTAATCATTCCTGTAATAGAAACAGAACCTACACCAAGTTAATGAGTTTTTACTGTGGATTTATTTTGCTGGAATTGTTGAGGAGGCCTCTTTCCTCTTTGAGAACCCTACAGATATGACCCTAAAGATGGAGGGCAGCCAACTTAAGAAAGCCTAATAAAGCACAAAAGCATGCAGGAATGAGAAGCCAAGAGAGCATGTCCGAACAGTCCTGAATACCCAGTTCCAATCCCTGAAGTTTCCAGGGCTGACTGGTAGCTGCTGCCCATCCTTCAGTTCTGGGAGGTACCCCCAATAGCCTTCTAGTAAATTCCTTTTTAAGTTACTATGTTATCTGCCATTTATGTATCTCTCAAATTAAAAATAATGTGCTTAGTGGATCTTATAATCAGATTGAACTCTGAAATTAAATTGGGTTGAAATACGTTATCTCGGAACTGGCACCTCTTCCCTTTATTAACCATAAGCAGAAGTATCAGCATCCTCAGTTGAACAAAGGTAATGTACTAATTTAAAACTTAAATATTTCAGCAACATGTGAAGTCTATTAAAAGTTAAAATGTATTTTGGAACATTCTCTACCTTTTACTGTAATTGTAACAGGAACAACTTCATTTCCAAATTTTCCAGTTTCCCATGCTGCTTTGCTTCTGGTATAAGAATTAACAGCATAAGCATCCTGTGCATCTCGTGAAATATTCAGCTTCTTTGCTGTATTTTCAGCACAGTTGCCCTGAAAAAAGTTGGAATATTTTAAAACTAGGTTAAGTAATTTTAAAAATATCTGTTAACTTATAACATAGTGGTTAGCAGTTAAATTTAGTTTCTTAACATACACTTACCTCTACACTAGGTAATTTTCCACTCATGTCTTATCTTTACATACTTGAATTAGCCGAGAAGTTGCTATTTGAGAAGTCAGAAAATGCCCTATTCAAGTGTGGGACAATTTCCTTAACAATTGAGCCACACTCATAGAATAGGCATAGAAAAATATTTTCCTAAAATGAGTGTCTAAAATTAACATTTATAGAGCCCATCCTTCAGTTCAGTTTGTAAAATACATAAAGAAAAATCAAGCAGTATTGGATATCAGATAGCATTTCTCCATTAAAAAGCAACATTTACCATATGAATTTTATTGTAGACATCAGTTAGCCCATCTTTCACAATCAAATCTTCAAGCTTTACCCCACCATACGGTGTTGCTCCTCTGTTCATTACATACGGAACATTGGACATGCTCTCCATCCCACCTGCCACCATCACATCCTGCTCAGCAACACAGAAAAAAACCAATGTCAATTCCAATAGTTGCAAACCCATTATAACTCTTTACCCAGCTACCAGCAAACAAGTATTCTACATGACTGTATTAAACATTTGTTACACAGGGAATATAGGAAGTACCCTCTTTGCCACTTGACCATGATGAAAGGAAACAAATGGTCTAAAATGTGTAATGAGGGCCAGGTGTGGTGGCTCACACCTGTAATCCTAAAACTCTAGACGGCCAAGGCAGGAGGATTGCTCAAGGTCAGGAGTTCAAGACCAGCCTGAGCAAGAGGGAGACCCCATCTCTACTAAAATAGAAAAATTAGCCAGGCATGGTGGTGCATGCCTGTAGTCCCAGCTACTTGGGAGGCTGAGGCAGGAGGATTGCCTGAGCCCAGAAGTTGGGTTGCGGTGAGCTATGATGACACCACTGCACTCCAGATGGGGCAACAAAGCAAGACTGTCTCAAAAAACTAAAAGTGTAATGAGAATTAAGTTTAGACTCAACATTAATAAGAATGCCAAGAATCTTTCATTTAAGACCATCTTCTAAAATTCCTAAAATTCTTTTTTTTTTTTTAAAGGGTCTCACTGTGTCATCCAGGCTAGAGTACAGTGGCATCATGATAGCTCACTGCAGCCTTCAACTCCTGGGCTCAAGGGAGCCTCCTGCCTCAGCCTCCTGAGTAGCTGGGACTATAGGCATGCACCACTATGACCGGCTAACTTTTTTTTAAATTTATTTTGTAGAGACAGGGCCTATGTTGCCCAGGCTGGTCTTCAACTCCTGGAATCCCAAAGTGCTGAGCATACAAACATGTTCAACCATGCCCAGCCCTGAAATTCTTACCTTCTAACCCTTCATTTCATTCACATTGCTAAAAACTTAGTCTTGTAAAAGATTTGAAGTAATCTCAGTTCATGGAAATAATCCTACTTGATTCAGATCCTCATCAACTCTTCCCAGACAGCTGAAATAATTTTTCACTTGATCTAACATGTAGCCTTTCCTTCCACCATAGCATCATCTGTACTTATCTGAGTCATTTTGGCTAGAATGTAATAACCATTTCACATCTTAAGGAACCCCTCAGCACAGTGTATAAAGCTATTTACAATCTGCCTTCTTGCTCCCTTTTCATTCTCATTGACTGGGCCTACACCTCGGGTCATACAGAACTAGTTAAACATCTCCAGAGATACCATGCATACATACACATCCTCTGCATTTTTTTATAGAGAATCTTTTATTTATTTACTTACTTTTTTAAGAGATAGTGTCTCACTGTGCTGCCCAGGCTGGAGTGCAGGGAGGCAATCATAGCTCACTGCAACCTTGAAATCCTGGGTTCAGCGAGAAGAGATCCTCCAGTTTTAGCCCCCTGAGTACCTAGGATTACAAGGCGTGTACCACCATGCCCAGCTAATTTTTTTTTTGTCTTGACATTCTACCCAGGCTGGTTTTGAACTCCTGGGCTCAAGTGATCCTCCCACCTCAGCCTACCTTCTAAACTTTCCCTAAAATGCCTACATTTCGTTTAAAACTAATCAAAACAGAGCAACATAATGTTTTCCCCGACCACTTATTTGTATCCATTCTTAGAACACTTTCCCTTCCTTTCGTGTTCACCAATGATCTCGTAATGTTTTTATTAATATTATTACACTGTATGGTAGCTATATTTCTATGGCAAATCTTCTCACTAGATTAAGCTTCTTTTTTTACTGAAGCATAATTTTCAGACATTACAACTGACTCTTTTTGGTATACTTGCGATCCTGTGGGTTTTGACAAACGTATAGTCATGTAATTATCACATCATCAAGATGTAGAACAAGTCCATCACTCCCCACAACTTTAGACTAAGCTCTTTTGAGAAACCCTGTCATATTTTTATGTCCTCAGAAACTGGGAGACAGAAGCTTAATAAATATTAATCAATTAACCTATTATTACTTTACAAGTCAGCAAAAGAAATTCACTTGCATCATTGCATTATAATGGCTAATTAGAAACAGTTAAATATACAATATTAATGTAAATATAAAATTAAATCCATTGATATTTTCTGACATTCTTTAATAAGGATGAAAAACAAACTCTATACCAAAGAATCCTAAATATTTTGCCTATTCCGAAAGATGGAGATTGTTAAGTTAGTTCTCATTTAAGTTTTATTCATTTATCTTGAAATATTTCCTGGGGATAATGGCAATAAGTGATAGAAAATAAGGTATCAGTTATTCTTCATTATAAAATAAAATTGACCATTTTCCAAAACCACAAATAATCATTCAAAACAAGGCATTTCCTAGTATGCCTATAAGTCATTTGTATACGTGCTCAAATGAATCAAATAATACTAACTGAAAGTATTTCAATATAGTACAAACAGCATTTGCTAGAGAATCACAATAAATCAAGGAAAGCTTTCCTTGTCATTCAAACAGTTTAAAAACAACTAAACAATCTCATAACCATTTTTCACCTACTCGTTTGACAAGGGTTTGCTAACAACCAGTAGATGAGGATGTAAGCAAACGGACTAACACAACTTCTAGAAAGTGTAACTGGTATAACTTTTACGGAAAGCATTTGAAAATACCAAGATTTTAGGCTGGGCACAGTGGCTCACTCCTGTAATCCTAGCACTCTAGGAGGCCGAGGCAGGAGGATCACTCAAAGTCAGGAGTTCGAGACCAGCCTGAGCAAGAGCAAGACCCCATCTCTGCTAAAAGTAGAAAGCAATTAGCTGGACAACTAAAAATATATATAGAAAAAAAATTAGCCAGGCATGGTGGTGCATGCCTGTAGTCCCAGCTACTTGGGAGGCTGAGGCAGAAGGATTTCTTAAGCCCAGTAGTCTGAGGTTGCTGTGAGCTAGGCTGACGCCACAGCACTCTAGCCAGGGCAACAGAACAAGACTCTGTCTCCAAAAAATAAAAATAAAAAAAAGAAAAGAAAATTCCTCTGACTCAGCAGTCCTTTTAGGAATTTTTCCAAAAGAGAATTGCACACGAAGACCAGGCGCAGTGGCTCATGTCTGTAATCCTAGCACTTGGGAGGCAGAGGCGGGTGGATCGTTTGAACTCAAGAGTTCGAGACCAGCCTGAGCAAGAGCAAGACCCAGTCTCTACTAAAAATAGAAAGAAATTATCTGGCCAACTAAAAATATATAGAAAAAATTAGCTGGGCATGGTGGCGCATGCCTATAGTCCCAGCTATTTGGGAGGCTGAGGCAGGAGGATTGCTTGAGCCCAGGAGTTTGAGGTTGCTGTGAGCTAGGCTGATGCCACAGCACTCCAGCCCGGGCAACAGAGCGAGACTCAAAAAAAAAAAAAAAAAAAAAAGAGTTCAAGACAAGCCTGAGCAAGAGCAAGACCCCATCTCTACTAAAAAAAAAAAATAGAAAAATTAGCCAGGCATTGTGGCGTTGGCCTATATTCTCAGCTACTTGGGAGGCTAAGGCAAGAGGATAGTTTAGGCCCAGGAGTTTGAGGTTACAGTGAGCTACGATTACACGACTCTGTCTCAAAAAAAAAAAAGAGAACTTCACATGAAGAGATTTTTTTAATGTTTCAGTCACCACTCTATCTCCAGTGACTGTCACATTGTAGATGCTCAGCTAATAAGGGCAGAACTGGGATTTGATGTTAGTCTGGCCCCAGACTTTGTACTCTTAACCACCACACTGTACTATATCAGGGGAGTTGAATTAAGTCTAAGTACACAAAGATATGTATATCTTTGTGCAGCATTATTTAAAATAGTGAAGAACTGGATGGCTGGTCCCATGGTAGTGAGTTATCAGAACTTATTAACATTAGTGTTTAATAACATTAGTTAATAACATTAGTTATTAACATTAGTGTCACAACCCTCCACTACTAAATTTGACTGGCTAAAAATAAATTAATCAATTAATTAACGTTAAAAAATAGTGAAGAACTAGAGATAACCTAGGTGCCCATTCAGTAAGGAACTGTAAAATATACTATAGTTTAATTCAATAGAATACTATCTAATGTACTGACAGAAAGATTTCCAGGACATTAAGTGGGACACAAAAAGGTTAAACAACTTGTTCAAAGTTTCTCTGCTCTTAAGTGGCAGAATACCCAAACCAGTGAATGAGTCATAGACTCCTCTGATGGGGTAAAAAGAAAGAAGACTTATTTTTCATTTTGTACCTTTCTGTACCATCTGAGTTTTTAGCATATGCATATATTGCTTTTATAATAAAATATCTGGTATAGTAGCTCACATAACTCCATCCTTTTTTTCCTTCTCTTTGGCTTGCCTTCTAATTAGAAAGCAAAGCAAAGTGGAAGTAACAGCAAAGGGTACACATAACTGTAGTTCTTGTATATGTAAGAAATAATTTGAAGACACCTCACAACTGATTTTACCCTGGTGTGTCACACCCTGGTAAGTGGAATGCGCTAAACAGGGATAAAGACTTATCTTCTCATTTCAGCCCTGTAATTTTGTGGCTGTCTCAGTTTTTCAGAGTTCCTCATATGAAAAATGAAGTGCTCAGATCTGATAAAATCTTATTTTTGTGAGTCCAGGTCTAATCTCCTAACATCTTGGCATATATTTACTAAGCAGCCTAACTCTTGCTTGATCTCAGGTAAAGACAAGATCTAGAGTAGCAAGGCCAACAGAAAGCCCATAAAACTTAACCACTAAATCTGGGCATCGTAAGAACCACGAATTAGTCATCAATCCTGGGCTTAATCAGTGATTTGATGCCTAGGGTTAGCACCTTCTTCTCCTTTATAACGAAAACACTTCTTATTCTAGCAAGTACAGAATTTATAAATTTTTAAATCACTCAGTCTCAGAGAAAGACTCTTCAAGACTAAGCTGCCTTGGAGTGCAGTGGCATGATCATAGCTCACTGAAACTTACAACTCCCAGGCTCAAGCAATCCTCCTACCTCAGCCCCCCAAGTAGCTGAGACCACAACCACACAGCACCCATGCCCCGCTCAGGGCTGCTTTTGAACCCCTGGCCTAAGCAATCCTACCACCTTGGCCTCCCAAAATGCTAGGATTATAGAAGTGAGCCACCACACCTGGCCTGAAAACTACTTTTAAACACAAGACACTTTGGCTATCATTTTGACCATACTTCAAATGGAATTAGCAAATACAGACACTTGAGTATCTGAGACAACACAGCAACTTGATTTATGAGAAAGAAGCTCATTTTTAGGACACGAATATGCTTAGATTTTTAGTGTCTTTTAGCACTGGATATTATTTTAATTAATACATGGAAAAGAAGATGCGTCTTACCTGATGTCCACACATAAGATTTTGAGAGGCCATCATGATGGCTTTCATCCCTGAAGCACAAACTTTGTTTATGGTGGTGCATGGAGTAGAAATAGGTAAGCCTAAAACCAATGTAAGTTACACTTTTAAAAAACGAAGATACTCACTTTTCAAACACAGCTATAGAATTAAAATTAATAGAGCGCATTAGTGTAACCTACAACATTTCTTCTGGCAATGTTTCTATAGATTATATAACTCATTTAATATTTTATTTAAGCTAACATGACCTCCATTTTGCCATTTCACACACGTATAAAAGCAAAAAGGTATTCCTGGTACCTGCACCCAACACTGCTTGCCTCGTAGGGGCTTGTCCTTCACCTCCTTGTAGAACATTACCCATGTATGCTTCTTTCACTTCTTCTTTTGGAATTCCTTAAAAAAAAAAAAAAAATGCCAAAAAGGCATTTCTATATTTTATTCAATTTAATAACTAGTGATTACCTAATAAGGTACATGACATTACCTAATAGGAATGGTTTCTTTTTCTTGTCAGTTTTGAATTTCAATCCAAAGATTTCTTTACAAGGGAATTCAGAAATGTAGGCATTACGTTATTACTAAGTGTTATGTGTACAGTAAATGCAAAATAAGTATCTGTTCCATTGAACCATTTTGCCTCCTCAACATAAAAAGCAAAGCAACTACTCACCTGCTTTTTCAATGGCTCCCTGTATTGCAATGGAACCAAGTTTGGTGGCTGGCAGTGGGGAGAGGCTGCCTAGAAAGGATCCAATGGGTGTTCTTGTAGCACTTACTATGACTACTTCCTGGCAAGACAAAAGTTGGTAAAAATTGCTACAGGTATTTTACGCAAATCATCTTTCATTAAATAAACATAATTCATAAGTATATTATCTAAAAAACACTATTTTTATAAACGAGTAATTAGTCACCAAAGATTAATCTCTATCTGAACAGCTGTAAAACTAGTAAGTTCAATGCTAGGGCTTTATGATTTAAGACCTAATAGAAAACCTAACACAAACTAACCCTAAAACAGATATAGAGCCTTCCTCGTTCTCCACAGGAGGTCTGAGGCTAGAAACTCAAGTTTCAATTCTACTCCTCAGTCAAATTGAGAACCGGTCCCTTTACCCTTAAGGGAACTCTGGGCTAGGAATCAACACCTGCATCCTAGGTGGGGCTCTACCACTTAACTAGGACGCGGCCAGAGCCATAATTTCTTAAGCAACAGGACAATAATAATACGAAAAGAAAAAGTAGATAAAAGCTCTCTTGAATACTATAAAACACCTTTGTAATAATTCTCTCCTCACACTTGCCTTCCATAATCTCCTATTAAACTTGTAGATAAATAAGAATTGTTGCCTAGATTTTGATTAGAAAGATATTACTGCTCACTGTGGCAGCTGCAGGAGCAACTAACGCCTCTGGAGCGGGAGGAGAGGGATAAAAAAAAAAGAGAAAAGAGAGATATTACTAAGTCACTTTAGTGACCCTTACAAAACAAAGAGAGGAGCCCTCAGAAGGCACTAGGTGATGCAGTGATGACCCTTCTTATCTAATCCCCAGGCCCTCTCTCTGGAATCTTCCATGTGGTCTCTTCATTGTACCAACACAATATAATGGGGCTCTCTGAGAGTAAAGGAAGAACATTGCCAGTTTTACAAGGAAAGTTGTTTTGCAGAAGAATATGGAAAAGCAGGAATTATGCAGGGACTAACTGAAAGTTTTTATGGTAATCTAGGAGTTTAACATTTGAATAGTTAGCTACTCCTAACCATTGCATAATCCTGCTTTGACCTTCACATACACCCAGATCATAAGTATATGCAATTTTATTGGCATTTCCTTTAAATTCCTGACATTTTAAAGCACAATGTAAATTTATACTTACATTCAAAGTGGATTTTGACACATAACTTCGTTCCATATACCTTATTTCCTGTAATATAAGTAATTATAATATTATAATGTAAAAAATATCAATCTACATCATTTTATAATTATCAGTGATGAGATTATGGTGATTTTTTTCTGCTTCTTTGTGCTTTTAAGTTTTCCAGTCAGCATATATCACCTTTATAAATCAAGACTTTTTTTTACTCCTCATAATAAACTTTTCTGATTTCATACATTCATTGGAAATGTATTTTTTTTTTTGAGACAGAGTGTCACTCTGTTGCCTGGGCTAGAGTGCCGTGGCGTCAGCCTAGCTCACAGCAACCTCAGACTCCTGGGCTCAAGCATCAGCCTCCCGAGTAGCTGGGACTACAGGCACACGTGACCACGCCCGGCTAATTTTTTCATTTGTACTAGAGACGGGGTCTTACTCTTGCTAAGGCTGGTCTTGAAGTCCTCAGCTCAAGCGATCCTCCCACCTCAGCCTCTCAGAGTGCTAGGATTACAGGCGTGAGCCACCGCGCCAGGCCTAAAGACTTGTCAGTTTTCAAACCATTTTGTTATTCGGCATTCTTACAGGTAGGTATTGGTACCTCACTGAGCCGCAGCAGTGCAGAGAACTGACTGTAGTTGGGCAGAAGTAGAAAAAGGGAAGGAGACCAGACAGAGCTGATGTGGCCAATGCTAGGAAGGGAAAAAGGGGGCAGATACAAACAGATGGACTTGGAAGATGTCTATGACACCATGGGCACGATCACCATCCTTTGACAGATGAGGAAACTGAAGCACTGGTGGATGAAGCAGCCAAACCAAAGTCCTACAGCCAGGAGACCACAGGGCTGGCATTGCAAATCCAGGCAGTCTGACTCCAGAGACTCCACTTTTGACCTCTACAGTATTATAAACATATTTTGGGAGAAGTGACTAAATCGTTTTTAAACTTTTCAACTTCTTAAAATAGAGAGCTTAGCAGTTAGTAATCAAAGTACCTTGTGTTTATGCATGTCATTGTATAAGGAAAGCAAAATTCTCTTGCATAAAATCATGATATCCCATATCTGTATTTCTTTATGTCTTTATAAATGTCTCCAAGTATGAAATAGTTATGCTAATTTCAATCCACACTTTTTGTTTTATATATATGTTCATTTTATGTATTTCATTTATATAATACCTTTGTTAAAATCTTACATAACCACTCCAGTATGTTAAATTTTGACACTGTTGACAAATGCTTGACGTTGATAACAACCTTCTGGCTGGGCACAGTGGTACACACCTGTAATCTCAGCACTTTGGGAGGCCGAAGCAAGGAGGATCACTTGAGCCCAGGAGTTCAAGACCAGCCTGAGCAACACAGAGAGGCCCCGTCTCTACAAAAAACTTAAAAATTGGCCGGGCGTGCTGGTGTATACCTGTACTCTTGGCTACTGGGGAGGCTGAGGCAGGAGGATTGCCTGATCCCAGGAGTTTGAAGTTACAGTGAGCTATGATGATACCATTGCACTCCAGCCTAGGTAACAGAGCAAGACCCAGTCTCAAAAAAAATAAAAAAATAAACCAACTTTCTGTTTTGGGTTCAATTGTGTCTCCCCCAAAAAGAAGTGCTAACCCCCAGTACCTCAGTATGTAATCTTATTTAGAAATGTGGTCTTTACCGAGGTAATCAAGTTAAAATGTAGTCATTAGGTGGGCCCCAATCCAATATACTGGTATCTTTATAAAAAGGGAAAATTTGGACACAAAAACGGACACACACAGAAGGAAGATGAAGTGAAGACACAGGGTCAATGCCATGTGTAGATGGAGGACTGGAGTGATGAAGCTCTAATACAAACCAAGGAACTCCAAAGACTGCCCACACCCACCAGAAGCTAGGAGGAGGCAAGGGGGGGCGGTTCACTTTGTAGTTAGCTGCCCAATTAGTGGAACTCTGAAGCCCTAGGAAACTAATAGACTCTCCTTGAAAATCTAACCTCCCTTGGCATTCAGGTGACACTACATTCCCCTCGTTTTCTTCTAAGTCACTGTCCTTTCTTTCCACTCATCTTCACAGCTTCCTGCTTTTTCTACCTCTACTTGAAATACTGTGTCCCCCAAAGACCCCACACTATGCGTTTCTTTTCCCTCTATGCCTGCCCGCTTTAAGTGAGCTCATCAATTCCTATGGGCTCCACTGCCATCTATGGCCAATGAGTCCCACATCTGTATTTCATGCAATCGTTCCCCTGTGTGCCAGACCCTTCCACCTAACTAGACAACTCCAAACACAAGTCCAAAACTCAACTCATCACTTTCCTTCCACCCTCAAATGTGCCCCTCAGTGAAAACCTCTCCTATCCATCTACATGCCAAAGGCTGGGCCCCAGAAATTTTATTATATTAATACATTTCTTGTCTCACAGTCAGTAAGTTTAATAGATTCTGCCCCCTTACCCTCTCTTGAATCTATCCATTTCTCTCCGTGTTTACTACCACATCACACCACGATCACTATTTGATTACCAAAACATTCTGACTGTTCCTTTGGCCTATACAAAAAGAAATGCCGACAGACTAAGGTTGGAGAATGCACAGAGTGAAAGGGAACAGGAAGGGAGCAAAAACAATGAATGTACCCATCAGGATGCAACCAGAAAAACAGAAATCATTCTATTAGAAACCACTGAATGCAAAGAATGAAATACCAGGTGACAAAAGACCTGAGAACAACAGAGGATGCTTAGGCAATATAGGAATTAGCAACAGAAAGGCGCTAGCACACTTAGGCTGTTAGGACAAAGGAAAGATGCAAGGTTACCAAAGCCAACGGGTAAGCCTCAGGGTCACCTGACAGAAACAAGAACCAATAGAGACACAGACACTGCCAGAGAGAGAGAGAGAGAAAGAGAAATTATCCTGGCTTCTGCCTTCCTCCTATCTTCCAATCTTCAACTCAGCAAGAAGCCAGCTGAAGCTGGAGCCTTTGAAACACAACCTGTAAGGGTTAGCCCCACAGCAATCCAGACAGAATAGGGAGGAGAGAGTAATGATCAGGGAGCAAATAGGCTCAGGATCATCAGCAAAATACAGGAAATTTTTTTTTAAATCCTGAGTATTGGCCAGCATGGTGGTTCACGCTTGTAATCCTTGCACTCTGGGAGGCCGAGGTGGGAGGATGGCTTCAGGTCAGGAGTTGGAGACCAGCCTGAGCAAGAGCGAGACCCTGTCTCTACTAAAAATAGAAATGATATGGACAGCTAAAAATATATATAGAGAGAAAAATTAGCTGGGCATGGTGGCGCATGCCTGTAGTCCCAGCTACTTGGGAGGCTGAGGCAGAAGGATCGCTTGAGCTCAGGAGTGTGAGGTTGCTGTGAGCTAGGGTGATGCCACGGCACTCTAGCCTGGGCAACAGAGCAAGACTGTCTCTAAAAAAAAAAAAAGTCTGAGCATTAAAAGATGCAGAATAATACTGGACCAAAACATAAAACAGGAGTTTCAAAGCAGGAGTAGTCAATAGTGTTAAATATAGCATAAAGGTCAAGAAAAAAAAAACACAGAAAAAGAAAATACTGGTATTTTTCAGCTGAGTGGTACAGAAATTTAACTGCAGAGGGTTAAACAGAAATGGATGTAGAATAAATGGAAGGTGATAAGTAGAGATGACTCCTTTCACCAGAGAGAGAAGTGATTAGAGCTAAAAAGGCAACGAGCTCCAAAAAAGTCTATCAAGGTTTGTTGACCATAAAGGAGATTTGGGAGGCAAAGGGGTGAGAGCCAGTGTAATGGGAAAGGTCAAATTCCATTCCACAAGATGGCAGAGGAAAATGAAAATCCTGTTAATACAAACAGATTTCCATGGTTCAGTAAATGACCACTGAATTCAAATAACATCCAATACAACTGATTCGTCACTTACCATATGTATATAACCTAGTTTCATTTTTTTCATAAGGAACATTTGTGTTTGATTGTGAGAGCTTAATTAAACTGTAAATTTAGAAGGTTTGGCACTTCTGCTTTTTTTTTTTTTTAACATATCTAGAACACCTAGTTCACCTATTTCACCTAGTCAATACTGGTTGAAATCCAAGTTAACCTAACTACATTTTTGGGATTTCTGGAGTCATTCCATGAAACTAACAAATAGACTAAGAACTCATCTGTCCTGCAAACCTACTCTTGACTTTTCTATTATCTCAGTCAGCCAAGATTGGTTTTAGACTCTCACTTTTCCCTTGGCTCCCATCCTCACTCCATAATTGTCAACCTGTATGTTTATTCTTTCATAATCTCTTGCATAATGCTGCTCCCTTTCAGCTCCTATTGCCAGCACCCAAGTTATGTCATTCTACACTCAGACATTGGTTTTCCCCCAACGCTAATTCTTCATGACCTCTGATTATGACAAAAACAAATGTACCAACAGTTCCCATTAACCTGAGTCAAATCCAAACTCTTGCAGCATAACGATTTCAAACCGTTTTACCCCAACCAACTTGGAAAACTCAAGCTTCACCAACCACACTCTCAAGTTCTCCTCTACCTGTTCTAGAGGTTTTCCCAGACACTGAATCTGGGGTACAGGTTCCCTAGCTTCAACATATGGAAAATTCATTTCTTGTGTTATCATTTATTTATTATCACATAGCGTCCTCACCCCTTGTATGCCCAATGATTACCTACCATTTGGAAAAAATAAAAGGAAACCTCTCTCTTGACAATAATGCGCACTTATGTGTTTTAATGATAATCTCGGAAACAGCTGCATCGGCCTGCAAAATCTCTCTCCAGCCGGACCGAGCGAGAGCCGATCCCGGGCCTTGCTGCCCACACCTGTGCCCGCGACACGGCAGAATCGGCAACCGTGGTGACAGGCGGAGACCCTGCGCGCGGACGCGCCTTGTACAGAGAAGCGAGTCCCGGGCGCGCTCGGCGCACCGAGGGCGCCTCTGCGGCGAGAGCCCCGTCGGGTGACTGTCTCTGGGCCTAGGCCGCCAGCAGGGACCTTCCCAGGCAGGGGAAGGGGCTCCCCGGAGCCCGGGTCCGGGCGCAGCGGGGCCGAGGCCCCCCCGGGGGACGAGCCCCGCTCACCTGCACCAGCGTCCAAAGCAGGGGCCTGCGGCTGCGGGCACCGCCGCGCAGAAGTGCCGCCAGCACAGCCATGGCGGGTCGCAGAGCTCGGAACCGAGTTCCGAAGGGCGAGGCCGGGCCGCCGGGGCTCGCCCCAGCCAACCCCGCGCGGGAGCGGGCGCCGCCCCCGCCCTGCGTCCCGCCGCGGCCGGCGGCGATTGGCCGGTAGCCCAGGGTGGGCGGGGCCGGCGCTCCCCGCCGCGGCCCAGCCGGGGTGAGGTCGGCGAGTGAAGGACGCGCGGGACGGAACTGCTGGCGTCCCTTTCCGCCACTTCTAACCTTCTGAGGCCGGTGGTTTATGAGTAACCCGAGCCTTTCCAGTTCCCCGAGCATGTTTTTCTCACTTACATCTAACCAGAACAAAGGAAACTCCAGAAAATTCTTTCTTTCTTTCTTTCTTTTTGAGAGTCTCACTCTGTTGCCCTGAGTAGAGTGGCATTGCCTTGCTCACAGCAACCTCAACTCCTGGGCTAAAGCGATCCTCCTGCCTCGGCCTCCCGAGTAGCTGGGACTACAGGCACGAGCCACCACACCTGGCTTTTTCTGTTTCTGTTTTTAGTTGCCCGGCTAAGTTTCTCCTATGTTTAGTAGAGACGGGGTCTCGCTCTCGCTCAGGTTGGTCTCGAACTCCTGACCCCGAGCGATCCACCCGCCTCGGCCTCCCAGAGCGCTAGGATTACAGGCGTGAGCCACTGCGCCCGGCCTGTGTTAGATAATATCTCTAACTGAAACAGTTGAATCCTTAAAGAAATAACTCAGAAAATTGCACAGCTGGTCTGGCCCAGTAAATAGAGATTACCAGTCGTAAGAGGCCAAGGCTGATGAGTTGACTAGGGGATCAAACAGTGAAAGATGACTGGTTATAATAATAGTTACTTATGTGGTTCTTAATATGGGCCAGTTCTTTCACAGTTTAATTCATTTCATCCTCATAATAGCCCCTTGAATTAGGGAGTATCATTATCCACATTTACAGATAAAAAACTCCAACACAAGTTCGTCCCAGGGCACAGAGCTGGTAGTGACAGCTGCAAATGGAACACAGGCGGCCGATTGCTAGGTCTGGGCTCTCAACCACCTTCTGTACTAGCTTTGCCTTAGGAAAGACCTGCCCTAGGAGAGACCCACTTCAGGAACACAGAGCTCTAATCGGACAATTCTGCCATCAAAGGCACTACCAGGAAATATTGCCACTATGTTGTACAAGACGGCTTCTAGAGAAGTTCAGAGAGATTTAGGAACACCTGGGGGAGGAGGACAGTGAATTTACTCCCAGAGCTACAGCAGGCAAGCTGCTCTTCAAAACTAACCTTCAGAAACATAAGAGGAGCCCTTTTTGCTGCCTTACTGCCGCCTTCATGGTCGCATGCATGCTCCCGGGAAGGGCCCGTCCCAGTGGGCCCTGTCCTACCGCTCAGCATCCCCATTGGGCTGAAGTTGACATCTGACACCCTGAAGGAGCAGATGCCCGAACTGCCCAAGAAGGGTCTGACTCCTGTTAGGCAGGGATCAAATCTGCAGGTGCCAGGTGTGGGCCCGGAGGGCGGTTCCTAGGGGCGGAGAAGCCGGGGACCAATCAGGGGAAGGGACAGCAGGAAAAAAAACAATTAACAGAAAACCAGGAATCTGGGGTTTGAGGCTTACACACCTGTGGAGCATAAGCAGATGCCACCTTGTTACATAAGAACACCTGTCAATCCTTTGGTAACATCCCACACCTGCAAGCCCCGCACCAGACCAGGCCAATAAAAGGAGATTACCTGGGAGTCTGTTCCTCTCTCTGGAACGTGTTTTCCTTTGTGTAGCTTCCTTCTTCAGTTTCACTGCACTCTGTATAGTTTCTCTCTTTTCTGTAATATACTGTTTGTGTGGAATTGCTTCGTATTTGTGATCACTCGTCGTCAGTGATCGGTACCTGTACTCATTCCTGACACCGGGAACTGAGGACCAGGGAACACCAAGACAGACCTAACAACTCCCTCACAAATCCACGCCATCCTGAGGGTTGCACAAATGTTTTGTGACAGGCAAGAAAATCTTGAGAATTCTTAAGTCCACAGGACTTGCTCTTGATCTTCCTGAAGATCTCTACCATTTAATTAAGAAGGCGGTTGCTATTCCAAAGCATCTTGAGCAGAACAGGAAGGATAAGGATGCTAAATGCCATCTGATTCTGATAGCTGAATTCACCAATTGGCTCGATATTACAAAACCAAGTGAGGTCTCCCTCCCAGTTGGAAGTATGAGTCGTCCACAGCCTCTGCCCTGCTTGCATAAATTTGTCTATTCAAGCAATAAAATCATTAATGAAAAAAATAAATAAGAGCAGCGTTGTCACCAACATGAGCAGCAGGCAAAAATGTAGTTAATAATTTAAGAATCTAGGACTTGGAAAATTTTTAAAGAAAATGGGGATCTCCACTGCATCCAGAATAACTGTGCCATCCCAAGCGGTCCATACTTGGGGAAGCTAAACTAATTCTGATCTTTATTTACATTTCTCTCTCTCTCTCTCTCTCTCTCTCTCTCTTGTAGAGACAGTGCTCATACTACATCGCCCAGGCGGGTCTTGAGCTCCCGGCTTCAGGTGATCCTCCTGCCTTGGCCTCCCTAAGTGCTGGGATTACAGGCGTGAGCCACCAGTCCCAGCTTTATTTACATTTCTCAAAAAACATGCGTTAGAAACCAATTCAGGACTAAAGCACAGGATTAAGAGTTAGAGAAGTAATAGTTGAGGGTATTATTGGATGAGATCCTCAAAGAAGAGTCTATAAAGAGAGAAAATCATAGAATACCTGCATTTAGGTGGAGGAAGAGGAGTCACCAAAGTAGATGGAGAGAGAATTGTAGAAAAGGTAGCAGAGAACCAGGTTATGCTGTGAAGTGCTGCACGCTCCACCCCTGCCTTTTTTCATCTGTGACTACCACCCCTTTCCTCAGGGTGAAGCTATCAGCACCCTGAGAGGAAGCAGAACCATCACAGAAAAACAAAAGGGTACTAATTTTTTTTCCTACTATGTGAAAGCCATAGTTCAGGTGAAAGACATTGGAGAATCCATTTTCCTACTGCCTGTACTGGTTAAGTAGAGGCCAGGGGAGAAAGGCTAGGGCTGGAGAGGAAGCAAGAGGATTAGTCATTGATGAGTGTCCCTGACACAAGGCCCTGACCCATCTCCTGCAGCTTACAGTCCACATGGGAGTGTGACAGCAGGACCGACCCCTGACACACATATGTACACACACACAAAAAAAAAATTCAGTGTTATGAGAGAAGATCTGAGTTCTCTGATTCAAGCCAGCATGTCTGCAAAAAAAAGACTGAGGTGGCTGCTATGGGTGCTTGGATATGAAGAGCCTACGGCAGCCTCTCAGAATGTCCCTGTGGCTTAAAAAGTTCTCCAAAAGCTAAATGGGTGATTTTCGTCTTGCAGCTGGGAGGAGTGCAGAAGCAAGCTGAGCTAGAGCTGGCAAGAGGCCCCACGCTTAGGAAACCGAACTTTGCCATTACAAGTCAATGTGGAGGTGCAACCATGCCTGTGTTTGGGCAAACCACGATGACACTGAATGCCCAGGACGGAAAGGGTGGAGGGAACAATCCAGAAAGGGGCAGACCTTAAACCCAAAGTTTATGAAAAGATAACTGAATTTTACTGAGTGTAGGTGAAAGTAACTAGATTAACATTTCTTTAGTGAGATAGAAATGAGTGTTGGGGTAAAAATTAAGCCTCATTAAGAAAGAGACAAACTTTTTCCATATATTAACTTGTGGCTTTGGATTATCATTCCTGCCACAACAGGCAATATACTGTCTGGATACGGATTTATTAATAAAGAGCTACGTCTTTCAAAAAGTAGCTCATCTTGGATTCTGAGGTGACTGCATTTCTCAAGAGCTAGCCGATAGCTCCATCTAGTGGCAAAATTGTAAGTGGGGCCATGTCTTCAAAGTACATTACAAGACTTGATAAAATAAACACCTCTTCCTCTCTGTAAATGCCCACAAGCCCCAAGAGTGATTTTCTACAAGTTAACTTTAGGAATATCATAACATTATTTTCACATCATGAAAAAAATTTAAAATAAAAGTTTCAGAGAAATTAAGAAAAATTTGGGGTATTCGATTCATAATACAAAAGATGTTTGACCATATTCTTTTTTTTTTCTTGTTTTTGAGACAGCATCTTGTTTTGTCTCCCAGGCTAGAGTGCAGTGGTGTCATCATAGCTCACAGCAACCTCAAACTCTTGGGCTTATGCCATCCTCCTGCCTCAGCCTCCCATGTGACTGGGACTATGGGACTACAGGCACATACCACACACCTGGCTAATTTTTCTATTTTCTGCAGAAGTGGGGTCTGGCTCTTGTTCAGGCTGGTCTCAAACTCCTGGCCTCAAGTGATCCTCCTGCCTTGGCCCCCAAAATGCTAGGATCACAGGCGTGAGCCCCTGTGCCCGGCCATGATATTCACTTCTAATTAAGTTCTCCTATAACAAGCAACTTCCATCATACTTAAAACTATTGGAATAACTCATTGTACAAGGTTGAACAATGATATGTTAAAGTCCGAACTCCTGGACCTGTGAACGTGACTTTATTTGGAAATAGGGTCTTTGCAGATGTTATCAAGTTAAGATGAGGTCATGCTAGATTAGGGTGTGCCCTAAATCCAGTGACTAGTGTACTGATAAGAAAAGAGCACACACAGAGAGAGACACGCACAGGCGAGAAGACCATATGGAGATGGAGGCAGAGGTTAGAGTGATACATCTACAAACGAAGGAACACTAAGGATTTCTGGCAACCACCAGAAGCTAGGAGAGAAACATGGAACAGACTGTCCCTCAGAAGTGTAGAAGGAGCCAACCCTGCCAACACCTGGATTTTGGGCTTCTAGCGCCAGAATTGTGAGAGAATAAATTTCTGTTGTTTAAAGCCACCAGTTTGTGGTAACTTGTTGCAGCAGTCCTAGGAAACAAGCACAGATTTTTATAACAAGGTAATTGTTGTTATAAAGTGGTAGAAAACCTGGCTGAACTATGTTCCAGCGTTGGATGGAAAGTAGAACTTGCAGGCAATGAACCTGGATATTTAGCTGAGGAAATTTCCAAAGTATTGAAGACAAAGCTTGGCTTCTCCTTCTTGCTTATATTAAATTGCAAGAGAAAACAGATAAATTGAGGTAAGAGCTGTTAAGCAAAAAGGTTCTCAGCCTAACTATACTGCAAAGGATGAGAAGGCATAGTCTGAAGAGCACACCAGGTGTGTTTGGACATTTGTAAAGAGAGTAGGCGTTGGACTTAAGGATTGGATCAACCATCTCAGCAGAAGCAGAAATAAAGACAGGGTTATCCAGGAAGGATCTGTGGAGAACACTCATGCCTAATGGTGTGGATCCCCTTGGTAGCCACAGAAAATTGACGATTTTTAAGAGCTGTGTACCAGCAGAAACGCTGCTAGCCTGGATGGAAAGGAACAGAGACAGAATACAGCAAAGGAAGAAGGACTGACTCCCAGGGCAGAGCCAGGCACGCAGGGTCCGCAGCGGCCCAGAGCCAGGGCCAATTGCACCCCTTGGGCCCAGAGGCTGGATGGAACCAGAGAACTATTTACGTCTTGAAAACTAATGAAGTTTTCCCTACTGTTTTTCAAATCTGCATGTGTGAGAAGATCATGACCCCTTTAATTCCTTGCAAATTCTGCCTCTCATAATGGAAATGTCTATCCTATGCCTGTCCCACTGTCTTAGTCCATTTGTGTTGCTGTATCAGAACGCCTGAGACTGGGTAATTTATAAACCATAGAAATTTATTTCTCACAGTTCTGGAGGCTTGGGATTCCAAGATCAAGGCGCCAGTATTAGGTATCTGGTGAGGATCTTCCTGCCAGTCCTCACGTGGTGGACGAGCAGAGGGGCAAAAGGAGTCTAAACTAGTTCCCTGCAGCCCTTTTATAGGACACTAATCCATTCATGAGGGCAAAACACTCATGGCCTAATCACCTCTTAACACCACAACAATGGGGATTCAGTTTCCGCACGAATTTTGAAGGGGATACATTCAAACCATAGCACACACCATTGCATCCTGGAAGCAGGTAACTTGTTTTCTAGACTCACAAGTGCACAGATTGCAATTTGGCCCCAGAATGGATCATATGCAGATTCTTGCCAATACCTGACGTACATGATTTAGATGATGAGATTTGGAAATTTTTGAGTTGATACTTATATGAAATTTTGAATTTAGAGTTAATGCTGGAATAAGTTAAGACTTTTGAGGATGTTGGGATGAGGTGAATTTATTTTGCATGTGGGATGAATGAATTTTAGGGGTCAGAGGGTTGACTGTAGTAGGTTGAAATGACCCTCTCAAAATTTATATCCACCCACATCAGAATGTGACCTTATTCAGAAACAGGGTCTTTAAAGATGGAATCAGTTGAGATGGGATCATACTGGAGTAGGCTGGGCCCTAAATCCAACATGACTGGCATCCTCGTAAGGAGACGGGGGGAAGACGGTGGTAGATACTGCAGTGCTACAGCAAGGAGCCACTGAAGATCACGGGCAACCGCCAGAAGCTAGAAAGACACAAGGAAGGATCCTTCCCTGGAGTCTTGAGGGAGCAGCATGGCCCGGGTGACGCCATAACTTCAGACCAATAGCCTCTAGAATTGGGCAGCAATAAATTTCTGTTGTTTCAGCCATCCAGTTTGTGGTACTTTGTTACAACACTCTTAGGAAACTAATACAGTCATCCAACTGCATATGCCATTTCCTTGTGTTTTCTGGCTCATGAACCATAAAACATCTCCTTTATTGAATACAAAAGTGTCAACAGAGCTTCTGTAGCAGGCATATGGCAATGTGTGTACCCCATGTATCTGAATAAGAAAATGATTACAAAATAAACAGAAGATGCACAATGGTAGAGTTTCTAAAAATAACTTTCATGTGATTTATGGAAGATGTAAGAGGGTATTTTAGGAAGTTCTTTTTTTTTTTTTTTTGAGACAGAGTCTCACTCTGTTGCCCAGGCTAGAGTGCTGTGGCGTCAGCCCAGCTCACAGCAACCTCAAACTCCTGGGCTCAAGCAATCCTTCTGCCTCAGCCTCCCGAGTAGCTGGGACTACAGGCATGCACCACCATGCCCGGCTAATTTTTTCTATATATTTTTAGTTGTCCAGCTAATTTCTTTCTATTTTTTTAGTAGAGACGGGGGTCTCAGTCTTGCTCAGGCTGGTCTTGAACTCCTGAGCTCAAACGATCCACCTGCCTTGGTCTCCCAAATGCTAGGATTACAGGCATGAGCCACCTTGCCCGGCCAGTAAGTTCTTAATAAGTGTAAGACAGAAGTCCTACTTGTCCGGAGAATGCTTTTGAGCTTGTTACAAGTTTGTTCATCCTTACAAGATGATGTGTTCTGCTCAACAGTGGTTCCCAAGCTTATTGATTCAATTTTACGAATAATAGGTCCCTAATGGAGCAAGGAACTGCACTAGAAAGTGTGAGGAATGCAAAAACGATGAAAATCCTTTCCCTGTGTTTACGCTTTAGATTTGGAGTATTCGCTCAGCCACAGGCTGAAGGGAAAGACCTCATTCACATCTTCTCGTGTCTCAGGCCTCAGGCATTGGGGTATAAGCTTAATTAAGAGAAAAATGGAGGATAAGTCAATGGTCTAAACATGCCAAAGATTTAAAGCAAACGTAACACTACTGACCACTGCTTACCACTCCGTACATTTAGATGCCTACTTCAAAAATGTAGGCAAAGCAGCAAGCCATCAGCTAGGCAAGGTGTATCCACACCTGCCTCAGATTACGGTATAATCATACTGTGAAGTGTTCTGACTCATCCAGTGAATACAGTAGAAGCAGAGGAAAAGATCAGATTGTAAAGATAATACAGACGTATAGTCAAGTGTGGTGCGGGGAGGGGAGCAATAGAGAATTACATCAAGGGTGCAAACCTTGTTAAATGGAGCAGGTGACAGACGATGAGATGGTTTAAGAAGCAGCTGGAAATGCATGTTGATTTCAGGAGAGAAAGCCTGCCTGGAGACAGTCTGGGGCATCAACATGCAGATAACGTCAAAGCCAGGGCTAGATGAAATCACCCAGGGAGAGCGTGTAGCTTGGCAAGAGCAGAGAGTCACAAGATGAAATCCTGGGGTGTGCAGGCAGAAGAGCCAGAGAATGACACTGAGAAAGTGAAAAGAGGTAAGAGTGGGACCAGGGAGAACAGTGTCTTAAAGCCAAGGGATGAAATAAATTCAATAATTAGGAGTGTTTAAGGTGCAAATGCTGTAAGGAGATCAAGTAAGATTGAAAATGAACTTCTGATTAAGCACAAGGGAGATCACTGATGACCTTACCAAGAGAAGCAGTGAAGACATGAGCCAATGAATTCCAAGTTGCAGATATGGAGACGGTAAGATAGGGCTATTATTCCAAGAGGTTTAGAAGGGAAGCGGGAAAATAGCACGACCAAGATAGGGGAGGGGATTTTTTAATGTTTGTAGGCCAGTGGTTTTCAAACTTTAGTGTGCATCAGCATCACCTGGAGGGCTTGTTAAAATTCAGATTGATAGGCCTCACCTGAAGAGGTTCTGATTAAGTAGGTCTGGGATGTAGCTCAAGAATTTACATCTCTGGCCTGGTGCAGTTGGCTCATGCCTGTGATCCTAGCACTTTGGGAGGCTGAGGCAGGAGTTTGAGACCAGCCTGAGCAAGAGCGAGACCCTGTCTCTACAAAAAAATAGAAAAATTAGCCAGGCATGGTGGCATACACCAGTAGTCCCAGCTACTTGGGAGGCTGAGGCAGGACGATCACTTGAGTCCAGGAATTGGAGAGTATAGTGAGCTATGATGAGGCCACTGTACCCCAGCATGGGTGACAGAGAAAGATCCTGTCTCTAAAAAACAAAAAGAATGTTTGAAAGATTTAGGAAATACAGATATTTATGGAGTAAAACACAGTAAGTAGGAGAGGATGAGATTCAGAAAAAAAAGTAAGATCGTTGGCCTTGAGTAAGAAGTGAGATAACTCCTCCTCTGGCACAAGTAGGCAGAGGAAGATATACATTATTAGAGGTTAAGTTTAGAGGTGGAGGAAAGGCAAGTTATGAAAGAAGGCCTATTTTCTCTGCTTATTTTTTCAAAGCAAGATCATCTGCTGAGAATGAAGGAAGGAAGGTAGAGTAAGGGAAAACAAAAATTTAGCAGCCACAGAAAAAGGACCACGTAAAAGTATTCCCAAGCTCTACTCTTTCTGACGGGCACAATTGTGGACTCCTAGCAAGGAATATAAACTTTCAAACCTAGCTCAATGCGAAGTTGGCTGTCTCCTTGGACCTTTGTCTTCCTGGTTCCTATTGCTCACCTTCAACCATCAACCACTGCTGGAGAAAAATTTTAATTAGTATTAGCCACCTCAGTAATCACAGTATATTAAAGAAAATACCACATTTCCTTATTAAATGAAAATAGCAAAAGCCATTAACACCCAGAGAAATCTCCTGTCATTCTCTAAATAAACAAGAAGTAGAACAGATCTAAGTTTGGATCAGCACTCTTGACATTAGGCCATGACCAATCCACAGAGCAAGCTAATACCTGCTTTACTCACCCTAGGACCTCACTATTAAAGAATGTCTTCGGTGTGTGAACCCTTGAAATTTATACACTGAGTTGTTTACATCTTTACATGCATGTCTTTTGCTTTAATCAGAATCAGATGTTCATCAAAGTCTGGAATTCCCCAATCGTCACTTCTGCTTCAGATTGTACACTGCTCAAAACAGGAGTTCAATGACATAAAAAGTCCATTTGAATGTATAGCCTAGAATGGGGAATTGGAAATAAAGTCTTCCCATTTAAAACTTAAAATGTTGAACTCTAACTGTTCTCAGGTACATATGCTCTCATTCATTCAATCCTACTTTTTGCCAGACAGGTTTCTTTTTTGCATTGTTTTAGCAGGGCTGGATCCAACTTGATATTTAGGGGACCTTTTTTAAGAAAAATAATATAAAATTACAAATACAAAATTCCTAGAGCCCCTCCCAGGACCTTGGAAGGGGCCTGTGCCAAGCAAGGGAGCCCAAAAGCTTAAACTTAACAGTAAATCTGTTTTGGGTTTTTTTTTTTTTTTTTTTTTTTTTTTGAGATAGGGTCTTGCTCTGTCACACAGGCTAGAGGGCAGTGGCATCAACCTCAAACTCCAGGGCTCAAGGGATCCTCCTCCCTCAGCCTCCCCAGTAGCTAAGACAATAGGCATATGCCACCATGCCTAGCTAATTTTTCTTTATTTTTGTAGAGAATTGTTATTTTGGCATCTTGCTATATCCCAGTCTAGTCTCAAACTCCTGGCCTCAAGTGATCCTCCCGCCTCAGCCTCCCAAAGTGCTGGGATTACTTACAGGTGTGAGCCACAGTGCCTGACCTTAAATTTCTTTTAAATGTAGTTCCTCTATGCAATTAAGTCCCTGTATGCAATTCCAAGTTTCCTATAGTCAGTTTTTTGATTATTAAATTGTTCATTTGATGAGCAACTGCTATTGAGCATATCTGTCCACCTTCATAACTATCACTAAACTATCACTAGCTTCGAAATATTTCACAAATTTTCAAATATATCCAAAATGTGAAATAATTTTTTATATATTTTTTATTTGATACAAAATTTTTTTATGACATGGCCTACCTAAACTGACAAATGCATTATCTGTTTTAGGTTTGAAATTTTTGACCTCTTCCAGGTATGACAGCCACATGCTATCAGTTGAAAAGTTACATTTCTGATTGCTTTATTTTGAGCTAGTATTTGAATATCTAAAAAATGTAAGTGGGTAACTTTTTATCCGTCTGATTCCTAAAGTTGGCTGTGATTTACTATTAATATTTCACCTTGAAATATAAAAATATATCTACTATACAAATTTTAATTAAACCCAGAAATTATTTTATAGAACATCAACATTTTCTGGATAGGTGAAAGCTTTTATATTACATTTTTATTTTGCAAGAAAATAAATTATACAACTTAAAAAATAAAATCCAAAAATTAAGCAGTTCATCAAAATATTTCAGCCTACTGCATACAGAAACTGCTACCATTTAAAACTGTACAGCATTATCATCTCAGTATGTAGTGGCACACATTCAAAATTGTATAGACCATATGAGGATAGATTACAACTTAGGAACTCAAATTTGTTCAACACTCCAGACGACATATAGTGTAGATGACAGGAAAGCTCTCATGTAATGTTTATTTCACAAACATGACCTTGGAAGAATTTATAAGACAGCATCCCAGTCATTTACATGAAAATAGAAAAACCAGCTTGAGTTTAAGATAGCAAATCTTTCTGTAAAACTAGCAAATCTTTCATCCAAATTGAAGTTTTAAAATTTGCCCTTTGAGCAGGGCTAATGACATCCTACTGCAAATAATGCAAAATACCTTTTAACTACTCAGGTCATATTTTGTATTAAATTTAATAAAAAGTAAAAATAAAACTAACATTTCATTTTTGGAAATCTTAACATTTATGCACAAAATAAGAGCAAGAGACTTAAATAAACAAGTTGATGGAATTCAGGGACCCCTCTAATAAATGTAAAAATTGGAAGACTTCAGAATTTATTTCAAGATCCTCATTAAATCACTGGAGCAGTAATGTTCTAATATTTATCCCATTGTAAGCATCAAAATTGTTGTATATTTTCACTTCATAAATTTTGTTTCATGTCTGCTTAATCTGGCAATGAGAGGGCAACAAAGGTTAACGTTTTCCAGATGTTTCCATCTTTAAATTAGATGAATGTTCAAAGCTTAAGTTAACCTCTGAAGCATCCTATTACCATGCTACTCATAAAAAAAATTAAATATATATATGTGTATATATTTTGGGGTGGGGATTTTCTTTTCCCTTAACTATGTCAGGTTTCATCCTGCTCGTATAGCACTGATTTTAAGTGCACATTGGAGACAAGAGACCTGATAAAAGATACTAACTGTGATTCTATACCTTTAGCAAATTGCTGGTAAGATTTTTTTCATTCTTTTTTTTTTTAAATTAGCAAATCTATTGTCAAAATATTTAAAGAAAATTCAATAATATAGGCACCTTGTCAACTAAATGGTTTCCATAAATACCAAAAAGTAGTTAAACTTTTGTATATATAACAAAAAAAAGTGATGAAAACTGTAAGTTTACAGTATTTTCTGCTGTTCAATCCCCAAAATACAATTAGGACATAATTAGCTATTAAAAAATTTACAAAATTTAATAGAAAACTTTCTATGGATTTAGTGTTACCCACTTTTGCATTAAATTTGCCTTTATAAATCAAAACATCATGGCTCTCATTCTTAAATTAAATGACCAACAAGATTAGAAATTCCCAAGAAGTACTGAGAACAATTATGGTTCAAAACAACAAATCCTAAATTTTAAAAAATGGCCTGTAATTTTTCCTTCCACTGTTTCCTCCTTTGGCATTCTTGTATTGGGACAACCAAATATGCCAATACCAAACTATTTGTTAAACATAAGGGCCACTATTACTACAAAATTATTTCTTCTAAACTTCAAATTTATCCGTTGTTAGCAGTCATCTAATTAGAGAAAACAGCACTAATTTTAGTTTAATTCATCACAAGCATATTGCTTGGTCTACTAATTGACATATGCTACCTTAAAAATGAAGCATAAAAGTTTAAATTATAAACAAAATTCCAATTTCCTATGAGTTTCAGAACAGGCATTTAACTATAATCAGCAAAACCTTAAATGTTTTAAATTTACTTTCCTTCCTTTCAGGCAGGCAGCTTATAAAGCCTCTTGGGATTGGTGACAGTTTCCATGAAATGCTCCTAAAAGCACTCTGCTAGCATATAATACTGTATGCCTTTCTGTACTCCATTTCCTACTATCTTTAAAACCATATTTTAAAAATACTACTTAACATCAAACAAGATATAAAATAATTTGCAAGAAAATTTGAAATGTGCACCACAATGAGTAAAAATCCATGTTGAGGCATTCTTTCCCAATGGGGAATAAATTTTTCTGTTTTAAATTGTTCAAGTCTTCAAGTCTTAAAATTTCCACTACTCTGGGTTATTCAGTTGCCAGCAACTAATAAGTTGCTACTTTGGATTGACTGAAAGGAACATGGTAAATGTTGCCTTCTGAACATTTTAAAAATGTTTATTTTTAAAATATATAAATATATATGTACATATATTTGGCAAGTTTACTGCTCATATTAAGATTGCAACAATTTTGCTTATGCTTTTCAGGTCTTATATGTTTTTCTCTTCCTCTTAGGTGACTGATACTTAATTATTACCTTTTAAAAGAAAATGTCTTTCTTTCCAGAAACCTGAGGCTATAAATCCCTAATCATGAGACTTTAAAATACCAAAATAGTTCTACGCTACAGATTAAGAGATCAGTTACATAACTGCACTCTATCAGAGCAGGAGATCTCTGCATTGTTTTTAATAAATTTAGATATGGCATAATAAATATTAGGTATATAAATATTAAGTGTGTTAGCAAACACACTTAATATGTTTGTTTTGCTATTTGACTCTGCAATCATAATGACCTATCTCCATACATTTTTTTAAACAATTGAAGCAACAATATAAGCTTCACTTTTTCAAAACAAGCTGTCCAGCCATATAAGATTTTTTTAAAAACTCATCATTTAACAACAAACAAATAAAACAGCAGTCTCCTGCTTAAAGAAAACCAACATTTGTAAGTTAGAAATATTTAATACCATTTTTCGGTCACCATTAAAATCCAGTTATTATACTGAAGCAGTGTTTGAACAAACAATTTGATACTCTAAAATACTTATCTTCACACTTACATCTGCCCTCTCCCAATGTTGTGTTGACCAGCTCACTCTTTTCATCAAAAGAAACCAACAGTGCTATTTCTAGTTTTAATTGCATTTTTTAAAAACAAAAGATAACAGCATTTTTCAGTGCATGAATATCTGAAAATCCTTCAATGTGCAAGTACATTTTTCTAAGAGAGGAAAAAAGAGAAAAAAAGCAACAAGAACCCCGCCCTCACCCTTCCCAACTTTATTTCTCCTGGTGGGTATAAATCAAATTTACTTTTAAAAGTTCATAATGGGCTCTTCATGAATGCAAGTTTCTCCACAAAACAGCATGCTGTTAAAGAGTGTGCAACATGAAGGGAATGCCATCATGCTAACTAAAGTGATTGGCAAAATATAGTTGTTTTGTAAGGTAAGGCAGAGATTTTAGTATTTATGTAATCAAAGTCCAGATAAACCTTTCTCCAGCACAAACTGTTACAACTTTCTGCCCAAGCACTCCAAAATTTGGGTTCTTAATATTGTCGAAGATAATTCAAAATTATGCCATATATATGAAAGTGTTGATATCAGATTCATCTCTTCTGATGTATTTGTGCTCTATTAGCCACTCTATTTGTTCTTTTATCATTTTCTTTTGTGGCAAGAACATGTTTTTCAAAATTTCTACTAGTTCAGTCTGCAGCTGAGCATTACTAATTTTCTTTCTCATTTTCATTATTTGTATGATAGCTTCCTAAAAGACAAAAATAAAAATGAAAGAGTATTAATATATTAAATATCTTAAGTACAACTAAACACATCCTGTATCCAATGTCTACCCAAATGAGTAACAATCACTAGGGAATTAACCTTAAGGCCAGTGTCTTTTACTTAACAAATAAAAATATCTTTTTTTCACTCTCCATAAAAGAAAATCTGCTTGTTATAGAGATTTTAAAAAATAAAAAACACAAAATTCCCCATAACCTTTATGCTGAAAGAAAACTACAATGTTTTAACACATTTCCTTTCATGTTTTATTCATACCATGCACATTCTTAAAATTTACCTTACCTGTGAACACGATACATATGTAACCTGGTGCTGTGTTAAACACGAATTAAGATACAACAAACCCTTATCTGCAATTTCCCCCTTGTATTCAGTTATTTCTTTGTGGGTAGCAGATGTACTTGGTGTTTGTTTTAAAAATCAGTAAGTATAACTCTTTATATATTTACCAGATTAATAAATTATATTTGCTATAAATATTATCTTTAGTTGTACTGATTCAATTAAATGTTTTTAACTTTCTAAATGGATAGTTTTCATCTAGGTTAATTCTACCAGTATTTTCCTGGATGATTTCTTTAATTGCTACTAATAATGGGGGTTATTTGAAAATTATTAAATATTCTTTTCTCTTTTACCTTTTCCACTATAAGCTCTCTGTTTAGTCAACAAAAGGCATCTGTCTGTCCTGGCAGAGATTAGGGTCTGGATAGAAAGAAGGAAGAGGGAAATCTGTCCCTTGAGATAATCTGCACTCCTGAGTCTCCCTCAGTTTCCACTCACACAGAGTTTAGAGCTAATGCGCCTGCCACAGGGCCTTACTGGCAGGGTAGGGTGATCCTGCAATAGCAGAGGATAATGACAATGTGTCTTGTAGGCCAAGGGCCACAGAGAACCATGGCGGAGTCTCAGAGGGCTTAAGAGCTCACTAAGACCAGGATAAAGGCAGCTGGAGCAGAAAGGAGCCACGGACCCTTATCAATTGGAAAAAGAACAAACTATGAGTTCACCTGCTACGGTATCGGTATGTATGTCTGCTGGTATTAGCAGTGGATACCAACAGAAGGTCAAATTCCCTAGGGTGACAGATAAACACTCCATGGCTGCCAAAAGCAAGAACCCAGGACATTGTCACAATTGTACAGATATGATGATCCCTTCACTGTCACTATCAGGTCAAGTAAATCCCTCTCACTTTCAATATATCCAGATGCCATCTATGAAAATAGCAAACAACGGGCTGGGCATGGTGGCTCACTCTTGTAATCCTAGCTGTATGGGAGGCCGAGGCAGGAGGATCACTTCAGGTCAGGAGTTGGAGACCAACCTGAGCAAGAGCAAGATCCCATTTCTACCAAAACCAGAAAAAAACAGCTGGGTGTGGTGGCACGGCACACCGGTAGTCCCAGCTACTAGAGAGGCCGAAGCAGGGGGCTTGAGCCCAGAAGTTTGAAGTTGTAATGGACTACAATGGCACTGCTGCACTCTACCTGGGACAACAGAGCGAGGCTCTGTCTCAAAATCAAAAAAGGGAACAATGGGGATGGGTGGAGTAGGATTAAGAAGAAATAAGAAAGTCTGAGCATTACCTAAAGAGACAGCTTAGATTATTGTATTGGGCATGGTTATGGCCAATAATTTGTCAGGTTAAGTAAGACAAAACACAAGACCTTCATTTTCTCTGTAAATCTTATGTTATGACTACATTTACCATCCCATTACACATTTCAACTCAATAATCCATCTGGAATTAATAGCTTAAACTATGACTATATCCTGATTTTTCCCCAAACAGTAAAATTTCCCAACACCTCTTATTAATTCATTTCCTTTCAATGGGTCATAGAAATTACTTCCTTTATTGCATTAAGTTAGTGATATGGTGATATGACAAGTGCTATGCAGTGAAATTAAGCGGAGATAGAGTAGGTTTAATTCTGGTTGTTTTCTTCAATTAATCTTCTTGCCATACTGTTTTATTTTTGTAGATATTTTAGTATATTTTAGCATCTAGCAGGGCAAGTTCCACCACACCAATACCTTATTCTTATTTTTCTAAGTTCCTCAATTACTTTCATCTATTTATTCTGATAAAACTGAGAATCAATTTGTAAAATTTCAAAAATATTCCTAGTTGAATTTTTAAAAATTATCCCCATGTGTACACTGGCAAATCTGGTTGAATTTTTTAATGAAATTTAGTGAACTTGGTATTACTATGGGAAAAAGTGACCTTTTAAGTTATTCAGCCTTACCATGAAAGAATATGGTATCTCACAAAGCCAGACAAAAGGGTACATACTGTCTGACTACATTTATATGAAGACCTACAACTAGCAATACTAAGCAATGGTGCTAAGAACTGGCTGGGGTAAAAGAGGAAATTGGCTGGATAGGAGATATGGGGAAATTATATTAGAATGATAGAAATGTTCTGTATCTTTAATTGGGGTGATGGTCACACAGGTATATACATTTATTACAACTCACTGAAAATTTCACTTTGCAATGTGCATTCCACTTATGTAAATTACAACTCAAAATTTTAACAACAGAAAAAGAGCTCAATCTTTCTATTTATGCAAATCTCATTTTGACTTTCTCGGTAAAGGGTCCCACTCTCTTTACTGGTCCTACACAGTACTTTTTTTAAAAAAAAAGTCAATAAATTTTATGGTTTCTCATTTTATTTTCCCCTTATTTATTGCTACATGGAAATGCAATTAGCTTTTATTTATTTATCTTTTCTCTGCTACTTGGTCATATTATATGGTCTATAAGTAATAAAAAATTTTAATCTTTTCCTCATTTCATATTTTAGGGCACTGATTCAAACACAAACTGTTTTAGTGCAGAAGATTCCATCAATTTTAATAAAAAAAGTTGAACAACTTGGTTTTAAAAAAATTATTTCCAGGCTGAGCATGGTGGCTCACATCTGTAACCCCAGCACTTTGGGAGGTAGATGCAGGAGGATTGTTTGAGCCCCGGACTTTGAGATCAACCTGAGAAAGACGGCGTCCCATCTCTACACAAAATTTAAAAATAGCTGGGCATGGTAGCACATGCCTGTAGTCCCAGCTACTGAGGAGACTAGGGTGGGAGAGCCCAGGAGTTTGAGGCTGCAGTGAGCTATGATGGTATCAGTGTACTCCAGCCTGGGCAACAGGGTGAGATTCTGTCTTGATAAAAAAAAAAAGAAAAGGAAAAAAACCACACAAACTATTTCTAAAGTTAAAACAATCATGTATTAGTTTGCAACAAGTTTTTTTTTATCATGTTTAGAAGGTATCATAATCCTAGGTTTAAACTATTTTCTAAATATTTAAATAAAAATTTTTAGTGACAGGGTCTCACTATGTTGTCCATCCAGGTTGGTCTAGAACTCCTGGCCTCAAGCCATCTTCTCGCCCTGGCCTTCCAAAGTGCTGGGATTATAGGTGTTAGCCACCACACCCAGCTTTAAACTATTTTTAAAAGAAAGACTGGCTGTTAGAGAAATTCTTTGGTTCTAAATAAAAATAAATTTCCTAATTTTACATTACAATGGAATACAATTTTAAATACTTCAATCCTACAATTTAATTTGTTGCTGAGATACATGTATTCAGGTGGGGTCAAAAGGAGATATAACCTAAAACCAAAAACCAAAGTTTTACCCAACCAATAGATCAGAATCTACTGGAGTCCACCAAGCCAAACAGGTATATTTTTCAGCAGCTAAGAGATTCATATCTACATAATTTTTAAATTCCAGTAAAATAAAAATTAGCTCATTTTTTAAAAAGGCAGAATACCAACATGCTTTTAAATTCAAAAAGGTCTGGGGAAACAAACCCCAAGGTTTTTCAAAATTTAGACAATTCTCTTAGTATTACAAACCTGGGTTCTTAATATTCTTAGTTGAACTATTCCTTCATTCTCTTCTTCTCTCATCCTTTCTGTAGTGAGCTGCAAGCGTCCAATCAAGTTGATTTTACCCCTTTTCTGAACTTTTGCATTTTTTCTATAAAAAAATGAATCAAGTATTTTACAGTGAAAGGGCTTTAAATATCATATTAATAATACAATGTCTGACAAAAAAGATTTAAAAATATTCTAAAAATTAATATACAGAACTATTTAAAGGAAAAATGACAAATAATCAACATATAGCTTTAAAACAAACTCTATCATTTCCTTTAAACATGATACAGCCTCTATTAACAAAATATAAGTAACCATACTCCCTGTAATAACTAAATATAATTTACATTGCCATGAAAGTCATTAGCTTATTGAAGATACATGAGGTATGATTCAGCATTGTCATCTAACTGGATCTTAAGAAAACAACGCTTTGACTGAATAAAGTTCGATGGAAAGGATGTTTACTTTAAAAATGAAAAGCAATACAGTATAATGTCAGATACCAAAAAAAATGTATCCATGAAAAATATGGAGAAGAAGTCAACATCTCCAATTCATTAATATTTTCAATAAACAACTAAATGACAAAATTCAGAGTGATGACAGTATACAGTTATATTTTAAATACAGGTAAGTAATTGTTTTGGTGAAAACAAAGCACTAAAATTCAAACAAGGTATTTGTATTTTAGATCAACCAACATAAAGCTTACATTAAACTGAACTCCTGGTTCACTGAAAAGAGGGTACCTTCTGTAAAGTCTTTGGGTGAGTTAACTTGAGGTTCATACAATAAAACTTGCCGTTTCAGCTTTGGGAAAGCTACTAAAGACTGAGAACAAAGAGAAAACAATTAGCATCGATAAACAGTCTGGGATGCTAATATGAATTGTCCAACATAACCAACATAGGCAAGAAAGAATTATAAACACAAATTCAGAATATTTATTTGGTACTTCCGTGACTGTAACAATATAAATGCATAATGAAGAAAGAGAGGAGGAGAGAAAAGAATTGGTTGTGAGGAAGCAATAAATGCTCTCTTTACAGTAAGACAAGAAATTCCAATTGGTAACACAGGACTATTTCCTCCATAGGTAATAATTTATTTTGGAACTTTTAAGAAGTCTGTGGAGTAGAGGTAAAATGTAGTTATGAGTAGGAAGCCAAAATTTTCTAACTCTTCTATTTTTGGTCATCATAAAATTTTTGAACACCTTCTCAGCATAAAAATTAAATACATGGCTTTGGTTACATTCCTTGCAGGTAACACCTAAATACCAAGTCAACCTTTCTCCCCTTTTTTGGGGGGTCCTTTCTTTGTCTTGGTAACTTGTCTATTTTCAATTTCCTTTTTCCATAAGCACCTCATTAGTGTATTATTTTTGGTTATAAGTCATTTTGAGACTGTTATGAATTTAAAAATTTATTACAAACCAATCAAGTATTTCCTGCTATGTGAGAGGATACAATTTTAAAAACAAAAAACATAAAACAAACCAACCAACCCATAAAGTCCTTCTGAGCTCAGCATCAGGGAGTTCAGTTGCAAGTTTCAGATTTTCAAAGCTGATTTTCTCTCTAGGTCTTTGGTTCCATGCAAACAACACAGCCAGCTGAAACGTGGTTACCTCCAAATCATATTGACCTACTTCATTCTTAAATGTTATCTACAATAGATAAAATAGGTTTTTAGTAATTGAGAATCTCTTCATGATGATTACCATCTAATATAATACCCATGACATGAAGTAATATGTGAAAAATACTGCTTATTGTCTTCCAATATTGATTCAGTCTCTTCTTTCATAGTAATAAAAATTTTAGCAGACCTTAATGACTACTCAGAATACAAGCTCATCTACCAGCTTTCCTTGTAACAAAATGTGGCCATTTGACTGAGTTCTGCCCAATGGAAATGGTGGGGGAAACTTCTAGAAGTTGCTTTTAAAGGAAGGTGCATGCTACCCTCTTCCTTCCTTCCCCTCCTTTTGGCAGGAAGAATGGATCATATTGGATTCTACAGACAAGGGCAATACCTTAACCATGATTGTATAGCCAGAAGCCTATGTCCCCAACAACTTCATAGAACAAATTCACTATTCCTGCTCAAATTTTTACATGTGAGAGAAGCAAAATCTATTTTGTTTAAGTAACTCTTATTTGGAGTCCTGCTAATATCACTCAAACCAATAGCTGAACTAATACACCATCTACTTACAATTCCATTTGACATGAGATGATGCCAATGTAATTTTCTACCACTATGGTTTTTTTTGTAGAATTCTTCTACTTCAGGTATCAAGTCCTCCAGTTCAGTAGGAAGTGAGACAAAGACTTTCTCAGAACTTCTTGACCAGGCACCAGCATTCAGAATTTTTATATTAACTGAATCAGCTATAGGCAAGAATAGCAGAAAGTATAAGATATAAAGTAAATAATGTTGACAATGGATGCAATTAAAAATAAATAATACAGGGTAAGCTTTGACAAAAAATAAGACTATAAAGATTTTATTATTTATTAAAAGTTTCCTTTTGGGGCCAGGTGAGGTGGCTCACGCCTGTAATCCTAGCACTCTGGGAGGCCAAGGCGGAAAGATCACTTGAGCTCCGGAGTTCGAGACCAGCCTGAGCAAGAGCGAGACCCCATCTTTACTAAAAATATAAAAAATTAACCGGGCACGGTGGTGTAAACCTATAGTCCCAGATACTCGGGAGGCTGAGGCAGGAGGATTGCTTGAGCCCAGGAGTTTGAGGTTGCTGTGAGGTATACTCTAACCCTGGCGACAGCGAGACTCTGTCTCAAAAAAAAAAAAAAAAAAAGTTTCCTTTTATTTCAAAATAAGGATCTATAAATCTAACATTCCGCTTTGATAGCTGTCTCCAAGGAATATGGACTTCATAACATCTTTGGATCTATTACTGCTGACATTTACTTTTAACTTACTAGAAAACAAAGATATTTTCTTTAAAGTTTAAAAATCCATACATATATGTAAATTATAAAATAATACCTGGTAAAGCCAATTTATTATTTTTGTGCATTTCCTTAAAAGCTTGGTTTAAATCTTCAGATACTTTTATGTCCTGAAACATTCTGGCAAGCTTATTTACATAATCTGCTGGCATACCAACTTCCTACAAAAACCAAAGACAGAAGAGGTAGTAAATACATAATCTGTTATACTACTAGGAAAAATTTTACTGGGAAACTAAGTCTCAGATGCTTTAATAGAAAACTTGTCCTCTTTCCCTTATTTATTAGAACATTTATAGCCTGATGCTTATTCTTAGAAATTAAATAGGATAATACAAGTAGTCCCTGCTTTGCACAACTGCAGTATGCATGAACTTCAGTTGCCACAGTATAGTTAAATAATACCAATTCCCCAATAACACAGCTCAACTTTCAGTTGCCACTATATAATAAATGTAATTGCATAAAGCACAAACTTTTACTTCTAGCTCCTCATTCCACAAATCCTAACAAAAATAACAGAAGCACATCATGATCCGTGACCAACCACAATACTTCTTTCAAAATCTATCAGTCATCTGTTTATTCAGTTCACCCACAGACAGCAAAGTGTGTAGTTCCGTTGCATCCGTGTCTTCCAGTGATAAACCCACATGACAATTTAAAAAATAAATAATCAAGGCCAACAAAACTGATAAAAGTACACCAAAGAAAAGTGATAGTGTTGGAAATGAAAATAAAATAGAACATAAATGGAGTTATAGAAGAAAGCTGACTGGTTGTCAGGTTGATACTGCCAACATTCAGGGCTCTCTAGATATGAAGGCATAGGGAACTTAGTGAAAGCAAACTATCAATACAAATGATAAAAGTGGTAAAATGACAAAAAGGATAAGATACCCAGCAAGAAGTGATGCTGGCAAAAGCTAAACAGTAAAGGAACTCTGAGTATTTAATGACACCAAAAGCCCAAAAGATAAAATACTAGAAGCTGATCCAAACTTACAGGGGATATGACAATTCTCCAAGGCATAGAAACGATGCTTATTCCATCATAAGTTACAAGACAAGAAGGCAAGTGCTATTCAAACCACTCTCTTCGTTTTAACAAAAGCTTTATTGAGATATATAATTCATCTACCATAAAATTCACCCTTTTAAAGTGTACAACTTAGTAGATTTTAGTATATTCACAGACCCGTGCAACTATAACCACTATTTAATTTTAGAACATTTTCATCACCCTAAAAAGAAACTCCATATTTATCTGCAGTCACTCTCAATTTCCCCTCCCAGCCCCAGCTCCTGGAAACCACTAATCTATTGTCTATCTCTGTGGATTTGCCTATTCTGGACACATTAGTGAAATCATATGATAAGTGGTCTTTTGTGACTGGCTTCTTTCACTTATCATTATAACATTTTCAAAGTTCATTGATATTGTGACATGTATTAGTATTTCATTTATTGGCAAATAATATTCCATTATATGAATAAACCATATTTTGTTTATTCATTAGCTGACTGATATTTTGGGTCATTCCCACTTTTTGACTATTAGGAACAATGCTGCCACAAACATTTATTTATAAGTTTT
Source organism: Lemur catta (assembly GCF_020740605.2). Classification (NCBI taxonomy): domain Eukaryota; kingdom Metazoa; phylum Chordata; class Mammalia; order Primates; family Lemuridae; genus Lemur; species Lemur catta. The sequence goes on from NC_059134.1 coordinate 30,575,946, forward strand.
TACATAAACATGTTTTCATTTCTTTGAAGTAGAATTACGTAGGAGTAGAATTGCTGGGTCAGCTCTATGTTTAACTTTTTAAGGAACTTCCTATCAATTTTCCAAAGTGGCTGCACCATTTTTTATCCCCACTAGCAACTTACGAAGGTTCTAATTTTTCCTCTTCCTGTCAATATTTGTTAGTCTGTCTTTTTTATTTTAGCTATCCTAGTGGGAGTAAAGTGGAATCTCTTTGTGGTTTTGATTTGTATTTCAGTAATGATGCTGAGCATCTCTGCATGCACTTATTGGCCATTGGTATATCTTCTGTGAAGAGATATATATTTAAATCCTTGGCTCATTTTTAATTGGGTCATTTGTTGTTTTACTGTTCCATCTTAAATATTCTAGATACAGTATCAGACATACAAATTATAAATATCTTCCTAACTACTCTTGGTAAGATTTTTACAAAGAAATAAAGTACTTTAATTCTAAAAGTCTCTTGTGTTTTAAATTATAGTGTACTAAATACATATTAGTTTTGCTATTTCTTCCCCTCTTTTCTATATATAAATGACAGTAAGAGTTTTGAATATTTTGACAAAGATTTTTAAGTCACAGAACAATCATTCTTTTTCTCATCATGCATAGTTTCAGCTGGCACAGTAATTTTTACTATCTGACACTGCCATGCAAAGAAGGGTTATCTATAAGTTAAAATCTATCTATCTATACAGAAATGAAGGACATTCATTTTAATAATACTTAAATTCCATTAAAATGAACTAAAAGGAATGGACTCAAAAAATTTTTATATGGGAATTCAATTATAATTAGCATTGACTATCCTAAATAAGCAATCATATAAAGTTCACTTTGCTATATAGAAGTATTTATTACTGTTATTTATTTATACACATCTCTATAGTACATAGTACTGAAAATACCTTAAAACTGAAATTATTTGCCCTGTAGCCTATTTATTAATAAGGTCAGTTCAAATGAGAGCAGAAGTGCAAATGAGAGTGAAATAGTACCAACAAAGCAAGAGCAAAGATGCTTTACTGAAAGTCTTTATTAAGAAAATTTACTTTATATTACTTTATAGAATTGATTCCCTATTTCTTTGACATTAATAGTTACCACCCAAAATGTATTACTTAACATGTATATGAATGTTGTACTTTATTAGAAAACCAAATATTTAAAAAAAATTTACTTACTCTTAGCCACTCTACCATATTTTCTTCAATTTCACTATCAGCAGAGATGTCTAATATAAGACGCCGTGTCAAATGAGCTTTGTGATACCTCATAAAAACATCTTTGTTTTGTACATACTTAAGTACCAAGAGCTGTATGAAAAACAAAGTTACTTTGAATTCTTACATACTCTTAGCCATCTCTCATTTAGACCTTTCTATATCCCCCCAATTGTCAAAATTCAGAAATTTATATAGACATATACAGATAAAGGCCTACTAAATTACCCATCTTTGAAAAATAACCAGTCCTGATATACTACTTTAAAAGTTAGCAAATGTGAGACTGTAACCAAATAACCTTTTAGTCCCTATGAATACCAGTTTTTAGATTTTATATAAAATGTAACAGTACTTTACATGAAAAATCAATGGTTCTTCCTCAATTTTCACTTCCACATATCTTCTTTACTTTTTTTCTGACACTAACCGTCTCTCTGGGCCTTTTTGTATATACTTGCCCTATGTTTTTACTTCTTTTTTTCCCCCTTCTTTGTGTTCCTGGACTTATATCATTACACTAACAACCAGGCGACAAATAAAAATGAAAGCAACTAACTCTTCTATTCTCATTCATCCCTAGCTAACTATCTTAGGCTCCCACAAAAAGGAAGGACTAAAAAACTCCCAATCTCTCAGCCATCATTCCAAACTTAGCGGTTTTACTTTCCCTTTTTAAATCTTGTAATAGGAGTTAGAATATTGTTTAAAAAGAGTCAAGAAAGGAGAAGAATTAAATGGTATTCTCTTTCTGACAGCTATAGAATAAAAATTTTCAGAGAAAACTAACTTCCCAGTAGAAGTCTTGGCACTGTAAAACTCCGTAATGTCAGCTGGTTACAGATGTACTTTTTTTTTATTGATACTACCACAGAAACTCCTATAAGCAAAATACAAAGTAAGGTAATTTAAAAAGTTGAAATACAAAAAAAATTATGTACCACTTCTTTAAGCTTTGCTTCAATCTCTTCAGAGGTTAGTTTTTTGCTTAATGGTGTTTTTCTTAGCAACATGTCACAGTAATTGGCAAGCAGCTCAGGGCATTTTGATTCAGGCTGAGTTTTTAATCCCACCCTAAAAAACAAATTAAAAGCAGTTGATGAAAAATGATTGATACCTGCAAAATTTTTTTCTAAAGCCAATTTTTAACAAGCTACTTTCTTATGTTGAATAATCTAGTCGTTAGGGCTGGGACTAGGGTGAGTAAGCAAGACAGCTAGTGTGCATAATTTAAGGGGGCACTTATCTTTAGGTTCCCCTAAGTGCACTTGCAAGACCCTGAGAGCAAGAACTTTAAATTTGGCACTCTGGGTACCTCCTTGCCTCACCTGAGTATTGGCCTTGCAAAGATCTTTAAAAGATTTTATTCAGATACCCTCTAAAATACTTCTGAAAAATTATGTAAATCCTTGGATATTTGTAAGTTAACATTTAAAACGTTTTGTTATTAACATGTTAAGATAAAACTGTTACTTCAGTCTTTGAAATATATCCAATGTAACCTACATTCCATAGTGATGTGATATCCACCATCATCCATTTAAAAAAACTGTAAACAAATTCTTCTTAAACAATGAAGAACTTATATCTCCATTTCACTTTCCTGACAAAATTTTAAAACTAGTATATTGTATTTTTTTTTTAAATAATTGAGATGGGGGTCTTGCTATGTTGCCCAGGCTGGTGTGAGGTCATCCCCCTGCCTCAGCTTCCCAAGTAGCTGCCAGCAAGCCCAGCAGTATATTGTATTTTTCAGATGGGGTCTGGCTATGTTGTGGAGGCTGGTCTCAAACTCCTGGCCTCAAACGATCCTCCTGCCTCAGCCTCCTGAGTAGCTGAGATTATAGGAGCTGAGTCACCATTCCCAGCTTCTTACGTTCATTCTTTCTTGTGCTTCTCTAAAAACATATGTAAATAAATTTAAAATCAACATTTAAAAATTTCTTGTGCTTACAAAATTTAAGTGTTATTTTCCAAGGACTGAGCCATCCAAATTATTGTAAGTACACAAATCACCAAAACATAATTATATAATACGTACATATATAAAATATATGCATATGTAAAATTTTACTGGATGAGTCAACTCTAATGTGTTGACTCAATGTAGTGGATGAAATTTTTCCCCCTCTCGATTATGAATCCAGGAATCAGCATCAATTCTATTTCTTTTTATGTTTATGAATGTATGCCTTTGCCCTGAGAAATCTTAATCACATAAGTAAATGGGACTAGAGTTAAGCTTTTCTTATGATGTCATTCAATTCTTTGAGAACCTCCTGAGTCATTTGGTTAAAAAAAATACATACTAATCTAATATTAAAAATTATTTTAATGATGCATATTTTTTATAATGGCTAACACCAATTGTGTTGTAAGTGAAGTATTAGAAACTATCTGACTTGCAAAAGGATCTGATACCTAATTCAAAAGAAGTTAATTTTATGTATATCAATACCAATATTTCAAAATATTCCTTTCTTGGGACATCCAAATGGAGGGATAGCTTGGTATGAGGCACTAGAACCCAAAAGTGGCCTAAGGAGGGTGGCCATTCAGAAGGATAGCCTGGTATAGGTTGCTGAAGCCACAGCAGAGTGAAAGAGCTGTCCCTTGAGAGAGCCTAAGAGTTGTGACACCTTAATAGCAATGAACACACCTAACTCTAGATCTTGTCCACTAAATGTCATCATCCACTAGAAAAACCCAGCGCTTCATGGAAAAATGGCTGACTCCAGGGCTAGGCAAGGGAAGGCACAAAATGAGTCTCAATCATCCTCATGTGCCAAAAGCAAAGAAAGAGTTTATTCTCAAAAGGACCCAGAGTCCAGCTGCTACTAGTGAAATCTAGGGTAATTTGAAAATCAAAATAAAGAATCATAGTAAATTAAAAACCACCTAACAAAATAGGAAACCATGATCTATACTGATACGATAAATCAATGTAAAAATTGAAAATTTAATGAGAAATAGGATCTTTACATAGTTTTAAAGTACTTCTCACAAAATAATTAAGAGAAAAAGGATAACTTTGCCTTTTTCTGTGAAGATGTCTGGCAGACACCAACTTAAATCAAGTGATCAAACTAAACAAGAACCGTAGCCAGGCTTAACGCCTCATGTCCGTAGTCCCAGCTACCTGGGAAACTGAGGTGGAAGGACTGCTTGAGCCCAGGAGTTTGAGGTTACAGTGGGCTATGATTGTATCACTGCACTCCAGCCTGGGTTACAGGGCAAGACCTGTCTCAAAAAAATACAAAAAAAACCCCATGCACTCTAAGATAAAATGAGGTAAGAACAAAGCTTCACGTCTGCCAAAGATGCAAACCTGAATCTAATCATAAGGAAACATCAGATTAACACAAACTAAGGGACATTCTACAAAATAACTGGCCTGAAATCTTCAAAAGTACAAGGTCATGGCTGGGCACTGTGGCTCATGCCTGTAATCCTAGCACTTTGGGAGACCAAGGAGAGAGGATTGCTTGAGGCCAAGAGTTCAAGACCACCCTGAGCAATATAGAGAGACCTCACCTCCTATAAAAAAAGAAAAAAGAAAAGAATAATTAGCCAGGGATAGTGGCTCTCATTTGTAATCCCAGCTACTCAGGAGGCTGAGGGAGGAGGATTGCCTGATACCAAGAATTCGAGACCAGCCTGGGCAACACAGGTAGAACCTGTCTCTCAAAAAACATTTTTTAAATAATTAGGCAGGCATGGCGGCATGTACCTATAGTCCCAGGTACTCATGAGGCTGAAGCAGGAGGATCACTTGAGCCCAGGAGTTGGTGGTGGCTGTGAGCTATGATTACGCCATTGCAATCCAGCCTGGGCAACAGAGTGAGACCCCATAAAACATTTATGGTCAATTCATGAAATTTAAAGGGTCTGAGGAGTACATGGTAGTATTCAAAGTTAATTTCCTGAGATGGAAAGTTAAATTGTGATTATGTATGTGGAAAACACACACCAATGTATTTGGAATGGTGAACAATTCATTCTCAAATAATTCTAGAAAAAAAGATTTTGCAAAGAGAAAAGGATAATAAGGTAACGGTAGTCATGACTTTATGCACATAAATTTGACAATTTAGCTGAACAAATTTCCTGAAAACCATAATTTACCAAAACTAAACTAGATTAAATAAAAAATCTAAAGAGTTCTGTAACTATTAAAGAAATTGAACTTGTAATAAAAAATCTTTCCACATAGAAAACACCAGGCCCAAATGGTTTTACTTGTGAATTCCATCAAACATTTAAGAAGGATGTAATACCAATTACACTATTTCAGAACATACAAAAGGAGGGAGTAACTCCAGCATAATCCTGACACCAGAAAACAATAAAGACATTATAAAAAAGAAAACTGTGAAAGGCAAAAAAAAGGAAGAGGCAAAATCCTCCATGAATACATATGGGGAAAAAAATCAAAAACAAAAACTATACTACCTGACTCAAGACTTACTTCAGAACTATATTAATCATGACTGTGTGGTAACAGCCTAAGAGTACCCAAATAAATCACTGGAACAAAAAAGAGAGCCAAGATATCGATCCACATTGTTAATTCACTTGATTTTTGACAGAAAGGCACCAATGCAATGGGGAATAGAAAGTCTTTGTAATAAATAGTGCTGAAACCACTTACTAATATGGAAAAGGAAAAAATGAAATTCAATCCCTCATACCATACACAAATATTAAGATGGATCTTAGACCTACATATGAAAACTAAAAATATAAAGCTTCTGGAAGAAAACAAAAAACATCTTCCTGTCCTAGGGAAGAAGTAGACAAAGGCTTCCTGGATAAAACACAGAAAACAAAAACCATAACAGAAAAGCATATGTTTTACAAAGAACCTATATTCAGAATATATAAGCACTCTTATAACTAACTCACTAATAAAAAGGAACAACCCAATAGGGAAAAAAGAAGCAAAAAATTTGAAGACACTTCATAAAGGAAAATATAAGAATGCCAAAAATACATGAAAAATTACTCAACACCAGTAATCATGAGGGAGATGAGAATTAAAACCATAATGAGATACTAATACAAACATTCCGAATGATTAAAATTAAAACACCACCACCAAACATTGGTGAGAATGAGGATCAACTAGGACTCTCATACTTAACATGTTAGTGGAAGTGTAAAATAGTATAAACACTTTGAAAAACAAACTATTGTTACATGCCAAACATGGATGAATTTCAAAAGCACAATGCTGAATGAAAGAAGCTTTACACAAAAAAGTAGATATCGTATGATCCCATTTATATGAAGTCCTAGACCAGACAAAACTAATCTATGTTGAAATAATCAGAATAATAGTTGCCTCTGGAAAGAGGTGAGGTGGGACTAACTAGGAATAGGGCATGAGGCAACTCTATAGGATAATGAAGATATTGTACATGTTAATAAGGGTATAGGCATTTGTCAAATCTTGACTCAAGTGCACACTAAAGATTTATGCATATGACTTTATGTAAATTTTACCTCAAAACATAAACAAGTATCAAATTCAATTAATGACTACATGCTAAAGTATTAGGAAGTAAAGGTTACTGATGCTTGCAACTTCTTTAGAAATGCATTTAAAAAGTTGACTGATTGGCAGGATGCAGTGGCTCATGCCTGTAATCCTAGCACTCTGGAAGGCTGAGGTGGGAGGATCATTTGAGGTCAGGAGTTCAAGACCAGCCTGAACAAGAGCAATACCTATTTTTCTAAAAATAGAAAAAGTTAGCCAGGTGCAATAGTGCGCACCTGTGGTCCCAGTTACTTGGGAGGCTGAGGCAGGAGAATTGCTTGCACCCAGGAGTTTGAGGTTGCTGTGAGCTAGGCACTCTAGCCTGGGCAACAGAGAAAGATTCTGTCTCAAAAAATAAAAAAAATTTTTTTTAAAAAGTTGATTGATGGATATGTACAGGGAGATCCATATTTGATGAAGCAATTATAGTAACTTCATCTTAAGTTTGAAAATGTTCATTAAAAAAGCTTGGTGGAAGAGAAATATGAAAGATCTCTATGTACTCAGGTGAACAGATCACGAAGATGTGCTGTTACATGTTTCATTATATATGTAGATTTAATATATTTCATGATTTATAAAAGAGAACGTGACATATGTCCTTCTAAAATATGTCAAGTATTATAATACTGTGTGACTCAGACATCTTCCGTTGTAATATTACTCAAGCAACTTACACAGCTCAAAATACACAAACTGGAAAAAATTAAAATAATAGAAAAAACCTGAATAATTACTTTTCCTATTTTTTAATACTTTTCAAATGTTTTAACATTATATATAAAATTTCTTTAAATTAGTAATTCTCAGTTAGAAACTACATCAAAAAGGTTTTTTGCCTATTAACCTTCATTACTACTTTGTACTACTATGAAAGTACTATAGCTTGGATTTATTATTTCATAAATTTCAGCTGCCAAATTTTCTATAAATTGTACTCAGCACAGGCAAATTCATCTTACCAATGAGTGATCAATTATTTAGAATGGTAATATAAAACTTTACATTAGAATTCACTTCCTTTTTGGCAAGGCACAGTGGCTCATGCCTATAATCCTAGCACTCTGGGAGGCCGAGGCAGGAGGATTGCTTGAGCTCAAGAGGTCAAGACCAGCCTGAGCAAGAGTGAGACCCTGTCTCTACTGAAAAGATAGAAAAAAATCAGCCAGGTGTGGTGTTGGGCACCTGTAGTCTCAGCTACTCAGGAGGCTGAGGCAGAAGGATCACTTGAGCCCAGGACTTTAAGGTTGCAGTGAGCTACGATGATGGCACTGCACTCTACCTGGAGAGACAATGTGAGACTTTGTCTTAAAAAAAAAAAAAAAAAAATTGATTTCCTTTTTCATATCATTATGGTAAACTGAGTCATTTTTTATGCTTTTAGAGGTAATACAATACTTTTAGTGATTAATGAGGACAAAACAATCAAGTAAAGATAGGAATAAAATATTTTTTCTCTCTGAAAAAATAAAGTCAACTTTTTTTGTCATAAAATGAGATACTTTAACATAAAATTATAAATTGAGAGTTTTTAAAAAACAGCCACAGGCAGCAAAAATCGTAAGACTAACAACAACAAATACAAACCTAACAGGGATTAACAGGGCACCTGCATACCCAGTAAAATGTATTACAGTCCAAAAATGTAAGTATTTTTAAAATAGTTTTAAAAAGCTTACCCCTTCTGCTTCAAAGGTAATTCAAGTTTAAATATGGTAGCATCATTAACAACTGCTTTATATGCCTGCAAAAAATAATGTAAAGTGAAATACAAACATTACTTCTAGTATTTAAAATATAAATTATTATACTTCTAAAAATACTAGTCAAAGACTTTAGCATGCTTTTTGTCATGTTATATTATCAATATTCTCAAGTGAGGTCTTAATGCTGCCTGACAATCACACTATTTTCTCTTGTCCGCTCAGTCTCCTACACAACATTTTGTAACATCTCCTTTCTCCTTAAACCTCCAATATTTCTTTCCCCATGTACATTTTCATCTAATGATGTGGTTCGTTTCCTATTTCACTGAGAAAACTGAAGTAATCAGAATTCCCTCTTCTCAGTCCTATATTAATTTCCCCCTCTTCATTGTTTGTATACAGCCTCAGCATTAAAAATATATTGTTATATTTCACATCTTAAAAAATGTCTTTTGGCTTTCTCTGCCTTCAGCTAATGCCCCACTTCTCTCCCACCCTTTAATCTAAAATCCTAGAAGAATTATCTAATTCGCTGTCTCCAATTTCTTTCCTGTATTCTTATTGAACACCATTCTAATCATGCTTTTGTACCACCACTGTACACATTTGTTCTTCACAAAGTCACTCACAACCTCCATGTTGCTGGAGTCAATGTTTATGCGACCTATCAGCAACATTTTGAAACAGCAGATCATGCCCTCCTCCTGAAAGTACTTTTGCTACTTGTTTTGTAGCACACAACACTCTCCTGGTCACTCCACTCCTGGTCATCCCTCTCTCCTCATTAAAGACAGTTCCTCATTTTTCTTACAACCAAATATCAGAATGCCTTGGGCCAATCCTCAGATCTGTTCTCTCTTCTGTCTTCAGTCATTATGTTGGTGATCACAGCCACTATTAGTGCTTTAAAAAACATTTATATGCTGAACCTGCCAAATATACTTTTCCAGCCTCATTATCTTCCTTAAACTCCAGATTCAACATTGCCACATAGATGTTTAACAGACATTTCAAAGTTAAGTTCTTCAAAACTGAGTTTCTGATCTCTCTGCAACCATCTCCCCAACACCTGTTTCCCACAGACTTCCCTATTGCAGTAAACATATCCTTCTAACTGAAGACAAATCTGAGTGTCATCCTTGACTGCTCTCTTTCTATCACATACCACATCTGATTCATTAGCAAATCCTATATAGTCTATCTTCATAATATAATTAGAATCCCAGCAATCCCTCTTCTGGGCATATACCCAAAGGTAATGAAATCACCAGCTTATAAAGATATCTGAACTCTCATGTTCACTGCAGCATTATTCACAATAGCCAAAATGTGAAAACCATCTAAGTGTCCATCAAAAGATGCATAAAGAAAATGATACATATATATACACAATGGAATATTATTCAGCCCTAAAAAATAATCCACAGGGGTTTTAAAGAAAAGAAAAAAAAAGAATGAGATGTGCCTGAAGGACATTATGCTAAGTGAAATAAGCCAGACACAACACAAAAATATTGTATTATTAATATCTCATTTATGTGTGGAATCTAAAAAAAAATTTCAAATACACAGAGACAGGAGCAAAATTGTGGTTACTAGTGGTAAAGGGGGCAGGGAAGAAATGGGGAGATGTAGGTCAGAGGATACAAAGTAGCATATACACAGGATGAACAAGTCTAGAGAGCTAATGTAGGACATGAGGGCTACAGGTAATAAAATTATACTGTACTATATATGGGATTCATGCCAAATGAGTAGTCTTTAGCTGCTCTTGCCACACACACAAAAAAGGTAAAACAATGGAACTGTTTATTTGCTTCACTATAGTAATCTTTTTAATATCTATACGTATCCCATAACAGATAATGTTATAATATATCTTAAATATACACAGTTTTTAAAAAAAAATAAAAGACATGAAATTTGAAAACTTAAGGGTATGTTAGTTAGCCAGTGAGAAGACAGGACTGACAGAGCATTAGTGTGGGTGGAGAAGAGTACCTTAGCGCAACTTCCAAACCTAGGCTCAAGCGATACTCCCACCTCAGCCTCCTGAGTAGCTGGGACTACAGGTGCATGCCACCATGCCTTAGCTAGGTTTAAAATTTTTTTCCTAGAGATGGGGTCTTGCTATGTCGCCCAGGCTTGTCGCAAATTCCTGGGCTCACACAATCCTCCTGCCTCGCCCTTCCCAGGTGTTGGGGTTATAGACATGAGCCACCACACCCAACCCAAAATTCTTTCAATGACTTCCCATCCTACTCACCGTAAAAAACGAAACTCCTTACATGGCTGAGTCTTATTTGATCTGGCCTCCTATTATTACCTTTCTGACTTCATTCCCTGTTATTCTCCCCCTCACTTCAATCCACTCTCACCATAACGACTTTTTTCCTGGAATATGACAGGTATATTCCTGCCTTAGAGCATCTGCTATTTCCTCTGGCTGAAACACTCTTCCTTCAGGTAGCCACATGACTTATTCCTTCATCACCTTCAGTCTGGATCTAAATGGAAGCTCAGCAAAGCCTACGCAAGCTACACAATTTAAGACTTCAAACCACTCCACCACCTCCATACTCCCTAACTCCTTGCCTATTCTACCTACTTATTTACTTACTTACTTTAAAATAGACTAAAAAAGGAAAAATAAATCCTACTAGAGAAAACTGATTGTCTATTTAGAACCATTCAAACTTGGGAAGTAATTAAAAGTAATCAAAGGGGAAGAAACTAATGGTAATTTCTTCTTATTACTAGCAAGGATGGGAAAAGATGGTATGCAATGTGAATGCTTCCCTGGGAAGCAAGGATAAATATAACATAACTCTTGAAGGAGCCCTATGAAAGGACAGAGAATGGAGGAATCAACTCTGCTTGGGATGCACTATGGAGGGAGGTGGGGTAGTATCAATAAAGTTCCAGAGGAATTATACTTTCAGCTGGATCTTAAAGGAAGGATGAACAAGAATTCAATAATCGGTAATATTCAAAAACAGGAAGACATCCTTAGAAAAACGAGAAAGAGAGCAACTTTCTAGATAAATTCCAGTTTACAAGGATACTCAATGCTTACAAAATGCTCAAAAAACATATATCACACTACTGATGAAAAACTGGAATTGCTAGGTTCTTAGTTTCCAATTTAATAGTATAAGGATGCAAATTGCTTATTAATCAAAGTAAATTATGACCAATTAATACAAAATGTTAACATACAGGAACATATACCTTATCTCTTGCAGTAAGAAATCGTGGGTCATCTTGAAAAGCTTCTTTGACGAGTTTACTAAATCTATTAAATAGTGTAAGTAACTGCTCAACATATTTCTCAGAGTCCTAGAAACAAAATGTTTTATATTTAATTGAAATTTTAAAAAGAATAATATAAAAATGAGAAAATATATAAACATAATTTTAATAAAAGACTATAGTTTAAAATTGGGGAAATTTTTTCTTAAAATTAAAAGGTGTTCTAATATCACTGTTTAGCCATTTCAATTACTATTTTAAATACTAAATCCTGCTTTTTTGTGTGTGTGTGTTTTTTTTTAAGACAGACTCTCATTGTTGCCCAGGCTCGAGTGCCGTAGCGTCAGCCTAGCTCACAACAACCTCAAACTCCTAAACTGAAGCAATCCTCCTGCCTCAGCCTCCCAAATAGCTGGGACTATAGGCGCTCACCACCACACCCAGCTAATTTTTTCTATTTTTAGTAGAGATGGGGTCTCACTCTTCCTCAGGCTGGTCTCAAACTCCTGAGCTCAAGCAATCCTCCTGCTTTGGCCTCCCAGAGTGCTAGGATTACAGGCATGAGTCACTGCACCTGGCCCAATCCTGCATTTCTTAATTTAGCTTTTTTATTTATAATAGACATACAATAATTATATATATTTATGGGGTACAATATAATGTTTCAATGCATGTATACACAGTATAATGATCACATACATCTGTCGCTTCAAATATTTATCATTCCTTTATGAAGATAACATTCAAAATCTTCTCTTTTCACTGTCTTGAAATATACACTACATTGTTATTTACTAGTCACTCTACTGTGTAAGAGAAGACCAAAGCTTATTCTTTCTTGTTTTTCTGTGCTCTATGCATTCAGAAAAAATTCTCTAGTAATGAACTATAGAAATGATCCTTGAAAGTATAGTCTTTCATTCTTATTTTCTAACGTTAAGTTTGTACCCATTGATCAACCTCTTTTAGTTCCCACCTCTCTCTACCCTCCCCAGCCTCGGGTAACTACTAGTCAATCCTGCATTTTTAAAAATAACCTTAATACATATCTATCATTGTCACTGAAGAAAACTTACAGTAGTAATAGTTTCAGCAGCTGCTACCATATCTGCCAGGCCAGCACTAATGATATGCTCCTCCAAGTCTTTCAACATTGGCTCTATCCCATTGGGAACTTTGTCCATCAATGAAAACATTAAATGTAATTCTAAAATGACAGAACACATTCATGCAATCATTTCATGCCCTAGAATAAAGTTTCTCTCTGCTTTATATCATGAAATGCCTATGGTAGTAAGAGTTTGGAGAACTATTAGTTGGAAGTTTATACTGTTAATAACAGTATTCTGTGGATATGATTTGTTTAGGAGTTGTTTTAGTAGGCAAGACTTCCTGATCCACCTTCTCTGTTTGACAAAAATTATTTTTTAAAAAATCTCGTTAAAAGTGATCAAATACTGCAAAACCCAACTCCTTTAAAAAGTGAGTCATCTGATCTCCAATGTGGTGGAATATTTTTTATTATAAGTACAAAAATTTACAGAGAAGATTAGTACATTTCATAAAGCAGTTGCAATATTAAAAAACTGTAAAAATTATAAAACTATAGCCAGAAACATGAGTAATGATTATAAAAGCAACTGTATTCAGGATAATATAAAACTGTATTCATAAAGTTTTTCATACATTGTACCATTTAATTGACCGTCACAAAAACCCTACCTCACAGTACAAGTTACCACTAAATAAACCCTTTTGAAGGGAGTCTAACATGGATCAGACATAAATCTACTTAGACTGGCATACAGAATTCAAATTATTTTGTTTATGCCAATAAGCAGATTGCTTTTTACTATAGAATTACTCCTAAAAAGTATGAACTTAAGTGAATTGAAATATGTACTTTAAATGCAACTAAAGATTAAATGGGACCTTGTAGTTAGATATAATAAAATCTGGAGAGTAATCCATCAAACTGTTAAAAGTGGTTATTTTGGGGGTAGTAGGAACATGGGCAATTTTTTAAAAAATTAATTGTTATATATTTGTTAACCCCTCAAAACATACCTTTATTAAGGAAATATTTAATAAAAAATACACTTCAGAAATCTTATCTTATAAAATATTTTGGGGTAATGAAGATTATTAACATGGAATGTTTTATTACTCTCTAAACAGATTCACCAGAAGGTTCCACACGAAAGTCAAATACCTAGTTCTACCTTATAACATATGTTTATAATTTAAATTGGCCTTTAAAAGTAGAATCCTACTTTTGAGAAAAAAATGGAAATTCACCATGCACACACAAGCATTAATACCTAAATTTATAAACTCCTTAGTAGTGCTTTTGTGTTAGATATTTTATCATTTTCCTTAAGCACAGTTCACTCTAACAAATATACCTATGTGCAAAAAATGATCTAACAGCAGTTTATTAAGTGATCTGCTTCAAATATACCCTTTTAAAAAATTATGATGACTTTATGTTATGTTTTACCTACTTTCAGTTTCATTTCGCTTGATCATGCCTTGGCACTCGGCTAAGATAGTCTCCTTAAATGATGTCACCAGGGCATTTACACAGCATTCCATGAGCTGAAATATATAAAAAATTAGTGAAGACTACTATAAGCTTTACAGCACAAATCTATTCCACCTCACAAACAGAAAAAAACTAAGTATACTGAAAGTAGATTTTACTTACCTTTACTATGGATTATTGAAAATGGATACTCTACATTAATTTACCAAAGTAAATTTCCCCTTAAGGAAAAAGCTATGGAACTTAGGTTCTCTTTAGAAATTTAAACAAAATTTACAAAAAAAGAAAAGAAAAGAAATTTTAACAAAAATCCTCCAAGGAAGAGAGAAAAAAACAAAGACTAAAAACCAAAATGAAAAAACAAACTTTGAGTAACTCTTCCTATATGGAGAGAACCTATATTGGAATTAGATTCTGAAATTTTAAAAGTATGAATAAATTCATTCAACAAACCATTACTGGATGCCTAGTATGTATGGGCATCAAAGAAGTGTTTAAGAGACAAAAAAGAATAAGATATAACTCCTGCTCTGGAGGAGATCACTGTCTAATTGAGGGTGAGGAGGGGAGTAAGCCTAAACTGCTAAATATAACTCAATTAAGTGGCATTACATGCACATACAAACACACACACCCAACAAACAAACAAAAACAAGCTAAGAAACTACTTTTTTCTGGGGTAGTTAAAAAGGCCTCATTCATAAATTGATACATAAATTGGATCTTGAAAAATAAGTCCTAAAACAAGGATTAAGTATTCTAGGAATAACAAAAAACTAAAAATGGTAGAGAAGAGCCAGACAGTAGAAGAGAAAGCTAGAAAGCTGGGCTGGAGCCAGATGGTCAATGAAAATTTGTGATTTGTGATTTTATTCTACAGGTAGGGAAGAAGAAACAATGAAGTGAAGTTTTAGACAAAGGATAAATGTAATGAGCTTCTCCTCCCCTCAAGTCATTCTTAGGGATTAGTGTAATGGCAGTAAGGTAGGTGGTATGGAGTAAGTGGTAGGGAGATAGTAAAAGAGGCTGTTGAAATATTTCAAGCAAGATGGCAGGGTCTAGTGCTCTAGAAAGTTATCAGGAACATCCCCAAATGGGGCAGAAAATTTCTGCACCACCCCTACTCCCTCATGGCATGTAATTATTTACTCCTCTTGCAAGGATCAAATAAAATTAACAGGTAGTAAGCACTGAAGCAAGGTACACTAAGGCTCATATATCACTTCTTAAAAGCAAATCATCTGTCTATATTAAGGAAGGGAATTATGTGTTCCTTAAAAATATTTTTAAAAAATTCCTTTGGAACTGACATAATGTTGATATTACTGAAGCTGAATTTAGGTAATAGAAATTCATTACACTATTCTTTCTACTTTTTAAAATGTTTAAAAAATTCCCAATAAGTTTTTTTCAAGTCACTCTTCAGGAATTATGCTAATAACTTTTTAATCCATGTATCTCAATTTTTGTCCTAAGAAAATAATTTATACATGAAGTAGATGAGAAATTCTTGCCTTGCAAGGTGGGAATCTGGCTCAACCACTGAGTAATCTTATTCTATACCAGCCCTGAAATAAGAACAATTGAACACAATTGTTAAATTGGTAAATCTAACTATATGTAACTAATAGAGAACAAAGAGAGTGCAATGTAAATAAGCTCTAAACTATTTCATTGAAAACTTTCACTTGAACATTTATCTTGTTCAGTGGTAGTCCAAATTTCAGATTCCAAAAATCTAGACCAGTGTGTTTCAGACTGTATGTTGTGAGATCAGTTTTAATGGCTGTTACCAACTGTATAAAAAATGACAACAGAACAAAACAAAAATTATAAGAATGCATCGCACGTCATAACAATGAATATTATTCCATAAAAGTTTTGTTTCAGATATGTATAAATAAACATAGTATATAGTAACCCACAATATAAAATGTATTTCTTATTGTGGGTTACGATGAGGATTAAAAGGAGAGGCTAAATTGACACGATAATTGAAGTAAACTGAACAGAATTTGATAAATGCTTAAATGAAAGGCATTAGGGAAATAAAAGGTTGTTGAATCAGTTTCTAGATGGAGAGGTCAAACAAATTATAATAACAGGTGCCTTTTAATAAGCATTTACTTTGCACCAGGTGTTACGTTAAATACTTTACACAGATTATCTCATTTAACCCACATAACAACCATATGAAGCAGATATTTACTTGGTGAGGACATAGGATGAGAGTGGCTAAATAACTCGGAAACACTGCAGTTAGTTCATAAGGTCCTGAGCTATAATTTGAGGCTAGGTATGTAACTCCATAGCCTCTGACTTTTCTCACTGCACCAGTAGAGCTGTATGTACTTAGTAATGGCTATACGCTCAGAACTGAGTTAAATGTCTTAAACAACAGAGAAGTACAAAACACGGTTCATACTCTCAATGATCTTACAATCCAGTTGGAGACACATAACTATATACCTACAAATGTGTGCATGCTTCATATGTACAGAGCCATATGAAAATAAGTTCAACTTCACTAATAAAGAAATGGAAATAACTGCATCATCACTATACTATAAACTTCACAAGGTCAGAGACTGTGCTTTGTCCACAGCTATATAGTCCACAGCCTCACACATAGTTGGTGCATAAGTTACACAACAAAGCAGTCCATGATTTGCTACTAAATCTAGTGGTATAAACTAGATTAGGTACTGTGAGAATTCGAATAAGAGGAAATTGATAAAGGCTAGAGAATCTGAGCTACTTTATTACAACACGGGTTACAAGGATCCTTATAAGGATTTGGATAGGCAGAATAAAGTAAAACATGACCAAAATGAATCTGAGAAAAAAAAATGAATAGGATAAATTATATAAATGAGGAAATATTCCTTATTGTAGCAGAGTGACTCTTGCTAGACAGTATTAAGTTAGAAAAGTAGGTCAGGGCCAAATTATGAAGGGTCTTGAAAATCAGGGATATGAAAAAATGATACTTTAGTTTTTTGTGTTCTTTTTTTTTTTTTTTTTTTTGAGACAGAGTCTCACTCTGTTGCCCGGGCTAGAGTGCTGTGGCGTGAGCCTAGCTCACAGCAACCTCAGACTCCTGGGCTCAAGCAATCCTTCTGCCTCAGCCTCCTGAGTAGCTGGGACTACAGGCATGTGCCACCATGCCCGGTTAATTTTTTCTTTATATTTTTAGTTGTCCAGATAATTTCTTTCTATTTTTTTTAGCAGAGACAGGGTCTCGGTCTTGCTCAGGCTGGTCTTGAACTCCTGAGCTCAAACGATCCACCTGCCTTGGCCTCCCAGAGGGCTAGGATTACAGGCGTGAGCCACTGTGCCTGGCCGATACTCTAGTTTTTGAACAAAGAAGTAAAACAACACTGAAAGTGGTATTTATGAAAGATTAGTCTGACCTCACAAAAGAAGAAATACAAACAGTCAATGATAAGAATAAAGATGCAGGCCAGCCTAGGCAACATAGCAAGACCTTGTGTCTAAACATAATTTTAAAAATTAAAAAAAATATGCCCATCCTCATTAATAAATTTTAAATGCACATAAAATATTTTAAAATCTATGATACTGGGAGACTGGCAAGAATTAATAGACTGACAAAACCCAGATCAATAAAGGTATGGATAAACAAGTACATTGTTGATGGGAATTACTCCATTTCTCAAAGTCAGTTTGGCATTTATTATGTAGCAATTTATAAAAAATTCACACCCTTTGCTTCAGCAATCTCATTACCAAGAGATTCCATTTCAAGAAAAGCCAGGTGTGAGAAAAGATGTAAGCACAAGGACGTTAAAAAGATATAGCATATCAGAATATTCCAGGAAGCACTACTTATAAGCAATAAACTATAAACAATGAAAATGGTCATCAGAGGACTGGTTAGGAATATTATCGTATATACATGCTACAGTGTTTTAATATAGATGTGTCTAGAATTTAAAAAGTATAATTTCATAAATTTCTTTTAAAATGCTAGAACACAAGGAAGGGAGGAAGGGAGGGAGAGAAAAAAGCAGGGAGAGGAGGAAGGGAGGAAAGGAAAAGAGAAAAAAAAAGTAAAAAGGATCAGCCAAACAAACATGACAAAATGATAACTGTTGAATCTGGAGGCTGGGTAGGAGGGTGGGATTCATGATACTATTTCCTCTACTTGTGTAAATATTTGAAAACTTTCATAATGAAGCTTTTAAAAAAGGGTAAAGAAAATAATTATGGTATAGATCCCTGTGTATTGAAAAATCCTTCAGAAAACTATTTTACCTAGGCAAAAAAAGAAAAGGGAGATTGCTAGAGTTCTCTCCTTATTTCAAATGAGTCTTGTCCTAACAAGAGTCAGTTCCTTGAGGAGACCATATTATTCCTCTACAGTATTTCTTCCCCATCATTTACCAAAGTACTACATACATCGTTGATCCTAAATATATACTTGTTATTTGAAAATACATCTTGAATGGAAAGGATAGTGATAAACCATCTCTCTCACCTGTATTCCCTTTCTGTTTCCTTTTGCTAGCTTCCGTGAAGAAAAAACCTTTTTGCCATATGTCATCAACTCCTGTATTTGTTTGCCTGAGATGAGCACAACTTCTAAATCCATAGCAATCTCTCCCCAGAAGTCTGCAAGGTGAAACACTTTAACTATCAATGTGCTTGATGTTTTACCCTCCTCTATAGCAAGACTATCGACTCTTCAAAGACAATGCTTGCCATAAACCACAGCAGGCACTCAGTAAGTATTTGTTGAATGAATGAATTCATAGGTCTGTGAAGATGAAAGGTGAGACAGGTAGGCTAAGGGATGTAGTAAATTCTTTTAGTGGTAGTCACCTTGCACAATTAATTCTACTTCACTGAAATTTAGTAAAAAGCAACAAGAATAATTCTGATTTTCATTAGTTAAATAACCTGTGTAGGGCCGGGCGCGGTGGCTCACACTTGTAATCCTAGCACTCTGGGAGGCCGAGGCGGGTGGATCGTTTGAGCTCAGGAGTTCGAGATCAGCCTGAGCAAGAGCGAGATCCCTGTCTCCACTAAAAATAGAAAGAAATTATCCGGCCAACTAAAAATATATACAGAAAAAATTAGCTGGGCATGGTGGCACATGCCTGTAGTCCCAGCTACTCGGGAGGCTGAGGCAGAAGGATCACTTAAGCCCAGGAGTTTGAGGTTGCTGTGAGCTAGGCTGACGCCACGGCACTCACTCTAGCCTGGGCAACAGAGTGAGACTCTGTCTCAAAAAATATATAAATAAATAAAATAACCTGTGTAAGTCATAATTTGCTTTTGCCTAAGCTATAAAATGAGAGTTGAACTAGAAATTATCTTAGGATTCTCCATTTCAGATTCTACTTCATCATTATCGGGCCCTTACTCATAAAAGGTATCTGTAATATTTTCAAGAACTAATTTATTCTATGTGTGGTAGGCTATTTTCAAAACTAATTTCTCTTGACCTTTGTAGTTTGGTTAAGATTCTTTTTCTACCATTGTAACTAGTGGCACTTGCTTCATTTCTAAACTAGTTAAACAAGTAACCCTTTATATAGAGCAATGAAGAGTCTGAACTCACCTTGACTATTTGGATACCACTTTTCAGATATCAAAATGCTGAAGGTTAATAAGTACTTATTAATGTTAATAATTTATAATTTGTGACCTAGTTGCTTGTTCAGTTTTTAAAATCAGTTTTGCACAGATATTAAAATAGTTTCTATTTGTCTTAGAATTAGTAAGCAATATTCTCCAAACCAGAGCCCTAATAGTAAAAGCTGTCATGCCAGGGACAATGCTTAAATGTTATTATCATATTTCATTTAATTCTGACAACCCACATGGGTATTATTCCATTTTATAGTTAGGAAAACAGGGATTACCAAGGTTGACAATGTGTCAAAGTGCAGCACCTGGTAAAATAATAACAGTGGAAATCAAATCCTCATCTGATACCAACATATGTTATGCCCTAACCACTACAATACACTGCCTTCCTCTCAGTGCCCTCTGGTCAGAGATCAAGATTTGCACTACCAATTCACTCTTCCATCACTCTATTGTATAAGCAATCCATTTTATTCTACTGTCACCCTGAGGATAGGGACCAGGTCTATCTTATTATTCTCCACTAGCATAAGGCCTGACACACTATAGGTATGTGATAAATACTAACAGAATGCCCTCAAGGAAATACTAGGGTATGTAGGACTATCACCTAAAAACTAGGAGCTACAGAGAACTTTAAATAATTTATGCTTGGCCGGGCACGGTGGCTCACGTCTGTAATCCTAGCACTCTGGGAGGCCGAGGCGGGTGGATCGCTCGAGGTCAGGAGTTCAAGACCAGCCTCAGCAAGAGCGAGACCCCGTCTCTACTAAAAATAGAAAGAAATTATCTGGTCAACTAAAAAATATATATAGAAAAAATTAGCCAGGCATGGTGGCGCATGCCTGTAGTCCCAGCTACTGGGGAGGCTGAGGCAGTAGGATCACTTAAGCCCAGGAGTTTTAGGTTGCTGTGAGCTAGGCTGACGCCACGGCACTCACTCTAGCCCGGGCAACACAGTGAGACTCTGTCTCAAAAAAAAAAAAAATTTTTTTTCCTACTCTTTTCTTCTGGTTGTGTCATTTTTGCTGTCAATATGCCTGTTCAGCAGCATAGCTCTGAAGCCTCTTACCGTGTTTTACTAATAACACTGCTGCTCATCTGCTAGAGGCACATCCAATGATAACCAAGCTTATTGGAATCGTCTATAAGGGTGGATCAGAGTAGGGCCTAATGGCTTTCTTATAAGTAAATGTGTAAGAGTGGGGTTTCAGACATCTACCGCAATACTTCACTGCTCACAACTCTTGAACTAACTTACTTTCTAGATTCTCCACTGAATTGCAAATAACTAACATTGCTAAATGGGTTGTCCTCTGGATAAGTCAAGAATTACTATATTAGACATACTATAAACATATACACTGGCACCAAGCATGCTTACACACATCTGCAAAGACACATACACACACAGCAATTGATCCATGTTTGGGCGCTTGACCCAATCTGGGTCAGTTAGAGCTGGGCTAATTTAAAACCAGTGAGGGAAGACTTTCATCCCCTCTCAGGTCACAAACTAGAAAGATAGGCTGGCAGCTTTCATGGTCCCCACCTCTACAAAAAGTCTATCAGCTGTAGGAGATAATGAAACAGACCAGCAGAAAAATACATACCTAGAAAGTCTTGGCAGAGTTCCATGTTTCTGAATCGAGATTTCCTTCCTTTTAGCCTTACCCTAGAACTGTCCAAAGTGGATTTTACATGAACTAACAGATCCACCTTTTTTTTTTGAGATGAGTTCTTGTCCCTTGCAACCATGATTGTGAATTACAAACATATATGTACAACACATATACCCAAATTATTTACCAAACTATGTTTCTTTTTTATATACTCTAAAGTGCTTAACAGTATCCTTAGGAAATCATGATCTAGAGTCAGACAGACTTAAATTGAACTCCAGCTTCACCATTTCCACTTCCTAGCTGTGTGATTCAGGGAAACCTCCTGTACATTTCTGAATTTGTTTCCTCATCTGTAAAACAGGAACAATAACAGCACACACTTACTAAGTTATACCTCCAAAACATATCCTGAATCAATCCACTTACATACCCATTTCCACTGCCACCAACATCTCTCACCTAGATTATTAGTCTCAATACCACAATGTGGTCCAAGCGCTATTTTGTAATATGAAAATCAGATCAATTCCCTGCTTAAAACCCTTGAATGGCTTCTCATTGCCCTAAGCTCTGCTCTCCTGTCTATCCTTACCTTGCATCACTCATGTTCTCTCACCCACTATGCTCTGGCCACACTAACCTTTCTCTGTTCCTAAAATATGTGAAGTTCATTCCTGCTTCAAAGCCTGTATAATCATTCTTCACCCTCTGCCTGGAATGTTTTTGTCTCAGATATTCACAAAGCTAGCCCCTCATCATTCAGGTCTTAGCTTCAATATTACTCCCTCAAAGAGAATTTCTCTGACCACACTCCACAAAGCAAAAACAGCAGCAGGAGCATTACCACCACCAATTCACTCTATAGCATTACTCTTATTTTATAAAGAATCACTTTTCATCTATTTGTTTATGTGCCCTTATCTGTTTACCTCCACTAGAATGTTAGCTCTATATGTGCAAAGATATTGCTATGTTCCTATTGTATCCCCTCTGTCTGTTTCATCATAGGGACATTTACTGAGTGCTGGAGTGCTCAATAAGTATAGATCAAATGGTTTAATGAAAAACTGGAGTATTATAATCTCTAGCTAAAGAATCCTATCCCCCCCAAAACCAAAAGCATATTCACACAAAAAATTAAAAAAAGACCAAAAAACTAAGAAACCTTACATAATTTTTACCTATATTCCCATGGAATATCATACTAGAAGTAATGCAGTTCAGTAGAAAAAGCACTAGTTTGAACCAAACTTATAACTCATCATTACACACACAATACAGAAGACAATGACTTTTCATTACTCTTCAAAAAGTACTGCAAATGTAGAGTAATTATTATTTATACACACTCCACTCCCAATTCTTATTCTTCTAAAATTGGTGAGGCTCCTAAAATTAGTTCCCCTCTGATGCTCTACTCAAATTTTTCTAATAACCCAGGCTTGCATCTTTCAATCATCCTCCAAGCCTACTGATTCTATCTTCAAAATGCTTCTTACACCTCCCTGCCTTTTCATTCCTGTGTCATCATGTATTACATCATTCAAGACAGCTTAAAGCAAGTCTCTTAACCTCTTCAAACCCTGCCATACACTCCCATGGTGGATGAATCCTTTTAAAATGCAGCTTTGATGTCCTAGTCATAAAAACCTTTAAAGTCTCTTCATCACCAAATCACTGGTTCTCAAACCTATCAGATCCAATACTTACTTTTATAGCAAATTCTGAAGTAAGTTACTTACATATCATTTCAGACACATCAATATAATACTCTAATTATAACATACAGGAGAAATCAAAGGAATGTACTTTATAGTAAGTCAGCATATATTTCAACCTGTAAATGCTTGGCTACACTAAACTAGAAGAGACCAATAGTCAAATAGACAAATAAATAGTCATACCTATATGTAACATCACTGGGAATGTGCAAACTACAGAAGCAGTCCAATACAAGTACACTGGTGACTCAATACCATTAGCAATATCACCACAGGTGACATAAATTTCTAATAGTGAAAAAATTTTTAAATCCCAAACAAGGTATTATCTTTTCTTAATTTACACAATAATATCATCCCTGGGAAATGCAGCACATATTAATATCATACAAACATTTTTGGTTTATAAATAAAACAAAATTAAGTTCTAGTGTCAAACAAGTATAAGTAATATTTCACTTACATGAGTGGCCAGTGGGACATTCTAAAGTCATCTTGGATTTGGGATTGTTCTTGTTTATGTGGGACAGTCTGAGCATTTTAAGACATCTCATTCCTGGATCCTAGCCACTAAATATCTAATTGTTGTAACAAACAAAAAAATGTTTTCACAAATTCCTATAATGAGCCCTGGAGAGAGATACTACCCTAACTAAAAACCTCTGGCTTAGAGATTCCAGTTCAGAAATATTAGCCTAGAATTCAAATATCATTCACAATATAGAAATCTACCTCCTGTTTTTCCAGACTTATTTCTACAACTTTTCAATACATAGTCTAGGCTTTAGACAAAAACAGTTTATTTGCTCCCCACCTTTTGGTTGTTGGCAGGTTTATGTTGTGATATCTAAACAATTCACAGCATAACTAACTTTCCATTGATTTATCTCTGTCAGATATTCAAATAAAAGTTGAATAAAATAAATCTACCAAATGATCCTAAAGATATTATCTTGATTACATAATAAAGTTACTATCCAAACATTTTACATATAAAAAATTGTGAGAGGAAAATCTTGGGAGTAACTTTTATTGGCTACATATGTCAAAATCCCTTTGGGGTATAAATTTTATTCATTAAAAATGGGGTTTTATGTTCATTCCTAAGTGGAGGAATGGTTTACTGTTAGAGACTCTGTCCGTGTGATTTAATGAATTAGTTTAATGGAGGAAAACACCATATGATCATCTCCACTGATGTCACCCAAATTAAAAAAAAAGGGCATTCTTCATAATATTATTTTTTAATTTCTTTATTTTGATGAATGATTAGAGAAAAGTTGCAAAAATAGCACTCCATTTTTCCCGACATTAACATCTTACGTAACTATAGTATAACTATCAAAACCAGGAAAATGGTATTGGTACAATACTATTAATTAACTATGGACTTTATTCAAAATTCACCAGTTTTTCTACTAATGTCCTTTTCCTGTGCCAGGATCCTATCCACAAGCCACTGCATCTAGTTATTACTTTGCCTAGTCTCCACCAATTTGTGACAGTTTCTTCATCCTTTTTTTGGTCTGTTATGATCTTGACACTTTTAATCTTTTCTTTCAGTTATTTTGTAGATTCCCTTTCAATTTAGGATTGTCTAATTTTTCCTCATGACTAGAGTAAGATTATGCACTTTTGGCAACAATACCACAGAAATGATATTGTATTCTTTTTAGTGCACAATATCAAGGGATACATAGGTCAATATGTACTATTACCAGTGATGTTAACATTGATTACTTATTTAAGATGGTATCATTTGGGTTTCTGTACTATACCATTACTATATCTCCTTTAGTAAATATCTTGGGGAAGATACTTTGAAACTATGAATATTCTATTTCATTTCAAACTTTTGGCCACTTATATTAGTATCTATTAGTGGAGGATTGTCTGCAATAATTATTACTGTGGTATTTGCTTAATAGTGATTGTCTATTTCCCTTTACATTTATAAGGTGGAATTCTTCTCTAAGAATGAGTTCGAACATTTTTTCATATTTTTGAGAACCATTACCATGTATATTTTTGTGTGAACTGTCTGTCCGTATCTTTTTTCCCATTATTCCTATCAGGCTTTCATCCTTTGGTCTTCATTTAAAAAAATTCTCTGTCTGTGATATATGTTGCATATATATTTTCCCAGGCTGTCAGTTGTCTTTTGATTTTGTTAATAGTGTTGTTTGTCATGCAATTTTTAAAAGGTAATCAGATTTACCAATCTTTTCTTTTATTGACTCTGCATTTTGAGTCATATTAAAAAGCTTTTACCCAAACCAAGGTTAAAGAATTCTTCTCATACTTGCATAAATTCATTTTTAACATTTAGATCACTGATCCATTTGATGTCTATTCTTTGTATGGTGTAAAATATGGATCTATTTATCTTTTTCCACATGGCTACTGAGTTATCCTGATACTATTTTTTTTTAAATCCATCTTTACCCTCAGTACTTTGAGAGCCAACCTATAATATATTTAATAATAAATCATTGTATTTGGGTCTTTCCATTCCATTCCACAAGTCTTACCAGACATTAAACAGTACTATCCATGTACCAATATCACACTGCTTTAACTATAAAGGCTTATTACATAGCATGTTTTAACGTCTGGTAGGGCTAGTCTCCCTCATAATTTTTCTTTTCCAGTGTTTTCCTAGCTATTCTAAACTGTTTATTTTTCCATATGAACTTTAGCATCAGTTTGTCTAATTTCATAAAATAGTTGTTGGTATTTTTATTGGAATTACAGTGAATTTAAAAAACTAATTTAAACAGAAACTGACATCTTTATAATTTGAGTCAAAATATTTACCAACAAGGGCTGTCTTTCTTTTTTTCAAATCTACTTCAATGTCTTTCAATAGTACTTAAAAATTTTTCCTCTTATATTGTTCACAATATTTCCCATGTATTTAATTTTCTCTGTTGCTACTACAAATGAGGTTTTCCCTAACATTATATCCTCTAATTGTTTATTATTTGTGTGTATGAAGGCTATTGATGGTTATATGTTAATTTTATACCCTGCTATCTTATTGAATTATTTTATTATTTGAATTAGTTTTATCTTTGATTATCTTGGGTTTTCTGAATATACTATCACATCACCTCCAAACTGAGACAGTTTTACTTCTTGTTACACATTCTTTTTTTTTTTTCCCCGAAACAGGGTCTCACTATGTTGCCCAGCTTGGATCCAATCAAATTCCTGAGCTCAAACCATCTTTTCACTTCAGCCTCTCGAATAGCTGGAACAATAGGCAGACACCACTGTGCCCAGCTTGCTTATTCATTTTTATGCCTCTAATTGATTTCTCTTGTTTAACTGCATTGGCTAATATCCTTCTATTACAATGTTAAATAGTAGTAGAAATAGTGGGCATCCTTGCCTTATTCATGATCTTAGTGGAAATGCCTCTAGTGTTTCCCCATAAAATAAGAAACTGACTTTAGGACTAAGGTATATACATTCCTAATAACATTCTTGGTAAAAGAATAATTGAGTACTTTCTTATCGTAGTAAAATGGATACATTATGCTCAAAACCAACATTATGTTTAATAGTGAAAATTTAAAAGCATTCTCATTAAAGAAAGAAGACAAGGATCCTCAACATTAACATTTTTCTAGAGCTAACTAGTAATGAATTTAGTCCAGTGAAGAAAATAGGAGTTATTAATATTTGAAATGAAGAAGAAAGCACCATCATTTGAAGATGATGTAATTAGATGCTTGGAATACCCAAGAGAATGAAATAAAACTCTTACAAACAATGAAAGAATTCAGAAAGCTACTAAGTAGTACATGAACATTACTTGAAATGTACATCTGGACTTTATTAGGCCTGGTCTCACAACTGGGTACCATCTGGTACTTTGCTCTTTATACAGAATATAGGTCCAGAAACTTGCTTTCATTAGTATACTGAAAATTAATCAAGTTTAGAAGACTGATTTATGCTAATTAAATTCAAAGAAGGTAATTGATAAAGCATAGTTTGCTAATTTTCAGAGAAAACCATAACTGCTGAAAATTTACATACTTTAATCTTAAATTCTGGTGTGCATTATTATGTAGCTTCATATGAAGTGACCATAATGGTAAATATGTTCTCTTTATCTTATCCTCCATGAATAAGAATAGCTTAACAGGTAAGTAGACTGAAACTAGTATCAATAAAGCATTAAGATATAGAATAGCATGTTCTGCTGACTAATAATTCCTCTAGAGAGAATTTAAGGAGGTAAGTCTGTTCTGATACTTTTTTCGTATAGAAAGTAACTTTTTCTTCCCAAGTATTCAGATAATACTCTTCATATTTTGTTACATTAAATTAAAATCCAGGACTTAGTAATCTTTTAGTTTGCTGTTCCTTCCATAACACCATACTTCATTTTAACAAATCATTTCTCTTTAGAAACAAAAATTGTGAATGAAGAAATATTTAATAAACAGTGGATATATAACATATATATAAAATGGCCTTCTTAGCTCAGTGAGGTATATAATATAGTAATGCATCTACACTAAGCTTTAAATCCCCAGTGTTATAACTAATCCTATAGTTTTGGTGCTTGATGTCTCCTATGCATCAAAATTTGCTATACAAACAATATAGCAACTGCTGGTTAATATTAATCTATGTTATTAATATTGTTGTTGTTAAAAGTTAGGAGTGACAACCTTTGAAGAAAAAAATGGTAACAGTAACTTGGAAGACGGTATGGTAAATTCTGTAGGGCATGATTGTTCTGGTAAGTTCATGGGTATGTTCACTTTGTGACAAGTCACCTTTTTTTTTTTTTTTCATTTCTTTTTGACAATTCACTTATTATATACTTTAAGATTTGTGTACATTTCTGTATATATGTATTATTTCAATCAAAAGTTGATTTTTTAAAAGAAGGAGAAACACCCCTGGCAAGGTTACAGGCAAAAAAAAAACCAAAAAAACACCCGAGAGAAACAAAAATAAAATAAGCAGAAAAGTCAAGACAAAATAAAAACAAACCACAAAAATAGAGTCAGGTGCCTGTAATCCCAGGACACTGGAAGGTCGAGGGGGGAGGATTGCTTGAGGTCAGGAATTCAAGACCAGCCTGAGTAAGAGTGAGACCTTGTCTCTACAAAAAAAGTAGAAAAAATAAGCTGGGCGTGGTGGCATGCACCTGTAGTCCCAGCTACTCAGAAGGCTGAGGCAGGAGTATCACTTGAGCTCAGAAGTTTGAAGTTGCAGTTAGCTATGATGACACCACTACACTGTAGCCCAGGTGACAGAGCAAGACTCTGTCTCAAAAAAAAAAAAAACAGACCTATTATGTCTTCCATAAAGTACAATTTCTTTGGAGGCATGTTATATTACACTTTGAGTCTCTGTTGCTTAAAAAAAAGAAAAGAAATGCTAATCTTTAAACCCTAGAATCATTCGGCTTGGAGAGATGCTCACACTGTTTGTTAACTGTGAAAGAGCAAGAGCAAAGTCACATCTTTTATTTCAGTTTTTTCCCTCTGTGTGTTTGTGTGTGTTTTCAAATAGAAAGGGAGACTTAACTATTCCATACAAACTATTGTATTTGTTTTTCTCTGCTTTTCTCATTCTCTTTTTCTTGCTCTCTCTTATTGTTTCTTTTAGTTGGTCCTTTATTAGTTGAATATTCACAATGTGCATATGATAGAACTAAGCTGTATAAACTGGAATAGAGGAACAAACACTTTTACCTTACAAAACTACAACATCCCCATCTAGGTGCTACAGGCACATCAATCTACTAAAAATACTCAAATCTCCCAAACTAAACTCATCTTTCTCCCTCATTAAGACTTATTTTTTTCTGAAGGAAGAAGATAGCAGGCAATGAAAAAAGAAAAAAAACAAAGACTATTTTTGTACCTAATCTTTCTGTAACGGCACAGTTCTCTCAAGCTGAGACCTCCAAAAAATTATTGGCTGGATCCTGTGCAATATCTAGCCCATTCCTACAATACAATGCTTCATCTCTAAGAAGTTTTTTCCTCTACCTTTGTCTTTTCCATTCCCACTGCTATTACTCTATTTGGTTCTCTTAATACCCCACTTGAATTATCACAAACACTTTCTACTTCTTATTCCCAGCTCTCCCCTATTCCAACTGATCTTTACTGTCACAAGACAAATCTTTCTGAGCAATGTCTTTGACCATGGCAAACTTGTATTAAAAAAACTCAATGGCCTTCCCTGCCTTAGAAGTGAAGCCCAAGCCTGGTTTTATTTATTAATTAATTTATTTTTGAGACAGAGTCTCACTCTGTTGCCCAGCTAGAGTGCAATAGTGTCATCATAGCTCACTACAACCTCAAACTTCTGGGCTCAAACGATCCTCCTGCCTCAACGTCCCGAATAGCTAGGACTACAGGTGTATAGCACATGCCCGGCTAATTTTTTCTATTTTTAATAGAGATGGGGTCTCGCTCTTGCTCAGGTTGGTCTCTACTCCTGACCTCAAACGATCCTCCCACTTCGGCCTCCTAGAGTGCTGCTGGGATTATAGGCATGAGCCTGGCCCCAAGCCTGGTTTTAAATTCTATAACGAACTTCTATAAACAGTCACTAAATCAGTCTCTCTCTTTTGCCAATATCAAAATTATTTTAACCATTGAAAGAAGATATATATTGCAAATCATAAACAAACAAACAAAAACAAAAGGAAAAAAGATCCAGCTTAGTATAATTTCTGAGTAAAGAATAAAATAAACATGACTAACTTTCAAGATAGAAGAAGCAAAAAAAAAGGTCAGAGGTAAAAAAATTTTTTTTTTTACTTCTGAAAACCATCCATAGTTGAAAAATATTAGGTTATAGGCATGCTGGAATGCTACTCTTTGAATGTAAATCTAAATCTAGTTCCTAGGCTCCAAATACTGAAAGGAAGTAGAGGAAATACTATTGTTATATTTGAGCAGATTCCAAGACTCTGTCCAAATTTGATTCTTACTTTCCTTACTAAAGCACACTAAGGTCAGCTCTCCATGTAAAAGAATATACCTCGCATGGCTACTACCTTTGATTCATTTTTGTTTAAATAAGGATCTTATTATACAATATAAAATAAATAATATAAAAAGCCAGTGATCTCTTATCAAATAATTAATGTTTTATCTCATGAAAAGATGAAGTTTGAAACATCTTCCTAGGACAAGAGGAAATATCCCCTAGGAGTAATAGTTCAGTATTCACTAATTCAGTGTTCACAACCACTTTATAGAATGTAACTGCTGCGATGAGAATCAACTATATCTCTAAAGAGCACATTTTACTTGTAACATGAAAATCAATAAAATGGTTAACTTCAGATATGCATAAAACACAATAAAGGAGACTACTGATTAAAAATTAAGTATATTAAATATAGTAAAGTCTAGAGCAGGGATGGCAAATAGATTTCATCTTGCACACC
The DNA here is from genome assembly GCF_020740605.2 of Lemur catta. Classification (NCBI taxonomy): domain Eukaryota; kingdom Metazoa; phylum Chordata; class Mammalia; order Primates; family Lemuridae; genus Lemur; species Lemur catta. The sequence goes on from NC_059134.1 coordinate 30,606,632, forward strand.
AGCTCCGAAGAACATCGTGTGCTGAATAAGGTATCTCCTGAAGCTGTGCTTTGACTCACTGGGAAAGAGTACTATAATCAATTAGTAATGTTGGTCAGAGACATGAGAAAGGATAATGTTATCTGTGTAATGTATTTGCCATTCCTGTGCTTCTGTACTTCAAATAATCCCATAAAATGTACAATTACAAAATTACTTACTGCTTCAACAGAGTTACATTCTCGTCTTGTTTCTAAATAACGTAGTGCTCGTTTTTCTTCTTCTTTTAATTTAGCATCTGCCTGTCCAGAAGCAAAATAGCAATCATTTTAAGAATAGCAAGAGAATAGCTCAAATTAGCACATATACTAAGTTCTGACTTACATATTTCATATAATTCTGTACACCATTTTGTTGTAAATACGAGGGTGCCTGTGTTCTATAAAATCTCTCTGTTGAATCCAAGTATGCCTTCTCAAAATTGTCCCTATAAATTTGAAGCTTATCCTCAGGATTAGAGCAAAGGTTAACTGAAAAACAGAAAATAAAATTTTACTCTAATTATGATTTAAATCAATATTTGATTTAAATAAATGAAATAAATATTGAGGAGTCATTATGTACAAGGTAAAACTGCTCAAGAGAACATAACCATGTAAGACAAAATCTTTCTTCATAAGGAACTTAAAAAATAGCAGCACAAAGCAGTAAAGTAACAATAAATAGTATAGATAATATGGACTATCATTTTTTAATAGGAAAGAGATTAACTTCTAATTGGATGATCAAGAAAAAATATACAGAAGATATCAGATTAAAACTGAATCTTTTTTTGAGACAGTCTCACTCTGTCGCCCAGCTAGAGTGCAATAGTGTTATCATGGCTCACAGCAACCTCAAACTCCTGGGCTCCAGAGATCCTCCTGCCTCAGCCTCCCAAATAGCTGGGAATACAGGCACATGCTACCACACTCGGCTAATTTTTTCTATTTTTAGTAGAGACGGGGTCTCATTCTTGCTCAGGCTGGTCTCAAACTCCTGAGCTAAAGCCATCCTCCTGCCTCGGCCTCCCAGAGTGCTAGGATTACAGGCATGAGCCACCATGCCCAGCCTAAAACTGAATCTTAAAGAATAAACTAGGATTTGCATAAAGAGAGATTAGTAAGGAAAGCAAATTTCAGAAGCAGAAAAGTACAAGCTATAACAACTATGTTGTCTAAGGACATTGTAAGGTTAACGAGAGATAAGGTAGAAAAGTAAATTAGGAATGGTTGTGGAGAGCTTCAAATCTCAAACTAAGTAACCTGAACTTAGCATGGTGTACCATTTAAAGAGGTAACTAGGAAAAATGCTAACAGTACTTAAAAATTAATCTTGTGAACTCTATATGGGCTAAATGATAGCACTAAGATAACTGTAAGAAGACTGCTTTAAAAGTCTAGATGTAAAGGTTAAAGAGGTCTAAACTGGTGGCAGTCCAGATAAAAAGGAAAAAATTTCAGGGAGAGGGAGGGAGGGAGGGAAGGATGGATGGAAGGAAGGAAAGAAAAAAAATTTCAGGGACACTGCTAATGAAAATCTGAAGACTTAGTAAAGAAATATGGGGGCAATAGAGAAAAAGCCAGTCAAAAATAACTCTAGAGGTTCATTAATTCAACAAATACTTATCGAGAGTGAGTTCATGACAGGCATTCTATGTTCAGTAAAGATATAGTGTCAACAACACAATAAACACAAGCATTAGGTCAGTGAAGCAAAGGTACTATGAAGCTCTAAGTGAGATGGATGATTTAACCGAGTCTGGGAATTAGGGAAAGTCTCCATGAGGAAATAGAGGATGAGGATGAGTTAGATGATGAAGAGGGAGGAAGAAGAATATTCTAAGTCAGAGGAAACAAATGAGAATATCATTGTCAGAAGCTAAGAAGTTAGGAGAGAATGTACACATGCAAGTAACATACTTCCTGAAAACATAAATATAAAACCTTTTTATGAGCTATAGTTACCTTTTATGAGCTATAAATTCAAATTTATATTTCTCTGACTTAACTCACGAAAAAGATTTTCCAGCCAAGAAATTAATGACATGGAGAAAATAAATGTTAACCATATGAATACGAATTTCTATAGATTTCTTTAAAGCAGAATAAATATAATTTGTGTGCTCTTTAAGAAAAACATCTGGCACAAAAAGATGTGACTTTATATGCTAATAAACATAACTTTGATAGTACTATTCTATAATTGTCCTAGAATTTCTATGAAAGAGAAATTATGATCATAAAAGTTCAGAACATACCATAAGATTCTCTTACTCCAATGACCAGCTGAGAATCAAAAGCTTCTCCTAATCTTTCAGCATGTACCAGTTTCATTGCACTATCTTGGAGTCTGTTCTTTATATTTGAAAAGATTGACTCATTCCATGTATCAAGCATAAGCTAGGAAAACATGAACAAAATATGACATCATTTTCAATTATTAATATACCAAGTACCATATACAAACACTAAAGGAAAACAAATTCTTAGGCCTTCAGAGAAGCAGCGTATTTACCATAATGGTAAAGAACAGTTTTTTCAGAATGAGACATAATTGGGTTTGAATCCTAGCTCTGTTACTTATTTACCTGCTTTCCTATGTGTAAAACAGTCAAAATAATAGTACAAATTTCAGGTAGTGGTTATAAAAATTAAATATGATGCATGGAAAATGTTTCTTCTCCTATAGTTCCAAGGTTGAATTTCAGAAATATTGGTGTGTTTGGAATACTCATATGCATGTGTTTGTGCAGACACATAAAAAAAATACAAAAAGGATCAATGCAAAATGTTTGATACTGAAACTCAAAAAAAGAATACACAACTCTAGCTTATAGATTTCCATTAAAATGATGGAAACAGTATATACACATTAGTGAGTACACATTAGTGCTCCAAGTATTATAACTTGGTCAAATATAGGATATATATTAGTAACAGCAGTAGCAATAACAAGAGTTAATAGTTTTATAACATTCACTATCTACCTTGGACTGCTCTATGTACTTTCCACGCATACTTAATCTTCGCAACCTTTAAATAGGTGCTATTATTATTTCCCCTTTAGATGTGTGAAACCTGGGGCATAGAAAGCAAAGCTAACTTTCCCACATTCATGCAGCCCATAAGTGGCAACACTGGGCTTTGAATCCAACAATTGTGGTACCAGAATCAATACTCTTTTTTTTTTTTTTTTTTTTTTGAGACAGAGTCTTGCTCTGTTGCCCGGGCTAGAGTGAGTGCCGTGGCATCAGCCTAGCTCACAGCAACCTCAAACTCCTGGGCTTAAGCGATCCTACTGCCTCAGCCTCCTGAGTAGCTGGGATTACAGGCATGTGCCACCACGCCCGGCTAATTTTTTCTATATATATTTTTAGTTGGCCAGATAATTTGTTTCTATTGTTTAGTAAAGACGGGGTCTCGCTCTTGCTCAGGCTGGTCTTGAACTCCTGACCTCGAGCGATCCACCCGCCTCGGCCTCCCAGAGTGCTGGGATAACAGGCGTGAGCCACCACGCCCAGCCCAGAATCAATACTCTTAATCATTAAGAGATGCTGCTTCCCACAATCAATAGAGAATGGTAAAAATAAAAAAAACAACAACAACAAACAAACAGAAGAACAAAAGAGGAAAAGATTATGGGAATGTAAATTAAATATCATCTACAAGTGTTTTTCATCCTTTTTTTTTGTTTGGCACAAATTTCTCATATTGTAATTATTTCTACCACTGAAGAACAATTGTTATCTAAATTTACAGTATCCCTGTCAACATTAGAGCAAATTTTAAGGTTAGGATAGGGCAACAATGCCCAGGCCACATTATTAATGCCTGAGTTTGTTAATATAACCATCACAGCAAACAATAAGTTGTTTAAAGTTCAAATGGCATTTTTCACTTTTCAAATCTATGGTTCCGCTTGAGTCTCACGAGTAGGAAGATACACAGCAAACAAAAATAGAAAGTTTGAAGACTGCTGAATAGTTGAAAGGGAAAGCTAGGAATTTTCACTCTCAAGGCTGAGTTCTTTCCATTAAATCATGACTGGCTACTGGGCACAAAGCTTTTAATTAGAAACTACACAAAATATGAAAATAAGCACAGTACATACTGAGTTTATAATAGGTAGAATCAAGTAAAACAGATGGCAATTTAGCCACAATTAAATACAAAGATATCAGAAGACAACATAATAGAGATCTTTAAAAGAGGAAAAAACTAATTTAATTTATAGTATGATAAAAATATTAAAGAAAGTAAAGGAAAATAAAATACTAAAGATAAAACCAGGAAAAGAAGAAAAAAGGAAAAGCAAAGGAGGTAAGATTTAAAGACATAGCCCTGCAGTTTAAGACATACATTAAAAAATGAAAGAGAATTCAAGCTAAAGATAGGTGAAAGAAAAATATTAATAATATTATTCAATGAACTCTAGTAGAGCTGAAAAGGAATTTACAACTGAAGTAGAAAAATCCACTTAAAGTCTAAATTACTGTCAAATGCCTTCAAATTACCTTCTTCCTGAAGAATATTAGAAAAACAATGGGAAAAAATTGACTTACCTTTCGAACAATACTGTCTTCCACATTCGATTTTTTATTGCTGCCCTGTTTACCCATTAAAGTAATCTCTAGTTGACAAAAAGGTTTCGGTAAAATATCACATTGTGTAAAGAATTTTCTCCATTCAACAATATACGCTTTTAGCAAAGCTGTATCATCTTGATGGCTCAGTACTCGCTGAAAAAAAGAATTGTACCAATCTGAAATAAATCCAGGTGCTTGAAGAATAAAAACAAAACATATTCATGCCATAATTTAAAATTTTTACATTTATCGTACAAACTGTATTATATCCAAAAGAAATTGAAACGTATGTTCACAAAAAAACTTATACATGAATGTTCGTAGCAGCATTATTCAAAATAAACATATAGTAGAAACAACCCAAATGTCCATCAACTGATGAATGGATAAACAATATATGGTATATCCATACAACGGAATATTATTCAGCCATAAAATGAAAAAAAAATACCGAAAAATGCTACCAAATAGATGAATCTTGAAATCATTTTCCAAGTGAAAGAAACCAGTTACAAAAGGCTACACATATTGTATGATTCCATTTATAATAAATATCAAAAACAGACAAATACATAGAGACAGAAAGCAGATTAGTGGTTTAGTAGGTTTGGAGGAGGGGATAATAGGGAGTGACTGTTAATAGGTACAGAGTTTCTTTTTAGGGTGATAAAAATATTCTGGAATTAATGGCTAATGATTGTACAACTTTGTGAATATACTAACCCATTGATTCATATGTTTCATGAGGGTGAATTTTATAGTATGTGAATTATATCTCAATTTTTTAAAAAGGGGAAAAGAGTCCATTTCCCCATTCCTGAAGTGTAGGCTGGTCCTGTGACTTGCTTTGACCACAACAATGTCACAGATGTAATATTTTGAGATTTCCAAGCCTAGACCTCCACTTTCACCTCAAAGACTGGTTTCCTTGAAAATGAGAAACTACACAAGGGAAGAGAAAGCCAACACCAAATGCTAGATATGTGCTTAAAGCTCTCTTGGACCACCCAGTCCCTGCACAGCCAAAAAAAACTAACTGTTGCTGCATTAATAAGCTTATGCAAAATCAGCTGAGAACAGCCTAAATGGCTGTGCCACAGAATTATTAACAAATAAAATAGTTGTGTTAATCCAACAAATAAAAGAATCCAATTTCCTAATAATTTCCCAAGCATTGTATGTTTATTATTTTTATTTCTCTTTTTTGTCCTTTAAAAATGCTATAAAAAACATTTTATATGATACTATAATGGTGGGCACTTGTCAAAACTCATAGAATACAAAACACAAAGAAAAAACTATGGACTTTAGTTGGGAAGAAAAAAAACATTTTAATGCTAATGCATATTGTCTTTCCCGTTTGGGAGACTTGGTCCTTCTTAACAAGATTAGTTCAGTTTAAGACTGTTTAGTAAAATGACTCACAAAACTAAATTTTCTTAAAAGTTTAAAAATCTTTTAAAATTATACACCTATGTCTGGGATAAATGTCTGCTTTTAGTGGTGCTAAATCCCATCCTCAGGTTCTTGCTGAGTCTACATTTCCAGACTTTATGCAGGCATGCTACAGTAAAATCCTTACATGTTATGTTTATTACTGTTGAGTATATTTTTAAATATCTGTTAACAATATCTAAGATGATTCTTTATGAGCCTATTTCCAGAAACTGAAGAATAAAGTTCTATCAATTTGAAATAAACATAATTTATCTTTATCAAAAGTCATAAAAGAGGTCTGGGCAAAGTGGCTCATGCCTATAAACCTAGCACTTTGGGAGGTCAACATGGGAGGATCGCTTGAGGCCAGAGGTTCAAGATCAGCCTGAGCACCATAGCAAAGATCCTATCTCTACTAAAAAATAGAAAAATTAGTAGGGCATGGTGGTGCACACCTGTATTTACAGCTACTCAAGAGGCTGAGGCAAGAGGATTGCTTGACCCCAAGAGTGTGAGGTTTTAGTGAGCTATGATGACCCCATTGCACTCTAGCTCAGGCAACAGTGAGTGGGACCCTCTCTCAAAAAAACAAAAAAAGGCATTAAAAAAAATAAGCTGATATGTTTTCTAATGCAAGTAGAAACTATTTTTAAATCAATTTTGAGAAAATAGTTTCTCTCTCTCTCTTTAAGAAATGAGGTCTCACTATATTGCCCAGGTTGGACCCAAACTCCTGAGCTCCAGCAATCCTCCGCCTCAGTCGCCCAAGTAGCAAGGACTACAGACGCACAGCATTGAGCTTGGCTTCAGAAAATAGTTTCGGGTCAGGCACAGTGGCTCACACCTGTAATCCTAGCACTCTGGGAGGCTAAGGCCAGAGGATGTCCTGAGGCCAGGACTTTGAGACCAGCATAACCAACACAGTAAGACCCATTCTACAAAAATAAAAAAGGGAAAAATTAGCCAGGCATGGTGGTGTGCACTGTAGTCCCAGCTACTTGGCTGAGGCAGGAAGATCATTTGAGCCTGGGAGTTCAAGGTTGTAGTAAGCTATGACCATGCCACTGCAATCTAGCCCAGGCAACAGAACAAGACTCTGTCTAAAAAAAAAAAGTTTTGATTAAACTGTGATATCGAAATATTTAAGTCTCTAAGTAAAGCTTGAAAATAGGATTTTTTTTCATTAAAAGATAATTTCCTATAAAATTACAATTTAAAAAAATGTATCAAGATGTTATCAATAAAACATTTAATTTCATAAGTAATATCCATCATGACATTAGTCTCACTGCATCAAAGTAGTGGCTACTTGTAGAATTAAGTCCATACCAATCATATACTTGATTTCAGTATCTTCTCTGAGATCATATATAGAAAAAACACATTTTTAATTTTCAACTGCTAAGCACCTATTGGTATTTAACAAGATTTTTTTTTTTTTTTTTTGAGACAGAGTCTCACTCTGTTGCCCGGGCTAGAGTGAGTGCCGTGGCATCAGCCTAGCTCACAGCAACCTCAAACTCCTGGGCTTAAGCGATCCTACTGCCTCAGCCTCCCGAGTAGCTGGGACTACAGGCATGCGCCACCGTGCCCGGCTAATTTTTTCTATATATATTTTTAGTTGGCCAGATAATTTGTTTCTATTTTTAGTAGAGACGGGGTCTCGCTCTTGCTGAGGCTGGTCTCGAACTCCTGAGCTCCAGTGATCCGCCCACCTCGGCCTCTCAGAGTGCTAGGATTACAGGGGTGAGCCACCGCGCCCGGCCTTTAACAAGATTTTTAACAAACAATTTTTACTAATATTGTACAAAATATTGATGTAAAAATACAACAAAAGAATAAGAAATTCTTGCGTTCTAGTTTTCAGACTTCATTTTATAGAAAGGAAATAGTCTCATGTCCTTAGGCCCCTCCTCAAAATGATAAGGGGCCATAGTTTATATGAAATAATACATTACAAGGTGTTAATAAAAACAAACAAAATTAATTCTTGCATAATTATCTACTACCTAAATGAGATTTGTCTTCATTTCAATAATATTAACCATTTATACATAATATCAACACAAGAGTGCTAAATTTCAGCTCAGCAGCAGGAATGCAAAGGACAGTCCAAGGATTTTATAATTGGAGAAGTATTTGGAATTGAAGAAAATTACTGTCAACTTAAGAAGAGGTATTAGTCATGAAAGATAAAAACAGATTTCTGTGGACTGACATGCAGCCAAAAAATAACTGTGGTGGGGACTTCTAAAAAATCTATAAAAAACTGAATTCTTTACAGTATCTTTTAATTGAGGATAATAATGTATTCCCTTGACAGAAATATCACTGTGGGAGAAAAAAAATCCAACTAATGACAGTCATTTCATTAAAAAATTTATTTAACAAATGTGTCAAAAACTAACGTGGCATTTTAAAATTACTTCAGGAAGTCCTACCTTCAAAATCATAAAATATGGTATTGTTTGAGTAGTTTTAAAACCAATCTAAAATAAAGATGCAGAACTTACTGCTTGTGCTTGCTTAATAAACTCCAGAATGTCTTCTTTTAAAGCCTGATGAATTTTTGCTGGGCCTTTATCATCCCAGAGACAGACTGCATGTACATCCCTGTAAATATAAACAAACATTAATAATGGAACCAGAACAGAGACAAAACTCATCTTAAGTTCTGTTTTAGTGCACTCTCCATGGACCATACTAGATCAATCCAGTGGTGCCTGAATTCATTCACATGAACCAAGCACTCCTGTAAGCTGTCTCAAGGATACATTTGTTTCTATTTTAATTTGCTTTTGTCACTGTTTTCCTCTGTAATTCTCTATTTACTGTATAAAATTTAATTTTAAAAGCATGCCTCCACCTCCTAATCTCATCCTCCAAAGTTAAATGCTATTAATATTTTCTTGTGCAAAAACAAGTATAAATCCTTTTAATTCCTTAACACAAGAGATGTATACAATTCTGTCTTTTTTTAGAAAATTAATCATTTAAATTCCATTAAAGAAAATCTAACTTCCCCAAATATTCATTATCCATTTACACATCAATTATCCCTGACTCCTTTAAACAAAAACTCTCATAAATTAGTATACAAAAATCAGAACTTATAAAGCTGACATTTTACCAAAAGGTCATTTATTAAAGAAATATATTTAATACTACTATAACGTGTTCAGAAAATTAAATTCCTTTTTTTTTTTTAATTTTTTTTGAGGCAGGGTCTCACTCTGCTGCCCAGTCCAGAGTGCATGACACAATCACAGCCCACTGAAGCCTCAAACTCCTGGGGGCCCAGGCAATCCACCTGCCTCAGCCTCCGAAGTAGCCTGGACTACAGACATATGCCACAACACCTAGCTAATTTTTCTATTTTTTGTAGAAGCAGGGTCTTGCCATATTCCCAGGCTGGTCTCAAACTCCTGGACTCAAACAATCCTGCCACCTCAGCCTCCCAAAGTGCTGGGATTACAGGCATGAGCCACCATGCCTGACTGATTTCTTAGTTACCAAGTTGTAAAGCAGGGAAACTTACAACAAAAGGATAGGGTCATATTGAGGATTCATTCATACAAAAATGTTTCCCAGTGACTTATTTAAGACATAATAGAGCCCCTAATATAAAAAAATGTCAAAGAAATCAAAATATTTTTATCTCCTCTGAATTATAACATGTCAGTAGCCAAATAGTTTGTTTTATAATTCTTAGAGACATCATTACAACTCAAAGTTTTGTCTGCCTATTAATGTGAACTTGCTTTTGCACTTGTAAAACTCAGCTTAATAATGGTATATGGCCTAGTGCCTAGGATGTAGTAAACACACAAATATTTGTTAAATAATGACATAATAGGTAACATCTGACTGCTTACTATGTGCCAGACACTATTTTAAGTTTTTTTTAACTCATTGAATCTTCACAGCAGCTCTAATGTACTATTTTTATCCCCATCTTACAGATAGGGAAACTGGGGCAAAGAAAGGTTAAGTAACAGTCTCAAGATTACATAGTTAGTATATGGGGGAGCCAAGAAATTGGGCTCCAGAGGTCACACTAAACCAAATTTACTCTTGCACCCCTCCAATCTATTCAACAAGTAGCTTAAAGTGATCTTTTTAAAACTCAAATCACATCATATTACCCCATACTTAAAATCCTGTAATGGTTTCCCATAACTCTTTGAATAAATTATAAAATGATTAATTCACTCCTGTATACCTCTGCAGTCTCACCTAATAACAAAGGGAATCTAGAGTCTAAAAGAAGAAACTGATATAAAAATTGACTGGTTATAACTCAATATGTTTACAACTACTATGCATATAAACAAAAGATGGTTTAGGAAACCCAAGGAAGGGTAAGGGTGAAAGTGAGAAGTAGAAGGGAAAAGGGAAGGCTTCTTGGAAGAGTTGGTTCCTGAGCTTAACCTAAAAAAATAGGAGTTTTCAAGGTAAAGTTGTAAGAAGATAGGATGGAGGACATTTTATGATAAAATAACAGTATAAGTAAAGAACTATGGATGATTATTGTGATTACAGTGAACTATAAGCAAATCAATGTGGTTACCATGTAAAGAAGGAAGTGGGGAGTAATAGGGAAGAAACTGGGCAACCCAACGACTTTTTATCCCTTACATTCAGTCACAGTCTTAATTATATCCATCACTGAAATGTCTCTCCAATTTGGACATTTCCATCCATCACCATTACCACAGTCAAAGTCACCATCATCCCTTACATAGTTTACTATAGTATTTACAGACTGCTTACTATGTGCCAGGCACTTCACACTGACTCATGTGTTTGTTTAGGTCTTTCAAGAAGCAGACGGGATTAGAAATGTAAGAGATTTATTGAGAGAAGGAAGAAAATGGAAAGTGAGCTAAAGAAAGCTGGCCAAGTGATAAGCCCCACAATGTAGGTCTGAACCCTGTAGAGGAGACAAGGAAGGAAGGTGGAGCAGCAAGAATCAGTGCAGTTCTAAGTTTGGTAAAGCTGTTGAAGAGTTCTGAAACCAAAGTCATCCATCAGAGGAGTCCTGTGCCTACCCAAAATAGGCCTACCTTAGTATCCATGCTATACTCAAACCACTGCTGGGTATGTGACAGAAGGGCTCAAATATGACTTGAGTCTCATAAGGCAAGAGGGAATGGTGTGGTGAAGGTGGTGGAGTCAGGTAGCTCCCTAGAAGGAAGCTACTTATTGTTTTGTTTTGTTTTTTTTTTTGAGACAGAGTCTCGCTTTGTCGCCCAGGCTAGAGTGAGTGCCGTGGCATCAGCCTAGCTCACAGGAAGCTACTTATTGAAGGAAGAGTCAAACTTTGAGCAGTTTGGTACATCTCCAGCTTTCTTTTCTCAAACCTTCAGGTACACCTAATACATTGCTCCATCAGCAAAGAACGTCCTCAATGTACTCTTTTTTATTCAAAACCTATTATCTACTACCACAACACAACAGGACATGTTAAATCTCCTGATATACATTTTGAGAAATATCCTTGAGGAATGTATTACGATAACACATATAAAGCCTCCTATGTTCCTCTCCCTAATCTTACTCTTCTCCATACCGCCACATAAGTAACTAAGCCTGAATTTGTTTTCAAGTTTTACCAAGTATTATAAGGATTTTTGAACTTTGTAGAAATCATATCAAATAGTAATTTTTTCAAATAATTTTTTCACTCAACACTGTTTCTCATACTTTGCTCATATAGAAGCATGTGGTTCTAGTCATGTACTCTATTATTCTATCAAATGTTATACCTTAAGATAAAAGGGAATAAGTAATAGTGAGCAATAAATATATGAAATTAAGTCTGAATGGATAAGAACATGCTCTTTTGGAATATATAACCAAAGTGCTTTTTAAAAGAGCATGCTGTAAGGGAAATTCTTTTTAAATATGTAACTATATTAGAAAAATCTAGGAGTTGAAGAGTAGGAGGAGAAGGAAATAAAAGCTTTTCAAAGATTTTAAGGGTGCAGACAGAAAGGACAGGAGAAGTATCAAGACGTGAAAAGCATTCCAAAGGTTTCAGTTTCCTTGTGTAGAGGAAAAGTAAAGAAGAAATAGTGTGACCTTGGTGTGACACCACCATATGCTTCTGAGAGCAAGAAACAGGAAGGTAACTACTACTGGAAGTGAGCTTTCAAATTAATAAAAACAAGGAAAAGTAAAATGAAGAAATAATATCAAATAAATGATAAAGTTATAGAAGTAATAAAAACAAGAATAGAAGGTCATAACATTAAACCTGAATTGAATAACTTATCCCATTTAAAAACAGTATGCTTTTCAAAAGGACAAACAATATATGATTCCACTTATCTGAATTACTTAGATAGGCAAATTCACAGACAGAAAGTCGAATAGAGGTTACCAGGAGCTTGGGGGAGGGGGATGGGGAATTAATGTTTAATGCATACAGAGCTTCTGTTTGGAATGATAAAGAAGCTCAAGGAATGGATAGTGCTAATGTTTGCACAACATTAGGAATATAATTAATGCCACTGAATTGTACAATTAAAAATGGTTCAAATGATAAATTTTACATATTATGTATTTACATGTACATTACATAATATACTACGTATACATTTTTGTAATGTCTATTTATAATACATACCAAAATATAAGGCAAGAATAATTAGAAATGTAAGAACTTGACATAAATACAGTGGAATACTTTAACACATCCTTTATCAATTAGGATGCACTCAACTAAAAACTTTAAATTCAATTAACATCAGCTTAAACTATTAAGAGGTTATTTTTCTTATATAACAAGAGGTCTAGAGGTAGGCAATTGTTGGTGTCTCTTCAGGGACTCACCAGGATCTTTTTCTTTCCACTCTGCCATCGTAGCAGGTTAGTCTCTTATCCCTGTGACTCCTAAGGGGGAAAGGGAAGGACTGTGCTAGGCACATTAGTTTAATTCATCTGGAAGGTAAAAATCTTCCTCGGAACCTCCTGTAGATCTATTTGCCAGAATTGTGTCACACTGCCACCTTAGTAGCAAGGAAGGCCCAAAAAGGGAATATTAAGTTATCCAGCCTCTCTAGTGGAAGGTATGCAAGGAAAAGAGATCCAGGAATGAGCATTGGCTTAACTAACAAACAATGTCTACAACAAAATTCTCCCCATTTGAAAATCTAGTAGAAAAAAAATTAAGGACATAGAAGAATTTAAAAATGCAGCTAATAAGAATAATTAAGAGATTATTATGAGAACAACTATACACCAACAAATTGGAAAACCTAGAAGAAATACATAAATTCCTGGACACATATAACCTGCCAAGAGTGAACCACAAAGAAATAAAAAAACAGAATAGACCAATAACAAGTAATAAGATTAAAGCAGCAATAAAAAGCTTCCCATCAAAGAAAAGCCTAGGACATGATGGCTTCACAGCTGAATTCTACCGAACACTTAAACAAGAACTAATATAATACCAACTCTACTCAGACTATTCCAAAAAAAATGAGTAAGACAGAATACTTCCAAACTCATTGTATGAAGCCAGCATTACCCTAATACCAAAACCAGACAAAGATACAACAACCAAAAGAAAATTACAGGCCAATATTCCTGGTGAGCACAGATGTAAAAATTCTCAACAAAATACTAGCAAACCCAATTTAACAATGCATTAAAAAGATTATTCATCATGATTAAATGGGATTCTTCCCAGGGATGCAAGTACAGTTCAACATAGGCAAATCATAAACATGATATATCATATTAACAGAATCAAGGACAAAAATGATATGATCATTTCAATAGATGCTGAAGAAGCATTCAATAAAATTCAACATCTCTTCATGATAAAAACTCTCAACAAACTGGGTATAAAAGGAATACACCTCAAAACAATAAAAGCCACATCTGACAAACCCATAACTAACATCACATTATTATAAACAGGGAAAATTGAAAGCCTTTCTTCTAAGATCTGGAACAGGAAAGACAAGGATTCCACCTTTACCACTTTTATTCACCATAGTATTGGAAGTCCTAGCCAGAGCAATTAGGCAAGAAAGAGAAAGAAAGAAAGAGCATCCAAATTAGAAAGGAAGAAGTCAAATTAGTCTTGTTCACAGACAACATACTCCTGTATCTAGAAAAACCTAAAGACTCCACCAAAAACTGTTAGAACTGATAAATTCAGTAAAGTTGCAGAATACAAAATCAACATATAAAAATCATTTCTACACACCAACAGTGAACAATTATAAAAAGAAATCAAGAAAGCAATCCTATTTATTAATATAATAGGTACCAAAAAGGTAAATACCTAGGAATAAATTTAACCAAAGAAGTGAAAGTTCTCTACAATGAAAACTATAAAATATTGATGAAAGAAAGTCAAAAGAACACACACAAAAAGAATGGAAACATATCCCCTGCTCATGCATTGGAAGACTATTGTTAAAGTATCCATACTACCTAGTAATCTACAGATTCAATGCAATCCCTATCAAAACATCAATGACGTTCTTCACAAAAATAAAAAAACAATCCTAAAATTTGTATGGAATCACAAAAGACCCCAAATAGCAATCCTGAGCAAAAAGTACAAAGCTGAAGGCATCACAATACCAGACTTTAAAAAATACTACAAAGCTATAATAACCAAAACAGCATGGTACTAGCATAAAAACAGACACACAGAACAGAGAACCCAGAAATAAATCCAAGCATTTACAGCCAACTCATTTTTTACAAAGGCACCAAGAACATGCATTGGGGAACAGACAATCTCTTCGATAAATGGTGCTGGGGAAACTAGATACTCATACACAGAAGAATAAAACTAGATCCCTATCTCTCACCATATACAAAAATCAAATCAAAATGGAATAAAGACAAATGTAAGACTCAAACTAAGAAACTACTAGAAGAAAATGGGGAAATGCTTCAGGACATTGGTCTGGGCAAAGATTTTTTGGATAAGACTTCAAAAGCATAGGAGACAAAAGCAAAAAAGACTAATAGGATTACATCAAGCTAAAAAGCTTCTGCACAGCAAAGAAAACAATCAACAGAGTGAAGAAACAATCTACGGAATGGGGGAAAATATTTGCAAACTACCCATCTGAAAAGGGATTAATAGCCAGAATATATGAAGAACTCAACTCAACAGCAAAAAAATCCAAACAATCCTATTTAAAAATGGGCAAGTGACCTGAACAGACATTTCGTAAAAAAATACATACAAATGGCCAACAGGTATATGAAAAAAAATGCTCAACATCACTCATCATCAGGGAAATATAAATCAAAACCAAAATGAGATATCATCTCACCCCAGTTAAAATAACCATTATTAAAAAAATAACAAACGCTAAAGAGGACACGAAGGGGAAAACTAGTACATTGTTGGTAGGAGTGCAAATTAGTACAGCCCCCATGGAAAATAGTATGGAGAGGCCTCAAAAAGCTAAAAATAGATCTATGTTATGATCCAGCAATCCTACTGCTTGGTGTATATCCAAAAGAAAGGAAATAAGTACATTAAAGAGATATCTGCACTCCTATGTTTATTGCAGCACTATTGACAATGGCCATAATATGCAAGCAACCTAAGGTGTCCATCAATGGATGAATGAATAAAGAAAATGTGGCATATATACACAAGAGAATATTACTCAGCCATAAAAAACAATGAAATCCTGTCATTTGCAGGAACATGGATGGAACTGGAAGACAGGTTAAGTGAAATAAGCCAGGCACAGAAAGAAAAATATTGTATGTTCTCACACATATGTGGGAGCTAAAAAAGTGGATCTCACAGAGGTAGAGAGTAGAATGATAGTCACCAGTGGCCAGGAAGGGTATAGGGGAGCAAGGGATGGAGAGGTTGGCTAATGGGTACAAAAATATAGTTAGATGGAAGGAGTAAGTTCTCACGTTCAACAGCACAGTAGGGTGACAATAGTTAATAATTTTTTATATATTTCAAAGTATCTAGGAAAGAAAATTTGGACTGTTCCCAATACAAAGAAAGGATAAATGTTTGAGGTGATGGATATCCCAATCATCCTGATTTGACTGCCACACATTGTATTCACATATCAAAATATCCTATGTATCCCATAAATGTGTACACTTACGTATCAATTTTTAAAAAATAATTTAAAAAAAGAAAAATACAATAGATATAATTCCATAAAGATTCTTGCAACCCTAGAAAAGTGATATTTTTTTTCCTAAAAGAATATGCACACATGCCCTGAGGTACATCCTCTAAGATGCCTCCATGACCCCTGCCTCCTAGTATTCATGCCCTTGTGTAACAATTCCCTCCTACAGTGCACAAGGATTTGTCTATGTGATCAATAGCATACTGCAGAAGTGATGGTTTGTCACTTCCAAAATTATGCTATAAAACACTATGGCTTCTGTCTTTGGAGCAGTCTCTCTTTGGATTACTTGGTCTGAGGAAAGCACGCTGCCATGTTGTAAACATCCCATATGTAGGGACCCAGATGGTGTGGAACTAAATCGTTGGTCAACAGCTAGTAAAGATCACAAACCTGTCAACAATCACGTGAGTGAGCCTGGAAGATCATTCAGTGCTAGTTGAATCTAGGCCTAGATCTTTTGCTGAAAGCTTGAACGCAATCTCAGGAGAGACCCTGCACTAGAACCATCCAGTTAAATCACTACCAGGTTCCTGACCCTCAGAAACTGTGAGATAATAAACGTTTGTTGCTTTAAGTTGCTAAATTTTAGAGTAATTTGTTACTAATACACAGAGCCGTAACAAAAGAGGAAGGGAGAAAGAGGCCTAGTGTAATTGTTCAGACAAGAAAGAGTGGCAAAAAAGAACAGCAAGGATGAAAAGAAGTTCAATTCAGGAGATACAAAAATATGAAATCTAGTAATCAACTGGATACAAGGGGGTAAAAAACAGTAGTTTGAAGATAGCATCCAGATTTTTGGTTTGAGACTATAAAAGAACAGATTTTTATCATTCTGAATTTGTAGTACTTAAGGAAATTAAAGACAGGAATATTCAGGAAGCAATTGGCTACATGGGTTTGGAAGTGCAACTCAGGAAAATAATCTGGATTGCTTCCAACTGATACCAAAATCTGTGCTCCTAACTGCTACACTGTAGACAGACTTTGGAGACATACACACATCTCAGTTGAAAAGCAATTCTACAACTAATGTGTCCTGAACTTTGGGCAAAATATCTCATCTCACTAAAGATCAATTTTCTCATCTGTAAAGTATAGATAATAATGCCTCATAGAGTGGCTGTTGGAATTAAGTTGGTAATATATTTTTAAAAATATATTTTTTAAAAAAGCTCTTACAAATTGAAAACAATTTATTATTTAATTCTGGCTTTAATTTCAAAGACAGAGTCAAACCTAATGAATCTAGAGCTGCAGTTCTCAACTGAAGGAGGTATTGTTTCCCTAAAAGGTATTCAGAAACATGTGAGAATCTTATTTTGTTTTTATAATATACTAGAGGATGAGGAGAGAAGCACAGAGGGATTGTCCATGACAGTGATGACCAGAGGTGATGAACACTGTACAATATGAAGAACAATCTTTTAATGCCACCAAAAACACCAATAATATTTCAACTGAGAAAGAATGATACAGATTATGAGAAAAGAGAAGTAAATCTCAAATAGTCAATGTAGCTTAATATCAATACATTATTTTAGTATCTTAGATTTAGATTTAGAAAGATATAAGCAACCTAAATGTTAATGATTAATATGGTCAAAAGATGGCTAAAATTTGGAAGGGTTTTTAATCACTGTAGGTCTTGCAATTGGTGATGCCATGACAAGACATTCAGGAATTCTTTTACCTAAAAGGACTACATATTCAGCTACCTTAGGTACCCTATGAAGATCAAATATCTTTAAAAACAATGTGTTGAGGCCACCAACTGTAGCAAGTACAAGGCTACTGACTATTTCTGCTTACAAGTATACTTTAAGTAGGGAACACTATCACTCCATGCCTCCAGAACCAGGCCACACTGCAGGTGGTGAGCAGTGGGTGGGCAAGCTAGTGAAGCTTCATCTGTATTTACAGCTGCTCCACATTGTTCACATCACTGCCTGAGCTCCGCCTCCTGTCAGATCAGCAGCGGCATTAGTTGCAGGAAAACAAGCTCTCAGCTCCCACTGATTCTGCATTATGGTGAGTTATACTATTATTTCATTATATATTACAACATAGTAATAATAGATGTAAAGTGCACAATAAATGTAATGCACTTGAATCATCTGGAAACCATCCTCCCCCAATCCCTCCAAGTCCATGGAAAAATTGTCTTCCATGAAACTGGTCCCCAGTGCCAAAACGGTTGGGGACCGCTGCTGTATGCCAGGGGTGGGGAACCTTTTCATGTTGGAAGGCTACGTTAATTTGGCTGTAATCAAATAGGGCCACATTTAAGAAACTTTAATTAGATATACTTAAAAATGTACGTTATTCTGTAACAATCTACTATGTACTTAATAATTTCAAAAAATGAAAACTCTTTGTTAATTTTAAAGTTAACTAACCTTTCAGACTTTGTTGAGTCTGCTTTTTGTTGGAAGGCACTTGAATATTTGGTTGCAGCATGGAGGTCTGCAGTTTCAGCTGATCCTTTAAAAGGGTATCTGTCACTTGTGACCTTAAGGGCGCCTTGATTTGGGTTAGGTAGGACAATGTAGATTCATAGCAATAAATGGTTGAAAAGCAAGAAAGCATTTTTTGGGCATGTTGCCGAAGGTATGGGTATTCTGCCACATTTTTCCATATTTCAACTGGATCTTTCTCAGCGTCAAACAATGACTTTAAAATGTCATCTACTGAGAGCTCAATCAACTCCATGTGTAGTTCTTTAGGTGCCTTGGTGATATCAACTAGGTTAAGGCTGAAATGCTAATTTCAGTGTGATGTCGTGATTCCCAAAGTCAGTGAAACTTTCATTGTATTTATTCTCCAATCAATTGGTTTGTAACAGCTACATATTCTTCAGATGATTCACATGTATCATCCTGCTCATCAATGACCTTTGCTAACTGGGGAAAACATTCATCTGAAATTTCCTTTTGAAGAAGTGTTATGAACAAAGATAGCTTTTTTTCAAAATGCTTGGACTTCTTGCAAAGAAATATTCAAGTTGTTTTGATTTGACATGGTATCACACAAAAATGCTGCATTTCTATAGAACTACAGAAATCTTCTTTCAATAATTCACATTGTTGATTCTGTTCTTCATAAAATTTAACTATCTGTTCTTGCAGACATAAAATTTTAGCTAGCACCTGTCCCTGTAACAGCCAACACACTTTAGAATGATATGGCAAATCCACACTGAATATCTCATTTTTCAACTTTAGCATGTTATGAAACTGATGATGCTGTGTTGCATTTGCATGAATATAGTTAACAATACTTACAACTTGTTGCCAAGTGTCACATAAAATAGAAGCTTTAGCACAGGGATTTTGCTGAAGCAAGATACAATGAAAAGAAATGAGAGCATCTGGGTTTGCTCATATTTTTTTTTATTTCAGCATTATTATGGGGGTACATATGTTTAGGTTACATATATTGCCCTTGTGCCCTCGCCCCTCCTCCCCCCACCCCCGAGTCAGAGCTTCAAGCGTGTCCATCCCCCAGACAGTGCACATCGCACTCATTATGTATGTATACACCCATCCCCTCTACCCCCATCTGCCTGACACCCGATTAATGTTATTCCTAAATGTGCTCTTAGGTGATGATCAGTGAAACCAATTTGATGGTGAGTATACATGGTGCTTATTTTTCCATTCTGGGGATACTTCACTTAGTAGAATGGGTTCCAACTCTATCCAGGAGAAGATAAGAGATTCTATATCCCCATTATTTCTTATAGATGATTAATACTCCATGGTATACATATACCACATTTTATTAATCCACTCATATATTGATGGGCACTTGAGTTGTTTCCACATCTTTGCGATTGTGAATTGTGCTGCTATAAACATTCGGGTGCAGATGTCTTTTTTATAGAATGTCTTTTGTTCTTTTGGGTAGATGCCCAATAATGGGAATGGTGGATCAAATGCTAGGTCTACTTGTATCTGTTTAAGGTATCTCCATATTGCTTTCCACAGAGGTTGCACTAGTCTGCAGTCTCACCAGCAGTGTACGAGTGTTCCTGCCTCTCCGCATCCACGCCAACATTTATTGTTTGGGGGCTTTTTGATAAAGGCCATTCTCACTGGAGTTAAGTGATATCTCACTGTGGTTTTGATTTGCATTTCCCTGATTAGAGATGTTGAGCATTTTTTCAAATGTTTGTTGGCCATTCTTCTGTCTTCTTTTGAAAATTTTCTATTCATGTCCTTTGCCCACTTTTTGATAGGGTTGTTTGATTTTTTCTTGCTGATTTTCCTGAGTTCTAAATAGATTCTAGTTATCAGTCCTTTATTGGATGTGTAGCATGCGAAATTTTTTCCCCATTCTGTAGGTTGTCTGTTTACTCTTGTGACAGTTTCTTTGGCTGTGCAGAAGCTTTTTAATTTAATCAGGTCCCATTTATTTATTTTTGTTGTTGCTGTATACTTTTTTGATCTGTGCAATAAACTCTTCACGTTTTCCTGTCATAGAAGGTGCACAGTCTATACAGACACTCACAAAATTTACCAAATTCAGTCCAACTTCATGACATGTATCTTAAAAGTTTTTGAAGGTATCTATTCCCCGTGTTGTTCACAAGAATGCCCAAAGCGAGTAACTCTTTGTAGCAAAGAAAATCTTGTTATGAGCTAAATGAAGTATAGAACCTGCGCTCAGTCAGTAGTATCAGTTGATTAATCCAAAACGATTGCATAATATATATTTTCCTTTTGAAGTATTACATGAAGTTGTTAAGTTGAAGGCTAATTCATGCTGCTGATCAGTTACGGTCCTCCTTGAAAGAGGTAGTTGTTAGTACTTTGAAATGTTATTAAGGTCTAAGCATCCTACAACTTTGAAAATGTATTCTTTCACAATTTCTAAATCACTGAATGGCTTCCCTTTTTTTCCCAAATATATAAGCTACTTTATAAGTTGCTTTCAGTGGCATTATTTCCAGGTCTTATTGCTGCTTGAAAGAATTGTCTTTGTTTTTGCTTTTCATCTTTTAATTTCTGCATACAACCTTCCATGCCTCTCCCTCTAATTTAAAATATTAATATTTGTGGTCCTTATGAGTGTTATAGTGCTGATAAGCATTGAATTTCTTTAATGTTGATATTGTAGTATCACAAAGCAAGCAAATCATCTTATCTTTAGGAGAAACAAGATAAAATTACAATTCCCAATTCTCATTTAAAAATCTGTTTTCTTCCTTCAGCATTCCCTTGGTCTTGACATAATGGGCTGTTAAGCAGACAGAATTAAAAAATACTGTCGAACTGTGCAACAAATTCCACCTCAAACAGAAACACAGTGCACCATTGTCAAAAGCTGATAACAGACTGGCGTACTCGACCCCCAAAAAGTCTCGCCAACAGCCTCATGGAGTAGTGGTGCCAGTCAGATGGGAGAAGTTAGAACTAAATCATGAGGGTAGCAGCCCTAATTTAGCCCTTATGGCTTACTAATGTTCTAATTGTGCTGATCAATCTAGGAGGATTATTTCGTTGAAACTTATTTTATTCTTTGGTATCTTAAATACATTCATTTTAAAAATAAAATTAAAATATAAAAGATGAGCAAAAACGCATTAATAAAAATAAAATAATTTGTTCTTTAAAATTTGGATTCAGTCATAAGGCTGCATTTAAGGACCTAGAAGGCCATATGTAACCTTACGGCTGTAGGCTCCCCACCCCCACTCCACGGCCCTTTTCTGTCAGGAGTACTTAGAGAACAAGCATTATTCTAGATGATAAATCATATCAACACAGACTGGCAAAAACAACAACAAAAAAATCCCCACAACATTCAACATATTATTCATGAAATAGTTTAATCAAATAATTTAAGAAAAACTTAACATATACATGAATGCTATAAAGCTTTAAAAAGCCTCAGCTGTTTCTTATTGAACTTTAATTTCTCAAAGGGGAGAATTATAGCTATAACTGATATGATGCAAATTCTACATTATTGAAATATTTTCTATGTAATACAGCAAGAAAATGAGCATAACAGCTCAATACACATAGGTTATGCAATCACACATCTACCATTCAGTGATATAGTATTTTACTGGTGTGCTGAAAAAAGTTATTATAGCAGGCCTGAGACTGCTGCTATCCTTAGAAAGACTTGTTTGCAAGGCTGGCCCTTGGCTGGCAACTGGAAATCTGGATTACCCTTTCTTGATAAGAATGGCTTGCTATACCTAAACTGTTTATACAAAGAGTGTGATTTTTTTTTTTTTCTCATCCTGAGGCCTTGAATATCCTGAGGACACTGATCTTGAGTATCCTGAGGACACTCAACCAACACAGTGATTTATGTAGAACACTTGCTTTCCTTCTGGGAGTCTGGAATTTTGGTATGTGTCAGGTAGAATGTGCTTATGCAACCAGCCCCAAATAAAAACCCTGGGCCCTAAGTCTCTAATGAGCTTCCCCGGCAGACAAAATTTTATGTGTTGTCACAATTAGTTGCTGGAGGAATTAAGCTCATCCTGTGTGACTTCTCTGGGAGAGGACATTTGGAAGCTTGTACATGGTTTCTCCCTGGACCTTGGCACATGGATCTTTTCTCTTTGTTGATTTCACTTTGCACCTTTCCCTATAACAAATCATAGCCATGAATATAACTATGTGGTGAGTCTAATGGGTCTCCCTAGCAATCACTGAACCTAAGGGTGATCTTGGGACTGCTGACACCATTGGTGTCAGTGTCAGAAGTGGGATTCATGAGGAGGGAAGAAGTAGTAGGATGAGAAATGCTGGTATAAAATCATTCATGGTACGAAACAGCAGTTAAACTCTGTCTGCCAAAATTACATGTCTTTCAAGTTACCTATGAAATCTGAAAACGATAGCCAACTCTCCTGGGATTAGAACTATCTCATTCCCCAGGCTATTTCTGGCCATGTTGACTACAGAGAGGAGAGAAAAAGCATAGCATAAATATCTTTGGCTTTTGTTCTCACCTCCAGGTGGGAGAGAATAGGCCCTCAAGTTCCCAAAGGTGAGTTTTGGGTGGATCAAAAATGTTCAAAGTTTGTACTGCTTTCTCTTCTAGGTATGAAAAAGTAATAGCTAAATCAGAGCCCAGGGCTGGAGCAAAGCTTTAGATAAACTAGGGGAGAAAAGGGAGTGGGGAGAGAGAACCATTACAGTTGTTTCTTCAGCCTAGCTGCAGCTAATACAACAGTCCCTCCCTAACCTTTACATTCCAGTCAAGATTTGCCAACAGCTGTAATGTTAATCTTATAAATACTGAATGTATTGCTAGAGGTGTGATTAAATGTAAAATAAGATAAAAAAAAAAAAAAGTAGGGGGTGGTGTTTAAAACATGGCTTTTTATTTTGTAGCTATTGCATCTAGATGTATGATAAACAGTGATACAACATGTTATATGCTGGTCATTTCATAAATGCTAGAGGGATTATCTCAATCAGGTAAACTAGACAGAATCTTACTTTTTTCTGCTGATGAAGGGATTGAAATTTAAACTCTTTTGAGCACTGGGAACAGAGTAAGTCTCCATAATCAATGATGTTTGATTTTTACCTACCGGTGCCTCTGGAAAAAGGCAGACAACATGAAAACAAAGGAAATCTGCTAGAAATACACTTTTAGAGTTCTAAAGCACAGTTTTTTCACTGCTACTGAGCTCTTGTAAAATCAGATATCTGACCTTTAGAGGCTGATGATTTTCCAGCCTGATGTGCGTATTTTTGAGCAGATCAATTTGGATTCTAACACTGACAAGATAAATAGGGCTTAGGCCAGTCTTGATTGTCACTTGGACTTGGAACAACACAGTGAGGCTTGCAGCATCTTAGCTTTGCTGCTGCCAAAGAAGACACTAACTCTTTTAGAATACTGAATTCACAGATCTTAATTTCCTGGATCTGACAGTATCAGGCTGCTAGCTCAAACCTGATACTGTTTGCTACTAGGCCATTGCAACCTCAACATAAGCTGTGCTAAACTGAAAGCAGGCATATGCTTAATAAACAGGACTTTGCCTCAAAGACTACTGAAGATTTAAAAGACACATTTCTGTGATAAACTATGAAAACATCATGGATTCTGGCTGGACCATCTCAACAATTTCAGAAGCTCCCAGAAAAACGCTTATTCTCTGATGGGACCATCTGAAATCAAGCTGCTGACTGGTCTTACATATGTGATACGGACACTAACTGCATTCCTACTTGTGGTTCCTGCCAAAAGCTGCAAGTTGGAAGACAGCACATTACAAAGAGTGTAACCCCTTAACCCAGTCAATACAGATTGAACTTTGACCCCTTCTCAAGATGTCGCATTGCTACTGACTTGTGTTTGGCTTTCTGGATTAGTTATAGTTTGCAACAACAGATTAATAACCTGGCTCTATTTCTCTCACCCCTCCTGGTACATGCATCTTAGTAAGACAATTTGGTTATTAAATGCAGCTGCCCCCAGAAAGAAACTGATTTTTTTCTAGGCTACTCATTAGATAAATGATCAGGACAAAACAGGTGGGAGGTAACATAAATCCATTTTGAAAAGTTTTGAAAATTCAGGATTTTGTCCTAACCAATTCCTAACCATGATTATGCCTTTTTAATTAAGTTGTATAAAAATGTTTTTCTGGAAAAAAATGCTTTTGTCTCTTGCAGGTCTGGATGATTAAGAAAAAATGAAGTTTTCATTACTGAATGGGATACACTGATTTTCACATACAGTTTTTTTTCTTTGAGATGAGGTTTCACCACATTGCCCAGATTGGTCTCAAACTCTTGGGCTCAAGCAATCCTCCCACCTCAGCCTCCCAAAGTAGCTGGGATTATAGTTGTGAGCCACTGCACCTAGCTGCTACACTAATTTTATAATGGAGAAAAAACAAAACCTATCACACCTGGGAAGGGACAGGGGAGGAGGACATTAATGATTTTTGCTTTTCAGAACTAATCCTGAAAGCGTTTCCCTCTTCCTAAAGGAAATCTCTCAGGGTTGCTTTTCCAAACTGCTGTAATTTTATTTATTTATTTTTAACAACGGGTAATCGATTTATTAAAACAGTTGACTTAAGGTGACCTCAACCCTCAACTCCTGGCTCAATACTGATGGAAGTAATCTGCTTAATGATCTTAGAAGGACTGTGCAAGTCAATGAGTCGCTTGATGATTCTCATCTGGAAGCGATCCCAAGTCTTAGAACCTTCACAAGGTGGTTTTCTTGTAGTGATTCTCAAAGTCTTGGTAGACATCCAAACTGGTCCTTCTTACTTTGAGATTCTTTTCCTTTGTGCCTCTAATCAAGTCAGCACACACCTTTTCCAGGGATTTTACATGGCGGCTGGTTAGTGTAATGCTAATTTGATGAATTGCCACCTCTGGCTCCATGGGTGTTTTTCCAGTATCTTTAAAAGCCACGGCTGCGGCTGACCTGTTCCTCAGCGAGAGCAAACAGCGGTAAGTCAGGAGCAGAAGCAGGCACACCATGCTTCCGCTGCACCTGCAACCACGTCTCCCTCCAAAAGCATGAGTACTTTTATATCAAACTGATTGCCAAGCTTACCTCCACACCTAATGGCACTATGAGACAGCCCTAGCTTCTTCATTTCCCGTGCATAAAACCTCCAGATATCATTCACACTAGTGAAACAAATGAACAGCTGTGATGGATAAGCAAAACTGGAACTAACTGCCTTAAGGTAATCCATCTGAAACCAAGGCCTGCAATGAATTAACTGGACTAGATGGGGAACCCTAGAATGCAAGGCCCCATGGTATGAGGCCACACACAGGTAAACCTGTAATACCTGACTAATGTATACGTGGCTTGGGGTACCCTAACAATTTTAAACTCTTTGTTTCCAGGGGTTCCACATATGCCCTCTGGGATTATATTTGTGTATGTACCCTATCATGACACTGCCTCAATCCTGGAAGGCTTTCAGGTCTGCTTCAACTTACTGGCCTTAGCTGTGCTGTTCTGAATTGACACTTGAGGCCATATTAAAAAAGGTTCAGGCCGGGCGCGGTGGCTCACGCCTGTAATCCTAGCCCTCTGGGAGGCCGAGGCAGGTGGATCACCCGTGGTCAGGAGTTCGAGACCAGCCTGAGCGAGACCCCGTCTCTAGTAAAAGTAGAAATAAATTATCTGGACAACTAAAAGTATATATAGAAAAAATTAGCCGGGCATGGTGGTGCATGCCTGTAGTCCCAGCTACTCGGGAGGCTGAGACAGTAGGATTGCTTAAGCCCAGGAGTTTGAGGTTGCTGTGAGCTAGGCTGATGCCACGGCACTCACTCTAGCCCGGGCAACAGAGTGAGACTCTGTCTCAAAAAAAAAAAAAAAAAAGGTTCATACAGAAACTGAAGAAGAAAGCCACTTCGTTTTCTAAGGTAAACCTTATGGTAAATGGGATTTGTTTTAGCTAGCTAAATCAAAGGCATAACTGAGATCAGTACTACAAGTCAGTCTTGTCCTGCTGCATGGGGGGGCATACTGACAATACTTTTGCTCTAAAGACATTTTGGCCAAAGGCCAAGAGTTAACACAGTAGACCTGAAACTGCATTCCTCAGAAAGCCTGCTCATAAGGTTAGCTCTCGGCTGGTAACTTAGAACTTGAACAGTCATTTCCTACACTTACATAAAACTTTCTTGAAATGATAAAAGTGGCTCACTATACCTAAACTGTTTTATACAAACAATGTGGTTTATATTGATTTTGGTACATGCCAGGCAGAGACTGCCTATGTGACCAGCCCCCATAAAAACACAGGGCACTGTGTCTCTACAAGCTTCTCTGGTAAACAACACATCACAGATGTTGTCAATCTTTTTACTGGAAAAATTAAGTGTGTCCTGTTGTGACTTCCCTGGGAGAGGACTCTTGGAAGCTTATGCTTATTTTTTCCCAAACTTCACCCCATGTACCTTTTCCCTTTGCTGATTTTGCTATGTATCCTTTCACTGTAATATATCATAGCCGTGAGTATCACTCTATGTTCAGTCCTGGGAGACCCCTAGCAAATCACTGAACCCGGGGAATGTCTTGAGAATCCAACACCACAGTAGTACTAATTTTTAATAGGTAAACAGACCAATCTAGAGTTGTACATTCCATTTGGGTACAGAAAAACATCACCAAAATTTCCTTTATGTTAGCAAACAGAATTAATGGATTACTTACGAAAAGAGATCAAACCACTGCTGTTTTGTAACAGATTCCTGGCGTAAAAGCTTCAAAACAATTGGGCGCATGAAATCCCATTTGTCTTCAAACTGAAGAGAACCTTTATTCTTAAAAAAAAAAAAAAAGGATAAAAGGTAGTTAAAAGGTAGTTTAATTTAAATGCAGTTAAATCAAGTGTCCTATAATTTTTATCTTTTAAGAGATAGCTAAAGAAATGCAGGGCTCAAATTTGAAAGAACCAGTTTTCCATAATAGAATCTCTATAAGCTTAATCTGTTATTAAGGAATCATAGGAAGACAAATATAAAAGAGGAAAATTAATTGTACAAAAGTGTGTAGTGAAGAATTTGGTCTTGCCAAAGAGAAGGTCTGGCCTTTCCTCTTCACTTTTGGTAAGTAATCTCTGGGCACTTGGAATGTTATATCCAGTAAGTGTACCTTTGCCTGGTGGCCTTGGATCACACTGGATAGACTAACAATGTGATTTAAGAAGGGGGCTGGCCGTGCCTGTATCATCTTGGGGTAGGGGCTGGCCAATCAGAAAGACTAACAATGTGACTTGGAGTGGGGAGCTTTCGATCACGCAATGTCAGTCAGCCTGGAGACTGAAATTATCCATGTGAGCAATTAATCAATCATGCCCATGTGAAAAGGGTCCATAAAAACTCCAGACAGTGAAGGTTGGATGAGGTCCCTGTTTAGTAGTTCTTGTGCATACTATCACACATGGATGCCAGGAGTGAAATGCATCCTGACTACACAGGGAGAGGACAAGAGAAGCTCTGTATTTGGAACCCTTCTAGACTCTGGCCTATATGAGTCTCTTCCTTTGGCTGACCTTACTCTGAATCTTTTCCCATAACAAATCATAACTATGAGTACAACAGTTTTCACTAAATTCTATGAAACTTTCTAATGAATTATCACACCTGAGAGTAGTTCTGGGAACCCCTCAAATTTGCAGTTGTTGTCAGAAGGGAGAGTGGTTTTAGGTGGAGACTGTACCCTCTAAATTTTGTAGTTGTCCTAAACTCCTCACAAAAAGTATATTTGAAATCCATATAAACACTGAAAACTGAGGGGGAAAATACATGGAAAGATAATTAGCCCAGCACAGTAGCATGTGCCTGTAGTCCCAGCGACTCAGGAGGCTGAGGCAGGAGGATCACTTGAGCCCAGGAATTCAAGGTTACACACACCGGTCAGCTACAATTGAGCCACTGCACTCCAACCTGGGCAAAAGAGCCTAGAGACCCTGTCTCAAACAAAAACAAAAACAAAGACAAAAACAACGTGGAAAAATAGCCATCTCATTTCATAAGCTAACAAAACCCTGACACCAAACTGCTGCAAACAGTACAAGAAATGGAAACTCTAGGCCAATCTTACTGGAGAATATAGATGCAAAAATCTAAATAAATATTAGCAAATCAAAATGGCATAGCCAAACAATGATACCTCATAATCATATAGCTTATCCCAGGAATGTGAAGGTGGTTCAACATTAGGGGGAAAAAATCATCAATTACACTACCAAAAACAAAGCGAGAGAGACACTCCATGTGTTAGTCATTAGTAGTATTCCTTTTCAAGTGAAGCATGGCCGTGTGACTTATTTGGGCCAATAAATTTCAACAAAAGTCATTAATTTTCTAATATATCAGCACTAATCACCCCCTAAAATTCATGATTGTTTTTACTATATAACTGTTTTTGAGGGTGTCTCTCACTTCCATCATAGGTTCTTAACCTAAGGTTCATGTAACTGCTTGCATAGATCTGCAAACTCCCTGAAATTATAATCCTGAAACAGTTTCCCAACATATGGTATGACAGCAACTTACACCAAAATCACCTGGGATGGTGATTACACATATAGATTCCTAAAACCTACCTCAGGCCTACTGGGTCAGAATCTCTTGGAGTTAGTTCACCATCTATATGCATATCAAATTCATGATAAAACTACATAAAAATGTTACAGGGGCTATGACCCAAAACTGATTAAGAACCATGGACTAACATCATACTCTTGTGAATGCTGCTTACATCAACACAGTTCATCCTAAAAGTTATTGTACTATCTTGCCCCAAGTGTCTGCTTCTATCACATGATATTCTCATTATAAGAACCCATGGGAGATATCCACTGAGAATTTAGTAACAGGATTAGCTATGCTTTTCTCCTGAACAGCTAGTTTGTTTTTACCTTATGGACTTAAATGAATCATGTAGGTAACTTTGCTCTCCTCTTAGTATTGGCTAATGAGAAATTCAGGGTCATATTTGAGATCCTGTGGCATACATACTTTGTGTACTAACCTTTCGCCTGGCTTTGCATTACTTTTTCTACTTTTATTATTTTCCTGTAACCCTCATTTATTCTTTTATTCATACTTTTCCTTCTGAGGAAAAGGTATGCAAATAAACAAATATGAAAGAACCATGGAAAGAACATGCAAGTCTTTTCTTAACTATGGTATGGAAAATCAGAATACAGAATACCCTCTTAACAAGGATACTTTCTAATTTCAACTAAGTCTATTTCCATAAGCACTTTGGCAATTTATAAAATCAAACATAGTGGCTGGGCATGGTGGCTCACGCCTGTAATCCTAGCACTCTGGGAAGCTGAGGTGGGTGGATCGTCTGAGCTCAGGAGTTCGAGACCAGCCTGAGCAAGAGCAAGACCCCATCTCTACTAAAAATAGAAAGAAATTATATGGACAACTAAAAATATATATAGAAAAAATTAGCCGGGCATGGTGGCACATGCCTGTAGTCCTAGCTACTCGGGAGGCTGAGGCAGGAGGATTGCTTGAGCCCAGGAGTTTGAGGTTGCTGTGAGCGAGGCTGACGCCACAAGCACTCTAGCCTGGGCAACAGAGTGAGACTCTGTCTCAAAAAAAAAAAAAAAAAATTAAACATAGTATTTTAAGTCCTGCAATTAAAAATCAAAAAGGTACAAAGAACTAGAGGAGCTAGGTACTTGAGATAAATACCGGTTAGGCTCCGAAATCTCCTAATAGATATAGCTAAACAACAGGAAACACATTTATGTTCTTCTGTGTGATGAAACATACAAGATTAACTACAGAAACACTTTCCCCTAATACTCAATTTAAACAGAAAGTTAAATAATTGAACATTTTCTATTAAACTTTTAAAATAGATTCCAAAAATGATGCTCAAGCAGTTCTTTGACCTATTCTCTATTAAATCAAAGAGCATATCACTAAATCATAATTAAGCAGCAGGACATCAAACGCACTATCTACAAAACAGAATGCCTTATTAATAAGCAAAAGAATCTTCAAATTATGAACTCTGATTTACGAATGTTTCCACTAACTGAAAGCTGCTTTATCTCTATTAACCTGCTACAAAGGCTATTCTTGAATTCATTATTACTCAGAATAGCAAGTAGGCTGGACTCACCAGTGGCTAACAGGTCTAGAATTATCTCATCCACTGGCTCTTCTTCACCAAGAAGACTTCAACATTTGCCATATCCCTGTCCCTTTATTCTTCATTCTGTACAGCACAACTAATCCAATCGGCCATTGGGAAGTCAATGGGGAGTTGCAATGGGGGAGGTATTTAGGAGAAAAGTATTCTAAAGCAGAGGAAGCAGCCAATGCAAAGATCATAAGGTAAGAGCATGCTTAATGTACTCAAGGTAGAGCAAAGTAAAGAAAGAGGAAAGAGCACATAAGGTCAGGGAAGTAACTAATCTTACTGGACCTTACTGAGTTGGATATTATAGGACCTTAAAGGCCATTATAAAGACTTTGGCTTCTGATGTGAGATAGCCATTAAAAGACTGAGCAAGAAGTGCCATGATCTGATTTACATTTTAAAATCTCCCTGATTACTATGATGAGAATACATTTCAAGGGTCAAGGATTAAAGCTGGGTGTAGGATTGGGAGGCACTGACGGTGACATGGACTGAGATGATAGCAATGTGAGTTGAACGTAGTGAGAAGTGGTTAGATTTTAGATGTTTTATAGATGGCGCTAACAGGATTTCCTGACAGTAAGCACCTGGGATATGAGAAAAAGGAGTAAAGCATGACTTTAAGGCCTTTGTCCAAGACATATGGCATTACATCATCAACTAGAATGGAAAAGACTGATTAGGCTTAAGAAGGAAAGCTCGTGAGATCAGTTTTCGATATATAACATTTGACATAACCCTTAGACATTCATGTGAAGATGCTAAATAGTTCAATACGCAAATCTAGAATTTAAAAGGTCTGGCAAAAAAATATCAATTTGGAAGTCATTAGAATACAGATGGGTTTTAAAACCTGTTACTGGATGAGATCACTGTGAGAGTGGATCTAAATAGAGAACAGGCCCCAGGCCTGAGTTCTTACACATCCAACATTAATTAAGAGATGGAGAAAAGAGGAAAAACTAGCAAAGGATGCTGGTGGAGGATAGATGTGGTACAACTCTGAGAAGTTCATTTTCTATTGCTTCAATTTCCCAGTGCTGTGGAAATAAAGACAATCCCAGAGAAGACTGGGGAGGAGATGCTGAAATTTTGAGAGAAAAAAATGTGAAACTGACATCTAGGAAAGTAGAGGAATAAATGACTGTGGAAGTGCAGCATGACTGGGCTCACTTGTAGCTTATGGTCATGAATTTAAAGTGAAAATAGCATGGTTGCATCTTTTTCTCCAGTGACATTCAGGTGCACAGGTGCTAGCACTGAAAGGTAGACAGATGTATTTAACCAGGGTTGTGGTTTTCCCAAACAACACAGGAGAGGGGCAAGGGAGTCAAAAGTGTATTGAAGGGAATAGATTATAATGATCAAAGAGAGAATTTATGCTCGGTAAAGGGGAGAAAATGGACATCAAAATGACGAGAGACAGAGATGTCTGTTTCCAATCATGATGGAATAACAAGAACCAGATTTCCCCTCCTGCCTAAACAACTACAAAGCTAAAAGGCAGTGCAGGACAATGCTTCCTGAGAAAAGAAAAACAAATAAGGTGAGCTCTACAAATGCCCAAACATACTGCCTATAGAGTGTTTCCAGGCCTCATCACAAGGAAAGGAACCCAAACAGAGCCTGGTATTTTTACAAAGTTTAAGAGACAGAGTTCAGGGCCGGATATAGTGGCTCACACCTATAATCCTAGCACTCTGGGAGGTAAAGGCAAAAGGACTGCTTGAGCTCAAGAGTTCGAGACCAGCCTGAGCAAGAGCAAGACCATGTCTTTACTAAAATAGAAAAATTAGCCAGGTGTGGTGGTGTGAGCCTGTAGTCCTAGCTACTCAGGAGGCTGAGGCAGGAGGATCGCTTGAGCCCAGGAGTTTGAGGTTGCAGTGAGCTATGATAACACCACTGCACTCTACCTGGGGCGACAGAGCAAGACTCTGTCTTAAATAAATAAATAAATAAACAAACAGACAGACAGAGCTTGGAGTCACTGAGGTGAAGAGATTTTGTGGTGCAGAGAAAAAAGGGTGCCCTGGAGACCTGTAAAAGGGGTCCCCCCAAGCCTTTAGCTGAGTACTGACCTTTACCTGTATGTGAGAAAACTATATGAGACTAGGGAAAGAACCATTAGAAGGCAGCAGGCAGAACAATCAGCAGAGCACACACAGGACACAGGGTTAGAAATAGTTTGCGTTGCTACCGGCCAGAGTGGAAACATCCCTTAAAGTACCAGGCACTGGGCAGAGTCCCGAGAAAGCTATCACATCTACAATGGAACCAAAGTACCCCCAACTCTAAATGTTATTCTGGATGCACTCTAATAAAACTTAAAGGTAAACTTCAAAAGTATCAAACTGACTTTAAGTCACCTAACTGCATCACACCTAAACCCTAAAATATTTAAAGAATATTTTAAAAATCAAGCCCACAAAACATAAAACTCACAACATCTAACATCTAATGAAAAACTACCAAGCACTCAAAGGCAAAGAAACATCAAAATACAACCCATTGTCAAGAGAAAAAAACATCAAAAGAAACTGACCCCAAAATGACACAGGTGATATATTTAGTACAAGGTCATTAAATCAGTTATTATACATGAATACACTCCACATGATCAAAAAGGTAGAGGAAGGCATGAATATCATAGAAACCAAAGATTTAAAAAGTCAGTGAGCTGTGGAACATCAAATGACCTAACCTGCATATAACTGAGTCTCACGGTGAGGGTACAGAGAATATTTGAAGGAAAAAAGGCAAAAATGTTTCCTAATTTGATGAACACTTCCTAATTTGATGAAGACATTAAACAGTAAGGTGGCAGAATCAGTGAATCGAAGAAGGACCTAGTACTAGAAAGTGGATTATAGGAATAAAAGCACTAGAAGGAGTGAGAAAGACAGGAGGGGGTGATCAGAGTAGGGTGCTTAAAACTGAGATTGTGGAAGGGTGGAATTCAGCAAAATTTTCTCTCATTATATATATATATATTTTTTTGGAGACAGTCTCGCTCTCCAGGTGTGAGCCACTGTGCCTGGCCAATATTTTTATTGTTTTGTTTAATCATCCCATTGCAAGATTTTCTATTATTTTTTTCATTGCAAATATATGGCAGTTGGCTAATTTGAGGTTATACAGGCCAATAAATTTTGTAGATGTGATACCTGTTGTACAAAAGAGTACTTTCTTTTGATTTTCTTTTCAAATAGTTTCCCTTATGTTTTCATGAATATCTGAAAATAAATTTTAGTTCAGCATTTGTATCTTCTATTATTTAACTTGACTATAATCTTTAGTATTGATTTGTAAAAATCACTCCATCATTTTAATCATTTTGCTTTGTAATATCTGATTGCTAGTTAATTATGTTAGGTGCTGTATTGTTCTAAATACTTTACAAGTATGAATTCATTTAATCTTTATCACCTATGCATTAGGTGATAATATTATTCCCATTTTATAAATGAAAAAAACTATACACTGTAAAATCTGAGATTAAGTTAGATTATTTGCCTAAAGTTAGAGGCATTAAGTGGCAGAGCAGGAAATCAAATCTGAGCAGTTTAGCTCTGTTAGGGCCACATTCTTAAGTAACTCTCTGGTTCTTTCCTAGATGAAGAATGAAGGGACTTCTAATCTATGGGCCAGATCCAGTTCTTGGCTTAATTTCATCAGGCTTGTTAAATGTAAAAATCTATGATTATAAAAATTTAGTAGCAATTATCTAGAAACCATAAGGTGGAAATATCACTACATGAAAGACATTACTTTTTAAACATGGTGCGGGAGAAGGAGGAGGAAAAGGAAGAGGAAGACACTACTTTCCAAAAAGTTAACTATCTTTTTCCACTGAAATGAAAAATGTCATACTAAAGTCCTTTTAAACTTTTAGGTTCCTTTTATAGAGGAAAAAAAAATTTTAAACAAATTCGGACAATGTTTAAATTTTTTGAAACCCAAACAACTAAATTTAAGGAAAAAAACAAAAATAATAATACTAGTGAAAGAGTTTAAACTTATTTTGAGCTGCTTCCTTGTCGAATGTTCATTTATTCATTCAGCAAACATTTGAGAGCCTACTATACACTGGACTGGGTCACATTAATGAAAGAGCCTTAAAGAACTCACATTCTGGTATAGTGTTTCGTAAACTGTGGTCCATGGACAAGAATCCCAGGAGAAATTCTTAAGAAAGACTCAAACTATAAAAATAATTTTTTATGTTTTTCTTTTGAAAAATCCAATAAAACATAAATACAAGTAGAAATCTGGACTGCTTCTATGACCTGATAACCAAGCACTAAGCATAAAGGGAAAAAATTAATAAACTGACTATATTAAAATTAAGAACTTTAATCCATTAAAAGATACCATTAAGGGAGCTAAAAGGCAAACCACAGAGTCAGAGAAGATATTTCTAATACGTATATGCAAGAAAGGCTCTTACCAGAATACGAAAAGCACTCTAAAAAATCAATAAGAAAAGCAAGGCTGGACGCGGTGGCTCACGCCTGTAATCCTACCTAACACTCTGGGAGGCCGAGGTGGGAGGATCGTTTGAGGTCAGGAGTTCGAGATCAGCCTGAGCAAGAGCGAGACCCCGTCTCTACTAAAAAATAGAAAGAAATTAACTGGACAACTAAAAATATGTAGAAAAAATTAGCCGGGCATGGTGGTGCATGCCTGTAGTCCCAGCTACTTGAGAGGCTGAGGCAGAAGGATTGCTTGAGCCCAGGAGTTTGAGGTTGCTCTGAGCTAGACTGATGCCATGGCACTCTAGCCAGGGCAAAAAAGCGAGACTCTGTCTCAAAAAAAAAAAGAAAAGAAAAATAAAAACAAAACAAGTCAATTTCAAAACTTGCAAAAGATTTGAAGAGACCCTTCATAAAGATGATATCTACATGGCCAATAACCATATGAAAAGGTACCCATCATCATTAATCATAAGGGAAAGACATATTAAAACCACAATGAAATATCACTACCCACCACCAAAAAGGCTAAAACAGAAAAGAATGGCAATATCAAGTTGTTAGAGAGAATGTGCCAAACTCTCATCCCACTGGTGAGAGTATAAACTGGTATGACTATTTTAGAAAACTATTTAGCAGTATCTATGAAAGCTATACATATCCATATTACATGACCCAGAAATTTCACTCCTAGGTATACTTCCAACTGAACTGCATACATGTGTCTGCCAAAAGATATATATAAGAAAGTTCATAGTAGCTTTATTCTCAATAGTAAAAAACTACCAACAGCCCAAATGTCCATCAACAGAATGAATAAATGCTGGAATATTTATAACAGAATACTATATATAATAGCAATAAAAAATCAGTATGTAACAACATAAGTGAATCTCACAGACATGATAATGAACAAAGAGGTCAGACACAAGAGTACAGACTATGGTCATGAATAGGCAAAACCTACCTAAAATGATTAGAAGTTAGAATAGCTATTTCCTTGAGGAGGGGTTATAAGTTAGAGACTGGGACAGGATAAGAGAGAGGGGGCTTTATGGGTACTGTTAATATTCTATTTTTAGATCTCAATGCTGATTATTACAGGTATTTTACTTTATCAAAAATGCATCCAACTGTACATTGTGTGCATTTCTGTACACAGGCCATATCTTTTAAAGTTTACTTTTAAAACTGTCATGCTAATGTTCATTTAAGTCTTGAGTTTTTAGTGTTGTATTTAATTGGTAAATCTTTTTCTTTAATTGTAAAAGAATTCTAAGCTTAAGAAATTTATAGCTAATTTTACATCTATACGTACTAGGAATGTTATAATAGCTTCCTTCCTTTCTCCCCTCCATCCCTCCTTTCTGAATAATTTAGTCCAAAAGCTCAGTTCTCGCTGTCAGAGAAGGAAGTTACATATATGGAAAAGGAGAAGAATAGAAAAACCCTGTGGTGTTGGACTGGAATTGAAAGATGGGAGTAAACTCATGGTTTTTTATAACAGATATAAAAATAAGTATAGGGGTGTGTGGGTGTGTGTGT
Organism: Lemur catta; assembly: GCF_020740605.2. Lineage (NCBI taxonomy): Eukaryota > Metazoa > Chordata > Mammalia > Primates > Lemuridae > Lemur > Lemur catta. The sequence goes on from NC_059134.1 coordinate 30,643,486, forward strand.
CTATGTCTTGCTTAGCTAAGTTCACTGAGAGGGCATGGAAGGAGCAATACCCCAGTAGCAATCAGTAGTCCTAGGATCCAGATCTTGGTTTCATAATGCTATACTCCACAAAAAGGGGTTCTGAGAGAAAATGATAATTCCAATGTTGGGACAGATGATCCTGGAACATCTTTTTTGTGCCAGAAAGAAAGAAAAATATTTGATCCAAGGAAAGTAAATGATAGTAACATATTTTAGCACATGAAATAAAATAGTTCTTTGGATGGTGGGGGGAGGGGGACAGGGTTAGCCAACGGCTATTGACATGATTAACTTCTAGAAAAGTCATCTATAAATTCACGGAATGAAAAACTGAAAGAGAGTCAAGAAGTTTATATGAGCAACAGTTTATATGAGCAATGAATGATGAAACCCTAAACTAAAGCATTAAACAGAAAGGAAGGTGTAAATGTAAAATATTCAAGAAGTAAACTTTATAAGAATAGAATTATGACTTAGCCACTTACCAGCTGTGTGACCTTGAACAAGTAACATAAAGTCTCTGTGCTTCCATTGCATCTATGTAAAAAATGGGTTTAATAAAATGCCTATTTGAAAGGACTGTTGGAAGGACTTAATAATATATGTAAAACATTTACAAAGTGGCTGGCATAAATATACACTCTATGTGCTGGTTATTATTATAACATTAGTACTTTTACTATAATTATACTACTTTTCTTCCACCTCCCATCATTATTCCTCAATATAATTCAAAATACTAAACATTACTAAACGCTAAAATATATGTCAAAAGTCCAAAAGTCTTCTTTAAAAAATTATACACAACACTGGCTGGGTGCAATGGCTCACGCCCATAATCCTAGCACTTTGGGAGGCTGAGGCAGGTGGATCACTTAAGGTCAGGACTTCAAGACCAGCCTGTGAACGTAACGACACCCCGTCTCTACAAAAAATAAAATTAAAAAATTAGGCCAGCATGGTGGCACACGCCTATAGTCCCAGCCACTAGGGAGGCTGAGGCAGGAGGACTGCTTGAGTTCAGCAGATGGAAGTGGCACTGAGCTATGATCAGGCCACTGCACTCCAGCCTGGGTGACAGAGAGAGACCCGGTTGCTAAAAAAAAAAAAAAAAATTTTTTTTTAAATTGTACAATACATCCCAACTGGCCTCATCACCTCTCCTAAACCATTCTACTCCAATGCATTCCTCCCCTGGCATTTCTTCTCTGACCAGTGATTCTACTAGTCATTCACTCAAGTCAAAAATCTGAGAGCTCTGTTATATTATCCAATAGGCAGAAGCAGCACATGTAGGAGCCCCTTCTCTGCTCCCCTCAGGAAAAGTGAGAAAAAAATGTTGTGTGTGGAGTTATATTGAATTTTTTTTTCTTTTTTGAGACAGGGTCTGGCTCTGTGGCCCAGGCTGGAGGGCAGTGATATGAACTGCACTGCTGGACTGCAGCCTTGAACTCCTGGGCTCAAATGATCCTCTCACCTCATCCTCCCAAGTAGCTGGGACTACAGGCACCCACCACAGTGCAGGGCCTGTTCTGTACAATTTAAGCAAATGCTGAAGTTATAATTTCACTTCCTTTTTTCTGTGTTCTCTTTTCCTCTTTATTTTAAATAAAAGATTATATGTTGCTAAGTTGTATTTTACTTACTATCTCCCCCCAAGGACTGAGGAAAAAAATAAATCAGTGTCAAGTTTCTCACAAATAATTAGGAGAGACAGGATGAAAATAGTATTTTAAAAAAAGGATAAAAGAAAAACAAGTAAACAAGGGTTTAGATCCCTCTCTCTGCTCTAATCAGTATAAAGAAATCAGAATCCCTTAATATATAACATGTTGGTTGCCCAGATCCAAATAAAATACATTTATTCAGCTTTATCTAAAAAGTATTTCCTAATATGAAAGAATCAGTTCTAAAACCAATAGCCAATAAAGTCCCAGCATCTCTTATCTGTAGCGTTGGTGGTTGTTTCAAAGAAAAACAAACAAACAAACATACCCTAGGAAGACAGTGGATTAAAGAAGAATAATTTTTTTAAATGTGTTTGGGGTGGGGGCAGGGGTTATTGGATAGAAATGAAAGATGCTATACAGATCGTTCTAAAATATCACTTAAAAAAAATCTGCACATCTCCCATTGAAATTCAAGAGTGCTTTTTGAAGCAATGAATCCATCTACAACAATCCCATTTTATTTAATCCTGAATAAAAGAATAGATATGTAATTGTGTACAAATATAACATCTGGTTCCCTGTTAAAAAATAAGAATGCTGGCCGGGCGGCTCATGCCTATAATTCTAGCACTCTGGGAGGCCAAGGCGGGAGGATCGCTCAAGGTCAGGAGTTTGAGACCAGCCTGAGCAAAAGCGAGACCCCGTCTCTACTAAAAACTAGAAAGAAATTATCTGAACCAAAAAAAATATATAAAAAATTAGCTGGGCATGGCGGTGCATGCCTGTAGTCCCAGCTACTCGGCAGGCTGAGGCAGAAGGATTGCTTGAGCCCAGGAGTTTGAGGTTGCTGTGAGCTAGGCTGACGCCACGGCACTCTAGCCCAGGCAAAAAGAGCGAGACTCTGTCTGCAATAAATAAATAAATAAGAATGCTTAACCAAATGAAAGTAAACAAAAACTGAAAAATCTACTGGCTTGCAAAATGATTCACAGTAATAATCACTTTTAAATGATTCACTTAATTTTCAACAAAATACAAATACTGACCTATTGTTTTGCCTTGACAACATCCATAAATCCCTATGTATTAATAATATATGGGACAAAACATACCTCCATCAATTTTTAGGAGCAACATTACAGCAATATTTTAATGATGTCAAATGTTGCATTTAAAAGAAAACAAAGGGCCAGGCACAGTAGCTCACACCTGTAATCCCTAGCACGCTGGGAGGCCAAGGCGGGAGGCAGGAGGATGGCTTGTGCTCATGAGTTTGAGACCAACCTGAGCAAGAGGCTGGTCTCTACTAAAAACAGAAAAATTAGCTGGGCGTGGTGGCACATGCCTGTAGTCCCAGCCACTCAGGAGGCTGAGGCAAGAGGATTGCTTGAGCCCAAGAGTGTGAGGTTGCAGTGAGCTATGCCAGGGAGACAGAGTGAGACTGTGTCTCAAAAATAAGTAAAGTAAATAAATAAAAGAAAACAAATAATACAGTTATCATAGCTGTACATCTTTTTGCTACATCTTCTTCACAATGACAAAAGTGCAGAAGAAGTTAGGATGAAAAGACAAGTTGAAGGAGAGGCAAGAAATAATAGCATCTATATAATTAATGGCAATTATTTTTTATTGCCTGTACTCTTTCATGCCCTTAACATTCTGAACATCACATAAGGAGTCTAGTTGTTTTAAGATTTATATTTGATCCCTCCTCAAAGTTCCCAATATATTGATTATGGATCACAGTCATACATCACTTAATGGCATTCTGAGAATGTGTTGTTAGGTGATTTCATCATTGTGTCACCATCATAGAGTGCCCTGACACAAACCTAGATGGTATAGCCCTGAGGTCCCCAACCCCCCGTCTACAGACCAGTAGTGGTATGCGGCCTGTTAGGGACCAGGCTGCAGAGCTTCTGCTGAACGCCCCCCTACCACCCTGGAAAAATTGTCTCCCATAAAACTTAGTCGGGGGCGGGGGGGGGGGGTGCATACAGCAGCAAACAAAGCTCATCCATATTTACAGCTGTTCCCCTCCCCAGCCCTCCCATCACAGCCTGAGTTCCTTCCCCCGCCACTGCCATACGTGGAAAAATTGTCTTCAGGAAAGTCTCTGGTGCCAAAAAGGTTGGGTACCACTGCTTTATGTCTCTTTGTGCCCTTGTGTACCCCTCATTCAGCTCCCACATATTAATGAGAACATGTCCTGTTTGTTTTTCCATTCCTGAGATACTTCACTTAGGATAATGGTCTTCAATTCCATCTCAGTTGCTGCAAAAGACATTATTTCATGCCTTTTTTATGGCTAAATAGTACTCCATGGCGTGTATATATATGTGTGTGTGTGTGTACACCACACTGAAAATTTTATATTTTGATAGCTCCTTTAAATCTGCGGTCCCCAACCCATAAGCCGTGGACCGCTACAGGTCTGTGGCCTGTTAGAAACCGGGCAGTGCATCACCACCTGAGCTCCGCCTCCACACCCCACCACAGAAAAACTGTCTTCCATGAAAGTTAGGAACCAGGCTGCAGGAGCTAAGAGGCGGGCAGGCCAGGAAAGCTTCATCTGTACTTAGCTGCGCCTCCCACCCCGCACCCACCCCCATAGAAAAATTATCTTCCATTTAACAGGTCACTGGTGCCAAAACGTTGGGGACCACCAGTGTAGCCTACCACACACCTAGGCTATATGGTATAGCCTATTGCTCCTAGGCTACAAATCTGTATAGCATGTTACTGTACTGAATACCATAAGCAACTGGAACACAATGGTAAGTATCTTTATGTAATATCTAAACATAGAAAAGTCACGGTGAAAATATGGTATAAAAGATTAAAAAAAAAAAGGTACACCTATAGAGGGTACTTATCACGACTGGAGCTTGTGGGACTGGATGACTCAGTGCATGTGTAATGAGTGAAGATGGGAAGACCTGGGATGTTAATGTATACTACTACAGAATTTGCAAACACTTAGGCTACACTAAACTATAAAAAAATTTTTTTTTCTCCCTTCAATAATAAATTAACTTTAGCTTACTGTAACTTTTTTCTTTTTCAAAAGTTTTTGACTCTTTTGCAATAACACTTAGCTTAAAACACACCTTATACAGCTGTACAAAAATATTTTCTTTATATCCTTACTCCATAGTCCTTTTTTTCTATTTTTAAATTTTTTTTAAACTTTCATGTTAAAAACTAAGACACAAACATACACATTTGCCTAAGTCTACACAGGGTCAGGATCATCAACATCACTGTCTTCCACATCTTGTCCCACTCAAAGGTCTTCAGGGGCAAGTGGCTGTCATGTCCTACGATAATGCCTCCTTCTAGAATACCTCCTGAAGGACCTGCTTGAGGCTATTTTACAGTTAACCTGGAGGACACTCTAAAGATTTAAAAGTATAGTAAATACACTGCTGCTATACTTTGGATATTTGTCCCCCAAACCCCATATCAAAATTTGACCCCAATGCTGGAATTGGGACCTAATGGGAGGTGTTTGGGTCATGGGAGTGGATCCTTCATGAATAGATTAATGCCCTCCCTGCGGGGAGGTGAGTGAGTTCTAACTCTATTTGTTCCCATGAGAACTGGTTGTTAAAAATAGCCTAGCTCCTGTCCCTGCACTCTTGCCTCCTCTCCTGTCATGTGATCTCTGCACACACTGGCTCCTCCCCCTCCCCATCTGCCATGAATGGAAGCACCCTGAGGACCTCACCAGAAGCCAAGCACATGCTTATAGAGCCTGCAGAACCATGAGCCAAATAACTCTTTTTTACTATATAAATTATCCACTCTCAGGTATTCCTTCCTAGCAAACAGACTAAGATATACATAAACCATTAACATAGTCATTTATTATTATTAAGGATTAGGTACTGTACATAATCATATGTGCTAGAGTGTTATAAGACTCACAGCACAGTAGGTTTATTTACACCAGCATCACCACAAATATGAGTGATGCTTTGCACTATTACATTACCAAGGCTATGACAGATGTGTCCAGACAATAGGAATATTTCAGCCAAAATATGTGGTCCATCATTGAACAAAATGTCATTATGCAATGAATGATTGTACATCAATGATGCCATTATAATAATTTTATAAAAGGAACCCAATTGGCATATTGTAGAGCTTTCATTTAATTATAAGATTAGCTATTTGAATGTGTGGGTTCCCTTATTGTTTATGAGCCACCAGTGCTCCCAGTTATGTGATTTTAAAATATTTGCCAATCCCCACTAACCAAAAGAACCACAAAACTACAGTACAACTGTCCCTTGGTATCTGTGGGAGGCTGGTTCCAGGACTCCCCTGCAGATACCAAAATCCATGGATGCTCAAGTCCCTAATACAAAATGGTGTAGAATCTGCATATAACCTGAGCACATCCTTCCATACACTTTAAATCATCTCTAGATTACTTATAATACTTAATACAATGTAAATGCTATGTCAATAGATGTTATACTATATTGTTTAGGGAATGATAACAAAAAAAGGTCTGTACACTTTCAGTATAAATGCCAATTTTTTCTTCCCAAATATTTTCAATCCTCGGTTGGTTGAATCCACAGGTGTAGAACCCATAGATATGGAGCGCCAACTGCATATATTTGAATACTGGCAATTCTCACTATGTTCCAGCCACACTAACCTTTCAAAGGTGTTCCTCAAGTATGCCAAGCTCATCATTGCCTCAGAATACAGATCATTCAGATCTCAGCTCCAATGTCACCTCAGAGAAGTATTCCTAAACCAACCTAAGAAAAATGCCCTTCCTTCATTCCTCTCTGTACATTCAGAGCTAAGGTCTTGAGCTGGTAAAAGAGGCACTTTGATTGGCAATGAGGCTGAAATTTTAATTCAGACTAAACAGGATTTTTTTTTTTAAAGACCACAAAACTATGGGATCTAGCTGAAATGTCAACATGTTAACAGGGAAGGAAAATTCAACACAACATAGTCGAAAGCAGTATTTGGGGGAAAAATTATTTTCTGTTGTGAATAAATAAGTAAACTAGTGCCTCCACCTTCCAAACACTTTTGATTATATTGTTTTCATCAGCAGTGTATTATTTACTCCTTTAGTGTATTTACTCATGAGAATATAAACTTTAAACTCTAAGGACCTTGTCTGTCATATTCACTACTGTATCACTAACACTTAGAATAGTACCCAGCACAGAATAGAGGCTCAGATTTTTTATGGAACAAACAAACTCCAGTTATGCAGACCAATTACCCTTTGATATACTTGTACATACTCCATGGATTTGACCTATGTTTTAACAGGAACTGTACCTTGCTTTGTTTACAGTATATCAGGTACCTATTTCTTCAACCTACTTTACCAAGACAGGAGCCAAATGGCTTTTAGTGACAAAACTTGTTTCACCAGGACTCTCGGCAGGCACGGTGGCTCACACCTGTAATCTTAGCACTCTGGGAGGCAAAGGTAGGAGAGGATTGTTTGAGCCCAGGAGTTCAAGACCAGCCTGAGCAACAGACGGAGAGGGAGAGGGAGAGGGAGAGGGAGAGGGAGAGGGGAAAGGAGAGGAGAGGAGAGGAGAGGAGAGGAGAGGAGAGGAGAGGAGAGGAGAGGAGAGGAGAGGAGAGGAGAGGAGAGGAGAGGAGAAAGGAAAGGAGAAAGGAAAGGAGAAAGGAAAGGAAAGGAAAATTAGCTGCATGTGGTGGCACCTACCTATAGTCCCAGTTACTTGGGAGGCTGAGGCAGGAGGATTGCCTGAGCCCAGGAGTTCAAGACTGCAGTGAGCTATAATGACGCCACTGCACTCTAGCATGGACAACAGAGCAAGACTCTGTCTCAAAACAAAAAAAAAAGGAACAGAAGAGAAAAGAAAAGAAAAACTAGACAGATGCCTAGTGTCCTCCTAATATCTTCCAGTAGTCTAGAATTCCCCTCCTCTAATCGACTGAAAAAGGATTGACCTCTCAAAGTTTATACTAAACTGTCACTTCCTTTTAGCAGCTTTCATTAACATACATCACCTCCAGATTATGGTAACTGCATTTTTTTTTTCTTGAGACAGGGTCTCGCATTGTCACCCTGACTAGAGTGCAGTGGCATCATGACAGCTCACTGCAACCTCAAACTCCTGGGCTCAAGGGATCCTCCTGTCTCAGCCTCCTGAGTAGCTGGGATTACAGGCACGTGCCACCATGCTCAGCTAATTTTTCTATTTTTAGAGACAAGGTCTTGCTCTTGCCCAGGCTGGTCTCGAACACTCTTGACCTCAAGCAATCCTCCCACTTCAGCCTCCCAAAGTGCTAGGATTACAGGCGTGAGCCACCATGCCCGGCCAATAATTACACACACATTTGTTTTCATAGGACATGAAAGATTCTCCCATTTATATTTATCACACAGTTTTGCAGCTACTTACTCTACTATTCCCACTCCCATTTCTACCCATGACCAACACAGATAGCCCTGGATTTATTTTCTTCCTGGTTGTGTCAAGGAGACTGACGGAATAAGACACTGGAGGAACGGAAGGTGGCCCTAAGGCTCAAGTCCTCATGCCCTTTTCAAAAGGGTGATTTCTGTCAAACCAATGAAAAATTGAGAACTGGGTTATTAATGAGGCTCATTTACATTTCATTAGACATATTAAAAAGAATTATCCAGTTATGTATCTTAACTACGTTCACTGACAACATTCAAATCTTGGTATTACATCCACATTCCTTGCCAAGCATGTTCCTGACTCAGTGCTTTTGCACTGGCTTCTTCTAAATATGTACACCACTTGTTCCCTTGGGTATTGCTTCAACTATCATCTCCTCAGAGGCCTTTCCTGACCCCATGTTTTTCTTTGTAGTGTTTATCACAACATGACTTATAGTACATATTTATTTGCTTATAAGTTTACCGGCTCTCTTCTTCACAAAATATAAGTTATACAAGGAGAGAAGTTTGTCTGCCTAGTTCACCATTATTTAGTTAGAATCAGAAAATACTAAACTCTTGTTTAATGAATAAACTTATTCTCCACAGACTTAATGACTCTTGTTATGGTTTCAATGCATATGATGTCATTAGCACAAACGCTCCTCATCCATGGCCATCTCTCAAGTCAGTTTTTTTTTTTATTTTGACGGTGTCTCACTCTTGCTCAGGCTGGTCTTGAACTCCTGACCTCAAGCGATCCTCCTGCCTCAGCCTCCCAGAGTGCTTACGATAACAGGCCTGAGCCAACGTGCCCAGCCTCTCAAGTCAGATTTTGAATACACGTAAAGTAGAAGTAATAATTTTATGTGTAAGAGCCAAAAATAGATTGAGAAGTTCACAATATCACTGCTCACATATTTTTCAAATATTTCCCATTATCTGTGGAACTTTATTTCAAACTCCCTTGCTTAGCATGGAAGGTCCTTCACAATCTGACCTTGACTTTCCTTTTACTCTTATTTCCTACCGTTTCCCTGTACTCTGGGCTTCCACACTGCAACAATTCCAAGGAACACCATTCATACAGAATGTAACATAGCATGCAGTCCTGCTTACACTGCAGTCAAACTGATCTAGTCTCCATTCATACCAAATTTTCTCCTAATTACCACCTACAAAAAGTCTATCCATTATTCAAAATCTAGCTCCAATGCTTTCTCCATAAAACTTTCCTTGATCATCCTATAAGATATTATTTCCTCAGTCTGTGGGGACCATACAGCAGCTAGTAACACACCTGAATTTCTGCCTTATAATAAATCATTAGTACTTTTTAATCTCCTTTAGCATATGATAAATTCCCAAAGAGCATGGACATGTTTTAGGTATCTTTGTATTCTTCATGGTGTCTTGCATATAGGTGTCCAATAAAATTTTAATAATGAATAAATTCTACAGACACTTTGAATCACTGCTTTATATTTCTTTATATATAGTCTTTACTGCTTTATATATACTTTCTTTCCTCTCAAAGGATAAGTTTCCACTGAGAAAAGTAGTGTGCTTCATATTTCAGTTTAAAGTTTGGATTCTCTTATGGGTTGCTTACATATCACTACCTTCTTCTGCCTTCCTCTCGCTAGATCTAATTAGAAGGAGTGAGAGAGTTATAGCTAATGGTTAGGGAGAAGACGACCTCTGGCACGCGTCTGAGCCAACAAGTAACCAGCCAGGTGGGTGGGTATGTGAGTGTGAGAGTGAGTGAGTGAGAGAGAGAGAACACTAGTTATTAGTGAGAAGACCCAGCTGGAAAGATCTCAAAGAATTTGAACCATCAAAGGTATCTGAACAGGAAAGTGATATGGTGAGAACTGTTTTGGTCTAGAGCTCCAGACCAGAGCTAAGAGACAAAAATAGTGAAATCATGGGAGTTAACACTGTCCCAGGAAAAAAAGTATAAAGATAGAAAAGGGCTGAAAATTAAATCCTGAGAAATAATTACCCTGGGGGAAAGGAAGGGAAGTCAACGAAAAACAAGTGATTTGAGAGATAGTAGGCCAAAGAGAGAATAATGTAATAAAAACCAAAAAAGCAGCAGAGGAAGTGAGCAACAATACCAGAAAAGAGGATTAAAGTTATCAGAGAAGAATCTCATTTAGCAATCAGGAGGCTGCTAGCACTCTTGAGACTGACAGCTTCAATATAATTGGGTGGAGGGGGGGGTGGAGGGTGAGCCATACCACAGTAAGTTAAGAAAAATGGTAGAAAATTATAAAGGCAGCAAGTGGGGGCTGCTTTTCCAAGAACTGTGACAGTGAATGAAGAAAGAAAAGGGCAAAAGTTTGAGGCAGAAGCAGAGTACCTGTTAAGCTTATATGAGAAGACACATGAACTTTTTTATAGGCATAGAAGTGAGAAAAAAGGAAACTGAAAAAAAAAAATAAGAAGGGAAATGCCACCAAATCCTGGGGGAAAGATGAGGACTGAAAAAGAACAGGTGAAAGGAGGCAATTTAGGAAGCAGCATGGAAAAGAGGAGAATGTAGGAGAAATGAGAAAAATTTGTGGTACTGATCAAGGAAGTTAAGGGCATTTCAAATAGCTGAGTAAAGTAATGTGCTAAGAATTAAGAGAGGTAAGGCTCAGGAAAAAAAAAAAACAGTTTGAACAATTGCCATTTGGAGTAGGATAAATCTGTAATGAAGAAAATAAGCACTGAGGGCCCAGATGATAACTGCAAAAGAAAAGGAACAAGTAGAATTATATGTTAGAATCTAAAACAGAAGATGAGGGCCGGGCGCGGTGGCTCACGCCTGTAATCCTAGCTCTGGGAGGCCGAGGCGGGTGGATCGCTCGAGGTCAGGAGTTCGAGACCAGCCTGAGCAAGAGTGAGACCCCGTCTCTACTCAAAATAGAAAGAAATTATCTGGCCAACTAAAAATATATATACAAAAAAATTAGCCGGGCATGGTGGCTCATGCCTGTAGTCCCAGCTACTCGGGAGGCTGAGGCAGTAGGATCGCTTGAGCCCAGGAGTTTGAGGTTGCTGTGAGCTAGGCTGACGCCACGGCACTCACTCTAGCCCGGGCAACAAAGTGAGACTCTGTCTCAAAAAAAAAAAAATAAAATAAAAAAAAATAAAACAGAAGATGAAATTCTAATATCAGCTGGGTGCAGTGGCTCATGCCTGTAACTCCTAGCACTTTGGAAGGCCAAGGCAGGAGGATCACTTGAGGCCAGGAGTCCAGACCAGCTGGGGCAAGAGTGAGACCCTGTCTCTACAAAAAATTTAAAAATTAGCTGGGCATGGTGACACACGCCTGTAGTCCGAGCTACTCAGGAGGCTGAGGCAGGAGGATCACTGGAGCCCAAGGAGTTTGAGGTTGCAGTGACGTAGGATGCTGCTATTGCATTCCAGCCTGGATGACAGATTGAGACCCTCCCCTCCCCACCCCAACCAACCAAATTCCAATATAATAAAAAAGTTGGTGGTTTTTATTGCATTGGCTTCTGACTTACAAGGTTCACATCAAGAAAATTTTGAATCTTTCAAAACATTAGCTATCCCTCTGAACTCTATCATTCACAGGTTCAATAAACTTTATCCAAATTACTGGTAAACAAGGTAAGGACATATACTTTTCAGCAGGACACTAAAGGCCTCCCTTTAGGGTTGATGCTGATTTAGCATTCATCATTCTTCAGGTACAGTTGTTTAACTGATAATGAATCAAATTAACTGTATTCTCATCTAGCCCACCTTTCACCATTCTAACCACAGGACGTGATAATTTTGTCAAATACGTTCTGGTGAAATATAATTGCACAGGCCGGGCGCGGTGGCTCACGCCTGTAATCCTAGCTCTGGGAGGCCGAGGCGGGTGGATCGCTCGAGGTCAGGAGTTCGAGACCAGCCTGAGCAAGAGTGAGACCCCGTCTCTACTCAAAATAGAAAGAAATTATCTGGCCAACTAAAAAATATATATACAAAAAAATTAGCCGGGCATGGTGGCTCATGCCTGTAGTCCCAGCTACTAGGGAGGCTGAGGCAGTAGGATCGCTTAAGCCCAGGAGTTTGAGGTTGCTGTGAGCTAGGCTGATGCCACGGCACTCACTCTAGCCCGGGCAACAAAGTGACACTCTGTCTCAAAAAAAAAAAAAAAAAGAAATATAATTGCACAATGTCCAAGATATTTCCCTAATGAACCAGTCTATTAATCCTGTCAAAAAAGGAAATGAGGCTAATTTGGCCACTCCTCAGTCAGCCCTGTCTCTGTTCAAGGTACCACCAGCCTTGAATTTAAATAATCCTACAAAGTACATTATAGATCTCCCCTGCAAGGGTTTCACTACATTTCTCCCAGAAGGCAAACTTCAATCTTCCCACTCTATGATTAGCTACTTTTTAACGTATGAATACAGTCGTCCCCCCTTATCCTTAGTCTCGTTTTCTGCAGTTCAGTTACCTGCAATCAGTCACCATCCAAAAACATTACATGGAAAATTCCAGAAATAAACAATTCAAAAGTCTTAAACTGCAGCCATTCCAAGTAGTGTGATAAAATCTGCTGTCCTCCTCAGTCCAGCCTATCCATACTATACATATTACCTGCCCATTAGTCACTTAGTAGCCCTCTCTGTTTTCAGATCAGAAAAAAAATAGTGTATGTAGCGTTTGGTACTATCTGTGGTTTAATGTATCCACAAGAGTCTTGAAACATATTCTCCCCCACCCACAATAGGGGAGTCTACTATATATGGCAATTACCCATTGCCTCCAATGAGAGGGAAAAAAAGGTTTTTCTAGCCAACTTGAATACATAAAATTTTGGTGATACATAGAAAAAAGAATCAAATGTTTATTTATAATGCCCACTATATTAGTTATATATATTTAAAATCACATACTATATGAAATAATATTTAGAAATTCTGCTTTTTCCTATAGTCAACATTTCATAAAACAATTATATTGAAAATTTTCCAGGGTATCTTTGGCATCTGTCTTCATGTTCACTAGAGTGACTGAGTCACTTACCAGTTTTTTTAAGGCATTATCACCTTCCTTTTATTTATAAAAGTTGTTTCAGTTAGAGTACTTTTTTAATTCTTGTAATCTCTTAACCCAAACCCTACATGCCCATTTTTAAGATATTCAGGCAGTTTTTTCATTCTATAGGTATGTGCTATATGTAGATGCAGACTCATAATCTCTACAAAGTACTTAATATTGACCAAAGTAGCTTCAGATTTTATCTCCTCCAAACAATCCTTTGTGAGGCTTTTGTGTGGAGTAGAATAGTGACTTGCTCTTTTCTGAGAGATAATTTTTTGGGGGGAAAAAGTTACCTCATATCCAGGTAATCAACAAGTCAAAATTTCACAAAGAATCAGGAACCTAACTAATTCTTACACATATTTCAATTAATAACATATCGCTCATGCTAACACACATGGATCCATTAAGAGGGATCTTAAGAAGCTAAATTCTCTTTCTGAACTAATGCATTAGAACTCTGCTATACTGTTATAAAAAAGAAAGAGTGAGATGGGTTACTCAATTCCCATAAATTAGTTTCCTTAAATTAACAGTAGTAGTCTAGCAATCTATTGTATTGTGTACCAATCAAGTGCCAGGCACTATTTTAAGCATTTTTGATACATTAATTCATTTAATCTACACAATGCTCCCACAAAATAAGTGTTATTGATAATTCCCTTTTAATGATAAGCAAACTTGGGCACAGAGAGTTAAGAAACTTGCTCAAAGTCATAAAGCTTGTATATGGGGGATATTTAGAGAGTCTAGTTCTAGCTTCCTCTCCCTTTTAAAAGATGATATACAGTATTGCCTCTTAGAAAAATTTGGTCTTCATTTTATAAGACAATCCATCTATTAGGCAGTTAATATCTGTGGTCTATGGAAGACACGATGGTGAATTTCCAGTATATTTTAATTTCTTTTCTATTGTCCATCCATATTGCCTGAAGACATAATGATGAATCTGAGGGAGGGGTAGTTCATCCTTCCTACTTATGTTCCCTGAGCTAATCACGACCCCCATTTCTGTGAGCTGTGCTTAAGATTCTCACTACAACCACAAGCACAGAACAGACTAGCTCCATGTCTTACTCATTCTTCTCCAAACTTTTTAACTAATGGTGGAGAATCTGCCCCCTCTGGGCCTGGATCTCCCTTGCTATATAAAACTAACTTTAAATGTTGTCTTTAATAAGGTTGCTTTCCTACCCCCTAAAACGATGGCAGCACTTCATCAGTTGTCATCTGGTTGTGTCCTGTAACAGGGGTGGGGGTTGGGGAAATTCCTAATGAAAAAAGGGAAAAATACGAACTCAAGAATGAGAGAATTAGGAGGGATGGTGTAGCACGCAGAAAAGGGAGGAAGGGGGTGGAGTGGGAGGCACTCTCTTGTCTGACTTAGAATTTGGTGCAGACAGAATGAGAACAGAAATTGAGGAGATGGGGGTCGATTCATCGAAAACTATTAGGCAGCATTTTCTTGGATTTCCCTTTTATGCTTCTTAGACATTCGCTTCAGAAGAAACTGAGACCTAAGAGTACTACTAACGGCCCAATCGGTCAGGGCTCAGCACGACCATTCATCTCCCGCTCCGGGGCAGAGCCAGTCCCCTCACAGCCTCAGTCCCCGCCATCCCTCAGCCGGGTTATTCACACCGGTCAACTGGCGGGAGGGACCAACAGAGCCTGTCGACCCCGAGGCCACGGACCAGCGTTCCGGTTCTCGGCGGCAGCCACTGCAGCTTTCCTTGCGGTGGACAACCCCCGAACACGCCTACATTTCGCGGCTGAACATGAACCGAGCCCTTCCCGAGGCCGACCCCGGCGCTCACGGAGTAAAACCCAACCTGGGGTGAGGGTCTTACCTTTAACAGATTAGACGTCGCCATGTTCCTTCAACTTAGACTCTCGCGAGAAGACGCGAGACTTCGTGGCGCTCCAGGCCAGGCCACAACTGGAGGCCGGAGTTCCCACCGGGGCCCACGGGCCCAGCGGCCCGCACCGCGGGGTGTGGTGGGCGCCGGGGCGGCGTGCCGACGGCGCTGGCCTTGTCCCAAGCACTCGGAGCTTCCGCACTCTTTCCCCCTACATGGTCACCGGAGCTTCCCCACACGAAAGAGCTCATGCAAGCGCTCAGGGAGACGGGAACGGCGAATGGTGAGGAGGTAACAGGAGCCGACCTGACTTGGAAGAGGAAGCATCGGCTCCACGAACCTCCCCAGCGCCTTCGGATTAGCCTTTGTGCTTGCACCCGCAGTGCCCACTGGCAACGAATTTAGCCCCGTTCAGGCCTGGCAGCTCGGGTTCCGCGGCCGCGTCACGTGACGCGGAGGGCGGGGACGTGCTCGGGAGCGAGCGTGGGAGCCTGGAAGCCTCGGTGGGTCGGAAGCACGCCCTCTGCTGGCGGGACCCGCGTTTCCCTCCACCCCTCCCCGGCCCCAATTCCCGGGACTCCGCGTTGAGGGAGACACATTACTCATTACTTGAAATGCTTATAATAGCTGTCTGCAATAAGAACTGGTACATAGAATGGGCTCAGTAAGTGCACAAACGTGTTGATTATTAATATTTCTATTCAAGAGTGCGTGGCACTTAGGTAGTCCATAAAAGATTGTTCAGGGAATGAATATTAATCTTGGATTTCCTGAAGGCACATCTTAGAAGATCCTAATAAGCCCCCAAGTTGCATCCCTTTAGACCACAAACCACTGGCCAAGGGAGGAGAATATAATCGATAGGTTGGACGTACAGGATAGCTGGTATTGATTATGATGTTTACAAACAGTATTCATTCATACATTCATAAAATGTATAAATAAAAAAGAGTTGCAGTAAAATAAAGCAGAGAAGAGGAATGACCCTACTTAGAGAATCCAATTAAGAAGATAATACTTCTTTGAGCACTCATATGTACTAGGCACTGGAAATACAGAATTAAAAAAGACCCTCGCCCTTTTGGAGCTTATGGTCTAATAAGGGATCCAAATATTAAGCATAGTTATACAAGTCAAATATTATAATACTTAATTGGAGTTGTGATAAACACTGCAAAGAAAAATCCAATGTGTGCTTGAGAGTGTGTCATGATGGGCAAGGGGTCTGATATCCTCATCTCCATCCATGCAAGCTACCTGTTCCTTATGAATGGAACCTTATCGCTGAACATTATGACTACTTTTGAGAATTCAATTTCAACATCCCACTGTCTAACCAGAACATTCCATTCCCCTAACTTGCTTGTTCTCATAACACCACTGCTACAACTCTGACTTCAATGAGTTCTGCATTCTGTTGACCCTACCACTTCCTCGTTATCTGTCATCCGTTCCTTTTTTCACTTTCTTTCTCATCCAATTTAGATTCAATGGCTCATTGTTATAAAACTGCTTAAATGTTTAAAATGCTTAAACATTTAATTTTTAAAAATACAGAACACAAGCACATACTACAAAATTCAGAAGATGCTACAAGAAATACAATCAAAAGTAGGCCTCCTGGACAGGTGGGGTGGCTCATGCCTGTAATCCTAGCACTCTGGGTGGCGGAGGCAGGAGGATTGCTTGAGGCCAGGAGTTTAAGACCACCCTGGGCAACAAAGCAAGACTCCCAACTCTACTAAAACAAAAAATGAAAAAATAGTAAACAAAATTTGAAGTATAGTTAATGATATTCAGGCTAAAGGATCTAGGAGTAAATAAAGTTATATTTACAATTTATTTTAAAATGTAAGTGTATCAAAAATAAAGTGGATTGATGGTTGGATGGAAATATTGATAAAGCAAGTATAATAAAATGTTAAGGATAGAATGTATGTGGTGGATATGCTAGTTTTCCCTGTGTAAATTTAATACTTTCAGCTTGTCCATGTTTGAATTTTTTTTTTTTTTTTGAGACAGAGTCTTGCTCTGTTGACCCAGCTAGAGTACAGTGGTATCATCATGGCTGTCTGCAACCTCCAACTCCTAGGCTCAAGTGATCCTCCTGCTTCAGCCTCCCAAGTAGCTAAGACTATAGGCAGACAGGCATGTGCCACCACACCCGGCTAATTTTTCAATTTTTTGTAGAGATAACTACTATTTATACTCTTTAACATATTTTTTTTTCACTCAGCAGTATGATATAAATTACTGAAAATATTTTTGTGCTTTTTTTCTCGTACTTTTTATAGAAAAACAATTACTGGCAGGCCTGAAAGCATGCATTGCTTCCAGGATATTTGGGATTATTACTTCCAAAATAGTGTCTGTTTTTTTAAACAGTTTATGGTGTATCTTTTTTTAATTTTTTATTTTTATAGGTTTAGGGGGTACATGTGCAAATTTGTTACATGGATATATTGCATAATGGTGAACTTTTGGCTTTTTGTGTAACCCTCACCCAATTCCTGTACCTAGTACCCATTAGGTAATTTCTTATCCTACACTCCTCTCCCACCCTCTCACCCTTTAAAGTCTCCAACGTCTATTATTCCACTTTCTACGTCCGTGTGTACTCATTATTTAGCTCCCACTTATAAGTGAAAACATGCAGCATTTGACTTTCTGTCACTGAGTTATTTAACTTAAGATAATGGCCTCCATCCCTGTTGCTGCAAAAAATGTGATTTCATTCTCTCTTATGGCTGAATAGTATTCTATGGTATACATATACCACCAAAATAGGCTCTTAAAGTCTGTTTTAAACACAATAGCTGTAAAGTCAAAGCTCTTAATTTGTAAGGGGCAAAAGAAAGCAACACAAAAAGTTTTGAACATATAAAGACAGTATGTAAAATTTAATCAATAAACTATATATTGATTACAGAATTGGTGAAAACCTAGATGGAACTCTAAGGGTTCACAGGATTTTGGAGATGGAGGAGGGAAAAGACTCAATAGATGGAGCATGATGGCAATTGGGGCCTTCTAGACCTCTAGGTATCATATGGAGGAAAAAAAAAAGTTCACCTCAAAAGACTGCACCACTCCCTGGCACCAGGAAAACCCATGGGAGCCAAACCTAAACCCAACCCTAAGCCTAACTAAAAATCTAACTGTATCCCTATATCAATTTCTATCCTTATTCCTAAACCAGAACATCCTTCCTTGCTGTGCCAGGGAGGGCTACACATTGCCTGTGCTGAGGGGTGTATTAGTTGTTTTTCTTGGAAGAGGACATCTCAGAGGTAGCTGCCTTATCTATATTGCCTATAAGACAATCAAGCACCTGTCCCTTAAGTCTTTGCTCAGGCCATGGAGACCACTCTGTTTGGATGACTCCTCTCCCATGGTCCCAAACACTTCTAAGCTCCACCCCTACCTCTGGAAAGTGGAGCCCTGAATAAGGTAGGTGACTGGGGAAGGAGAAGGTAAAGAAGTAAAAGCTCCACCAGTACCCATGCGAAACCAAAGAAAACCGCCCTAAGATTTCCACTCATGGGACCAGGTCAGGAGTGAAACTCCCACAGTCCAATTTTTATATATTACATAATCATTTTCCTGCAAATGTCTTCAACAACCTACCCCCGTTTCCCCTCTGTCATATACAAGTAATAAATTCACAACCTTGAATAAACTCATCTCTCTATCTTCTCCATGCCTGCACCCCAGTAGCTGAACATTGCTGGAGAAAAGCCCCAAACCAAGTAAAGTGGTTTCTCTCTAAATTCATAAACTCAGACCTCAAATGGGCACTTAGCGCTGCCCAACACTCCTGTCATGTTTTTCTTTGGTGGGCTGGTTCTTCCCTAGCATACCTACTTAATAATTTCATAACTTCTTATGTGACTGATTACATGAGGAAAAGCTAAGAATATGGTGGGCAAAAATATAGGGTGCAAAATTCCACATATGTGCTATACTTCCAACTTTGTAAAGAAAAAAAGTACAATTTTATTTCCTACTCTGAATAGGGGGAAAAACTGGAAAAAAAATTCACAGTGTTACCAGTGCTTGTCTGTGAAATGGGATAACTTTTATTTTTTTTTAATCTTTTTTTTTTTTTTTTTTTTTTTGAGACAGAGCCTTGCTCTGTCACTTGGGTAGAGTGCAGTGGCATGATCATAGCTCACTGCAACCCCAAACTGTTGGGCTCTAGCAATCCTCTTGCCTCAGCCTCCCGAATAGCTGGGACTACAGGTATGCTCCACCACACCTGGCTAATTTTTTCTATTTTTAGTACAGACAGGCTCTCGCTCTAGCTCCCGCTGGTCTCCAACTGCTGACCTCAAGTGATCCTCCCACCTCGGCCTCCCAGAGTGCTAGAATTACAGGCATGAGCCCGGCCCAGAACCACGTTCTTGATAAGAACAGAGGATGGCACTTTTAGAGCACAAATGTAGAGAGGCTCACCTTGGCTAGGACCATGGACACCTGGTGGTAGGATGGGCACGAGGCAGTAGAGGGGCTCTTGGAAGTGAAAGTTCTCTTCTGAGTGTTTTTCTAATGGAAGTTGAAAGCCAGGTCATCAGCTGATAGTGAGGATGTTGTGAGGTTTATAAAGAAAAGAGAAAAGGAGAAGATAGGAAATTGTTATCTATGCTGGTGGGAGAGTGAAGGGACTAAGGAAATGTATTATGATTTCTAGGCAGCCCTAAGTGCCAACTTGAGACTAGTCCCAAATTTTAATTGAGACCACTCAGTATAGCTAAGAAAACTAAGATTCAGCAGGGTTAAATAATGTGACCAAGGTTTCATAGCTTGTGAGTGGCAGGACCTGTTTCATTCCAAAGCCATATCCAGCCTCAGGTGTAGGCACAGAGCAGGTGTGGAATAGGATGTAACTAAGGTTGGGGTTTTCCTGAGGGAGAATGATAAAGGGAGTTGAGCCTATATGCAAGGGAGTAGGTATGATGATTGATCATTGGATTTAAGCTGAATCAGGAGGGTGAAGAACAGGAAAGGATGGTGAGATAGAAGTACTGTCTGTCCAGGTGAGAGTCTAAGGATTGTTGGAGTCCAGATATAAGAGGGACCCAGCTGGAAAGACAGGCAGTGGTAGTTGGAGGGTGAAATTAATCTTAGGTTGTTACTGGTGGAAATTATTGGTAATAACAAAGGCTAAGCTCTGATGAAGGGAGAGAGTAGTTGAGGGAGGGTGGAGGACAGAATCACTGGAAGAGAGGAGATCAGGGAATGGAAAAGCCGGGCATTCCAGACACTTTTGGTGTCCCAATCACATCCCCCTGACCTACTTCCGATTTTAGCAGTAGCCACGGTGAACATTTCATGCAAGCTCAGACTCCTCCTGATAGCTTCCCACCTGAAAAAGGCACCTCTCCTTTCTGCCTTCCCCTCAGGGTCTTCTCTAAAGGCCCAGGAGCCTGCTAGGTTCACAGGCAAGTACAGCAAAGTACAAGGAAGACAATGCTTCAGGGAACAACCCTCACCCAAGAGGGTCAGAAGCCAGTGGATAAGTGCCCCAGCCTCTGGTTCTTTGGTAGACAATTTTGTGGGGCACTTAGGATGCTTCCCAGAGGTCTCAGCGGACTTGAGTCCCCTTTGTTCATGGTAGTGACCTTGATGGCTCAGTTTTCCTCCTTCCTTGTCTTCCTCTCCCTACTCCCTCATTCCTGTTTCCTGGGTTATCTCCCAACTAAATCACTTGTATCTCAAGTCCTTATTTCAGACTCTGCTTTACAGGAGAAACTTTATTAAAACACTAGAGTATAATCTTCCACGTGGTTATTGAAATCACTAAGAATTATGACAGAGTAGTGTTGGGGAGAATGATATTGGAGTCAGGATCTGAATTCACTAACGAATGAGGGCATATGAACTCGGGGTGGGGGGGGCGGTCAGTACATGACTGTGACAAGGAGGGTTGATGGATGGGTAGACGACCGACAAAAAATTCAAAGCTGAGTGTTTTTCGGGAAGAGGGAGGAGGATCTGGAAAGTGGCAGTGGGGAGCAAAGAAGGCCCACACATGAGCTCCAGGCCCAGCGGCACATCAGCCATCCTGTGAGAGAGATGCAGAAAAAGCAGTGACTTCATGGGGAAACCAAGTTTCACTTAGAATGAGAAAGTAAAGGAAAGTGTGGAAGCTGCGGAGGCGCACTCTTACTCCGTTCCGAATCCTCAGGATTCTTGCCAATTCTCCTAACCCTTGCTAGAAGAGACAGGGAACCCAGGCACAGCATGGGCTTATTTGAGGTACTGAGAATTCTGGAAAACAAATGTTAATGACTAGTTTAGGGCTAGTCTTCTCAAAGTAACTGTTGAACAGTGACCTATTCTTTCAAGATTCTTCATTTGTTAACCAATCATTAATCAATGCCTGAAGCATATGCCTCAATTATATTTTCTAGACAAGGATGAATTAAATAATATGGGACTTAGAATATTCCATTTATATAACAGAAAACAACCCCCAAATGCTGAAAAATAGCAAGTGTCTAAAAATTTTAAATATTGCCAAACAACATCCTCATGCACCAGAATCATCGGTTTTTGAAAAACCAATGATTAGGTTACATGGTTTTCAGAACAAACAGATATTTTAACCAGCTTGTTGGGCTGACCAACCTGCAATCTATAAATTTGCTTGGGGTCTCATTATCTTCTACCATATCAGCAAGTATTGTGGATTGATAGGACTGGAACTAGATTCAGGTCTTCCGAATTGTGATCCAATGCTTTTCCTGTCTGAAGGATGGTTTCAGAGAAAAACATCAAAGAAAACAGACAAAAATGCTTGGGGCATGATTCTCTTTTCCTGCGAGGCAGAACCTTCACTCCTGGACCTGATTCTTCCCATGTCTCCGGAGGCTGCATCACGGAAGACTCTGACTCTAGTTCCTCTTTGTCCCTTGTCCACAACTGTGGACCTCCCTGGCCTTACTCTCACGATGTACCACTCCCGGGGTATGTCAGTTAGCTACAGTGGCAGGAGATAACATCTGAGATCACATTGACTTGTTAGCTTAAAGGGGATTTCAAACAGACCCTCACACACACACACACACACACCACACACACACCACACACCCCAACACTTCTAATACTTGTTTCATTATCTATACTTGCTCAACTAGTTGTTCACTTTTCCAATACTCTCTTCACGTAGGAAAGGAGTGGTTAAATCTGAGATGGGTCTAGGTTTTCTGATGTTTTTGCTGGACCTGTTTGCTTATCCTCTGGAATTGTTTGCTCCAAGTCGAGCTCTCTTCTCCTTTCCTCCGCCAGTAAATAGATTCTCCAGCAGCTGGATACTCTCCTCCTTAGGGGAAAAAACAAGGCAAGTCAGAGGTTTTTAACTCCAGGCTCCTTAACCTTGTACTCTGGTGCTCCCCGGCGGCCACTGTTGGGATTGCAGCAGCTGGGATGGGGAGTGTTCAAAACTCTGTTTCAACTGGCCCCTTCCCCACCCTGCACACCCCCTGCCACCAGCCCCCGGGGTATGTCAGTTAACTACAGTGACAGGAGATAACATCGGAGATCATATTGACTTGTTGGCTTAATGGAGATTTCAGACAGACCCTCAGAGAAACACACACATACACACAACACACACCCCAACACTTACAATACTTGTTTCATTATCTATAATTGCTCAAGTAGTTGTTCACTTTTCCAATACCAGGAAAGAAACCAAACAACTTTATCTTGTCTAATTGCCGCTAAGTAGAAGAAACGAAAATTAGCAGCTGTTGGAGAATTATAACACTTTATTCATGCTGTCATTTGGGAAACTTCATCTAATTAAAACGTTTTTAAATTCTATAATACTTTTTATTCAAGCTACTGTCATTTAAAAACCTTATCTAATTTTTAAAAATTTTCTCAGTTCAGACAATTTACAAGATAATGATGGACTATGTATAAATAAAAATAATATTTTTGTAAAATAATTTAGAGATTTACATTCTACATGAAATTCAAGATTTCTTAATGGAATTCAATCTGAAGTAAATTGTCAGTATTTTTGTTGTGCCAAAGCAATCTGGTAGTTAGGGTACAAAGGATGTATCCTGCTATATTTTGCTTAGTAAACTACTTATTGCTGATACAATTAAACATCCCTAGTTGTCACAAGTCTAGGCAATGAGGTCATATCAACATTAATACCTACATTTTACCACTTCCCTCACTAGTCTCCACTTCCCCCCCTCACTTTTTAAATTTTGTTTTACTTTGTTCGTCTCCAGGGCATTCTTCAAAATGCCCAGGAGCAATTCTGCTTGTGTTCTTCAGCTCCACTGAGCTCCGTAATGTAGTCAGTATCTACAATGTATTTGTGATTTCAGAGAATATAATTAGAAATTCTAGTTGAGCCATTTGAGAGCAAGCATAAAGGAACAAACTGGGCCTAAAATATTTACATCATGGTAGTAAAGCTACATTGCAGAATATTTCTTGAAAGGGAGGCCAAGTGGTCGTTTTTTTCCCCTCTTCTCTTTAAATAGAAATGGCCCACGCTGTCCCAGGTAAGGCAGCTGAAGAACCATAGATCTCCCTTCAACTCCTGCAACTTATAAAGGACAAAAGCTTGAATCTTCCCACTAGACATACACAAGAATCAGCTCAGACTAGCAGGAACATCCTGTTACACTTACCTTTGATATGATTCAAATTAATCGGCACATTCAGTAAAATTCAAATATAAATACTTCAGTGATTTTTTTTTAAACAGAAACTTGATAAGACAACTGAAAATATATTGAGGTGTTACAATAGCCTGAACCCATGACATGTGACACTGATCACATAGACCTGAGCCCAACCACTGAAAAGTCCCCCTTTAAAAAGTCCTGTATTTCTGCTTAAAGGCAGGATGGTAGTCTTTCTTTAAAATTTATTTATTTTATTTTATTTTTTTTTTTTTGAGACAGAGTCTCACTCTGTTGCCCAGGCTAGAGTGCTGTGATGTCAGCCTAGCTCACAGCAACCTCAAACTCCTGGGCTCAAGCGATCCTCCTGCCTCAGCCTCCTGAGTAGCTGGGACTTCAGGCATGCGCCACTATGCCTGGCTAATTTTTTCTATATATTTTTAGTTGTCCAGATAATTTTTTTCTATTTTTTAGTAGAGACAGGGTCTTGCTCTTGTTTAGGCTGGTCTCGAACTCCTGACCTCGAGCGATGCTCCTGCCTTGGCCTTTCAGAGTACTAGGATTACAGGCGTGAGCCACCGCACCCAGCCTCTTTCTTTAAAATTTATTTAATTTTTTAAACTAATTTTTTTAACTCTATAGCCTAAAGGATGGTGGTCTTTTGAGGCACTAATCTGCCACCCTCCTCATTTGTCAGCAAATTCATAAACTTCTCTTTCCTTTTCCTCAAACCACTTGTCCTCATTCTTTGTTCTCACTCATTTGGCCTTGGAGATAAGTACCAAACTTTCAGTAACAGATTCACTGCATCTACAGACTTGTCCACTGGTATCTTCCTCAGTCTTCAAATGTATAATCGAAATGTAGAGTCATGTGCCGCATGACAACATTTAGGTCAACAACGAACTACATATACAACAGGGAACCCATAAGATTATAATGGAGGTGAAAAATTCCTATTGCCAGCTGGGCATGATGGCTCATGCCTGTAATCCTAGCACTGTGGGAGGCTGAGGTTGGAGGATCTTTTGAGGTCAGGAGTTCCAGACCAGGCTAAGCAATATAGAGAGACTCCCATTTCTGTAAAAAATTGAAAAATTAGCTGGGCATGGTGGCCATGGGTGTAGTTCCAGCTACTTGGGATGCTGAGGCAGGAAGATCATTTGAGGCCAGGAGTTCAAGACCAGCCTGAGCAACAGAGAGAGACCCTTTCTGGGGAAAAAAAATTCCTATTGCCTAGCAACAACAAATTGTAATGGTTGTAATGTGGTAGTGCAACACATTATTTGTGTTTGTGGTGATGCTGGTATAAACAAATCTATTGCCACTTGTATCAAAGTATAGGACATACAGTTATGCACAGTTCATAATCCTTAATAATAAACGACTATGTTACAGTTTGTATCTACTATACTTTTTATCATGATTTTATTTATTTATTTATTTTTTAATTTTGGAGACAGGGTCTCACTTTGTCACCCAGGCTAGAGTGCAGTGGCATCATAATAGCTCACTGCAACCTCAAACTCCTGGGCTCAAGTGATCTTCCTGCCTCAACCTCCTGAGTAGCCATGATTACAGGTGTGTACCACCATGCCAGGCTATTTTTTTTTTTTTTTGTAAAGATAAGGTCTTGTGCTATGTTACCCAGGCTGCTCTCCTGCCCCCCAGCGATCCTTCTACTTCCGCCTCCCAAGGTGCTAAGAT
This sequence comes from Lemur catta, assembly GCF_020740605.2. Classification (NCBI taxonomy): domain Eukaryota; kingdom Metazoa; phylum Chordata; class Mammalia; order Primates; family Lemuridae; genus Lemur; species Lemur catta. The sequence continues at coordinate 30,668,885 of NC_059134.1, forward strand.
TACAGGCATGAGCCGCCATGCCAGGCCCTGTTGGTATTTTAGAGTATATTCCTTCTACATATATATAAAAAGTTAACTGTAAAACAGCCTCAGGAAGGTCCCTCAGGAGGTGTTCCAGAAGAAGGCATTGTCATCATGACAAATGACAGCTCCATGCCTGTTATTGCCCCTGAAGACCTCCCAGTGTGACAAAATTTGGAGATGGAAGACAGTGATATTGATGATCCTGTACCTGTGTAGGCCTAGAATAATATGTATGCTTGTTTCTTTGTTTTTAACACAAAAGTTTAAAACGTAAAAAAAAAAAATTTTACTAGGGAAAGAAGTTTATGGAATAAGGATATAAAGAAAGCTGCAAAATGTACAGTTGTAAAATGTGTTTGTGCTTTAAGCTAAGTGTTATTACAAAAGAGTTAAGAAGTAAAAAAAAAAAGAAAAAGTTTATAAAGTAAAAAAATTACAGGAAGCTAAGGTTAATCTATTATTGAAGAAAGAACGTCTATAAATTTAGTGTACTCTAAGTATATAGTGTTTATAATAGCTACAGTTGTAGCCAGTAATGTCTCACGCTTTCACATTCACTCACTCCTTACTCACTGACTCACCCAGAGCAACTTCCAGTCCTGCAAGCTCCCTTCATGGTAGGTGCGTTATACAACCATTTTTAATCTTCTATACCATATTTTTAGTATACCTTTTCTGTGTTTATATATGTTTACATGCACAAATACCACTGTGTTACAATTGCTTACAGTATTCAGTACAGTGATGTGTGATACAGGCCTATAGCCTAGGAGCAATAGGCTATATCATATAGCCTAGGTGTGTGGTAGTCTCCACCATATAAGTTTGTGTTAAGTACACTCTATGATGTTTGTACAATGATGAAATAGTCTAATGATGCATTTCTCAGAATGAACAAATCCTCCTCGTTAAGTGATGCATGACTATGCCTGGTGGTTGGCACGTACTGGATTATTGGCCTGTAGAGTAAAAGCTAGCTTAGTGGGGAAGGTGAAATAATAGGTTCTGAAAGTGCACATCTGCCCTGGCCAAGAAAATATTATATCCTGGGGGATATCATGAAAATTAGGACTATTCTTAGAGATTTTAGGATTCAGGGGTAGTAATCTTCATCACATCTCCATTTAATTGACCAATCCTACTCCTGAAAACACTAAACAGATTTTGGAGAATGACAGTAGACTACCAAAGTCAACCAGCTGTGGCATCAATAGCACCAGCTGTGGCACTATTGCAATGTGGTATCTTTGTTAGAGTAGATTAACATGATGCTAGATACATGGTATATAGCTTTTGATTTGGTGAATACATTCTTTTCTATTGCTATTAAAAAAGAGGATCAGAAACAGTGTGTAGTCATGTGGCATGGACAAGAGCAAAAATTTACAGTTTCATCCTGGGGCTATGTTAACTCTCTTGTCCTCTGTCATACTATAGTCCAAAGAGCTCTGGGTTCTCTCAACATCCTGCACAACATCATATTGATAAATGACATCATGTTAATCATGTGAAATGAGCAAGAATAGCAATTATGCTGGAAGCCACATGCACTTCAAAGATGCAAAATAAACCCTATGAAGGACTTAGGAACTTGACACAGGAGTGAAAAGTGATTAGGTGCATGTTGGGATATTCCATCTAAAGTAAAGAATAATTTATTGCATCTTATACCTCCCATCATGACAAAGAAAGAACAAATTTTAGTAGGTCTCTTCGGGTTCTGAAGGCAGCTTAGTCCATATCAGATAATACTTCTCTGACTCATATACCAGGTTTCCAGAAAAGGAAAGGACTCTAAAGGAGGCCTGTACTGGAGCGCAAGCCATCTTGCTGCTTGAACCAAACAATCAGCAGCTAGTGGTGGGGAAAGACACCTTTTGGAATTTATGGCAAGATCCAATGGGAGAATCACAAGGGTTCTGGATCAAAGTCATTCCATCTGTAGTGGAGAATTATATATCTTTAAAAAAACAACTTGGGCCAGGTTCAGTGGCTCATACCTGTAATCCCAGTACTTTGGGAAGTTGAGGCAGGAGGATCACTTGAAGCCAGAAGTTCGAGACCACCCTGGGCCACAAAGCAGGACTCCATCTCTACAAAAAATAAGAAAAATTAGCCAGGTTTGGTGGTGTGTGCCTGTAGTCCCCTACGCAGAAGGCTGAGGCAGGAGGATCGTTTGAGCCCAGGAGTTCGGAGGCTTTAGTGAATGTGCCACTGGTAGGCTGGGTGACAGAGTGAGAGAGTGTCTCTAAGAAACAAAACAAAACATAAAACAGCTCCTGGCATGATACTGGGCACTGGTAGAGGTGAATAGCCTGACCATGGAGCGCCAACTGATGATACGGCTACAATTGCCCTTTATCAGTTGGTTTCCATCAGAACCACCAAACACAGCAACACTCTTTCATGAGTTGAAAGTGCTTCATCCAGGATCAAGCACAAGCTAGCTGTGTAGGCAGGAAGCTTGGAGCCCTATGTCCTCCAACACCATTGTATCCACACCTCTTCCTTAGCTCACACCTATGGCTTTATGACAAGCTGATACAGGAGAAAAAAAATGGCCAAGCTTGATCCATGATGGGTTGGCTTAGTACATGTGTGCTGGCCAAAAATGGACAATGGCTGCACCGAAGCCTTTAAAGGCAGTGTCAGGGAAATCCTACCAATGGGCAGAGCTTTGGATGGTGTAATTTGACAAATATTCTCTCCTTGACCAAACTTAGGTTCCTCTGAGCCTAAGTAGGCCCTGTCCTTGGACATGTCCTAGAGCTCATTTTAGCAAGAATCTTGGTATACCAGTTTAGCTGGAACCCCCCCAGCCTTATATCTGATCACCCTCCATATCTGATCAAACTCCTTATCCCTCATTATCCCCCAGGTGATGTCTGATCACCCAGGCCTGCCTTCAGCAAGAATCCTGTTAGGTCAGTTCAGCCACAGTCCCTCTTACCTGTGATGTTTTCTCTTAGTAATTTTCCGTCCACTAACCCTGACCCTGCTCTTTGGCTATACATTCCCACTTCTCTTTGTTGAATTTGGAATTGAGCCCAGTTCTGTACTGAAGTCTCTTTTCCCCTAATGTGATAGTTCCTGAGTAAAATCTGTTTTTGCCACTTTAACTCTGGTTTATTTTTGGTACCTTGGTCATTCACTCTGTGTGGAAGGAGAAGTGGCCTAAAGTTAGAATATACAGACTCCTGGGCAGCAGTGAATGGTTTGGCTATCTGATCTGGGGACAAAGAAATCTGGGATGGGGCAGAGAATGAACATACGGGAGCAGGCACAACGTATGAAGGTCATTGTTGCACATGTTAACACTGACAAGAGCATCTACTTCAGAAGATGGACTAAAACCACCAAAAAGATAAAATTATTCTGCCAGTTGGCATCAGCCAACCTCTGTCATTGGCCACTTGGTTCTGGCATAAAGGGCAGGTGAGCAAAGTAGTCATGGTGGAAGGGATGGAAGCTGTGCTTAGACCTAACAGCATGGGCTCCCACGTATGAAGGCTGAATTGCCACCCCTGAATACCCCATCTGCCTGCAGAAGACACCAAACTGAGTCACTGATGAAGTACCATCCCTCGAAGAGACTAACAGGCCGCTTGGTGGCAAGTTGTTTACATTGGAAAAGTTAATTGTTAATTCTTTCAGGAACAGGCACATATACTGGGTACGAGTTTGCCTTTTCTGCTTGCGGTGACTCAGCAGAACATGCCATATATCATCACATCAGACCAGGGACCCATTTTACATCAAAGTGCAGGTGTGGGCCCATGACCATGAGATCCCTGATTGTATCATATATCACCCAGAAGCTGCTGACCTGATAGAACATTAGACTGGCCTGTTGGAGGCAGAGCTGAAGTGCCTGCTCAGTGAAGATACTCTATGAACTTGGACACCCTCCTCCGTGATGCCAGGTTTACTCTGAAGACCTATGTATAGTGGTGTGTCCCCGGTAGGAAGAATACATGGGTCCAGGAACCAAGGGGCAGAAGCAGGAGTAACCTCATTTACCATCACTCCCAGTGATCTACTTGGGGAATTTGTGTTTCTCCATCTCTGCAATTCTGGACTCTGCAGGTTAAGAGGTCCTGATCTCCAAAGGCGAACACTTTTGCCAGAGGACACAGCAAGAATCCTGTTAATTTTAAGTTATGCCTGAACTGGGTACTTTTTATCTTATGGCAAGGGACCAGCAGGCAAGAAGAGGAAACTTCATCCCAGTAAACATAATTGAATTTTGTCAGGAGAGGGTAAGGATGTTTCTATGCAATGGGGCAGGGAAAAATATATGGATCACATGGTGCCTTGTGGCACTTCCTTGTCCAGTCTGATGGTAAATGGGAAAGTGCAGTCACCTTAGGCTAAAAAGGGCATATTCTATTAGTTTCCTATTGCTGATGTAACAATTTGCCACAAACTCAATGGCTTAAAACAACACAAATTTATTGTCTTGCAGTTCTGGGGGTTAGAACTCCAAAAATGGGTCTTATGGGCTAAAATCATGATGTCAGCAGGGTTGCATTCTATCTGGAAGCTCTAGGGGAAAATTGGATCCTTTCCTTTTCCAGCTTCTAGTGGCCGCCATGGCTCATATCCCTGCTCCAATAATAGCATCACTCCTCTTCTTCCATCATCATGGCTTCTCTGACTCTCCTCCCCCCTCTTACCCTTGTGATTACATTGGACATACCTTGATAATCCAGGATAATCTCCCCTCTTCACAATCCTCAACCCAATCACATATTTGCAGGGGGACTTTGCAAAGTCCGTTTTGCCATGTAAGGTAACATACTCACAGGTGCTGGGAATTAGGATGTGAGCCTCAGTAGAGATGAGAGTCTGTATCACACCACCAGACAAGCCACTGAAACCAGCAGAGATGCTAGATATGGGGGAGGGGAATCCAGAATGGATGGTAGAGGACGAAGAGGGTAAGTACCAGTTGTGGCCTTGAGACTAGTTGCTGTGGAAGTTCCTTCCTTGTATCTATTCCACTAACTTTCCTTTTCTAAGGTTCCCCCAGAAGGAGAGGAACTCCCCTACTGGAGTCCTGGAGAGTTGTTCCCAACCAGTGTGAAGTAGGTAGGAGCAGCCTTGCCAGTTGTCACTTGATGGCTTCTGGCACCAAATCCAACCTCCTTTGCCCTGCTTGGTGCTTGAACGCAACATCCTGGGCTCCTACTTACCAAGGCTGATCTAGCTACTGCCCCCACCTGAATGCCCAACAAAAGAAACCACACGGAGCCCTGACTTGTCACTATTCCCCAGGGGAACCATGCAGAAAAGAGTTAAAGTAGCAGGCCTGACTGCTGTGCTTTGAAAGGCCTGCTTACAAGGCTGGCCGTTGGCTGGCATCTGGGAACTGGGATTTCGGGAGGGTTCCTACCATTCCCAGAACTGATAAGAACGGCTTATTACACCTAAACTGTTCATCCAAACAATAAAGTTTTTGCTGAATTCCTGCTTTCTTTCAGGGAGTCTGGAATTTTGGCCTGAGCCAGACAGAAGCTGCCTGTGTGACCAGCCCCTTATATTTTTATAAAAACCTGGGCACTGAGTCTCTGACAAACTTCTCTGGTAGACAACACTTCACATGTGCTGTCATAAATTTTTGCTGTAGGCATTAAGGACATCCTGTGTGATTCCATGTGGAGAGGACCCTTGGAGATGTGTGCATTTTTTCCAGACTTTGCCCCGCACGCCTTTTCCCTTGGCTGATTTTGCTTTGTAGCCTTTGCTATAATAAATCACGGCTGTGAGTACAATTATATGCTGAGTCCTGAGAATCCTCCTCAATCACTGAACCTGGGTATGGTCTTAGGGATCCCCACACACAGGGATCCATCAGCCGTTAGTTACATATTAATTACATTGGAACTTTTCCATCATGGAAAGAGCAGAGATTTATCCTCACTGGAATAGATACATTATTCTGGATGTGGTTTTACCTTTGTTGTCTGCAATGCTTTCGGCAGCAATACCATCCTTGAACTCGCAGAATGCCTTATTGAGGTAAGGGCATCACTTAAGGCATTGTGTCTGATAAAGAAACTCATTCCATAGGAAAGGAAGTGCAGCAGTGAGGTCAGGACTATGGAATTACTTGGTCTTACCATGTTCCTCATCACCCAGAAGCAGCTGGCCTAATTGAAAGGTAAAACGGCTGACTGAAGACTCAATTACAGAGCCATTTAGGAGACAAAATCTGAAAGGATGAGGTCCTGTCTTATGAGACGCATTCAAACCAAACTGTGTATGGTTTGAATCAGAGACCAGTATATGCTACACTCTCCCCATAGTCTGAGCACATGGGTCTGGAAATCATGGAATAGAAGAGTGAATGGCTCCTTTCATTACACAATGAAGTTTTCTTTTTCCTTTTTTTTTAACTCAAATGGCAAGGACCAGAACACAATGAGTTTTTCTTGGTATCATTTTGAACTCACAGATTTTAAAATATTTAATGTTATTTTACTCCACTAGTATTCATTTTGATGCTGCTATCATCGCAACTTTGGCCTCTTCAGGTTTGCTTCCAAGTCGTTTTGGTATGTCCCTAATATTCTTGGATAGCTTCCTTATTTTCTACCATGACAAGATGCCCAGATTCATTTTATACATTTCCTGCCCCAGACCAGGAATCAGTCATTTCACTGAAGAACCCTGGTTCTTTTTAGTGAGAAATAGTATTTAGAGACCACTGTCTGGGTATGGGAGAGGCTTATAGCAACTGGGTTAGTCATTAGCAAACCATATTTTAAAGCTTCAGTAAATGAAAGTGTGGTATTAAAGCTTCAGTAAATGAAAGTGTGGTATTAGCTTTATATTAAACTAATATTCAGTGGATCTGAATAGTCCGGAAATAGATTCTGTATAGATATAGTTGTAAAATATAGATAAAGTACAGATAAAGATGGCAATTCAAATGTTTTTTTTTAGTGTGCAGGTTAAGTTACATTTATTGAATAATATATTTTTGAGTATCTGCTGTTGAGTAGTCATCAAATAGAGAGTTATTTCTTGAAATGCAGGAGCTCAGCAAGGAAAATACCAATGGGCATGAAACTCTGTGTGGTTAATTATGGAGGTTCATTCCCCAGCACACATGCACAGCCCCTCCTATAAACACACTTTATAGTTACAACTTCCTCCTTGGGGCCAGCTCTCCTCCTTGTGACAGGGAATGGACTCACCCTAGGAAACTCCATTCTTAGTTCCTGCAATTCAAATATTTGAAGAAAAATAGAAATGACATTGTAAAAATGGACTACTTATTCAGAAAAAAATCCCTATTTATACCATATATAAATAAATTCTGTTATATAAAAGTATAAACATAAAAAGCAAGATGTAGTAGAGTATTTTACAATTTTGGGCTAGAGAAGAAGATCCTAATCAAGATATAAATCCCATGGTGTTTCAGTTGAATTAAAGAAAAAAAATAAAGAAAAAAAAGATATAAATCCCAGAAGATGCAAGGGAAAAAAATAGACTCAAGATTCCTAAAATTGAAAACTTTACAACAAAAGATAGCATAAACAAGTCTTAACAGGCTAGAAGAAAATACTTTCAACATACAAAACAAACCATTTCTGTCTATACTATAGAAAAGTACTCCTAAAAAGTCCGTAAGAAAAATTCTAACAATCCAATAGAAAATTAGAAAAGGATATAGTAAATAATTCACCAAAGGAATACAAATGATCATTAAATTTATGAAAGCTGATTGAAGTCACAAGAACAGAGAAATGCAAATTAAAATGAGAATATTTTGGCCATCATTTGTCAATATGTCAAATTTTTTCATTATTCAGTTTTTTGTTTTTTGGGTTTTTTTTTTTTTTGAGACAGAGTCTTACTCTATTGCCCAGGCTAGAGTGCAGTGACACCATCATGGCTCACTGCAACCTGGGCCACCATGCTCAGCTAATTTTTCTATTTTTTGTAGAGATGGGATCTTGCTATGTTGCTCAGGCTGGTAACGAACTCTTAATCTCAAGCAATCCTAGCTTCCCAAAGTGCTAGGATTATAGGTACGAGCCACTGTGCCTGCCCCCATTATTTAGCATTAATGAAGACCTGAGGGAAACAAACGTGTTTTTTTTAATTTTTTTCTTCCTTACATACTTTTTGAAATAGACAACGAATGTCCTTATAAATTCTTTTTGAGAATATTAGTTGCCCTATTCTTTTATTTTTTATTTATTTTTTTTAGAGATAAGGTCTTGTCCCTGTCACCAGGCTGGAGTGCAGTGGCATGATCATAGCTCACTGTTACCCCTGGTTCCTGGGCTCAGGCTATCCTTCCACCTCAGACTCCCAAGTAGCTGGGACTACAGGTGTGAGCCACTGTGCCCAGCCAGCCCTACTCTCTTAAAGAAAAATTTGGCAACAGCTACCAAAAAAATGTGCAATGCCCTTTAACCCAGCAAGCCTCCTTCTAGGAATCCATCATACAAAATTACACATTTGCCTAAAAAACTGCACTAAGATGGTTCACTGGAACATTGTTTCTGGTAACAAAACATTGTCTATTTGTTTCTGGTAGACTATTTCCAATAAATATCTATTATTGGATATAGTTAAATATGTGATTTTCCCTCTGTATTGTGGTACTCTATGAAACTGTCAAAGAGAAAATAAATATATATTGATATGGAGAGATTTCCAAGACCCTATTATGTACAAAAACCAAGTTGCAGAATATTAAAACTGATCCCATGTAAGAAGCTTCCCATTATATATGTGTATATGGTATGTGTAAATATATAGGAAAAAGACATGAATATATAAAATTGTAAGCAGTGGTTTTCTCTTGGAGGGGAATGGAATTGGGATAGCGTAAAAGGGCGCTTTCACTTTCTACTTTATATATTTGTTATCATATTTTTTCCTTTTTACAACATGGCTGTGTTTACTAGAAGGAATATATTAAATATTAAAAAGTTGATTTGGGGTAATGGGTCTAATGATGATTTCCCTCTTTCTATTTTTCTACATTTTCCAAATTTTGTGCAATGAGTATTTATTACACAATGGGAAAATTTTTATTAAAATGAAGCTACTATTTTGAAAACATTATGCTAATTGGAAGAAGCCAGTCACAAAAGGCTTCATGTTATATGACTCCTTTTCTATGAAATGTCCAGTATAGGCAAATACAGAGACATAGGAAGTAGATTAGTGGTTGTTTAGGACTCTGGTGTAGGGTGGGTGGGGTTGTGGGTGGGGAAGAGTATTAGGGTGATAGCTAAACGGTATGGGGATTTCCTTTGGAGGTGATGAAAATATTCTAAAATTGATTATGGTGACAGTTGCTCAACTGGGTATATTAAAAACTATTGAATTGTTCCTTTTAAACGGTCGAATTGTATGACATGTAAATTATGTCAATAAAGCTGTTACCAAAAAATCTTTTAAAAATGCTACTGATAATCATTTTATGTAATGGTTATGTAGTTTACATAACGATTCTATGTAAACTAAGGACTGACCCACGGTCCTTACCACATTGGGTGTATGTGCTAACTCTTCCCAGTGGTGACTATTTCCCGTACTGCTGCTGAGACATGTATTGGTCCACACTTATTCCAGTACCTGTCCATATGTCAGATGCTGTTGTTGATGGCCAGCAATTCCCAAGAGCTGTATCATCTTCTCTGTGTCCTTCAGGGCACTAGTAAAGCATTCTTCTCTGAGTCTAAGAATCAGACCATTTCAGAGTCATGACCATTTCAAATGAACAAGATAGCCATTATCAACAATCAGTTTCAGGCTGGGCGTGGTGGCTCATGCCTGTACTTCTAGCACTCTGGGAGGCTGAGGTGAGAGGATAGCTTGAGCTCAGGAGTTCGAGACCAGCCTGAGCAAGAATAAGACAGCCATCTCTACTAAAAGGAGAAAAAATTAGCTCGGCGTAGTGGTGTGTGCCTGTAATCCCAGCTACTCAGGAGGCTAAGCCCAGGAATTTGAGGTTGCTGTGAGCTAGGCTGACGCCAAGGCACTCGCCCGAGAGGGAGACTGTCTCAAAAAAAAAAAAAATCAGTTTCTAGTTGACTATGAGGATTAAAACTGCCTCCCTGACAGCTTGGTGATTATAGTAAGAATGACACTAAAACTAGAACAAAAATAATAATAAAAATTATGGGCCAGGAACAGGGGCACTTGCCTGTAGTCCCAGCTACTCGGGAGGCTGAGGTGGGAGCATTGCTTGAGCCTAACAGTTTAAGGGCAGCCTGGGCAACACAGTCAGACCCTTTCTCTTTAAAAAAATGTGCTAAGCACTGTGGTAAACATTTTACATCTGTATTAAATGTGCAGAAGGTATGAAAATTTTCTGTCTAACAGCTCAATTTAAAATTTAATAAACTCCCACTATGTGCAAGGCTGAAGTACGACAAAGATGAACCAAGTTTGGTGTTTTGAAATATCTGTTAAGGCATAGAATATGGCTATGATCCCTTTTCTGCAATTCTAAAATCGAAAAAGCTCTGAAAATCTAAGATTATTTTTATAACTCCTTTGGCAGCAAAAATTTGACCTAAACTGATGACAGATTATTTATAGACCTCATCTCTTTTAGTGTGAATATTCATACATTTTGCTGTATAAAAATATTAATATTTGATTATGGGGTTCTGCCTCACACTCCAGCATGGTATAATGTAATAGATAAGGGATTACGGACCTCTAATTGATTCTTATTTGCATTGCATTTGTGAACACACACACACATATACACAATTGCAGTCAAATAGTTGCTTCTGTTTTAAAAGCATCACTAAAGATGGATTGCTCAAGATGGACAACATAACAATCCTGGCACAATCACAGTTTTCATTCTCATTCTTTTTATTCATTATTTAAAACCAAGCATTAGTAACACACTTCAAAAAGTTTATACTATATCTTATTTCCATTGGTTGTCATTCTGGAAAAAAACGCCAAGAGATGATCATAGTAAATGATGTTTATTCTTCCATGGAACATATAAATTAAAACCAAGTATGTGTAACCAACGTTTAATAGGATTAATTCAACATAATAACCATCAATTAGTAGTCACTAAATGTCACATAGATAAGACAAAGTTGTAGGCACTATTTAAAAAAAAAGACAAACAATTTACCCAAAGAAATAGCAAGGTACACTAATTTTTTTATACCTTAGAGATTTTTTCATTTATTTTCTACCATGATTATGTGCAGTAAGTGAACTAGATTGTATAATGATTGATATAGATTGTCACAGCTCATCACTCATGTGTCTACTTGCATCAGTTATTAACATTATAGAAATACCAGGTCATGCAGCAGTTCATTCAGGTTCAGGAGATTAGTTTGTTATTATTAAGTTATTTTAAGATCAAGTGAAGATTGGTTGCTCAGGAAAGTATGGTGAAAACATTGAGATTTAGAAAGTTTCTGAAGCAGAGATGGCTATTTATCAGCTGTGGAATTTTCAAGAGTTAGCTTCTGATTGGGAATGGATTCTACCATTTTAAAATGCAAAGGATTTAACTTTATTATTATTATTTTATTTTTTGAGACAGGGTCTTGCTAGAGTGCAGTGTGTCTTCATAGCTCACTGCAACCTCAAACTCCCGGGCTCAAGTGATCCTCCTGCCTCAGCCTCCTGAGTAGCTGGGACTACGGGTGTGTACCACCACACCCAGGGCTAATTTTTGTAGAGACTGGATCTATGTTGCCTAGGCTGGTCTAGAGCTCTTGGCTCTAAGAAATGCTCTCACCTCTACCTCCCAAAGTGCTGGGATTACAGGTGTGAGCCACGGCACCAGGTCAGGATCTGACTTTAAAGCCTTTGTAGTCTTTCAGTTTTTTTCTTAAAGACTGCATGTTTCCTTTGCATTTCCAAACTAAATATTTCCAGGCAGTTACTGAGAAACAAATGAAATGAGTCTTCAGCTTGCTAGTCCTTCTCACTATATCAGACCTAAGGAAATTATTCAAATACAGTGCACTCTTTAAAGTTAATGAAAGCTTTGTTCTTAGTTGAGCTAAAGGCAGTATAAAATCTGACAAAAATACTCTTAAAATGATTTTATTGATCCATAGATTCAGTTTTTTAATGATGCAAAGTTGGATAAAAAGACTTTGCTCTTGTAAAGTTATCTTACCTACAATATAAAAGACTATTCTGATTGCCACAAAAAAAATCATGGAGTGCTTGAGGCTTTTGGAAACCTAGAGTAAATGCTCAAGTTTCCAGGCTCAGGAAATCTGGTTTGCTACTATTATGCATATAAAGGCCACATTTAAAAGCATTCTGATTACTTAAATATTTTGGCTTAAGATTACCATTTAATGAACCGTCATATCACTACATGCATTTAAAGTGTTAATGCAGCTCAAGATGAGCAATTTCTGTCAGGGGCAAGTTTATTATATAATTGGATAGTTTTTCATTTCTTTTTAAAAATCACGTGTACTTAAAACATTTAGTAATTAGCTACATCATTCATTAGTTTTAAATTTTTGAATTTAAATATAGTTTAAATTTAAATTAAACACATTTTAAATGAACTAATTTTAATATAAAATCAAGTATATTAGATGTCTAAGAAACTTAATCAAAACGTTTTGCCTGGAGCAAATATTTTTACTGTTTTGGCATTATTATCCACATTCTCTATAATGATGTGTAAGAAAATAGGTCAGCTATTTTACATATATAAATGGATAAAGCTATCTGGCTAGGGTTAGACAGACGTTTGGCAATCTTGTATAAGAACTCAGGTCTTTGTAGTCATCATTCACTTTACTATTGTTTTTACCACAAATAGCTCCTCTATAATATAAAAATCATCTAACCCAACCTTAGTAGTTTGTGGATTCAGTTAGATCACATTTCCCCTTTCCTTTGCATCCCTCCCTCTCTGACACACACACACACACACACACACGCACACACAACACAGCTTGGTGAGCAATGTGTTAGGAGACCAGAGTTCTAGGCTTGCTTCTGTCATGTAAGTATCAACTTTTTTGGGCCTTGTCTTCTAGTTTGTTTCTTCTAATTCCTTAGTTCTATTTTATTTTTAATTCTTTTAGAGATGGGGTCTCACTACATTGCTCAGACTAGTCTCAAACTCCTGGCCTCAAGTGATCCTCCTGCCTCGACCTCCCAAAGTGCTGGGATTACAGGCACAAGCCATCTCGCCCAGCCATTAGTCTTATTTTAAATCTTGGAACACGATATCCTTCGGCCCTAATATTAGTCTCCCCCAATATTATTATAAAGGTGTCCACTGAAAGTTAAATCACACTTTATATTTTAGCTATTTAACTTTAAAAGTAGGCACAGGTGACTGAACTTTAAACTGTTGTTAGATATTCAGTATTTGAGTTTATGCCATTTTGGACTGATGGCAAATTGTTATACAAGATTTAAAACTGTAACAGTAAAAGCAGACTACTTCACATTTTGGGGGACAGGTACTTTCTCAACCGGTTGATTACAGTTTGAATTCAATGTGAAATTAACCTAAGGATATCAAGGAAATGTTGACAATATAAATATTTATAATTTTTTATGGTTATAATTTACATTCTCTCCATAAGCACTATTAAAAAATACTTACATGAACCTAGAAAATGTACAAGTATTTGAAAATAGAACTAAATATCTACTCCAAAGATGCACAAAAAACATTCAAACATGACTTTTGATTGGATTAAGCCTCCAGGGACTTCCCTCCCTATCATTTCCATTTCGGAGGAGCAGTGGTTCAGGGTAAAAGGGTAGAGGATAAGTATCAACCAAGAATTCCCCCACGTCCTTGAAAACACACGCCTTCTTTTGCTCCCTCTGCACAGGAATGAAAGGAAAAAAACATGAGAAAACAATATTCTCATCCATTATAAATATAATAGTATGGCCATGAGCAACTGTTATCAATCTCATATTTGTATAATGTTTTCTCTATTTACAAAGCTTTTTTGCCTGATTCCCTTGATTCTCAAAATAATTCCATGAAACAGTAACTCAGGTTATTAGTTTCATTTTACAGATTAGAAAAATGATGCTTAGAGAGGTTATGCGACTTACTCATGGTCAAGTATTGGTACTGCACAGGCAAGTTTAAAACCAAGTTCTCTGATTTCTTGTTAAATATTCTTTCTACTATACCACTTTGGTTTTCAAACAAATGAAGCAACTATATATAGTTTAACAGTAAAAACATTATGATTCCAAAAATGTGGCTTCATTTGGTGCCCCTCTGTGATTAGGAATAGTTTACAGAACAGAGTACATTATAAAATATTTGAATTGTGATCAAAATGTCCCTTCCAGGAGATAAGTTTAATCAATAAGTTAAAAATTAGGAAACTCAAAAGTCATTTTACTGCCTTGACTGATTATTCTATCTTCCCTTGTACTGTTGAGATTTGTAAAATGCAATCTGAATGCTAAATATATCAAACATCTAACCAATTTTCCTCATCCAGAAAAATCTTTTCGACATTCTTCTTGTATTGAAAATGGAAAATTTGACAATTTCCACAATAGTTCAAGGTAAATTGCATATATTATCTTTGAAAATGTCAGTATATAAATAAATTTTGTTTTTCTTGTCCAAACACAAACAGTATACAGTAACATCGGACATTTGCTACTGAGTGGTCCTTTGTTTTTTATTCTTACAAATATTTGCTTAGAGTATTTTGCTTGGATCCTTAGATATCTTTGTAAAACATAAAACTTTTAGGAGCAACAAATCAGGGGAAAAATTAGTACAAAATTCATTTTCTTATGTTCAGGCAAAATTAAAGAAGGATAAATATTTCGGAGAATGGTAAAAAAAAAAAACCCAAAAAAAAAACCATGGTACCTTAAACAAGAAACTGTTACTTAAGTCTTAGTTGATACTTCTGAGATTGTTTACTTTGCAAGTGAACAGCGTACTTTTCAATGCACTTTACTATTCAATCTTAATTAACTCAAGATAATGTAATTCCTGATACAATCTTTTTAATCAGACTATGTATTATACAAAAAATCCATTTTTGAACTGTCAAGAAAAATGAGTAATATTGATGTATTTGGACACTAAGGTCAGCTGTATGCTAATAAAGTGAGAATGGAGGTACGGAATATGTAGATACACCAGTTTCAAGAAAAAGTTGTCTGCTTTGCCTGATAATTTAGCAAAATACCTAATCTGGTAGTGTAACAAGTAAGTATAGTGCTCCGAATCAAATACCTTACAAAATAGTGCCAGTGTGGGTTTTTTAATGCTTTCATTGCATCATTCTGCTGTTAATGTTGGTATTTATCCTGAAATGACACCCAATCTGTTCTTGTTAGTTCTTTGGCATGTTTGAAGTCAGCAGAAGCACTCTTTCCTGGGCTTAACTGCTTCCTCAGAAGAATGCACAGTATTTGGAACAAAACCACTTTTAACCCCTTCCCAGCCATCCTGAATACAAATTTCTCCCTTTTTAATAAGTTCATATATGTCTCTTGTCAAGATTGTGAAGGATTCTTCAACATTTGTAGCATCTTTTGCTGAGGTTTCTATATATTTCATTCCACAGTCTGCTGATAGTTTTTCAGCTTCTTCCCTTGTAACTTGACGTTGTGAAGCTAAATCACATTTATGTCCCACTAGCAGAAATACAATCCGAAATGGCTGTACATACATTTTTGCTTCTTCTAGCCAATCTTTCACATGTTCAAAAGATCGTCGGTTAGTAATGTCAAATACTAAAAATCCACCAACTGAGTTGCGGTAATAAGATCGAGTTATTGATCTGAAAAATAGAGAGAAAAAAAGGTTGTATAAGGACAACTTGTTCTTTTTCCCCTCCTTCAAACAATGCAGCACTGTAATAAAATGTGAAGAGACCTTAATGTGATTTAACTAAAATCTATAAATAAAATATAAAGTATCTTAAGTGAACAAAAATATTCTATGAGACTAATTTGCAACTTTCATACATTAACAGAACATTAAAGTAGTTATTTTTAGATAGACAAATAAGCACCTAACATGGTATATCATCTCACACTGTCTTATGATTGTTTCTGCTTTTATAAATTTGATAGAATAATTATTACATCATTGTGGTTAAAAATAGGCACATAGAAAGATTGGGTGAAACCAGATCTTAAGAATTTCTCTTTTTTTTTTTTTTTTTTTTTGAGACAGAGTCTCACTCTGTTGCCCGGGCTAGAGTGAGTGCCGTGGCATCAGCCTAGCTCACAGCAACCTCAAACTCCTGGGCTTAAGCGATCCTCCTGCCTCAGCCTCCCAAGTAGCTGGGACTACAGGCATGCGCCACCATGCCCGGCTAATTTTTCCTATATATATTTTTAGTTGTCCAGATAATTTTTATTTCTATTTTTAGTAGAGATGGGGTCTCGCTCAGGCTGGTCTCGAACTCCTGACCTCCAGCGATCCACCCGCCTCGGCCTCCCAGAGGGCTAGGATTACAGGCGTGAGCCACCGCGCCCGGCCAAGAATTTCTCCATCACGTAATTCAACAAGCCCCTCTATCAGTTTAGGACTGAATGTTTGTGTCCTCCCCACCCCCAATTCTTATGTTGAAATCCTAACCTCTAAATGTCATGGTATTAGGAGATGGGGCCTTTGGGATGTAACTAAGGTCACAAGGGTGGAGCCCTTGTGAAGGGGATCAGTGCCCTTACAAAAGAGAGACAGATCTCTAGTCCTCTTTCCACCATGTGAGGACACAACAAGATGGCTGTCTGTAACCCAGAAGAGGGCTCTCACCGGAACCTGGTCATGCTGGCACCCTGGTCTCGGACTTCCAGCCTCCAAAACTGTGAGAAATAAATTTCTGTTGTTTAAGCCCTTCATTTTATGGTAATTTGTTATAGCAGCCCAAACTGGCTACGACGGCAGACTTGTTACAATATTTTTTACAGATATAGTCCTGTGCTATATACAAGAAACAGGAGACTGTTTGGACCTGGGACGTGAATCTGAGGTATACTAATGATTCTGTTTGCCTCTCCAGACCTACTCTCCATTCTTCTCTAGGCCTCTGGAAGCTGGCCTTCCCAGAAAGCCTCCCCAAACTTCCTCGCCCTTTGGCTTACAGTAGGGTTCAGCCAATGGGAGGTGCCAGTTGGAGACTGGAAGAAAGAGAAGTTAGAGTATTTATCCCTCCTTGTCTCTGCTGGGCTGTGGCTTGGCACTGGTTGTTTTCCTCTGCTTCTAGCAAGGTTCCTCTTGGGTAGTACCTTTCCCATGGTAATGGCTGTCACCAGGTTCTGGTAATCATATTCTCTCTCCTTGACTCTTCCAGCCAAGTGGTTAAAGGCTTTGCACTGTTGCTCTCCTTGAATGCTTCACCATCCTTTGTTGGCACCCTTGACCTTGACCAAATCTCTGAAAATAGTCACTTCATTAAACTCTTTCAGTTAACCTACAATTGTGCCATCTGTTTCCTGGCAGAATCATGAGGCAAGGCCATCATGTTTCATGTTTCTTGCCCTTACATATGTTCTTTTCTCTGTCTAGAATGTCTTTTACCCCTTTTCTGTCTAATAAACTCCTATTTCTCCTTCAATGGTCAGCTCCAGAATCATATCATCTGAGAAGCCTTCCCCACCACTGACCTATCTTAGGCACTCCTCCTCCTTTTTTTATTTTTTAAAAATTTTTATAGAGATGGGATCTCGCTATGTTGTCCAGGCTGGTCTCGAACTCCTGGCCCCAAGCAATCCTCCTGCCTCGGCCTCCCAAAGTGGCTGGGATTATAGGTGTGATCCACCCTGCCTGGCTCCTTCTCTTATAATTCCATTGAACCACTGGCATACCACCATTATGAATATATTAATTTTCATAACGTGCTGACTGGATTTGCTGGTATGTCTCCCACTCAATTCAATCTCCTTGAGAGTCAAACATTTTTCTTTTTTTATTTCAGCATATTATGGGGGTATAAAAGTTTAGGTTATGTATATTGCCCTTGTCCCCCCTCCCTGCCCCTGAATCAGAGCTTCAAGCATGTCCATCCCCTAGACGGTGCGCACCGCACTCATTATGTATGTATACACCCATCCCCCCCCCCACATCTTCCCGACACCCGATTAATGTTATTCCTAAATGTGCTTTTAGGTGATGATCGGTGAAACCAATCTGATGGTGAAACATTTTTCTTCTATGTATCTAATAATCATAATGCCTGGTAAATGATAGATGTCATTAAATGTTTGCTATGTTGGATTACTTAACCTTATTGGAGAGGGAAAGTGCTAAATGTTGCATGAACCAGAGATCTGATGTGTCTCAGTTTTTAAGTTGTCCATGATCTTTAAGCAAACTCATTTGACCACTTGCCTAAGGCACCAAGATCTTTGTGAAGGGCCAGTGGGTTATCAGGTACTCTCATTCTCTCCAACTTTCACATACGTTCACTGCCTTCATCACTGCTGAAATCACAGCTCAGTTCAGTGACCTGATACCACAAATAACTTTGTTGTAGGAGCGCGAAGAGAGCATTTTACCTCCCCTTTCTATTTCTCCTGCTTCCCTGCTTCTCCTCAGAATTCCTAGTAGAGAGTCCCAAGTGGCTATTTCCAAAAAACTTTTGTCAAGGACTACAGTACTATACAGATATTGGTGGTAAGACAAATTTCCCATCATCTTTGGCAGCTACAAAGAATCAGTTCATTTAGGTTGCCGCTATATTTTTAATTTGAGGGATAACTTGTTATTGTTTTGCTACTCATTTTTATATGTGTGAATTTAGACAAATGTGCAGTGTCTTAACAGAAACCTAATGAAGGCTATGCTATTATATTAGACTAAAAGTTTTATGTATTCATTTGAGACAGAGTTTCTCTCTGTCACCAGAGCTAGAGTGCATTGGCGTTATCATAGCTCACTGCAACCTCAAACTCCTGAGCTCCAGCAATCCTCCTGCCTCACCCTCCCAAGCAGCTGGGACTACAGGCATGTGCCACCACACTTGGTTAATTTTTCTATTTGTTTTGTAGAGATGGGGTCTCGCTCATGCTCAGGCTGGTGTGGAACTCCTGGCCTCAAGCAATCAATCCCCTGACCTCAGCCTCCCAAAGTGCTAGGATTACAGGTATGAGCCACCTCGTCCGACCAATCCATTTAATTTACCATTAGTATACTTGAAAAAAAATGTCTTTTTTGGTTGAAAGGTCAATGTTGAAATGCTTGTATATTATACAGAGGCATGTCTTACACTGTACTGTGTTTTCTAGCACCACTTAATTAATTTTGAAAACACATTTAGAATGCAGTTGGCAAATCATCCTATAAAATTATAGCAACGTATACATAATTTACTTTATAAAACCCTTATTAATAATTAGTTAGATTGAAAGGTCTCAATATGACATCTGTCATTTTCTATATACTTGATCTCCACTTTCTGTGTGTGGGTCTGGATATTAGGTTTAGAATTCTGATGTTAGGTTTCAGATTCAGATACGGTTGTCCTGGGGGTAGGGTTTTCCCTAAAACAATGGCCATCATTGCTGTTGATCATTTGGGAGAAGAGGCAGGCCTTCAGATGTAAAATTTGAACTTGAAAGGCAAGTTTTACAGAGGTGATGAGGGAGCATCTATGTTTCTCTAGACCTTCCTCCCTTGGGTTGGGACACTTAGGTCTGTAGAAGTTCCTGAAGGAACTATGAGGAGACAGGGAACAGACCCAGAGAGAACTAGGTAGGGAGGCCTCCTTGTACAGAACTCAAGAGATGATGATGAGTAATCATTCTTCATAAGCAACAACATCTTATTGCATGTTACTTTATATCTACTTCCTTCTGGGCTTGGAAAGTCTCACTGAATGAATGAATGATTTAAGAAACCAAAAAATAAATGGGGTGGGTGGGTAGAGGAAAGGGAAGAACAACAGAAGGAAGGGAGAGAGAAAATAAATGAATGGATTCCAATCTGGTCTCATGTGTGTTATGAGGGAATTATAATAAGAGTTGTGAGACGTGGCCGGGTGAGGTGGCTCACGCCTATAATCCTAGCTCTCTGGGAGGCCGAGGCGGGTGGATCTTCTGAGCTCAGGAGTTCGAGACCAGCCTGAGGAAGAGCGAGACCCCGTCTCTACTAAAAAATAGAAAGAAATTATCTGGCCAACTAAAATATATATAGAAAAAAATTAGCCGGGCATGGTGGCGCATGCCTGTAGTCCCAGCTACTCGGGAGGCTGAGGCAGTAGGATCGCTTAAGCCCAGGAGTTTGAGGTTGCTGTGAGCTAGGCTGACGCCACGGCACTCACTCTAGCCCAGGCAACAAAGCGAGACTCTGTCTCAAAAAAAAAAAAAAGAAAAGAAAAATTAGCCAGGCGTTACGGTGCACACCTGTAGTCCAAGCTACTCAGGAGGCTGAGGCAGGAGGATCGCTTAAGCCCAGGAGTTTGAGGTTGCAGTGAGCTATGATGATGCCACTGCACTCTAGCTGGAGCAACAGTGTGAGACTGTCTCCAGAAAAAAAAAAAAAAAAAAGTAGTGAGACTATCCTCTGGCAAATGGTAAAGGGGATACCACACCGCCTAAATATGGTGTGATGGTGATGGGATGGGGAAAGTGAATTATGGGATCAGGGTTACAAGCTCTTAGCAGCTCCTTGTCCCTCGCAAGTGGAAAATCTAGTTTTGATTATAAAAGAAAGGTTCTTTTAAACCTTGAAGGCTGCACTATCAGGAAATCTTATCCCATTTCCAAAGGAATGGTCTCCTCTCAGAATGTTTCTTCACCTCCGTGCCTTAACTGCAACATGCTGAGGACGCTGCCTCCCCTGCAGCACACTCACACTGCTCGTCCTCCAGCATCAGGAGGAGATGGCTTCTGCTTCCCCAGTGCAACTTCCAGATAATTATTCTCTCTCGGCCCTTGTTGTAAAAAAATCCCCTGCTCCTTTGAGGCTTATGCCATCTGGCTCTATCATCTGCCGTCATCTGCCAACTGCTTGGTCATTCTCCATGTACTAAAGATTTTAGCACTTTGCCTTGTTTTTCTTTTTATCCCAATTCCTGCCATTCTGCTTACTGATTGCAATATCCACTCAGATGAGCTGCCCAATGTCACCTCTCAATTTCTTGACTTCTTCATCTCTAAGGAACTTTCCCCTCTATTCTTCCTTTCTCATTCATTTTCTTTTCATCATCAGAAACATTCACTACTTTGAAATTGCAAATTTACACAGTCCACTAAAATTATCAAAATCTCACAGCCTGCCAGCATATTTTTTTTTAACACAATAAATCTTTAATTTCATCAAGATTTGTAATGCACTGGCCAATCCTATCACTTTCTATCCATTAATACCCTTCTATCTTTACCTTCTTCTGTATCTTAGATTCAGTGAGACATCATAATCACTCCCTTGGAAATATCTCAATTCCCAAGCCCCTCTCCCTCTGTCATATTCATCTGGGAAAACTATCTCTGGATCAGTTCAGCATGCAACTGAATGTTTCTGGGGGAAAAAAAATCACTCAACTAGGCAGGCTGGTGTCACTATGAATTAATTATAACCAATCCCAAGTGGGTGCTCAGCACTGACAAGGAATACTGCTGGTATCAGGACAAGCTCCTTTCTCTTTCCTCACATTTACGTTTCTACCATAGGAAGAAATGAAATTTGCATTCACACAAACGAGAACTGGAAGAATACTTTACTCCTCTTACTAATTCCTCCATAGATGGAAAAATGGCTGCTTTGTTTGGTTACAGTCTGTTTCTCAGGTTGGTGGGCAGTATCACTGTGTGGTCAAGGTCAGAACTCTTGTACAGCATCTTCCCCCTCTCTTTTCCACTTTCTGGATCCATGCTACTGGCTTGCTAATTGCGAAAGGTATGCAGGTGCCATGTCAATTTTGTTTGCTGCTAAATGTCCAGTGGTTTCAGTGCCTGGCACATAGTGGCAACTCGATACATCTTAGTGAATGAATGCTTGTTGATTTGGCCAGAGCCATGTACACAGATATTGGGAAAGCTGGAGAAATAGTAGAGAGAGTGAGGAAGTTTGTGGAAAAGAGATACTAGCAGTGCAAAGAAAAGAAAGATGCCCAACATTAGATCTATTAGTGTGGTCTTAAGTTCTCACGCCAAGGTCACTGAGTTGCTATGAGTGTATCAGTGTTGGAGGAAGATGGATAAATTAATTTAAGAAACACATGCATCCTAAAGATACAGCCTATAAAAATACAGTAGCCAGGCCACGTGCAGTGGCTTATGCCTGTAATCCTAGCACTCTGGGAGGCCGAGGTGGGAGGATCACTTGAGCCCAGGAGTTTGAGGTTGCTGTGAGCTAGGCTGATGCCATGGCACTCTAGCCTGGGCAACAGAGTGAGACTCTGTCTCAAAATAAAAAAACAAACAAACAAAAAACCAGTAGTCAGTAATCCCTGTGAAGTTTCTTGGGGGAAGGAGACTCTTTAATCAGGGACATGTTGATGAAACCTCTCCAAAAAAGAAAAGTTGTGGTATCTTACGTTCCCTATCAAGAAGAAAAAAACATAATACTTGGTGGACCTTTGTGAATTTTGGAGGAAACTTGAACAGTACAATGTGCTTCTCTGACCCATTAAGTGGGAGACCCAAAAGGCTACCAGCATTAACAGAGCTGAAAGCAAGAAAAGTCCCTTTTGCTGGTCTGAGCTACAATGCAAGCAACTTTGCCACTGGGTCCATGGTCCATCAGATCTAATGGTACCTGTGCGAAGTGCCTACAGCAGATTGGATGCTTTATCAAGCTCAGAAAAGCCTCCACTGGACGATTACAGGAGGGGCATTTTGCAATAAAGGCATGTTCTCTTTGTCAAAGGCTATTATTATTACACTTCTGAAAATGAATTCTTGGCTTATAACCTGGCTTTGATAGAGACTAAATGCCTGGCTGAGGAACACCAAGTGACCGTGAAATCTAAGTGCCCGTGATGAGCTGAGTGTTCTCTGATTCACCAGGCTGGAGCTTTGTCACTAAGCAGAAGTCAAATATATAGGCAGGAATATGGGGCAGGACCTGAGTGGACCTGGAGTAGCAATGCTCACATACCCAGCATGCCTACTCCTGCAGTTCCCTCTCAACCCATGGCCTTATCTGGATTTCCCTATAATTAAAGAGGAAAAAATTCAAGTCTGCCTTACAAATGGCTGTAAATAATGTGCTAGCATCAGTCAGCCCCGCTCAGTGGTGAACCTGAAAGTCAGTGGAAAAGAGAAATCCTTCCATTTGTGGAACTTCTAGTGGTACGTCTTATTGTCTGCTTTTTCCAGATGATAAGATGGAGAGATGCATGTGAGGATCCACACCAATTCATGAGCAGAGGCTAAGGGTTGGCATGTTGGGAAAAAAACAAGATAGAGAACTGGTGATAAGGAGGTGTGAGGAAGGGATATGTTGATGGGCCTAGAGTATGTGAATATTTGTATTTTATGTGAATGCTCACCAAAAGCCCCCTTAATAATCAGCGGGAAAAAATGCTCTGTCCTACAGTTGTCAGTCAGTCTTTCTACTCTAGTGTGAACTCAAACAAAGTGGTCATGGTAGAGGGATGAAGGCTTCACCTGGGCTCAATGGAGACTTGATGTTACCTAGGCCGCCCTGGACAGTTTTTGCTTGCTACCCAGTTTTCTAGCAGCTACTGACACCTTGGGTATGGTACCTTACTCTGGGGGACCATCATGGAGGGGACACTGATATATTCTCATTGTGAGATATTTAACCTGGATTCAGCACCAGCATCCTTGAACTTACACACTGCCTGATACACAGTCATAGTATCCTACACATTGTTACAGATCAAAGAATTCACTTTAACAGCGGTGGAGACAGAGAAATGGCTGATGTCAAGGGTTTTGTTGATCTTAACACATCACCATCACCTAGAGGCATCTGGTTCTATAAAACTGTGGAAGGGGTTATTAAGATTTGGTTATGCCCAAATCCAGGAGAAGATACCTTGTAAGATTTTGGCATGATACTTCAGGACGTATATGTTCTAAACTCATGAACAAGATCGTAGGTGGTGTTTTTTCCCATAAACAGAAGCTGTGGTATGGGAAGCAAAGGGTGAAAGTGGGGTGATGGTGCCTCTCACAATTACACTTAATGAGTCACTAAAATTTTTTGTTGCTTCTAATCCCTGTGACTCTGAACTTTGCTGATATAAAGGTTTTAGCATTCAAGGGAGAAATGCTTTCACTAGAGAACCCCATGATGCTTTTATTGAATTAACAGCTGAGGCTGCCAACTGGCCATTTGGGGCTTCTTACGGCAGTGGGTGAGCAGGCAGAAAAGGGACAACAGCATCATGGGGACCACGATTGTGATTCTTCCTGCCCAGAACTGCTGGGATCTTTTGATTCGTTCCAAGCTTGGTCCGCCAGCTTCCCATCAAGTCTCTGTGCCTCAAACATGCTTCTGGTAACTTTCATTTTTGATTAAAGTCCTCAAGTTGGTTTTGCCGCTGGCAGCCAAAGACATGACTGATAGTCAACATAGATTTTGTAAGGTTTTCCTTACAAACGGTGCAAAATAAGGTCATAAATCTTTTATAACTTTCAATGTAGTGTTACAAAGCCAAAATTCATTCTTTTCCTAAAAAATTGTGGTAAAAAACACATAGCCTGAGATATACCCTCTTAACAAATTTTTAAGTGTATAGTACAGTATTGTTAAGTATAAGCCCCAAATTGTACAGCAGATCTCTAGAAACTTCTCATCTTTCCTAACTAAATCTCCCTCTCTATTGAACACCAACTCCCATTCCCCCCCTCCCTGCCCCCGGACCCTGAGAGCCACTATTCCACTTTCTGCTTCTATGAGTCTATTTTAGATACCTTATATAAGTGGAATTATGCAGTATTTGTCATCCTCTAACTGGCTTATTTCACTTAGCATAATATCCTCAAGGTTCATCCACGTTGTAGCATATGACAGGATTTCCTCCTTCTATTCAATGGAATAATGTTCCATTGTAGGTATATACCATATTTTCTTTATCTGTACATCCTCAAAGTTCATTCTTACATGTATATTAGCTTTAGAATAATTGAAAGGAAAAATGGTTGCCTTGTTGATATAAAATTTTAACTGTTTAATTTTCCTCCTTTAATTTTTTTCCCCAAATAATATATAGACAAGTGTCTATTTGACAGCATCAGGAGTTTGCACACATTTACAAAGAATTACTTAATATATGACTGATGCAATCAAGTGTGAATTATGTACTTTGGAGAATTTGGAAACTTTTTGACACAAATGACATGATTACTGAGGTTCTAAAAATTGTAAATGATATTTCAAATTAAACAGTTATGTAGGCCAGGCATGGTGGTTCACACCTGTAATCCCAGCACTTTGGGAGGCTGAGGCAGGAGATTCCCTTGAACCCAGGAGTTTGAGACTGCAGTGAGTTATAATTGTGCCACTGCACTCCAGCCTGGGCAACAGAGTGAGACCTTGCCTCTATTAAAAAACAAACAAACAACAAACAAAACCCCCAGTTATCTAGTTCCTGAAGGTATTGAAAATAAGATGCTGTTATCATTTGAAGGACAAAATTTCACAGGCCCTGGAATGCTCAAGATTACTTATAGTAGGTAATAATTATATCTAACATTTCATCTGAAAGTGGTAAGATTACATAGATCTTTTATGTTATTTATTATTATGAACTTTGTTGGATGTGCACAGGCCTCTTAAAAAAGCAACAAAATACAGTGCACTTGCTGACTTACTTAGGTAAAATGAACCAGATGTTCCATCTTGGAAATGTCCTTCTTGTGGCTTTGCCAATTGTAAAATAGGCATTTAGAGGATAGAAGCACTTTGATGCCAAAGGCTGTTGGCAGCAAGTAGCCTATGAATACATTAGCCTTGTGAGTGCCTCTTTTCCACCATGACATTACATTCCTAGCCCTTCTGGGAATAGTCTTTGTGTTGATGCTTTATTTACCTGCTTCAATTGCCTTGTGACCCTTAGGACTGCTTTCAAGAGACTAAAACACAAGTCTGCCCTTGCCCAAGATTCTGAAACCTGGCACTTCTAACTTAGCATATTTTCTTCATACAAACAACCTTAAAATTATTTTTCTTTGTATAATCCCCAGGGTCTTTCCATCAAAAATCAAGTCTGTGCTTGTAGAGGATATATATAATACTGACAAGATCTAATAGGCCATATTTCACCTTTGACTATGTGAATCAATCCCCCTCTGGCCGCCTTACATTTTTCTTTCATGACAGATCATCATTTTATGATAGTGATGCATTATTATCATCCCCAGGACTCTCTATTCAACATTTACACTCTTACTTTCTTCTGTAGCAATTAACAAATTCTGAGACCCTATGTAATTCTTCCAGCTTATTTGGTTATAGCCCATCTCCCCCATCAAAAGATAAACCCTATGAGAGCAAGGATTTTTGTCTGTTTCTTTCCCTTTCCCCTGTCCCTTCCCTCCCTCCCTCCCTCCCTCCCTGCCTTCCTTCCTTCCTTCCGTCCTTCCTTCTTTTTCTTTTTTTTTAATGCTATATCCTTAGTGTTTAAAACTGAACTGGGCAGACATGAGTCCTACCAATATTTGTAAACGAATAAATAAACAATTGAATCAATAAGTTCATACCCAGTCAGGTTGTGCCCACGCAGCATTCAGATGCTAAGGAAAGGGGGGTGGATTTAAATTAAAAAAAAAAAATGCTAAGAAAAGGTTAGAATAAAAGAGAAATACAAAAAACCCTACCTCTCTTTGGTATTTGTAACAGGGATTTATAAAAGTCAAAAGGGGAGAAATAGGCTGATATGTGCACACTCTGTAAACATATAGGTGAAACCATCCACATTTTCTAAAAAAAACTACTGTATTTAAATTGGGAGTAATTCAAATAGTAATTCAAATTGTACTTTGCGGTGGATTCTGGAAGGCAGAACAAGTTATGTGTGAAAACTGAAATAGCTTATTTGAAAATTAATGAGAAATATTTCTAGCTTCACTAATTGTCTTCAAGGAAATAATGAAAGGATGCTTATTTTTTATTTGACATGGTACCAGAAAGTGCATAAAAGACTTCAGCACTTATTCCAACGCTTGCTGGTATCCTTTTGCAGAACAATAATGAGACCATGATCATCTTCTCAAGATTATCCTGGAATTTATAATTGATGTTTATCCTTCTCTTATTTCATTCTATTTCTGAACTTATTCAGTGTTTATTCTCAGGTCAACTGAATACATGGTGTTCTTTTCCTTCATTTAAATATGTGTTTTTATCAAGTTGCCTGTGCAATTACCACACATGCTCACTTTTCCCATTCCCCCAACTTGCCAATATCATCATACTATCATTTTGGGAAGATCATTTCTTAGCTTTTGTGTTACTTGACCATGCAGATACTTTTCATTGAGGAGTCCTGGGGTAAACTACAACTTTTTTTCCTTTCCTGCACAACCTTTTATTTTCCTTAGAGTTAATTATCTTGCATATTAGTCAAGATGGACCAGGTTATGATACAGCAACAAATAACCCAACTCTCAGTAGAAAGAATGTTAAAGAATTTGGGCTATGTTTTAAAACTACCACATGCAACTTCTGCTCAAATCCACTGGCCAGAACTAGTTGCATGATTCTGCCTAAGTGCAAGAGGGAAGGGAAATATATACCTCCCATGTGTCCAGAAGAAAAGAAGCATCAGATATGAGTGAGCACTAAAAGCCTCCATCACATCATCCTTTTTCTTCTTTCTTTTCTTTTTTCCTTTTTGCTAAATTTTCCATGTAGCTTTCAATAATTCAATCTTAAACTGTCTGCCAGTTGCTTTCTTTTAAGAAATTTATTTCCATTAGCTATTCTGTCAATTTCATTTTCCTGAGGCGGTCTCTCCTGTAACATTCTGCCCTGCTCTAATCTGGTCTAGTTGTCTTCAGTATCTGCAGAGATGTGACCCTAAGATCTCCCTTCCCCATCTTTCTGGGCATTTCCTTTGCCTTTCCTCAGAGGTAAATCTGTTCCTTATATCTTATGTCTTCTTCATTCCTGGTTTACTCCTGTGTGTGTGTGTGTGTGTGTGTGCGCGCGCGTGTGCACACAGCACATCTTCAAGTAGCTTCCTAAAAAAAAGATGCATGAGGTAATATTTTGAAATCTTGCATGTTTGATCTATTCTGCTTTCACAGTTGAGTGATACTATGGCCAGATATAGAATTCTCTGAGGATTCTGAAGTAATTTCACTGTTGCATTCCAGCTTCCACAGTTGTTTTTGGGAAGCCTGCAGACAATCTGATTCCTAATCATTTTTTATATGACCTATTTTTACTCTCTGGAAGTTTGCAGAAACTTCTCTATAGTTTCAGTGTTCTGAAATTTCATGATGATGTACCTTAGGGTGTTTCTACTTTCATCTATTATGCTGGGCTGCTCTAATCTGAAAAATCAGGTCCCTAAATTTTAGAAAATTTTCTTGAATTGCTTCACTGATGATTTCTCCCCTTGTTTTTTTCTGTTCTATCCCTCTGGAATGCCTGATACTGAACCTTTTGGACTAGAGTGCTTTATTTAAAAAAAAAATCCTTTTTTCCTATTTTCAAAGTCTTCTAAGTCTTTGTCTTTTTGTCCTATGTTTTAAGAGAGATTTTTAAACTTTATATTGAATATTTTATTTTTTCTATTGCATTTTCAAAAGCTCTTTTGTTCTCAGAATATTCTTTTTTAAAAAGTAACATCCTGTTTTTCTTTCATGATTGTAATTTTTTCCTTATTATCTTTCTGAGGAAATTAAGGACAGAGTTTTATTTTGTTTTGTTTTTTAACATTCTCTTCTCCCTTATTAAGTTTCTGTTTCTCCCATTGCTGTTTCCTGTTTTTTGTTTGTTTGTTTGTTTGTTTTGTTTTGGTCTCTGGCTTTCACATTACAGACTTCCTAGCATTTCTTGTAATCTTTCATTGAGATTATGCCCCACTGGAAGATGATCAGGCAGGGTCATTTAGCTGAGGAAACGCTAATGTAGGTATCTTTAATTCTTTTCTCTTGGCCTGGTCAGATTCTCCAGAAATGACTTCACCAATGTCCTGCTTGAAGGGTGTAGGCTTGACTGCCAGCATTCTGGGAGCTGCGTGGGGGAAGATGGCCAGATGGTCTTAGCATCCAACAGGCATACATTCACTTAAAGCCCTTACTTTTCTTTTCTTTATTTTGAGACTGGGATCTTGCTATGTTGCCCAGGCTGATCTCCAACTCCTGGGCTCACACAATCCTCCCACCTCAGCCTCCTGAGTATCTGGGATTATAGGTGCGTGCCACTGCTCCCCCAAAGCCCTTACTTTTAATAAGGAACCTCAACCTCAATTATGCTTGGTGCTTCCAGGTAAAGACCCTATGTTTAATTCTTTTCAGAGAATAAATTTCCATTTTTTGTGCCACTGTCATGGGGAGAGAACATCATTTGATGTGGGGAGCTGGGGAGGAGATGGAAGGATCCAATTCTTCTTTAACAGATTGAAACTCAACGATCCTTACTTTCACACTCCTACTTCCATAAGTTCTTTTTTTTTAGAGATGGCGTCTTGCTCTGTTGCCTGGGATGGAGTGCAATGGTGGAATCATAGCTCACTGCAGCCTCTGACTTCTGGGCTCAGGTGATGCTCTTGCCTCAGTCTCCCAAGTAGCTGGGACTAGAGGTGCGTGCCCCCACACCCAGCTACTTTTTAAAAATATTTTGTAGAGACGAGGTCTCATGATGTTACTGGGCTGGTCCTAACTCCCGGCTTCATGCAATCCTCCTGCCTCAGCTGAGATTATGGGTGTGAGCCACCAAGCCTAGCTAGATGCTTTTCTTTTTAACCATTAGCTTAGAAGCCAATTTTCTTGAATCTGTCAATTCATTTACTATCCGCTGCTTTCCTCCTTCCAAAGTTTTGTTACTGTTATTTCTCTACCTGTTTTCCTTGTTCAGGGGTTTACAGTTTAAAAAAGTACTACTGTCATTTTAGTGAGACTTCAGGAAAAAAGCTAAAAGAGACACAGGTATTCAATCTGCTCTCTTCCCAGGAAGCCACTTCTTTTTCTATTACTATTGTTTCCTATTGTTGTTCTGTTACTACTGACATATTCATCATGTTGCAGCATCAAGCACTATCTTTTTTGGGATACATCTTCTGAAACTGGCCCTCACCCTAGGCACAAATGACAAATCCTCTCTCTGTTCTGCCACTGGAACTTATTAAGTACTTACCAGCCCTTACTGCCATTATTTGATTATCTTTCTCTGCTGTGTATCTGTGAGGAGGATACTGTCCTCTATCTATTCTCCCTGTCTTCCTTTAGTAACAGAACTCCAGAAGTTTTAGCTGGCACGTAGCAACCCACATAGAAACTATGTTCCCCAGCTTCTCTTGCAGTTAGTTGTGGCCATGACACTAAATTTGGATCAATGGGATATGAGAAGTAACGTGTGCAGTCTGAGGTTTGTCCACTTAAAGAAGAAGCCACTTGCCCTAGGCTGCTTCTTTCCCCTTTCTGCTGGCTAAGGAATGGCAATGACTGGAGAACCCTGGAAACTCATGTTGTGGCAGAGCCACCATGTTTACCCAGGACTGCTCATTCTGGACTCTTATCATAGGAGAGAGAAATAAAGGAGAGGAGAGAAATAAAGCTCTACATTATTTAAGTCGCCATATCTCGGCAGTCTCTTTGTTACAGCAGTACAGCCTGGATTCTACCCAGTATAGAGACTGCATAGACCTTGAATGTGAGACTGTAGCTTAGTTATTTTTATATCTCTAGCACCTGACATATAGTTAAGCTAAATAAATGCATGGATTTCCACAAGTAAATCATTGTCCTGATTAATTTCAGCTTTTCCAGGAAAAAAAAAGAAACAACAAAAACGGGACAGTCTTTAGGGATTAGAAAGCTGTTTCACGGTACTTATGAAACTTTCAGACACCATATCCTGTATTTGCTTCCAGCTTTGACCAATGCCCAACACTTCTTGTTGTTTAGCAAGGCAAAAACACTTTATACAAGTTTCTCCACATCAGCGTCAGAGTTCATTACAGTTACTACTAACTGTGATACTGTAGTCAGTGAGTACTGCATAGAGGGTGGGTTAATGCCACAGGTGTTTGCTGTTGGTTATCTCCACTGCTACTATTGTGTAAAGCTATTTCCCTTTTTGTTTTCTGAGTATAGCAGTAAAATAATGGTTTGGGTGGACATAGTAATTAACCTGGGTCTATGGGGATGAGGAGTTGGGTTGTGTGCAAACAGAAATACGTTTCAGGATAGAAACTATACAACATGCCATTAAAACTCATTTCAACCATGACAAGAGGTCTGGCATAGCAGAAAGAACACTCAATACAATGTTAACAGAACTGGGCTCTTGTGCAAACCATTTATGAGCTATAAGGCCTTGGGCAAGTCAAAGCATCTCTGAACATTAATTTTGTTATTCTAAAAAGGAAACTGTTGTATCGGATCACCTCTCTGCTCCCTCCCGGTCCTATGGCTACAGTTACTTATCTACCAAAATGGCCAGAATGTTGACCACAGTATGGTTGACCTCTACAGTTTTTTAATGTATTCTCTCCCTCACTTCCTTGAACTTTGTTTTCAATTTACCTTTCACTAGTTTTCCTCTCCTTTAATAATCCTCTGCTATACGATTGATTATACCGTCTCTTCCACTTTTGGTTCTCTCTTTTTTTTTTTAGCATATATCCATCTGTTCTATCAGTTCTCAGTCTTAAATTTCACCTCATATTTGCTTCATTAACTTTTGCTTTTCTAATCCCATAGCCTTTCTGTAGCCCCTTTATATCTAAGAAATCTAAAAATATGAATATTCACCTCCTTTATCTTTCTTTTACATTTTCTAGAGATACTCACAGGAAAGTTTTGTGCTTAACAAAAGTGCTAATAATTTGTATGATCTGTGTAAAAATGTGACAAGTGGCTAGAAGATCAATTTTTAATTTTGAATGAGGGGACAAAAATTAGAGACTCCCAAGAAACACTACATTTCTCCCTAAAAAAATAGTAATCAAGTATTTTAAAAAAGGGAGACTTGATGAAATCATCTGGAAGCACAGCAAAAGAGACAGAGAATCATATGAGAGAAGAAACTGTGAGAGGTCCCCAAATATATTCTTCAAATTTAAGGAAATTGTCTACACTTTTCTTTAAAGCATCAGTTCCTAAAGTGTGCTTTGCAAACATTAGTACTGCAAAATGCTCTGTGTAAAAGGACTCTGGGCTGAGAAACACCATATCTGCCTTGGGGGTTCACAATGTGTTACCAGTATATTAAAAGCTCTGAGAAGTCCTGCAATGACCCTACATTTCCCAGATTACTTGACCAAAAAACCCCATTCTCAAATTACACCTATTAATATACCTTTGAAAAATGCTACTCCAGAGAAAAACGATAGGCAATGCCTATCATAATGCCTTCTCTTACAGCTAGGAAGTCCTTACTATCTATCTAGCTCCCTTTTGCAGCTTTCTCTCTTGATCTCTTCTCAAGAGAAGAGGTTTCACTTTGAGCCACACACTATTCTTTTGTATATCTGAGGCAGGAGTATGTCATTAAGGCTATACTTTAGCCCTATCCATTTAAGCCCTTATCACACCAAGATCTATGAAAAGAAAATACATTTGGAAAGGCAAAAGAATCAGAAGAAAAATCACTTTTAACATTTCTGGTAAAGGAAGATAATTTAAAAAGAGATTATGACCAATCATATATAAAGTAGAAAAAAAATAACATAGAGAAGGCTCACATTTTACCAAGAAAAGTCACTGATGAGCTTTTGGACATGCCTTGATAAAGACCTTTCTCAGGCTGTGCCTGCTATCCTAGCACTTTGGGAGGGTGAGGTGGGGGGAATGCCTGAGGTCAGTTTAAGATCAGCCTGGGCAACATAGAGAGACCTCGTCTCCAAAAAAAAAAAAAAGAAAAAAAAAAAAAGCCAGGCATGCTGCATGGGCCTGTAGTCCCAGCTATTCTGGAGTTTGAGCCAGGAGGATGGCTCAAGACCAGGAGCTTGAGGTTGCAGTGAGCTGTGATGACACCACTGCACTCTAGCTTGGGCAAAAGGGCAAGACCTTGTCTCAAAAAAAAAAAAAAAAAAAGACCTTTCTTATGTGATTTCTGATGCACTCACCATATTAGTAAAGTAAAAACAAGACTAAGAGAGAAATCTCTGTTTCCTCACCTCAGTATTTTTTGGCACAGAGGTATTTTTGATGATTTCTTTATATCCTAGCTATTGATATCAGTGGATGGTCTTAGAGACTTACTGCCAATAGTATAATAATTTGATTTAGCAAGATGTTCCTAAATTAAAAATGAATCATTACCATAAGAAGGAAAATAAAAATAACCACTATATTTCAAGAATGTTTAGAGAACACTATTAAGATTTTTAAACTAAACTAATATGCCAGCTAGCTATCAATAATTACTCAGAAATGCTTATATATAGAAATACTATCTGTATTTTGAAACTTTTCCATAGCTTAAACTAAAAGTATACTTTTTTTTACATTTAAAACATACTTTGACGTCAGTTTCACATTTTTCCGGAACTCCTATAGGCCAGTACAGGACTTTATTACTTATTTTATAATAGGTTAGGACAGATTGTATGAGGTGGCAATTTTTACAGTGAACCCCTCTGAATCATATATTATCAGAATTGATTAAAAGTTACTGATATTTAGAGTCAGATTTATTAAAATCATAAAGTATAGGCTTTGTAGGAATTTTGCTTTAGAAAAAATTAAAATAGGCCAGGCGCGGTGGCTAACACCTGTAATCCTAGCACTCTGGGAGGCCAAGGTGGGAAGATCCCTTGAGGTCAGGAGTTCAAGACCAGCCTGAGCAAGAGCAAGACCCTGTCTCTACCAAAAACAGAAAACATTAGCCAGGCGTGGTGGTGCATGCCAGCTATTCGGGAGGCTGAGGCAGGAGGATCGCTTGAGCCCAGGAGTTTGAGGTTGCTGTGAGCTAGGCTGACGCCATGGCACTCTAGCTCAGGTGACAGAGGGAGACTCTGTCTCAAAAAAAAAAAAAGAAAAAAAATATCTTATTAAAGTTATATCTGATGTTCCCTGGTGTATGTATATACGTGTGCGTGTGTGTGTACCTCAATATCAATCAAGGAGCTCCCCTTTCTTTTCTATTGCTTGACAGATAGAGTAGGATGGAAGAAAGCAAATTCCCTATAACTCAGAATAAGACTAACTGGCTCTGAATATACTAAAATAATTATTCTCAGACAATTCCAAGAAGTTCCTCTTCTAACTTTTGTAACATGTCTATGGAAGGTAAATTGTCAAAAAATTGTTGCATGCTAGCCAAATTGACTGGAAATTTCCTCTCTCTCAGACTGAGCAAAGCGCTTTTCTTCATGTGAAAATGTCACTGTGGTAATCCATGTATTTACAACATCATCTATACCATTTTTTTTAGCCCTTGCTTTGAAAGCTAAATGTGGGGACAGTGAGTGTGAATGGATGGCCATCACTGTGAATGATGGGAGGAAATTCCAACACCCATCAGCCACATGTCTGTAACTCTGCCAACAGGGAAATGTTATTTCAAGATAAGGCATTACCTCTCTTGGAGGTCATCCTCTTTTAGAATATAGATACTCCAGGTAGGACTCTTATTAAGTTGTTTTCAACTATTAATAATTTTGTGCACCTTTGTCTTCCAGCTACTACTCTTTCTGAAGCCAAGATAGAGCATTAAGAGATAGCTTTTTGATTGAGGTGTGCGGGAGAACAGAAGGGAAGGGTGGGTCAAGGTCACACTATCCAAAAACATAAAGAAAAAAAGTTGGGAAGGCCTTTCCCCAAGAATAAGCTTTACCTACTTCTCAATTTTGCCAGCTCAGGGCCTTCAGACATTTGGTGTACAATATTTAGGACTTCAGGGTGTATAATTACCTTCATACACAATTGCAGCATTGAGGTTGTGGCTACCTATGTTAAATCAATTAATTTATTGAAGAAAAAAAGAGAAAAGCAATCACAGGTTTTCCAAATTACTGGCTAGTTTCTTGACTATACTGACTACACAATCACTCAAAATGTTCTGAATGCCCTGAGTAGACACTGAAAATAATTTTTGGAGTATAAAAATATGTTTGGCTACACGAATCATCTTTTCACATTCTGCTACACTTGTTAGAAACGATGTTGGCTCACTCTTACGTACCATTTTACTCTGAAACACCAAAAAATAGACACTTTTGGGGGTGACTGCTCATTTCCCTCTTCTGTGAATTTCTCTTTCCCAAAAAGTAGACCCTTACAGATTTATCTGTATTATATGACCCAAAATACCTACATAATATACTTTTGTTATTATATTGTGAAAATAAATAAAATTTAAAAGCTGTTGGAACCCCAAAAACACTTTAAGCCTTAAGAGAAATGTAACTGTGATCTGAGTCACATAGCATGTTTACAATTCTGTTTCTTAAATTATAGCTTAAGTCTCTTCCTCATTGTTCTAGTTCTGTAAATGACTAGGAAAGACCAGAGACCAGACCTCCCCCTTCCAAATCACTGATCTTTGTTATAGATTAACTGCCACCTTTATTGTCCTGTACCTAACTCAGACTAGGTGGCACCTGAACAGGGACGCCATGACAGTTACATGTTTAGTCCGGAATGTTAAATATACCTTTCCTGAAAGAAAAAGACTACCTGAACTAATCAGATCCTTGCAGCTAAGCATTAAGCCTCACATAGAAAAATGGTTACATTCTGTAAAACTTCCCTGAACTTTGTCTGTATAAATGATCCTGAACTCCTACATTTTGGAACACTGACTTCCATTCTTTAGAATCTATGCTTCCCAGGCAGGCCAACCTCAACCTTTGTGCTTGAATAAACTCTCTACTAGATTCTGACCTTTCTGATTATTTTAGGTTGACAATATGTATCTCAATAACCTGACTGCAGGGGAGATGATTCACTGGCCAGTTAAGTAGCCAATGAGATTTTTTTCTTTTGAGAATGTGAATAAACTCAGAGAGGTTGACAGAATTGGGCGCCAATAGAGTCGGAAAATGGAAATAGACTAGAGGGGACATCTACAAACTTTTGTTGGAGTGAAATACTTCCAAACACCTCGATGTTCAGTAAGTTTCTGTCGTTCATGAAATCTGTATCATTTATTCCCTATTATCTAAACTAATTTGGTTAGATGTCTGTTATTTATAACACAAATAATTTTAACCAAGACATTATATCATCTGATTACACAATACAAATATAGCCTACCTTTCTATTGTTCCTAGTAACTTGGAACTAAGTAGACTGCAGTGATTATGACACTTAACTGTACACAATCTCTGCTCTGTTACCAATGTAATTATGGACCTACCAATCCTGGAATAAGAAATCTTTTTCTACTGAAGACCATGAACCACAGCAAGGGGGTGGAGAATCAAATGGGAGTATTTTTCAAAAACAAAAAAATAGAAAAAGACAGCAAAAAGGAGAAATATAAAATGTTGATGTTGCTTGCTTTTAAAATGAAGAACAGAGAATATAAATTAAACCACTTTGTTTTTCTGTTTTCAGTAGAGACGGGGTCTTGCTCTTGCTCAGGCTGGTCTTGAACTCCTGACCTCAAGCGATCCTCCTGCCTCAGCCTCCCAGTGTTAAGATTACAGGCGTGAGCCACCGCACCCTGCCTAAATTAAACCACTTTGAAACATTACCTTCCTATGAGTTTCAAAGAGGCAGAGGAAAAAACAGGGACATAAGGGAGCCAGGAGGCTAAGAGGAGATAAGCTAAAAGGAAATGGAAGAGTAAGTGACACAAAAATTAGGAAGAGACAAAGATAGAGGATGAGAATAAACTATGAGTAGTGTAGGCAGAGAAAAGAGGTAAAGGCAAAATAAAAATAAGCTGGGGAGTGGTAAGACAAAATGGCTACAAGAAAGAAACACAGAAGAACTAGAGGGAAAGAGATGAAGAGGCAGGTGGAGGGTTAGGGAGAGACCTAGTAGATTTAGTGGTATTAGTTAGAGGCCACCCCCAGATTTTGGCGGGGAAGGGAGAAGGGAGGAGGAAGGCTGTCCCTTATTTAGAACTTACTGCCTACTGCCCTTTGCTACGTTAATCAGCCAGTTAACTTTGTCTGTAGGTCTTCCATTGCTCGAAACCTCAAGTGTTTAGTGGTTCTGCTCAAAGAATATGACTAAAACAACTCATCAAGTGAGCTTTTACCAAATTATTATTCTTAGAACACTAGTTATCACAGATTTTCATATTTTAAATAGCCCCTAAAATAAATTTGGGAAATAATAGTTTAATCAAAGTT
Source organism: Lemur catta (assembly GCF_020740605.2). Lineage (NCBI taxonomy): Eukaryota > Metazoa > Chordata > Mammalia > Primates > Lemuridae > Lemur > Lemur catta. The sequence continues at coordinate 30,706,255 of NC_059134.1, forward strand.
AAACAGGTTTCTTTGCTATAGTACTTCTTAGAGCCTTTGATATGAATTTTTAAGAGAGTGCTATATGGAATACAGGCATTTCCAAACTTACTTGATCACAGAATGTATCTTTTAAAAAGAATCACAAGGCGCAAACAAACAACCCAAGTGCCCATCAATTCATGAGTGGATTACTAAAATCTGGTATATGTTTACAATGGAATATTACTCAATTATAAGAGACGACAGTGATCTAGCACTGCTTATATTTTCCTGGATTGAGCTTGAGCCCATTATCTGCAGTGAGGTATCACAAGATCGGAGAAATAGGCTACACATATACTCACCGTCAAATTGGTACTAACTCATCAACACTATGGTGGTCACATGGTAGTAATACTCTCCAGGGATTAGGGGGTTGGGGGGGGACAAACTCACAACTAAGGGTCACAGACATGGTGAGCATTGTAGAGGGGAAGGGCATGCCTCTAAACCTCGCTTGGGTGAGGCAAAGTCATAAAATGTAACCAGAAGATATTTGCACTTCAGTGTTTATTGCAGCATTATTCACAATGGCTAAATTATGGAATCAGCTTAAGGGTTTATCAAGGGATGAATGGATAAAAATGATGTGGTGTTTGTATACAAAGGAATATTATTTAGCCATGAAAAAGAAGGAAATTTTGTCATTTGCAGAAACATGGATAGATCTGGAGGACATTATTTTAAGTGTAACAAACCAGGCACAGAAAGACAAATATTTCATTTTCACACTTATATATGGGACCTAAAAAAAAAACTGATCTCAAGGAAGTAGTGAATAGAATGGTGGCTAATGGAGATTGGTAAGGGTGGTAGGTTGGGGTAATGAAGAGATGTTGGTGAAGGGGTAATTCTGTTTAATAGAAGGAAGAAGTTCTGATGTTCACTGGTACAATGGGGCAACTATAGTTGACAATAGTTTATTGTATTTCAGAATAGCTAGAAGTTTTCAAATGCTCCCAACATAAAGCAATGATGAATGTTTTAGGTGAATCTTGTCCCAGTTACCCTGATTTGATCATTGTATGTTGTGTGCCTGTATCAAGATGTAACATGTAATCCATGAATATGTACAATTATTATGTATCAATAAAAAAATAATAATAAAAAAAGAATCACAAAGGACCAGTGTTCTGCAGAACACACCTTGAGAGTATTGCACGAGGAGAATACTATTCTCTGAGCTTTACAATCAGTGGCCGTAACTATAACACTCCAAAGGCCAGATAACATGAAATCAAAGGCAAAATCTGTCTTGAAGCCTAGAGGTTTCCTATTCCTATAGCCAACATTATTGTTATTTCTTAATCTCACTCTGTGTTCATATTACTTTAAATGCTTTTTATGGGAAAAGTTCAAAATTTGTATTCTTATATTTAATGCTCTCCGTACTTCTATTGCCTTTCCAATATATATATTCTTATTAACACTATATTAAACAATGTTCTTGCTTCCCTTACTGCTAAACTTCTTCCACTATGATGATTAAAAATTATAAAAGGCAGTGATTACCAGTTTCCCCCCAACACACACAATGCCAGATTCATCTTTCCTACCTCCCGGGCACATGATGGCCTAGTCACAGTGTGGCCTTGTAACTAAGTTCTCCTCAATGAATTGAGAGCTGAAGGGATCTGTACCATGTTGGCCTCACTTGCTTAAAAAAACCATTGTGTGGTTTAAAGGATTCTCTTTCCCCTTTCCCTGAGCTGACACACAAGGTGCTTGCAACCCAGCTTTGTCCACATAGATGATGATAATGTCCTAGGAATGGCAGAAAACTAAGAGAGAAGGTACCTGAATGATGGCCTGGAGCAGAACCACTCCACCAACTTGGACCACTCACCTTGAGACTATTACACAAGAAAGAAACAGAATTCTTCTTCTTATTTTTAAAGACAGAGTCCTGCTATGTTGCCTAGACTGGATTTAAACTCTTCAGCTCAAGTGATCTTCCAGCCTTTGCCTCCGAAGTAGCTGGGACAACAGGCACTCGCCACCCTGCCTGGTGAGAGAAATAAACTTCTATCTTTAACGAAGGCACTGTAATTCTGAGTTTCCTTAATATAGAAATTTAACATTTATCCTCACCAAAACATGGCGTTAATAATAAAAACTTAACATTTTAGTATTATATTAGCTTACAGTTATGCTCACATATACATTATATTTCTAAATCTTTTTCACTTTGATTTTGTTCCTTTTATATTATGCAAGTAGTTATCCTCCTCTAGCATGTTAATCTGAACATTGAAAACTAAGGCTATGGCTCACGCCTGTAATCCTAGCACTCTTGGAGGCTGAGGGGGGAGGATCACTTGAGCTCAGGAGTTCAAGACCAGCCTGAGTAAGAGCAAGACCTGGTCTGTACTAAAAATAGAAAAATTAGCCAGGCGTGGAGGTGAGCACCTACAGTCCCAGCTACTCAGGAAGCTGAGGCAAGAATATCACTTGAGCCCTAGAGTCTGAGGTTGCAGTGAGCTACAATGATGCCACTGCAGTCTAGCCAGGCAACAGAATGAGCCTCTGCCTCAAAAACAAAACAACAAAAACTAGGTTAATCATGATCATAATTATCAGTCCACTATTTTACTGTTCTGTAACATATTTGCTTATGCTTTCAAGCTACCCCATGAGCTGTCTAAAGTAGGTTGCTTTTTGTTAGTTTATATCTAGTCACCAATAAACCTCTAAATGTAACATTTCCTATAAATTCCTCATGGTGTGATTACGACTAATGACAGGAATGTATCTTCAAGAACTATAGTACCTTTCTATGAAATATAGGATAGGATATCTATTATTCAAAATGAGTATGTGCCTTTTCTTGAAGATAGATACAGAATGATTTAACAGTAATTGTTTTAAATGCTATTTTATGGTGAAACATTCTAGTAAATGAGAGAAAAGCAAGTATTTGGAAGTAGCTACTGAAATATGTATATACTTATGAATATATAACTTTGGTAAAGAGCCAAACAAAATAAAGTATGACTCATTGTCAATAAATATTCCCTAAATGTCCTTGCATTATTACAGGAGAGTTACTGTCTGGTTTTAATAATGTATATAAAATGAACTATTATTTACATTCTTTTTAATGGCATTAAAAAACAATCATCTATTTAGCAGAAAGGCCTTTGAAGTCTACCAAGCTAATCACTCTTTACTTTCTTGTCAATAAGGAGCTACTTTTAAGGAAATAATTAGACACAATAAGATTTTACTACCTATATTTCTTGTGTTAATAGTTGCAATTCACAGTAGTTGCTAGAAGTTTAAGGCATAAAGAACAATTTTATTGTATTCACTTTAGAGGGTGGAACAAGAGCTATTAGTAAATGCTTTTTTCTGACCCCTGAATATTTCAAAGTTCACCTCTGATTGAGATCACAAGTGAAGGAATTTACAATTAACCTTAGAATGGTAAAATTGGAAGGAATCTTAGAACTCATAATGACTCCTTAATTTTATAGATAAGGAATCAGAAGTTTGAAAAATTATTTTAATTAAAGGAGGCTTCTTGAAAAGGAACATTTCTTCATGGAATTCTAGGTATTGTATAATATAAATCAAATCAATAACCTTTAACACCTCTCTGAAGGGCTGGCCTTATCCTTCCACTTCATACGTAGGAAAACTAAGGTATAAGCAAGCTAAGCAGTTCACTTATTATCTCTATGAATCAGTGTCATAGCTGGGAACGGAAGCCAAAACTTTGAATGTTGGACCATTCTCACAGATGTAAGCTGATCTCATTTGGAATGGATGCCGGCTGGGGGCGAGAGGAAGCCATGTTTGGGAAGTCCCCTCATGGAATACTGCATTTCACAAGCACAGTAATCGCTGACAAATGCAAAATGCATGCTTAAATGAGTTCCAATTAATAATGCAGTCTTTAGGAAACAAAACACTATAATACATCAGTTTTACTACCTTCCTCTAAAATGAAGTGTCCTTGAATCCTAAAAATTTAAAATGTGCTTTAAATCTGGTTCCATCTCAAATATTCAAGAAAGACATATAACTTTGTTTACTTTTTATTTACATGAGTCGCCTTTGTGAAATCCTTCACGTCCCCAGTGAACATCTGGAATGAAACTATTTATTTAGATCCCTCCTTCTCTATTTAGAAATGTTATTTTCTGTTCTATTATCACCCTGGAAAGTTAATTATCGATCATAAGCAACATAAAAGTTCCTGGCAAATCTCAATATATATCTTTTCCCCACCAAACCACCAATGATGACAAACTTCTAAAGACAACTCAATCTTTTCAAAAACACACATACACAAACACCCTTAGCTGTGCCTGTCCCTGATGGTGCATCTGGTTGCCCTGCAAGACCCATTCCCACGGGTCATGACCCAGTATTTCTGATGACCACATTCGGTGCTGTGAGGTGTTCAAACCATTACCGCATCCATCTCCCTGTGAACCATGCCCAGTGAGCTCATGCAGTAACCTGGGCAGAAGCGCTGTCTGCCGTGAAGCTGACGGATCAATTACGAATCTGGGATCCCTACTTCGCAGTTCTCCCGGGGCACATGGCGGGGGAACTGCTTGGTTAAGGGCAGGGAAAGGGGCGCTTGGAGGAGGGTGGTCGGGTCAGGGTGGGCGCAGTGAGGGAAGCCGAGTTTGCGGAGAAGGCAGCGGCGGGGGGGGGGGCGAAGGGGATCAAAACACTGGGAGGGGCAGAAAGAGTTGGGGAAGAGGGGGGGTGGCAACGGCGACCCTGGTTCAGGCGGGAAAGGAAAGACGGAAAAGGGGCGCAGGAAATGGGCGCCAAAGAAAGAAGTGAGAAATTGCGGAGGAGGAAGTCGTCCCTGGAAGAGGAGGGGCAAAGGGGAAACGAGAATGGAGTGTTGGCACTTTCGAAAGGGAAGGGCCGGAGCCTCCCCCGCCCGCGGCCGGCGGGGCAGGCGCTGGAGGAAGCGGCGTCTGGGCGAGTGGAGGGAGCGGCGCGGTCCCCCGGGTCCGGGCGCGGGCGGCCCTACCTGAACCGCTCCTGTCCCGCCGTGTCCCAGAGCTGCAGCTTGATCCTCTTGCCGGGCTCGATCTCCAGCAGGCGGGAGAAGAAGTCCACGCCGACGGTGGGGTCGCAGGCGGGGGAGCGCAGCCCGGGGAAGCGGCCCTGGGTGAAGCGGTGCAGGAGGCACGACTTGCCCACGGTGGAGTCCCCGATCACGATGAGGCGGAACTGGTAGATCCAGATGGTCTCCATCGCTCACGTGCCCCGCTAGCTCCCGGGCCGCCCCACCCGCCGGGTAAGTTCGGCGGCGGGAACTGTCCCTTCAGCACCTCGCGGGTGCCCGCCCGCCAGCTTCCAGCATATTCCTGCGGCTGCGGCCGCCGCCTGGTCCCCGCCCTCTCGGGAGGGGGAGGCGGGGCCCGGCCTTGACGGGGGCGGGGCCTCGGGCCGGGGGCGGGGCGCGGTGCCGGGGAGGCGGAGACAGGCTTGCTGGGCGTGAACTCCCGCCCCCGACCCTCTGTAAATCACTCTCCCCCAAAGCTCACTGGGCGCTGGTGGGAAAGTGGGTGTGGCGAAAGGACGTGACAGCAGCAACAGCCAATGAAAATAAAGCAAGATTTCACCTCCGAGAGGGTCAGCCAATGAAAAGTGAGAGCCGTTTTCTGACAGGCGTCAGGGAGGGCTCGTCAGACTAGGGCTCAGATTTTGGAAGTCTTTTTGACTGTAGTTTAGGTCACTGCAGTTGCTTCCTCTTTGATCGACTGTTTTACTTCCTAGTTTTCTGAAGATTCCCACGGCAGCTTCTTGCTTTCTAATCTTGCTGAGCGCCACCTTCAAGGCGTTCTAAGATGAAAGAGTTGAGAACAGGATCACAATAAATTTGCACAACTAGTTCTGGGTGCTTCTAGCACGCTCTGGCCGGTGCCGTTTGCCACCATTGTCTCTTCTTCACTGGTCTGAGTACCATAGAAGAGTGAGAAAAACGCCAAGTATCATCCCCATACGCTCAGGAGCCCTCCAGCCCTGGGAAGGAGGGGAGGGAAAAAGTGAGATGTTGAGATGCTCATGAAAGCTGCTCTTCCTGGTCTCCATTCTGTAAGTCGGAAAAAGTGAACAGGTGGTCTCTACTTAGTTTATGTCTTGTCAAATGATGAAGTAAACAAAGCAGAACTTAAATCCTGGTGTCTCATGCCTTTCCACAAATTGAGTAATAGTGAATTCAAGACTGATTTTTAAAAAGTTAAATCAAAGTTCATCGACAGTTTTAAAGTGTATGTTTATGCAAATAAAATTTTCAACAATTCCACTCTCTTTTTTTTGAGACAGGGTCTCTCTATGTTGCCCAGGCTGAACTCGGCTCAAGGGATCCTCCTAAGTAGGTGGAACTACAGGTGCACACCACCTCACAGCCTTGAATTCCACTTTTTTCTTGAGCACAAACTTCTGCCATCGTTATTCATCCTTTCTTGTTTTAGAAGAAGAGTCGTTGCTTTCAAGGATGTGTTTAATCCCCTGCCCCTCGTCTTTTGGGGGCTTTTCCCCAATAGTTAACCTTTATTTCATACCTTTTATACCTTAAATCTCCCCCCTCCAATTGTTTCTACCCTTCAGACTGTAATAAACATGCTCAAGTATCCACAGTCCTAAAACGAAGCAAAACACCTCTCCATTATGCTTCCCCTTCAGATTGTTGCCTCCTCCACCATTCTCCTTTTCATATCAGAAATGAACAATCTATTCTCTTTTCTCACCTACTAGTCTTCAACAAGCCTAATATACCCCTCATATACTCTTCATGCCTAGTATACTCCTGAAATTATGGCTTTTGATAAGGTTGCCAGGGACTTCCTAATTATCAAATCCAATCCCTCACCCCACCGTCCTCACTGCCCACCCCACTGCTATCTATCTTTAGTTGTCATTCTCCTTTACTTCCTAGCACCCTTCCAGTTAGGGATGGCTGAGTGAAAGAGTTCTGACCCATGAGAATAAGTAGGGCTTCTGGTAAAGCTTTTGTTTTTCTATAAGGGACTGGCACCCCTACTGCCCTTCACCCTTTCTCCTTTCCTTTTCCTTCCTACCTGGAAGGTGTAACAACCATCTTGTGACTGGATGCTAAGGATGGTGATAGGATAGCAAGGAAGAGCCTGGCTCCCTGATGGCCTTGTTGATCTGTTGTGCCAGCTCTGGACAGCTTGTTGTTTGAGACAAATAAATCAATACCTGTTTAAGCTACTGGTGGATGGATTTTCTGTAAGTACAACTGAAACACTCTTATTCCTCACAGTTCTACAGGGTAGAAGTCCAAAGTGTCAACAGGGTTGGGTCTTTCCAAGGGCTGTGAAGGAGAATCTGATCTATGCCTCTCACTAGCTTCTGCTGGTTTGTTGGCAGTCTTGGCTTGCAGATGTATCACTCAATCTTCCACCTCCAACTGGCATTTTCTCTGGCATTTTCACACAGCCTTCCTTCTGTGCATGTCTGTGCCTGTATCCAAATTTCCCCTTTCTATAAGGACACAAATTATATTGGATTAGGGCCCACCCTAATGATATTGTTTTAATTTGACTACATCTGTAAAGATTCTGTTTCCAAATTAGGTCACATTCTGAGGTACTGGGAGTTAAGACTTCAATATATTTTCTCTAGGGGACTCAATCCATAACAGCCTCCCATTTAGTTTCTATGTTGCTCCCAGAATTACTATGTTAAACACCTTTGATGACTCCTCATTCACTGTAGGATAAAGTCTAAATACCTAATCATGTCACATATAAACTGACCGTAATATGGCATCAAGATCTAGTCAAGCGATTCCTATATGTGACATGCTTTTCTTTTTTTTCTCATGCTGTTCCCTCTTCTCCTTATATCCTTTCACTCTTCATCTGGTTGGCAAATTTCTATTTATCTTTCAAGGCCCAGAACAAATATTACTTCACCTTTTTAGTTTTTCTGAACCATCTATACCCCTAAGGACAATTGATTTCTCCCTTATCTGTGTTCCCACAGATGTTAAGCAGAGTCCTCTGTACTTCTATTTCTTACATCTTCTATTAATATAATATATCTCCTATTGAATTGTAGCTATTGGTTTGATACTCTCTCTTGTTAGAATGTAAGTTTCTCAAGGCTAGAGGGACTTATTAATTCACTGTTATTTTCCCAGCACACACAATTAGTACATAGTAGATATTCTATGTAAATGCTCATTGAGTTAAAATGAATTATGCTTACCATAATTCTGTTTTAACTTAAACTTTTATATATGTGCAGTGTGTGTATAACCTCATGAGCTTCATGATGAATTAAAATTTGATTAATTTTATGATTACTAAAATTTGCCTTTGAATAATCCATGAATAACTTTAATTTTATTTGTATTGTGCATCCTGAGTATAAATAATTTAATATCCTAATTAAAATGTTATGTTTGTGTTTATGAAAGTTTAAGCTTAGAAAATAAGGCAAGTAGGTAGGGCACATTTAAGCTAGAAGAAAGCTATTTAAGCTATTATTCAGGAAACTGTGTTTTAATAATTTTTTTTTACAAGAAAGTGAAAATATGGGAAGTGCTGGAAAGGAGGATCTGGCCTCTTTTTGTTCTGGTCTCATTATTGTCACTAACTTTGGGGGGCTTTTGACAACTCCCTTACTCTCTTTGGGTCTCTGTTTCCTCATCTGGACACTGAAAGGGTTGAGCCACAACTGAAAGGGTTGAGTGTTTTTCAAAATGAGGGCTGTAAAATCAATTTGGTGTGTCACTACCAGAATTCAAAACAAAACATCAGGGCACATATACATCATAAAAAAGATATTTATTTCATAAAATTTTGTTTCAGTGATATGTGCATATGTGTGAATGTGTGTGTATGTATATACACATGTGTATACCAGGTCAAGATATAAAATTTATTTCTTTTGGATCAAAATAAAAAATGTCAAAATCCAGTGAGCAAGATGATATATTAATGCATCTTATGGTTCTGAGATTCTCTTAAAATGCTTAGAAATTGTCCACGTGTTCTTTATGATTGCTTTGTTAAACACCAAGAAGTGCTTTATATGCTCAATGTGGGTGCTGTGATTTATAAGTGAGAAAACATTTTTTAAAAATCTGCTTCTCTCTGTCTTCATCACCTTAATAAAGGAAACATCATTCTTCTAGTTGCTCGGGCCAATAATCTCAGCCTTAACTCTGCTCTTTTTCATTCCTCCATAAATCTTCCATCAGCAAATTCTGTAGACTGTATATTTAAAGTATATCCAGATTCTAACCATTTCTCACTACCTCCACTTCTGCTACCATGATCCAAGCTATCATCATTTCTAGTCTGGTTTATTGCAGTGGTCTCTAACTAGGCCTTGCCCTGTTATTACCACTGCTATTTGCAATCTAGCAGCTAGAATGACCCTCTAAAAAGGTAAGTCAGATCACATTCTTTGCTCAAGAATCTCTAATGGCTTCTTATAGCAAAAGCCAAAGTCCTTGATCTCTCATGACCTTTTGGGTCTCACTTTCTACCCTCCCTGGAATGTCTCCACAACAACCATACTGACTTTAATGATCTTCAAGCATGCTAGGTTGTCTGCCACCTCAGTGCCTTTGCACTTGCTCTGCCCTCTGGAACAGCTCGTCCCTCTTCATCTTTTCATGGCTCCTTCACTTCATTCAGTCTTTTTTTTTTTTTTTTTTTAATAAGTTTGTCCTATGGAATTTTTTTTTTTTTCCCGTGTGTGGGTTTTTTTTTTTTTTTTTGTTTTGTTTTTGGTTTTTGAGACAATATCTCTCTCTGTTGCCTAGGCTAGAATGCAGTGGCATCATCATAGCTCACTTCAGCCTCAAACTCCTGGGCTCAAGTGATCCTCTCACCTTAGCTTCCTAAAGCACCAGGATTACAGGTGTGAGCCACTGTGCCCAGCCTTCATTCAGTCTTCACTCAAATATCTCCATGAAGCCTTCCCTTCCTACTCTATGTAAAATTGCACCCCCCTTCTCTGCTTTATTTTTCTTCTTAGCACTTATTACCATGTAACATAACATGTATTTTACTTATTAACACATTAACTGCCATGTTGAGCCTGGGGCCTGGTGAAGCAAAACCCTGCAGCTGGTTTGTGAAAATCTTACTTGTGACATTCTTATTGTTACAATTAATATTGACAACTTAATTCTAAAAACATGGATTGTGTTGCACATAACTCACAAACAGAAGACAATAAAAATTATGAAATTTTTCATTAAATTAGAAAGGATTGTTTTGTTTTCGAAGTTTTCATTCTGTTTTTGTAATAAAACACCATGGCCCCAGGGAAAAAATTTTTTTTCTAGTGTGGCAGTCAGTGTGTGTCAATTGTGTTTATTATCTGCCTCCCCTAAGATAATGTGAGCTCCATGAGTGTAGGGATTTTTGTTTTAATCTGTTTTATCCACGGCTGTATCCAAGTACCTAGCACAGTCCCTGGAATGTAGTAGACACTCAATAAATATTTGTTGAATAAATTTAACGTCTCCATAAGTCCCTCTAGAAGACAAAATCAGTATAACTGACCTTTAAATAAAAAAGGTAATGATATTTGATTTCAGACATGAAGATTGAATACTTTGGATGGGAATTAAAGAAAAAGAAATTTCTGATTATAGAGAGTGAAGATTTTTTTGTTTTTTTAGCTTCTCATGCTGTGTGGAAATAAGATTTTATTAGTTACAATTTTGTACACTGTATTTATGAATGAATGCTTCATAACTTTTTCCTATCAAAGATCACTTTTGATAATAAATTTTATTTTATTTATTTATTTATTTTTGGAGACAGAGTCTCGCTCTGTTGCCTGGGCTAGAGTGAGTGCCGTGGCGTCAGCTTAGCTCACAGCAACCTCAGACTCCTGGGCTCAAGCAATCCTCCTGCCTCAGCCTCCCAAGTAGCTGGGACTACAGGCATGAGCCACCATGCCCGGCTAATTTTTTCTGTATATTTTTAGTTGTCCAGCTAATTTCTTTCTATTTTTAGTAGAGACGGCGTCTGGCTCTTGCTCAGGCTGGTCTCGAACTCCTGAGCTCAAACGATCCGCCCGCCTTGACCTCCCAGAGTGTTAGGATTACAGGCGTGAGCCACCGCGCCCGGCCTGATAATAAATTTTATGTCAGAACTGAATATTTTCAGTTCCACCTGAGAATCATGAGATAGACTATTGAGGGGTCCATAAGAAGTGATTAGTATCCTCACTATCCTTGATACTCTGATCCTTATAATCAGGGACTGCTTAATTTGGAACCAAAGTTCTGATTTAAACTGATTAACTAGTCTCATCTATCTAGTGGACTATTTGAGACAGAGAGGTTTTTTTTGGAGTTTGTAAGTAGAGTGAACTCATACATAATTTCATAAAATTGGAAGTCAGGTTGGAATATATGTTCACGTCATTCTCAATACTCTAAAATATTACCATTTGTGTCTTCACAATTATTTTCTGAATAGGACAGGCTATCAGAAGTGAATCATAAAGTGTAAAGTCAATCAGAATTCAATTTACACTCTAAAATATAATAATTTTCTAATCCATGTAGCCATTATTTTATTTTGTTATATTTGCAATGAAGGGCATCTAAGTGGTGCCCCTCACCACCCTCTATATATTAATACTTCTCTGTACTTAAAAAGTAAGATCCCATAGGTATTGCATTATCAAAAGCCTTTGCCATCTCTCAATTGGACCAATTTCCAGTTCCACTCCCCACCTCCAATCCGATGAGCACTTGTAAACATAGGTGTTTAAATGACCTGAACAAACATGGAGAGAGGGGGAAAAAATCCTGAATTGACTAAATTTAAATATGGGCAATATGGGAAAAATATCTTAAATAACTAGATTATATTATCAGGAGGCTCAAGATAAAGATTAAGTTGATCAAGTTGACTGAGGAGGAGCCAAGAGAAAAAAAAAGACTAAGTTGAGTTGTAGAAAGATAAAGTTACAGTTCATTTGCATGCCTGAGGCAGTAGATTGAAGATATCTTGCTTGCTACAAGAGGAAGAACTGATCCAAATGATAACTGACATGTCATAGTGATTTAAATATATGTACACTTCAATAAATCAGGCACATTCATTCAGACATGACATGCATGTGAATCTCAGAACTTTTGTAAGAACTATATATGCAAGTGGTGAGCAAAAAATCTACAGTTTGAGTAGCTGCATTTTTTTAATGTCATTTCTCTGGAATGCTATTTCTAATATCAACTGGTTATAGTCTTGTATAGTGCCTATCTGCCTCTATTTGCTTCAGAAGTCATTCAGGCTGACTACATTCTGGTCAATTCTATCTTATATATGTCTTTCAAATCTGTCTCTTTTTCACCTTCTACTGTCACCCTGATTTGGACCTTGATTGTCTCTTGCTGGAGTTGTTACAAGCTCAATTCCTCTGGTTTTGCCTGCTTCCAAAATATCCATCATATCACTTGAAGAATTGTCCTAACATATAAAATAATGTAATCATGTTAATTCCTAGCTCAAAATATTTCAAATCCCACCATATACACAAACACATAGCTTAAAGAAGAAACTTTAAATTGATTAGGATGGCATGAAAGACATGCTTTGGTGACCATTGGATTTGCCTTTACCTTCTCCTTTTTTTATTTGCTCTTACATCATTACACTATGTGTGGCTCCTAAAATGCCATTGGCTATCTTGATACCATGCACTTGGCATTAGTTAAGATTAGATTGGGCTGTGAGTGACATAAAAACTAAAAAATAACAATGGCATAAACAAGATGGAAATTTTTTTTCTCTTTCATGTAAAAGAAATATAAGGTTGACCTATCCAGGACTAATAGGGCAGCGTTACAACGGTAGGGACCCAGGCTCTGTCTATATGGCTGCTCTGCCATGCTCTACAAGTGGTTTTGCCTCCAAAATGGCTGCTTTAGCACCAACCATCATATCTGCATTCTAGCAAGCCAGAGAAGGAAGGCATGAAGGGCATATCCTCTTAGAGATTCTCAGTGAATCTTGGGACTTTTGTGAAAACTATTAAAAGAGAATCTCTGTTTTGGTTGCATTTGGAGTTTTGAGGCTAACAAGTGCAGCCTCCTTGCCGATGAGGAGAGAGCCTGCCTGAGAGTGGAACCAACCTAGAGGAAGCAGTGCTCTTAAACCCAGAAAAGAAACTGCGTTCTTGTGACATCATCTGATCCCCTCCATCAAACTATAGCCAAGTCAAGAAGTACTTTTGGATTTTTAAATTACATGAGTGAGTATAAATTTAGGCTGTGGTACCTACAGTGGATAAGGAAGGAAGTGAAGACAAGAAAATCTTGATAGATTGAAAACACTGATGGTGGGGTGTAAATGACTAGGCACTCTTAGTGAGGGTGAAGAACTGTCGCAGTGGGCTACCTGGGCAGAGCAGCTGGGTGGACAGCAAGGACGCTGAGATGTTAGATTTGTGATTTTGGAAGTGGTACTGTTTCTGGTGATGACAATTCCAGCATGTGGTGTAGATAAAAAATGTCTATGAAGATGAGCAAGTCGAGGAACTGAGAGGCCAGTGAGTTTGATTTTTCATATAAATACCCCTAAGTGTAGGCCAATGGCATCATGTCTGAGCATAATTTAGCAAGAAAAGATGATGAGAGGCTGAGTTCCAGCTCTCTTTGGTTTGGTCTTCCCTAGAGATAGATCTGAGCATACAGTAGGGGAATAGACCACTCAGTCAAGCTTCCATAGATATTACTTGTCTTATTTTGGATAAGGATTGTGAATTCAATGTTATTCTCATTGCCAGGCACTTGGAGTGTAGCTAAAGATAGGGACATAAATTTTAATAGTCAGTTGGGCTGGGCATCGGATTGACAACCTCATTAGAAGGCAAACAAGTGGTAGAAGGACATAGAGGCAGGCCAAGCGAGCAAACTTGTTTGGGATTCATTACGGCACACAGATGAAAGGGTCTTTGAGACCCCAAAGTTCTGTTTGGTGGAGCATGATGTTAATAACTTAACCTGATAAATTTTAAATCAGGTAAAACTATGCCCATCTCAACCATTCAAAGTGAAAATACATGTAGGTAACCCAATGAGTTAACTTGTATACATTTGTAATTGATAAGCAAGTTAAACTTTGGTGTTTGTCTTTGAAAGGTAGGAATTCATTTTTAGAACAGTTGAATTTTTAGATGCATTTCTTGTCTGAAAATAGAGAACAGATCAGTGATAGCAGTGATATTAATAGTGGTTCACATTTAAGATGAACGCTGGTTTTTGTTTGTTTGTTTTGTTTTGTTTTGTTTTATGCCTAGGGGTCTGTAATCTATTCATCTAAGAGCAGTATCATGTCAGTAAGGTGCAAATTAAAAAAGAGAGGCCAGAACATAGTTTGTCTTTACCCCAGTGGAAATTGCTATCTGATTTATCAAAGACCTTTTCTACCTATGAACAGGTTGTTCACAAATGAAGAAATATAAAAGGCCATTAAGCACTGAAAAAATGCCCAACCTCACTAGTAATCAAAGAGATGCAAATTTAATCAATGACATGCGATTTTACCTATCAAATTGACAGTTTTGCTGAGGGTGACTAACTTGATGATTGATCACTCTAGTGTTTCCTTACCTCACTTTTCCCATCGCTGGAAATTAAATGACTCAAAGGTTAGGGTATAAATCATGACAATTTCAAGATCATTAAAGAAAGCAATTTTGTTGGAATTTCCAAACTGTGAAAGTAGTAGCAAATTTTCCTCTAGACCCAAACCTAAAAATTTTAGGAAATTTTGCTTTACAAAGATGCTCAAAAATCAATATTATTGAGGGAGAAGAAAGAGAAAGAATTGGCCCTCTTCCAACTCTAAATCTTCTCAGGCACCAGTTATTTCTGATTGGAAGTATACCAAAAGAGTGTTCTAATCTATTAACCTTATCAGATCTAAATGCTTGGGCTCTGATTATTCCTTAAGAAATGATTTAGCTTTTGCTACATTTTGTATCATTTCATTAAGAATAAGAAACTTAAATGTAGCTTTCATTCTTCAATAATGCATTCATGGAGTTACCGCAAGAGTGCTCATTTATTTTTATTAAAAACGTATAGATTTAGGCAAGGCACAGTGGCTCACACCTGTAATCCCAGCACTGTGGGAGGCAGAAAAGGTAGGATCACTTGAGGCCAGGAGTTTGAGATCAGTCTGGACAACATAGCAAGACCCCATTTCTACAAAAATATATATATAAAAAAATTAGCCGAGCATGGTGGCACATGGCTGTAATCCTAGCTACTCAAGGAGGCTAAGGTAGGAGAATTGCTTGAGCTCAGGAGTTGCAGGCTGCAGTCAGCTATGATTGCTCCACTGCACTCCAGCCTGGGCAACAGAGCAAGACCTTGTCTCTTAAAAAAAAGAGAGAGAATAGAATAGAATAGAATAGAATAGAATAGAACAGAATAGAATAGAGTAGAATAAAAAAAGTTACCTATATAGAGAATATAAAAAGCCATGGGTTGCTGGTGATGAGGAGAAAGTTTTGCAGAGAGCTAGTAGTGTTCTGTGTGTTCCTTCTCCCCTCCCCAGGGATGCCTGCATGTCGTCTCAAGTTCAGAGAAAGAGCTTCAACAGGACCACTCACCAAGCTCAATTTGTACCCTCTGCAGTTTGGGGGTATGTTTAGCTCCACTTGAGAAATCTGAAGAGCGAGGGCACCGCTGGCTATCCCTGCCAGTGGAGGAGTAAAAGAATGGTTGCTGATGAGTTGGATCTAACCTGCATTTTCATTCACTGGGCAAAAGATGAGTGAGTGGTTTCTATGGACCAGAAGGAAGTCATGCACTTGAAAGAGCCAGCATGGAATTGTCTTAGATTCCAAGAGGACTGCCTGGAGGTGTACTACTGGATGCCTGTGGATGACTGCAGAAGAAGTAGCAAACAACGAGCCAGAATACAGAATATCTCCCTCTTTCTTGATAAATTTTTCAATTTGGTGGATCACATTCTCCAATGGTATTTTTGTAAATTTTTTTGAGAACTTTTGTGCTTAAAAATGTCTTTTTTGGCCAGGTATGGTGGCTTGCACCTGTAATCCCAGCACTTTGAAAGAATGAGGCAGGAGGATGGTTTGAGGCCAGGAGTTTGAGTCCAGCCTGGGCAATAGCGAGAACCTATCTCTACCGAAAAAAATGAAAAAACAAAAAACAAAACAAAACAAAACAAAAAAACTAGCCAGGCACAGTGGCGCAACCCTGGAGCCAAAACTACTTGAGAGGCTGAGGCAGGAGGATTGCTAGAGCCCAGGAGTTTCAGGGTGCAGTGAGCTATGATCATGCCACTGCACTCCAGCTTCAGTGACAGGTGACAGAACGAGAGCCTGTCTCTGAGAAAAACAACAACAACAAAACTCTTATATTTACTTAACACTTTTCCCAGATGTAGTATGGTTGGAAATAATTTTCCACCAGAATTTTGAAGACATTCTTGTATTGTTTCCTAGATTGCAGTGTTGTGATTGAGAAGTTCAACCCATTTTCATTCCTACACATTTGTGTGCAACCTACTTGCTTTTTTACTCTCTGAAAGCTTTTAGTTTCCTTTTTGAATGTTTGGTTTCATAAAACTTTACAATAATGGTGACTTTTTTGTTCATTATGGGACCGTTCATTACGGAGACTCTCACTTTTCAATCCTAGGATTTTTTTTGTTTGTTTTTTGTGTTGTTTTTTTCTTTGTTCTTTTCCCAAAATGCCTAAAAGTTAGATGTAATATTTTTTGGATATATTGTCTGATTTTCTTATTTTCTCCCATTTTCTGTCCATTTATATTTTTGTTTTATGTTTTGGTAGATTTCCTCAATTTTATCTTTTAATCCTTCTGTTGAATGTTTCATTTTTTAATTTTAAATTTTTCATGCTTTAATTTCCAAGAGGTTTTTGTTGTTGCTCTCTAATTCCTTTTTGCAGCATGCTGTTCTTGTTTTATGAATACATTATTGTATTATGTCTCTGATGATATTTAAAAGTTTTCTTTTGGTCCTTGCTTAGGCTACATTTCCTTTGAATTCATTTTATTCTCTTTGGTGGGTTGCAGACTTCTGATTTTTTCATACTGAAGTTTTGGCTTCCTCAATTCTGCTGTCAGTAGGCATTTGTTTGACTATTTTTATCTTCCAAAATTTGGTTGACATACTTGTCTGCTGTTGTTTTTTCTTCTGTTCTTTTTGTCTTTGTGGGTTTGAATCTTCTTTTTTATTAATCTGTTTCCTATCACTCATTGGCCTTTTGGAAAGGAACAAAGATAAACATTTATGTTTAATATACTATGTTTTAAAATGACCTTTATTTGATGTGTGAGGAAGTAAGATTCAGGAGAGTGAATTGCCCAAAGACCAAACACCAGTGTGTAGCAAAACCAAATTAACACTTAGTTCTTCCAGTTTCAAGTTCAGGGGTATTATCAATTTCTGCTTTCCCATTCTGTCCCTCCTACCATGAGCACTTATAACTGATATTCTTCCTATGTATTATTTATTTGCTCATTTCCCTACCTCATCTCCCAGATATATATATATATAAATGCATATAAAAATATTTTATACATATATATGTATAAAACTAGGACAGTGCCTGGCACAAAGTACTTAGTGCTTAATTGTTGAAAGAATGAACTAAAAACGTGACCTGTACCTTAGATTTCCCCTCACTTAGGATTTTTTAAATTATTTTATTTTATTTTTATTTTATTTTTTTTCTTATTTCAGCATATTGTGGGGGTACAAAAGTTTAGGTTATGTATATTGCCCTTGCTCCCCCACCCCCCTGAGTCAGAGCTTCAAACGTGTCCATCCCCTAGACAGTGCACATCCCACGCATTATGGATGTATACACCCATACCCCCCCCCACATCTGCCCGACACCCTATCAATGTTATTCCTAAATGTGCTCTTAGGTGATGATCAGTGAAATTTTGCTTTCGGGGAAAACAACTTCTCTACATGATGGTTGGTGGAAGGCATGCAGAGATTTTGACTTAGGGTTCTGGAAGATTTTACCTAACCTTCTGTATTGAAAGACAGAAAACAGAGTGATTAAGAGCATGAAATTTGAAGACAGAAGTAGGTTTTGGTACTTGGGTTCAAATTCCAGCTACATTGCTTACAATTTTTACAATCTCGTCTTCCTTTTCAAGTCTCAGAAAGTAAGAGAATCTGTCTTTTGAAGCCTCAGATCAGTGTAGTCTTTTCATTTCTCCCTTTTCCTGTCTCATAATCACGCTCCCCTTTTGGAGTTCTGTGGTGTCTGTTTTTAAAGAAAGGAGGTATTTCTTCCTCCGTTTGCATAGGTAAGTGCTAACCACATTTTGTAGAGCTTGTGTGAGTCTACTCCCACAAAGGTTAGAAAATCATTCTTTATTGTCTTGGTGGTTTTCCCTAATCTTCAGAGTATGCTGACTGTAATGCTTAACAGTGCTTTTATTTCCATTAGTACTAGAAGAAGTTCAGACCTTTAGCGCTTTTGGTTAAAGGCCAGGGGAAGACAGTACAGCAAGTAATTACATTTTACTTCTAACCCTTATTCTTCTTGGTAACTTAATAAAGCTAAGAATAAAGTCCTTTTAAATTACTCAATATCTATTTTTATTTTTTTGTTCATCCATAAGAAGCAAACTATCTATTTTTAAAGTCATACATAAATTAGTATTGTTAGTTAAATTGTTTTTTTTTTTTTTTTTTTTTAGGCAGAGTCTTGCTCTGTCTTCCAGGCTAGAGTGCCATGGCATCAGCCTAGCTCACAGCAACCTCAAACTCCTGGGCTCAAACGATCCTCCTGCCTCAGCCTCCCGAGTAACTGAGACTACGGGCGCGAGCCACCATGCTTGGCTAATTTTTCTATTTTTTTGTAGAGATGGGGTCTTGCTCTTGCTCAAGCTGGTCTCAAACTCCTGACCTCAAGCGATCCTCCTGCCTCGGCCTCCCAGAGTGTTAGTATTACAGGTATGGCCTGTTAGTTAAGGTTTTATTCTACAAAATATCAGACAATGGTAGAGCTCCCAAAAACTTTCTCAAAAAGTTACATAAACTAAGGATCTGTTCCATTGGATTACTTTTGGCTTCCAAGTGTTTGAATATATATATTGCCTGAAACAATGGAATAAGTGATTAATTTTCCTTCTGCTATTGCTACTTGCATACACATGGAGGCAGTACAGTCTAATGGACAGAGTCCAAGCTTCCAAGTCAGACTGGCATTCACAGCCAGGATCTGCTGGTGACTAATTGTAAGATTATGGCCATAGGTGGAAGCTATTAAATCTATACCATTGCTTCTCCATATATTAAAGGATGTTTTGTAAATTAATAAAAGAATATTATACATTTGGGCCGGGTGTGGTGGTTCATGTGTATAATCCTAGTACTTTCAGAGGCCAACGTGGGAGAATTGCTTGAGGCCAGGAGTTCGAGACTGGCCTGGGCAACGTAGTGAGACCCTGTTTCTAAAAAAATAGCATGCCTATAGTCCCAGCTACTCAGGAGACTAAGGCAGAAGGATCCCTTGAGCCCAGAAGTTTGAAGTTGCAGTGAGCTATGATTGTGCCATTGTACTCCACCCTGGGCAACAGAGCAAGAACTGTCTCTGGGGGCGGGGGAGGAATATTATGTGTTTAGGAAGGGCAAAATTAATTTTATGTTAGCAGATACTAAGAAATCACTTCTGCTGTATGCCGTGGCACATGCCTGTAGTCCCAGCTACTCAGGAGGCTGAGGTGGGAGGATCTCTTGAGCCCCGGAGTTCTGGGCTGTAATGCGCTAAGCTGATTGGGTGTCTGCATTAAGTTCTGCATCAATATCATGACCTCCCTGAAGCGGGGACCACCAGGTTGCATAAGAAGGGATGAACCAGCTCAGGTCTGAAACGGAGCAGATCAAAACTCCCGTGCTGATCAGTAGTGGGATCGTGCCTGTGAATAGCCACTGCACTCCACCCTGGGCAACATAGTGAGACCCTGTCTCTTAAAAAAAAAATCACTTCTGAGTGGCAGATGCATTTTTATACCACCTTACTATTTATCTCCATCTGGATGTCTTAGAGGTACCCCAAACAAAAATTCCAATGTCAAATTCATTATTTTCCACTTCAGATCTACTCCTCTTTCTGGAGTCTTTAAGGGGAACCAATCATCCTTCATGCAGTTGCCTTAGTCAGAAGCCAGGGACTTAGCCCGGACTCTTCCATCCATCTATCCTTGGCATCCAATCAGTACTAAACTTGTTGATTCTACTTCCTAAATATGTTCGAACTCCATTCCCTTCCCTACATCCTGAGTTCAGGCTCCCACTCTCTTTTGCCTGGACTATTAACATTGCCTCCTCTCTAGTGTTTCTGCCCCCTCCTATGTGTCATGCACATTAATGATAGAATGACCATGACATTCCCATGCCTCCTGGCACTGCAACTCCTCAGGAGACATCAAGCTCTTTATGGCATGTCCCTCCTGATCCTTCTGACCTCTTCTTTTACCACATCTCCATGTGCCCTCTGTGAGCCAAGCCACATTGTGTGTGTTTGAAGCACCTCTTCTTTTTGCCTGTAATGTCCTTTCTGTCTCTTTGGCTGTCTACCAAATTCCTACTTTTTAAGGAGCTGCCTTTGCCAACTTGGCAGTAAAGTCATTCTCGATCCCTTTTCACCCTCTCTGTGCTGTCTCTTGCCTCCCTACATCAAGAGCTTTTTCTTTTCTGCTTCCATAGCATCTTCTATTCAACTCTGTCTGGAGACCGTATGTGTCTGTGTTTAAGAGCCCAGACTCTGGAGTCAGCAAATCTGGGTTTGGATCTGTCACTTATTATTAACTATGTGACATTGGGCAATTTATGTGACTTCTCTAAGCCTGAGTTTCTTGTTCTGTAATATTGGGATAATATTTGACACATGGTAAGCACTTAATATAGTAATTATAATAAATATTTTTTATTATTGCATTATTTTACTTTATTTTAATTGGTGATTTATATGTCTGGCTTCCTCTGCTATCCATGGACATCTGAGGGCAGAATTTTTTAAACTAATTATTCAATAACATTAACTAAACACTTATTACATGCATACACTTATATAATCTTCTCAATGTTCTGTGTGGGTCTAAGCTAGCCTGACTCCCAAATCCATGCTATTTTACCATACAGCCTCCTGGTTTTAATATCAAACTCTTTAGATTCTTCCAATAATTTAGTGGTTCCATAAAAATTTACCAAAAGTCCCATGCTCATACAAGGCAATTATTTCCAAACATTACTTTCTTGCTTGACATTATGCAGAAATGGAATCAATTCAATTAGATTCAGGGACTCAACAGCTGAGTTAGTTTGAGATTATCTATAATATGTTAGTGAATAATTAGGATTTAACCATATATTTGAATATGTTTGCTACTGTCCATGTGATCACGTGATTCTAAAACAATCAATCAAATGTGTTAATTCAATTAACTTGGTCAATTTATTGGAAAATACACACAGTTAATTGACTCAGGTAGCTAGCTAATTTAGTACAGTTAGCTATCTGAAATGTGATTTATTTTCTACACACACGTATATGACATTATTATTGATAATTTCATCTTATCCTTCCTAGAAATTTTTAATTCATTATTAACTCAAATATTTGTATTCATATGCTTTATTAGCCTCCATCTCATTTAAGTAAGCAACACACGTAATTTGAAAATACTGCAACATTTATCCATGTCTGTCTCGTTATCAACACTCATATTATATATTTCTATTTTCTGCACTGATATCCATTTAATGATTTGGCCTCTACAATGGCGTCTCTGCTTCTTCCCAGCCTATAAGTAAGAGCATTTTCTAGGTTTTGTTTTGTTTTGCCCTTTTTACATTCTCATCCTCAGGGAATTTAGTTCAGTTTCATTGTTTTAGCAACCAAGTCTAGGTGAAAGAATCCCAGATCTTTCTAATATTGTCTTTTCCATGTATCTTAACAGGCCCAGACTTCACCCCCTGAAAGCTTAGCTGCTCCTTGCAATGCAACATGGTTGAAAATCAAACTCATTCTCTTCTTTACAATCTGATTCCTCCTGATTTCTCTTTCTCTGTTAATGGTACCATCATTCTCTTAGTCACTCTCAAAACCTTCAGGTTTTATGTACCACATTTTCTTTATCCATTCATCTGTTGATGGGTATTTAGGTTGTTTCCACATCTTATTAATAGCTATTATGAATAGTCCTGCAGTGAATACAGGAGTTCAAACATCTCTTTGAGATCCTGATTTCAATTGTTTTGGATAAATACCCAGAAGTGGGATTGCTAGATCATGTGATAGTTCTACTTATAATTTTTTAAGGAACTTCCATCCTGTTTTCCATAGTGGCTGCACCCTTTTTGCATTCCCACCAACAGTGTCCAAGGGTTCTAATATCTCCACATCCTTGTCAACACTTGCTATCTCTCTCTCTTTTTTAATAGTAAGCCATCCTGACAGGTGTAACGTGGTATCTCAGTGCAGTTTTGATTTGCATTTCCCTAATGACTAGTGACCTTGAGCATTTTTTCACATGTTGGCCATTTGTATGTCTTCTTTGGAGAAATGTCTATTCAAGTCCTTAGTTCATAAAAAGGAAGGAAATTCTGCAATGCACAAACGACATGGATGAAACTTGAGGACATTATGCTAAGTGAAATAAGCTAAGCAGAGAAAGACAAATACTGCATGATTCCATTTGTATGAGGTACCTAAAATAGTCCAATTCATAGAGCCAAGGAGTGGAATGGTGGTTGCCAGGGACTTGGGGGAAGAGGAAATGGGGAGTTACTAATCAATGGGCATAAAATTTCAGATAAGTAAGATGAATAACCTCTAGAGATGTGCTGCACAACATTGTATCTACAGTTAACAATAATGTATTGTACACTTAAAAATATCTTAAGATGATAGATCTTATATTAAATGTTCTTACTGTAATAAAACAAAACAAAACTTCCAGGTTATCTTTCATTTCTTCCTTTTCCTTGCCAAGCAATGATGAAGTTCTATAGATTCAATGGACTCTGTCCTTTGTTTTGGTTCTTCTTTTGTTCTCCTGTCACCACTACTCAAGTGGACCCTGTTACCACATATGGTGCCATAATAATTACCTTCTAAAGTCTCTCCATATACTCATATCCTTTCTTTCCCATTTATTTTACATGAGTAACCTTCTTAGTACTCTACCGCTCAGGAAAGCCTCCGCAGCTTCTGTCTATAGAATGAAATTGAGACTTCTTGACTTATAATTCAAGACCTTTCACAATCTGGTCCCAATTTATTCTTTTTTCCTTTTCTTCTCCTGTTCCCTGTCATGAAAACCTGTCTTTTTGTTTGTTTGTTTGTTTGTTTGTTTTGACAGAGTCTTGCTTTTGTTGCCCGGGCTAGAGTTCCATGACATCAGCCTAGCTCACAGCAACCTCAAAATTCTGGGCTCCAGTGATCCTCCTGCCTCGCCTCCCGAGTAGCTGGGACTATAGGTGCTCGCCACCACTCCTGGCTAATTTTTTCTGTTTTTAGTTGCCCAGATAATTTTTTTTTATTTTTAGTAAAGATGGGGTCACACTCTTGCTCAGGCTAGTCTGGAACTCCTGATCCTCAAGTGATCCTCTCCCCTTGGCCTCCCAGAATGCTAGGATTACAGGTGTGAGCCACCGTGCCCGGCCATGAAAACCTCTTTCAGCCAGACTGTTCTGCTTATTCTTCCATGTTATACATGGTACTCCACTTTTTATCTAGCTTCCAAATCCTCTCTTACCCATCATGTATCCAAGTCCTAATCACAATTTAAAGCTCAGGGAAAGAGGTGTTTTATTTCAGGAAGCTTTCTCTGATTGAATCCAGAGCCATCTTATCTAGTTCTGAATCCCTATTTAATTTATGGCACTAGACATTTAGTGCCTTACTTTGTCAGTTAACGCTTAATGCATATGCCTTACTTCTCTAATAAATTACTAATGTCTTGAATGTCAAGAATACATATACCTATACACCTATTAATGCATATAAGAATGTCTTGAGCCCAAGGATCATATATTTTAAACCAAAAATTGGGCTAGGCCTGTAATCCCAGCACTTTGTGAGTCTGAGGCAGGAGGATCACTTGAGGTCAAGACTTTGAGACCAGCCTGGGCAACATAGTGACACCCTGTCTCTACAAAAAATTTAAAAATCAACCAGGCATGGTGATGCACACCTGCAGCACCAGCAACTCTGAAGGCTGAGGCAGGAGGATCACTTGAGCCTAAGAGTTTGAGGTTGCTGTGAGCTATGATGATGCCACTGCACTCTAGCCTACGCAAAAGAGAGCAAGACCCTGTCTGGAAAAAAAAAAAAAAAAGGAAAACAAGCAGAAAAAATATAGTACATAAAATAAAATATGCCAGGTGCGGTGGCTCATGCCAGTAATCGCACCATTTTGAGAGGCCGAGCAAGAGTGAGACCCCGTCTGGGGCGAGCCCATAGTCCCAGCTACTGGGGTGGGAGTGGGGGTGTGGTGCTGAGGCAGGAGGATTGCTCGAGTCCAGGAGTTTGAGATTGTAGTGAGCTATGATGATGCCCCTGCACTCTACCCAGGTTGACAGAGCGAGAGTCTGTCTCAAAGAAAAAAAAATTGGAACATACAGTCTGTGAAAACGTGTCTATACTTGTGGTGACACAGACTGCCATTTGAATTGAGGATGCTCAACTCGTGGGGAACCCACCTGAATTTCGCGAACAGTTATTAAGTCCTTTTTGTTGGTATATTTAAGTGTGTTTTCTAACAAAGTGTTTTGCAGGGCAGTAAGGGGGATGTTATTTGGCATTATGAATTGGAAGTTTAACTGTTTTTTATTCTATCTGATTTAATGAGAAAACAAGTAAATCAAAGCATGAAAATCAAATGCATTCAACCTCAGAATATTCTTAGCTGATTTATTCTGACAAGTGTTTAAATTATTTAGCTATTCTGAATTTATTGGATTTTAATTATTTATAACAACACACTGTAGTGCATTAGTAAATGTCTTAAAGAGTGTTTTGTAAAAGTAGGCAGCATCTCAGTAATAATATCAGTATAACTCTGTCATTTAATTTTTGCTGACAAGTGGGTTGAGCCTGTGAGGACAATGCATATGCAATTGACACAGGATGGCACTGTACTTGCCTTTTCAATTCTTTGTGCTAGTATTGTTTTTCAATACCTTTCAAAACTGTCAGCAGTTCAATAAGACTTAGTTCATTCTTGAGCTTAAAATATCATCTTTATATCGGTCAATGCTATATGCCTAAACTTCTCAAGTGCTTACCTACTCGCATTTTAAGCAGCACTTTTAAATTATGTTCCATTACATCCTAAATGTCCAAACCTCTTCTCTCTCTTATTACTTTTGCTTGGAAAATTTTCAAAAGCACTTCAGTATTTGAACAATAATGCAATAATCTACAATGTAGATTTTGCATGGAACAACTTTAGATCATGGGACTGGCTTCTTTATGCATTTTTTCCCTTAATGTTTTTCCCCTGGACATTTTCAACAGAGGCTACCTAGTTATTCCTCAGTGAGAAAGAGATTAGTAAGAAAAGGGCCACGATAAGGCATTCCCAGAGTTTGTTGGCTTTGA
Source organism: Lemur catta (assembly GCF_020740605.2). Taxonomy (NCBI): domain Eukaryota; kingdom Metazoa; phylum Chordata; class Mammalia; order Primates; family Lemuridae; genus Lemur; species Lemur catta. The sequence goes on from NC_059134.1 coordinate 30,731,888, forward strand.
GAGCAAAACAAAAGAGAATCAATGTATTAATTAATTAACTCTTCTTCTTCTTCTTCTTCTTTTTTTTTTTGAGACAGGGTCTTACTCTGTCACCTGAGCTAGAGAGCAGTGGCGTCATGCATCATTATAGCTCACTGCAAACTCAAACTTCTGGCTTAAAAGATCCTCCTGCCTCAGCCTCCCACGTAGTAGGACTACAGGTGTGTGCCACGACACCCAGCTAATTTTTGTATTTTTTGTAGAGACAGTATCTTGCTCTTGCTCAGGCTGTTCTGAACTCCTGGCCTCAAGCAATCCTCTCGCCTCAGCCTCCCAAAGCACTGGGATTACAGGCATGAGCCACTGCCTAGCTTAATTAACTCTTACAGTGGAGTTCAGCTGCAGGACTATCCACTCTAAGAGATGTACTGATAATAAACACGGGGATTAAGATATAATCCTATGGCTGTTAAATAACCCAGAAAACTATAACCTTCCGCACTATCCAACGGAGGGAGACACTGTATTTCAGATATAAATACTCCAGTTACTGGAGAGATGGAATCTCCTGTGGGACAGTGGCTTTATAATTTATACATCACTTCTTTTTGGTGTTTCACTTATGTGATAATATGATAGCTTAGCACTTGATCCCCTTCTGGTGTGCCTTCCTCATTTGCAAAGGCTGGAAAGCTAAAAATTAGATTGCCCAGATTCCTTTGTGGATATGTGTTTTTCTAAAAAACCTTTTTAGTATTGACACTTTCAAACAAACATTTACAAAAGCAGAAAGAAGAGTATAATGGACCTCACGCAGAGCATAGTCTCTAAAATAAGGTAAAATGAGGGTGCTCAGAGGGATTATCTTTTCTGTTCTGTCACTCCAGACCTAAACTTTCTTTTGTTATTTTTTTTTGTCGAGACAAGAGCCTCACTATGTTGCCTAGACTGGTCTCGAACTCCTGGCCTCAAGTGATCCTCCTGCTTCGGCCTTCCAAAGTGCTAGGATTTCAGGCATGAGCCACTGCGCCCGGCCTATTTTATTTTATCTATTATATTTCTTCCTCTTTGTTTTCCTTTTTTTTTTTTTGAGACAGAGTCTTGCTCTGTTGCCTGGGCTAGTGTGGTGTCATCATCACAGCTAACCACAACCTCAAACTCTTGGACCCAAGCCATCCTCCTGCTTCAACCTCTCAAGTAGCCGGGGCTACAGGTGTGCGCCACCGTGATCAGCTAATTTTTAAATTTTTTATAGAGACAGGGCCTCACTCTGTTGCCCAGGCTGGTCTCGAACTCTTAGCCTCAAATAATCCTCTGGCCTCAGCCTCCCAAAGTGCTGGGATTATAGGTGTAAGCCATCGTGCCCGGCCTTATTTACTTTTTAAAAATTGGGTATAACTTAAGAGTAAAGTACCCATAAACATGTAGGCTGATGAATTTTTGCATGTTTACAACATATAACCACTACCCAGATCAAGATACAAATCATTTTTAGTACCCCAGAAGTCTTCCTTCATGCTCTCTCCCAGTCGGTATCTCTCCACAGTGTATCAGTTTCCTAGAGCTGGCATAGCAGATTATTAAATACTAGGTGGTTTAAAACAACAGAAATGTATTCTTTCATAGATCTGAAGGCTAAATGTCTGAAATCAAGATATTGATTCCTTTCAGATGCTCTGGGGGGAGAATCTCTTCTATGCCTCTTTCCTGGATTCTGGTGGTTAGCAACAATCCTTGGAGTTCCTTAGCTTGCAGCTACATCTTTCCAGTCTCTGCCTCTATCATCAGATGGCATTCTCCCTCTATGTCCCTATGTCTCAGTGTCCAAATTTCTCTCTTCTTGTAAAGACACGAGTCACTGAATTAGGGCCCACCCTAATCCGGCATGATCTTATCCTACTTGATTACATCCTCAAAGACCCTATTTCCAAATAAGATCACATTCACAGGAACTGGGTTGAAAGTATGTCTTTTGGGGGGAGCACAATTCAACTGATAACACCAAAGGTCACCACTATTCTGACACCTATCATAATGGATTAGTTTTACCTTTCTGCTCTTCTTGAAATTCACATAAATGCAAGTGTACAGTATGTTCTGGCTTTTTTCACTCAATATTATGTCTGTGAGATTCATCTTATGTTGTTTCACAGTACTTTGTTCTTTTCCTGTACTATAGTATTCTATTGTAGGAATGTACTACAATTTATTCTACTTATTATGGACACTTAGGTGTTCTCCAGTTTGGGGTATTATTAATAAAGATGCTATCAACATTCTTGCATTTTTGTAACATTAATGCAAATACGTATTCATTTTCTCTTGGGTATACCCCTAAGAGGGGGTGTGCAGGGTCATGGAATATGCATGTGTTCAGCTTTAGCAGGTATACTGCCAGACAATTTTCTTTCTTTTTTTTTTTTTTTGAGACAGAGTCTCACTTTGTTGCCCGGGCTAGCCGTGGCATCAGCCTAGCTCACAGCAACCTCAAACTCCTGGGCTTAAGCGATCCTACTGCCTCAGCCTCCCGAGTAGCTGGGACTACAGGCATGCACCACCATGCCCGGCTAATTTTTTCTATATATATATTTTTAGTTGTCCAGATAATTTATTTCTCTTTTTAGTAGAGACGGAGTCTTGCTCAGGCTGGTCTCAAACTCCTGACCTCGAGCGATCCACCCACCTCGGCCTCCCAGAGGGCTAGGATTACAGGCGTGAGCCACTGCGCCCGGCCAACAATTTTCTAAAATGGTGGTACTTAGTTATATTTTTGCCAGCAGTCTACGAAATTTCCAGTAGTTCTACATCCTCATCAATTTTGGTATTGTCATTAAAAAGTTAGCAGTTCTATTGGGTGTGTAGTGGAATGTCATTGCATTTCCTTAGTGACTAATGATGGTACCTTATGTTTATTGGCCATTTGGATATTACTAATTCTGAGCTGTGTTTTACTCATTACACTTCTGACAATAACTACTGTGACCTGTTTTTACCCACAGAACACTTCTGACACCAAATGTGTGGGTTTTTTTTTTCTCACACCAACCAATTCTCCAACTCTCCAGACACCAACTGGATGTCCTACAATTCCACCTGACATTACACACCTGGAGTTAGCATCAGATTCAACAAGTTAAGGACTCAGTCCCACAAGATTGCCCCCACTTTGGATGCCAATCTCAAGGCCCGGGCCTCCTATACCTCTTCGGAATGACCAGTTATAAATTGGGGGTTTCCACGATTCCCTTCCCAGGTTCTATAATTTGCTAGAATGGCTCATAGGACTCAGGAAAACAGTTTACTTACATTTACTGTTTATTATAAAGAATACCACTCAGGAACAGCTAGATGGAAGACATGCATAGGGCAAGGTATGGGGAAGGGGCACAGGGCAGGGAGCTTCCATGCCCGCTCTGAGGACACCGCCCTCCCAGTACCTCAATGTGTTCCCCAACCCAGAAGCTCTCCAAACTCCATATTTTTGGGTTTTTGAGGAAGTCTCGTTATGATGGCATGGTTGAACTCCACCCCCTGGCCCGTCCCCAGAGGTGGGATGGGGCTGAAAGTTCCAACTAATCCTGTGGTTAGTTCTGGCTACCAGCCCCCATCCGAAGCTATCTAGAGATGCTCACAGAGTCACCTCATTAACGTTATTTTAGGCTCAGTTGAAAGGGGCGTATTACTACTCAGAAATTCCAAGGGTTTTAGGACTTCTCTGCCAGAAACTGGGATGAAGACCAAATATATATCTCTTATTATATCACAATATCACATATGTCTTATTTTGTGAAGTGCCCATAAAAATATTTTGCCCACTTTTTCCTTGGATTGTCTGTCTTGTTCTTCTTGGTTTGTAGGAGTTCTTTATGTATCGTGGATATGTGTCCTTTTGCAGATGTGTGTATTGTGAATATTTTTTCCCAGGCTGTTGCTGGCTTTTAAAAATGATCTTAATGGCTTAACACCTTTATGTTATAGATTAAGTAAAGGCAGAGTTCCATTTCAGGTAGTGATGTCAATTAGATACTCTGAATGACCCTCCAAACTAAACAAAATATAAGGCATATAAAATAATTTCAAATGCATTGCTGACCTAGTAGGAAAGAAAGAACTCCTCAGAGGCCTCCAAACTCAGAGACCTTGAGAAGTAAGATGTGCTAAAGCCAGTATATTCCCTGAAGATTTCTGCTAAATCTTGAAGAATGTGAGCCTTATGCTTTGAAAATCTCTTGGAGTTACTTTTTAAGTATAGAAATTAAAGTCCAGGACATGCTTAGGTGAGAAACCTAGTAATAAGACTTCTGAAGTTGGCTGGGAGAGGTGGCTCACACCTGTAATCCTAGCACTCTGGGAGGCTGAGAGGGGAGGATGGCTTGAGATCAGAAGTTTGAGACCAGCCTGAGCAAGAGTGAGACCCCATCTCTACTAAAGATAGAAAAAATTAGCTGGGCATGGTGGTGCACACCTGTAGTCCCAGATACTTGGGAGGCTGAGGAAGGAGGATGGCTTGAGCCCAGGAGTTTGAGGTTGCTATGAGCGAGGTTGATGACACAGCACTCTAGCCCAGGCAACAGAGTGAGAGACTCTGTCCAAAAAGGAAAACAAAAAAAGGTCTCAAAAAAAAAAAGGTCTATAACAGCTGCATAATCTTCAAATGATTTGCATATATCATCCTTCTCATCAATAACATTTGCTAACTGGGGAACATGTTCATCTGAAATTTCCTTTTGAAAAAGTGTCTTGAAAAAGGATAGCTTTTTTTGGAAATGCTTGGATTTTTGCAACATATTATATATAGACTTAGTTTTACCTTGCAAAGGAATATTCAAGTTTTGATTTGATATGTATCACACAGAAATGCTGCATTCCTATAGAAATCTTCTTTCAATAATTCACACTGCTGATTCTGTTCTTTATAAAATTTAACTATCTGTTCTCACAGAGATAAAATTTGGAGTAACACCTGTCCCTGTGATAGCCAACACAATTTGGAATGATACTGCGAACCCACCCTGAATACCTCATCTTTCAACTTTAGTATGTTACAAAACTGAAGATGTTGTGTTGCATTTGCATGAATATAGTTAACAATATTTATTACTTACTGCAAAGTGTCACTTAAAATAGTAGTTTTAGCACAGAGATTTTGCTGATGCAACATACAATGAAAAGCAATGAGAGCATCTGGATCTATTCATACTTTTTTTATCTGTACAATAAACTTCATGTTTTCCTGTCATGGAAGGTGTAGTGTCCGTATATACACTCAATAAATTTATCAAATTCAGTCCAACTTCATGACATTTATCTTGAAAGTTGTTGAAGATATCTGTTCCCCATGTTCTATTCACAAGAGTGCCTAAAGCCCAAAGTGAGTAACTTTTTGTGGCAAAAACAATCTTCTGTTACGAGCTAAATGAAGTATAAAACCTTCCCAAGTCAGTAGTATCAGTTGGTTCATCCAAAGCAATTGAATAATATATATTTTCCTTTTGAAGTATTGCATGAAGTTGTTCTGTTAAGTTGAAGGCTAATTCATGCTAGCAATCAGTTATGGTTCTCCTTAAAAGACGCAATACTTTGAAACGTTACTGGGGTCTAAACATCCTACATCTTTGACAATGCATTCTTTCACAATTTCTACATCACCTAATGGCTTCCCTTCCCCCTCCCAAGTATATGAGCTTCTTTATAAGGTGCTTCAGTGGCATTATTTCCAGGTCTTATTGGTGCTTTAAAACGATTGTTTTTGCTTTTCCTTTTCATTTTTTAATTTCTATAATACAACCTTTCATGCCTCTCCCTCTAATTTAAAATATCTGTGGTCCTTATGAGTGTTATAATGCTGATGAGCACGGAATTTCTTTAATGTTGATATTGCAGTATCATAAAGCAAGCAAATCATCTTATCTTTAGCAGAAACAAGATAACATTGCAATTCCCAATCCTCATTTAAAAATCTGTTTTCTTCCTTTAGTGTTCTCTCAGTCTTCTCTGATGTGATGGGCTGTTAAGCAGACAGAATTAAAAAATACTATTGAGCTGTCCAACTATTCACAAATTCTTCTTCAAACAGAAACGCAATGTACTGTTGTCAAAAGCTGATAACAGACTGGCGTACTCTGAACCCCATAAACTCTCACCAACCAACCTGATGTGGTAGTGGTGCCAGTCAGGTAGGGGAAGTTAGAACGACATCATGAGCGTAGCAGCCATCAATTTAGCACTATGGCTTACTAAGGTTCTCATTGTGCTGGTCAATCTGGATTATTTTGTTGAAAATTATTTTATTTTTTGGTATTTAAAATACATTCATTTAAAAAATATAAGAAAAATGTAAAAGACAGAACAAAAATGTATTAATAAAAATAAAAGGCTTTGTTTTATAAAATTTGGATTCAGTTGAAAGGCCACACTTAAGGACCTAGAAGGGCACATGTGGCCTTAAAGCTGCAGGCTCCCCACCCCTGGGCTAGGAGGATGGTTGTTATGAGCAGGTAGAGGAGAGTGAAGAAAGAAAAAGGCAATGAGAGAGGCACTGAGATTAATTTGTGGAAGATGTTGTGTATGAAAAGATAAGAAGAAATCTCTTGGGGGCTAAGCTCTTAACATGATTATCAAGGTACTTACAGAGCTGCTCTCCATAGAAGGGCAGGAAATTCTTTGGGAGTGGGGGAACACTAAATAAGTAATCAAATAAACGAGCAAGATAATTTCAGATAATTTCTGTATTAGTTTGCTAGGGTTGCCATAGCAAGGTACAACAGAGTGGGTGGCTTAAACAAATTTATTTTCTCATAGTCTTCGAGGCTAGAAATCTGACATCAAGATGTTGGCACGGTTGGTTTCTTTTGAAGCCCTCTCTCCTTGGCTTGCAGGTGGTCATTTTCTCTCTGTGTCTTCTTCACATGGTCTTCCGCCTGTAACTGTCTCTGTCCTGATTTCCTCATGGTATGAGGATACTAGCCACACTGGATTAGGGCTCACCCTAATGGCTAATTGTAACTTCATCACCTCTTCAAAGACCCTATCACAAAACATCCTAAGGTACTAGAGGTTAGGACTTCAACATATGCATTTTGGTGGGACACAATTCAGCCCATAATACTCGGCCCCCTGTCCATCCCACTGCAAACTCATGTCCTTTCACCTGCAAAATACATTCACCCCCTCTAACAGTCCCTGAAGTCTTAACCCACTCCAGTATCAACTCTAGTATTTTGTACTCAAGTAAAAAATCTCATCTAAATCTCTTCTAAATCAGGTATGAGTGAAACTCATATGAGAGGTATGATTCATCCTGAGGCAAAAATTCCTCTCCAGCTGTGAATCTATAAAACCAAACAAGTTATCTGCTTCCAAACCACAATGGTGGGACTGGCATAGCAGTCCTATATGGATTTTCCTATTCCATTTTTTTTTTTTTATTTCAGGGTACTAAAGGGGTACAAATGTTTAGGTTATGTATATTGCCTTTGCCCCAGCCGAGTCAGAGCTTCAAGCGTGTCCATGCCCCAAACGGTGCACACTGCACCCATTAGGTGTGTATGTATCCATCCCCTCCTCCCCCTAGACTTTCCTATTCTAAAAGGTAGAAATCAGAAAGAAGAAAGGTCCCAAGCAAGCCTGAAACCTAGCAGGGCAAATTCCATTAGATTTTAAGGATCAAGAATAATCTTCTTCAGGCAGGCATAATGTCTCATCCCTCTAATCCTAGCACTTTGAGAGACTGAGGCAGGAGGATACCTTGAGGCTAGGAGTTTGAGACCAGCCTGGGAAATATAGTGAGAACCCATCTACAAAAAACAAAAAACTTAGCCAGGTGTGGTGGGACCAACCTGTGGTTCCAGCTACTTGGGAGGCTGAGGCAGGAGGATTGCTTGAGCCCAGGAGTTGGAGGTTGCAGTGAGCCATGATTGCGACACTGTGCTCCAGCCTGAATAACAGAATGAGACTCTGTCTCTAAAAAAAAAAAAAAAAGAAAGAAAGAAAAAGAAAGAAAAAAGAATAATCCTATTTGGCTTAATGCTCTGTCCTCTGGTCCCACCAGCATGGCAGCCCACACCCTCAGCCCTGGTTGACCTCAACATGTGAATTTTGGGGAGGGGAACATGATTCAGCCCATAATAATTTCTATGATGAAAATATAACCAATCACTCTGAGCAGCTACCTTTTATTTAGACACTGATTATGAATATAATGAGCTCTTTGACTTAGGATTTGTAGAATTGAGTAACACTACTAGAGAACTATTTGAGAATCTACAGTGCACATCAACTTGGGACACAAAATTGTAATTACAAGATGATGGAATTTCAACATTTAGGGAATAAATAGAGGTGTAGGATTAGTTTTTTTTAGCTTCAAATGAAGTCTCCCTGGCTCTTAGATTTTATTACCTCATCTCTCAAGCATAGAAATGGCATGGTGGCTCATGTCTGTAATCCCAGCACTTTGGGAGGCATAGGTGGGAGGATTTCTTGAGGCCAGAAGTTCGAGACCAGCCTGGGTGACATGGTGAGACCTTCATCTCTATAAAAAAAAATAGAAAGGGGGTTTTAACTGACATTTTGAAGATCTGGAAACTTAACATTTACTTTTTAAATTATAATACTTTAGCATGGCTAATTAGCACTTTATTGTTCATACTTAGGAAAAGAAAAAAAAGAAGGCCAGGGGAGGTGGCTCATGCCTGTAATCCTAGCACTCTGGGAGGCTGAGATGGGAGGAACACTTGAGCTCAGGAGTTCAAGACCAGCCTGAGCAAGAGTGAGACCCTGTCTCTACTAAAAGTAGAAAAAGATTAGCTGGGTGTAATGACATTCGCCTGTAATCCCAGCTAGGAGGCTGAGGCAGGAGAATCACTTGAGCCCAGGGGTTTGAGGTTGCTGTGAGCTAGGCTGATGCCATGGCACTCTAGCCCAGGTGACAGAGTGAGACTCCATCTTAAAAAAAAAAAAAAGAAAAAAGAAAATGTAACAAATGAATATGAGAGCAAAAGACTTGGAGACAATGGATTAATTTAGGGAAGTCTTCTCTGAGGAGGTGACATTGGACCTAAGACTATGCTTAGATCTGGAGGCAGATCATTCCAGGTAGAGCAAATGAGGCAAACTTGGTGCTTGAGAGATAGAAAGAGCACAGCGTGCAGGGGAAGAGGTAGGCAGGGGCACTATAAGCTAGAGTAAGAAGCTAAATTTCATCCTAAATACGACAGTCAGGCAGGCATCGAAGGCTTATAAGGGCAGTGAGTGACCTTGTTTCATAGGCATTTTGGATAATGGACTATAGAAAGGCAAGAATAGAATAAAAAAGAAGATATAGGAATCTATTGCAGGAGTCCAGGTGGTTTGGCTTAGGGTGGTAAAGACAGAGAAAAGTGAGTGGATTTAAGATATATTCTGAAAATGAAAATAAGAGACTCGCTGCTGGATCGAATGAGGAAGATGTGAGAAAAAGACGAACTAAGTATGATCCCTAAATTCTGCAAAGGAAAATAAAAATCTCAGGACCACCTTTCCTGTTCACCTCCTTATGCAAAAGGAAGGTCAATCTTGGAGGCTGAGTCATGCAACACCCCCTCCCAGATGAATGGCTGTTATTAATATAGTGCATCAGCCAGATCCCCACAGAAAGGTAAAAGGCTTCAGGCATCTACAAGGACTGCCCCCACAGGTCATTCATAAGGAAATTCCTTGCTGGCCTCCCATAAGCAAGGACATGCAAGTTGTAACTTTGGGCATGTGGGGGTTAAGTCCAGTTTTGAAAACTAAAGTCTGTTGTATTCCACACTAATAATGTTGATTACAAGTTTATCTTTCCAGGTGCAAAATAGAAACAAGACAAGGTCAAATATTCTTCCACTTACCCAAGGACATCTATATAACTGATGTTTCCTTCACTCCCTTTTAATATTTGCCTTATCTTATGAAAAATACAGATTTCCAGGGCCTCGAAAGAATGTAACCATTTGTCTCACTGCCCTCCTCCCTCCTCCTTTTTTCTTTCTGTGTGCCCTATCCCCTTTAAATACTGAGTTCCCAAATCCTGCTTTGGAAAAACAGCCACAGATTTGTTTGTGGTTTGTGTTTTTCCTGGGCACCTCCTCAAACTTTGGCTTAATAAACTTCCAGTGATCAAGATCTTTGTCTCAGTCACTTATTTCAGTTGTCATTTCTTAGCTGGAGAAGTGATAGATTGAAGTGCTATATACTGGGATGGGAGTAAGTGGGAAAAGAGCAAGAAATGGAGGAACGGAAAGAGTTTTGTTTGTGTTTGAGATGCCTTAAAGATTTCCTACTGCAAATGTCAAGTAAGCAGCTACATATATGAATCTCGAACTCAGAGGAAGCTTGTACCAGAGTACAAGTACAAATTGGGGGGTCATCAGCCTATGGTTGGTATTTCAGACCATTGGATTAGATAATAAGGGTCAGCTATGGTTAATTACAAAATTTAAAACTTCAGATGATTTTTTTGTCCTCTTTTTTAATTTTGTTTTTGTTTTTTGTGTACAACCTATGTTCCTTTTCATTATTCCTTCAGTACTTATTTCAGAGGTTGGATGAACTCAGGAAAAGGGATTCAAGCAATGCATCTGGAAAAGAGGTGAAGGGGAGAGACTCTTTCAGGACTATGGGCAGAAAAGAAGGCATGACTGGGAGTTGACTGGGACTAAAGAATAATCATTAAAAGCTAGTTTCTTAGAGTTCTTTCTCTTCAATTATATAGTAAGGTCATTTAGGGCTGTGTACAAGTCCTTTTTTCTTTTTTAGACAAAGTCTCACTCTGTTGCCCGGGCTAGAGTGCTGTGGCAGCAACCTAGCTCACAGCAACCTCAGACTCCTGGGCTTAAGTGATCCTCCTGCCTCAGCCTCCTGAGTAGCTGGGACTACAGGTGTGTGCCACCATGCCCGGCTAATTTTTTTTCTGTTTTTAGTTGCCTGGCTAATTTCTTTCTATTTTTAGTAGAGGTGGGGTCTAGCTCTTGCTGAGGCTGGTCTTGAACTCCTGATCTCAAGCCATCCTCCCACCTGGACCTCCCAGAGTGCTAGGATTATAGGCATGAACCACCACACCAGGCCCTATACAAGTCTTTTCTTCCCTATTAAATTGTAAACAATTTGAGGGGAAGAACCTAGTGGGTTTGTTTTTTTTTTTTGAGACAGAGTCTCACTCTGTTGCCCAGGCTGGAGTGCAGTAGTGTGATCAATAGCTCACTGTATCCTCGAATTCCTGAACTCAGGTGACCCTCCTGCCTCAGCCTCCTGAGTAGCTGGGACTATAGGTGTGCACCACCACCCTTGGCAAATTTTTTAAATTTTCTTGTAGAGACAGGGTCTTGCTATTTTGCCCACGCTGGTCTCAAACTCTTGGCCTCAAGTGATCCTCCAGCCTCAGCCTCTCAAAGTGCTGGGATTACAGGCATGAGCCACCAAACCCTGCTCAAGTCTTATATATTCTTACCCTGAACATAGTAGGTGTTCTAAAGATGTTTGTGGTGGGAAGTAAGGAAGAGTAAAAATATCATTCACATCACAGATCAGTCTAGAACTGTGATCTGTACATAATTTGCATCCAACCAATACCTAGTTGATTGATTTGCAATGTATCCTAAAATAAGATAATGGCAACAATGTGAATTCTCCAAAGAAAGTTGCCATCTAAGCACACAGTATTATTGATTCACTCTGCTTAATGACAAACAATTCTAACATTCTCATTTGTTTGGTACCCTGTGTACTTTTGGCCATTCGAATCAAAGACAGGTTGGCACTGACCAGTATTCTTAAAACACCTGTGAAAGAGAAAATAAGGAGGCTTAGCTGGAATAAGATAGCAATTTGCCTTTGTGAAACCTCAAGAGTAGTGGCAATAAATGTATTTAATAGGATGCTACAAACAGAATCTTTTAAAATAAGGCTTTTAAAATAAGGGCTTTAAGATGAACTTTAAATACAAAATACATTTGGAAGGTTCCCATTGACTGTTTATAGAATGACTTTAGTTTAACTACGTTAAACATTGGTCCTAGATTAAATGAGTTTTAAATATTGATATTAATATCTGTAACTTGTTTAAAAAGCTTTTTTCTTTTTGATGCTTTTCAATAAAAATGTTTCAGTTCATTACTAATGTGGTATTTTTAATATTCAAATTTATCCCACAAAATAATATGATATGAAATCATAAACTCAGAACTACACTCATGCTTTTTGATTGATGGTACTCTCAATATGGGTGTGACTATAATAGCTTTTATTATTCAATATATTGTGTTTGGTGAGATCTAAAACGTATGTCTACTTACAGTTACTTTTACAAGCAGCAAGCAAAAGACATTGGGAAAGAGGCTCATGCATGCTGGTCAGTCAAATTGGAGAAACAGCCTGGTCAGTCTGATGTCAGCACGTCAGTGACTATTCGAAGATCTTGGGCAATTTACTTAATCTTTCTCAGTTTTAGTTTATTCACCTAAAAAATAGTGCTAGTAATGCCTGAGAGCAATTTGGAAAGCATCTGTGGCAAACCATAGATGGCTGCAACAGTATCTCCCATCTCAGGTGCTCTTTCCCATGAGACCTTGAAACCTGTTCCATTGAAAGGTGGGTTCTATCCCTTCCCCGTGTCTGGGTGGACTTGTGACTATGGTGGCAATGAGACAATGTGACGTCTAAGGCTAGATCATAAAAGGAGATACCACAGTGGCGTCCACCTATAGTCCCAGCTACTTGGGAGGCTGAGGCAGGAGGATGGCTTGAGTCCAGGAGTTTGAATCCAGCCTGGGCAACACAGTGAGATCTCATTTCTAAAAAATGAAATGAAATAAATAGGTACCAACCTGTATTTATAAAAAAATAAAAAAAAATAAAAGGAGATGCTGAGAAAGACAAAACAACCCCAGTCTTTAACATTTGGAAGCTGACCTGCATTTATAGCTGGGCCACATTATTCTCTTATTGGACATAATCTCACAGAATACCATCCTCAGACAAGATTACTCTAAAACTGGCTGGGCAAGGTGGCTCATGACTATAATCCCAGCACTTCGAGAGGCCGAGACAGGAGGGTCGCTTGAGGCCAGAAGTTTCAGACCAGCCTTCGCAACACAGGGAGAGCCTGTCTCTAAATTTAAATATTAGCCAGGTGTCCTGTTGGGAGCCTAAAGTCCCAGCTACTCAGGAGCCTGACCCAGGAGGATGGCTTTGGGTGGGGAGTTGGAGGTTGCAGTGAGCTATGATCATGCTATTACACTCTCCAGTCTGGGTGACAGAGTGAGACCCTGTCTCAAAAAAACAAAACAAAAAAACACACATGAAAAACAAAAACAAAGGATTACTCTGAGACCTTGATAAAATGAAATTAAGCAAGATTAAGATGATTAAGATTAGCTTGTGATTTTAGATAAGCACAAAAACAAGGTCACTGTGTCACCCACAAAATGCCAACTCTCTACTTTTGGCCAACGAGTGACTGCACTTCTTTACCAATTACAGTTTTACCCTCATCCTTGTCTGCCCTCTGTATAGATTTATTGAGATATCATTCAGAATTAGATCCAATCGAGTGTGAATCCTTGCTTCCTCATACCTCTCCTCGAATCACTCAACCAAAGGCAGAATCCTGTAATAGGTTCTCTCTAACTCCCTCTTACTGAGAATCCATGGCTGCCCATGGTGTGTATTCTCTCTCACAGAAGCAGTAATTAGTTCAACTTGTTTAACCATGTATATATTCACAGTGGTCTTTGGTTGGAGGACATTGACCATATGTTTTGTTTTTTTTCTCTCAGGGCGCTTGCTTGGGGATGGAAACCAGCTGTCAGGTAAGCAGCCCAATTACCCTGAAGTCACTAGGATATAGTAAGATCAAATTAGCCCACAGACACAAAAACAGACCATGTAGAAAGACCCTGAAACTAAGGGGAGGGGGAGAGAGAGAGACAGAGACAGACACAAAGAGAAAGAGATGCTGGTCAGGCCCTCAATGCTCCAGGCCCAACCTCCCACTCCACCCCTTGCTTTCTAGCTTCACCTACTTCCTGGCTGCAACCGCAGGAGATGCCTCCAGCCAGAACTGCCTGGCCCATACCTACCTAAATTCCTGACCCACAGAAACCTCAAGAGATAACAAAATGCTGTTTGAAGCCACTAAGATTTGAGGGGATTTGATACATACAATAGATAACATAAAACGTTTGGCACACATACAGGTGCTCAATAAGTAGTAGCTGGCTTTTTTTTTTTTGTACTTGTAAGAAGTAAGGCTATTATGTGCAAAATACTCAACATTTAAATTTTTTTTTCCAGTAAATATCCTTTGACAAAAACTTGTGGACTCGTGCCTACAGATCCACTCAATGTATTTTAATCCTGATACCAAAATAAGGTAGACTGATCAATACTCCTCCGTAAGGGGATGAGCTCATTTTGGAGCAATGCTAGAGCAGTACTATGATTGCTACTATTTGAGGAGGATTTTCTGTTTAGGAAATATGTGTAACTTTGTTCATAACTTTAGAATCCATATCAGTGGTTGACTATATTTCCTGGCCCATTGTCCCCTGAGGGTGAAGAACATGTTTTAGATTAAGATTAATATGACCTATTGAAAAATACCTTAATTGAATATTTTTCAAATTGTAAAAGTAGTATTTGCCCATGTTAAGAACACAAAATGAAGATATATAGGCAATCTCTCCTGCCTTATTCACTCTCCACCCCCTATTCCCAACCACTCCCATGATTTAACCATTATCAGTAGCTTAGTATGTATTCCCTATACAGTATATAGTAGGTTTATTCCTACACATGCGCACTTATGATATAGTCTAATTTATAAATTAGGTACAGTAAGAAATTAACAACTAATAATAAAATAGAACAATTATAACACTATACTGCAATAAAAGTTATGTGAATATGGTCTCTCTCTCTCTCTAAAAATATCTTACTATGCAGCACTCACCTATTTTCGGAGGGCAGTTGACCATGGGTAACAAACTAAGGGAACCAAAAAGGCAGATTGGGGGCGGGGGGACTAATCTATATTGTCAGATAAAAAACAAATCTGATTTAGTTAAGGAGAGACTTCATTTGAAAGGATTATTGCAAGTGGGGGGTGGGGAAGGGTTACGGCAATAGGAAGAGACTATTCCCAGCCTCCGTGAAGTGGAATGAAAGGGTGGCTTGATTGCACAGCAGATCAGAGAATATTTCACCCTGAGGCCAGCCTATTCTCAGGAGGGGCTGGCAAGGAGGGGTTACATGCAGGTTCAGGCCAGAGGTTGGGTTAAAGTTCAGAGACTGGGGGAAGGAGGGAAACTTAACCAAAATTTGGTTAACAAGCATTTTGATCCTATTGGTCAGTGGGACAAGCAGTTCAGCCAATCATTTATGTGGCAAAGAATGAGGGAGTTTGGGGGGAATCTCAGTCAGGCCTCGTCCTAAACAAAGGGGTATCCTTGGGGTTTTTCTAAGTCCTAAGGAGAAGGTGTTTCTTTGCATTTTTCCATTTACAGGAACACAAAAGGGTGGGGCACGCCCATAGTCTCAGCTACTTGGGAAGGTGAAGCAGGAGGATCCCTTGACTCTGAACCCAGAGTTCAAGGCCAACCTGAGAAACATAGGGAGACCTTGTCTCTTAAAAAAAAAAAAAAAAAAGAAAAAAAAAGAAAAGAAAAGTGGGAGGTTTCTTAATTATCATTTTTCACTGTTTTCCAGGAGTACAGGACTCTGGTAAAATTAAACATTGTCAATATGCAAAGTTTAATGAGTTGTTTGCTTTACAAAAGTGAGATCATATTAAATGTGCTTCTAATGTTCTCCTGTTTCATGATGTGTTTGTACCATAATATTCAATATTTGGTCCTCTATGGATGACCATATTCTTGGCTTTCCGGGTTTTTTCTCCCCCATTTCACTTCAACAATTTTTAAAAAATCATTTCGTTTAAACTTTGTGGTTTCTGCAGGTGCTAAATTTGGGGTTCCTAAAGCTACATTTCGTTTTCAAAACCTATTTTTTTCTTAGAATCTTCTTACAGAACTGCAAACTGGTCTGCATGGCCTGTCTTCTCAAACACACATTTATTTCGTGTCCCCATCCCTCCCCCCCCCACCCCGGAAGGAGGTGACCAGGAAAAAAAAAATGGTCCCAACACCTTTTCTTTTGTCTTCCGCATCGCCTTTTCCGGAAGCAGGGGATCAACCAGACCCGCCGACTTCCTTCTGTCTGTGACAGTCAGGAACTTTTCGACCCCAGTTCTTCGTCCCTCTTTGGTCCGCGGAAACACCGGCAGGCGTGGCCCCGGCCCGGGCATCCTGGTTGGCACCGTCTCGCTCCCAGGCCCCGCCGAGGCGACTCAGTAGCGAACGCAAACCGAACACGCCGCGAGGAAGGAGACGTGCCTCGCTGCACGCCACAGAGACACGTTTGCACCATCTTTTTAGGATCTTACCCATGTTTTGCGAGGAAAAGAAACACAACTGAAGCGTCTTCGGTTCTTTTAGATGGGGCTAGCTTGAATCAGTCAGTCGGAGGGAGGGAGAGCCGGAGATAAGGGGAGGAGTCAGCCGGTTCTTCCAGTTAGCAAAGTTCAGGCTGTTGCTACCTCGCTGCTTCTTAGGTCGGGACACCCTGGGGATCGGCCACGATAACCTCGCATCACCTCATTTGCTGATTTCAAACAAGGAACCCTAAAAACCTGAAATGCACATTGGGTGCTACCCAACACTGAGGCTCGACTGCCAAGGCGAAGAAAAAAATTGCCCTTTCTCCTCTTTCGCCCCCGGAGGTGCCAGGTTGCAATCTGCAAATGTATTGTCTGGCCCGTAGGCTTGACGGTTAATGATTGGCGGCAGAAGGAGCGCGGCCGCGGAGCGGGAGGGACGCCAGCGGGCGAGCCGGGGAGCGACCGCCAGCGCGGGGCCGAGCCCAGCCGAGCCCCCGCCGGCTGCAAGGCGCCGCCTCCCGTCTTCCGGGCCCCGGGACGTCGGGGGGTTCCGGGCGTCGGAGCCGCGCAGGGGCCCCCATGGAGGCAGCCTCGCCGGCGGGGCCCGACGCTCCGCAGCCTGCCTCGCAGGGCGCGGAGGGCGCGTCCTGGAGCCTGCTGCGCAGGCTAAAAGGCAAACTCTTCACCTGGTGAGTGGAAGCGGCGCGCGGCGGCTCGGCGGGGGAGGCGGGAGCCGGCGGGGACCACGCGGGCGAGACCTGCTGGGGACCCGGCTCGCACGTGTCCGCGGAGCGCGTGCACCGGCGGCCGGGGCAGGGAGGCAAAGGTGGCGGCTGCACCGGCTTTGGTTCAGGGGGCTCAACACGTGTACTAGGGATGTTGCGCTTCACTTGGCCTCTGGAAGCACTTCGTGCTCCTCCCCCTCGGCTCCCGCTGAGAAATCGTGGCAATGTACTGCAGAGGATTTGGGAGAAATTTACGCTGTTGGCACTGTTCGGTCGGTCCCCAGTAGCCTCCTGGCGGGGAGGGCGCGAAGTCCCTGGAGATGCTGCGAAGGACGGGTGCCCACCCCTGGGCTTGGCAGGCGAATGCGCTCCACTTCCCGGCGCCGGCGTCCGCGTTCCTTCTGCTGCGCGGCCGGTCACGCCGGGCCGGGTGATCCTCCACCAACAGGAGTTCACCCAAGTGAGAAATCCGGGTTAAGTTTTGTGCAGCAGCCCGGCGCGAGACCAGAGCCTGCCCCCTTCCTGGGCCAGAGTGAGGTGCCATGGCCACCTCCAGGGCTGGGGTCCAGAGAAGCCTGTTTCTGGTGTCACTGGGTGTGCTCTGTGGAAAATGGGGAGGCATATTCTTAAGGGATTGGCAGCAACTCTGGGGACAGCATTTCTGTGTTATTGGAGGACTTACGTTCTGGAATTAGAAATAACCCAGGACCTAAATAGTGAAAGCCATTCATTGCGCATTCATTCGGTGTGAGGTATTATGCTTATCAGTTTATGTGGTTAATATCTAATCCTCGCCACTCTAGGAGATGGCGCTACTGTTATACCCACTTTGCAGATGTTGAAACAGAAGGCTAAGCAATATGCCCAAGACCACGAGATGATCTGTAAGGGGTGGTGCTTGCAAGCCCTAGACTGCATTCGCCACTGACACCTCATGAAACAGGCGCTTGATTTTTTTTTCATATTATAAAAGTGAATTTCCCTTTAAAGATTGTGAAAGCTGTGTCCTGAAAAGCTACACCATTTTCAAAACTAGATCGATACAGGTGTATGCATTTTTGTCATATAAATAAGTATAGTTTTAAATAGAGATGCATGTGTTCAAAGGAAAGTTGGCAAGAAATCGCCTTGTATCATCCACTTGTGTATGTCCTGATAAATTTGCCACGAGATCTCAGCTGGGAGGCAGTATAGTGTAATGGCATAGATTCTGGACTCAGATCTTGGCTGGGTGACCTTGGGCAAGGCACTTCTCTGTGCTCCAATTTTCTTATTTGCAAAATGGAGAATATGCCAGTACCTACCTTGTAGGGCTGTTGTGAGGATTAACTGGGTGACTACACAGGAGTGGGCAGACAGAGCCTGGCTCATTTCAGTGTTCTGCATGGGTTAGTTGGTCACCATGAGCTCCATTCCTGGGTGATGGGAACATGTAGTGATTGCTTAGGGAGATCGTCACGGTCCTGACCATGGCTGGACTTTAAAGTGTTTCCCGAGTTCTTGAGCTTCTGGCTTGGAGGAATCGCAAGCCTTGGCCCACACAGGGGAGGGAGATGACAGACACTCAGCAAGTATGCATGAAGAATTTATTGTAAGGAAAGTTTAAGGGTGCAAGGCGAAAGTACATTTCCTAAGGGGAAATGGGTCTGTGTCGCTGAGTGGAGAAGACGCTATCTGCTTGTATGTTTTTCCTTTTATGTGCTAGTAGTATGTGTTGATGTAAAGGTCAGTTATAATTACTTATGACTATATGTCCTGGGTTTTGGGGTCTGGATTTTTCCAGGTATGGACATAACTTAAAGGTTATGTTCCAGACATTCCTTTTTCGTATAAATTTGTTGGGGAAAGTCACCGTTTATGGTGGTCTTCTGATTGGTGGTCACTGTTCTATGGTCTAATTAACCCATTCTTTAAGACTGAAATAACTGTTTTTCCCTGGTTATTTTTCTGTAACTATTTTCTTCTTATTGTTTAAATGTTTCCTTCTTCTTGTTTTTCTGCCTCTTGTCATTCCATCACCTCTTGTTTTTCTGTCCCTAACAAGATGCCATCGTGTTTTTCTGTCCCTAACAAGATGCCAGCAGCCCTGAGGCTGGGGCAGATGATACTACTACTGTCAGTTCAGCAAGATGTAATAAGAATTAGCAATGATTTTTTTGTCCTAATATTTTCCCAATCCTGCTATGTTTTACAATCAGGACTGTCTAGTAGGCTCCTAAGTATGAGATTTCTTCTGTCTCTGAACGAACTTCTTTTGTATACCTCCCTGAGGGATTTTTCTTTTCTTCTTTGTGTGATTGCTATTTGTGGGCCTTTTACATTCCCCATGGACAGAGTTCTTTAACAACAGAATTCGTGTCTTTTTCATTTTTCAATGCATGTAAGAATGAGTGAGGATGACAAAGGTTCTTGAGGCTTCCTTTCCATTCTGTCTTACTCTTTGAACTCTTTCCTTTATTGGTCTTTATTCCAAAGGTCTTCCTTCAGTGGAGCTTCCTGTTTGATTGGCTGGACGCTTTTTTTCATGAAGGTTTCCAGTCCTGGCTCTGGCAACCATCCAGGCACTTGGATTCTGGATTGCAGTTTCTCCTCATCCAACCCAGCAACCAGAAAAGTGCAGTTTACCAGATCTCCAGTACTCCTTGTACTCAGTATTTTATAAACTCTGTTATTCAAACTCATCTCCCAAGTTTTGAGTTTAGCTTTGTGAATCCCCAACCATGGCCACAGGGGGGTGGAGAGAGTTTGGCAGATGAATATGATATCACCATATGGATAGGATACAGGGGGAGATTTGTAACCACACAGCTCCTTTCTACTCCTTGTACCAAAAAGGGGCAAGAACAGTCCTTTTGGCAACTTGGTACTAAATATAGGGGAAAAGATTGGGGCCTAGAGCTGGTTCTGTTTTCATTATGAGGAGAATATATTCTAGGTGACCTCAACTCCTGATATACTTGCCTTCCTTAGGTTACAGACAACTTTTCTCTATGATTAAAAATATCAGATCACTTGTTCAATGAAAGTTTATTGAACACTTACTATGTGCCAGACATTCATGATAATGAGTACCACATGTTCCCAAGTGAACTTTGTTTGTAATTTTGGCTTTTATTGTTTTTGCTATGAACTCAAATGAGAAACACTGTAACAGAAGGCCATGGATTTCCAGGAGTGCCTGAAGATACTTACTATTTAATTGTATACTATCAGGCAGTTTACATCTGACACATAGGCCTTAATTTATTCATATATGTTAAAATGCATATTCCTTACAACAAACATCAACTTTATATCTCTAGCAAAGCCTTTAATTATTATTTCATATATTTATCTTTTCCCCATAAAGCAGGTGGTCAGTTTTTTGAGGGCATAGGTTTTATCATATTCCTTCTGTATTATAGTGCTGGATATGGTTCATTCATTCATTCTTTCATTTACCAAACCTTGGACATCTATAATATTGTAGGCTCCAGACTAGTCTTTTCGGCTATAACAATCAATAGGATTTAGTTCCTGCTCTTGAGAAAGCTTGTAATCAAATTATGGTGAGAAGTTATCATAAGTGCTATAAAAATGAGTACGAAGTTCAGTGATGACATAAAGGAGGGCAGAGACCAAGTCTACTAGGGTGAGGTAGGGCGAGGGAGCGTAAGGGAGAAGGTAATTGGGATCCTGAAGCATGCATGAGAATTTTCCAGGTGGACTAGGTGAGGAAGCCTGGTTTAGGCTTGGAAGTGCCAGAGAATGTTTTACTTAAGGCACGGGCTGGAGGAGGGATGAACAATAATAAATAATAGTTGGTCAGTCTACACATGCATGCCTTGTTATTGTCTAGCAAAGGGCCTGGGTTGGCCCTTTGGTTTCTCCTTTCATTTTTGTTTCCTTCTTTCACAAGGGTAAAGCCCAGACATTTTTTAAGGAGTCATTTAGTTGTGCTTAACTGTACAGCCTTTATCTGTCTATTCATTTGACAAACATCTGTTGAGCTGTCATTGTGTGCACAGCATAAATCCTAAGCTGGTGTGTAGCCCTGCTGAAGGGTATCGTTCTGTAGTGTTATTTAAGCAAAGATGTAAAATGAAGGATTTTTTGTGGCTTGTGCAGTTCCCTGGGGAATTGGGGAATTCTAGATCCTACCAATCTCCATAAATTCCTCCTTCCCACTTTTTACTGTGAGATTATTTAATATCTATCTCCTTCTACTGGACTCTAGGAGTCAGGAACTGTATCTAGCTTTGGTCACCCTTGTATACGCTGATGTTACAGCACCGACCTTGCAATAAATTCACAAGAAGTATCAGTTACATGACTGAATGAATTCCTAATTCCAAATAGGAATTGTAGAAAAGATTACATCTCCTTTTTTAGGTAAAAATTTCTACTTAGCAATGTATGTTTATGACCCAGTCAGGTTGTTTTGTTCATCTAGTCAGTGTTTCTCAACCTCAGCCTTATTGACATTTTGGATTGAATAATTCTTTGTTGGGGCTCTTCTGTACATTGTAGGATGTGGCAGCATCCCTGGCCTCTACCCAATAAATACAGCATAGCACCCTACCCTCACTCCCAGTCCCAGTTATGACAATTAAAAATGCCTCCAGACATTGCCAAATGTCTGTTGGGGAACAAAATCACCCCTGATTGAGAACCACTGATCTAGCCTATTGTTTCTAACTGCTGCAGAGTATTCCATGGCTCCATGGTCCACCAGTGATGGGCAGCCGTATAATTTCCAACTCCCAGCCTCCATAGACAACTCTACGATGAGCATTCTCATACATTTCCCCTTATGTACTGAAGAAGAGCTTATGGACAGGCCTCCAGGTGACTTTGGGTAGAAGGGAAGGGATGAACCCCAGGATGGAGAAACCTTGGGAACTGTAGAACCACTGTTGATTGCTACTGTTCAGTACCCCTCCGTTAGGCTATTCATTAGGGTATTCCTATTAGCTGCTCTGGAAGAAGGAGGAGGCAGTCTCTCTGGGTTGTAGCCTATTAGCCCAAGGAGCTTGGAGGGGGTGGTTGGAGCAGTGATTGCTGGCTAGACAGCCTGAACCTGTTTTATTAATTTCTCAATGCTGTAGGGAGTTGTTAAAGGGACAGGCAATAATTGTCCCCATGGAATGTAGGTAGGGAGAGGTAAGAGTGGAATTTAAAGCTTCTCCTGCCCCTGTGTCCTTTAATGGGCCTCTGGCCACTTTCTGTCCCAGGCTGTAGTCCTCTCCCTGGCCCAGACCAGTTCTAGACAACCTTTGGGTTGTTCTTGATTTTCTTTGCTTTTTTTCTTCAGGTTGATTTGAAGGAAGAGGAGATGGCTGTCAGTGCTTATTTCTCATCTTTAAGTTTTTTTTTTAAGGGATAGGGTCCTATTCTATTACCCAGGCTAGAGTGCAGTGGAATGTTCACAGCTTACTGCAGCCTTGAACTCCTGGGCTTAAGCCATCCTTCCACCTCAGCCTCCCAAGTAGCTAGGACTACAGGTGTGCACCACCATGCTCTGCTAAATTAAAAAAATTTTAAATTTAGAAGTAGAATCTCATTATGTTGCCCAGGCTGGTCTCAAACTCCTGTCCTCAAGAGATCCTCCCACCTTGGCCTCCCAAGTGCTGGGATTACAGGCATGAGCCACCGTGCCTGGCCTTATTCCCCATCTTGACAGCACTTTCCAGAATATTCCTAGAATCCACCTCCCCCTTCAGCCCCTATTGTCACTACTTCATTTCAAGCCCATAATCATCTCTCACTTGGACTCTTGTAATATTTATAGCTTCCATCCATGCCCCTCACCCCTCTCAATCATCTTGCTGCACAGGAGCCAGAGTGATGCCAAATAAATCGAAAGCCTATCAATAGCTGTCATCAAATGAGAATTCACTGTGTATCAGGCATCCTACTTAAATTTCATCAATCCTTGTGACAATCCTCTAAAAGTAGGTTTTTTAGTCCCATTTGACAGAGCAGGTAAGTAACTTGCCCAGGACGCTTGGCTGGTAAGAGGCAGAGCTGAGATAGTTTTGTCTGATTCTAAAACCCAGACCTGCTTTACTATTTCAGACATCTCACCCCATCATGTTCAAGCTTCTCAACATGAACTACAAGGCTCTCCATCACTGGCCCACTTCCCTTTCCAGGCTCACCTCCAGGAATGGCCATCTCTCACCTGGTGCTTGGTCGAGTGACACTGACACGCCTGTGGTTCCCGTGCACATCCTGCCTGCATCTTTGCACCTACAGTTTCCTCTTGTGATGCTTTTGTATCTAACCTTTTGTCATGGCTGCTTGATGACTCTTTGTAGATACCACAAGTTAGGAAGTCTTCGTCCCTGACTTCTTTCTGTCCCTTCTCACACACATTTTGGGTTGGGGGTCCCTCTGCACCTTTCAGGTACCTGTTCCTACCTCACTCATCATTGCATTTACCGTATTGTAACCTTAAATATAAGTATCACTTGCCTGGGAGAGTGCCTTAAGGCAAAGATGGTAGTTTGAAGACCCTGCAGTACATTGTGCCTGGCACAGAACTGGTAACATTTCTTCCCATTTTGAAGGTAGACTTGGTTTTTAGGAACAGTAAAAACCTATTTGCACCCACATTTGGTAAATAAGATGTAAGAGTTGAGACTGAAATAAAATTGGGCTATTTCTGAAGAGCAGCTTTCAGAGATGCTTTGAAGGTAGCCACATTTATGGAAGAAGCAAATTGCTTCTCTAGGAAACTGCTTGTGTATAAAGTTTTGGTAAGTTTATTAAAAAGCTATAAGAACTGTCTTATGTTGTTATTTACTGAGGATCACCAGAGAGAACTAGTCATTTCACATAGGTTAGTTTTCCAGATAACTTAAAACTTATTCATTGAAGCATTAAAATTTACTTTTAAATCCAGTTGAGGTTGAGTGCCGTAGCTCATGCCTATAATCCTAGCTCTTTGAGAGGCCCAGGCAGGAGCATTGCTTGAGGCCAGGAGTTCAAGACCAGCCTGGGCAACATAGCGAGACTCTGTCTCTATAAAAAATAGAAAAATTAGCCATGCGTGGTGGCTTGTGACTATAGTCCCAGCTACTTGGGGGCTGAGGCAGGAGGATCGCTTGAGCCCAGGTGTTTGAGGTTGCAATGAGCTATGATGATGCCACTGCACCCTAGTCTGGGCAACAGAGAGACAGAGAGATCCTGTCTCAAAAAAAGAAAAAAACCCAATTGAATGACACTATTTATGTAATAGATCACTTATTTCTGCTAATTCATTTATTCCTATTTTTTGGCACCAGTTCTTCAATGTTTAATTGGTTTGTACTGAACAACTCTCTAGAGCAGGCCAACCCATTTAATCACTTAGTGGATCCATTTGCAACTAATCCTGGAGATTTTGCTAAGAAAAAATAAAACATTATTTAAAATTCATGACATATTTAAAACAAACCTATGAATCAGACTATTCTCATTTTAATAGACAAATTGCATTCAACATGATAACACATTTTCTTCATGATGCAGGATCATCATTAGGAACTTAAATTATTCTTCTGAGTGGCAGCAGTGTGTTCAGGGGCATTAAAGTGGATTACTTTTCTTATTTTTTTTTTTTTGACGTTTTTCTCCCACGTTGTCATATGTGATTTTTTTTCTGTGTTACCAAGCATATCTCTGATAACACATATGCTTGGAAACAAATTATGGTTTCTAACCTGTTAACACTGTAGAAACAAGATAACTCAGTTTCTTACAATTGCTTGTAGTGAAAGTATAAATAGGCCCTGAATAAAGATTTGAACAGTTTTCATTTTAATAAATTACAAAAGCTTTTAGTCCGCAGATTTTGGAATGTTAATTTGGGTGGTTCCCAAAGGACTCCCAAAGGAGTCTATATTAATTAAAGTCATCAGACAAGTGATAGGGCACAAAAACTTGGTTATTTATGTTAATGATACAGAGAAAAATTTTATGAAAAACCACAGTGAAGTCCAGAACTTCTTTCTAGTCATTTCTTAAAAACGAGAATATTTAAGGAACAAATGGATTCGATTTTTTCAGTCCAAAAAGTCCTCACTGAGAACTGGAAGCTGATATTGTGCTGGGTGCAGTAGATCTCCCCAGAAAATTATGGGGACATTCCCACCCCAGAAGAGTTTAGGAAATACTTGGGCAGAAGAGCATTTCCTAAGTTTTTCATAGTGGCATCATGTGAGAGATAAAAGTAATAAAAGCCAGCCTTTATTGAGTAAGGCTTACCTTGTGTACCTAGTGTGACCACACTATTCTGGGGCCTTGGAGTGAATTAACTCATGTAAACCTTACAATAAATTTCTGCAGTGTTATAATACTGTCATGGCCAGCCCCATTTGACACATGTGGAAGCTGATGCACAGAGAGGTTAAATCATTTTCCCTAACAGGATTAGTCACACAGTAAGGAATGCAGCCAGGCTTCCTCCCTGGCAGTCTGGCTCCAGAGCCTGTGCTCTTAACCACTGTGCTATCCTGCTTCTTGTGGGAGGGCAGCAAACAGAAAATATAGGCCTTGGGCAGTGTACCCCTGGGCTTGCTCTGGATTATTTTTATCTCCAGCGGGTGCCAGGGAGTATAAAGTTGCAGGATAAATAGAATGCATCTTCCTGGAGCATCATTTATTTTTTTTAGACTCCAGTTGCATGGAAGTGGATTAGTCATAATCCCTGACTCACCGTACACTCTCATTATGGGCCCATGAATGGCTCAATTGTTTATTTATTTATATATTTATATATTTATTTATTGAGATGGTCTCGCTCTGTTGCCGAGGCTAGAGTGCAGTGGTGTCATTGTAGCTCACTGTAAACTCATACTCTTGGGCTTAAGTGATCCTCCTGCCTCAGCCTCCTGAGTAGCTGAGGACTACAGACACACACCACCACACCCGACTAATTTTTCTCCTTCTTGTAGAGATGGGGTCTTGCTATGTTACTCAGGGCTGGTCTCAAACTCCTGGCCTCAAGCCATCCTCCTGCCTCTCCACCTCCCAAAGTGCTAGGATTACAGGTGTGAGCCACTGTGCCTGGACTCACTTGATTTTTTTAGTGGAATAAATTCCCTAAACCCACCAGCCCTAAAACTAGAATTTACATGTAGCTAGCAGTCACCCCCTTTTCAATTCCCCTTCCTCCCCAATCAAAGATAATCATCATCTGGAATCTTCCTTTCTTTCACTATTCCTTTGTTCTCATTTTAATATAGTTTTGTACCTCTATATGTAATCTGTTGAGATTTATTTCCCCCTATAGCACATTGCTAAGATTAATCCATATTGCATGATGCTGTAGAACACTCACTTTGACTCTATATAATACTCTTTCCTGTGACTATACCATGCTTTATTCATTCATGCTGTTGATGGACATTTGGGTTTTTTCCCATTTGGGTTTTTTTGCTATTGTGAACACAACTTTTAGGAACATTCTTCTACAGGCTTCCTATTAGTCATGTGTTAAGAATTTCTTTCATATCCGCACATGCACATATACATACATCTAGGAGAGGAACTGCTGGTTTGTAGGATATGTAACTATTAAACTTCATAAAATAATGTCAAACTGTTTTCCAAAGTGATTCTACCATTTACACTCCACTACCTGTGTATGAGAAGGCCTGTGAAACAACATCATTTCTAACACCACTATGGTCAGATTTTTAAATTTTTGACAGTTAAATGAATGTAAAAGAGTGTCTTAATTTGCATATGCTGGATCACTGATGAAGTTGGGTCTCTGTGTATGTTTATTGGCCTTATGTGTTTCTATGTCTGTGAAGTGCCACCATTTCGTGAAATGCTCATCTTTCCCACATTATTTTTAGATTAAACAGATTGCTGTATATACATTGCAATGGACATGGATTTTTAAAGATACCACCTGAAAGCTGAGAACATTTTGGCTTTCATCAGCTTCCCCACTAATGCTCGTTTATGCCTCTTTATCTGAAAGTAGGAAGTTCAATTGAAAAGTTTGATAGTATTGAGAATCTGCAGGATTGAATTAGGAGCAGTTGAAGTTGATAAAGGGAAGGAGTGCGACAGACTGTTTCTGGTTTGAGGCCTGTGGGGTGTTGAAAGACTGGAAAGGATAGTGTGACTCACAGGAAATCTCCCTAACGCCTCTGTTTCCCCCCTGGGCTGGGTCCTGGAGCTTTCTAGATCAGGCTTGGACTTCTGTGTTTTTCTGGTGCCTGGTTGGTGTTTGATGATTGTGTGAGGTCAGTTGTTAGAGAAATCCAGCTCACCGCTGGCTGGAGCTATTGAAAACAAGAGGATTTATTCCTTTTCAGAATCAAGGAAGGTTATGTTGCCAAACCACGGAGAGGCCAGAGAAGCAGCTGGAGCCAGGAACCCAAACCACACCAGGATTCTCTGTGCCTCTTTCTTTGTGCTTTGCCTTCGCTGTTGGCTTCGTTCATCCAACTGCAGGCCAGTTGGTTATCTTCATCTGAGGTTTACATTTGACAGTTTAAACCACACAAAACAGAAACCAAACAAAAACCTCAAGTTCTGAAAACTAATTTTGTTTTGATAATCCACGAGGAAGTAAATTTAGATTTTACAATAGTTAAAGAAAATAGTCCTTCAAAACTTTCTGTTCAGCTTCAATGGGCAGGCAGTAAAATTTGACGGGATGTGGCTTCTTGGCTGCCTGTCGAGAACAGGGTTAGTCTGGGCTCAGTTCCTGTGCCAGACTGGGTTGGGCAGAGGGAGGGTTGTGCATCTGTCTCAGGGGCATAAACTCTTGTAATCCAGACTCTTGAAACAGCAGTGCATTTATTTCCCAATGCTAGTTCCAAGCTGCCTAATCCTACCCGTCCCCCATCGCTGCGCCCACCTTCCAGTCCCCCAGGAGCTCCTGTGTGGCTGTTGGAGTGTGTCCACCTTGGTGGTCCTCTTGGAATTTTTCTCACAGCAGAGTCTTTGGGGGGGGAGGGTCTGGGGGCAGGGGCCACAGCCTCCACTTGCCACCCACAGTGTAGTGCCGCCCTCTGCCATCTTGCTCCCTCCCGCCCATCTAGGCCCTAGACTCAAGTACCTCTGACCCCTATCCAAGGAGAATAGCTGATCTGAAAGTGTGTTTCACAATTTCTCATTTCAGCCAATCAAAAACAGAAGGCCAAAGAGAAAGAGATCATAAATAGATTTTATGCCCTCTTCCTTATTTTCTTCATGACACCCCTTACTAAAATAATTGTAGAACATATGATCAAATGGGTTGTGCTGATCAGTGCCCATTGCTGGAGAGGCAGGATAATTTGCATCACTTGATCTCCCTGCATGGTATCATAGTCCTCAATATCGTATATTATATATTTTATTGTTGTCATCAGGGAGGCAGTGTATGGAGTGGGAAAAACATTGACCTACTAATTCTCTGATCTTGGGCAAGTTACTTCTCTGAACAGCTGAAACTCAGTTTCTCAAGTGTATATTATAATTGTACTAATAATCCCTATCTTACAAGAGTTTTTGTGAGATTTAAAAGAAACATCATATATAAGCACTTAGTATGAAACCCACACATATTTTTATTAAGCTACCTCACTTTTGTTGAGAGAAGAAGAAAGTTTTTTTGAGTCCCTAATAGATACAAGTAGGGTGCTTGCAATGTGACAGTGGTTATGAGCTCAGCCTCTAGAGTCACCCTGGGTTGTTCTCCAGGTTCTACCATTTGCTAGCTGTGTGATACTGGGCAAGTTGCTCAACATCTCTGTACATCAGTTTCCTTATCTATAAATAGTGGTAATAATGGTACCTATCTCATGATTGTTGGGAGGATTAAATAAATTAAAACTATGAAATTGTTAGAATAGTGGTTGTATATAGTGTACACTCAATATGTGTTAGATGGTATACTTATTATTGTTACTTTTACTATTACTAGATATTGTGTGGCTATGTGTATATAAGGGAGGGGGGCAAAAATATCCATGGCACAGTTTCTGCATTTAGAAGTTAGTAAAGCAAATGCAAAATATAAAATACTACAAGCAAGCCTAGGTAACATAGCAAGACCTTGTCTCTACAAAAAATAAAAAAAAAATTAGCTGGGTGTGGTGGTGTGTGCCTGTGGTCCCTGCTAGTTGGGAGGCTGAGGCAGGAGGATCGATTCAGCCCAGGAGTTCAAGGCTGTAGTGAGCTATGATCGCATCACTGCACTCCAGCCTGAGCAATAGAATTAGATCCTGTCTCAAAAAAACCCCAAAACCAAACCAAACCAAACAAAAACAAACAAACAAACAAACAAACAAACAAAACCCACAACTACATGCAGAATGTAGAAAATGGAAAATTTAGAGGTCATCATTCTGGTGTCGGCACCTTTCTTAGTATCATTATTCCCACAATTATTTGATTTTCTTAGCATGGCAGAATGGAAAGAACACAGGCTTTAGAATTGTGTTAGGATTTTAATCTAGTGCTACTGTTTATTTGCCATAAGAACTTGGTTAAAAGACTTAAACGTTGGCAAAATGATACCTCCCTTATAGTGTTGTGTGAAAATCCAGTAAGTTAAAATAATATATGTAAGACCTTGAAATAGTGGCTGGCATTTCTCCCTCTCCTTTAATTGTATAGGGGGTGAGAGGACTAATACGTGTCCCTGTATTCCTTTCTAAGAGTCATGGAGGACATAATATATGAGAAGAAATTACCGGATTTACAATGTAAGTTTGTGCTGATTTGGATATAACTAGTTAAATGGTTTCTGGCTTGATGGCATGATTTTATTTTCTCCCTGGCAAATGATGAAAGTGTTTTAATCCAGGGTGGCTCCTGATTAGCTTTGCCTGTACTTACTTAATAAACTCTTTATTTCATGTAGTTACCTTGTTACTAAGGAAATTCATTGAAATGAATGTAAGTAGTTATAACATTATTATTCAAGTATTGTTTCAAAGTAGCACATGCCTTATTGACGTAGGTATTAGTTTACTATTGCTGTTGTCATAACAAATTACCACAAATTTAGTGGCTTAAATCAACACAAATTTATTGTCTTACAGTTCTGTAGGTGGGAAGGCCAACCCAGGTTTTAGTGGGCCAAAATCAAAAGTGTTGGTGGGGTTGCATTCTTTTCTAGACGCTCTAGGGAGGAATCAATTCCTTGTCTTTTCTAGCTTCTAGAGGCATTTCTATTCCTTGGCTCACGGTCCTCTTCCATCTTCAAAGCCAGCATCAACTGTTGCATCTCTCTGATCCTGTGTGGTCAAATATCCCTCTGACCACACCTGAGAAAGACTCTCCCTTTTAAGGACTCACGTGATTGGGGCTGGATAATCCAGGATGATGATCTCCCTATCTCAAGGTACTCAACCTTAGTCACTCCTGCAGAGTCCCTTTTGCCCTGTAAGGTAACCTAGTTACAGGTTCGGGGGTGAAGGGGAGAGCACGGACATTTTGGGAGAACCATTATTCTTCTTCCCACATTTAGTCTATAGAACCTAGAAATGGTTCCAATAATAAAAAATAGCTTTAGCGCCAGGTTTGGTGCCCCACACCTGTAATCCTAGCTAGTACTCTAGGAGGCTGAGGTGGGAGGATGGCTTGAGCTCAGAGTTCGAGACCAGCCTGAGCAAGAGCAAGACCCTGTCTCTACAAAAAATAGAAAAATTAGCCAGCTGTGGTGGCACACACCTATAGTCCCAGCTACTTGGGAGGCTGAGACAGGAGGATCACTTGAGCCCAGGAGTTTGAGGTTATAGGGAGCTATGATGACAGCACTGCACTCTAGCCCGGGAGACAGAGCAAAACTCTGTCTCCCCCGCCACCCCCTAAAAAGCTTTAGAGCATAAAGAAATAAGACCATCTGGATGTTTGTAAAAATGTAAGCAATAGTTCATAAAATATCAAGGAAACTTTTACTTAGCTCCTTAACTCGCAACAGTTTACGCATAGTCAGTGTTTGAAATAGTCGACCAAGAATTGCTACTGACTTCAAATTGTACCCCAGGTTTGAAAGTGATTAGATAACAGCTGATTCCTTTGGGTGAGCTGCATCTTTAGGCTCCTGTCATGCCTGGAGAATTTACAATGCTGTTACCTCTGCTGGGATGACAGTTCCCATAACCCTACACTTGACCTGAACAAGTTGTCTTCATTCTTCAAGTCTCAGATGAAATATCACTTCATGAGTAAAGCCTTCCATGAGACCCCAGATTAAGTTAGATCCCATCCTACCCTGTACATCTCCTTGGTCATACCACACTGGTAATTGTCTCTTTACTGTTCTTCTTCCCTGCTGTATTGCGAATTCCATAAACGCAGGGACTCTAGTTCTCTGTATTCCCATAGCCTGGCGCAGTGTTAGGATCTAAAAAGAAATTTGTTGAATTGAACTGGATACAGTTAAGGAGATGGTAAGTCATCGTGGGCTGTTGAAGGTGCCTTTCAGATTGGGACTATTTCTACTCAGCAGGCAAGGAAAATTCTCACATGGTCTCTAGATAGAAGTCTTGGAGTGGTGTGTGCACTGCAAAGGCCTCTCCTGAAAAAAGACACAGGTATGACCTTGATTTGATTGTTCCTGAGGTAGATCAGCTCCCTGATCTAGGGTAGACTGGCTGCCGTTTACCAGGTGTGCTTTGTCCAGTCCATAGGTGCAGTTACCGTCAATTATCTCAATGGCTATTTGCTCTTGCTCCACACTTCTCTCTGTCTTTGTGTGTGAGTCTCTGTGTTAAGTTTTCAAGGCATTAAATGTTGGCCCCTTTAACGAGCACCCATTTGATTTTCTGTTTAACTCTAATTTTCTGGAGGTTTTGATATTGGTAGCTTTTATTTTATTGGCTATGGGATGATATTGTGATGATTTAAAGTTGCCAGGTATTGCAGAAGGTTGTATATATCAGTAGTATGGACAATATTTATTAAACCAACTGGAATGTGTTAGGATATATTTGCATGCAAAATTCCAAGTAAAATGTAAAGTAATAATAATTGTGTTTTATGTGTATTATGTAATAACTGTGTTTGCAGTTATTACATAATACATTATTATGAAATATATGGAAAAATAGAACACTCAAGTAATATTCGGTGATCAGTTAAAAAGTCAGGGATTTATAGAAAGAAATGGCCTTAGCTTATATTTTTACAGCTGTAAAAATCTAGCCTGTGTTTTGTTTTCTTTTTAATTTTTAGAGACAGGGGTCTCACTATGTTGAGCAGGCTGGATTCAAAATCCTAGGCACAAGTAATCCTCCCACCACAGCCTCCTGAGTAGCTGGGACTATAAGTGCACACCACCATGGCTGGCTAATTTAAAAAAATTTTTTTTCAGAGATGGGGTCTCGTTGTGTTTCTCAGGCTGGTCTTTAACTCCTGGGTTCAAGCAATCTCCTACCTTAGCCTGCCAAAGTGCTGGGTTACAGGTGTGAGCCACCACGCCTAGCCAGGGTTCTGACACTTTTAAACAGCATAAGTTAGGAGAACCATTTCACCTCTCAGCCTGTTTCTTCATTTGTAACTTTATAGCATCGGCACATGGATCAAAAATCAAATAAGGTAGGGCACAGAAAAGTTTTTGTAAACTGTGAGGCACTATAAAAAAACATAAAGAGAGGTATTCTGATGGGGTCCATTAGCATGGATGTAATAAATAAATAATACTCGATGATGATAGATGTCCATTGTGAAGTCCAGGGAGCTTTAAGTCAGCAATCTGGGAACCTTGAATTGTCAACAGAGAACCAAAGGGCAGAAGGAGGTTTGGGGAGAAACAAGTGGGAAGGAGAGCTGTGAATCCAAATTAGCACAAGGGTTCGCAATGAGGAGTCAAGAGGAAGTCTTCTAATGTAATTAGTGTTTTCTTGTAGTCCTTTCACTTTCCTGGTTCTTTTAAGAAGGAATGTAGGGAAAAAAATAAAAAAGATAGGATCTCACTCTGTTGCCCAGGCTGGAGTGCAATGGCATGATCATAGCTCACTGTAACCTCAAACTCCTGGGCTTAAGTGATCCTTCTGCCTCAACCTCCCAAGTATCTGGGCCTACAGGCCGGCACCACACACTGGCTAATTTTTTTTTTTTTGTAGAGTCAGGGTCTCTATATTGCCTATGCTGGTCTTGAATTTGTGGCCTCAAGAGATCCTCCCACCTCAACCTTCCAAAGTGCTAGGATTACAGGCGTGAGCCATGGTGATCAACCTAAGAACATAGGTTTGTAAAGTAGATTTCTCATTGTTAGAAACCTAGATGTACAAAATAAATAAAGAAGGAAACAACAACAACAACAACAAAATCCCATAATCCTACCCCAATTCTCTGGTTCTTTTAGGATTTAGTCATTCAGACAATTTGATCTACCAGTCAATTCATCAAGTCATTGACTTCTTACCCCTCCCACTAGTATCATTTGGCCCTAGACCCTCTCTTGTTCCTGCAGATTCAGAACAAAATGTAACAGTTCCAGGAGCTAGCAGAGTTGGGAATGCCCAGAGGATTGAAGTTTGTCTTGATTGAAAATATCCTGAATTGCAATAAAGTGACTCAAAGTAATCCAGTGGGTTATTTGCTGGATCTAGACTCACACTAAACTTGCTCTGCTCTAAACTTCTGTTGTATTCTTATAAAATACTGCAAAATTGGTTTGCTTTCCCCCCTCCTCTAGTCTAAGAAGTACAATATGACATGGTGAAGAGAAAAACATATTTTGCCAATTTCAGAAATGTCCTGCTCCATTATTCTGTATAATAATCATAAATACAAGAAAATGTAACTAGTGTTGTAATATATGGTATAACTTCTAGAAAAGCTTGCTTTATTGCTTCATTAAATAACCAGACTGTGGTTTTGGCAAAACTTTGTGAACATGCTTCTAGAGCTGTAGGTAAAAAAGGCTGACATCTGAACCTCTGGATTCCTGTTCCTTGCTGGAATTTTCCAGTTCTGTATGTCTGGAACATCATGTTCTTTCATTTGGGAGTGATCAGGCTCTGGGGAGAGTGGCTCTTGCTGTTCCAGCTCACACTTATACTTGAAAATAAATGTGCTAATTTATAATGAGGGAATTGTCACTACTGTTGACAGCTGGTCACAATAAGACCATACCAACAGAAAAACCTACATAAGAAATAATAAGATCTGAAGATCTTGGTGAGTGTAGAAAAAGGACAAAAGAATTACATGTCCCTCAACTGCAGGAAACTGTTTCTTTTGTTTCTGCCTTGCAACCAGATGAGATTGTCTTATTAATGGATCAGGAGACTCTTGGCTCCTGCATGGGACTGGAGAAAATGTGATAGCTGGCCAAGTTTCCTCCTTCTAGAATTTATATTGCCCGGCAGAGCAGACCACTATCATGCTGTCCCATTTCAATAAGCATTGCAACTTATCTTACATTTTTAAGTTGAATGCTTTCTGATGGTCACATTCGAGTTGACACACTTCCAAGTTAAACTGTAGAATAATTTCTTCTTGTAGTCCATTCACTCTTACTTGTTGCAGATGGACTTAATAGAGGTTTTAGAAAGGCCAGGTTCCTCTGGTGACATTTTTTACCTTTGCAGCAATTCAGCCAATGTTCATAGACCGAATAAACAAAGATGAATATGACATTGTTTCTGCCTTTTAGGACCTTGCAACTTCCCTGGGGAGCCAAACACATGTACTAACTAGAATACAAATGTGAGGCATTTTGTACTAGATCAACGATCTTAAGGTTTTTCCTCCATCATGAACCTCTTTTATTCTTTTCTTGCCAGCAATCCTATGTTTTGAAAGATTTTGACACCCTTCTTTCCCAATCGAATTTGTTAAGTAATAATGAAATAATTTATTTTTTCTTTCTCTCTTTTAAGTGATCAGACACTAGAATTTCTGATTAGCAAGAGAAAATGAGTGTTACCACACTTGGTTGGTATAATTATAGCTGAAAGCAAATATCTGTGATGTTTAGGTTTGTCTGAACAGCTTATCATGGGTAAATGTAGGGTTTCTGTTAAGCTTTGTTAAAAAACAAGTTTTATTGCGGAAACATTCAAATAAAAGTAGAGACCATTCTCTGCTGTAATCTACCCACCGCCAGTTTCAATAAATATCATCAACTCATCTTGTTTCTTTTATACACCTCTACTTCTTTCCTCCTGGATGATCTTAAAGTAAATTTCAGGCATCATGTAGTTTCATACACAAATATTTAAATATTAAGCTCTAAAAGATAAGGATGTAAAAACATAATCATAATATTGTCATCCCATCTAAAAATTAACAAGACTGTCTTAATATCAAATCTTCAGTTCTTATTAAAATTTCCTCAGTTATCTAATAATTTGAAAAAATAGTTTTTTCAAATCAAGATGCAAATAAGGGCCATACATATCAATGGATTGTTGTATCTGTTATATCTCTTTCTCTCTCTAGGCTTCTTTACTCTTTTTTTGGTTTGCAGTTTATTTTCAATGAAAGAGTTCATTTGTCATGTAGAGTTTTACACATATTTTTATTTTTGCTCATTGTATCTTTCTGGTGGGTTTATAGCAGTTCCTTCTGGGGATAATGTTTTTAAATGCATAAAATTATATATTGGATTATAATGGAAACCAATTGCATATTTAGTTATCAAATTGTTAAATTATGATGTACGTTAATGTATATGCTCCTTTTCTTTTAAGATGCATTAAATAATAAAATCTCACAATGGATTTTTAGCTACAATGATTTTGGAGTAGTGATGAATATAAATTTTATTTAAAATAAAATTTTCAGCTACAGTTGCCATATGATATGAAAATATCTGTGAATTCTTTTGGCAGCAGTCATAGGTATAGCTAGTACTACTATAATTTGTTGCCTATATTTATAATTGAAGAGATTATTAAATTTCAGTTAAATGTTATTGAAAATGAGATTGTATTTTTTTTTTTTCTTATCCAAGTTCACAAACCCCAGAATATTTTCATGGACCTGGCTCATGCACTCTAGACTGAAAACCCTTGTGGTCCCAGGTTTTGGCGAGAATATTTTGTAGGTATCGTATACTGCCATCAGCAGGTGTCTTAGTCCATTTTCTGTTGCTATAACAGAATACC
The DNA here is from genome assembly GCF_020740605.2 of Lemur catta. Taxonomy (NCBI): domain Eukaryota; kingdom Metazoa; phylum Chordata; class Mammalia; order Primates; family Lemuridae; genus Lemur; species Lemur catta. The sequence continues at coordinate 30,768,082 of NC_059134.1, forward strand.
TGAGACTGGGTAATTTATAAAGAAAAGAGATTTATTTCTTACAGCTCTGAGGCTGGGAAGTCCAAGGTTGGACAGCCTCATCTGTTCAGCTTCTGGTGAGGGCCTCCTGCTGCATCATCACAGGGCAGGAGGGGTGCCCTGAAGGCCAGACTGGCTTTTATAACACACCCGCTCCAGTGATAACCCATCAATCCAGTGAATGGATTAGTCCATTCCTGAGGGTTCATGACCCAATCACACCTTAAAGGCCCCACCTCTTAATATTGTTACATTGGGGATTAAATTGCAACATGAGTTTCAGAGGGGACAAATATTCAAACAATAGCAGGAGGCAAGTCATGTCTGCTTGTCTCTGTTTTTGTTATGTTAGCAGCTATTGAGGTTTATTGTCTAGATCCATTATTTTATTAGGGCTTGTCAAATGATGTTTTATTTCAGTCATTCCATCTTCATTTATTATTCAGAATACTTTTAAAAAAATAAACTCACCTTCAACTCTTTTATTTTATTTTTAGAGACAGGATCTCCCTCTGTTGCCTAGGCTGGAGTGCAGTGGTGTGATCATAACTCACTGCAGCCTCGAACTCCTGGGCTCAACTGATCCGGCTGCCTCAGTCTCCTGAGTAGCTGGAACTACGCGCACATGCTACCACACCTCGATAATTTTTCTTATTTTTTTGTAGAAATGAGTTCTCGTTATATTATCAACTCTTTGATTACCCTGAGGTATAATTTGTAGAGGAAGGGCAGGATAAATATTGCTTCCTTTCCTTTATTTACCAGTTTTCAAAATAATGAGTTTGTTCCCTAGCATCCTCCAGTGAGAGGACCAGTGTGTTTAAAAAAATTTTTTTTAGCATTGCTATAACTCATGGATTTAAACATATTTGAGGTGTTTCAGTCCATTACAGTTATTCTTATTGATGCTGAGAATGTTTTTTTTGTCATTGCTCCAATAGCCTTTGATAGTTTTCTTGCCATTTGGTATGACAAGAAGTTCCAGGCTTATTTTGCACATTTGCTGCCTCAGGTCTGAAATTACCCATTCTCCAAAGAGCCTTAGTTCTTTTTCGTAGGCGATAGTATTTAGTTTCTATAATCTAGGTACTAGGGGTGTTCATAATTAATGGGTTGGTCATTGTTTTAGGGCTTCTCAGTGGACAAAGATAGAAAATACATATATATTTAACTATAAAATGCTCATGAGTTAATTCTAACTCTCAATAAAGTTCAGAACTACAGGGTTTTTAACTCAGCCTCTTCAATCTTACATCTTCATTTTCTTTTTCCTATACCAAAAATCAATACATCAGTATAATTTCTTATTTGCTTTATTTTACAATATTTGCACACAGCCACAAAATAATATCAACACTACCTTCAAACAGTTTAAGATACTTTACAGGTTTTTTTTATCCTATGGTATATTCTATTAGGAATGTACTATCAAATTAGCACATTTTAAAGTCACTTGAAATAATTCCTCTCTATTTAATTTTGCCACCAACTTAAAACATCAGATTTATTTTAGATGTGGGTTTTTTAAAATTTAATTTTTGTTTTACATAATTATATGTTATGTAAAATATTTACATGGTTCCAAAGACAAATCTGTACAACAAGGTATATTCAGACATACACATTTTATTTTGCTCCCTCTCCTGCCTTATATGTAACTTTTAAGAAGTTTTTGGCCAGGCACAGTGGCTCACACCTGTAATCCCAGCACTTTGGGAAGCTGAGGCAGAAGGATTGCTGGATGCCAGCCTGGGCAACATAGCAAGACCCTGTCTCTACGAAAAGTAAAAATATTAGCTGGGCCTGGTGGTGACATCTGTAGTCCCAGCTACTCAGGAGGCTGAGGCAGGAGGATTGCTTGGGTCCAGGAATTCAAAGTTACAGTGAGCTATGATCAGGCCTCTGCACTACAGCTGGGGTTATAGAGCAAGACCCTATCTCTAAAAAAAGAAAAAAGAAAAAGAAAATGAAAAAATTCAGTTCTTCATTCACATTAGCCACATTTCAGGTGCTCAATAGCTACTTTTGAAAATTTCCATCATTGCAGTAACTTCTACAGTATTATACAATGCTGATCCTTGGCTACATTGTCCACTGTGGTAGCTGCTAGCCACATATGAGTATTTTAATTGAAGTTGAAATTAAATAACATTAAACATTCAGTTCCTCATTCACATTAGCTATATTTTAAGTGCTCAACAGCTACATATGGGTAGAGGCTACTGTATTGGATGGTACATATATAGAATATTTTCATCATCAACAAAATTTCATTGGAAACTTCTGGTCAAGAGGTTACTAAAAGCCTGGGCAAGCCAGAGGAAGGAAGGAAATAAAATTTGTTGAGTGCCTCAGGTGCGTGGATGTCCTAGGTACCTTTTACGTAAGTTATATAAATTAGCCCTTAAACTCATAAAGGTGGTGTTATACTCATTTAAAAAACATAAAGGAAACTGAGTTTTTGAGGCTAACTTACTCAACTACATAAGACTAATAAGAGGTAGAGTTAGGTCTTCTGATTCAAGCTCTAGGATTCTTTCTACTATGTTCGGAAGGAAAACTTTCCCAAAGGCTACATCCAAGGTGCAGTCTCTACCAGCCTTTTACAAAACATGATGTGAACCACTATTTTCACTAGCCTGCAGCTGTTTCTTTTCTTTTTCATGTTTCAAATTTACATCTAGACCCCAGTTTTATCTAATTCCTGAGCTTGTATTCCTTCCACCATAACATTCTTTGAGTTAGTTCACTTCTAAGGGTCTTTCTTCTACCTACAGTATTTGTCTACCTTGCATTTTAACATGATAGTATCTTAATAATTGTAGCATTTGTTAATTTATTTTTTCTTTTTAATTTTTTTATTTTTTAATGATCAAGTTCAGAATTGATACTCATTCATTTAATAAACATTTACTGAGTACCTACTACAAGTAAGACATAATCCAGTGGGCAAAAAGAAAATGCTAATTTTCTTTCTTTACTTGCCTTCCTTTTGAGGTAATAATATATGCCACTACATTTTCTATTTTTGAAAATTTGGCTTTTTTAGCCACTTTGAGTTTTGAATATGAATTTGTTACATCAGAATGTGAGTTCTTCAATACCAAGCTACTTATGCTTACTAGAATTAAATGATACATTAATGGCTAAATTTTGAATCATAGAAATGTAGAGAAGGAAATAAAACAGCTCACCTAGGCTGCTGCTACTTACTATGTAAAGAAAAACTATAATTTATTATCAAGCTTGCTTCCAATATAATTTAAAATGATTTAGAAATAGAAACTGGGTAGCCTATGTGGTAAGTAAGTGTGAAGATGTAGCATAAATGAATATTTCTTTCAGATTTGTAACAGGATTTTTATGGACATGCTGGAAGTTATTATTCTCTACCAGGTATTTACAGGTGGCAGATGTGATGGATTTAAAAATCTTCCTAAAGAAGCTGTACTCCGTGGAAGTCTTTTAACTCTAAAACTGTTTTTTGCCTTTAGCTGACAAGATGCAACCTAGCAGCACAGATTTATTGAGACATAAAGTGAAGCAAATGTGTGATTTGCATTCAAACAATGCATTTTATCAGCCATTCAGAACTTTTCTCCCATCAAATAGAAAGGAGAGAATAATTTAGTGGTTTGCCATCTGGACTGCATCTTAGACTCATCTAAGAGACTTTTAAAATGTGCTGATATTTCGGTCTGGGCTGGGGTCTTGGTGTCAGCGATTTTTGTTGTTGTTGTTTTTTTTTTTTAAAGATCCAATGATTGTTTAAAAATAAATAATCAGATAGAGGACTGCCTGTCTAACCTGGAGTTGCAGATGAAGAAAAGTTAAAGAAATGAATGGATCCCATCATTGTGTCTTATGTATGTATTATGTAAAACTAGGGTTTGATTTAGGCAAAAATCCATATTATAGCCTTTCCTCCATTCCTCAGTCTTCCTGAAATTGTTCACGTTTCTGGTCTGTGATCAAGTGTTTCATCCTCTGAACTTTCTCTAGGGAGTCTTTACCCTTCCTTCCCACTAGACGCATGCACAACTCTTACTTTAACACTTTCCCATTTTATTGTGGTTCTGGGTTGTCAGGTCTGACTCCCACACCAGAGAGAAAGCTCCTGAGGCTGTTCAACAATGGCAAACATCCTTTTAGCACTTGCTGTGTGCCGGGCACTATCAATCACAGAGGCTATAATGTCCCTGTCCTCTTGGAGCTGAGAATGTTGTAGGGAGAAAAGCCACAAGCAGTGTGTTTGGGTTCTGTGATGGAGGGGCATGGTCTTTTGTCAGGGCACACAGCCCGAGCTCCCTGATCTGGTCTGGGGAGGAGAAAGAGGGTGTGGGACTGGGAAATAGGTGGGTCTTTTGAATTTGCAATTCCTTGTGTTTGGCTCATATTAACAACCAGTGAATTTTGGTCAATGACTGAAGAGGTTACTGTCTGAATGCATGAATTAAAAAAAGAAGGTAGTTTCATTGGAAAGCATGTGTTTTCAGTGTGGAATGGAAGGAATATTAAGATGTTCTTAAGCCTGTCTCCACCTGCTCTCCCACCTCTGCCCCCACGATCCATAACTCGTGTTAGCGGGGCTTTCTGCAGGGCTGGCTCCACAGCGGGGAGCCGCCGTAGGGGGGAAATACATCCTGGAGTTGGACCATATCCTGCCATTGAAGTTCACTTCAGTGGAGGTTCCGTTTGAAAAACCGTGACAGGATATATCCCGTGGTGGTCGGATGCAGGTTGCCTCTGGCCACTTCCCTTAGGCAGGAGCAGGTTTTGTTATGGCGTAGAGAGTTCCTTTGTGCAGAATTCCTACAAACCACAATCTTGTGGTGAAACGCAAATATGAACGTGGAACCATAAGTAACAAAAATTGTTTTGAGGCCTTTGTTGCCTTTCTCTACAAGTTCTGAGTGGTTTTTCCTCCTTTCTTCCCTCGTTCCGACTCCCTGCTCCCCCCCAGCTTCACCCCCCCTTCTTGCTCTTCCATTATAGATGAGGTCATTATGATCTGGAGCCAAGAGAAGTGCATTCCTGTAACTTTAAATCTCCATACTCAATTTGGGAGCCCTTTTTATAGAAGATGGTTATACTTTATAGTTGGAGGACAGCTTCTTTAATTGTACCGTTTTAGCATGCAAATATGAGCTTGCTGGAGGAATTTTGTCAATTTGTGAACAGGGCTTAGTGCTTCCACACGTCTTATTTTCACTTATTTCAAATTTATAATTGCTCTCGAGTCCATTATGGGCCGTGAAAAATGGTCTGAATCTGATTAGGTTATCAGACAGTTGATTAGATTTTCTGTGCCTGGTACTTTGGGCATCCAGCTTCCCCATGATGTACAGGAAAGCGGTGCTATGCTGGGAGGAGAGAGGTCAGGCGAGGCTCCCTCTTTCCTGCCAGCAAGGTGAGGTGCAAGGATGCTATGAAGAAGGGGTTTTTTAATGTAAGCTCTGTTATGAAATCATAATGAAGAGATGGAGGAGAGTGAAGAGAGGGATGTGGGGAAAAGAGAGGAAGGGGAAAGACATACAGAAGGTAGGAAGATACCAATGGTGGGGACCAACCTCACTTACTACCCCCAGACCATGTGCTGTAGGAGGGACAGCAGCTGTTTAATGGAAGCAGGGACAGCAGGAAGTTTGGGCACTGCCTCTGCTCCTGAATGATCGTAGGTAAAACACTCCCCTTTTCTGGGCCCCAGTCTCTTCAACTTAAAAAAGTGGGCATTAGTGCCAAAGTTCTGCAAATCTGAGACTTTCTTCCAGGGAGGAGAAGAAGTTTCCCTAGATCCTTTTCTTTAAGAGAATTTGAACACTTTGATCCTGTCTTTTGATAGGTAAGAGCTCTGGCTTCCTCTGCCTTTTATTAACAGTATGACTGTGGGGGAATTATGGAACCACTCTGAGTCTCATTTGCTCCATCTGTAACAGGAGTGTAAGAAAACTTTTCTCAGTGGTGCTGTGAAGATTATGTTATTGAGAATGTATGCTGAGATGGGTACTAATTGAACATGAAGTACAGGAAAATTGGGGAACTGTTTCCTTGGCCAGGTGTCCCTCCCCACATGATTCCTGACTGAAGTTTGTGGCTGGAAACAATGACAAAGAATGAATGCACTTTTTCATTCTTTGGCTTTGGTCCCATATTCCTGTAGAGGCCTGGTGCACTATATAGCAGTGGACTCCAACCTTTTTGGCGCCCGACCTTTTGGCACTTTTGGACTGGTTTCATGGGAGACAATTTTTCCATGGATGGGGGTACGGGTCGGGGGTTGCGGAGCTCAGGCGGTGATGCCAGGCCACAGACTGGTGGTGGTCTACAGCCTGAGGGTTGGGGACCGCAGCTACACAGGACCAAGTGGTGAATTCCTTTTGTCTAGGATAGGGAAGCCTAAGACTCCACATCAATGCAAACCATGCGTCCTTCAGGAAGAAGTGTGCACACGAGAAAGGGGTAACAACCCCTGGATCCAGTTTGCCTCATCCATCTGTGGCAGGTAGAGCGTGCCTAGAAAGAATACTACCTCTATGGGAGCAAGTCCTTAAGTCCTTGCTCATCTTGGTGAAAATTTCCTTCAGTAGCTGAATAAAATGTCTTTGGATTTGTCCAGTTCCTGACATCTTTCTTTCCCCTTGAAGCATGGAGGTTCTTTCATTTCCTTCCTTTTGGGAGTAATGGACTAAACTATATGAAGTAAAATAACCCTTTGAAGAACAATCTAGCAAAACAAATAAATGTGAAGATGTTCATGCCCTAAGACCAACAATTCCATTATCTCCAGAGCAAATGATTCCTTTAAACTTCCTTGCAAAAATATACAGTTATATTTATAGGATACTCTGAGTTTACTGCTCCCAGCAGGAAGCAGCAGGCTAGAATTTCTCCAGATGCCTTAGGTGGCCCCCATCATACCATCCTGTGAACTGAGGAGATTATATCTTAGCATATCTGTAACCCATTTTCACCAGTCTGCTAAAAATTAGAAAAACTCTTAGATATGTACATCTACATATACAAGGATATTTATGGAGGCATTGTTTATAAGAGCAAAAAAAATTGGAATACAACATAAATATCTATTAATAAGGGAATGGATAAATACAGCATGATATGGTCACATGGTGGAGTACTACACAGTAGTGAAAAGGGAAGAACTAGTACTAATGTATCAATGTGGATGACTTGATCAAAACAGCAAGTTGCGTCATATATACAGCATGATGCCATCTATATAAAATTAAAAACATAAGTAAGATAATACTATTTATTGCTTAGGGATACTTACATAAATATTAAAATATATAGAATGCATGAGAATAATAAATACCAAGTTCTAGGTAGTTACCTTAGGAGGGCTAAGAGATTGGGGAGAACACAAAGAGAATATGTTGATGTTGCCAATATTTTACTTTTTAAGATGCTTGTTAGATACATGGATACATGTTGATTATACATTATACTTAGTTTATATTTTTTAATTTAAATTTTTTAATTTTTAGTTTTAGAGAGAGGATCTCGTTCTATTGCCCAGACTGGAATACCGTGGCACAGTCATAGCTGTCTGCAACTTGGAACTCCTAGGCTCAAACAATCCTCCTGCCTCAGCCTTCCAAGTAGCTGGGACTAGAGGCACACACCACCATTCCTAGCTAATTTTTAAAATTTTTTGTAGGGATAGAGTCTTGCTATGTTGCTCAGGCTGGTCTTGAACTCCTGGCCTCAAGCAATCCTCCTGCCTTTGCCTCCCTAAGTGCTAGGATTCCAGGTGCAAACCACCATGCCCAGCCTTATACTTAGTTATATTTTAAACATCTTAAAAGAAATTTTAAAAATTAAAAATGAAATAAGCTGTGAGAGAGTAGTCCGAGATGAGGCTGGAGAGGCAGGCAGGGGTCAGATGGTAGCTGTCTTGTGGGCCATTATAAAGTTTGGCTTGCATCTAAGGCCAAAGGGGAACCACTGAAAGGTTTTAGACATGGAGAATGATCTCATCGTGTTAACATTCAGAACATCACTCCTGCTGAAGTAGGAGTGAATTTGGGGAGGGTGAGAGCGGACCAGGAAGAGTGGTTAGGAGAAAGTTGCTGCAGTCCAAACTGTAGTGCTCCCTTCCTGAAACACCATCTTCTCTCAGCTTCCAGTGTTCTTCCTTCCTGGTGCTCCCTTACCTCCTTGGCCATGCCCCTTCCTATCTGTCTCTAATTCCTCTTCCTCCAGCCCTTTAAATGGTGATGTTTCCCAGAGTGTTTCTTCTTTGCTCTCTGTTCTTCTCAAATTTTAGTTACATGCCTTAGTGATCTCATTTATATCCCCCAACTTCAGCTACCACCTTTATGCATGTGATTCCCAAATTTATTTCTCCTTTCTCCCAGCTCCAAACTGCCTACTGGACATGTCTTCTTGGCTGTCTCATAATTAAACAAAATCCAGCATGTCCAAAATGGAATTATTATCCTTTCCAAATGTGCGTTTTCCTCCTGCCGTCAGGATCTTAATTAACCGTATTGCTGTATATCCAGTTGTCTGATCCAGAAACCTCGGTATTATTCTACACTCCTTTGTCTCTGTCAACCTGTCTCTAACAGGTTTCCATGGTAGGAATTAAGGGTAACGTTTTGGTGCTATGTGCTGTAATGTATTCAAGGATCCAGAAATGCTCAATTCCTTCCTTGATACTCAGTTTTCTCACTCCTATTTAGAAGATTTCAGTGATCTCACCACCAGCAAGATATCAACATTAGAGCATTACATGTAATCTTTTTTGTGTGTGTGTAGACCTTAACTATCTGTCTGTTAGGTAGATAGTTGGGATCTCCGGCTCTACATGTGATCTTGATATGAACTTGATCTAGTTTCTACTGTCTTTCCCATCCTCATCTGCTACCATTTCTTTTATACTCTGTGCTGCACCAACATCAACCTGCTGGAAATCCCTGAAAGTGCCATGTTGTTTTAGGGCTCTGTGCCTTTCTGCCTGAAATGCCTTTCCTTATCTTACCTGTCTGGGGAACCCTAAGTTTTTTAGACCAACCCATGTTAGCACTTGTCTTGCTGTGTCCTAGTTATGAGTTTGCATGCCTGTTTATCCCCAGTAGACTCTGAGCCTCTGAGGCACAGAAACTGCCTATTATTTTTGTATCTTCATGGCCTGGCAATGGTAGGCGCTCAACAAATGTATTTAGGGTGGTCTTACCCAGCAAGCTTCACTTCTCTCTTTTTGTCCTTGTGCTAAGGTTGTTTGAGGTTAGTTGTAGATTATTGAAACAAAGATTCCAGAGGAAAGAATACGTTGTAAATTCTTAGGACAGATATTCTGTGTCTTCTGCTATTCTGGTATTGTCTACTTTGCTCAGCAGCTCTGGATACAAAGTACATGTTGAATAAATGAAAGAAAAGATGAACAAAGAGATAAAAACTGAGAAATGGTGACAGCATGTAATTCTGAAGCTAGAAGAAGCATCAAGAGGGCCTTGAAAGGAAATAATTACACATCCAGGCAATTTAGAAGTGCTATGTGCTGTGTAGAGAAGTTTGGAAGTCAAATTGGATAACTTTAGGCACCTCATCTCTTCTCTTGACTTCCCTTTGACACCTGAGAAGGCTGGACTGTGTCAGGGGTCTCAACCTGGCTCCCTGGGAGAATCACCAGGGGAGCTAAACGAATCCCAGTTTTTAGGCCCCACCCTAGAGATTGGTAAATAACCGGTCTGGTTTGGGGCCTGGGAATCATGTTTTTAAAATGGCCCTCTTGTTGATTTCAGTGTGCAGCCAGGGTGGAGAACCAGTTAGATGAACCTCAGAGTTCATCTAACAAAGAACTCACATTTTATGCTTCTCTGATTTTTTTTTCTTTTTTTTTTTTTGAGACAGAGTCTCACTCTGTTGCCCAGGCTAGAGTGAGTGCCGTGGCGTCAGCCTAGCTCACAGCAACCTCAGACTCCTGGGCTTAAGCGATCCTACTGCCTCAGCCTCCCGAGTAGCTGGGACTACAGGCATGCGCCACCATGCCCGGCTAATTTTTTCTATATATATATTTTAGTTGGCCAGATAATTTCTTTCTATTTTTAGTAGAGATGGGGTCTCGCTCTTGCTCATGCTGGTCTCGAACTCCTGAGCTCAAATGATCCGCCCGCCTCGGCCTCCCAGAGTGCTAGGATTACAGGCGTGAGCCACCGCGCCCGGCCTGATTTTTTTTTTTTTTTAAAGAAGTTCAAGGAAGTATTTATATAGAGCACATTTTAAATGAACATTGCCCTGTTCTCAGTCTTGGTCCGTGACCCTTCCAGGACCTGTCTTTATCACCTCCTTTAAATGTCTTCCTTATAAATCTTCAAGCTTTCACCCATGTTGTCTGTTGCTTATCTTCCACACATGCTTAATTTTTCTTGATCCCTTAACAAAACAATAAAAGTCCTGCTCTCAACTGCTACTTATTCTCTAAACTCTTTACACATCCCTCTTCTTCTCCCTTTCATCATTTTTTGAGAGAGTGATTTATGTTTGGTGCATTCACTTGCTCATCTTCTACTCACTTAGCCTATTGAAATTTGACTTTGGACGTTACCACTAACAAAAAGTTTTCCTTCAGAGATCTAGCAACTTCCAGCTTGCCAGTCATACCGTCTCTTTAGTCTTAGTGCCACTTCTCTCTGCAGTTTCTGACACTGCAGTATTGATAAGCTCTTCCTTCTTGAAATGTTTTTCTCCTCTTAGCTTCTGTGTCACGGCATTCTTTTAATTTCTTATCTTTCTTTGACTAGTCTACCTCATTGGGAAAGTGGGGAAGTATCATATGGGTATATATGGGAATTTCTTTATCCATTTACATTCATTTCTGAAATAAATATTTATTGAATGACAACAAAGTGCCCATTGTCTGTTGCTGTGTAACAAATTATCAATTTAGTGGCTTAAAACAATGCACATTTATTATCTCGCAGTTTTATGGATCAGGAATCTGAGCATGGCTTAGCTCTGCCTTCTGTGTCAGGCCTCTCATAAGGCTGCAGTCGTGGAGTTGGCCAGGCTGGAGTCTTGTCTGAAGACTCAGCTGGGATAGGATCCACTTCCAAGCTCTGTGATTCTGAAGTGCAGGCAACATTGAAAATCGCTGCTTCTAGAGGGGCAGTGGAAGAAATCGGTATCTCAGAGAAAGGAAGGATGAGAAAATGTTGCACATTACTGAACATGGAGAATTTAAACCTAGAGTTAAAGCTGAGTTTCTTAAAAATGTCACACATATAGACACACACACGTATACATTTCAAATAGTATATAACGTAGTGAAGTAATCAAAATGATCTCTAAGTGCTTGGTCAATGAAATGGGGAATATGTCTTTGTGGGAATGGAGGGGGAATCAGACATGTAAAAGAGAATAAAAATGTAGCCTCTCAAAATCCAACAGTTCAGCCTCTTGTTAGCACAGAGGGCCGTTCATCGTCTGTGGCAAATATATCTTGCTATTGCTCCATAAACCTATCTTGCTCTTCCTACATAAACTTTGTTTCACTTTAAAAAAAAAAAAACTAACAATTCAATTTTTGTACACATGAAGTAAGCAATAAAATGGAATAAAGAACTGCCTGGAATAATTAGCATTTCACTTTGTGTTTAGCACTAAAGAGAGAGAGAGGGTGTGAGTGTGTGAGTGTGTGTGTGTGTGTGTGTGTGTGTGTGTGTGTGTGAAGGTATAACTTGCAAGTTATTCTGATCTCCTCCTTTATTTTCTAGGAATATTTTGAAAACAATTGCTCTGGGTCAGATGTTGTCCTTGTGTATCTGTGGAACAGCCATCACCAGCCAGTATTTGGCAGAAAAATACAAAGTGAACACGCCCATGCTTCAGAGCTTTATCAACTATTGCTTACTATTCCTGGTTTATACAATGATGCTGGCATTTCAATCAGGTATGTCAAATGTGGGAATTACCTTTTCAACAAAATTATTTGCATAAAAACTTTTGGCTTCTAGACATTCAAAAAATAAGACACAGGGCAAAACCAAGAACAGGAAACTATACCTGTATTTCTAAAAGTTATTAGAAAACTATGACAGCCTGTGAATTCTATGAAAGTGGTAACTAGAGATTTATGCATAATTCCCTGAATTGTTGATTAAAATAAGTAGCACCAAACTGTAACAGAGTAGAAATTGTCAAGGAAAAAAAAAAAAAAAAGACAACTATAATGTTGGCCAGAGTCCAGGCAGACAAAGGCCCACTCCTGCACTGTGGGATGTACTTTCTTCAGCCTGCAATAAAGTCCTTTTTCTAAACAAACAAACAAACTGTAATGTCATTACGAGTTAGATTTTTTTCTCAATATCAAAAATTATTAAAGCAATATTTAAAACACTTGAAAAGTCAAAGAATCTCACTCTCTAAAATATATATTTCCAATGAGGTGGAAAATGCTATGTGGAACATCAACTGCGTATAGGTCAAATTTCTCTTTTGAGAGACACAAAAACAAGGAATTGGCAAGGAATTAACATCTTATCACTGGCTTCCTAAGCTACTTCAGAGCCATCATAGGATTATTATTTCTAGCTATCTACCCCAAAATGGGAAAAACTAGGTTCTAACATGTTTGTGCTAGGCATCATTTTTATTGCTTAAATCGTTAAGTTATACTTCTGCTCATTGAAGCCTCACAACTTAGGTGAGTATTATGCCCACATTATGGATGAGGAAACTGAGGCATATAGCACTTAGATAACTTACTCTAAGTCTTATTGGTCATAACTGGTGGAGCCAGGATTGCATCTTAGGCAGCCTGCCCCAGAGCCCATGCTGTCACACCACTCTGTATTAGAGGCTGCTAGTCATGGTTACAAATGACCTTCCCACAAGAGAAGAGCATGGTAATATCACATAGACTAAATGACATTGCATTTGGGAATGTGAGGAAAATGGGTAACCCAAACTGATTGGGAAGGTGCAGTACTTCCATTTTCATCATATTTAAGGCATATGATAAAATCACCAGCATGGTATTTGTTAATCCTCTTTTATAAAATGAACCTCCATGCATATCAATGGTATTACTATGTGTCTATTTTAAAGAAAATAGAAACTAGTTGTGGGAGACGGGAAAACATTTTAAGGGGGAAGCACCAACTTTGGCAAGAGCTTTAGGAGTTGGAAGTAGAACTGTTACATGGTTAATGACACTGGACTTCGCTGTTCTCTGGAAGCACCAGCCTTTAGGAGGTCAGTGGGATTCATAAATGTATCCGTGCAGTCCCTCTAAGGGATGGCTGTTTCCCATGCAGTCTTGTGTTGAGGAAGACTAATTCTGTATCTCTCCCTCTGTTGCCCAGGCTGGTATGCAGTGGCACCATCATAGCTCACTGCAGCCTCCAACTCCTGAGCTCAAGCAATTCTCCTGCCTCAGCTTCCCCATTAGCTGGGACTACGATTGTGCGCCACCATGTCCAGCTAAATATTTTGAAAAAATTTTTTGTAGAGATGGGGGTCTTACTCTGTTGTTCAGGCTGGCCTCAAACTCCTGGGCTCAAGCTATTCTCCCACCTTGGCCTCCCAAAGTGCTGGGATTACAGGCGTGAGCCACCATACCCAGCCCTATTTGGTTTTTTTTTTTTTTTAATGTTTTAACTTTGAGTTTTCTTTTTCTTTTTTTTTACATTTCAGAGTATTATGGGGGTACAAACGCTTTGGTTACATAAATTGCCTTTGCACCACCTGGGTCAAAGCTATGAGCATGCTCATCCCTCAGACAGAGTGCACCACACCCATTAGGTGTGAGTTACCTGTCCTTTCCTCCCCCCTCCCACCTGCCTAACACCCTATGAATGTTACTTCCATATGTGTGCATAGGTTTTGATTGATTAGTGCCAATTTAATGGTGAGTACATGCGGTGTTTGTTTTTCCATTCTTGTGATACTTCACTTAGGAGAATGGGCTCCAGTTCCATCCAGGATAAAACAAGAGGTATTAGTTCATCATTTTTTTTATGGCTGAGTAGTACTCCATGGTATGCATATACCACATTTTATTAATCCATTCATGGATTGATGGGCACGTGGGTTGTTTCCACATCTTTGTAATTGTGAATTGTGCTGCTATAAACATTTGAGTGTAGATGTCTTTTTTATAGAATGTCTTTTTTTCCTTTGGGGAGATGTCTAGTAATGGGATTGCTGGATAAAATAGTAGTTCTACTTGTAGCTCTTTGAGGTATCTCCATACTACTTTCCATAGAGTTTGTACTAGTTTTCAGTCCCACTGGCAGTGTATGAGTGTTCCTCTCTCTCCATATCCATGCCAACATTTATTGTTTGGGGAGTTTTTCATAAAAGCTATTCTCACTGGGGTTATTCATAAATGATATCTCACTGTGGTTTTGATTTGCATTTCCCTAATGATTAGAGATGTTGAGCATTTTTTCATATGTTTCTTGGCCATTAGTCTATCTTCTTTTGAAAAGTTTCTGTAACAACAAGGAAAATAAAATACCTAGGAATATATTTAACTAAGGACGTGAAAGACCTCTACAGGGAGAACTACAAAACACTGAGGAAGGAAATAGCAGAGGACGTAATGGAAAACCATGGATCGGCAGAATCAACATTGTTAAAATGTCTATACTACCCAAAGTGATATATAGATTCAGTGCAATCCTTTTAAAAAACCAACATCATTTTTCACAGATTTAGAAAGAATAATTCTACTCTTTGTATGAAACCAGAGAAGACCCTGTATAGGAAAAGCAATCTTAAGCAAAAAGAACAAATTGGGAGGCATTAATTTACAAGACTTCAAGCTATGCTACAAGGCTATAGTAACCAAAACAGCGTGGTACTGGCACAAGAACAGGGACATAGAACAATGGAACAGAATTGAGAACCCAGATATAAAACCATCCTCATAGCCATCTGATCTTTGACAAAGCAGACAAAAACACACTGGGGAAAAGAATCCCTATTCAATAAATGGTGCTGGGAAAATTGGATAGCCACACGTAGAAGACTGAAACAGGATCCACACCTCTCACCTCTCACAAAGATCAACTCATGATGGATAACAGACTTAAACCTAAGACATGAAACCATAAGAACTCTAGAAGAAAATGTTGGAAAAACTCTTAGACATTAACCTAGGCAAAGAATTTATGAGAAAGACCCCAAAAGCAATCATAGCAACAACAAATAAATAAATGGGACTTGATCAAATTAAAAAGCTTCTGCATAGCCAAAGAAACTATCGCTAGAGTGAATAGACAACCTACAGAATAGTAGAAAATATTTGCATGTTACACATCCGATAAAAGACTGATAACTAGAATCTATATAGAACTCAGGAAAATCAGCAAGAAAAAATCAAACAATCCCTAATTGGGTTTTAATGATAATTATTTAGTTGTGAGTCTCACTACTTACATTTCTTTGTAGGTTATCTTACCATTAAGCCTTCTTATATATGTGCGAACTCTATATCTCCTGTGGTGCTGGATTCTCTAAAAGTAGTGAATCCAATTTTACTTGTTTATTTTTTTTAGGGGCAGGGTCTCACTCTGTTGCCCAGGCTGGAGTGCAGTGGCATGATCGTAGCTCTCAGTAACCTTCAACTCCTGGGCTCAAGTGTTCCTCTCACCTCAGCTTCCTGAGTAGCTAGGACTGACTACAGGTGCATGCCATCACGTCCAGCTAATTAATTTTTTTTAAAGAGATGGGATCTTGCTATGTTGCCCAGGCTAGTCTCAAACTCCTGGCCTCAAGTGATCCTCCTGCCTTGGCCTCCCAAAATACTGGGTTACAGGCGTTAGCTACGGTGCCTGGCCAATTAATTTGAATAAACAGAATTTGGGGGAATAAAAGATGTTTCTTGAATGGTGCCACTAACCCTTTTCCGAAGCTTATCACTGACTCAATTTTCACTCGAAAGCTCATGTCTTCCAAAAGAATGATCACATGCAGAGTTTTCTTTGAAGAAGCCCACGGATGGAGGTTAAATAACAAATTAATTTATAGGAAAACATTTCATTTCCTATGTTAGTCTGTGGCATGTCAGAAATGGTGACATCCAGGCCTATATCTGGATATTATATTTCTGTTGCAATAGGAAAGGGATTTTTTCTTTTTTTGAGATAAGGTCTCACTGTATTGCCCAGGCTGGTCTCGAATTCCTAGACTCAGATGATCCTCCAGCCTCAGCCTCTCACGTTGCTGGGGTTACAGGGGCATACCACTACACCTGGCTAGGAAAGGGAATGTAACCACTTTTCTCCTACTTTCTTTCTGCTGCTTTCATTGGATACTTAATCTATGATGACTCCTTAACTTGGGTCTCATACTAGAAATAGAAAAACTTTGACTCTGCTGAGCTATTGCAGTTTGGGTTATGAGTAATGGAAATTAGGAGGGACTACATTTGATACACACAATAAACACTTGCTTTGGCTCTTTGATCTCCAAATTAACATGCATGGTATCATTTTCAAGTAACATGTATTAACCTAGATTTCTTTCAACCAGGCAGTGATAACCTTTTAATTATCTTGAAAAGAAAATGGTGGAAGTACATTCTGCTGGGAGTAGCAGATGTGGAAGCCAATTACCTGGTTGTCAGAGCCTACCAGTACACAACTCTAACCAGCGTCCAGGTAAGAGGGAGCCCTCTGACCTCTTTGCATTTTATAGCTTCAAGAGAAGAACATGAACTCATATTTGTGTTAACCTAATTTTATTGAAAACCTGTTCAACTTGGAGAGAACCTAAACACAGGTGGGTGATGTTTTCCGGTGGAGCATATGCTCTAATGAGTAATGTTTTCTGGAATTAGTAAAATGTCTACAAGTTAATCAGTTCCCAAACTGCTAATGCTATCACAGATGAGAACAGTTCCTACCCAAATAAGCATAAATATTTAGTTGGCAGTTGATGCTGTGATGTTGACAAGAGTTCTGTCTTATGTGTTGCTCGAATATGGCATACGAAAGTAGATGTACCTTGTACTATAGACAAATTGGAGGTTTGCGAGCAAAGTAGATATTCATGACAAAGGAACCATTCAAAGGAGCCTATTAGATATTTTGGGGAGAAGTGGTAGCCAAAGGTAAAACTCCCATCCCTATTTCTTTGTTAGGTTTATTCTTGCTGGGTTGAAAGAAAAATGTTCCTACGTTGCAGTGCTTTTCAACTTTGTAAAGTTGAGGAAGGCTGATTTCAGTTGTCTAAATATTAGCAAACTATGAGATGTATCATAACATTGAATCACCAATACTAACAATAAAATGTTTTATAAAAGGAAGTGAAAGGGAGATAGACTCCAATGCCAGGTTTGGATGTCATAGTTAATGGATTTATAACTTTCTGATGCATCACTTTCTCACTATGCAAAACAGACATCTCCAAATTTTAGAAACTGGAAAAATTATAATGACATTAGACTTATTTTACTTGGAAAAGATAAGGATTGATGACCACTCAGTATTTTTCCAATGTGAACATACATTAAATGTTACTACCAGAAGGCATTTTATTAAATATTTTCTTTCCTGTAACATTGTGCTAAGCATTGACCTTAGCAAACCTCTTGGTTTTTGACTGGTATGGGTTAAAAAGCCGAGATAGGAAGTGGTTTGTGACAAGAGATGTCACAGGAGGCACGCAAAGAACCCAGAAATTCATAAAAATGAAAACCAGGAGTTACCTAGAGGATGACATTTATCATAAATAGGAGTAAGTGTATGCTTAGCATTGAGTAAGGAGGTATACATCAGTATGTAGAAGATGGTATTTTCTAGTCACATCTACTCTCACAATCCCACACGCATTTTAATTACTTAATTGCAGAAACTTTGTTCTCTGATAATGAGAAAAAGTTTTGAATTGGTACGAGGTCTAAATACAGATAAAACCCAAACACTTATAGTTAGATTTTTGTGACTAAAGTTCATACCTTGTACCATTGAAAATGATTTCTTTCATCCTAGCCTCTTCGAAAAACCTAAGCATTTGGTTGTCAAAAGTCATGTGCTTATCATCTTAGCAAGGGACATTTTTATAATAAGGCATCTAACCACGAAAGCACCCGCCAGCGGCCGAGTTCCCTGTCACTGGAATTATTCAAGCCAATTCTCTACTTGAGTAAATCCCTGGTCTGGGTAATCTGAAAGGGTGGAAATTTGGATTAGGCGGTCTTTGAACCTCCTTTTTGAGGATTTCTTTGAAGATTCAGTAATTACAAATAATTATGAGGTAGTTCCTGTGAAGTTAATGATGTTGCCAGGTTTCTACTCATGTCCCACTTTACCGCCACACCAGCCGGTTCCCCACCCACAGGCTGCTCCTTGTCTCCCTTGCTGTTCTGCTCTGCTGCTCTTTCTAGAATGCAATCCTTTTTGAATATCCTCGCCCCCATTCTCTAAGGCCAAATTCAATTTCACTTTCTTTTCTCAACTCTATTGTACCTCTGATATGGTCCAACTCGTTTTTATACCCATGTCCCCAGGGTCTTACTTAGTACCCTGCTTACTGTGACTATACCATAATTTTTAAATATTAACTTAAATGAGACTCTTGGAACTGAAAGCGTCAAAGAGAAGACATCCCTCACCAAGACTACATTTTGAAAAGAAAGTTCATGCAGACAAATGAGGCATCAGTTGAGAAATCGTGGAATGTTAGAATCGGAGGGGTCCTGCATGATCATTTAGTCTGAGCTCTTTACTTCATACTTGGACTCCGAGAATGGCCGGGGATCACACAGCTGGCTGGTCGGTGGCAGGGCTGGGTGGGGCCTGAGGCCTCTGGAGCTCTGACCATGACATAGGCAGCTCCCTTATTTTAGGGCCACTCATTGCCCACCAAAAATTGTTAAAGATAGAGCAAATTTAACTTTGATTTTAAGACACAAGGTTAGGGAGTCTTCTGTGATAGTTTTTAGGGTGGTTTTGTTTTTTTTCCTACTTTTTTAGTTTAAGGAATGTAGTTCAGACTTTGTTAAGCCGTTATGGCTGGATTCTGCTGGTGTCTTCCGGGACAGGCTATCATCATTTGCATCTTTTAATGGTTTGTTATTCAGGCAGGCTCAATAAAGCACTTAAGAGATTAGAGTTCTGCAGCTGGAATAAATAACAAGGCAAGATGCCCTTTCCTACTCATGGTGTGTCGGACTCTGGCGACGATATTGCAGTGAAAGGCCATCAGTAAACAACTGTGGACAGGATCGGATGGGCTGCTGGAGATTTAGGGGCCTGACTTGTCCAAGACTAAACAGATATAGAGAGAATCAGTAACAAGGCTTAAAAAACAAACAACAGGGTGAGAATAAAACGGCAGTTTCAGGAATGTATTTTTTCCTTGAATACACTTGAATGCATCAAGGATTATCCTTGAATTCACATAAAATTTGTGAATTTAAGAATTGAGTGAGTGCAATCTCTGTTTTTCTTTTATCTTAGAAGTGATTTCAGATTTATTGTAATTTTGGCACACCTTTCAGACGGGCAATATTGGGGGTATAGCAGGTGTTTTCTGGACCTAGGGTCAACAGGTGTGGGAGGAGCATGTGATGAAGATGAGCAAGAGCATTTGCTGTGAGCAGGTCTGTCTCACATGGTGTGGTTCGACACTCCGGCAGGGGGATGGTGGCTGTGTGCTCTCTTGTGGTAACCTGTACTGCTTAGCTCTTAGCCCAATTGCAGTTAGATAATCTGGTTGTGTGATGATTTATTCCACGTGTTTTCTTGCTTCGTGTGCCCCCGAGGGCATGGCTCCGATCTGTCCTGTTCATTTCTATTCCTAGCTCCTCACATAGTGTGTTGCACATTCGAGGTGTTTATAAACATTTGTTCCCTGAGTAAATGGATGCATGCAGGAAGGAGAGTTTGTCTGCTGGGCTTGATGATAAACCCTGGTGGGAGTGGAGAGGTAAATTGCACGGGCCCTCGGGCAGAATTCTTGGGTTCCGCAACTGGCTCTCCCATTTTGCCTCTTTATAGCTTCATTTTCTCATGTATAAAATGGGATTGTAATTTCAATCTCATAGAGTTGTGAGGATTAAATGAGTTAATCCAGATAAAGCACTTAGTCCAGGGCTGGCTTATAATAAATGCTCAATAAATACTGACTCCTGTTATTATCAATACTGAATTGCCCATCTTTTAACTAATGAGAGATGTTTTAAGCTGTTTATTTCTCCTTTCATGCAGCTCTTGGATTGCTTTGGAATTCCTGTGTTGATGGCTCTCTCGTGGTTTATTCTTCATGCAAGATACAGAGTGATCCACTTCATCGCTGTGTCTGTCTGTCTGCTGGGCGTAGGAACCATGGTTGGTGCGGATGTCTTAGCAGGGAGGCAAGAGGATTCAGGTAAGAGTGTGTTATTACTTATTTGCGGTTTAGTCACAGAAGAGTTTTGCTCATGTTTTTACTTTTATTTTGTAAAGATACAGTAAATGGCAGAAAACATGTCCTGGTTAACTACCTTTTAAATTTTATTTTCAGATTTACTTGTTTATGGTATTTTGTAATGACTTTGGCAAAACAATCTTTATGTTCCTACCAGCCCACAGCCCTTGTTCCTTTTTGTCACACTAAATAGTTTGGTTTGTCTCATGAGAGAGAAGTTTTTTTATATATTTACAGTAATCTTTTTTTGGCTCATACATGGGATTGGATACTGGAAAACCTACTGTAGATTCTTGGTTTTTTGTTTTTTTCAAAAGGAGACTTGGTGTTCATGGGATGATCTCTTTGTAAGCCTCTCTGTAAATAAGAACAACTTGCTATATTTTGTGTTAAATTCAGACAATTGATAGTATAAAGTCTAATTAAGGTCTATGAATTCACCCAATCTACAAGTGACTTCAGTGTCTCCTTAGATTAAGAGAGAAAATTACCTTGAGATCAGTTCCTTCCTTATTGTTTTCAAACTGACGTGACCCATTAATGAATTTCATTAATTTGTCATGTCATAAAATCATTTTCCAAGGGCTTAAGTTATGGTGTATACCACTATCTTCCAGTCCGTTAGTCTTCCAAATTATGAAGAATCACAGCAAAATTATACTGGAAAGTTAAAAGAGTAAGAGACTTCATACTTCTAGAAACCAGGTTTTCTCCTTCTGTAAAGTCTTATTTAAATGAACACAAGTCAGATAAACTCCTGGGGATGAGCTGTTGAGGTTCACCTCACATTTACAATGTATTCCTTTTTGTGGCTTGTTTTCCTGTAGGGAGTGATGTGCTGCTTGGTGACGTCTTTGTCCTTCTTGGGTCTTCTCTCTATGCCATTTCTAATGTTTGTGAAGAATACGTTGTGAAGAAGCTGAGCAGACAGGAGTTTCTAGGAATGGTGGGCTTATTTGGGACAATTATCAGTGGCATACAGCTGTAAGATTCTAAATTTTTTTCTAAAAACATAATAAGCAAATATATCACTGATGATGACTTTCTAACCGCTAATCTTCATTGTTTAGTTTGCCCCAATTCACATTTGAAATCAGTAATAGATGTCTAAATGTCTATTAGAGGATTGTTAAAATGTCAAGAATTATGCTTTATTTTCTTAAATATGTGTGAAGCTTAGGATTCCTGATTACAGTGTGGTAGAGGCATTACCAGGAAGGATTTTTCCCCCCAATTATCTTCAGAAAATATTAACACATTAATTCCCTAAGCTTATTCAAAAGGAAAGCATAATGTCATGTTTTCCTCCTATAGTTGGCTACAATTAAAGAGCACTTTTAAAGGAGCCAAACATATCTTCATGAACTCCTTTGGTTTTATTCTGTCATTTTTATTAAAGATAGTTATTTTTATATTCTAAGAAAAATTCAGAAGTCAACAAAATTCCTCACCTTTGCTGAAGAATAATAAATAAAATGCCTGTAAAACAGTAAAAATTAGTATGTGAATCTCTCTTTGACCTCTTATTTTAATCTTAGATTGATTGTGGAATATAACGATATTGCCAGCATTCACTGGGACTGGAAAATTGGTATGTAAATAAACGACAATTCTTTCTAGCCAGTTCTTTCCTTTAACGAAAATCAACATCCAGAAATAAATGCTTCTTTTTAAAAATATTTAGACATCTTTGTAAAATCCCAGAGTAATTTGATGTATATCACCCATAGTGGTTTACAGATGAACTTCCATAAAAGTTCATTCTTAATCTTTACCTGCAGGGATAAGGGATAGCCTTTCTTTTTTTTTTTTTGAGACAGAGTCTTGCTCTGTTGCCCTGGCTAGAGTGCTGTGCTGTCAGCCTAGCTCACAGCAACCTCCAACTCCTGGGCTCAAGCAATCCTTCTGCCTCAGCCTCCCGTGTAGCTGGGACTACAGGCATGTGCCACCATGCCAGGCTAATTTTTTCTATATATATTTTTAGCTGTCCATATAATTTCTTTCTATTTTTAATAGAAACGGGGCCTTGCTCTTGCTCAGGCTGGTCTCGCACTCCTGAGCTCAAACAATCCACCCGCCTCGGCCTCCCAGAGTGCTAGGATTACAGGCGTGAGCCACCACACCCGACCGGGATAGCCTTTCTTTACTAGGAATTCTGAACCAGATTGGAGACTGACCTTTGGTCATAGCCACTTTAATTAGACCTGTATCTTGGGTCCTCAGACTTGTGAAGGTTTTCGTCTGCTTGATGTAATTTGTGAAGCATTAACCTGAATCACTGATGGTGTGGAATCACCCCCTACTTCCCATTGCCCCTCTCGTATGATATTCTTAGGCATCTGCACAAATAAATAAAGCAGAAGAAAATAGTGATGAGACAGGAAAGATTTGAGCCTTATTTGATGAAGGGTGGAAAGAAGTTAAGTGTACATAAATGTCATTGAAGATTGTGTCCCATGCTTGAATAGTTTAATTCACCTTAATAACAGATTGCCAGAGAGAGAGAGAGAGAAAGTGGTGTTGGATATGGAGTGAGATTAAAGAAGTGGTTGCAAAGCAGAGATGCTGCTGATGTAGTCAGCATCCACATGAAGACTAAAGAGGATAGTTATACTGTGCTGTCTTGGAGCATTTAATTTAATGAGATGAACAAATGCGATGGACCTAATAACTGTCTTTGATGCCTTAAAAACACTTTATTCTGAATCCAATTACACAAATCATGTCCAACCAACCAAACAAAGCAAAGAAAAGATAATGAGTGATTTTTCTGGACACGTGATATTGATTCTGCTTTTATTGACCTTTTATCACAGACACTCTGCCCTGGGAGGGTGGATGGCAAGATTTTATCGCCTTGACCATCCAACACCCTGTTGGATTTTTGAGGTCCTTATCTACATCACAACTTGTTATTGGTATTTTTTTTTCCCCAGAGAGTTTTGTAGTCGGATTTGCAATGCTAACTGTTAACAAGGGGTGTTGTAGATAATATGTTGAAGAGTCAGGGAGTTTTATATGACAGCCAAGCCTCAAGTTCTTTTGCCTTCTGATTCTTTCCCATAATATTAGATATTCCATTTTTTCACAGCCTTGCTGTTTGTGGCATTTGCCCTCTGTATGTTTTGCCTGTACAGCTTCATGCCATTGGTGATTAAAGCCACTAGTGCCACCTCTGTCAACCTGGGCATCTTGACAGCAGACCTCTACAGCCTTTTCTTTGGACTCTTTCTGTTTGGCTATAAGGTAAGCAAATAGATCATGTTCAAATAAGAACACTTGACTGGTCCGAAAGAAGCAGCAGGTTTCTTCAAGATTCTTAATCCAAAATAAAACCTTCTCATCCTCTTTACAAGAATTTCACTGGTCAGGCCTCACTCCTTTTACTGCTTCCAAATTAAGAAAATTGGTCCAAGTAAGAATTGCCTGGGCTGGGCACAGTGGCTCACACCTATAATCCTAGCACTTTGGGAGGCTGAGGTGAGAGGATCACTTGAGCCAGGAGTTTGCGACCAGCCCGAGCAACATAGCAAGACCCCATCTCTACAAAAAATAGAAAAATTAGCTAAGTGTGATGGTGCACACCTGTAGTCCCAGCAACTTGGAAGGCTGAGGTAGGAGGATTGCTTGAGCCCAGGAGTTGAGGTTGCTGTGAGCTAGGCTGATACCGCTGCACTTTAACCCGGTCAACAGAGCAAGACCCTGTCTAGGGGTGGGAGTGGGGGCAAGAATTTGCCCTTTTAGAGTTTTTCTAAAGGGTGAAATACAATGGATTTCATCTTCTATGGCATGTCCTAGGACACTAGCTTATGCAAGTGCTAATGCACGTTGCCAGGTGATAAACAAGCAGTCCCAGAGCTGCCCGTCAACCTTGAGGGACAATCTAACTTGGGCCGGGCACTGTGGACTTTCCTGTTCACTCTCTTTGCCCTGGCACATGGACAAAAGTCTAAAGTACCTGACAGAAAGGAAGGGGAAAGGGGTGCATCATCATGCATGCATGATGGAAATGGTTCCATCTTTCGTAATGATTTTATGTCCAGAAGGAACCTCAAAGGTGAGTCAGTGCAGTGGTTTTTCACACTTTCTATTTCCGCAGCATCACAGCATTCCCAAGCATAACCTGTGACCGTCAGTAACGGCTACTATCATGTGTACTAATTCTCAAGGCAGGAATGCGTCGGTATCTTCAGGAGAAGCCAGAGAGCGAATATGTAATTTGAAAAAATAATACCCCAGAGAGTCTGATACACCTGACCTTGAAATGACTGATTGGACCATCTCATTTTAGATAAAGGAAAGGAAGGCCCGGGGAGGTTATGTGCAGTGGAGTGACCTATCCTTAGTCAGCAGCTAGTTAGTGGTTAAGTCAAGACTAAATTTTAGTTACCAGGCTTCTTCTTCAGGCTTCTATCAGTCCAGTCTTCTTTGTACTGTACTTTCCTTCTTATTTTCATTACTAAGGTGAGAATCTCAAGTTTAAGAATCTGTCATGTTAAAGTCTTATACCACAGAGGGAGCCAAATAAATAGATTTTTTTTCAACTTTACAGCTAATTTGAAGCACCTAGGGTAGTAGTTCTCATTCTTTTTAAATCTCAGGACCCTTTTAAATGCTTAAAAGTTGAGGACTCCAGTCACTTATACCTATTATTTATCATATTAGAAATTAAAAACGACAAATTTAAAAAGTACTTATTAATTTATTAAGAAAATAATAAACTCATGTTAACATAAGTAGCTTTTTTTTTTTTTTCTTAAAGACACAGGGTCTCACTCTGTGGCCCAGGGTAGGGTGCAGAGGTGTGATCACAGCTCACAGCAACCTCAAACTCCTGGGATCAAGAGATCCTCCTGTCTCAGCCTCCCAAGTAGCTGGGACTACAGATGTGCCACCATGTCTGGCTAATTTTTTAAATTTTTTGTAGAGACAGGGTCTTACTGTATTGCCCAGGCTGGTCTTGAAATCCTGAACTCAAGTGATCCTCCCACCTCAGCCTCCCAAAGTGCTGGGATTACAGGATTGAGCCACCATGTCCAGGCTAAATAACATATATTTATGAAAAAGCTGTATTTTCCAAAATAAAAAAAAATAGAAGAGTGACATTGATTTACATTAGAAAAATCTCTTTGATATGTGGCTTAACAGAAAACAGCTGGATTCTCATATCTGCGTCTTTATTCTGCTTTGTGATAGCACATGTTATGTTGCCTCTGGAACATTCTACCGTGCACTTGTAAGACAATGAAAGTGAAAAGGGTAATAGCATATTAGTATTATTGTAATAATAGTGTTGACCTTACGGATTCCCCTCAAGGGTCTTGGGTCTCCTTGTAGGCCTTTGGATCGTACCTTGAGAACTACTGCTGTAGAAATGTGTCTTTTCTTCAGTAAAGCCTTGTTGACCTGTTTGCTATCTTTCCCCACAGTCATTTGAGCAAATAGGGTGTTGGCTGATAATTGGTAATTTTAGTTTCAGTAGGAGACATCAACTACATTTCTTTGTCTTTGTAAAATTTTGTATCCAGGCAGAAATCCTCAGTGCTGATTTACACTATTCCCAGGAATTGGCCATGAACTCACACAACTTAGCTAAATTATTGATACATTAAGTTCAGTGAGTTCTCAGAAATTTCTGCTTAAGGAGCATAAATGCTTTTGCCTTGCAAGGTTACATGTGACAGGAACCCGCTGTTATCTTTGCAGACTTGCTGGTTAAGGTATTTGTGAACAAAGACTGAAGGAGTATTTATAGCTTATTGATAGTATCATGAAAAGTAACAACATGGGCTGGGCGTGGTGGCTCATGCCTATAATCCTAGCACTCTGGGAGGCCCAAGCTGGAAGATCGCTTGAGCCCAGGAGTTTGAGGTTGCTGGGAGCTAGGCTGAGGCCACTCTACTCAGGGCAACAGAGTGAGACTCTGTCTCAAAAAAAAAAAAAAAAAAAAAAAGGAACAAATGTCAAAGTGAATCAGAGAAGTGGTCCTGATGGGCCCAGATTTTTTTTTCTATGAGAGCTGAATTCTCAAGGGCTGCAATGTCAGTCTTAAAGGTAGTGAGGTTTTTTGTGTGCTGTGGCTGCATTTCACGTGGGCACCACTAGGGGGTGATAGTGTTTCTATACCGTTGTTCCAGGCCAGGTGGTAGCTATCCTTAGCTTCAGCAGCCCTTAACTTGCATATGCAAAAGTCCTTTCATGTGTCATTTTTTGGCCATATGACTTTAAACTACTGGTCTCAGAATTGGAGCATGCAGTCTGTAAATTCCTTAATGGTTCTTTTGTTTTATGTTGCTTTATCCCTGTATGTCCAGCAGCTCACTCTTTAACTCAGATCAGATTTTATTGTTTTTGGTCAAAGGTTGCTTCAAGACTTATAGAGCAAAGAGGAAGTCTGCTGTGATCTTCAGAGTAAATAACAGAGGTAGAAAAAAAATTCAGAGCATAATGAAGATATCTAGCACTTTAGAAGTAGTTTTTAAAGACAATCATAAGCATAATATATCCCCAATTAAAAAAATTATATATCTAAAATAACTTTGGCTCTGATTTTTTGAAGCAGATGGTTGAAAAAGAGTCTTAAATTTTTTTACACATATGTAGGTTAGACCTTAAGCACTCTGCCTTCTGTGCAACTGATTTTGAGTAAATACTTATTGAATAAAGTAGCCAAAAGAAACTTCTTGTATAGATCCAGACCCAAAGGGTAGAATTTACAAAAAGAAAAAAGTAAAAGGCTCTAATTCAGGAGACTTACCTCACTCCATTCTCCATTTATTAGTCTCCTTGTTCTAATAAAGATGCCTCCATTCAACCACCTGCCTGAAGAGACACATATTTTTTCTTCTGAATACTTAAAAACCACCAAACCAAACAGAACGGGTTTTGAACACGTTATATAGGTTTTCCCACAGGTAAACTGTGGACGTTTTGTAGGATACCGTGATTACCTTTCATAATATCAACTTTAAAAGTTTAGGGTACTCTAAATAGCTCTAACTTCACCTAATATTCATTGAATCATTTTTTTCTACAAACATTATTAAACACCTGCTGTGTGTTGGGTGCTGTGCTAAGTATTAGATCTAAGAATTTTTTTTTTTTTAAATTTCTTTCTATTTTTTAGTAGAGACGGGGTCTCGCTCTTGCTCAGGCTGGTCTCGAACTCCTGAGCTCAAACAATCCACCCGCCTCGGCCTCCCAGAGTGCTAGGATTACAGGCGTGAGCCACCGCACCGGCCTAGATCTAAGAATTAAAGCCAGTGCTGGGAAATTATAGTAGACCGCTCAGCTCGACATCTCTGGCTTTGCATCATCACTGAGTCCAGGGAAGGCTTTCCTTTCTGGGGGAGAATTCCTTAAGGAATCCTCAAGGTTGAAAGTTAAGAAGCAGTAACTGAGCATCTATAAAAACATTAACATGTTAAAACCACTGGTGACCCACAGAAGCCCACAGCTAGATGTGACCAGCAATCTACTTAATACTCATTTCAAAAACCTATTTAGTTTTTCCTTTCATTTTTGGGAGTGACTCTTACTTTCTTTTTCCCTCTCATCTTTTTTCTCTTCCCCTTCTCCAGCCCATGCCATTTTCTTATTGCTTTTCTCTGTCAGCCCCTTATTTGAACTTTTTTATTGGGTATAATATGAAATCTAAGCTAATTTAAAAATATTTATTGGCTTCAATAAAATATTGTGTCCCCATTCTTAACTTTAAAATGAGGTTAGCAGGACCGTTCATAAACTGAGTTTGCTTGTTCCATTAAAAAAAAAAAAATCCAGGACGTATAATTACACATTAATTGTGCTATATAATTTCCCTAATTTTACTATAGCATTCTTGGTCAGTGTTTAGCTACTTTGTTTCTGTGCTTTATTTATCATGCAATTAAAAACAGATATTGATTTATTTAATACTTAAACCTTTTTTTGGATCCCCAATTCAAATAAAAGCAAATATACAAAGTACTTAATATAATTTATTTAAACTTTTGGGGTATGTCAGAATATACACCCAACGGATTAGTGTTCTGTCCTCATTGTGTTTTGCTCTGGGTGGTTGTTTTCAGTCCTAAAAAGGGGCAGGTTGAAGGTCACCAAAAACTCCATCTGTCCTTGTGGTGTGTTGTCAGAGTAGGATCCTGCTAGAACTAGTCCTTCTGAGAGCAGAGAGGTTAGGAGATGCCTCCTGTTGGGCTCTGTTCCCTGTGGTTGTCTTCACTGGACCTTACACCAGTCACTTCTTTGGGCTTCAAACTCTTGAAAAATGATGTCTTAGGCTCTTTCTGGCTCTAAAAATCTGAATCTGCTCAGCCCAACATAAATTTTACTATATATCATTTGTCTAGGGCCAGGCATAATGGCTCATGCCTGTAATCCTAGCACTTTGGGAGGCCAAGGTGGGAGGATCACTTGAGGCCAGGAGTGGTGGCATGTGCCTGTAGTCAGTCCCAGCTACTTGGGAGGCTGAGTCAGGAGAATTGCTTGAGCCCAGGAGCTTGAGGTTTTCAGTGAGCTATGATGAGGCCACTGTACTGTTAGTTCAGACAACAGAGTGAGGCCCTGTCTCCAAAAAAATCCCTAAAAAACAAAAAGCAAAAAAGCCAAAACAAAAAACCTACTTGCCTTCAGAGACAAACTAGTCTATTAAATTTTAACAAAACGAATTTCATTGGAATAGCATACATGGAGAGGCCGTTGAGCAGATGTCGCATGTGTACATCCACATTCTATTAACATCATAGGTCCTGTGTTTCTTTATTTCATACCAATAGTGTGAAGTCATGTCTAGGATCTGCATTGGGCCGTCTCATGGTGTCCGTGCTGATCTTTTACTTTCTCCACTAAGTGGGCCTACTTACAGGGCGGGGTGCGGCTGGATCATCACAGAGAAAGGCAAAGTCCCATTTCTCCTAAAGATCCAAGGATCTGGCTGGCCGAGGTGCTGTGCTGTTGCCAGAGCCTTCCATTCACCAGTACATCCGGGAGGGTTTTGGGTGTTGGCATCTCCTCAGGCAACTTTCAGGAAAAAGATTATGACAAGGGAGCCCTCAAAGCATGCCAGGCAAAAGGCAGCAGCAAAGATGTACGTGAGGGAGCCCAATTTTTAGCCTGTTTTTCTCTCCTAGTTTTCGGGACTCTACATCCTCTCCTTCACCGTCATCATGCTGGGCTTTGTCCTGTACTGCTCCACCCCGACTCGCACAGCAGAGCCGCCTGAAAGCACCGTGCCTGCGGTCACCACCATCGGCATCGACAACCTGGGACTGAAGCTTGAGGAGAACTTCCAGGAGACCCACTCCGTGGCCTTGTAGCCGGAGAGGACAGCGCACACCGGGCCCCACCAGGACACAGCAGAGCCTGCCCGCCCAGGGGACACTCGGGGGAATACCACACTCGGAGTGAACACTCTACGGCATTGGGTTGGATCCAGTGGTTAGATTTTAGAAAGGAATGTTAAACTGTATATCGAATGTAGAAATACCAAAAGAGAGCAGAAGCCAAGGCTAGGGTTGTGTTTCTGTGTGTTTCAGGACTAATATCTATTAGTGTCTGGGAGACGAGGTGCAGGCACCTCACAGGGGTCCCAGAGGCGCATGTGGGAAAGTGGGACTGGGGAGAGACCCAGGAGTGAGCCGGCCTCAGGACCCGGCCTGAAAGCAGCCCAGCTGGCCTGGGCTCTGTGCTCAGGGTAGCTTTCCTCAGTTGGAGGCTAGCTTTGGGCTTTTGCCCTGGGGAGGCAGTCATTGTCTACAGGCCTTGTGGCCTCAGGCATATGAGGCCTGGTGACAATTGCCTATGGTGGGAAAATGGATGGGGCAGCACTTGAGAAGTCCTGAGGTTCAAGTGTGAGTACTATAGGAGGCTTAAGCTGGAGTGCAGTAAACCTAGGAACCCTTTCCTAATTGTTTCTTTTCTTTTCTCTCTCTGTCTTTCTTTTTTTTTTTTTTTTGAGATAAGGTCTTACTCTGTCACCCAGGCTGGAGTGCAGTGGTGTCATCATAGCTCACAGCAGCCTCAAACTCCTGGGCTCAGGGGATCCTCCTGCATCAGCCTGGGACTACAGGCGTGCACCATAATGCCTGCTAATTTTTTCTATTTTTTTGTAGAGACGGGATCTCACTGTTGCTCACGCTGGTCTCAAATTCCTGACCTCAAGTGATCCTCCCACCTCAGCCTCCCAAAGTGCTAGGATTACAGGCGTGAGCCACTGCCCCTAGCTAATTTTTTTTAATTCCTCCCCCATTGTTCATTCCAGATCCCAGAGCAAACTCTCTCTGCTCTTCTTAAAGCCTGTGACACTGGACATTTCTCCCACATTTTCAGTCCCAGATCCTGTTCTCCAAGATTTCTCAGACCCAAGTAAATGAATTGCACCATCCTTTCTGGAAATTCTCATGACCCCCTGGAATATTTCTACTGATCCCATTTTTTAATATTAAGCACCAGCTCAGTAAACTAAGTCTTACTGCAAATTATTGCAATAAGGAGAAAACTTTGTTTCTATAACTGGTAGAAAAAAAATAGATTATCATCAAAGTCAAACACAAAAGTAATAACTTCTCAGAGAAGAGTAGGCCTAGGAGGAGGCCTCAATTGTTAAAAGAAGATACTGTACTACTTCTTAACAAATATTTGTAATGTCGTGAGATTTTTATGATACTTCCTCAATACAGAATGTTAACATGTAGCATCAGTATAGTATCAACCAACAAAATGCCACCTTAAGAAAACTCTGTATGTAAATTTTTTTGTAACAATATGATAAGAAATAGTGGATCATGTTATTAAAAGACTTCGGATTCATGGGAGTACATTCACTGTGTGGTTTCTTTGATTAACCAGTTCCTCTTGTGGATTTTCAGTGACTTAACATATTTGAAATTTCCTCATATTCAACTTTTCAGAGTCATGTCTTCTGTAAGGTGAGGGAAACCCATCTATTGATATTTCGGGGCTATGCCACGATTGAAGGGAATTCAGAGTGAGCTCACAGATCATTTGCAGGAATATACACTTTCCAATTCTGAGTTACCACAATGAAATTTTTCCCTTTTTAAGTGAAATGATCTGTCATTCTCTGCAACAAATTAAAACTGACTTTTCAATTTATGTTTGGTTTTCATTAACAACTATCAGTGAATGGAAAAACTTATGTTAAAATGTTTGGCTGTTTGGGGAAGATTTTTGGTTTGATTAGCACACTGATTCTTTCTTTCTTTTTAAATTTGTGCTGTTTTGTTTATTGTTTCATTTTATTCACATCAGTGATGGCTGCACTGATCCTCCATCTACAAGATTGCTCTTTGGCTGCCAGTGTCATTCCCGAGGTCTTTGGTTACATATTTGGGTGTTTAGCATACGTACATATTTGATGCGCTTTAGAACAAGGAGGTAGCATTTTTTTAACTCTAGGTAATCATCCAAATCTCAATTTATCTCTGTTAGCTTCTAGAGACATACTTTGTTTACATATTCAAATGAAAACATAAAATTAAAGATTTTAGAGAAAACTTTGAAGTACATATCAAACTGGAAAACATATCACTATAAGTAAATGTTAATGTCTTAGCACAATTGAATCATCCCACTTGAGTCTGAGTGTTCTTGGAAAATCCTTAAGTCGCCCCTTATAACTGTGATTTGTGTCCCTCCTCACTAAACAAATATTTGTGGTATGTTTACTGTGTACAAGTAATTTAAATTTGCCTAATAATGTCAATAATCAAGGAATTTGAAAACCTTGACCCGTGACTCATGGAAGGGCTTATCATCTAGTCCAATTCTCTTTTTTACTTTTTTCCCTTGATTCTCTTTTTAAAGATAAATAAGCGAAGGCATAGGAAGGTGATACAATTTGTCTCAGTTTTATGCCCAACAGTGCTAGATTCCTAGTTCATTGCTGCTTCCCAAACTTGGCAGAATGTCAGAAACAGTAGAGGTGATTTTAAAACTACAGGTTCTCTCTGGTTCAAGTTGGTGGTAGGAAAAGAAAATTAAAAAAATAAAGAAATAATAAATTAATTAAAAAAAAAGATTCTCAGGCCCTATTCTAGAACTACTGAGTCAGTCTCCAGGGGTGGTGCCCAGGGATCTCTGAGTGCACTGATGTTTCCTAAAATATCTTGCCTAAGAACAAACCTGTGTCTCTATAGGGATAATGGTGAAATAGAGAATCTCAGGTGACAGAATCCCACGTGTCCATCCAGGTTGAGCTCAAATGTCAACTCTTCTAGGAAGTCTTTCTCGGGCCACCCGAATGGCTCCCACCCTCCTGTAGGCCCCTGTAGGCCTCACTCATATCTTCCTTTAGCACCTCACGGAGTGCTTGCCGTTCACCTGCCTTCCCCTCCACAGCTTGAGCTCTTGCAGGTCAGCAATGGCCTTTTTTCATCTTTCTAGTCCTTTGGTCATTTCACCTCTTGAGTGTTTATTAAATAAATTTTGCCTTTGGTCCCAATTCAGAACACTGACGGGGAGATTGACCTAAAGTAAAAAAGGCTTTTACACAGAAACATGCAGTTAGCAAGTTGTCCTGCGCTGCTAACCCTGCTGTGTTCTCTTTCCTCCCACGGTCTTTCCCCTGGCCTGCTCCTCATCTGGAGCGGGGCAAGGGACTGCCAGTCTGAACATTCCAAGTGAAAACTCAGAATTCAGCATCCCCGAAAAGCAATGCTCTGAATGACAGTGAGCTATTCAATAATAGTACTATACTGCCGCACAATCTGATTTAAATAAATTTGTGAGGACTGGGAGTTTAACCAGCTCGTATAACACTGCTTCCATGGGGGGAAAAAATATGTTTTCAAACATCTGGATTACACACAAACTTAAAAAAAAATTTTAACAGCATATTTTAATTAACCCAATATATTAAAAGTATTATCATTTTAGTACGTGTCACTAACCACATTTCGTGCACCAAGTGGCCACATGTTGGGCAATGCAGGTTTACCCTGTTCACATTAGACTATCTGAGGAATTGTTCATATAATATAGATTGTCTTATCACAGAGATTAATAGTCTTCAGTTATCACAATGTTTAAAATCACAAATACATTTGATGACAACCCATTAATTTTCATAAAGAATCTTTTAGTGATTATTTTATCATAAAATCCATTAATAACGATAAGAAACCATCTATCTAAATATATGCTGATCCCTGAGGTGCAAGCACAGCTTTCGAAACACAGCTCATTCTTTTGTTGATAACCTCCTCTAAATCCTTTTCTGGCCTATTAAGCAATATTTAATACTTTTTCAATATTTCTTGTAGATATTCATGACATGAAAAAAAACCCACCTTACTGAATAGTGTAATAGTGTGGCTACATTGTTCTGTAGTATAGATGTATAATATTAATAATATATTATGCAACTAGACTATGGTTACACTGTAAGAAGAGAGGGCTTTGCTGGTGCCGTTGTTACTATTTGTATTTTGAAACTAAGTTCTCTTTTGTGGACAGGCATTTAACATTTCTCACCTTTCTGATACCAGCCTCTCATCAGTGGAGTTTCCAGCAGGTGGTGTTTTAAAAATTGTAACAACTCAAAGACCCGTAACATAGACAATAATCTGTCTCATTTTATAGCACCTGCATAATGTCCTGTTAAATCAAAGTGTTTTGTTTTGTTTGTAAAGAGAGTATTATCATTAACTGTCTTCAGTAGGGATTGCGTTTTGGTTAGCAGTTGAAGAATTGGGGTCTCAGAAAAGTTTAAACATCCCCCAGAGGTCAAACGGAGTTTGGTGGCTAAGGGTGCAAACAGAATCTGGGATTTTAACCTTTCAGTTTAGTCAGCAGCCAAAGTCCCCACTCAGTGAATTCGGAGAGGGTCATGATTCCTGCGGAACTGCTGAGCCAGCAAATGCAAATGCATCTCTAATGAGAGCCGTTGGGAAGATTTCCTTGGAAAAACTAGCTTGGTAGTACAGTTTTTGCAACCGTGGAGCCTGGCCTTTTAAGAAGCTGTCTACAGTTCATCTCTGTGGGGTCTTATGTATGCATAGTCACGATTCCCTTTTTTATTATATTAATAATTACGGTGATGTGCCATTTCATCTACATTTAATCACTTAGTATCTGGACATATCCTCAGCCCTCAAAAGATATCAATAAATCAGGGAAATTCAGTAGATAGCCACTTAGCTGATTAAAAGGCAAGAGATTTATGAGGAAATTAGGTAATGCTGAACATGCAGTTCTACAGTAGTCATGTAAAGGGTATTTTGAGAAGTCTGACAATATCTAAATGGTATATCGGGGAGTAAAGCCTCTTCAGAACAGCAAAATTTTACCTGCCCTTCCATGCAGAAGGGTTTAATGTCCCAAGGTTTATTCTCTCAATGCTCAAACTTTCATAATGCACTTTATTCTTTGGTTGGTTTATTTATTTATTGGAGACAGAGTCTCGCTCTGTTGCCTTAGCTCGAGTGCAGTGGCATCATCATAGCTCACTGCAACCTCAAACTCGTGGGCTCAAGTGATCCTCCTGTCTCAACCTCCCAAATAGCTGGGACTACAGGCGTGCAGCATGACACCCAGCTCATTTTTTTCTATTTTTAGTAGAGACGGGATCTAGCTCTTGCTCAGGCTAGTCTCGAATTACTGAGCTCAAGTGATCCTCCTGCTTTAGGCTCCCAGGGTGCTAGGATTACAGGCATGAGCCACTGCACCTGGCCTATTCCTTGGTTTAAATATCGTCCTCTTCTAGCAGCCTTAATTTAAAATGTAGACACTTTTGGAGAAGGAAGTTTAGATTGAAAGGGGGAAGGACTTGATACCAATGAAGAAATATAAGCCATTTGAACAATTATTGCCTCCAACTGACCATAAACAACCATTCAGAAGGTTCCATATACTCATTGCTCAATCATCTATTACCATTCACTGCCTGCCAAACGGGTAGGCTAGATTCTATACAAGGTATGACCTAGAGAACTTGTAGTACAGAAGTGGAGTTTCCATGCTGTCTTAGTCTATTTTGTGTTGTTCTAACAGAATACCCAAGACTGGGTAATTTATAATGAACAGAAATTTATCGGCTCACAGTTCTGGAGGCTGGGAATTTCAATGTTAAGGTGCTGGCATCTGGCAAGGGCCGTCTTGCTGTGTCATAACATGGCAGAAGTCGTTATCAGGTGGTAGAAGCGGGGTGGAGACAGAGAGAACAAGAGGGGCTGACCTTTGAGGGTGGAACCCTCACGATCTAACCATCTGTTAAAGGTCCCACCTCCCAGTACTGTCACAATGGCAATTAAATTTCAACATGAGTTTTGGAGGGGACAAACATTCAAAATTTAGCATATACCAAGTCCCACCTTCCCTGACCTTGGATGTTACCTTCTACCTACCTGCCTGGTGACTGTGCTTTTTTGCTTCTGTCTGAATGTTTCATAAACTTTCAGATGCATAATCTGACTTTGATCTTGTGATCCCATGTGGGACTCTATCCACCTTTATCTTCTTGAAAAACCTGCTAGTTCAGTGTATATATCTTAGAAACACACACACACACCCCACCATCACCAAGATAACCTCCACTGAGTTCTACTTTCTTGAAGGATTGCTGTTTTCAATAAAACTGATTACAGCAGCTTCAGGGAATCTCCCTCTGCCCCTGACACACATGTAGAGGCATTCCTGTAGAACTTTATTTTCCCAGTGCATCTGTTGGATTGAGTTTATATGTACTTATACTTAACACATGGGTGTACAACACTTATTTGGTCTTTACTGTCAATTTGGAGGATTAGACAGGCAGGAGGAAGGCCAAAGCTTAGTCCCTGATCTGCTAAGTGGAGTGTGAGACATGCCAGAGCAGGGAGATTTGGCTCAGTTGAGAGCCAAACTTGGCTGATGAGCACTGTGTACTATCCTGGGTACTCTTTTGTTATCATGTAGGGACATCTTGTTGTGGGAGGCTGAGCAGGAGGACTCCAGGCCAGGCCGGGAGACACTGGAGGGGAGGTCTGTCTGTAGAGAGCAGGGCACCCTAACTGCCTGGAATTCGGTGGCTGCATGCCCGTCCCCTAGGCAGAAGGCTAGCTTGGATGTGGCAGGGCACTTAAATAGGTCTCCAAGATGGGGATCCATGGGTCAGGGAGGAGAAACCAGGGACGGTAAGAGTCTTAGATCCCTGGGACTGAGACAAATTCAAGAAAGGTACCTGGGGGCACCAAAGACAGACTGAACTCAATTTGGTCCCCAAATGGGCCTATGCCCTTAGAATGTCCTTTAACTTTCCAAAATGGACATTTCTGCAGCTGACTGACTAGCCCGTCATTGCGTCAAGCTCAGGAGGTCAAACTGAAGCATATAATGGCTCCTGTCTCCTCCATCTCCTGCATCATTTGCTCTCACTTTTGAGTTTCCACTTCTGATTTTCATATTTGATTTTTTTTTTTTGACACAGAGTGTCACTTTGTTGCCCGGGCTAGAGTGAGTGCCGTGGCATCAGCCTAGCTCACAGCAACCTCAAACTCCTGGGCTTAAGCGATCCTACTGCCTCAGCCTCCCAAGTAGCTGGGACTACAGGAATGCGCCACCATACCCGGCTAATTTTTTCTGTATATATTTTAGTTGGCCAGATAATTTGTTTCTATTTTTAGTAGAGACGGGGTCTTGCTCTTGCTCAGGCTGGTCTCGAACTCCTGACCTTGAGCGATCCACCCGCCTCAGCCTCCCAGAGTGCTAGGATTACAGGCGTGAGCCACTGTGCCCAGCCTGATTTTCATATTTCATTAATGGTACTTTTCTAGTGTTGCTCAGGCACAAACCTCTGAAGCTACATTAGATGTATTCCTCACCCTTCACATCCAACAGGACACCAACATCTGTTAGTTCTTCTTTGGTGATGTCTCTCACACCTCTCTTATTTTTAATTTATCCATACATAATAGTTGTACATATTTATGGGGTAAATGTGGTATTTTGATACATGTATATAATATGTAATGATCAAATCAGGGTAATTGGGATATCCACCACCTCAAACAAAAGTTCCTTTGTATTGTGAATATTATAAAGCATTTCTTCTAGATATTTTGAAATATACAATAAATTGTTGTCTCTCCCTTTTTGTTTTTAGTTCTTACATTAGCTCAAACCCTCATTACTTTTGCTCATACTCCATGCTCTTAGTCCATCCTATAGCCTTCTATATTAGTCAGGGTTCTCCAGAGAAACAGGACCAATAGGATATAGATATAGATATATAGAAGGAAATTTATTATGAGAGATTGGCTCACATGATTTTGGAGGCTGAGAAGTCCCACAATATGCTGTCTGTAAGCTGGAGGCCCAGGAAGGCTGGTGGTATAGTTCTAGCCCAAGCCCCAAAACTTGAGAACCAGGAGAGCCAATGGTACAAGTCCTAGCCCAAGTCTGAAAACCTGAGAACAAAGGGTCCCATGTCTGAGGGCAGGAGAAGGTGGATGGCCTAGCTCAAGCAGAAAGAGCAAATTTGTTCTTCTTCTGCCTTTTGTTTTATTTAGAACCTCAAGGGATTGGATGATGCCCTCTCACATTAGGGAGGACAATCTTTTTTAATCAGTCTAATGATTCAAATGCCAGTCTCTTCCAGAAACACTCTCACAGACACACGGAGAAATAATGTTTTACCAACTATCTGAGCATCCCTTAGTCCAGTCAAGTTGACATAAAACCAACCATCAACCTTCTAACTATCTTGAGTCTCAGTCTATAGTTTATTCATTCTATACATTTTCCTAAAATTTTTTCAATCCGACATATATCTGCCAGAAGAACTTTTCTAAAATATCCCTAATTGGCCCAGAAACCTTCAATGGCTTCTTATTCCTCTTAGAAAAGTCCAAGTGGAGGCTGACTCTGTTCTTACCTTCCCAATCTTATCTTCCATTACTGGGTGCCCACACGAATTCAGTCAACAAGACTCCTCCCTGCTCACGTGCTCTGTGTATTCCACCTTCATGTACTTTACAGGCAATTCTCTTTAGGCGTGCTTCCTTCTTCCACTTCCTCTTTGTATATCTAATGCTCACTTCATTCTCCCAGCTTCTGCTCAAGTTCACCTCCTTTCTAGATGATGCAGTCTGCCAGGTTCTCTCCCTCTTTAGAGTGAGTGTCCTGCCCGGTTGACGCACATGAATCATTCCCTACCAGAAGCACACTGCATGCTTCAGCAGGTTAAACGTGGAAGTCACAGAACATACTCACATGTTATAAAGGGGGAAGAGATGTATTCAAAGAGAGCCAAGAAATCAAAAATATCCAAATACATCTCACTTTTTAGACACGTACTTTGGTGATATACTTTAGGATTTTGTAAGCATTCTATACACATTCTCTGCTCTTCTACTTCACAGCTTAACAGTCCAATTACCTGATTGGGGCTATAGATACACCATTTCATGCTTTCTATTTTTTCAGAAAATGGAAACAGTTTACCTTTTTGTTCCACTGTATTACATTTATAAGAATTACACTCATCATTGGGACCTCATTCTCCTTTTTATAAAATAAGATAAGCAAGAAGAGACAAAATAGTCAAAGAGTTACATAAATACCGATAATTGCCCAGTGGCGATAATGCTAGAAGTGAACTGTTGGCTGGCAGCAGCCTCATTCCCCTATTCACTCAGTAATATATTTATTGAGCAACTGAGTGGGGCACTGTGCTAGGCTATGGCACCATAAAGCTTTCAAAAGTTGGTTTAGGGAATTAATATATAATATGTATAGGAAAATGGAAATCTACAAATACTAAATTTGAGGTCTACCTTCTGCCTTATGCTGCTAATTTACATAATTGACAATTCGTGTGACTATATTATCCTCCTAATGATAATACATTCATAGGATCTAATGATTCACATGATTATGATCGGATATAATCATATCATTCATCATCAATCATTCATATCAATCATTCTTATGATATTATAATTACAAGATCCTTGTGGATAGAGATTGTGCCTTGCTATGAAGTGAATGTTTGGGTCCCCCCAAAATTCATATGTTGAAACCTAATCCCAGTGTGATGGCATTAGGAGACGAGGCCCTCTGGGAGGTGATCAGGTCATGAGAGTGGAGCCCTCATGAATGGGACTAGTACCCTTATAAAAGAGACCGAGAGAGCTCCCAACTTCTTTCACCATGCGAGAGCACAGTAAAAATGGCTATTTATGAACGAGGAAAAGTGCCTTTATCAGACACAGACTCTTGTATCAGTCAGGATAGACTAGGTTACACTACTATAACAAACAACACCAAATATATTGTTGGCTTAAAACAATAAAGGTTTAGTTTTAGCCATACTACAGTTCCACTGTGGGTCTATTGTCCCACAGAGTTGTCCTCACTCTGGGACCCAGGCCAATGGAGCCTTCACGGCAGAGGGAAAGAGGGAACCATAGAAAATTCCTCCCTGGCTCGTAAAGATTCCCCAGAAGTGACATAAATCACTTTCTCTTACATTTCATTGACCAAAGCAAATCACATGGGCACATCCAAATGCAAAGGGTTGTAGAAATGCAATTCTACTATGTGTTTGGATGGGGAGAAACCTGGGGTGTTTGTGTGCACACCTAAGACTGTCAGAAGGTTTAAAGAAATTAAGCAATTTTATCAAATTGAAACCCCTGCTGTCTGACTTCAGGGTCTGTGCTCTTGGCCACTATGATATTAATATATTTCTATGGTGAAATAGTAATGTCTGTGTTATCTATCATTGTTGAAATAAATAGTACATCAGCATCATGGGAAGAAAATAACAAGGTATTGCAGGGTATTACTTTTAACTTTTATAATAAAATCATTATTATTTAAATTCATGGAGGTCTTATTAGAACCAAGAGAATTGTAAGCTTTAGACATTGACATCTTGTTGCATCTTAATTAGAAGTACTTGATTTGGCAGCACTCACACCTGCTAGAGAGTGTTTTTAGTCTCTGGGAATTTGAAAATAAGTTCTGGGCTTCAGGTTTTGGCTGTTTCCCTGATGCAGGCCTCCTACCCAGGGAACTATTAGAAATGCCAGCCAAAATAACTCATGTGCTGCCACATTAAACCCTGTGAGAAATGGAGTTCTTCATCTAAAGCTTAAAAAAAGAACAAAAAAGGCCGGGCGCGGAGGCTCATGCCTGTAATCCTAGCACTCTGGGAGGCAGAGGCGGGCGGATTGTTTGAGCTCAGGAGTTCGAGACCAGCCTGAGCAAGAGCAAGACCCTGTCTCTACTAAAAATAGAAAGAAATTATATGGACTACTAAAAATATATACAGAAAAAATTAGCCGGGCATGGTGGCACATGCCTGTGGTCCCAGCTACTCGGGAGACTAAGGCAGGAGGATCACTTGAGCCCAGGAGTCTGAGGTTGCTGTGAGCTAGGCCGACGCCACGGCACTCTAGCCTGAGCAACAAAGTGAGACTCTGTCTCAAAAAAAAAAAAAAAAAAAAAAAAGAACAAAAAAATCCCACAAGAAAACAAAACGAGTGGGT
The DNA here is from genome assembly GCF_020740605.2 of Lemur catta. Lineage (NCBI taxonomy): Eukaryota > Metazoa > Chordata > Mammalia > Primates > Lemuridae > Lemur > Lemur catta. Next base: position 30,808,971 of record NC_059134.1, read on the forward strand.
GAATTAGAGTTGACAAATAGGTTGGCATCTGCAGGGCCTGGCTGAGAGCTGTTCTGGAAGAAACCACTGGCTTTGTGAGCACAAAGCAGCCCAGCATGGACACTGTGAGCACAACTGTGTACAATCCTGCCTCCTCCTCTTGCTGGGTGAGTCTCGGGCAAGTGATTTAACTTGTGTTTCGGAGTGTCCTCATCTGAAAAAGTGAGGATTGAGTGAGAGAACGCACTTCAAGTGCTGAGTCATACAAGGCACTGCTCCTCTGGCCGTATTTGGGGACCATTGTCCTCTGGGGGTGCTGATACTGCTTCACAATGCTGCAGTCACACTCTTCATACCAGTTTGGCTATTTCTTTTTTCTTTTCTTTTTCTTTTTTGTTTTGAGACAGGGCTTGCTCTGTCACTCAGGGTGGGGTGCAGTGGGCTAATCATAGCTCACTGTAACCTCGAACTCAGGTGATCCTCCTGCCTTAGTTTCTTGAGTAGCTGGGACTACAGGTGCATGCTATCTTGTCTGGCTTATTTTTTTTACATTTTTTGTAGAAACAGGAGTCTTGCTATGTTGCCCAAGCTGGTCTTGAACTCCTGCACTCAAGTAATCCTCCCACCTCACCCACCCAAGGTGCTGGGATTACTGGTATGAGCCACCGTGACTGGCCGGCTCTTTCAAGTTTAATGATCTCGCTATTCCCTTTGTTACCCTGAGATACTCAGCTGTTTCCTTTGTTGGCAGAGAAGGAGAAAGATCCAAAAATAAAGGAAGCACAAAGTGATTTTTATTAATGTCATGAATATAAACTGCTTCATAAAAGTTACATCATGCTTATTTTGCTAATGAATTACTCTAGAACTCATTGTCCTTATTAGCAAGAAGTTCTCTCTCTAGGGGCTCTCCCCTTCCTCTGAATTATCTGAAAACCCGAGGGGCGTTGAGCAAGTCAGAATAATTGAGGGGTGCTTTTGTCCAACTTTTGTACCAAGGCAGGAAGAGCTGTTTCTGATTGGTCAGCCTCTATTGTTCTGTCTCCCCAGTATATGGTACTACAGCCCTCCAAATTTTGATGCCATTACTTTCTGGGGTGAGGCTTGCATTCATCCAGATCTGCACAAAATTTTTTTCTTTTTTGAGACAGAGTCTTGCTTTGTCACCAGTGCTAGAGTGTAGTGGCATCATCATAGCTCACTGCAACCTCAAACTTCTGGGCTCAAGTGATCCTCTTGCCTTAGCCTCTTGGGTAGCTGGGACTACAGGCACACGCTACCACGCCTGGCTAAGTTTTCTATTTTTTTGTAGAGATGGGATCTCACTCTTGCTGAGGCTGGTGGTCTCCAGCTCTTGAGCTTAAGTGATCTATCTTCCCATCTCGGCTTCCCAGCCAGAGTGCTAGGATTACAGGCGTGAGCCACTACGCCCCACTCAAATCTGTACATATTTGATGTGGTTCTTTGATAGACAATGAGTGACCCAAGCCTGCTGAAGCTTGGCTAGGCATGCTGCAGTCCCTCATTTTTAGCAATTTAACTTATACACAATCTTCTCTAAAGTTGTCAGCTGGACTCAGGCACTTAGATAGGACTGGTTTAAGTGTCTCTCGTCCAGAACTACTGATTTCCTTTCTTGCCCAGGGATTTACACCTGTAGGGGTCAAGCAGTTTTAATATTTTCAATCTTCAAAATAGGATATCCTCCCTCCCCACTGCCAAACAAAGATCATCAATCCTCCTAAGGGGTACAACTTTCAGTACTTTGAGTACTGTGAACGTAACTCACCTGTTTAGAGGAGATGCCCCAAAGAGATTCTACTGTGTGCACATCAAATTCGGGAACAAAGACTATTTTCAATGAATCTAAGCTATCCTATTCTCTTTCAAAGGGAAGATGCTCTCAATGCATCTAGGGCCAGCAAGTACCTTCCTTGCTGAACAAGAGGGGAAAAAAACCCACAAATTTATCTTAGAGGTTGCATTTCACTACATAATTGTGATGATTTACACTTAAGAATAAACCATCAAGTTTGAAAAATTTGACTATTTTTCTTTAAAAGAATAACATCTACCAGGAATATTTTTCTGATGGGAATTAATAACTATTTGTGCTTTATTGCCATAGCAATAAAATTTGTTTCCAACAGTACTATTTCAATTTTGGCCCAGTGGAAAAATTAGTTCATGATTTTCTCACAGCAATAAAATATATTTCCAACAATACAGCTGTGCATTTTATTTTATTATCTTTCTGTTTCATATTTAGCTTTATACCTTATGTCTCTTGGTGTGGTCAACTTCTGCCTCTCAGTTGCTCTCCAGCCTTCAATAACGACTTTGAAACTTGGTTTACAGGTTTTCCATCCAACTTCCTCCATCACTTGAATGATTGATGCCCAATTACCCTTGAACCTCACAGTTTCTTTTATCTCTTTAATGCCAGTGACTGATACCTAATTTCTCTCTAGCAGTTACTCCGATATTACATCTAAAGTTTGTTATCACTGGGTAGTGCTTCACCTCTGTGTCTTAAGTTCCCATATTCTTGGTTTTGAGCACAGTTCACCTCCTCAAACCCAGCACATATGGTCTCCTAAACTCTCATTCTTTAATTACTTTGGTTTTTCCCATTCTTGAGTATTTTTTCTCCTCTCTATCCTGCTTGGAGTTTGTGGATGCTTTCTCAGATCTCTTCCATTCTCACCTACACCCTTCATTTGCTTGTACCTACATCTTGCCCAGCAAAACACCAATGCTGGATCAGTCCTCAATTACCTGCTTAACATCGTATCTAGTCTAACCTAGGAAATATGTGTTGGAGAATCCCCAGGGTGGAGTTTCTTCTGGGTCACCTCCTATCTAGCCACGTGGGAGCCATGATACCAGATAAGTCATCGGCAGTTTTGTAGTGGAAGCCTCCCCTATGGAATCAACTATATCCCATGGTCCTTTGGTTTCCCTGGTCATTTTTGATAGTACATTTCTCCTTTTTCTGTCCCAACAGCTCTATACCATCTTTCCCAGGAAGAAGAGAATGTGTAGACTCTGAGGTTCATTGCAGCAGCAGCATTCCATTCAGAAGTCCTGGTTTTCTCCCCTGTAGGTCACCAGATCTTGGTCAAGATACTGAGCACAGTCCCTGGGGACCTCTGGAGACAATGATAGGCCCATCAGATGTTATACCTGCTGTTGACTCAGGGACACCGAATACTGCTTATCCTGAATTTCTACTCCAAATTGTCCTGATGAGAGGCCCTTCACAATGTAGCACTTTATATACTTAACAGCTCCCTTTTCCTCTGGCAATTTTTTTTTTTTTTGAGACAGGTTCTTGCTCTGTCACCTGGGTTAAAGTGCAGTGCTTCGTCACATAGCTCACTGCAACCTCAAACTCTCGGGCTCCAGTGATCCTCCTGCCTCAGCCTCCCAAGTAGCTAGGACTACAGATGCGTGCTATTGTGCCAGGCTAATTTTTGTATTTTTCGTAGAGACGGGGTCTTGCTCTTGCTCAGGCTGGTCTCAAACTCCTGGACTCAGGCAATCCTCCACCTTGGCCTTCTAAGGGGCTAGGATTACAGGCGTGAGCCACTGCATCCGGCCTGTCAAGCGATTTATCTTTGATAATTTCCAACTCCAGGAACTCCAAAATTATGTGATTTTGGCAACTGACCCACAATTTGGTTTTGCTTTTGGAGGAGCCCAAAGTCCATGTTCAATGATCTCTAGACTGACAGCAAATGGATGCTATCACACGTGCACAAAGTATCCTTATACTGTTCTATTCCTACTAACATATATGCATCACCCATCAAAAGCATAGCACTTACTGGTGCATAACAAGTAACAGAATTCCTCCATTCAGAATGTCCTAGTTGCTTCTGTTACTTCCCCACCTTTAGACAAACTTCAAGAAGTTTGCTTATAAGGGCTAGAACTCAGGTTCTACTATTCAAGTGGTGTATGTACCAGATCTCTTCCCATCACATATATACTGCCCTGCTGTGCTGAAGGGTGCCGTTTTAAGCCACTGAGTTTGGTAGTTCGCTCTAATAGATGACTAAGACACTAACCATTAGTGGTGACCACACACACACACACACACACACACACACACATGTAGGTAGGTGAATCCAAGGTCAAGTTGGGTAGGGGCCTGAGAGTCAGGCACCCTGGATTCTAGTCTTAGAACTGTCCAGCTGAGCTACCGTGGAGAGCTATTGTGTTCAAGTCTTTGGGTCCTAGCTCCTTTTTTGTAAAAGGGGGGTGACGGCAGTCTCATCTTTCATTTATTCATCTGAAATATTTGTTGAGTATTACCTTACACCACAGGAGGCATCAGATAGAGGTGGGCTTTGGAGGTAGACCTGTGTTCAAATTCTAGCTTTTTTGTTAACCCGCATAAGTCAAGGCAAGTTACTTAACCTCTCTGTACCTTTCGTTCATCTGCAAAATGAGAATGACAATTGTGCCTACTACTCATGGGGTTGTTTGGAGGATTAAACATGTCAGTATATGCCAAGTTCTTAGAACAGGGCCTAGAATATAGCAAGTGTTCTATACACTCCATGGTAGTGTTTATTATCTTTGTGACTTTAGGTAAAGTTATATAAAGATTGACTTTTCTTTATAAATGTGGTTGTACTCTCAGATATACCTACTTCATAGATTGCCATGAGGATTAAAGAATGGTGCCTGACATTTAGGAAGCATTCAAAAAAATTATTCCCTTTTATACTTATGCTTGTTGTTAATGTGGAAGAATTTTTTAGAAACTTGGAGAGGAATTGTGCAGTGGTTCAGTGCTAAGGCTTTGGGGAAAGATCTGTATTTAAATCCTATATATTCTTTGTGACTTTGGGTAAGTTCCTTAACCTCTCTGAGCCTTAGTGTTCTCAACCTCAGTAGTTTCTCCTCCAGGATTGTTTTAAGATTTAGAATGCAAAGAGCTCAGCACAGTGCTGAACACACAGTAAACACTCATTAAATGGTAGCTGGTATTATGGTGGAGGGATATTATATAACTTTGTTGGTGTACTTGAAGATCAAAAGAATACACTGCACATAGTAGATGTTCAATAAATCTCTGTTGAATGTAATTGCCTTCAGAAAATAATCTTTTTCAGGTGGATTCTCTCCTTGGCTCATGTGGTCTTTTTAAAAATTAAGGTTTCCCCCTATTAATGTCAATGATCAATTATTGTTACTAAAAACTGAAGGACAGACAAGGAAGTAACAGAGGGTTCTCCAAATTCCATCAACCAGAGACAATCACTATCAATAATTTGGAGAATATCTTTCCGGAACTTTATGTATGTACACATATGAAAAAAGTTTGCATAAATACAGACACATAGTCTGCATGTATAGAACCATATAGTACATACCATTTTGTAATTTGCTTTTTTTTTTTTTTGAGACAGAGTCTCGCTCTGTTGCCCGGGCTAGAGTGAGTGCCGTGGCATCAGCCTCGCTCACAGCAACCTCAAACTCCTGGGCTTAAGCAATCCTACTGCCTCAGCCTCCCGAGTAGCTGGGACTACAGATATGCCACCATGGTCGGCTAATTTTTTTCTATATGTATTTTTAGTTGGCCAGCTAATTTCTTTCTATTTTTAGTAGAGATGGGGTCTCACTCTTGCTCAGGCTGGTCTCAAGCTCCTGACCTCGAATGATCCACCCGCCTCGGCCTCCCAGAGTGCTAGGATTACAGGCGTGAGCCACCGTGCTCGGCCTGTAATTTGCTTTTTTGCACTCAACAAAATGTCATAGATATCTTTCCAAGCCAGAGAATATTGATCTTCCTAAGAGTCGAACCGCCCTTGAACCGATATCCGGAGACTTGGTAAATCAGGAAGCTGGACACTAGGTGGCGGTGTTGAAATAAAAATTTTGGAAAATAAATTGCGTTAACACAAGAACAAGAGGCCCCTGAGACTTTGTTCAGCTGAGTCCTGTCATTGACATTTTGATAATTAATAACTGGTAAAAGAACATTTATCTGATTAAGATTGCATTACTTTGGAAGCGCCATATTCACCTAGTTTGGGCTGCAAACATCAGCTCCTAAGACTTTTAAAGATTTGTAAGACTGCATTCAGATTTGTTTTATCATCCATCTGTGAAACTGAAACTTTGCCCTCTATGGAAGGAATCAACTACTACTTGCTTTCTCTTTCACACTCTCTCCCTGACGTGCATACTAGACGCAGCAGATGGACTCACAGTTTTGCCGCCTCCCACTCTGAAAATCTAGTCTGAATCCTGAACCACTTCCCTTGCAGCAGAGGAAGCTCTGTTCCATGGCAGTTAGGTGAGAAATGGCTCCCTGTCTGGTCCAAGGCACCCTGGGGGTAGTGCTGCACTCTGAGATTCCAAGTCCCAGAGCCCACTCTGGGGGTAGCCCGCGATCTGAGTCTCCCTGGAATGTGTATTCTCCACAGCTACTACTATGTCCACGGAGACGTGGCATGTCAAGCTGGACCTTCAGAATCCCAGCTTTCCTTGGATCAGATTAAATCACCTTGTTTTTTGTAGGTACTTTCCACCCCTGATTCCTACACACACATACCACACACACCCCTTGGTATGTGTACAGTATGATCTACTGGGGAGAGTGCAAGATGCAAGTCTGGAATTTCAGCTTAGCTACTAACTAAGCTTGCGATCTTGGTTAAACCCCTTAGCCTGTCTATTTCTCCATCTCTATTTTGTTAAATATGAGTAATAACAATATCTGACCCCATTCTGGGGTATCAAATACATAGATCATACATGTGCTTAGGGCTCTCCCAACCCCACCCATAAAAAATGAGAAAAAAAAATATTTTGAAAGAATTTGATAATTTCCGCTGGGCATGGTGGCTCATGCCTGTAATCCTAGCACTCTGGGAGGCCAAGGAGGGAGGATCGCTTGAGGTCAGGAGTTTGAGACCAGTCTGAGCAAGAGTGAGATCCCATCTCTATTAAAAATAGAAAAAATTACCTGGGTGTGGTGGTGAGCAACTATAGTCCCAGCTACTTGGGAGGCTGAGGCAGGAGGATCGCTTGAGCCCAGGAGTTTGAGGTTGCTGTGAGCTAGGGTGACTCCATGGCACTCTAGCCTGGGCAACAGAGAGAAATTCTGTCTCAAAAAAAGAATTTGATAATTTTTATTTTTAAAAACATTCATCCTGGGGAAAAATCAGAACTCTATGAGTTTCTTTACATTTATTTTATGATTTAGTTTGTTTTTATCCTGTACTACACTGACTTCTAAAACCACTCCCTGGTAAAAGCTTTTGAAAGTGTAGTATCATCAAAATACTCTATGATTCAGGACATGGGGGTATTTTCAGAGTGAGAGCTCAGTCGGGTCACATTCACTGAGAATAATCCTGTAAGTCTATTATAGTGCTGAGTCATGACACAAATTTCATCTTATGGGAAGCAGCACAAGGAGAACAGAAGTGTCTTTGTTCACAAGAGACACTTGCTCTGGGAGTGGACCATTCTGGCTTTAGGTGGAGAAAATGGAGATGTCTGTTTTAAACTCAGAGCCTGACTAGAGAGAGCTTGAAGTGATGATTTAAGAGGCCATTGTTGAAGGTTTAAAGACAATCCAGCTCCTTTCCTGGTAACAGGCAACCGGCAAGAGCGTTAACTGGTGACCCAAATGAAACATTGCCAATTTGATAACCTTCAAACTAACTTAATTGAATTCAATATATTTCCATCCAATGAACAGCTTTTGAGTACTTACTGTGGCTCAGGTATGTGAAAGATAAAGAAGTGAATGAGACTACAGGAGGTATAATGTAGAAGACACAAGCAGACATATATATATTTATTTATACATTTTATATACACAACTCTGTCCTCTACTGTTAGGCTGATAAACCCAGCGACGTTGTCTATCTTTTTACCCTATATCCAGTGCCTGAAAAACATAGTACAAGCTTATTATTATTGTTTGGACAAAGAAATATATTAGTGTAATCTGTTCAATGCAGAATATGACAACTGTTTTCAGAGAGATTAAAAGTGATGATTGGGTGAAGAAGGGGCAAAAAGTAATGCTGATTAAAAGGAAAAAAGGAAGGTCCTGAGGAGAGATTTGAGCAGAGATTTGAGGCATGGGTAGAATTTTGATGGGGGAAGGAAGAGGTGACCAAGATTGATCCCTTGCTCCAGGAGGGGACATGATAAGCACAGACATGGAAGTCAGGAGGCAAGAGGAAGGTAAACTTAAAACAAAAACAAAAACAAGCAAACGCACATAGGTTTTCTGTGGTGGGCACTGCTCAAAGTACTTTACAAACACTAACTGATTTATTTCCTCCTTAATTTCTTTTTAATTTAGGAGCATGTTGTTTAATTTCCATGTATTTGCACAGTTTCCAAAGTTCTTCTTGTTATTGATTTCTAGTTTTATCCCATTGTGGTCTGAGAAGATACTTGGTATGATTTTGATTTTTAAAATTTGTTGAGACTTTTTTTGCCTCCTAACATATGGTCTATCCTGGAGAATGTTCCATGGGCTGATTAAGAAGAATGGGTATTCTGTAGCTGTTGTATGTAATGTTCTGTAAATGTCTGTTAGGTCCATTTGGTCTAAAGTGCAATTTAATTTAAGGCCAGGCATGGTGGCTCACACTTAAAATCCCAGCACTTTGGGAGGCCAAGGTGGGAGGATCTCTTGAGGCTGGGAGTTTGAGACCAGCCCGGGCAACATAGCAAGATTCCATCTCTACAAAAAATAAAAAAATCGGCTGGGCTTGGTGGTGTGAGCCTGTAGTCCTAGCTACTCTGGAGGCTGAGGCAGCAATCTCACTTGAGCCCAGGAGTATGAGGTTAGAGTGAGCTATGATTGTGCCACTACACTCCAGTCTGAGTGACAGAGCAAGACCCTGTCTCTAAAATAGATAAATAAATAGTAATAAATAAAATAAAGTGCAGTTTAAATCCAAAGTTTCTTTGTTAATTTTCTGTTTAGATGATCTGTCTAGTGCTGAGACTAGGCCATTAATGTCCTCAACTATCATTGTATTGGAGCCTATCTCTCCCTTTAGATCTAATAATATTTACTTTATATATCTGGGTGCTCCAGTGTTGGGTGTATATACTTATAGAATTGTTATATTTATATTATATAATGTAATCATTATATAATGAACTTCTTTGTCTCTTTTCACTGTCTCTGACTTAAAGTCTGTTTTATCTAGTATAAGTATAGCTCTTCCTGCTCACTTTTTTAAAATTTTTTTCTGTTATTTCAGCATATTATGGGGGTACAAAGGTTTAGGTTACATATATTGCCCTTGTCACCCCTGCCCCCCGAGTCAGAGCTTCAAGTGTGTCCATCCCCCAGAGAGTGCGCACTGTACCCATTATATGTGTATGTACCCATCCCCTCCTCCCCCCTCCCATCTGCCTGACACCCAATGAATGTTATTACTATATATGCACTTAAGTGTTGATCAGTTAATGCCAATTTGATGCTGAGTACATGTGGTGCTTATTTTTTCATTCTTGGGATACTTCACTTAGTAGAATGGGTTCCAACTGTATCCAGGGTAATACAAGAGGTGCTATATCACCATTGTTTTTTGTGGCTGACCTGCTCACTTTTTGAGCAGCAGGAGTTTGCATGGAATATCTTTTTCCATCCCTTTACTTTCAGTCTATGTGTGAGATGAGTTTCTTGTAGGCAACATATACTTAGGTCATGTTTTGGGTTTTTTGTTTGTTTGTTTGTTTGGTTTTTTAAATCCACTCTACCAGTCTATCTCTTTTAAGAGAAAATTTTAATCCATTTGCATTCAAGGTTATTATGATACACGAGAGCTTATTCCTGTCGTTTTATTAATTGATTTCTGGTTGTTTCATGTATACTTTGTTCCTTTCTTTCTCTCTTATTGTTTATCATTGTGGTTAGTAATTTTCTGTGGTGATAACATTTGAGTCCTTTCTGTTTCTCATTTTGTGTTTGCTCTACCAGTGGGCTTTATACTGAAATAGTTAGAAGCTTTGAGGTAGATATTTATGCAGAAGTAGATATATCTTTTTTTTTTTTTGAGACAGAGTCTCACTCTGTTGCCCTGGCTAAAGTGCCATGGCATCAGCCTTGCTCACAGCACCCTCAAACTCCTGGGCTTAAGCGATCCTTCTGCCTCACCCTCCTGAGTAGCTGGAATTACAGGCATGCGCCATAATGCCCGGCTAATTTTTTCTTTATATTTTTAGTTGTTCGGTTAGTTTCTTTCTATTTTTAGTAGAGATGGGATCTTGCTCTTGCTCAGGCTGGTCTCGAACTCCTGACCTCAAGCGATCCTCCCGCCTCGGCCTCCCAGAGTGCGTGAGCCACTGCGCCCGGCCAGAAATAGATATATCTTAAAAATGGTGTTGAACTGATAAAAGTAAAAAACAGATTACAATTATATTAAAAGTAGTACACACTCAACCCCACAATTTTCATGGGGATATATGCTTATTTCAGGATATTATATAAAATACATCAGAGTTAGTAACTTGGGGGTCAGGATTGGAGGGAAAAAGAAAAGAGATAAAATAAAGCAAGAGAGATGTTTTGCATGGACTGATGATGATAATGTGTTAAGTATTAGGATTATGCTTAATTTAATGCTTCATCTAAGGTAGAACAAAACAAAACAAAACCTCATAAACAGACATCCCTGCAAATCCACAGGGACTAGGCTCATCTTACACTGGGCAAGCGAAGGTTAAATAAATGGATCATTAGAAATCGCATGGCATGCTGAGAAGCTGTAGGACAGATCTTCCAAGCATGTAAGTACTCTGTTGAAATAAATTCAACAATCTGTTAAATCAAGGCCTCTGTGCCTTAAGTGAAATGGCAGACATGGTACCTATGGCATCTTGCTTCTCTTCCTGAGACCTGATCATAAAAAATTCACTGAATTTTCTCACATGGGACCTGGTTAGCAAAATGCAGTTTTTCACTATCGTGTGGTGACTGTCACTCCACAGGCTTTAAAATGGAAAGTAACCGGCTTTAAAATGGAAAGTAACCGCCAGTGACCTTGAGTCGCAAAGATTCATGGTTAGAATATTTCTGTCTTCTGGAATATTCAGCACAAACACCACCTCCTTGGTGAATTGATGGAATTCACACCAGGGCCCCTCTGGTGATGGTGTTTAGAATATGCACAGTCCTAAAGAGGGGTCGAGTTTCAACTGGCTTAATCCACTTGACTCAAACACTGTGCCTTAGGCACTGTGGTCAAAACAAAGGTATCCAAGGGAACTGTGTTCCTTTGACTCAAGATATTATTTTTAGAAAGAGTATATTAAGTGGTCATCCTTTCCAGTTCACCATCTGATGCTTGGCACTGCTTAGCAAGATTCCATTAATTAGTCATTTCATTATAATTGAGCATCCTTGTCTGGAAAGCTTATTATGCCAGTAACAGGGATTATATTACCCTTTTCATATATTAACGTGTTCATTAATTTAACAAATATTTATTGAATTTCAACTATGTGTCACGCACTGGGCATACAAGGTTGAACAAGACAGACAAATTTCCTACTCTGTGGGTCTAACTTTCTGGTAAGAGAAGAGTCAATTAACAGGTAAAGAAGAACATGTTACTGAATAATAGATATTCGAGATGAAAATAAAAGGGTGATGTCATAGGGAATAAAGGGGAAGGTAGTTAGTGGGCTGGCTGCTTCAGGTGGGGTGGGATGGAAAGAACTCTTTGAAGAGAGAACATTTAAACTGAGACTGGAATAGCAAGGAGGAGTCAGTCATAGGAAGCTCTAGGGAAAAAGCATTCAAGACTGAGGCAATGGCTGGTATAGACTCAATGGCTAGGATAAGAAAATTTGGTGTGTTGAAGCAAGAGAAAACCTGAGCCTGAGGACCAAATATCTGCTAGTCATTTAGTTTTTCTCTTTCATAAATCATCTATTCATATTATTTACCTCTTAAAAATTGAATGTCCCCCTCTTTTCTTTTGAGAGAGGGTCTGTTACCCAGGCTGGAGTGCAGTGGCACAATCATAGCTCACTGCAGCCTGGCATTCCTGGGCTCAAGTGATCTTCCTACCTCAGCCTCCCGAGTAGCTGGGACTACAGGTGCACCCCATTATGTTTGGCTAATTAATTTTTTTTTTTTTTTTGTGGGGATGTGGGTCTTACTATGTTGCCTAGGCTGGTTTCAAACTCCTGGCCTCAAGCAATCCTCCTGCCTCACCCTCCCAAAGTGCTGGGATTACAAGAGTAAGCCACGATGCCTGGCCTTTTCTTTTTCTTATGCATTTTCAAGTGATCCTAGTATACCTTAAAAATTAATCCTTTGTTGCTTTTATATTTTGCAGATATATTCTAATCTGTCACTTGCTGGTATGGTATACTTTGTTGAATAGAAATCCTTGATTTTGATGTAGTCAAATCTTATTACCTTATCTCTTTATGGTTTTTGCCTCTGGATTTTGTTTAAGAACCCTTCACTGAGTTTATATTTTCTTACATTGTTTTTCTTATTTGCTTTATGTATTTACCTTTCACATAGCGTTATTTAATTCATCTGGAATTTGCCTTCATTTATAATGTGAAGTGTTAATTTTCTTTCCATGTCACGAGCCATATTTTGCAACATCTTTCCTTCTAGTTTGATGGTGCCCCTTCCACTATAAACCAGTTAAGATCTGGGCATTAGGGATGCTCATTGCTATTGGTGTGTTTGTTTGATTTAGAAACCAGGAGTTCACACTTAGACCTCCGATGTCAATCGACGCCACTGAGATCTTCCTTCTTTCTCTCCATTCCATAATTGTACCTCCTTTCTTCCGCAGTGAGGACCCTGTCTTCCTCATCAGCAGAAACACAGAGCTTTTAAAGGGAGGACTCTCAATTCTTGGCTATTGTGGTTAACTATTCTAATCATCACATCTCTGCCAAAGACAAAGTGCCACCTGGACCCACCTGGAGGTTGGCTCAGCCTAGGATGGCTGAACTCTCTCTTGTAACACAAAGACTGTGCCCCTTCCAACCACTGGCCTGAGGCAGGGATGCAGGTTTTAGTTCTCTAAATATTACAAATTGAGACATTCCTAGTAGGCTTCTGTGCACTAGAAAGACAGCTAGACAGGCCTGTAGTCCCAGTTACTTGGGAGGCTGAGGTGGGAGGATTCCTCCCAGGAGTTCAAGGCAAGGTTGGGCAACATAGTGAGATCTGATCTCTTGAAAAAAAATCCTTCGTTCTGCCAGTCTTCCCATCCGACCTGTTAACTGCTTCCTTCAGTCTCCCACAAGACTGGAGATTTGCTGGGACCATTCTCATTGCAAAATAATCTGTCATATCATCAGACCTGTGTCAGATCACAAATTCTACTTTTGGGTTCAATATATGGCCACCAAACCTCTAAGCCTATTGTTCTCTACAATAATTAGTGACAATGAAGTTTCATGTCAAGGCTTTGTCGCTTGGGGTAGGTGGAAGGAAACAGTACCAGGATGTCCAGATCCCCCCACCACACAAAGGTTTGTATGGAAGCTAAATTTAGATAGGTTTCCCAGAATATAAATAGACAAGACACTAACTGGGGAATGCCTCTGGGGCAAGGCTACCGTGAAAAGAAGCAGCTTTCATAGTTTAAAAAAAGGTTCCAGGGCTTCTTTCCCTTGTAACAGCTGACATTCCTAGTCCCTTACCAGAACTTATTTGAACAAAAGGTCACTCATCTGCAATCTCTTCAAAGCCGTTGAGATTTCATAGGAGGTTAGAATGTCAGGGCTGGAAGGGATCTTAGAAGTAATCTTTTTTTTTTTCCCCCCTAACCACTAGACAACCAGGGAAGAAGTGATTTTATCTATTCTTTCATTTCATTAACAAATGAGGAAACTGGTGAGTCTAGGGTGGAGGGGAAAGTATTTGAAACTTCCATGTGAAAAGTCAGGCTTATTACAAATGTTTTGAAAAATAATTGTGGTGCAGAAATGGATAAATAATTTTAAAATATTTTTAAAGATTTGATTCATATTTTTAAAAATTCTTTGAGGAAAAAAAAGCCTAACAAAGTTGAAGTCCCTATATCTTCTTCTTCCTAGAGTTAACCATTATCATGAATTTAGTATGTATTCAGTCCATGCTTTCACACTTTGGCTTCATATGCATATATTAATAAATATCATATAATTATTTTAATTTATAGAAATGGTAACATAGTATATAACATTCTGAAATTTGCTTTGTTTTGGTGGCAAACACAATACTTCAGTGAACCTCCTTGTACATACTTTTGTACATACATGAGAGAGTTTCTTTAATACATATTACATATATAATATTAATTACACATATTAATGTTATATATTTGTGTATACATATCCAGAAGTGGAATTCATTGCTGGGTCATAGAGCATTTTCCGATATACTAGATATTGTCTTATTCCCTCCTAAAGTGGAGTTCTTTGTGTCCTATCTTCACTGACATTTCTTATTGTTAGACTTTAAAATTTTTATAAATCTAATTGAGGTGAAAGTTTGCCTTATTTTACTTTGCATCTTGATTAGTAGTAAGCATTTTTTATGGTTTTTTTTTTTTTTGGTTATTAAGATTTCCTGCTTTTTGTGAGTTGTCTATTCATATCCTTTGCCCATTTTTCTATTGGGTTATTAGTCTTTTTCTTATTGACTTGTAGGAATTCCTTGAACTCTGGATATTATTTCTTTCATGGTTTTTATACACAGTTAATATTTTCCCCAGTCTAAGGCTTATGTTTTAACTTTGTTTATAGAGTTCTGCTTTTACAGACGTTTCACATTTTTACATATTCCATATTAACAATCTTTGTATCTATAACAAGACTGACCTACAACCTGACCACCAAATGAGGGCAAGACCAAGTAATCCCAATCACTCCAGCGTCCCCCAATTATCGGCCAATGAATCATTCAGCACAAGTGTTCTCATAATTGGGATGTGCCGTGGTTAATTAGCAGTGGTCAGTCCCTATCAAGTGTCAGAACGCTCTTGCCTTCTGGAAGGAGTTTGGATGACGAGTCATCTCCTGCTGGCTCTGCTCCTAAGGGCGTGACTTTGGTCACATTTGAGGAGCTGAGGCTGCAGAATGAGTGCTGGGCAGGCACCAGAAGACCTGGCTTCAAGCTCTACCACTAATTCCATTTGAACCTCAGTTTCCTGATACCCAAAAAAGAATCGTACTGCTTCCCAAGGCTGTTGGATTCAAACTGGATAGGGGTGAAAATGCTTTGTAAGATGACGGATAGAAGTAAGATACTGTTATTATTAACTTCTGTGGGCTTCAGTGTTCATATTTATAGAATAAGAGGCATAGAACTAGATATTAAGGCCCCTTTTGGCTCTACCATAGCCTGTGATTCTGTGACTGGGAGTAAAAACAGAGCCTCCCAATAAGGTGGAGTAGCAGGTGGCCTCTAGCAATTATGGGGCTCTTGGTAGGGCCACCTCTGGAAGAAGAAGTATTACAGGGCAGACAAGAGGATGCACTATCCCCCCTTCCTCTCTCCATTACTTCTCCCATCTCCTTCCCTGCCTCCCTTTCATCCTTTTCTCTCTTTCTCTCTTCTTTCCTTATTTTTCTCCCTTCCTTTTTCCTTTCTTCTATTCCCCAAACTTGCTATATTTCTTGGAATACTCGTTCTCCCTTTCCTGGCTAACTTCTATTTGTTCTTCGGATATTCCTTGTTTTTCTGGGAAGCATCCTTTGGGAGGCTTTTCCTGATCCCCCAAATTTTGGGTGGTGGTACCCTTCCCATGTGCTCCCGTAGTCTACTCACAGCCTCCATCATGGCACTTGTCACACTTACTGTAACTGTCTGCAACACTTAATAGAATGTAAACTTGGGGGTAGGGTAGGCTCATGTCTGGTTCACTGCTGTATCCCCAGAGCTTATTCCAGTGCCTGGAACACAGCAGGTGCTAAAATCCTATTGAATGAATGAGTGAATATACAGACACTATGCTAGGCAGCATGGGTACAGAGATAAGGAAGACATATCCTTAGCTCTTAAGGAATTAAAGGTCTTGTAGGGAGGAGAGACATGCAACCAAGTAATGGCAATACTGTGTTACAAGAACAAGCAACAGAAATTTGTTCAAAAGTGTAGCTATATGTAGAGAAAAAAGTTTGGATAGGTCAAAGAAAGCACTACAAGAGTTTGATGAACTGGATTTTGAAGGATGAATAGCCATGAATGTGTCAATCTGAGAAAAGCAAAGGGCATTCCAGACAGAGAAGCAGCATATTTATTTAATAATTAATCCAACAAGTATTTATTGAGCTCCTACTACATGCCAAGTATTGCTGCAGGTGCCAAGGGTATAAAAGATTCAAAGTCAAAGAGCCCTTGTGGAGTCCCCCCACCTGCTGCAGAGGTCCACTTCTTGTACCGTCCCATGTCATCCTGTGCCTCTGCAGCTCTTCTGGGGGGGGTGGGCATTTACTGCATGTAAAGTCCTCTGGAGCAGCTGACACACCTCTTCTTGATCCAGTAGAACAGGGTCCTGGCTGTTTTTGTGCTGAGGAAGACAGGAAGGTTTGTGTTTCTCAGCGTTTTGATCAAAGGCGCACAGCTGTTACACAAGAACGTCTTGGAAATGTAATCTGACTGCCCCAAGGCACCAGCTGGGCCTCACCATCTGTCTCAGGCCAGAATTTAACTGAGGACTGTCTTTGGCTGAATACCCTTTGCATGGGTCAAATATTAACAGTGGCATCTGCCAAGGGAAATAACAAGGTAATAAACTATAAAAATGGAGTAAAGACTGGAGGATTTCTTGTAAATCAGCACACACCATTATGCAGAGCTTTTATGGAGAAATCTGTAGAAAAAAATACATGGTTGCACAGAGGTGAAAGGTAAATCATTAAAAGGGTTGTTTTATGGTAAAACTGGAATTTCCACTTCCAGGAAGGTTTTGACTGATTCATATGGAGTGATAGAAAGGAAATGAACTTCTTTCTTGTCTAATCGGGTTCTGCTCGCTTACCTAAGTCATCTTGGTATTGACAAGCCCCCTTCTCCAGCTGACTGGCTGCAGGGACTGCCATAAGGTTTATAATTTTAAAGAGGGGAGAGAGAGAGTAAAGAAGAGGCATTGAGGATATATTTTGCCATTTAAAAATGTCTCTTTACATTTTTTTTAATTTGATTGGCTGTAATTATTATTAATTTTTTACAGATAGGGTATTGCTCTGTAGCTCAGGCTGGAGTGCAGTGGAGCCATTATAGCTCACTGCAGCCTCAAACACTTGGACCCAAGCAATCCTCCTGCTTCAGTCTCCTGAGTAGCTGGGACTATAGGTGCACACCACCGTGTCCAGCTGATTAAAAAGAAATTATTTTAGAGATAGGGTCTTGCTATGTTGCCCAGGCTGGTCTCAAACTCCTGACCTCAAGAGATCCTACCTCTTTGGCCTCCCAAAGTGCTGGGATTACAGCTGTAAGCCACCTCACCCAGCCCAAACAAATTCTTTAAAAGCTCTCAACCAATTCTGCTTATTTTAGCCGTCCATCTCTTCCTCTCCACTGCCACCGATTTGAACAGTATAAATCAAATTGGCTCTGGGCTCTCCCTGTTACCAGTTTAGGACTTAGCTTTCTTAGCTTTGCTAAATCAGATACACCAGTCTTTTTGCCTTACAGCTTCCAAAATTTCTTTGTTGCTTTCTCCCTTTAGTTCTCTTTGTCCTTATGGCTTTATGTGTTTTAAAAAAAAAATCTCTCTGCTGTCATTTTAGTAGGATTTTGAGAGGAATAAAACATTAGAAATAGGCTGGGCGTGGTTGTACCCTATAATGCTAGCACTTTGGGAGGCTAGAACTTTATAGTCCCAGCTACTCGGGAGGCTGAGGCAGGAGAATCGCTTGAGCCCAGGAGATTGAGGTTGCTGTGAGCTAGGCTGACACCACTGCACTCTAGCCCTGACAACTGAGCGAGACCCTGTCTCAGAAACAAAACAAAACAAACAAACAAACAAAAATTGGGAATATATGTTCAATCTGCTCTTATTATTATATTATCCAGAAGTCTAGAAAACTTTTATGTTACAGGTAAAGAGTTACTATTTCTATTACCGCATCTCAAACATCCATTGAAGCCAGGAAATTAGCAAGCAGATAGCATAAAGGTTCAGATCATAGACCCTGGAATCAAACCTGAGATTGAACCCCGCGTCTGTCATTTGCTAGGTTTCTGACCTTTTGATATTTACCTAACCTCTCTCAGCCTTAGTATTTTTCATCTGTACGACAGAGATAATAATATAGCTAATTTATGAGCTTCAACTACATATGCATATATTATGTGCCTAAATTCTAGAACATAGTAAATGTTCGATAAATTGAGTTAACTTTGATACCTATGAGAAAAACAGCCAGTAAAAGGAAGCCATAGTAAACAACTTCATCACCCTCTGAATATGTGTCATTGAGCACCCACTGCATACCAGGTACTGTGCTAAGTACTGGGTACATAATGGAGAAGAGAGAACATATAAGGTCAACCTTAAAGTAGTTTAGAGTCTGGTGGGAGAGAAAACAATACATAAGCACAAGTAATATATAACTAAAATTTGTGTTAACTGCTACAAAAGAAAAGAACAGCATGCCATGAAAGGGAATAATGAGGGGGAATTAGTTTGGGTTAGTCTGTTGGGAAAAATCTCTCAATAAATGAGACTACTGCCTGTGCCAAATCCAGACTAATGTCAAAGTGGATCAATAAAATGCACAGCCTTTTAACTATTCAAAGTAAATTAATATTAACCTGTAACACACAGGTCAAAGAGATTAGAGATGTGGCCTTCCTGTCAAGTCATTTAACTTCTCTTGGCCTTAATTTCCTCATCTATAAAATAAAGGTGGGGGCCAGGCACAGTGGCTCACATCTGTAATCACACGTAGGGCCAAAGTGGGAGGACTGGCTTGAGATCAGGAGTTCGAAACGAGCCTGAGCAAGAGCAAGACCCCATCTCTACCAAAAATACAAAAAAAAAAAAAAAAAAAAAATATAGCCCTGCATGGTGACCTGTATCTGTAGTCCCAGTTACTAAGGAGGTTGAGGTGAGAGGATCGCTTGAGCCCAGGAGTTTGAGGATGCAGTGAGCTATGATGACACCACTGCACTCTAGCCAGGGCAACAGAGCGAGACTCTATTCCCCCTACCTCAAAAAAAAAAAAAAAAAAATAGAGTTTGGAAAAATAATCTGTCAACTCACAGCTTCTTCAAGTCTATGCAAGTTTAGGATGGTAAGAATGTTATAAACAGAGTTAAAAATAAAGAGAACAGGCTGGGTGTGGTGGTGCACACCTGTAATCCTAGCACCTGGGAAGCCGAGGCGGGAGGATTGCTTGATGCCAGGACATCAAGACCACTCTGAACAACATAGTGAGACTGTCTCTACAAAAAAATTTTGAAAAAATTAGCTGCACATGGTGGCGCACACCTGTAGTCCAAGCTACTGGGCAGGCTGAGGCAGGAGGATCACTTGAGCCCAGGAGTTTGAGGTTGCAGGGTGCTATGATGAGGCCACTGCACTCTATCCCAGGTGACAAAGTGAGACTTTGTCTAAAAAAAAAATAAGTAAATAAAATTAAAATAAAATAAAGAGAACAGACTTTTTTTCCCGTTAGTCCCCATGATATAGATTTACTGAATTTAATTTTTTTTAGTAAAACATAAATATTGTTTAGAAGTAATAAAGCCAGAAGTGAAACACCCGCCCTCACTCACCAATCGGTCCACAGGGACAACCAGCACTAATTCAGTCTTTTTTCTCTGTCATGCCTCTCTTCGTTTGTTCTGAGCATGTGGCATTATGCTCTCAGATATGAAAAGCATAAATGTATACAAGACAGGAAGATAAGTGACAAGATATTAATAATGGTTAGC
Source organism: Lemur catta (assembly GCF_020740605.2). Lineage (NCBI taxonomy): Eukaryota > Metazoa > Chordata > Mammalia > Primates > Lemuridae > Lemur > Lemur catta. The sequence goes on from NC_059134.1 coordinate 30,828,856, forward strand.
ATTATTTTCTGCTTAATTTTTCCTAAGAGTTTTCTTTTTTCTCACAATTTTCACATATGACTTTTATATTTAAAAGTTAATTTTATTTAAATAAAATAATGTTAGTTGTGATGAATAATAACAAAAACATTTTATCTCTGTCTTCTTCTTTTTTTTTTTGAAAATCTTGCTCTGTTGCCCGGGCTAGAGTGAGTGCCGTGGCGTCAGCCTAGCTCACAGCAACCTCAAACTCCTGGGCTGAAGCGGTCCTACTGCCTCAGCCTCCCAAGTAGCTGGGACTACAGGCATGTGCCATCATGCCCGGCTAATTTTTTCTATATATTTTTAGTTGTCCATCTAATTTCTTTCTATTTTTAGTAGAGACGGGGTCTTGCTCTTGCTCAGGCTGGTCTCGAACTCCTGACCTTGAGCGATCCACCCGCCTCAGCCTCCCAGAGTGCTAGGATTACAGGCGTGAGCCACCGCACCCGGTCTCTGTCTTATTCTTAAGGAGAGAAGAGAACCATCTATTTGATTAAAAATATTGTGTAGAGATACTTCTAGCTAGTAATTATATTTTGCTGCAACCAAATTGCCCATGCAAATTTATTCTGTTGCCTTTAAAAAATGTGACAGCAAGGCCATGTTTCAATTTCTAATAACTATGTATAATATTCATAAAAGGAAGTGCTGCCCTATATCAACAAAGTATTCCTTTCTGTAATAAGTTCAGGGGCAGGTTTCTTTGAATAGAAAAATTTCTCTAACATCTTTCAGTAATTAGTAGAATTGAGGATTAATCAGCTTTGGGAGAGGGATGGTGGATCGCCATCCTTGTCTAATATTTTTCTTCTTTTTAATTTAGTTTTATTTTTGTTTTATTATTTTTCTGAATTATACGAAGGCCAGTAGGAAATTATCTATCTATATATTATATGTATTCCCATTAAATGATCCATTTTGGTACAATGTTTGGTATAAAATTTCATATAACCAAATTATATCAACATTATATGCTAGTTCCTTGAGAAATTCAGGTGGCGTTTCATGATGTCATATTGCTGGTGAAACTTTAAGGGATGAAGGATGTTCCATGAATGATGTAGATCATTTCAGTGCCTGGGTGCCATAGAATTACCACCGGGGTTTGTGAATCCTTATTCATATCAAACACAGCCTATGAGCTGAATACATAATATTTATTACTATTTTTCAAATATTTATAGATGCTTTGGGATTTAATATAATGTGAATTCATTTAAAACTATTAAATGATTTTGTCAGTATGCATATTGTCAATATATATTTTTTTACAAGTTTGGAAATCATTTATGTAGTGAAATGAGTACTTGATCTAAAATCTGTATTTTTGAATGGCCATAAGTATTGCTGTCATATATAAAAGGTAGGATTCCATTCTGGGTTGACCATTTAACTAGTGTGGGGCTCATTTATGTTTCCTCCTTAAAAAATAGAGGTAAGGCCAGCACAGCAGCTCATGCCTGTAATCCCAGCACTTTGGGAGGCTGAGGCAGGAGGATTGCTTGAGGCCAGGAGTTCAAGACCAGCCTGAACAACATAGAGAGACCCCGTCTCCATGAAAAATTTTTTAAAAACTTAGCTGGGCACAGTTGTGCACACCTGTAGTTCCATCTACTTGGGAGGCTGAGCCCAGGAATTGAGGTTGCAGTGAGCTATGATTGCGCTACTGCACCCCAGCCTGGGTGACAGAGCAAGACCCTGTCTCTAAAAAAAAAAAAAAAAATAGGGATAATAATACAAAAATACAAAATCCGTTTATTCTTACAGGAATTTTGTTGAGTCTCAAATGTTTTGAAGAAGACATATACTTTGAAAATATTAGATATCACTATGATGAATAGCTATTACCATAATTGTTCATGTAATGATATGAAACATAACAAAAGAGTCGAAACCTACCCTCCAACCTCAGAGTCAGAGAACCAGGTTCAGTTTTCTTGATGTTTAAGTTCATAAAATTTATATTTTACTGTTTACTTCAAAAATTTATTTTAAGAATAGAAGTAAAATTTCTGAGTCAGCATGTCTGAATGAATACCTGCAGAAATCTCTACCTTCTGTACTAAATATATAGGAATGAAACAAAATATTAAACAATATATATAATCATATTAAGAAACAATTGGGAAAACCCCACTGTAGACAAATTCAGACAGAGAAACTACAGAGATAGCAGAACCTGAAAATATATAGTTCTCAGGAAGCTGGGGAATGGAAAGAGGATTAAGAATTCAATGCCTTTGTGACATTGAGAGTTAAACATGCCCTAGTCATGATGAGGGTGGAAATCAGATTTTCTTTTTCAATCTGGGGACAGGGTGCTATTTTGTTTGCTTTCAAATATCAACTGCATTGTATGTTTAAATGGCTACTGAAATAATTTCACCTACCATTGGAAACCTACTTTTGTCCAGGCCTGGTAGCTGGGAGAGAGGTTCTGCATGAGACTGGCATTTGAGCTTGTACAATACACAGTGGCTGTAATGGGGCCACCTGCATAGCTGGGAATCCCAAGGCAAGATTGTAGTATGTGACTGGGTTTGATGTACGTTAACTGATGAGGCAAAAACGAGGTAACTTTGATTTTGCCCTATCTGTAGTCCAAATACAGGAGAAACCCATCACTAAAGATGAATTCTCAAACAAAAAGAACACAAGGGAACTCAACGTCATGCAAAACAGTCAGGAGAATCTATAAACAAGAAAATTCACAACCAAGGAAAGAGAGCTAACAGAATAATCTGGAAGGGCCTAGAAGTTTAAAACTTTAAAAATAAAACCCACCAAACCCCTCAAAAGAAAAATTACCCATCCAGAAAACAAGACTAGATGTTTATGAAATTAGAAGAGGAAGATAAGAAGTGGAACTATTGGAAATCTTGAAAATAAAATATAGTCACAAAATCTAAAAATATGATAGGTGGGATAAATAGAATTTTAAAAGGGTCAAAGAGAGAATGAATCGGAAAATAGAACAGAAGTAATCCCCCAGGATGCAAAGACAAATAAAGAGATGTGAAAAATGAAAGAGCATTTGAGAAATATGGAAGATAGAATGAAATGCAAGGCCATAAAAATAAGTTAAAATCTTAGAAGCTGCTCACAAGAAAGGACAGATTATCTACAATGATATATCAGTCAAATTGACAGCAGACTTCTCAGCCACAGCAATAAAATCCAGAGAACAATGGAGTCAATGTGTCAAAGTACTGAGGGGAAGTAAGTGTGAACAAAATTTGCTACTCAGAAAAATTTTCAGTGAAGAGAGAAGCATAAAGAAAGCACATTTTCAGGTATATGAGGACTAAAAAGGTTTACTACCCACAGACTGTTAATGAAAGAACTATTGAAAGATGAACTTTAGTAAGAAGATAAGTGAATTCAGAAGGAAGAAGTGGAAGGCAAGAATCCTGGGCGTGACAATAAATCTGAAAAATACCTTGATAAATAAGTGTTGATTATATAAATGATAATACTCTTTCAGAGAACAGAGTATTAGAGAAATAGAATATATAGCTTCCAAATAAATACAGGAAAAAAAATGAACAAACAAACAAAAACAACAATAACAATGAAAAACCAACTTTATGAGACCAGGCAGGAAAGGAAAAAAAATAAAGAAAAATATGGCAAATAGAAAACAGAAAATAAGATGTTAGAAATACTTCAGAACAACATAATAAATATAAATAGGTTGAACCTACCCATTTGAATATAGACATTAGATTGAATTTTAAAAATTTAGATATATGTAGCTTAGAGAGATACATCTAAAACTAAATTATATAGAAATGGTGGAAATAAAGGTATTTAAAAGTTATCAGGTGACTATTAATCAAAAGACAGCTAGTACAGCATTATTTAGACAAGATGATATAGAATACAGTGAAAAATATTGGGTAACAAGAAGAAAATATCCTTAAATAGGTAAAAACCTTATCAGAGATGTAAAAATATAGCAAGACTTAAATACATAAATTAAAATATTCAGAATTATAAGGAAAACATGTAAATTCACAGTTATTTTGGTAGAGTTTAATACACCTTGCTCAGAAATAGATCAATTAAGCAGACAACAGTTAGTAAAGGTATTAGAGATATAGAAATACAAATAGCAAGTTTAATCTATGTATTAAATGTATTCAATCTTAGTTTTAATAATCAGAGAATACAATGCTTTTAAAGTACACAGAGAATAGTTACATGAACTTATTCTAGATTAAGCTCCAAATACATTCTCTTAAAACTATAAGAATTTATACCAAATAGAACACATTCTTGGAAAACAATGAAATTAGATCCAAATAATAAAAAAGAACCAAAATATCCATATATTTGAAATCAAATCAAACCAAATCAAAAATACTCACAGGTAAACAATCTGTGGTTAAAGGGGAAATCCTAATGAAAAAGATAGAATAGTTAAAGGTGACTGATACCAAGAGGGCTATCATACTGAAACATACAGAGAGAAGCTAAATTAGAATTTAGGAAATTTATAACCTGAAATGTATATATTTGGAAAAAAAAGAAAAAGAAAAAAACAATATGCATTTAAATAAAGAAGCTATAAATAGAACGAAGAATAAACCCAAAGAAAATAGAAGTAAATAATAAACGTAAAAAGAGAAATTAATTAAATAGAAAAGAAACAAATTAATAAAATAGCAAGACTCATTAAGAAGGAAAGAAAAAAAAGGCAAAACTAAATTATATTAACAACAAAAAGACTTAGAAAGAATGACAGTCCAGTAGCAATGAACACCCTAGAATCCAGATAGTACTCTCCAAATACCATTTCCCACTTATAGAAATCAGGGCTCCTTGAAATAATGGGTGATTTCTGGAAGAAGTCTTGTCAAAAGGAGGATATAAAAACCATCTTTAAGGTGCCATTTGCCTAAGATGTAACAAATTTGAGCAGCAGACAGAACTAAACCTTGATTACTGATTGAAACATCAGTAATAAAAAATGCTCTAGCTCATAAAGATGTCAAGAAATCCTCATTGTTAACCACTGGGGGTTGATAGAGTATCAACTCATTATTATGAAAATTCATATACAAAGGGCAAGAATCAAGCATTTATCATATCTTATTATCTGAACTATATTTCTGAAATAACCAAATAGAATTTGATGAAGGGAAATGCTTTAGGGATGGATTTTAGTGAATAAATATAGATATGTTATATCTACAGACAGAATTAAAATTTAGTTTGCAGCCCCCACAAATAATAGATCAGGGCAACAGTTATTAAAGGCTCTAAAGATATTGGAACTTGATGGTCAGTGTTACCAGACATCTGCCTCACAATCTTCTGTAATAAATATATAGAACCAAGTATTCTTGCTAAAAAAAAAAATTGAACCTGAATCTAATCACCAGTTTAGATGAACTTACATCCAACCAGTACTTTGTGGGAAATGCAGAAGATAGAGGAGCAAGTTAGATGACATGACATCATGGAGAAGCAGTGCCTCCAATTCAGAATGTGGACATCATATAGAATAAATAGCCCTATTACTCTGACAAATCAATAGTATAAAAAAAGAAAGAAAATTGTTAGAAAATACAGACATTAACCAAATGCATTGTAGAGACTTTGTTTGAATCCTAATTTGAACAAACTGGAAAAAGACACTTTTGAGATAATTAATTTTAATATAGATTGGCTATTAAATAGAATTCAGGAATTACTGTTAATTTTGTTTGGTATGATAATGGTGTGGTGGCTGTGCTAAAAATGTTATCAACCAAAGATGAATATGAAGTTGTCATGATTTCTGGGATTTCCTTTAAAATATTCCAAAAGAAATAATGACAGAAAGGAATAAAGAAAGGAAAGAAAGAAAGAAAAGGAAAGAAAAAAGGTGAGGAGAATATGAATAAATGTAACAAGATTGGCAAAATTTTCATAATTGTTGAAACTTGGGGTTCATTATATTTCTTCTATTTTTGTGTGTTTAAAACTTTTATTACAAAAAATTTTAAAGGGGGAGCATAACAATAGAAGGAGAAAAATTAAAAGTCTAGGAGAATGCAGTGAAAAGTGATACTAATAAAATCACAAAAAGATTAAGTGGACAATTTTCTAATGATATAATATATTGTCAGAATTGACTCAGAAGAAATAGAAAACCTAAAAAATAGGTCCTATATCCATGAAAAGTCATGAAATCTGTAGTCAAAAATTTCCTTTTACGTTCATGGAAAGTTTACTAGGCTCATGCAGTTTAATGGGCCAGTTTTAGCAAACTTTCAAAAGAAAAAATAGAGAATACAGTTGGCCCTTGAACAACACAGGTTTGAACTGTGCAGGTTCACTCATTCGTGAATTTTCTTCTAGCTCTGCCACCCCTAAGACTGGAAGAGCAACCTCTCTTCTTCTTCCTGCTTAGCCTATTTGACCTGAAGATGATGAGAATGAAGACTTTTATGATGATCCACTTCCACTTATGAATAGTAAATATATTTTCTCTTCTTTATGGTTTTATTAATAACATTTTCTTTTCTCTAGTTTACTTTATAGTAAGAATACAGCATATTGTACATATAACATACAAAATATGTGTTAATCGACTATTTATGTGATGGGTAAGGCTTCCAGACAACAGTAGGCTATTAGTAGTTAAGTTTTGGGGGAGTTAAAAATTGTAGGCAAATTTTTGCCTGTACAGGGGGTCGGTACCTCTCACCCTTTCATTGTTCAAGGGTATCAGTTTTTGTGTAAAAACTGTAAGTATTTTACACAAGCTGTTTCAGAGAAGAAAGAAAAAGAGAAACCTACCTATCAGGCTAGCATAATCTCAACGCTAGATCTAAAAGGGTCAGTTATAGGAACTTGGATTATGCACCAAACCCATAACAGCTCTTCCATCTGGGGAGGTGAGAAGGAGCATATTACTGGAAATGGTGGTTCAGTGGAACCTCAGCTTTATTTACAATATTTTAACTCTTTTATTAAAAAAGACATGAAGCAATGTGACAAAGACATTAAGAATTATATATTTTGTGTGGTAGAAATAATTTATTTTTTACTTTTCTAAATTTTTAAGTTTTCTCAAAAAAATATCCAAAGCAAATTACGTTGTTTGCTTTTCAACTTCAACAGCAGAGAAAACCAGGCCTTTAAAGCATATTATGTGCCAACCTAATGAACAGCTGTCAGACTTGCTCAGAGGTAGGAAGTCTAGAATATACTATTCTTAGATCAAGAAATCCTGAGTAGTTCAAGTTACTACAGCTCTTGTAAACATCACTATCTTTTCTGAGCATAAACTGATAAAATTTAGAACATTTTAGTTTTAAAACATTTTTTTTTTTTTTTTTGAGACAGAGTGTTGCTCTGTTGCCCAGGCTAGAGTGCTGTGGCGTCAGCCTAGCTCACAGCAACCTCAAACTCCTGGGCTCAAGCAATCCTCCTGCCTCAGCCTCCCGAGTAGCTGGGACTACAGGCATGTGCTATCATGCCCGGCTAATTTTTTCTATATATATTTTTAGTTGTCCAGATAATTTCTTTCTGTTTTTAGTAGAGACGGGGTCTCGCTCTTGCTCAGGCTGGTCTCGAACTCCTGACCTTAAGCGATCCTCCCGCCTCGGCTTCCCAGAGTGCTAGGATTACAGGCATGAGCCACCGTGCCCGCCCTAGTTTTAAAACATTTATTTGCCATGGCTCCCCAGAATGGAATAGTTATTAATTAATCAATTTACATTCATACATATATTTATTCAACAAACTTTTTAGAGTGCCTCCTGCATAGTGTGCACTACATGACTAAGCACTAAGTCTATAAGGGTGAGAGATACTATCCCTATTCTAAAGGAGGGGATATGGACAAGAAGGTCAATGCTAACTAGGTGGTAAAATCAGTAGCATGTAGGGCTTCATAGATCACTGAGGTCCATCTATCCTAGCCTAAAGGATCAGGGAATGTGACACTTGAATTAAGTATTGTTGTTAATCATCAATGACGGTGTGAGCCATTGAGGGAAGGAAAGAGGATGTTCTAACCAAAGGAATGGCATATGAAAACATTGAGACTTGGAAACTACAAGTTTGTAATTGCTGGAGAGAAGAGCAGTGAGTTTAGAAATCAGATCATTGTAGGATCTTGCCTCAGAAGATTCTGAACTTAATCTGGGAACTACAAGAAATCACTGAAATAAGAAACAATGTGCTTTCTATCTGGAGTACAGAGAAGCCAATTTCTCCTCTGACTCTAACTGAACGTTAATTGGTAGAAACCACATCAGGCTATGCCATCGGTGCAAGGACACGGATGGAGTGGGACTTCGTCTTGAATCTAAGGTGTATTTAGTGTGGCAGTCCAAGGCTTGTCAGCACATGTCTCATGTACAAGCAGGGAAGGCCCGATGGAGGTTGATTTGGTCTTAGGCACCTCCTGACAGAGAATTCATCCTAAGAGAAGGAAAGTGATGTCATTATGTCTAAGTGGTCCCTGGCTGACCTTCCCTATGAAGTCATACCTGGGCAGACACTGGAGGGAGGGCAAGGTAGTATTCCTTTAGTGTGTGTGATGGTTCATCTTATGTGTCAACTTGACTGGGCCAAGAGGTGCCCAGGTTAAACATTATTTCTGAGCGTGCCTGTGAAGGTGTTTCTGGAAGAGATTAGCATTTAAATCAAGGACTGAGTAAGAAGATTGCCCTCACCAGTGTGGGCAGGCACCACCCAATCCATGGAGGGCCCAAATTGAACAAAAAGGCAGAGGAAGGGTGAATTCTCTCTCTCTCTCTCTCCTCAATGTGGAATATTCATCTTCTCCTACCCTCAGATGTTGAAGCTCTGGGTTCTTGGACCTTTGAACTCCAGGACTTACATCATTGACTTTCCTGGTTCTCAGGCCTTTAGACTGAGACTGAATTACACCACTGGCTTTTCTGGTTTTCCAGTTTGCAGACAGCATGTCATAGGACTTCTCAGCCTCCATGATCACGTGAGCCAATTACCATAATAAATCTCCTCTTATATGTCTATATGCATCCTGTTAGTTCTGTTTCTCTGGAGGACCCTTACCAAGACAGTACTCCTCAACAGGGTGAACACACAGAAGGAGGCCCACTTCCCCATGCCCACTCCCATTTGCTCCAGAAGTAAGTGTACTTTGGTATCTCCAATGGTCACAAGCCGTGGGACCCAGCACAGGTGGCTGCAGAGGGAGGGCACCTCATAGACATGGACAATGCCCAAGGCAAGCAGTGATGGTGCTCGGCAGATGCGACTGTGCATCGAGGGATGGTGGGGATGTCTGGTGCATGTGTTGGTCCTCGCAGGCCTGGAAGACCTGAAAGGTCGGCTGTAAACGCCTGCTGAGTGCTGTAACATCTGGCAAAACAGGAACAGAATAGGAGAAGAGGAAGAAATGTTAGCTGATTGGACTTTCGTTAGCAAGAACATGTATCCCTCTGATGACGTAGATATAATTGGTGGCCTGAGGGATGTGTGTGGGGTTTTCTGTTCTATGCTGACAAATGGGGGCAAGAACCAGTGAAATGCAAGCTAGATGGAGGAGGCCTGAACCACCTCTCCCAGATAAGCTGCCCAAATTCCCAGAATACTAGCCCCTGGCAACTCTGCATTCGCTCTTACTGTAAAAGTGTAAAAGGTTAGGTTACTCCCCAGCTTGTAGAACATGTGCCCAACTGCCCTCTGAGCTAGCACAGCCCTAATCCAACAGGAAACCTAGCCTGTAGCTTGCATCCAGCTAATCTTCTTCCACATTGCTGCAAGCAGGCGCTTCAGTTTTCTCATTATCTACACAGAGGGCAGAGATAGATTTTCTCAATTCTTCATCACTCCATTCTCTCTGCTTTCGTAGCCAAAGGCTAAAGCCAAATGAACTTGTTCACAGAAAGCAACCAGCAATTTTGTCTGAGCCTTATTATTCTTGCTGTAACTGTAATTGTGTTATTCTGACTGACAGACTCTCAAAAGAGGTTCAGTGAAAATACCCTTGACCAAATCCACCTAGGAACAGAATGTTTCCAGTGGGTGTGTCTGGCTAGAATCTGCTAGAACAGTTCAGTAACAGCACATTTAAAGACTGCTGAATTCTTATTTCCCATCAGAAAGATAAAAGCCAATCTGAAATCTGGGAGTGTTTTGAGGGCAGATGGTATTAGTCTAGTAGTAAACACATTTTTGGCTGCTTCTTTCTTTTTCTCCCTGGTAACTATGTTTAATGTGCTGAGAGAAAGTCATTTGTTTGCAGAATCTTATTATAGAGCAGAAATATACTTGTTCCAGAAAAGAGAAATTTAACTGGTTCCAAGTCAAATGATGCTAACAGGTGTCACCTTGCCAATCCAGGACTTAAAATGGGTTGTTATAAATAGGAGTAACACATATTTTTGGCTCGTGCTCCCACCTATTATGCAAGACTGCATACCCCTGTGATGTTCCTCCCGATTATTTCCAGCAGCTTCGGGGGTGGCTCACATGTGCTCATGAACAAGGACTGTCAGCTATCAGTAGTGCCTGCCATTTTCTTGCTCTTGAACTCTGGCTTGTCTCTGCTGCTGCTGCTGCTGAGCCCTGCAGGGCTTAATACAGACCGCAGGTAAGTAATTATTGGACAGTACTGCTGCTTCTTCCAGGCTCTGTGACGCTTCAACTAAAGGACATTACATTTGCTGGTTTCATGGGTACGCTGAGATCTGTGAGATGACACATGCAGGGAGACTCTCTGTCTCCCTTTAAGTGTTACACGCTGTTGAGGGTAATTGTTAAAGAGTAAAGAGTTATGGAGTTTTTAACCCCTAGTCCTCTCCCATCCCGGGCCCAGGCTACGGGGAAGTAGCATGGGTGGAACGCGTGTACGGTGGCTATGAGAATGAGCCTCTCAGACCTGACTGCTCCATAATTGAGGCAGGCCCCAGCTGCTGTGCTCTGAAATCAAAATCACATTTACACAGAGCCCACGCTTCCCACGGGCTGTTCCCAGTCGATGACAGCACGGGAGGAATACTAAGACTGACTCATCCCTGGGAGACGTGGGACACCTTTGACGGGAGACTTTGACTAGAGGTTTCCTGACAGCTTTGTCAAAGCTTCCCTAGAGCTGTACTGCAGTCTAAGATCCTTCTACCCACTCTTCCTGCCCCCTTTCCCTGTCTCTTCTTGGGGTCAGACCTGCATTGCTGTTTGATGACTCTCTGACTTTCTTCGCTCCCTCGTTATTTCCTCTCAGAGTCATTTCCCCTAATATGTATTTGTTTTGCACTTTTAGTCCCATCTTGGCATCTGCTTCTCATAGGACTGGACTAACATGGGGAGTTTGTGTTACATGGTACAGACTCATCTGTTTCCCCTGTTGCTGAACCATGTGCATCTTCTTGATTCACTTCCGTTCAGAAGACTTTTCTCTCCCAGGAGGCTTCAAGGTCCTTGCATGAGATTTGATGTTGACCTTGACTCCCCCTCTAATGTTTGCAAGGCGTGCTCAGACTTGTCTGGACCTCAGTAGGGATATGATGTGATGGAGGCTCAGCCTGGGCCCTTGCTATGCTTTTGAGAGCATCTATTCTGCTTCTTCAATGCACAGTAGAGAAACAAAAGGAATACAGGAAACTGTTCCTTTGAAGTTAAAATTCAGTTAGTGAGTCAAAAATCATACATGCACCACAAGTGGATAATAACACAGATAATAATTATTTACTTAACAGCAAGGATTTATTGATCACCTGTGATGATTCAGTGTAGAACCAAAAACTAAATTATTAGGGTGGGGACTCAAGGCATAGGCTGAGAAAGAATTCTTGATACAAAGATTAGAATAGTTTTAAGGAGTGAAAGTTTATTTACTTCCCAAGGGGTAGGGGAAGGGCTCAGCATGAAGGAAAGAAAGGTGAAGTGCTGACCCCAGGCTAAGGGGCTAGGGATTTTTACGGGGAGAAAGGAAGAAATGAAGGTTGCCAGCTGATAGCAGAAAATGGCTGTGAAATGGCTGCATCTGCTTTTCCTTTTTTCCCCTTCTCTGTGAGGCTGGCTTCTCAGGGTCCTTGAAATGTGGTCTGGTGAGAACTGAGGCAGAGGATTGCACCCCTGTTGTCTGCCTGGGAAATCTTCAATTGCTGTTAAAACAAAACTCTCAGGGATAACTAGTTAAGCCCCAGGCGGCTGATCAAACAAGGGACTGTTGTGCTGTGATCTTTTCTTTCAAAGGGGCAATTATGTGCTGTGAGCTTTCTCCTTTTTTTTCTCTGTTAGATAGTTCATTTTTCTCCATTAGATAGTTTATTAGCAAGGCCGTCCTATCATAAATTGTGTGGCATTTGGGCACCATGGGCTCCAAATAGAAATTAAAAGTCTATTTTTTAGTTTGCTTTTTTTTGCACACCTGGAAAAAGAATAGTTTGGGGATGTGTTAAAACAAAAAAAATAGATTTTTAATTTGTTTTCCTTTTTACCTCATATTTAAAAATGTTTATTTGGTGTGCTATGAAATACACAAAGTAAATTACTATAGTTGCATCTGTATATAACCTATAAAAATACACATATTTTCTGTTTTTTTTTTAAATAATAAAGGGCACAATCATAAAGAGATGGCAGCTTCTGAGATAGAGGATACTGTCCTCATTGTGCTGAATGTACTATTGTGTAGTGGTTAGAGCACAGTGGTGGGTCCAAAGGCTTTAAATCTCAGCTCCATTGCTCACTTCTGTCACTCAAGGTACAGCCTCTTGGGTCTGAGTTTTCTCATCCATGGAATGGGAATGTTGTACCCACCTCATAGGGTTGTTGAAGGGATTATATAAGGTGATGCATGTTTAGTAAGTGCTAGCTGATATTGCTGTGGTTATTATTACTAGTTTAGCCCTAAGTAGCTTTCTGCTCATTCTTGAGGCTCTTTTAGTCTGCTTTGCTCTCTTATCATCTTGGGAGAAAGAGATTTCTCCCCTCTGGGACTCCTATAGCCTTTCTTGATATCATTCTGATATCACTTCTCTCATGTCATCTGTTTGTTTGTTTGTTTGTTTTGAGACAGAGTCTCACTCTGTCACCTGGGCTAGAGTGCCATGGCATTAGCCTAGCTCACAGCAACCTCAAACTCCTGGGCTCAAGCAATCCTCCTGCCTCAGCCTCCTGAGTAGCTGGAACTACAGGCATGCGCCACCATACCTGGCTAATTTTTCTATTTTTCAGTAGAGACGGGGTCTCACTCTTGCTCAGGCTATTCTCAAACTCCTGACCTCAAATGATCCTCCTGCCTCGGCCTCCCAGAGTGCTAGGATTACAAGTGTGAGCCACCACGCCTAGCCTCCCATGTAATCTTATATCCTAATTGTTCACCTTTCTTTTTTAATTTTTAAATTTTATTGTAAATTGATAATTTATAGTCATATATATTTATGGGATACAAAATGATGTTATGATTTATAAATACAATGTAAAATAATTAAATCAAGCTAATTAACATATCCATCACCTCAAATACTTATCATTTTTTATGGTGAGAACATTTGAAATTTACTATATGAGTAATTTTGAAATGTACAAACACTATTGTTAACCATATTCACCATGCTGTGCAATAGATCTAAAAAAAAGTCTTATTCCTCGTGAGACTTTGTATCCTTTGATCCATTCCCTCACCACCACCCGCAACCTCTGTGACCACCTTTCTACTCTCTGTTTCTAAGAATTGGAATTTGATTGTTTTAGATTCCACATAACAGTGAGATCATGCAGCATATGTCTTTCTGTGCCTGGCTTATTTCACTTAGCATAATGTTTTCCAATTCCATCCATGTTGTCACAAATGATGGAATTTCTTTCTTTTTAAAGGCTAAATAGTATCCCATTGTGTATGTACACCACATTTTCTTTATCCATTCATCCCTTGAGGAATACTTAGGTTGATTCTAACTTGGCTGTTGTGAATAGTATGCACTTAACTTTCTTTTTGCGGGGGGCAGTGGTCCTATTCTGTGTCATTATGACTTCCTGTGTGCCTAGAACAATGCTTGGTATGTAGTAGTGTTCACTTGATACCAACTGAACGATTTCATGAGTAATGGCAGAGGTGAGACTTTGGCCTTCTGTGGTATACGTCCCCTGCTCTGCCATGACAGTAACTGGGCAGCGTCTGAGGGGCACATGGGTGGCGAGAGAGTCACAGAGGCCGAGCTTGCTTTAACTCCACACACGACCACCCCTTATACTCATGCTTGTGTTACAGGACTTTTACACTCAGTGACAGTCAGCCCATTCTCCTTTGGTCATTAATGAAAAGAGAACTTTTGCAGTTGTTCAAGAGAAAGGAGCCAGCATGGTTTAACTTATGAGCCTGGGAGGCTCTGTGATTGTTTTTACGCATATTGGTGTAGTGCCAAATCCCAATGTGGTTTTACATACATTATCAATTGGATCCTTCCCACAAATTTTTGAGAGTTATTAGTATTCCCATATTATAGATGGGGAAACTGAGACCCAGAAAGGATAAATAACTTTCTTAATATTACTTAAGAAAAGTGGAAAATTCAGAATATAAATGCAGGTTTTTGCCACTCCAAGGTCCGTGTGCTTTTCACTTTACCACAAAATGCTTGAACTGAAATGTTTGAATTAGCAGTACAGAGACCACTCAAGGATCTTCGTGACGTTTTCTCGGGCTTTCCCAGTGGCCAGAAGGGCAAGGCTTACATGATGACTGTGGCAATAGTGACATAAAGAAAAGTTCGAGAGGCAGGTTTTCTTTTCTCTCTAGGCTTGTACTCATGTGTTTGGGAAAATGAGAGAGAAGAGCAGAAAGCTGCCGCTTTCCCTCTCAGCAGCTCCAAGACCTGCTGGATGTGAAGACAGGAAGGTGAGAAAGGCTCCATGATGATCATGCTCATTACTGTGCCGTGCTAAGAGCTTGTCACCTTCATCGGGGCCTTGGTGACTTCTTCCATCGTGTCATACACTTGTAGAATTCAGGGACTGACATACGGTCTTCACTCTTTAGTTCTCAAAGTAAAAAGGTGGATGGAAGTGGGGAATCCGTTAAACAAGGTAGTTTAGCAACTAATCAGGCACAAAAGCTCAGCACTGATTCTCAAAGGGTATAATATTTATACCTGAGAATGTATAGCATGATGGTGGTGGGGAACACAAATATCAATTAGAGATTCAATACCAACGTCAGTGTGAAGCCTGTTTTCTTGATGTTTTTGGCCCTTGGCTAAATTCTGGATTAATAGGCATAGAAATAAAGTCAAAGATTATTTAGTACGTCCTCCTGCTGACGGGCAGAACAGCACCTCGAAAGAAAGTTGATACGGAATGAATGCTGCTAAGTCATAGGAATTGCTCGCAGGAAGGAAAGTATCAGCAGAATTAAGTAGGGTTAATTGTAAGGGATGAATTTGCTTTGGTACTGATGTTTGAAATCTTGTCATTCTCAAGAGAGACACAATAGTATTGATTTTTTTTTAATGAACCTGCAGATCCTCAGGGTAAAACTCTCCCTTAGGCCTTTGAATAATTGTCAGGTGATTTGCGGTGGCTTGTATATTTTTTCTGTAGAGGGCTAGGCCACACTAGTGGCAAGCTAAATTCTGAGTGTAATCCCACCCTCTCGTGAGCTCAGAAAAGCAACCACTAATATGCAGAGGCCTCTGAAGTCTAGGAATTTGTTAATGTACTGGGCACAATGGTCCAGCTTTAGATATGCTTAAATGAGACCACCAGATAGACGAATCGACCCGACTTATCAATTCAGTCAAATAAGCAGTAGGATTTTTCCTCTAAGTTACTTTGAAATTGACTAATTCAACCTAATTGACAGTATCCGCCAGCTGGTTTGGTGATATGTTAACATTTCTCCATTGTAGTTAACATTTTAAATGTTGTAGAGTTAATTCATATTTTGACATGTACAAAATAAACGCTTGTCCTATGAACCCAATACTCACGCACGGTATAGTATGAATACTTTGATTCCAAATAAATTAAGAAAGGTTTTTCAAGTATCAGATTCCTTTACCAAAAATATCCTAGCAATTTGAGATTGTGTCTATGCGATCTCAAACACGAATAAAAAGTAATGTAAAGGTTCCCCCCCCCCCTTTGGGTGGTGAGCTTAAAGGTAATTTAAATTTTTAAAATACTTTTATATATTTTCAAAAATTCTACAATAAATATATAACTTTTTAATTAGACAAAAATGATTTTGAGTGGTTACAAAAAGAGATGCGTGTGACTTGGTGACTAGGAGAACATTCGCAGCATTTGAAACAATCTGGCAGGGGCTTGTAGGCAAAAGACAGAAGTCTGACTGCATTCAAGGAGTTTGCCAGATGGCAACAGATAACTGCCAATGTTCGATTGCCTTGTAATTATTATACACTATCTGTCACTTCAGCAAGCCATCTTTTTACAAGGCAAGTGGTGACAGAATGTTGTATTAAGATTACCCATCGTTGGGCTTATGTTGAAACAAGGAAACGGAATGGAAAGTCTCTTTTAGGAATGTATCCCGGGTATGAGGAACGGTGGCAAAGGTTTGACTATGAACACAACCACATAGAGAATTTTGTTGATGCTTTCTGAGAATGCAGCATTTTGATTGACTTCAATTGGAATTCAGAGGGGAGATTTGCTCTCTCTCTCTTTTTTTTATTAGGGTTCAGAATTTTATTTTCAAAATTATTGCATGTCTTGTGAAAGTCCAAATGTTACAGCAAGGTGCAAACAAACACTCCACTTGAGAAAGAAGTGATACTTCTTCCCTTCCAAGAATTCCCCCACTTTTATCTCTAAAGAAAGGATTTGCTGAGCAAACACAATTGCTGGGGTCATGTTTAAAGTGCTTAACTGATCTGCATTCAAGTCCAGTTGAATATCTCAGGGGCTCCTTTTACCTCCAAACATCTGATCAATGTTGAGTACAAACCCAACAGTCTATTTTAGTCAGTGTTTACGTTTGAAAGTTATGTAATTTTATTTCTTTCAGATATATTCTATAACTCATGTTTTTCACTAATTTTAACCAGTTCTCCTTCTACCCCAATCTGTCCAAACAACTGAGTTCAGCTGTCTGAGTTTGCTGCTGTATTAGTTTACCGACAGAGGTACACAAGCCATGGCTTCCTTGGCCATTGCAGATGAAACTGTAGATTCATGTGCAAACTTGCAATGCACAGCTCAGCTGGAAAGTTAAGTGGAGCAGGTGACTAAGGGGATAGCTTTCACTGCTTGAACTGAAGTCAGTTTTGAGGGAGCTAAAGATGCTTATTGAATTCTGGAGTGTGGGGGAGGGGTGTGCGCGTGTGTGGGCGTAAGGCAGAGAACTGTTCACATTTCAAAGAACTAAAGATATGAGTGGTAAAATGAAGTCACATTTTTATACCTTCGCACGCTGAGTAGGGAGCACAGCCAAAGGCAGCATCGATTGGTTAAAATTAGTCTATCACTCTTGGTTTATGATGTTTTAAAGACGTGTTAGAGATATTCATGAAGATATAAAAGAGAAACTTAAAAGCCACATCAGTTGCACTAAAAAGTCAACTGGAAACAGAAGGTTTTTAAGTTCCGGTGGTAGCAAATTGGCAGCCAAAGGAACAAAGGCTTAGTCAACATATTTCCATGTCCCCCTGAACACAAATAGCCTGGAACCTTCAGAGGTTGTTCCTTTGAGATGTTTCATCAATGACATCACAGTGATTGCCACCTCCCTGGGACTACTTTAGGCCCTGCCCAGAGTCCAGGACCCAGACAGCCTGGGAGGTGAGCAAGAGTTGGAGCCAGAGTTGGGGAGAGAGGGGAGAAGCCTTTCGCAGCCGGTGTGTCCTTAACCCTCTTCAGGTAACGGCAGGACTTTTGTGCTTGGCATACAGTCTGTGTGTGTGTATAAGTTGCAAACGAGAAAGGCAGAGGAATGTTGACATTTCTTAATGTATACAATATTTCTTAAGATATCAAGTGACTATTATTGATTTCTGTTCTCCTTTCTCTCTCCTCATGGTATGCATTTCCTCCCTTAGTATTAAAAAAATTTTTTTTTGTATCAAAAAAGAAAGACTGTCTTCCATCTTCTCAAACCCTCCATTCAAAGAAAATCAATGTCAAACTTCCTGTGCAATTTATTCAGAGAGTTTTTGTTTTTTAGTTCATCCGTTGGCAATCACTCTGGATCATATGGTGTGAACTTGACTCCAGGGAAGGTTTAAAATGAAGCCCAAAGCATCTTTGTGGGTTAACAGCAGAAAAATGGATGTTTGCTGATCTGAATTTCTGCCTAATTTTGGCTCATTCTTCCTAAAGAGTATAAATGTGTGTGAAAGTCATGTCCACACCTTACAGTTAGCCTTATGTGTTGATTGAATTGAATGCATTAGAAATTCTCACCTTAACTCTCTATGCTTTATTTATTTAAAAACACATAAAACAACAAATATTTAAGGTCACCATTAAAGAGCAAGAAATAGTACGAGGTAAACCAGAGAAAAACAAGAAGTGTGATGGGCAGCATGTATGTCAATTCAGAGATGACCCAAAAATGTGAAGAATGTATAAACATATACAGTTGTTATAATAACTATAAGGCAAGGCCTTTGTAACTATCACCCAGGTCAATAAACATCATTGCCAGCACCCAGAAGTCCATTCCTGATCACCCCATCCCCTTCTGCTCTTCTGCCCCAAGATATTTGGGATCATCTGACCCTTGGGTGTCTTCATAGTTTTACCACCTGTGTTGGCATTCTATATGATTAAGTTTCCTGATTTTGACTTTGTATGAATGGAATTATATTCTGTTTCTTTTGTAAGTTCTTCCTTCACTCAGTAATTATTTTTGTGAGATCTACCCATCTTGTTGTGTGTATATAGTTCACACATTTTCTTTGCTCTGTAATATTTAAATGTATGAACATATCACAAATCTGTCATCCATTCTATGGTTGATGCACATCTGTGCTGTTTCCAGTTTGGGCTGTTGTGGAAATGTTGCTGGGAACCTTCTTGTATATGCATCCTGGTGCATATGTACTTGAGTATCTTAGGGTAGAAGTGAAATTGCTGACCATTTTCAACCTTAATTTTTAAAAAGCCAAATTGTTTTCCAAAGTGGTTGAAAATTGACACTACCTCTGTTTAGGCAGGCCAGTTAATTGCAGTGATAATTCATTCATGTAATTACTCCTATAGAGTGATTCTAGAGTGATTCTGGTAACTAGCTCCAGTCTGCCAGTTCTAGCTCTGCCTCTAATTTGCTATCTGTCACTACACAAACAACTTAGCCTCTCTCTAAAAGTGTCACAATGACACTTGCCTGAGTTTCTGTGAAGGTAGCATGAACAGAGTTGTGGAATACCTTTCAAGCCCATTTTCCTTATTTTTCAAGTACATTCCTTTTGGACCACTATCTATGACTCCCTTTATCTAAGAGCTTAATCTAATAAGCAGCTTTGGTGGGATGGTTATTTTGCCCTCCCTGAATTGGATTGTCTTGATCATTATAAACTGGGTTTCATATTTTCTGCATATCTCTGCATTTCTTGAGAACTTACCCAATTAAGTGGGCATTTGAACCAGGGTTTGATTTCACTGGTAAGTTCAAAAGGGAGAGTCTGTCTTAGATTCTCATTCCTTTGCCTTCAGGCTCCTTGACTAGACTCATTTCCTTCCTGTTCCCCTCTGCCCTTGTGTACATTTTTATACATTGTTTTATATCATTTGTTTTATTCTGTTTACTTTCTCCTCCAAGCAAAACTTTGTAAGGATTTTCATTGGCAATTGATTATTTCCTTTATGCTGAGGACCAACAGATGGATAAAAAATTAAAAGGGCAATGAAACATAAATCTATCATCTTTGGCCATATTTTAAACCAAGATTCAATAACCTACTGGCTGGCACCATCTAATTGGAACCTGTTTGTAATACCAACGATTACATAATATGAAAAATGGTTTTTCAGCTGGTGTTTATGCAATTAATAATTAGGTCTGTTGATAATACAACCAATACAGTAATTACAATGAATAATTTGGTCAGGTTAAATGGCTTAAAAATACCATTCAGGCCGAAAGCTTGCTAACAACTCTTTCAGCTCCTTGAACTCCCCACCCTTAACAAACAAACATAACGCTCTTTCTCCCTAAAGTTTTTCATTCCATAGTAGATTTTTGTCCTAAGTATCTAAAATGTAGATATTTAATTATCTAAATTACCTAAAACATAGAAGTCTTTAATTTCATTTAGATTGCATAAACAATGTGCCAATTGCACTTCATCACTGAAGGCAGTAATTGAATTGACTGAGCTGTAATTGTTCTCAAAGTATATTTCCTGCATACACAATCTGTACACATTATGAAGATACCACCTCTGCTCTTTGAAGTGTTTACAATCTAGGCACATCCTGGACCTGACTAAAAATAGCTGGCACAAGCCCTTGTTGAAAGAGGAGTACCCATGAGGTTCACACTTGCTGTTTGGATTGAGTGCCTGCTATGTGAGGGGCTTTTGGTTAATCCCAGTAGGCTCTGTGCCCAATGCAGGACTTGTAAGAGGCCACGCAGCTGTTGAAACTACTTTGTGCTTTCACCAGGGTTAGATGAAGATCTACAGCAGCCTGAAATATCTTCTATATGTGGTTCCAAGCAAGAACAATACTAAACCATAACATTTTTCTGTTTTGGTGCCCCTGCTTGCTGATACTCTAATTTAGCAGCATGAACACATGCACACACACACACACACACACACACACAGAAGTTGGAGAGAGAAAAATGTAATATTTTGTATTTTATCAAAAGCATCAATACAATAATAACAGAAAAAAATCAGGACAAAAATGTTGGTCTTTATGACATTAGTCAGAGAAGTCAGGCTGTCTGTATTTGTCAGGATTCTTCAGAAAAACATAATCAGTGGGGGTGAGGGGGCAGAGAGAGAGAGAAGTGTGTTTAAGGAATTGGCTCCCGTGGTTGTGGAGGCTGACGAGTCCAAAATCCACAGGTAGGCTGGCCAACTGGAGACTCAGGGAAGAGTTGCAGCTCTAGGACAAAGAAAGTGAGGAGGCTAGATGTCCCAGCTCTAGGCGTTGGCAGGGTTGGTTTCTTCTGAGGCCTCTCTCCTTGGCTTGTAATGGCCATCTTCTCCCTATGCTTTCACATGGTCTTCCCTTTCTATGTGTCTGTGTCCCAATCTCTTCCTAGAAGGACACCAGCCATATTGGATTAGGGCCCACCTTAATGACCTCATTTTAACTGATTTACCTCTTGAAAGACCCTATCTCCACACATAGTCACCTTCTGAGATACTAGGAGTTAGGACTTCAACATGTAGATTTTGAGGGGGCACAATTTAGCCCATAACACTCCCCTTTTCCATAACACTTGTATTTTCTTTGAGGAAAGATTGAAAACTGTCTTATAGGAGTGCTCATTAATCTCCGCCTGTTTTCTTGTTACTTTCTGCTAGGAGGTGAGGACCAGCCGGAAGTGTTCGTGTGCCCTCAGAGGTCTGCCTGCAGTTCTCACCAAGCCACTCTGAGAATGGAGTGGTCCAGCCGGGAGCTGTTCATCAACTTCACCATTGTCCTGATTACGGTTATCATTATGTGGCTTCTTGTGAGGTCCTATCAGTACTGAGAGGCCATGCCACGATCCTGGGATTGACTGAGACACTCCGGAGCTGCCTGCCGTATGCCCTGAGATCCCACCGCCGTCATGGTCATGGGATGCCGTCCTCGGCACCTCAAGGCATCTCTGGCCTGCACTCACAATGTCTGACGTGCCCCAGTGCTAGGATTGATTGTGTGTTCTCTGAAGATGTTGCTCTCGAGGTCTGCCAAGAGTTTGCCAGTGAGCGTTAGATTTATTCCCCAATTCTTACTGCGAATATGTTAGACAAGCCACAAGGTTAAAATTAAACTTGATTCATGATGATGTAAAATTGCAACAAGCGCCCAATCTGTCTCACCACACGTCTCTTCAACCCACACTGTCTGCACCCAAACTCTAACTCACCCCACCAGAAGGAATGTTACAGGAAGTTTTTGTCGGCCCCTATAACTCTCATGTGAATAAAGTTAAGTCAACCACAAAAACAACTTCTAGAATTTATTTTAGCTTGTACGTGTGATACAGCATTTGACCCTTGGCTGGGATTGAAGTGACAAATGCTACAGTATTTCTAGCTTTTGAGATAAGCCAAGATGCTCCAACTGCTGAGGATTTGAAACCAAGTCAACCAAGAGTGTCGCATTTCAAATAATTCCATTGGTTCAGTGCTCCTCAAACCTCTCCCCTAACCTAGGCCCAAGGGCAGAAGGAGAATAAATCCATTCCACTAGGAGGTCCGGGGCATAGCCTGAATTGATAGCTAATGGTGCAAAATTTCTTCGAAGTCTTGTGTTTTATCTTTAGAATTCACAAGAAAAGTATATTCTACCCTATAATATCTTCATGTTTGTTTTCATATAAATGTTTAAAGTTATTTATACTGAGTAAAACTAGAACATGAGTCATGTCTCTAAGAGTAGCATATTCCAGTTTGGTTATTGTTATTATGCAAATAGAACTAGTCATTAATAAACTACAGTTATAAAAGAAGGAAAATAGAAAATACAAATTTACATAATATGTTTATAAAAGAGATATTTGAAATAGATGTTTCTTAAACATTTTGCTAGACTATCCCATGTTAGATAGACCAAATCTGTTATTCTGAGGTAACCACAGAGAAAGGGAAATTTGTTAAACATCATCTTTCATAGCTCTTTTCATCGAGGCATTACTTGCTGAGAATTCGACCTATCCATTACTACAATGCTTTGTAGTATTGCCTACATAGCATTATAGTTCTCAACCCTGGCTGCATTCAAAGAAAGTCAATAAACCCAGGGGTGATTTTTCAAAATACTGATGCTGGGTCCTTCTCAGACCAATTAAATAAAAATCTCAAGGAGTAGAACCCAAGCACTTGTGTTTTTTTAAAAAAGTGCTCTAGATAATTACCTTGTGCAGCCAGAGTTGAGAATCACTGATGCCAACCATTGCTTCTCAAAATTTGATGTGATTGTGAATCACCTGGTGACCGGTCTCATTTGAGTGCAGATTCCAATTCATTTCTGATTTTGAATTCAGTCTGGGGTGGGGCCTGAGAGCCTACATATTAGACAAGCTCCTAAATGATGCCACTGCTGTGGGTGCAGACTACTACACTTGGAGTAGCATATTAAAATCACCTGGGACCTTTAGCAAAAACACCTACACCGGAGACCCATTCTTAGGCGATCTAATTTAATTGGCCTGGAGGTGAACCTGGGTATTATTCTTTTTTTAGAAGGACTCCAGGTGATTTGAGTGCACAGCCAGGATTAAGAACTCTAATATAGTTAAAGAAAAAAATGTGTCTCATGAGGTTCCCACCCACACTGGGAAATAACTCTGTATGGTCCTGAATGTCCCATCTCTCACTGCAGAGTTAGGCTACACATATGGATGTGCAACTGTTAATGATTTCGTACGCAGCACGCCCACTTATGGGCGTGTGGCTCTAGGGCCCTTGGTAGATGATTAGAAATCTTTCCCTTCTTGCAGAAAACCTCAGAGAATCTACTGGTATTTGGGTATTTGTTTGAGAAGGTGTGTGTATGGGGGCTAGGAGGGGAATGGGCAAAATGGGGAACACAACATTCCCTTCAGACATTGGCCCATCTGGCCTTTCACTGAACTCAGAGTCCTGGCGCCAACATTCAGAACAGATACCATTTTTTGAGTCTACTGTATGTGAAGCCCTGTTCTAGGCACTTTCCATGCATTATGCCATTTAGCAGAGGTGGGAACGGAGGATCAGGAATCTCACTAATGAGATGTAAGCAGTGAAGCCAGGATGACAAAAGTGTCATCCTAATCTTGTTAGGGACTGCATACAAATCATGCCTTATGATAGATCTCCAAACCATTTGATTATGTTTTAAGTTTTACCCTCACATTCTTTAGCATTCTAATATATCGGCCTAGTTAGATCAAGGTAACAATTAGGTTTTCCTTCCAGTTGTGTTTAAACTCATTACTAAGATGGACATCCTTTGGAACATCCCATTTTTATCTGACTATTCTCTTATGTTGAAATAAATATGCAAGCTTTTTATCCATTTCTGGTAGTATCTAGTCCCCAACTCCTATCCCTGGAGCTGTTACATAGTTGGCTCCATAAGGCATAAGAAATTGTCAAGATAAGTCATGTGCCAAGTCATGGCTCTATAAAAAGAGCTCCAAGGTACTTCAGGCTGATCAGCTTCCATAATCACATGTCCATCTTTGCCCTTGCACAGCTATTGCCTTTGCCTGAACTGCCCTCTTTTCCTTTTCCTGGCTAACTCCTGCTCATTTGTTAAGATTGCCATTAAGCGTTACAACCCCTTGGAAGTTATCCCCAGGTAACTTCCTTCTCTGGGCCTCGTGCCTAAATACTCAGCTTCTATCACACTATATTGGTTTGTGTCTCTCTCATGTGTGTTCCTTGTCCATGGCTACTCTCCTTAATGTTAAATTTTAGTTTCTAGCTGGTCCATCAGCTAGGAACTAAGTAAGTATGTGTCGAACACATCAATGACTACTTGGTTAGCTATAAAAACCTTTGAAATAGACATGGATCTATTTCTATGACTAGGTGCATCATTTGTGTTCACCAAAGTGTAATAAAAAAGTTCTAGTTCTTAAAGTTCTATTAGATTAATGAGTGAACCAAACTTCTTCTTTAAACTTTAGACAGTTGAAACAGCTTTTCCAAAGGCAGTTTGCTTCGGTATGAAATATTCATGATGCTTGCTTCTTTTGATCTAACTCTATCACCACCCTGAACAATTTGACAATGTTTATGAATTACTCATCAAAGCCCAATGTGTTGAGCATATTTTTGAGTTCATCTACAACCAGGGTGATACTGGAGAAATTTCCATTTTTCAAGCTGCCTAAAGTTCAGATCAAACATCATGTATAAACAGCATATTTAAACAAAACTTATTGCATGCCTACTGTATGTGAAGACTGTTCACAGGTTCTATTTTATTTAATCCCCTTTCATCTTGTAAAGTATTTATCTTTATTTGTACCTTAAAAGTGAGAAGACTAAGGCTCAGAAAGGATAAGTGACCAGCCTTAAAACACAGAGCTGAGAGGCAAATCCAGTTCTCTCCAACTCTGAGATCAAGCAGACAGAGCTCCTCCCCTCTGCGGTATTGGATAAGTGATCCAGGACACAAGGCACGTTCCAGGTCCCTTACTTTGGGCTGAAAGTGCTGCAGGCATGGTGTATGTCCGAAGCCTCCAGGTAAATACCTTAATTGCTCTACAGCTCAGTCACATGTGGTTTGCAATTTATACAATACTCTGTTTCCCAAGACTTTGAAAGAAGCCCTAGAATCTTCTTTTGTTAGTCAACTGAGCAGTGGATAATAAGAGAGGAGAATATTTATGGCTGATTAGCTGTTTTCAATGTGTCAGTGTTATCTGTGAGGATTAAGTGGAAATGACAGCTCCATCTACAGCATTAGCTGGTTATACACGCTTGCAGGAATTTGTCACATGGTAATTTTCATCTCCCACTCATTAGATCATTTCAAAATAAAGCACTGGAAAGAAGCATTGTCTTTGGATTCACAGGTTGTACTTTGCTTACTAATATGTGACCTCAGACAAGTTATTAATACTAAGCTTTTGTGAGCCTTAATTTCCCTAGCTATAAAAATAGAAGATAGTAATAAATATTAATATGTATAGCTATTATGTATCAATTAAAAAATAGAGAATAATATCTTCTTTATAGGACCACTGTGTTGTTAGATATTTTCAAGTGCTTAGCACAGTGCCTGGCAAGTAGTAAATGCTCCATACATGATAGCTAATATTATTATAACATAAGTGTTTACAATGCTTGATACATAGTACTACTTTTTTAAAAAAAATATTAAGGATTTTGCTACAGTTTTTAAACAGTGTGAGGACTGGTGGTCGGGTGGTGGTTTTGTTGCTGTTTATATTTCAGCAACATTTCTTTAAAGAGGAATAATAAAACACTTTGTGAAACTTGGGAGATTTTTTTTTTTTTTTTTTAAGCAAGGGAAAGGGATAGGTAAATTGTAGATTCATTTGCTCCTGAAGATTACAATGTGTTTCTCAAAATGCAAGAACTACTTGAATAATATTATTCAAAATACTTTTTCAATTGTAGATTCCTGTACCACCCCCAGACTTACTGAACAGGAATTTCTAAGAGTGGGATCTGGATTGCTATGTTTTACACCAGCTCCCAGAGGATTCTTATACTCATCACTGAAGTATGAGAACCACTAATCAACAACACTCTCCCTCACCAGCCCCCAGGATTTCCATTTTAATATTATCAGGGATTCTGGCTCTGGTTGGACTGAGATGTTCACACATTTCCTCTTTCTCACAGAATTCTTACCCCTGTCACCTAAAACTATTAATAAAAATTTACTTTCTTCTTCTTCCTCGTCTCTCCAGGGAAATATTTCCTTGCACCTACCATCCCCCATTCCTTGTCAGTCCCCACACTGAATCTACAGATTCTCTCCCAAACAAGTTTGCCTTTTGGTACCTGCAGATTCAGACCTGCAGATACAGCACCATTTAATAAGAGTTATTTTTTTATGCCCTAGGTTATATGATCTGTTCACTTGTATGCAAGCGTTCTATTTTGACGTATTTTAAAAGAAGATGCTGGAACTGTCATTCAAATTTTAATAGATTTAGAAATATTAGATATCAATAGGTCTTTCTAAATTATGTCTCCATTTGACCTTTACCTTTTTCCTGGCCATGAGACCACACTCAATGATTAAAAAATCAACATAAAACAGTCTACTTTAGACTTCAGATTTTAAAAGTTCAGAACTTTGTCACTTTATCTCTTGGGTAAATAAAGTGAAAAATGAGTTTTCTCAGCAGCACCAATTCCATCCATGGTCTGCATGATGAGCCATCAGTCTGGGGGCAGTGTTCGCAGGCTCCAGGGAGTACTATCTGACCCAGATCGGACTGCGAGTTGCCTCTCTTCCAACAGCTTACTCATTTTATATTCCTCTGACACGGCCTGGAAAAGGACATGGAGAAAAAAGTCTATTTTCAGCACATGCTGTGTCTACAATGATGACGTGCACAGTGATACCCACCACCCACATCACATATACCCTGCCAAGTCCTAAGCTAATTTGACTGCACAGTGGCCAACTTTCCAGATATCCAGAGGTTTTGTGGTGATTATTTGACAATTTAACATGAAAGCTGCTTCTATCCTTTGCTGCATCCCCACTGAGCTTTCCATTCATTCAGAATGACAAGGCATTCATAGTGTCTTACAATCACTTTTGAGATTTCCCTGAGTGAAAGAGCGACACTTGGAATCTGAGAGTGGGAGAGCTACACAGGCAGCATTGCAAGTGCAAAGCCCTTTTTGCAAGTCACCACTCCCATCCCCACCCCACCCTGTCAGCATGCCTGGGATCGCAGTTATGTTGCAGACCAGCACAATAAACGGGAAGCTGAACATGTGAGATCTGGTTTGGTCACATGTGATAATACTATCACCCTTTCCAAAATCTTGATTTTGGAAATGAGAGACAGCCATATGCAGTTTGAGAGACTGCCAACCTGAGATACATTTTTCATTATACCATATGCCACCGACTTTAAGGATGGCCTTGGAGCAGTTCATTTTGAATGTCACTTAGGAAAAATCACATCGCTGACATTTAATTTGATTGATGATTACTCTCTGAGCCATGGACCATTCTGTTCCCGAAAAAGATGTATATAGTGAAATAAATATATTTCCCTTGATGACCTGTGTACTTGGTTCTATTTTCTCTTTTCCCAGTGTTTTCAGTGTCCCAGATATGCTTATTCTGACATCATAATGATTGATACAGGCTTTCAGCTGAAGCTGTATTTAATCTGCAGATTAATACTCCAAGATAAAAGGATTGATCCTTTCTATCTACAGTGAAAAGGCAAAGCAAGCCCAATTCTTCAGACCTAGCTGTACAAAACACATGGCCACTCACCTACGGAGATAAGAATGAAGGAACAGCTCTGCTAGGAGAAAATGATGTCTTGGTACCCAATAGCAGGACATATATTTTGATAAGCATTATTTTTCATTTGCAATTCAAAACCAGCAAATGTTCTTTTGAATATTAGTTATGATGATTTGAAAAAAAGATATCAGAAGGTTTTTTTTTTTCATCTGAGTGTCAATCGAAAAGGAAGTCAGCCCTGAAATATGAGTTGTCCTAAGTTACTATACTATTTTAGTTACACATGATTATAACCCTTCATTCTAATGTCTTCTATTTTCTGGAAGGGACAAATTTATTCACGTCTTATTTGGCTAGAGTTTCCTTGAAGCTATTAGGACTTTAGCTAGGTGAAATTAAGCTCTAGCCATGTTTATAAAATCATTCTTTCTTCTTTCATCAACAAAAACTTCTTGATCATATTTCATAACTTTTAGTTTTAATGTTCTATGACTACAAGATGTTTGAGATCAAGGCCTCTGTTGCCGCATCTGTGTGATTAAGGTTCATGAAAGAATAGAGTGGAAAGGAGGAGCAGGGGTGAGGTCTATCACAGCATATTTTAATGTGGTGGAACCTTTGACATAGGAAGTGTGGAACTCTTTCAAGTGAATACTTCAACACCCAGTGATGGTACCTAAACTAGACCACATGACGTAGGCACAAGTTTCAATAGAGAGGTAGGAGACATATAATTTGGGGTAAATTTCAAACATAGAGAGTAATTGTCTCCTCACGACCAGATCCCCAATAAGGTTTCTGGGATATTTCAGCTAGAGGGGTTTCAAAGATATTTGGTTCAACAGTGATATTTTATAGAAGGGGGACAGGCTTAGAGAAGTTACACAGATACTCATGATTTGTTAGTGGCAATGCTGGTGTGAGAAGCCAGATCCCCTGACGTTCAGGCCAGCATTTTTCCAACTGACAAATATGAATAATTGGATTCCTCTATTAGAATCTGTCTTCATGAATCTCAGGTGGGGAAATGGGGCAAAATCTGCTTCCTTTAGGCTGTGGCCCAAAGAGTGTATTCCATTCCACATGTATACAACTGAAAGTGTGCAATTGTGTCATTACCCAAGACCAGGTTTCTGTTGCTATGGACTGGAAAACATATTGACACTTGCCCTGGCTAGAAGTCCAGGCACCTGTACTAAAGATTCAGTCTTCTACTGGTGCAGTGACTTGAAAAGGATGGGCTCAGGGGGCCTGAATCAGAAGCCTTCTGGATCTCTCAGAATCTTTCTTATGGCTATTTACTGATAAACACTTTAGCCATCATTAAGGCTGGAAGTGGAAAGGAAATTTCAGCAAGGGTTGAAATTTTAGCTGTGGGGAGGAATAAATAGATTCCATGACCTCTGAGATTCCCTACAATAACATTGGATGGTTTCCTTGAGAACTTTATTTACAACTCGCAGATGCTGAAACCAGCTGCCTACAGATATCTTTCATATCTTTCCCTACTCTCAAGGAACATGATCTAAATATGAATCATCACAGGCACCGAGAGCTTGGCTAGAAAATCTTCCTAGTGACACAGTATCCTATTCCCTGAGGGGTGTGCCAAAGGAATTCTTTCCACAGTTTCTTCCTCAGAAGAGAGGCAATAGGTCATAGTGGAAAAAGGACGGGCTTGGGCAACAAGTAGACCTGAGTTTTAGTCCTGACTCAGCCACTTACGAATGGTGACCTATGACAAGTAAATTAAACTCCTTGAGCCACAGTTTTCTCATCTAAAAATAGAGATAATGTTATCTACCTCAGAAGGTATTGGAAAAAGTAGAAATAGTGGCTATAAAAATATGTATTAATATAAAGTACCCAAACATGTAGATTCTAGATAAATTATAACTTGTAGCTATGATTTTTAGGTTAGGTCTGGCTATAAGAACATAGCACCAACTCTTTGCTGTATAAGATAAACTTTTGGGAATTTATTACCCCAAATCCCACACATTGACCAGCATGTGTGTGTGTGTTGGGGATGGGGGTTGGATAAGAGAAGACAAAATAAGACAATGATCCTCATCTTTTTACTAAAATTTCATCATTCTTTTTTGCTTTTCACTTTCTCATTCCTTTCTTTCTCATTTACCTTTTTTTAAAAATTTACTTTTAAAATAAAAGCAATACATCAATACATTCCTGTTAAAAAATGTGAACAAAAGCATCTTTGTCATTCCTTTTTTCTGAGTAGGGGAGAGTAAAATAGCTGCTGCTATAGAGATAAAATGTTAGCAAGTAAACAAGGCTGGCTCTTCCTGTTAGAGTCAAATTTGTCTTAAGTATTCTTGTACAGTTACTTTTCTATACGAAGTTTAGAATCAGTTTTTCAAATGTTGTAAAAAGTCCTTTGAGATTTTGATTTGAATTACATTGAATTATAAGTTGATTTTAAGAGAACTAACATGATTAAAAGATCAAATATTTCCAGTCATGAACTTGGAGTATTTCTCTAAATTTTCGAGCCTATTTTTTCAAAAAAGTCCTTCAGTAAAATTTTTAGTTTTATTTTTAAAGTCTTATACATTCTTATTAGATTTATGCCTACATATTTTATAGCTTTTTGCTATTATAAATGGAATATTTTTCTACTAATTTAAAAATAATTAAAATATTTTTTAAATAACTTAAATTTAATATTGGTATGAATGTAATAATAATATATTTATTACTATGTTTATAATAATACCTTTATTTTATATCTAGCCATATTGATAAACTTTTTGTTAGTTCCAGTACTTAGGCAGTTGTTGCTTTGGAATTTTCAGGTAGACAATCACATATGACGCAAATTGTGACATTTTATTTTTTTATTCAAATGTATATACCCTGTGTCTTTTTTATTCATGTTGGCTAGGTTTTATTCATGGTTAGGTTCTCCAATAATATGTTGATTAACAGTAATACAGATATCATCTAATTCTTCCTTACTTTACTGAGACAGCTCTACAGTTTTCCTATTTGGCACGACATTTGATATAAGTTTCTACTAGGTAATTTTTATCTGGTAAAGAAAGTTTCCCTTCTATTATGAATTTGTTAATTTAAAAATCAGGATATGGTTATAGATTTATCAAATGTTTTTTTCAGCATCTATTGAGATCCTCATAAAGTTTTTTTCTCATTTGACCTGGTAATTAATTAAGGTATTTATATTCATGGGGTATATCCTACTTGATCACAGCATATTTTGTTTTCCCTGTACTACCAGAGTCAGCTTACTTATCTTATTTAGGATGTTTGTGTCTGTATTCATAAGTGGAATTGGTTCTGAAGTTTCTTTTCTTGTGCTGTCCTTGTTTAGTCTAGGCTTAGTAATAAGATCATGCTGGTCTTATAAAATGGGTTGGATAGTTTCAATTTTCCCTTTATAATTTGTAATATTTTATGTAACATTGGAATGATCTTTTCTTCAGGATTTGGTAGAACTCATTGGTAAAACTGTCTTGGTGGAATACAGTACAGTCATTTGGGATAGATCTTAGACTATTCAATATCTTAGATTACTGAATTATTTAGATATTCTACCTCATGAGTCAACCTGGATAATTTATGTTTTCTTTAAAAAAATCTTTCATTTCTTCTAAAGTTTTAAATATATAGGAAGTAGGTATCTTAGACCAACCCTTCTTTTGAAAAAATTAAAATGTAGAAAAGCTGGAAAAAAAAAATATATATATATATGTATATATATTTGGTAGAGATGGGGCCTTGCTATGTTGTCCAGGCTGGTCTCAAATTCCTGGCTTCAAGTGATACTCCCACCTCGCTTCCCAAAGCACTAGGATTGCAAGTGTGAGTCACTGTGCCTGGCCTGGACAAAATTTAAAAAAAAAAAATCTGTTTGAAGGCCCTGGGAGCTAAAAAGGGAATGAAGAATCACAGGGTTAAGATCATGGAGTTAATGGGAAACCCAAGAAGTGAATTCAGCATGTGAGACTGTTTTTTCCCCATTAGTCTTTGGATTCTGAAGAAGTGGCTAAGAGGGTAAGCAGTGTTTTAGATCACCTTTGGGAACTAAAAGAATAAATATTTGAATTCAGAGTCCTCTGAGAAAGGAAGTAATGGCAAGATCCATAGCCTTTGGTTACCCTGACAATAAGGATGAAACAGAAGTAAACCAGACTTTATAGTGATTGAAGTCCATATTTTTAAACAATCTGACAATCTCTGTTTTTTAATTCATGTGTCTGGACCATTTATATTTAATATATTTATTGATATGGTTGAACTTAATTTTATCATTTTATTATTTGTTTCCTATTGTTCCTCCTGTTTTTTGTTATTATGTTTCTACTTTCTTATTTATCCTGTATATTCTGTTTAAATTTATCTATTTTTTTGACTATATCTTTGAATAATTGTTTTAGTAATTGCTCTGAGAATTGAAACACACACTTTTCATAATCTACTTAGAGTTAATATTTTACCACTTTGAGTGAAATGTAATGGGGGGGGTCCCTTTACCCTCATTTCTTTACATTGAGGTTGTCATATGTTTGCATCTATATAAACTGAAACTTTCCTTAGATAATGTTACAATTTTACTTTCAATAGTCAGACATGTTTTAAAGAACTTATGAGAAAAATAGTCAATATATCCAGACATTTATACCATTTCTGTTGCTCTTTCTCCATTCCAAGGAGCCCTCTGGTATTTTTTCCCTTTGACCTGCAGAATTTCCTCTATCATTTCTTTTAGGCTAGATCTGCTGCCAACAAATTCCTTTAGTTTTCCTTCATTTCAAAATGTCTTCATTTTCTTTCATCCTTGAAATATATTGTCACTAAATATAAAATTCTGAGTTGGTCATTATTTTCTTTAAACATTTTAAAAATGTTGTTCTCTCTTCTGGCTGTGATGATTTCTTATAAGAAATCTGCAATCATTCAATTTCTTGTGCCCCATATGTAATTATTTTTTCATTTTTAGATGCTTGCAAGATTTAAAAAAAAATTTGGTTTTCAGCAGTTTAGTCATGTACTTAGCTCTGATTTTCCTTGGGTTATCTTGTTTGAGGTTCACTGAGCTTTTAAATCTGTAAATCCATATCCTTCAACACATTTGGGATGTTTTTGGCCATTATTTAAAAAAAAAAATTTTCTGCATCAGTTTATTTCTCCCCCTCTTCTTAGACCTTAGTGGCATGGAATGTTAGATCTTTGGTATTGCCCTAGAGTTCCCCAAGGCTCTTCAATTTTTAAAAATGGCTTTTGTCTTTGTTGTTCAGATTTGATGATTTCTATCAATCTATCTTTAAATTCACTATTTCCTCTGTCATCTCCATTCTGCCAGTGAATTTTTAATTTTACTTTTCAGTTCTAAATTTTACATTTGGTTCTTTTTTATAGGCTCTATTTCTTTGCTGAGAACCCATCTTTTCATTCATTTCAAGAATGTTGCTTTTGCTTCATGGAACATACTTAGAATGAATGCTTTAAAGCTTTTGTCTGATAATTTTAACATCTGGTCGTCTCTGGGTTGCTTACAATTGATTGTCTTTTCTATTGAGAGTTGTTGCAAACTTCCTTATTCTTTATGTATCAAATAACTTCGAATGGTTTCCTGGACATTTTGAATATTATTTTATGAGATTCTGTTTTGTTAAGGTACTGTGGACGATTCGATGGTTTTAGCAGTTAATCAATCTGGTTAGTCTTAGATTACAAATCCCAATCTGCCTTCTTTGTTCTATGGTTCCAATATCAGTTCAGTTTTTAAAGCCTTTGCAGTACTATTTTTTTTTTTTTTTTTGAGACAGAGTCTCACTTTGTTGCCCGGGCTAGAGTGAGTGCCCTGGCGTCAGCCTAGCTCACAGCAACCTCAAACTCCTGGGCTTAAGCGATCCTACTGCCTCAGCCTCCTGAGTAGCTGGGACTACAGACATGCGCCACCATGCCCGGCTAATTTTTTTTCTGTATATATTTTTAGTTGTCCAGATAATTTTTATTTCTATTTTTTTAGTAGAGACGGGGGTCTCGCTCAGGCTGGTCTCGAACTCCTGACCTCCAGCGATCCACCTGCCTCGGCCTCCCAGAGGGCTAGGATTACAGGCGTGAGCCACCGCGCCCGGCCTGCAGTATTATTTTGGTTCATTCCATGTATGTCCTACCCAGAGTTTACTCTGAAACACTGGTCGGGAGCTACACTATGGTTTGGTTCTCAATGCCTTTGTTATGCTGCTTCGTATCAGTTCCACTTATAAGGAGCTCAGAAGTGACCTCATACACAGATTTAAGGGATCCATTTCTTTAGCTCTCTCTTCTCTATGGTTTCTCCAATACTCTCTACCTCTCAAGGGCCCCTGGTCTCTGGGCTAGAAAGCTGAGGTTTTAGCCTCTCCATGTTGCATACTTTTCATAACTGAGTCTGTCTCAGGAGAGGAAGGTAGAGAGAAAAGAGAAAGAAAACAATTAATAGCTATTCCCCTAACATTCTCCAGATCACAGGGACTCATTTTCCTAGTTCTTCGGGCAATAAGGATTTTCTCCGAAGTTTTTGGTGCCTGCAAGCCCAACACTGCTGCTGTAGTTGCAAAAGTGCAGCTTCATGACTTGCCACTAGGCAGGGCCAGAAGATTAATAAAAGAAACAAAACAAGGATTCCCTTTACACTCACAGTCCTGCAGGGCCTCCCTACTTGGTCCTCTGACTAGAAAAAGAGTTTGTTTTTTTTTCTTACAGCTATTGTGTTCACACCTGCTGTGCAGGTCCAGGAGTTGGGCTGTCCTAGAGTCTAGGTTAGGACTTACAAGTGGAAAAATAAAAAAAACCCAGGAAACTCATTGTTGTAATGGTTATTCTATGAGTTTTGAGGAAGAGAGCATGGAACAAGTTTATTCATTTTAGCCAAAGCCAGAAGTCCTTCAAATCAAGATGCTAATCATCTAAATCCCAGATTGGATAATGGTGCCACAAGACTACCAGGGCGACAGCAGCCTGCCAAAGCAAATGAAATCGCTTTCGGGAGAAAGATAACATAATCCTAGGCCTCAACTTACATTTAAACCTTTTCATATACAATATCTGCTACCAGTAAAAAATAACCAGGCATAGTGCCAGTGTCTACAGAGCTCTGTTAAGTTATTCAGAGGAGCTTTTTTTGAATATGTTTTCTTTTAAGTAAAAAAAAAAAAATCTTTACCAGAAGGAAAAGTCATCCCTCCCCTCACATCTCCTTCTCACCACAGTATACCACAGTATCTGCAAATACATAAGTTAGATGTTCTTTTCAGGCAAATATATTATTTTAAATAATTTGCTATCAGATTAATTGCAACTTTTATCCCTCTTGTTTAAATAGTTTCTTTACAGTAATATGATTAAGTAATCATAGCATATAATCTGATTTATAAAAAATGTGATTTACATGAGTATTTACTTTGTAAGTTGACAGACATCTACCTTTAGATGTCTAGCGAAAATTTCAAGTGATGGTTATGTCCCAGGTATGTTTGGCGTCCCTCAGTGTCCAAGGGAGATTAGTTCCAGGATCGCCCACAGGTACCAAAACCCTCTCACACTCAAGTGTCCTAGTTGGCTCTGAGGAACCTGCAAATATGAAACTCAGCCTTCCTTATCCGAGGGTTTTCACATCCTGCCAATGCTGTATTTTAGATCCGTTTGATTGCAGATGAGGAACCCAAGAATACAGACAGCTGATTGTGCTGGGAAAAAAAAAATCCATCTATAACTGAACTTGTAAAGATCAAACGCGTGTTATTCAAGGGTTAACTGTAGTTGCTTCCTGTTTCTTCTCAAAGGGATTTCAAATATGGCAAGAAATGGAGTCCTGTGATCTGTCCTTTCATCTATCCCACCAACTCTCTTTATTTAATTCTTTCATTACTCCTGGAGGGCTTATGTATGATCTAAACAAGATACAAAACCAGAGCAAAAACATTTTTTTTCTTCAAAAAACAAATAACACAGTGGTTGCAGCTTTAAAATGAACCTACCCCAGGTATAGCACTGGCGAGGGGTGTAGTACCCCTTAGTTAAGGCTTTGGACCCTTTGCCTGGAACGAGCTTCTGGAAGCTTTCCCTTGGGCTCCCTCAAGAGTTTCTCTTCATACCCAGATGTGTGAACAGGCACATATACAGCAGAGGGCGCCTCAGTGTAACACAAGAGCCCCGGGGCCCCCAGCCAACTCTGTGATCACTGTGCTTTTGCTCAAGTCTTACACTTCTGGTGCTATTTGCTCAACAAACATCTGGTGAGGGTTTATTATGGGACAGGCACATGTAGGCACTCTAGACCCAAAGATGAATTTGGCTCAGTTTCTGGTCTCAAGAAGCTTATACGTGGTCAAATAGGAGAGAGGAATGTATGTGCTAACTACCTAAAAATAACAACAGCTAACATTTATTTTCCACTTATCATGTTTCAGGTGCCATGCTAAGGGCTTTGCCTCCATAATCTCATCTATTCTTAAGAGTTCAAGTTAGATATTATTATTACTGTGGCTGGCATCATGCTGTGAGAAGTGTTATAATTGAGGAATGAGAGTGCTTGGGAAGGAATAAGAAAGAATTAAATCTACTTAAGGGTGGTAGCAAAAGAAAGCAGAAGGGGACATTAACTATTTACTTGTTTGCCTTTTTTCTCAACTGTGAGCTGGTTGAGCACACAGACTGTCTTGCTCAGTTTTGAGACCTCAGGGCCCAGCCTCAATAAATATCTGATGAATGAATGAATGGTGTTTGAGTTGGATCTTGAATGATGAGTACCTTTTCCCAACATAGGAAAGAGAAAAGGAGCTCCTTGGTAGAGGGTGCAACATAACAGAAGCATTTAGACGTGATTGTGTGGTACTCAGAGAATATCAAGAAATATGGGGTGTATGGGGTGAGTGAAGATCAGAGTACAATGTGGGAAGTGGGAGGAGAAGCTGGAAAGTAGATTGGCATCTCAGGTAAGCTATTGCTGTGTAACAAATCACCCTAAATGAAGTAGCTTAGATAATAAGTATTTATTATTGCTTAGGAGTGTACAAGCCAGCTTGCAAGGGGTTGGGGAAATTCTGCTGATCTGGGCCAGACTTGGCTGATTTCACCTGGGCTTGGTCATAAATACGTGGTGCCCTAGTGGGTAGCTGGTGGCTGGATTGCATAGGATGGCCTTGCCCACACATGTGATTGGCTGGGTGGTTAGAGGTGACTGGGTGATGCGTCCCTCATCATTTAATAGGCTAGCCTGGGTTTGCTCACATGGCAGTGGCAGGGTTCCATGAAAGTAAGTGGCCATAGATAAGGCCTCTTGAGACTTAGGTTTAGAATTGGTACTCTGTCATTTCTGCCACATTTTATTGACCAAAGAAAGCCACGACATCAGCCTAAATTCAAAGGGTCAGGAAGTAGACTCCACCCCAGGGAACTTCAAAGTCGAATTGCAACAGATGGGGACACAGAGAAGACACAGGTGAAGAACTGGAGATGTGTTTGTACTCAGGTGATTTCAGCTGAGATCAGATACCAAAGGGTTATCATTATCTGAATGCCAAGTATGGACTTTATGTTGTAAGAATGAGAAATTCTCAAAGTCATGACATAGGTTTAGGTCTTAGAAAGATATCTCTCGTAGTGTGACATGATAAAAAGTTTGGAGGGAGGAGAGATTACAGGCAAAGTTCCCTTGAGGAGGCAAATTTAGCAGTACAAAATGATATGGGTTCGAACTCAACCTATAACATTAGTTTATTCCATCTAATCTGCCAAGTTAGATCAAGACCACCTCTTTTCTCTGCTCCCACCAACTGATTTTGCACAGAGATTTAAAGATGTGAGTTTAAATATGTGGGTCTAGAAATTAATTTAGGTGGCCTCTAAATTTCTTCCCTGTGTTAAGTTTCCATCATTCTAAGAAGAGCCTTGTGTATGGTTGTTTCAAATGCCTTGAGGATAAAATACTCTATTTTCTTACACACAAAAAAATATGGTTTGTCGGGAATCAAGGAAGGTTTTTGGGCAAGAGAAAGACGTGATCAAAGCTACCTTTGGGAAGTTAAATTTCACAAAGAGTAGGATAGATTAACGGGAGAAAGTTGTAGTGGAAGAACTATTAACATTTGGAGACCATAGAAATTGTTAATATACAAATTCCTGAATGAACAGTTTTCTGGCTTTTTCTTCTTACAGCTCTTCTGATGAAGAACTGATTCTTGGACCAAACTTAAGGTAAATAAAATATCCCCCAAATTATGTTTTCTGTTTTATGTCTGGCTTCTTCTTTTGTATAGAGAGTTGGAGAATTTTAGAAGTGGAGGAAATGTTAGAAATTACCTAACGTCTTCATTTTCTAAAGAAGGAAACTAAAATCCAAAGACATTGTGTGGCCAGCCCAAGGTCAAGTAGAAACAAAGCTCAGGTCTCCTGATCTCAGCTTTCTGCTTTTTCCATTCTAGCAGATAGCCAATAAAATAATGTTTCTTCAGATTTTTTAAGGGTTTGCAACATGATTCAGATACTTCATTAAAGTGAACTTCCAAATTTCTAGGGAATATATTTTCCTCATTTCAAGGGAAAATTTGGCTGTTTCTCTCTTTCAATTTTTCTGCACCCCAGCCCGGTCTCCCTTCTCTTGTTCCCATGGCATCCCTTTGGTGTGCATGTGATCATAGTACAAGGATCATTACACTCTGCTCATTTCATAAGTATTAGTCTCTTCTCCTTGGTTCCTCTATCTTTGCCTAGATACATTGTACCATCTAGCAGTATTTCAATAAATGTGTGAATGGAAACTTGTAGGTTTATTTGTTTGATTTGCCAACCACCTTTTTTTGCAACTTATTTCTGCTTTCAGCACTTCTTGTTCCTGCTTTCCAATGCCTTAGGCTGCCAGCATGCGCACTGTAGCAACCTACTTAGGCTCCAGCCATGTGTCCATCTGATTCCTGCTGTCTTTCCAACCACCGAAGTTAGTCCATTATTAGTCTCTTAGGCTTAGTTACCTTTGTTAACTTTGATACTCATATTATTAGGAGTACATGGAGAGTGTCTGTTTCAGATACCTATTGCTGCATTATAAATCATCACAAAATGTAATGGTACAAAACCACAACTATTTATTATTTCTCATGAATCTATGGCTGGATGGTTCTGTTGATCCGGGCTGAGCTTGGCTAGACTTGGCTGGGCTTGCTCATGCTTCTGTAGTCAGCTGGCAGATCAGCCAGGGCTGGCTGTCTAGGATAGCTTTGGCAAAGAGAACTTGACTTTCCTTCTCATGGTCTTTCACATTTATTGACATGATAAATCTCTTTTTATTTAAATGAGTTAAAAGGATAATACCTACAAAGTGCTTAGATCAATGTCTAGCAACAATAAGCACTCAATATATATTATTATTTGTTTATACCAATTTGAGTTGAGTTTTCTGTCATTTGAAACCAAAAGAATCCTAACTGATGCAACCAATGAGAAAATAAGATGTCAAAGAAGAGTCCATTTACAATAGCAATAGGGAAATTACAATAAAACAAATCCACAGGTATTAACCTAGTAAGAAATAAGTGAGACCTATATGAAGAAAATGACAAAACCTTATTGAGAGACCAGCAGATCTGAATATTTTTAAAGAAACAACAAGGATCTGGATGGGAAGATTCTATATTTTAAATAGATCAAATTTCCATAAAATAATCTACAAATTTTTCTATGTATTGGTTTCTTCTTCTCTTTGTTCCACACCCTGATACACCTAACCTACCCCTTCCAAATGAGTACTCTCTTCCTCCTGTAATTATGTACCAATTCCTTCTGATTTACTCTTCCAAGTATTTTCTGAATCTGTATCTTCCTCCACCCACCCCCACAATTCCAGTTTGGGTCCCCATAATGTCGTATGGACTGTACTGCCAATTGCTCAACAATCTTGCTGTCATATTTTTGATGCTTTAAATTCACCCCCAGGTCCCAGTTCTTCAACTAAGCTGTCATCCAAGATGCAGTTGCCATCCTTATCTCATGCTCCCTGCTTTCTGACAACACTGAACTGCTTGTAATGTTCTGTCCAGGCTGCACTCTTTCTCACCTTAGTGCCTTCATTCATGTTGTTTCCATGAGTTGCTGCTCCCATAGCACCCAGGTCTTAGTACCAACCATTGCCCTCAACTGACTCTACTATAATAGACTATTTATATGTCTACCTCCCAACTAGACTTGCAGGCAAGGAGTATGCCTTATTCATCTTTGTAGCCTGGCACGTTGCACAATGCCTGGCATGTAGCAGGCCCTTGATAAAGATTTGGAGCATGGATAAAAGACTGCATGGTTCCCCAGCCCTCTGATTACACAGGAACAGAAAAATGAACACTTCTTCAAGGAGTATTCCACCTATCTAACAGGACCATAAGCAAGTATGCCTCCGGGGTGTGTGGAGCTGATGAGTGGAAGAAAACAAAGACAGAATATTCAGAGTTGAGCCAGTGAGATGGAAAATAAATATGGTCACTTGTGCTGAAACTGTCATTCCTTGCAGCAGCAATAATAATAAGACATAAATATTCATGATGTCATTATTTAGGGAGTTATGAAGTGTCGGCAGAGGACATACTGTCTGGAATTTTTGCTTCAGTGCCTAAAATTATTACTGATAAAATTAAACAAAACAAAACAAAAACAAAACCAAGTGGTCTCTGAGAGCCAACAAGATGGAGGGAAACTCTCAAGCAATGGCTAAGCAAAACGGGGGTCCCGGCCAGCACCAGCCCAGGGG
This sequence comes from Lemur catta, assembly GCF_020740605.2. NCBI lineage: Eukaryota > Metazoa > Chordata > Mammalia > Primates > Lemuridae > Lemur > Lemur catta. Next base: position 30,869,663 of record NC_059134.1, read on the forward strand.
GCTCCTGTCTGTCAAGGCTTTTACTGGGAATATCGTTAGGGTTGGCTCTCACTTTTAGTAGCAACCTGAGCCTTATTGTTTAAGACAGTCTCCTCTTTCCTGCCAAAGAACATGCATCGATTTAGACTCCCGAGGCTATTCTTTTTTTCTCCTAGAGTGTTATTTGTGTTATTTAAATGAAAACATTTATTATTTTCTTCAGATTACAGACACCACATGTACTCATAGAAGAAAACGTGGAAAACATAGATATGTATTAAATAAAAATAACTTATAATTCTACCACCCAAAGGTAACCATTTTGATATACTTTCTTTCAGTTCCTTTTCTTAAAAATAGAGGATTTAAGTGCTGAGCTGGTGGGATATAGCATACGGTTGTGTAATGAAGACCTGGCCCAAGCCAGAAAAATTAGATTTGCAGGATATCCTCGCTCCTTTCTAGCTGGAGAACTTTAAGCAAGGCACTCAGGTTTTCTCTGCCTCAGTTTCCTTATTTGTAAATTATGGATAAAAACACTATACTGTAGAGTTAGTTTGAGGGTTAAAAGAGACAATGAGTATGAAGTACTTGATCCAAGGAATAGCATGGAGTAGGTGGTCAGTCATTGGTGGTTATTGCTATTATCATTATTATTAATAACTTAGGTCCTCTAGTCTCAGAAGTCATCCCATACTCCTCCCTATACCTCACCCCTATGTCTAACCAGTTACCGAATTCTGTTGATTCTGCTTATTTTGTGTTACTCAAATACATCCCTTCCTCTCTGAGGGGATGGCATACTCAAATATATCCCCTCGGTCTCTGCTTTTGTTGAGGTACTTGGAATTTCTCACCTGGGCACCACAGTTCTATTTGCTTCTTCTCCTGTTGGCTTCCAACCATTCTTCACTCTGAGCAAGCAGAGAGAATTTCATAAATGCAAATCTGACCACATCACACCCCTATGATAGTCCCAAGCCTGCTGTATGTACCCATATACATGTGCATCTGTGTGTGTGTGTTTGGGGATTCCGAAGGTGAGGGAAGGAGTTTGGGGCTTTGGTCCCAGGAGAGGGTAGAACGGTGTCTGAAATCCCATCTGGTCTTGGCTTCTCCCTGATGGAGGAGGGGAGTTTAGGCCACAGTCTGAAGACACTGTCTCTTAAGCATCTTCGGTGAGGCTACATCTACAAGCAGTGCTGTTGGAGGGACCTGGTGACCAGTGGACTCTGAATGATCTGTCATAATGTCTGCATGACCCACAGCTGCAGTGTCAGCTGCTGAAGCAGCAGGGGAGCCAGGAGGGCTGAGCTGCCCAGCAGAGCTGCAGGAGACAGCAGCCTGCTCAGTGCTCTGGCATAGAACCAAGGCCAAGCCGCTCTCTCTCTCTCTCTCTAATGGTTTGTGGAAGAACACATCTGGATGTGTGGGTATTCCAAAAGCTTTCACCAGGGAAGATTTTGCATGAAAGATCTGTGTTCCTGAATATGAGCAGACCTGGTATACCACACCCTTCATAACCGTAACCTGGCTTCTGCCTTTGTCTCTGGCTCCTGCCTTATTTCTAGTTAGGTATCAATAAGTACCTGTGGGTTGGGCGTGGTGGCTCATGCATGTAGTCCCAGCACTTTCAGAGGCTGAGGCAGGGAGAAGGCTTGAGGCCAAGAGTTTGAGACCAGCCTGGACAACACAGTGAGACCCCATCTATAAAAATAATTTAAAAAATTAGCTGGGCATGGGCATATGCCTGTAGTCCTAGCTACTTGGAAGGCTGGGGCAGGAGGACCGCTTAAGCCCAGGAGTCTGAGGCTGCATTGAGCTATGATTGCCCCACTGCACTCCAGCCTAGATGACAGAGTGAGACCCTTTCTCTAAAAACAAACAAACAGACAAAAAAGAGCACCCAAAGCACCTTATGCCCTGGCTGTTCTCAGCTAATGTTGTTCCCTGGATGTGTCATGTATGTCTCCATGTGTTTGTACCTGGTCTATTAGTCAGGATTAGGCCTAGCTGTAAATAACAGAGACCTAAATAAAAGGATAGTAGCTTAAGCAAGATAATTTATTTCACCTTCACATTAAAGTCTGGAGGAAGACAGTCCAGGGCTTCCCAGGTCTGCTGAGGTTCTCAGGGACCTAGGCTACTTCCAACTCCCCACCCTGACATCCCTTGGGTGTGGCTCTTGTATTTGGCATCCAAGATGGACCCTATCGCATCTGGTTTACAGTAGCAGAACGAACCAAGAAATGAAGGGGCAGAGGGTACATTCCACATATCTTTATGGAACATTCTTAGATTCTTTCCAGCAACACTCCCACTTACATGCGATTAGTTAGAAACAGTCAAATGATGATCCCTAGCTGCAACTGAAGCCAGGACACGTAAGTCTTCTTTATTCTGGGTAGCCAATACTCCAGCTCAAAACAGGCATTTCTATTACCACTAGGGAAGTTTCACACAGCTACTGGGGAACAGCTAGCAGTCTCTGCTGTACCTGGAGATTCCTATTCTTTTAAGACTTGGGTTCAGCAGTGCTCTTCCTGGGAAACTCTTCCACCCTTCCCCACAGCCACAATTGGTGTTCTCAAAGTTCTCCAACCTCAGTTATAATCCTTATCCTATTGTGACATATTAATATTTGCTTAGATGTTTATTCACTTGCAAGACTGATAATTTAAGGGCAGGGATGGTGTGCCTGGCACACTGTTTGCCTCACAGCAGAAGATCAATAATTTTTTATTTTTACTTATTTTTCTTAAGTTTCAGAATATTATTGGGGTACAAACATTTTGGTTACATAATTTGCTTTTGAATAATTATTTTTTGAATGAATTATTATTCTCAGATAAGAAACTGAAGACTAGATAACATGATTTTTATAAATACCTATGGCACCCACATAAATATGCTTGAGTGATTTTTGACAATGGTGCAAAGTCAATTCAACGAGGAAGGATAGCCTTTTCAATAAATGGTGCAAGAGCAATTAAACATCCACAGGCAAAAAAATGAACCTCAACCTAAACATCATCCTTCATACAAATATTAACTGAAAATGGATCATGAATTTAAATGTGAAATGTGAAACTATAAAACCTTCAGAAAAAAATCATAGGAGAAAATCTTCAGGGCCTAGACTGAGTGAAGAGTTCTTAGACTTGACACCAAAAGTACAATCCGTTAGAGGAAAATTGATAGATCGGGCCTCATTAAAATTAAAATCTTTTGTTTTGTGAAAGACTCTGTTAAGAAGATGAAAAGATAAACTACCTACTAGGAAAAATATCTGCAAGCTACATATATAACAAAGGACCAGTATCTCATACATATATAGAACTTTCAAAACTAAACAAACAATTCATTTAGAAAATGGGCAAAGGATATGAACACATTTCACTGCAGAGGATATAAAATGGCAAATAAAGCTAGGCATGGTGGTTCACACCTGTAATCCTAGCACTCTGGGAGGCCGAGGCGGGAGGATTGATTGAGCTCAGGAGTTTGAGATCAGCCTGAGCAAGAGCGAGACCCCTGTCTCTACTAAAAATAGAAAAATTAGCAGAGTGTTGTGGCAGGCACCTATAGTCCCAGCTACTCGGGAGGCTGAGACAGGAGGATCACTTGAGCCCAGGAGTTTGAGGTTGCAGTGAGCTGTGATGATGCCACTGCACTCTACCCAGGGCAACAGAGTGACACTCTGTCTCAAAAAATAATAAATAAATAAATAAATAAAATGGCAAATAAACACATGAAGAGTCATTCAACATCATTAGTTGTAGGGAAATGCAAATTAAAACCACAATGAGATATCACTGTACTCATATCAGAATGGCTAAAATACGAAATAATGACTACATTACATGCCAGTTTGGATGTAGAATAGCTGGATCATTCACACATTGCTGGTGGGAATATAAAATGGTGCAGCCACCTTGGAAAACAGTTTGGCTGTCTCTTTTAAAATTAAACATGAATTACAATATGATCAAGGAATTGCACTCCTGGGCATTTATCCTAGAAATATAAAGGTTTATGTTTCAATAAAAATATATACACTAACATTCAGAGCAACTTAATTTGTAATGGCCAAAAACTAGAGACAACTCAAATTTCCTTCCACAGATGAAGGGTCAAATAAACTGTGGTATATTCATTTCATGGAATACTACTCAGGTGTAAAAAGGGATGAACCATTGATACATAAAATAACTTGGATGTATCTCAAGGGAATTATATTGAGCAAAAAAATTGATCCAAAAAAGGTTACCAACTGTATGGGTCCCTTTATAACATTCTTGAAATGATCAAATGATAGAGATAAAGAACGGATTAGTGAGATTAGTGGCTGCCAGGGCTGAGAGACAGGGGTTGTGGGGGAGAGAGGGGTATGTTTATAAAAGGGCAGCACAAGACATCCTTATGGTGATGAAATTGTTCTACATATTGACTGTGGTGGTGATTGCACCAAGCTACCAACATGATAAAATTGCATAGAACTAAAGACACACACATACACACACACACACACACACACACACACACAAGTCAGTACATGTAAAACTGGTGAAATCTGAGTAAGGTAGGTAGGCGGTATCAATGTCAATTTCCTGGTTGTGATATTGTACTATAATCATGCAAGATTGGGGGAAACCCAATCATACCATTGGGGGAAACTGGGTGAAGGGTAGATGGGATCTCTTCATATTATTCTTTATAACTTCTTGTTGTAAGAAATACAATTATCTTAAGAAGTTTAATAAAAAATGATTTTGAAAGCTGGAAAAAAAACCCAAATTAACGTAATTTAAAAATATTAATCTGTAAAATCAAATAAATCCACAGCAAGTTAATGGTATTTTAGATAAATCCTGTTTAGGTGATCCATGTATCCTTATGTTTATATAAATAGTAGTAATTTTTAAAAAGAAAACCCCCTCACATTTGTGTAGCATGTTCATACATGTTAATTCATTTCCTATTTAAATAGAGTCAGGAATATAAGCATAAGCAAAGATAAGATCTGAAGCCAAGACATCAGCTATGTGGCTTATTGTAAGGATTCATGTTACCCCAAACCTATAGTTTTGTAAGGCCATTTTAATAGCTTTCTTGTAATTGGCTAGTATTTTTAATTGATTTAAATTCATTATATTCTAGATTATTTTAAAAGATTCAGGTTGTCGTGCGTTAGTCCATGTGAGATTCTTTGGTTTATTTAAGATGGGTTCTACTTTGCTCTGCAAATGTTTTGATATTTTCTTAAAATAGGGTCAGAACAATTGGGCAGGAGAGTTGCATTTTTTAAATTAAATTGGTGCCTTCAAGCTCCTGGGTTCACTTCTAGAAAGCACAAAGCTCAGACTTCAAATAACTTCTGGACTGAATGTGGCTCCCCTGAATATATATGCCCTAACCCCCAATGTGACTGTATTTGGAGAGGGAGGTATTTGGAGGTAATTAAGGTTAAATGAGGTCATAATCCAATAGGACTGGTGGCCTTATAAGAAGAGTGCAAGAGAAGTCTCTCCCCCTTTCTCTCTCTTCGCACACATGCACCTAGGAAAGGTCACGTGAGCACACAGTGAGAACGTGGCCATCTGCAAGTCTGGAAGAAGGCCCTCGCCAGAACCCAACCACGCTGCCACCCTGATCTCAGACTTCCAGCCTCCAGACGCGTGAGAATGTTGTTTGAGCCACCCACCTATGGTGTTTTGTTTCGGCAGCCTGAGCACACTAATGCAGTCGCAAGTTGCAACTAGGTAGCTCTGTTTAGTGAAGGGATAACTAACAAGCCAACAAGCGAAGAGTCTATTTATTTGTTTTCTCCAGCATCTAGGAGGTTGGCCACCCTACGGACACCTTGAGAGAAGGAAACTCTTTCAGAAAGGCCTCAGTGGGAGTCTGCACGGGGTGGCGGGGGGCAGCACCCCTTTGGCTACTGCAGGAAGCTTCCCCAGAAGCATTTGGGGTGTGGGCAGGCTGTCCTCGGAGGCCTGTGTCCAGAGTGATGGGCTTCCTCCTTCTCTGTGCCAGCTCCTGTTTGTACCTCTGGGCAATGACAACAAACACGCAATCCTTCTTTGTTAGAGGTGGAAGCTGGGTCAAGTTATACTGACAGTAAATTTAGAGAAAACAAAGGGAGTGTTTGATTTATTTCTAAACCATTAACAGTTAAGACTGAACCTTGTTGGGTTTCAGTGAAAGACAACCAGATCAATACCCTCTTAAAGCAGTGTTTTCTCAACTCGATGTGCACACAAATCACCTGGGGAGAGTGTTAAATGAGGATTCCCATTCAGTAGGTCTGGGGAGGAGGCTGGGATTATTTGTGTCTAGCAATGCTCACACTGGTGGCCCAAAGACCAGACTTTGAGAAGCAAAGCGCTAGATTTAGACTGTGAGGTCCCTGAAACCAGGGCCCTGTCTTGTTTCCCATTTGATCCCCAGACTTGGCACGATGCCTAGCACTAAAATAAGTTCTCCATAAATATTTACTGAATTGAATTAATGGGGAACACTAGGTACCAGGACAAATTTTGTAGCTTAATTCTCTGTTAGAGTAAGCTCACAGCCAAAATCCAAATGGATGAAAACCAAACCATAGCCAAACCATTTGATTTTTATTCTTATAGTAATCCTCCCAAGAGGAGTTGCCATTTTTATATTTATGTTATGGATGGTAAAAGTAAAGTCAGAGGGATTAAGTCACTGACCTAAGGAAGGCTGGCAGCATGTACCCTAGAACACAGCCCTTTTCACTGCTAAATTTTTCCTGTTGTACTCTGCAGAAAGAGTAAAAACCTCACCAAAAGTGGATTATGTAACTCTTAGTATCATACAGCTTGAGGCTGCCATGTCCTTATTCCTCTATAATTGCTATACATCTGGCACAGAAGCGCTAATATGTCAAAGATGTAAGTATATGGGTGTGATATGACAAGATTTCTCAAAAATTAACTCATGAGCTCTCTCTGGGCTGCTTGGACAAACCAGCTGCCACTGAAAGCTCCTCTCTCTCCCAGCAGAGGCGTCGCATCCACGCTCAGCTTCCTGTAGGACCAGAGATTTCCTACCCACGGGTGATGTCCCACAGACCCCAAGGTCTCCAGGTGCAGGGCGGCTGGTGGCCAATCCAGGCTGCCCAGCCGCAAAGTCTTCCGGTCAGATCGTCACACCTCTGCCAAGGCTGCTTTCATACTTGCCCTAAAAGGAAGAACAGCAGGGGGTCGGGGCTCTCTCTGCCTGACTCAGACCCACAGTGTGCCTAGCACAGCACCTAGGCCCTGCATGCCTTGGGGGTGACAGGAAGCACTGCTACCCCCTTCTCTTGCTGATCCCTGCTTTAGAAATTTTCCTGACAAACCCCACTCCAAAACCTGTGCCTTGGGATACTGTGGAATTCATCTGAGCTCTTGTACGGTAGGTGGCAATCACACAGAGACTGCTTAACCTGCATGACAAAGGGAGTTTAACTGTGGTTTTTCCAATTGAATCTCAGCTTTCTCTTCTTTGTGTCATACTTTCCCAGTTGTCATAAGCTTTTCTTCTCTGGTTTTTCCTGAAGCACAACACAGTGCTATGATAAAAAACAGTCAACATTTTGATCCTTGTAACCTTGTCCTGACCCTCTCCTAACCACCCCTGTGGGGTTTCCACGAAGCCTCCCGGGGATGTTAACAGAGGACATAATTCCTGTTAGTGTGTCTGTGAGTAGCTGCATTCTGGAGGCAGTGTCAGGTCAGTGAGGCACAAGAACTTCAATTGTGAAAGGAATGTTTTATTTATGAAGAGGCCACACACCCAAAGCGCTGCTTCGCTTTCCACAGAAATGCCCTGTAGTTTCCGGCCTGAGCCTGCCGCGGCCCGGGCTCTGCAAACCCACCTTGCTGAGGTTTCCTGCGGGACAGCAGGAAGGAGGCAGCAGCCTTCCTCCCCCGAGAGAGACGGGGATCAGGAGAAAGAGCTCATGATCCTGTCAGAATTGTTCTTTGTGTGTCAAGGGGAAACATTTCTGACCAAAAATGCGGGAAGTCCTGAGGGACAGTGTGGCAGCATTTGCATTCACCCTTTCTGAGCAAGAAATATTTATTAACATATCGATTATCACTTGGGGGTAGGGTGTGTGTGTGTGCACGTGTGTATGTATGTTTGTAATTCGCCAGTCCCTGGGACGGTCGAGAAGAATTCCAATGAGGTGGGCAGCTTAATGACTAAAAGTCTGGGCTTAAGGCCTTGGGTTCAAGGTCTAGCTATGCCATTTTACTTCTCTCTCTCGAGACCCTTGGCAATGTATTCAATTCTCTAAGCTTGTTTGTCTAGAAAATTAAGCAAGCAAACAAACAAAACCCATCTGACTTTGTGCATTGTGAAGGAGATGAAATAATGCAAGGTAAGGACTAGCATATTCCTGGTATACATTAATCACATAAGAAGTCACGAAATATTAGCTGTTGAAATGGAATCTATACCAGAATCTCTTTCAGCTTCTAGGACTTGATGTTATACTTGGTTGTGCTTTTCTGTCATTTTGTTTCTAGATTAGAGCAGTTACTTCGGTTGAGCTCCCTAAAGAATCAGAGGCATTGATTTGTCACAATGGCTCAATGGCTATAGGCCTAGCTGACACTTCCCTTTTGTTTATTTATTTATTGTTAATTTTTATTTTCTTAAGAGACAGGGTGTTGAGCTATCACCCAGGCTGGAGTGCAGTGGCTCAATCATAACTCACTTGAACTCCCGGGCTCAAGTGATCCTCCTGCTTCAGCCTCCCAAGCGGCTGGGATTGTAGCCTTGAGATACCACTCCTGGCCACTTTCTTTTTTTTCTATCCGCTTCCTCTTCTCTCCATCATCTCCCATCCCTTTTCCCCACCCTCCACCAACTCTGGTCCCTTCCTCACTCCCATTCAATTTGGATCTGGCCCCGTAGGTTTATGTATCAAGATAATTTGTGGCCATGGAGTTTGACAGTGAGGTTTTATTTTCCCATCACCAAGTTAGGCCCAGTCTGTGCAGCTGGGCTTCTCCGCTCAAACCAATTCCATACCTGTGTGAGGCGGCGGTCTCTAAGATTCTGGGTCATATCCTGGATATCAAAATGTCTATGTGCCTATGATGTACTTGTGCCAGAGGTTAGAAAGTGCAGAAATTGGGTTGTATTTGCCTAATTAAGTTGTGGGTGGACAATCCCTATACCTATCATCAGTCTCTTGGTCTCTTTTGGTCCCTTAACTTCTTGGTTTCCTCAACTGTCCCAATTTGTCTGGTTTGGAAGATACATTGTAAGGTCAACCTGTCTCTTGGGATTGGTATATATTTAAGCCTCTTTTCAAATATAGAAAATATGGTGGGTTCTCAGGCAAAATTTTTTTCAGTATAAATTTTTTTCAATAACAACTGTGAGAAGGGAAGTCAGACTGAAGTCTCCAGTTTCAGAGATGGTGCTTCAAAGGGTTTTCTTTCTGTAGTGCAAACCGGAATGTATTTGTATCATAGCAAGTAGTGTTTTGGAAAGCTTGGAAGAAGCTTGCTACACAATTTACATTTTATATGGCCGACCCTTGTTCAATGGAATAAGTATAAGCAAGCTAAAAATACTCCAAGGAAACACATACACACACACATACGCACGCATATCACACATTTTTGATGCCGTTGAAACCCTCTCCTCTTCTTTTTCTCACCTCACTTTGTGTTACTGGGGAGCATGCATCGTCTACAGAGTGGTGTGAATGAGAAATCTAATAATACTCAGAACTAGAAGGAGCTGTCAGAGCTTGTTCATCCTAAACTCGTGCAGCCATGTTAACATACAACAGAAAGGAAGCATTCAAGGAGCTGGGAGGGGAACTCTTAGCTTTGTTAGCATCAACCATCTTTACCTGCACAGAAGAGACGTGAGCTGGTGTAAGTGCCACATGCTATCAAGCCATGTCAGTGACATGGGACCACAGCAGATAGAAAGAGACAATGAACACATGGCTGGCAGAGGCTGTACTGCATATGAAATCATGCCTTCATTGCAGCAGCTACGGTGGAAATTCAGGGCTCCCAAGACGGGCCATTTACTAGGTTCACAAGTTCTCACTTGCTCAGGAGGAATATATATTCTTGTCATTATGCATTGTACACATCATGTGTTAACTAACCCCCTTCTGCCCCCTTTCTCCCCCTTCTGAGAGAGAGCACAGGGCTGTAACAGAAGCATTGCAGAATGCTGCCACCTGGTACATGGCCGGAAGGCAAAGGATAGTGGAATTCCCAGAGGGGTTAGACTAGGCAAGGAAACAATGGGAAGCTAGTATTTCTGCGCTGTTGGCTGTCTAGCAGTAGCCAAGGCAGCCTTCATAGGAAGTTATGAAGACAAAGCTGGATCTTGTTCTTTCATTAAAGCACCATTAGGTCTCAAGATTAAAGACGTCTCTCAGACATAATACATTCTAACCCATACCTGGGAACCCTGAATGATGGCATGATTTATAGTCAGCTCCAGGTTATCTGCCTTTGGCATTCTACCCACTCATGGATTTGCATATTCAGAAGCTGTACGAGCACAATAATATTAAAATGAAAGCCACTATATGTTTCAGTAGAATGACATGTAATTTATTCATATAACTGACAATTAGGCAGTACTCAAAATTCATTTAAAGAAGCAAGTGATTACACAAACATCTAATAATACTAAAATTGATAGTCAGAAGGTATAAAATACCATGGGTATGAAATGCCATGGTAAATACTATTCAACAGACTACAATCATAATTCCAAACTAAATCACGGTTTTTAAAATAATTTTTAGCAGTTTTGGAATGATTTGACTTTTCCCCTTCCAAGCAATTTACTTCTTTCAGTGATACAAGACAAGGTCATTATTTTCAAGAAATATTGCAGAGTGACATAGCTTAGGTCGCTCTCTTGCCTCACATTTTCTTACAAATTGTTTTTTAATATTGTTCCTTGACATAGAAAACAAACCAGTCAGCACTTAGTTCCCCAAGTAAAGGTGCTTGGATCAGAACAGTGCCAGGGTGTAACTCTGAGCTCAGCAAGAGGCAGGCAGTGAAAAACCTTTTGCAGCTTTTGAAATATGTTTACTTCTTTTTTGCGGCTCCACGCATCATGAACATATTTAGGCATCCAAGTCCGTGAAATTATGGGAATAAGCTAATTTGACATCCAGATGACTATGACACAGTTGCAACTGGGGGCGGGGGGAGTTACAGTATAATTCTGCAGTATTTCAAACAGAAACAGCTCCTACCTAAAGCGACTTCTTGTAAGCCTCGTTACATTGTCATGAAGCGCAGCTATGTTTGCAGGAACAGTTTGGCTTATCATGTGTCTGTCTGTATAATTTTAAAGTCTTATACTTTATCAGAATGAGGTCCAAGCATGAACTTGGCTTGAAAAGCTAGCAGCAGTAGTCATGAAACATATCAATAAATTAAAGGGTTTTCACAGAACAAGATTCAGCTAAACCTCTTACATACAAAATACAGCTAGAGAAATACAATTCTTTAATGCTGAATTATGAGGGGGGAGGAAAAAAAATCTAAAAAAATAGAAAACTCTCTCCATACCTGGGTATCAAGGCAAGATGTAACACTGCATAATGCCACAATATGAGCAGTCACTGGATGACAGATACTCCAGAAATAGTGGTATCTGGGGATCTTGGAATTATGACCAAGAGATGAAAATACTGTACCAAAAGGCATGCATACAATCACTGTGTGCATTCAGTGTGTGAGCTGTGACCTAAGCGGAGATCTAACAAGACAATGAGGCAGTGTTCCAGGGTATCCATTAAAACCAGCGTGGGCGACTACATGTTGATTAAACCTTCCGAGGCAGCAAAATGTGGGCACAGCGCCATGTCTGGGTTCTGCAGCTGTTTGATGATTCTCTTGCGGAATTTCTCTCGCACACGATTAAATTCCATTATGTCCATGGGGTCCTCTTCAATCCAAAACTTATGAAATTCGTGCATCAAATAGCCTGTTAGAGATAAGACAATGATAAGAATGCAGAGGAAAAAGTCCTTCAACCACATTCAAAATCATCCTGCATGCTGGAGGAGATGTTGGACCAAACAACGTCAACCATGGAGTTTCAAGAAGACATCAAAATACAGCAAATACCACTGTTTAAGATTATTCTTTAAAACCAGTGCAGCAGAATCTGCAAGCTTTTTACAGTTGGTCCGGGTATTATTCTCTTCTGGAGCAGGAAGACAAATCCATTCTGCTGTTTCTTGAATCTGAATCACATTGGGAACACACTCTGAAAGGCTGACAGTGACTACTTCATCCTTCCCCTCCTAATTAAATTAACATAATGGTCCAATTTTTCAAAATTATTCCACTCAGCCTTTTTTTCTCTCGATATTCGGTTTAACTAAAGTTTTAAATTACCCTGACAAATCAAACAAATGCATTCTGACAATCTATTATGAGATGATAAAAATTGTAAATTAACTCTGAACAACAAAGACTGGTCATTAAACTACATGAAATTGTTAATAAGACTTCCTTGCTCAGAAGCATAATTTCATATTGAAGTGCTTTTGTGTCTCAAATATGTTGTCTATGAATGATCTGGATTGGAAAAATTGGGGGGGGATAAATGTTAACTATCTGATACAAGAACCTATGCATTGTGTTCTCTTCCCCACTGTTCCTCCTCCCTCCACCATATTTGTTTGTTTGCTTTTTATCCACACACTTAGAATTGAAATGTCAATTCAATTCACATTCGATATTTGTATATAATAAACTCATTGCAAGCTCAGGTGTTATCTATGTATTAAGAAGAAAAGTATTTAAGGAAATAATCCTAGTTTTAAAAAAAAAGAAAAACAGGCATTACACAAGCTTGTCTTTGTCTTAATGTTAGAAGGCAGTAGAAAATAGGAGCCAGGAACCCAGTTGGAATCCTTGCTGTCCCACCTCCTGTATAAATGGAAATGGGGAAGGAGTGAGCAGTGGACATGATTGGGGGTGGGGGGATGGGAAAAGAATTTGGAACAAACATGCGCAATTCTAACAGTTAAAAAAAAATGGGTAGCTTTTGTTTTCTGGTAACTAGCTTGTCCAGGAAACCTTCAACATAGTTCCATAAAGCAGTGGTCCCCAAACTTTTTGGCACCAGGGACCGTTTTCATGGAAGACAATTTTTCCAGGGATTGGGGATGGGGGGGTATGGTTTCAGGATGATTCAAGCGCATTACATTTATTGTGCTTTTTTTTTCTATTATTATTACATTGCAATACATAATGAAATAATTATACAACTCAACCATAGTTTGGGGTCCCCTGCTCTAAAGTGATTTTTAAAAATGTTTACTCATATGTCACTATAATACAGAATTTGAAGTGACCTTCACTGCCCCCAACACACACTGCCAGTTGTAGGTCACTCCCACAGACTCACCCCTCTGGTTACTCATCTCATTATATCGGTAAGTAAGCTTTCACATCTTTAAGCATGCGGTTTCTCTACAAACACAGGAGGAGGAGAAGAGAGAGAATTTGTTTATTTTACATTTCTTTTGGGTTGACTGTTCCATTTCTTTTAAGAGTAGCCTGTCTTTGGGCCCTGACACACAATAACTGACATGACTGCTTTGAATACTTCTGACAGGGGCACACATCAACCATTGCCCAACTGGCCTCTGGGTTATGCAAGCCAGGGCCCACTACCACTGTCCTGGGGACCAGGCCACACCAGAAGAGCCTCAGATCAGAGGTATCAGCCACCCTAGGAGCCATCTCATCTGTCTCTGTTCATTTGATGCTTGGATTCCTCAAGGAGGCTGCCAGGCACGAACTTCTCTGATGACAACACTGACTGTTCCATGGATGAGAAACCTGATTCTTAAATGTTCTTCCTCCCCCTGGGCCAAAATCTGTTGCCCTGTATTTCATAGAACAAATTCAACCCTTCTCCAGCGCAAGTACTGGAAGTGTGCTTCATGCCCCCAGCGTGTCTCTTTTCCAGGTTAAGAATTTCTTTTTCTTCTCACCATTCCTCACATGCCATGATTTGGAATCTGCTTGTCATCTGGCTGTTTTAGTGCACATCAACAGAAACATGTTTCCTCTGATTTCAGTATCTTATTCAACAAAAAGAATTCAGCCATCTGTCCATTTCAGGGACTGGGAAAACTCCTAAAATGCCCCAAGAATAGTCTGGGGTACTAGTAAAAAATACAGATCCTTCCAGATTTAACCAGACTTGGAATTCAGTAAGATGAATCTCATGTCACTAAAGTTGAGAAGCTTTGGTCTAGAATACGCTCTCTTTTCTAAGTAAATTCCCTTAGCTTCCTTCTAAATATTACAATTTTTATGGTTCTCAAAGAAATCTATGATAATTTATAATTTTCTTGTTACTATATAAAATACACACATAATTTTCCTGACTGCTCTCTAAGCTCAAATAAACACACCTGAGCTATTTTGTATGTAGAGTCAGGTTTCCAGCACTATAAATTAAAATCATCCATGAGGCACTCATTAGTATTTCATGAGTGACAGCATCTTTACTCCTACTGACAACGATAAGCACTGTGAAAAAAAATCACCATTTAATGAAGAATTCACTTTTCTGCAATGTACATAAAAATGTTCACTTTTCTATAATGTGCAGGTATATTGGCAACTCACCATAAGGGTGATGCACTGTGACAAAGTTATAGAAGAATGCACATCCATTTGGTTTCCCCATGTTTCTGCCTTACGTGCAATTACAGAAAAACATCTTGAAAGGTTTGAAGGGCCAGGGTAAAGATAGCAGTGGGGGTGGCTCATAATCTCAGGCTCCTTCCTCTAAAGCTTGCAGACTGATTCCCTGCGCTTCTCTTTCTCTAGCCAATCAAGAAACTAATTAGAGACCATATAACATGATCTTAATCAAAATGCAAAAATGGTGGCCTGGCTCCCAAAGTACCTATTATAATATGGTCATAAAACTCCATTCATTTATATAAATTACAGAGTCTTCCAAAATTCATTTGGTCAGTTGGTCACTGACCCATCTGCCGATGACCAAATATGTAACAGACACAGTAGTAGGTACTGAGGATGAAGAAAAAGGTAGAGTTCCCGGGCTACCTGATTCTCAGTCTCTTGGAGAGAGGCAGATAGGTATATGATTTCAGCTGATGATTTGTTAGCTAAGGAAGCTCACAAAGTGACATGCAAAGGAGAGGGAGAAAACAGAGGCCAGGCTACTGCTTATAGTATCTCATTTAATTCTTATAACAGCTTTGTGGAGTAGGTGATACAAATATTATATCTCTATTTTGCAGACAAGGACGTGGGACTTAGACAAGATACTAGAATGGTATACAATTACAGTTACAGCTGGAAGTTGGAAGCTGAGCCCTGAAATCAGCTGCCTTTCTACTACTGCAACAGGCTGCCTTTTCCGGTACATTCTGTTCCTTCTGGTTCTTATTCCTACTGAATAGTTCCTTCCTTTGGAGGTTAGAGAAAAAATATTTCCTTTTCCTCTTCTGGCCATTGTACTTTCCTTCTGCTCATTACACCTAACCTCAGTTCACTTCAATGGGACTGTGTGTTCAGCAGAGCTTTAGAATTGAATGCAATTTTTTTAACATACTGCCTTGGCAGTATTCCATGGTCACTGAATAATACTGTGAAGTCAGAAGGACGGAGCTTTTATATTCTTATATTCTTCAACCTAGATGAAATACTTATTTTGAATACTAATTTGACTTTCCAGCTCAAGCCTAAAGCATATTTGTTGCTGCTTGAATGTACTTTGGTTTTGCTTCACTGCATTCGGTTAGCAGAGAGCAGAGACATCTGCAAGGACATAGGTAATTGCAAGAATATTACAGAGGAGACGTACAGAACTGATCATGTCTGATGGAGGAACAATGAATCTGGGGCACTGTTTGCTTCCCCTGGAGAGCCCTGAGTCCCTCTGCCACCACCCCACCCCACCCCTGTCCACAGGGGGATTGCTGCTGCTTCCAAAACCTGGTGAGGGCCTTGGGAAATAAGTAATCTGCTTGTTCATCTGGGCTAGAATTCTCTTGGAAGCGTATCAATCCAGGCCAAGGCTAAATTTTTCCAGAGAAACTAGACTCCCCTTCCCCCTGCCAACATTGTCCAGTATTATAGCTTCCCATCCATCCATCCTTCCCTCCCTCCCTCCAGTAAATAGTTACCGAGCACCTGCTCTCTACCAGCTTTGTGCTGAGGATACCACAGTGAACAAAACAGATGTTCCTACCCTTAAATACCAATTCCTTATGATTCTGATTCTTTCCTGGGCAAGCTCCCCCACCACGTGGCTCTGATATTCTCTTTGGTGCTGATGGATCCCAAATCCGCAGCACGAGCCCTCTAACTCTTCAGAGCTCCAGAGCCTCACATCAGAATGGCCACTCTGCAGCTCCATATGGATTTCCCAAGAGGAACTTACCCTCAGTCAGTATACCCAGAACCAAATTCATTCTATTCCACTCAAAACTGCTTCCCTGATTTCCCTAAGAGTATGGTATATATAGAATAGCATAAGTATAGAGTAAGTATAAGGGGCTAGGGAAACACAGCAAGAGGTTTTATTTATCTACATGTTTATGCTTTTGACATGGTTTTCAAAGCTCTTCTGGTTTTACCTCCAGTCCCCACTCTTACATTTCTAATGTCATCTCTTGTCACCATCCTCTCAAGTCCTACAGTCTATTCCTTCAATCCACATATTCTTTTGCTTGATGGCCTTTGCTGGACCACTTAGCCACCATTGCTTTATTTTCTGCCACTCATCCTTCAGGTCCCATCAAAAGTGGCATCTGCTTTGGGGAGCTTTCCCTGAGTCCCAGACTGAGTGAGCTGTGCCAGCTCTAGGCCTTTTCAATTTTTAAAAACAGTATCTTTACTTCCTCAATCACAAAATTCTTCCTACTACATTTCGATTATTTGTTTAGCTTCCTGTCTTCCTTGGCACAGAATCCAATCTGTAGTAAAACCTCAATAACACTGTTGGAGATGGTCAGAATTGTTGCAGGAGTGAATATGATCATTCAATTGCTGAAGTAGGAGCTGAAATTAATGTATTTAAGGGACTTACATTTTCCATTAACAAGTATACAGTATATGTGTTTTAAAATTTCCTACTGATTTTTATCTAAGTTATACATACGTGTAGTTCAGAGTCAAATAGTTTAACAAGTCTTACTACAAAAACAAAAAACCAAACCAAACCAAACAAAAAATAGCAGTATATCCTGCCCTAATTCCTGGTTCCCTAAAGCAACATTTCAACACTTTCAGCTGATTATTTTGATTATTTATAACTCTGAATAACATGCTTTCCATTGCTTTTTTTTTTTTTACTTACTTTTATAAATCTTTATTGAAGATTTAGCTTCCTTTCACCCACCCCAGCCCCATGGTCACTTACTTTCTCACACTTTTCTTTACCTAGTATTAATAACAGCCTTCATTGTTCATTTGCTCAGTTTTCTACTTAATTTAACCCTAAACTATCCCCTAAGTATGTCAATGTCCTCTCAATGTGTTCAAACATGGTAGATAGTCTATCAATGTCATTTTCTTCGAAGAGTCTCTCCCAGAGCCTTCTGACTTTCTAAAATCTAGATTTTTTATTTTCAGCCTATTGCATAAATATCATCTTGAGCTTTCCCTTCACCCTCATCCTGAAGATTCCCTTCACTACTCTTCTGGAATAGATTTCCTGTTTTCCAGATCCCATTTATCCCTTTAGGATTACTATCTTATTTGGGGGAAACATACCCTTCAGGAGCTTTCTGATAAACGTACATGGAAGTAAAAGGTTTAAGACTTTGCATCTGAAAAAATGTCTTTATTCTATTTCCATAATTAATTGGTAAGTTAGAATTCTAAACTAGAAATCATATTTCCTTAGTTTTAAAAATATTCTCTTAATTTTTGAAGACAGTACTCCACTGTCTTCTAGAGTACAATGTTGCTGTTGAGAAGTCCAATGTCACCTTCATTCCCAATTCCTTATGTGACAGCTTTGGAAATTTTCAGGATCATCTGTTTCCAGTGTCATCAAATTTCCTAATGATATTGATCTTGGGGTGGGTCTATATTAATCTATTATTTTGGTGCTTACTACTTTAAATATGAAAACTTATCCTTCAGTTCTGAAAATTTTTCTTGATTTATTTCTTTGATTCCTTCCCTTAGTTTTCACTGTTATTTTTCTGGCACTTCTATTTTTCAGACATAAGACTTCCTGGAAGGGTCCTTTAATTTTCAATCTTTTTATTTTCTATTTTTCATCTATGCCTTTTTGTTCTAATTTCTGGGAAGCTTTTTCAACTTTATCTTCTAATCCCTTCTTGGACATTTCATTTCTGCTAAAATATAGATCTGGGAGTTGACTCAGGCTGTCTTCAGAACATGCACTTTTGAGAGCTATGCCATGAGAACAGAGGACGAAAAACACCATGATGTCTTTGAGTCAGACCTGATATTGATACATTGGATATTACACAAGAGCCAGGAAAGAGAAAAATCCACCATGCCTGAAAATATAAATGTAGGTTTTTGAATGAGAAAACAAAATTAAAACCAAAAGAGGAAATTCAAGGCCCCCAAAGCAGCCAAATCACAAAGACCTCACAGCTTCAAGCCTTGTGTGGAGTGTTTTATAGAAACTGATATCGATAATTAAGCAATAGGACACTTACAGAACGTTTGTTGGAAGTGAGACAACGTTGGAGCCTCTGGGGCAATGTTGTAGAAATGGGTTTTTAGAGCTCCGCTAACCAGTAGATTATATGCCAGGTCAGTTATATTGATGCCCACAATTGCAAATGAGTACCTGTAAGGTGTAAACCATAAAACCAACCATGTGTCACATATGGGAAATAAGCACTTAAAAAAATGCTAATCTGATTTTTAAATTACCATTAAATTATTAGAGTGGCAAGCTGTTGCTCTTCCCTCTCTCTACCCTATCGAAACCTTGACTTTTGTCATTTACTAGAAAATTTCAATGATATGTTATCAAGAGAATTGAAAGTTCATATGCTTTGACTTGGCAATTCCATTTCCAAACATATGATAGAAAAAAAATCCAAAGTGGACCAAGCTTTATAGACAAGGATATTCATCACTGCATTATTTATAATGGCAATAACTTGAAAACTATACAAATATTCTAAAAAAGATGACAAATGAAATAAATTGGGGTAATCTCATATAACATATTATAGCTGATTAAAATTATATTTTAAAAGAATAAGCAGGATATAAAACATTATGGATAGAACAAGCTGAGTTTTATTAAACATACACAGATGTGCATGGAAAAAAGGCCAGCCTAAATGATACAAAATATGAATATGAGTATGCTAGAGTAATAAGATTGAGTAATTTTTTTGATTACTTTCTCATATTTTCTAAATTCTCTATAATAAATCATTTACTACTTTAAAGATGAGAAAAAATTTAAATAAATATCTTAACACAGTGTATATTTTCTAGGTCCTTTTCTACATATCTACTAAAAATGGAAGAAAACTGAGTTCTTAAATTCTCTTTGCTAATATAACTCCAGCACAGAAAAAAAGTTTTCTGTTCACAAATATTTTTGCATGAAATGGGGCATTGTTAAAAAAAAAAATTCTAAAGTAAATTTTTATCCAGTAGCCCAACACTTGATAGAAATCCTTAAAAGAAAACTACCAAATACAGGCCGGGTGCGGTGGCTCACGCCTGTAATCCTAGCACTCTGGGAGGCCGAGGCGGGTGGATCGCTCGAGCTCAGGAGTTCGAGACCAGCCTGAGCAGGAGCAAGACCCCGTCTCTACTAAAAATAGAAACAAATTAGCTGGCCAACTAAAATATATAAAAAATTAGCCGGGCATGGTGGCGCACGCCTGTAGTCCCAGCTACTCGGGAGGCTGAGGCAGTAGGATCGCTTTAAGCCCAGGAGGTTGAGGTTGCTGTGAGCTAGGCTGACGTCACAGCACTCACTCTAGCCAGGGCAACAAAGTGACACTCTGTCTCAAAAAAAAAAAAAAAAAAAGAAAACGACCAAATACAATTCTAAATGATTTCTGGAAGTCATTTCCATACAATTATAACTTTCTACCCTGTCAGCTGGTCATGGGCAAAGTAATATCAACATAATCAAACAGATAAATCCAAAAACATATAAAAAATACTTTTAAAAATTCAACTGGATTATATATTTCCATCAGGACAAGTGGAATTTCATCCTGTTTTCCTTCACAGTGCTCTCAGGACATTTTTGCTCTGGTTCTGGGTCAGATTGACAATCTTTATATATGAGATGCCATACTCACCCAATTGCTTTATCCATCCTTTTCTTTTCCCATTCTGCTTTGCTGAATTTGCTGAGTAGATGAATGAATTAATAAGTAAATAAATAAGATTTAATCTCTAATTGGTACTTTTCTCTTTTAATGCTTATGTTAAAGCTGTTAACTATATGCAGAGACGTCTGTAACTCAGTTATCCAACACTAATCAACTTAAATGCTATCGACTTTAAAAGCCACAATACAATTTATACGGAGCTCAGAAATGGAATCATTTAAGGCCATGCTATTTACCCACTATTCACCTTTGTACAGCCGTCAAAGACAGCCCTAAAGGCCAAACATTAAGATACTCTTTTACACTTTCATTAATTATCAAACATCTCCTCCATGAAACCTTACCTGGCATCTCTGTCTCCTCTAACTAAATGTTACCTCACCAACTCGAGTCCCCACTGCATTCTGTTTGGTTTTATCTAATGGCATTTATCCTACTCAACCTTTTTTTGTGATGTCTGGTACACAGCAGATGCCAAATAAATGATGGAGTCAGTAAAAGAAAGAAAAGAAGAAAGGAAGCAAGGGGGGAGGGACAGAAGGAAAGAGGGAAAGACGGAAGGAAAGTAGAGAGGGAGAGGAGGAGGATGGAAGGGTGAGAGGAAGGAAGGGTTTATAGGTCTTAAAAATTATGTTCTGATAAGTACCGTGGTATTTCTTTGGGCCAAGTTGACTCAGCTAAGCCATAGCAGCTACACTTTAATCTCTTTTATAAGTTGAGCTTCTGAATAAGACTGAAGAAAATGTTCTATCATGGGAACATTCTAGAAATGCTGCCTCACATCCTATTACTTGGTGTACTCGGGCATCTGCCCCATTCTCCTCCATACTGCCAACTCTTGTAGGCAGGAACCATGTTCCACTCTTCTTTGTGTCTGACATAACTTTCATGCAGTGTTTTAACCCTGAAAACTGTAGTTAACATTTGAACTCAATAAAATTTAACACCAGAGTTAAAACACACACTTGGTTTCCACCCAAGTAGGAGAAAGGAGAATTCTCTAAAATACACAGCAAACACTACAAAACACACACTTAGTACATACAACATACAATCACAAAAACATCATGCAAAATTGATATTTAGCTATATGTACTTTCTGCTCTGTAAATGACTGGCTATAATTCAAAGTAATTGCTTTTAAATCATGTTAAAATATGCCACTTGTTTTAAAGTGTAACTTCTAGACAAAAACCAAACAGTCAGCCAAAGAGCCATCAGGAGATTTTTACCTTAAAAGACTCATAGCCAAACTAAAATGAGTGATGTGTGAAATTTAAGAAATTTTATATATAAGAATATATACACATCTATTTTCTCTTCAACAAGGCTTTGTCAATACATAGTGTCTCTATATTTGTTAAATTAAATCTCTATCTGCTTTGGAAATATAAGAAAAGGCCAAATGACCTCTACTCATTTGATTACTTCTAAGACATACTGGCCCCAACAGATTGGCTCTCTCTCTTTGGGAAGAAACAAACAAAAGCAAAAACCAACAGTCAAAATTTCTCCTCTTACACTTGAATCTACTTTTATCCCTCAAGTTACTGTAGGACTTGAGAGACGGATATTTGCAAGAGCAGTAAAGTATCATGCTTGCCAAGGGACACACATGAAAGAGCTTTCCTTAGCATATCTCCCGATTGAACACCTGAAATATTCAGGGCTTTTCAGGGCCGATGTTGATATCGTAATTGATCAATATATTCTTCTTTCAGACATTGGTGAAGAAGGACTAGAATTTTCAAAACGCTCTGATTTGTATTCAGTGACATTTACCATCAATTTGAAGTAATCAGTACACAAACTTTATTCAGTTTATTGTAGCTTGAGGGATAAAGCATGGTAATTTTATCTACATGACTACACACACATGCATACACACATGAATTCTAATCTATTCTTAAATGAGAATAGTCACATAAACCCTCAATCCCTCCTCTCTCTCATGTCTGACACAGGAGATACAACTATAAGGTCTTTCTTTGAGAATGACTCATAGACAAAATTAATTCCCCTCCAATGGTTAATCAAAAATATTTTAAACTTATTGTCACTTTCCAAGGACCATGGAGGCTTCATGTCTTCTGGCTGACGTTCCTTTAGGAAATGCCACCTGACGGCACACACAGACTTCCCAGCCAATTTTAATTAGAGGGAGGTCAGAGTCTCTATATTACAGAAATATGCAATTCAGAAGATGTAGTTAAAAAAATTAAAATAGCTTGATTTTAACCATGTAATATATCAAGAAAGAGATAAGTGATTTTAGTGTTTTTCTTAAAGTAAATATAAGAAAATGAGTTTTTAATCTTATAAAAGATTATACATATAAATTTGGGAAGGGTAATGTGACTTAATGAACCTTAAAAAAACCCAAGTCAACCTAGTATTGAATTTTGAGAATATTATGATAACATTTTGAATGTATTTAGCAAACATCAATACTAACAACTAACCTACCATCATACTGAGGATAAAAAAGTGACATGCAACTATGATTGCAAAATAGTGGAACTCATATAAGAAGAGCAACCAATACACACACATACTAACTATATTTATAATAATCAAATTATAAATATATTAATAGAAGAACAAATTTGCTCTGGGCAACAAAATTTCCAAATAAAATGCCCCTCTCTGGGAGTAGATGGAATCAGAGTATGCGTGGTGAGATGTTCTGCCTTTAGGTGAGTCTTCAAAATGTTTCACCAACCAGATTCAATCATGGTTGTAGAAAGGCTCTTGGACATTTTCTACCAGATTAGGCTAATCTGGTTTTCACTAAAACACAGCCCAAATACAATTACCTATAATAGATACAAAGTTGAGAAAGGTTTGCTCTTTGAAAATTTTTCATAAATGTATATTTCTTTTAAAAATTCTTACCCATACTTTTTCTAAAATAAATACAATAAAACACAAAAGCAAAGAAAAAAAATACCTTATTTCCTCTTTAGTGATATCCCTTTATGTAATCAGTTAAAGAAAAAAAAATGTAGAAAGGTAAACGAAAATGCAAATAATTTAGAATCTAGAATTTTACTCAAAAAAAAAAAAAAGCCTCAGCAATTCCAGATTTTCTCAGTTGGTTCCTGACTTCAAGCCTTCCATTCTCCCTCCTATTGCCCTGCCTTGCCCCCTTGTCTCTGCACTCTTTCTCCCAGACCCTGCTCTTCCTCTGTGCCCACCTCTTCTATCTTCCTAAACACTAGTGACATTTTCAGTCCCTTTAAATACATAGCTCACATGAATGGTGCCACTCTGCATCCTAAATCCTACTATAAGTACCTGAAGTTTTAACCCTCCTTTTTCACAAGGGCTTGTCCAAAAGAGC
This sequence comes from Lemur catta, assembly GCF_020740605.2. NCBI lineage: Eukaryota > Metazoa > Chordata > Mammalia > Primates > Lemuridae > Lemur > Lemur catta. The sequence goes on from NC_059134.1 coordinate 30,893,362, forward strand.
TTTAAGCCTCACTTTTGATGAGTTGACTTTTCAGAGAATTTCAACAGATCTATCAGAAGATGAAGTTAATTTTACCCAATCTGTAAAGCCTAATCTATCTTTTATTTTCAACAATTACCTGCATTTTGGATGAAGAGAGTCAGAGAGGACCTGCTGAGCTGCTGTAGCATCCCTTTCCGCAAAATACCTGCAGTCAGAGGGAAAGAAAATCATACCTACTGAATATATTCATTTTAATCCAATTTGAGGCCACTTTGGATTCAGAGATGGATACCAGCAGCAGATTATCACTTGTTCCAGCTCTTTCAGAGAACAAACTATTTTTCGTAATAGAATTTTCCAAATATAATAACATGGTAGGGTAGTTGTGAAAGCCACATAGATTCAGAAATGTATCTAGTAGATTTGAAAAGTAATTATGAGCTTTACCATTCCCCAGAGAGCCAAGCACTTTATCACTAAGAAGGGTTACAGGGGATGGGCAGGACAGCTCAGCATTTGAGGGCCCTTGGCAGGCAGGAGCCTGAATGACGGGACATGGTGGGGCCATGACAGCCAAAGGGCAGAGAGGGGGGAGACTCAAGAGATGAGAGACGATGTTTTCTAAATGCATTTTTCTTGGAGAATATTCACTGGGTATTTGAATTCTGGATGAATGAAAATATCTTATGGAACTTAGATATGTTAAAAAAAATTCTATTCTGGGGAAAAGGGGTAATGAAGTTTTCTAATAAGTACAAAAAGCTACATACCCTCAAAAATAATTCATAAAATGTGCTTCATAGAGACAATTATAAAACAATAGCATGTATTATTTAATTTGATGGGTACATATTTCCTGCATAAGTCTAAAGGGTAAAACAAGCTCTTGAATTTCCTCTCAGAAAATGTCAAAGTCAGCAATTTTAATGCACACGTCCACGATGGTTAACGAGACCGAGTCTCTTTTCATACTTTTGTTGGTCATCTGGGTTTCCTCTTTTATGTCTCCTCTGTTCATATTTCTTGGTTCAGTATATCTGAAAATGTCCTCAAATAAAGACAAATGACCTTATAGAGAATAACATACTGAACGTAGATCCTTTATCTTTATGTGACTGTCAGTCTTGCCTCGTTTCACTTTGTTTATGGGGGCTTATCTTACACAAGCTTTCAATTTGAATGTGAGAAATTTATTGATTCTTCTTTTTCAGTTGACGATTTTTCTGTTTGTATCTTTAAGAGACCCCTTCTTACTCTGATATCTTAAAGATTTTCTCCTAAAAGTTGGAAAGTTTTTGACTTTCAACTTGTGAAATGAGATGAGTAGAGATTTAATTTTTTTCTTCCTAAATGGGAGGCCAGTTGTCCCAGTTCCAGTTATTTAAAACAGCGGTATTTATCCACTTATTTTAACACCGTCTTTGTCGTTAAGATTTACTTTCTATTCACTCACATTACAAGATAATATAGCACTTAAGACATCCTATAAAAGAATGGGTAATTATTAAACTTCTTAAATTTAAAATAAATGCAAGATGGGGGTGGGGAATTGGGTGTCACCAAAAATGACTAAGGCTTAATTTCTTTTAAAAATACATCACTACCTTCACTAATAGGGTAGGGTCAAAGGACATACCTGGGACCGGATTCCTTTGGCTCAAAAAATAATGACTACAAATGGCTGAATTTAAGCATGAAAAAAATAATGAGCACAATTAGTTGAATCACAATAAATATATAAAATACAGGAGTTAAATAGTATTTAAAAATAGGTAAAGCAAAAAATATTTTTTGATCACTAACAAGGGAACCAGGGCACCAATTCCTTACTCTGTGAATTGACAACTAAATAGAAACATTGAGCATTTGTCTTGCCTGCATTTTAGAGAAACAAATAACTATAGCTGATAAAGGAAATTTAGTCTTTACAGAATTCCAGCCAACAATTACGGGAAGAATAACAGAGTTAGAAAAGTACTTTTTGAACAATTGGTTCAGTAAAGATCATGGAAGGAGGAAAGGCTGATGGGAGACTTTACAATGGAGCCATCAGGCTGTGGTCCTTCTGATCCATCTTAGCACAGAGCTGAGAGTGGTAGGACATGGTAGACCTCCCACCGTGATGTCACATTGAATCCCTTCATGCCTTTCCGAATACCTCCAGTTTTCCAGGAAATACTGGGAATGGGTACAAGTGCAAACAGACAAATCCAGACCATGGGACATTTTATAGGACAACTGACCTGGAATTGTCTACAAGTTAATGACACCAGGTAGCAGGGGAGGAAGAAGGGGACAGTGGGGTAGAGACTGCTCTAATTAAAAAAGACCTGAGGGACATATTATCTAAGTGCAATATGTAGATCTTATATGGAACTACATTAGAACAAAACAATTGTAAAAAGACATTTTTGAGAGAACTGGGAAATTTGAATATGGGCTGGATGTAGATGACACCAAGAAATCACTGTTAATTTTGTTAGGTGTGACAATGGCATTGTGATTAATGTAAATAATATTGATTTTTTTAGAACTATGTATTGAAATATGAGGGTGACATGAAAGTATAGGATTTTAATTAACATTCTTCTGCCAAAAGAATAATGTTGCCAGAATTTCAAAACCTTGACAATTACTGAATCTGGGTGATCAATATAAGGAGGTTCTTTACAATCTTCCCTCTGTTTTCGTATATGTTTGAAAGTTTTCATAATAAAAATTTTTAAAAAATATATTTGAGATTTGCTTTAAGAATCCATGAAGTTGCTGAAATAGAAGGAAAGTAGTAGAAGCTTTTAAAATTTTATGAACCTGAGTTACCTCTCAGGGGACTTGAATGCTTCCTTGGGGTCCTCTGGGAAGTGGCTTTTGAAACTAATGAATAACTCAACTTCGTCATTTCAATATGAGGAATATCATGTTAACACTCAACTATGCTTCATTTTACTTACTGTAAATTGTACAGTCCCAGAAGTCCCATTCCTCGAAAGTCTGTTTTAGGATCATCACCTTGGAAACCAATTTCACACCACTGCTTAGAAATCCGAGATTCCAGTGGAGTATCCGGCTTCAAGAATTTCCATAACTGGAGACAAAAAAGAGAATTACCTTGTTGATATACGCATACAAATATCATTTCCTGTTGGTTCAGATTTTGTAAACTACATTATTAGAAGGAGCTTTGCAAAGCTGAATATATGCAAATACATTACAATTAAAGATGTGATCATCTTTCAGTTATCTCTGACAGCAGTTCTCAAAGTAGGTTCTGAAGACTGCTTCGGGGTACCCAAGACCTTTTCAGATGGTCTGAGAGGGAAATAAAAAGCCAAAAACCTATTTCATAATAAAGTAAGAGATCATTTGCCTTTTCATTCTCATCTTCTCATGAGTGCACAGTGGAATTTTCCAGAGGCTGCGAGATACGCCGTGGTATCACTGCTCTGAAAGCAATGGAAGGTATACTTAATATTTTAGTGTTTTAAATCTTTCTGTTTTAATTTTTAATTGGAAATTAGATAGATAGATGGATAGAAAGATAATCTCCCACAAAAAAGCTCTTTGGTGCTTTCAGAAATATTGAGTACAGAGGGAAGGGGAGAACAAGAAAAATTTTGAGGCCACCCATTATTCAAATCCTCAAAAAATGCTTTTCTAATGTTTTATCAAAACTTCTAGCATCATTGTTAACAAAAAGAAAAATGGACTGACTTGAGTTCCATTTCTTAGCTCTTGTCTGTGACAGGGGTGAGAGTAAACATCACCATGTAGGTGGAGAAAGAAATGTCAATAATGTTCAGGAATAAAGCTCAAAATATATTATCATCTTTAAGAGTTACCTAAAAGAGTTTCAGTTAAAATCAATTATATATTAATGGACAAATATAAATTCTAAACTTTATGCTCTTGACTGCTTAATAAACTAGCTCTATTCTAAGTTTTCTGTAGGAAGATTCAGCACAGAGAGAGATATTGAGACCCACGGTTGTATAAATATGTAATGACCAAACTTAGTTCTGACAGAGATGGGAACGAGAGCAATTTTACTTTTAGACTATTAACATTGGACATTATATCTTCTTTATAGACAGGGTATAAATACAAATAAATGTAAAATTTCCTTACTATTGTTAATATTGTTATACTTATTAGTATTTCAGAAATAGTGCAATTTCTGAATTGCTTATTCTATATTACATGGATTTTAAAGCTGAAATATTCAAATATCTTGCTTTATATTCAATTGTCATATATCTGACATAATATAAAACATAATATTCAATGACGGAAAATACTAACAGATAAAAAGCTATAATTCATTTCACTAATGTTATTTTAGACAAGAATCTAAAATTACTTCTTATTCACAATATACAATTTTTTATGTTAGTGCCACTATAAGTAAATTCAATTTACCTGAAGGGAGAGAGAGAAAAGCTTCAGGGGCAAGAAAGTAAATCTATCGTGCTTCAAAGCAAAATATCAAATGTGGGCATACAAAAATCTCTTTTTATGTAATCCATACAAGACTGCCAGGGCTCTGCTTTCATCAAAACAGAAAACATCTGTGTTCATTAGAAGAGACGAGATTATGAGAGACCAAGTCATCATCATCAAGAAAAGGTCTCTTTTAAAAAATCCTTTAGGAACTGACTTGGTTATTACCACAAGGGAGGGAAAGAAGGGAAACAAAATGTAAAGCTCATCACCTTCATTTGAATAATAATTTGAAGTAATCTCAGGGCCCCCCACAATTAAGAATTATCAAGTGAGTAGATCAAAATGGCAAAAGCAGGCATTTCATTGTAGATCATGAACCTTACCATTAGGTGAATGCTTAGTTTGGGAGAGTAAAAAGTTCGAATAATAAAGTGCTTTGAAAGAAATTTCATTTTCATAATTTCATGGATCATAACAGACTAGACTAAATGGCTAAAAAGTGTTCTCAGTTAAGTTGTTAAGCCTATTTTGGAAGATGAAAGCCCATTATGCTAAAATGCTTTTATGAAGTACAATGATGTGCATATTTCCTGTAAGAAATAAAAAAAACCACCTTGAGCTATTTTGATTCTTTTCTGATGGGCTCTTCCTTGAAAAAATAAGGCAGGGTGCTCCAGAAGGGTGAGGTCGTTTCTTGCACTAGGAAGCCAACTTTAAGTCTGAGCTAAGGTGTGGGCCACTGATGGGGGCACTGAGGAATCCAGTCGCCTAAGACTGTGCTACTGGGAGAAGTTACTGCACAGCCACCTGCCAAGTGCAGGAGACCAGGGGTGAGGAAGAGTGATTCTTGTGGCGGTGGGCAAGCTTCAGATGTGGAGGCTGCACTCTGAGTCAGACTAGCATCTATCATGGTCTGTTCTCTCTGCTGAACTCTCTTCTCTTAGAACTGAGCCTTTACGCACATTCTTGCATGGATTCTATAACCGCCACCTCGTCTTAGGCTTGCTGCAGGACAGAAAGGGCAAAGCCATTCGTCCACGCTCAAGCCAGAGAGTTCAAGGAGAAGCAGCTTCTTACCAAGGAAACCAAAACACTATCTCTTCCCATCAGGAGAGGGCCTTTTAATTCTGAGTTATGTTTTCTATTAAGTACATGAATCCACTAAAAATTTTGCCTTCATTATTAATTTGGTCAAAATACTTTTAATAGAAATATCTGTTTGGAATAATTCATATGGACAGTACAGTATGAATATAGTAATATTATTCAATTTCATCCCAGCCTATGTTCAAATAATCATTAGATCCAGATTTGTTTTATACTTTAGGACTTTAAGTAGTAACACTGGTAATGCTTTCCTACACTTCCAGAGCAAAGCACTTAAACAATGTGGCAATACTGTAGACTAACTGAGCTTATAAACCGGGGGTCAGCAAATTTTGTAAAGGACCAGCTGATAAATATTTAGGCCTTGTGAGCCATATGGTCTCTGTTGTAACTGCTTAACTTTGCCTTTGTAGTAAAAAGCAGTCATTGACTGTACCTAAATGAATGTGTGTGGCTGTGTTACAATCAAATATTACTTACAGAACAGTGAGTGGCAGGCCAAATTTGGCTCACAGGCCTTAGCTTGCTGACTCTTGCTGTAAACAATTTTGTGAAATAGGTAACTTCATTTACAGGGTATTATTACCCATTTTAGAGATGAAGTCTAAGCTCAGGCAGTTAAACACAAACCATGGGTCAGCCCTGGAAATGCACATGTGAGCAAGACATGGTTTCCCTCTCAAGACATACTGCAGTTCAGTGGTTAAGAGTCCTTTCTGGTAGGGCATACTGGCTTACACCTGTAATCCTAGCACCATGGGAGGCTGAGGGAGGAGGATCACTTGAGGTCAGGAATTTCATACCTGCCTGAGCAAGAGCAAGACTCCATCTCTACTAAAAATAGAAAAATTAGCTGGGTGCGGTGGCACATGCCCATAGTCCTAGCTATTCAGGAGGCTGAGGCAGGAGGATCCCTTGAGCCCAGGAGTTGGAGGTTGCAGTGAGCTCTGATGATGCCACTGTACTCTAGCCTGGGCAACAGAGAAAGATGCTGTCTCAAAAAAAAAAAAAAGGGGGGGTAATACCAGTATATCATCACAAAGGTATGTATGGTGACAATTAAATGAAATAATGCTGTAAAACACTGTAATGATTGGCACATAATAAACACTGAATGAGTGTTTTATTGTTACTGATTTTATTATTATCATACTTGCAACTTGAATATCCCACTCCTAAGTTTGCTTGAGGAGGCTAAAGGAGATTTCAAAATTCAGTGAGTAAGGATTTAATAAATGAGCCAGCTTCTGCTGTGAGAATAATGCGTAGCAGAAGGAACAGCATGAGCAGATTTCTGGGCATGTGGATGGTGTGGCCTATTCTGGGTCACAGTGAATCGCAGAGTGTGACAGAAATGTGTTGTACGTAATAGGGATATAGGAGATACAGCTTCGAGAAATACATTGGAAAGGCTCCAGAATGCCACGCTGAAGTGCATAGGCTTTCTACTATAGAAGATAGGGAGCCTGAAGTTGGTTTTTTTTTTTTTTTTTTGAAGGTTTTAATCTAGGGAATAACATGACTAGACCTCTGGTTTAGAAAAATCACTCTAGAAGTATTTTAGAAGATGAAAGGGAAGAATCTAATGGTTAGTGGCAGAATTAAAGTGCTGTAACAGCCCAAGTTGGAGGTGTGGTTAGAATAGGGTGGTGGGCATGGAAAACATTGGAGAGATATTCTTGGGCCTTAGTGATTTTTGTAGATGCAGAATGTTTCCCAAGTAGATTGCAAGCCACTTGAGGGCAGAAAAGATGCCTTTTCTCAAAGTGCCTAACATAGTAGTGGACAGTCCTGGCTTTATCATTTACTAGATGTGTGAATCAGAGCCTGAGCTACAATATTTGTAGTTTTCTCACCCCTAAAATAAAGATCACAATCATTACCCCGCCTACCTCATATAGCTGTGACAATCAAAATGATAAAACATATGTAATCAAATCACAACCACAGATACAAGTCATATCATAAGAGTTCTTGACATGTAGCTAATGAACTACATTCATGCATTCCCCCATATCTGTTGAAAACCTACTATGTGCCGGCACACATACAACAGCCAGGCACCCGAATGTTATTGATTCTGATGGCACCTCAGCTATTGCTATTCTAATGAGTTGTTCAGGTTGTTGTGATCAGTCTATTAGTTATACCACTTCTTTTCTCTCTCTCTCTCTCTCTCTCTCTCTCTCTTTCTTTCTTTCTTTCTGTTTGTTTCTTTGTTTTTAGAGATGAGGTCTCACTCTGTTGCTCAGGCTGGAGTGGTATTATGATCATAACTTACTGCAGCCTCCAACTCCTGAGATCCAGTGATCTTCCTGGGCTCAAGTGATCCTCCTGCCTCAGCCTCCTGAGTAGCTGAGACTATAGGCATGTGCAATCAAATTTTTATAGTGATGAGATCTCTCTGTGTTTGTCCAGGCTGGTCTCAAACTCTTGGCTTCAAATGATCCTCCTGCTCTAGCCTCCCAAGTAGCTGGGCTTACAGGTGTGGGCCACTACACTGGGCATCTTTTTTTCTTTCATTCACTTCTTCTTTCCCATCATTAGGTCATTTTGTTGAACACACTATCTCCATCAGAAAATCATCAGGAAAAAAAGGCAATAAAAGGAGATGAAACTCAGCCAGTACGTAAGCTAAAATTAAGCAGGGGAGAAAGGGAAGAAGAAAAACTATTGCCAAGAATGAGGCTTCTTTAATTTTTAATGATTCACATCAGATCCAGCACTAATTAGCAGAGACAAATGAGTCATCCGCTTAAATACTCACATACACAAAAACATATACTCCTTAACACAAAAACACAACAGGATTCATTTTTAAAATTATGTCTTTTGTTGACATTTTTCACTAAAATAAAATTAAGGCAGCTAAACAAATTTTTTATTCCAATTTTATTACTGCCTTTTTGAATTCCAGGAAAGGGTAAGGAAGATGCTAATTCTAAAAAGCATCTATTTTCAGAATTGAATTTATAAAACATTTCAGATAAATATGTAGCTCTAAAGGTTGGTCTTAATTTTGTGTTTTTGGGTTTAGTTTCTTTAACTCATAATTTAGTGTTTTGAGGAAAAGTTATATTGATGTTTCATAATACACCATCAGATCCTATAAGATTTTTAAGATTTGGCTTTGACAGCCAGAAATATTTATAACTTCACATTAATTTTTCCAACAGCTCTAATATGCCATATATAATCCTTTACCTCCTCTTCTAATACACTCCAAGTTACATGAATAAATAATCAGCATGAAGATCTTGGGTAATTTCCCAAGAGGGCTATTGGTGAAGCAAAAACCAACTTTATCTTCTTTGATGTGTGTTAAAAGTCATAAATGAAAATCCCAAGTCACTCTTAGACAAATGCTATTTCTCCTATTGGCTTTCAACACATGTTAAACAATTTAAACTTGAGCCAAACGTGAGAGCCCACAGAGATCACCTCTGATGCTTTCTCAGATTCCAAAAGAAAACTGCCTTTAAACTTAACTTTTCACATGAATTTTCTGATGAAAAATTTACCTGCAACACCTCAATTGGCAAGAAAACTCAGCCTTACCAACCATGTGCAGTGCCTGTGTCTGATTCATCTTTGTCCTCCTCCCAGTGTCTAGATTAGTGCCTGGCACATGGCAGGTGCTTGGCGAATGTTAGCTGACTTAAGTGAAGGACTGAATTATGTTCAAGGACTAACCTTCAGAAGCATTTCTTCATGTTGGGGATTATCAGAATCATAGGGCTCTCTGCGCAGTTTTTCCACATCGGCAATAAGGTTTCTATACCCAACGATTTGCAGAAGGCAAGCCTGAAGAGAGATGCCCAGCCTAAGATGTTCGAAATGAGAAGAAACAGACATGAGGAGAAACAAAACATGTACTTCTGACATTTGTTCACTTGATGTATGCACGACAGAACTTTTCATATTAATATAATATTTAGAAAATTGCTCAAATATGATCTATTTAATAGAGGCCCAATTCTTCTGAAGCTACACATGGACAGGTATACAACCTGGCTAAAATTTATCTTGAAATTTTTCTCCAGCTAAGTTGCAACAGTGTGGCTTACAAAACAAGGTACTTCTTTATGCAGGTGACTTGAAAGCAAGATGTAGAAAATATAGGTGACAATGGGTTCTTAGGGATCATATAGGCCCCCGAGGTGGGCATATCAGAATCACTTTAGAAAGGTGTGTATGAGACGGGGAGAGAAATAGTCCTCAGGGGCTTCGAGGGAAGAACATTTCCAAAATAAAATGAAATGAAACAAAATAACAACAACCAAAATATCTCTAGTTGGGAGTACCCCTGACAGATGAGGCAGTGTCAAGAGAAATGTCACAACTTTACAAGATTTGCCACTCCATTACGACCACTCTAGTTGTCTAAACACTTTTTCTTATGCTGAAAGAAAATCTGCTTTTCTTATTACCAAGTGGTTCAAATTCTGTCCTCTAAGCAAATTTATTTCCACCTTCCCCCAGCCATGCCTATGTATTTTAAGATAGTGATTCTTTCTTTTAGTCTCATCTCTAGGGTTAAAAAAATTCCCTATTCCTTCAATTCTCTCTCATGGGACATGCTTTACAATCTTGCTCAGCCTGCTCTGAATGTACATTATTTGATTAACAGTCCCCTTAAAATATATCACTAGAACAGAAAACAGTCTGGCAATCATCACACACAGAGGATCATTACTTCCTGTGATCAGAAACTGTTTTCCTTTCCTACAACCTATAAGGTAAGATAGAATCTTTTTAAGAAGTTGCATAACATCACAAGTGTTTTAAACAGTGACTAATCACAAGATCTTTTTTTCATATCAACTATATATTATTAATAAATCTAAAGGTAGTACTTCATGTTTATTTATTCTGGCTAAATTATTTACAGACATGTATTTTTCTATGGTTCAAAAACGATTAAACATTGGCAATTTCATATGATGCTGTCCAATATATCCCTGTTCCTAGTTCACTTTCTGACTTTGAGCATTTTTGTTGTAGTGGTGGTGGTTACAATCACAACAGTGACGTCGTCTTCTTTTTTGGGGGGTAAATGAGATGTACAGAAGTTAAATCTAAAGTTGAGGGCAACGGGTCTTAGGATTGTATATCTACTCCAAACATAGAGGGCAGTGTCAGACAACCTAGGATTACTAATCTTTAATAAAATTGTGTGTTCAATTAAATAGCCTTTATATTACTTATCATATCACCAAAACTACATCAGATATTTAAATTTGGAAAAGGGCACAGTGGCACTGGTCACCCAGGAAATCAATGTGGGACTGAGAAAAGAGTTAATTTCCAGGGAAAGGAGAGAATGGAAGAAATGAAAGAGGCAGGAACAAGGAAAGTCAATTAAATTTTTTTTCCATAGTAATTTTTAGTATCCCCATAAGCAGCACTTTAAAAATGTAATTAAAACAAAGTGAGGTTAACAGTAGTAATAGTTTAGTCAGTTATAAAATGTTTCCCCATCCCTAACCTCCTATTTCCATGTTTTGTCAGAAAAGTATTTAACTTTTTTTATATCAGATTTTGTCAATGTCAGTCTGGAAAAAAAGGCACTAGAATCCATATTGAGATGGAAAATAAAACAAAACAAAACAAAACAAAAAACACTATAGATTGAGTATCCCGTATCTAAAATTCTTGGGACCAGAAGTGTTTTGGACTTTGGAATACTTGCATATATGTAATGAGATATCTTGGCGATGGGACCCAAGTCTAAATATGAAATTCATTTAAGTTTCATATATGCCTTACACCCATAGCTTGAAGGTAATTTTATACAATGTTTTTAATAATGGATGCAACCCATCACACGAGGTCAGGTGTGGAATTTTCCACTTGAGGCATTTCAGATTTTGGATTTTGGATTTTTAAATTAGGGATGCCCAACCAGTACCTATAAGGGTTTTTCTTTTTTCCAAATGAAATCAAAAGAATGGATGACAGAGAAATGCTTTTGAATGCAACTTATATAACTTTCATAGAACAGACATAGAAAAGATTTGCTATTTAATCTAATCCAATCTCTAAATATGATTATAAAACTAATATATCCCTCATGCCCAGTTATATCTTAAATTTTTGGTGCAAGCTAATTTATAATGAATTGCCTTCTTATCACTTTCCCAGAGGAATAAAATATATGTCAGAAGGTTTCAAAAAGACATTTACTACCTAAGTGAATCAAGTTTTAACGGCTGAGTAAGGGAAAGGCAGCTAATTAGCTAAAGTGGCTGCAAAAGAATGAGATTGAGACCAGATGAAAATGGAGTTTTTGTAATGATCCCCTGGATAGCTAGTACTTAAAATCCCTCCAAGAGATAAGCCTATGCAAAGTGTGCTCTGAAATTCTCTTCAATTGCAGCCCCTGTCTTTGGTAATTAAAATCCTTTCTCAGCGGTAACATCTGAAGTTATCAGGTATGAACATCTAAAAGACAGTTTGATTGTTATCGACCTAAAACTGTCTCTAAATATATCTGCCTTTGGAATTTATTCTACCTAATATCCTCAGCCCGAAATTTTACTGAAAAATTACTGCACCCAGTGGAAAATATAAAGCTAATTTTAAATGTCACGTACATTGCCAAATGCATTTTAATACTTCCAAGATGAAAGGAATAAATTATAAAGTTCTACAGCCTTCATGTAAAAACCATCTCTCCCTCCCACACGTCTGTCTTCTTGACAAGCAGGTAGGAACTGTCTCCAAGATTATCAGCCTGTCATGAAGGAATATTCATGAAGGAACTGAAGGACTATTCTAGATGGAGCAGTATCAGCTCAGGCACATTTACAATTTGAACATTTACTGTTAATGTAAAACACAGGCATTGAACAGAGTGACTGGTGATGAATGGGCTTGCTTTATCTCATCTTTCACTAATGGGGCACCCATCACATTTCTGACATCCATTGCATCTCAGAAGCACAAGTATAAACCACAAAAGATGCATACAGTTGCTGTCATTTACAAACATGAAAAAGGCACCTTTTTTCTTTATTCTTCATCTGAAAGTCAAAACATTGCAGATGATTATTTTAGGGAAGGAGGGAAGGAGAGAGAGAGGGAGAGAGAGAAACACTGAATGTGTGGCCATATGACTTGTGTTCTATATTTCTGACATAAGAAACATATTCTTACTGTGGATTTATGTCGGGGTTAATTTTTTTCAGTTCCATGATGTCTTCTATAGTTTTTTCAATAGCATCAAAGTGAACACTCACTGAAGTCTGCAACAGCTGGAAAACATGTTTCAATCAGTTTCCTTTTCATTCACACCAGTGGCTTGAGATGTACTGTGATAGAGGCTTTAAGTATTTATTTAAGCTTCTATATAAAGATATAAGCTAAAAGCAAAAATTGATTTACTGTACTTGAATTTCAACAAATTTGATGTTTTTACAATTGGAGTAGTATGATTTCCTGATTGGGGTAGTGCAATTTTCCTGATTACCTTTATTAGGAAAATACATAAAATTTGAGGGGTTTTGTTTTGTTTTTACCATTTTCATCTGTTTCAAGATACTTAGATTGAAATGTTGTATCTTCTCCTCACCTGACAGTTTCCATTGTTAATGGACATTATGTTTTTGATTAAAGAGTGAGGCACATGGGGGAGATAGTTATAAGGATGCCAAAATTAAACAATAAGATAAAATTAAGAATCTTGACCGGGAGTGGTCAAGGTGCTCATGCACCTGTAATCCCAGCACTTTGGGAGGCTGAGGTGGGAGGCTTGTTGCAGGTCAGGAGTTTGAGACCAGCCTGGGTAAGACAGTGAGATCTCCCCTCCCACATCCCCACAAAAAAATAAAAAGATTAGCTCAGTGTGGTGGCATGTACCTATAGTCTTAGTTACTTGGGAGGCTGAGGCAGGAGTGAGCTATGATCGCTCCACTGCATTCCAGCCTGCCTGGGTGATAGAGTGAAACCACCTTGTCTCTAAAAAAAAAAAAAAAAAAAAAATCTTAAAAAAGAAAACAGGATTTCTCTGTGCTATGAAAGCTAGCATAGCATAGTGGCTTCTTTGATTTTATTGGAAACTCTTGAGTATAATGTTAAATGATTTGGATATGGAGGAAATACTGGAGAGTTAATACTGTTCCTATTTCAAGGAATATTTATGATTTTGGAAGATGGATAAAAAAGGATTAATTTGACAATAAAGTAATAAGAGCTTCACAAATCTGCCTAGAAATTCACATACAGTGGCTGTTGTCATGTAAAAAGTACAGTAGTTTGTAATGGGCAAATGATTCTTTCAGATGAAAGTTTTCATTTGTTTTCATAGCCAATGGTATATTTTCCTTCAAATTTTTACTTTTTATGAAAGAGTTAAGCCTCCAAATGAAAAGTTGCTGAAAAATAAATAATTTTACTTACCTTACTTTTGGAATCCTTTAGTGACGTTTCTGTTAAAGCAGTAACAAAAACAGTTATTCTTTACAAATGGTTTAAAGTCACCATACTGAAATATAACATTGCATCCTTAATCCCACCAACTGTTCTACTTACATCTTGGTTTCATGCTTACCGATTTTCATGGTTCTAGAAGCTCCAGGCTTGGTATTGTAACAGATCCGTTGCAGTTCACATCTTCCAGTGAGCTTCCGCATTACAAATTTCAGGCAGCGCCACAAAAATTTACAGTAAAAATACAGGCATACCTGGATCAACATTCTGTGAAAAACAAAAGACAGCACCCTTCCAATAGAACTCTGGAAGAGAAGAGAAAGCAGCCACCACCAGCAAGAAAAGAAGCCCAGAAGAAAATCAGCCATTAGACTTCTGGATTTGCAGCCATTGTGTTCCTAATCCCATGTTACTTATTCGCGGTAGTTAAGTTTACTATGACTTCAAAGCAACTCCAGAATGTCCTATTCTAGTAAATTTGATATTCCAACAAACTGAGGGTGAAGCATTGAAATCCTTTATTTTCCCACCATTGCCTAAAAACATTTTGGAAATAAATCAGTACCTTGAAACACACAGTCCTTTAACACTGCTAGTGTTTTAGGAGTGGCCTTTTCCTTAGACATGGGGGAAGAGTGCACTCTCCTCTGGTCTCCATAAACAGCCTGGCAGCTTGCCCTTGTTCACTTCCCACCCTTAGGCACTGTTGTCCTCCTTGAGGACTTGATTGTGTGCCCACCTGCCTCTTCTGCTGACCAATCCTAACACTCCTTGGACTGGCCTCCTCATCAGTTCACTGAACAAGCACTGCTGACCCTTGAATCTCTTAGAGGTAACAATTTTCTCTAATTTAAATTTCGCAAAAACTCTACCTCTTGAGAAGTTTGTTTTTGGCTATTGCTAAAGAAAGTTTTCCTTACTGCACACTCTACCTCACTCCAATAATACCTCAACAAACTATGAACTATGTTGTCACCAGTCATGTGCTTATTCACATATCTCTGGCCCATGTAAATCTGTCTTTTATGATGACTTTTAATTTTTAAAATGTGAGTGCCTACTGCTTCAGAGACCTCAGAGTCTCAAAATGACTCAAGCTTTAGAGGTAAAGAGGACCTTATCCAGGAACTTATATAATCAACCTATCTTCTCTTCATACTATGCATTCCTAGGAGGCAGAATTATTTATATATTACTTCCTATTAGTGTAATTTCTTTCTTTCTTTTTCTTTTTCTTTCTTTCTTTTTTTTTTTTAAGACAAGGTCTTGCTCTATTGCCCAGGCTAGAGTACAGTGGCATCATGATAGCTCACTGCAACCTCAAACTCCTGAGCTCAAGTGATCCTTCTGCCTCAGCTTCCGGAGTAGCTGGGACTATTCAGCACATGCCACAACTGGCTGATTTTTCTATTTTTTGTAGAGATGAGGTCTCAACTATGTTGCTCAGGCTGGTCTTGAACTCCTGTCCTCAACCGATCCTCCTGCCTCAGCCTCCCAAAGTGCTAGGATTACAGGTGTAAGCCACCATGCCTGGTCTATTAGTGCAATGTCTAAAAGATGAGTTTTTTTTTTTAATTCTCAAAAGTTCACTAATTCCTTCCAGCTCTAAAATAAGGTGATCTATTAGTGATCTATGATTATTCAGATAAATTGGAGTAGTTAATTAATAGCCTCAAAATGTGATCCAAGCCTGAAAATGCATGAATACCTTGGCTGTGCTCCTTTGCTCAAATTGCTCTGGTTCCATATCTTCAACAGCCTTGTGTTAAAAATGAAAATTCTAACAGTCTGATTTGTACAAAGGCATGGGGTCTATATCTTATAATAAATGCAAAGGAAATGGAAAGAAACAGTACAAACAACCAAGCTGCTACATTGAGATAACACAATGGAATACTTGGCAGGCAATAAAATATCCTAGATGTCCTAGGATATCTCATAACATGACAGTGTCCATGATATGTTTATCAAGTAAAAAAAAGTTAGAAAGGAGTATGTACGGAATTATCTGCTTTTCCTTTAAACAATGAAACAAAAAATTTAATAGTAATGTATAAAGCAGGGTACACAACAAAAATGTTAACAGTGGTGTCACTAGGTAATGAAATTATTAAAATTTTTATTTTATTTTTTGATTAAGTATATTTTTCTATAATAAATATATATTATTTTATTTAAGAAAAAAATGAAAATTATAACAAAAATTAAAATGTATAAAGTGATCACCAAAAGCCATTACAAATGTGTATATAAAATTTCTATGTGTAGTCAGTACAAAATCAACCAGATTGTGCTGAAAGACAAAAAATGGATTTACTATTATATATTGTAAAGCTTAACATTCAACTGTTCTAGTCAAATATGTTCTAAGATCTGTTAGGATTTAGGTTAACAGCTTCCAAAAAAAAATAATCCTAAAAATAAATTTAGTGGAACATTTTAATTAGACAAGTGAGAAGATTTATAAAACCTCGACTTGCTCTCTTGGAAGCTCTCTTGGAAGTTTTTTCATTTTCCAAATACTGAATAGCTATGCCAGAAAAAACGATTGAGTAATATCTTTGTTAACTGGTCCCCAGCCAAATGGTAATGATATTAGTTACTGGGAGGCGTTATTCCTATTATGAAGGCAAGGATAAAAGCTTTCCATGACATTTATGTCATGTGCAATTTTCAGTGAAGTGGGCCTCATGTGTGGGCTCACCCCTCAAATGAAGCCCCCTTTCGAGTCTGCATCAGAACTCTAGCACAAGTGAAACCACACGATAGTCCAGTTCCTGTAGTACTAAATCTTCCTAGAGAAGGGTCTTGATGATTGTTTATAGAGTATCTTTGTGTTCTCCCTACTTAAGTTACAAGGCACCAACGATGCTATAGCTTAAATTAACCCACAGAAAATTTTCCCCGTGACCTCTCTATCAGAACTATACAATAATGTGGCTTAAGACTTAGAAGTGTTGGCCGGGCGCGGTGGCTCACGCCTGTAATCCTAGCACTCTGGGAGGCCGAGGCGGGTGGATCGCTCGAGCTCAGGAGTTCGAGACCAGCCTGAGCAAGAGCGAGACCCCATCTCTACTAAAAAAATAGAAAGAAATTATCTGGCCAACTAAAATATACATATAGAAAAAATTAGCCGGGCATGGTGGCACATGCCTGTAGTCCCAGCTACCCGGGAGGCTGAGGCAGTAGGATTGCTTGAGCCCAGGAGTTTGAGGTTGCTGTGAGCTAGACTGACGCCACGGCACTCACTCTAGCCTGGGCAACACAGTGAGACTCTGTCTCAAAAAAAAAAAAAAAAGAAGAAGAAGTGTCATCCTAGGTGGCAGGAAGTGTCCACAAGTAGAGTGACCTACAGCCCAACTGTAATTTCTCCCACTGGTCTCCTTGCTTCTGAGAAAAATGCCTGTGTTACTGTTTTGCATCAAGACAAACTTACATAAAAGGAAAGCAAAGACATCATATTCTGCTTGCTTTTATCTTTTTTTTTTTTTTTAAACTCCCCTGAGGATGTTCACACTGTCAAAGACATGAAACCCAGTAGAATCCACAGTGGGGTTTGGGATGAAGCATCGCTTCTTAGGGCTCACCACTCTGTGAAGTGTATCACATCCCTCTCACATAATCATGTGAACAATGTCACAAATCAGGAAAGAGGAATGCCTATTTCCATTATGAAATGACATCAATATACTGCTTACCCTTTCATCATAGGCCAATAGAAACTGATAATGCTATTTATTACCCAAGATATATTTATAATTTTTTTAATCCAACATATATTTTCAATTTTTTCCTTATTATTCTAATGGGCCAGTATGCCCACAAATATTTCATTAAAAGTCCAGCTTGCTATGCTGGATATTATTTTTTTAAATCCAGATCATCAGATCAAACAATGTTTTGACAGATGTAATTTATTTTGTGTTTAGGTCATAAACCTGGTCCAGGCAAGGCATAGTCAGAGATGGAAACACCTGGATTACCCTTTACTTTGGAAGTCCCATTTTAATGACAGAAGCAACATCCAACTTGCTTCCTCATGAAAGAACCAGATCAGCAAAACTCCATCTGAGCAACTTGGGATGGCTGTTCACCATCAGATACTGCCAGGTGCTCACTTCTTAAATTATTTCGACCTATTTAAGTCCCTAAATCATAAAATTTATGGAAAAACTACTGAAGATCAAAAGCAGAACAATAAGAAGGATTAAAGATTTTGAGAGAATGTTAAATTGGTGTGCCATGTATACCCTGAAAGGGAAGAAATTAAGAAACAGATCTGTAAATGCTCTTGAGCTAATCAGTGCTTGGTTTAGGAAGGAAGGGAAGAGGGAAGGGAGGACGAAAAGGTATGTTTGTTTCTTATTTGAATTTAAGGACTTTTGGATTCCTTGTACCCTTTCCTCCTTTTCATTTCTTTCATCTTATGTTGTTATATTCCT
The DNA here is from genome assembly GCF_020740605.2 of Lemur catta. Lineage (NCBI taxonomy): Eukaryota > Metazoa > Chordata > Mammalia > Primates > Lemuridae > Lemur > Lemur catta. The sequence goes on from NC_059134.1 coordinate 30,911,763, forward strand.
GAATGCATGCCTCAAGAGGAGGCATTTCAAATGTACCTGTGAGACAGATTCCATTTGCTTTTTCTAATCCCATCCTTCCATCCCACATCCTCTCCACCATCTGAACCCTATGCTCAAGGGGTTTGTACCTCTGCTCCTTTCTCCTCCTAGCCTGAATCAGCAAATCAATAAGCTTAATTTTAACTGGGGCAATATTTGCTTTTCTTCTTCCTAACACTAGACTTAGTTTTCTTTGTTCTAATGGAAGATTCTCAACTCATTACTGAAGAGATGTTAGATTTTGTAGGAAAAACAATGAAATCTTTAAGACTAGAAGGAGAAAATACTGATCACCACCTCCTCTTTTTAATAACTACATGCATACGCAGCAGTTTTTGGGGTATGTTTCTGTTTTCTTAACGACAGCTTTTTGGTAGTGTTCCAAAAAAGAATTACTGTAGTTTCTAAGATGAATGCCTTGCTTAAGCACTGGGAGAATATGACTGAATAATAAGAGCTACTACATGTGTTCCATTTCCAGTATTTTCTGTTACAACTATTTATTAATACGCTGTGGAGTGATGTTTATGGCTGAGTTCACAGCAGTGTTCTTCCATAAAGCAATTACAATCACGTTTATTATTTAACATTCATTCTCTAGCTTGAACCAGAATAGCCACCCAATGTAAATTATTCAAAATGGATCATATGTCAGCTGCCAAATAAAAGCGAGCTCCTGTCTTGCGACGCTTTGTTAGAGGAATCCATTCAGCAGGGGTGAGGGCTCCATAACAAGGAGATGCACCTAGAACCCTGTAGCCCTTTCCTGCGGGGGTGGGGGGTGTGGGTACCTGTAGAGCCACACTACTCCATCATCTTAAATTTGTGACTCTGATGTCTTCTTTTAGAACAATAAAAGTGGCTTATTTTGAACAGTTTCAATGAACGTGCTAATGAAACTTAATTCTTCCTTGAAGAAATCCTGTAATAAATAAGAAGTATACTATTGGTGAGGAAAGATATGCACAAAAATAATCATAGTTCTTGGTTCAGACCACAGTTTCCCAAATGAAATACTTTTCGTCTAAATGGCCGTAAAGAAGAGCAAGTTCTTCAATGTTTCCAGCATTTCATTTCGTTGCTTCATTGAAGTTCCTAACCAGGCAACCAGTTGGGAACTAACTCATCAACAGGTCTTTAGTTTGTAAATGGGACTATCTCTATAATGAGCTTTCAATCATCTGTGGGTCTCTAGAAAAACAAGAGTATTTTCCCCCCCAGAGAGGGCAGAGCCCCTGTGCCCAGGCAGTGTGGGGCCCCATGGTCTTGTCCACCATTTTTTTGCTGAAGAGATCACACTGCCTTCTGAAAAGGAAAAATTAAGGGGATTGTGGGTATATATCTATCATAGGTCGATATTATTCCAAATTCTATTGCTATAGCAAAGGGCAGTCTTTACATTCCAGGGGAATTATGTCTGAGGGCTTAGAGAGCAATAGCTGATTGAGGGATAATTAAAATAAATAAATTAATGGTTTATTCTTTTTACTTTCAAAGAAAAGGAGGCACAGGTTTCTCTTAATTTATTAATGACATTATTTCAATAGAAAATTTGAAGCTTAAATAGGTACACATTTTACAAGATTTATTTTTAAAAATCAGATTTGGTTTTTGTTCTTTGGATAATTCTTTTGTCTTATTTATAAGAGGAAGTGGCAGACACATTATAATTTGACATTGAAAAAGTATTTAAATATAATCTCAAATATAAACTTTTACTGATAAATAAAAATGTTTTAAAGACATCAAAATTAAATAAATATGTAAATGAAGGAAAGTCATCAAAGCGTATCATTAATGCTCCATCATCCATTACATAGGCCTCAAAATCTTCTATAGGGGATAGGGAATGGGCCTGTTAGTATTATAGATTTACTACATACATTTAATTCAAAAAACTTTAAACAATCAGTAAGAGGATATTCCCAGTATTGTGAATAAATTAATTTATTAATTAATTAGTGTTAAAGTTAAAGACCTACACTAGTTGAAGAAAAGAGACTTGAAATGAATTGGGGCAGAAACAAAAAATGATAATTGAAAGGTAGTTCACTTACTTCTTCATGGAACTAAACAAATACAAAATGAGATCGGCTGTACAGTACAGAAGAAAAAAGAGTGGGGATTATAGAGGTAGAAAAAGCAAGCATCAGTCAAAAACTTAATTTCACTGCAAGCGACGTGACATCCCTGTCCATAAGGAACTTATAATCTAATAAGGAAAATGACAATAGAAACAAAAGGTTGAAAAACAGTGTGATAATTCCATAAAAGAAAAATGCCTGGGGTGTTAAGGAGGCAGAGGAAAGTACTTTCCTCTGAGACTGGACAGGAAAGCCAACTCTTGATTATCCCACAAGGGCAGCAAGGACAGCCTAGAAAATCAGCGTGCCTTATTCACTTCTCAACAAAAGTGAAAATTCCAATAGGTGAATGAATCAAATTCAAAGCAACACTTGTTGAGTGCCCACAGCTTTCATTTGTCTTGCTCATGCTCTGCAGGAGGAGCTTAACAAAAGTGAAGTGGCCAAAGAGTTGGCCCTGAAAAGCTGAGGGTAAGCCCAGGGGCAGGAGAGTTGGGATGCAGGTGACCGAGTTCCCAAAGGATCTCAGATGGCAGCTTGAGGGCAACAGGCAGGCTCTGGAGAGGTCACCTACAGAAAATAGCCTAGAAAAAGATTCAGGTTAACCTATTTTAACAAGAGTGTGGAAGCAGTTTGTGTTTGTTTTAATGCAGGAAACAAAATAATTTAAGATATATGTGTGTGTATAGATATACATGTGTGTTCTTTATATATGTACACATACATACGCATACAAACATACATACATACATACATACATACGTGCATATGTGTCCTAGAAAAGAGAAAACTATGGCTAGGTGAGAGAAGTATTTGGATGCACAAGCCATAACCTTCCCCTTTTCGGGACTTAACTTCTACATCTCATAGGCTCAGTCAATGCCTCAAGCAATGCTAATAAAATTCTGGAATAACAACAGGTTCCTATACCTTCTGCCCTTCAAAAGCAGTGGGAATTGGTTGGTGCTGAATGGAAAGTCTGACTAAGCAGTCTGGAAGTCACACTTGGAGTCTAGTCCCAATTAGCCACTATGAGCTTGTGTGACTTGGGACAAGCTACTTTGCTTCTTTGCATCTCTGCTTTCTTGTTTGTGAGGTGCAGGGATTGGACTAGATTTCTGGCTTTATGAGAAGCCTAGATATGTGTTGGAAGGGGAAAACATTTTTCATCTGACTCTCCCTTCTCTTTGAAGTCCACTTTAAACCAGGGTGAAAATGTTATGATGCTTCTGGGCTGTTTCATGCTGTGCTTGGATAGGTGACCAAGAACTGCCCTGAACTTGATCTTTGCAACTCATCTTCTACTCATCCTAAACAGGCTATGTATCCAACATTAGTGCTTGCAGCCCTGGTCATACTTTCTTTGCTTTGTCCACAGCATCTTCTCCACCTCCTGTTCTCTCTATCCTTACTTTAAAATACTAAAATCTTAGTCTTCCCATTCAAATATCTGTGTGCCTCTGGGTAAGTTACTTCACTTTGCTAAGCTTCCTTGTCCTTCTTGGTAAAACGGGAATATTAAGTCCTACTTTATTACAATTGCTATAAAGAGAAAATAAAAGTAGTATAAATACTAGCATTATTAGCAGTAAATGCTTACTAAATGAATCAGTGGAGTAAGATGTTAACCAAGTGTGAATGACTTAACCCAATTTACAGTTATTTTTGCTCATTGTAAGCCTTTATTTACCTAATCACAACAATAAAATACTTTTTCCCCTCGATTGCTTCAAAGCAAGGACATAGGGACAAGTCTGCTGTATTGCTCAGTTTCCCCCACAGAGGTTTGAGCTTGGCAGATATTTTCCTTTCCTCTTTTCTGCCTGAGGAAGGAAAATACTCAGTGAAGTCCATGGCCAAGAAACAGATTGTGAGGCTGGAACAGTTGGAAGAAATTATTTATATAGGATGACTGAAAAAATTCCCTTCATTCGAAATTTTCAAAATTAATAATGTTCTGATGGCTTAAAAAATATAACCTCAATAACTAAATCCTAGCAAGGGAAAAGATCTTCAGTATAAATCTTAGGTCTTCTGTATTATATACATCAATTGAATGAAAGTGAATAAAATATCATAAAAACTAAACTCTAAGATTTAGTTCTACTGGGGACTCAAAAAGAGCCCTTTCTTTTTCTGATCACATGTAGGCACATTTTCTTATGCATTTATCCCATGTTTTCTTTTCATGAAGATCAAAGCTAAAGTCCGATTGGATGACTATGGGGTACGTATCCACTATCTCATACCTATTCTCAATTTTAAATACACCCTTTAGCTGGGTGTACTAATCCAGTGGCATTTATTTTTTATATCTCATGTAATTTTTAATACACAGTGAATATTTTCTCCTTCCTTTATGCTCTGGATAGTTGTACTATATATATATCTCTGATGGTAGCAATTGCGTATCATGTATCTTAAATGTAGATCAAAATCCATTCTTTCTCACAACCTGGTTTCTTAAGATTTCTTCTAGGGCTGTGCATGGAGCATTTCATTCTAGAGCATCTTGGAAGTTGACAGATTAATTACTCTGTGGGTTTTTAAATAATGCTGAGTTCTTCTCAGAGAAAGTCAACTCCTCATTCTTCATAATATATTTACTGAACTCAAGAATTAACACCTGATTTTATTCAGGCTATGTTTACATAACCTTCTCTTTGATTTGAATGAAAAGATTGCCAAAATTGTCCAACATCTGTGGGAATAGACTACAGGGAATAAACAGCAATCTAAATCTGATATTGTTTATAATACAGGATTATCACTTCTTGCCATCTTATCCTTTCAGATTCCATAAATATTAACACATAATGAATGCACATACTTTATACCATAATTAAAATCATTAAAAACAAAAACTAAAGCTAAAAGCAATAATCAGCTAAGGAGAGACAATGATCAAGTTTCCATTTATTTATTTCAAAACCAATGGACAATGAAAATCCTCAAATTTCTTTCTTCATGTGTAATCTGTTATCATAGCTTCAGTTTCACATAAATAATTGATGCCAAATGATATTTATAAAGTATATGTGCCAAGTTAAAAGAGAAAAATTTGTTATCAGAACACATAACTAATAGGGCTGTGTTGGTTCTGTTATCCTTGGTGCTAGTCTGTGCAAAATTACATGGTAGATTTTCACTGTACCAGTTCTAAATCATCGTACACAAATTAATTTTAAAACATAATCTCTACTAAAGGCAGTGTTGTACCTATGCAATGCAACAACATAAGCTACTATTGCTCCTAAAATGGCTGGTTTTGAGGCTGCTCAGATTTTTCTAAAACAAATGAGACATTTGAAGAAGAAATTTAGTAGTACAGGGCTTGGCACAGACCTCACCACCACCATCACTCCCTTTGACAAAGGGAGCTCCTGACTTCTAAGCTGCTTCTAACTCTAAAGCTTTCTGTTAAAATAGCTCTACAGCTAAAAGACACCACATTTACATTCAGGAGGCATTCATAAAGACCAATTTTTCATGAATGTATAAACAGATCAGTTAATTACCATGACAACCAAGAACATATCAGGTCAAATACTCAGCTGGCAAATGTTCCTGTGATTTTTCAAATACTATTTGTGTGTGTGTGTGTGTGTGTGTGTGTGTGTGTGTGTGTGTAGCTGAGATAAACAGGCTGGGAAGTATTCTGTACAATAAAACAAATGCTGATGTTTGTAAATGGTTTAAGAGTAACCTCTGGAGAGGTTTTCACAATTCTAAGATCCAGCAAACACCAGTAGCCACACCACAGCACTGTGAGGCCCACAAACTGATCTAGGTGCTCTAGAAAAAATGATGGAACCAAAACCATTGGGGAAAAAAATCTTAAATTACAGCCACGGAAAGAATCAAATAATTTCCTAAAAGAAGCAAGTCCATTAATTATTTGCTTAGAGAAAACAAGCCAGAGCAAAAGATGAGAATGTATAATAGAGGTAGGTCACTGTCCTGAGGAAAAGAAACATAATCTTCTGGGAAGTGTGTTGTATTTTCTAACATTCATGACCAGTCTAATTTCATTTTGTCATATTTTAATATTATGTAAAATTTCTCTGGGAATTTCATTAATAGAAGAGTGAATGGCAATCAATATTCTTGAAAATAATTACAACTACAAGACCAGACAAATGGCTTTCAAAAGAAAACAAGATCACCCAAAAGACCAACATATGACATACTTTATACAGCATAATCTTCAGGAAACCAACAATTAATACAGACTTCAGAGACATCCCTGAGGCAGAAAGAGCAGAAGCTTAGAATATATACTTTGACCAAAAAAAAAATTTTTTAAATGCCTGTATGGATAAGGCAGCCAATCAAAATCTAAATTAAGGGATATTTAAAATTACTTATTTCAGGAAAGTGATTTTATACAAATTGTAGTAGTTGATTCATTGGCTGCTAATTCCTTAAACCTCACTTGCAGGCCAGCAGCATACCATTCTGTAGATACACGTGGCATCAGCGTTGTCCAAAGTACTCATGCTTTTGTCCCCATGCTCTCTTGTCACCTACAAGTACTTAGCATCAACATACAGATAGAGTTGGCAGAGGAACCTCGTGACCAAATTATTCTTAGTCAAAATGCAATGCTATTCGATGGAATCCTAAGAGACCTGGTCACAGGATCATAAATGGTGAACAGTAATATTACTCTAACCAGCAAGGAAGCTTCTCCACTTTGGAGGGCTCGTCAGGGAACCATAAACTCTTACCTCAGGAAGTGCTTCATTGTGCCTGAGTTGACTATCCAGATGCAGTACGAACTGTCCTCAAGTAATTGCTGCCAAATTTGCCTTTGTCAAATAAGTGTAAACTGTGGGAAGAAATTAGATATATTTATTAATAAGGGGGTTGGAAACCCCAAATCAAAAATTTCCACTTACTGAGGTAAGCAGACAACACACTACGTACCCAGAACATTATCAACTGAACTGCCCACATTGCAACACAATGGTCTGAGTGTTGGGTGGGCACTAACTAAATTAAATTAAAATTTTTGGTGATTGTATGGATGGTGATTGTAGCTGTGGACTTTCATTTTATAATTATACAATTAGCCTTTCATTTTAAATCATTTGCCAAAGAAATCATTAGTTTCATGAGCAATCTCTTCAATGATAAGTTTTTTCCGCTCTATTTTGGGTATTGTTCCTATATCTTAAAGAAGAGTATTTATAAGAAAAATTAAAATGAAGAATGATAAAATTAACTATCCTGATTTCCAGATATCCAGTGGTCTTAACTCCGGCAGCCTCAACCTTCCAGAAGAAGTACAACTCAGAAATAACTAGAAGCAACTGACAATATTTTTAAGTTCAAAAATAGCTGTTAAAAATCCAGGTATTTTAAACAAATGAATGATGCCCCAAGCCCCCATTTTTTGGCCCTGTGAACAGAGCAGTAAGATTTTATACTTGCCTAGCACTTCTCAGTGTACAAATTATTTTCCCAAAGCCTACAACATCAGGTTATTGGTCTTCTTCCCTCTGATAAGGAGGACACTACGGGAAGCCTACCAAGCAGCAAGCTGGGAGGAGATGGGGTGAAACAGACTAGAGCAGAGAGAGAGTGGCTGGAAGCAACAGCAGAGAAAAGTCATCTCATGAGAGAAGAAACAAATGGAACATTAGCTGCAATAGCAATGCCAGGGACTGAGCATACGGAAAGTGGCTGAAGTGGAGACACAACTGCCAACTAGAACAGCGTGGAGTGTGGGAACTCACATTTAGCCCCAACAGTCATTGATACATATTTGTTTCTGTAAATATTCCATGAATGCTCGAAAAAAATGTCTACATACCAACTTAAGATTGTAGTTGCTTCTGGGAAGAGAGGGAGAGGGAGGAGTTTAGGATTGAGGAGGAAAAAAATGACCTTCCACTTTGGAAGTGTTTTATTTCTTAAACTCTATCTGAAGAATAAAGAGAAAAACAATGTTTGGTCATTTAAGGTGGTCAGAACATATATTATTCTTTGCACTTTTGTGGCTTGTAAAAATTTTAATTTAATTAGTTTAGTGCCCACCCAACACTCAGATCATGGTTTCTAACATATTCACAATAAACGGAACCAGGGCTCCTTGGAGAAATGGTTGATTCTAGGGCTGGGGCAGAGCAAGGTGAACCTGAAGCATCTTGTGGTGCCAGAAAGTCAGGGAGTGCTCAAGACAAATCAAATAAAGGTATGTCAAATAAACAATGCAGCTGACTGAAAGAGCTCCCAGTGGCCAAATAATTTCTGTAGATACTCTGCCCTCAGGGAGGTGGAACAAGACCCCTTACACCTCAAATGTATGCTAGACATGTAACTTACTACGCACAGTATGGAAAGGGGGAGAAAAAGAATAACCACAGTAGAGAAACCTGACAAACACTACCTCAGCCAGGTGATCAATCCTAACATCACCAGTGATAAGTCATGTTTATAGTGTGTAACCTTGATATGATGTGATACCTCTGTGGTCCTCCACAAACCCATAACCCCAGTCTAATTATGAGAAAAACATCAGATAAACTCCAGTAGAAGGACTTTCCATAAAACACCAAACCAGTACAACTCTCAAGATCTTAAAAAACAAGGAGCATCTGAGAAAATGTCACAGTCAAGAGGTGTGTGCCTAAGGAGATATGACGACTAAACGTAATGCGGTGTCCTGTGTGGGATCCTGGAATAGAAAAAGCACATTAGGTAAAATCTAAGGAAACCTGAATAAAGCATGGACTTTAGTTAATAATCAGGTATCAATACTGGCCCATTCATTGTGACAAATGTACTATATTAACGTAAGATGTTAACAAAAGGAGAAACTGGTATAACAGACCTCTCCCATGCTATCTTTGTAATTTCTCTGTAAATTTAAAACTGTTGTAAAATTAAAAGCTTATTAGAATATGTCAATGCCCATGATGCTTTAAACACAGAGTTGGTACTAGGGATTCAGGGTAAAGAAGAGGGGCACAGCTCTGTCCTGTAGACCCAACAGTCTTGAGGGAGGAGAAGAGGGAAGATGATACAGAGACACAAATAGGGTAAAACCCAGTAATACAAGTGGAAATGGGTGCTGTGACCATGAGTAGGAGAGATGCCTATCCTAAAGGTCGGGGCTTCTCCAGATAGAACGTGCAAAGCCCTAGAAGCAAAAGAATGCACAACGTGTAAGGGGAAAATGCTCAATACGACTTAGTGTTGGTGCTCAGTGAGAGGGACAGGTAAGACCAGGGATGGCAAGACATGGAAAAGCAAGTCAGCATCAGATCATGGAAGGCTTTGAAGCAATGTTGAAGAAGTTCAAACCTTATCCCATGAGCAATAAGGAACTATTGAAAGTTTTCAAGCTGAAACATGACATGATCATATCTTCAGTTTTAAAAATATACTGTGCAGTATGAAGAATAAATTTTACTGTGGTGAAATTATGGATATAAGACACAATTTACAGGGTTGTTACAATAACCCAAGCAAAGATAATAATGGCGGGATGAGGCAAGGGACAGACACAGAAGTGTGAAGGATTTGAGAGATATTTAGAAGGTAGAATTGATGAGATCTTTGTTCATTGATTGATTGGTGGGTTGGTGAAGGAAAAGGAAGAGACAAACATTATGCCCATGTTTATGGCTGGCAACTGGATAGACAGTGGAATTATTCACTAAGATATGGAATTTTGGAGAAGCAGATTTGGGGGTCTGGGTATGTAAGAGGTTTTGGGACATTATGAGTTTTCAGGACCAAGTGGTAGAGTGAAGATGGATGTAAAGATCAGGCGAACAATCCAGGTCAGAGACAAAGATTTGGGCTTCCTCAGCATATAGATGGTAATTAAAACCATAGCTCAGAAGGAATTACTAAATAATTAGCATATACAACACTTATTGTTCATAACAATAGCTTTTTGTCATGAGGATAAGATCAAATTAGAATTCTCATACTACTAAAGTAGTAAAGGATGGATTACATTTTAGAAACATTTCATCAGAATTTTTAAAAAAATCTTTTACCCTTAAATGGCTTAACTTCAGCTAGCTAAAAAATTGGTTTACCTACTGAACTGTACACTTAAAAATGGTAAAGATGGTAAATTATTTATGTCTATTTTACCTTAATTAAAAATGGTTTATCTAAAAAAGTTTCATTTCCTAATGATATGGGATAAGTAAAAGAATATAGCACTTTAGCTTTCTACTCTTCACATAATGGTTCCTGAATTTATCCATTGAAAAAACCTCTTGAATGCTTATGTGCTCAGCATTGTGCTGAGTAATGCAGCACAGGTTAATACTGTGGGGGAGCCTTACTAGTTAAGGGAAAACTTGGCAAATATGACAGGGAGTGTGCACAGTAGTTAAGACTACAAGCTGCAGAGAGTTCATAGGGGATCTACCCCTAGTCAGGTGGTAGCCTTACACAAGTTGCTTACCCCATCTAGGGCTAAATGGGGAGAGTAATGATAACTACCTTGTAGGGTTGTTCTAAGGATTAAATGAACCAAAGCATTTAAGGTGCTTTGCACAGTTACAGGTATATGATATGCATTCAGTGAATGGTACTCATTATTGGTATTACTATTTATTTATATTATATCCTCCTCTAATGTAAAAGATCACTTTTCCAAGTGAAGAATCATTTAGGAGACTGCCAAAATAAATTCTGGCAAGTTCATGTGGCCTGAACTGAGACAATGACAGTGGTAAGAGAGAGAAATGAACAGAGGTGAAAAATATGTAGAAGGTAGAATCAATGGGATTTAATGACTGCATGGGAAAAGAGAAGGGAGGGAAAATAACCATTAGTTCTAATTATCTGTCCCCCAAACAGGAAACAAAGACAACAATTAGATCTAATTATCTGTCCCCCAAAGAGGAAATACCAAAAATGGCTTTGGGTGGCAGAAGAAAGCCTGTGCACATGCTATTTAACTCATTGCTCACTGAGTGTTCATTAAATAGCTTTGTTAAATGTTTTGTAGAAAAAAGTTACTTCTTACTTTATTTTTTTTTCAGTCTAGGTTATTAATGTCCTATTTACTATTAATTAGACAATCTGTGCTGTAACAAATCATAGTCAGTGTGCAATGCATGATCCTTTGAGCCCGTACTGATATGAAATGCCCTTTGAGTTGTTTTTCCACGAGCCTGCTGCGTTCATCTGCTCCTTTGTACTAGGCCTCTTCTGTAGCCGAGTCAGCATTCTGAAGTGGCAGGGCAGGGTTCGAGGACAAGGACAGTTTAAGTTCACTCCTCATCTGCTCTAACAAAAAGGTGGCCACAACAGACATCTCCAGTGTTTTTATTCACTGTTCACCAGCCTATTGACTTCAACCTGGTTAAACCTAAGTTACTTGCCTGGTTTATGTCCATTTCACTAATAAAAAAATATAGATATTAACTTTCTGTTTTGTTTAATTTAGATTTACTGATGTATTATTTACATATAAAAAATTCACCCTTTTTTTGGTCAGACATTGACTTCAGTACCACCCATTTCACAGGAATCCAGGTGAACATGAAAAGGGCTCACTGTGCTGTCCCTCCTGATCACACCCTCACTACAGGGGGTTTTCACCTGGGGTGGACATCAGAATTCCCTGCTGTATGTCAGATCTCTGATATTGTTCTGAAATGATCTGTTTCCTGTTTCTTTCCCCTCTGGCCTCTATGCTCCTCTAGGGCATCCATGGACTGGTACAATGCCTGGCACTCGGAGTGCTCAATATATATTTGTTGGAATGCACTTTGCACCCTTTCAGAAAAATGCACTTTTTAAAACAGCAGTATTCAATAACAGCACTAATAAACTGCAAATCTCTCAACTGAAAGAAAAGAAAATCTGTAGATCATTTTTTAAGCCAAGATAAAGAATATGATTATAATCCTGAGTTTCCTAACTCTTTCACCTCATCTATAGTAATTTCTCTCTGTGTGGATGGGGACATCGCCGTGAACTCACCCAAAGGGAAGGATCAAATGGTCACGCTTGCCAGATCAAACACCCCCAGAGATCAGTTGGTACTTCAGTGCTAAACTGTGGGGTTATCTGCCTCACGTCTTTTTTTTTTTTTTTCCTTCCCAGTTGGGAAGAAAGGGGTAGCAAGGAGTGTGGTCTGCTACTTCTGAAAACTCATCCTGTAGCCTGGCGTCAAGGAACTAGTCCTGCCTCCTTTGAGCAAGAAGCCCCCTGAGGCTCTTTGTAAAGTACCACGGGGTAACCCTACCTCTTAGAAGTCTGTCTATTTATTAAGCACCCCATGGAATGAATGAGAGACTCAACTGGAGGGGACAGAACTCCTTTCTTTAAAATCGTAACCCCTACATGAGATGAAAAAAGATATTTTTTATGTATCTCTTGTAACAACCCAAATACTTGTGGACTCATAATGTTTATACATAAATAAAAGACAATCCACAAAGTAAATACTGCTTCATTATATCATCTGCCTAATTTGGGATTATCCCAGTTTTTAAAAAAAATGTTGTACAGAATACATTTAAAAACAAAATTTAATTTAAAAAATTAAGTATTAGCTTAAGGTTTTGTGAAACTAACAATAATAACAACTAATATTTACAAAGTGCTTACAACGTGTCAGGCAATATTCTATAGGCTTTACTTATATTAACTCACTTAATCTTAACAGTCATCTTATGAAGCGAATAATTATTTCCATTTTGCAGCTGAGGAAATTCAGACACAGAGAGGGTAAGCAACCTTCCAAGGTCACACGGCTGACCGAGTAGCAGAGATGCGAACTGTTGCTGCTCGGGTCCTGAGGCCGTGCTAGTAATGACTCTCCTGTGCTGCCTCTGGAAACCACGGAGGTACAATTCTGGACTGACAGAAGAGTGAAGAGAATACATAGTGTATTCGGTTCAAACTAAACTGCAGACCCGGGAATAATCAAAGCAAGGACTGCACCTGTACCTCACAACTTAACAGTGTTCCTCTGGGATCTACCAACAGGACTCTTGAATAAAAACGGTTCCTCTGCCACTGAAAATTAAGCTCTTTCCTTTCCTGAAGCAAATGTACTATAGACCTGGAAGTTTCTAAACAAGAATATTTTGTGAGAAGAAATTATACAACAGAGCCAAAAAATATGAGTTTTAGATTATTCTTTCTTGAGGCTACATGTCCAAGGAGATATGAATTGCTGGTAGTATTAATGTAATTCTGAAATAACTATTTAATAATAATAAAAATATCCTTCCCTGCTAAAATATAAATCTAGTGCTACCTTGGGTTTAGAAAATCCAATGAATTCAAGCTCCTGGTTCACACTGCTACACATGTAGTGATTTTAGTCTCCCTAAATTACTCTGGGAGTCGTCGGTCAGTGTGACAGGGTCTTCAAATCAGCATTTTCCCTCATTTTTCTTTCCATCCACCTCCACACGCTTTAGTCTTCATAACACATCATACCTGTTCCTTTATAGGTGAAAATATCGGTTTACTTTTTTCTACTATTTATAAAATATATCTAGCAGCTGGTAAAATATTCCAAATCACCTAAGAGATATACACTAACTTGACTGAGTTTACTTGAATTCATTGGAAAGCAAAAAGTTCCAAATTCCTTTAGATTTCCCTAATTGCTTCTTATTGTCATTGTTGTTTTCTTTTCATGCTACAACACCAGGAAGACAGAAAAAAATCCATCAAAAATGTCACCCTCAAAATACAATTCACTGTAATTAATAACAACTACAAGATGAAAACACATTCTTCTCTTCCTCTGGATTAAAAAGAGAGTTCAGGCAAATTTAAAAAACTTATTTTTATTTTTACATTTTTTTTTTTAGCAGTAGTGAAAAACAGAACAAAAAGCATTCCATTTAACAATGAAGTTGTGCAGGGCAGGGAGTACACACAAGGTGACTCTGTAGCTGATAAATTCAAGATCAGCACTGTCTAAATATTTGCCACTGAATTATTTCTTCAGCTTGGGCTATTCTCGTTCTAGGTGAAAGAAAAAAGAAAACAATGACAATAATATTTCTAGTTTCCTCTCCTAAAAATCAGATTGATCCAAAGCTGATTGGGGCATCAGAAGAAAGCCTGTGGCTAGTTTGGTTCAATACTATTTGCCCTATATCTTTATTATAAATACGTCACTTTAAATCTTTTCTAAAAGTAATTAAGAAAGTTTCCCAACAACCATAAAAAAAACTACCAGTAAATTCTCTTTAACCTATGTGACAAATTCCAGTTTCCCTCATGAATTGTCTAACTGTATGTACTTGTGGCCCTTCTAGAGTCTGACTGAAATCATAATGGTGACATCCCTCAATCAGCCCATCAAGCAGAGATTTGGGAATCTAGCAGAAACAGATATAGGCTCTCTTTTTCCACCCCTTATTCGGTGATGGCTGTGTCTAGGTGAAGGTAAAATAGAGGAGAAAGGCAACCATTCTGCATTTATACTATTTTTACTTGACAAATCCTAATTATATTTATGGAGTATGATGTGAGTACAATGTGATGTATAAAGTAGAGTGATTAAGTCAAGCTAATTAACATATCCATCACCTCACTTACTTGACATTTTTTTGTGGTGAAACATTTGAAATTTACTCTTACTTAGAAAGGCAACTCTATTCTGAAAAAGGCCCAAACTAACAGATAACTGAAGCCAATGTAGTTTTAAGATATGATTAATTAAGCTCATGGTTCCCATTAATTCTTTATTATGCTCTGCACGTATGCATGTCTGTGGATGGTTTTCAAGACATTAGAGAACGTTCTCCAAAACCAGTTGACCTCCTGCCAGGAAGCACATCTCTAAGGGCACATGAAGCAAGGGCACAGATGGTTTGTGGATAAGGAGTAGATGGGAAGCCCCCTGCCACGTGAGGGGCTGGGCTCTGGCTGAGCCCAGAACACAAGGGAGTCAGTTTTCTTAAGTCAGATGGGCAAATTTTCAGATTCAGATTAGTTGAATAGATAGGTCTGAGTTAGCAAATTCAGATAAGGGCTAAGTTTGCATCTTGTTTCATATGTGGTCAAATGCTAAGCAGCACTGTATCTGTGCAAGGAAGACTTGGACAGATGAGGACTTCAAAGGATATAATGCAAGACTTTACTTCATGAAATTAAAAGAGAAGGAAGAGAAGGAATGGGCAAGGAAAGGAAAGGAAGAGAAGGGAAAGAAAGAAAAGAAAAAAGTTTCTAAGGCTATTTATGAGCATTTGAAGCATGTATAAAATGAAATTTTTGACTTTATACAGGTATGAACGTGAGAAGAAAAAGAAGCAATATGAAAAATTATCAGCACAGAGGAATGAAAAATCTTTCAAATTATGCATTTACATTTCCCACATAAAATCCAGCATATCATATTAGTGGTATAATGCTCGTGAATAATGATCTCCCTAAGGCCACATTCCAGAACTTTCCTTTCCTTCTTCTCTGGTGATTAGCTTGAAAAACACTCTACTGACACTCATTAAAATGACAACAAAGGTTCGCCCCCCTTTTCTTTCATGAATAAAATACTTATCCCAAGTTTATTTTTGTGATTTATAGCCAGGAAGATCCATGCCAGGCACAGAATTCAGGGTTGCCTGCAAATATATTTATGATCTGCTTCAAAGTCATGCTGATTTTCCAGCTTTCACTGTGGTTTCCTACATCTCATGCACTGTTTTCATTGAGGCAGCAAATGTGGTGAGACATAAGCAGGATTGACGAAATTTGTCTCTCATCAACAAAAGAAAAAGGACATTTCAAAATATAACTATTAATCTGTTTTGTCACAAAAATACTCAATTTGGATTCTTTTTATATTCTCAATTATAAATTTTAGTTTTAAAATTAAATTTCTAAATAAAACCGTAATAAATATATGATAAACTTATGTTTGCACAAAAATTAAATGGATACAGTTTTGCCAATATAACCTGATGCTTTTGGCAAAATTTTTGCTTACATATAAGCAGAACATAGTGAAGGCATTTAACTAGAAACATTTGACAGGAAAGTCAAAGCAAATTGGGGTGTTTCCAGGGACTTGGAGGCAAGCAGGGTACCCTGCTCTTAAGACAACTACTAACCCTAACCACACAGATGAGGTAAAGGCATTCACTTATGAGAAGCAGACCATTTAGATTGGGCTTCTGCAACAATTCATAAAGTAAAACAAACAAAAAAGTAGCTTTTAACACACTTTAGAGCTATGATTATACATGGTTTGATATGTTTGCTGAGTGAATATTATTTTTTTCTTTCCAATGATATTTCATCAGTGCCATCAACGGTAAAATGCACCATAATTTCATGTGCCCTTAAGGAAAAATAAAATGCTGCTAATTAAACTATGATGGATCCTGATTTGAGTGATATGGAAAAAAAGCACCTTAGAATCAATAGAAACATAGTAAGACTGAAGCTTACTTATTTCCAGATTCCAGGCTACAATGTTTCTGCAGGAGAATTCAATGGTTGGTGACAAAGAGTACTAATGGCCTGCAGCAAATTGCTCTATAGGATTATCATTCCTTGACTTGAACATTTTTATTCAGGTTAAGCCAGGTTAAGTAATTCCAGAATACATTATAGGTTGTTTATATAAGAGCAACTCATGTCCTTCTTAGCCTCCCAATCCCTTACTTCATAGTCTGTCCTGGTTCTCTTCCCGTCACTGTGGTCCCCAACCCCCAGGCTGAGAGTCCATGGTCTATGGCCTATTAGGACCCAGGCCACACAGCAGGAGGTGAGTGGCATGTGAGCCAGCAAAGCTTCATCTGTATTTACAGCCGCTCCCCATGGCTCACATCACTGCCTGAGCTCTGCCTCTTGTCAGATCAGTGGCAGCATTAGTTGCAGGAAAACAAGCTCAGGGCTCCCACTGATTCTGCATTATGGTGAGTTGTATAATTATTTCATTATATATTACAATGTAATAATAATGGAAACAAAATGCACAACAAATGTAATGCACTTTAATCATCCCAAAACCATCGCCCCCTCACCACCCCTCAACCTCCTGGCCTCCACCTGTGGAAAAATTGTCTTCCATGAAACCCGTCCCTGGTGCCAAAAGGGTTGGAGCCCGCTGCCCTATCACAATCCCTCCACTATGCATACACATTCACACACATTCACATTCGCACATACACACACACAGGGCTCAAGACAAATTCCTTTTAACACAAAGATAGCTCTGATCATAAACATTTCAGGAATAATTAGCACTCCTTACCTACACAAAGGGTGGGTAAGGGAGTACATGCTCGGTTGAAGGCAGAGCGGGGTCTAATCCAAGCCTCATTTTCCTTTCCTATCTTATTTAGCCTTTAATACATGTGAAGCTCTTCTTGAAAGGTTCTTTTTGGCTTCTGTGATCCCATGTTCTGTTTTTGCAGCCATCTCACAGTCATTATTGCTGATGTACCTAAACACTGTTTTATGTGTTTAATTCCTTTTAAGTGAGCTAATGGTGAACTAAAATAAAATCTTAAGCCCCCTAGTTGACTGAATGGACCTCCTCTTGGCCAAGGGGATTCCAGATATACCCTAAAGCTGAGTTTCTGGCCATGAGAAGGGAGGTCAGACATGCCTCATCATGCCCTCCTCCCTTCTTGGAGATATCCTTTGTAACTCATTAACAGGCCTCAGGCCATACAAAGCAAAGCTTAAACCACACCTGCAGGCCATCAATTTACTCTACAGATCACTTGAGTGGAGGATGGCTTGTCTATGATTAACAGACATCCTTATCTTAAGTTAAAACATTCCAATCCTTTAGACAAAGCTTCATTTCTTTAACCAATTACAAATCGAAGAATCTTTAAATCCACCTAAAGCCTGCAAATCCCCTCCCGACTTTGAGATGTCCTGCCACATATTGACTTAGGGTAGTTCTTGTCTCCATGAATGTATAAAACCAAACTCTAACACTGCTACTGTGGGCACATTTTCTCAGGGCCTCTTGAGGCCATGTGCTCCAGGCCAGTCACACATTCAGCTCAGAATAAACCTCTTCAAATTATTTTACAGAGTTTAGGTCTTTTTCCATCAATATCTTAAAACTTGTGTCATGCATTTCCACTTATATACAACACATAAAACACATGAAATCCTACCAACATAAGAGTAAACAAATCAAAAAGGCACAAACCCACAAGAATAAGGGCAGCAGAAGTACATATGAGATGTCAGCACAATTCTGGAAGCTGAAAGGGATGGACAAGGGGTAGCCAACTCAGCCTACTAGACTAAGCCTGCAGTGGTGGACGTGAGTCAGAGGCAATACAATTTAGAGCACAGAATCTTAGTCTCGTTCAGGAGTTAGAGGTGTCCAGTTTCTCCAAAAATGGGAGTGAAGGATGAAGCCGAAACAGGAGGTTTAGTTGAAAGTTTTCATAGAATTAGTTAGGGCTAAGGTCTCCACCATCCATATTAAAATAATGTACAGCCATAAGGTATAAATAGTACTCAAAGGCTGATTTTTATAGAAGTATAGCTATAGCCAGAAGTTAACCAGCCATCGTTCCCTAACTTCCTTGCTACTGTAAATGGTTACTGCTTAATGGCACTATCCTCCCTGATGGGCCTGAGATTTGTCCCTTCCCCCACTACTTATATAGATAACATTGCTGTTGTTGTAAATCCTAAGACTGGTCTTTGAGGTATTTTTCAGACTCTGCATTCCAGGGGGGTCTTACTGACACCAACCAGACCCGTGGATAGGCGTGGGAATGGATCCAACAACCCTGAAACCCCCTACCCAGGAAATCTCCCACCTAAAAAGATGATTTCTGTGTCCCAACCCTATCAGGTTCATCCCTCACTAATCAGCAGATCCAATTCCCTAGCCCTTTGTCAAACCACCTTTAAAAACTTTAGCCCCCAAATTCTCAGAGAGATGGATTGGAGAAATTACTCCCATCTCCTTGTCTTGAGAAATAAAGCTTTTCTCCACTGCAACCCCTGCTGTCTCAGTATATTGGCCCTCACTGGGTGGAGGGCAAGGGGCCCAGTTGGGCGGTAACAATAACCTCTCTTTAGTCTATCAAAGGAAGTGAGATTTACTCGTAAAAAGGTTTAACTAGAGAGGCTCTGAACTTGGCAATGCGAGAAAATGAGATTGGGTTGCCATGTTGAATACGAGGAGGTTACATAAAAGTCTACAGAGTAAATGTGAGATCCCTGCCAGCCTTCTTCTCCAGCTCAACTCCTAGAACAGAGGCAATCAGCATACTACTCCTCAGACAGGACAGTAGAGGATTTACCTCTTAGGAAACTAACCAACCAGAGACACATGTAGCTCTTCCCCAATGAAGCATTAGCCCCCAATGCTCCTGTGAAGCAGATGGCCAACAAGCCCCATCCAGGCATAGAGAGCATTTTAGTGCCTCACACTTAAATATGAACAGATAACCAAAGATTATCAGACAATCAAGGGAAGTTTCTAACATGAACTGCAGAGACCCGAAGCAAAGAAAGAGGGAAAAAAGGGGAATGTGGAAGAAACAGAGATAACGAAAAGAGAAGAAAACTACCAAAACATCATAATTAATTTTCACAGATATAAGAAAAATATTACACTCATGAAATAGGAAACAGGAATCAATAAAAAGGAACATTAAAAGATTAAGGAAATGTTCTTCGAAATTTTATAAAGATGTCAGAAATGAAAGACAGAGTTGAAGAAATCTCCCAGATTTGAAGGAATCTGCCAAGAAGAAATTGTCAAAAAGATGAAAAATCATGAGAAAAAGGTTTAACATCCAAATAGCAGAGATTCCATAGAGAAAGAAAAGTGAAAATGTCAGTGAAGAAATTATCAAAGAAATAACATAGGAAACTCCAAGAACTGAAGAGCACCAGTGAGTCTCCTGCTGAAAAGGACTTACAAGGTACCCAGCTCCTTGAATAACAAAAGATCTTCACCAAAGCACATCACAGTGAGATTTTACAAATAAAATTTTCCAGAGGGGGAACAATAACAAACAGGTCACATAGAAAGGACCAAGAATCAGAAGCATTCAATTTGTCAGTAGGAACACAGAAGCACACACACAAAAAATTCTTTCTTATCCAGATTTCTGCACTTAGCCAAAATATTAAATGTGATGGGGGAATAAAGACAATTTCAGACATACAAGTCTTCCATATATCTCCCAAGCATGCCCTTTTGGAAGCCCCTGAGGGAAGCATTCCACCAAAAGGAACGTGGAGAATGACAAAGACACTGGTCCCAGGAATCAGAAAATCCCATGCAGGAGAAAGGTAAAAATTTCTTAGAATGATGGTGAATGGAAGTCTCTTAACAACAATCTGAACTGTTCAGAGTTCAAGAGGACTTAAGAAAGGATATCTCCATGAAAAAACTGGAACTGACAGATTATTTGACATACATAAATGTATGGAGAAAGTATTCACAGTTCTGTTGCTTGGGGATAATTTGTGATATGCATAACAGAAAATAAGCAAATAAAAACACTTCAGTTACTAATTCTTGAGAAAACAGAAAGTTATACAAATAAAAAATATAATAAGCTATAAATAAAATTTACATTGTCAAAATAAATATTGTATATTTATTTAATCAAAAATAGTGATATGGGGAGAACTGAGAAAGGAGAAATTTTGTGTGTAAGAGTTAGGTATGAATGTTAAATCTTCATTTCTATAGAAGAAAATCAGTGGATCTGATACTTTTAATACGTTGAGAAATAGCAGTATAAACAGTTATTTAGAATTAAAGTGGAGCACATCAGAAGAAACAGTTAAAAGAATTAAAGTGGGTGTTCTTGAAAAACAGAAATCTGGAGTAGAGATATTAATAGATTAGAGCATGAGGACTGCTGTTTTCCCATTATAAGTCTTCTAGTACTATGATGTTTCAAACCACATGTTTTTACTTTAATAGAAACAAAACTTAAATTTTAAAAAGATGCCATTGGGCAGCCTAGGCAGAGGCTGGGTGCCTCTTGAGTTAAGGGTCCCGTGCAGTGTTGTGTGTCTGTAGTTCCAGGGGGTGGAGGCAGGAGGACTGCTTGAGCCCAGGAGTTTGAGGCTGCAGTGTGCTATGACGATCATGCCTATGAATAGCCACAGCACTCCAGCCTGGGCAATGCATGGAGACCACATCTCAAAAAACAAATAAAAATAAAAATAAATGAAGAAACTAAGGCTTAAGAAATTAAAGAGTTGCCTGAAACAAGTGAGTAGACTCAAAATAACCCAAGCTACTTCTAGAACAGTTTCTAACCAGGATACACATTTTATGTGTGTGTTGGATTTGACAGAGAGGAAGATGCATGGAAAATATTTATTATAATAGAAATGTGGAAGAGTTTAAATTAACAAATGTTGACATGGTTCAATGTGATGTATACTCATTAGCTAAAGAAATGTCCAAATCATTTGATACAGTAATTATGAATCCTCCATTTGGGACCAAAAATAATAGAGGTACATATATGGCTTTTCTGAAGACTTCATTGGAAATGGCAAGAATATTTTTTTTCACAAATCATCAGCTACAGAACATATTCAAAAGAAGGCTGCAGAATGAAAAATCAAGATAAATATTATTGCAGATCTGTGATATGACATGTCAGCATCATACAAATTTCATAAAAAGAAATCAGCGGACACTGAAGTAGACCTAATTCAATTTTCTTTTTAAAAATCTCCAAAGACAAAAGCAACTTAAAATCTAATTAAGATAAATAAAAAATTTGTTTACAAAAAAAGTGCCACAAATTATAGATATTTTCCCTAGGGGTATAACAGTAAAATATCGATAACACATTTTTTAAAAGTCATTATCATTTAGAGATACATACTGAAATATTTACAAATGAAATGATATGGTGTCTGAGATTTGCTTCAAAATAAAATGAGTGGATAGAGAGTAGCATCAGGGATCAAACAGCACTGGCTATGAGTTGATGATTTTTAACTACTGGGATTCATTATACTATCCTGTCTACTTTTGGATATATATAACATAACATTTTCCAAGTAAAAAGTTATCCCCCCAAAATGGTGCCATCCATAAAATAGAGAATCACTGCAAGTATCCTAGGCATTTTTTTTTTTTTACAGGCTACAATGATTAGCACCTGAGTTTGTTGATAACATAAGTTTGAGGTCAATCTGTTATTCTTTGATAGCTTTGGGAGACTATGAAACAACAATGAAAAGGAATTTGGTACTGAACTCACATCATTTCTGTGACTGACTTAATTCTCTTACAGTCTTTTTGAATCTTCCAGTCTAGAGCACCCAGTATGCTGTTAGGCATAGTCATTTTAAAAATAGTCATTGAGCTTTTTTCTTACTGGTACAAAATATATTAATAATATTGTGTATTGAGGACACCTTAGAATCAGTGAAATATGATAGATGAGCAGAAAAAAGTAGCAATTAAAACATGACACACTCTAACAATGCTTCCTAATTTCATAAATGTTTAAATGAAGGAAAAAATTTGCCTTTTAGAATTGATGAAACACAATATTTATTTTCCTGAAAAGTATCCTTTCTTATCCCAATTCTTCATCTCCATACTCAGTCCTTAGAACCAGTAGATCCATAGAATTATATCTGTCTCTACCTCAAGTTTGCCAGTAGTGTCCCCAGTAGTGTTCTGAGCTTATTTGATCTTGACTCTATGCATCTATGAATCCAACCAAAGAACAGTGTTAATTTCTTCTGTACTGTTAGCTAACACTTAAATGAACTAATACTATTTTTTAAAACCCAAACTGTTGGTAAACTAGGATTTCCACACCATGTCCTTGGCAACTAATTTTAGAACCTAAATTAACCTCACATCCATCCTTTTAAAATATTTTCTTAGTTTTAGTCCTTGCTCTGGGCTAAGAGATATCAAATTTAATCCTGATTGTCATCCAAATTCACTATTACTTTGAGTTTTGCATTATGATCTATGTATATCTGAGTTCTTGATAAAACTGTAGAAATGTTATGGTCGAGTAAAGAGCTCTAAAGTAGGCCAATAGAAACCACCTTCTGTGTTGGCTTTTATACCTATGATCATTCTTTGGATATAGCTGAACAACCCAGCTATGAGACCACATCCCAGACCTCATTTCTGTATCTCACCCACAAAGATTACTCAGGAGGCTAGTTGAATGATGTGTCCCCAAAGAATTATGTATATATAAAAATTTGATGAGTCTGGCTCTATTTTAAATACCCCAGGTTATCTAAAATTTAAAGAAATAATAGAGGAAATTTTGGTACAGCATAGAACTCTTTAGTGAAACAAAAACTATAACCCAATTCATCTGTTTCATAAGTCTTGATTTTCATATATTGGGTTCACCTATTGGACTACATACATATTATACCTGAGACAGAATATGAAAGTCAAAATTCTGTGTGAGCTATTTCAATCAAGGCTTTTGAAATGATGACTAATGATGTGCATAACATGCATTTTAATTAAGACACCTTTGATAAATGTTTACCATTTTAAGAGAATGTACAATTAAACTTCTTAACTAAAAGCAATTTTAAAGTTTTTGGCTAATTTAAATGGATTCTAAAGCCAAAGAAAATCTGAAATTAAAGTGTAAGCGTTCTACTGGAATATAGGATCTTCAGAAAATCTGACTTCCAAATTCTGAAGGGTAGAATATTCCTATTCTTCTTTTAAAGGACAAAGGAAGAAATGCACTTGTATAGTAAATTCAGTCCAGAGATTGATTTACATTTTAAATATTTATAATGTCAACTGGTGAAGTAAAAAAGATTTAGAGAACAGAATTTATGATGTCATTGGTGATACGTGTTAAACCAAAAAACAGCTGTGGGATAAATAAATTATTAGTTTCAGCATGAATGAAACCTTCAAAACATATAGCAGGTTTTCACCACTACTGCACAAGGAAAAATAGAAAGGAGAGTTATAGCAGTTGAAATAAGCTCTTATAACAAGCATTCTAATTACTCAACTCCTAATACCAATAATTAAAATGGAAACTAACATTTAAAAGCTATGTAAGAACCTTTGAATCTGCACTCATTAGCTTGCTTGAGACTGTTTTTTCTAAGGTGCTTAATGAGCTCTCCTTAGGCATTTGCCATAATCATCTTGCTTTGCACCAAGAAAGCAAAAAATTGATTTGTGAATTATTACAATGTCATCTAAAAACACCATATAGAGTACACAGACATTACACAAATTGTCTAATTTCATTGAGAATAAAGTTATTCATCCTTAGAACTATAACAACACTTAAAGTTTGTTTTATAGATACAGACATTGGGATTGGCACAATATTTTTTAATGTGCATATCTTCCATTTTATAGCACAGAAACTGATGTAAAATATGACCTGCTCATGGTCAGCATAAGTGAGCTGGAAGGTTAAAAGCTACCAGGATGCAAGAACATACTGTCTTCAGAATCTTTAAATTCAGAGTATTTACTGAGGATTTAAAATGTGAATTGAGCACACAATTTCAGTTAAAGCTGTCTCTGGGTGATAGTCTACATAAACTGTTATTAGAGATTACTGCAGTGAGCCTTTCTTTAATAAGCCATGTCTGCATGAAACCTTGCTAAAAATAAAACCCATGGTTTAAATGCCTTGAAATTTTAGCTACACCAATATGTCCTTGATCACTTTTTTCCATATACTATCAGAATTAGAAGGCAGAACACGTTTGGCAAATGCTGCAAAGAGGAACAGTACAAATACCTGAAATAGAACTGTTTTCTGCTCTATTTTGAGGGATAATGATTTGATAGACCCTAATGAACTACATCATACAGTTTAGCACAGGGTAATTTTTATGAGCTTAAGAACTTATTGTAAAAATCAAAGTGGATACTCAAACATATCAGGCTCTTCTGAAAGATGGTCCCGAAGATAACCAGATTTTGTTGACAGAAGTGCAATCAAGAATGGCACTCTATCATCAGTTGCTAGAGTTTTGCAAACTGGAATCTTCAAGAAACAAGTAACTGTTCTCTACATGGACTGCATTGGTTTGATCTTCAACTTCCCTGGACATTTCCTGTGCTGATCAATAGTGAAAGTACCTCCTGGGTCTTCAAACACACAAATGAATGTGGTGTGCTATTGTTTTTTAACTAATTGCACTGGGAACATTCATATGGTCATTTTCACACAGTGCTATTTCTGTAAAATGTGTATTCTTTCCATCATCAGAATCTACTTCCTTAAAGATAGCTGGGTCAAATATATAGTTCGATAGTTAAATAGAACAAGCAATATTTGATAGCACAACAAAGTGCTTTTAATCAGCAATAAGTTGGGGTATACTTTAAAATAACTAAAAGAATGGAATTGGAATGTTCCTAACACAAAGAAATGATAAATACCTGAGGTGATAAATACCCCAATTATGCTTTTGTATGCTTGTATCAAAACATCACACGTACCTTATAAAGATATAGAGCTACTATGTACCCATAATAATTTTTAAAAATTAAAAAAAATTTAAAAATACATCGCTGGACCAAATCAGAAAATGATCACAATTTAATGTCTTTTCCTATTTGAAGCAATAGATATGCTAAAGCCAAAATATCTGATTACCTTATTTCAGGAATTTGTGCCAGAGGCAACTGAATATTGATCAGCATCTCAAATATTATATTTAAATATCTACTTTTATATAAAAGTAATAAAACCTTTAAATAATACATTCCAGTATTGTGTGGTGATGACTTTTTACCTGAGGAGACCAGGATGGTAGTAGAATAGTGAATGAAGGAGCACTTAGGGTGTGAGTCAAGGAGCAGATCAATTGTTACTTTAAATGCATTGAGATGCATTCACCCAAGTATCATTCACTAGTACGTGCACTTGCCCCTTTTCAGCTCTCTCTTCCATTCCCATTGGCAACTATTTCAAATCTTTCTTTTAGAATTCCCTTCTCATTTCCCTCATTCTTAGCAGGCCACTCTGTCCTCTAACTGAGGCCATCAGGTGAAATCCTTCAACTTCCAGCTCCACTCTACTATCTATAAACACAGAAGTTTCTTTCCTCCTTTTCTCCGGGGATAAGATCTTTCTCTTATTGAGGGCCAGCCCAGTCAAAACTGCTAGGCCTCTTACTCCCTGACTCAAGCTGCTCACTTGAAGTCAGTGTCTCTCCCAGGCTCCTGCAGTAGACACTCTCCACCCCCACCGCATACACACACTACTGGCATAGCAAGTCCCATATCTTATGATGTAGATCCCTCCCCCTGTCCCACTTCCCCTTCTCATCTTTGTATCCTTGGCACCTTCCACTAAGCCCAGCAAGCAGAGGTACTCAAGAATCTAGTACCTCGCATTGAATCTAAACTACTCACTTTTAAGCATGAGTTATTTTCAATAGCTTAAACCAGAACTGAGCTTGTCCCAGATTGTCTGCAGAACAGCATATGATTTCTGCTCCACTTTATTTTTTCAACCCATAAGTGACCCAAAAAGGAGGAATGAAACATTTCCAGTAACTAAGGTTGCCAGGAAAAATACAGGCTGCCTAGTCAAAACTGAATTTGAGATAAACAACTATTATTTTTTAGTATCATGTCCCAAATATTAAATATTATATGGAACACATTTATACTAATAACAACAATTCACTATTTATCTGAAATTCCAATTTAACTGGGCAGCCTGTATTTTTATTTTCTAAATCTGGTAACCCTAACAGTGACTTAAAAAAAATTCTCAGAGGACTCAGGGAATGCTTCCTTAAGGTACCCGGAGGTTTAGATCCAAACTTCTCAGTTAGCCAGATTTTATGTTTGTTAATGCCACTGGGATTCTTTCTGAGCATCTCAGAAACATGCTTTAGGAAAACGCTGCTTATTACATAACATTTTCACTTATTTTGTAAGTTTCATAGAATTTCTTTATAATCTACCTATCAATAATTTTAGCACAAAGAATACTGTAATGTTCCCCAAAATCTCTTGGAAAGCTAATATTTACAGAGTTATTACTATGCCTGAGTTAAGTCCTGGCTGCATGTATGAATAATTAACAATTTTTGAAAATTTCATATTTTCAATTAAATCAGCAAAACACAAGAAGGGAAATAAAATCTTCCATTTTGGGATTTCTTTTCTTCATTAATCAAGCATAGCAATACAAGCACAGCAATATATACTGTCCTCACTAACAGGCTTGGAGAAGCAGCCTGTCAGGCGGGAGGTGGAGTCTGTGATGTAACTGCAGTAAGTCTTTGTTGAAAAAGCCTTCCCTAAATGTGAAACATCTGTAAATTGAAGCACTTCAGCTTCACTGTGTATGGGCTAGCGAGAGAAAAGAGTTGTCTCTTTCAGCGTCTTGTACTGGAGGCTGGAAATTTTGGTCAATGGAGGAATTCCTTATAGGCTCTTTAAAAGATTACATACCTGTCTTTTCTAACGAAAAGGGGGGAAACCATGCTCTTTCTGCAAGGAGTATCATTATAGAGTACTGGCTGCTGCGTGTGCTGGTTTACTGGTTAATGGTGATGGTGCAATGGAAGTTATAAACCAAAGGGAAAGATGTCCTAGAGCCCATTCCAATCCTGAAAGTTCCCTACATTAATGGGTTTTTCTTTCAGGGTTCTGGACAGTGTGTCTTCCAGAGAAGACGTTCATTTCTTATTCTCATCAAAGAGATTAAGGAGAAATACCTCCCAATATAGGGGGATACAAGAGTGTCCCTTTGCCAAAATTTCAGCTACACTGACCTCAGAGAAAACTTCTAGGGAGGGAATGACTAAGTCTGCTGTAACTACATGCTGTCATAAGATGATAATGAATTAAGACGTTTATCCCAATACAAGCACACTACCTGCTTTCCACCATATTGGCAGCACCAGTTAAGGACGGTTGTCAAGCTACAGGCACAACACGCATACACTGCAGAGATGCAGAACAATGCCTGGATGCCTGCCCAAAATTGGTCTTTCCAAATGACACACTCAATTTATGATACTAATCTAAAGCTCACTGGGGCTAGCAGCGTCTTTTGCCTAGCTGGCGGGGGAAAGGGATGAAATGTGGAAAGCTCAGGGCACTGGTTGGGGCTTCCACCTGCCAAAGCAGAGCAGTAAGGCGGACATACATATTCATTAAACTTGATCTGAAGCAAGCGAGCCTGCGAGGTCGTTCCTGAAATATTCATAAGGCGTGTCACCGGATTCGCCACTTACAGGGTGGGCAGAAACACCGTGAGTAGGAGCAGCCCGTACCCACACTTGGAAAAAAAAAAGGCACCACCAGCAGCACATCCCACCACCACACTCCACTGTTCTGCTTTTAACAGCTCTGTCGGCTGTCGCTCCCCACTGCCCTGTTCGATTCTACCTGTCCAGGAAAGCGATGCTCTAATAAGTGCGGAGTTTCCCGGCAGCTGGCGGAGGTGCAGCGCCAGCCCGCGGCGCGGGGACGACCCCCTGGTCCCGCGGCCCCGCGGCCCCTCTGCCTTGTACCGCCCCAGGGGCCGAAGCCCGCAGGACTGGGGGTCCCCGGGGACCCAGACCGGCCACTCGCCCCAGCCAGGTGCCCTTCGTGCCCGCCCCGCGTTTTGGCCTCCGGCCGGAGCCCCCCTGCGGAGCCCGCGGCGTTCAGTCGCTAGGCGACCTACGCCCGGGCCGGGACGCGAACAGCCTCCCGCGCCGACCTGCAGCCTCGAGGGTGTTAATCTGGGGGGACGGGATGCGAGAGAGGATTACGGTCCTAGGTGACCCCGAAGCGCGTGTTCACTTTCATTCATGTCCCTTCCCTGCCCCAGACCATTACCATTTCTGCTGCGCCCCAGACACGGCGCCGCCCGTGCGATGCCTCGCGTCCTCGCCGCCACCTCTCTCCTCCCCAAGGGCATCTGCCCCGCGCCCTTGGGCTCCGCTGGGGTCGCCACTCACCTGGACTCCGGCGTCGGCAGGCTCAGCAGCTCCGGGCTCGAGGCAACGCGGGCTCCATGCCCGCCTTCCCCAGGCGCTCCGGCTGCGTGCTCCGCGGCGGCGACGGACGCGCTCGGTCCCCGGCGCCGAGGCTGGACACGGGCGGCCGCGGCTGCCGCACAGGCTGCGGGCGCGGCGGGGCGGGGGCGGGGCGGAATCTGGGTCGCGAGGAGCGGAGCAAGCCGGGATGCACCCCGGGCGGCTGGCGGCGAGGACGCGACCGGGAGCAGCGGGGCGGGCGCGCAGAGGTTTCCCCGGGAGCACGACGCGGGCGGCGACTGAGCATGCCCAGTCCGGGAGCCGGGGGCGCGGGCGCGGGGCCGGGGGAGGGAGCGCGGCCCCCGCACGGTGGGTGGTGGAAGGGTTGAATCTGTGGACCCCCAGGCTGTGGACCGAGGGCAGGGAGTTGGCAGCAGTGGCCCAGTGTAATTGCCCCC
Organism: Lemur catta; assembly: GCF_020740605.2. Taxonomy (NCBI): domain Eukaryota; kingdom Metazoa; phylum Chordata; class Mammalia; order Primates; family Lemuridae; genus Lemur; species Lemur catta. The sequence goes on from NC_059134.1 coordinate 30,941,236, forward strand.
GGGTCGACCCCCTGGAGGCGCCTACGACAGGAAGATGGTGAACCTGGAATGACCTGTCAGTGGGATTCCCAAAGAGTCCCAGGCGAGGTGCGTTCCCCACCCTCTCCCTGGAGAATTGTCCAGAAGTCAAAGTTTGTTTTTAGTTCAGATCCAACCTCCGCCACCTCACTGAGCCCCGAGAGGCTCTCCCAGGCCAGATACCCACCGCTCACCTGCTTTCTTGCGCCTGCAGACCTCCCGCAGGGTGCCCAGGCTGCCCCCGCCTTTCTCAGCTCCGGGACCAGTCGGGTCAGGTTCTCAAAGAGCCAGCTCTGTAATTAGGTGTCATTGAGAGATCGTGTCAATCCTCCCATGTCCATATCTGCATTTCAACCAGGGCTTCAGAAACAATACCTTAACCCCAGGGTTAATTATAATGAGATGAGTTATAGATACTGCTGTCTGGGGCTATTTGGGGAACATTGCTTCACAGGACAATAGGACTGGCCCCAGAACCCACTTCCTACACATACACACAATCCTGTGCCTTTAGGATTGTATTTCATGTTTGATGAAGAACGTTTTCTCTCTAGCTAATCAAAAAAGCTTCTTACGTGAGAAGCGGCATGGAGTCGGGGAAAGAGGATGAGCTTCGAGGTTGACATGGATTTCAGTTGTATTTACCACCCCAAGCAGGTTACCTAGCCAACCTGGGCCCCATTTCCTCGCCTGTAAAATGGAAGGTGGGGACTCCGACCTCTGTGTGCTGTTGTGACGCAAAGAGCAGCCCGGGTCCCCAAAGCACCTGTCACTAGTAGGTGTTCACTGAATAAAAGTCTCTTTAGGTTCCACTTTTATTATTACGTTTTTATGAAAGGTTGTGTTAGTGATCCTTGAATGGTGAACATATGTCATATTCCCTCTTCACATCAAATGATCTTAAAGCCTTGATCTTTCAGGTTTTTTATCAGTGGTAAAAACATCAGCCACTATTTACTTTTCTTTCAACTTCCCAGTTTCTTCAGACCTCCTTGAATAAACTTTTAGGAAAAGCTTGACCAAGGCTACATGTGGGTCCTTTTTGGAGGGAATAGCTTCCGGGGAGAGATTCATTAGGAAGAGGCTTATCTATCTGAGAAAACAATTTTACTTCATAGTCTTTTAAAAGTAATTTAATTTACTTGCATCTCCCTGTGGTCCTTGTTTCACAGCTATTTCATGAAGTAATGTACACCTGTATGGAAGAAATTTACTTCCCACTTATATTGTCCAGTTTAGGGTATCAACATTCTAAAGATAAACTTTTCATTATCCCCCAAACATACTGTTTTCTTCATCACACTTTGCTTTATTCATGGTATTCCACCCTTTCTGGACTAGAATTATCTTTCCATTCTACTTTACAAAGTCCTACTCACTCTTCAAGCTCAAATGTTCAAATGCTACCTTCTCTCTGAAGCCTAACCCTCAAGGCAGAGTTGATGCTCTGCCATCCTAGCACCAGTGCATACTGCTATCACAGCACTCATTGCAGTCTGTAACCGTTGTTTAGCAATGTAAAACTATTCAGTGAGCAACTATTATGTTCAGGTACCATTCATTCTATGTACTGGGCAAACGACAATGAACAAGGCAGACAAGGTTCCTGTTCCTGCCCCTGGAACTTATTAGTCTAGTTTAAAAAGACAGGAAATAAACTTCTAAACTACCAGTAATCACCAAGGACAGAGGTCAAGTATTTTTTGTCTTTGTGTTATCCATCAAATTAAACTATAAAGTCTTGACTTATCCTTCCAGAAAACATCAATAAAAATATTAATATAATATTTTTGGCCTATAAAATTTGGCCCTAGGTTGACCAAACCATAAGGAGATGGATCCCTGCTAGTTTGTTGCTGAACCAATGATTTTTACTCCTTTCACTTGATTCCCTCAGCTAAAACTGTCCTCATCCCAAACCACACTCAAGGTAGGTACCTGCAATCCCATGTGATGAATGGAAAGGTAATGGGGGAGGGCCAGAAAGTTTAATCTCCACACCAAATTACATCCTGCTCTTACCTCAAGGAACAGCACTTCTCCCATGGCCAGACTCAGCCTGGATTCCCAGATCTCCTGCATCCCAAACATCTCTTCCAGGATCTTGCACCACTCTCGATCCCTCACCTTTTCACAACCTTTGGCCTCTATTTACGTCAGTGGTTATTCTGTCATATATCATCTGACTATTTGGATCTACGTACTGTCTGAAGGACTTAAGCTTTTCTCTCTGATCTTATTGTCTGAGTGTGAGGCAGATTGGCACCATTTAGAAACGACTTTTCCAAAGCATATTTGTACACATGTATTCTATAACAATTAGTGACAACCTTGCCACGGTTTAATGTGAGCAACTCCAGGGCAGGGTCTCATTCATTTCTATGTTACAGAGCTTAGCAGATGACCAATATGTAATAGATCCTCAATAAAAGTTTGTGGAATGAGTGAATGAATTTATGCAGGTTCTCAACTCTATTTGCCTCCTTAGACCATAGTTCTTTTCTAATTGATCTTCCTACTAACCCTAGAATTAGTTCACCAGGATTTGGCTCAATTTTCCCTTTTCTTATTTTCCTGCAACCACAAATCCACAGATTTCTCCACTTCTGGGTTCTGCATTATTTTTATATGAAAAAACGTATTTAGCAGATTAACATGCAATCGACAGAGAGGGCAGTTGAAGAAACTGAGATTATGTGATGTAGCATTTACAAGTAATGAGTAAAAAATCCAGGGAGGAGGATATTGTGCCTCTAAAGACTGCCCAGTGTTACAGCAGGAGAGCTGAAGAGGAAGGAGAGGAGCTAGGATATGCCGGGCTCTGTCATCTGCTTAGACTCCACACTGGCCCATCACAAGTGACACAGAGTTTGGGTCTTTTCTAGACAGGTGGATATACTTCCTTGCTCAGGTGATCTTTTACTGAACATCATCATTAGGAATTTATCTGAATAAAAATTTCCCCACCCCGAGGTTTCTTTCTTCAGCAGAGTTAGATTGAGCAATGGACAAGCAGGAATTTCCTGCCTGGATTATTTTGTGGGTGGGGTGGAAGTACTGCCTGTTTATTTATTTTTAATCTAGCTCTAGTCATAAGCATTGTGACTCGAAGAATTGGTAGCAGGAAAGTATTCTTTGATGTATTTGCTTCATAATTAAACTAGAAAGGAAGCCTCTGGACTTAAAAAGTCTTAGACCTTGTCTAGTTTTGCTTAATTGTTATATAAAGTTTAGAAATCAATATAAGGCCATTCTGCTTTCCAGTAGAATGGATTTTACGGTCCTGTGGATTTGGGGGCATAAAACTGAAGTGGCAGTTGTACTCAACATGCCTATTAATATCTATAGTGATAAAACTGTGACTGGGATTACATAAGAGTTAATTATTATGTCAGAGAATGCTTTAAACCAAGTAAAGTAAGACTCTTAGACATATTGCTGTGGCATTAATTCTCAAAATGTGATCTAGAGGATCTAGAGAGGGTTTCCAGTGAACCAAGGATGAGTCCAAAATGCAATTCATTTAATAATCATTTATTGAGCACCTAGTATATGTAAGGCACTATGCTAGATACTGGGGATACAAAGAGGGATAAGATACTGTCTGTGATCTTGAAGAACTCATTCCTGGATAGAAGCATAAACACACATGCATGTAAACACAAAATGTGGGCTTTTTTGAGTTTGTTTCCAACACAGAATTAAATCTCTATAAAGCGTCTTCTTCTTATTTCAATCACCCTGTCAGACTCCTGTGTGTCTGGTTTTTGTGTAAGATGTTATTCTTCCGTGAAAATACAGGCCAGAAACTTCTGTGATTGCTGGCGCTCAGGCTCCCACTCCTGTTAGACAAGTCCAAGGAAATTTAATTAATCTCTGAAAGATAGCTGATCCTACAGGAATCTAAGAGCAAGAAACAGATGTTAGACAATGGGGTAAAAGCTTGAATATTTTGTGACTGACACTGCATATGATGTTCCTACTTGGAAATTTTAATGGGCCAATTCTGCAGTGGCATTTACTGATGGACAGCCTCTAGGAGAGGCATTAACATTAATAGGTGTCAGCTACTTCACCAGAATTTATTTTTAAGTAAAAAATTTACATTTTTGAAGGCATAAACATCAGTCAAGTTTAGTGAATGGGAGAAAGTTTAGATTTCTATGGGTCTCTGAAGATCAGGCTGTGGATCAAAGTAAGAAGCTGTATTATTTCTTCCTGAAAATTGATGCTACTTAGCTTGAAGTGAAACCCTTTGGTGAAACTCTGGAATGACAAGTTGTCTATTTTGATGCCAAGATAAACTTTGAGGATAATTCAAATTACCCTGGGCAACAAATCAAAAATGCATCTATTGAAAATGAAGTAATCAGATATGACCTAAAATATGCAAACTAGATGGGAATATCACTTTGTAAGTCATGCTGGGCTAGACATGACTCTCTGAGATATTTCCCTTAACAGTCAAAACCTAGCCAACTTCTTAGATCTCAGTAGTGGTGTAAAGGAAGCTCAGATATATTAAACATTTACATAACTCATTGCTGATCCTAAGTTTGAAATCATCCTCAACATTGTTTTAGGTGTGATAGTGAATTTTACTATCATTACCAATGGCATCATTAAAGACTGCTCATGAACTCATGGACTTTCTGGTGGTCAGGTTTGAAGAAATCAATGTCTAGGAGGCTCAGAACATACTCAACAACATCCAACTCTCCACTACTTCTGGCGTTGACTTGGAGGATGAAGTTCAGAAGCCTGTAGCCAGCAAGGCAAAGACATGGCTCCTTCTTTCTAATCCACTGGGGAAATAAATCTCCATCTTAGGAAAAGGGACAGATATCATCACTGGGAAGAAAATAGTTATTCATTTGGGGGAAATAAAGAGGGGTTGGGGAGGGTCAGTAATCATTAATCAGCGACAAAAAATCTTAAATATGTTCTTTTTTCAGGCATAGATACCCAGATAGCCTCAATAATTCTGATTTCACATATAGTCTTCATTAAAATAATGGCCTGGTTTCTCATGTTGTGTTCTTTAACATGGCGAAGCTGTCAGTAGACAGTACTTTGTTGACATTTGGGCACAATCAATATGGCCAAAAAATGTGCATATAGTGAAAAATTTGAATTAGGCTCTAGTTTGTTTTTCTTTCTTTCTTTTTTTTTTTCTTTTTCTCTTTTTCTTGCTGGCACCTTGATCTTGGATGGGCCCTAGTTTGTTTAAGAAAATTCTACAAGACATTTAGTTTAGAAGAATAAAAAAAAGTAGACACCAAAACCTCAGGCAAAATTACATTTAAAATAGATGGCTTGGTCATATTAAACTATTGAAGGGACATGCATGAAACATTCTAACAATAGCTATTATACATTATAACATTTTTACAAGTTTCTTATTCCAACACTCATGGTGAATTTGTAAAGTTGTTTTATTTCAAAATATTTTCTATTGGAAAAATCTACATGTATACTCCACATGAAGATTGTACCATTTGACTTAATCTTGAATATACTAGTTACTTCACAATAAACATAAAAACTGAAAGCTTATTTGTGTCTGTGCAACAGGTTTTCATTTTTATTTCAAAACTGGGGAATTCTGATTCTAACTCTGTGTAATTCATTCATTGTCTGGTCAGGCAACACTGAAGATCAGGTTATATTATAGACATTCGTACCTTAAATTTCTTTTTTATTCAGAATCTATCAACTTATAATTGAAAGATAGGAAAATATAGTAAAGAAAGTGTATTCTTTTCCACGACAGTTATTAATGTGGTGAAGAATTTCATTTAGGTTTTTGTGTAAATTTTGGCAAACACTTTAAACTATGTTTACTAATTTAAGTAAATTCCTATATTTTATGAACTATTAGCAAAAATTTTGTACTAAAAAGCAAAAAAAGGTAATTTTTGTCACTGTATAACTATTTAACATTTTCCCCCTATTTTTGAAAATATGAGTTGGTAATATAATTTGAGTAAGTAAGGGACAGATGCATTGATGAAGGATACATAATTGAATAGGTAGGTAGATGAAGAGAGAAAGGGAAGAATGAACGAATGAGGAAACTACCTCATGGATAATGTATTCCTCTGTTCAGAATTTTCTGAAACTATCTAGATTTCAAATATTTTCTCTCATTGTCAGATTGTGTTTCAGATGATGAGTCTCAATTTTTTATTTTTATTTTATTTTATTTTTTTTTTTTGAGACAGAGTCTTGCTGTGTTGCCCGGGCTAGAGTGAGTGCCATCGTGTCAGCCTAGCTCACAGCAACCTCAAACTCCTGGGCTCAAGCAATCCTACTGCCTCAGCCTCCCGAGTAGCTGGGACTACAGGCATGTGCCACCATGCCAGGCTAATTATTTTTTTCTATATATATATATTTTAGTTGGCCAGATGCTTTGTTTCTATTTTTAGTAGAGACGGGGTCTTGCTCTTGCTGAGGCTGGTCTTGAACTCCTGACCTCGAGCAATCCACCCGCCTCGGCCTCCCAGAGTGCTAGGATTACAGGCGTGAGCCACCGCGCCCGGCCGAGTCTCAATTTTTGATTTATAAAATATGTTATCATATATATGGAGACATATTTCCTACTAAATTATTACGCAAACTGAGAAAGATGAAGATCACTGTGATATTCTGTCTTCATTTAACATCTGTTTTTTTTTTTGAGACAGAGTCTCACTCTGTTGCCCAGGCTAGAGTGAGTGCTGTGGCGTCAGCCTTGCTCATAGCAACCTCAAACTCCTGGGCTCAAGCGATCCTCCTGCCTCAGCCTCCCCAGTAGCTGGGACTACAGGCATGAGCTACCATGCCTGGCTAATTTTTTCTATATATATTTTTAGCTGTCCAAATCATTTCTTTCTATTTTTAGTAGAGACGGGGTCTTGCTCTTGCTCAGGCTGATCTTGAACTCCTGAGCTCAAACAATCCGCCCGCCTCGGCCTCCCATAGTGCTGGGATTATTCATTTAACATTTATTGAGTGCTATGTGCTAGGTTCTGGTGAGCACTGGAGGTATGAAGATAAATAATGTGAAGCCTACCGCCCAAATGCTCACAGTCTGGTGGTAGAAAAAAGTCACAGAAACAGGTAATGAGAGGCAGTGGTGAACTGGACATGTGGACAGCTTTCTGAAGGGAGCTCACTGGAAGGAGTATTTGTGATCTGTCTTTAGTACATCTGGAAATTTCCTACACACAATAAAAACATTCCACCAAAGAGCCATGTCTAGAACTTGGCTCAATGGCATGTCATGACAGTGCCCTGTTACTCATGCAGTACAGGTATGCAGGTCATGTAAAAGTCTGTGGCCTTATGTTTCATGTAATCATGTATTTAAGTGTATTAATCACAGCATAAAGGAGGCTGGAGTGATGTGCTTTGAAAGTCTGACTTCTCAGCTCTTGAAATTGCACGTAGCAGTTGTGCTTAGAGTACCTGTTCTTTCTTTGGTTATTGTAGAAAGGGCATTTCTTCTATGAAGTATCTCTGAAACTTAAAAACATTATTTATAAATTCACAATGATTAACTTCTTTTACTTCAGCAAGATTTCATGAGTGCCTACTATAAATAAAATACAGTTCTAGGAGAGATTCACATATTTAGGTTCTAAAAATTAGTAGCAGCACAAGGATGATAATAATAATATTACCTGAAGATAATTAAAATGATAAAAATAACTAACAGTTACACATGCCATTACTATGTGCCAGGCACTCTTGTAAGCACTTTACATTATAAACTCAACTAAAATGACATCAGGGGCTCCCACAAGTGTCTGACATAATTGTTTTCTGCGGACTTGGGAATAAAGGAGATGAGAAATTGTGTTGAATGTGCAGAGAAATAAAATCCCCTTTTAAAATCCTTTTTTAATTTGCTGGGTCACTTCAGCTAGTATTCCCTTAGAGCCATTATAAAATACACTACTCCAGATGGTAGAATGATCAACAATTTTTAAAGGCAGTGAAGCAGCCAGTGATAACAGAAATTTGGAGGCTCAGGAGCCTACAGTAGGTGAACCAATATGTCTTTTTTATTTATAACATCTATCCTTTTATGGAACTAAAAAGCATGCTTTAGTTAAATAGAATGGGATTCAATTATATTTTTCCTGTTCCCTATTCTGCTTGTCTCTAGATCAAAATTCTCAGTGACTTGGATTCCTCATACATGAAAGTAGACAAGTACTCTAAAATAAGAAAGTTGGAGAAAAAGCATCCAAGAGAAAAATTGAAATTGCAACAGCAATGCTATCATGCTTTTGACATCCCAGTGTAGGGTCAGCTTCAGGTGAAAGAAGTGAGTCGCAAAATTATCCACAAAGGCTTTTATTCCCCTTGTTGTTCTCACTAAAATGGCAGAAAATGCCTACTTGAAGAGTTACTAGTAGCTCAATCTTAGTGGAAAAACCTGCTAGAAGAGTTGCTAGTAGCATAATCTTAATTCATAATTTCATGGTATGTTATAGACATGAACTAAAGACATTTTCTTCTGTGAGTGGAGAATTTAGTAAGAAGTTTCTAGTATACCTTGAAAATTGGGGATGGTCTTTACATTCTAGTTAAAGCTGGTTTTTGTTAATGGGAGGAAAGGGACCAGAAATACTGGGAACAGTAGTTCTGCCTCAGAATCGCTTGGGTAAATGTTTTCCAAATACACATGCCAGAACATTACCTGGGCCTTGTGAATCAGAATCCCTGGGGGATGGGGCCCATGCCTGTATGGTTTTTGAAAACTCCCCCAGGTAATTCTAATGCACAGAGCTGATTAAGAACCACATGCTTAGGAGATGAGCCAAATCCTGTAGAAGCTGCAACTGAAGCTCATATGTTTCACAGTCTATTATATTCTTGCAATAAAATAATAAAATTTATACGTTACCCCAGGCTGAACCTTCTAAACAGGCCTATTGTGAACAGGCTACTGATGTGGTTAGTTCCCTTCTTTGCCTAATTGAAACTAGTGCCTTGCTAGCACAACAGTGAGAGCACTTTATAGGCACTCCACAGAGAGCAGCGAGAGCGGCAGCTGCCCCAAAGCTTGCCATCCTTGCCATCACATTCATTAGGCTGTGGTAGGCATGGTAAGGCCGCATGGGACTGGGCCAGCTCATTTACAAGGGAACATGATGTTGCTCTCAGAGATGGGAGAAGAGCCTTAAGGCAAAATATTTTACTTTTCGAATAAACAGCCCACAACTATAAGACCTTACTTTGTGCCAGAACTTGCTTAGAACATTTTACCTGTATGTCTCATTTCACCCTCACAACAACCTTAAAGATGGGTTCTATTATTGTCCCCACTTTACATACAGGTGAGGAACCTGAGCTATAAAGAGGTCAAAGTCACAAATGAAGTAACCATGGTGGATGCAAGATTCCAGGCAGTCTGACTTGAGAGCCCACCCTGTCTTTTGAGGTCATACTAGTTGACTGCTATTTGGTGAGAAGGAATGGAGAGTGCAAGTTTTATTCTTTTATTAGATTGTTAGTCATAAGCAGCCCCATTCATAGTGGAGATTAGAGAAGGGGCAAGGAAGAGAGGCTAGCACCACATGCCAAGAGACCACACACACCTTCCTTCATGTCTCTTGCCCTCCTTCTCTCTTCCTTCCTCTCCCGTGCCTTTTCCTTCATTGGTTAGGCCATTAGTCTACAGGAGTCATTACAGAAATTTTTTAGTGTTCTTGGGAATCCTCAGGTATAAATAGCCAAAGGGTGGAAAAAGCCAAACACCATGCCAGGCAAGAGAGGAATAGTAAGAAGCACAAGGTGTGAATGCTATGGAGAAGAAAAGCAGAAAGAACCAGGAATGTATCCAAGCTGAGTGGAGGGAGGGAGGTGTCACGGGTGGCTCTCCCAACAATTAGGCCACCAATTAGGCTCACAGGAAGGTTGGAGGAAAGGGAGGAGGTTACGTGTTTGAGATGACTGAGCCAAGGAGTGCAAAAGAGGTATGCAGTCAGACACAAACAACATCTACGCAAGTGGGAGATGTCCCCCGAGGCTTGTGAGGGTACCGGGAAGCACAGTTCCTAGACTGGGATGAATCACTCCCGAATAGGGCACCTGTCCCATTTGAATGTCAATGAAATAACAAAATCATTATGTTACAGTGCAAGGAAACTTTGAAATAATCAAGTCAGGTAATTTTTTAAAAATTTTAGCCACAGAACTCTTATAAATAACTTTCTACTGTGAACCCCAAAGTGTTAAACTTACAAAAGCAGATCTCTCAATACAGTCAGGGTGGGCTAGTGTCCCTGTCCCTTCCCCACTTCAGGGTGCTTGGTGGCTACCTGAGGCATCTCTAGGAAACCCTGATAGAGCTCAAAGGAACACAATCTGGCAGTCAGTGGTTTAGTGCAAACTACCCCATTTTACAGAGAAGCAATAGAGGTGCAGAAAGGTGACGGGACTTGCCAGGGTAGAATTCCCCTCACTCACATTCCCGTGCAGTACGCTCTCTGCCCGATCACTCTGCTTGTAAATCGGCGAACAATAAATCCACAAATACATATTGAGCACTACCTGTGTGCAGTACTTGATCCTGGATGCTATCAAGTAGGATACAGAAGTATAAACAGTGGCCTTTAAGGAATTAGCTTAATTAGGGGAAACTGAATACAAATGTAAAAGTTAAATAATGGAAAGAGACCAGAAGGTGGTATGTATCTGAGCACTGTAAGAGTGATATAACTCAGACCTCACCTGATTTTTGTTCCCTGAGGGCTTCCATTGTTCCCACAGTGGGAGCCTTTTCAGCACACCTGGAGTCACTTGACCTCTCACCTGTAGGCTCAAATCTGTCCCAGCTGCTACCCCCAAGCCTGACCTAGTGGGAGGGACTTAAAGCACCCACATGGAGCCTTCATGCTATGTGGTCTCAGGGTGCTTTTTGAGGAGGGTTCCTGCCTCCTGTCATTGTTTCTGAGCCTACATCATGAGAACTTGCTGAGAACTGAGACCCTGCCTTGGTTTGGGGAGTTCATCTATGGAGTAGGTTTTACCCTTAAACCTTCAGGGACTACCCTGAAGATGCTCCAAGAATTCCAAGAATTGCCTGCTGTTGGATTTGTTTCTTTTTTGATCACCGTGTTTGTTTTGTGATGGCATTATGTCGCTTGCAGTCACAAGCCTGTGTCCTACTTTTTCAATGTACTGTCTTCTGGTGACACCCCCTCTCTGGTGAACTGATTCCTAGTTCCATGTGCTATTCTGTATCTTTCCTTTCGGTTTAAGTGGACCTTGCGAACGGTGGAAGAGCAGAAGAGCCCCTGGCTGTTGCTGTGGTGGCGTCTCCCGGTCTTAGCTACCACTGGGCTGACTGGGTGTGCCCTTGTCCTTACACGGGAGCACATGTTCTTTTCAAGCCCTTATTTCCACTAAGGGGTCGGAGAGGGCTTTTTTTGACCACCTAACTTATAAAGAAGAATCTGGTTAGATAAGCAGCCTCACCTGTGCTTTTCAGACATTGACCTTCACCCTGGTAAAACTTGGCTTCTAGGCCAGCTGTTCCTGGAGGAGAATGCTGCTCTGAGACTTCGCATCTCCCTCCTCACCAAGGAAGAACAACTCTTGAAGATCCAGCATATGGGATATCTCACTCAGGTGTGGCCTACCTCACTGACAGTTGGACATGTGCGGAGGAGTTACAGAAGTTCTGTCAGCTACTTGCTGTGGACTTAACTTTTCTAGTGTTCCTAGTTTTTTAGGGTCTAGAACCTAGTCATGAACTCTTCTGACCACATGAAAATCAGACTATCCCTTGTCTGAAGGGGTAAGCAACCTGCTTTGGCCCCCTTCAAATGCCCTATGACAACACTAATGGGCAGCTCTGACAACTTGAGGGGATGACACAGCAATGGTATCAGAGAGGAGCAATAAACCAGCTTTTTAATTCTAAGCTGTAGGCCTTTGTCCAGTGGAAACTGAAGTGTGTCACAGCAGAAAGAGCTCAAGCCCCAACTGTTTATAGCAGACCTATGTCAGTCGTGGCAGTCTGAGACTCTTCCAGCTGTATTTAGTGGATGCCAAGGTGGAGACAGCTCAGGTTCATATTAAAAGCCTGACAGACCTCTGCCTTGGCTGCTTAATTTTGTCCACTTCCAGCACCAGCACGTGACTTGGAACTCTAGCTTCCTGACCAATGCTTGGTATGGAAACTACCTTGTTTGGAGGGAAGGGAGTTACATTTTTCATGTCCTCTTCTAATAGGACTGGATCTTTGTTAACCTTGGCTATGTCTTTAGTGATAAGACTTTTGGTTGGAGCTTCAATCTCCAAGTCCACATAAGAATCTCACCTGTAGACACTTGCTTCTTGAACATGCTCTACTCTTAGTACTTTCTGGCTTGGTATGGCCCAACTCTAACCTGGTACACCTGAGAGTCAGGTCTTCCTTTGAAGGCTGTCACTTCCATGGTCTGTGGCCTTTCAGTGTGGAGACCAGCATTTTATAGCTTCGGGCAACATTCCCAGTCTCCCCTCCAGTGTTTTGTGGAGCAAGGGGTGTTTTCACCATGTATTTCATGTCCTGAGGGCCTTCAGGTGATCAAAGTCTGAAACCCAAATCCTTCAGGAATTTCTATATATTAATATTAGACTTCCTTGGAGGCTGTCTTGTCCCATTTGTATATGGAACAAAACTAGTATATTCTGACTGCTGAGTACTCTGGTGTTGCCTGCCCACCATCCTCTACCTTGGGATCATTTCTGCCAAGCACTTGTTCCAAACCTGACCTAGATGGGAGAGCAAGAGCTTGGATCCTGATGTGAAAGGACTGTTTGGACCTAGCAGGGCTGGCCTGAGGCTCTGCTGTGTATCTCGTACTGACCACTGTCTCCTATAACTTGAAGGATGACTGATTCTTGCTTAATCCTGGACTCTGGCCCCAACAACTCAATTACATGTTGGACTTTCCCCTGCTCATAGAAACTGAAAATCATGGCTAATGGAAATAATATTTCTGAAGCACATTTTCCCTCAGGAAAGGCAAATGGATCTCTCAAATCTAAATGTTTTTGTTTACAGAACCAAACAAAATTCTCAGCATTTCCTCGGTTAGTATGGTTTGATCTCATTTTTCCACTTCTCACTGCTCCTAGGTGCACCATCCCTGATCAGAGACTTGTCTAGATAGAACTAAGGGCAGTTCTAGATAGTCTTGAGAACAAGCCATACTTTATAAAAAAGCACAGCCAGGAAGGTCAGGCATTGTATTAGAAGTGAACTTCTTACTGTAGTACCTCTCCCTCTTGTGGTGATTAGATCTGACTTTTTTTTCCTCCCCTGAACCACTTCTTCAAAGTACTGGAAAAAATTGTTCATTAGCCTTCTTTTATCTGACAAGTGACACCCTTGTTTCATTTCTCACCACTATTCACTTAACAACTAGTTGACAAGCGGGGGGCATTAGTGATCTACACCATCAGATTTTCAACTGCTCTCACAGACACCTAGCATGGCCCAAGAAACTGAACTATCCCCAAATACGTGATGGTTCTCCACTGCCAAAGCACCCCCTAGCCGAGACCCCCGTCCTCCCAGGGGTCCTGCCCACATGCTCCCACCACTACTTTAATAGCTGGTGGAACTGGAGGCCCAGCTGGATCCGTGGCACTGGCTATTGCACCAACACTTCGAGTTCCCAGTCAGATGTGCTTTTTGCTCTCTTCTGTGACTTGTGCCTTCAATCCTAGTTCATCTTTCCCATTCTTCTTATCGTGGTTTGGTGTCCGTTACTTCTTGTTGACTTTTCTTGGTATAAACTGGGCTGACTTTTGAGAGATCTTTTGTTACAGGCTTGGTAATATCTGCTCAAAACTCCTAAGCCCTGATTTTGGTACTTAAACTCCTCTTTTAGACTCCTGAACAGGGGAAGCCTGGGATTACCTCAGGGAAGTGGCACCTTCGAAAGGCCTCCTTACCAGCCAGAAACCTCTGGTGACTGCTGAGCTCTTGAGACAGGATCCTGATTTCTCAGTGATGGTATTTACCCCCAAATTCCTTTTTTTTCCTAGAAGTTCCTGCTTCCACTGCTGCCACCTGCTGGTAAAAGGTGCCCACTACATTGAAAGAAACACGGCTAGGAGCTTACTGTCTTTCTTTGGGTCCTAGACCCCTATGTCTTTAACAATTCGTCCCTAACTTTTCTTGTTTCCTGAATTCTCAGCTAAGGCTCATCTAACCACCTCACCTCACTCCATCACCTTGAGTTAGATGAGAACCAACTAAAGTGAAGCCACTGCTGTCATAACATTTATATTCATTGGCCTGAAAGAGCATTTAAAACTACGGAGGAATTTGTAATATGGGGGATGACATAAGAAATAAGTCAGAAATTCATAAGCCTACCCCCAAATGATGACAGGAATAAAAAACATTTTTTAACATGAGATCATGGTCTACTTATATTACCAGGTTAATACTTCAGCTTCACTAAACTTATTGTTTCAAACAATTTTTTCAAACCTATCTATTTCTAACTTGGTATGTGTCTTAGTCCACTCCTACTGCTATAACCTTATAAATTATCCAGTCTAAGCGGCAGAAATTTATTTCATACAGTTCTGGAGACTGGGAAGTCTAAGGTCAAGGCACCAGCAGATTCGGTGCCTGGTGAGGGCCTCTTCCTCATAGATGGCAACTTCTTGCTGTGTCCTCACATGGTGGAAGGGCAGAAAGGGGAAACGCTCCCTTCACTTTCTTTTGTAGGGGCACTAAGCCTACTCATGAGGGCGGGGCCCTCTCATAACTTGATCATTTCCCAAAGGCCCCACCCCTTAATATTATTGCACTGGGGATGGAGTTTAAACTTATAAATTTTGTTGGGAGGACACTAACACTCAGGCCATGCAGTGTGTCTTTTCATGAAGAAGAATGTTGTAATCAATGCTAATTATTAGGTTCTTACCTTCAGAATATTAACAGACTTCCTAGAGGTGTGGAAAAGCAAATTCTAGGTTTGGTTAACTTTCTATTGACCACAGGTCTGCTAAGCCATATTTTAAATAGGTGAGAAAATGATGATATCCAATCTTATTTCTGATATTGAAAGCTGAGACAGGGAAGAAAATAAGACAAGTAATGCCGTTTGTCTTTTAGAAATAATATAACATTTAAACTTTCAGTTAAGATTTTGTATACCCCACTGAAGATTTTAAAAGTTATACTGTGCAAATTAGTATATACTTGCCTGACAGATGCACCCACTTAAAACATTTTTTGTCATGTCTCTATTTGTCTCATTACACTTGGATAAACTTCTAAATATCAAAAAAGGACATATCTTCTCTGCAGTGGTGCCTCTCAGCAATGATACATGCAATTGGTAAAGACAAGGGACTTTGGATTGGACTCATGACTTCATTACTGTGTGATCTTGGCTAATTTGCTTAACCTCTCTGGACCTCAGAGCTTATTTATAAAACTGGGAGAATAACATGGAGAGTTTTTAAAAAATTCAATAATGTATATTAAGCACTTAGTATTTAATACCTCAATTCAATAAATAGTTGTAGATAAAGAGGTATGTTTTAATTTATAAAAGTAAGCCCTTTTATTTATGTGATAACACAGATATGAATGTAACTCACTCTTAAAAATATCTTCTACTTAAACAGCTTATACATTTTGTCATTAAGTCTCAGTTGTTACATCTGTAAAATGGGATATAGAGATGCCAGTAATTAGAATTGTTTTGAGACATAATTTGATGGGTTCTTTTATAATTTAATCTGAGTTTTGGATTATCTGACTTCTTGGTCCTTTGTACCTTATAAAATTATTTCCCCTGAAATAAAAGTCCCAAATATACTAGAAATCCGGCAGCTTGACACTCTGGGATGAGTTTTAAGAGGTCTATGTGGACGAATAATATACAATGTTTTCTTCAATGGTTGAACACTTGTAAAAAGCAGCAGGATTTCTTGCAAAACATGCAGATTACTGGGTCCTGGCCCCAGAGATTTTGGAGCACACAGTATAACCCATTTGGGATTCAGAGAAACTATTACAATTATATTTGCTTTCAGTTGACTTGTTATGTCTAGTGGGGTCAGAGACTACATGTTAAACAAGTGCTCCAGTGATTTTGATGTGAGTAGTCTAAGAACTGCCATTTGAAAAACATGCCCTAGTGCAGTAGCCTCTAAAGTGAAGTATGTATGACTTGGGGGATCTGGAAGAATACACTGGAAATTCTATTTATAGTTTTATGTAAAACAAATTCACATGTAATATCTTGGAGGCTTCATTAGGTCTGCATATCTGATGACACATGTCACAGACTTCGTGATAGGTGCTCTTAAAAGAAGGGGGAGTGGGAGTTCATGGGCAGGGCAGCTGCCTCTGGCACCCTCCCTCTTTTGCTTTAAATGAGACATGATATTTTTTGCCTGGTAAATGGATTTTGGATTATATAATCCAAAAACTATTTTTGCAAAATGGACAAGTGGGTTAGAAAACTCTAAATTCCCTACAGTGAAGATGAATAAAGACAGTAATTCAAGCACAAGTAAGTAACCAACAGAAAATGGCAAAAACTGATGCTTCTAGTATGAGATCTCAGTCACAATGTAATAGCTAAGACCATCTAATCAGATCTAACAAGAAGTCTATTCCCTCAATTAGAAATGATCACAAAAGCTGTATGAAATATGAATTTACACCCAGTACAGTTAATGATGATGCTTGCCCTCTTTGGGCAAGTATCTTTGAGTCTTTGAGAGATCAGCGATAGTATGAAGCCATCAAAGTGGCAAGACATTTTTAAATGTAGTGTTTATAAATTTTTTAGAGATTTTTTTTTCCATGTAGAGTTAAGGGAAACATTTTTAAAAGATTTTTTTATTTTATCATAACCCTTTAAAATCCACGAATCCCATGCCTCTAGTTATCTCAAAGATTTTCCTGCACCCTGAGTTGTCTGCTATTTCTTTATTCTTGTCTGCTTGAAAAATCTGTTGCAGAAAAATCATTCTGCAAAGTAAGCAGGGCTTCAGCCTCAAGAATAAAGAGACCATTTTAGGAGGCTAATGCTTCAGGGTTAAAACCTTATGTTTCACAAATGCCCAAAGAACAATCCCCCAAGCTGAGTTTTTTATTTTGTATTACAAATTAAAAAGGGTGACCCTTTTCTTTTCCTTCTCTTTTTTCTTTTCTTGGTAACCTTTTGCCTCTAATTACTGCATGGGGAATATTTTCGCCATATGACTTATAAAACTGCAAACTTTTCATTGAATTTTTATCACCATAGCATGAATAATATATTCAGTCTTAAAATGTCACAACGAACATCAAATGGTTTTACATAATGCATTCTTGCTGGAGTTTCAAGAAACCAGCAAGCCAGGGAAGCAGCAGAGATGATACAAGCTTGGAAAGGAAACTTGATACAAATTTGCTACTTACCCAGGAGGTATAAAATAAGTAGCAGAAGAGTAAGTGGAGAGGAAAGACTATGAAATAAAAGGTTTTGTTTTTTTTTTTAAAATCATAAATGGGACAGGTGCGGGGGTGGGGCAGGAGGAGCAAAACTAGTACAGTTGCCATTGGGGACAAGAGGAAGAAAAACCAGAAGGTAGCCAGGATCAAATGGTGGTGGCAGGTGGGGAGAAGCGGAAGGAAGGTTAGAAACCTCATAACTACAGGAATTGAATTTGAAAGGCAGTGCAACAGTATCGCAGTTTGGAACCACAGTAAAAATGTAACTGTTTTCAAGGACTGTTGAGGCTATTTTCAATGTTTTCTGATTGAAGAGTCTTGAAGGAGAACATAATAGCTATTGGAATTTTACCTTTGGATGCTTTATTAATTAATGAGAGTGCTCATCCTTTTAGCACCCTTTTCTCTCGGGTTTTGAGATAGATCATTATGATGATAATCTGGCTAGAAATAGTGCTCAACTCTCTTATGGAACACACTTAATTGTCTACCCTACAAATGTCTCCCTTTTTTCTTGCTAATAGAAACTTAATTCCCCCCTTCCCCCGCCCCATAGAGTATAGGCTATCAAGGTCTCTCAATTTTTGGGAGGATAGGCTTCATCCTAGCCCCGCAGAGTGAATCATGATTGCCTTGAAAACAAACAGTCCTGGTAATTCTACTTCCCTTAGCTATTGATTGGTCTGGGGTAAGCTTGTGTATTAGTTTTTTATTGCTGATATAACAAATTAACACAAAGCAAATTTATTATTTCACAGTTCTATAGGTTAGAAGTTTGGGTTGGTTTGGTTAGTTTCTCTGCTTTGAGTTTCATAAAGACAAAATCAAGATGCTGGCTGGCTAGGCTCTTATCAAGATACTCTGGGAAGGATCTGCTTCCAGTTAAAGTTGTTTGTTGACTGAATCCAATTCCTTGTGGTTGTAGGATGAAGTCCCCATTTCTTGTTGGCTGTCAGCTGATCTGGCTCATTACAGGCCTTGCTTTAGGTCCTTGCACATGGACCCTGACATTCAGAGCCAGCAAACAAGGTATTAAATCCTTCACACTTGGAATGATTCTGACTTCTTCAGCTTCATCTTTCACTCCAGCTAGAGTAGATGATCTGCTTTTAAGGAATTGTGTGGTTAGATAGGGCTGTTGGATAATCTAGGAAAATCTATTTTAACACATTAGCTGCCCTATGAGTTATATTTAACTCACACTAGTTTTGAGCCCAGGGCCTTGTGAAGCATATGTAACTCACATGTCCCTTCACCTTGGGAGCTACAAGAACTATTTTTCAAGTTGCATATAACTCACATTCAGAAAACAATAAAAAATAAATTTTTCATCAAATTAGAAAGGACCATTTTGTTTTCAAAGTTTTTATTCTATTTTCATAATAAAACACCATGGCACCAAGGAAAAAAAGTGTTTTGTTCTAATGTGGCAGTCAACGTGTTAAAGTCTGCAAACCTAATTACATCTGCATATTCACAGGTTCCAGGGATTAGACTGTGGATGTCCATGAGAGTACATTACTCTGCCCACTATAGTATGCAACCCATTTGTGGTAAAAAGAAAAAGAAAAAAACAAACGAAAGTCCATTGGGAGCTTCATTTCCTGGATATAAATGGAGACACTGCTCCATATTTCCAGCTAGAGATGATAGTATAGGGACAAGATACATGGAGCTGCAGCAGCCACCTTGTAACCAGGAGACATCAAGAATGAGGATAAAAAAAAAAATCAATACACCAAGGATGGTGGAGCAGAATATAAAGTGCCTGGGTTCTTTATGACATTTTTGAGCAGCAGTACCAATGTTAGTGATTGCCTTTGTCTAGATGGCTTGTCATTTGAGGAAAAATAACTTTATTTAAGTAATCAGCCCAGTTTTCTGTTACTGACAACTAGAATCAATTCTAAAGGACATGTTGTTCCTAGCTCTAATTTCTGGAACTCTACTTTTCAATGCTTTAAAATGTAGTGTTAGCTAATCTGATTAAATTCATTTATACTACATTATAATTTACAATAAATATCTTCATTAGTGGGGCCATTTTAGTTTTACCTTGAGATTGTGCTCTTGATTACAGAGTTCAGGAAGAGGGCCTTGGGGTTGGAAAACTATAGCCCATTGGCCAAATCCTGCCAGCAAAAGCAGGAGGAGCTAAGAAAAGTTTTCGCATTTTTAAAGGGTTATTACGAAAAAAAGACACAAAGAAAAATATGTGGCCACAGAGCCAAAAATATTTGTTATCTGGCCTTCACAGAAAAATCTTGCCAACCCTGGCACAGTTGACACAGAGGACTCACTCCTCATAAAGTTGACACTAGTTTTTTTACCAAGGAAAGTCTAGGTCAGCATTTCATACCTTTGAAAAATTATAGAAAAATTATTATAGATTACCAGGTAGTTGTTGGCACAGGTGAAGATGAATTTTATCTTCAAGTTAAAATTCCTTTTCAGTACAACATTTATTAAATTCCTATCATTACAGACTATCAAATATCATGGGGTTATATAATGAATAAACAGAGTCTCAGTGTAGCTGAAAATCACTCATGGAGTCATCTTCTCTAGGAGAAATGATCTGTGCAATACTCTGAGAAAAGATAAGGGCCTGTATACAAAGGATTACATACAGAATTTTATATGTATCTACCTTTTTCTAAGGATATTGAGGCAGGGATGGAGAGCAGGTGGTTGGAAACGTGGGCCTGTGACTCAGGAGCAGAAGAGGAGAAATGAACAACCATTTAACAGCTACTCTATATATGGTATTTTATTTAATTATCACAACAGTGCTAAAAGGCAAATGCTCTTTTTGCAGTTTCTACTTCAGGACATACTCCAATGCCTCCATATGCTTTTCACTAAATCAAACTGATTCTTTTTTTTTTTTTTTTTTTTTGAGACAGAGTCTTACTCTGTCACCCCGGCTAGAGAGCCATGGCTAGAGAGTGCTATGGCATCAGCCTAGTTCACAGCAAACTCAAACTCCTGGGCTCAAGTGATCCTCCTGCCTCACCCTCCTGAGTAGCTGGGACTAAGGCATGCACCACCACACCCGGCTAATTTTAATTTTTTCCATTTTTAGTAGAGGTGGAGGGAGTGGGGGGCGGTGTCTTGCTCTTACTCAGGCTGGTCTCAATCTCCTGACCTCAAGCAATCCTCCCTCCTTGGCCTCTCAGAGTGCTAGGATGACAGGCGTGAGCCACTACGTCTGGCCCCAAACTGATTCTTAAAAGAAAGTCAGGGCTGAAGGTTACAATTAGGGAATTATTCACAAATCTCTTTAAAACTTTTGGGAAGGCATGCAGGAAGAGGCTATAGAATAAGAGAAAAAGGTCAAACACAAAACCTGAGGGATTTCCTGTGTTTATAAACAGAGGGAAGGAAGCTAGTAGAAAACACTGAAAGCAAGTGATCAGAATGTACAAAGAGAACTAAAAGAGAGTCATTTTACAGAGGCTTAGAAAATAAAAAGGTTTAAAAGCTTAAGTATCTTGAAGCAGGCCAGATACTGAGATGAAATAATTGAATTTGGCCAATAGGAGATAAGGGGCTATTTTCCACTGTTGTCCAATTTGGAAGTCACTAGCCACATGTGCCTATTTAAGTTAATTAAAACTAAATAAAATTTTTATAATTCAAAATTCAGTTTCTTACTTGTACTAGCCACATCTGAAATACTCAAAAGCCACATGTTGCTAGTGTCTATCGTATTAGACAGTTCAGGTTATAAAACATTTCCATCATTGCAGAAAGTTCTGTTGGGATGTATTTTTGAAAGCATCTAGTAGTGCAGAAGCAAGATTGCAATGGGGGAGATGTTTCCTTTTACATCCAAGTATAAATAGTTCGCAATGTCTGGTTGATTTGACCTCTGCACCTTGCACTCACCTCCTCACTTTTGCTCTTCAGTTTTGGTCTCATCCTTTCTTTCCTGAACTCACTGAAATGGCTGCCTATCTGCCTCCCAATTTCTGTTCTTTCCTCCTTCTAACTTATTCTCCACACAAATCATTTCTCCACTCAACAACACTCCCTTTTCAAGGACACTTTTCCTGGCCAGCTAGCCAGCCTTAAGTTTTACTGATAGCCCACTGTGGTGCAGTGTGAATTGGGGCATTGTATCAACATTCGTTATAGGAAGGCAATTCCCTGGCTCCCCAGGTTTCCTTCCCTGCACTCGCATAGCTCATAATGCAGGTGTAATTATACTTGCATCACAAATAACATTAAATCAGGCACAATTGCTAATCATCACCCTCTCCTGTGTCTTTTACTTCTGATATCAAATATTTTTTCTTTTCCTTTGCTGGGTCCCAGTTAGATACTTCGTTACTTTTCGCTTCATCACTGCAACAGCCATCTTCTAGTCTCTCCAGCCACCTTCCACAAGAAACTCTGGTCATATCACTTAATTTCTCTAATCTTCCCAGTCCCCCACCCTCACCCTTAGGCCTACAGAATAGAATGACATTAGGTTTTCTAACAGTCTGGCGACCTTTCTGTCTTCCTTCCTTCAACATTTTTCCATAAATCTTCCTATTACTCACCATTCCCCTGGCACGTTCGTGCATAGCCAACTTCCTTCCCTCTTGCCCATGAGATCATCTGTCAGACCCTAGGATACTCTCCCACGCCAAAGATTCAGGAGGAAATATGCACAAAGCCCAAGGTGGCGGGGGCACTATTGAGGGACCGAAGGACACACTTCTTTGACCTTGTCCAATTGGGGAGCGACCTACAAAAATAAAGCTGCCCTATTAATCGTTGCTATCTCCCCAAATAAGACAACTGAATTTCCACCGTAATAGACAACACTTTACAAACAAAGACACTTGGCCGAGAAAGGGGCTCTGGGAGGCGAAGGGGATTGTGGGAGCTCTGTTTGTCGCCCCGCTGATTCATGGGAAATGCAGTGCAGTTTTCTCCAACATGGCCGCGCCCAGGTGAGGTGGTGTGCGAGTACCCGCCGCCGCTTTCTGGGGCCAGCGTGGGGAGGCTGGCAAAGGACAGCACCTGCGTGGCGAGAACGCGGTCTGAGCCGAGGCGGAAGTGTGTGGCACTTCTTGCTGGCAGGCACATAGGCTGCAAATCTCTGCTTCCTCTTGTCAGCCTCTTCCGGTCTTCCCTACCCGCCTCGCCGGTGCGGGGCTGAAAACCTAGGGAGAGGAGGGATGATCTGGGCGGGTGGCGCTCTGTTACCATCTGCGGGCAGCGGGGCGGCTGTGCGTTGTGTGGTTCTGCTTGTGTTTGGTGCGGTGCTCACGTGGTGTCTGTGTGAATCTTTTGTTTTTTTTTTGCGGGGGGCGGGGGTTGGAGACAGGCGGTTGCAACCTGGGGCGCGTTAGTGTGGCGCTTTGGGGCTTTTCTGACCAATGTCAAGCCAGTAAAAAGCAAAGGCAGTGCTAATGGCGGGATCGCTTGCGCAGCTGATTGTTCTTGTGCTCTTCTTATTTGAGCAATCCCCGCGACCCTTGGGCTTCTGGTGGTGTCAGCCTGTGGTTTTGATTATAATAATTTCATTGAACAATTATTGTCAACTGTATGCCGGGCACAAGGTCTGTGCCGTCAGGTAGATGATAGTATTCTGGGTGAGCCCAACACATACAGGTAATTATAAATACAATGTGAGAACTCCAGAGACAAGGATACGTACTAGGTGTTAATGAAAACGTGGAAAAAAGCTGCCAAACTGAGTATTCTGGAGGAGGAGAGGTTTAGGAGCTGAGTTGGCAAATTCAATTTAGGTTTATTCAACAATGTCCAGTAAGTGTATTTCAAAGAGTTAAAACGGGATGACATGACCAGTGATGGGGTGAATCTTTTCTAATCATTTTAAACCCTTATTATTTTTTTAAAAATATATAATGCAATTTGAATAGCTATTAAACTCAAAAGTCATGAAAAAAGAAAGCTCCCTTTTATTCCTGTCCTCATCTGTCCATTTCCCCTTCCTGGAGGCAACCCATACATATCACCAATTTTTTGTGTGTTCTAAAGATTTGTATGGAAGCTTTGTATACCTGTGCTGTACTTTAAAATCAGACCTCATTTAATAGGAATTTAGAGTCTTTCCATTCTTTGCTATTAATTAAGTATAATTTACGTACAAGCACAGGAACATTTGTTTATCTTGCTTGATTTGTAATAGGTTCTCTGTTGCTCAAGGAGGGCATGGACACTCATACTACCATTATGACTTAGGGCACTATCAAATAGGATGTATTGGGGTTAAATTTACTAGCAAGCAAGTAACATAGCTTGTGTAATCTCATCCCACAAAGAGTATGCTTAGGCTAGAGGTGGCTGGACTGGACTCAGCATGACTAGTATCCTAGTAAATGATGACCTCACTCCCATAATATGGCGTGGAGCATCCAAGCATTTGTACAATAGTGGATACTCCCTAGCCAGGGAAGTGGCCTTATCAGAAAGGGCTGAGCAGCTGGTATCAGCCTATTTCTTGTTAAGTGGACTCAGATCTGCTGGGCCAGCACATTGCCAAGCTACTGGAATGGAGGAAAAATGAGCCTCAGAAGCCATCTGGATTTGTCTTTCTTTACATGCAGTAATATTGCATGACTGAGGGAGGGAGAAAGGAAAGAGGATGACAAAAATGTAGTTATGAGGCTCCATCTGCTGGTGCTGGACTCTCAGTAGCAGACTTAAAAAGATGTATTTTGCATTTTTTCTTTCTCATTTTTTCCACTTTGAAGTCTTTGCTTATGTGAAATATTAAGAAAAAATTCTGTAGTGCATTCATCCCTTGTTCTCCATGACATACAGCAAAGTTGGTGTTGCAAAGATGGAGATCTTGGAATGCAATGGCTATAAAATAGCTCCTTTGAAGGCCCTCAGCTATTCTTTGTCTTATTAAGCCATTCTGATCTTCTTCTGAAAATAATAATATGGTAGTAAATCAATTTAATTCTCCTAAAAAAGCTATAAGATGGGCACTGTTATTTTTATACCTATCCCTATTTAGAGATGAAGAAACTGAAACACAGATGTGTAATTAACTCACCTAGGAGCATACAGCTAATAAGTGGTAGAGCTGAGATTTGAACCTGGAACCTGGTCTCCTAAACACTGTGTTATACTGCCTCCTAGCACTGAATGAGGCTCTGGGGTAACAAAGAAAAAATATGCTTTAATCCCTGTCCTCAAAGAGCTCCTAGTTCGGTGGACAGGAACAGATACTAGAACAAATAATTATAATTAGTGCAATGTTGGAGATATACATTCAGTTGTCCCCTTCTTGTCTAATGATGACTCCCAAAGCTTTCTAACCTCAGTCCCTTTCCTCGGAGCCACTTCATATTGTCACTTGTGAGTGTGACATTGCAACTGTATATCTGACTAGTACCTTGAACATATTAATATTATATCCTTAAACTGACTAACTACCTCCCTTCCTGAGCAGCTCTTCCTGACCTTCCTCCTTTCCAGTTTTGAAATGACATGACTAGTTCCTCAGTCACTCGGCCTTATCCTTTTAGTAAATGATCTTTGATTCCTTTTTTCCTCATGTCTAAGTAGTCACCGATGCCTATTGATTCTACCTGAACTTTGCTTTCACCCTTCCTCTTTCTCCTCTCCCGCTGTTCCCTTTCTTTCTACTCTCCAGCCTACATCAGACATTTCTACTTGCCAAGCTGGATTATTGCCGGTCTTCTTAACTCTCGTCTCCCTAGTATGCTGTCCAGCCAGCCTGCCTCACTGGCCTTACCTTCTATCATATGTACCCCATGTGTTAGGAAGCCGGGCTGCTGATATTTCATTAGACTTGGTATTTTCCTTCTACACTTAAAGGTTAGTAATTAGAGCTTTCACTGTTTATGAACTGTTTTGAAATGTGATTTTGCTTAACCCCCTAAATTTGTTTCTTCTGTTAACTTTGCAGACTTTCAAGTGTGTAGAGAGTGGAGGGTCAGCATACTCTGTTTGCTCTAAAAACATTATGGCTGCACCTCACTGTCTTTGCCAGACATTTCCATTTCTGTTGAACCCCATGAATACCTTCCTTTCCCTATGACTTTATAGTGTTCTTATCCTTTAGAACTCAGCACAAGTCACCTTGTATTTGAAAATCTTCCCAACTTTTCCAGTTAACATTCATCTTATTTTTTGTCCCTAATTCATGTCACACCTAAAGACTGTACTGTTAGCACTTAATTATATTAATATAAAGATGTGTCATATTCTTTCATTGTTTAGTGTTTGTTGTCTTCAACTAGCTTTTAAACTTATTGAAAGCATAAACTATGTACTATATTATAGTTGTATACTATAGGTGCTGAGACCATAATAGGCACTTATTTATTCCTTCAACAAATATTTATTGAACAACTACCATATGCTAGCATTCTATTCTGTTGGGGTTTATATCATGATGGGGAAGTTAAACTAACAGATGAATCATAACAAATTATTGTAAATTGTGTGAACAAAATAAAATAGACTACTGTGATAAAGCAGGATATAGGGTGCTGATTTGGATAGTGTGATTATAGAGGCCTCTTTGGGAAAATACTTAGTAACTACTTGCAGATTGACATATTTCAGTAAAGTGAAAGCATCATTTTATGGGGTGCTTATTTCTCTTATTTAAAAAATTATAGTTATAAATATATGATATATACAGTTTTAAAATAATAGAACAAACACACCTACCATCTATCTTAAGAAATACCTTTTATGCTCCTATGTGTCACTTTTATATCAATTTTCTTTCACTCCTCCACAGAAATAACCTCTCTCCTGAATTTTGTGTTTATCATTTCCTTGCTTTCCCTTTAGTTTCACTATATATGTATTTCTAAACAATATATGGCTTTTTGATTTTGACCTTTATATAAATGGAGTCATACTGTATATTCTTCCATGAATTTTTTGTTGTTTCTCCCCTCGCTCTCTGCTCCTTTTCCTCCCACCTTCCCTCCCTCCTCTTTGCCTTGCCTATGTTATGATTGTGAATTTGTCTATGGTACACTTTACCTAGGACTTCCTAAGTAAAGGGATTCATCATCTATGAGTAAAATAGCATGCGTAATGGAGCTATGACATTAGAACATTTTTTAGAACCATCAGAGATGTTATTAGACGTTCTTAGATATTCCTTTATTTTATGTGTATCTGTTCTTCTCTTGGTTAATGAAAGGTAAATGAAACATTTAATAAAATTGTCACATATAAATATTTATAAACTATAGAATATAGATTATATGAATAGCGTCATTATACTTGTTCCTTCAGGACTCTTAAGACTGACATTTTTTACTGTTTTTTTGCAGTATTGCTATGGACAGCAACCATCAACATAATTACAAACTCAATAAAACTGAGAAGAAATTCTTAAGGAAACAGATTAAAGCCAAGCATACTTTGCTGAGACATGAAGGCATTGAAACAGTATCCTATGCCACTCAGGTGACCTAAAACTATTATCATTTAAATGAAAATGTGTTGACATGTTAATGGATTATATTAATATTTGTTAATAATTGCCCCGGGCTGTAATTGTTCAGTCGTGTGTTACATCCATATTAAATACACATATGATAGGGACCTGCTGACTTTCTATTTTGGGCCATAGCTTTGTCTGTAGTTTGAAATTCTATTGATTGTGTTGTTCAGTGAGAAGAAGTTGTGGGTATATAGTAATAATAATAACACTATACAAATCTTTTCAGTTTGCAGAGCATACTTATATTTATTATTGTATTTAATTCCCTAAATATCCTTATTGAGAAAACTAAAGTTCTGAAAGGTTATTGATATAAGCTAGCAAGAGGCTAATAGGAACTTAAAGCTATTAATAGATCTTCTGCGTTCTGATACAATTTTCTTTCTTCTGATCTTTCTTCTGTTCCCAACCTCACCTACTTTATAAAGTATTTTGATTATGTGCTACAAAACATTTTTCTTTTATTAGACCTTATTGACAAAGCATTTTCATTATCTGATCATCTAATTAAATGAGATGAAAAATATGAGGAACTATGAAATTTCCTGGGCTATGAATTAGAAGAGCTCTGTTTAACTCTGAGTTTCTCCATTTATTTGGATTTGAGGAATAACCTTTGACCTTGGCTTTCTTCATTTGTAAGCAGGGCATAGTATTGCATACCTTTTTACCCCGTTAGCTTCTTGGAGTCTAGAGAATCTGTCGGTACGTACGAGACATTCAAATACTATGTGAATGTAAGGAATTCTTACGATACTATTTTTGGTTCACAAAGCTATAGAATAAGAGTAAGAAGGAATCTTAGTTATCATTTAACTGAGAATCAAACATAAAATTGTGAGGGTAGAGCAGGGATTATAATTTAGGGCTGCTGACTCTCAGACTGATACTCTTCCCTTATGCTTACCGTGCAGTCTTCTGTGCTGCATCAGCTTAGGAAGGAGCAGTCTGTTGAGGGACATTTGAATTTAGCAGGTAAAAGGCCCATACTTGGAGTTAAATATTGTTGACTTCAGGGAATTTAAGCCAAATTCCTATAGCAAGGATGGACTAGATAATAGATTAGAATTCGTATGTTTGCATAGACTTTACTGTTTCAGCCAAGAGCCACTGAGGCTGAGAGGCATTCAGAAAATTAAACTGCTATACCCTACTCTTATCTCTTCCCAAGCATGACTTGCTTTCTTTTCCTTACAGGGGCCATGAAGAGAAGTAGTAAGGAAAAAAAACCAGGCTGAGTTTCTTTGCTGTCTCTGAACCTTGTTTCTGGTTGAGTCTGTCTTTTAGAGTCTCCAGAAGCTTTAATCTCACCTCATGGCTTCCAAAGTGGCATTTTATTTAAGCTCTGATTATTTTTTTCTCTACCATATTTTGAAAGGAAAAGAATAAAATTGTAGAGGGACCTCTAATTATATTTTATTTACCTGGGAGAGAACAAGTATTCTTTTAATGATATGTTATAAAGATAGGTTCCTTTGTTCAAATTTACAGGTTTATAAGATTTTTCTAGAGCAGTGATCCTCAAATTGTCAGGACTGAAGATAACTTCAAAAAATATCTAAATTCACTGCTTCATACTTCTTAGTGTTTAGAAAATTGCTTGAATAATTATAAATAAAATAATTATTATATTTAATTATATTGTATAACTCACATGTAATGGGAAATAAGTTCCTCCCTTCTCCTACCCCCTACTTCACTTGTTTTGTGTGGTTTGCCTGTAGAGTTGCCCAAAAATCACCTGGACAGCATCTATGAGGACCACTCTTCCAGTCATGCCTCATCATCTTCTTCCATTCATAGATGGAATAGTGTACCCTTGAGATTTATGTAACTTTTGTAATTCCTTAGATTTAGGAAATGAAAATGTTTTTGTAACTATGGACGGATATAACTAAATCATTTTGGTATTTTAATTAATAAACTTCATTAAAGAGGTCCAGGGCAAGCCATGTGAGACTAAATTTTTTTATGCAATATTATACAGTATTGTATTAGTGGGTTTGTTTATTACGTGTATCCTTGCATACATATAAGGTATTGGCTGCCCCATGGCAAAACAGAGTTTTACTTTTCTTATTATACATTTTATAATTATTCTATTATATCCTTTTCAAACAAGGTTCTAGGTATTCTCATTTTGTATCATAAAACTAATTCACTATGTACTAACCTTGACCTTAATATGAATCAGGGATCGGCAAACTACTGTCCTCAGGCCAAATCAGGCTTGTGAGCTAAGAATGGTTTGACATTTTTAAAAGGTTGATAAAAAATAAAACTGAGACTATGTGACAGAAACTTACATGGCCTGTGAAGCATAAACTATATACTATCTAGCTCTTTTCAGAAAAACTTTGCCAACACCTGGTATAAGTGAGGAAATTGATGACAGTAGACCATCTATGGCTTACTTTTGTTATACTATGGTGTTTTTAGAAGTCATAGATCATAAATTAAAGATCTTAACACCACACAGAATGGTTTTTAAGTATAGAGACTGTATGGGTGCTAGGCCATAAACGTCAGAATAAAAATAAACTCCTTCACCTTGCCAAAATTTCCTTGAATAAAGTTTAGTGCAGGACTAAACTTTAATTACAAACTGACCAAATTAATTAGACTGAATTTACCTAGAGGAAAATTTTCCTAATTTATGTTCAGTAGAACTTATAATTGATTTTTCTTTGAGCCAGTACCTTTACTTTTTGTTTTTAGTAAACATTCTATAATGGTTATACTGAAAGTGTAGATTCTGGAAACTGACAAATATGTTTGAAACCCACCTCTAATCGCTGCCTTAACCTAACTTGTCTGATCTTCAGTTCTTCCTCTGTAAAGTGGGGTTAATATTACCCAAATAAATTCACTCTGTTGTGAAGATTATGTTAATGAGGATGAATTAGGCAAAAGCATATAGAACAGTCTCTGACAAAAAGCAAATGTTATGTAACTGCTTGTTTATTCTCCTCTTTTCCTTTCATTATGTTAAATGTTTATGTCTGAGTAATAGTGTCCTCTTTTAATTTGCGTGTATGGTGATTAAGAAATGAATGTTTTGCTAAAATAGGTTATTTAAAAATCAACATTATTTGCAACATAGGAGCACTTTTTCTTCCCCAAATATGTAGTAAATTGGTTTATATACTTTGTATAAAATTAGCAAACCAAATAACCACTATAATGAAACCTTTTTTCCCCTTAATTACGTCTTTGTAGAAATCTTATTTAAAAATAATCTTATTTTAAAGAGATTCATATCAATTGCTCATGTTATTTCCTTTTTTTTCTGTGTTTTAAGAACCTGGTTGTTGCCAATGGTGGTTTGGGAAATGGTGTGAGTAGGAAACAACTGCTCCCGGTTTTAGAGAAGTGTGGACTGGTGGATGCTCTCTTAATGCCGCCCAACAAGCCCTACTCATTTGCAAGATACAAAAATACAGAAGAATCCAAGAGAGCTTATGTTACTCTCAATGGAAAAGAAATAGTGGATGATTTAGGACAAAAGATCATTCTGTATTTGAATTTTGTGGAAAAAGGTATTAACATACAGTTGTATTTTAAAAAGTGGTTCTTGCTTTTGTATGAGTTTTCTTTTCATAGACATAAGTTGGAGGGTTTAATTATTGTGAAAGAAAATAAGGACAGCAGGTTAGTGGCCCATTTTACTTTAACAAACATTCTTTAAGTACCTTTTAAATAGTTTGTGCATGGGACTAGTAGTTGAAGGTACAGAGGTGAATAAGACATATCCTGCCTTTAAGGGAGGCTGGTCCCACCAATCAACAATGTATTATGCATGTTGCTTATTTTGGAACTCTTCTACCTATGTGTGCTTTTCAAAGTTTAATATTGAGGATTCAGATCACCAATTTGCTTCATAGTGTCTACCCAGAAGCTTTGAATTAATCACTTAAGAATTCATTGTGATCAAAGTGGTTATATG
Source organism: Lemur catta (assembly GCF_020740605.2). Taxonomy (NCBI): domain Eukaryota; kingdom Metazoa; phylum Chordata; class Mammalia; order Primates; family Lemuridae; genus Lemur; species Lemur catta. The sequence continues at coordinate 30,972,127 of NC_059134.1, forward strand.
CCAATCTTCATATTTTTGGAGAAGCACCTTTAGCCTCCAGGCTCCTAAAACTTTATGGTAGTGCTGTTCAGTGGAACTCTCTGTGATGATGGAAGTGTTCACGTCTGTGCTATCTAATATGATAGCCACTGGATAGTGTTATTGAGGAACTGAGTAATTCAATTATTTAGACAATAAAGGAGCTCAGTTTAGATATCCTGGGGGTGGGTAGGTCAGTGTAATCTGATCAGATTTATCTTTTTGTAAAATAAGACTCAAAAACTTTTAGACTCGTTTAAAGATATATTTTATTTTTATTTATTTATTTTTTTTGAGACGGAGTCTCACTCTGTTGCCCAGGCTAGAGTGAGTGCCGTGGCATCAGCCTAGCTCACAGCAACCTCAAACTCCTGGGCTTAAGCGATCCTACTGCCTCAGCCTCCCGAGTAGCTGGGACTACAGGCATGCGCCACCATGCCTGGCTAATTTTTTCTATATATATTTTTAGTTGTCCATATAATTTCTTTCTATTTTTAGTAGAGATGGGGTCTTGCTCTTGCTCAGGCTGATCTCGAACTCCTGACCTGGAGCGATCCACCCGCCTCGGCCTCCCAGAGTGCTAGGATTACAGGTGTGAGCCACCGCGCCTGGCCTAAAGATATATTTTAGAAATTACACTTCTCAGTGTCCATATGTATTAATTTTAAATCTGATTTAAACTTTACACAGTTTAGAAACTAGATATCCTTGTACATATTTCTGATCAATTTTTCAAAACTGAGTGGCTAAGGAGTAAGTTTTAATCAGGAAATACTATCATTGGGTTTTCTCCCATTCAGTACTGAGAACAGTAAGAATTGCACCAAGTGAGTTTTGGAGTGTTCTTTATTTGAAATCCTTCATTAGATCCACATGTACTTCTAAGACTGTAGCAGTCATGTGTCTAATTGGAAATCATTTTTAATTGGGAACAGAACTAAGTTAGAAATAATTTTGATACTTGTTTTTATATCTGCTACCTGATAGCTACTGAGTAACAAATATGAGAGGTATTTTTAATTTTGTTTTAAAAAACATATTTAGGAAACTAAATCCAAATTACTTGTACTATGAATTACTTATCTTTAAGAAATTCCTTCCAAAGTTTTCCTTATTTTATAATTTAAATAAATAATATAATATCTGACACATAGGAGGCACTTGTATATATTTATCAAATGATTTACTATGTATGTTTCTGAAATATTATTAATAGAATCTAGTAGATAATTATTATTTTTATGACTTTTTATATTAAATAATTCAAAGATTTAATTTGCCTGGCAGAAAAGCTTCAGAAATCATGTCTGTAATATGAATGATCAGCTCCCTAACAGTAAATGTGAATACAGTATTCCCTTTATCTAATAGTAAACTCTTTTTTCTTTTCCTTCTAGAGCTATACTTTTCTAAAACTTTGAAGGGCACTGGAACTTAAATTATTTTAATATACAATAGATAATTCTTCATGAATGATATTTTTTATTCTTTATAAAGTTACATGTTATTTTACATTTTCTCTTACTTGACCATATCTAGTATCAAGAGACTGAGAGCAAAAATGAGCATTTAAATTCTTATATTCATTATTTAGAGACAATCTGACTTTTCTTTTTTTATGGAGGTGCATACTGTGGATATTATGAAAAACCTCATCTTAGTGAGATTTAAAAAGTGATTTAATCATGTTCAAACAGAATATCTGAATAAATACTGTTCTATTTGCTGTTGCTAATTGCAGTAGGTAAAATGTACCATAATTTTGATCTTGGTCTTTGTTTCTGCACTTTTAATATATTGTGTGCCCTTCAGTGTTCTTATTTCTGAAAATGAGGATTGGGAGTTTTGTGAATTGATAAATAGCTTTTGAACAGAATTATTTGTATATAGGAACTTTTAATTTTGTATGTGACTATTTTAATGTATTTTCCCATAGCACAATGGAAAGAGTTGGGGTCTCAAGCCTTACCACCAGGCCTCATGGTAATAGAGGAAATAATTTCTTCTGAGGATGAGAAAATGCTTTTGGAAAGTGTTGATTGGACAGAAGGTACAGATAATCAAAATTGTAAGTAAAACTTTTAAATCTGATATTTAAAAGTTTCTGCAAAATATCATGTTACTGCTCTTCCTCTCTTCCTCCCTTTTTGATTTATTAATATTTCCTTAAAATTACTGAAAGTAGCCTGAATCTAATGTTAGGCTAGTCATACTAACAATTATTAGGAACATTAATAAAAATGACATTTATATAGCTATCAATTATATAGCTCCAAACTGATTAACATTTATTACCTAACATTTATTATAACCTAACATATTATTTTTTTCATTCCTCTCCACCCTAAGGCGAATTTTCCATGTGGAATCAGCGTTCAGTACCAATGTAGTAAGAGCTTCCTGGAGATATTTGTAAATTAGAGTTGCTCTTGACTCTTTCTAGATCATTAGTAGTCTTGTGAGTAGCAGTGTACATGTTTAGCCTTCAGATTGATTGGGTGAAATTCTTTAAAAGAGTTTGTTACAATTTTAGACTTGAAAGAACAGCAAAGGTGGGGCAGAATGTTTAATTTTATTAAAGACAGTAATTTAACAGTTAACAGAAATTACCATTACTAAACTAATCCTTACTCAAAATGTTGACTTTGAAATATACGAAGGAATGCAATTCTTTTGCTTCCCAATAGTTTACTTTCTTCTCTTCACACAGTTCAAAAATCCTTAAAACACAGAAGAGTAAAGCATTTTGGTTATGAATTCCACTATGAGAGCAACAATGTAGATAAAGATGAGCCATTACCTGGAGGTAAGTAATTGTTAATAAATTCTGGTTCAGAAAAAAAGATTTAATACACTAGAAGCGTAATATAGTTGGTAGGGCATGTTTCATATATCATTTGTAGATAAATTTTCAAAACAATTGGTTTAAAATGTTTTAATAAATAGTTTTGTTGTTAAAAAAAATATCAAACATATGGATAGAGCTAAAGTTCCTCTTCACTACTGTCCTTGTGTGCACACTTCTCAGAAGTATGTACTATTAACAGTTTAGTATATGTATATCCTTCCAATTCTTTAAAAAATGTATTTGCACTTCAAATACATATACACCTATACAAGTACATAGTTGTTACCATATATAGTATTGCATGGCATTATAGCATACATTGTATATTCATATATTACATGTATCACACCAACTTGTCCTTTCCCTCCACTGTATGTCTTGGAGATCTCATATAGATTTTTATTTTACCAAATGACCCATAATAACATACTCAATTAGTTCCCTATTGATAGACATTTAGGTTATTTCTAGTTTTTCGCTTTTATAAGTAGTGCTACAGTGAATATCTTCATGCACCTCTTTATGCACTATGCATGAGTTTCTTAAGGGAGACTCCTAAGAAGTAGACTTATGTCAAAAGTCATGCCCATTAGGAATGTTAATAGATACTGACAAATTGCCTCCCCAAACAGCTATACCAATGTATTCCCACAAAATGTATACCCCGTTCTACCCACCCCTACCAACATGTGGTATTGTAAAACTTTTAAATTTGTAATTTCCTGATTAGTAGTAAGGTTGGTCATTTGTTTTCCTTTCCTGTGAATTCCTTTTCATCTCCTTTGCCAGTTTTTTCTAATGGATTGTCTAATTGATTAAGAATTTACTATATGTTATGGATAGTAATCCTTTGGTATAATTCTTTATTGGAGCTAAATTTAGTTATTTTTTTTAAATGACTTTAGTCTTTCCTTCTATCATGAAATAACTTTTATGACTCTAAAATAAAAGTAAGTTAGTTCCACTTTGAAAGATTTTTTTTTGAGGGAAATAATTTAAAATAATTAAATTTGAAATAACAAAAAGAAAGTGGTCAAGTTAACTTCCAATATGTAGTATATTTTTATAATTTTATTGCTATTTTACGGAATAACAAAATTGTTAGTACAATTGTTCTTTTAGACTTTTTATTTGAAAAAATTAATGTAATAACTTTTAAGATTCTTCATTTTTATTTTTACTTCTTAATTTTGTTTTCCTTGTGAGTTCATTGTTATATTAATGGATCTGACTGCTAAATTAAAAGCTGAGTAATTTTTATCACAGTGACTTTTTTTATTCTTGGGTGAAACATGCAACATAATTATTTTAGTTTTGTCATTATGATTACTGACTTTAGGTCTTCCTGACATTTGTAATAGCATTTTGGAGAAATGGGTGAAGGAAGGTTACATTAAACATAAACCTGATCAACTGACCATAAATCAGTATGAACCTGGTCATGGTGAGTATTTCTTCTTTTAAAATTTCAATCATGTTTCAAAACTAAGTAGCTTACATAACTCTCTAAGATCAAAGATGTTATTTTTTAGCTTAAACTATTATATTACTTTGCTTATGTTTGTTACCTGTGTTGACCTCAATCCCTTGCAAATCTACACTTCAATTCCTTAAGGAACTTGCATCTCAAAGTGTAAATAGACTGACACAAACTAGTTTGTGTTTTTTTTGTTCCCCTCTCAGAATTGCACTTAGAAAGGGAGACAATGGCTTGAAAAACATAGGAGACATGTGTCATGGAAGAAACTAAATAATTTACAGATACAGAGGAGGATAATTGGTTGGGTGATCTTTTTCTTTCTACTCTTTTTGAGAATGTGGAAGACAATTTGAAGATGGCATGTTGGTGAAAAATCTTTAGGCTATTGATTTCTTGTTAGCAGTATCTTCATCTGATACTTGCAGTAATCAAATGATTTTAAGGGTTTTGCTTATTTATTTATTTTGGCTTAAACAACAGACATGTATTTTTTCACAGTTTGGAAGCTGTGAGGTCCAAGATCAAGGTGTGGTGGATTGGGTTCTTGTTGAGGGTTCTCTTCCTGGCCTGCTGTGGGCCACCTTGTCTCAGTGTGCCCACAGGGCCTTTTCTGTGTGTGTGAATGCACAGACATACAGAACTTCTGTTTCTTATAAGTCCAATCTTATCATATTAGGACCCCTCACTTACGGTCTTTTTAATTTAAGGGTTTTATTAATGGCAGGAATTGTGGAGTTTTATTTTCTTTACTACATTTGTCACAGTGAAAACTGAAGGCAGAACATAGCTTTAGATCTGTAGCCAAGTGGAGTTGTTAATACTTCACCTCTGAGTTAGAGAGACATACTGACCTTGTCACTGGCACAGCTGGACAACTGGAGACTGTCCCCATAGAGGCAGAGGCTGCTCCCATAACACAGGACATGAAGGAGCATGCGTTAGATCCTTCAAACCAGCTATCTCTGAAAAAGAGAGAGGAAAGGGCTGAGCCAAGTGAGCTTGGCTTTAGACTAACCAATCAGCTAAGGCATTCCTTGTTTATCTTATTTACCCGTCTATCTTTCTGTTTATCTGTAAGCTTCTTGAGGATGGGGACTGTCTTACTTGCTTTGTGTACTGTCACCATGTAGCAATGTTTCTTTTACTTAAGAGGTGCTTAATTAATATAGATTGATAGATCTATGGAGGAAGGCTTATCTTAATTATTGATGTTTAGTCTTTACACCTGGCTGTTGCTTTTCTTCTGCAAGTACTTTGGAATCTAATGTTCCCAGGAAAAAATGACTTGTGTTTATCTTTCACATCTTCTTTTTGGGCTAGAATTGGATAAGTGTCCTAGTTAAGCAGTGACTCCCAAGCCTTGATTTTAGAATCAAGTCCCAATGGCACTTTAACTTGAAGTTAAGACATTTTTAGTTTAGATTTAGTTTTAATATATTTTAGTTGCGTTCACCCTAAGTGTTTCCTTTTAACTGAAATTATAGTACCTTCCCAATTGCCAAACAATATTTTCACCATACTAGTGTAAGGCTATATTTAGAGTCATCTTAAGTCTACTAAAAGGAAAAATGAAGTGACATGTTATCCTATTTTCCATCTTAGGAATTCCTGCTCATATTGATACACATTCTGCTTTTGAGGATGAGATCGTTTCTCTCAGTTTGGGGTCAGAGGTAAATGTTCAAACATTTTTAGTAGCTATAGCATACGTCTTACCTTGTACAATGCCCTTTTCATAGGATTCACCCACATTCTTCGTTAAAATGAATTAAGATTTAAAAATGTAAAGGAAGGGCACCATTAACACTTTGATTTCTTACAAATGTGAAATTATCACAGCCTCTTCTTTTAAATGTCCAAAGTTTTATCTGTCAGCTCATTGGATGCCAGGAAAACACTTGTAATTTAATTTTTTATTTTATACATATCACTTTTAGCAAAGTTAAAATCTAGACTTCCCTTGGCGCACCCCGGCCAACCTTTGACTTGCTGATACGGCATTGCCATCTAGTGGCAAAAGGCAGTAGCTGCAGGCCGTAGAAAAATGAAACAAAACTAAAATGTATGTGTCCAGAATTTTGATAAAATTTTAAAATATATTAGGTGATTCAATCTTTTCAAAAACTCTAAGCAATAGAGGATAATATCTTCATTTTTACAGATGAAAAATAAGAGACTCATGCAGATTCATTCATTTGTTTTTGTAGTGGCACTTTGCTTGAACTCCTAAAGAAGATTAAAGTGTGATGTAAGGTGATTCAGGCAAACTGCTGACAGAATTTTAGGTAGAAATCAGAATTTTAAATCTAGAAGAATCCTTAAAATATGAGGCCATCTAATCTAACTAGAGGTTGCATTACGTTCTGATCTTGTTCTTAGAGGCAAATACTATTTACCAGTTTTTGTATTTGTATAGTTCACATCCATGCTTTGGCTTCTGAACCTTTGCTGAACTTGTGTGATCATGTTCATAGTGTAACTAGACAATTAGTGCTGTTTCTTTGATATGACAAAACCGTCTTATCAACTACATGTGTGGAGTCTTAATATAGGTGCTTTCAAAAATAATGAGCATGAGAAAGAAAGAAGGAGCTTTTCTCTGGTTTATTTTTATTTTTATCCCCCATCTTACTTGTAGCTTTAGGGGACCAGTGAAGAACATCTTTGTTTTTATTCCCCCAACTATGTAATCAGTTGAGAAATGAGACAAAAGATAATTGAAGTTCAGAGTGTCAACTTTACTGCTGAGAAAACCGATGACAGAATATGGCTTTAGATCCGTATCCAAGTGGATTTGTTAATATTTCACCTCTGAATTAGAGACATACTGACCTTGTCACTAGCACAACTGGAAACCTCCCCTGTTGAGGCAAGGGCTGCTCCTATAACATAGGACAGCCGTCCCCAACCTTTTTGGTACCAGGGACCGGTTTCATGGAAGACAATGTTTCCACGGATGGCGTGGGGGGAGGCGGAGCTCAGGCAGTGGTGTGAGCAATGGGGAGCAGTTGTAAATATAGATGAAGCTTTTCTTGCTCACCTGCCACTCACCTCCTGCTGTATACCTCCTCCCCCACCCAGTTTCATGGAAGACAAGTTTTCCTTGGAGGGGAGGGGAAGGGGGTGGCGGCCGAGCTCTGTGGCCCAGTCTCTAACAGGCCATGGACCAGTACTGGTACGCGGCCTAGGGGTTGGGGATGGCAGACATGGGACATGAGGAGCATGTGTTAGGTCCTTCAAACCAGCTGGCTCTGAAAAAGAGGAAAGGGCTGAGCCAAGTGAGCTTGGCTCCATACTAGCTAGTCAGCTAAGGCATTCCTTCTTTCTTGGGTAGTTGTAAGTGAAGGGGTGGAGAAAAGCTAGGAGTATGCTTTCTACTTTTTACTCCTAGGGAAATTCCCTCCCTTCTTGGGGAAATATGAGGTATGGAGACTCAGTATCCCACCAGCACCCTACAGAGTCATGATGCAGTTTTTAATGAGAAGTTATAAAGAAAGGAAAATCTGCCCTTTAGTTGAACTGAAAATCTGGTGCAATTGTCTTCATTTGGTGTTTCTGGAGACATAATTTTCAGCTACCAATTTGAACAATGGAGTTTTTGGTTAAAGCTGTCTTTGTCACAGCTGAAAAATATATACATGTTATACGTTATGACAGGGACAGTAGATTTTCTTTTAAAGATAGATTGTGAGGATAAGTGAATCTTTGTAATTTGAAAGAAATATTTACTAAACATTTGAGTTTATCAAGCTATTTAAAACAGACTACTAAATTTGGGCCTTTATTTCATCTATAAAATCGGATTCATCGTATTTCTTTCCTGCTGAAGGATTGTGATAGGACTAAAATGAGTTAATATATAGAAAATGTTTTTCAAACTCAGAGCAATCCATACATGTACAGCTCATTACAGTATGCTTGCTCTAGGGTTCCTTACTTGAAGTCTTCACTTCTATAGCACAGGGAAACTCATGTTCCCATGGCCTAGAAGTAGGATTTTAAGAGGTCACCAGAAAGAAAGATGGCTTTCCACTCTTGCACCCTGTGCTTTTCTGGTTGTTTTTTTTTGATGCTATGTAGTTACTTGAATTCTCTTCTAGCACCTTGCCCCAGACCTAGAATCTTAGTACCATTCCTTTATACATATTTCTTTATTTTTTCATCTTTGACATCATCAGTTGTTTTAAGAAATTTACTCTAAGTGCTTATACCGCTTCCCTTTCATTGTAGTAATTTTGTCAGAGGCATTGTTGTTTTGTTTTGTTTTGTTTTGTTTTTGGTAGTGGTTTTTGGTTTTATTTCTCCTCAGCTAAAATCCTTGAGGTTATATTTAACTTTTATTTTCTTCTCTTTCTTGGGAAATTTTTAAGATCTTTCTTAATTCTTAAATGCTCCAACTCAAGGTGTTCCCATGAAATATTCTTAACTTTAATATAAATCTTACTTAAATGCCTTATTTTTATCTTATTTTTATGACTACTTGAGTATATTCTTAAAACTCTTATAGTACATCTAAAAGATAGTGTACATTTCTTAGTAAGCTAGACGAATCTTGCTTTTTTCAAATATATTTATTTTATTTGTTTTGCCTCTACAACTAAGTTGCAATTTTCTTTAATGCTTTTATACTTCCAAAGGTATTACAGATATACATATATGTTATACGATATGTATAAAAGTGAGGATGCTTTCAGCAGCAAATAATAGCTGAAAACTCAAAAATGATTACACAACAAAGACAAGTTAATATCTCATATAACAAGATGTTTCCAGGAAAGCTAGTTCCAAAAGTTTTAACTCGTTGGCTTAGCTCAGTGATTTCATCAAGGAACCAATCAGGTTCTTTCCATCTCAAATACTCAGTGCTTGTATACCTAAGGACTAGCTTAGGGAAATATACAACATGGGGTAGATTGCATCAGGACATATAAGAAAAATATAAACCTTGTGAAGTCAATTAGACTTTTGCTTTTAAGTACTCCTTCACTAGTAGGTTTGTCCTGTAAATTGCAGCCTCCCTTTGCTGGCCAGATATTTTGAAAGATACCCTTGCCATAAACCTCCTTGTGATAATGAACTAGTAATGTTGTTGGGCAGATAATCAGTTCATTAAGTACCTATAATCAGTTCATTAAGATCCGATAATCAGTTCATTAAGTACCATAAGACTTGGTCATTTGAGGATAAAAATGACCATGTGACATGCATCTATTTAAAACCAGAACCAAACTCTTATTATAAGAAAGAAAGAAAATTTTTGGTTAGGAGTTCAACTGGAAAAGTGAAACTAAAATTTATGAAGATAGGTTCTTAAAAATTTTTTATTTAGCAGTATTTAGATTATATTACACTGCACACTAATTTTTAGGACAAAGGATGAGTCACATGAATTTTGGTATTGTTTTTCTGATAAAATATGATAGCATGATAAAAATTTCTTTATTTTACTGTTACAGCTTGATTTTAAAGAGAGCCTTTTTTTTTCCCAGAAATATTATTGAAGTCTTTATCCGTTTTTCCAAGAGTCTGTCTTAAACCTCTGATATTCACATTATTTCATTTAGAAGCACCAATTGTGCATCGTTATTGTGTTATTTTCTCTTCTTCACTGTACAAGTCCTAATTCTGCCATATTTTAAAATGTTAGATGTCTTTGCATGTGATTTAAATGGTTCCCTGACATTCCTTTCATCAACTTTAGAAAGTCTTCTATCTTTTGCAAGAATTGTAAGTTTAATTTGTTTTGTATTTGTGTTGCATTCGCTAACATTTATAATACCAACATTTATGGAAAGACTGACAAAGGGGTTACCATATGGGCAGAGACAGCTGCTGGCATTGAAGAGAGAGAGATATTTGGGCAAGTACTAATTTTATAAGAAGTTGGTTCATCAGTAAATATTTCTTATTATGATGACTTTTGCAATTTAGTGGGCTAAGATAATTAGCTACTTGGATGAAAATGCCCTCTATGGAATGCCTTCTAGGGGCCACATCTTTCGTTATATTGCTTGTTCTCTTTCCAGGCCCATGCTTTCAGCAAACACCTATTGAGTCCAGCCTGAACTCCTGTCAAAGGGTATTGAATAAAAATTCTTTAAGAAATGCCTTGAAATACTCAGCTGAATGGTTTTGTAGCTTTTCTAGGTTTTTTCAGTCTGGTCTGCATGTCATTTGCCCCAGAGATATTCTGATCCTTTCTGATCCTGTAGCAATTCTCATCATTTCTGTCTATCAGGAATGAACAGGGCACTTCTCTTTTAAGAGTTTATTCCTTTAGTGGACAAATATTTCTTTTTCTTTTCTTTTCTCTTCTCTTTTCTTTTCTTTGATAGAATCTTGCTCTGTCGCCCACGCTGAAGTACAGGGGCATGATCATAGCTCACTGCAGCCTTGAACTCTGGCTCGAGTGATCCTCCTTCCTCAGGTTCCTCAGTCACTGGGACTACAGGCATGCACCACCATGCCTGGATAATTTTTCATAATTTTTTGTAGAGACAGGGTCTCACTATGTTGCCTAGGCTGGTCTGGAACTCCTCGTCTCAAGCAGTCTTCCTGCCTTGGCCTCCCAAAGTGCTGGAATTACAGGCCTGAGCCACTGCATCCAACCTCATTACTTTCTGATCTTCAGCCACAAACTGGGAAAAACATTAGATATTTTCTTTATGCCACTTAAAACAAATGCAAACTGGACTCTAGACATACTGACTTCATCTCCAATCTCAAATTCAGCCCTCAGTATTTGCATTTATAAGCAGTGTTGACAGCCTCTGAAACCAGTCTCTTCTTTTTGTTTTCAATCTTGATTCCAGGGCCCATACTTTATTTTTATCTGAGATTCCTTGGAATATTTAGTTCCCAAAGTTCTGACATATGGATTGTTTCTACTGTATAGCTCCTTTCTCCTTTCTCTCATCCTTTTTAGCTTATTTGTGACATTTTTCATCTATCTTTGTAGTGCCCTTAGCATTAAAATAGTGATCTGCCATCCTAGTGAATATGTACTTTTCTTCCTTATGTGTGTGTGTGTGGTTTGTATCTATAGCCATGGTTACTTCCATATGGCTGTATATGTTGATGTAGACGTGGAAAGAGAGCATAATTCTCATGTGGACTAGTTACATCATAGTATACTTGCCATGGCTTGGGCCAATCTTCATTTTTCTTATCTAACATGTGTCTAACATTCAAAACTTCTAGAGTAGACAAGTAGATCTGGTTTGTGGGCTGGAAATAAATAAATACTTTACCTTGTTTGATCATTGTCAGTTTTTATGTATTAAATTTTATTTTCATTTTTAAGAATTTTCTCAGAACTTATGCTCTGAAGATTCTCCTATTTTTATGTAATTTTCTTATCTTTCAAGATCTTTTGGAAGCCAAAATTCCCTTTTGTATAAATTGGGCAAATGAGAGTCAGTGCTGACAGTTCTTAAAGTGTACTCTCCATCTCCTTTATATGGAATAGGAGCTCCTTTTTTCATGCCCCTGCAAAACAAATAATGGCAAAGACATATACCAAGTAGTCTGCTAACAGTCTATGTCACAGCATGACATCATAAAATAGAATATTGTGCTATACTGGAAGATTTTAGAGTACCCATTCTTCTATCTTTTCGGTTAAAATTGTGTATATTTACTTTGTAGCAAGAAAGCAGCATTATTATCACTCTAGCTGTACTGTAGAACTAGAGTAAAATTTAGAAAATCAGTGGCGTTCAGAAAACTGCAGTAGAGGCCTGCTTGGTGATATAGTTGATGCTAGTGAGTTCACTTAAATTAGGGAATAATAATAAAAGATACATGCATACTTTAAATGTTTTAACTTAACGCATATAAATTCACTCAAGGATATTTTGTTGTGGGGCCAAGGCCTTTTTTCTCTGAGGGTCCACAGTCTGCCTTGTCTTTTCCAGTTTCCATTTCTTTAAAGTAAAGCGAACGCATAAAGACATTCATGAAACCATCTAATTGTAGGATTTTATGTATTGATGTTTTTATATTCAATATTTTATTATTGAATTATCACATCTGTTGCAACAATGTATTTATTTGCTCACTTTTATTGAGTCTTTCTGCAACATTCACCTTGGTTTATACAGAAAGATACTATCTTGCTCAGTTTTCATTCATCTGTTTAATATTAAATTAAATAATTACAATGACAAGGGTAACTGGAACAAAGAGGTTTGGAAACATACACAATTTGACTTGTTGAGCATGCAGCTCTACTGGTGAGAACAGAAGTGCATGAACATATTGGAGAGTTGCTTGTCATCAACAACCAGTCTGGGCATGAGAGTGCTTTGCAGAAAGAGTGGAACATATGGTTATTTAAATGGATGTTGGTTGAAAAAGTGTTTACTTATGTGACTAACATTGTCCTGGGCAATGTGGGGGATACAAAACTATTTTCTACCTTAATTTTTTTTCCCCTCAGATGTTAGACCTGAATATCCAACATTCTGAAAGGGATTTTAACTTGTCTAAATCAAAACTTATTATCTTTGTCTTCAGCCATTTACCATAGAGAACAAATCTGTGTTCTTTCTGGGTTTCCTGCTCTGGCTAATGGCCCCACTGATTACCAATCAATCAGTCTATTCAGAACTTGGGAAATACTCTTGACATGTATTTTTAGAATTGTAAGCTTTGCTTTTAAGTACTGCTTTATTGCAGCCCAGGTTTTCTTTTAAAAACTGCTTTGTGTTAGGGAGGGAGCTCATACCTCAGGCTGAGAAAGAATTCTTGACTCAAATATTAGGATAGGTTTGAAGCAAGAAGTTTATTTTACTCTCCAAGAGAGGAAAGGGCACTGTGTGATAGAAAGAAGTGCTGTCTGGAGGACGAGTGGCTTGCTTGGGCTTTTACTGGGATAAAGGATAGAGAATAGTTGTAAAACAAAAGCAGAAGGCAGTTGTGTTTTTTTCTTCTCTGCTAGACTAGCTTTATCGATTCTTGGAATGTGGTCTGGCCGATGTGGAGGAGAGTCACACTGCTTTTTCTGTCTGCTCACTACTTTTCCAAGTGCTGTAAAAACAAACACTTAAAAAAACAAGGTAATCCACAGATGGTTAAGCAAACAAAGGGGCAGTTATGTGCAGTGATATTTTTCTTCTGTTAGATGGTTTACTAGCAGTGGGGTCCTTTCACTTTATAGAGGTGTAACTGACATATAATAAACTGCACATATTTAATATACACTCATGAAACCTTCACTATACTCAAGATAATGAACATACTCATCATTCCCAAAAGTTACCATATGCTCTTAGTTTTCCTCATGCATTGAAGATTTCATTTACTTTTTTTCTGGCTTATGTTATTGCTCTTGTTGAGGGTGACTTTTATTTCTCTGGCTTCTTTTAAATTTTTTTTTCTTTTATCTTTTGTTTTCTGTAGTTTTATTTTGATGAGCCTACTTATTTTGCTTATTTTGATGAGTTTGTTTTTTCTGCTTGGGGTTTATTGAGTTTCTTAATCTCTGGATTGTTTTTTCCCATCAATTTTGGAAAGTTCTTAGTCATTGTCTTTGTAGATTTTTCCTCTGCCCTGTACTCTCTCTTCATTTACCTTTTCTCTGTATTCTTTATTTTATTTACCCTGTCTTCTATGTTTTCTGTCTTTTGTTTATCCATGCTTTACTCCAAATAGTTTCTTCTGTCACCAATTCATTCTTTTGCCTTGTCTATTTTGATCGTAGTTTCCTCTAATTCCCCTCTCTTAGATCATTAAATATGAAATGTCCAATGGTCAAGTAACAGAAAAATGTAAAATAACTGAAAAAGTTAAAGCCTGTGTATACTGTTTTCAGATCCTTGGGTCTGAAACCTGGTGTTTATACCAGGGCTAGATTCAGCATTAAACAAGTCAGGAGACTTGGGTTCTAGCTCATCCCTATTAGTAACTTTTAATTGACCATGGGGAAATCACTTTGTTTCTGTGCTTTCTGTATTAAATTGAAGTTGGCACATAATGCTTGCATTTTAATTGTCGTAGAGAGTTGATAAGCAATTAGTAATAATAATAGCAGCTACTATTGCTTCTATTCCTACCGTCATCAACACTGCCATTACCATGATGATCACCACCAGCAACTAATCACCTATTTTATGCTAGGGACTATGGTAAATGCTATATTAAGTGACATTTTCTTTATGGGGAGAAATTCAGGGTTTCAGGAATAGATATACCCATGATTATTGTTCTTATTACCCTATCTCATTTTGATTATCTGTGTATATGAATCTATTATTTATTTGCTTAAGAAGGAAAGCCTAGAAAATAAACAAATTTAAGCTAAGTATTTATAATATTCAACATGCTCTGTGTTTCCAACCTAGCATCTTTTCTTTTTTCAAGCTTATTTTTCTGTTATGCAGTATATATTTTGTTCTCCATTGTGCCAGTTGGCAACGTGTTTAGAACATTGAGTTAAAAGATGCCTTCTCTTTTCATTTTGCATTACACTTGAGCCTAGCTAGACAAAACAGTTCAAAACCATCTGTATTTGGGGGTGAAGAGGAAGAGATGGCAGAATCTATTCATTCAACAGCTGAGACCTAGTTTCGGAAGGCAGAGTTGTATTTGAATGGTGGAATTTGCCAACTTCTGCTATAAAGTAGATTTTTTGTGATGTTTTCTTTTAAAATTTTTCCTGATCTACTTTTGCCTATTCCACATGTGCGGTACTGCAGCCATGTTCCCAGATGTGTACCCTAAATGTATACAGAAGCATCAAATGATGTTCTGTCTCTCATTTTCTCTCCCAGCAGCGATGAGAAATAAGGGCCTTTGGATTGCAGTGGTATTTAGCTGCTGCATATATTAATACTACTCAAGGGCCCACTCTTTTATGTCATACAGCATCATCACAGTTTATCCCCTCTTATGACCAGAATATAGACACCTGTACTTTATAAAATTGCTGCTGACTGCAGGACAGGGGAGCAGAACTTGTTTTCTTTTAGTCATTTTCAAATGGAAGGTCTTGTATGTTGACTTCAGGAGTGTTGGTGACATTGTCTCTTTTCCTTTGAGTTTCACAAGACTTGGTAATTTTGGGATTCCAACTTTCAAGAAATTTAGCCAAGTGGATTTAAGTCTCCTATGTGTGATTTTGTTTTGTTTTGTTCTTGTTTTTTTTGTTTGTTTTTTAAATATTTCTTGCCAGTAGGACCCAGGGAAGGGAAATGGGTTTGTGGTCGGCCTTGATTTTAACTTGTCTTAAAGGAGCAGGCTGTCTGACATAGTTAGAAGATTTAAAGACCACTGACATCAGCCATTAATCCCCAAGGTGTCTCCAGGGCAAAATTAATATCAATTCCTTTGCCCTGGAAAAATACGGCATATGAGCAAGCTTTTCTTCCAGCTACCCTTCAGCTTAGCAAAGTATATTTCTGGGGGTATCATCTTTTGTGGAATCTTCTTTTTGCTATTTAAAATAAAAAGCAAACTCTTAATTCATTTGGGTCAAATGAAAATGTTAGCACAACTATAGAAGGTTTGCATTTGGTAGGCTGTAGGAAACAGGTAGACTTTCAGCTATGAAATATTTTCTCCAGTTAAATATAGTAAGTTCTGGCCTCTCAGCTCTTATCATTCTCTGTGAATCACACATCATTCTTTACATCATATTGTCACTTGTCCAGATACTCTTCAGGGGTTTCTCTCAAAAGGTTAATGATCTGAGCCTGTTTCTAACTATTAATGATCAGAATTAAGTTGTATTCTTTCTCAGAAGTGTTCCCAGTAGCAATATATTCTTCATTATCCTGTTTAGCTAACATGGAGATCTATTTATTCCTTCTTGTGCTTGTCTGTCATCTGTCTTATCTTTTCTTGGGTGACAGAGTGATAACTGCGTCTGGGGTCTTCATTCTATTGTGTTTTGGATACGTAAAGGTTGTGTAAGATCAGAGTGTCTATGGTTTTTGTTTGTTTGCTTTGAACTGAACATTATCCTCAGTCATGTCCCATGAGTTTGCTGGGGACTTGATCTTTATTGACTCTGCCATCTCAGAAAATAGGTAAAACCAAAAAGAATAATTGGAAAAACCTCGTGTGGAGCAAAACTGTCATATGGCAGAATGATTCAGCAGTTGCAGGGGAACATTATTGATTGTGAATCCTTAGAGAATTTTTTCTAAAGTCCTTTTTTTTTTTCTTTTTGTCTTTTAACAAACATTTAGTTAAGGTACAGATACTTAAATGTGAAGATACTGAAAATATTTTATTGTGATGATGGAATGTTCTAAGAGAAATTTAATTTTTGTAGGAAATCTACATTTAATTTTATAAATAAAAGTTATATCCTTAAATTAAAAAAGCCCTATATTGTCAAATATATAACAAAATAAATTTCAGAGATGTAAAGACTTTAATGTAAAGAATAGCACGAAAATCTGTAAGAAAACAGGAGTAAATATTTGTCTGATTAGGATGGGGGCTTTGTAAGCATACAAAGATATAGACTATTTTTGTGTTTTATAAGCACAAAACAATAGATTGACAGCATAAAAAAATGTAAAACTTTTAGGGCCAGCTATTTAAATTATAGGGCCCAGTTCAAAATGAAAATGTAGATTTCTTGTTCAGAAAGCAAGAAAATGTACCATTAAAGGTACTAAAATATAAAGTCTTTTTCTTTTCTTTTGTGGTCTCATCTCATCTTGTCAAGGTGTGTTTTATTTGTTATTTAATGTCATTCTTAGTAAAGAAATCTAAATTTAAATTATTGGTATGAATTCTGTCACTTTATATTGCATGATACTAGTCTTAAATACAAATATAAGAACACTTAACTCATATGTGGAATCACCAAACTTAATTTGTATTTTGTACTTGTACATATTTGTGTGATCATTTTTACCAGAATGGTGGAAATGCTGCACAAAACTAACTCAACTGTAACCATTTTTGTTTCACTTTTTAATACATGCACATTCTACTAACACTATGTATCTACCTTCAGCTTACAGAAGAGTAAGGAAGGACTGGAAGGAAAAGGAGCTATGGGCTATGAGGAGCTCCAGACTGAAATCCTATGATTTTTAGTCCTTACCATAGGCAATTACAAAGGCTTTCCCTAGCTCTTCTTATGGGGGAAACCCCTCCCCACCCTAGACATAATACACAGCCAGTGCGTGACTGTCTCTAAGCTGAGTTGCAATAAATGAGTCAGGCTTCCCTGGCTGGTCATGCTGTTACGCCTGTTGGCATTCCTAGCTCAGGTACCTTCATTCCCGGGGTCTCTTTATCTGAGGCCTTTGTCCAAGGTCCACTTCAGGTAGCTCTACCAAGGCCACCTTGTAGGGGGAGAAGCGGGAAGCCTCCAAGACACTTTTCCTTACTCTGACTTAGTACTTGTTACTTTTCAGCTCCTAGTCCTTTCCCCTCACCCATTCCCTGACTCCTGGGTTCATAAAACTGTTTTGTGTGGGGCTCCCTCAACAATGAGGCGATCCCCATGTCTGCAATGATCCACCTTACCCTTGACTTGTACAATGTTTAGTGGGGGAAAATGGGATGGGGGGAGTCTGGTTTTAGACCTTTGCTTATACTATTGCAATAAGTGATCAACTTTCGTTTTTTAGCTTGTTGCTTTAATTGGCTACTCTGACACCTGGCAGCTGAGCTCTTTCTTTCAGCTCAGGTGAGCTCCTGACAGGTGGTCTTATCTTTCCATTTTTTTCTGTGTCATCATTTTCACTGTAAGTGGTTGGCTAGTACAGGAAAGTAACACAAGTAAGAAAGAATGTAATGGTGGGGTTCCTCTGTTGCTTGTGTTTCCTACAACACCATTGCCTTCTTTCTCTGCCTTTGAAGCAAGTTCTGGTGGCCTTTCCAAGCCGCTCACTCAGTGGTAGATATAAATGCTTACCTTGTACTCTGATTCTCAGTGAACTCTCACACTTTCTATGCTCATGAGACACTGAATGCATTACCCATATGGGCCTCAAAGAACTGTTGACAAGCATGTGGTGTGTATTTCCTCTGCTCATGAACATGCTCTGTTGTTCCATCAGACCTCATTTAACAAAACACAAGTTCAACGATAATGTTAAGAATTCTAGGACAATGACAGCAGAGCAGTAAACCTAGCATAGAGGCCCTTGTGTGCACAGAGCTCTTAACACAGGTTGTGTGTTCATGAACCTGACCCTGAAAACTTCTATACAATGAATAACCATAAATGAAAATATACCAATTAGGAATAGTTTGTAATTTAAATCTGCAGTGATTTGCAAGTTAAAGCAATAATGTATGGTTTATTTATTTTTTGAAATTAAGATTTTTAAAAGAAAATTATATTCCTGTGTTGGTGAAAATATGATCAAATAGTTTCATACTGCTAGTGGGAATGTAGATTGGTACAGTCTTTGGAAAGCAGTTTGTCTGTCTATATTAAGAACTTTTAAAATTGTTCAAATGGTTTGGCCTGGCAACTCTTTTTTTTTTTTTTTTGAGACAGAGTCTCGCTCTGTTGCCCGGGCTAGAGTGAGTGCCATGGCGTCAGCCTAGCTCACAGCAACCTCAAATTCCTGGGCTCAAGCGATCCTACTGCCTCAGCCTCCTGAGCTGGGACTACAGGCATACGCCACCATGCCTGGCTAATTTTTTCTATATATATTTTTAGTTGGCCATATAATTTCTTTCTATTTTTAGTAGAGATGGGCTCTCGCTCTTGGTCAGGCTGGTAGCAACTCTTATTCTAAGATAGAAATTATGGTAGAGGTTTATTAAGTTGTTCATTGAAATACTATTTATTATAAAAGTTATAAATATCTCAACTATCTGGTAATACAATATTAAGGTAAATTATGATATAGCCATATGATGTAATATTTTACAGCCATTAAAAGTGATATTTCATATATGAGTAGTGTTTATATTATACTGTATAATATGGAAATACCAAGATGCCATATTTCATAAAACATATGTGTTCAATTACATAAAAATTTTGGCTGGGGTACAGTGCATACCTGTAGTCCCAGCTACTCAGGAGGCTGAGATGGGAGGATCTTTTGAGCCCAGGAATTCAAGTCTACCCTGGGCAATATTGTGTGACCCTGTCTCTAAGCAAAAAAGAAAAAAATCAATTTTACTGGAAAAAAGCAGATCTGAATGTTAATAGCGAATGTTATCTCAGGAGAGTTAGATATTTTATTTTTTCTCTATACTTTTCTATATTTTATTCATTTAAAAATGTGTGTTTAAAGTTTATGTCATTATTTTTATATTGGGAAATTCTTTTATTTTACAGGTAGAGGATTTGTGCTTCTTAGGTTTATTATTATTATTTTGTGTAATCATTTTTAAGAACAATTATTAGAAAAATAATAGCCACGGTGTATATTTGAAGGCTTTAGTTCTTTTTGTATTCTCATGCCTGGCACTGTGTCTAGCACAAAGTCATAAAATAAATTTTTATTGAGTATAAAAAATAGCTTTGTTGTTTTGTTACACAACATGAGGTGAGTCAGTTGACCCAATTGTTACTAGTCCTTAACATAATGGTTTACAAAGTTAGTGCTCAACAGATGCAGCAGGAAGAAAGACAGATCAGTAATGGTCATCGATAAGCATCCTGTGTGTCTTTTAACACACTTCTCATAACATTGGGCTTGTTTGGTAACATACTTTTCTTCTTTGAATGTCAGTTTGTGTATGTCAGGATAAGTATTTACAAATCCATATCATCTTAATATATCTCTTGTCTGTTCTGATTCTTTAAACTGAAATTTTTCTATTTGAAAATCATTACTCTGTTGATAGGAGGGAATGTGTTTGAATTTCACAAATACATATGTATTGTGCATTTGTAAACTATGTTGACTATTAGCCAGAAACTGTAACCTCCAGGTGGGCAGAGAGCCCACTTACTCACTATTGTAGCCTTTGATATCTCACACAATGATTAATAAATATTTGTTTAGGCCGGGCGCGGTAGCTCATGCCTGTAATCCTAGCACTCTGGGAGGCCGAGGCGGGTGGATCGCTCCAGGTCAGGAGTTCGAGACCAGCCTGAGCAAGAACGAGACCTCATCTCTACTAAAACTAGAAAGAAATTATCTGGCCAACTAAAATATATATAGAAAAAATTAACCGGGCATGGTGACGCATGCCTGTAGTCCCAGCTACTCGGGAGGCTGAGGCAGTAGGATCTCTTAAGCCCAGGAGTTTGAGGTTGCTGTGAGCTAGGCTGACGCCACAGCACTCACTCTACCCCGGGCAACAAAGCAAGACTCTGTCTCAAAAAATAAAAAAATAAAATAAATAAATAAATAAATATTTGTTTGATGAATGAATTAGAGTCTAGCCTTCTAGAATATTTTTCCATCATGGCAGTTTTCATTTCGACATGGATTTCCTTTAAGCCACAGATGATTGTTTCTAATAAAGTAATAAATATGCTCCTTATTCTTTCCTATGTGTAGGCTTTTGCTTCTATTAAGGAAATTGAGGACTAGGCACAGTGGCTCATGTCTGTAATCCCAGCACTTTGGGATTACCGAAGTGGGAGGATTGTTTGAGGCCAGGAGTTTAAGACCAGCTTGGGCAACATAGTGAGACCCCGTCTCTACAAAAATAGAAAAATTAGCTGAGCGTGGTGGCATATGCCTATAGTACCAGCTACAGAGGCTTGAGCTGAGGTATATGGAGGTGGCTTCAGTGAGCTATGATGGCACCACTGCTGCACTCTAGCCTGGGCATCAGAGCAAGATCCTGTCTCTAAAACAAAAGGAAAATTGAAAACTATATACATTGGTTTAAAAGTGGGCCACAGTGGCTTTTTTTTCTACCCCCCTTCTCCCCAGCAATTTATTATGAAAATTTTCATATAAAAAATTTGAATTGTACAGTAAATAACTATATATCCACTACCTAGGTTCTACCATTAACATTTTAATACACTTGCGTCAGCAAATATATATATCTATCTCTTCATCCTTCTGTTTATTAGTCCATCTTCTTTTATTTCGACATTCTACAAAAGTTGCAGGTATCAGTATACTTCATCTCTAAAAATTTCAGAATTAATCTGCAGTGTTTATAAGTAGAATTATTTTAGAGTATGATTATATGAAATTATATGTGGATATTTGGAACAGATAACTTTTGGGAAATTATATTTTATCATCTTACTTTATTTTCTACACTTAAATTGGAAGGATAGGCTAGAAAGGGAAAAAACCAGCTTGGATCTGTAAAACTTTTTATAGTGTGCAGAGAATTTTTACGTTTTATCTAATTTGATCCAATATTATTATTAATAATAACAGCTAATATTATTCGATGCTAACTTTGTGCCAGGTACTGTGCTAAGTTTACCTTTAAGGAAGGTACTATGCTAAATTCTATTCATCCCACTTTTACTTGGTTGTCATATTTATTTTTCAAATGAGTTGATTTACTTACTTTAAAAAATATTTTCAGCCCTGTGATACGCCTTTTAAATTCACATTTGTCAGGTGTTGCTATCTTTATACTTAAGTCTTTGGTGTTTGATGAGTTCATAGGACATAAACATTTTCTTGGGTATTGTATCTTTTAGGTTGCTATTCAGAATAATACTTGAGCATGATTTAGGAAAAGTTGTTGAAAATGTTCCTGTCCTCTTTTATTACCTCTTATTAATCAGCCTCTAATTCCAGTATGTTGTATGACTTTAAAGGTACAAAATGGATTATATGAGAGTCTGCATTTAATAGTTATTTCTTCTTGGAGTATTAATTAATTAACATTCTATGAATAATAACAAATCATAGCTACTTTTTGTATATTTATTGTGTGCCATGTACTGTGATTTATATCCATATCTTTAATTCATGTAACAACTCTGTAAGACTTGAGAAAAACCAAGGCACAGGGGTTAAATGGCTTCTCCTGGGTCACATGGCTAGTAAAGAGAAGAGCCAGAATATGAGTGTTTCAGCTTCAAAGTCCCTGTGTTTGACCACTACCCTACGGTTTCCAATGACGTGAGCTTCAGACCACCTGCTGCATAGTTTCTTGGGCTGATTGTTAGAAATGCAGTTGTGTGAGCCTTGCTCCAAACCTGCTGAGTCTGAATCTCTGTGGATAAAGTATGTTTTTTTGTTATTCAGTTGATTCTCATGCACACAGAAGTTTGAGACCCATTGTACTACGCAGTTTTACAAGCATTATCATGTTTTAATCTGTTAGCCTAGAAAGATAGCCAGACTATTAATCATTCTCATCCTTGGAGTACATGAAATTTTGGATTGATCTTTATGCTTTTGTTTTTGCTTCAAGATTGTCATGGATTTTAAGCACCCAGATGGTGTCACAGTGCCAGTTATGCTGCCTCGTCGGAGTCTGCTGGTGATGACAGGAGAATCTAGATACCTTTGGACCCATGGGTATGTATTCAAATGACCTTGATGGCAGAATACCTTTTGCTTTATGAGACTTCTCATTCTTGTCTGTCTGAGCCATTGGAACTATGCCCTATGCCTGCACATTGAGGCTTCTGGGTTCAAACCTCCTAGGAGCATCTATGGCTTTTTTTTTTTTTTTTTTTTTTGAACATTATCTTTTTATTTTGAAAAACAAATTTAAAGCAAAGAGGCAAGCATAGTACAGTGAACTCCTTTCAGCTTTCACCTACCTTTACCCATTGTGAACCTTTTGCCATATCTTTGATTTCTCTGTCACATATGTTATTATTATTATTTTTGCTGAATCACTTGAGGGTAAGTTACAGAGATCATGGCCCTTTACCCTAAGATGCTTCATTGTGTATTTCCTAAGAACAAGGACTTTGTATCAGGGGTTGGCAGACTATGGCTACTGGGCCACATTCAGCCCTCAGCCTGTTTTTGTACAACTCTTGAACTAAGAATGGTTTTTTACCTTTTTAAGGGTTGTAAAAACAATGAAGAATATTTGGCAGAGACTATGTATGACCCTCAATGCCTAAAACATTTATTATCTGGCCCTTAAGAGAAAAAGTTTCCCAACTCCTGTTCTATGAAACCACAGTGTAAATCCTCAAATTCAGGAAATTCAACATTGATAAAATATTGTTTATCATATTCTTAAATAATCTATATTCAGATATTGCTGGTTGTATGTTAAGAGTACTTTAAGCTTTCTATCTGATTCAATCCATGATCCTGCATTATGTGTACTTGTCAGTTCTGTTTAGTCTTTTATTCGAAACAGTTCCTCAACTTTTCTTTGTTCTTTATGACTTGACTCTTTTGAGAAGGCCAGTTGTGTTGTAGAATGTCTCTCAATTTGAATTCATTTGCATTAATTAAAATCTAAAGAAATGGGTATGTGCTTTTGGTAGGAATTCATCTTTAGCCTTTTGAGGAGAGAGTATTACACTGCTAAAATTTACAAATATTGTCACTTATATTGCTGAATTCTGTGCTTATTTATTCTGCCCTGCTTGAGATTTTAGCTCACGTATTTTTATAAAAATTCATGGAAATGAACATGTAAATGATTTTGCCCTAAATGTGAGCCATAAAAAATGATGGCCTGATTTTTTGTACTGGGGCTTAAATTTATCTGATGTTTTTTTCATGGCCATTTAAATATTTGTACTTAAAATGGTGATGTGATCCATTGATTTCAAGTATTCTTGGACTTTTGAGAATAATCATATTTTCTTTTTGGGATTCAAGCAATTTTGCTATCATTAATGTTTAAACTTCTTAAGAGTGATGGTATTGTAACTGCAACCTCAAGGGGGTTCCAACCTGGGTCCTGTTACTCGTTGCACGGAAAGCCAATTACTTAGTCAATAAGGATTGCCAAGGAAGAAAGGGATTTTTAATGCAAATGACATCAGCTAGAAGAACAGGGAAAGTAGCCTCAAATCTATCTCCTGACTAATGGAGAGTGTGGGCTTTTAACGAGGGGCTACATGCCTTAGGGCAGGCTGTGAAATTAAGGAGAGATTTTGTGCATTGGAGCAGAGTAGTGAGGGATTGTGAGTCTTGGTGTTAAGATATCTGCCTATGGGCCTTCAGCATCTCAACTCCTTTGTCTTGGAGAAATTTTGCCATTTCTGTAAGATGACTCAAAAGGTCAAGTAGTTTGTTACATGATTGTGGTCGTCAAGTTCTATTGGCCTGAAAATCTAAACCATGAGAGGGAAAGGATTATAGAAAAACATATAGGGACCATGGAAATTTATTCATAGATCTATTATAGCAAATGCAAAATAAGGACTTTGTATATACATATATATATATGTATATATATACACACACACACACATATAATGAAAATATTTTGGGTAATGGTACAGATGAATCTTCCTAAAACACTATTTGGATCACATTATTCTTTTATTGGACACATGTTGTGCTATGAAATGTTAACAATAGTTATCTCTGAAAAGTTAAAGTATAGGTAAGATTTATTAATATTTTTCATCCTTGCTCTAGAATCAAAATTCTTTACAATATTTTCAGGGAAAGAAAACCCTCAGTATTATTTTTGAATGCTACCCTCGATACCCATTGCCTATAATGTGACTTTGTGTGGTGCTGTGTGTGCGTGCGTGTGTGCGTGTGTGTGTGTGTGTGTGTGTGTGTGTTAGGACAAGAGAGAGATGGAGAAATGAGGAAAGGAGGGAGGCAAAGAGACCAGGAGAGAGAGACATCAAACAAATGATATGCCAATCCACTGAGATGTTTATCAGAATCTTTGGGTGGGAAGGAGAATAGATTGAAAAAGCATATTTAATACACTTAAAAATATATAAACTACAGGAAGTAAACCTTGATAAAACTTTTTGATTGCTATGCTGAAAAAAAAAAGACTAGAAAGCACTGTAGAAGGATGTAGAGGGATGTGGACTGAAAAAGGTGATTACTGCTCTATAATATTAATTGCAAACACCTCAATCTAACTTTAGTTTGATCAAGTTCAAATTTACTATTCTAGCCACCGTGCCCCTAAATCAAAGGTGGCAAACTGGCAACACATGGGTAAACTTAACAGATGTGTTCTCTTTGGCTGGTGCAGGAGCAGTAACTGAGACCGAATATCACTGTCTTCCTTTAGACGAGGCCTCCTTCTCCAGTTCCCTCTTGTTCCTACCCCTTTCTATTAGTCCTTGACCTCAGGCTGAATATCAGTTGTCAGTTATCACTGTGCTTGTACAATTGTTTTTATCTTATAATCTAGTTACATGAAAATTGAATATTTCTTGAACTCATGTCTGTATTAAAAGTAGGAAATGGAAAGCTAGACTGAGAAATATGTGTTTCACTCTTCTTTTTTGAAATGAAGACTATTCCTATGTGTTTAATGTCAAACAATGTTTTTTAACAAATCCACCTGCTTCATTTATTTATGTCATCTGGCCTCAGGAGGCATTATTTCATGGGATTTTGTCAACTCTCCTTTTAAATTATTTCTGGAGCATTTTCTTTGTGCCAGGCATTGTTCTAAAAGCTTTATGTATATTAACTAATTTAATTCCCACAATCATGGGGGAAGTTTGTTCCATGGTTTTGTTCTCATTTTTAAAGGAAATAGGAACATAAAGAAGTTGAGTAACTTACACAGTGGCACAAAGCAGTTAAGTGGTAGAGCCAAGATCAGAAGCCAGGCAGTCTGGCTTCAGGATCTGTGCTCTTAACCATAATGCTAAACTTGTTTGCTTCCTTTTCTCAGAATTCAGGCTGTGTCTTCTAGCCTTCACACTCTTGCCAACCCATTCTGTTTTTAAGATATAGCTCTTTTATTTCCTTCATAATTTATAAAGCTTTTCCTGACTACATGAGCTTGAAATAATTTATCCCTTAACTTTTAAAGACTATATTGTTTCCTATTACCTTGAGACATCTCTTCTGTTATTTAAATCTATAAAAATATTTTTGTTGAATATTTTCCCAACTTGATTGTAATTTGAGTGCAGGGGGAAAAAAAGAGGTTTAATGGTGTTTAAAGAAATCATTATTTTAACATATGGGTTCCCAGTTCCTAAAAATCTCAGACTGGTGCAAAAGCAGTTAAAAACTGATTGACCTCTGCCTAGGGTTTAACTTTTGGCAAACGAAGTAATTGGTTTAAAAGAGCCATAATAGAGAACTACTTAGTCCCCAAGAGAGGAATTAGTTTGCTAACAAGAGTTTCAAGATACTCATTCTTCTAAAATACCTTGGTTTTGTTGAGCACTATAGTTTTAATCATTTTCAGCTATTAAAGTAACAATACTATAAATTCAGACAATGACTGCTTGCTTTTACCTCTTAAGATAGTGCTTTTAGCACAAGCTTTTTAAACAGAGCTTTTCTCCTAACTTGTTTTATGAGGTTGGCATTACCCTTGACACCAAAACATGTCAAGAACATTACAGTAAAAGAAAATTACAGGCCAATGTGTTGCATAACAGAGATGAAAATATCCGTTACAAAACATTAGAAAATTTAATCCTGTAATATATAAAAAAGAAAATGTGCTATAACCAAGTGGAGTTTATTACCAGTATTGCAAGGTTGGTTTAGCATTTCAAAGTCAATCAGTGTAATTCATCACGTTAAAGCAATAAAGGAGAAAAAACAATCATCTTGATTGCTGTAGAAAATATATTTGACAAAATTCGGTACCCATTCATGATAATACCTCAGTGTACTAGGACAAGAAGGGAACTTCTTTACTCTGATAAAGGGTATCTACGAAAAATCCACAGATAATGTCATACGTAATGGTGAAATATTATATACTTTTCCTGAAGATACTGAACAAATTAGGGGTGTCTGCTCTCACCACTTCTATTTAATGTTGTATTGGATATCCTAGCCAGTATAAGCAGTGAAGAAAAAGAAATAAAAATCATAAAGATTTGAAAGAAAATAATAAAACTTTATTTGTAGATTACATTATTATGGATGTAGGAAATGTTAGGGAATCTACAAAACAAGTACTAGGACTAATAAGTGAACTTTGTAGCATACCAGGTCAATATTCAGAAATTAATTTTTGGAAAATGAAATAAAAATGCTATTTAAAATAACATCAAGACCTATAAAACATTTCTTTCCAATATTCATAATTAATTAATTGTTACATCGTTTGAAAAACTATCAGCCTGGGAATTCTGTTTCTAACAATAGATGGAATGAAACAATATAGCAAAGAGAAAATGAAAATTGAGAATTGAAATACATTATATTTTTTTGGCTGGACGTGGTGGCTCAGGCCTGTAATCCTAGCACTCTGGGAGGCTGAGGCGGGAGGATCGTTTGAGCTCAGGAGTTTGAGACCAGCTTGAGCAAGAGCAAGACCCTGTCTCTACTAAAAATAGAACGAAATTAGCTGGACAACTAAAAATACATAGAAAAAATTAGCTGGGCATGGTGGCACATGCCTATAGTCCCAGCTACTTGGGAGGCTGAGGCAGAAAGATTGTTTGAGTCCAGGAGTTTGAGGTTGCTGTTAGCTAGGCTGATGCCACGGCACTCTAGTCTGGGCAACAGAGTGAGACTCCGTCTCAAAAAAAAAAAAAAAAAAATTACGTTTTTTCATTTTAGGATTAAATCCATTTTAGTATAATATTATAATGGACCTTTCTCTTTTTTAGATCCTTTGTAGAAAAAAAAACTTACCTGAGTCTTAATAAAGAGGTATCAACAACTTAGGTATAGAATCATACTTTTATTAATTTGCTGAGCTCTTTCAGGCTTAGCACATTCCCTGTGAATATATAGGGAGAGAGCCTTGCTAGAGTAAATCAAGCAGAGAACTTGACCTGCGAAGATCTGAATCTTAGGAATAAATTTTAAAAAGATATGTAACTCACATGCGCTGAAATTTCATAAAACATTGCTGAGAGAAATTAAAGAAGACAAAAATAAATGGAGAGCTACAGATACCATGATCATGGATAGGAAACTTATTATTAAGGTATCAGTTGTCTCCAAATAGATCTCTAGAGTCAATGTAATTCCAATCAAAATCCTAAAAGACTTTTTTTGTTGAAATTGGCAAGTTAATTCTAAAATTTATGAGGAAATGTAAAAGATCTAGAATAGTCAAAACAATCTTGAAACAATATTGGGGATTTATTCTATCTGATTTTTAAGACTTTGTATCTATAGCTACATAATCAACACTGCCGGGTGTGGTGGGTCACGCCTGTAATCATAGTACTCTGGGAGGCCAAGGTGGGAGGATCACTCGAGGTCAGAAGTTCGAGACCAGGCTGAGTAACAGTGTGACTCTGTCTCTACTAAAAATAGAAAAATTAGCCAGGTGTGGTGGCGCATACCCATAGTCCCAGCTACTCCAGAGGCTGAGGCAGGAGGATTGCTTGAGCCCAGGAGTTTGAGGTTGCCGTGAGCTATGGTAACACCACTGCACTCTAGCTGGGGTGACAGAGTGAGACTCTGTCTCAAAAGAAAAAAAAAAAAGTATATTATTGGTGTACAGATAGAAGAAAAGAAAAAAGAAAAAGAAAGACAGCCACACACGGGGAGAAAATATCTGCAATATATGTGTCTATATCTAACAAAGAACTGGGCAAAGAGTTGAATGGGTCCTTCATCAAAAAAGAACCCCAAAGTGGCTAATAAGCACACAAAAAGATGCACATTATTAGTTATCAAAGAAATACAAATTAAAGCTACAGTTTCATACCTCTCACTAAAATGGCTAAAATTTAAAAGTCAGACAACCCAAGTGTTGATGAGAAGGTTAAACAACTTGGGACTCTACTATGTTGCTGGTCGGAGTATAAAATTGTATAAACACTTTGGAAAACTCGCAGATTCTTACGCTATGACCCACCAATTTCACTCCTAGGTATTTACCCAAGAGTAATAAAAATATATATCTAAAAATGATGTGTATAAGAGTGTTCACAGGAGCTTTATTTATTTTGGTGTTCCCAAACTGGGAACACCAAAATATCCATCAATGGGAGATTTTAGATAAATAAATTATGGTATGTTCATACTCAGCATTAAAAAGGCAGCAAACTACTGATACATACAACAACATGGATAAATCTCAGAATCATTATGGATGGACAAAGTCAGACACAAAATAGTACTATTCATGATGTTCAAGAATAAGCAAAACTACACTGATAGAAATCAGAACAGTGGTTGCTTCAAGGTGGGGAAGGATTGACTGAAAAGGGCATGAGGGAATTTCCTTGGTGATGAAAATGTTCTGTATCTTGATTGATGTGGTGGTTAAAGGGGTGTATACATTTGTCAAAACTCATTGAACTGTACACTTAAGATCTGTGCATTTCATTGTATGTAAATTGTATAAATTGAACTTTCAAAAGGGTATTATTTTCCTACCAAATGATTCCTTTTTCCTATTCAAAAATTTGATCTTACACCAAGAATCCTCTTCAAACTATCTTACAATCCACAGTAGCTTGGAGTTCTCACTTAATATTTTTTAGTCTTTGTTTTACTTATGTTATCAATAATATACAATTTAAGAGTTAATCATACACTTTTTTGTTTTATTATCTGTTCTTTCCTGATGTTAACATTCTTGACCCTTAACCAGATTTCAGTTACTAAGAAAGATGTATTAAAAACTCCAATGATAATTGTGTATTTGTCTATTTCCCCATTAGATTTTTTTCACTTCCTGTCTTATATATTTTAAGATTGTGTTATTACTTAGGTGCATACAAATATATATGATTTACTGTTATCATTATGGAATATCCCTTTTCATCTTTAGTAATGCTTACTACCTTAAAGTCTACTTTGATTAACATAGCTGTATCACTTTTCTTTTGGTTTTGCTTGGTATATGCAAAATATTTATTTTTGTATGTTCTATATGTATATTTTTTCTATCTTTATTTTCAACCATTCTCTGTGCTTATATTTAAGGTATGTCTCTTATAATCACCATGTAGTTGAATTTAATTTTTTAAATCCAGTCCAGCAATCTTTGTTATTTAATTGGGGTTTTTAGTACTTTTACATTTAACATAATTACTGATATTGAATTTAAATTTACCATCTATTTGTTTCCTCTTGGCTCCATCTGTTCTTTTTTTTTTTTTTTTTGAAATTGATATTAATTAAATATTTGTTATTATTTCTTTTTCTCCTGGAATAATTTGTTAACTGTATGTTCTTTTAATATTATTATCCTGAAAATAATTTCCTTAAATACTTCTATTTCTTTATTTTCCCACATGCCTAACAATTCAGAGAATCTTATAGATATTTGTTATAAATTGTTCTAGATTTGCTCTAGTCTCTTAATATTTTTTAAAGACCTGAAATATTTTTATTAATACAGTGTTAAGTGAATTATTTTGACTATTGTTTTTAGAATCACACCCAGAAAATTTGATACTGTTCAAGCATCTGAGGATCACAAAAGTGGAATTATCACCAGTGATGTTGGAGACTTAACTTTAAGCAAGAGGGGAGTACGGACATCATTTACATTTAGGAAAGTGAGGCAAACACCTTGTAACTGTAGTAAGTATATAACTTTGTGTCTACTATAAAATGGAGTAAATATAGTCCTGTCAGCACCCGGGAGAACTTTTTCTTCATTTCTCTAAAATCATTTCCCATATTTTGCCTTGTATTGTACTTTCATATACTTTTCTTAACCATCATCATTGTATTTTATATTCTTTGAAGGCAGGGGCTGCATTTTATCATCTTTATTTTCCACAAACTTAGTACTTGGGCATAGTTGGGTGCCCAATAAATGTTTTACTTATTGAAGTAACGGTTGAGAGTGCTACAATTGTAGGACAATAAAATATTACTTGTACAAAAATAGATTTTGTTGGGAACAGCTTGTGAAGTTTCTAAATTCTTATTAACCCAACAGGAAGGTTGGAGATGACACATCTGTTCTGTAGTGGATAACTTTAGGGGGATAAGCAGTGGTTTATGTTTTAGTGAATTTGAAAACCTGGAAGGGAATAAAAGAACTGCTCAAAAACTTGTCAAGAGGATGCTATTTTGAATAGTCTATACAAGTACATCATGCCCTAGATTTCTTGAACTCAATTAACAGATACTTCTTTCATTTTGTAAATAATATTTTGTAATGATAGTGATAATAAGATCCTTTTTATATCCTATGAGTTTTAATTATGGGTGGTGTCTACCAATAGCCTTTGGATTTAGTCATAATCTTAAAAACATTTTGAATTAAAAACCTTTATTATATCTATAAGATGTTATCCTCTTAGAAAACTTGAAGTCTCTATGTTTTATATCTTGATATTAATGAACCTTAAAAGTTTTTTGTTATTTTGGTAAATGTGTCCATGAAGCCTTAAAATGTTGAATTTTTTTTTATTAATTAAAAAAGTATTTAGTATTTGATGAGTATCTAACACTGCTGGTAGTTTTATAAGGTATAGAAAAATAAAACATGACTCCTGTTCTCGAGGAATTTAAAGTCTAGTTGGAGAGATAAGCTAGTTTTCTTATGCAAATATTTTTTTATGAGCATTTACTAAATGTAAGATGCTCTCATTGGGTATTCAGTTTATAATTTTTTTTAAAAGTTTACAAATAAAAATTGTGTATATTTATTATGTATAATATTATATGATGTCCTAAAATATATTTACAATGTGGAATGGCTAAATTGAGCTAATTAACATATATATTACTTCACATACTTACAACTTTTTGTGGTGAGAACACTTAACGTCCATTTTCTTAGTGATTTGCAAGAATACAATACATTGTTATTAACTATAGTCACCATGTTGTAAAATAGATCTCTGGAACTTATTCCTCCTAAGTGAAATTTTTTCTCCTTTGACCAACATTTCCCCATCTTCCTCCCCACCCTAACCAGCCCCCAGTAACCACCATTCTACTCTCTGCTTCTGCGAGTTCAATTTTTTAGTTTCCACATATAAGTGAGATCATATGGTATTTGTCTCTTTGTGCCTGGTTTATTTCACTTAATAAATGTCCTCTGGATTCATCTATGGTGTTGCAAATGATAGGATTTCTTTCTTTTTTATGACTGAACAGTATTGTGTATATATATGTACCATATTTTCTTTATCTATTCATCCATTGATGGACAGTTAGGTTGATTCCATATCTTGGCTATTATGAATAATGCTGCAATGAATGTGGGAGTGCAGATGTCTCTTTGACATACTGATTTCATTTCCTTTGGATGTATACCCAGTAGTGGGATTACTGGATCATAAGATAGTTTTATTTTTAATTTTTTGAGGAACCTCCATGCTGGTTTCTATAATAGCTGTACTAATTTATATTCCCACCAATAGTGTGTGAGGGTTCCTTTTTCTCTACATCCACACCAACATTTGGCATTTTTTATCTCTTTGAGAACAGCCATTTAACAGGTATAAGATGATATCTTATGGTTTTAATTTGCATTTCCCTGATGATTAGTGTTTTTTTTTTTAAAGTTCAAGGTCATCCTTTACATACTTTTGGTCGAAATCTGTAGATTTTTAAGTGATAATGGTTTCTTATTTCTTTAGACAACTTAGATGTTCATAATTTCCAAGAGAATAAAATTTTACTAAGACCAGTTTAGGATAAATTATAATGTACTATATTGTAGTATAATCATAATTCTAATTTAATCAATATAGTGCAGCCTGTCTGTTTCCATATGTGTGTCTTAGAGTCCTCAAGCTTTTTGGAGCTACCCTTTTCTTAAATATCCATTAAAAATATTTAGATTTTCCCTTTACCCATTAATAGACACTAGATACTCCCTTCCCCATTTTAGGCTTTCTCAAGGTTTGGCATACCCTAGTAATATTTAGGGAAAAGAGGTTTGTTTTATGTTCATTCCTGAAGCCATCAATGTTGCAGGCAAATTCTTTGCCGTCATGTGATTTCTAATTATTGCCTTAGTCTTGCCTGTGGTTTCTCCAGTAATACTACCCCTTCTTCCTTTATTCCCTAGAACACTATCCATAAAAAGATGTTGTGCATCACAGACTTTGGCAGAAGACAAAGGGAGATTATAGCATAGCAGAGAACAGGCAAGGATTTAAAATTAGTATTAGACATTATTCCAGAGAACGGGGAACAACTTGAACATTAATGCTAGACATTGTATCCTAAATTTCCTCTGCCATTGCCACTGCTTGGTGGTGTTCATCTTGGGGTTTGCTCATTCTACTGAAGCAGGCAACACAGTATTGTCATTCAGAATGTGGGCTCTGGAGTCTACACTGCCTGGATTCAAATATTGGCTGTACGATTTACTATCTCTGACACTTTAGGAATATTATTTAACTTCTTTGTGCTTCAGTTTCCTCATCTGTAAAATGAATGTAATAGTCCATATCTCATAGTATTTCTGTGAGGATTGAGACAATACATACATACAAACTGCATCAAAAAGCGTGCAGTAAATATCTGTGAATATTGCCAAATGACACTTTCCTTCCAGATCTTGTTCTTCTTTTCAGAGTCCTAAGGTCCCTGGAACTCCTATCCCGTTCACCTGCCAAGGGAAACATCCTAAATCTTGTCAATTTAGCTAAATTTTTTTCCAGTTAGGCCAGACTTATCGAGATGCTTTCTTGAATAAGAGGACTTTTTAACCCCAAGATGGAAGACACCATCTTATGGCAGATGCAGAATTCTAGTCATGTTTTGTTGTAAACGCATTATCTCCCCTTCTTTTTATATTAGACCCCCTCAGACATATAATTGGATTTGTTTGGGAAGAGCTTTTTCTAAACTGACAAATCAGAGCCTAACTACCCCCAGTCACCAAATTTGCTTTGATTTCCTTTTTCTTTTAGGAAAACTTGGTACCTTATGAGTCATTTGTATAAAAATGAAAGTTTTATATTGCTTCATTTTTTTCATTTAGGTTACCCTTTGGTCTGTGACAGCCAGAGGAAAGAGACTCCTCCCTCATTTCCAGAGAATGATAAGGAGGCCTCACAGCTGGAGCAAGAGCACGTCCACCAAGTTTATGAGGAGATTGCCAGGCACTTCAGCAGCACAAGACACAGCCCGTGGCCACGCGTCGTAGAGTTTCTGAAGGCTTTGCCAAGTGGTTCCACAGTGGCTGATATTGGATGTGGGAATGGAAAGTATCTTGGCATCAATAAGGAGTTATATATGGCAAGTAATGTTGCTTCTGACTTTCTTTTCGCTTAATTTGCAGTGGTTATCAACATGTTTCTTCCTCATGATCTAATGCCGTTTTTTAGGTCATTGCAGAAAAGTAATAAACAGATTGAAAATTAATGAACACTACCCTTCCTTCTTATTCCTCTAGAAATTTATGCCATCATTATCGTCTTTTTATCCCATTAGATTTTGCTTTCCAATATGATTATTTTATCAGTAAAACTACCTTGTGGTTATATAACTCTTTATAGATTGGAAAGATTTTTATAGGAACCATTTTCTTTGCTTGGATTGCCCTAAGTATAGGAAAGATAAAGCAGGTATTTTCATCCATCTTTTATACATGAAGAAACTGGAGCTCACAGAGGTTAGTTATATTCTCTGATGTCATATAATTAGGGGATATAACTGGAATTTGAGCCTATGCCTTCTGACTCCAAGTTTTACTCATAGTAGGAAAAAAAAGTTTATTATTTATTGGTGTCTTACTACTGAGGAAACTAAGGCTCAAATAGATAAAAGCCTGACCAATAGTGCTAGACCCAGGATTTGAAGCCATTTCTGTCTGACTCCAAAGCATCTGTTTTTAGTTGCTATCATTTCTTTTTCTATGAACCACTTTTTTTTCCTGCTGTGCTAGGAAGTAGAACATTCTTCCTGCTGTACTGCATTGTTGTAAATACTCATAATGACACTGCTCTGTGAGGAGTGGAGTTTCCCTTTCTCAAGATCAGGGGAGGAAGGACTAGAGTAAGGGAGTAGATAAGGAGAATGAACGCAGTCTACATTCCTGGGTTCTTGGAGTATGTCAGATTGCTTATAATCCTTATTTTTACTCCATCCTAGAAATTCTGCACCTACATGAAGAAAGCTACTGCAGTTGTCCCTTGGTATATCAAATTGAAGTCAAATCAAATAATAAATATATCCTTAATGATCATAAAAGATTTAGTGTAAAAGAGAAAAATAATACACCATTCTGCTAAGAGATGACATTTTTGTCACCCCATGTGAACTACAGTGGCTGCTCTATGTTGGGCCCCATACTTCAAATAGCTCTAGTCACAATCACCTAAGACTGCTTAGGAAGCGCCAAAAGCACATTGAAAAAACTACATTCATCCCTCAGTATCCATGGGGAATTGGTTCTAGGATCCCTGTGGATACCAAAATCTGTAGATGCTGCAGTCCTTAATGTAAAATTGCATAGTATTTGCATATAACCTTTGTATTAATACATCTTCCCACATAATTAAAATCACCTCTAGATTACTTATAGTACTTAATACAATGTAATTGCTATGTAAATAGTTCTTGTACTGTATTGTTTAGGGAATAATGACAAGGAAAAAAGTCTGTACATATTCAATAGACACATTTTTTATTTTTAATATTTTTGACCATGATTGGTTAAATCCATGATGTGGAACCTACAAATACGGAGGACTGGCTATGCTGCAATTGAGGAAGGGTAGAGTTTGTGGATTAAAAGGCAGAAAAGAATAGCTTTTCATCAAGATAAGACACTGTTATTCATATATTATTATAATACTTACAATTAAGTTTTGGTTGATAAAGAATAAGGTCTAGTGAGTTAAGTTCGTTCATGTCAAAGAGGAAGGTTTTTGATGTGTTACTTAAAATCATAACTGTAATCACAGTTCAAAGCAAGGTGATATCTTCTGGTGTTTCAATCGAAAGGTACTAGCCAAATATGTTTCTCAGTAGGCTCTGCTTTTGCATTTTCTTGTTGATAATCTATGGTCCATGATTTTACCTAATCAGGTATCATTTGTGACAGTGAAATTAGGTTGAAGGCAACCACACTGACTTAGTCATAATGACAACATTATTCTGCTACAAGTGAGGATGATTTCTTGATAAACAGAATACCGAACCAAAAATCTGAAGCTAATTCAAGAAGGAATATATTTGGAAGGATTGGAAAATTGTAAGCATGCTTGCTCTCTATTATCCACATTCATTTTGTCAGTAGCAGTCTACATACACGTAATGCTTCCTGCCTGCTGTTCCCTGGAACCTACTGCATTATCTGATCCCCAGGATAGGCTCACGAAGTGTTGGTTCAATGAATGAATGAAAACTACTTGTCTGGCTGGAGTTGAGGCTTTTATTATACCAGAAGATGGAATTATGTGTGATAATAGGGAAGCCTGTCTTTTTTAAGCTAGTGAGGCTCTAACGTGGATGGAGCAATGATGTTTGAGTATATTTTGAGTAGCCATTTTTGAGCATGAAAATATGTCCATTGCTTGACATTCATGAAATGAGGGGATATGACCTGTGGCATTTATTCTAGCTATTTAAATGTAGAACAGGCTAAAAATCTAAAAAGTTCTTTATATCACTATTACATATCATTTTATTAACAAAATGCATTTTCTACACTGGCTTGGGCTCTCATGGGAAGAGTTTGATAAACAGTTTTTGATTTCTGTAAGAAATGTCTGTGATAAATCTGTTGTTATAGCTCTGAGCCACGCCTGGGCTTGCTCTTTTTCTCTTTAACTCAAAATTTTTATTTATTTTTATTTATTTATTTTTTTTGAGACAGAGTCTCGCTGTGTTGCCTGGGCTAGGGTGAGTGCCGTGGCGTCAGCCTAGCTCACAGCAACCTCAAACTCCTGGGCTTAAGCGATCCTCCTGCCTCAGCCTCCCGAGTAGCTGAGACTACAGGCATGTGCCACCATGCCCGGCTAATTTTTTCTATATATATATTTTAGTTGGCCAGATAATTTCTTTCTGTTTTTAGTAGAGACGGGGGTCTTGCTCTTGCTGAGGCTGGTCTCGAACTCCTGACCTTGAGTGATCCAGCTGCCTCGGCCTCCCAGAGTGCTAGGATTACAGGCGTGAGCCACCGCGCCTGGCCAAAATTTTTATTTTTCAGCTAAGGACCATTTCTTTTTTTATTTTTCAGTTACTCTTCATTTCTCTCATCACCTTTAGCTGTTGGCTTTATTTTCAGAGTTACAGGCAAAGATTTTATACCTTTAGGAGACTTATTGCTTATACAACAATACCAAGAGTAGATGAGATGTACATTCCCAGAGTGTAGACTGGCTCATTCACTATATGATTGTTTTGTGC
This sequence comes from Lemur catta, assembly GCF_020740605.2. Lineage (NCBI taxonomy): Eukaryota > Metazoa > Chordata > Mammalia > Primates > Lemuridae > Lemur > Lemur catta. The sequence continues at coordinate 31,009,682 of NC_059134.1, forward strand.
ATTGGTTTCAGTGCACATTCAGTTCAAATTTGTTTCCTAGATGTTGCTGTATATAGTTGGTATTGCAAATATAGCACTCAGTAATGCCAGGAATCTGTAAGAATTGGAGATATGTTTATATAGGCCTATTCTGTACATCTCTGTATTTGTTTTGTTTTATTTTTAAATTATATTGACTTTCCTAGTAAAGGAAAGAAGAACAGAAAGGAAACCAACAATGTCAAATACCTGCTGTATGCCAAATGTTATACTGTGTTTTCTCATATATATAATCTATGAGATTGGTATTACTATCTCCATTTTATAGATGGGAAAACTGAGACTCAGTTATGGCATGCCCACGATCACATAGTGTCCGGGCAAGTATTAGAATCCCATCTCTGACTCCAGAGTCCATACTCTATGGCTGCGGTCTCCAACCCCTGGGCTGTGGACTAGTACCCGTCCATGGCCTGTTAGGAACTGGGTGCACAGCAGGAGGTGAATGGCGGCTACTGAATGAAGCTTCATCTGTATTTACAGCCACTCCCCATCCCTTGCATCACTGTCTGAGCCCCGCCTCCTGTCAGATCAGCCACGGCATTAGACTCTCATAGGAGCACGAACCGTACTGTAAACTGCATGCAAGGGATCTAGGTTATACACTCCTTATGAGAATCTAATGCCTGATGATCTGAGGTGGAGCTGAGGTGATGATGCTATCACTGGGGAAGGGCTGCAAATACAGATTATCATTAGCAAAGAGGTTTGACTGCACAATAAATGTAATGCACTTGAATCATTCCCCAAACCAGCACTCTCCCTCCCCACTGTTCTGTGGAAAAATTGTCTTCCACGAAACTGGTCCCTGGTGCCAAAAATATTGAAGACTGATGTTGTATCGTACTCTGATAAGAGAGATCTTAAAGGCTAGCTGTGGTGACAGAGGGCAACAGGATGTAAACTCAGAGAGATGGCAGGAATCATGTCTGTTTTGTTCTCCACTTACTTGGCATATAATAGAAGCTTATTAATTATTTGTTGAATGGTGAGGAGCAAACTTGTGAATTTACCTTCAGTTTCTTATATGAAAGCCAGAATATTCAGTGCTGTGTTCTGTAACCTTGAATGAATGTGATAACCTGAAAATGGGTGGGCCTTATAACTCAGGATAAGATACTTTTAGGACATAGATTTCTTTTTATAACTAGCATCCAGAACAAGAGTTTCTTTCTACCTCTTGTTCCATATGTTATAATAGCCAACATTTGCACAGCACTTTTATGGTTAATAAAATATTTAATATAGATCAGTTTGAGTCTCATATTAACCCTGAGAAATATTTTTTTTCTTATTTTTTAGATGAGGAAGCAGAGGCTCTGGGTTATTAAGTAGCTTTCCTAGGTTGTTCAGCTAGTTATTGCTGAAGCCAGGATTCAAATCTAGAGTTCACAGGTTGAGTATCCCTAATATAGAAATTCCCAATCTGAAATGCTTTAAAACCTGAACCTTTTTGAGCACTGGTATGACACTCAAAAGAAATACTCACTGGAGCATTTCAGATTTTGTTTTTTTAGATTAGGGATGCTCAACCAGTATGCATTGTGCAAATATTTCAAAATCCAAACATATCTGAAATCCAAAACATTTCTGGTCCCAAGCATTTCGAATAAGGGATACTCAACCTGTAGTATACTCTTTTCACTGTCCTTTACTGTAGCCTTTGCTTATTTCTCTGCACTTTAAACTGCATATTGCTAGTCTGATTTTCCTATAATTGCATATTTTCTTAGTAGTTTTAAAAATCTACATTTTCAAGAAATAAAAAATATAACCATCATTAAGAAAATTGACGAGAGGAAAGGTATTTGCCTATAATCCTATCACCCTAATAAACCAGTTTATCATGATGAATATCCTTCTAGTGTTTTTCCTATAAATGTTTTAAATGAATATGCGAACAATTTGACAACTCATTTATATCACCTAATATTTCTATTTTGATATGTAGTCATGTGGTGTTTCTGGACTTTATATGATATGGTATTTTTTTTTCTCTTTTTATTTTTTAAAATTGATAGATGACATATGCATTTATCTTGTACAGTATGATGTTTTGAAGTATATACACATTGTGGATTAACTAAATCTAGCAAATTAACATGCATTACCTCACAGTTAGCATTTTTTGGTGAGAACCCTTAACATCCACTCTCTTAGCATTTTTTAGTAATGTTTAATATTGTTATTAACTATAGTCACCATGTTGTAAAATATATCTCTGGAACTTATTCCTGCTATCTAACTGAATGAAATTTTGACTCCTTTGACCAACATTTCCCCAACCCCCTACTCCCCTAAACCACCCCAGCCCGTGGTAACCATCTTTCTACTCTACTTTTTATGAGATCAACTTTTCTAGATTCCACACAGGCGTGAGATCATGCGGTATTTGCCTTCCATGTCTCTCTTATTTCACTTAACATAGTGTCCTCCAGGTTTATCCATGTTGTTGTAAATGGCAGGATTTCCATCTTGTTTATGTCTGAATAATATTCCATTGTGTATATATACCATGTTTTTTCTTATCTGTTCATCTGCTGTTGGACACTTAGGTTGATTCCATATTGATAATGCTGTAATGAACGTGGGAGTGCAGATATCTCTTTGACATATGGATTTCACTTCTTTTGGATATATACCCAGCAGTGGGATTGCTGGATCATATGGTAGTTCTAATTTTAATATTTTGAGGAACCTTCATACTGTTTTCCATAAATGGCTGTAATTTATATTCCCACCAACAGTGTGCAAGGGCTCCCTTTTCTCCACACTTTGTCAACACTTATCACTTATTTTTTGTCTTTTTGGTAATGGCCATTCTAACAGGTGTGAGATAAGATTTTGTGGTGGTTTTAATTTGCATTTCCCTGATGATTAGTGATGTTGAGCATTGTTTCATAACTTTTTGGCCATTTGTATGTCTTCTTTTGAGAAATATATTTTCAGGTCTTTTGCCGATTTTAAAATCAGATTGTTTTGTTGCTATTTAGTTGTTTGAGCTCCTTATATATTTTTGATATTAAGCCCTTATCAGATGTATGGTTTGCAAATATTTTCTCCTATTCTGTAGGTTATCTCTTTGCTTTGTTGATCATTTCCTTTGCTGTGCTGAAGCTTTTTAGTTTGGTCTAATCCTGTTTGTTTATTTTTGCTCTTGTTGCCTATGCTTTTGGGATCATATCTGAAAATTTCTTGCCCAGACCAATGTTATGGAGCTTTTCCCCTTTGTTTACTTCCAGTAGTTTCACAGTGTCAGTTCTTATTTACATTTAAGTCTTTAATCCATTTTGAGTTGATATTTGTATATGGTGCAAGATAAGGGTCTAATTTCATCCTTCTGCGTGTTGATATCCAGTTTTCCTGATACCATTTATTGAAGAGACTTGGACTTTGTAATATTCTGTTAGGTGGATGTTAGTAGACTTTTGGTTGTGTTCAGTTTGTAGTTATTACAAATGACATCATAATGAACATGTATATTGAGAGACAGTGGGACAAGAAGGAAGAATATGTATTTTTGGAAAGAGAAAAAAACAAGTTTTAAATCTTCATTCTACCACTTAACTACTGATCAATTTAGGGAAAATTACTTATTTTCTTTGAGATGAAGCGTTCTCATCTGTAACATGATGATAATAATACCTAACTTAAATTGTATTACAAGGATTACGTGCATTGATACAAAGAATATACTTTATCCATAGTGAGTACTCAGGAAAAGGCAGTTGTTATTAGCCTGGTTAGCTTTTTCCCTGCTTTGGATTATTTTCCTAGGATAAATTTCTAGAAGAATAATTATTGGGTCAAAAGTTGTGAACTTTTTTTTTTCTTAAAAACATGGTTTGTCTTAATTGCTCTTTTAAATGGTTGAGCCAATTTCAGTTGTCACCAACATTATGTGAGAGTAAGTTATCACATTGCCATCCCTGTGGTGTGTTTTGGTTTTAAAATATTTTTGATAGTTTAATAGGAGAAAAATGGAACCTTGTTTTAGTTTGTACCTTCAATTACTAGATTGAATATTTTTTCATGTTTAGTTGTACTTCTAGAATTGCATATTTAATGTTTTTGTTGAGGATTTTAAAAATTATATAGGAATAAAAGTATACTTTTTAAGTCTATATCTGTTTTGATATTGATCTCTACCCAGCACACAGAAATATGTAGCTTTACATGAGTCTTTGAATATATGTAGGTTTTTATAAATAAGACATTTTCTGTCCTTTTGTGGATATCATGCAACAATAAAGATTTTCAAATACTCAGTACCATCCTTAGTATAAAAACTTAAAGAAATTTAAAAACAGAGAAGAGAAAAAAATAGTGACAATTTGACTATAGTATATGGAAGACTTAGGCAAAATAAGTGCAAGATGAAAGTCCTGATCTAGGCATGAGTCAGGTTGTTGGTCAGTGGGGAATCTACAGTAGACCTGGGGCTTTATTATTAAAATTGTCCATGTGCTCTCTTATTGGCAAAAAGGAGTGCTCTGTACAAATAGCTATAAAGGTCTGGTAAGAAGGAGAGGAAAATTTTCTCTTATTTTGTTTGGCTGTTGTTCTATCTGTGGTTCTCAGATAGTAACTTTCCACCTCTGCATGACTGTGGAGCCTTGTGTATGAGGATTTGTTTTATAGGCAGATTGGATTTCTTCCTGTTGACTTTTAGCAAGGTATAGCTATATCTGTCAGAATTGGGCATACTTGAAATTCTGATTCTATGAACTGAATTTAAATGTAACAAAAAGCACCAGACTGTAATGTGCATATTATTTCAGTGGTGTTGTCATCTTGATGTTGTGACTGTTGGCTGAGTGCCATAGAATATGGATGAAAATAAAGAAAATAAGCCAGGCATGTATTTTACACAGTTAAAGGGAACCATTAATTGGGAATGATGCCACTGTTGTTATTAATGATCCCTTAGTACTTTTACATCTTAAAATATATCAAAGCGAAATTGCTATACTTTACCTCTAGCTTGGTATCTTTTATTCCACTTTAGAAATTAAAGCAGCTTCAGGGTAGAATGTAGAAGCTGCTTAATACCAACTACAAAGTGAGCAAACTCATTAAGTATGACTAGCATGGCAATGTGATTTAACTCAGTAAGAATTGTTTTGATATGAGTATTCGTATTCTTTATTCTCAGAATGGCTGCGGGAACGCTAGAATCAATGCTTATTATATCAAAAAATTAAATGAATAAATATAAGCTTGGAAGCCACTTCTGTTTGACTAAATCTGCTTATATAATTTGTTTCCCTATTACAGAGATTGGGTTAAGAAGAAATTATCTGGGGATAATTATTAACTAGCAATTTAATGTTTCCTAAGCCTCTGTGATTCCTTCCCTAATTTACATGGGCATGTTGCAATGTGTGCGTACACTTGTGTGTGTGTGTGTTTATACATACATATGTGATATTCTAAGAATAGCGAAACTATGTATAAAAACAACAAAACTAGAGAGAAGATGGGAAATCCCAACCCCCAAACACTTCCCACAGACCCAGACACGTGCATAAGGCATGTTAGGCCTGCCCTGCTTGAGGAGATGAAAGCACATTGCCAGCTGCCTTCAGTGCCGTCATTCTTATAGGCTTGTTGGTTACACTAAAAGGTTTTATTAAATAGCGTTTTACAAATTTTGAATTCAGCACTTTATTCTTGATAACTTTGGTGTTTAGCAGAAAAAGACTTAATAGTTTTAAAAAATGAAAAAATTATTTTGTTTTTTGTTGTTTTGGGGTTTCATTTTCTGATAAAGTAATACATGCTGGAAAGTATAAAGAAATAAAAAAAATTATCCATCCTCCTGCTCTCTGGGTCATCACAATATAGTATGTATAATAATGAGAGATAATTTAGTTCATCTTATTTGTAGCTCCCCTCAAAAGACAAAATGTCTGTGTTTATGGGATAATTTCCAGTTTTAAATGTGTGATATTACAGAAAGATCTAGGTTCAGAATGCTGATCAATTAGATGCAAACTTGGACCTCCTATTTCCACTGCTATCATTTTTATTTTAGCCATTTAGTTTCCATTCACCAATTTGAGTTCTATTTGATATCTGTCAAGGTAATAAACGCTGCTCTGAATAATTATATATTCTGACTTTATATTGGCTATAAGAACTGATAGCATCATGGTCTCAGACCATTTCACAATGAATATGAAATCTGTCTAATGAGTCTAAGGTAATGGAATAAGCTCATAGCTCTTAATTTTTTGTGATATTTAAACAAAATGTCATGAAATTCTTTATTTCTCTATTACAGATTGGTTGTGATCGTAGCCAAAACCTTGTGGACATTTGTAGAGAGAAGCACTTTCAGGCCTTTGTCTGTGATGCCCTGGCAGTACCAGTCCGCAGTGGGTCTTGTGATGCCTGTATCTCCATTGCTGTTATTCACCATTTTGCAACAGCAGTAAGCACTGTCTCTCCTCTAAGAACTTGTAGCTAAAGTGGCAGGAAAAGTTCATGGATTTTACTGATTTTGGACCTTGTTTTAGCTTTTCATTTCTTTCCATTCTCTTGTCACACAATTTGCCCTCTTTGTAAGAGAGCATGCAGAATGAAGATGGGCTACGTGGGAGTCATGTTTACTTAAACAGGCCTGGTGGGATCTGTGCTTTTATTGCTGTGTGTTTTTTGCATTTTTTTCTACCCCGAGTCTCATTCACTTCTAAATGCCTTACTTTAAACCCACACAGTCACAGAATTTTAGCTGGAAGAGACTGAGATCTTCAGCTCTAGGCCTCTTGAGTACTCTCTTCTCTGTTTCTCTTTCTCAACCCAAACTCTCATCTCTCACATGTGAGTCTAACTTCCCTCCCATTCTGTTTTTCCTCCTTTCCTATTCTTTTTTCAAGACTCTGTTTTATTTAGCTGGTAGTAGTATGTTGACTTAATTAATTAATTGATCATAAAATTATGGGGTACAAATGTAATTTTGTTACATGGATATATTATGTAGTGGTGAAGTTCAGGGCTTTTAGTGTATTCATCACCTGAATATCGTACATTGTACCCATTAAGTGATTTCTCATCATCTATCGTCCTTCCAACCTCCATCCTTCTGAGTCTCCATCATCTTTCATTCCACACTCTACATCCATGTGTGCACATTATTTAGATTTCACTTATAAAGTCAGAACATGTGGTATTTGTCTTTCTATGTCTGAATTGTTTCACTTAAAATAATGGCTTTTAGTTCCATCTGTATTGCTGCAAAAGACATGATTTCATTATTTTTTATGGCTCAATAGTATTCCATTGTGTGTATATACCATATTTTCTTATCTAGTCATCCACTGATGGACATTTAGGTTGATTCCATATCTTTGCTATTGTGAATACTGCTACAATAAACATACGAGTAAGGTGTTTTTAATATAGTGATTTATTTTCCTTTGGGTAGATACTCAGTAGTGGGATTGCTGGATCAAATGGTAGTTCTATTTTTAGTTCCTTGAAAAATCTCCCTACTGGTTTCCATAGAGGTTGTACTAATTTACATTCCCACCAACAGTGTATAAGTGTTTCCTTTTCTCTGCATTCTTGCCAACATCTGTTATTTTTTGTCCTTTTAGTAATGACCATACTGACTGGTGTAACATGATATCTCATTGTGTTGTTTTGTTTTATTTTGTTTTGTTTTTTTGAGACAGGATCTCACTCTGTTGCCCTGGCTAGTGTGATGCAGTGGTGTCATCACAGCTCACAGCAACCCCAAACTCCTGGGCTTGAGCCATCCTCCTGTCTCAGCCTTCCGAGTAGCTGGGACTACAGGCGCGTGCCACAGTGCCCCACTAATTTTTCTATTTTTTGTAGAGATGGGAGTCTTGCTCTTGCTCAGGCTGGTCTCTAACTCGTGACCTCAAGTGATCCTCCTGCCTCGACCTCCCAAAGTGCTAGGATTACAGGAGTAAGCCACCACGACCGGCCTCATTTTGGTTTTAATTTGCATTTCTCTGATGATAGTAATGGTGAGCATTTTTCCATATGCCTGTTGGCCATTTGTATGTCTTCTTTATTTATTTATTTAGAAAAGAGATTTATTTGGCTTATGGTTTTGCAGGCTGTGTGTATGTCTTCTTTGGAAAATGTTCATGTCCTTGCCCCCTAAAAATAATAATAATGAAATTATTTGTTTTTTTTAATTGAGTTGAGTTCCTTATAAATTCTGGTTATGAGTCCCCTTAAGATACATAGTTTGCAAATATTTTCTCCCATACTGCAGGTTGTCTGTTCATAGTTTTGATTGTTTCTTTTGCTGTGCAGAAGCCTTTTGGTTTATTTAAGTCCCATTTGTGTATTTTTTTTGGTTGCATTTTCTTTTGAGGTCTTAGTCATGAATTCTTTGCTAGACCAATGTCCAAAGGAGTTTTTCCTGCGTTTTCTTCTAGTAGACCTGCAGCCTTCTGATTTTTAAGATTGTTCTTTTTTAAGCACCAAAGGAGGCAAGAAAAGCTTTATCTTCTCTGCTGCACCCCTTTTAATAAAAGGATTGTTTTGTAAAATTTGGATTCAGTCAAAAGGCTACACTTAAGGACCTAGAAGGCCACATGTGACTGTAAGGCTGTAGGTTCACCACACCTGAATGGCGAGAGATAGGGGTCCAGTTTCATTCTTCTACATATGGCAGTCCAATTTTCCCAACACAATTTATTGAAAAGAGTGTCTTTTCCCCAGTGTATGTTCTTGTTGACTTTGTCAAAAGTCAGTTGGCTGTAGATATATGGCTTTATTTCTAATTTCTAGGTTGTCTTTTGTGTCCCATTGATCTATGTGTCTATTTTGATACCAGTGCCATGCTGTTTTGGTTACTATAGCCTTGTAGTACAATTTGAAGTTAGATAATGTGGTGCCTCTAGCTTTATTTTTTTTATGATTGCTTTGGCTACTCGGGCTCTTTTTTTGGTTCCATATGAATTTTAGGATTGTTTTCCCTAATTCTGTGAAGAATGATGTTGGTATTTTGATAGAGATTGCATTGAATCCGTAGATTGTTTTGAGCAGTATGGTTATTTTAATAATATTCATTCTTTTGATCCATGAGCACAGAATGTTATTCCATTTGTTTGTGCCATCTGTGATTTCTTTCATTAGCATTTTGTAGTTTCCCTTGTAGAGATCTTTCACCTCCTTGGTTAAACAGATTCCTAGGTTTTTTTCTTTTTTTTGTAGCTATTATAAATGTGATTGCCTTCTTGATTTGGCTCTCAGCTAGATTGTTACTGGTGTATAGAAATACCACTGATTTTTATACATTGATTTTGTATCCTGAAACTTTACTGAATTCATTTATCAAATCTAAGAGTTTTTTCATGGAGTCTTTAGGGTTTTCTTGATAAAAGATCATATCATCAGCTATCAGGGATAATTTAACTGCCTCTTTTCCAATTTGAATGTTTTTTATTTCTTCGTCTTGCCTGATTGCTCTGGCTAGGACTTGCCGTACTATGTTGAATAGGAGTGCTGAAAGTGGGCATCCTTAGGGAATGCTTTCAACTTTTCCCGTTTTGGTATGATGTTGGCAGTGGATTTGTCATAGATGGTCTTTATGATTTTGAGATATGTTCCTTCCATGCCTAGTTTTTTAAAGGTTTGTATCATAAAGTGATGCTGAATTTTATCGAATGCTTTTTCTGTGTCTATTGAGACAATCATATAGTTTTTTTCCTTAATTCTGGTTATGTGATATATATTACAATTATTGATTAGCATATGTTGAACCATACTTGTATCCCTAGTATAAATCCCATTTGATCATTGTGTATTATCTTTTTGATGTACTGTTGGATTCAGTTTGCTAATATTTTGTTGGACTTTTGCATCTATGTTCATCAGGGATATTGGTTTGTACTTTTCTTTTTTTGTTGTGTCGTTGTTTGGTTTTGGTGTCAGGGTGATACTGGCCTCATATAATGAGTTAGGAAGAATTCTCTCCTCCTTGCTTTTTTTGCAATAGTTTCAGGAGGATTGGTATTAGTTCTTTGTATGTTTGGTAGAATTATTGACTTTTTAAATATGTTTTTAATTCAAAAATAACTGAATTTAATATTTTATATTTTCTTTAAAGAAAAGAAAACCACTTATTTTTCTTGGGTATCAATGATTTCTCCCCTGATCTAAGCAATAACTTTATAGCTCACCTTGTGGGTCACCTGCAGTTTCAGTAAACCTTAGACCTTAACTGAGTTCAAAACAAATCAGAAAATTATGTTATTTATTTATTTAATCACTAGCTCTTTACTTTTATTAGTAACCAAGAGATTCTGCTGGGCTGCAGCAAACAGTATAAGGGGCAGCTCTTTACAGCAAAAGCCACCATACATCAGTATACTTGGAAGCTGTATTGCAAACAGAGAAAGACTTGCAAGCAGCCCCTCTGCCAGTAAATTTTAAAATCCCCTTCATTTGGAAGAAATGACTGGCATACATTTGTTCCTTCAACTACAACTCAGTGGCACATTCTCGTGCCAGTCTCTTCTTCCCTAACACCTTTGCTTCTCCTATTTTATGTTCTTTTTACCTTTGTGACCTTTAGCAAATATTTTTAGTGGTCTCTGAATGTGTAGGTTCCTCATCTGTAAAATGAAGATGACTGTCAGGACAAATGAGACAATACATAAAATGCTTATCATTGTGTCTTTCACATAGTAAGAGCTCAGTAAATGTTAGTTATTACTTTAAGAATTATTTTAACACTTTTTATAAGATGGTGTCTTCTTATATTTTTAGCTTAACTTTCTCAACTCCTTAGACTCAACTGGCAAAAATCCTCACAAAGTTTCCTCTCCTTAATTTACTGCTCACATAGATCACTCATGCTGAAGATGCTCCCTCCTATTTTAACACATGATCCGAGATTATTTCTTGGGCTTTTTGGCCATTTTGAATAGGTTAGTTAGGTATATAATATGGTGTATGTTACTTTGATGGTTAAAGAAGACATTATCTGAGGCTAACAGAGCTATGGAATTGGAGAGATTAATTACTTTTTTATCAAATATTATGCATATGTATGTGTGCATAACATTTCAAATTTTAGTTTTCTTTGACTGCTAGCCTTATATCCTTAATGTAGATTATTATATTTTTTCCTCCTCTGTTAGCTTGCTGGTTAGATATTCTTTTGATATTTTTTAATGGGTATTGTAGACATTACATGTATTCTTAGCATTATAATCTACCATAAATTGGTATGTTTACCCCTTCCTGACAATGTAAGACTATCATTAATGATATTTAGCCCTTTTATTGTATTATTGCTTTATATTATTATTTTTATTGTTTTAAGCTCTCAATATTCATTTATATTTTCTCATATTAGTTACCTTTTCTGGTGTTCTTCCTTTTTTCTTGCATTTTCAAAGTGTCAGAGGAACTAGGTTTCTTTTCCTTGAAGAATTCTCTTCCCTGTTTTCTTTAGCTGTAGGTATACTGCTGACAAATTCTCAGTTTTTGTGCATCTGAAATCTTTTTATTTGCCTTCATTTATAAAAAGATATTTTTACTAGGTATAGAATTCTAGATTGACATTGTTTTCTGTATTTTTTTATCCTTTTTCATTTCTGTGCTTTAATCTGGGTAATTTATACTGATCTGAATTCTATATTAATAATTGTGCAGATGTATCTAATTTGCTATTAAATTCATCTATTGTTATTTCTGTTCTAGAATTCTATATGACTTCTTAATATATTTTGTGTCTTTACTGAAATTCTCTCTTTTCCTCTAGTTTTTTGAATATGCTAACCATAGTTATTTTAAAGCCTTTAGGGTTTTATTTCTATTGTCTGTTTTTTTCCCTCTGTTTTTCAGTCATTTGGCCATGATTATGTTTAGCATGCCTTGTAATTTTTGATTAGACACTGGGCATTTTGTATTAAAAGATTTGGACACTTTAATCTTCCTCCAAAGAGGGTTAAATTTTCTAATAGCAAGTGGATAAAATACAAGCAGATCACTTCGATTCTGTAGAAAAATGGTTTTATGCTTTATTAGGGCTGATTCATATCTATTTTATTTTTGTCCCTACTGCTGGGATGTGGCCCTTCTGGGTTTCAATTGAAAGCCTGGGGTATATTCCAAATCCCTTACACTAACTGGGCAGATCTTAAATTCCAGTTTCTGTCTCTCCAGCATTGTTTGGCTACTAAAATCTCTGTTTAGCTTTTTAACTTCCTAGCTGTGACTCTGCTGAGTTTCTTAAATTTCACCCTGTGTACATGCAGCTTAGGAACTGGCAGATGCCTTGAGGGGAGTTTACATATAGAGTTTTTGAATCGCTTTCATGAAGTTCCTCCTTTATCCATGATCCTATCCCCCAATTCCCAGCTGCTTTGACTTCCCTGTACTTTGAGCTCTGTCTCCTCAGGCCAATGAGACTTCTGCTTTCTGATCATACTCTATTCTCTCACATTGCAAATTAGCAAATAATTTCAGGGAAAAACTGGAGTGAATATAGAGCTTGCCTTGGTTTAATTCCTTTCTCTCAGGGCTGTTAGCCCTTCAAGTCCTGCCTGGAGTGTTTCTTTCCATTGCCTTTAAGCAGCTGTTTTATGTCTTTCATCCAGCCTTTATGGTTGCTTTTAGCAGGAGAATTGATTCAAACTACTTCATCAAGGCTGTAAATAGAAATCTCCATAATATAGTTTACACAGTTCTTTTGTACAAGCACTATATAAATGTAATGATTAACCTAAAAGTGCTTCATATTACTGCTGATAGCCCTATAAGAAGTCGTCGGTTGTTTCATGTATCCCAGCCAGTCTGTTAAGGAAAAAATCACAGGGAAGATTAACAGAAATAAAAATTTCTTTTTCTCTACTTCCTCAAGACTTTTTTTCTTAAATCACAGAGCAAAATGCCCCTTCCTTTTTTTTGTTTTTTGTTTTATGTAAGACATTTTGTTAGATTTTCTTATTGTTCATCCTAATTGAAAACAGTCCCACAGTCAGTTATATTTTCCCATTTCTTCTTTATATCTCCTTTGGTTGATAGATGGCAATGTGTATGGTTTTTTTTTTTTTTTTAATTAGGAACGTAGGGCGGCAGCTCTCCAAGAACTTGTTCGACTCCTGAGACCTGGTGGGAAGGCACTCATTTACGTCTGGGCAATGGAACAAGAATATAATAAGCAGAAGTCCAAATATCTTAGAGGAAACAGAATTAGCCAAGGAAAGAAAGAGGAGATAAACACTGATACCTCAGTGCAAGGGTTGCATATGGACCAAATGCCTGACATGGGCAATCAAGACTTAGCATCTTCTGTCCCCTCCATTAATGACTTTCAGGAGGGAGGATGTGATTCAAGGAAAGTTACAAATTCCAAGCTGCCTATTCATACTAACAGGACTGCTTTTCATTCTCAAGATGTACTGGTTCCCTGGCACCTTAGGGGAAACCCTGATAAAGACAAACCTGTTGAGCCATTTGGTCCAGCAGGATCCCATGACCCAAGCCCAGTGTTTCATCGTTACTACCATGTGTTCCACGAGGGAGAATTGGAAGCTGCCTGCCAGACTTTGAGTAATGTCAGCATCCTGCAAAGCTACTATGATCAGGGAAACTGGTGTGTGATTCTGCAAAAGATCTGATTATTTACATGAACATATTGTATATAAAGAAGAAACATTCAGCTTTTTTTTTTTAAAGAAAAGGAGACAATATTAATTATCCTTGTAATTAAAGAGAAAACTTGTGGGAAAGAACCAAAGGAGAACTCCTGAGAGAAATTTGGAAGTAGAGATTTGTTAGGAAACATTCGATCTGCTGCTGTCAACTGACCTCAGAGTGTTGGCTCCTCCGACATTCCTGCTAGGGATGGTTTCTTTTTCTTTTTTAAAAAATTTTTTTAGAGACAGAGTCTCGCTGTGTTGTCCAGGCTAGTGTCAAACTCCTGGCCTCAAGCGATCCTTAGGGATGGTTTCTAAAAGTGATTGATGTAGTTTGTGCGATGTTTGTGATACTTAGATTAGAGTACTACATTTTGAAGATAACTTTTTATTATAAAATGTTACTAAATGTAATAAATCATGCAAGATTTTAGTGAAGTAATTATACAACAGTTTAATAAAGAAAATATCCTGGTAAATATGCAATTGTCTGAAGTTTTATCTATGACTGTTAGCTCTGTAAAATCATAAATAACAACTCTGTTGCCATGCCTGACGAGCACAGGGCTTGACATATAATGGGTGCTCGTAAAATTTTAGTCATGCAGATAATACCCATAAGTTAGTAGGAGCTTCATTCGGCAAATACTTTTTGAACCACCACCATGTATCAGTTATTATTTTAAGTCCTAGGAGTGGAAAAGTGAACAAGAAAGAACAAAGCCCTTGACCTCACATAGCTTACGTTCTATTAATAGAAGGGGAGAGAGACAATAAGCACATAAGCAAATGCATATTATGTGCCAGCTAGTGATAAATGCCATGAAAAAAATAAAACAGGAGAGGAGATTTTAGCTGGGAGCAAAAGATTATTTTTAAATGGCTGAAATAATTACTAGTCCTGACTGTAATTTATTACCAAGAATTAATTGGTATTCCTAATTTGTTGAGGTACTAAAGAACCTAAATATACTCCTTTAACTCTTTTATTTAAATAGCAAGAGTTAGAATGCAGTCAGGCAGACTCAACTCCAGATTTGTTCTTTTTGCTTAAGATTGCTTTGGCTATTTGGGCTCTTTTCTGATTTTAAACTGAGCATAGAATTAATTTTTCTAGATCCGTGAAGTATGATGTTGGTAATTTGATGGGAATTGCATTGAATTTGTAAATCACTGGGGGCTGTTCCACCAGTTTGGGGACTGCTGATTCCCAGTGGTGCAGGCAGGGGTTGATCTCAGTGGCCCAGGGTCTGTGTAGGCAGATTGGAGCTGCTGGCAGCCAGGGTTCTCCCCTGACACCTGCGGCCCACTAAGGTGTTTGGCCCAGGATTCCCAAGTGGTGCCTTGGCATCTGGGGCTCCTCCTCTGTTCAGCTCCCACGCCGGGTAGGAGGCATGCTCTGCCCCTAGTCAGTCATAGGGCTCCAACTGGGGAGCGTCTCTTCCCTCCCCAGCCTGGTGGGGGTGATGCTAAGGTTACTGCTAGAGGGCTAGGTCCCAAGCAGACCTGGCTCTGTGCACCAGAGTGAGCAGGATGGTGTCAGGTGCAGAAACCTCGGATTGGCAGGCGCCAGATCTCTGCTGCACCGGCTCTCTGGTGGAATGTCTCTGCACAGACTCTGAGCAGCTCTCCGGTCAGCCCAGAGGTCTGCAGTGGAGGAGAGAGACTCATCACAGGTCGAGCTATCAATAACTTGTTTCCTTCTTAAAAAGGAGTGTCCCCTTGGGTTGCCTATATCCTGCTGCCTCCATCCTGCTGCCTCCACCTCTTCCCAGCAATGGGAATTGTATTGGGACCCCCAGCTTAATCTCCGAGATGGTGGGTGATGCTTGTAAGAATAAGCCATGCCTTGTTTGATTGAGTTGGTAGATGGTGTAATGAGCTATGTGCAGTTGTTCTGCCTGTCAGTGGCTGATGCTTGCAGGAAAGAGCCAACTGTAGAGATGTTCTTTTTTTGTCTGTAATAAGCTCTAGTTTCTGAGTAGGAGCACTTGAATGCCCCAGGCTTTGAGAGGGGGCCTGTAGCTCCCAGAGGATTGCTTGTTCTCCACCACAGCAGAGGTGGGTGGAAGAGCGAGGCTGAGTATGGTTAGATTCCGGGAGCCTGGAAGGCTTTGCAAAGCCTCAGCAGGGCTCCAAGTGAAAGATGCTGGGAGAAGGGTCAAGGCAGGCTCTCCAAACAGGGACAGCTGCTTGTGAGGAAGGGGTGGCAATTCCAATTCCCCAACTGGCTATTGGAAGTAAGCTCTGCCCCTCCTGTGTTACCCCTGCTCTCTGGTGTCCAGTTGCAAACGTGTGCCTCAAAACACTGCACTCGCCCACTATGGTACTGTGGGCTGGGCTGGGCTGTTCGCTGGAGAACCCACCCTAGTTTGACAGCTTGGCTTTCCTTTGGGGGGGCTGGGTGCTCCCCCAGATCACCACATTTCAGACCCCCACAGTATTCTCCCATCAGTTCTCCCCACGTGGGCTCCCTTGCCTCCCGAGTCTAGCTCCCAAATCTCCCCCTGCGTCCCCTAGCAACCCACTCGAGTCCTGGGGCGCTGGGTCTGGCCTGCCTGTCTGACTCGCTGGCATGCGTCCCTGGGGAATGTCACCAGGCAGGGAGCTCCCAGATCAGGCACTCTGGGTCCACTGCAGGTCCTCAAGGGGAAAGGTGTGGGCGCCACTCTCTGTGGAAATCTCAGACTGGAGGACACGCCAGCAGGGGAGAGGCAGCCACTTGCCAAGTTCTCGGGTCAAAATGTTCTGGTTGCCGTGGGCAGGGGATGATAACAGTCTGATTGGAAGAAAGCCGGCTCTCTGGCCTCTTGGTCACTCTCCTTGGAGGGGAACCCCACATGGAATGTCCAAGCTCTGGGATCAGGCAAGTTCTCTCTCACAGTTTTGTGGTTGCCTTGGTGCTTGGGCTCGCGGGGGTGGAAAAGCTTCCGAGTAACTTGGTAGCCTGCTGATCACCTACGGAGTGTGGGAAGAAGAAAGGGATCCCCCCTTACCGCTTCACTGGGCTCCCAGCCTCTCTGGGTTTGATCCTCGCCAGTATCTTTTTTTCCTTTTTCCTCTGCTTTGCAATTTTCCTCCATTAGGTCCCTGGAAGGCTCTGGTACTTATTCCTCTGACCTACACCTGAGCTGTGTCCTTTCTCCCCAATCCTTTATCTGAAACCAACCCTTCCTTCCCTCCAGGATGGTCCAGTAAGTGATGTCTCTAGTTAGCCATCTTGCCTCTCCCTCCAATTCAGTTTCTTGGAAATTTTAATAGTCTACAGACATATGTATAAAGTGAGGATATAGCAGACTTATACAGTGCAACCGACCAACTTAACTTTATTGACATTTATAGAACATTTCCTCCAACAACAGCAGAATACACATTGTTGTAAGTGCACAAGGAACATTTACTGAGAAAGACCATATTCTGGGTCATAAAACAAGACTCAAATTTAAAAGGATTCAAATCATACAAAATATGTTCTCTGACCACAATGGAATTAAATTAGAAATTAGTAACAAAAAGATCTCTGGAAAAATCCTCAAATATTTTGAATCTAAATAACCCATGGATTAAGGAATAACTCAAAAGAGAAATCAGAAAGTATTTTGAACAGGATGAGAATGAAAGCAGAGCATATCAAAATGTTCAGGGTGCTGCTTGTGCAGAAAAGAGTAACCATAGCAGGCCTGCGGCTGCTATCCCCAAAAGGGCCTACTAGCAAGGTTGGCCTTTGGCTGGCAACTGAGAATTTGGATTTCAAGAGAGCTCCCACCAACCTCACTGCCCAGAGTGGTTCACTGTACCTAAACTGCTTGTGCAAACAGTGTGGTTTATGCTGAACACCTGCTTTTCTTCTGGAAATCTGGAATTTGGGTATGTTACCAGGCAGAGGGTGCTGACATGGCCAGTTCCCAATAAAAACTCTGGGTACTGAGTCTCTAGCTTCTGTGATTGGCAACATTTTACACTTTTGTCATAACTTACTGGGCTTATTAAGTTTGTCATGTATGACTCCACTGGGAGACGACTCTTGGAAGTTTGCGCCTTGTTTCCTCCAGACATTGCCCTATGTCCCTTTGCTATCCTTTCGCTGCAATAAATTATAGCCAGGAAATGAATATATGCTGAGTCCTGTGGGTCTTCCTAGTGAGTAATTGAACCCAGGAGTGGTCTTGGAGACTTCCAACACACTGCCCAGGTAGTACATAGGGGGAAATTTATATTAATAGCACTAAATGCCTATATTAGAAAAGGAAAGTTCCCCAATCCAAGCGCCTCAACTTCCTTCTAAAGGAACTAGAAAAAGAAAAGCAAATGAAATGTATAGTAAGCAAAGAAAGGAAACAAAGATAAGAACAGAAATTAATGAAATAGGAAACAGAAAAACAATACAGAAAAATCACTGAAACCAAAAACAAGCTCTTTGAGAAGACTAATGAAATTGATAAACTTCTAGCTACACTGAGTTGACCAGGGAGAGAATTTTATAATTTTTATAATTGCTAAATTCAATCAACAAAACATAATTAAGATAGATTCACATGTACCCACTTTTCAAAACTATCACTTCATTGAAAAAGGTTTATTATTCAATTAGCAATTTTTTTCAAAAATATTTACAGTAGGATTATTGCAAATGACAACTCAGTTTAAGTACACAAGTCTTCTATAATCACCTTATTAAGGAAAATAAGACACTATATATTAAATATGATTGTTTAAATATTTAATAAATATGATCTTAGTTGGTTCCTAAATATAAGTTTGAATATTGTGATTGAGATTTTGAGATTCTAGGTGAAGCAGGTAAGTCATGTTGACTGACCATAAGGATAAAAATTCTTAAAATATGTTATTTATTCTTTTTGTTAATTTGAATATTTCTCTATTCCCTGACATTTTAAAAAGAAAATTAAGAGAAACACTTTCCTCACATCATTCTCCTCATTGTTTTTCTGCTTTGGAATAGCAACCTCAGCTGTCAGCCAAGAGTTTACTAAGCAGTAAGTCCGTCAGTCTTGCCAGGATATTAAAGCAACTTACTGAATGATTTCCACTCACGGAAGTGGGCAGAGAACGTGTTACTTCTCTCTCCACTGCCCATTTCCGGTTGCTTCTTGTGCTGCCCAGCTGCACCTAGATGTAGTTTGTCTTTCCTTGAAGCTGAAGAGGAATCTCTAAGGTCAACTCTTGCCAGCTTTCTCCTGAAGGGTGTTCTTTAGTAGAAGCGACTTCCAATTAACTTTTGTCAGCTACAACTCTATGATTCTTAAGAATTATCATTCTTGTAATTGAGTACTATTCCATTGTATACATATACCAAATTTTAATAATCCACTCATGAATTGATGGGCACTTGGGTTGTTTCCACATCCTTGCAATAGTGAATTGTGCTGCCATAAATATTTGGGTGTAGATGTCTTTATTATAGAATGTCTTTTGCTCTTTTGGGTAGATGCCTTAGTGCTATTGCTGGATCAAATGGTATTTCTATTTTTAGCTCTTTGAGGTCTCTCCAAATTCTTTTCCAGGTTCAATTATAAGAAACGACCGTGATCTAGCACCTCTTATATTTTCTTGGATAGAGCTTGAGCCCATTATCCAAAGTGAGGTAGCACAAAATCGGAAGAATGGGATCCACATGTACTCGCCATCAAATTGGCACTGGCTGATCAACACTCTGGTGCTTACACGGGAGTAATATTTTCCAGGGATTAGGGGGTTGAGGGGGGTAAACTCACAACTAATGGACGTGGTGAGCATTGTAGAGGGGAAGGGCATGCCTCTAATTCTCGCTTGGGTGAGGCAAAGACATAAAATGTAACCAAAATGTTTGTACCCTCATAGTACCCTGAAAGAAAAAAAAAAGAATTATCATTCTTTAGTTAATGAGAGAAAGAGGCTCAAGGTTTAGTAGAGGCTGTCAAGAGACCATGATAAAGTGTGTCTCATCATTCTTCACTCCTCCCTCTTCTGTCTGTCAGATTTGGGTGAAATATCTGGGGCTGAGAATAGGGATTATTTGATTAGAAATATTGGCTCCCCACGTGTGACTTTAAAACCTTATTTATAGTATGAAAGGTAATCTGTTCAAATCAGCACCAGATAGGATAAGACAAAAATCTAAGAAATAATGATGGAGCTATGCTGACCTGAATCATGTTTTACATGCTTTCAGAATTACAGCTGAATCTTTGAAAATGTAGTCATATTTGTTAGAGTATGATGGCAACTGTGTACCTGCTTTACTTTTTTAGCATCTGCCACTCTCATCTGGTGTACTTCTGACCTGAGGCAAATTGGTCTAGTGATTTTAGAAAAAATAAAGCATTTTGAAGTCAGACATCGATTTGAAACAACTCTACCTATGGGACTTTGGAGAAATATGTATCTGTAGTGAGAGGATAGTAATACTTACCTTGCAAGTTTGTTAGGTGGATTATGTGAAATAGACTGTAAAATATCCAGCACTGCATTTGCTATGTAACAGATGGTCAGTAAATGCCAGCTTGCTTCTTCCTCATTGCTTCTTCCTCTGCCCTAATTGCATACCTGAGAGCAATCTGGTCTTTACTGTTTCTAATTGTTGTGTCTGTAGTCAATTTGACATTGACATTCATTAAGTTCATTCATACAATTCATTCAACATATATTTACTGATTGCCTACCACATGCCAGGCACTATTCTAAATATGGATACATAAGTGAACACACAAAAAGATCCTACTCCTATGGAGCTTACATTCTAATTGGAGGGAATGGTATAAAAGCATGTGGAGGAACAGACAATAAACAAGAAGCATAATAAATAAATATGTTGTAAGGTGATACATTTTTTTTGTCCATCAGAAAAAGGAGAGACATGGCAGATGAGTTCCAATTTTTAAAAGGTGGTCAGAAGTTGGGGTACTGTGCACCAATAGTACCAGCTACTTGGGAAGCTGAGGCAGGAGGATCCCTTGAGCTCAGGAGTTTGAGAACAGACTGGGCAACATTGCGAGACCCCATGTCTAGGGGGAATAAAAGGTGGTCAGGATGGTTCTTTGTGAAAAGATGACATTTGAGTGAAGACTTGAAGAAGGTGGAGGAGTTAATTATGTACTTATCTGGGCAAAGAACATTCCAGAAAGTGCGAAGGCCTAAGGTGAAAGGCCTATGATGGAAAACCACAAGGAGGCCAGTGTGGATGGAGCAGAGTGAGTGAGAATAGTTGGAGATAAAGCAAGGAGTTATTTGGGAGGTGAGGAAGACCATGTAGGACATGCCAAAAAGCCTTTGGTTTTTACCTTGAGACGGTGAGCTATTTGAAGGGTTTTGAGTGGACAAGTGTCTGTCCCATTTTAAAGAGCTTCTCTGGCTGCTATGTGGAGATTAGGCAGAGGATGAGGGTGCAGCAAGGGGGCCAGTTAGGAGGCTTTTGGCATAAACCAGATGAGAGATGATAATTGGCTTGCAACAGTGTGGCAGTAGTGGAGGTGGTGAGAAAGAGTAGGCTTTTGAATATGAAATTGGAGAGTAGAACCATCAGGATTTCTGATGAGTTGGCTATGGAGTGTGGGAGAATTGAAGAAATCAATGATGTCCCCACACTCATGAGTGTGGAGCTTCTTTGCAGTTCTTAGGCTCCGTCCTGTGGGGCTGCGATCCTTTAGTTCAAATTCAATTTTGGTTTGTCCTTTTCTTCTCTGCCTTCAGGCATGGGTCTACTATGGTGCTGCCCTGAGCAAATGTTCTATTAATATAACTGCAAACAAACCCGGCAGTTACTCTGAGCTCAGCTATTCCATGCACTGCTGAGCAGCTAGACGAGCAGTGTGCGAAAATAGAAATAAACAGAATGCAGTGCAATGATTGTGATCATAAATTCCTTTAGGGACCATTAGACCGAGACAAACAAACACATTCAGGGATTCCAAATCATTGTAAGGAATGGAAAGGGAAGTGATTCATGGCACTTTATTTTTAGTAAATCACGAAAAAGAAAATGCTTCCCCAGGAAGAGCCAGGCATGCATGAGCATAACCCTGAAAGGCCCTTTGCAGAAGCAAGAGGGAATAAATGGGGATGAGAAGAAGGAGTTTAAGAGCTTTATTGCTGCCTTACCTTCTGATGTGGCTCTATTTATAGGTCCAAAAAAAACCTAAAAAGTAAATGTGAAAGAAAAAAACTGCAAGATGTTCTCCCAGAGTGCAAAGTCTCATTGTCTTCACTCTTGCAAAAACAACTGGAGTTTGTTATTGATTAATAAGAAATGGTCAATAAGCATCTAATACAATTTTTAAAATTGTTCACTCTGGCTTTTGTCATTTCCAGCAAAGAAAATAGGGCATTGAAGGAAATAAAACCTTTACAATCTGTTTTAAAGGATCAACATTAAGAGTTAAGAGAGCTCCGTCGAGTTCAGGAAGGCTTTCTTAACCTGTGGTCCGTGCATAGGTTTCAGAGGGTTTGTGAATGACCTGCAGTTATATACAAAACTTTGTGTGCAGGTGCATGTGTACATCTTCCTTGCTAGAGGGTCCATATTTTTGTCCACTTTCCATAGACAGTTAAAATCACAGACTGTAGAGTCCAGGAGTGAATTTCTTTTGCTGATACTCATGAGACTTTAAAGGCAGCCCCAAAGTCTAAGCACCAGAGGCGCTAATGGCCTGCAATGTAAAGGCGCCCCCTGGATTTGCGCAGCATACAAAGCTTCCAAACGTGTGGTCGGCATGCACGTGTGTGTGTGTGTGTGTGTGTGTGTGTGTGTGTGTGTGTGTACAGAGGTGGTATCTCTGGATAATTATTACCTGAATCAGTCCCTAACCCTGCCTTTTGAATTCTATGTGGAGGAGACTATAAGTGAACAGGAAAACAGGAAAAGAGTATGTGGTATATTCCTTAAAGGTTTCTTTGTGATTAACCTTGGGGCAGAGACAGGAAAGGTAAGACAAGTGTTAACCAGGATACTGGGGACTTTCCTACAGAAAACAACTCCATTTTTTTCCCTCTTAGACAATAAAAAAAAGAAACCATACTATTAAGTCTCCCGGCTAAATAGAGAGTAATTAATCCCCACACTTTCAGGCAGAACAGAGGAAACAATAAGCCAATAATTAAAAAAAAAATTTCACAGGTTGTCACTGGTTACTTGACTGTATAGTCATAAGACTGGTAGTATAGTATTATCTCTGATCTATTGTACTATCACCATGTTTAGGGGAATGGAGTACTGATTAGTTCAGGCCTGGGCTTTGTGAACTTCTCTGCATCTAGCTCTATGGCCAGGGGAATGAGATACCTTGACTGGTTCAGCCTGTCAGGCACCTCCCATGTATCTCTGGGTAGCATCTGTCTCACACAAACAATGGGATTGAGAATGGGGTGAAAGTTTCCCAAAAGCAATTTGGACATACTAACCAGAATGGCAACAGATGTTAGGCTGCAACAACAAGGATTTTACTATTGCTCTAAATTTCCTCTGAAAAGGATTCAAATGAACCTGCACCATACAGGCTAGAAGCATTGGCACCATGGGGCTTTCCGGTAAAGCAAAAATGATATAGCAGCATCTTCTGTCCAGGACCATTATGGGAGTAACAGCAATGTCTGCAATGACAGGCAGAACAACAAGGGCTACTTTGGTTTCCAGTAGTAGCCAGAGAGACTTCAGTGCCATGCAGAACAGTGGTGTAGGGTTGACAGTATGGTACCTCCAAGGAGATCTCAAATTTGCAAGGACACCCAAGCATCCTTGAAGAGCTCCATGGTCACTCTTCTTTGAAATGGAACTGCTGCCAACAAACTGGATCCCTAAGTGTAATGGGGATAATTGGATCCCAGGGTGGCAGGGGCTGATTTGTGGCACTTAATCACCAAAGGCAAGTGGTTGTCCTAGTGTATAGTGGAGTCAAAGCAGAAATCAGAATAGTCTGACTCCCACAGACCCATAATGTTGGCTAGTTGATTATGTTGTCCCTAGAAGAGAATTAGATGAGAATATACTAAATTTTTACTTGATCTGTAGAAGCAGAAGAGTTCTAGGTCAAGTCTAACTTGAATCACCAAAACATAAGAGTCACGGTCCCTCAACCAATTCCCAGACTTCAGTTTACAGGCCCAGTACCCTTTAAGTGCAGGTGAGGTCCAGTCCTCTTGAGGAAGGACCCTGCTACACTGCCAGAAATTTATACTGTTAATCTTTCTCCAAGCCTTTCCCAAAGGGCCCTATGACCTTTAACCAAGGTGACTGTGCATTGGAGAAAAGGAAATAACCAGATCTTTGGGGACTACTGGGCACTGGCACTGAATTGACACAAAGTCTAGGAGACTCAAAATGTCACTGTGGCCTTTTGGTTAGAATACAGGCTTATGGAGGTCAGGGGATCAATGGAGTTTTAGCTCGGGTCCTTCTCACAGAGGATCCCATGGGTTTCCAAAACCATACTGTGATTATCTCCCCAGTTCCAGAATGAATAATAGGAATAGACATACTCAGCAACTGGCGGAATCCTTGAGTTGGCTCCCTGACCTGTTGTGTGGGCTGCTCTCATAGGAAAGGCCAAGTGGAAGCCACTAGACTTGCTTCCTAATGAAAACAGTAAGCCAAAAGCAGTAGCACACTCCTGGGTGGATTGCAGAGATCAGCGCCACCTTTGAGGATACAGGAGTACATCTTCTTAAAGGATGCAGGTGTGGTGATTCCCACCATATCCCACTTCAACTCATATTTTTGGCTGATACTGAAAACAGATGGATCTTGGAGAATGACAGTGGATTTTTGTATATTTAACCAGGTGGTGATTCCAACTGCAGCTGCCATTTCAGATGTGGTTTAATTGTTTGAGCAGATTAACACATCCCCTGTTACCTGGTATGCAGCTAAATTAACTATCAAAATACATTTCGAACTCATTTTGCTTTTTCTTTAGATCACTCTAAATACAGTTTTATTTAAGTAGTTCAAAATGTTCACTTAGTTCTTTTAGTAACAAGGAACAAGGCAGGTTTGGGATTCTTGATCTGTACTTGAATACAAAGCATAGCTCTTTAACAACACTAAAACTGTGATTTACTTAGCAACAATAGCTCCTCAAGGACTCGCCAAAGGCACATCCTCATAACTAGATATTCAAAGGTCTTCCCAAGCCTCTCCATCCCTCATTGAACACTCCCTTCCTTGAACTCCATGCCACATACAGTCTGTATCTCAAAATTTAGGGCTGTGAATTGATTCTGTCTGATGCTGTTCACCATCGCTTCATGTATCTTAGGTTTACAAGTCCTGCTGACTCCTACTCCCAAATATTTCATGTATTGATTTCTCCCTTACCTTTCTAATTTTCTGCACTGCTGCCAAATGAGTTTTATAAAATCTGAAGGTTGCTCTCCCTAAATGAACTCGGTCAGTGACTTCTAATTCTTAGCAATGAAATCCAAAATCCTGTAAATAACTGAAAGTGTACATAACACTTTATAGCTATCCTCTGCTATGTCTCCAATATCAATTCTCTCTGCTCCCCACCTCACACTCAGGGTTCCATTCAACTCAAATTGTGTGCCCCTTCCCATGCATGCCGTACACATTCTCTGTATCATTTGCTGATTCTTGCATTTCCTGCTCCTGGCATGTCCTTTCATGTTATTAATATTTTCCCCATACTCAAATCTTACCCACTATTTAAGACCCACAGGTGTTATCTCCTTCATAAAGCCTCTTGCCATTCCTTGTAGGTGGAAATATTAATAATTTCTTTCTCTTTCTATTTCCAAAGAATTTTTTTAGAATGTTCTTCGTTATATCTGTTTACCTGATTATATTCATTTGTGCATATGAATTGTTTTCTCTATTTTAGAATGTAGGTTCCTTAAGAATAGGACCACTGTTGATACATAGTAGGGATCAATAGTTACATGTTGAAAGAATGTCATAATTAAATAGAGCTAAAATTTGGGGACATGTTAATAAATTTAATATCTATTATAATTCTTGTATCAAGTTTAATCATCTCCCAAGAAGCTCACAGGTGTGTAAAACACATCATAATATTGTATGAGAAGGGTACAATAACAGGACAAGAACTATCTCATGTCACCTGGATTTTAGAGTTGTCACTCCATTGCTTATATTGGTTTGTTAAATATTCAGCAAATGATTACTGAATGCTCACTATATGCCAGGCACTGTGTTGGTACTGGGTAATACACTGGTGAATGAAACAAACGTGGCCCTTGCCTTCCTGAAGTTTAAAGTATTGTGAGAAGGACAAACAATAAACAAGTTAATATGCAAATATATAATTACAAGATCGGATAAGCATTCCAAAGAAATAAATTAGATTTTCTGACAGATAGAAAATAAAAGTTCCTGCAAAATGATGAGGCTACCAAAAAAGTAAATACATTTTTAATTTAAAAATTTTAATAAGTATTATATCACATGATTCAAACTTTTTAAACTACCAAAAGATGTTTATTGGCTTTATCGCTGAGTAGCTTTTTACTGAAAACCTTTTCATTACTTTTCAACTTTTGAACCGTGTGAGTTATCTATTCAATATCTGTCACTTATATCCCCAGTTCCTAACATTTTGCTGTCTCCAACTGCGGTGGGAAATGGCTTGCAGTGATCCCTGTCCTCTGATATTCATGCCCTTGTGTAATCCTTTCCCTTTGGATGCAGGCTGGATATAGAGCCTTGCTTCTGACAAATACAATAGAGCAACAGTGATAGGACATCACTTCCATGATTAGCTCACAAAAGATTGACTTCTATTCTGCTAGCTGACTCTATATTCCCTTTTTGGTTTTCACGCTTTGAGGATGCCAGCTGCCATGTGGGACAGGCCATGTGGAAAGCAGCTGAGGACAGACTCTGGCCAACAATCAGTGAAGCATTGAGGCCTGCAGTCCACCAACCCTTGAGGAACCGAATGCTGTCAGCAACCACTGAATGAGCTTGGAAGCAGAGTCTTCCCCAGTCAAGGCTTCAAATGAGACTGCAGATCTGGGGTTGATACCATGATGGAAGCCTTGTGAGGGACAGTGAAGCAGAGACCCTAGCTAAGCTGTGCCCAGGTTCCTGACCTGCAGAAACTGAGATAATAAATGTATATTGTTTTAAGCTGCTAAGTGTTGGGGTGATTTGTTATGCAGCAATAGACAACTAATACACTAGTCTTGAGCTATTACAAAAATATGTATATGCATCTATAAATTTGTATACACATCAATAAATTTGTATATACATCATTAATATATCTGTTGGAAAAACTCCCAATATGTGGGATTACTGGGTCAAAGGGAATGTGCATCTGTACATTTGTTCACTATTTTCATACTGCCTATCAAAGAATTTATACTGATTTACAATCCCACCAGCAATATATGAAAATACCTCCCCATCTGAATTTGTTATTAAAATTTTGGATCTTTGCCAATTTGAAAGATGGAAAATCATACCTCATGGTATTTTCATTTGTATATCTCCTGTGAGTGAGGTTGAGCATATTTTTATTTATAATTCCTTTTCTGTGAACTGTTTGCCCACATATTTTGATCATTTTTCTGTTAATCTGTTATTTTTTTCCTCTATTAGTTTTTAGGGGATTAGCATTTTGTGAGATGAGATGCAAATATTTTTTTCCAGGTTCTTATTTTGTTTCCTATGAGTTCTTTTTATTTCCACATATCCAGTCACATCATATGCAAACAGGATAGTTTTAAATGCCCATATACAATTTTTATGATTAACTTCTTTCTCTTGTCTATTTGTGTTAGCCAATATGTCCAGTATGATGTTAAAAAATAGTGGGCACATTGATTATTTTTGTGTTATTCCTGACTTGAGTGGAAATTATTGTTGTGATTTCCATGAAGCATGCTGCTGGTTTTGAGGCTGAAATGACTGAAATTTTATTGTAATATCTAGTCTATTTCTATTTTATTGAGTTTCGTTTAAAGAAGAATCTTGTTAAATTTTAAAAAATGCTATTTGAGCACCCAAGAATATGAATGTGATTATATTAGCTCATTATCTGTAATCTGATAAATTATATTAATAGGTGTCTTAATGTTGAATCATTTAAAGAGAATTTTTAGGTGAACACCACCTGAAATTTTGTGTTTTTCTTTTAATGGGCTAATATTTTAATCAGGATTTTTGCACTGATAGTCACAAATGAGAATTTTTTGTAGTTTTCTTTTATCTGTAGTGTTGGCCAAGTTTTGGTAACAAATTTATACTCTCTTCATAAAATAATTTAGAAGTTTTCTCTCCATCCATTCCACTTCCCTCTATCCCACTCCTTGAGAACTCTAAGATAGCTGGCATTAGAACGATCTGTTTATAAATGGGATTGGTAGAATTTTTTCAAGAAGCAATTTATGCCAGCTTTTGAAAAAATTTATTTGGTCAGGTAGGGGTTAGGTCTTTGATAAATTCTCTATTTCTTCTCTGGAAATATAATTAGATTTTCTGTCTAATATATCTGGGGCCAGACACTATTGACTTGACTATTATCGCTTTTATCCAGATTTTTATAATTATTTTAATAATAATATAAAATAATTTGCAGAGTTGAGCAAAGTGGTCTTCTATGGTTCTTTTTGTTTTTTTCCTGTGATTACTTTTTAAAAATCATTTTTTATTTTGTATTTCTGTACTTTCTCCCATTATCACTTGATCCCATTAGTAGTTTGTCTAATTTTTCCCCCAATGAATTAGCTATTAAATTTATTTCTTAATACTGTTTTTCTGTTTTCTAACTCCATCTCTTCTTTTGCTTTCCTTTTTAAGCCAAATGCTTAATTCATTTATTTTTCTTTTATATTGAAATGAATATTCCATTTTCCTTGAAGCTTTTCTTTAGGTTCTGAAAATGGCATGTTTTCTTCATGATTGATTTTTAAAAAAAATCTGGCAACTTCCATTTGAGTTTTGTTTTTGATCAAAGAGTTACTTACATAAAAGAGTTGGAAATTTTCCAGTTATATTGGAAACTTTTATTGTCTGATTTTTTAATGAGTTTCTAATCTTACCACATTTGTGATCAGAGAATGTTGTTTGTGCTATTTTTACTTTTTATAATTTATTGAGGCTTGGATTGTGGCATAATATATTTTTAGTTTTTGTGAATGTCTGAGTATTTGAAAAGAAGGTGTTTATTTTGGGGGTAGAAATCTAGAGATCAGACCTGCCTTATTATCTTATTTGTGAACTCTCTTTTGTTACTTTCCAAATTTGATTAAAGCCACCCCTAGCTTCTATACACCAAGATTACTAGGAAGTCCAATATCATTAGACATGGCCTGTTGAAGAGTTGCCCTCTATATAAATCAGGATTCCAGCAAATAACACAGATGACACATTCAAATTAGGCAATAGGGGAAAGTTTAATGAAGGGACTATTCCCTTCACAAAAGTGTGGACAAAGTTAAGGGAAATCAGAAGAAAGCAGAAGCACCCCATAGCTAGTGACAGCAGGGATCCTTTATTCTCTCTAGATATGAAGCAATAGGGCCAGTGGGAAGAGGACAGTTATTGGAACCACGAGAGGGTAGTTGTAGGAGAAGGCTACTTGCCACAGCCTTAGATAGAAGAACACAGACAACTTAACCTGCAGCCCTACAGGAATAAATACCACTGTTTCCCTCCACTGCTGCCCCCACTCTCTGTCTGCGTCTCTCACCAGCTGAACCCAAGGGGAAAGCAGGAAGCAAAGGAGCCCAGCTGATGTAGTCCATAAAGGTCAGCTTCCCAGGGAACAGGGTAGTGTGGGAAAGGTGGAGTGGACTTACCCACACTTAGCTGATGACTCCTCCCCTTTAGCCCTAAAACTCAAAAATTTATTGTTTTCCTACTTCTCTTTCCAAGAAGCTAAAAGGCATGGACACCATCCTGGGAACAGCAAAAATACTTTTCAGAGAGAAACACAGCACAAGATGATTTACCAATATCAATACCCTGTAGTTTTATGTGAGGTATTAATATTACTATTACTGACCAGACGCTTCTGACCTTCCTTAGAAAACAGAGAATTCTGAGGGGTGGGAGGAGAAAAGACAGAAGTTCTTTGGCTCTAAAGTCAAGTGGTGATCAAGAGAGTAGAGAATCTCTGCTCTATTTTAAAATTCAGTTCAAACTAGACACAAGGGCTTGTCCAATACAGCGTTCTGTCCTCTCTTTACATAATGCTACACAGGCGAGTGAAGTTCTCTTAGGAAATGAAAAATCTATGTGCCTCCAGTTATAGAACAATCTTCTTTATGTATGTATCCTGCTTGAGAAATGAATAGCCCTGAATAGTCTTCTTGCACTATACAAAGTTCACCTACAGAAGAAAGCTGCCAAATGGCAAATGGCAGTTTCTATTCTGGGTGGCACTAAAATGCTATCATCTTCAGGATGTCAAGGTGGTGAAACTATATCTGATTTAAAATGTCTCATGGAAACAGGTGGTCCTTTCTAATCTGGGCAGATATTGTTTTCCATGTGGCCTTCTAACATCGCCTAGTCAACTGAACAAAATGTCAGCAAGGTCTCTTCTGAGGAAAATTTGGTTTGAAAATGCTGAGCCAAATGAGTTTCTCCAAAACCCTTCTGTGATGAGAAAAGCTGTAAGTGACCAGGATGCTTCCCAGAGGAGAAACACAAAGCAAGCACACCTGTCACAGTGCAGAGGAGAGGGTTTACACCGACCACTGAGCAGACATCTGGTCAGCCCAGCGTCCACTCATCTGGAAAACTGGCAGATGCGGTTGCAAAGAAGCAACTTTCGCAGTTACAGAGGAAGTGCGCTTGGGCACAGGGCTGTGATCTGTACTAGCCAAACAATGTTTTTCCCACTATTAATTCTTAATTATTGTTGAATTATCATTTTACATGGGTAAAATGGCCCTTTGGAGGTTTTCCTACAATCTCCATATGGTGTGTAATCACCTAGAGAAGCGTTTCTCAAAGTATGGCCCCTTATCACCTGCATGAGAATTAATTACCTGGAAGTGCCTGAGGAAAATCCAGGCTTCTAGCTTGTCCAGTTAGAGTAAACTAGAATCTTTAAGACTGGCACCTATGTGCATGCATTTGGCAGGATCCTTAGGTGATTTTGCATGTGCTCTAATGGTGGTGAAAGAGGTTTGTTTCTGTTTCTGTTTTAAATATTTCCAACAACAAGACTACTTGGGGTGAGCAGACCCAGGCTCAGTTTGCAACTTTGTCATTTACCAACTGTGTTTCTTTTCTTGGAAAAGAAACTCACATACACTCTATAAGTCAGAGTTTCCTCCTCCATAACTTGGGAATGATAAAGGCTCCATTATGCATCAAATAAAGATTAGAAGAGAGATTTATGGAAGAACTGTGAAAACTGTAAAGATCTAAATAAATGATAATTAATTGTCATAACAATAAGAAATTAGGTCCATGGAAAAAATTGTTATAGGAATTTAAAAAAAGGCTGTGATAACATTTGGTTAGGGTAATCAGAGAAGACTTCATGGAAGTGGTGGCATTTTGGCTGGACTTTGAAGAATGGTTAAGAATTTTAATAGGTATAAATGGTGAAGGAATTACAAAGAGGTGAAAGCAGAATCTGGCTTGACTTAGAGCAGTGTTTCTCTATCTTGCTGCAAATCAGGATGACCAGGGAGCCTTTCAAAAATACAGAGGTCTGTCACATGTATTGAAACATCATACTTTACCCTATAAATATGCACAATTATTGTGTGTCAAAAAACAAATAATTACAAAAACATAGAGAGGTCTGGGTCACACTCCATGCCAATTTAAAAGAAAGCAGCAATTCAGAAAGCTTAAACTGGTAGTGGGATATAGAATGGATTGGAGTAGAAGGAGACAAGGCAAAACAGAGTGCAAGGAGACCAGTAAGGAGGCCAGCAGAGTAGTCCATGAATGGTGTGAAAGAAAAACACATAAGCCTCTCTTTAAAAAAATCAGAAAAATGAACTTTCTTAAGGAAGATGTATGGCTTCAAAGCACAGTAGTGCTTGACAACTAGATTGAAGATTAAAGAAAGATGTCACCACGAATGTATTATTGGTTCTTTTAAACTATAATAATTGATCTGTAACCTCCTAACTTAAAAAGAAAAGAAGATAATTCTTCTAACA
The DNA here is from genome assembly GCF_020740605.2 of Lemur catta. NCBI lineage: Eukaryota > Metazoa > Chordata > Mammalia > Primates > Lemuridae > Lemur > Lemur catta. The sequence goes on from NC_059134.1 coordinate 31,041,460, forward strand.
CTCAGAAATTTGATGGTTTGCTGGGTTTTTTTCTTCCTTCCTTCCTTCCTTCCCTCCTTCTTTTCTTCCAACAGGTTAAAGACCTCTGGTGCTTTTTTTAAAGTGTATAATTCGATGGCTTTTAGTATATTTAAAAAAATTGTATAACCATTACCATGATCGAATTCCAGAATATATCCATCACCCAAAAAAGAAACTCTATACTCAATAACAGTCACTCCCTCCCCCTGCATCCTGGCAATGATTAATTTACTTTCTGTCTCTAAGGATTTGCCTATTCTGGACATTTCATATAAATGGAATCATATAATATGTTGCCTTCTGTGTCTCTCTTCTTTCATTTAGCACGATGCTTCCAAGGTTCATCTATGCTGTAGTGTGTATCTGTACTTCATTTCTTTTTATGGCTAAATAATATCCACTGTATTGGATGTACCACATTTTGTTTTTCCATTCATCAGTCAATGAAAATTTGGGTTGTTTTACCTTTTGGCTATTATTAATAATGCTGCTATAAACATTCATATACAACTTTTCATTTGAACACATTTGCAATTATTTTGAGTTTATACCTAGGAATAGAATTGCTGGGTCATAAAGTAAATTTATGTTTCACATTTTGAGGAATTGTCAAACCATTTTCCAATGATGTTACAACAATTTTCACTTAACTAGCTGTGTATGAAGTTTCCAATTTCTTCACGTACCCTCCAACACTTATTGTTCTTCTTTTTGATTATAGCCATCCTAGTGGATGTGAAGTGGTATCTCTTTCTGGCTTGGGTTTGCATTTTTCTGATGGCTAATGGTATTGAGTTCTTTTCATGTGTTTATTGACCATTTGTATATCCTCTTTGAAGAAATCTCTACTTATATCCTTTGCTTATATTTTAAAATTGGGTTGTCATTTTAATTGTTGAGTTGTAAGAGTTCTTTATATATTCTGGATACAGAAACTGCTGAATAGACCAATTATGAGCAACAAAATTGGAGCAGCTATAAAAAAATCTTCCAACCAAAAAAAGGGCCAGACCGGATGGTTTCACAGCTGAATTTTATCAGACCTATAAAGAAAAACTGCTACCCATACTGCATAAATTATTTCATAACATTGAGAAGGAAGGAATCCTCTCAACTCATCCTCCGAAGCCAGTAGTATTACCTTGATACCAAAGCCAGGAAAGGACACAACAAAAAAAATTATTGACCAATGTCTCTCGTGAATATAGATGCAAAAATCCTCAATAAAATTCTAGCAAACCAAATTCAGCAGCGCATCAAAAAAATAATCCACCATGACCAAGTGGGCTTCATCCCAGGGATGCAAGGATGTTTCAACATACATAAATACATAAATGTGATTCACCACTTAAATAGAAGCAAACCCAAGATCATATGATCATCTCAATAGATGCAGAAAAAGTATTTGAAAAAATTCAGCATACTTTTATGATAAAAACTCTTAACAAAATAGGCATAGATGGAATATACCTAAAAATTATAAAAGCCATATATGATAAACCTACATCCAACAACATACTGAATGCGTATGCATTCAGTTGAAAGCATTCCCACTCAGAACTGGAACAAAACAAGGGTGGCCACTGTCACCACTTATATTCAACATAGTGCTGGAAGTCCTAACCAGAGCAATCAGGCAAGAGAAGGAAATAAAGGGTATCCAAATGGGAAAAGAGGAGGTCAGACTATTGCTCTTTGCTGATGATATGATCTTGTATCTAGAAAACCCCAAAGATTCCACCAAGAGACTCCTGGTATAGGAAAATTCAACGTTAGGGGGAAATGTACAATAAAGCAGGCTATCATGATCCTAGGAGTACTGTTCTGGAAGTCTGATTTGTGGGATGGAAATTTTAAAAAGACATCATTATTCTATACCATGCCATGTTATATTTTTCATGTTCTCCCCTCCCACCATCCCTGCTTTGGTAAATGCTATTTTTTACAATAAAACTTGTTCATGAAAGCAAGTGGATATTATCAGACAAATCCTCAGTGCAACATGACCTATCAATCTACATTTTAGACATTCCATATCAGCTGAGGCACTATGAAGAGAAAATATGCAAAAAGGATGAGGTTACTCTCAATAATGGATATGATTATTCTTATCAAATTCATTCTACTTATTTTCTAGGGATACAGTGACACTATGAATTGTATAGGTTTTGTGGCCTGTGGGAAATAGTCCTATAAGAAATTAGGTAAAAGGCAAATAAGGGAAATAAACTTAGTCCTTTGCATTTTCCTTTAAGAAGTTTGGTTATGTTAAAAAAAAAAAGCTAAGATTTGAGGAAATAAACAGAAACCATAGAGAAGTGGTAGTACTCAAACTTCTGTATAACAACCCTTTTGGTATCTGACCATGTATACACCACTGATATCCTGTCCTTTGGAGCGTTGCCTCTTTGGATTACATCCTTACTGGGGAATGACCATATTTACTCTGTGAGATACATAGCATCTATTCAATGATAGCACTCAATCAATACAACCTAATATAAATTATGGAGTTATAAAAGTAGTTGCATTTATAAAGACAACGGAAGACTTGCTGCCCCTCGGACAGGTCCTCCTACTTGACTTGGAGGGTGGCTGGTGATTATCATAGCTCAAGTATTGGCCTCAGGTTTGCAGGTCTGGAAACTCAATTTTGACAGAGCAGCCAGAGTTGATCAGGAGCAGGGGACTCAGTCTCAGTACCCAAAGTTTTAAGAGACTGATCAAGCCCCTTTTATGGAAGACATTTCTTTCCAGAGACTAGACCTTAACAAATAACACTTGTTATATGTTCTTACTTGTAGTTATAGACACTCTTTCATCAGTATTACGGTTTTTAGGAGGTAGAGTTAGTAATCAAAACATGCTTGTGGAATCCATAGAATAAAATGGGAATGGTGTTCCCTAGATTTGTGCAATGTGATGGCCTGGGAATCATAGTACAGATAATTGAAGAGTTTTGAGGGACCTTTTTATTATGCTGTGATAAGAATGAACAAAACATCAACACATCACATTTCTCTGGTGTTTTGCATGTCAAAGTCTTCTCTGCTTTTCTTTCTTAGATAATGGCTAAATGAATGCTTTTCCCTTTTCTAGGCTCCTAGAAACTTTTGCCTGTCTATAACATAGTTTTCCCTCAGATGTAGTTAACCTCAGCCTCGAGCATGGACATTTTTAAAAAACATAATTTGCTTTGATACATTGTTGTAAGAAATCAAATGTGGACTAACAGGGAGATAGAAATATAAATATGTTCTCTACTACCTACTCCTAGTTTCCCAAATCATCTTTTATCTGAGGTTAAAAGGGCTCACTTATTGCAAGAAATGTTTTTTCTTCTTGGATTTTGTTGTTTTATTCGAGTTATACTTAATACCACTGTCTTTTCTACTGTGAAAGGTAGTACAAAATAAAGAATGGGTGATAATATTGATGTTGAAATCTGATTATCTTGGATTCTTATATGACTTAACCTCTTTGAACTTCTCTTGCCCGTCTGTAAAATGAAGATAATGATATATAGGGTTGTCACCAAGAACTAAGAGAGCTAATGCACAGAAATTGCTCAGCACAGTTCTTGGAGTGGATGATATACTCAGTAAATGTGAGCTTCCCTCCTCTTTCTTCCCCCGCTTACTGTCCTTTTCTTCTATTTCCACTTCCTTTTTTAACTTTTAACTTTTAGTATAAAATGATTTTCACTATGAGATAAACAACCATGGTCCCTAAACATGTGAACATTGCAACAAGTTGTCATTGAATAAATATATTCTCTCACTTTTTCCATTTCTGCCTATTGTTGTTCTCCTGTTAGTGTTTGGTGAGCCTAATTCTCCACATGTTCAATACCTCACTCCAAAATACACCCCACTTCCACCCCTAATTCCCACCCTACGATCTTACAACATGCTTTCTAAAGCAGTCATATCTCTTCAGCAGACGCATGGAATTTTCCTATAAGTAACATCTACCATAAATATCTAATCCAAGACAGACTGGACCTTGCTACCAAACAGGCCTGTGTGATGTCTCCTCCTAGAAGCATAAGGCACAGTGCTCAGGGAAAGCAGATTAATAAAATTGCGAGCACAGCATAACTATCAAAGTAAATCTGCTGCTTGAGAAAATGATTATGCTCTGAAGCATATGTGAGTGAGGATAATGCTGTATAGAAATATGTCATTACCTCCTTCCATTACTGTGGATAATTAAGAGTTGATTGGTACTTAAAACACAATGAACTTAATGTGTGAGAAAACAGAAATTCATAGTTTGTCATTCCCTGTCTTCTTTGCTTAGAGGACCAAAAATCTGCCAACTGTAAATTCAGCCAACTTAGGTCTCAGACCAGTGAAAGCCTCACCTGGAAAAACAATGGGAGTTTCAAACCACTGGGATAGATAGGATCAATTGTCTTGACCCAAAGCCACCCGGCAGACCAGTTTTTCTACTGAGTGGCGAGAACAAGTCAATATCACCTCCATGGAGAAACCACACTCTTAAGTCACCAAGATCAAGGACGTTAAACCAATTCTGTTCTGATTAGGGAAGGGTCAGTATCCAAAGGGTCAGGCCAACAGGCAGTGTTAGTAACCTGGGTGAGATCAGAATCAGAAATGTATAGGTTGAAAGATCCAATCAAAATAGTGTGAAAGATAACAAAAGTAGGGGCCAACCCCAGTAAAGAGAAAAGGCAGATTCCAGAGTCGTCCTCCAGCTGAACTGAGGCTCAGGACAGGTTCCAGTTCCAGAATCCAGCCCAGTTTTACCTCAATGGAGGGAAACCAGAAACTTGGAGGACTTATCAGGCACATGGACCACATGGAGGGAGTGGGGATGTGAAAGGAAAGTGTCCATTGAGCTAGATCTACCCCCAGGAACACCAGATGCTGGGTCAAAGAGTAGTCACCTAATTCCCCAGTATATGAAGTACTCCCAGGATCTTGCTAGTTTAGGCTTTTGTTTAAATATTGGGTGGAGCTGATCTTGCTGAGTGGCTGATCTCTAGTGTGGACAGAAGGAGAAGAAATATTTTCAAAGCCATTCTACAAAGATAATAGTAGTAAAAGTGTTTATCATTGTGACATCTTTAGCTGTAAAAATCAATTACACTTAAAATTAAATTAAACACATTAACACTTTACTAATGTGGGCAAGATGAGGTGAAGGTGATTTTTGGACATGACCTCTAAATACAAACTAGCTACCTTGTCTAGTGCTCATCTAGAGAAACAGTGATCTGTTCCAGTTCTGGAGAAGCACTGGCATGGAGGACTTACGGGAAAGTGGTTCTAGTTTCTTTCCTACATAACTTGTAAAGAAAAGTGCAATGAATCTAGCTAGTGTCCATGTCATAAAGATTAGAGGGGAAAAAATGGGTTAGTGTGGCATCAGATAACTGACAAGGAGATAAGCTCTTAGCAAAATCTGAAAATAATTGTTGCTGACATACACTGAACACTTGGAATTTTAAGGCAATGGTCTAACATGTTTTAATTAATTTTCATAGAAGTTCTATGAGTTTTATACTATCACTATTCCCATTTTATAGGCAAGGAATCAGAGCATGATAAACTGATGCAGCCAGTAAGTGACAGAGTTAGAATTTAAGTCATTAAGTCTGGCTTTAGAACCTGTGCATTTAACGCCTCATTAATACCTTTCAAAGTATTACTCTAGTGGCTGGAAGACAGGGATTTTTAAATATGTGTTAATGACTTCAACACATTGTGAGAAAAGGCTCTTGGCCTTACCTTGAACTCTACCTTCACCTAAAGATAGGCAGCCTTATGCTGAAAAGAATTAAGATTGGCTTCATAATAGTGGCTGTACGATTTACCATCCAAACTGGGCTACTTTCAAAAGTAAAAAGGAGTGCTACTGACAACTTCATCAGGACAAGAGATGTAAATTAGATTGTCCCAGGTAAACTGGGACATGTGATCATCTTATTTACAAGGTATGTTTCAACCTCAAAGACATGCAGGCTACTGATGATGCTGCATATTACTGTACACATTACACATTGGTAAACATATATTATGGTATATGGTTGTCTTTTCCAGACCATGTACCTGTGTTTTATGGCAATTTGAGGGATTTTCAAAGGTAATCTTGATTGTGCTTGAAAGTTGTCTTACACATTGATGAGAGAATTTAACCTCTGCAAAATGTGACTTCACTGTATAGATAAGAATTTTCCAACAAGTTTTCTTATCTAGTAGGTTAGCCAATTTGTGGAAAACTATTATTGAGAGATCCTGTACAAACTGGTAACTTTTGACTTCCTGCAAGAATTAGCATGAATTCCAAATAGATGACATTTAGAGTGTTTTTAAACTGTAAGTAGATGAGTACAATTTCTTTATATTCACTCATTCACTAAACTTGTCGAGCTCCTATGTGCCAGGCACTTTGCTAAAGGTACAGGGGGAAAGATACAAGTGAGCAAATAAACAGGGAAGATAATTGCAGGTAGAGATAAGTGCTATGATGAAAATAAAATAGAGTGATGTGATAGAGTAATTGGGGGAGTAGTGTTAAGGTAGGGAAATTGGATTGTGTGGTCAGGGAGGGCTCCCTCAAGGAAAGGGCATTTGATCTAAGACATGAATGACAACAGGTTGTCAGTCATGTAAGAGTTCCCAAGCGCAAAGGCTGTTGGCGGAAATGGGAGTAGAAAGGGGACTAGGAATGAGAGTAGAAAGGGGGCTCATGTGACTGAGGCACAGTGGCTGAGAGGGGGGAGGAGGATGTCAGCTCAGAAAGGCAGTGATGGGACAGCAGCAGCGCAGCTTCCATGCACTGCTCATCGCTGTGGCTGACCAGGATCCCGGATTTCAGCAGCTCATCATACCTTGAGCCTTGGCTGCCTTCAGTGAGGAATGAGACTGAACAACGTCAGGGTCTGAAAGGAATCAGGCCTTACTGGTCTGTATATATCTTTACATGCAGTAGTGGTGGTGATGGCGGGGGCTGGGCAGAGCAGCCCCTGTGAGATGAATGCAGACACATGCAGCTCGTCATCATAACCCAGGGTGCGCCTGGCCGTTCTGGCTCTAGCTGTAACAGTATTGGTGTGGTCTTGCCTCTACATTGCATCATGGGGTGGAGACAGGGAAGGCAAGGGAAAAGGTGTCAAAATCTAGCTTTTGGTTTCCTGATGTGCCCATTTCCTGTGGCTTTTTTCAGTAGAAGAGATCATGGGTGTTTCTTTCTCAACAATAAAATGAGATTTCAAAGCCTTTCTGACTGATAAGACATGCAAGGTCACTGTGTAAACCATACCAGAGTATTTAGACAGTATTTCATGACATTCTCTCTCGGATGCCTTTAGCACTGGGTGAGCAGGTGCAGCAGCCCCTCCAATCAGTTATTCCTTGGCTGATCACCCTGGCCTGAGACACACCAGCTGTGCAGTGTACAGCCTCTTTAATAAAATGAATCAAAGCAGACAATCTCCAAGAGGCTGTCATTTCTTTTTGGTTGTAACCTACTTTGCGGTTTAAAAGATAGAGTTCAGAGTCTAGAGAAATATAAAGTTTATGGCTTCTTGAAAATTCCTACCCTAGACACATAAATCCAGCTACATACCAGACTTCTCCCATTGGATATGCATGTTCCAGATATCCCTGAGTTAGTCAGAGGCTAAAAGGAGAGGGAAATGGCTTAGCTCAATCTTTCTTTACCTACATATTTGGGTGAACTGGATGAAACACTCATAATGCTCAGTATCTTGAGGCAGAGACCTATTTGCTGGGGATGTAAAGATGACAAAGAAGGACATCTGTTGGCCTTTTGATGGGGGATAATCTCACAACTGGAGCATTTTTCTTTAGGGTGATGGAAACTGTTCCTGCACCCAGGGTTGAGCAGCATTTAACTTTAACCTCTATAGACTTATCAAGACAAAAGCCCAGGGATAGTCAGGTGTCAGAGTGTCATTCAAAGAAGCAGGATTCTTCCAAGGTTGCTACATAAGGAGAAGGAATCATTCTAATTCACTCCTAGCTCATTTGTTAGATGTGGGGGCAGCCAATTAACCTGTCGCCCTGCTCTGAATGTGTCATGTTATCTCATGCCTCTGTACATTTGGTCACTCTGTGCTCTTTGCCCAGAAGGCACTGTCTCCTCTTCCCCCATCTCTTTTTCTTGCTAACTCTTACAGGTTCTTCAGGATTCAGTTTAGGATTACCACCCATGGGAAGTCTTTTCAGAAGTCTCAACCCTGATGTAAGAGTATCCCTCACTTCCATCCCACCATCTGCAGTCCTAATCACCACAGAGATTCCTCTGCCAGAGCCACCACATGCCTTAAAATTCATTCAACAAATATGGATTTACAGTAGGCATTATTTTAGGATTGAAACAAACATAGGCTAAAATTTCTGCTCTAATAGAACTTATTTTTGGTGGAGGAAAAACAGTCTATAAATGAATTTGAATAAATTCTTGTAACAGGATACTATGCAGTCATAAAAAGGAATTAGGATGACACACACACACACACACACACACACACACACACACACACACACATATATATTGATATGGAGTGATCTCAGGATGTGTTATTTGTCTAGTAGAATTCTAGATTTGGTCAATTGCTTCCTTGTAGTGTCACTCAACCTTTTTCTCTAACTCCCATGTTTCCAATAAACTAGTTAGATCCAGAGGCTAGGTTGAATTCATGGGTTTCTGTTTTCATTTTTTAAAAATACCTTGTCAACATGCTATGTACTTCCTATTGTATCACACCATAAGGTACATAATGCCTGGTATGCTTCCTTTTGTGCTTATAATTTTAAAAAGAAACCAAAGAATGACAACCAACGGCTAATAAAAATGATTACCTATAGAGCAGTGAGGAACAGGCATAGAAACAGGACTTCTCTAAGTGTATCTAGTTGAAACTGTATAAATATTTACATAATTTAAAAAGAAGCTGGTCACAGTGGTGCATGCCTGTAGTCCCAGTTACTCAGAATGCTGAGGCAGGAGGAGCACTTGAGCCCAGGAACTGGAGTCTAGCCTAGGCAACATAGAGAGCCCTTGTCTCTAAAAAAATAAAAAAAATAAATAAAAGAGTATCCCAGGCTGTGGGAATAGCATGTGACAATGACCTGAGGCAGGCATATGCTTGGTCTGTTCAAGGAAGAGTAAGGAGGTCAGTGAGTAATTTCTGCTTTACTTGTCTGTCTTCCTTGCTAGACTCTAGGCTTTTGAAGACAGGGCCAATGATTTTCATCTTTGGAGACTCAGCTTTTATATAGCGTCTGATGGATATTCTATGTCTGATACATGTTTGTTGAATAAATGAGTAAACAGTTGTTTTAATCCAGTCATTCAATGCCCTGGACAAGGGAGACAAAAAAGAAGAGTAAGGCACTCTTGGAATCGCATTGCCTTAAAGCCACCAGTCTACAATTCTCCCTGTCAATCTTCTCTGATTAATCAGAAGATTCTCCTTTTGGAGAACTAAAACCTGCATCCCTGCCTCAGGCCAATGGTAGGGAGGGGCAGGGGAGTGTCCTTTGTTCTTTGTGCTATAGGACTGTCCAGGTGGACAGAGGTCCCTGAGATTGTCTTGGAGATGGAATGATCAGAATCATCAACTGTAGTTGAAGAACAATAGCCCTGAAGCTGAAAACCCTCCCTTTAAAAGCTCTGAAGCTCTGTATTTCTGCTTATGATTAGCAATTGGTACTTTAAGATGGGAGTCTGTCATTTTCTTCATGTGCTGCCAAATTAATAAATTTCTCTTTCCTTTTCCTCAACCACTTGTCCTCGTTCTTCTGATATGGCCTCAGGGACAAATGCTGAGCTTTTAATAACAGTGAGGCTCAAGATCACTGCTGTTCTTTCACTTTATCTCTGTCTGAGTTCAGGCACCCAAGTCAATGTATAAAATATGTGCAGAACAAAGGAAAGGAAACATTTTGTTGGCCTCTGATGGGTTGGAGATGCGTATTTGTGACTAGTTAAACAAAAGTGAGTGTTTTCCATTCCTGAGCTTCTTTCAATTAGGATGATGGTCTCTAGTTCCATCCAAGTTGCTGCAAATGACATTATTTCATTCCCTTTTATGGCTGAGTAATACACACACACACACACACACACACTCCACACATTTTCTTCATCTACTCGTGAATTGATGGGCACTTAGGCTGATTCCACATCTTTGCAACTGTGAATTGTTCTGTGATAAACATTTGAGTGCAGGTGTCTTTTTGATAAAATGACTTCTTTTCCTTTGGGTACATACTCACAGTGTTGTTGCTGGGTTGAATTGTAGGTCTACATTTATTTCTTTGAGGAATCTTCATACTGTTTTCCATAGAGGTTATACTAATTTGCAGTCCCGCCACAGTGTATAAATGTTCCTTTCTCTCTGCATCCATGCCAGCACCTATATTTTTTGACTTTTTAATACTGGCCATTCTGATTGGGGTAAGGTGGTATCTCATTGTAGTTTTAATTTGCATTTCCCTGACAATTAGTGATGAACACTTTTTCATATTGGCCATTTATCTACTTTCTTCCAAAAAACTTCTCCTCATGTCTTTTGCCCACTTTTTGATGTGGTTGTTTGTTTTTTTCTTTCTGATTTGTTTGAGTTCTTTGTAGATTCTGGATATTAGTCCTTTGTCAGAGGTATACTTTGCAAACATTTTCTCCCATTCTATAAGCTGTCTATTCACTCTGATTATTTACTATGCTGTACAGTAGATTTTTAATCTACAATCTCTAAATCTAACTACCAGTTTATAGGAAATAGGGGATAAAGAAATGTTAAAATAAAAAAGAAGATGCAACAAGCTCAACTCAGAATGTGAGATATCTAAAAATAAAAGGGACCCAGTTTGTTCAGTACTTAAATGGGAGATCAGGGGAAAATTTTTATGAATTAAAAGAGACTTAAATCTTTGTTTTTCTCTTCCAGTTCCTTCAATGACAAAGTCATTTAGTGGACTGAGCAAGGTATGCATCCAGGTGGGTGAGTTGGGAGAGTGGCTCTGAGCACAACTGGGGTGTGAAGCGTACCTATGTGGTCTGAGAGGCACCTGCAACTTCAGTATCAGAGACCAGGCAGAGTAAGAAGTGTACCTGTGTGGGATGGTAGTCCTGTTTAGGGTGTCAGAACCTGAATGAGGTAACCTAGGACAGGTTGTTAAGACCTCAGTGGGCTAAGGAGGGCATCTGTCAAGGGAAGGAGTGCTGATGGCAATAGAAAATTGGTTACATATTGGATAATTGATCAAATAAGTTAATATACTAAGGATAATGGGAATTAGGTTTATACCTGTTGGAGTTTGGATTTCCAAATATGGAAATAAAAAAATCTAGAAAGAACCCTGTGGTATTGAGTTAGAATTGGAGGTATCTGTATGAACTCATGGTTTTCAGTACATGGAGGTAGATACAGAAATAGTTATATATATCTATAACTTTATCTAGATCTATGTATCTGTCTCCCTAGCTCTGTCCATTGAGAGGACCTGGAGCAGCAATAGCCTGATATTAATGAGCATACCTAGTGCCCAGATCTTGTCCTTGACAATTGTGAACTTTACCTGAATTTTATGCTCCTGGAAAATGACCATCAAAAAATCTCCCTATCCTTTTGTGTTCTGGGAAAATGTCATGCTGCCTGCTCATCCCACTCCCTCAAACCCGGATCTTTCTAGGCCTTGTTTACTATACCCTATAACACAAAAGCTCTTTCTTCCCAACCTTTGAGACCCTTATAAATCTTAGTTTCAGAATGTTCTCCCTATTGTAATAGTCCCCCTCCCCATATTGCAATAGTCTTTTTGAATAAAGTCTTTCTTTTACCTAAGTCCAGATTTGTTTTTTATTTGACAACTTCTAAATCCATTTTAAACTAAAAGAAACTGTATTCTTGGAAAAAATGCTGATTCCAGGGCTTATGTAGAGAAAAGTATTATACAAGATGAACATCGATTATCTTCTTGTACCAGAAAGGAAATGCTCAAAGAATACAGGTGCACGTCTAAAGGACACAGAAACCAGCTTGAAGGGGCTCTCACTGGCCTAACCTGGGACAATTTGAGCATCAGAAGAAATACTGATAATAACTTAATAGTATCCCACTGAACAAAAACAGGAATCCACTGAGAAATCATGAGTCCATGTGATATAAATGAACAATTCAAATATTTGATACTGACATTAAAAACCTTGAAAATTTGATACAGAATTTACATAGTTTCAAAAACCACTTCATGAAATACTTATTAATTACAAAAGGAACAGGGGTACTTTACAGCAAAAAAGCTTGGCAGACATCACTTTATTTAAATGACCGGAATTAACATCACCAGTACAGGAACAAATGGAAATCATGTGCTACCCAAGTAGGATGCTATAAGACAGTGCCAATTCTGTGATAGTTCTGCTCAAAATGCCTAACTTGAAGCTAATCACAAACAAACCTCAAACCCAAGTTGAGTGGCCTTACGTAACGTAACTGTTCTGGAATCTTAGTGACTCTTTTGTAATTAGTTGTGGCCATGTAACCTACTTCTGGCTCATAATAATTACAGGGAAAAAACTGGACTAGGCTTTAGGAAAAGCCATCATTTTTCTAATAGAAAATGGGGTCAGCTTAGCTTGCATACACCTTTTACCCTTTGTTCTTTCCCTTTATGCTTCTGTCTAATAGATGCCATGAACAGATGTAGAAGAATGTGATACCTTGCTTGGGACTATGAAGACTAAAGACTGCAACAAAGCAGAAAAGGAGAAACAACCCGGTTCCTTCAGCAACTACACCAATCCTGGACCTTTAGGCTTCTTAATATATCACCTCTTATTTGATTAAACCATATGATTGGATTTTTATTAGGTGTGGCCAAATGCAAACCTAGCCAAAACAACTTCTTTTTTCTTCTGTTTCAACATGCCTAGTTCTCCTCTCTGACCCCAACATTTTTTTGTTGGTAATTTTATTTGTATTGTATTTACAAATTAATTTAAGGAAAGTTGACTGTTTACGATGTCGAGTCTTTTTTAAGGACATGGTATACTTTTCCATTTGTTCTAGTCTTCTTTTGAGCCTTATGTAAGATTTTTTAAAATCTTTTTTCATATAACTTTATACATTGCTACAGACTGAATGCTTGTGTTACCCCCAAATTCTTATGTTGAAGCCTATTCCCCAATGTGAAGGTATGTGGAGGTATGGCCTTTGGGAGGTGATTACGTCATGAGGGCAGCATCTTCTTGAATGGGATTAGTGCCCCTATAAAAGAGGACCTAGAGAGATCCCTCAGCCCTCTGCCACATGGAACAGAGCAAAAGACTTGCCGTCTATGCACCAGGACCTACCCTCACCAGACACCTGCTCACATTTTGATCTTGGACTTCCTAGTCTTCAGAACTGCGAGAAATAAATGTTTGTTGTTTATAAGCCATCCAGTCTATGATAGTTTTGTTATAGCTGCCTGAATGGATTAAACACAGGTTTCTGCTATAATCACTGTTTATATTTTTTTGTCCTGTAATTGCTGCAAAGGGAGGAATGGATGTTTTTCTGAATCCAAAGAGAATCTGCAAAGACTTTAATGTTATTTAATTATGACAAAATCAGTCAAGGTAGTCAGTTGGTTAAAGATTACGAGGTCAATTAGTAAAATAAAATTCAATTTTCTATAACAAAAATACAATGAGTACATTCTGTTGTATAGCAAACAAGTAAACATGTGCTCAAGATTAAGAGTTTTATAGAATGATAGTTAAAGTAGAAACTGCTGGGAAAGCTTCTTGCAAACACATATTCAATTTTATGAAAGCTGAAAAGAAAGAATATTTACCTCAACCTGGCTTACATTAATTATTTTTAGTGTCTTTAAAATATCTAGTTTATAATTATTCTTCAGACTTCTTTACCTTTACGATTATAAATGTTAAGTTTAGTGTTTTATATTCTCAAAACACTTGATTCTCAAAATACTTTAGAAGGTCTTATTCTTCATGGCACTTAAAGTTTTATGTTTGGGAGATACACACATGAAAGAAAACAAAGAAATCCCCACCCAAATAAATAGGTAATTGCCTATTGCAACAAAAAATGTTTGGATGGATAAGTATAGGCAAATAATATGAGGTTAGAGAAAAAACAATGTAAAATTCTAACAAAATAAGCACGGATAAATCATGAAGTACAATGCAAAATTCACATGACTATTTCATATATTAAAAAAAAAATCCACAAAAGTGAAACACTTAATCTTCAGTGCAACTTTTACCTTCTGACCAGCTTCAGCCTATTCTTCCAGTACAGGGAAGCGATTCTCTGGTAAGAAAGGAAACTTTGGCGCAAAACTTTAACACGTATGGACTTAACTTCGAGGAGCTTCTGACTTGGGTTAAATTTGTTAGAAAGTTGTTAGTATAGTGTAAACCGCATAACATATGCAAATTGATGTCACTTCCATTCACAGTGAACTCATTACGCGAAACAATAAATCTTCCACCGGCCTCCAACTCTCCCCGACAACCTGGAGTAACCACAGCAACCTTACGCGACACTGAGATCTGCGCATGCTCCGTTGGTAGCGTAAAGCCCCTCCTCTCCCTGGTCGGAAGTCCCGGTTTGTTTATTAAATTACGACTGTCGTAAACTAAGATTGCATGACGGCTTCCTAGCTTTACGGTGACGGCAACTATGGCGGCTGCCAGTGGTCGATTTGAAAGTGCGAAGAGTATTGAAGAGCGTAAAGAACGGACCCGGATTGCCAGGGCCGAGGTGTTGCGCCAGGTACCTCCGTTTTGTGGCTTTTGTAGTTATTTGGCGTTGTGGAAGTTGAGGGTTCCTGGAAGCTAGCTTACCCACCCCTTCCCTTGCCACTGTATCTCACTTTATTTGGGTGAAGTCTCCCTTTGCAATGCCGATAAATTCTTGTGTGTCTCTCGTCTTTTAGATGCTCTGGCAGGTCCCAGTTGCCCATTCTCTTTTCTGGGATATCCCTTTCTTTTTCTCCAAGTTTCCTTTTTAAATCATCTATTCTTTGCACTTCTGTCACCCGGACTGCGCACTTTTTAGGTACCCTGCCACTTTTAAGGGCTTGCCTGCGTGTTTCACAGCCTCAGTCATTGCTTCTGCTGTATCTGAAATGAAATTTTACTTTTTCAGGAACACGTCAGTTGCATTTGAGTAGACTCAGCTTGACTTTTTATTCTCTTATTATTAGTAGCAGTTCCAGACTTACTGTAAGCTGGTCCTGATCCAAACAAGAGTTAACAGAAGAGACCCAGGAAATTTAGCCTCTCACCAAAGGTTGAGAAACATTATATTTCTCACTTCGCTTGAGATGCATAGAGGTAACTTTATAAAGAGTAGAGGAAGTGAACTGTATTGAATTACCTGACAAGCTATTCAAGATGTAAGAAGTATGGCAATGAAAGGGAAAAGTTGTAGTTTGGAGAGCAACATAGGACACAGTGAGGGTTTTTGTTTTGTTGGTTTTAAAATGGAAGAGTTTTAAACGAGTTTAAATGTAGCGAAGAAGTGGAGGTGACTGGAAGGAGAAGTGACAATGACTACAGTCAGATTTTAAAGGGGAGGAGTGGGCCATTAATCTCGGATAGGTGAAAGGTTGGTATTGTTCCCTGATTTCAACATAGATTTTATATATATATATAAAATAAATATTCATCCTTGTCTCTTTGGTGTTTCAAGCAGTTTTTGGAAGTAGGGTTGGTAAGCTGTGATAAATCTGATAGTAGAGACATGCACAGAGTTGAGAAGGACCAAACCCAGCTTTGGAGTTTAGGGGGGAAGAATGAGAGGTCAGGAACAACTTTCTAAGAAAAACTTACTTTATTTGACTATTGTTGAAGGATGAATAAAAATTAGTAATTTGGTAGTTTCTTTTTAGAAAGATGATTCTTCCTGAAGCATTTTGGGGGGCTGGGTATTGAGGTACAGGTTTGCATATTGATTGCATGGAGGTCAGTCTCCTAACTTGTGAAAGTCTAAGGCGGTAGCCACGGGGATGGTGAAGGGAAAAGGGGTTCCAAATCATATTTGAAGTTGGGAACTTAGAGAGAGCGAAGGGCTTGGAATAGGTCCTAGGATTCTGTCCCTGATTTGTGGCTTAATTCACTGGAGATTAATAATGTGATTGGTAATGTGGAAGAAGAGGTTTTATTTTTAAATCTTTTCAACACTGGTAGAAGCAAGTTCCGTTTGTTAAGGAGTAGATGCCTTTTTGTAAAAGTGGGGTAGGTTTTTGTTTTCCATTTTTTTTGTGTGAAAAACATTTGGATCAATTGCCAGTTTTTTTTTTTGTTGTTGTTGTAGGCTAAAGCCAATTTTGAAAAAGAAGAAAGACGTAAAGAACTTAAGCGACTTCGGGGTGAGGATACATGGATGCTGCCTGATGTGAATGAGCGAATTGAACAATTCTCACAGGTGAGTACTAACAGATTTACTTGATGTAAACATATCTGTCTTTTTTTGCACTTATTCAAGTTATTATAATATTGGAAGAACAACTTTATGGACTGTTTTCCTGAGTTACAAAATGAGTATCACTTAGTTGGCATTACTGACTAGTTTTATCTCTTTGGCAGAAGTGATATATTGTAATATTTTGGACATTATAACATTGGAACAGTTTTGTTACTTGAGCTGGTAGAAGACTTAGCTTTACACTTCTGGCTCACTTGTAGCAAGCTTATGGGTTTAAAAAATTGTGCATTTTAAGCTTTTTGTCTTTGATTTTTTTTTTTTTTTTAGGTCTCAAGCCTATTTTCCTACAATTTTTTTAAAATTTATTTTTAATTGACAAATAATAATTGTGTTTATTTATGGGATACAGTGTGACGTTTTGATCTATGTACATATTATTGTGAGATTCAATCAAGCTAATTAACATTATCACCTCACCAACTTATCTTTTTTTGTGATGAGAACATTAAAAATCTATTCTTTCATCAATTTTGGAATACACAATACATTATTATTAAATGTGGTCACCATGCAATAGATCACTAAAACTTATTTCTGTAGTGTAACTGTAGCTTTGTACTCTTTGCTCTATAACTTCCCTTTCTCTATCCCTCCTCCTCCCTCCAGTCTGTTCCTACGGTTTAAATTCATATTGTTATATTTTTTATGGCCTAATAATCTTTTATGAAGATTTTTTTGGGAAACACAGAGGGATATTTTGTGTGTGTGAGTATGTGTGTGTATATGTATGTAAATGTATACATGTTTGTGAATATATAAGTGTTTATTCGATGAGATTTATTTCATGAATCTACAAATAAAAATTTTTTTCTAATATTTTTCTGGTAAGAAGTCTCAGCTATATGATTTATTAGTAGTACATATAGAAGGCATGTTAAGATTTTCTGGAAGATTTTATTTATTTAGTCATATTCTTTGTCTCATTTTGTGAAAGACTTAAAGTTTTTTAGAATGTGGATTTTTTTCCTTCAAAATGCTTCCTTCTGAAGTAAGGTAAAGCTAAATTCCTATCTTGGCTATTCAAAATGATTATAGGAACATTCTGTGAAGAAAAAGAAGAAAAAAGATAAGCATTCGAAAAAAGCAAAGAAAGAGAAGAAAAAAAAGAGCAAGAAACAAAAATATGAAAACGAGTCAGCTGATAGTTCATCAGTAAGTACTAAAATTAATAAGAGCAGCTATTTGAGAAATTTTTATTTGAAAGAATAATATATGGGAACTTAAAATGTATGAGAACTCAAGATATTACTAGTTATGATATGAAAATATCTGCGAGACATCTACTTGGAGATGTACAGGAAATATTGGAAATGTGGATCTTGGGTTTCAGAGAACGTTTAAAAAGACGGGGATATGAATTGGGAATCATTGCTAGTTAGAGTCATTAAAATGGATAAAATGTCTAGGGAAACTGAAAAGAGGGATGAATATTCACGCTGAAGAATCACATAGGAAGTAAAGGATGCTAAATAAAAGTAAAAAATTAGGAGAAGCAGGCAAGACCAATGTTGTAAAAATAGGGGAAAAGAGTTTTAAGACATTTGAGAGTCTGTCACCTCTGTTTGTTTTTTGTAGAAATTAACATTTAAGTCTTTAAAACTGGATGTGTTTTGTATACTTACCTTTGGGGTCAAAAGGAAGAGAGTATTGGGTTGGCTCCTCAGTTCTGGGCTGAGGAGGAGTCACAGAAGAAAAGGTCAAATCCTTCAGACTTATTTTGAGGAAGAAAGAGGTTATGCATAGAAAGTGATGAGCTAGAGATATTTAGGGATAATTGTTCTCCCACGTATGAACTTCATAGGGTTATCCTTTCAGTTGAATCACCATAGTCAGAAGTCTGGTCCACCTGTTGTTTCAGAAACTAAATTTTTGGCAGTAAACTATCAAAGATAAACACAGCTGGATATTAGTTAAAGTGGTGAAAACAGATTTATTCAGTATCTACTGACAGTAGGGGAAATTGCTGAGCTCCATCCTAATTTGTGCAGAGATGATTTGGTCATTTTAAAGGGAAGAATGAGGGAGGGGAGAGAGTGAGGGCTCAATAGAGTGAGAAAAGTGAAAAATTGCATAGGGTTGGTCATTGTAAATTGGATTAGGCCAGCTGTGTTTGCCAGCTGGCAATTATTGCAGTCAGGATTCTATCCTCCCACAGAGACTGGGAGACAGAGGCCCTATATTTCCTGATGATTACATTTCAGAGGAATGGCTCTCAGGTACTTGAGAGAGACACTTCTGAGTGGTAAGATATACCACATTCACAACTGTAAGCTCTTTTTAGTATTAATAAATGCCCTTAAAAAGAGAAATCGAGGGTCTATCATTAGGTGTTGGCTAAAACAAATAGTAAATTTTCCTGGCAGTGTTGAGCTTTTTCAGGCAGGCATTTGCTAGGGCCATCTATTCTAGGGACATAATCTTCTGCAACTAGAAGCCATGCTAGAGTTTGGTTAAATCTCTTAGTATAGGAGTTTGGATGAAGTTATGTGTCAAAAATTCTGTAGTTCTCAATACCTTACAGTGGTAATTGACCTTGAAAGCCTATCTTATGTGCGAATACAGTATATTAATTCATAGTGAGAAATACAACAGGATAGTCTTATAGACTAGTCAGCACATTTTGTAATGGCAGAAATACTTAAATTACATAGAAGAAATTTTTTTGAATGTAACTCAAAGCAAAGGGAGTTAGAAAATCTTCACAGAGACGCTAATTTTACAATTGTGAGTTTGGATTATTGACTGCATTGAGAATCTAATAAAAGTAAATGATACTGTCTTCAAAAAAAATGTATGTACAAGATTGTTTATTTCAGTGGCATTTGTAAAACTCGTTGGAGTTTATGCAAAGATCACAGACTAAGAGCCCCTAGATCTTGCTAGGCTGTTTCAGTATTTATGTCATTTGATTAAGAGCACTTTCTTCCCCTTATTAGAGACACGTTGTCCTGTTTTTTTCTTTGTTCCTTCCTGGAAATAGATGTGTATATATATTTATATTTTTGCAGCATACAATATGTACACTTATACATAAGTTGTATAACATATACAAGTGCTGTCTGGAAAGTATCCAGCCATTGTATTGATGTAGCCATTGTATCCTTGGCTGGATACTTTCTGGACAGCCCTCCTATACCTTAGAGTCATTTGAATGAAGGCTCTGTGGCCACACCACATTGAAATGAAATGAAGAATGAAAGAGAGGTTTGTATTGGTAGTAAAGGGAAGGGAAGACAGAGGTTTATCAATTGTATTAGACTTTTCAAAAGAATTACCTTCTAGTTTCATTGTTTTTTTCTCTATGTATTTTCTATTTTATTGACTTAAACTATATTTGCTATTTCATTCGTAGTACTTATTTAGTGTTTAATTTGCTCTTCTTTTTCTAGCTTCCTAAGGTGGATGCATAGGTCATTGATTCTAACTCTTCCTTCTGTTCTAATGAATATTTAATCTCTAAGTTTTTCGTTTAGCACTGTTGTATCTCCACCGAATTTTGATGTGTTATATATTTTTATGACATTCTATTCAAAATATTTTTTTACTTTTTTAAAAATTCATGAATTATATATAAGTAGGTTTTAAAATATCCAGATAATTGTGGATTTTAGTAGGTTTTTTGTTATTGACTTTGAATTTAATTCTGTTATTGTTATAGAATATACTCTGTATAATTTCATTTTAAAAAAGTTATTGAGACTTATTTTATGTTCTAGCCTATGATCTATCTTTTTTTTTTTTTTTTTTAAATACAGCCCAGAAAGCTAAGAATAGCATATGATCTATCTTGGTGAAAATTCCATGTGTATTTGAAATGAATATGTATTCTGCTGTTGTTAGGTATAGTGTTCTATAAATGTCAGTTAATGAAAGTTGGTTAATAGTGTTAAGTCTCCTGTATTCTTAGGATTTTCTGTTTATTTGTCCTGTCAATCACTGACAGAACAGTATTGAAATCTTTAACTGTAATTGTGGATTTATCTATTTCTGCTTTCAGTTTTGTCAGTTTTTACATTATGTACTTTGAAGCTTTATTAGGTTCATACATATTTAGGATTGTTATATTTCTTGATGAATTGACCATTATATTACTAAGAAATGTTGCTCTTTATCTTTAGTAATATACTCTTATCTATAAAAGTCTGCTTTGTCTGATATTAAAACCTTTTCAGCTTTCTTATTTGTATTTTCATGTTATATCTTTTTTTATTCTTTTAGTTTAATGTATCTGTTTCTTATATATTGAAAGTGTATTTCTTGTAGGCAGTGTATATTTGGGTCTTGCTTTTTTATCTAGCCTATCAATTTTTTCCTTTTTTTAGAGGGTTTTTTACACTATTCAATATGGTAACTGTATATGGCTTTTAAGTTTTTTGATTAAAATTTTATCAGGTTGAAAATTCATTTCTTTAGTCTTGCTAACCAAATTTTATGTGCTCAGTAGCCACATTTGGCTAGGTTAGTGGCTGCCATATTGGACAGGATTCTATTGAATAGCACTGGTGTATATTATTTATGTTTAATATAATTATTGGTGCGGATAAGTTTGGCCACCATGTTGCTATTCTTTTTCAATTTGTCCCATTTGTTCTTTTCCTTTTCCCCCTCCTTTCCTTGCCTTCTTTTGGATTAATTGAGGGTTCTTTATAATTTCATTTCAGCTGTTTTCTCACTTTAACCTCACATGGTGTAAGGAAGCAAAGGAGCTCT
The DNA here is from genome assembly GCF_020740605.2 of Lemur catta. NCBI lineage: Eukaryota > Metazoa > Chordata > Mammalia > Primates > Lemuridae > Lemur > Lemur catta. The sequence continues at coordinate 31,062,692 of NC_059134.1, forward strand.
CTTGTGCCCACTTTTATGAGGGTACTAATCCCATTCCTAATTATCTCCCAAAGGCTCTACCTTCTAATACTGTCACCTTGGAGGTTAGGGGATTTCAGCATAGGAATATGGAGTGGGGAGACATGAACATTCAGACTATAGCACCTGCCTTAGGTTCATTTTGCTTCTTGATATGTGAATTTAGTTTCTCTCAAATTTGAAACTTTCTGGCTATTGTTTTGTGAGTGTTTTTTCATTTTGGTAGTCTTCTTAATACTGTCTCACAGGTCAATGAGCCTCTGTTCACTTTCTTTCTACCCTTTTTCCTTTCTGTGCTTTAGTTTGGGTAGATTTTATTGCTATCCCATAAGCTTCGGGTTCATAGGCCTTTTCTTTTGCAGTGTCTAGTCTACTGTTGTCCCTATCCAGTGACATTTTCATTTCAGGTATTGTATTTTTCATCATTAGGAGTTTCATTTGAGTCTTTTGTATATCTTCAGTTTATCTCCTCATTATGTTCATGTTTTCCTTTCCCTAAACATATTTATAAGAGCTGTGTCAATGTCTTGGTTTGCTATTTCATTATCTCTTTTATTTTCTCATTCTGTTTCAATTAATTGATTTTTCCACTAACTTTGGGTCACAGTTTCCTGCTTCTTTGAATGTCTAGTAATTTTTAATTAGATGCTGAACCTTGTGAAAGTTGTATTGTGACTGCTGGATTTTGTTGACATCCTTTAAGGGTTGTTGAGTTTTCTTTTGGAAGATAGGTAGTTACATGTGGATTAGTGTAATCCTTTTTAAGGCTTGTTTTTAGGTTTTGTTAGTACGCATCTAGAATAGCTTTACTCTAGAGTTGGTTTAGCCTTACTAAGGCATGACCCTGTGGGTTCTCTGCTGGTTGTCCTGAGTCTTCAACAAGTTTTCTCCATTCTGGTTAGTAAGAACTAGAATGTCGTCTATCCCTTTGTGAGCTGTGGGGATTATTCTGCCTTCAGCTCTCCAGCAGTTGTTCCTTCCATGGTGGTTATTCTTTGCCTGACCATGTGGACGACTCATCCTGAGCATATTCAGCTTGATATTTATTTAAAGACTCCAGGGGTCCTTTATGTAGATTTCTGGTGCTCTTTCTCTGTGTAGTTCTTTTCTCATCTTTACTTTGTCACAGCCTTCACAACATTCACATTTTGTCTCCTAGCTCAGTGAGATTGTCATGTCTGTTTGGGTTACCTCTCTTTGTGCCATGGTCTGGAAAGTGCCTCCAGGTGAAAAGCTGTGGAGATTGTAGTGTGCACTTCATTTGTTTCCCTTTTATCAGGGATCACAGTCCTGCACTAATATTCAGTGTCTGAAAACAGTTGTTTCACATATGTTCTATTTTTATTTCTATTTTCTGATGTCATTTATTATGTCACAGCTAGAAGCAGAAGTCCTCAAGTTCCCTTGATTTTTTGCTGGTAGCACTTTTCTGTCTTGGTTCCATCTTCTAGGTTTTGACCTCTAGATAGGATTAGGGCTGTGGTTAATTCTGAAGGCTACATGTGAGAAGGAGAGTGCTGAGGTATGTGTTAGGTCTTGAAGCATAATAACCTTGACAGTTTATGAGTCCTTCAAGGTAAAATGAAGGATCGAACTAAAATCAGCAAGGAAACTGAAGTTACAGCACAGGGAGAGGGGAACATCAACTTTGCTGAAGTGTTGAGGTGAGTGCATAATTGTGAAAATGAATAACAAAATTAACAGAAACAGAATAGAGGCAGGAAGATTTCACAGAGTGGTCTAGGTATCACTGTTCTATAAATGAATAACAAGACCATTAACTGCATCACAAATGTGTCTTCCATTTAGTTCTTGGCATTTAATGCTTGCATGCAGGCTGCTACTTAAAGTTTCTGACTGGTGCTATTGGAAGAGTAAAAGAAGGGGTTTCAGTTAATTTCAGCACACATTTATTGAGTGCCTATTCTTTGCAAGACAATGTTCTAGATATGGGGAATATAAAAATATAAAGAGGTTTTTTTTTTTTTTTTTTTAAACCTTTGGGGAACTTATTTTCTAATTGGATAAAGAGATACATAATATTAATATGTAATCCCATGATGCCATGGTAATGCAGGTATTAAGGGAGGGAGGATTTCATTGGCAAATTTATTGAGGAAATGATACTTGAGACTTGAAGGATTAGTGAGAATTAGTCAAATAAAGATGTGCTTGGCAGGCCGGGCGCGGTGGCTCACGCCTGTAATCCTAGCCTTCTGGGAGGCTGAGGCGGGTGGATCACTTGAGGTCAGGAGTTTGAGACCAGCCTGAGCGAGACCCCGTCTCTACTAAAAATAGAAGGAAATTATATGGACAACTAAAAGTGTATATAGAAAAAAAAAAAAATTAGCCGGGCATGGTGGCGCATGCCTGTAGTCCCAGCTACTTGGGAGGCTGAGGCAGTAGGATCACTTAAGCCCAGGAGTTTGAGGTTGCTGTGAGCTAGGGTGATGCCACAGCACTCACTCTAGCCCGGGCAACAAAGTGAGACTCTGTCTCAAAAAAAAAAAAAAAAAAAAGATGTGCTTGGCATTTCATACATAAGGAATTGTGAGAGCAAAGGCATGGAAGTATGAGATAATATGTTGTATATATGTGTGTGTGTATGTATGTATGTAAATACAACTATAAGCAATTTCATAGTACTAGATCATAAAGCAAGAGGAGAGGGTGAATGGAGATAAAGTGTAAGAATTGAAAGGGCTTGGTAAATCAAGAGCTTTGACTGTGTACATTAGAGAGTGTATAATCTAATTAGGTTCAGCTGCATTTGTTAGACAATCTCAGAATAGCAAGTGGTTAAACAAGATAGAAGTTCCTTCATATGAAAGGCATCAGGTAGGCAACCTAGGATTAGTATTGTCTTCTGGGACCAAGGCTTGTATTGTCTTGCTCTTTCTTCATCCTTACAATATTGCCTCTTAGTCCAGATAACAGGCAAGAGGATGCTCTCCCCCACCGCCTTAACTTGACTTCCAGAAACTCCCACACAATACTTTTATTTATATCTTATTGGACACTTGCTCATAAGGCTTCACTTTCCAGCATGGGAAGCACATTGCTTCTCCAAGTAAAATTGGGTTCTATTTGTAGAAAAGAAGAGGAATAACTGGCAGTCTTTATGACAGGGAGCCATAGAAGGGGAGAAGAGTGGTCAGATGTCTCCTTTACATTGCTCTAGATGTATTTGGAGTGGAGGGTGGGGGTTGGAGAAGAAAGAGGAACAGGAAAGACTGAAGTCCAGGAGACTAATTTGGTTATTCCAGTTGTCTAGGTGAGAGATAAGATTTGATCTAGGGCTGGTGCTCTAAGAATGGAAAAAGGAGAGTATGTATTAGTTGGTAATCTTGGTTTCAGGTAACAGAAACCAACCATAAATTGGCTTTTGCAAAAAAAAGTGGGGATATATTATTAGAGTTTAATGTTCTCATAAGACATCTAGGTGTAGGAAGGCAGCTGGGCTTCAGAAATAGTTGAAGTTAGAGTTGTGAATGCTTTTTGGAATCTTCTTCATTTTTTTTTCCCAAGTTCTATTTTTTTTTCTTGAAACAGATCAGTTTTTGCTGAATTCCATTCCTCAAGACAGAAATGGCTTCTGCTAAGGCCTTTCTAGTTCTCCTTAGTTTTATGTCAACCCATTTAGTTTTAATTTCAAATTTCTTGGGAACGACTTAGATTGAAATGAATTGGGTCGGGCACCTACCTTTGAACTAATCAGCTGTGACCAGGGGTAGAAGTAGGCTCCCATGGTAATGATATGGTATTCACTGTATGGTATATTTGATAAATATTTTAGAAATGAAAATAATAGGTTTGGATGGGTGAAGAAGATGATCCTGAGTTTCTGACTTGGTTAAGTGAGTGGTTGGTTGTGCCAGGTAACCTTGTTCAGTAATACGGAAGGAGGAACAGATTTTGTGGAAGAAGATGATGGATTTATTTTTTCTTCTTACTGAGTTTAGCATGGCATTCAAGCATGCTAGACAATTAAGTCACTGAAACTTTTTGTTAGACAAATTTCAAAGGTATCAGCACAATTGGTAGTAGTTCAAGCTGTGAAAGTGGATTCAGTGGCCCAAAGGGAATGTTTAGATATTAAAAATGTAGTGGGCAAAAAATGGAACCCTAAATAACATGGATCTTTAAGGACTGAGCAAAGGAGGAAGAGTGCATGAAGGAAATGGAGAAGAAACAAAGAGTGGGAAGAGAACTGGAAAGTGTCATGGAAATCAAGAAAGTGAGTCATCACCAGGGTTGTATTGAGCAGAGAGGTCTGGGGAGATAAAGACTGAAACATTTTGTTGAATTTGACACAGTGGAAGCCATTGGTGAACTTTGAAGATCTTTCAGTAGATTAATGGAGACAATAGCTATATTGTAGAATTTTGAGAAAAATATATGAAAGTGAGGGTATGAAGGCAGTAGATGCAGACTACTCTTTCAAGTTTGTCTTAGAATGGAATGTGGAAGATGAATTACTACTAGAAGGATATACAAGGTCAAAGAAGGCCCCCCCCCCCCCCCGCCCCCTGCCCAAAAAATAAAAAGGATGAAAGGATGGGAAATACTTGAGCATGTTTCTAGGCCATTAGGGATCTTTGGTTGAAGCTATAAGAGGAGATAATTGATGAAGAAAGGTCCTGGAAGAACAGGAATTGTTGGGATCAAAACCTTTGAAGGAAGATCTTCCTTGAACAGGAAGAGTTAATAGGCGGTAAGGATAGGCACAGCTGTAAATAATTTTGTTGGAGGGTGGGTTGGAAGCTAAAGTAGCTTTATTTTTCTCAATGAGGTAAATGGAGACATCATTTGCAGAGCATATGGGAAATGGGAGTTGGTATAGAGCTTGAGGAAGGTGTTGAAGAAGATGACGTCATCTGCGAATGTATTAAGCTAGGTGCTTGGGGATATAATGGAGGCAAAAGCTGGTGTAGTTCCTGTACTTATAGCACATACTGCCTAGTGGGAGAGTGAGACATTAATCACATAGTCCCACAAATAAATGTGAAACTGATAAATGATTCAAAGGAGAGTACGAGAATAGAAGAGAGAACTGATCAAGGACCAGTAACGGGAATTCTACCTGGGATTGAGTCTAGCTAGACTGAAGTTGCAGGTCATGATGACAGGCTTTATCTAGAGTTGGAGATTGGTTGCAGCTGTGGTAATGAAGCAACTGATGGGTCCACTTAATGAGTTTCAAGTGGTTGGTCAACATATGGTAAGATAAAGAAAATTCATAGTTACTGAAGAAGGCCTATGGCAAAATTGTACGGAACACTGACTTTTAAATTGTTTTAGCTTGATCTTAGCAAATTAGCACTCCTCCAAAGTAAGTGCTAATTTTTTCAGATTACAAACTCCCTTTTTGGTGAATGACATCAAGAATTAGGAACAAGGTGCCCCCTAAACTGATTTGATGATGTAAATATGAGTAGACCAGAAGTACATTTATAGTGATTATCTTATAAAATTTTAACTAGTAATATAAACAACTAGTTCTGAGTTTTCTATAAATCCAAATCAAGGCCTCCATGAATGAATGAATGAGTGAATGAATAAAATCTGTTTTGCTTTGGGAAACAGTTGGCAGTTGTGGTGGCAGAGCCCAAATATGCTTACTTCATGTAGATTATACTTTTTGACAGATATGTTTGTGTTCTCCAATCAAAGAAAGCTCTAGGTAATTTCTGAGAACTTTGTAGAATGGAAGAATATTGGTCTCATTCAAGAAACCCAGATTCTGTTTGCTTTGCGATTTGCTCACTTTTCTCTCGCTTGCCTTCGAAGTTTCTCAGCTGTGCTTTAACAGGTGGTTTGCACTAGGTGATTTCTAGGATGTTTCCTATACTTACGTTTTATAGCTCTGAAGGGTAGATTTTAGAGCCAGACAGATCTAGATTCCTTTCCTAGTTCTCACACTTGGATACCATGTAGCCTGGGCAAAGTACTTAATTTGGGGGAGCGTTCCTTATCTATAAAACCAAAATCATACTTTATAGGGTTATTTTAAGGCTTCATGGTGATAATGTGTGCGAAAGTACTTAATACAGTACTTGACACAGAAGAGTAGATTGGTGCATTTGTGGAAAACTAAACCCAAAACCTGGCATAATGATCAGCACATAGTAGATGTTGATTGAATACTTCTTAATTGATTTAATACTCTGGCATTTAAACATAGTAAGCAAAATGCCTTACTAGTCTAGCTGTTACCTGAGATCTCTGCATTTTTAGATTCAGGGAAATCTCAAAATTTGAAACTTAGGGGCAAACAACAAACTCCTTTACTTGGATGTTGTTTCCTCTATTCTAATGAAGCAAAGTTGTGCGAACTACTTGGTGATGCCGGTAGGCACTGAAGCTCTGTGCTGAAGTGAGTTCACTACCCGACAGTTCTAATTTTTTTTTTTTTTTTTGCTTTCCTTTGGCTTGATAATAAACTGATAAGAAAATAAAAATAATTTGGTTATGTTTTGTGGGGCTAACCCAAATAGTGGATTACATGTTCTTTCTTCCAATTTTCAATGTCAGTTTTTAAAGGGAAAATATTGTGTAAGAATTTTCTTTAGGAAACTGAATTTTTACTACTTAACAACAGCACGGAAATTTTGTATGAAATTATGTAAATTTGAGAATTTCACTTCTATGCTAAATGTTCTTAGAGCTCTGAAGATGAGTGGGTTGAGGCTGTTCCATCCCAGACTCTTGGCAAAGAAAAGGCCTGGAAAGTGAAAGGTGAAAAGTCAGAACAGGAAGACGACAAGCAAGCTATTCAGGTAAACAAGCCACCTGATTTTAAAGAAAGAAATGTCAACTTCTAAGAATAGATGAATGTGGAAATGAAAGATGATTATAATTTCTTCAGGAGAAAAATTAGACTCTGAAAACAATGTATTTTATGAATAATTTTGGCAGTAATGTTATTTGCTGAGCATTTATACTCCCCTTCTCCTCCTGCTGTGAGGAAATGAGTGCTCATCTCTATTCTAGTCCCTTAGGGTTTTGCTGCATCTGGTTGATAGAGAAGTGGCACTTCCCCCTTATATATGGAAGCCTTATACTGTTACCTCTATCTGACCTTTCTACAGTGAGTAGAGTTCAATCACAGTTTTCTTTCCCTTCACTTCATACCTTCATTTTCTTAGCAATGCTTACAGTTGAAATAGTTCATAAGTTTTGGGTCATAGTTCATATGCCTAAGGAAAAGTGTCATTTATCCACTTTTAGCCATAGATAAAGGAAGACAGGTGAAAAGGAACTAATGTTTGATTGCTTGTTGTGTGCCAGATAGGGTGCCTTATATTTGTTATCTTGTTTACTCCTTAAAACAATCCTGAAAGGTAGGGATTTTATCCCATTTTATTACGGGAGAGACTAAGGCATAAAGATATTAAGAAACTTGCTTAAAATTATATAGCCATGTAGGATTTGATTCAGGTTTAATTGCCTTCAAAATCCCTGCTCTTATTAGTTCTAATCAGTTCATATTGAAATGGCTTCCTTTATTATTATTTATATTAAGTTCTAATTGGTTCAGATCGAAATGGCTTCCTTTATTATTATTTATATTATTATTAAGTTCTAATCAGTTCAAATTGAAATGGCTTCCTTTATTATTATTTATATGATTAACTTCTAATCAGTTCAGATTGAAATGGCTTCCTTTCTTTAACAGAGGGATGAGTGGATGACTGTTGATTTTATGTCTGTTAAAACTGTGTCATCATCATCACTCAAAGCTGAAAAAGAAGCTCTGAGGAAAGTAGAGCAAGAGAAAACTCAAGCACTTGAGCAGGTAAGAGAATGTTTAAAATGCTTTAACCTTCAGATTTGCCTTTACTAAACTGATAAGACACTTATATTAATACAATTTTACTTGTAAAATACTATTTTATCTTTTGTAGTGTTTAATAAAATTAGTAAGAACAACCTATGAAATGTGATATGAGTTCTTTAAAGTAAATTTTCTATAGGAATTCAGTTTAAAGGTATACTAGATTTATAAATTTAGGGCATACATAGTTGAGAGTGAATATTGAGTTTAGGTTAATATCATTGAATTAAAAGTGAGCCCATTCAACTTCTGTTTTAGTGTATATGCTGAATTAAATGCCATAAAAATGCTTCCATTTCAAGACACCTAAAATTCTGGATAAAATATAAGCATTTTTATTTTATGTTTTATTGTTGTCACCTTGCTGGTAAGGAAACAATGGGAAATCTTTAGAGCCTAAAAAATGAGGCAAAAGCGTGAATCCAGAGAAGTAAGGAAATGCTGAAGCTGTTCGCTTTCCTGGGGCATCCCACAATCCTGGTAATATAGAATTTCAATTTTCATGGATATTTGGGGATAGGAGATAAGGGCAAGAGCCTGCATGAGTTGGGAAAGTCTGATTGATAAACCCCTAAAAATCTGGGACCCCACAGGGATATATCCTCAATTAAAGGATGAACTTGGAAAAAAACCCAATTGAAGGCAAGAAAACTTGCCTGTCTTGTCAAACATCTTGTATGGTAGAGGGAGGAAAACCTCTTCAGGGAATATGTAACCAGAAGCTGGCACTATGGTGTTTATAGTTTGGATTCATAGGGTTTATGGCTTGAATTCATGCTACCTGTGTGGTCTGAAAAATTTTTAAGGTGGGAATTTATTTTAAATTATTCTTGAGTTGGTAGTGCCTTGAAGTGCTTGGCAGAAGTAACCACTTGTCCTTTCTAGGTGACCACACTGTCAACCTAGGCCTCATGGTTTTTGCAGAAACAAAGTTCTATGGAATATAAGCTCACAACCTCAAATCGCAAAATATGTGAAAATGTAAGGTTAGAACTTAAAAGACAGTTGTCTGAAACAATAAACAGTAGAATCCGCAAAACCTTTATCTATTGGATTACTTAATATACCTTTAGAAAGTAATAGCCGGTATATGCATGTTCTCACTTATAAGTGGGAGCTAAACTATGGGCACAGAGTGGAAAAATAGACATTGGAGACTCTAAAATGTGAGAGGGTGTGAGGGATGAAAAATTACCTATTGGGTATAGTGTACCCTTTCAAGGCGATGGATACACAAAAAGCCTGGACTTCACCAATACACAATATATCCATTTAACAAAACTGCACTTGTACCTGGTAAATCTGTATGAATACAAAAAGAGAAAACTCTGAAGCAAACCATCCCCCCCCTAAACAAAACAAAACAAACAGAAACATGCTCTAATAATGTTTGGTTACAAACGGGTTTCTCTGTCAAACTGTCCCATTCACTGAAAACAGTTTATGATGCATCTTGTAGACTGCATGCTTACATTTTCCATTTATTGCTGGATTTCTCTATTTAGGGCCACATGGAGAAAGAAACAAGTTCTAATAACATACTATAAAGGTTAGCTTAGAAAGGAGTTTCTTTGTCAAATACTTTCATTCACTGAAAGAAAACAGCTTATGTTGAATCTTTAAGAAAGCATGCTTACGTTTGCCTTCTATAGCTGCATAGGCAAACCTGTGTAATGTGAACCAATGGAGAAAGAAAAGTTCTAATAACATATTCTGAGTGTTTGCTTTCAAGGAAAAAAAAAATAAAGTAACAGGAGGTATAGAAAATATGAGTAAGGAATGAAAGGTTAAGGAGGCAAATTTGAGAAAGAGCCAACAAGAACTTCTGATGATGGAAGCTCCACTAGTGATATGTCATGCCACCTTCTTTTTCATTCTGTCCGTGAGGATATGGAGTAAATTTTCTACTGGAAAAATTGGAAAAAATAAACTGAATATGCTAAGCTCAGCTCTGCCTTTTCTGCTTGTGGAACAGGCTTCTTGCAGAGACTAGGTAGGGAATGAGGTAGAGGTAGGGTTTGGTTTGGTGTTTTCTGCACCTGGGAAAGTCTTCCTCATTGTGAAATTCAGTTAACAGGCCCGATTGGCTTTCACGGAAAGATTTTCTTCCAATTTAGCCTTTATCAATAATAAAAGTAATTTTTGTATTTATCTCCTATGCTTTTTGTTTTATTTCTCTACTTGTTCAGAGTCTGGACTGTATTTATTGTTCTCTTTTCAGAAACTCTCAAAGTTGCCTACAAATATAGTCCAATATCATTAGATTGATGTTTAAGGTAAATTTCTTTCTCTCAGGTAATTTGTACCTCAACCTTACTAGTTTAATCACTCCCTCATATTTCTCTGCAAATTCCTGCCTCTAAATTTTTGTTCTTTTGTTTTGTTCTAATGAATTCCCTTCATCTCTGTATGCCTGCATCCTGGTTATCCTTAAAGGCCTCTTTCATGTATACTACGAAACTCTTCCTATTTCCCTTGACTGAAATAAATCTCCTCTTTCTTTATGTTTCCATAGCACGTTGTTCCTTTGCTGTATAGTACTATTAATAGTAGTTTTCTATAAAGTACTCATAGGATAGGTGATCTTATCCTATTTCCCTTATATAAACTTTTGAGAAACTATTTTCTTTATTAATATATTTGTATCTTCCTTAACAGCTAGTTTAGAACTCTGCACATTGTAGGAACTTTTTCATTTTCTGTATATTTGAAATTGTAGATTTAGTCTCCTTTCCTCCATGAATTCCAATTACTTTGCTGTTCTATAAATCTTTTGATTTGGTTCTGAAGTTTGGTAATCTGTAGTAATTTAGAAATTTTGCTTAGGTAAAAATTCAGATTGTTGTATGCAGAAGTAAATCATCTAGACTAGTGAGTGAGATTAGCCAATTTTCACCACCTGAATGTCAATTTGGGTGTGTTCTTTGCACATCATCATATTCTTAAATGACAAATATTTGTTTTCTTTCTGAGGAAAAAATGGCTCTTAAAACCAAATGTTAATTCTTATAGCAGTAAAGATAATGGGAAGAAATCTAAAATGATGGTCTTCAGTTGTTCAGTGTGAAGCATGTTGATTTTATATCTCTTCTTGATATGGGAATATAATTTCTTTGGTTCTTTGGTGTTCTAAAGCTGGTGGTTTTCAAAATGTGGGTCATGAATTTAATTTATTGCAATCAGCACTGAAAAATATAAAATATCAGCATGTATTACATGTAAGAAAGATTTATTTTTTTCCCTAAAACTTTTATTTTGGACACACACACACACACACACACACACCCACCCACCCAACTCTCACCATGGGTCAGGGTCACAGAAAAATTTGAAAACCAATGCTTGAAGCTGTGTCTGTGCTGTGTCCTCTTTTCTCCTTATGCCTACATTGTGTCACAGGCTATATACCTATAGCACTTATCCATGGACCCAGTCTGTACCTTATACCAATTCTTCAGCCATCTTTCATGAGCAGGAGCTCTCCTTACCTCAGTCCTTGGCTTCATATGGTGAGACAGATTTCATTCTTTTGTCTCAGCTGGAGCACTTTTAGAATTTTTTTATCTTACACAAATTGAACTTAGAGCTATCACTTACTGCTTACACCTAGAGCCCTGTAGGCCTGTGGCCTCAGTCGTGCCTACTGCTTTGCATTTCTGTTCTGTTTCTGATCCACAGAGATGTTTACCTTGTTTTGAACTCAGGTGTGTTTTATATTATGTATCTTTTCTGTTTGTCCTGAGTGGGGAGATCATGATGAAGTGGAAACTTAATAAGCCATTTTGACTAGAAGGCCTGAACATGTTTTAGAGATTGATTCATGTTAATATATTTTATTTCTATTTCATTCCTTTTAGTTGTTATATAGTCTTTCATCATTTAGCTATCCCATACTCTAAATATCCATTCATTTACTTATGGACACTTATATTGTTTACTGTTTTTCACTATTACAAACAGTGCTACATAGAAGGCCTTATATGTATTTTCTCATGCATATGTGTACAAATTTGTCTCTGGTGCATATCCACAAATGGAATTGCTTATTTATAGAGTATGCACCTATCTTCTTTTACAAATACTTGCAAAGAGATTATAACAATTTATGTTGTTCCAGCAACATGTTCCTTTTCCAATACATAGTATCTGTAATTGTCAAACTTAAACTTTTGCTGGACTAACCAATGGGTAAGAAATGGTATTTCATTGTTTTTATATGTATTTCCATGATAATTACAAGAAAGATCTTTTCATGTTTTTTGTTCTGATTTCTTGTAGTGTGAACTGCTTGTTTATGTTTTTTGCTTTTTTATTAAGGTCACTTGTCTTTTTCTTACTGATTTATAGAAGTTCTTTATGTTTTTAGTCCTCAGTCTTTTATACATTTTCAGATAGTCCCTTACCATTTTTCTAGCCTCTTGTCAGTTGTTCTCCTCAGTATGTAATTCTAGCCTTTTTTTTTTTTTTTTATCCTGTTGAGTACCTGATGTGTATCTCCTTGTGTGTCTAGATAAGACCATTGGAAGAAATTCCTTGATTGTGGATACTGACAGATTTTGTAGTAAACTAACAGGGAGGTGATAGAACCTTTTTTGCTACAAACTACTGTAAGAAATCAAATCCTTGTGGTTTATGGTTTTGCTTATCCCTTTAAGTTAACCTTTAACTTAAATTTTGTCCTTTGAAGTTTCTTTACTTTTTTGTCAGATCATGGATACATTTAGAAAGCTGTCTTTTTTTTTTTTAAGTTTACCTAGCATTTTTATTTTCAATGGTATGTATGGTTGGTTCATATTCCTGGAAACTGAAGTTCCTAACATTTAATGCTTTCCATTTCTCTCCATCCTATTGCAATTATTATTTCTTGTAGGAAGCATTTTCTGACCCAAGGTCAACTCAGGTATCACTAGTATGTAGTTCTATACCAGCCTTTACTTTCATAGCACTTATCTATATTGATATTGCTTAATTGTCTTTCCCCCTTCTCTAGACCGTAGTTTCTTTGATGGTAAGGACCATGCCTGCCTTACTCATTATAATCCCAGTGCCTGGCATCATGCTTGGAACACAGGAGGCACTTACATTGTGTTAGGCTGCCATCCTCTCTTGCCTAGATAACTGCCACAATCTCCTGACTGGATTTGTGCCACTATCTTGTTCTTCTCCAGTCTTTTCTCCACACTTGAGGCCAGTTTGCTCTTTTTGTAATATGAAGCTGATCATTTTCATGAGTCTCCATTGCCCACAGCATAAAACCCCAACAACAGTTCAAAATGGCTCATGTGGCCTAATCTCTGATTATTCGACAACCTTGTCATTACTTGTCGTTACTTACTCACACTAAGTTTTAGCCAGTCAGAATTACTTTGTTTCCTGAAAGTCCTGTGTTTTCTCTTTCTCTACGGTTTTAAGAACAGGCTGTTATTCTTTCTACCTTGAACATCTTTATCCTCCCCCACCCAAAAAAGAAAACTTAGCTAATTTCTGATCATCTTTAGGTCCAAGACTGTGCATATTATTAATACTTCCTCTAGGAAGACTTTGATCCTTCAGTGTGAGAAGGATTTGTATTCTTTGTGCAGCTTTAGTACTCTGTATTTCTGTCTTCAAAGTACGTATTAGTTATATATTGTCTGTATTCCTCACGATATTCTAAGCTATCAAGGGCTGATCAGGATTATTGGCATTTACATCTTCTACATCCAGCATAATTCTGAGACATGGTAGGCATTCAATACAAACATTGAATGAATGTGAATTTAGATATTATTTCTTGCAAGTTACATGACATATGCTAAGAATAGCATATGTTAAGAAAGTTTTAATTGATTTGTCCAGGGTTACAACTGTTAACTGGGTTACAGATTTATTATTTTTTATTTTTTTGTAGTGGGTTTATTTTTAAAATCTGACCTCTGAAAATGTTTTCTTCTAGTCCAAACTGCTAGAAAGAGAATTGAATCCATATTGGAAGGATGGTGGGACAGGTCTTCCACCAGAAGACTGTGTATCATCGATTAGTAAAGGTATTCCTATATTTTGATTGTAGACACACAGACATTTCTTATAATTTGGTATTACAGAAGGAATGACTCGAGTTTACATGTGGCAAAGCATTGATAAAATATTTGCAGTCTTTTGAAGCCTTATTTAAATTATTAGTACTTTGGAAGATTGTTTTAATTATGGATGTATTTGGGAATAAGTTGATTAAATACATATTTTTATACTTGATAATGTTCTCATTTGAGTTTCTATTTAAAATGGCTTAATACAAAACATGATTCTGTGAGGATATAATAATGCATTTTGTTTGTTACATTCTATAACAAAATATAAAAAGTACTAAGTCTGTGAAATTTCATGAAAGTGATGTATAAACATTAAAGATGTTATCTTCAGAAATTCCTACTTTGCTAGCATTCATAAAATTTGTCTTGATCTTAGGAGAGTGCTGTTATTTTCCAGCAGATGGAGACAAAATATTTGTGTCATATAAGCATACTTAATAACATAATTAAGAAAATATTTATATGCCCATTAAGTGTTACATTTACATCTCGATGAAAAGTTTATTTAGTTTTGATTAACCAAGCATATAGATTATGTATGATAAATTACATGATGTTATCTTTTCATCTTAGTGATTTATTAGTAGGATATTTTCCTGCTTTTTACACATTGCTTATTTTTATTTTGGCTATTTGTTAAAATTTTTTTTTTGTATTTTATGTAGAGATGTCCCTAGAGCCACCTTACAGGTTTCTTTATAATTTTATCTAGCAGTTTTACTGGAGTTATGAGTAATTGTAACAGTTTCTTTATTGCCTTTTAGCATGGGCAGAAGTGTTTCTGTTGGGTTATGCAATAGTAACTGTAGTCATACAAGGTTCTCTTTGAAATATTGTTTTATAGAAACTTAAAAAAAGTTTGGGGAACCATAAGCTAGCTCAGTGAATCATTACCATGTAGGAAGGATTTTGTGATCCATGCTTTCAGCATTCCTATTGTCCGAGGACAGTCAATAAATTTATCTTTGGGGAAAACCTCGAATTGACAAACCTAGTTTTTGGACATTTGCAGTTGGAGAAGACCTGGAATTCTGACTTAGGTAATATCTTTTAGCTGGCTGAAACAGCAAAGTCAAAGAGACTGGGGGGAAAATGACCTTACATAAAGCTTTTAGAGAACCCTTCTCCTTTGTTCTTCATATTATGGTTTCACCACTTTCCTTCCCCATATTATATTTATTCAAAAGGAGGAAAAATGACAGAAAGTTTCTGTCAAGAAGCTCAGATCCCAGAGTTGAAATTACGTTTTTAAAAATGATCAGGTTTTACTGTGTATGCAGATCGTGTTAGCATTCTGTTTAGACCAGTGGTAGTGCTGAAACTGTGAGGCACCTAAAAGTGTTGTAATTTCAGTATGAAGGAGGTAAAGGTGACGGAGTGTTGTTAAGTTCTCAGACTTTGGAGTCAGTCTACTTAGGATTAGAATTTTGGTGTTTCTACTTATTAGCTTTGTGACTGTGGGAAAATTTCTGAATCTCTCTGAGCCCAATTTATTCATTTGTAATAGGGAATAATGTATCTATCTTATATAGTTATTGTGAAGTTTAAATTAGAAAATCTGTTAGCACAGTATCTGGAATATAGTGAATACTCAAATAATGTTGATGATGTCAAATACTTGTTTTATGAAGCTTTTATCAACATTATTTGGGTAATGATTGAGGTGTCATATTTTCAATAATTAATTTTGTTAATCTTGTTTATTTTTTTCTCAGAGAAAATTAGGTGGAAAAGTTTAAGTAAATCATTTTCAGAGCCCATACACAATTATTTTAAATCACACCTTAGTAATGGGAATATTTGTATAATTTTATAGTTTACATAACACATTTATATATCAGCTTATTTTTATAGCAACCATGTGAGGAGAGCAGAGTAGATGTTATTATTCTAATTGTTACAACTCAGGAAACTAAGGCTTAAGCTGACTTTTCTGTTGTCATGTGAATAGTACTAGAATCTGGGTCCTCTGATTCCTAGTCCAGGGTTAGTTACCCTGGATTCTTTAGTAGAAGACTATTATTTCTTGCCACATACTTAGTAGAAATTTTTGCTTGCAGACACTTTTGATAAGATTTTGTTCTTTCTATTGATTTTTCCCCCCCTGTTTATTTTTTGGCTTTCTCTGCTAGAATCTTTGAGTTGTACAGACTTTCAAAGGTGGTTTAAATCAGCTACCTTATTTTACAGATGAAGAAGCAAAAGTCCAAAGAAGTTAATGACATGCTTCAGATCTTACAACTGTTTAATAGTAGCAGCAAGACTAAGATCTAAGTCTCCTGATACTTAGTTTATTGTTATTTCAAAATTAGCCTGTCTTCAGAGAGAGGGGGAATATAGCCCACATTCATTTGGTTGTATTTTTTTTTTTTTATTTCAGCTTATTATGGGGGTACAAAAATTCAGGTTGTATATATTGCCCATGTCCTGCCTATCCCCCTGAGTCAGAGCTTCAAGTGTGTCCATTCCATTTGGTTGTATTTTGTGTATAACAGTATAACTTTGAACTATGATGGAAGCATACACTGACATACCTTAATTTTTCCCTTACTATAAAAAACAGATTTGAGATATAGTATATATATGTAACTTTGCTGTATACCAGTGAATTTGGTATATTTAGTTGATGTATCTTTATTTCAGTGTAGAGGACTTGGGACCATGCCATATTCATGTTTTTACTTCTTACTGTGTTTAATAAGTTTTCATATTCATAGTAAATATTCACTAAATATTTGTTGCTTGAATTTTAGGATAGTATTTCAAATTGGCATTTTTTGTTTGCTTTTATATATTAAATTTGGTGATTTTTTAAATTAAAAATACTTCATTATTACCATCTCTAATTATAAAATTAATAGTACTATTGAAATAGGACATATTAGCAACTAAAGATGACTTATATAAATATCTAAAGGTGTGAATTTAACTTGCGACTGAATTGGCTAAAATTTTTATTCCTGTAAGATTTCATTTTTAAATGTCAGTATGGAGAAATAAAAGCAGTCTTACTTTTCCTCTGATATTTTTTTTTGTCTGAGCTATGTTAATATTTTGGTGATTGTTCAGGAACTTTTCACTATGCCCATCAGCATTTTATCAGTTCACAGATAATTCTATGGAATAAACAATTTAATTATATAGCTGATACATTAATATAGGTATTTATTACTATGGATTCCTTTTATGTATCACTGTGTAGATTGCAGATTTAGACTAAGTTGCTTGGGTGATTGTACTATTAATTTTGATCTTATAGACTGTATTAGGAAAAAAAGAACAAGAGTAAAATAAGCTTTGAATGAAAAGTGAAATCACTGAGTTAACTAGAGGTCTAGGTTTTGCAATATAAAATATTTTAGACCTGTAAAGAAGGGCCACTTTATCTTAGAAGACATACTTAGTAAAGATAAACTTTTGAGATTTGAGTGTGGGAATGGAATTAATTTGAATAGAATTAGTTTGAGGATTGGAAAATCTCTTCTTTCTTTAAGTAAACTTTATTGAAATCTAGCATACATAGAAAAATACACAAGCCGTTAAGTGTACAGCAGACTGATCATTTTTACCTAGCGAAAACAGCTGTGTAATCAGCGCACAGTTTGAGAAACAACATTATTAGAAATCCCCTTTGTGGCCCTTCTAGTTGGTGCCCTGTCATGACACAGGTAACCACCATCCTGGTTTCTAGTACCAAAAATCAGTAATGTCCTCCTTTGTTTCTGGCTCCTTTTGTCCACATTTTGAGATTCATCCACATTGTTGTGTATAGTTGTAGTTTGTTCATTATTCTTGCTGTATAATAGTCTATTTTAGGAATATGTCACAATCTATATATCCCTTCTACTGATAGTGAACATTTCCTGGGTTGTTTCCAGACTGGGATTATTGCAGATTGCTCTTCTATGAATATTCCTGTACATGTCTTTTGGGGTCCACATATATACATTTTTGTTGGTTATAGAGCTGTGGTGATCTTATAGCAGCCCTGTTTTGGGGCAAGGAAAATCCGGAACAGAATTTTGATTTAAGTAAGTCATTTAATTTCCTTTACATGTATCAAAATGTGGTGTGTTTAGAAGGAAATAAAACCGGCTTAATAAAGTTTGTTGAAGGCATTCAAATGTTCCTAATTGGTAATCATGACTAAAGTAAGATAATTTGTTTAAACATCCATTTTAGTATTATCTTCCATAACTTCCTTGTTTATTCTTTATGCTACATCTGAGATAGCTTTTTCCTTTCTATGTATGTGCCTTTATTCATTATTTATTTCTGGGAATGTCCTCCCTATTCTTACCTTTTTTTATAGAAATTCAGCTCATTTTCTTGAGTCTGATTTGTTGAATTTTCCCTAAACGTCCTAGTTAGAAATAATTCTTCACTTTTCTTATTGTCTATAACCCTTTATATTGTATCTTTTTATAGCAGTTGTCACATATTTGTCTTCATTGCAATTATTTATATCCTTTTATCTTATTTTCTTAGATTGAAATTTTCTTGAAGAAAATTTATCTTTTCCTTCTTCATAGTGGCAAAACTCTAGCTTGCATATATAGTCACTCAAATATATGTTGAATTTTAAATGCACTTATGATTTTTATATATTGAAAGAAAAATATTTAATTTTATACTTTAGAAGTCATCATAGAAGCAATATTTTATGAAAACCACATTAAAAGTTTAACTAACATTTATATTGGAATTTAGTTTCAGTAGTAGAAGATGGTGGATTAAGCTGGCTAAGGAAGTCTTATCAGAGAATGAAGGAACAAGCTGAGAAACAAAACAGAAATTTTGAGGACATTGTAGCTGAAAGATATGGAGTGAGTATCTGTACTAAGGAGATATATCTTATTATCAGAGTTTATGTGAAAAATTAAGTGTCTTTAATTTTATTTTGTGCCATGAATTGATATTAAATTTCATATCTTTATACTGCTGAAGTAATTTTCTGCTTTTTGCTATTATGTTGACTTACGTATCATATTTTTATTGACATAATGAATGTAAAATTTAGGTACATAAAGGTAAAGTATGTGTGTTTAATGTAAAAATAACATTTTCTTGTAAGAAAATTTAAATAATGCAGAACAGCCTGCATACTACACCTCTGGAGATAACCACTGTTGAAATTTTGGTAGATTCCAGAGTTTGGTATATTCTAGAATTTTGGTATTTTCTAGAGTTTTTTAAAGAGTATTATGAGTATATATACTCTTAAAACAATGGAGCCATGTGGCAGTATATGATATTTTGGAACCAGTTCTTCCATTCACCACATATGGATAATCTTTCTATTTCAATAGTTATTGATGTCTCCTTTTTTTGTTTTCTCTTTCTTCAATTTCCAGAGGAAAGCAGGCTTAGAAAGTAGTAAGATTTCAGGCTGGGTGCAGTGGCTTATGCCTGTAATCCTAGCACTCTGGGAAGCCAATACAGGAGGATCACTTGAGCTTCAGGAGTTCAAGACTAACCTGAGCAAGAGCAAGACCGCATCTCTACTAAAAATAGAAAAATTAGCTGGGCATAATGGCACATGCCTGTAGTCCCAGCCTTTTGGGAGGCTGAGACAAGTGGATTACTTGAACCTAGGAGTTCCTGAGCCTAGGAGTTTGAGGTTGCAGTGAGCTATGATGATGCCACTGCACTCTATACTTGGGGCAACAGAGTGAGACTGTCTCAAAAAAAAAAAAAAAAGAAAAGAAAAAGCAAGTAGTAAGATCTCAAAACTATAGGCATGCCAAAAAGAAAAAAAGGGAGTAAAAATCATTTGTCATCTTAAGAGAATCTTTAACATTCATTTTAGAATATAGTTTTCCAGACTATTTTTTTTCCCTGTGTTTTATAGTAGGCTCATAGACTATACCCTGTTTCTTTTACTTACTAATAGACATAGTTGGATGCCAGTAAATACATACATTTTAATGACCTCTTAATATTTTCTTATATATTTATATTTTTATTTACTCCTTCCGCAATCCAATGTTTGTGAAGTTTTTTTTCTTTAAGTTTTGAGATTCAGGAATTAGAGGTTTTTCCTTGTGTAAGTCTTTCTTTGCCTCCCTTCCCCCCAAGGCTACTGGGTGAGCTCTTCTGATCTGGAAAATCAGCTGAGGGAAATTTTCTTATAATTTTTTTATTAATGCTTTTCTCCTATTATCTTTGCTCCTTAATTGTGAAAGTACTAGTACATGCATGTTAGATTTCCTAGAATCAATTGTCCATGTGTCTTTTTTCTTATAACTTACATTTATTTACTGTCTTTTCCTAAAATATAGAGAATTTCCAAGCTAATTTGGTTTTCAGCACTTTCTGTTCCTTCTGTTCAGTGTATCTGGGCAATTTTTTTTGACATATAGTTTTTCATTTATTAATGCAAATCTTTCTTGTTCTTTATCTATTCTTTCTGTCGTGAGAGTCTGTTATGTTTTAGCAATACAGTAACTTCCTGAATCTCACTACCAGTAGGGATTATTTTTTTAAAAGTTCATGACACTGGTATTTTCTTTTTCTTTCTTTCTTTTTTTTTTTTCTTTTGGAGACAGAGTCTTGCTCTGTCGTTTGGGCTAGAGTGTAGTAGCATCACCATAGCTCCCGGCAACCTCAAAATCCTAGGCTCAAGCAATCCTCCTGCCTCAGCCTCCCAGCTAGCTGGGACTACAGGTGTGTGCCACCAAGCCCAGCTGACTTTTTTTTTTTTTATTTCTGTACAGATGGGATCTCACTATATTGACCAGGCTGGTGTTGAATTCCTGGTCTCAAGCAGTCCTCCTACCTTGGCCTACCAAAGTGGTAGGATTACAGGCATGAGCTACCATGTCCGGCCCCTACTATTTTCTATTTTATACTTTTTGTTGGTGCATAGCGATTGGCCTAAGTGGCTATCCTTTTGAGATCTTTTTGGTTATTTGGTAATTTTTCATTGTTCATTCATATTTTTTTGAAAAGTATTTATTTCAGAGTGGGATGATTATATGGACCTTCCCCCACCCCTTGGTGGAGTTTTCATTGTTCCACTTGGCAGTGGGTCATTGTACAATGGCACGTGGGGTCCAAGTCACTGAGATTTTCTTAATTTTATATATTTTTGCTTAATTTTTCTCCTTTGTAGTCAATGGAAATATTTCAGTCAAAATTGGAAGAAGCTGAAAAAACTGCATCCACAAAAGAAGATTATAGGCGAGAACGGTGGAGGAAACCAACAATTTCAGATAAAGCACAAAATAGTCAAGAAAGTAGGAAATCAGACTTGGTAAGATATAGTAGCAGTTCAAGGGATAGATATGCTACAACAGATATTGTAAACAGTAGCAATAAAGATAAGTTTAGTGGTGCTGAAAAAGATAAGAGATCTGCATCTTTAGAAACACGTAGAAGAGAATCCAACCCAAGGCAGAATAAAGAGTTTTCTTCCCTTGGAAATTTGAGACCTAAGTTTTTGAGACCCTCTGATGATGAAGAACTGTCGTATCACAGCAAGGGTAGAAATTTTGAACCATTTAGTTCATCTTCAGCATTGGTAGCTCAGGGTTCTTTTCATTGTGGTTTTCGAAAACCCACTGAGACCGGTGAAGAATGTTTGACATCATGGAGTCAATCTGATGGAAGAGGAGATAAGAAACATTCAAATCAAAAGCCATCGGAAACCAGTAGCAGTGTTGAATACCGACACATTTCAGGAGATGTGACAGAAAAATTACAAGATGAAAGCTTGAGAGATGACCCTCAAAAAAAAGAACATCTGCAGGACACAAAGTCTACATTTGCAAGGTATTTTATCATTTGTTTTTTAACCTGATAAGTGAATGTTAAAGTCCAGAGGGTTCAAAGAACTGAATATATGTTTAGAACATTTATTATTAGGTAACGACTGTGGTCCCCCGTTTCTTAAAATTGATGGAAGAAATAAGATATGCAGATTTAACAATACAGTAGTATTTTATGGATTGCATTTATTTCACAGTTTTGTTTTAAAACAGAGCTAGAAGAATTCAATAGCTATATTTGCTCATAATTTGTTGCTTTTTTGCAGTTTAAAAAACTGAATGCGTCAAGCCTTTAAATGGATGTACTGCAGGAGATATTTTGATACATTTTGTTACCAATGCCATATTACTTTCTAAGGAAATTATCTTATTGTTGTGTATGATCATAATAATAAATACTACACGTCTGTAAGAGGACTAGGAGATTGAAGGAAAATGTGATGCTATAGCTCAAATATGAAGTGACAAAGACGTGCCAAACATCCTGCAGAGGGAAGCATGAGCTATGGTTGTTTTGCAGAGAAAGAAATTATCCAGTTTGGGCAATTGACAGATTTTAAAGATAACGTTACTTTTAAGTGTAAAATAAGGTCGGCTAGTGATTGCACTGGTAATGATTAGGACAATAGGTAGCAACTAATTTTTTATTGTACCTGTTAAGATTTACGTAGGACTGGGTCAGAAAATAAGGAAACACAGCTTGAGTGGGATCAAACCTAGGAAAACTTGATTTAGCTCTAGGGCTGGTCCTCTTGGAGATAGCCAGAAATAAAAAATAAGTGTCCTAATGATAATGACAAACTTATACTTGAATACTCATTAAATATTAATATGTTAAAAAATACCACCAAGTGATTGGGACACTAAAGGAAGAAGTTTTAGGAAATAATAGAAATCAATGGCAGTAGTAAGATGTGAGCATTGCAGTTTGGGGTTGTGAATCTTATAAACCTGTTTTGTTAATGACTCTATCTGAAGCAGTGGATTATAAGGCACAGTGTGTAATTTTCAGTGGGAGCGAGCTGGCAAAACATGAATGATTGAGCCCCAGTCAAATGGGCTCTGGTTCAGGTCAGGGCTTTGCTCCCAGGAAACTGAAGGAGAAATCCAGTTGTAGTGACTGAATAAACATGGCAGGGATTAGTGTATAAGGCTGTGTGCATATGTAATTGTCCAGGCTTCACTCTAGATAGCCTGAGTGGTAGACTAAATTCAAGTTCCCAGTTGCTAGTATGATGGGGTTCTTATTTCCTTATATTATTAGGGTTGAATTAGCATTTGGACCATCTGTAGGTCTTGACTTCTGTGAATGTAGCTAAGCAGAGTATGCAAAGTAATTTTACACTGTTAATATTCCATCTGGTTGTCTGATTGCTTCATATTTGATTGTCTTATTTATATTGTAAGCTTTTGATAGATATACTATAATACAGGCACTCACTAAAAGCTGTGTGTGTGTGTGTGTGTGTGTGTGTGTGTATTATTGATTTGAAGATAGTATTCTTTGTTAGCTGTGTTGATTTTGGAAGGTTTGAGGCTTTCCATGAATTCCATGACTGGCTGGAGAGGGAAAGGTAAATCCAGGAATCATCCCATATATGTGAAAGAAATAAAAAGATTCCTGAGCATGTTGAGTGGTGTAAAATAAGAGACCAAGATAGGACCTTGAAGAATGCCTGGAAAGACTCAGTGAAAGATGGTTTGAAGCTGTTTATTTGCACATTATCCTGGGAATATGTTGAATTTTTAATAAAATTTTTGGAATTCTAGGGAGCTTTAGAACAAATGAATTTTAGAACTAGAAAAAAATTGTAGAAATGATTTAGAACTAGAAGAAATCATAGTCTGATGCATGCATTTTGCAGATGAAAGAAACTGAGGGAACTGAGGGTGTGACTTGCACAATGTTATGTAACTAGGGTTTTCAGATTTTTAAATGCAAAATTATAAATCCCTTGTAATATTATGCTAAAAATATTTGTTTACCTGAAATTCAAATTTAACTGCATATCATGTATTTTATCTGGCAACCCTGAATGTAACACTTAACCATTTCCTGGGTCTATGACCTTTTATAAGAGTTGACGCCTGATCTCACTCTACTTCAGTTTCCTTATCTTATAACAAGGATACTGACAGGACCTACTTCATAGGGTTGTTGTGTGAATTAAATACACATGGAAAACTTAACGTGGTATCTGGCGCATAGTAAGTGTTCCATAAATCTTAGCTATTGTTGTTGCTATTAATATTACAATGGATTTAGTTATTTGCAAGGCTTATATTCCATGTCTTTCAATGCCTATTTAGTATGCTTTCAAATAAGGTTAAAAGGAGAACCACAAATTGACTTTGAAAGAAGAAATCTTTTCTTTTACACACTGATTATGGAAAAGTTATTGATACCCTTTGTGAGAGTACTTTAGAATATGAGAAATGCTGACCCATTAAAGATATAGGAGAGAGGAAGAAAGATATATTAATATAAGCTGCAAGAAGTGAAGAATTTTCAGTTGAAGTCTGGAAAATACTTTTAGTCTATTGTAAAATGGGTATTGGAATGTACCATAGGTCAGTCTTCCATACTGTAGAAAAGTTGTAACAACTAATATCTTTGTCTAGCATGAGTGATAATGATTCAAAAAATTAGTAGAATTGATTTTATTTCTTTGTATTATTCATATATTTTTATCTTTTCTGCTGTTTACTTCAATATTATTTTGTAAAACATTAACCCATTTGTAATCATGTAAATAATAAACGTATATGTATAAAATTTAAACAGTGTAGACAGAAGAGTATAAAACAAGAATATATAATTTAAGCAGAAGAGTATAAAATGAAAGAGTAAGTCTCCCTGTCTTGTCACCCCTAACCCTAATCCCACTTGTCAGGTTAACAATGTTAATAGTGTCTTTTCAAAATTTTTTTAGTGCATTTGAATATGTATAATATGTATATTTAACTTAATATATAAAATTATATATAGATAACATATATAAAAACTTATGGAAGTTAAATAGCTTTATGATGTGGATACTATTCTGAACCTTGTTTTTTCTAGTCAATATATCTTAAAGGTCTTTTCACCTGAGCCCATATGTACCTACCTTTTTTATTTTAAATGCTCTTTAATATTCTGTTGTAAAATGTAGGTATAACCTAATATTTTTTACCAGTCTCCTATTGATGGACTTTTAGGTTCTTTTCAGTTTGTTGCTCTTACAATGCTGCAGTTAAGTTTTTATGTGTATCTTTGCATACTATTTAAATATAGCTGTAATGTAAATTCTAAGGAGTGGAATTCTCAGGCCAAAAAGAGCATGCATTTTATTTTTTATAGATTTTGTGGTATTAACCCATTTAAATTCTTACAGTCATGTATGAGAATGACTTTCTCCTACTTCCTTGCCAATAGCATTACTGAACTTTTTTTATCTTTGCTATATATATAGTTGAGAAACAGACTCTTTCTTTGATTTTAAGTATGGGTGAAGTTGGCCATATTTTTATGCGTTGTTTCTTTTTTGTTTTGATTTCATTTTTGTTAAGTAGTCATATGTTTTGCCTACTTTTTGAGTTGTTCTTTACTTGTGAGAACTCTTTATATTTGTCATGTAATGCAAATAGTTTTTTCATCATTTGTAATTTTCCTTTGTTCCCTCTTTCTTTTTTTTCATCTATTTTTTCCTTAATGTGATCAAATCTATCATTCTTTATTTTTTTGTTCTTGTTAGGTCCCTAGTAGAAAAATATCTGCCAGTAGTGGCCCATGTGGTTAAGAACTTTAAGCTTGTTATTATTAGAAATGAAATGTGCTTTTGCATGTATTTTTTTGTTGGAAAATATATTGGCTAAGTACTTTCAGGAATTTGGAACCTAGAGTAGTATGTATATGAACAAAAATTGTGATAGCCTTATATTTTATTAATTTAATATCAGAAACTAACTCATTTTATATAGTATTTTAACCTTTTGTTGTCATTCTTGGAAGAGTTTGTTATTGTCACCCAGAAAGGCAAGAGACGGATGTCAGGTTTTGAAGGCTTTGAGTATAATCATGAGATCCTTAGGTGAGTGAGCAAACAGGAGAACAACTGGTAAGAAAAGAATAATTAAGAGAGATCTCTGAAAGCTGCCAGCAGGAGAATAATGCAGTCATGTGTTGTTTAACAATGGGGATATGTTCTGAGAAATTGTCCTTAGGCAATTTCGTCATTGTATAAAGCTCATAGAGTGTACTTACACAAACCTAGATAGTATAGCCTACTATACACCTAGGCTATATGGTATAGCCTATTGCTTCCTAAGTGACAAACTTGTAAGCATGTTACTGTACTGAATACTGTAGGCAATTATGACACAATGATAAGTATTTGTGTATCTAATCATGTCTAAACATAGAAAAGGTACAGTAAAAATATGGTATTATTCTTAGGGACCACTGTTGTATTTATGGTCTGTCATTGCCTGAAATGTTGTTATGTGGCACATGATTAATTGCAATATACTCCAGGTTTTTGAAATGTCATTGGGCTGAAGCCCTTTTAATTATTTCTTCCTCAAAAGTGTGTGTGTGCGTGTGTGTGTGTGTGTGTGTGTGTTTTAAAGAGAATACATTTTAATGGGAAAGTAGGATTTGCTTTTTAGAAATTAATTATAAAGAGGACTTTTGAAATACAGCAGTAATCATGGAAGTTGAGAAACGCTTGTACTTTTTTCTTTTCGTAGGATAATTTTAAGTGTCATGGTGATGTTTCTTGCAAAGCATCTGCTCATAATTATAAATGCTTAGAGAAAGAGAGGGCGAGTCTGTTCCCTGCTTTTTGCTGCAGAGCAACGTCTTCGTTGCAGCATAAACAAAATAAAATAGAATAATATATTCTTCAGTCATTTTGTGCCCCAAAACTCTCATTTTAATGTTTTTACTTGACACCTATTACTGTTATATTAAATGTGTTGAAGTAACTGTTAATATTGAAAGTACTAGTATAAGAGATGGTCAGAATTTTTGTATATCATGTCCTTTATCATCATCTACCTGCTACCTACTAATAAACAATTTAATTCTTGTTAGAAAATACTCAAAAAATAATTTGTTTGGAGTATTCCATTTCATGACAGTGGAAGCCACCTCTTTTAAAGGTCCCTTGAGATTCCAGTTATCTTCTCGAAACTGTGGGCTTTGGATTGACTTTACCATTGCTCTTCCTTGACTGAATATGTAAGCTTGCATACTGAGAAGTGCAGGGAGGAGGAAAGTAAAATGACAAAGATGTGCCATTTGGATGGACAGCAACAGACTTTTTTGACAGCTTAATCAAGGATATTTTTGTTGTAAAAGAGTGTATAGAAGCAAGATTTCAGTAGACTAAATTATGTGTTATGGAATGGTAGAGATAGAAGTTATATGTGGGAGATACAGGTTAAATGAAGTACCTCTCTTTCTCCCTACCCTTTTTTCCTTTTAAGGTACAGATACTTGAACATGTTTATATTCAATGGAAAAGAGTCAGTATCCATTTTAGAAGTAGGAAAACATATAGAGATGATAGATGGGGCAGTTGAGCAAGATCCTCAAAGTTAGTGTGGATGAATGTGGGGTCCAGTTTACTCATACAGTAGAGTAGGTGGATTAGCCTCCTACTAATGTTAAATGTTAAAAGAAATGGGCAATGTGGCTATAGATTATGAGTGGCAATGGACAAAAATTTAGGAATTTTTTCATGATGACTTATGTCAGTGTTTTTTGACTTATGATCTCCAGAATATTGGTAATCCTCTTGGTTTATATATGGGCCACAGTGAGTTTAGTAGCTTCAGGAAAAAAGTGATGCAACAGTTTGCTTCACACACAGCTCACAAAATTGAAATGTCTTCTCACTCATTGTTATGACTGTTACTACTGTTAGCTTTTTTTAATCCCAAAATTTTGATGAACCTTTGGAACAAGATTACCCTAAAATTATTTGTCCATGTACACATCATAATTCCCTCAAGTGATTCCTGGATACTGACAGTTTGAGGAACAGACTATTTTTTACACTCATTTGGATTTGAAAAACTGTCTGGACTGGTGTGACAAGGAATGAATTAACAAGGGATGGTTATTTTTGCATTCGAGGTGTCCCTTGGAACTTAAGTTGGCCTTTGATGAATTCTTTCTGCTACTCATCTTATATTTACTGAATGCTTCTATTTTCCAGGCCTGACTGTATAAAAATAAATATGACATTATATTGCCTTCAAGGAACTCATAATATAGGAGAGGCAGTAATATAGATATGTGAAAAATACGGTACATGAACGCCGTGATAGTTAATAGTCACAGATACAGATACTCCTCAACTTACAATGGGGTTACATCTCAATAAGCACACTGTAAATTGAAAATATTGTAGGTCAAAAATGCATTTAGGCTGGTCTGAAGGTAGATAGTTATCTCACTTGATTGTTCACAGTCAGTTACAGATTGAACTCCTTGTTCTGCTATTTCGCTCCTGCACTTAACTACTCTAAAAAAAATGCATTTAATATACTTAACCTACTGAACATCATAGCTTAACCCCGCCTTACCTTAAATGTGCTCAGAACACTTACGTTAGGCTGTAATTGGACAAAATCATCTGACTCAAAGCCCATTTTATAGTAAATTGTTGAATATCTCAGCTAACTTACTGAGTGCTATACTAAAAGTGAAAAACAAAATGGTTGTATAGGTACTCGAAGTACAATTTCTACTGAATGTGTATCACTTTCACACCATCATAAAGTTGAGAAATTGCAAGTTGAATCATTGTAAGTCAGGGACCATCTGTATAAGTATAGGTTCTTATAGTTACAATAGTTACATGCAGGAAGAGGGAATGAGCTTTTCGGGGATAAGATTAGGAAGAATAGGGTCCAAGAAAGTTGGGTAGGGAAAGTTGTAAGGTCTTGAAGGATTAAACTGTTAGGCAGTAAATGGGAAGGGGCAACCAACTGGGAGAGAAAAACATGGAGACATGAGACAATATTGTGTAGTTGAGTGTTTGCAAATAGTATTTTGGAGTGTGTGATGCAGTAGCTCCCCCAGGACAGATATATCTCTTTCTAGTCTTTATATCTCTAAATCCTGGTAGAGTGCTTACCATGACTAGCCTCTGGATAATTTATGAATATGGTTGAGTGTGAGGAAAATGAGTAGGCAGGCCTATAAAGACGTATGACTATTATGCACCCATAATAATTAAAAATAAAATATTAAAAAATGAGTAGGCAGATATTGCAAGTGCTGCTTTGTACAACTTAACCATGTTTACAAGTTGAATAATATTTTATGAATGATAGGAAAGAAGTATCTCAAGTATTTTAAATAGGCCATACTCACATTTTAAAGAGATTCCAGAAGCAATGTGAAGGTTAGATTTGGAAATGGAACAGACTTGAGGCAAATATACTGGTTAGGAGGCTGTAGCTGAGAGACAAGAAGTCCTGAACCACAGGAGTGAATGTAGAAAGGGAGAGGAGGAGCTTATGGCATCCATGGTGCAGTGATGAAGCTTTTAATTCTGTGGCCCCTTGAAAGGATTTACTTACTACTTATCTGTGCACCAGCTCTGGACATTGTACTTTTTAACCTTTTTTGAAAAGATTTGACCATTGGATTTTAAGCATGGTGAATGGAGAACTGATTGGAGGATTCTCCTGTGACTCAGTAATTAGCTTTCAGTGGCAAAGGAAACTAATAATAATTGAGCATCAGGTTAGGTACAGTGTTTAGAATTTTGTTATTAATACATCACTGCAATTACTGTAAGGTTATACATTTCTGCATTTAATTGTGATAATGTGAGGGGAGGTATTAATCATTTTCTCGATTTTATAGCCTCAGATACTTGCCCAATCTCATAAAGCTAGTACATGGCAGAATCTGGACTTGAACTCATGTCAGTCTGACTGCAAAACCCCTTTTTCATAATACTGAGAGGGATTTCCCATTTCTTGTAAGGAAGATGCAAGGTCATGATTGATATTATAAAGAAACAACTTTTAGTTCTTCATGAAAACCTTGCATTAGAACTGTGAGAATTTGATTAGTACTCTGTTTTTAGGGATTTATACTTTTATTTTCACTCATATCTATTGGTAGGTGTGACTCTATTGCCATATTGACATTTGATATAGGAGTTTGTGTTAACAACCCCTAAAATTTTTCTCCTCAAAAGAAGGAGATGGATTGATGGATAGCTTTGTCTTTCATTCTTCTGATCCTGTCAGACTTAAGTTTGCTTGCAAGATGACTTACTTTTTAAATGATGGAGCTCAATAGATATTGTGTAGACTTGTTCCATACCTGGATTATAGTAAGCATCTATTGGAATAACAGAGAAGGGTTTGTAGAAATATCGGGGAAATCATCTCCTTGTCCTAAAGAACCTTTCATCAGTTCTTTATTTTCTCCATTGGCTTGTGTTGAGATGAAAAATGGATGAACTAGACATAATTTTGTAGAAAAAAAAAAAAGCCCTGCTCAGGTACAAAAGACAGAAGGAAAAGCAGCCAAGAAGTTTTTCACTTAGGAAATGGGAATTTAAGAGGTAAACCCTGGAGCAAGCCAACTGGGGAATAATTGCACTGATACTCTTTAGGAAGAGAATAATGGAGGTTATTTAATTTATTTTGTACTATACATACATGTAAAATTTAATATCTATAATGTCCACATAATGGACAGAAATAGTAAATTTTTTAAATCAGAGAATTTTAGAAAATCATTTGAATGGGAAAGAATGCAAATTAAGAAAAGTTGTGTTGATTAGTAAGTAAAACAGATATTATTGGGTTGTCTGAAATTCAAATAAATTAATTTACAATACAATAAAAGTGACATGTACCTCAGAATTTAATTTGCAAAAATTATTAAAAAATATTTTCCATACCAAAAAAATGTAACTGATTATATAAGCAATAACTCTACCCACAGAAGCATATAAAAAGTAATAATATTCTCCTGCTTACATTAATGCAGTACCCCTACTGTTTGTTTTAATTGTTTTTTAAAATGTAGACTGAAAGAATATGAGGGGAATGAAAATATGCTACTTTCTAATGGTGCTTTATCTCAATATTTTAGATATCTTAGTCTAAACACCAGAGTATTGCCTTTCCTTTCACCAATATGAGAAGAAATGGTTGTTCTAGATATTTTGTAGAGATTGTCTTTTTTAAAAAATTCTAATGCCATCTGTTAAATGATTTCTATTTTTTTAATGCCAGAGAACTTCACTGTTAAAAAATAATTTCCATGTATTGTTGTTAGGTCAAGTTTTGATTTTGAGAACCAAATTTATAGAAAATATGATTTAAGGTTAATTTTAATAGAGTATTATAAAATCTATGAATTCAGGAAAACTGATCATGGATATATCCTTTATATTTGAAATGATGACAAGTTAGATATAGTCTGCTTTTAAATTTTCTTTATGACTCCATTTTAAGGTTTTTTTTTTTAAACTTTGAGGTATAATTGACATATCATGAACTGCAGATATATGAAGTGTACATTTGGGTAAGTTTTGAAATGTGTATATTCTCATTAAACTATCATCCCTACAAGTTTCTTGGAGCCCTTTCATAGAATCTCTCACTCCTGGCCTTCTCATACTTCTACACTCCACCCCTTACCCCTGGACAACCACACATCTGCTTTCTTTCATTATAGGCTACAGTTGTCCCTTGGTATATGTGGGGAACTGGTTCCAGGACCCCTGAGTATACTGAAATCCATATATATCCAAGGCCCTGCAGTTGTCCCTGCAGAACTCACTTATACGAAAAGTCTGTCCTCCATATATGTGGCTTTAGCATCCTGTCAGTGCTGTACTTCTGATTTGTGTTTGGTTGAAAAAAATCCACATATAAGTAGACCCACACTGTTCAAACTTGTGTTGTTCAAGAGTCAACTGTAATTTGCATTTTCTAGAGTTTGATATAAATGCAATCATACATTATGCACTCTTTTTTTGGTCTGGCCCCTTTCACTCAGCATAATTATTGTGAGCTTCATTCATGTTGCATATATCAATAGTTCATTCCTAAAAAATGGATAATATGCTATTGGTTTGTTTTTCCATTCTCCTACTAGTAGACATTAGGATTATTTTTAGGTTTTGTCTATTACAAATAACACTTCTCTGAACATTCATGTAGAAGTCTTTGTATTGACATAAGCTTTCCTTTTGCTTGGATAAGTATCTAGGAGAGCAATAGCTAGATCATGTGGTAACTGTTTAAATATTAAGAAACTGCCAAACTGTCTTCCAAAGTGGTTGTACCATTTTATATTACCACCAACAGTGTATAAGAGTTCCAATTTTTCTACATCCTTGTAAGAACTTGGAGTGGTCAGTCTTAATTTTGGCTATTCTAGTGGATGTGCAGTGTATATCATTGTGGTTTTAATTTGTATTTCCCTCATAACTAATAACTACTAATGTTGAACATCTCTTTATGTACTTATTTGCCATTGGATATCTTTTTTGTAAAGTGCTTAGAATGTGTAATGATGTTAACTCACTCTTTTTTTTTTTTTTAGAGACAAGGTCTTGCTCTGTTGGCCAGGCTGCAGTGCAGCAGTGTGATCATAGCTCACTGCAGCCTCAAACTCCTAGGCTCAAGTGATCCTCTTGCCTTAGTCTTTCAAGTAGCTGGGAGTATAGGTGTGTGCCAGCATTCCTGGCTAATTTTTGTATTTTTTGTAGAGATCAGGTCTTGCCGTGTTGCCTAGGCTGGTCTCAAACTCGTGTCCTTAAGCAATCTTCCTGCCTTGGCCTCCCACAGTGCTGGGATTACAGGAATCCTAGCGTATCCACTCTCTTTATTAGTAATTTATATCTCTTCTTTTGATCAGTCAGGCTACAGGTTTGTCAGTTTTATTGTCTGAAAGAATTAGCTTTTGGTTTCATCAAATTTCTTTATGTGGTTTCTGTTTTCTATTTTATTTAATTCATTCTACTTTTTATTATTTCTTGTATTCTGCTTGCTTTGGGTTTAATTTGCTTTTCTTTTTCTACTCTCTTAAGATAGAAATTTGCTATCATATTGATCTTTGTTTCTACATGCACAAATAATGTCACTGTTTTTCCTATGACTGCTTTAAAAATGTTCTCTTTTACCATAACTTTTTAACAATTTGATTATAATGTGCCTTTGTGTCATTTTGTGTGTGTGTGTGTATAGTTTTCTTGTACTTGGGATTCCTTGAGCTTCTTAGATCTGTAAGTTTGTAATTTTCAACAAATTTGAAAAATTTTGGCCTTTGTTCTGTTTCCCATTTGTTTTAAGGACTTTAATTACGTGTATAACGGGGTACTTAAGGTTGTCCCACAGCCCTATGATGTTCTTTTTATTTTTAAAAATTCTTTTCTCTGTGTTGCATATAGAATTTTGCATAAAGAACGTTGCTTCAAATTCACTAATTTTTACTTCTGCAGCCTAATCTTCCATTAATCTTATCCAGTACATATTTTATCTCAGACATTGTAGTTTTCATCTGTAGAAGTTCATTTCAGGTCTTTATATCTTTGTTGTATCTAACTTTTGAACATATAGAATACAGTTATAATAATAATTTTTATTATTCTTGTCTGCTATTTTTCACATCTTTGTCAATTTTGGGTTGATTTTGACTGATAGTATTTTCTTCTAATTATGGATTATATTTTTGTACTTATTTGCCTGTCTGATTATCATTGAATGAATACTAAATATTACAAATTTTACCTTAAGTGCTAGATATTTTTGGATTTTTATAAATATTCTTGAGCTTTTTTCTGGGACATGGGTTAATTGGAAACCATTCGATCCTTTTTTCTATCTTAACATTTGTTAGGTGGACCCAGAGCAGCATTTAGTCTAGGGCTTATTATTTCTCACTAATGAAACAAGACCTTTGATACTGTACCCAGTGGTTTCTGAATTATGAGCTTTCCTGATCTGGCTAGTGGGACTTGACACCGTTCCCAGGAGTGCTGAATACTGTACCTCTAATCCTTTGGGGTAGTTCTTTCCCTCACTGGGGGGCAGTTTCTTGTGGAATACTCAAGGAGAACCCTCTGCCGTTCTCTGGGATTTTCTCACTATGCAGCTTTCCTCTCTGATATTTGTTCAGTGAACTCTAAAGTACGTCGCCTTCACTCAGGAATCCTTCAGGCTCTGCCCGGGTTCACTCTTCCTGCACTGTAGCCTTGAATTCTTTCTTAAGGTAGTAAAGTGGGGGAATCTAACCTTGGCTGGAGTTTTCTCTGTTTTTGTGTGAGACTTCCATAGTGTAGGTTTGGCACATGAGCTCAATTTTAAACTAGTTCGTGTTATTTAACTATATGGTGTGTTCTGGACTGACTTTGCAAAAGAGCACACAATCATAGTTTTTATTCTTTGAATGCAGTTAAATATATCATTTCTGGATTATAGTTTCTTAGATTATCATAATTTGTCACATTGAATGAGAAGAGTTTCCTAAGATGTGTAGAATTATTTGTTTCCTTTTTAGAATTATCAGTATGGCAATATTAAATAATGAAGAATAGTTGATAAATACTGTTACTGGGGTTTTGATCAGTTACTATAATTGCCATAGGTGATTATGACATTGTAACAGAGCACCTTAAACTGTTGCTATGTGGTAGAACAGTGAGTTTAATTTTTATGTATTAGAATCATGATCTCCTATTGGTGCTGAATGCTTTGTTGAGGTCAGTTAAAATAACATTTAGATCTTAATATTGGTACTTGCGTTGTACCTTTATTTCATATGCTCTTAATCTATCCTGGTCCACCAGTAGTCCGGAAGATGAGCCCATTCACATCCTGAGTGTTGATGAGAAGAACAAGTTGGGAGCCAAGATTATCAAGGCAGAGATGATGGGGAATATGGTAAGATTATTAGATGTTGTTCTTTTGGAGAATAGTGATTAACTATTTAAATTCTTATGAGTACTTTTAGAAGTTCCTCAGTAGTGTGGATGTAGCACACTGTGGAAATAACTGCTGCTTATTGATTTCTTAAAGAAATTCTTGAACATTTCTAGGAACAGCACTATCTGCCTGCTTCTAAATAAATAATCTACTTTCTCTCTCACATTTCTGAAATTTAAGACTTTAGGGAACTGTGTGCTCTTAAATTTCTTTTTTACTTCGCTATTTGCTTTGTTCTTTTTTTTTTTTTTTGCCTGAGCAGCCATTCATCCCAGCTATTTGCTTTATTCTTGCATTTCTAACTTACTGAGCATATTTGAAGGAGATAAAGATGTCACTGTTTTTTTTTTCCCCATTTTTAGTCATTATTAAGAATGCTTATTACTTTCTTAAATCACTTTACTTAGGAACCCTAAAAAAATGAGCTTTTAAAAAAAGATGGTTCAGTCATTTATTCAAGTTTTAAGGAAATGTGTTTGTGTTTGATACTGTGTTAGATGCTTTGTATAGGCTAGCTCATTTAATTCCCATAGTAATGTTTGAGTTAAGAGTGATTTACATCAGAATTGAATAGAAATAGGGATGATTTTGTGAGAGCTGCATTCATTCATTCATTATATTGTCACATGCCTGTTAAAATAATATAACAATAAGATGTATATATTAAAGTGCTCATGGCAGAGTGGCACAGCCAGGTAGCTTTCCAGGTTTTAATGGAATAGATTCAGTCATGTTTATATGTGTGCACTCATCTCAAACCCAAATATAAGTGATCTTTAAGTAGTCTTCTGTTTTGGTATGCTATCGGTACAATACTGTTTAGTAGAACAAATGGTAGCCAAGCAAGATGTTTCTATTAGTTTATATGTCTGTTAAAAGGCATATCTTGCATATGCTGTTCTGTCTCTGTGAATGTGATCCTTGGTAACACTGAACTTGGACTCGACCTAAAAATTGGTAAGGATAAACCAACAACAATAATGATAGCAAGAAAGTGAAGTTTGAGTTTTGTTAAGTACAGAGAGGCATTAGTTAAAGTAGTGAAAGAGAGGTCATCTAGGTAAGAGTTAAAATATGTGTTCCTGTATTCATGGAACCACTGCAGTGGAGCGTGCTATTCTTTGTCACATAAACCTGCTTATTCAATTTGTTACTTCCTGGTTTATTGATTTATATGATAGTTTTATATTATATAAATTCCTATAGGTTTCCTAGAGTAAAATTGAAACATATTCAGAATTTTTATCTAAATTACTTATGAACAACAAAGAAGGTAGTATTTTAAATCATGTTTTGGCTGTCTTACTACAAATAACTACAGTTGTAAGTATTGGAAGTTTATAATAGGTAAGAAATTATAAAAATGTCATTCTTAAGGTTATGTATTTCTTCCATCTCCCTTTCTCCCCCAAAATATATGTCCTTGTAATTATTTATCTTCAAAGCATAAACAAATACCACAGGTATTTGAGAAATTTGTAACTGAGACAAATTCATTAAAAAGGAATATACTAGGCTGTAAGTTGGTAATTGAAATTAGATGATGGCTACATGAGTGTTAGTTATGCTATTTTTCTTTCTGTGGTATAAATTTGAAATATTCTGTAGTAAAGACTTAAGCTACATATCATACCAATTTGTACTTTTTTTTTTTGAAGGAATTAGCTGAACAACTTAAAGCTCAACTTGAAAAGGCAAATAAATTCAAAGAAACTATGACACAGATATCAAAAACCGGGGAAGAGGTAAGTAAGAAAGTTTGTTTGCAGGCATGCAAATTCCTTGTATAATACTACTACTCTGCAGTGGCAATATTTTAATATGAGATGTGTCTGTATCTGTATCTGTGTCTGTGTGTTTGTATGCTTATTTGTTTGCTCATTTTAAAAATTTATTTTCATAAGTATTCTCTTACATTCCACCAGTGTGCCCTGGTAGAAAAGAGCCTAGGCCTTGGGCCAAGGAGATCCTGCTTTTATTCTGGGCTTAGCTTCTTACTGACTGTTTGACCTTATACAAGTAAAACTGGCCCTTAAATTTTCCCCTTACAGAATGAGAGACTTGAATTAGATATCCATTTCATATAAAACAAATTACTTTGTTCTATGATTCATTCATCCATCTGATAGTGAACAAAACAGATAAAAACACCTGCCTTCATGGAACTTTCATTTGCGAAGGGATAGAAGGACAATAAGTGATAAAACTAATAAATAAATTATACTGCATATTAGAAAGTTATACATCCTATGGCAGGGTAGTGGAGATTTTGGGTGACAGGTGGATTGGTGGCTTGGGGCACACAGGTCAATTCTCATTGAAAAAGTGGCATTGATGTAAAGACTTGAAGTAAGTGAAGTAGTGATTGTGTATCAGAGTGAAGAGCACTCCAGGCACAGGGAACATAAAATGTAAAGGCCCAAAGATGGGAACATGTTTGATGTGTAGGAAGAACAGCATGGAGACCAGTGTTGGAATGAGAGAGGGAAGTAGGAGATCCAGGTTAGAGAAACTATGGGAGGTTGGATCATGTTAAGCTTTGAAAGCCATGATCGGGAATTGAGCTTTTATCCTGACTGAGAACGAGAAGCTATTAAAAGGTTTTGAGCAGAAAATAAATTTTGACTGGACCATTGCTTCTCTATTAAGAACAGTTTGAAGGAGAATAGGGGCAGAAGCTGGAGTGTAGGCTGGCTTTTGTAATAGTGCAGATAAGAAATTATGGTGGCTTTGACCAACATAGTAGGTAAGGAGATGGTTAGAAGTGATTGTGCTTGTGTACGTTAAAATATTTTTTATAAATATTTTGAAAGGAGAGCTGACAGGATTTTTTTGATGGTTTAGGTGGGGGGTGGGTAGGTAATGAGATAAAGAGAGGAGGTAAAGGGGACCCCAAGGTTTTTAGCTTGAATGGCTGAAAGAATAAAGTAATTTTTATTTGAGTTGTGGAAGAAAGAGGAAGAGTAGGTTTTGGGGCAGAGATGAGAAATTCTTTTATGGGTATATAGAGTTTGGATGTCTTTTAGAAGTAGAACCAGTGTAAATGTCAAGTATGCAGTTGGATAGTTGGGGGTTGGCAGAAGCCTGGGCTGGAGATAGAAATTTGGGAGTTATTAGCATATAGATATTTAAATTCATGATAATGTGTGAATTCATCATGGGCATAAATGTAGATAGAACTTGAAGGGCTGAATTGGATATATTATAGTGTTGGAGGTTAGATAAATTAACTTGTTCAGTTTTCAAACAGCCCTTGAGGTAGTCCATGTCATTATTCCACTTTTATAGATCAAGAAACTGGGTACAGAGGGTCAAGTAACTTGTCCAGACATTTAACTAAGTGGAGAGAAAGGACTTAAACCCATGGAAGTACTCGTGTTTACATGATACCTCTTCTTTGATGCTGAACGGCAAAGAAACAGTTGTTTGGAGAATCAGGTTTAAGATATAATGAAGTTTATAATTGATTGTAAAGGTCTATTCTCAAAGATTAATTTACATAATTTATTGTCAGTATGAGAAGAGATTAAGATGTATGAAATCAAGTTCCATAGATTTTTTTTTTTCAGGCTAACATCATTTGTGACTTAGATAATAGTATACAGAGTATGTTTATGAAATTAATTGTTTTCACTAAGTTATGGTAGCTAATATTTAAAAAAAGTGGATAATTCAAAATTTCTTGCACAGATTAAGGAAATAAGAATGAGAAATTACAAGGATTAAAATGTAGGGACTAAAGGAGGGTAACTAAAATTAGGTGTACTGTGCAGTCTATCTTAAACACTTTTGCCAAATTAATTTTTTCAAATGTCCTTGTGGTCATAATAATTTTGTATACTAAAACTTTAAGTGGTTTCTTAATGCTAACTATATTAAGTACCAGATCTTCTATAGTATAGCCCCATTTTTAGCCCTACTTCCAACGTTGTCTTACACGTAACCTATGTATCTCTTTGACATTTGCATAAACTATTTATTATTTGTGCCAGGTATCACCCTCATGAAGCTTATCCGCTTTTCAGTGTTTGTCTTTACCTCCTTCATTAAAACTTTTTTCTGATCTTCTCCAACAGTTACAACTTTTTCCACTTTTGAAACCTTAAAAGACTTTTTTTTTTTTTTAAAGAGTAATTTCAGGTCTACAGCAAAATTGAGAGGAAGGTACAGAGACTTCCCGTATACCCCCATCCCCACACATGCACAGCTTCCCCCATTATCAAATCCCTCACTGGAGTGGTACATTTGTTATAATAAATGAACCTACATTGACATATCATTACCACACAAAATCCATAATTACATTAAGGTCCTCTCTTGGCGTTGCATATTCTATTGGTTTGGACAAATATATAATGACACGTATCCACCATTATAGTATCATACAGAGTATTTTCAGTGCTGCAAAAATTCTCTGTGTTCCATCTGTTCATTCCTTCCTACCTCTTAATCCCTGGCAACCACTTATCTTTTTACTGTCTCCATAGTTTTACCTTTTCCAGAATGTCATATAGTTGGAATCATATAGTATGTAGGCTTTTCAGATTGGCTTCTTTCATTTAGTAATACGCATTTAAGCTTCCTACATGTCTTTCCAAGGTTTGATAGCTCATTTCCTTTTAGTGCTGAATAATATTCTTTGGTCTGTAGGTACCACATTTTATTTATTCATTCACCTATTGAAGGACATCTTGGTTGTTTCCAAGTTTCTGCAGTTATGAATAAAGCTGCTCTAAACATCTTTGGGCAGGTTTTTATGTGGACATAAGTTTTCAGCTCCTTTGGGTAAATACCAAGGAGTGCAATTGCTGGATCTTGTGGTGAGAGTATGTTTAGCTTTGTAAGAAACCTCAAAGATTTTAAAAATATTCTCTATGGCATTTATCTTTTCATATATATTTGTATACTTGTTACTACCTTCTATCTGTACTTCTTTCCTGGCACTTGTCATTTTTTATTAAAGGGTTTTAACGCTGTGGCTGGACTTTAGGGGATTCCTGACTCAGGCACATTTTTTTTTCCCCTTTGATTTGGTTGGTTAAAAAATTATCTTTGTAAGAAAAGTCTTCTTGATAACAGGTAGTTTTCATTCTAAACAACTATAGGGACATGACTGTTCCACAGCCAGTTAGCACAGTCTTCACGGTACCTGTGCTAAAGCCTCTAGAATAACTAAAAAACATGCCATTTTGATCTTTAGAAACTCCATTCTGCCTTTATCTCTCTCTTTAAATATTAGGCCTATTATAGAAAAGAAAGTATTATGAATCATATGTATTCTTTCATTTTACTTTGCTCACCATACGTACTAAAATAAAAAAGCCAGTGCTTTTGATAGTTTTTTTTTTAAACGTTTGAAGGGGCATTAAATGTCTGTGAGTAGCAAGGAATACTTAGTTATTTGTATTTTAATTCATATATGAATTTGTTAGTTAACCAGTTCTTCCTTAAGCATTAAATATTATTGAGAAATTTAGTAAATCACTCAATAAACTTAAGAAATATAGCAGATTAAAATTCCTTAATACCATTAACCATTGCCATGGTTAGATAATTAAATTCCCTTAAAATTTTAAACTGTTATTAGTTTTATATAGCTTATTCACTTAAGGGTTTCAAACACCTTCAAAAGACGAAACATACACAAATTTTAACAAAGTTAAAATGAAGAGGTCATTATGAAAAAATGTGACAGTGCCATTAAAAATGTGTTTTTGTGTTAAAGTGAAGTAAATTTTCATACTAAAAAAAAGTTTACCAAGCTATTACTATGTTTTTACCTAAACTCAATATGATAGGTTAAGTTTGATTTATTTTGTAATCTCAGGGTCTTGAACTTGTTTATCCAGTTAAGGGTAATTAACTGTTTTAGGCTATCTTACTCAACTAAAGGAAATTAACTGTTTCAGGCTTTCTAATAGATTTGGAATAATTGATCAGAAATTTGATATCACTATATGGGATTCCAACCAATGAGATTGGACCTGAGCTTGAGATTTTTGTGTCACCTTTTATGATCAAGCTTTGTTGGCCCTGTCGAATGGACTGACTATTTTCTCATCTTTTGGCTGAGATTTGCCACGTCCCATTAGATTTCATTTCTTAAATTCACCTAAACTGAAATACTTTTTCCATTATCCTGTGTAGTTGCTTAACGTGAAATTGGTTTTCAAAGTATCTTATACAAGCAAAAGGAGCCACATAGAGAAATCTTGATGAATTTATGTGCTCTGGAAATGGTTGAGCTAGTTTGTGCCTTGGAACAGAAGAAAAAAAGATGAAACAGTCTGTTAAATAACATTTCTTCTGCTGTTTTAAGGGTATCATAGAGTAATTGACAGGCTATATCATTTCTTGAGTACACAATTCTGATGTTACTGATGTTTTTGTAATTTCTAGCTCCTCCTAGCTTTGAGCAGCAGACCTTATAACTCAGTAGATTAGTATTCAAAGTAGAGTTCAAAGTAGTATACAAAGTAGAACTTACGTTTGTTAGCCTCTTTTGGAAACTGAATAGTCCTCTGTAGCTTCAAATGGAAAGGTTTTTTCCTGAGGATTCTTTGAACAGAAAGACATATCTTCATCTTCTTTGCAGAGACGGGACACTTACACATCTGGTTCAAGCTTTACCATATATATATATATATATATATATATATATATATATATATATATATATATATATATAAAACAAACCTCTGCCAACAATTCTGAAAGAATTCTCTACTGTCACTAAAGCAATTTATTCTGTCAGGGCCACCACCTTGACTTACCTACCTTTCAAAGTATTAAGTAGTTTTGTTAAGAAATGAGAGTAGAATACAAAATTGTTTACTACTCACAGAAATTTGATGATATTCTAGAGGAAAATCCTGCAATACTTATGATGGAAATCTTGCCCTTTCAGAAAAAAGAAATTCCCATTCATGGAATGCTTGAGCAGGAAGAAATTCTTTCATTGCTTAGCTTGTTTGGTGGAAATGTTAAGTTATAGGAGCAAGGTAAATCAATTGATTCAAATACCTATGAATATCGTTTTGGCTTTAGTGAAAAGCTACCAGCACTTGTAATTATCGGTTTGGTTATTTCTCTTCCACTTTAGAGAGTGAATTATTTAGTATTTAGGACAAGGGTTATTCTTTTAGTTCATGTATATTACCTAGAGTAATTCTTGGCATATTTTAGACAATCAAGAAATAATGAAAGGTTTGTTATGTGAATGTCTTGATTTATTTTCTTCTTTGTAGTTTTTTCTTGTAAATCTTAAAAATGATCCATGATTTTTGAAATAATTTAGTCTGACCCTCCCACAGGTGAGCTTCCATTTTTAAATAATAACCCAACTACATAGCTTCTTCATCTAACTTGTGCTTGGACACTGAATGATGAGTCCACTGAGTTTGGAGATTGCCAGTTTTATATCAGGAAAAATTTAATCCTAATTCTTTAATATATTAGATCCAAATCTCCCCTTCTGTAACTTCTTCCTGTTAATAATCCTTCAATGGAATCACATCATGGACACATTTAATCTAAGGGAATTCAGCTCTATATGTTAAAAAAGTAGGAAATTTCAGCTCATCATTTGCAGTAAAGAATGAAATAATCATTACATAATGTTGCAGTGGCTTTAAAGTTTTGTTTACACAGCTGATACAGAAGAGAAATTCATTATTATGGTCCCTGGGCAGCTATGTAGAGAGGGTTTATGGACATTCTCTTGAAAGAAATTAGGGAATT
Organism: Lemur catta; assembly: GCF_020740605.2. Classification (NCBI taxonomy): domain Eukaryota; kingdom Metazoa; phylum Chordata; class Mammalia; order Primates; family Lemuridae; genus Lemur; species Lemur catta. Next base: position 31,105,084 of record NC_059134.1, read on the forward strand.
AACTAAGGGCCTTAGAGGGTCATAGAGAAACATTAACTAATAAATAATAAAATAATCATTTTATATATTTGTATATAAAGTCAGGTACTTGAGTGGTGATTTAAAGTGTTGTCAGTAGCATTTGACCATACTTTATTATTGCCTTAACACTGTCTTTTGGATCTGATTTTTGAGTACATTGTACATTCACTATACTGTCATTGCTGTGATTCTTAGAATATATGAACTCCTAGACTGATCTTCTTTTGTTTCAGCAGCCCAGTCTCTGTAGTTGATTCCCCAAAACATAATAAAACAGCAAAAAATTAATTACAAGACTGAAAAATTTTTGTGATTTGCCTTTAATTTTGAAGCCGTGAGGTTTGACCTTCATTCAACAAATACCTTTCAGTTCTTTCTTTGTAGAAGGTACTTGCATTCTCAATTTTCTATATTTTAAATCTAAAATAAATATTATCATAGCTTTGCATTTGTTCCACTATTTATTAATACTTCATCATGTTACTGTAGGTACACTTTACTTAAGATATAGCATTCCCTGACACAACAGTAGGTACACAAAAGTGTTATTTCCTTTTAGTCATTTAGCTAGTTTCTCCCCCAGCAAAGCAAGATGGGTCTATAGAGGTACCTATTTTTATATAGTTCAGCTTGTTTTTTTATCCTCCCTAAAGTGTCCCTCATTTCTGTGCTGAATAGTTAGAAATAATATTGTATGCATTATTACAGGGCTTATTTCTTTAAATAGATTATTCCTATAGGAGCAAATATTTTAAGCTAAATGAATTAAAGCAAAAACAATTTTATAGGTAATATATAAGTGCAAACTCATAGTGTAGCATATAGAATCTTTTCTCTATTCTCACATCTCATGTAAAATTCATCATGGAATAGTGTCAGTTTTACCTTCTAAATATTAAATTTGCTGTTTGTTTTTCATATCTACCACACTGTCTGAGATGACCATCATCTCTTATCTTGACCTGAAGTAACTGCTTTCCCTCCTGCCTCAGTGCCTTTGCACAAAATCTTTTCTTTGCCTAGAATATTCTTCTTCTCCATTCTTCTCTGAATTACTTCCTCCTCATCCTTGAGATCTTAACCCAGATATCATATATTCCTTTGGGAAACAATCTCTCTGGAAAGAAAACATATAAATAAGATTAATTATACAAATATATAATTACAGTCCTTTGATGGTTTTTCAAAGGGAAAGTATAGAAATATGGAGGTAGTGAAGAGGGTCCATCCAGAAAATGTTCTGAGGCTATAGCCATTATTTTTGCATCCTATCATCCTTTCTGTAACTTTACCAAAGGAAAAGCTATTCTCTATGACTACTATCTGTAAGAATTAATTGTGTGACACAAAAATATGTTTGTCATGGTATTATTGTAGGTGGGAGTGTTTACCTATAGGTATCAGTCATTGAATGGGAAACACCCACTCATAATGACTATAGGTGAAATATAATTCTTAATGCTTTCTGAGGTAAATTTTTAAAAGTGTTTTATGAAGAGTATTTTCTGAAGTGTAATGATTTATAGAAACTTGTAGTTATTTTGGATAGTTATGATTGTGTATTTATTAATGGTCAAATTTTGGGATGAAGAATTATCTTGTGTACTGTCTCAAATTTTGAACAGGGCTCTTTAACAGATACTGAAGCCATAACTAATTAGTTTCCTTAGAGAAGGAAGAATAACCAAACAACCTCTTTCCTCCAACAGTTTGCTTCTATTCTCCCACATGCTCATTAGTTTTTTTTCCTAAGTCTATTGTTAGCATTTCATTCCTTTTTCTGTTGTACAATTAAATTTACAGGGAAAGTGAAATATTACTGTGTATGAAAAACAGTGAGCCCATATACTATGCAGCAGCATTTGAGACTTATGTGTTCTCTTGAAGGGTTTGATTCTTATATAGTCTCTTTTCAGATTTTTTTTTGGGAGGGATTGGAAAAATGATGTCACTTATTTATATTGTGTATTTGCAGTTTAAAGGGAAGACATTTTAAGTGAAACAAATCAGCCTTGATCAAAGTAAATTTTATCATTGTATGTATTTCAAAATTACTTAAAGCATATTGTAGAATGCATAACAAATTGTTGAAGATAGTTAGACATCAAATTTAATGTGCTTTTAGGAAAACTAAAAATGTTTTCAATTTCATAGTATAGTGTATAATAAGTATGTAAGTACCAAAGAAATTCTAACTAGAATAATTGCAGTAGACGTTTGCTAATAAAGATTTATGAGGAAGAGAAAAATAAAATTAAGTTGAGTGACACTGAACAACACCAAAAAGAAAAGGAAAGAAAAGAAAAACACTTGAAATTATATCACAATGAATCATAGAAAAATTTATGGTGTTCATATGTTCTTCTCTACTCAGAAATAATAAATCATCCGTGTCTGATTCTTTGAATTATGTATGAAAATTAAGTAATAATTAATAATATAATCAATAATATTAATTTGGTAATAATAATTACCAATAACAATGGCTGTGGCATTAGCCAATAGCTCAACACAAAAGAGATAAAGGAAAACATATCAAAGAGTAGATATAAGATATGCAGGATAGGTAAAATTCCTGAAAACAGCTGAAATTCCTGAAATAGAAAACCAAAAATAAATGGAAATGATCAAGAACCCAAGAATTCATTCTCTGAAAAAAAATTAATAAAATAGGCAAACCTCTAAGATCGCTGATCAAGGAAAGAAAAAGGATGACACAGATAGACAGTATTAAGAATTTTAAAAAGGGGATATAACTAGGGCTGCCTTGAACCCCTGTGGTACTTTCATGAGACTGGGAAAAGATGGCTCCTTTGGGCAGATACAGTGCTATGAATACCTTTGTACAAATTAAAAACAGCCTTGAGCTAGGACATACATCTTGGTAATTGGGATGTAGCTTGGTGTTCAGTCTACCCACTGCCTTGGCCAGGTGCCTGTGTGTAGTGAACAACCTGCTCTCATTTGATATGACTGTGGCTGTAATTAGAGATACAGTAGATGTTATATAAATGTCATGAAATACTAAGAATGATAACTGCTTATTTATTGAAATTTTAAAAGATAAAAGTTGCAACATGCTATATGGGCTTCAGTGATAACAAACTTTGAGAATAGCATCATGACCCCTCTGGAAGTTTTGTGGACCACTGATGGGAAAATGTGATCTATTAGAAGACTTTTGCTTTATTTCCAAATGCTAGAAAAGGCTTTCAAACATTTAGACTTTTTAATACCAGCTTTGAATCAAAGTGTTTTTAATCAATGTGTTACATATAAGTAGTGCTAAAAGGCCTAGCCATATCAAGTAATAATAATGCCTTGAGCTCTTTCCAGACCATATCCCAATCTTGGAGGTAGCCATTTTTGGTTTTTAGCTGTTTCTTCTGGCTTTATTTCTCTATTTCTTTTTTTTAAACATTTATTTTTATTTTTTATTTCAATAGATTTAGGGAGGTACAAGTGGTTTTTGGTTACATAGATGAATTGTATAGAGGTGGTGTCTGAGTTTTTAGTGTAACTGTCGTCTGAAATAATGTACATTGCACTTGACTTCTGTATTTCTAATTAAAGTTACCTCTTGATCCTGTAAGTAGATACTGATAAGCCAAATAGTATACTATGATTACCTTTCTTTTATGTAAATAAATTTGTTCTTATTTGGCATTAATATTTCCTTAATTTTTTTTGGTTTGCTTTATTTTCTTTGCTAGATCTTCTCTTCTAACAGCTTGTTAAAATATATCCCAATTTAGTCGGCAAGGAAACTGAGCTCTGTGTAGGTTCCCCTTTCTTGGGCTGCAACCTGTAAACTGCCTCTTGGTAGAAAGCTGTGGCAATCCTAGGGCTCATCTCACTGGTTTCCCTCTCTCAGAGATCACACTCCTTCAGCTGTTCAGTGTCTGAAAATGGTTTTTCACGTATTTGTCCTATTGTCTAGTTTTTTAACAGTGGCAGGTTATACTGATATGTTTTGTTTTGACATTATAGACTGAAATGGAAGTCAAGCATAGATATTTTAACAAAATAATGGCCAGGTGCAGTGGCTCATGCCTGTAATCCTAGCACTTTGGAAGGCCCGAGGCAGGCACTCCAGCCTGGGGCAACAGGCTGTCTCTTAAAAAGAGTGAAACCCTGTCTCTTAAAAAGAGTGAAACCCTGTCTCTTAAAAAAAAAAAAAAGATCACCAGGTCCCATTCTCTAGCTGTTACCAAAGTAGATCTTTTGTAATATTACCAAGGAATTGCAAGTTTTTATATTACCCTTTCTTAGGTAGTAAAAAAAAAAAAAATCAATAAAATGATTTTGAATTAGTTGTCTAAGCTGAAGAATAATGTAGTTCAAGGATTGGCAGACTTTTCTCTAGAGACCAAATAGTAAATATTTTAGACTTTGTGGACTATATGGTCTATGTTGCAACTACTCAACTGCTGTTGTATCATAAAAGCAGCCATAGATAATACATAAATGAATGAGTATGGCTGTATTCTAATAAAATTGTATTTATGTACACTAAAATTAAAATTGCATATAATTTTTATTTGTCATAAAATATTATTATTTTGACTTTCTGCCAAACATTTAATAATGTAAAACCATTCTTAGCTTGTGGGCTGACCAAAAACAAGCAGCAGGCTGGATTTGGCTTGTGGACCAGAGTTTGTTGACACTTACACAGATTCTTAAATAAGCCCTGTATTCTGCATTAATATGTTAGCAATTGGGAACTTAATATTTCTGGACTCCTCAATATTTCTATCTTGGGTACCCAAAGCAGAAAACTTAGTATAATTTGTATTGTTAGGCCTAAGGAACAGAAAGTAGAAAAGGAGGTAGAAGAGGAAAGTAGAGGGAAAAGTGGGTTAGCTTTGGGAGTATAATTAGTCTGTGTGAGGCACCAGCTTATTAATTCCTTTTATCAAGCATTTATTGAGTACTCAGTGTTGTTTGACACTATGCCAGGTTCTATGCATACAAAGCAGTGTGCAGATTGGTCTTTGGTCTGGAAAGGTGGGAAACACAGTTAAGTTTTAAATATGTGTTGGGTTAAATGGAAATTTAGAATGACTAGACTCTGAAGTGTGTTTTACTGGCAAATACAATTCTTTTATACTATAAAAGTGATATGCACTTTGTGGGAGAAAATTATTTATTACTTTACATGTAGTATGGATGCCAATAGGGAAGGTTAATGCTGGATATGTTAGCAAATTGATTTTATAACTTTATATAAAATGTTTTGTTTTCTCTTTTCTTCCTTTAAAGTGAGAATTCATGATTTTTGTCAGCCAGAAGGCTATTTAATGGATTAATGAGTGAATGATCCCAAAACATTTTGAGATTTGTTAATTAAAATGTCCATGTAAAATGTTTATAATAAATAATCAGTTTTGATGTTTTGAAATATGAAGTCCTACACAGCAAACTGCAGTTGCTTGGGATAATTTAGAAACCTGGAGCATTTGGCATTCTTATGAAAATGGAAAGATTTTATAAATGCTTTCTAGTTATATCAGGAAGTGTTTCTGCTTTCTTTGGAGAGCAATTACTAAATCACATGGATGATGAAAATGTTTTTGCATATTTTCTGTGTAGAATGAACTTCTCATTTCTATCTTGGGTTTTAATGCCAAGTAGATTGTTAGAATGCACTCTGTCGTGGGTTCCCAAAATGGCACAACTGAGTCTTTTCTATTGGCAGCCTAAGGAACAGAAAGTAGACAAAGGGAGCAAAGAGGTGACTAAGGTGGAAAATGAGTTAGCTTTGGGAGTATAATTAATCTGTCAGAGGCACCAGTTTGTTAATGTCATTTTTCAAGCATTTGTTGAATTCTTACTATTGTTTGACACTGTGACAGGTCCTATAGATACCAAGTAGTGTACAGCTTGGTCTTTGTTCTGCAAAGACTAATAAGTAGACATATAGTTACTAAAAAGATTATGGTCTAGCAATATAAATATGCCTGAAATTATTTGATAACAGAGCATTAGCTGTGACTAAATCCTTAATTTCCTAGTTGAGTAAGAAGGGATAATTGTTCCATGCAGAAGTAAAATGTACAGTAAATTTGCAAAAACTATGAGGAGCTAGAAAAGTCTAGGGCCAGAATTTGAAGGCCTTGTATAGTTACGTTAAAATCCTTGGCCTTATTTCACTATTTAGTACTATTTAGACTGTGGTTTAGAATCAGGGTTGTGTATATATGTGTGTGTATATATATATATATTTTTTTTTTTGAAATTTTCCAGGCTATTATAAATTGTTTTATAAAATACAATAAAAATAAATTATAGAAGAATGAAATAAAGACATGAAATACAAGTCCCAAATTTTTATTTAGATTAAACCAACATAAAATTATTCTATATAGTTGCTACAGAAGTTTATAAACACTCAGTTTCTGTACTTACCTCATGAATTAGTAACAAATATTTCATGGCAGGTAATTTTTGGACTCACAGTGGTCTGTGGGCCATACTGGGAGTGGTATTGAGCTCCTGGGTGATACATGATCCCTGCAGATTTTTAAGCAAAGAATGGCATGATTATATTTGTGTTTAACACATGAATTTGTTGCAATATGAGTGATAATTCAGTTTCAGGCTAGAAGGCTGGAAACCAAGGAACCCTGGAAACATCACTACTTGAGTGATAGTTAGAAATGGAAGAGAAAGTAAAGGTGACTTTCTTTATATTGGTAGTTCACGTAGGGAGTAATTTCCTCACTAGGCTTTAAGCTTACTGAAGGCAGAGACTATATTTCTTTTGACTACTAAGATAGACATCTTCAAAAATATTTGATGACTGAATGAACAAAAAAACTGAATGAATGAATGAATGAGTCAGACAAGTGAAGGCAGACCCATGAGAGAATAGAGAGTTTAAAACTGGAATAAGAAGAATTTCAGGCTGGACAATATAACAAACAAAACCAAATCCTTTCAAATCAAGGAAAATAATAATTTCATAAGTATTTATTGGATTTAGTAATTTGAAAGTCTTTAGGGAGATCAGCTTTAGCAATGCGATAAAGTTAGAAGCCAAATTGTAATGTATTGCACATCCTGTTGTCTCGTAAGAGAATGAGTAGAAAGAGCCTTTAAAATATTACACTTTATTAATTTATTCATTGAAGAAGAAAAGTGGTGATAATGTGTACTATCTATTTAGTATTGTAGGTGAATGTAAGATCAATAATAGGTATGTATTTTTTTTCCTTCCATTTCAACAGGGGAACTAATCTGTATTAAGTGGAATTGAAATTGATTTTTTTATTTGATTCTGATTTGAGAAGAAAATTGAAATGTGAATAATTTGCCTGGTCTTCTTTCAAATTGACTTAATGAATTCATTTCCTAATAATCTTTATTTATTCTCAATTAGAACCTTTCCACTAACATTTCATTTTTATCATAGAATAAAGTTTACTCTTATTCTATACTGTGCCAAGCTTGTATTTGACTAAAAGTTTGTAGGACAAAGATAAAGGCTTGAAAGTGTGTGGAATATAACTTCTGAAGAGTTACAGAACTGAAAAGCATTTGAGCACTGTTAATAGAAAGAATAGAAGTTATGTGGAGGATCATTAGAGTAGCTAATTTAGCAATTTGTTTTGTCATTTAGTTGCTTTATTTCTTATAATCAAATTTTAGTAGGGTCTTTAAAAAATATCTGTTAAATATTATATCTGCTACATAAGTGATAGGTACTCTCATACGATACCAGGTGGACTATTAATACTTTGTCATATTTTAATATTGTCTAGCTGAAAACTTTATTTGAATTTTTCTTCTATGATTGCTTTTTTAAAAAATAATAAAATGAACTTTGGATATTTTTCCTACCCATCTTCTGAAAAGATTATGTGGTCATTTTATGGTTTATAATAGGTAATGAAAATCCAGAAGACTTAAGACAATCCATAAGATTATGTGAAAATTTGAATCTTTTTTGTTTTTTTGGTTATTAAATATAAACATCCAATGCTCTTCACAATAAGTTTAAAAGTTATCTCTCAATCTTTTTATAGTATGACGACCAGCAAGAAGTAGTCCTTGTCAGAACAGATCAGTCTGGAAGAGTATGGCCTGTGAACAAACCAGGAAAATCTCTGGAATCAAAAGGAGGAAGAAGGAGACAGATGGTATATTTAACACATGTCTTTGTTTATTAATTCAGAATGAATTCCTCTTGGGACTTTCTTTGCATCAGACTACAAAATATTTTCTGAAATGTAGCTTTCTACTGGAAACACTGGAGGACAGTAAATTATGTTACTTTTTTTGTTTTTTTTTTGAGACAGGTTTTCACCCTGTCTCCTAGGCTGGAGTGCAGTGGCGTCATCATAGCTCACTATAACTCTGAATTCCTGGACTCAAAGGGATCCTCCCGCCTCAGCCTCCAACGTGCTGGGTTTATAGGCATGCACCACCATGCCTGGTCAACTATGTTACTAATTTTATTCCTAGTTATATCCCTTTGCCTTTTACAAAATGGAATCTAATTCAACTGCATTTTTTCAAATAATTGTGAATATTGAATGTTTAAGGCAATTTTAATTTTAGTGCACATTTGTTTGATGTTTTTAGCTTCTTTTTGTATATTTACCTTTTGGTATACTTAGCTCTTAGGGAAACCTTGGTCTCCCAGACCTGTTTCTTGTGTTAGACAGCCAATTTGAGACCTAGTGATGGGGTATTCATATACAGTAATGTCTTAATTAGATAGGTACTGTGATCCTTCAGAAACGTAATTTTCTTTTCCATCTTCCAGCTCTAGCAATTAGTTTTTAGCACTACCTTGAGGCTCTTGAGATGGCAAAAACAAATATTCAGTTTTCCCAATTAGGTTTTTTGTTTGAAAGATCATACTTGTGATAATTGGGTACACAAAAGGATTGTTCATTCGGAATTTTTATGTCAAATGTTTATTACTTGCCCGTTGAGTGCCTGTGATGCTAGAGATACTAATTAATTCACTCAACAAATAGAAGCGGGATGGATACCTCTTCTAATGTAATGAGAGAAATTTGGGGATTGGAGAGAGGAAGTGGTAGGAGAATAGTAAAAGTTTGAATTATATGAAATGACAGAAATGAATAGGTATCTATAAATGCATTGCCAGAAGGCATCGAGGGCCCTTCTAGACTTGCACACTATGTACCTACTGAGCTATCTAGACGTAGGAGTAAAGAAGGCAGACACGTTTATTCAGGGTTAGGGTTTGCTCTTTGGGTATAATGAAAGGATAAGAGAGCTGGAAATTAAGTGTCTGGAACCAGGGAGTGATTGAAGTCATGGATCATGAGGTTTAAGCTAGTGAAGACAAGAATAATAATGCTAGGAAAAATAGTGGGACCCTGGTTCCAAAGATTTCAGAGGAGTCAAAGACTAGGTTTTATTTGGTTAAGGGAATGTGAGAGCAGCATTGGAGAGATTTGATTAGTGAGAAAATGAATAGCACTTTTCTATTCCACACCTGGATAAGGAACCAACTAAAAGGAAAAAACCCAGGACTGAATTAGTTGGAGATTAGAATATTAGCTGTTTTTGATAAAGCTGTTTATGGAACAAGGGTTTAATAATTAGAAGTGGGTGACTTAGTTAGGGATGCTATAACAGCATACTGTAGACTGGGTGGCTTGAACAACATAAATTTATTTCCTACCGTTCTGGAGACTAGGAAGTCCAAGATCAGAGTGCTGGCAGATTCAGTTTCTGATGAGGTCATGCTTCCTGATTTGTAGAAGGTGGTCTTCTTCTTGTATCCTCACATGGCAGAGAGGGGAGAGAGAGAGAGAGAGAGAGAGAGAGAAGGAGAGAGAGAGACAAGGAGGGAGAGAGAGAGAGAACAAGCTGTTATATCTTTTAATAGGGTTACTAATCCCATCCATGAGGACTTCACCCTCATGACCTAATTACCTCCCAAAGACCCCCTACCTCCTAATAACTTCACATTGGAATTTCAACATATGAATTCTGGGGTGACAATCATTAAGTCTATAGCAGTGGATTTGCTCATATTTTACCTCTGTTTTTGATATACTTATTTTATCTCTGGGTAACTACAGTCTTCCCTCAACAGTGGTAAGGAATTTTAACTACAAGGAAGAGAAGAGCAGAAAAGAGAGAAGAAAAGATAGAGTAGTTTTGCTCTTTCCTCAAAACTCGGAAGCCAGATAAGTCATGCCTTTATCCCTGGAGAAATGGAGAGTAAAGGAGCACAAAAAGTAGGGAGTGTTATTCTAATGGAAGTTCTTTCACATGGAGGCAGATAGAATAGGGATAAACTGGAAGGAAAGGTTGTGATATATAGTGGAATTTTTGCATTTAGTATTAATTTATTAAAAAATGCTTCAGAGACTTAACGTTTTCACTAAATTAATAATGTTAATTTTGTCATAGGTTTCAACCCATGAGGAGAAAGAAAGGGTCAGATACTTTCATGATGATGATAATCTAAGCCTAAATGATTTAGTCAAAAATGAAAAGATGGGAACAGCAGAAAATCAAAACAAACTTTTTATGAGAATGGCATCTAAGGTAAGATACATTCCTAGGATACATTTAAATTTTGGGAAGCTGATTCTTTAACAGTGATCTACCTTTCAGAGAGATTTGGTTCTCTCTAATCTTGGTTTCTTTTAGTAAATTAAATTCTTTGTAAGACACATTAAGAACAAGAATTTTCATATCAATCTTATTGAGAAATACACATTTGAAATTGTGTTTGTTTTTAAATAGACTCTGGTTTACTTATTTAATGTATTCTATGAAGATTTTAATTATATATTTAATCTACTACCATTTAAGAGAAAGTTTTAGGCCACAGTTTAATGATGGGCAGTATGCTGCTATTAGGTTATCAATCTGTCTTGTCTTTTTAATTTTATTTATTTATATTTTTTTCAGTACTGTCCTTCAGAAATGACAATACGTCTTGTCTTAATGCTCCTCTAATTCTTCCTAATTACGCCATGAGGAGGTAGAAGAAAATATTTGGAGTAATACATCATGGATTATGAAGAATAATCCTAAATCTTACTTGTATGAAAATATATATTATTTTAACACATCATTATGGATCGTAGGATGAATTTTTGTTTCAAATAGCATTCTTTGTTGCAGTCTCTTCCATTGTAGTCTTTTCCAAACACTACTATTAGAATTTTATATAAAAGAGACATTATATTTAAATTTAGCCCTATAGCAGATTTTGACAAACTGTGACCCTTCCAGGGGAAAAATTGAGCTTACCACCTATATTTGCAAATAAAGTTTTATTGAAGCACAACTATACACATGCATTTACATATTATCTAAGGCTGCTTTTGCTCTATAATGGCCGAGTTGAGTAGTTGTGAGAGGGTATACTTACTGTCTGGCTGTTTACAGAAAAAAATTGCCAAACTCTTGGGTTACCTTTTGGTAGTGGGAGTTTGAACTGGCTATCTGAAAGAGGTAGGCATAGGATGGGGAGACCTTCACTGTATATCTTTTCAGACTTAAAGTCTTTTATTTTTTAACTGTGAATATATTACCTGATCAAAAATTAACTTAATGAGAACTAAAATAAAGATAACCAAGCTATTTGTATGTGTATGTGTTTTGGGGAGGAGGCAATGAAATAAACTTAGTTTAAATTCTTCACCAAGAATTACATGCAGTCTTAAATTTAGTCCATTAGGATAATTTTACCTCTGTTAATTGTGGGGAAAATGCTAGAAATTTTCTAGGGTCTGGAAATTTAATGCAGAAAGGAAGAGGACATATTTTTATGAGAGTTTCCTTTTCAGAAATGATGCCACTTTATATGAAGTCTGAATTAAATATAATTTTACTAATCTTATCATAGTTCATTCAAGTTTATACACAAGAGAAAAATCCTTATTACAAATTTTAATAGTCATTTATTAATTCAACAGTTGTTATTGCACACCTACTTTGTGCCAGATACCATTTTAGGTAAGGGATACAGAGAAGCAATCAAGTCACAGCCCTCAAGGAGCTCATATAATATTTCTAGTGGATGTGACAAGGAACAAATACATAATATAAAATATTATATAACATAAATAATATATTACAAAATAGAAAATATTTTTGTAGAAAATGAAACAAAGTAGAAGGAGATGAAGTGATATTTTCAGTAGAGAGTTGAGGTAAGGCCTTTCTGTGGAGGTGATGTTTCAGTATTCTCTGAACAAAGTAAGAGAGTGGTCCCTGTGAATATGTGAGGGAAGAATATTCCAAGTAACAGACACAGCAAATGCAAAGGATCTGAAGCAGAGACAAGCTTGAAGGACATCAAGAGCCAGCAAGAAGACGAGTATGACTGGGGAGTAGATGGAGGAAGGTAAAGAGAAATAGATGATGAGGGAGGAGACGTAGCAGAATCAGATCATGTAGGGTCTTACAGGCCATGGTGTGAAAACTTCTGCTTTTGTTTTAGTGATGGGAACTATTTGAAGGTTTGTCACAGGGCTGTGTCATGATTTGGTTTCTATTTCGACAGGATTTTCTGGCTGCTCTTTGTGTAGAGACGCAAGAGTGGATGCAGGGAGATCACTTAGGAGGGAGGGCACTACATTAGTTCAGATAGTGTTTTGGATTAGGGTGGTAAAACTGGTGAGAAGTATTAGGATTTGTGGCAATGCTGATGCCATATATTGAAATGGCAAAAACTGGGGGAGGGACAAATTTTGCATGGAGTGGGAAATCAAGAGTACTATTATGACATGTAAAGTATGAAATGCCCATTAGACATTCATATGGTGGTGTGGGGTGACTGCCCCTGGAGGTCTGGGTAGTTGTTGGTTCCCCCATATAGATTTGGATGCTGTTAGCATTTAAATAGTATTTAAAGCCATGGGACTTAAGAAATTACTAATGAGGAGAGTCTGAAGACTGTGCCCTGGAGTACTGTCTGGAAGAGGACAGAAATGATTTAGCAAATGAGACCAACAAGGTGCAGCCAGTGAGGTAGAAGGAAAACTGAATGTTTCAGAAGACAGAAAGGAGGTTATGAATAACTATGTCGACTGCTTCTGAGAGGTTGAGTAAGATCATTGAAGATGGGGAAATGACCATTGTATTTGGTAATGTGGAGGTTTCTGGTGACTTTGGTAAGTGTGGGTTTTTTTTTTTGTTTGTCTAGTAAGGACCAATAATAATAGAGCAAATAATAGAGCATGTTTATATGTTTTTCTTTTGTTTAATTTGTACATTATGAGGTCTTATAATAATATTTATATAGTAGTCCCCCCTCATTTGTGGGGGGTATGTTCCAAGAGCCCCAGAGAAAAGCCTAATTATTTTGGATTCAAGACTGAATGTGACAAGAGTTGGCCTTAGGAAGGAGCTGATTACTGTCCATCAATTATTTAACAAGAGGAAAGGCAGAGTATTGGTATGCAGGTGCAAGAACGTTCATAAATTTGGTAGTGGAAAAACGAACAGGGTTTTCTTATTGTTTCAGTTAGTGAAAAGACTTAAGGTTGTCAGCTAAGAATGATGATAGAGAAGGGGTGTTAAGAGGTTTGAGAAGAAGGTAAGAAATGGTCTTTGGGAGAACCTGTGAGTGAAATAAAGTAGGATTCCCAGGCAAGGCTGAGGGTCCATCTGAGGTTTATGGTTGTATATACTGTGTTCTTTTCCTATACTTACATACCTACCATAAATTTTAATTTATAAATAAAAATTAATTAAAAAATAATTAAAAATTTATAATTTATAAATTAGGCACAACTAATCATAAAAATAGAACAATTATAACAATATGCCAGCATCATTATTCATGTGCTTTAGAGCCAATTAAGTAAAATAAAGGTTGCTTGAACACAAGCACATGTGTTTTAGAGCTAATTATTTAGTAAAATAAAGGTTGCTTGAACACAAGCACTGTGATACCATGACAGTCAATCAGATAACTGAGATGGCTACTAAGTGACTAACAAGCGGGTAGCATATACAGCTTGGGTATGCTGGACTATAGGATGATTCATGTCCTGGGCTGGACAGGAGTGGTTCCTTGCATTTCACATAAGGGATACTCAACCTGTACTTCCCTTACTTAGTGGTTCACCTGAAAATGGATCTTAGGCCTTGGGAAAAGTAGCCAGTCAGGAATAGTTGATATACAACAAGACTGTTTATTTATTTATTTATTTATTTAGTCAAAACAAATGTTAACTGATCTCATTCAACGTGTGAGGTGTTCTACTGGGGACATACTGGAACATGAAGAAGACATGATCTTTGACTTTATGGAGCTTGTTAGGCTGGTGGGGAAAAAGAAGCCTTAAATAGCTATGAAAAATGAATTCAGTAATTGTGGATATGCAAAGTACAATGACAGACAGGTGAAAAGTCTTTTGGGAGTAACACCAGTGTAACCTAGTCTAAACTGGGGTGACAGGAAAGGTTTCATGTTGGATAGGAAGTCTGATACTATGTCTGGTCGGTATTCAAGTCTATCCTGTTGTCTTTAGCTGTTGATATATATTTTACTTTCCATTACTATCTTTTACTTATTCATTTAACTTTTACTGTCTGTCCTTTTCTTCTAATTCTGAAATTCAGATTATTTATGTTCATGTTCTTTCTAGTTGTATTTTACCATTAGATCTTTAGTGGCATCTCTTTCTTATAACCAGGTCAAGAAAGGTATCTCATGCCAAATGTCAACTTGATTATATTTAGATAGGGGAATTCTGGTTGTTGGGTTTTTAAAATCCTTTCTATATTTCTCATTTTCTTCTGAATATGTACTACATAATTAATAAAAAAATGGGAGCAATCAAAAATATCCTGAAAAAGAAGGGTATATGGTCTAATTTCTTACTATATATATGCCAGTACATTTATTATGATTTTCTAGAAGATAGTAGGTATATAGTAACTTCTTTTTGGTAAAGAAGTTTCTTCCTGTAAAATCATGGAACCAGAGAATTTTAGATTCTGGAAAGGGATCTTACTAAATCTTGCGTAACCTTCCACATTTTACAAATGAGGAAACTGAAGCTCTAAAAGAATTAAATGGCTTACACAAGGCTAAGTAACTTTCCTAGTTTCCACAGCTAATGAGCTGGAAAAGCCAGCACCAGAAGCCTCATCTTTTAACTTTCAGTCCAGCTTAAAACAGTACTGCCATTCAAATGACTCATGTTAACAGATAGTTGTTGATTGTTACCTAAATTTAATTGTTTTTGTCCAATTTCCATGGTTCATTTATGGGTATCTGGGAATAATAAGCTATATATGATTTGCTCTTTCTTAAAATACATTCTATTGACTCCAACATTCTTTAAATATAAACTCTTCCATTTAAAATTTAAGACGTCAGTGTTTCCTTGGCAACATAAACTCAGCACATTTTCATGAGATCTATATACATCTTTCCTCATTAATTTTGTTAGCACTGTGGGCAGTAATTTTATCCTTTTTGTACTGATAGAGCATTAAAAATGGGCTGGAGGAGAGGAATGACAGAAGGTACAAGAGAGTAATGGTAAGGGAGAAAAAAAAGACTCAAAATAATTAGGCTTTTACCTTGAATTATGAGAAAAGATGATTTTATTGTCTAATAAAAGATATTTGTATTTCTATTGACAGTTTGATTTTTTCTGTGTTTGTAACACTTAAGGCTTAATATATTTTCTGCTGGAAGTAATCTTAAAATATATATACATATTCCCATAATAATACACGTTTGAAATCCTCTACTTTAAAATTTTCAGTAAACTATAATGTTGATAACAAATTTTGAGAGATTAAGTGATATACCTTTCTTAAAGGTATGAGTAGAATAAGATAAGGAATATTGAAAATTGCCAACTTATTGCAGCACCCTTTGAGCATTTTAGTTCTCATGGTAGTCATTTTCATTTTCTTAGACTTTCATAGATATGGAGTGAAATTAGCTTTGGGAGAGGCTAATCCAAGAGTATGAAACCACGTATATGTTCTTGTGATAACCCCTAATGGGAATTTGAAATTTGGATGTCATAAAATAATGGAAATGATATTTTGCTTTTATATGGAACTAAATAAGATGAATATTGATTTAGTTTATTTGTTTTCTAAAAGTTGTAGGTTTGAATCCAGTCCAAGCTGCTTAATTAACAAAGTAGTTTTTGTTTTTCTCAGTGTGAGAGGGGTGGTAGGGAGATGGGAACACCAGAAAAATTTATTGAACATTCTTTAGTTCAGGTCCTGATTTTTCTTTTGTGGTAGAATATATGTAACATAAAAGTTACCATTTTAACCATTTTTAAGTGTACAATTCAGTGACATTACGTACATTGACAACATTTTATAACCATCACCACTGTCTGTTTCCAGAACTTTTTTGATCATCTCAAACAGAAGCTTTATCCTCATTAAGCAATAACTCCCCTTCCCACCTTCCTACTTGCCTCTCTCTCCCCCACCCTGTAACCTCTTTCTGTCTATGTGAATTTGTCTATTCTAGGTAACTCATAATAAGTAGAATCATACAGTACTTACTCTTTTGTATCTAACTTATTTCACTTAGCATGTTTCACAATTTCATTGCTTTTTAAAGCTGAATAATTCCATCGTATGTATATAACACATTTTTTTGAATCTTTTCATTCTTTGATGCACATTTGGGCTGTTTCCATATTTTGGCTATTCTGAATACTGCTGCTGTGAACATTGGTGTACAAGTCTCTGCTTTTAAGCCTTTGGGACATATTTCTAGAAGTGGAATTGCTGGATCAAATGGTAATTCTATGTTTGACTTTTTGAGGAACCACCAAAGTTTTTTCCACAGTTTGCACAATTTTTTACTCCCACAAGTAATGCACAAGGGTTCTAGGATCTTCACATTCTTGCCAGTGTTTATTTTCTGGGTTTTTTGTTTTGTTTTGTTTTGTTTTTGATAATAGCTATCCTACTGGGTGTGAAGTGGTGTCAGTTGTGATCAGTTCTTGACTATGGTGAGATTTTATGAGGATTTTTGGTCAGTTCTTTCAGACTTTGGCCAAAGTTTAAATTGTTGACAATTGAGTATATTGGTTCAATAGTTTATTCATTTTTTTAAAGAAAAATAGAGTTCAAAATTATGTGAAACATACTTAATCAACTAAGTCATCTCTTTCCAATGAATTCAAGGGCTTTGAGTTTAAAGGATAGTTTCACAGTTTTGGTTAAAATTTTGATTTATAAAACTTTAAGTGCTTTCGTAAGAATTAGATTGTAGTTCTTCATTGGTAATCCTTGTGTGATAATGCAGTACTAATGAGATAGATTGGTTGCAAACCAGTGTTCCTACATAATGGCACTAAAAAGAGGCTTCAGTTTTTGTGGAGTTTTTATGTAAGAATTTGAGTATCTGACTATAAGATGTTAGTTTAATTTGTAGTATTTCAGAGTTTTTTAATTTAAACATCAAAATGAGAAAACAAATTAGCTTTCATGGTTAGAACACATTAATATTTTTGTATGCTTAAAATTTAGGTTAATTTACTAACTTCTTTCATTACCATACTTGAATTTGGAAACTGATTAAACAGAATATCAATACTAAATCAATTTGACTCCCTAACTCATGTGGATAGTTGTTATCATCAGTGAATACAAAAGAACTTTCCTTGTTGCAGTAATCAGAATCAGAATGCCTCTGGAACCTGGTTTCACGTCCTTGGCATTATTAACATCTTGGGCTGGCTAATTCTTTGCTGTGGGAGGACATCTGTGCACTGTAGAATGATGAACAGCATCCCTGGCCTCTAGCCAGTAATTACCAGTAGCAGTGCCTCTTACCTGGAGTTGTGATAACCTAAAATGTCTCCCAGACATTGCCAGATGTCCCAAATGGGAGGCAGGGCAAAATTACCCTCATTTGAGAACAAAGTCCTGGGAAAATCTAGGAGAAAATAATAATAACTACAGTTTTTTGAAGACTTCTTATGTGTCAGGCACTTTATATACATTAATACTTATAATTATCTGTCAGCATTGGTGTTATTAATCCCATTTAATTAAAAAAATTGATGTTCAGAGATAATCAGTAGCTTGCATAGGGTCACGTATCCCGTTAACGAATCTGGTTTGTTATCAGTGTTTCCTATGTCATTTGTGATACTACTGTCTAGCCTAGGTCAGAAAGCTAGAAGTCTTCAGATGAGGAAGAGTGATCTGTCTCCTTCATTCCCACATCAAATCTGTCACCGATCTTGTCCCCTCCCTTTCCCAGTCTACTCCTCTTCGTTTCTATTGCCACTACCCTATCCATGCTACCATCATTTCTTATCTGGTCTACAAAATAGCCTCCTAACTGGTTTGCTGGTATTCCTTACCTTCTTCCAATTCTTTCTTAACTCTATTTCACTGAAGCCAGAGTAATGTTTCTTCCCAAAATATACATATGATCCTCTAGCCCCTAGATTAAAACATTTCAAATGATATTTCTTTGCTGTTAGGTTAAAGACCACATTCTTTAATGTTGCCTAACAAGACCTTGAATGATCTGGTTATTACCTCTCTAGCCTTTACCTTGAATCACACTGTCTTTTGCTTTGCTTCCTCTGTTCCAGCCTTTCTGACTTTTGTTCAGTTTCTCACGTGTGCTGTACTTTCTCCTGCCACAGACTCTGCATATGCTGTTTCTGCTATTCTTTGCCACCTTTACCTGCTTTTATCTAGTTGATTGAATAGAAGATTCATGCAGATCCCACCTTTATCATTGCTCTTTCAAGAAAGCCTTCACCTCTGACTGAGTTACTCCCTCTATTAGCATCTCAAATTGCCACCACAACTCTAACTTGACAGTTCTTTGAGTAATCCTTTAGTTCCGCAGTCCCCAACCCCCAGGCCTTGGATTGGTACCAGTCCATGGCCTGTTAGGAACCCAGCTGCATAGCAGGAGGCAAGCGGCAGGTGAGCTGGCCAGACAGTGGCTTTGTGAGGGCAGCTTTGTCTGTATTTACAGCCGCTCCCCATCAATTGCTCGCCATTACCCTCCACACTGCCATCGTCCATGGGAAAATTGTCTTCCATGAAACTAGTCTCTGGCGCCAAAAAGGTTGGGGACTGCTGCTTTAGTTAATGTCTTTCCCACTGTTCTGTAAGTTCCATACCATTGGGATTATGTCTGCTTTTGCTGACCGTTGTATTCTATCTAGTATGGTCCTTAGCACATAATAGCATTCAGTAAATATTTGCTTTCTGGAATCACGTATTTGAGACTTGAAGTCAAGTGCATGGAACTCCAAAAACCCCTTTTGCACTGTTATACTAAATTGCTTAGAAAATTTGGATATTTTCTGTTCTCATTGATGTCTGTAGTTTTGTTTTTGTAACAGTATTTTAAAAACAAGCACAAAAAAAATGATGAATAAAATGATGTGTTGAACTTCGGGCGGGGGGAAGCACAATCTTTAATCTCTTATTTTTCTTGTCCTTTTTTGTCAACCTTCTCCACTTGTTCTGGTAGAGACCGCATTTTTAAAAATTTTAAAGTGGTTACAACACTGACTGAGCTGTAGAGAAATTGTCATATTCAGGTTTTATTAGATAGAAGGGTGGTCACAGGGATAGTGGGATCATGGGAAGGTTTCCTGGAATGTGTGTTTAATTTGTAATGCACAGATTGAATATATATGTTGTTAAATTTCAAAAACAGTGATATTCTTTCAGTATATTTTAGTGTGTAATTGAAAGCTCAGATACTTAACAAATGGCATGAATATATTATTAGGTTGCCTGAATAAAACTAGCAATGTTTTTATAGCACCTTTAAAAAAAATCATTTGTCCGTAATTCATGCCTTACTTTAAATATTGAATGTATAGAATTACACATAAGCCGACATCATATTGTAAAATAATCTTGAGTCCTGCCTCTAATTCCCGTCATTTTCTCTCTTCTGGTAAGAACTTCAGGGAGGAATCAGGATTTTTATGCATGTTCATATAATATGCATTATCAATAACACTAAAGATAGAAACACTGGAAAAGTAAACTTAAAATCACCATACCGATTTTCTCAAAAAAAAAAAAAAAAAAAAAAAAAAAAAAAAAGAAACCTTTGTTGAATAGTCTGCTTAAAGGTATCATACAGACTAAAATGAAAAAAGAAAGCACTCACGTATCTCAGTGGTTTAATGTTAAATTATGTTTATTTTAAGACAAGAATGGCAGAAATTAATTATAATGTTACCAGTTCTTTTAGACATGGAAATATTCCAATGAAAAACATTGCCACTTATTTATCAAAGCTAACATTAAATTTTATTTTTATTCATTACTGCTTAGATAGTAAGAGAGTAGGAATTAAAAACTGTCCTAGATTTTGGTTGCTGACAGGTCAAATCTCTTATGCTATTTATGGGTTCTGAAATATCTACTTCCATTTTCAGTGTCTGAGATGAAGTATTCTTTATTCTGTGATTCAACATCAGTGACTTTTTCTCTTTTCCTAGGCCATGCTGATGGTTTTTTTCTTCCTTGAAGAAATAATCACTTATGAAAGAATGACTCATTCTTGTGCCATGAAAACTTATTATATCTCTAATATGTTAGTTTTAATGCTCAAATATTTTGTAAGGAACAAGGATAACAAGTCAGAAATCAACTTAAGGGACTTAAATCATCTGGAAGTGAAAGAATTTGATTCTGATGCCATGTTACCTCATAAGATTTTAATATGATTCAATGGAATTCCATTGGTTTATCTTGTCTTGCTCTTCTTTTTTTTTTTAAACAGGCTTGGTTAATAGCTAAATTTATGATCCATTCAGCATGTCTATTTAGATGCTGACTTTTTAGTGTTACAGTGGTACATGATTTAATAGAAAAACAACTTTTAGAATGTCAGCTGAGAGTTGCTATAGTGGGATATATTTCTTTTTTTATTTCTCATCAGTCAACTTGAAATAGGTCGTATTTCATTTGAGGTTTTTCTCCCAGTTTAAACTTAATGGTCAAGCTTAAATTGGAATCATGTTTTCTTTTTCTTTTCTTTTAATGTATGAATTTTATCCTAGAACTTACAGGTGTGATTTTAGGATACTACAGGACAATAAAATCTTAACCACTACCTTCTGCTTCCCACTACTATTATTTTGGTTTTTCAGTTTATGGGAAAAACAGATGGAGACTATTATACTCTGGATGACATGTTTGTCTCCAAAGCAGCTGAGAGAAAATGTCTTGGTGAAGAAGAAGAGAACCAGAGGAAAAAAGCTATTGCTGAGCATCAGAGTCTTGCTGCACAAATGGAAAAATGTCTATATTGTTTTGACAGCTCTCAATTTCCCAAGCACCTTATTGTTGCAATAGGTGTTAAGGTAAGAAATATAACATATATCAATCTTTGCTTACTTTCTCATAGAGCTTATTTATTTCTTCTTAGAATATCTCACAGTTTGAAGAAGTTTATTATATTTTCTTTGTTTTACTTGTTTATTGAGTCTCTCCCCTAATAGTTTTTAAACTCCATGAAGACAGAGGTAACTTTTAATCACC
Organism: Lemur catta; assembly: GCF_020740605.2. Classification (NCBI taxonomy): domain Eukaryota; kingdom Metazoa; phylum Chordata; class Mammalia; order Primates; family Lemuridae; genus Lemur; species Lemur catta. The sequence continues at coordinate 31,126,597 of NC_059134.1, forward strand.
ATTGTATACCAAGCATCTAGCCCTGTTTGTAGTACATAATAGTCATTTATTTCAATAAATATTTACTGATTTAATTCTTACATTAAGTAAATAATTTTTGTATACCTGATATGTGCCAGACCCTACTTAGTCACTAGGGGAAAGTAGGGGACCAGACTTTTGGAGCTTGTATTATAGTGAAATAGGACAAGAAAATAAACAAAATAATAATTGCCCTGATTTAAGAGAGTGTTAATTGTCATAAAGCAAATAAAATGAGGAATGGGATAAAATGATGGGGGTATTATTTTTGATAAGCTGAGGTATTGTAATAAAGATATGTAGTATGGGAAGGAACAAGTAACATGAAGAAATGAATAAATAATGTTTTGGGAAGGAGCATCAGTGAGGGAAAAGTCTAAGGAGGAAATGAGCTTGGCATTGATGGAGCAGATAAGGCTGGAGTGGATTGAGTGGGAAAAGGTAGAAAAGGTTGAATGAGTGAATGCCAGTTTCAGGAACTAATATTAATAGTTTGGAGAATATACATTTACATATTTCTATTGTTTGTTGTGTATATATACTTATACACACACCCACACACCCCTAGTCTTTAATATCTTTAGATCATTGAGATAGTCAGTTTATCAGTTTGGATTTTGGTTTCTTTTACTTTATTTCCTTACCTTTTGTTTTCTTCTCCTCCATACTGTATCAAAAAGGTCAATGTAAAAATTCCATTCAAAATTTAACCAATTTTTAAAAACCCACCTTAACCAATTACTTGTATTAATTTTTCTAAATTCCTTTCCTGACTTTCACATAAACATTTAAAGTTTTATAATTATTACCTTAAGTATAAATATTTTGTTCCCCTTTAGTCTGATTCATACCTTTAAAAATGTAAGAATAAACTAAACATCAGGTAGCACTTAAATTTTTCCTGCAATGCTTTAGGAGAAGTTTAAGGTTTTTTTTCATTTTCCTTAGTGGACTGAAGACAGACTGAGTCCAGGGAGGCACAGAGGTAGTAAGTGTACAAGCCATTTGGTAGCCTCCTGCTTTATAGGGCGCGTTCCAAAGCAGGCATTTCTGTTCACTGGCCAGAGGAAACTGTTGGCCAACAGACATTTCTATTTCTTCGACTCTTGTTATTATCTCATACATTCCTTTCCCCTTTCTTCTGTTTTCCTCTTCTGTTGTGAGGTATTTACCTTTTCCAATTAGTCATTTCTAATGGCATTAAATTCTTTTCTTTGCTTTCAATTTACTGAGAGTCAGCTGCTCTGTTTCTTCTTTCTTGGACTAGACTTTTAATTCTGAAGGCTTTGAAATCATTTGAATCTCTCCTTTCTCCACCTATGCTTTATTCTGCTATCTTTGCTCTAAAAACTACCATCTACCTTCAGCCTGTGATCAGTGAATATTTCAATGTAGAAATATTTGAAATACTGATCAGGAGGGATTTTATCAATTTCCTAAAATATCTGATTGACTGTCTTATCCACTGTAGCTAATAATTAATAACAAATCATTCCCTTTAGTTATTCTGTAAGTTAATCATATATAATTATGAGTTTCTAAGGAGTTGTTTTGCCCTTAAGCTGAAATAGCAATATTCCAAAGTAATTCAATAATTCTTACTCAGCTTATATGTCTAATATTTAAAGTAATGTCTTAAATTCAAATATTAATGAAACTATGTTAGCACTCATTAGTCAGTTAATAACTTTCTGAGCTGCCAACCCTGCCTTCTCCTTCCTTTCTTTATTTTTTAATAAAAGTGGTCCGTCCACCTCCTTGTCTTAATATTATGCTTTAAAAAAAAAAAAAAAACTTATTTTTAACAGTTTTAGATTTATAGAAAAATTGAGAAGATGGCACATAGTGTTCCATATACCCTGCACCCAGTTTTCTTTATTATTAGCATCTTACACTAGTGTAGCACATTTGTTACACTTAGTTACTGATGTTGTTACTGAATAGTTTATTTAGATTTCCTTAGTGTCTTATTTTTCCTCCAGGATCCCATCCAGGATGCATGGCACATGACATTTAGCAGTCGTGTCTTCTTAGGCTCCCTTTGGCTGGGACAGTTTTTTAAGACTTTCCTTGTTTTCGACAACCTTGACAGTTTTGAGGAGCACTGGTCAAGTATTCTCTGTTGGAATTCTTCTGATGTATCCCCTTGTGATAAAACTAGGATTTCGGTTTTTGGAAGGAAGACCACAGAAGTATATTGCCATTTTTATGACATTGTATCAGTGGTACATACTGTCAACATGATGTATCACTGTTGGCGTTGACCTTGATCACATGGCTGAGTTAGTGTTTTTCAGGTTTCTCTACTGTAAAGTTAATCTCCCTGACTCCCCCTCCCTATTCCTTATACTATACTTTTTGGAAGAAAGTCACTGTATACAGCCCACACTTAAGGGGTAGAGAAAGAGTTATGCTCCTCTTTCTCCGTAAATTATCTGAAATTTTTCTACGTGGGAGATTTGTCTCTTCTCCCTGTGTTTATTTATTCAAATATTTATTTATGTCAATAGGGACTCATAGATACTTATTTTACATTTTGTGTTATAATCCTATACTATCTTATTTATTTTGTTGCTTAATTCATTCCAGGTTTGGCCATTGAGAGCTCTTTTAGTTGGCTCCTGTGTCGTCCTTTTGACCTGCCTTTATCAATGGGATTTTCACTTTTTTTTTTTTTTTGAGCCTTCTGGCACAATAAAATGCTCCAGGCTCATCTTGTATATTTCCTGCTCCAGTCCTAGAATCAGCCATTTCTTCAAGGAGTTCAGATTCCTTGTATCGGAGAATGATATTAAAAACCAAGATCTGGGTACTAGGTATGCTCATTGCTACTTGCATGTCAGTTCTTTTAGTCTCTCTCAGAAGACACATTAAAGAAATATATGTGTATACTAGCCTGTGTAGATGCACATACATACTGATATTTCTGTTTGCAGCCACCTGTATCTATATCAAGCTAAACATGAGTTCATACTGGTATCTTGAACTCTAATCCATTACCACATGAATTATTCTGACTTCCTCTTCTTGCTTATCTATCAGTTCCCACTCTGCCATCCATTTACATATTTGTTCAGTTCCAGTTCAATTGCATAGCTTTATCAGAATTGCTAATCTGTAGCCCTGTGGGAAACAACTCTTTAAACTAGAGTAGAGCGGTCATCTGGTTCCTTTTGCCTTTAGTCTATAGACTCCACTCATTTCCAAAATTACTTAGATCAGCACCTTTTGCTGCCCACTCTCTTCAGTGAGGTTATTTCCTTTGTAAAACAATTAGATTTTCTTGTCACAGTCTGCATTCCTTACTAGGATCCCTCAGTTTCCTAAATAATTTTTTTCAGTTTGTGTACATGTAGGTTCATTCTTCGTACTGTAAAATACTATGGGTTTTGATAAATATATAATGTCATATATCCATCATTAAAGTATTAAAAGAATAAATAGTTTCACTGCCCTAAACATCCCCAGGGCTACACTTATTCAGCCATCCCTGTTTCCCCTCAACTCCTGGCAATTACTGATCTTTTTGTTGTCTCTTCAGCCCTTTCCAGAATGTCACACAATTGGAATCATGCTTGATACAGTCTGTTCAGACTGGCTTCTTCACTTAATAAAATGCATTTAAGGTTCTTCCATGCCCTTTCATGGCTTGATAGCTCATTTCTTTTAATGGCTGAGTAATTTTCTGTTGTATAGCTGTGTCAGTTTGTTTATCCGTTCACCTTTTTAAGGACCTCCTCATTGCTTTCAGCTTTTGACAATTATAAATAAAGCTACTATAAACATCTGTATGCAGGTTTTTGTATACATATAAGTTTTCAAATTAGTTGAGTAAATATTAATACTAGCTAGATTGCATGGTAAGACTATTCAGCTTTTCAGGAAACCACCAAACTGTCTTCCAAAATGTCTACCAGTTATTCATTCCAAATAGCAATGAATGAGAACTCCTATTATTCTACATTTTTGCCAGTATTTGGTATTGTCGTTTTCTTGGATTTTTAGTAATCTTATAGTGGTATTTCATTGTTGTTTTAATTTGTAATTTTTTAATGATGAAGATATTGAGCATCTTTTCCTATGCTTATTTGCCATCTGTATATCTTCTTTGGTGAGGTATCTGTTGAAATATTTCGGTCATTTTTAATTGAATTGTTTGTTTTCTTATTGTTGAGCTTTAAGAAGTGTTTTTTTTGTATAATTTAGATACAAGTCTTTTACCAGATATCTGTTTTGAAAATATTTCATTCCAATCAGTGGCTTGTGTTTTCATTCTTTTAACAGTGTATTTTGCAGAAAAGATGTGTTTAATTTTTCATAAAGTTCGAGTAATCATTTTTTCTTGAATAGATTATGCTTTTGATGTATTTAAAACTCATCAAACCCGGGGTCACCCAGATTTTCTCCTGTGATTTTTTCTATAAGTTTAGTAGTTTTTCATTTTACATTTAGAGTTAATTTTTGTGAAAGATGTAAGATGTCTCTAGATTCATGTTTTTGCACACAGATGTCCTATTGTTCCAAGCACCATTTGTTGAAAAGACTCCTTTATTGAATTGCCTTTGCTCCTTCATCAAAGATCAGTTGACTATATTTGTGGGCCTGTTTCTGGGCTCTTTATTCTGTTCCGTTGATCTATGTGTCTATTCTTTTACCAGTACCACACCGTCTTGGTTATTCTTAAGCTTTATAGTAAGTCTTAAAGTCAGGTAGTGTGAGTCCTCCAACTTGGCTAGTCTGGGTCTTTTGCCTTTTCATATAAGCTTTAGAATCAGTTTTTTGATATCTACAGAATAGCTTGCTGAGATTTTGATTGGGATTGCATTGAATCTATAGATCAACTTGGGAAAAATTGATACCTTAACAATATTGACTTTTCTAATCTACAAATACAATATTTCTCCATTTATTTCACTCTTTCTTGATTTCTTTCATCAGAGTTTTGTAGTTTTTCATATCCAGATCCTGGACATGTTTTGTTAAATTTATACCTAAATATTACATTTTTGGGGTGCTATTGTAAATGGTATTGTATTTTTAATTTCAAATTTCAATTGTTCATTGATGGTATATAGGAAATATATACTTTTATATATTATATATTTTATATAATATATATTTTATATATTATATAAAAGTTACTTTTATATATTAACCTTGTATCCTATTACCTTAATATAGTCACTTTTCAGTTCCCAGAGTTTTTCGGTTGATTCTTTGTGATTTTCCATATAGATAATCATGTCATAGGTGAGTACTATACTTTTTATGATATGGTTATTAGTATTTTCCACAAATTATTTGATCTTTTTTTTTCCAAAGTAGATTAGCAGTCCATGGATAAGTATTTTATACAATGAGCCAAAGAAATATAATGCTTATAACTTAAATGAGATTTGTGTTTATTCTTTAATATTTTTACATGATTCCAGTCATCTGCTTTTGATTTGATTTAGAAAAAGAAACAAAATTATTTAGTAATTCATTCATTCATTAGGTATTTATTGAGCATCTAGTGTATGTCAGGCATTGTTAGGTCCTAGAAATATAAATGAGGCTAAAATCTTTTCAAGTTTCTTACATTTTATGGAGAGTAGGCAAACACATAAACAGATCAATCTTACTACCGTGGTATATGTGCAGGAGTATTACGGGAACCCAGAATAATATTTCAATTACTCTGGAGTATCAGTATGAAGGAAGGTTTTCTGGAAGAAGTATGTCATGTGCTACGGTTTAATGGTAGAATAGGATGCATTTCAGTATTTAGGAGACAGAGGACAACATGGTTTATTCTTGGAACTACAAGTTGTCTGAAGTGGATGCTACCTTCACTGGACTTTATACATCAGGAATGTAAAGACTTTATATATCAGAGCTGAGAATTAGCTCTTCTATTTGTACCTTTAAACGGGGGAAAAGGAGATGTAATAGTATTCATACATGACAAACTACAGTAAAATTTAGTGGCTAAGACCACAGTCACTTGTTTGTGTCATGATTCTGTGGCTAGGCAATTTGGGCTGGTTTCAGCTGGGCTGTGTCTGTGCCTGCAGTTAGCTGCTGGATCAGCTGGCATCTGGCCTAGGGTGGTCTCAGCGGGGACGGCTCATTCTGTTTTGTATGGTTTCTTATCTTCCAGTGGGCTAGGCTCATTCCAAGAAAATGAGCAGAAGTACACCAGGCCTCTTGAGGCATAGACTTGGAACTGACCACCATCACTTCCACCATGTTCTTTTGGCCCTTGTGAGTCACAAGGCCAGATCTCAATTCCACCTCTTGAAGGAGGAGCTGCACAGTAATATTATACAGGGTGTGGGTATGTGCAGGACTGAATGGCTTGATGCATTTGTGCAACCAATCTATTTCAGAATACTTTTTCAAAAATTTTACTTACACCCTATTAAAATGCTATAATGAAGATATCTTTGTCTTAAGCGATCTCATCTAATTTCATGACTATCCACCATTTATATACCACTGGCAAATTTATATGTTAAATGTCTCCCAGAATTCTAGGTTTATTTATTTAACCTGCTTTTCCACTGGAATATCTAATAGATACCTCAAACCGTACGTCTAATCCCCACCTCCACCTTTACCCTCAGCTAACACCTACCCCTCTCATAGTCTTCCTCTTTTAATACATGTTTCCTTCATCCTCCAGTTGCTTAGATTAGAAATTGGGGTAACACCTGAATTCGCTCTTTCCCTTGTACCCCACTTACTGTCTATCTCTAAGTCCTATTGGCTGTATTTCAAAATCTATTCCTGTCTGATCATATCTCATCATCTTTGTTTCTACCACCCTGGCTCAAGTCATCATCATCTATTACTGGACTCTTGTAATAGTTTCCTAATGGATCTTCCTGCTTCTTGTCCCCTTCTATGTATAGTAGCCAGAGTGATCTTTTAAATTTAAGTCAATAGTAGTCAGATCTGTTTTTTAAACAAAATCCAGACTCCTTATTGTGGCCCACAAGGCCATACAGGCCCAGTTCTCTCTCTGATCTCTTATCTCCCACCCTTCCTCTCATCCTCTCAGCTTAGCTACACTGGCTGCCTGACTGTCGGGGAACACAACTGGTATGCTCCCTCCTCACATGCTTTGTCCTCTTCCTGGAGGACTTCCTGCTTATACCCTTCTGTCCTTCAGATATTATCTTAAATGTCATCCCAGCAGGTGACTCTGAAGTGGGGCTCCCTAAACTTCTCTTTGGACACTATCTATACTCTTTTCCTGCTTTCCTTTCTTAGAAGCTCTTATCACCATCTGACATCCTATACGTTTTACTTGTTTATTTATCCCCCCCCACCCCGTGTCTTAGTTTGGGCTGCTGTGACATAAATACCATAGACTGGGTGGCTTCTCAACAACAGAAAGTTATTTCTCACAGTTCTGAAGGCTGGGAAGTCCAAGATCAAGGCACTAGCAGATTCAGTGTCTGGTGAGGGCCCATGTCCTAGTTCATAAATACATGGTGGAAGGGGCAAGCAAGCTCTCTGGGGCCTCTTCTGTAAGGGAATTAACGCCATTCATGAGGCCTGTGCCCTCATGATCTAATCATTTCCCAAAGTCCTTACTTCCACATACCATCACATTGGGTGTTAGGATTTAACATAGGAATTTTGGGGGAACACAGATATTTGGTCTGTAGCACTCCAAAAAGTTCCTTATGGCCAGATATTTTTCTCCCTGCTCATTGTTGATTCTCTAGCATGGGCACAGTTCCTGGCATGTAATAGGCCCTCAGTAATTATTGATAAATAAATAAATGGTTCTGCTCTCTCTGTCAAATAAAAAAATATTGTTTTTTGTGTTCTAATTTATTTAGATATTTATTGATTTTATTTTCTCTTTTGTCTATATTTGTGAAAAATGATTTTCAATATGCATTTTAGATGATTTTTATGTATATAGTGCTTTTTTTTTTTTTTTTTTTTTTTTGAGTCAGAGTCTCTCTCTGTTGCTTGGGCTGGAGTGCCCTGGCATCAGCATAGCTCACAGCAACCTCAAACTCCTGGGCTTAAGCAATCCTTTTGCCTCAGCCTCCTGAGTAGCTGGGACTACAGGTATGAGCCACTATGCCCGGCTAATTTTTCTATATATATTTTTAGCTGTCCGTATAATTTCTTTCTATTTTTACTAGAGACGGGGTCTCGCTCTTGCTCAGGCTGGGCTCGAACTCCTGAGCTCAGAAGATCCACCCGCCTCTGCCTCCCAGAGTGCTAGGATTACAGGCGTGAGCTACCGTGCCCGGCCTATAGTGCTTTTAAAATTAATTTTATTGCATGTTATCTGACCTATGAGTGACACTTGCACTTGGCTCTTTATCTCAGTAATCATGTAGGAAGTTTAATTATTCCTTTCAATATTTCAGTTTCTAAGTTTTGTAAGTTGCCTATAGATAGTCCCACCCAATAAAATCTTTCTTTTTCTCTTCTCTTCTCTTCTCTTCTCTTTTCTCTTCTCTTCTCTTCTCTTCTCTTCTCTTCTCTTCTCTTCTCTTCTCTTCTCTTCTCTTCTTTCTTTCTCTCTTCTCTCTCTTCTCTTCTCTTCTCTTCTCTTCTCTTCTCTTCTCTTCTCTTCTCTCCTCTTCTCTCTTTCTTTTCTATTTTCACAAATGTGGTTTTGATTTTACTGTAAATTTAGGCAGATATCCATCCACTCCTACTTTGTTGTTTCTCAGCAAAGTTTTAAAAACTTGCATTATTCTATAAAATAAATAAATAAAAATGTTCTCCCATGCAAAATATTTTTATTTAAAACATAACAAAATATAGTAGAAAATATGATCAAACCTCTTTGCAGAATATTATTTATGCTCCGCATGAAACCTTTTTGTTCACTGCATACATTTTAGTTAGCCTTTTTTTGTGTTAAAGACAGTTTGTGTATAGCGGAAAAATAGCACCAGCTTTTATGTGTATGCAAATAAACAGAGCAGTAAAGCCATTCTGAGGTCATTTCCTTTCCTTCTTAGCTGGGTTAATTCTCTTTCTTAGCTAATGAGAGAAGCAATGCCTGATTAATAGGCATCATCAGTTGGACTACTCTACCATTACCAGGCCATGTGTCTTTTTATTGTTGTGAAAATTGTGTTATTTCAAAGGTTTTCAAAAAATAGAGCACCTTCAGATTGAAGTATCATTCATTCTGCCCTCCTTGGCTAATCTTAATCTTTGATGAGTAACAGTGAAAATTGAGACTTGTACTCTAAGTTTCCAGTTTATTAAAAAGCCATCCTTATGGCTTTTACAATATTTAAAGACATTAAATGTCTTTAAAAATATTAGAATAAAAACATTTTTATAAGCAAGTATACTTTATTAAATATTAGCCATTTTTCTCTACTAGGAGCTCATCTGTTACAACCAAGACTCCATAGTAATAACATTTCACCTTTGAATTTTTTTCCCATAGGTTTATTTATGTTTACCCAACTTCCGATCTCTCACCGAGGGGCACTGCCTGATAGTCCCTTTGCAGCACCATAGAGCAGCTACTTTACTGGATGAAGACATCTGGGAGGAAATTCAGGTCAGCCTGATAATGTTCGTTTTTATTATAAAGCTCATGAGCAATTGTCACAAACTATTGTGATAAATTCCAGCCAATTTTATACCTTCATTCAATGATTTTAGTTTCTGAACTTAAACACTTGTGTTTTCATAGTTGTGGATCATAATGTTTCTATCATTTTATTTTATTTTCCTTATGTACTCCAGATTTTGAAAACTTTTGTCTACTAAATAAACTATGACAGAGCCATAATTAATTTTACTTAAAAAATCAGTCTTAAGATTTCTACAGTGTTTTGTGTAGTATGTCATTCTTATCACATTAAGCTAATATATTTCAGCCAAAAGGAGAGATTTTCAGATAATAAAAAATTTTATGAGTCAGAGGTTTATATTCAGCAGTTGCCATATTTTCCTGTAATGGAATTGGCCTTCTCTGCTGCTGTGGTTTTGTGGTGATTTTGTTATTGGCTTTAATTTCTGCTTTTTTCCTTTCATAACCTGGCCCAACTTTTGGATGCAGGGATTTGTTTTTGTTACTGATTTCTTTGACAGAGTGAAAGGTACAACATGAGAGAAATTGTTGGTGAATTATTTCAAGACCAAATAATGACCATGAAAGAAAGAAAACTCTTGTTTTTTCTAATGCCTGACAACTGAATAAGGATTATAGGGAGCCCTAGTTAGAAACTGTGAAAATTATAAGTTATAACTTCAAAAGAGACTATATATACTAGTCTTTGCAGCATGCTGATAAAGATGTCAGAAGGGGAGATATTTTGACAGCATTTCATGAAATTTAGTCTCTTGCACCTGTGCTTTTTAAGTTTATGCTGTGAAAGTTAGAAGGGTGGATTGTTTCATTACATCCATGGCCAAGAATGGGTAAGAATGTGGACAAGTATTTTTCATGTGAAACTTTGGTTTCTCCCAGTAATAGATACCAGTACCAGTAGGTAATTTAAGGTAGAAAGTATGGAAATTTGGTTTTCAGAATTATTTTAGAACTTTTCTGCGAAGCCTTTTAAAAATTTATACATATAAAAAAAACTGATTTAACTTAGAGCAAATTACAGTTCCAAAAATATTTTAAGTAATTACAAGAATCTAGTGTGTACATTTTATATTTCTATAAGCAATTAAGCTACTTGGTGAAAAAAATTGAAGTGGATAAAGAAGAAATTTATTCAGTTCAACAGATATTGAGTACATGAATATGATGTTTTAGTTGCTGTGAGAAATGCAGAGATAAAATCATTCATTAATTCTGCCAAAAGGTGTGGTATATTCTAGTGCAGGTTATATTATATAGTCATTTAGTAGATTTTGTGGAAAACTGAGAGAGGGAGGAAAAGCTAAATTGTTTTATGCAAATAATGGCATTACAACCCCTTTTGTGTGAAAAAAAAAACTTGTTAGAAGTTATAAATTACTGTAGGATAGTAACTAATGAAATATCTGAATCCTAGCTTAAAGAAGTCTCTTTTTTTTTTAACTTTCAAATGTGTACAACAACTCAAATTAATTCTACTCTCGTGATTATTCACCTCTTTTATTGGATATATTAAAAAAATTGATTTGACTTAGCACAAAATATTGTTTACAAATAGAGGAGTGATTTCTTTCAAGTGGTTTTTATCACCATTATCTGGTAATACTTAAAGTTAATTTTAGACCTTCTATTTAATAGAAAATGCAAAGGTAAGTTTCAGTAGAACACGCTTGAATAATGACAAATTTCAAATGAGTAAGATCCAAATTATTAGTTTTGTTAAATATATAGTGAAACCTGGTCCTCTTTAAATTTATTCTTAACACTTTGACAGATTTTCTTGAACATACGCTATAGTCAGACACTGTAGGAGAGGGAGGGAGGAGAGTCCCTGATCCTTGTCTACAGTGGGCTTCACTGTGGAGTGATGTGTTGGGGCCATTTCACTGGGAAACATCCAGTGTTTGTATTTTTATGTCCTTTTCTTGGAGCTAGACAGACCCTCCAGAAAAGACTCTTTCAATCTCCTGCCTAGGCCATCTTAATCTGCTTGCCAGTGTTCTGGGAGCTGAGTAGAGGAAGAGGGTAGGGGTGGCAGAAAGTTGAACATTTAAGAACATTAAGTAGCATTTCCTGTAACACCCCTGTTTTCAGACTGTATACTCTCAACTGTGTCTGGGTTTCTCAGCTCAGCTGCCTTATTTTACCTTTTCCAGAGGATAATCCTGTAGTGTTCTGCTGGTGAGGAGGAGATCTGGCATGTTAATTGCTTTTCAAAAAGCTTTCATCTAAGTCATCTGTTTTTAGCCACACTTTGACCTCCACTTCCATAAGTCCTTGGTGCTGCCAATTCCTGAGCATTCTGGGGGTTCTGCGGTACAGCATGAGTTTCATTTTTGTAGCCCCTGCTGACGCCCCTTCTCTTCTTCAAGATATGAATCAACTTTCCAGCATTTAAGAAAGGTATTATGGAGTGACCTGAGTTTCATTGTGTCTTCTCTCATTTTTTCTGTTCAAGTAGGTTATGCCTTTTTAAAAATTGTTTTAATGAGGTGTTAGTTGAGGTGTTAGTCTGTGGAGGCAGTAGAGTTAATGTGTATATTCTGTCCTGTCTTCTAACATTTATCTTTGGATGACTTGATAACTTTATGTTTAGACATGCTATAATGTGTCTAAAATTGCCAAATAAATTATAGCATTAATATTATATAGGCAACCCTACATAGCTTTAATATTTTTAAGGAAAATAATTTTAATTTCAAAATTATTTATTCATATTTACTTGATTTTTTTTGTAATGTGACTTGATACAAATTAAGGACTGTAACATTTTGTATTATAGTTTACTTAAACTCTTTACAAGTACTTTTAGTCCAGATGTGTTGAAATGAAGAATGAGCAATGACAGGTTAGAAACATGGAAAATAGTGGAAATTAATCCAAAGAATGAAGTGTTTTCTATGCTAGGAATATGGGAATTTCATGACATCCTCATAACATGAGATTTCTATATCTCTCTAAAGTATAAAATAGTTTTGGTATGTCTTATGATAATGAACTATAAAAACTTTCCTCATTGTTTAGTTAAATAACTTTAAAAATGATTGTTACTGAAATATGTATAGTGTACTTTTAATATTGAATATGGAGATAATTTTGCTTTTGATGGAATCAATCACTTCAAATTATTCCATTAAACTCATATTTTTAAATTAAAATCTTATATATATATAAAGGAGAAGTACTTAAATATGTATATCCTCCTTGGAGCTATTAGTGTTAGGTTTATACATTTTATAATACTGGACTATTATTGCATCACTAGCTAATTTAGTACTTTTTCAGTTTTCATTTATAATTCACAACATCTTGAGTATGCTTTCTTCATCATTATCCGGATAGAATCTAGAACAATCAGTAGTTAAGCCAGGAAGGAAGTATGAACAAACATGAAATAAAGAATTTTTTGATTATTTAAATTTTTATTATCTTTGTTGCTGATACGTTTTATCCATGTCTTTCTTTTTCAAAAAAATTTGGGTTATAAATACATGGCTCTATTCTAGTAATGATTTTCCTTTTTCTAGTATATACAATTATCTTTTCACCATAGGACTAGACATTGATTGAAATAAGTAACAATTAATAAAATTTTTTTAACTGAAAAGTCCATAAACATAGTAACACTCAACAAGATAGAGATAATCTAAAAAACTGTTACAAAACCTAATTTGTGCATTTTCCTATTTGGTTTTATTTTTCAGTTGTGCATGTAACATTAGGTTACTGTGACTGGAGACCATGTGGGGAGCTGACACAGGCATGTCTCTTCCTCCCAGCCAGAATAGTAATCAGTGGAGGCCTAGTGGGAGCCTACAACTCCCATTCCCTGCCCAGCAGTAATGAGGAGCCTCTCCCTTTATGGGTGTCAACAGATGCTGAGTAGGGAACCTAAACCTCTATCCCCACCTGGCATTAATGAGATAGTGTTCTTCTTTCCTCTGCTGGAGCAGTGTTAGGAAAAGCCATATAAAACAGAGGCTTATATAACATCCAGTCTCATAATTATCAAAATGTCCAAATTTCAATTGAAAATTACTTGTCATAAAGAAAATCTCAACTTGAATGAAAACGATAATTAATAGGTGCCAACACCAAGGTAACAAAGTTGTTACAATTATCTGACACAGATTTTAAAACAGCCATCATAGAAATGCCCAACAAATGATTTGTAATGCACTGTAAGGAAGATACAATTTGAGTGACAGCATTATTTCTCACCAGAAACTATGTAGATGAGAAGGAAGTAACACAGTATTTTTCGTGTAATGAAAGAAGAGAACTGTCAACCCCGAATTCTATATCCAGTGAAAATATCCTTTGGGAATGAAGGAGAAAATCAAGACATTATCACATAATTTTATATATATATATTATATGCATATATTTGTGTGTATGTATATAATCAGATGATTTTATATTATACATATATATAATGTAAGGCCTAGAGCAACTACTTAGAGCCACTTTAAAAACTGTACAAATTGACAAACTGAAAAACACTATAGATAAATCAAAATGGATTTCTAAAAATGTTCAAGTAACCATAAGAAGACAGAAAACAGAGAAAGAACAAACAAAAAATAAAAATATCTCTATTAATACAATAACTATGTTAAATTACTAACAGTTATAAGCATATCCATGTTTAAAAGATAGAGTATTATATATTCCAACTATATACTGTCTACAGGAAACTCACTTCAAATATAATATCACAAGTAGAATAATGTAAATATGTATCATGCATACATTAATCAAAAGAAAGCATAAGTGGCTATGTTTTACCAGATAAAGTAGACTTTAGAGCAGAGAAAACTACTACTTACAATCAAGTAAGACTTATTATATAGCTTTAAAGCAGAGAAAACTACTACTTACTTACAATCAGGTAAGAATTATTATATAGCTACAGTAATCAAGACTCTTTGGTATTGATGGAAGGAATAGACATCTTGATCAACGGAACAGAATTCAATTCAGTAGAGGACCCAGAAATAGACCCAACCAAATATTCTCAACCGAATTTGACAAAGATGTGAAGTTAATTTCAACAGAGAATGGATAGCCTTTTTAATGAATGATGCTAGAGCAATTCAACATCATAGGTAAAACAAATCTGAGCATCAGCCTAAATTTCACACTTTATCCAAATATTAACTCAAAATGAAACACAAACTTTAATGTAAAGTGTAAAACTATAAAACTTTTAGAAAAAAATAAGGTAAAATCTTCAGGATCTTGGATACATAGAGAGTTCTTAGATTTAACACTAAAAGCATAATGCACAGAAACAAAAATTGATAAACTGAGTTTTGTCAAATTAAAAACTTTTGTTTTTCAAAAGACTCTGATATGAGGATGAAAAAACAAATTATAGACTGGGAGAAAATATTTGCAAACCACGTATCTGACAAAGAAATTGTATCCAGAATATATAAATAATATATAAAAATCTAGAATGTCAGAACTTAACAGTAAAAAACTAACAATCCAGTTAGAAAATGGATAAAAGACATGAAGAGACGTTTCACTGAAGAAGATATAGAGATGGCAAATAAGCATATAAAAAAGATATTTAATATCATTAACTATTAGGAAATACAAATTAAGACCACAATGATAAATCATTATATACTTATCAAAATGGAAAGTAAAAAATATTGACAACACCAAATGCTGGTAAGGATGTGGAAAGACAGAATTGCTCCTACGTTGCTGGTAGAAATGTATTAATAAAACAGTATAGCCACTTTGGAAAAGAGATTGGCAGTTTCTTAAACTGTGAAATATGCAACTACCTTAGGACTCAACTGTTACACTCCTTGGCATTTATTCTAGAGAAATAGAGTTATGTTCACACAAAAACTTTTGTGCAAATGTTCATAGCAGCTTCATTTGTAATAGCCCAAAACTAGAAATACTCCAGATATCCTGTAAAGGTGAATGGTTAAACATATTTTGGTACATCCATTTCAGGAAAACTACTCAACAATAGAAAAGAATGAACTATTGATACATGTAATAACTTGCATGGATCTCCAGGGAATTATGCTGATTGAAAAAAAAAAACCGAAATTACATGATTCTATTTATATAACATTCTTGAAATGGCAAAATTAAAGAAATGGAGAGCACATTAGTGGTTGCTAGGGGTTAAGGTGGGGGAGGAAGTATGGGACCAGGTAGGGTATGAAGTGACTGTGTCTATAAAAGGGCAACAAGAGCCAGGCTCAGCAGTGCGTACCTATAGTCCCAGCTACTCAGGAGGCTGGGGCAGGAGGATTGCTTGAGCCCAGGAGTTTGAGACTGTAGTGCACTGTGATCGCAACTGTGAATAGGTGCTGTACTTCAGCCTGGGCAACATAGTGAGATCCTATCTCTAAAAAGAAGTCAAAGAGTAACAGGAAAGGTCTTTGTGGGTGGTGGTGGAATTACTCTGAACCTTAAGGGTATCATTGTCAATACCCTGGTTGTACTATAGTTTTATAAGATGTTACCATTGGGGGAAACTGATTTCCTATAACTGCCTGTGATTGAAAATTACCTCAAAATGAAAGAAATTTAATTAAAATATTAAAAAGTTATAAATCAAACTGACAAATCTAAGTAAAATGTGTTTCTCTTTCTACTTAGACAAATATACTTGCATAACACCTTACAAGGCTAACTTTGTATTTAAAATTCTCAGAAATTCTCTGGCTCCCAGCCTGGAGCCTGCTCCTTTCTCTTTCCTGTACTACAAGGGTGCCATGTGCCATGTGAATGCATGCAAACATCCTGGACCATTCAGCTCCATTCAGCCACCCTCTACAAACAGCTGTTGCTGAGGTCTAGGAGTGTGAAATACATACATACAAATGTGCATATAGAAGGGATTGTATAACAACACTTAGTTCTTTGGGAAAAGGAAACTCTCTCACTTTTCAACTTTAGTGTTTTTGGCTTTCATGTACTTGACAGGACTGCATTATATGTGAAAATAGAGGACTGGCTGAATACAAGGCTGTAAGTGAGGGATCAGCAAACATAAGGAGACCAACAAAGGAAGATGCCATGAGCATAGGGAAACAATTGAAAGAGAATTCTCTTGTCTGTTTCTGAATTTTAGGATGCCCATCTGCTCAGAGTACCTTTTTTGGCTTATGGATGTTTTCCAATGATTTTACTGTCAGTTCTGCTTATTTTATTACCTAAGCTTGATTTTTGTCTGCTTTTCTCAGTGTACTGGAACAATTTCTAATATATACAGAGTGGATGTCAATTTAAAAAAACACTTAGAGAGTATAGTTATAAGGTAACACTGTGGAGATCAGACATTACTATTTGTTGTATTTTTTATTTTAAAGGGATGTTGTACTTTTTATTGTTTTAATATTTCAGATCTCTTAAAAGTGCTTGATTTTAAATCTGTTTTATTTATCTAGTTCTTTTTCTTTCTTTAGATGTTCAGAAAATCATTGGTAAAGATGTTTGAAAATAAAGGATTGGACTGCATCTTCTTAGAAACTAATATGAGCACCAAGAAACAATATCACATGGTTTATGAATGCATTCCTCTCCCAAAGGAAGTGGGTGATATGGCTCCCATCTATTTTAAGGTATTTATAGGTAGTCTTTGCATACATACTTAGTTTTTGCTACAGTTCTGTTTTATGAATACAGTTGTCTTTATTAATATATTTTTCTCATATATACTTATATCAAATTTTATATCATATTAAAAAATGAGGTAAAGCACAGAATATTCTGCTGTATAAATTTCTATCAAAAGAAATTTAGAATTTTGACCTTTTGAAAGCATGCTTATTTAGAACCATGAATATACTATCAAATGGTAACTTATAATTTCTGCTTTAATTTCCCATTTCTCAAGTGAAATTAGGATTTTACCTTAAAGTGCTTTCAAGTAAAAATTATAGTCATAACTCTAGAAAATTGATTATTGAAATACACTGGAGCCAAAGATATAACATACAAACAATGCAGATTACATTGCTGAGGCAAGTTATTGCTATAAGTTTTAGTATTTAATATTTCATCATGGTATTTGTAAAAAGAAAAATTTCTAACTTTGATATACATTTTTGGATATATAATAATGACTAGAGTTTGTAACCAGCTGTTATTTATAGTATTAAAGCAGTTTTTACCTAGTGATATGTGTTTGATGCTGATCTGAATACAATATAATTTTTAGACTAATATAAATATATAAATGTAGAACCATGTATGAAATGCTAACATGTCCAAAGAAAAATGAAGGTAATATTTTCTGAGCTGGTGTAAGAAGATTGTATATGATAGGTTTATACCGTATGGGATGGTAAGATTTATTAATATGAACACTAAGGTCCAGTAAAAAAGTATAAAATCTATCAACGGTTATGAGTTGATAAAAATCTTCTTTCTCTCTAGAAGTCTTTAAAAACAGTCTGATTATTTGATGTGAAGAATTATGCTATTACCCCAATTACCCTGATTTGCTTATTACACATTATATGGCTGTATCAAAGCATCAGATGTACCCCAATATATAACTATTATGTACCTATAATAATTAAAAATAAAAACATTTTTTATCGGTATAAGAGAATAAGCCAGGTAATCCAAGATCGATGCCAGTCCTTTGTTAATCAAATTTAGTTGAGAAACAGGTTATTATACTTTTTTCAACATGCCTTTCTTTGGTACTTCCTCAGTATAGTCCTACATGGTTGTGATGAGAGCCATTTGAAATATATAGCCTAACATAGAGCAGCCACTATTGCTCATGTGGAGTGACATTAAATAGCATCTCTTAGAATGATGTATCACTTTTCTCTTTTACCCTAAACCTTTTATGATCATTATAGATACATTTATATTGAGTGTGCTGTATTATGTCAAGCCAAGCAACCCATACCTGTTAAATAGGGAATAGCACTATATATGATGTATTTAAATTGCATTTATTTGAATGTTAATTTTATCTTCAAAATTTGCTTCATTAATAACTATATTGTAAACACAATGAGGTCATTTTATATTCATCACCTTGGCTTTTCTTTATATTAAATATTTCTTTGCCATGAATAGTAGTCATATTGCTTAGCCTGGAAAGTCTTATAATTCTATTTCTATATATTTTCTTCCTACTTTTTTAAATTTTTATGTTTTTAATTACAAATTGACAAATTACAGTTGTATAAATTCTGACATCAAAAACATAAAATTTATATATGGAGGGAAAGAAACGTATAAAGTGGTATACAATTAAAATTAAGTTTTTATAAGCTTGAAGTAGACTTATGTTTCCTGCATTTTTAAGAAACAGGCTTTATTTTCTAGAGCAATTTTTTTTCCTACATTTTTGCTTCTTTGTTATATGGGCAGAAATAGTTCAAGTCCTTGGTTGTCAGAAAGCATATAAATTACTCTGTTGCTATTTGGAAGAAGAGTGGTAAAACTAAATGAGTTAATTTTAGTAGATTTCTCTGAATGCCGCAAGGAATTTGTGAACTTTTATGTTCACATAAAAACATAAAAGTTCACACACATTATGCTTAATATTAAATTGCTCAGTCTTATTAAGGATTGTTGTACAACGTTGAGCTGAAGTTAGTACAGCAGTTAAAGATGAGTAAAAGAATATTATCTTTGGCTAAAAGTAGAATTTAAAAAAAAAATTCCAATTTTAAATAACTAAAATTAAAGACTTAATCTATTCAGAATAATGGCCTACCTTGTTATACCTCATAATTAATTCACTGTATTATTTTGTTTTTAAGTGTCTCTTTGTATTTGCTATGTATCATTCTTTCATTTAACAAATGGCTATTTCTTAGAAAGCCATAATGGAATCTGATGAAGAATGGTCCATGAACAAGAAGTTGATTGATCTCTCTTCAAAAGATGTCAGAAAGTCTGTAAGTAACAATTTTTTTCTAATATAAAAAAATTACCCTAGTGTTCAGGATATTCATTAATTTCCACATCCTAGTTGAGAGAGAGACCATTTGGCTGAATGACTAAAGGTGAAGTATCTAATTTCACAAATAAAGAAGTTGTTATTTTCATTCTACCTGGTCTAGCAAATGCTTATTCGTAGAGGGTTTTTATTTGTTCAAATGAATGTTTCTTCCTGATCTTCGGCCCACTGCCATAATAATTGTCTATGTCAGCTGTTAGAATCTGCCATGAGAGCTCCTCTGGTGGGCTCCTTAGCCCCTGTGGGATAGGTGGTGAGAGGGGCCTTCTTGTTAATAGAATTATACTGAGAGAAACATTTTCTTAGAGGTTCCATTTGGAATTCATTTTCTTTTTATTACAAAAGTTCCCTGTCATGTTCCTATAAAACAGTAGTTGAGTTAAATTATGGGTTCTTTTGGAGACTTGCCTAATCATGTTTCATAGTTTAAGCTTGATTTGCAGATCAACTTTCAGATACAAGTTACACATAAGTTTAGTACTTTTGTAATGATCTTTCTCTTTTCTAGAAAATATTCCAATGGAGCCTTCAATCCTTTTTTCTTTGACCACCAGGTTTGCACAAAGCATTCTTGTATGGGAGATAGAAATGAAAGAATAATCTTCTATATCCAAATAATCTTCTGTGTGCCAAGAATTGGGCTAGACACTTTACCTACATTGTCCTATTTGATCCTCACAGAACTCTTTGTATTTCTCTTGAAACTCAAAGATGTTAAATAACTTGTCTGAGGTCACACACTTGTCAGAATCAGAGCTGCAATTAGAACCTTGTCTGTCTCTTTTTTACTTTATTTTTTCCTAATTGTCAAGGTCATAACATGATAATTATATTTAAGCATGTGGAAATATAGAAACATTAATGCCACAAACTAGTAGCCTGTTTCTCTGCATTTAATGTTATATAATATTTTGTAAACTGATTTTTATTTGTGCTTTTTCTGTAACATCAGCAATTTAGTATAAGCCCTAATTTTAATTGCTTTATAATATTTCAAGATGATCAGTCTTTCCACCATACCATACTGAGCCTTTCTAAGTCATGCCTCCTTGAGGACACAATATAAAATTCATACAGTTAAGTAGCAATATGTGATTCAGTGCTCAAATGAGTAAATACCGGCTATATGAGGGGATTAGAGAAGAGAAATGTTACTATAAATTGATCCATTTGGATAATTTCTAGTGACAAAGTTGTGGCTTCAAAAAAATACTTACAAAGACATAAGATCTACTTAACTGATAGGGAAAGCAAGAAATTATGGCCTTTTCCAGTCAAAATATGGTTTAAAGTACCGTGTGTGTGTGTGTGTGTGTGTGTGTGTGTGTGTGTGTGTCTGTGCGCGTGCGCGCGCGCGCGCGCGTGCACATGCGTGTGCATGTGCGTGTGTAGGTAGAAGGGAAGGAGGGAGGGAAGAAGGAAGAATGGGGAGGATAAAATATAATAGAGAGTTAATCCTGGAGATATTTTGAAATAAATTTGGTAAACTAAATATCTCTGTACCCATCTCACCAGCTAATAAAAAAATATGGTTTTTCTTATGTAATTTATCTTTGATAAATATATAGTAGTAAAAATTCAGGGGCATTGTAAACAGAGCTCTAAGTATGTGTCCAAGCCCTGCTTCCTGTTCTGCATTGTGAGTAAAATATAAGAAAGCATATTCTTATTCTTTATTTGTGTGGTCTAAAGAAAATTATTCTGCAGTTATATTTGAAAAAAAATAAGTACCTTTTTTTCCTGGTTTTCCCCAAAGACAGAAAAATAATTGGTTTTGATTATAATTGCTAGATATGATGAGGAACTATCTGGCTGAAAGCTTACCAAAATGAAATCTTTTACTCAGAAAGTTAGGTCATTGCTTAAGTATCTCTAGAACTGGAAATACATTTTATGTTTGCCTGGAGAGATGCATAATTACTGTCATGCCAGAGAGCAGGAATAAGGATTAAGGATAATTTTCTGATTTTGTGCTGTGTTCCATATGTGATTTGTCTATTTATTTAGGTACCCAGAGGCTTACCTTATTTCTCTGTGGATTTTGGCCTCCAAGGAGGGTTTGCCCATGTCATTGAAGATCAGCACAAATTCCCTTCGTACTTTGGAAAGGTATGCTCATAAATTTGATAACATTCCAGAGTTTAGCAATTTGGTAACACTTTTCTTTTGAAGAGAAATCAAAACTTTGGGCACAATGTACAGTGAGGTTGGTGAGTACTGCTCCACCAAATTTTTAGAGATAACCTAGCAACTATTAATAAAAAAGAAAAAAATCCCAGAATATTGATAACAGAGTCAAGAATGTCACTTTGGAGCCAAACATTTCTTGACATAGTCAATAGTGACTATAATGTTTTTTTTTTTTTAAGTTAGCTAGTATTGTGTTGAGATTGATGATAATTGCTAACATTTATTATTAAGAGCTTACGTGTGCCAGCTACAGTTCTAAGCTCTCATTTAGTGCTCATAATAATTCTATTGTGTAGATATAACTTTTCATTTTACAGATGAAGAAACTGAGCTACACAGAGATTATATAACTTGCCCAGGGTTATACGCTAATAAATGACAGAAACATGGGTACATATGGTCATGGTTGACTAGAGAACAAATTATATCACCTCTTCATTTATAGTTAAGCAAGGTATGGTCCAAGAAGAATACATGACTCATTTTATACTGATAGTTTCTGGGCAGATATTAGAGAACAGATCTTTTGATTGCCAGTATGTCCTTTCCATTACCACAGATTGCTCCCTGGGGGTATAGTTTTTAAATTAAAGGTCTACGGAGTGTCTGGGAAGTGTATAAGTTAATGTCAGGAACTAGAATGAAGTTAATGCAGCAACTGAAACAGTCAAAAGAAATCTGGGGAATAATGCCTGTAGGAAGTGACCTTTTAGTCTAGTGTAGGTCAGGCCTTTCCACTCACACCATCCCTATGTAGCCAGTTCCTCTAAATGGAAAGGTCCATGATGAATTCTGCTTGGGGTTCTGTCTTCCTCACCCTACTCCCCCCTTCCTCCCCACTTTCATCTCCTGCATAAGACATCTTCTACAATGAATAGGGATGTGCCAAGGGGAATCTCAACTCCAGAGGTTTACATTCATAACTTTTTACGCTGTTGTCTTTAATGGTTAACTGGACACCCAAAGTCGCCTGCATCTTTGAATTTTTGTAATGTATTACAGAAACCTGTTTGAGAAATTTTCAGAATTTTTTTTCAGAGTTAGCTACAAAGAATTTTTTTGGTCACTGCTCTGAAAAATCCTGCTGTTATTCAGTAGAGCTTTATAACTGAAGGCTCTATGACTCTGGATTTATTTTTTAAAAAATCTTGGTTCCAGGGAAAAGGAAGTAAAATATCCATTTTTTTCAAGTTGTGTAAATTTAATTGTGAGGCTGCCTTCCCTTCACATATTATGCGTATGCATTATGGTTTATGATACTGTTTTGAGGTTAAATAGAAAATTTCCTCAGTCAGCATTTTGTCACTGAGCCATTTTTTTCAAAATCTGTTTTTTGAGAAATAGTCTGTGCTCCCAAGAATTCCCTTTGGCCTCCTACCTAAGCAGTTGTTCAGAGAGCAAGAAGAAATTATTGGGATGGTCTCTTTCCATTAACAGCTGCTCCAGTAACAGAGCAAGAATCAATCTTATATGGTAAACATAAGACAAAACTTAATGTTTTATAGAGACAATTTTAGGTCAACTTTTATCAGCCAGGCGTTCTTGAACTACATTGCTTACTTGAACTCTTGAAATACATCTAAATTTGCCGCATTTCTCTTGATGTCTTATATAATCTACTCTTCCTGTTGACCCCTTTATTTCCCTTTCCTATTGATAGTAGATTCCTTTTTCCATGAAGCTTCTGATTTAACTAACAAATATAAGTTTTTCTTTTTTTGTCTCCAAATGGTCTGCTTTAGCACTTACCTTATTCTGCTTTATAAGACAGTCCTCTGTATAGCTCGGTTGTTATTCTGGCTCCCACCACAGCTCCATGTTCTGTTCTAAGATCTCTGAAGACAGATAGCTGCATGTTAGTTATCTTTGTATCCCCTACATCATATGGCATTTGCTTGTGCATAGTAGGTCCCCATAGTATATTTGTTAAGATGAAGAACTTACATCTGAGAGATTACATGATTTGTCCAAGATCTCACCACACAGTCTAGTAGAGCTAGACTGGATACGCAGAATTTGACCCTTAGTCCAGTGTTTTTCTATATTACTATACTGCCCTGCCTCTAAGCATTATAAGTCTCTTTCATATCTTTCTATGCATGGATACTCACATATATAACTTTGATTAATTTCTATAGCTAACAACACAAGAAGATCATGAAGGAAATAATCTAGAATAATAAGCAGATAACCAAAAAGCCATTCCTTTCAGGGCTTGAGAATGTGACTTTTTAAATGAAGATGATTTATAATTTTTAATTCTAGGTTTACTTAGGTTAGTATTAAAACATGATTTTGTTTCCTGGAAAAAAGATCTCCAGCAAATAGTGGAAGAAACTGGTTTATAAATATACTGGGTAGCAGAGAGAACATTAGCCTGAGATTCAACTCCAGTTGAGCAACAAAGTAAATAATTGCTAGAGGTTGATAAACTTTTTCTCCAAACTGTGTGCCCGACTGCTAATGTGGCCGAAATCAATTAAATTTCACTTTTTGTTCCTCCCCTTTGCTACCATTTGGTAGATATGCTAATAAGCAACACAATGGACAAATGGCTTGACAGGAGACACAGCTAGCCAGTATTCCTAGCATCACAGGGTTTGCATAGTTTGAAGTAACTGAAAACAAGATTTTTTTTTTTACTTGAAACTAGTATTTATACTATTTTTGAACATTGTCATGGAGAACTACTTAATGTTATATTTAATAGCAGAATAAACAAATAGTTTCATTCCTGTTTTCATTGTTGTTTATACATGCATGTATTTGTATTTTTCTCATTCTTTAAAAGGAAATCATTGGTGGGATGCTGGATATAGAACCAAGACTTTGGAGGAAAGGGGTCCGAGAAAACTTTGAGGATCAGAGGAAGAAAGCACTGCAGTTTGCTCAGTGGTGGAAACCATATGACTTCACTAAAAGTAAAAAATGTTGAGGTGTACCTTTCATTTTTAGTTTCCTCTTCAGATCCCATTCAGGTTTATTTCCATTATGTGTATAACTAACCAGCTGACCCTCAGGTCATAGAAAGAGAGTCACAGCAATAGACTGCTCTGGATCTCTGACAACTGTTGTGCAGTTGTGTTGTTTTCTTCCCCACCTGCTCCTGTGGACTTCATATTAGGGACTTCCATATGTATATATTGCATGACCTGCTCACATTCCTGTTCTGTACCTACTTCTTGGTGTCTGAACTATTCAGTTAATTTAGAGAAGGGCTTTTCTGAAGGGGTATTTAGGAAGCACAGAAAATCCTTCGTTCAGAGGGAAATGGATCTGCTTCAAGGTTAAGTCTATTGCCTGGTTTCTTTTGCATTTTTTAGAACAAGACTTGGTGTAATTTGGTAATAATTGAAATTTCTTTTCATAGGATTTTATAGAAGAGATCTTAGTTTTCTACCAGTAGCGTATAGTATCACTACTATTCTTTTTGTTAAAAGAAAAAGAATTAAAAATTAAATGATAGTAAAGATATAAAATATTCACGATTCAAGTTTGTTTTTATTTCTGCAGTTTCAAATAGTGTCTTTGAATTTTCGTGGTCCTGAAAGTAATTGTTGCAAATAACATAGTTTAGGGTTGTTTAGGGTTTGTATGAAAGTTAAAATTTGTAGCCAAATCATTATTTTTGAGTTGTATTGATTATCACAAAATCTTAAGTAATGAGAATATTATAAATGTCAGGAACACATTCTCTTGTCCCTCCCTGATCCCAGGTACTTAATTTTTATTTGTTCTCAACACTTGGTGTCAAGAATAAACTCAATACTTCTAAAATATGGATATGGTATAAGAGTGCTCCTACTTTTTTTTTATATGGAAGATATAGTAACTTTTTTTTAAAGATGTTGGTTTTTTGGAAGCTGAATCTTTGTCATGAAATGTTTAATACTTAGAATCAGTGTGAAGCATACTCCAGAATTACTCATAATCCTACACATTTATTTTTAATATCAGCATCTCATTACTTCCTTAATATGTTAGAAAGTGAAATGTTTATGTTCTGCCTATAGTTTTTCTAATTTCATGGGTAAGTTGAAGTTTAATGGTTTCAGGTTTTCAATATTTGCAAATTACATTTAAGTATATGTATCAAATAGATGTTCGACAGTATTTTATTTATTGCTGTTTTCAAACTCTTGGCTTTGCTCCAAAATCTTAAAGGATTCTGTAGCATTCATTTATTCAATCAGTGATTTCATGAATATTTGTGGAGCACAGTGTTACGTCATGGTAGTACAAAAATAAAAAGTACTTCCCCTACCCTAAATTATTTTACAGTTTAGTGGAGAAATAGACATCTACATAAATATTTGCAGCATAGTATGACAAGTTCTAAGATATGTGCAAGTATATTTGAGTACAGTGCCAAAGGACTATTTCATGTGTCTTCTCAGCTGATGACCTTACTTCCTATTTTACTGATAAAATATTGATAGAAGCTAATAGAAGAGAATTTATACCACATCTATCAATATACCTCATTATCCCATGTATTCTATTTCCTCTTCCTAACTATAGCTAAATTATTTTGTTGTTTTTATCTAGGGCCAATACACTCATTTATATACCGGATTTTATTGCCTCTCACCTACTCAATTGCCCCTACTCTCTCTCTATTGTTTTTTCTCCTCTTTATGAATTATTTTTATTGGCATAAAAAACCATTTTATAATATGTCAACAGCAAACCCTGTCATCACATCCCCCTCTAGCCATTTCTCCAGTTGATAGGAAAACTGATTTTAAAAACTCTTTTTCCTCTCTCTCCATTCTTCTCCTATTCTCAGTACAGTTAGTCTTCATCCTCATCATTCTGCTAAACTGTTCAGGTCAAGATCATCAGTGACATTCCACATTGGCAAATCCAGTAATTAATGCTGAGTGCTCATCTTTGTCTATCAGCATTATCAATGACATACTTGATCACTTTCCCTTCTTGAAGCATTTTCTTTACTTTCGTTCTAGAACACTGTTTTTTGTTTATTCTTCTTCCTTACTAGTTCTATTCTCTGTTGCCTTTGCTGGTTCCTCTTCATCTACTCAACCTCTGAATGTTAAAATGCCCATTTTCAAACCTTACCTTTTCTCTGCTGCACTCACTCCCAAGGTAATTTCATCATGAAAATCATCTTAAATATCGTTTTTTTAAGTTGGCTATTTATTCAACAAATATTTGAATGTCTTCTATATACCAGTCACTGTTCTATATGTAGAGGATACATTAGTGAATAAAAACAAAATTCCCTGCCTTTGAGCAGTTTAAATTCTGTCAAGAGAAAACAGACAGTGAACATTAGACAAAATAAATGAATTATCGAAAATGCCAGAGAATGCTTGAACATTGTAGTATTGGTGTGTAAATCACTTATTAATATCTCTTTAGTAAGATTAAAAGACAAAACTATTAATATAATAGCTACAATGATTTGTTAAGTAATATACAATATAAAAAGATATAAATTATAGTATTAAAAAACAAAATAGGAGGAGTAAAAGTGTATTTTTTTATATATGCTCAAAGTTATCAGCTTACAGTAACCTGTTATAACTATATGTTTTATGTAAGCCCATGGTAACCACAAAGCAAAAACCTGTAGGAGATATGCAAAGGATAAA
The DNA here is from genome assembly GCF_020740605.2 of Lemur catta. Classification (NCBI taxonomy): domain Eukaryota; kingdom Metazoa; phylum Chordata; class Mammalia; order Primates; family Lemuridae; genus Lemur; species Lemur catta. The sequence continues at coordinate 31,153,970 of NC_059134.1, forward strand.
AAGTAAGGGATCAAAGCATACCACTAGAGAAAAATCATCTAATTACAAAGGAAGACAGCAGGAGAGGAAGAAAGGAACAAACGATCTATAAAATAACCAAAAAACAATTAACAAAATGGAAATAGTAAGTCCTTACTTCTCTGTAATCATCTTAAATATAAATGAATTAAAATCTCTAATTAAAGACATAGAATGGCTGAATGGATTTTTTAAAAAAGATCCCATTATATGCTGATTACAAGACACTCACTTCACCTTTAAAGATGTACATAGATTAAAGGTAAATGGTAGGAAAATATATTCCATACAAATGGAAACCAAAAGAACTGGGTTAGCTATACTTAGATAAAGTAGGTTTTAAGTCAAAAAATATGAAAAGAAACAGGTCATTATGTAATGATCAAAGGATCAATTTATCAAGAAGATTTAACAATTATATATGCACTCAACTTCAGAATACTTAAATATATAAAAGGAAATATTAATAGATCTGAAGGGAGAGATAGACTGCAATACAATAATAGTTAGGGACTTCAATACCCACTTTCAACAATGGACAGATCAGCTAAAAAATCAACAAGGAAAAGTTGGAATTGAACTTTACTTTGACCAAATTGATCTAATAGATACACACAGAACATTACATCCAACAAATGTAATACACATTCTTTTCAAGCACATAGGGAACTTTCTCCAGGATAGATAATTTTAAGCCATAAAACAAGATAATAAATTTAAGAGGATTGAAATCATATCCAATATCTTTTCTAATCTCAATGGTATGAAACTAGGAATTAATAATTAGAATTTCAATTTAGAATATGTAGAATTAAATAAAATTCTCCTGTACAACCACTGGGTCAAAGAAGAAATTTAAAGGGTTATTAAAACATATCTTGAGGTAAATGAAAATGGAAACACAACATGGCAGAACTTATGGGCAGCAGCCAAAGCAGTTCTAAGAAGAATTTTATAGCAATAAACATCTACATCAAAAAAGAAGAAATATCTCAAATATACAACCTAACTTTACACCTCAGGGAACTAGAAAAAGAAGAACAAATGAAGCCCAAATTTAGCAGAAGAAAGGAAATAAAATGAAGTAGAAACTTAAAAAATAACGGAAAAGATCAACAAAAATAAGAGTTGGTTTTTTAAAAGATAAAATCAATAAACCTTTATCTAGAATAAGAAAAAGAGAGAGAAGACATAAAATCAGAAATGAAAGGGGAGACATTACAACTAATGCTACAGAAATACAAAGGATCATAGGATATTACTATGAATAATTATATGCTAACAAATTGGTAACCTCAAGGAAATGGATAAATTCCTAGAAACAGAGCCTGCAAAGCCTGAATCATGAAGAAATAGAAAATGTCATCAACCCAATAATGAGTAAGAGGATTGAATTGGTAATAAAAAGTTCTCTTATTTTGTCTTATATTGAGAGTGGTTTGTTAATGTCTCACATTATTAGTGCCTTTCTATCTTTGTCTTCCTGCATCAGCTGTAGTTTTTGCTTTATAATAATTGTGTTATTTGGTACATGTATATTCATGTGTGTTATGTGTTTATTGTAAATTATTGGTTTTATCATTAAAAGGGAGTGTTTTGGGTCATATTTATAATTTTTGGCATGGATTCTACTTTGTCTGATATGAGGATTACCTCACCTACTTTCGTATTGTTTTCATTTGCCTGATATTCCCTTGCCCATCCTTTTATTTTTTTAGTCTTCTTATATCACTTTGTTTTTTATATATTGTTGGTCCTAGCTTTGTGAGCCAAATTGAAATAGGCTCAATGGGTGAATCAAGTCTATGCATATTTATTTGACTAAATGTTTGTTTCCTAGTCTGTCATAAAGTTTTATAATTACTATAGTTGCTATGTTTATTTCTCTATGTAGTTTGTATTCTTTGCCATTTTATTAAAAAATTTTATTGATATTTAAGAGGGTTTGAATTTTTGTTCTAGTGGTTACCTTTGTATTTGTCCTTTATCCCCTATTTTCTTTCTTTCTTTTCCTTCTTCCTTTCCCCTTTCCTTTCCCTTTCCTTTTCTCCTCATCAGTCAACTTTATATTCCCTGTTTTCTTACATATGTTTACTACCTGGTTTGTCAAGTTTAAATGCTCCTTAATTCACACACTTATTTCCTATACAGAAATTAATGCCCTTATTCTACTTTCTTATTTTGGCTCTCATTGTTTAGTTGCCTTATTTCTACCCAGTCATAACATATAACATTTGTATATTGGTTTTGCACACTCATCTTTCCTATTGGTTTAATCTTAAAGCTTCTATTAAACATAGTAAATGTTTAGCATCATTTTATTTTTCTCAAAATTTTTAGTCATCTTTAGGTTGAATGAAGCCCATTCATTAGTAGATCCCTCATGAATGACTTAGGGGCACATAATTCTCTAAGTTATTAAATGTTTGAAGTGGTTTTTCTATAGTGTTGATTCTTGAAGGACAGCTTGGCTGAATATAAAATCTTGGTTCACATTTTCTTTCAGTTTTTTGAAAATGCGATTCCATTCTGTAATTATAATTTATCTGTGCTTTAGTGCTCACAGTTTTTAAATTAAATCTCTAATACTTAAGATAATTTTCTAGTACTTGTACATAGAATTCATAATTTTTGAGTGTGTCTAATGAGAATTTCAGTCTAAACAAAATAAAGATATTTGGGAGGTAATAAAGAAAAAATGCTATTGCACTGTTGCCTTGCTGTATATATATATATATATTTTTTTGAGAAGTTTGATGCTAGTCTAATTCTTTGGCCCTTATAAATTATTTGATCATGTAGCTATGAATCCTTCACAATTACAGAAAATTTTTAAGTCTAAATAGTTTTACTGAGATATGTTGTGGAGTTGACAACCTGAGTTCACTTTTTTACTTATCTGGAGATCCTTTTCAAAATGTTCATTCAGATCTTTTTTATTCTGATAATTTTGTATGGATTAGAATTTTAAATATTAGTTGTGTTTCATTGTTTTAATTTTTTTTCTTCAGGGACTCCAGTTATATGTACATTATTTCTCTTTTCTCTGTCATTTCACTCATTTTTCTGACCCTTTCTATGTTTTTCTTTATCATATTAATTCTTTTTCTTGTTTTTTTTGTTGCTTTTTTTTTTTTTTTTACATTTATCCAGTGCCTCTTAAGTTTCATTGAGTCCCTTCTCCTCCTTTGGGCACCTTGAAATTTAGTCTTCACTTATGATATGCTTTGCTTTTTTTTTTTCCTATTTCTTTCTTGAATTCAATACTCTTTCAATTTATTTCTGTTTTTAATAATTTGAATCTCCAATTCAAGGTGTTTTTTTATATCCCCAAATATTTGTTTGAGTATTTTAATTTAGTTTTTGATATGTTCTGTTACAGTTTTCTTCTGCTTTAATGGTTGTTTTTTGGTAGAGAATTTTCATCTGCTTAATATCTTAATTATTGTTTTCTGATTTCTTATACTATCATTATATAGATTTATTCAGTTTCCTTCCATTCATTTTTTTAAACTTGGGTAGTTAAAAGACACCTAGTTCAAAAGCACTCTCCCTGTCAGTATAGAAAGGTAGAACTTCTTTAATGGGGTGTTTTTTGTTTTGTTTTCATTTCATAGTAGTGGGAGGGATTGTGTGTGTTCCAGTTTTCTGTTTTTTTGTTTTTCTCTTTCAGGACCCTGAAATTTCTCATTTTGCTTCTTCCCTTCACCATCTAGTTGCTAAAGGGCACCTCACTTATTCTTATGCCTTTTTCCTTTCTGAAACTATCCTGTAATAAGTGTTCTCATCTATCAAGATACTTTCTCTATATTTCTGTTTTTAACAGAAAGTTTAAAACATAAAAACAATTGTTTAAAAATGGAAAAAAGCTTATGGAATAAGGAAATAAAAAAATATTTTTGTGCAGTTGTATAATGCCACTGTGTTTTAAGCTAAGTGTTATTACAAGAGTCAAAAAGTTAAAAAAAATTTAAACGTTAAATTTATTATTAAAGAAATTTTTTTTATAAGTTTAGTGTAGCCTAAGTATATAATGTTTATAAAATCTACAGTAAGGTACAGTAATGTCCCAGGCCTTCACATTCACACACCACTCACTCACTCACCCAAAGCAATTTCCAGTCTTACAAGCACCATTCATGATAAGTGTCCTATATGTGTGTACCATTTTTCACCTTTTATACCATATTTTTATTGTACCTTTTCTATGTTTAGTTTAAATATGTTTAGATACACAAATACTTACCATTGTGTTACAGTTGCCTAAAGTATTCAGTACAGTAACATGCTGTACATGTTTTTAGCCTAGGAGCAGTAGGCTATATCATATAGCATAGGTGTGTAGTATTTATACCACCTAGATATGTGTAAGTACACTATGATGTTTGTGTAACGAAATTGCCTTAAGGATGCATTTCTTAGAACATAATTCCATCATTAAGTGACACATGACTGTATGTTTAAATCCATGTGTTCATACAGAATTAAAAAATATATAACAATGACGTTAATGGTCACCTTTGGAGGATGCTAAATAATGGAATTATTATTTTGAAAACTGATAAATAAATACAAGCCAGTGTTTTCTATGTGAATTGTATCTCAAAGTAGTCTAATAGTTGATGAAGTTTAATTTTCTACCTACAGAAGAATTTTAGCTAATAATGAATAAGGAACAATAGAATATCACCATTTTGCAACCCCTAATGAATTAATGGATTTCAGCAAAGATCGTTAATCACTGAAAGTATAAAATGGGGAGTCAACCAGAGAGTAAGTAGTTCCTGATGAAAATAAACATCATCTATGAGGTAGTCTTGCAAAAACAAAACAAAACTCTGAATCTAATCAAGCAATAGCTCTAACTGCCAATTTATAGGAAATATAAGAGAGAAACATGTCAGCTATCACGGAGATGTGGTAAAAGATTCATGATGAATAGACTCTACAGAACAAATGACCTAGTTCATTCAAGAAAGGAGCAAAGGGGGTATATAGGGAATATATAAATAAAAACTTAAGACATATATCAACTAATCACTACATAGGATTATTATGTGGATCCTGATTCAAGAAAATTGTTTCAAAATTTTATAAGACAGTGAGGGAAATGCAAACACTAGTGGTATATTTAAAGATATTAAGTTATATTTATTGTTTTCAAAGTTATGATAATGGTATTGTAGGTATGTTTAAAAAATAACCTTTCAGAGATATACACTACAATTTGACAGATGATGTGATGTCTAGAATTTGTTGCAAAATAATCTGAGCTTAGGGAAGTGATTGGGGTTATATGAGAGAAGATTGGCCACGTATTGATCATTACTGAAACTGGCTGACTTATATATGAGGGGCATTATACTATTCTCTCTAATTTTGTTCTCTCTTTTATACATGTATTTATTTTTTAATTTCTCATTTGAAAAAAATATTTTTTAGTGAAACTGTTCAAGTCCCCAAATGCAAGTAATCTTGTTCTCTGTGCAAAAAAGCTGTTTATAAAATTTTGTTGCACATTGTTGAATGTTAATTTATATGTTTTAATGAATTGCTATTTTTTTAGAAATTAAATGAGCCTTAAATTTTTTTATTTTTATAGATTTGGGAGTACAAGTGTTTTGTTTGTGCAGTTTTGTTACATGGATATAGTGCATAGTGGTGAAGTCTGGGCTTTTAGTGTAACCATCACTCAAATTGTGTACATTGTACCCATTAAATAATTTTTCATCCCAAACCCTGCTTTCATCCTCCCTTCCTTTCACACTTCCGAGTTTCCAATGTCTATTATTCCACTTTGATGCCCATGTGTACACATTATTTCACTCCCACTTATAAGTGAGAACATGAAGTATTTGATTTTGTTTCTGAGTTATTTCACTTAAGATAGTAGCTATTTTTTAATGAACTAGGTCCAGATCCACCCATGTTGCTACAGAAGACATGATTTCGTTCTTTTTTATGGCTGAGTAGTATTCCATGGTGCGTATATATATGTGTGTGTATGTACATTTGTATGTATGTGTGTGTGTGTGATACCACATTTTCTTTATCCAGTCATCCATTGATGAACACTTATGTTGATGCCATATCTTTGCTATTGTAAATAATCCTACAATAAACAAACAAGTTCAAGTATCTTTTTGATATAATGATTTCTTTTCCTTTGGGTAGATACCCAGTAGTGGGATTGCTGGATTGAATGGTAGTTCTATTTTTAGGTCTTAGAAATCTTGGAAATCTCCATATTGTTTTCCATAGAAGTTGTACTAATTTACATTCTTGCCAGTAGTGCGTAAGCCTTCCCTTTTCTCTACATCCTCAATCAACATCTGTAATTTATTGACCTTTTAATAATGGCCATTTTGACTGGTGTAAGATGGTATCTCATGTGGTTTTAATTTTCTTTTCTCTGATGACTAGTGATGTTGAGCAATTTTTCATATGCTTGTTGGCTATTTGTGTATCTTCTCTTGAAAAATGTCTATTTATGTCTTTTGCCTATTTTTTAATGGAGTTGTTTTTGTTTTGTTCAGTTGTTTGAGTTCCTTGTGGATTCTGGATGTTAGCCCCCTATAAGATGCATAGTTTGTAAATGTTTTCTCTCATTCTGCAGGTTGTCTGTTCACTGTGTTGATTATTTCTTTTGCTGTGCACAAGCTTTTTAGTTTAGTCCCATTTGTCTATTTTTGTTTTTGTAGCATTTGCTTTTCAGATCTTAGTCATGAATTCTTTGCCTAGGACAATGTCCAGAAGAGTTTTTCCTAGGTTTTCTTTTAGAATTTTTATAGTTTCAGGTCTTACATTTAAGTCTTTAATCCATCTTGAGTTAATTTTTGTATATGGTGAGAGACAGGGGTCCAGTTTCATTCTTCTGCATGAAGCCATCCAATTTTCCCAGTACCATTTATTGAATGTGATGTCCTTTCCTCAGCATATGTTTTTGTCAGCTTTGTCAATGATAAGTTGGCTGTAGGTTTGTGGCTTTATTTTGGGGTTTTCCATTCTGTTCCTTTGATCTATGTGTCTATTTTTATGCCAGTGGTTGTTGTTACTATAGTCTTACAGTGTAATTTGAAGTCGGATGATGTGATGCCTCCAACTTTGTTCCTTTTGCTTAGGATTGCCTTGACTATTTGGCCTCTTTTTTCCATATGAAGTTTAAGATTTTTTTCCTAATTCTGTGAAAAATTATGTTGACATTTTGTTAAGAATTGCATTAAATCTGTAGATTGCTTTGGGCAGTATAGCCATTTTAACAGTATTGATTCTTCTAATTCATGAGCATTAGATGTTTTTCCATTTGTTTGTGTCATCTATGATTTCTTTTCTTTTCTTTTTTTTTTTTTTTTGAGACAGAGTCTCACTTTGTTGCCCGGGCTAGAGTGAGTGCCGTGGCGTCAGCCTAGCTCACAGCAACCTCAAACTCCTGGGCTCAAGCAATCCTACTGCCTCAGCCTCCCGAGTAGCTGGAACTACAGGCATGCGCCACCATGCCTGGCTAATTTTTTGTATATATATTTTTAGTTGGCCAGATAATTTTTTATTTCTATTTTTAGTAGAGACGGGGTCTCGCTCAGGCTGGTCTCGAACTCCTGACCTCGAGCGATCCACCCGCCTTGGCCTCCCAGAGGGCTAGGATTACAGGCGTGAGCCACCGCGCCTGGCCCATCTATGATTTCTTTCATCAGCATTTTGTAGTTTTACTTGTAGAAGTCTTTCACCTCCTTGGTTAAGTTTATCCCTAGGTATTTTATTACTTTTTTGGAGCTATTGTAAATGGGATTGACTATTTGGTTCTCAGTTTGATTGTTATTGGAGTATAGAAATGCTACTGATTTTTGTAAATTGATTTTGTATCCTGAAACTTTACTGAATTCACTTATCAAATCTAGGAGTCCTTTAGAAGATTCTTTAGGGTTTTCTAGGTATAAGATCATATCGTCAGCAAAAAGGAACAATTTGACTTCCTATTTTCCAGTTTGAATGGCTTTTATTTCATTCTCTTGCCTGATTGTTTTGGCTAGGACTTTTAGTACTATACTGAGTAGGAGTGGTGAACATGGGTATCCTTGATGAATTGCTATTGAATTTAAAAATTTTATGTCTGGAGGCTTTCCTAGCTCTGCCCCAGCTATAAAAGCAATTGAAGGACAATAGTTCTAACACACACACACACACACACACACTTCAACATGCATATATGCATATATAAATATGCATACACATATACATTATAAAATAGAAAACTGTAAAGCAAAGGAAGCTTGAGCTCAATATTTGCCTGAAGAATATCACATAAGTTTTTATCCTTAACATGTGAAAAATTCACTAATCCAAGAAAAAAAAAAACAGTAAAGAATGGGCAGATAATTCACAGAAGAAATAAAAATGACTAATACATAAAATAAGTTCTGCCTAAGTGATTATCAAAGAAATTTTATGCAAATGTGCATCAAACAATGACATCCCATTTTGTCTTGTTTAATTAAGACATTTACAATAATACTTGTGAGAGTGCATGATATTCAAGCTTCTGGTGGGAGTGTGACTTTGTGCAACCCTATTGTAAAGCAATTTGGACATAATGTGTTAAAAGACTTAAACTTATTTATTACCTTTGATCCTCTAATTCTACTTCTTAGGGTCTAGCCTAAGTAAGATCTTAATTAGATATAGTAAAAAGTTTGTATATAAAAATATTCATTAATGTTTAATATTGAAAAAATTGTGTAATAATAAGAAATTTAATTGGGGTACATTCATAATTTGATACATTATATAATCGTTAAAAACTAGAGTTTTGAAGGTATTAAGGACTGCAGAAAATTCTCATTAAAAATTTGAAAAACATTCCAGAATTCACAGTTATGTACAGTGTATAATACTTGTCCCTTTATGTATGTCATCAGAAGGATCAGAAGGAAATGCATCAAAACTTTAACAGTGCTTATCTTTGTGTGATGAATTGTAGATTATTTTACACTTTTCTATAGGTTATAAATTATAACATTTTTTTGTTGTACTGTATAACCATTAAGAAAGAATACATATTTTTCATGGAACAAACTGAGAGGCACTTGTAATACAGTGAAATGTATACAGATGATCTTCAATTTATGATGATTTGACTTATGATTTTTTGACTTTATGATGGTATAAAAGTGATACATATTTAGTAGGACATCAATAAATTGCATGAGATATTTAACCCTTTTTATAAAATAGGCTTTGTATTAGATGATCATGCCCAATTGTAGGCTAACCTAAGTGTTCTGAGCACCTTTAAGGTAGGCTAGGCTGAGCTGTGATATTCAGTAGGTTAAGTGTATTAAATGCATTTTTGACTTATGATATTTTAAATTTGCAATGGGCTTACCAAGATATCCCATAGTAATTAAAGGAGCATTTGTATTTGAGGAATCATCAACCCTGGACTTAAAGCCATTCAACTCAGTGGCCCAGAGTAAGTTTCTCTTCTGAGCCTGATTTTCTCACCTAGAAAACAATCATAGTAATTATAATATATGATTGTAATAAAAATTAAATGAAGAAAATGAGCCTTGTGTACATTAGATATTAAAATATATGACATTTTCCTGTAACAACAAAATTTAAGTAAAATTTGGTTGTATTTTTCTTGTCTTTTTTTCCCTCCCTCATACAAATAAGTAACAGTTTGCAAAGCCTTGTATACTGAATATAATCTTGCATTTTCAAACTTAAGGGAAAAATTGAGTGGGATGTTGTAAAACCTCTATTTTGTACAATTCTTTGTGTTCTCTTTATCTTAATAGCTTGACTAAGCTTAGCCAAATTTACTTATTCATGCAGAAACTGTTGATTGTTTCTTACATGGAAAGACATTGTGGAGAATGAAAAGATTAGTAAGGTATATTTTCTGTCATAACAGAAATTTCACTCATGCAGCCAACAAACACACAAATGTGTTAGGTTCCATTGGGAGAATGAATGAAATTTTAGAGTTCATAAACTGCTTACATCTGGAAAAATAGAGAAAGTTTCATGGAAGAAGTTGGTATTTAGGTAGGACTTAAAGGATTTATTATCATATAACTGTTAAAATGTTCCAGAAAGAAAGCGTGAATTGAATATTTTGATACATTTAAAATTCCACTTTAACTTCTTATCAGGTAAAATTATCAAAAACCAAGAAAGTTATAGGTGTGTTTTATATTCTGTAAACAACTCTAAAAATAATGAGTGGATCACAGCCTAACATGTACTTTGGGGACAGTAAGTTCTCTGTATTGGACAATGAAATCTGAACTGAGTACCAAAGACATCTTTGTCCTATAACTTGATGAGAACAGTACCAAAAGCCTCCTTTTCCAACTAATTTGTTCGTACTGATGGATATAGTTAACATAATATTTTTCTCGGTGTATAAAATGATTAAAATTTAGCATTTAATAATTTTTAATAATAATTATATACATGCTTTTGCATTCTTACTGCCTTGTTACCTGCCACAGTGTTTCATTTAAAAAAAAAAATTAATGGACTTCCTCGTATACCATTATCTGTCTTCAGTTTGTTTTATTCACTTTGATATCTGTTGTTAATAGGCTTTGTTGCTATCTTTGCATGCAAGAAGTTGTATGATGTTGAACTCAATCTTGTGATTTTTAGAATATCATTTGAAGGATTTTAGTCTGATGTTAGTGCCAGGAAACTTATATTTATCATAGGTTCAGCTTGAGAAATTTGATGCCTCTTCTAAACCTCTGAAAAAACAAGTGGTCTAACTAATAATGTTGTACAGTATATTAAATTCAGTAATCTGTCAGCAAAAATTACAAAATGCATACATTTAATGCAGAAATAACTGAATAACAGGACAAAAGTCAAAACATTATTTCATATGAGTACAAACAAAAAGACATGTAATATTAATAGGGGAAAGGATGAAAGTTAATATCCAACAGAATTTTCTCTGCTTGGTACACATGCACTCTCTATAAAGTTAGTTTCCAATGTTAAAGATTTGACCAGAGCTGTCTACTTATGATGATTGTGGATTAGAAGATTTGAGCTAACTTTCCCATAGAACAAAACTAAAATATCTGGGAAAATGTAATGAAAACAATCAAAATCCACCTATTGAGGGTATAGAAGATCTCACCAGGCAGTGAAAATCCAGGAGAGATGATCATCCAAAGTAAGTCTAATGTTTGGTATCACTTTTCCCCTGGGGAGAATCACTGATTCCAGAAGCCAGGCAGCAGCATCACCTTGTCTGCAGTAGTCTGAGTGTTGAGGCAATCACAAAGATATGCCCAATTTCAATGGGAGAAGAAATAGATTCCCCCTTTTGCTGGGGGAGTGATGAGTACCAGAGGACTATGTAGAACTGAAATACTGTTGCATATGTTTTTGGAAAATGCAATCTGTTATGTGGGGTGAATGGAGTTAAAGTGTTCAAAGTCTTTGCAGTGAAGAAGGCAAAGGTACCCATTAACATTCGACTTTGAAAGGTCAAGGATACATGGTAGAATTGCTTAGATAACCACCATCAGAACAATTAAAAAAGAGTGTATCACTCCTAAGATAACAGATGGGCGATATGTAATAACAAAAGTAGATAAGAAGGGACAGAGAAGAACAGATGCATAGTTAAATAGAAACCCTTTAGTAAGATGGCAGTTTTACATCCAAATGTATAAACAAAGATTGTCAGTCTGAATTAAAAAAGACAATCACCAAATTTAACCAAAGGTTTTCTGTGATGTCTGGAGCTGAGAAACAAAGTTAATGATTTTGGCCTTTGCAACCTGGCCTCCTTCCATTACCCCCAGTTTATTAATCAAATAAGGGTAGAGTCAAATTAGCAAATATTTACTAAGTAGCCATTATAAACAACATATTGTTGGGCAAAGTGAAAATGTGAAGAGTAATGGACTTTTCATCTTCAACAAGATTAAAGTTTTGAGAACTTAAACTTTGAAAACTTAATTGTGTTAAAATATTTAATATTTTAAGAACAGGTGCAGTGGCTCACGCCTATAATCCTAGCATTTTAGGAGGCTGAGGTGGGAGGATCACTTGAGCCCAGGAGGTTGAGGTTGCAGTGAGCTCTGATGATGCCACTGCACTGTAAACCTGGCAACAGAAGGAGACCATGTCTCCAAAAACAAACAAACAGCTAAAGAATTTGCATACCATTTCAAAATATCTCAGAGGAATGAGAAGTTGTTCAAGTTGCTACAATTTTAGAAAACTGGAATTTCAAATGAGTTAATGCATACAATTTGGCTAGTCAGAGAGTTACTAGGGTATGAGTGGAATAGTGTGAGAAAAAGTGCAAAGGTGGGAAATGTATAGGTACATTTGGAGGACAACAAGTAAACAAAATGTCTACAAAAGTCGTTTGGGGGATTCTGAGGAGATAAGAATGTCTTGAAAGATTTGGGACAAATTTTGGAAAGTCTCAGAAGTCTAAGTAATTATGGCTTTTTCCTTTCAATATTGTGGCATTAGTACAGATTTTTAAAAAAGTGGTAACCTACTTGAAGTAGTGTTTTAGGCAACTAATTTGGAAGGGAGTGTGTAATATTCAGGAAGGCCATTTAAAAGGTCTTGTAGGCCAGGCGCAGTGGCTCACGCCTGTAATCCTGGCACTCTGGGAGGCCGAGGCGGGTGGATCGTTTGAGCTCAGGAGTTCGAGACCAGCCTGAGCAAAAGCGAGACCCCGTCTCTACTAAAAATAGAAAGAAATTAGCTGGACAACTAAAAATATACAGAGAAAATTAGCCAGGCATGGTGGCGCATGCCTGTAGTCCCAGCTACGTGGAAGGCTGAGGCAGTAGGATTGCTTGAGCCCAGGAGTTTGAGGTTGCTGTGAGCTAGACTGATGCCACGGCACTCTAGCCGGAGCAACAGAGTGAGACTCTGTCTCAAAAAAAAAAAAAAAAAAAAAGTCTTGTAGTTGCCTTGTTATAATGAAATAAGGGCTGGAATAAGTTGCAATTTTGGCCAAACATTCCACAGACTTATCAATGTAAATATGAAGGAACAATAGCTACTAAGGTACCAAAAAGGAAAAGAGTTACAGGATTCTTTCAGAGATATTCATCTGTGCATCTTGTTTGATACATGCAACATTTTCTCTGTCCAGGAAGGGAAAATCTGGAACAGGCTTCTGTGGTCCCATGGTATTTATAAAGACTAGCAGTTAAAAAAAATGGAATCTCTTACACTCTTTCCTTTTATTATTTGTATTTTGTATCATCAAAATGGGTCAGCTTATAGTACTTGAGAGAGAATCCATGAACTCTGGACCTTAACACAGCTGTAGAGTCAGCTTTTGGAAAGAAATGTTGATCTCTTCCTTGAGTTAAACATTCCCAGAAGCTTTTGGCCTCTTAAACATCTTTATAAAAATTGATAAAACTTTGGAATCTTTCAGCAGTGACTTTCAGATATCATATTCTCTACTAGCAAAAAGGACATTTTAAAAATGACTTATCGGTATCTCTCAGCTCCAGAATCATCATCTAGGATTTATCTCTATGAAATATGCAGTAACAGAGTTTATTGCACAGTAGTGCTTTCCATCAATTTTGCCTTTCAAATTGGTAGTCTCCATTAAGACATATTTTAATGATAAATAGCAAGACATTTCAACTTTCCTCTTAGTTATCTTATATGTACTGAATATTAAAGTGTTGATCCTCATTACACAATAATCATATTTCATTATAATTACTATAATTTAGAGCAACTCAGTGTCAGACTGCCTGCTGGATGCTGTATACAAATTAACTGAATATAGTTGTGTGTATTTTAGGCTTCTAAGTAAAAGTATTGTAGCGACCCACTTCAATTTATTTTCATTTTCCACTAATCTATGAATTCCTATTTGGAAGCAACATGGTATAATGTAAAGAGCATTGACTTTGGATTGGCATAGTCAAATATTAATAATTACGTGGTCTTATACACATTACTGAAGTGCCCTGGTGTACTTATTAGGAGGCAGGCATAATGCAAGACTCTGGGAATGAAACACAAAGAGGGTAGAACCTGACTTGAAGGTGCTTAGAGATAGTGAAGAGAAGTGTAGCAAGAAACATCTCAGAAAGCTGTTGAACTTCGTGAGTTATCATGTATCCAGTGTACAGAATAGCAAAGACGAGGTTGTAACTATTGGTTCTCCCTTTTCAAATGTTTCCTATTTGATTTCTTTACAGCAGACCTGATTCCATATAGTGATAGTTTGGTATATTCCAAATTGCCTTGGTAAGTGGAGTTTTGCTGAATACAAAGTCTTATTTAGGTCAAGGTTTGAGTCTGAACTATTCTGTCTATGCATTCTCCTTAATATGCAACTTGGGTTTCACCAAAGAGAAGCAGTTTTTCAAATATCTAATAGATTTCATGCTTATTTGAATTTAACAAATTAATCATCTGCTTTTCTTTTGAATGTAACTCAAGGGAATAAAGAACAGGCATCACTGAGATGTATTAAATTATTAGTTGGCATAATTTTTGAGAATGGCTGTACAACCATACAAGGTGTTTATAATACTCAAAGGATCTTAATTTTCTAGCAAGTGGGAAATAAATTGCTCATTTTTTAAAAGATTTTGCTGAAATATTTTAAGCTCTTATGGTCTGTTAAATTTCATCTCACATATTCTAAATGAGAACCAAATGGGCCATCAGCAAATCAGGAGAAAGGAATTTGAATGCTCATGATAGCGTATTATATTCCATTAGAAGATGAAAACTATTTCCTCTCAAGGGGTTGGCTTTAATTTAATATTATGAACTATTCTTTGAATTCAAAGACCTGCCTGCAGTAAGACATAATATTTGAATAAGTTCTTCTAGCTATTAATACTTATTTATCTGACACTAGAGCTCAAAGTGTGCATGGGCCCAAAAGGAGCTAGACATATATTAATACAAAATATAGCCATAATTATATTAATAAACATTGATATAAACATGGATTTATTTTAAAATGCAATTTGTGGTAAAGAATGGAGTTTGTTTCATCAGCATACAAGAAAATATTAAATAAAAAGTGTGCATATATAAGTTTTGTCTATTTACTTAAATATCTCCCTTTTAGAATAAATATTCGGTCTTTTAAATCATAATTGAACACAATCAAGTGGAACATTGTTAAGGTAACTTACTAGCAACATCTTAAGGGCTGAGCTTCTGAAATCTTTGTAACAGCAAGTAAAAAGTAGACAAGACTAGGACTGCCCACATTTCTGTGCTGAGCATTTAGTTTCCCTCTCCAGAAGCATATCACTGGGATTCACAATTTTTGTGATACATAACAGTGTATTTTCACACAAACCATAAACTTTTCAAGGGAAAAATCTGATAGACATTTCCTTAACCAAATCCTCAAACTTAGCATTTCCAATGTGATGGGATAAAATATCTTTCTTTACCTCTGAATGTGATACATTGAAAAGCTCACAACATCACCTATAAAATGTTCTGGCAAATTTTTTTTTTTACCTGAATCTACTTATCAGAAAACAATCCAAATTGCAAGATATATCGTAAAACAAGCAGCCCACATTCTTCAAAAGCATCAGTAGCATCAGACACAAGGAACTGGTGAACTGATTAGATTAGACTAAGAAATATGACAATTAAAGTCAATGTGTGATTTTTTATTAATTCCCAGATAAGAAAATGAAAAGAAAACAGCTATAAACGGACATTATTGGAACAATTGGCAAAATTTGAACATGGACTGTATCTTAGATACTAGGTTTAAAAAAAATCAATGTTAAATTTCCTGAGTGTGATCATTACGTTGAGGTTACGTAGGTATGCAAGAGAATACTTTATTTCTTTGGAGATACACGCTGAAGTATTTAGGGATGAAGTGTCAAAGTCTTTAAGTAGCTCTGAAAATGGTTGAGAGAAAAATATATACGTATACAGAGAAGTAAAGAAAATGAGGCAAAATGTTAAAAATGTTCAATGTATTATCATTACAACATTTTGAATGTGTAAAAATTTTTAAATTAAAAATTTGGAAAACTTATGCAAATCAGAGAAAGTTAGATTGGGTAAACCACAAAGTACTGTGAGTCCTCTTGTTATCAATCATATCAGACTCAATTCTCATTTTCATAACAAATATTTTTTACCATCATCTTTACTATCTGGATGAAATTCATAGATAATATAACCTACTTATATAATTTAAAAAATTGATATAATGTCCTAACTATAACATAAAAGAACAAAAGATCATATTCTTCAATAGGTTAATTCTTGGGCACAACTACACTGTTAGAATAATGCCCCCACAAATTTCCAGAGTTTCCCCTACGGGGTGATACTGTCCCTGTTGTGAACAACAGGGTTAACTGTTTGCTAGTGTAGTAGCGGTATTTCCCTGAGACGTCACTGAGATTGAAGCATGACTCCATGTTTGCTGAATGGGTGAGAAGGCCCATGAGATACCAATCTGTACGCATTAATTTGCCTGAAGGTTTGGAGTCTTTGGCTACATTGGGAGGGAGAACTAGTGGGTGCATGAGTTGCAGATGAAGTGTGGAAAGGGTTATAGGGTGTCTTGGTTCCCATAGATTTTGTATAAATTCCATGGAGGAATGAGGTCCTACGTAAAAGCTGAAGAAGTTGTTTTTTCCTAAGGTTTCCAAGGGAGATGTGGGCACCAATGTGTTATATGTGTTTTGATAGGTTGACAACAAAGCTAAATGCAATTTATTTTGTCTCCTTTGGATTCTTAAAATGATACACTAGAGGAAGATTTTCCCATGCCCTGGATGAAACTTGGCAGGCTCATAGCTTTTCTGATTACTGTTAGGTAACATGTGTTAGCTAATAGCAGGTATCTCTAAGTTGCCCTGATTCCGTAATTTAAAATGTTCAGTTCAATATATTAGAAAAAGCTTCATTCTAAGGTAAAGACTTAAGTTTCCTTCCAGTCCTTCAGTTAAGACCTACAGTGAGTGGGCCCCACCCTCCCTAGAAGAGGGTGTGGTTGACCTTTTTTTCTCCTTGATTTTTCCCCCTCCCTTTCACTGGCTACTCCTATTTCTGACTGCTCCAGAGGGAGTTGTAACTGGGAGTGGGAAAGGGGAGAGGAGGCAAGAGAGTTTCACTGAATAGGTCTTTTTTTTTTTTTTTATTTCAGCGCATAATGGGGATACATAAGTTCAGGTTATATACAATGTCCATGTCCTGCCCATCCCCCCAAGTCAGAGCTTCAAGCGTGTCCATTCACCAGGTCTTGAGATGACTTCAGGCTCTCTGAGCCTGGCAGCTGTTGAAAGCTCACTGTCCTGTGGCTGCTTTTGTGGCATGCTGGAGGTTCCCCTGCGGGTCCCACTGAAAGCTCTCTTTGCAGGCTGGAGGGGAAGGAAGTAGTTGTCCTTTTGCTCTTCCCCTCACGGCACCCGGGCTCTGTAAATCATTTAGGCTGGAACATGGTAAGTGCTCAATAACTTGTAGCTATTATTATTATCCTTCCCACTTCTGTGGAGAGCAAACTGCTGCTTTGATACCTTGAGGGCTGGCAGATTTGGGCACATCAGAAGATATTTCCTTGGAATGGATATCGGCATTCTTTATGGTAGGCACCCCAAACTCCAGCAGTGGTGAAGCACCCTCCGTAGCTTCATAGGCAGCAGACATCAACCAGGAGACTGGAGTAGTAAAGGTGACAGAATGGACTATGAGTGTCTGGGATGTAACCAGGTGAGACTGCAGAGGCAGAAGTCCTGCAAGACCTTGCTGTGGGCAATTCCAGTAAAATCTCTTTTATTACCGAGAAGATGAACCCATCATTCCCCCAGCCTTTGCTTTGAGCACAGCAAAGAGCAGAGATTATTAGGTTTCATAAGACATAGAATTGTGTTTTCTCTTGCTAAGGGAGAAATACTGAAATGGTTAGAATGCTTTCAGCTGCAAGCAGAAGACAACCTAACTTACAGTGACTTGCGAAATAAAAATTTTTAATTATCTAACATAGCAAGAAGTCTAGGAGTAGGCAACTGCTTGTGTTGGTTGACTGACTGCATGCTGTTAGGGCCACCCTCTCTTCAGTCCCTGTAGCCTTGCATCTTGGACACAAAATGTTTTCTGCCTTTTCAGGCATTGGGTCTGCATTGAAAACAGGAAGAAGGGGGAAGAGCTGGTGTCAGTCACATCTATGCTTTTATTAAGAAAGCTCAAGTTTTCCAGAACCACCCCCTAGCCTATCAAGACCTCTGCTTGCATTTTATTCATCAAGACAGTGTCACACGGCCACCACCACTCGCTGTAAAGGAGGTTGGGAAAGCCTCTGGTGGAGGTGGGTGAGAGCGAACAGATGTTGTATTTGTTAACCAGCGAAGTCTGCCACAGATGCTGTCCCCTTCATCTGGGTGTGAATAGCATTCTGGATTCTTCAGAAGACCAAAAACCCAGCAAATCTGAACAGGCTTCAGATATTTTCCCCAAATTTAGAGAAATATGGATAGAAACTATGAAAAGAAAATCAATATGGAATTACAATTTAGAAGTTCCAGAAGAAAAGACTGAGGGAGACGGAGGACAAGCAACAATCTATTAAATAGTGACACAAGCTCCCTGAACTGAAGACAGATCATCAGATCAAAAGAGCTCACCAAATATGAAGTAAAATTAATAGATGTTAGCCTAGAGTTAATACTCTTGAACTTCAAATTTTAAGGAGAAAATGTCTAGTCAGCCAGGCTGAGGAAAGTATGATATTAACACAAGAAGAAGAATTGTGGAGGCATCAGACTTCTCCACGATATTAAAGTTTAAAAGACTGAAACAATAGCTACATATTTTTGAGAGAAAATTATTGATTTGATGATTTCTAAACTCAAAGACTTCACAAATAATTTTTGTATATGCAAGACTTTTAAATATTTCACTCACATACTTTCATGAAAAAGATTACTCCAAAAATTTTATTAAGTGGAACAAGAAATACACAAAAAATAGACAATGAAAGACACAATGGAAAAGAAGTCACTATAAGTTAGACTTTAAGTAACTATTTTGGTTTTGAAACATATTATTTAAATATTCTTCAACTAGAAAATATATAATATAGATTAATATTTATGTGATTAATATCTGAGATATTTAAGAGAAAAATTGTGAAGTGCAGATTGGGAGGATGGGAAAAGGGAGAAAATAAATCAGCTAAATTTTTAATGGAATAAAATGGAATAAAATTATTAATATGGTATTCACAGACTCTCTCCTCTCCCCCAGTGCACATATGAAAATATTGTCTTGCTTGCCAGATTTTCCCCCTGCCTTATGTTACTGCCAAATTGTTTCCTGTATTTTGGTGACATATAATTGGAAGATGCACAGAAAAGGACATGTCCAGAGATGCTGAAGGAGGGGGTCTGGGGCTGGGAGAAAAGAGAGGGATAGGAGGAGTCAAAAGTTGCCCAGAGTGGGGTGGATAAATTTAAGTTTTTTTCTCCCTTTGGGGTTTGAGTTGGTGAGTAAGAGGCTCTAGAGAGTGTGGGAGATTAGAAAATTGAATAGACGAGGAAAGGAGATTCAAGAGGTGTTCATGAGGGTTATGCATCCGAACCTCTCTACACCCTTTGAAAGATGAAAGAAGATACAAGTCCTTTCTTAAGACTCTGTTGAGTCTTAAAACACAGTTAGCATTCAATAATCTTTGCTTTATAATGCTGTGCAGAGAATGAACCATGATTATTACAGCTTCTTGACTACAATTGTGGACTGAAAGTGCAGTTTCCAACTGAAATTTAGACTAAAGTCATTGCTTGTCACCTGAGTCAAGAGCACCTTATTACCATGACTAACAGACTTTACGGTAATAGTGGAAAGGAGAAGAGCCACCATCGCCAGCTGGGATAACACCAGAAATGTCCTGGTGGATGTGCTGAAGTCTGAGTTGTACATGATGTTTCACTTGGAGATGGACGTGCCAGCTGCAGAACTAAACTTATGTAGCGCTATGCGGCTTCTCTAAATTTAGAAAGTCTAACGGAATCCTTTAAGAAATGGTGCAATGAAAATTATGTTTTACTGCAATACTTACAGATACCCAGTTTCTCAAGCAGCTAGACCTCTGCGAATCCTCAGAGGGAGCCAAGCCAGACTGAATAACTGAGACCTCGGCTGACCAACTCCTCATGCCAGACCCAGATCCCATGGGGACATGGCAATGGCATATAGACTGAATTTAGGATCAGTGGTTGGCTATTTTCGGGAAATGGAAAGTAATGTGTCAGAGACTGAAGGAAAGTACTTTGTGTTATTGTTAGAGAAGGTTCAAGAATGAACAGGATTCAGCAGCAGAGAGATGTTTCTACCCTAAGGTTTCTCTCTTCTTTTTTTCTCTTTTCTTTTCTTTTCCTTTCCTTTTCTTTTGTCTAAATGGTTTTATTTGAAACAATAGTTGCACCAAGCAAGAGCTTACTTACTTTCCCCACTCCAAATTAAAACAGCACAATGCTGGGGGAAAGTAATTTGGTAGCACAGTTCCAGTATGTGACTATCCTCCTACTCATCGTGGTTGGGGTAACTTTTTGCATAAGCAGTTGTTTGTACACAAAATATTAACCCCAAACTTCTAGTGTCACACAAAAGGAAGTCGTCTTAATCTGGTATGTGGGGCAGTGTGTTCAATAAATACCAAAAGGTGAGAGAAACACAAACACAATCCACTCTTTAAGAAAACTAATTCAAAGTAGAATTTTCTACCCCCCCTTTCTCCTGTAATAAAAAGTAGTGCTGGGGATGTGGCACCCAGATTTGGTTTTTATCCTGACCATTTACAAAATATTCCCCATATGACTTGCATCATTAAGGTTATGCATAATAGTTCATTCACTTTGAAGAGACATGTGTCTACTCCTTCCTCCTCTTCTTGCCTTCATGCTCATGTTCCTTGGGGCAGCTGCTGTCTCAAGGTCTTTCAGAGCCACTGTGCTTCTTGGCTTCTTCCAAAAACTTGTCCAAACCAAAAGGATCTTCCTTAAACTGAACTGGTCCTTCTCTGCCTCTCTGCCTATGGTCTGAACCAGAAAATTCCTTGTCAGGAGCTAATCTGTTGGTCTTTATTCTGGCTTCTAGGTCATCACCATACATGTCCTTGTCCACATTTTTACTGGGTCCGTAAATACTCTGGGCCATATCTTTACCACCTCTCCAGGCTTGATCATAAACATTGTAAATTTCATCTTCTCCACCTGCAAATCCACTATCTATGCCTTTGGATTGGTTGAAGAGCCTTTGGTCATACTGAACTTCATTGGAAGTCCAAGGATTGGGCACACCAAGAGCAATGACTTCACAGATATCCTGATTTTCATTTCTCTGAAGTTTTGACCTCTGATCAGGAGCTGCCCTGGAAAGGCTCCAGCTGTCTTTCTTTTTACCTGTCATGCCGGATTTCATCCCTCTCATGTCCTCTTTTTCCACTTAGGTTTTGATCCCAGCTCTCCTCTCCCTGGCTTTCTGGGCCATTTCTCTAAGTTTCTCTTCATGTTTCTCTTTTTCTTTCTCAGCCATTTTTCTCTCTACTTGGTCACATATTTCCACAGCTTCACAAGCCTTCCAATCAGCAATGCAGAAAGCTTCAGCCTATTTGGCAAAGTTTTCATTTATGTGTACTGTCTGTAGTCCTCTTCTGTCAGCAGCCAGACGTTTATCTAATGGTATTGTATAACCCTTTGCATTGGAAATTTCAGTTAGAAATAAAAGGAGGAATCTCCCATTCTTGTTCCTTTACAGTCATCTTTTGGCTAGGAGAATGCATGACAGGTACAGGAGGAGAAGGTGTTCTCCGGGGAATTTTCTTATTGATCTTGAACCTTGGAGACTCCACTGGATCTTTCTGCATTTCTGCCATGCAAATAACCCTCTGTTTAGCTCCAGAGTTGAAAGCCACTCCTTGCTGAGATAGTGTGTATTGGATATATACTGAACAGGAGCCAGTTTATCAGCTGTTCGAACTGGCATGGCTGCGGCAACCTTCTGCTATACAGATTTTTCTAAGGCTACCCTTGTCTTTTCTGTTATCTCTTTAATAGCTTCTTCATCAGGTCTTTGCAGGTCTGGATCATCTGCATTCATAACCTCCTTTGGAACCACGTCAGTGTATTTGGTATAAATGATCTTGTCTTTTGACTATCCTTGTCGAACAATTGCATCATACTTAATTTTTCCTTCAGGATCCACCTGAATGGATAGTGCATTCGACATTTCTTTCTTTTGTCCCATATCCAGGAGATACTGGGCCACATGGATCTCTGGAAAAGCACCTCCAAAATCCTCTAATAGCTGAGGTATCCAGCCTTTCTGATACCTGTATGGGGGAGGTTCTCTTTGGGAGGAGACCCGTGAGGTCTGCTGTGATCTCTGGGGTCTTGCCTTTTCTTCAGTCTCACGCTGGTCCTGAGATAGCTGAGCAGGTGCAGGTAAAAAGTTGGTGAGTGCCATCTTCTTCTGCTTCTTCCCCTAAGGTTTCTTAGGATGTAAAGAACTGAGCTTTAGGTATGAGTTGACTCAGAGAAGATGACCATTGAGCAGTGTTTGTTAAACTCAAGGTGGTCCAGAGACTGGGCCACAGGGGCCACCATTTCAATAGGGTTATAGATACTATTTCATTTGGGATATTGGTAGGTTCAATGATTTTTTAAAATATTAAGATAATTATAACATAAAAATGCGAGTAGAGTCATCTATCTAGCTCTGTTGGAAAATTCCTGGAGTCAGCTTTAATTTGGCTTTTGAGTTGATTCTTTGTAAAGAATAATACCCACTGGATCATCATGAGAGGAAACCAGAGAGTGAAAACAGTAACTATAAATGCCAGGAAGGTAAAACTTAAATAAGGAAAAGCCTCCATGTGGAGTTGAAGCTGCAGATGTTCATTTAACCTCACATCTATGGGATCTGGTCAGCCTTACAAGTGGGTTCCAAGTGGTAACCACATGAAAGAGCATAGAGATCAAACAGAATACTTTAGGGGGTAAGTAATGCTTCAAATGTTACATGGTGTCAGTTATAGTTTGCATTAGTGCTTCCTCTGATTTAATATATATTGACAGAAATTGCAATATGAAGTTCCAAAAATAGGATATTAAAATGAAATTCTAAAAATTAAAAAAAAATGTCTTTGAGGGTACAACCGTCAGTTTGATGGCATGTTTAAGCACACAAGCTTTGCTTAGCTATAAGATCGGGAAAATAAATCTCTGAGCTTCAGTTTCCTCATGTGTGAACTGGAGATAATACTTATATGGTGATCAGCAAGGGTGTGTGTGTGTGTGTGTGTATGTGTGTGAGTAACGCATATCACAGAACAAAGTGCTTAGTAAATGATATTCTAATCTTATGGTATGAGTATTCTAAATATTGCATATTTTTTAGATATATTGTATTGCTGAAATTGATTGTATACTAAAAGAGAGTTTACAGGCTAACAATTATTGTTTTTTCTCCTGAAAAAAGAAGATTGGGGAATGGTAATACTCTTGGGGAAGATGAAGAAGAGTGGGCAGACAGAAAGTGCAGGGATGGGTCAGTGATGATTCTGACCAGTTGAGATTTGAAGGTGTAAACTTGGAGAATATGGACCTGGAACTGCAATTTGGAAGACGATTGCTCTTTGGTGGAGAGGAGTGATAAATGTCTGCATGTGCATGGAAGTAGGAAGCTGAGGAGAGAGGCTCCCATTTGGTCTAGAGGTGCTCAAGCAGAGAGAAGAGTGAGCACTCAACTAATCTCTCCGGTTGTGCACCTTGGCATTCTCATGTTCCAGTTCTCTGACTTGCCCTTGGTTGGGGTCCCACACATTTTGCCCAACTCTCAGGTGGAATCTCACATGCATCCACATGTATTCTGGACATTGTTTTCTCCTAAGTCCAGTCTCTGCTTTTAATCTCTCGGGTATTGGCTGCAGTTTCTGGTCTGCTTAGAATTTCTCAGCATGGTTACCTATGTTCTCATTATACACATACATGGGATGTGTGTGGCAGTAGACAGATGACATATATTCATATGTACATTATTTTGGTGAAGGGTGTCATGAGTTTATAGAATGTGCCCAGTTCTCTGTCTTGAAACTGTAATTTTTAAATTTAAAGACCTTTTCGATTATGCTGTGGAAAATGATAAAAGCAAAACAAGGGGGATGGAGGTGAAGATAAAACGGACAATAAGTAGGTGCATCACAATAAAGTAAACTGAAAAGTTACCACTTTTATCAGTCTCACAAAGAGGTCCTTTTGTTCTTAATAAAGTAGTATTTTATAAAGAATCATAAACTATCAAGTTCTTTAACAAAGTCTTCCACGTGCCATGGAACTCTGGATACAAGTTTATATTTTCATTCAAATGATTCTGCTTTTTGGGGGGTAGGGGTGGAGGGAGGTGGAACTCAACAAATCCATTTCCCTAAGTGGCTGAAGAGGAAATGTTTTTCTAAGAACATAATTTGAATTCTGTTATGAAACCTCAGCAGAATGGGCTGTCAGTGTGGAGTCTAATTTAATCATTGCCTCATTTGTCTCATGCTAAGTCTTTGCTTCTACCTTTTTTCATTCTTAGAAAAACAATCAATATCTTAACTTTATAGTTTTTAAATGGGTTCCCTCTAGACACACATCAGGCTAACACAGGAAATCATGGACATTACGTAAAAGAAATAGTCAAAAGCAAAAACCCAGTGAAAGTCTGAGTTAAAACTAACCTAGCCTTAGGCTTCCAAAATAAGATGACTCTACATCTCTAGAAAGACTAACTTTTATTCTTCTCTTTCTCACCTCTCAGATGGTTTCTCATCATCTTAGATAATGACAAGTCCTATAAATGTCTAACCCTTATTGCTATTAAGGTTTATTAACGTGAAGGAAGATTTCAACGTAACTGATTTAAATATCTATACTCTGGATACATTAAATACTATGGTGAGAAGTACAAAACCTGCAACAGTGTTTTGGTTTAGAAGGCTAAGTTTGAGACTAACCCTACAAAAAAATGAGGCACTATCATCATTATAATTGTTAACATTTGGCGATCACTTTCTCTGTGCCTTGTCCTATGCTAAACATCTTGTATGCATTATCTCCTTTAGTTTTCCCAGTCACTAAGTTAGGTGGATACTCTGACTGCCTGTGTTATTATTAACACCCCTATTCTACCAATGAAGGAAATGAGGCTCTGAGAGGATAAACAATTCAAATCACACTAAGGCTAGTGTGTTGTCTAATTCCAAGGCACCAGCATATCATAAACAAGGAGATGGTACCCCTCGGAGCTGAGTAGTTCACGGTTTGCACAGTTAACACAATGGTCCTGTTGGTAACATGTGGAGCTGACATTCAGGTCCAGGTCTTTCTGATTCCAGGCACCATGTGCTCTCTCTACTACATATTAAATATAAATGGAGTTAGGGGCCCAGCTGGAAGAAACAAGCACAATTCCTAATACTGAGGACAGAAAAGAAAATCCTATTAACAGTCTTCAACGTGGAATCTGAAGGGGACTTGTATTATCTCAGGATCCTTGCATTTGGAAGTGCAAATGATCACACCCACGCTTTCCCTATCATGTAGAGCACTGGTTAATATTCATTTTCCAGCAGCCCTCAAAGCCATAATCCAGAGGAAGGACTGTAATCTAGATGTACCTATTATAATGAGTTCCTATAACAAATTCCCTTTGTCAAACCTGATTGATGGTTAATTTTATATTGTGTTAAGGGAAAAAGTCTAAAGAATCCCCTCTATTTATTTGTCTCCAATGAAAAATGCAAGGGTTTTAAATTTACGCACTTTATTTCAGCATATTTGGTTTGAGACTGTTGAACCTTACGTTGACGGGAAGCATACAGTGATTGTGTTCTTATAATTTAAGCCATTACATTTCCTGGTTAGCTATCTAAATCTTTGGCCCTTTGACTTTCACATTAAACAAAATAGTCTACACAATGCCCTGACAGCATTCATTGTCTTTCAAAGCTAAGAATAGACAATAAAAAGTCTGGCATTTTAATTAGATATTTGCCTTCGTGTGCATTTCAGCACCATTCTAGAAAAGCTGAATAATAGATGAGAATTTGATATGACTTCAGACATTCCCGTCCCTTCAATTGCATCACAATAGACAAAAGAAGAATGAAGGATGAGAGCAATTTTGTTCATTTTTTTTCTTAAACCATATCTTGCTATTCTTTCCCTACAGCTATTCCAGTTCACTAAATGTTTTCCTATTCTTCCAGCAGTGCTATAATGCTTGTCAGCAGAGTACCTGTTCTCTTAGCACATAGTTATTTTCTAAAATGTTGCTATTAGAAAATGAGATTATGAAGTAATGAATATCCAATTTCCCCAGTCTCTCCCTCTCTTCATCATCTCTCTCACACCTGACCGGTGGACACTCAGGGTGCTGGATTGGGTTTCCCTCCTGGGAACCTGAGACCTGCTGTCATTACCCCCTCTCAGAGCATGGAGCTGAACCTCAGGCCGACCTACATCAAACCTGGGCAGTCTATCCAATTGGATTGTCGATTCAAGAAGGCTAGGCAGAGAGGGAGGATCTAGGTGGTACACCATAGGCTGAATAAACCGGAGAAATTAAGTGAATGCTAGAGAATTTGAAGCAAATGATAAGGGTAGGATCCAAGAGTTACTGAAGCCTTGCTGTGATAGGTGTTATATTGCAATTATAGGCAAGACATGATTGCCACCCTCAGAAAAGGCCAGATAATGAGACAACTGCAATACGGGGTGACATATTAGAATAAAGATGTGTGCAAAATATTGCAAAGATAATTAAACTACCTGAGGTAGATGGGAGTGGGAGAAGAATCAAGGACAATTTAACAGGGAAGGAGATATGGCAATTGAGTCTTGAAGGATGAATGAATTTAAATAAGCATAAAATAAGAGAAAACATTCAAGAAGGGGGTAACCTAGTACATTCTCCAAGTTTCCATACAGCAAATGGAGATGATGAGGGTTTTCGAATGGCTGTAAGCAAGACGAGAATGAAGGAGATCCAGGAACTAATACTGGTGTGGAGGGAAGGAGCCAGGACATAAAGGGACATCTATTCTATGCTCAAAAGTTAGGATTTTTATCTGTGGGTAGTGGGAATCATTACAGATTTAAAGATAAGGTAGAGAGACGGTCAGATTTGTTGCTTAGAAAGACCAACTTGGCACCCATTTGGAGGATGCCTGAGAAGGACCTGACATCACAGAAGGGAGATTAGTTCATAGGTGTTTGCAATATAGTCTATACAAGAGATGAAAAGGACCTGGACCAAGGTAGTGGCAATACTAGGTAAAAGATGTATTTGAGAACAATTTGGGAAATAGACTTTTGAAAACAGGTCATGGATGAGTACCAGATTTTGGAGGGGCAAAGGGAACACAGTGGGAGAAACAGTTTGAAGGGTGGTCAGGAAAGTTGAACTAAGTGAATTTGGTTTTAGGGTTTTTGAATTTTGAGAGCTCTAGGACATCCAAGAGGATATTTCCAATAGCAGGATGGACCTCAGGAAAGTGGTGATCCTGTAGGCAAATCTGAGCATCAACTCATCTGATGAATCCATAGCTTGGATGAGATCAACCTGAGAAGCTGATAGGGAAAAAAATGAAGGCCAAGGACAAAGCCATGGAGAACACTAAATACTGAAGGGGAAAATGGAGAGCATTTGTTGTGAAAGCCAATTGCTGTGAGAGTTTTCGAACAGTGATGTTGAACATTGTCAAAATTACCTGAGGTTAAGTGAAAGGTTAAAAAGCATTTGAGAATGTGTTAGATTTGACAACAGAGCTCTTAGGTAGAGCATTTCAGTGGAGGATCAGTTTTGAGTTGGGGAAGGAATGGGTAAAGAAGTCAAGATTGTGAATATTCAATTTTTAACTATGAAGAGAAAGGGAAAAAGATTTATAATAGCTGGATGAGATAGGCAGGTCTTGTATCATCTTCATTTATCTTCACACTGAAGCTCTGGGAGGTTGTAATTCATCCAATGTGAACTGCTGGTCAGTAGCAGAACAAGAATCAATTCTCTGGTCTTCAGATTCCCAATTCAGGTTCTCTTCTACTTGCCCACCTGAGTATTTGAAAGATCACCCAGTGCAGGGGACAGGGTCATACATAATCAGACAGTGCACGTGTGACTAGGGCATGTTTCATCCAATGGTTAAGGTGTGATGGAGGTGGGGGGAGGGAAAGGGAAGAATTGTTTTCCCTCTTGGTCTGAAACTGTGAAATGCGGACACGAAAACTTCATTTTAAGCCTCATTTGGCATATTTTCTTGGCTGGGTGTGAATATTTCCAGCAGCCAAGTTCTGTTTTCCTCCTTTGCTATAGCCCCTGACAGTCTTGTGTTCCTACTGTGATTTCAATTCGTGACCCGACCAAGGATGATAAAAAGTAAATTGCATTCCCATGTATGTCCATATTACAACCAATTACTTAGCTGGCTGAAATACTTTGTCACTTGGCCAGCATGCATTGATAGAACTTTATTTTCTTGATTGTAAAAAAATGCTTTTTATTTGGTGTTTTCTTTAGAGACTAAAGCAACTGTTCTTGCAGTGATGCGCAGGCTGTCGGAGTCAGAACGGCCATCTGCACTAACAGGGATGACATAAACATCCCTTGCTCTCATGTGAAGACAAATCTCACATCCAGGAGTGAGGCAACTAGGTCCTGTTCCTAATTCAGGTGCTGTGGACTTGGGTCAACAATACTGACCCTCCTCACCAAGGACTTAGCATCCTAGATTTAGAATTTGATGCAGTGCTTTGCAATGCTTGAAGACAAAGTTCACCCGGAAACAGGGTATCCGTCTTAGAGAAGATTAAGCTAGTAGAGCGCATTCACATATCTTGTGAATGAGCCTGGCCTAAAAATGGACTTTTTGTCATAATTACCCAAACCCAAATATCTATTTCTCAGGTAGCCAATTTGCCTCCTCCTGTAAGAAGTAGCAAGTTAAAAACTGACATTTCTTGGAATAGATGCTAAGCTTCTTAAGGATAGGAATCCTGTGTTATACTACTTTGGTAATTATTAAAATCATTAATAAACTGTGGTTATATAATTATTAAAATCTAATTACTAGATTATTATATATACATAGTTATATATAATAATTGTTACAATCCCATAGATTACTAAATATCATGAGTATTAACTTACTATTTGCTTAGCATATGTCATGCTCAGTAAATAATTACTGGCTGATTTCACCCAATTCAAGATTTCTTAGTAAATTAACTGCAATTTTTAAATTGAACTAATGCCCACTCAAGCAAAGAAGCAGTACTGACAAGCTTTAAAGAAAGCTGCCTTCAGGGGCCGTTGGCTGAAGAGTTATGCTGAATGTGATGTGGCTAAGGAAAAACAACAAAAACATGAGTTTTTTCCTTCAACATTTAAAATTCTTTTGCCCTGTCAGTTGGATTTATTATTTGGTTACATCTGATCACAGTGGGAATCATAGGTGCAAATGAAATAGACGGCTGTGAGCTTTGCTTATTTTATACACAGTAATTAAATTCTTTTATGAAATACAAACTCAGTAGTGCTAAGATTGTTTTTCTTTTCTTTCTGTCTTTTGAAGTTCAGTCCTAGCCTGTGCCAATCAACTCGTCCTCCAGCTCCTTGCATTCCTGTATATTAGGAGGAAATGAGTCTAATAGTAAAAGAACTCGAAGTCCAGGAGAGTTTGTGACTTTTTATGTGAAGATAAATTTTCTTGAGCCAGAAGCCCTTCATTGGTTCTCAGCTTTATAAAAAGATTCCCACCGTCAGTGTCACCAGCCAACCTTCTGGCCTGGCCACCGCTCTGGCTGAACAAGGAGAACCTGCATTCAGACGGCTCACGAAGCAAGACCCCGAGTCAGAGTGGAGGTGGCCTGGCAGGTCGTGAGGTGAAAGTACCCCAAAGTTCTGTGTAACTTCACAGCTGTGTTAAAGCTGTCCTCAAAATCTCCATAAGCTGCACATCCAGACAAGGAATACTAATTGGCCAAGCATATTCTCAGATCTTCCTGGGCAACGCGGCTTGAATCTTGATTTCTGTTCATTGCTAGGAAATGCGGGAAGGCTCCATCTTTGATGCAACAGCAAATTCACCATCTGTAAGAGTGAGGGATGTTGCTATTTGAATGAACAAATCTGAAGACCACGTCCAAATCTTAGTTTGGCCAGTAGGGCATGAACCTGGCATCGTACCTGACATAGAATAGGTGCTTAATAAATACTTGCCAATTGAATAAAGGGAAGCTGTACCTTGCTCACTGCATTCCTACCTTTCCCAACATATTTTTGACTTGGAAAGAAATGAATGCACTTGAGCACCGTCTGCACAGCCTTTGCTCCTCTTTATCCAAATTTATTTTTTAGATTTGCAAACTATTCAAAAACTATCAAAGAAGAAAAGTGGTAGGTCTACCTCTTTCCCAGTCTCTATAATTAGCTTATAAATAATTTCAAGTTAGTTATACATAGCAAAGATGGGAATCTTTGACACTAAGCTTCCGTTTCTGGCTTCTTTTTCTTCCCCATTAGGAAAATCCTGAAGGACTTCTGGACACCTGGTAGCTAAGATCAAATGAAACAGAGAGAAAATAAAATGATTCTTCACTCTTGGAATGAACTATCGAGTCTCTTTTCCAAATATAATAGGCTGTTAAATGGGACATATGCTGTTTCCTTCAAATTCCAGCTCAAGTCTCAAAGCTAAGGATGATAGAGGAGATGTACCCACACTTTCTAAAAAGAGATGCCAGACTCATCCATGCAGGGCCTGCAGAAAGATAGCAGAAAGATACCCATCACTCACCTCCAGTCTGTGTAGGAGGAGACTAGGAATGTCAAAGGACATTTTGGTATTTGATAAATGTTGAATAAATGAATTAGAGAAAAAAGAATGACATAAAGTAACAGAAAGGGAAAATAATATTAATACAAAATAAGAGCATACGGTTCTAGAAAGAAAGGTTTCCAGTGAAAGAAAGGTATATTATATACTATGAGAATCTTTTTGAATAACCCAACTTTTTGGAACCCAGAAGAAATGGTTGTGAATCCTTATAAACGGATCTTGTACATTCCCCAGTGCTCTCAACACAAGTGTGTGATGTATTTGACATGCTAACTCAGATGTATGTGTGTGAATGCATGTATGTATGTAACTTATATGTTTATTGAGCTTTATTTTCTACACACTATTGCCTCACCAAGCACTTCTTCCTCCACCACCAAATTTCTCAGTCAAGAAAAGGAAGAGTTTTAGAACATAACATCCTTAACATTTGCAGTGTTTCTGGAGTTATTGAAAACTGTGTGTGTGTGTGTGTGTGTGTGTGTGTCTATATATACATATTCCATGGAAATTATTGTATCAGGATGTCACTGAGAAATTTTCTATTGTCCCAGGATTTCAAAGTTAGTAATAAAAGGGCCCACATACACCAATATTCTAAATCCAGAGAACTGACCAAATTGTCAGTAGCCTTTAACCATATAGTTTAGTGAAAAAAATTCCATCTCAGAGCATTGGCCAACCATTGCCTCTCTGCCCCTCCATCTGCCTTTGCTCTTCTGCTACTCCTCATACTTAATATAAGGACAGACCTAGGAGAGGGGAGGCTGCCTTTGGGAAATGGGATGCAGTGTATCTGGTGAGACGGTGTCTTCTCCCCTCCAGACCTTCCTGTGTAGAGGGATCATGGGGCGTGTTGTCCCTCCCTGCAGTGAAGGGAGAAAGGCTCTGGGAGAACATTTGTAAAGACAAGAGAGGTGGGTGGAAAAAAGAGAGACTGGTGTGTTATCCCCCAGTAGGATCCTTGCCTAAACAGTGGGCCTATTAATCTGTCTCTGTGATACCACAGCAGGAAAAACAAAGAGAATTGAGAAAGGTATCGCCTTAGTGAAGGGACTGCCAGGCAAAGTGGGGCAGAACTTCCATTTGACCTGGAGGTGCACAGGATGAATCCCATGAGGATTATGGCCCCAAAATGTCAGGTCTCACCAATAGCTGCTGAGGTCTAGGGGTGCTACTGGGGGACAGGCCCCTCATTAGCAGGGTAGGTTGGCCTGACCACCAGCCCACGGGAATCCCACAGACTGTGCTCTGGACACCCAACAAGGGAGCTGAGACCTCCCTCAGATGGGGAAGAAGATGTCTGTTTTCTCTCTTCCCTTTTCCTACCCTGACTGGGGAGAGGGAGTATGATGAGGTATGTGACAGCCAGGCTGCCCCGTCCTCCACCACAAGCTGCCAGCACCAAGAAGTGAGCCTGAGTTGGGCCTGGGGAGGGAATGGGGTGGGGGGAGTGCTTTGAATCATATATGAAATTGAAATTTAAAAATGAACAGATGACCAGGCATGGTGGCTCATGCCTGTAATCCTAGCACTCCGGAAGGCTGAGGGGGGTGGATCGCTTGAGCTCAGGAGTTCGAGACCAGCCTGAGCAAGAGTGAGACCTCGTCTCTACTAAAAATAGAAAGAAATTAGCTAAACAACTAAAATACATATACAAAAAAATTAGCCGGGAATGGTGGTGCATGCCTGTAGTCCCAGCTACTAGGGAGGCTGAGGCAGCAGGATTGATTGAGCCCAGGAGTTTGAGGTTGCTGTGAGCTAGGCTGATGCCACGGCACTCACTCTAGCCCGGGCAACAGAGTGACACTCTGTCTAAAAAAAAAAAAAAAAAAAAAAAAAAAGAACAAGACTTATTCTTAGACATTCTTGAAATGTCTCAAAACGAAGACTTTTTTAAAAATCAAAAGTGACTAAAATGTTATGGAACCTAGTCAAGAGGAAAGATGGGTTTGACATAGCATCATTGGGTGGTGGTTGTCAAATGTGGTTTCTTTTTTTATCCCAAATAATTGAGACTCCTCAATAAACTGGTTGTGCCATTTGACATCGCTCTCCGTGGGAAGCCACCCTGATTCTCAGGGAAAAACCAGTCTTTTCCCTAGCTGATCTTAAAAACAATTGGTACTGGGTGACAAGCTCAGCTTTTCAGGGGACGGTCTTGAAAAGGTGCTCATTAGCAGCTGATATTTAATTCGAGTGCTTTCTAATGTAACTCCGTTTGGAGCTATTTTTATTTAATGAACCCTGGAAAGCTGTAATGAAGCAGCACACCCCTGTTGTTTTTGCTCAGTTCCTGTAGCAGAGAAATAGTACAAAGCCGTGATGCGTCAGCATGCTCAGCAAAGGCCAAGGAAAATGTGGCTGAAGTTGGGTTGCAGCAGGTAGAGACTGTCCCTTTCAACATCAGTACAGAAAAGAATTAGCAATTTCCAAAATGATGACTTTATCAGAACTAGAGTTAGGCAGATGGAATCCGGGGTGTGGGAGGGGCAAGGTCCCACAGTCAAACAGGAGTGGTGTGATCTCGTCCCTTCTCCCTCTCCTGTCTCCCTTCCGAGCCTGCCCAGATCCCATTTCTTTTCTTTATTAGGCTATCTCTTATTTACTCAATTTGTCACCCCTCACCTAAAAGTGGTACTTTTATTCTCTTGCTTAAATGACTTGTAAAACAGGTAGCCTAACATGGCAGAAATTACACCAGGTGCTCATTAAGAAATGTTCTTTAAATGTGCAGGGTGGACATCACATGTCACTCGGAATGGGTCTTGTACGAGGAAGTGTCACTTGGCAGCCTCAACTTAGTTCTGCCACGCTGAGTCAATTAGATCACGTTGAGGGTCTCTTTGCGTTTAGCGGGAGCTGGTCACCTTGCCTTAGGAGGGGGTGTAAGAGGCCTTACTGAATTTTGAGTGACTGGAGAAGATGCCTTAGCCCTGAGGAGGAAAGGCAGACAGTGGCCGTGGGTGTTGCGATTAGGCTCACTCCAACCCTGCCGCGGTGGCTAACATGACGGCACCGGGCTTGTCCCCGGGACGTGACTGTGAGGGTTCAGAGTGTGAACCAGGCGTCACTGTGGGGAGCCGCCCAGGGACCTGGCAGGCTCTTGTTTGGGCTCAGCTGAGAAGGACACAGCAGAAAGCAGCTTTATTCTTTCACACTGTTGCCTTTAAGCAAGATCTATTGACACTTCCTTCTCTACTCCTGGGTGAAGTCTTGGGTAGATCCCATGACTTTATCAAGTCGTTTTCAGGGATTAATGAATAATGCCATTTTTCTGGTATTAAAAGTGTAGACCAGTCTTTACATAAACTGCAGTCTCCCATCCGATTCGCAGTGTCTCGCTTTCTCCAGGCTCACCCGTCCCAGCTGGGAAGGCTGCAGGGGAGGGGACACCATGTGATGCTCTAATTATGTCCTTTCCCTCCTCAGTTTGCTCAGTCGCCTGTGGCTCTGCCAGAGTTGGAGCAGGAGAGAAAGGAGAGGTGAGGAGAACACAAACCAAACAAAACCAACAAGATAAACAAAACAGAGAAAAACCTTACTTGTGACCTGGTATCTCTGGTGGTGTCAGATGCCCCAAAGCTGGTCTTTTGCCCATAAGGTAGTTCTGGGGGACCTTCAGAGGATCCCATTACTGGGGGTCTCTTTCCCGCAGTTCTCTCGTACAAGTGCTTCCCCCTCTGACTTCCTGGAGTCTGTCCCACAAAGACTCCATTCCTGGAGTCATTTAGCCCATCCAGATGGTCCTCCTGGCTGGAATTTCTTTCAAAGTGACCCAAACCCACCTACCTTCAGGAAGGTCTACTTCTTGGGAGGAACTGCTACATTCTGGGAATGCAGGCCGTTCCTGAAACAGCCCTGGTTCTTTGCTTTGTCACCAAAGGCTGCTCCAGCCAGCTTCTCACCTTTAGAATAGATTATGTTCCTACCTCCTTCTGATTCCCAGTGTCACCTTCTCAGTGATTCTCTGAAGATCTCTGTCTTTTCCCGAGGAAGGACAAATATTACGAGTATTATGTCATGGCACTCAGACAATTACCCTCCTCCCTCCCTCCCTGCCTCCCTTCCTTCCCTTTCTTTCTTTCTTTCTTTCTTTCTTTCTTTCTTTCTTTCTTTCTTTCTTTCTTTCTTTCTTTCTTTCTTTCTTTCTTTCTTTCTTTCTTTCTTTCTTTCTTTCTTTCTTTCTTTCTTTCTTTCTTTCTTTCTTTCTTTCTTTCTTTCTTTCTCTTCTCTCTTCCCTTCCCTTCCCTTCCCTTCCCTTCCCTTCCCTTCCCTTCCCTTCCCTTCCCTTCTCTTCTCTTCTCTCTTCTTTTCTTTTCTTTCTTGATGTTGGGGTCTCGCTGTGTCACCCAGGCTGGAGTGCAGTGGCATGATCAGAGCTTGCTGCAGCCTTCATCTCCTGGGCTCAAGTGATCCTCCTGCCTCAACCTCCCGAGTAGCTGAGAGACAAAGCCCCTTCTAATGAAATCCTCACAATCTCTGCTTCTGTTAAGGCTCCTTCTTGGGTAAAGGGCGAAGGTTTACTGAACTAGATTTTAGAGGTCAGTTTAACAAGTTTTGTAAAGTGGTATTCCGCTTTGGAATCTGTGGGTACTTAGTATTCTTTGTTCTCTTCTTTGTAATGTCAATCATAACTGAGGAAATAGGAAAAGTTCTGTTTTCACATCATTTTTCACTAAGATGCATCGGCAAGAAGTAAGAGTTTCAAGTGAACTGATTCAGCTCTAGTTTTCTCTGTCCCTGGTATGGAAGGAGACTTGACGCTTGCTTTGAGTGGAGCAAATCCTTGGGCTCTGGAACATTTTGTGGGAGAGGAGCCTCAGAAGGGAGATACTGGCATTCCTATTAATGAATCAGGTGAGGCTTGAATAAGTAATCTGAAGGATAAAAGGCATATGACCATATTTGTGTCCAAGTTTGTGAAGAAGTAGTTTATATGAGTTATATTAATGTTCCTGGGAGCTGCCATCATCCGGGGGTGCAGGGGAGACCCCAGCAACAGTTTCTTTTGACTTATACCCTCCTCATTCCTGCAGGAATTGCAGACCACTTTAAAAGAACAGCCTATCACATGTGATTTCTGGAAATTACCAACAAGTGTTTTATGGGAACTCCCTGTCTATTATTTAATCACATATGTATTTCCCGCTGTGGCACCTAGGGGTACATTGGCATGTTTGAGGGACTGTGACACAGGGAGTGGAAGGGGGTTGCAAATTGTGGGGCATGGGCGTGTAAAGGACTTTACACTCATGCGTGCCGTGCAGCACTACTCAAAGCTCTCATGGTGGCAGTCAATATACAGTCATGGTTCTAGCAGGTGAAAAATTTATCATGGAAGTAGTGGTCCAGGAAAGGAGACCAGTGAGAAAGCTATTTGTTCACGTCACAATTTTTCAAAAAAAAAATATCTGTGCTGAGCACTGGGGATATACAGTCAGAAAAACAGACACAGACACTTACAGCCTGGTGGGAGGACAGACATCATTACAAATAATCACATGAATAAGTACCCAGCAGGGATAGATGTTAGTGTACAAGCTCAGCATTTAAATATTTCGGTCAACTTAGATCTGAATTAGAGCTGGCGTTTGATCCACACTGAGAAATTCAATCTCATCAATTTACCTGTTCTCACACTTCCCTCTGTCTCCCACCAAAAGACACACAGACTTTTTTGGGGCACCAAATACATCAGGAAGGTGCATGCC
Source organism: Lemur catta (assembly GCF_020740605.2). NCBI lineage: Eukaryota > Metazoa > Chordata > Mammalia > Primates > Lemuridae > Lemur > Lemur catta. The sequence continues at coordinate 31,190,591 of NC_059134.1, forward strand.
AGTAATGGCCACCTTGCTGATCCTGCTGATAGAACATTGACTTACAGGGTCCCTTGTGGTCTGACACTCTATGTTCAGGGCTGAGAATTGTTGCGAGGATGGGAGCCCAGGTTCCTGAGGTCCAGCCGTCCCTTTGGTGGCATCACTGCCTCCCTAAGTGCCTCATTGCTGAGGCATCGCTCATCTCCTGCCTGCTTCCTCTCTTTTACCTAGGTCTCCTCCTGTAATCTTCTCAGTGGTTCAGGCTTTAAGAAAACAAAGCACAAGCTGGGCCCGGTGGCTCATGCCTGTACTCCTAGTACTCTGGGAGGCTGAGGCGGGTGGATCATTTGTACTCAGGAGTTCGAGACCAGCCTGAGCAAGAGCAAGACCCTGTCTCTACTAAAAATAGAAAGAAATTATATGGACAGCTAAAAATATATATAGAAAAATTAGCTGGGCATGGTGGCTCATGCCTGTAGTCCCAGCTACTCGGGAGGCTGAGGCAGGAGGATCGCTTGAGCCCAGGAGTTTGAGGTTGCTGTGAGCTAGGCTAATGCCACGGCACTCTAGCCCGGGCAAAAGAGTGACACTATGTCTCAAAGGAAAAAAAAAAGGAAAACAAAGCACAGCAAGGCCTGGGTCTTTTTGAGAAACATTATAGAGGAATTTTTAGGCAGAAACAAACATAAATTAATATCTCCATTAATCGTTCTGCCTTAAGTAGGGAGGTATATGTTATGGTACGAGGGAACAAAAAGGACATGGGACTAGCTATAAGAGTATGACAAGGGGACCTAATTTAGCTTGGTATTTCTTTGAATGGGGATGGAACATCAGAGAATGCTTCTCTGAGGAAGTTACATTAAAGCTGAGACTTAAGGAATTGAGAGACCAAAGAATGTTCCAGGCAAATGGACTGTATTCGTTTCTTTGACTGCCGTAACAAATTACCACAAATCTGTGGGCTTAAAATGACAGTAATGTATTCTGTCACAGTTCTGGAGTCCAGAGTCTGGAATTGAGTGGCTGGCAGGGCTGGGCTCCCTCCAAGGCTCTGGGGGAGAATCTTCGCTTTTCCTCTTTTAGCTTCTGGTGGCGCCGGGCGTTCCTTGGCCTGTGCTTGCAGAACTCCAATCTCCACCTCCATTTCACATCACCTGCTCTGCTTCCCACTTCTTTGTCCCTTGTAAGGATGCTTCATTGGATTTAGGGCCCACCCAGGTAATCCAGGATGACGTCCTCTTGAGATCATCAACCTAATTACATTTATAAAGACCATTTTTCCCTAATAAGATCACCTTCACAGATTCCATGGGTTAGGGTACGGCCATATCTTTTGGGGGGGCTACTATTTAACCCCTTCTAGGAACCCACAGTGCAGTCTCTGTGGCCCTCTGCCTTGAACCCTGAGAGTAGTCTATTCCTGTGTCACTCTCTTTACACATCACACACATTTATATTATATTTTTGGTTTTGAAGACGTTTTGTGCCTCCAGAATACACCTTTATTCCAGGCAAGGACTTAATCTCCACCATCTCACCTCCCACCTTCAGCAGCCAGCACAATGTATGCCCTTGAGACACCTGAACTCACTTGCGGATTCAGAATCGTGTCCATTCCAACTATCTGGGGACAAAGTAAGGACATGACAAGTTTCGAAACTAAAATTAATGGAAGCCTCATAAATGAATGAGATCGGCCATCTGTGAAAATCTTTTCAGGAGGAAATGATTCGGATGGGTGTCCCTGATAGGATGAGGGAGCTTAGCTCCCAGCCAGGGACCTAAGGTGCTCCCCCCCAAAAAAAGGAAGGCATCAATTTAGAACGTAGCTAATGCCAGACAGGCTATCACTTGGAAATAGTGATGTGTCTACCTCGAGGGTATGTTGTAATGACAGAAGTCTTTGGTGACTTTAAGGAACATTGAAAAAGCAAGTGTTTGGTAAGAATTTGTGATTGCTAATCTATCACTGTCAGAGGCGCAGAGACACGGCGTCCTGAGAATGTGAGTTTTCTTGTCGCGTTAAAGGGGCGCTGCCTAGTGAAGCAGGGATGAGTAGCTTCCTTTGTTTGGATCTCATGCTTACCGCCAATCTTCTGGTGACAAGTCAGTTTCCCGGGTAATTTTACAGCCTGGGGTGAGGTGACAGGAGTGGAGGTGGGCTGTGTCCTGCACAGTGGACACAAGCATGCCAGTCATCGGTAAGGTCTGCTTTCCGTTTAAATGAAATCAGTCCGCGTGGCCCTGTCTGATGAATTTAGACAGCAGGAATCAGTTCCCAGAATGCGACTAATCCTAAGGAGAGCAAATGAAATTATCAGAATGTGCCACACCTGGAACTAGACCCTGATCTCTTGGTTGTCCCCCTGTAAAGAGGCCCAGCCTCAGGCATCCCACTTCCCTCTCCTACCCCTAGAGTTTTCTGTTTAGGAGGGTGACTGGGGAGCAAAGCAGGGGAGGAAATAGCGGCCCATGGATAGGCCCAGCCTTGACAATGTCTTTAACTGCTAAGGAAACCATGAGTCAAATGGGAAGGAAAGAAAGGAAAGGCTCTCAGGGAAGGTGGACATAATTTTTTAACTGGAAGGATGCTTAGAGCTGAGGTTGCTGATGGTGCTTGAATGATAGTATATTCTTCCTATAAAGGCATAAGGATCACCTTCAAATAAATCAGTCCAGAGGCAATAATACAACACAGGTGCCAGACTCACAAATAAGTGTCTACGGCAGCACAATCCCAGGAATCTCTTAAATTTTCTTTAAGAAGCTTCTATGCCTTGGTTCCACTGGGTCCTAGTGGCAATAAAGAAAATGCTCTTGGATTTATAGTTACATTTCATCTACTTAAAAAGCCTGGGAGGAATGTAATAAAAAAAAAAAAAAAGAAGAAAGAAAACACACTTGGTTCTATCACAGACGCTCTGCTTTTAAGCAGATGCACATTCGATTGCAGACTTTGTTTTCTCCTCCAATTAGTTTCCAAATGAGTAACTCACAATTTCCATTTGCATGGTTCATTTTGTTTCCCAATGAAGTAAATGATTATTTCGTGGTTCAAAGAAAGTCTTTTCAAGGACACCAGAGACTGATAGCATTCTAATCCTTTAAAAATTAAAAAGTTTTGCTTATAGTAAAATTAACATTTTGGACAGAGATTACAAGGTGTTTTGCTTTTTTTCCCCCCCGGGCCTGGTGTATAGATAGGTCAGTCATGGTCTGCTCTCCTTTAGGCACTCTTAGCAAAACTGAGGGGCAACCAAAGGACGCACATGACCTGGGAATGGTCAGCCCATGGCCTGTGAGGTGATCTGTGTGATGAGCTCTGGCCAAACAAGAAGGAGCAGGTTGGGTAGGTTCCCACTCTCTGGAACTCGAATGGGAAATTGGGGAGATAATGAAGCAGTCAGCAGTGGAATCTGAAGCTGGAAAGTAATATGATGGAAAGAGGTCCATCCGACGGTCATGATGGCCACAAGTAAGTAAGCCAAAGTTGCAAATAAGTAAAAATTATTGTATAGAAAAAAAATCTATATGGGGTTTAGGATAAGAAAGCCAGTTGGAAGTGGGAAAAGCAGCATGTGAGGAAGAGTTGAATTATGTTAGGGGTGGGACATGAGCATGAAGATCAGAGGAAACGACCTGGCCTTTGATTTTAGATTATCTTCCATTTTCAGGCTCCATGAGGCCCTGTGGCTCAACTGTGGAACCTCCTTTGCCTGAGGCCTGATCACTTTTCTGGGTCCCCTGGCTTGAATCCTATTCCACCAGTTCCATATTAAAGAGCTCTGCATTTAAGGTCACTGTATTGGCCCTGATTTTTGTTTGCTTGTTTATTTTGAATTACAAATAGAATTTATTGGCTTAGATGCCCAGTGGGTCCACAGACAAGAGGTTTCCAGTGAAGGGATTTCCAGCGACCACAGTGACCACAGGACTGCGTGCCCCATCTCTCTGCTAACCCCTCACCTAGGCCCTCTCTGTAGGCTGCTTTCACCCTCAGGCCACCTTTGCTTCTGACGGGAAAATGGCTACCAGCAAATTCCTGGAGCTGCTGGCTTCCCTGGGCAAGAGAGGGGATTCTCTTCCCTCTAATGCTCAGATAAATTCCTGGGGCTTCCTCTGATTTGGCTCAGTTGGGTCATGTGCCAACTAGGGTCATGAACCCATAACTGACTGGGGATGGGCCAGTCTCACCTTTGTTTCAGCGGAAATGGAATAACTACTTAGGAGGAAACTGCAAGGTTCACCCCACTCTGATTCACTGCAGACTTTGGCATGCTTAAAACCACCAATGGCTTCCCATGACATTGAGAATAAAATAAAAAGTTCTTCATCTTGGCCTAGGAGATCCTGCATGATCTGACCCATGTCTGTTTCCCCAAACATATCTTGAATCCCTCTCCTTCCTACTCCCTCTCCTATAATGAGTTTTTCATTCCTCAAAAGGTCCAAATTCTTTCCCACCTTGGGGGTATCATACAGGCTGCTGGAACATGCTCTGCTTGGAACTTTCTTCACCCACTTTTCACCTAGCTATCCACTGAAATAAACTTATAATTCAAAATGAGGACAATGGTCTTGAAGCAAATATACATAGAGTTATGAAAGAAAATAAGGGTGGTGTTGGGGGCTAATTCAGATTGGGGAGGAGGCTGGGAGGAAAGTTCAAGAAAGGCCTTTCTAAGCTGATAAATGAAGGATGACTAGCTCTCATGTACTTAATACTTGATTTTCCCACTAGACTGAGAGCTCTGTGAGGGCAAGGGCCATCCCTTGTCTGGTCACTGCATTATCTGTAGTGCACAGAATAGTGCTGGCCCATAGTAGATGCTCAATATATATTTGCAGATTGGCCAAATAAATATTCAAAACAGCCCACGAGTCAGTTTATTGTCTCATATACCAATGGGAAACACAAGACTGAGAATGGTGAAGTTACTGCCCAATGTCACCAGGACTTGCTATCTACTAAGTGACCCGGCCAAGATTAGGAGCCAGCTTCAACTCTAAAGCTCTTACCTACTTCCTGTGGGGCCTCCCAAAGAGAAGCTATAGGTGGATTTGTGCTTTAGGTCCAAGAGGCTAAGAAGAGCACCTTGAGCTATAGTCAAACAGGACATTCTCCCAAACACGTGTGAACTTTGCTTCTTCCTCTTTGCTCCTTATTTTTGTTCCATGTGAAAAGCTTTTCCCCTGTTTCTATGTCTGTCCAAATCTTACTCAGTGTTCAGAGGCCACCTCAAATATATCTTTTAAACTCTGGTTGTACTTTTGTTATATGCCACCATCTACCTGTGTTAGGATGATTGATATATATCTCTTTCCCTTGTCAGTTAATTCCATCCTTGAAAGATGAGATCATGTCTTATTTGTATTTGTTATCCCTAAAGCACTTAGCACAATGCCTTGTGTACAGTTGCTACTCATTAAAATTATACGTTTTGATTCTTAAGCCTTACATTGTGCTATCTTCCATAGGTGTGTTTCTCACTCAAAAGACAGTATGTTTGATAGTATCTCCTTTACTTACTGATGAATGTGGACTAGAAAAGACCCTGCTTGGTTTCCGGGCTTATCTCTGCTACTAAAGAGGAAAGTCATTTATTCTCTGTGTTCTCTTATTAACTTGGAAAATGTTAGATATTATGTAGACATATAAATTTATTTTTATATGTGAGTATATAAATGTAAGTTATTGCATAGTTTGATGATTGTATCTTGAAGGTCTTGCAGGTGTTGGCTGGTCAAACACGTTAAACAATTCATGCTCTGATTGGCTTCCTCACGTCGCTTTCCCTGCTCCCAGCCCTTGGTGTTAAATGAATGCATGGCAAACTGTTTGTCAAATAAATAAATACAAGAGAAAGAAACAGACAAAAATGTTCTTCCAACACTACTTATAATAATCTTGTACCAAACCCTTTCATCATCCAGCTCTTCCATTCTTGATCACTAGGCAGTAAACCAAGAAACCAGACTAGATGGGACTAGACACCCATTTCTCAAGTTTATCTCTTGGAAGAAAGCCCAGGACACACATACGGCATCATCAACATCATCAGGAATGGCCTCGCCACTGTGTGAATTCCTGGTGACCTAATAATACTCAGATGCAAGCTTGGGGCTCTGCCGTGGTGGGCTGTACTTTCTGCTGCTTGCCTTGCTCTGTGGAACTCTGTGCCTTGGAGATGGCAAGACTGTGGTCCAGAAAGAGCCTGCACTTTTCCTTTCCCAAAAGCAGTCTCCTTGAACTGACCCTATATGATGCCCGGTTGGCAAATGTCTCAACTCTGCTCACATCATAACACTAGATGCAAATACAAAGCATCATAACCCTCAAAAGGCAGTGTGCATGACACATACACCTCAAGCCCCGTGGGGGACAATATGACCAACTCTACTAGTCAAAGAGAAATAAAGCTTTGCAGATTACTGCCGTTTATTTTATAGGCCTTTGTTATTCTCGTCATTCAGAGAAGAAAGAGATCCCTTGTGAAACTTCCGTAATATTGAGTTTGAATGACTCATATGCCTGCTTAACTATTATAAAGCTTTTTGGTAGAATTCTGCCTGGCCTAATTGAAGTTTATAGAACGGTTGCCTTCAAATGCAGTAAATCTGTCATCACCAGGGAAGCAATTTGCACCTGAGGACATTACCTGATATTGTAATATGGGGCTGATACTCTGATGGAGAGGCTGTGAGTGGGGTCAGGCTAATGTCAACTCTATCAAGCACAATGGCCACTGTTAAACCAAGGGGAGGCCTGGCCTGTGGTGTAGGGGGGTCTTAGGGCAGCGAGGAGAAGGATGTTGAGGCCTGTCTCACAGGGCTTCACGGCCCCTCATCCAGACTCATCAATGAGCTGATGAGTTCACCTGTCCAATCTGCAGTTTCCCCTGTTTCTCCCCAAAACTTTATTGCTTGTGAGGCTGAATATCCCAAGAAACATTTAATTAAGGAGTGTTTGGAAAATTGTGTCTTCAAAAGCTAACAAATGGTAAATTTAAATCTCATTTCAAAGATAAGGGGAGGTTTGAGATGGATGACTAGAGGCATCTGACACTCACCTGCTCCAGAAAGAAGAACTAAAATTACAAACATAATCACTCCTTGAATAGAATATATAAGAGACAACACTGGAATCTAGCAGAGAAGTGACAGGAAATACCAGAAGCATGGAAAGAGAAGGCAGTGAAATGTCCAGAGTGTTGTATGTACACCAGTCCTGGGGAGAACAGAATCCTTTTCATACAATTAGAAATCATTCACAGGTGTCCAGAGGAAACATAGATAGGGGCTTATTGCATTAATTTTCAGGCAATAGAATACAGTGATAATTTTTTGGGGGGGGGCATATTAGCATGCCAGCAAAACCCCAAGAGATGACTCCTATTTAATCCTGTTGGAAAAAATCTGATCCAGGAGGACACACATCCTGATCCTGGCTTATCTACCTCTGAATGGGAATCCTTGGTGGTTTCAAAAGGCAATTAAATTTGAGGTTGTTCCAGACTTTTAAAGCATAGAAATGAACAAGTACAGATACATATGGAAAAGGCATTCTGGAGATGAATTACTGCTTACATGAGAGAGGCAGGGAAGAGAGCTGTTATCTGCCAAGGAGATCATGATTACAATGAATGAATGGGGACCTTTTCCAGAGCACAGACCCGCATAATCCCTCACACATATTGAATTGAGTACAGAGTCAGTCTGAATAGACTGAGTAGCTGTACACCAAAACATTTTCCAAATCAAATGTTCCCTTGCCTACACGTATGGGCTTCTCTTGCACCAATTTTCCTTTCTCTTAACAAATGTACCATACAAAATTTCTTTTAAAAACTCAAATGCAACACACAGACACACACAGACACACACAGACACACATACACACATACACACAGTTCAGTTTTGTTCTTCCCACTTGCTATCATCATTACCGTGCCCTGGAATGGTTTTCTTTCCCATCTTTGTCACACCATACCCTACCTAACCTTCAGGCTTTAGCTTCCATGTGACAATCACAGAAGGGCTATCTTGAACCATTCAGGCAGGGTTGGGTCCTCTTTTTTATTCTCCCAGAGTACTCTGAACTTCCTGTTTGGTAGCATACTCACACCTATAATTACCTGCTTCAGCAGAAAACTCCCGGTGCATGTTATAGGGAAGAGCTGATTTGCAGTGATACCTTATTGTGAATAAAGATTATGAGCCAAGTTCATTCAGGTTAACCAGAGATGCCCAGTAACATGGAGCGCTGAGTACCTTGAAGATAGGGCCACTGAAAAAACAGGAAGGAAAGTGCCCAGTTAGGACTCATTGTCCCATAGAACACAAGAGCTACTTCATGGTGATGTCTGGGGATGGCTCTCCTTGGGTTTTTACATGTGTGCTTATCTTTTAGGCTCTTTTATTAATAATAGGGACACAAAGCTCATTATAGCAGGCATCTCGAGGGTTTTCCCAAATTTGAATGGAATGTAGCACCCAAGGTACCTCTACTTTCTTGTCAACAAAGGGAATGGAGTGAGTTTTGGGGGTCAGGGCTAAGAAGACACGAGTGCTGGTCGTGGCCAGAAAAACTGCATTTCCCCATGCTTCATCCTGCTGTTATCTTTGGCCCATTGTTTAATCCTGTGCTTTGCAATATGGAATATATGTGCCTAGAAGGTATGAGGTGCTATGCTAGGAGTACGGGAGCATCTTCCTCAAGTACTACTTTCACTTGAAAAGTAACTTTAAACATCATTTAAAAATTAAAACAAATATGGTATGAATTTGATTAAAAACAATGCGTACCCTAGAAAAACCTTATCCTGTGCTTTCAAGAAATGTCCTATTCCCAGATGCCCCAGAGTTATAAATTCATTTTGTTTCTGTTTATTCATTGGGGAATTTTGAAGGAAAAGCTTGAGCAGCATTAATTTAATATTTTTCATCTATTTCCAGTTACCTATTTTGGAATCCTTCATCACTTTAAAGGAATTTTTTTTCTGTAGAAATGTCCAGTCCAATGGTACTTATTCACTGCATGTGGCTATTAAAAGTAAAATTCATTAGCAAATAAAAAGTCCAATACTTAGGCATCACTAGCCACATAGCCAGTGCACAACTGCCCCATGCGGCTAGTGGCCACCATATTGGACAGTGCAGATATTAGATATTTCCATCATTACAGACAGTTCTATTGGATAGAACTGATTTAGAAGTGTTGTATATAGTGTATTTGAGCACCTGGACACAAACATCTTGGTAGAAAACCTGATGGGTTTTGGTGCTTTACACTAAGGAGGTATTCTGTAGACTTTTTAGGGAATGCAACTGTGTGCTCTGCAGGGAGCAGACATATCTAGTGACATGTATGAAAGGCTCAGAATGGTGAGTCTGAGGTGCAGCAACAGAGCTTTCCTTTGTTGAGGGTGGGTAGTTATGGGTTCTTCCTGATGCCTATGACCTTTCCTTTGCATCAAGCCCATTCCCATGTATCTTAAAGCTGGGGTCCAGGAAAACTGAGGCTGTGAGGAAAAATTGAAAGTTATTTTTACTAAGAATTGTGCAAATAGAGAAGCAGCATTCTCTTTTACTTTGCCACAGAACCCCCTGCAGGCTTTTGTATACTTCACAAAAGAAGCACCATGACCAAGATGATAATGGCCAATTTTACCAAATAGTACAATTCAGAAAGTATGACTTTCAATTTATTTCTACCCCATTTTTTGAGTAACAAATGAAAAAAAAAATTGCAGCAATTCATGTTAATATGCTTTCCGCATTGTTACCTAGAAGGGTATAAGCACTTCCTTCAACCAAAGTATTTTCTACATTTCTAATTGTGCATAAACAAGCATCATCTGGCTATGACCTGGAGGAGCTGGGCTCTCCAGCTGTGGGGCAAGGACAGGGCTGGGCTCTCCTCAACCCAAGAAGGTGTGTGGCCATGGCTACCTCACCCAAATTCCTCAGGGACCTTTGATAGAGTCCTTCCTCTAAGCCAGGACAACCCTTCCCTCACACACCAGTCAGAAGGGCCATTAGGGTCAGTGACCTCTCTGATTGGCTGGGGACTGAGTCAGAGGGTGGTCCCAGGGGGAGAGGGGTTAAGTGAGAGAGGCCATTTGCTGGCTGGGTAGAGTTTTTCCTGAATAGTGAGGGACACCTCCTGGGACTCCCAGAAATAGTTGGAAGAAGGGCAGTGAGGTCTGGTTCCCAGCAGGCTGTTTAACCAGGAGGCATCACAAATCCACAAGGACTGAGCAGTGGTTTTTATAAGCACTGGCAGGAAAATGATAATGAGGAAGAAGAGGAAAATGAGTTAGGGATTGCTTCTTCCAGATGCTTTGATTTCTTTATTTTTTCTGAAGAAATGTTTGTCTTTGACTACACTTAATTCTAATCAGAAAGTGTATGTAGGTCTCCCAGCATTTACAAAGCACACCAGACCTTGCTGCAACAGGTGATTCCAGTGGGCGTTCTCTTTCTGCCTCCTGCCCATATTCGCCAGGACTCTTTGTTCTGCCTGTGGTCAAGTGCCCATCCCTGTGCCCAAGAAGCGAAGTTCTATGTCTGGAAGCTCCGAGCAGAATCATGTGGTTGGAGAGGTGAAGGAACAGTTCACAGACAAGGGAGGGTACTTTTCTGAGTAGATAAAACAATAAATGTCTATTACGCAGCCTTAGGTATTAAAATGTTTTTTTCCCAAAAGATTATGTTAAAATAACATTTCTGCAAAATATCACCCATAATTATATAATATCAATGTAATAATTTTCATTTCTGATTATATTTTCCCATTTCCTTCTGATGTGATTAAATTTGCAGACATTTAAAAAATTATTGCTAATTAGTCTAGATACTATTCTATTTTTTGCCTTCACTTGATTTCTTCCTGTGTTGCCTTCAGTTACTGTCACCCAAAATTGATTTTAAAGATTAGGTCTGACGGAACATTTAAATTCAATAAACATTCAGAGGCCAGCTTTGTAGATGTCAAGAGGAAGAAGATGTAGTTCTTGCTTTCAGGAGCTTCCTGTGTAATGAGGGAGAGGAATACCTGGGATTAAACCTCACTTCCCTTGGCTTCATGCTTCCACATGGCAGGAGTCCCACTAGAGTGACACTCATGGCCTCTGGCCCCGCCCCTTCCTCTCACTCCTTCTTGGTGAGAAGGGTTGGCTACTCTTTGAGAAAGAACAGAGTCAAGTGCCTCAGTGCCTCACTCTTTCTTCTTTTCTTTGAGATATGCTTACCTCAATAAAGTGAATACACCTGTCCTGACTCCTCCATGTGAATTTTCAGGGACAGGCAGACCCTCATGTGGGTGAGGGTTGGGAGGGGAACAACATTTATAAAGTCACAGAGATTTGAATGATCATGAACAGAGGGAATGGTAGTTTGATGACTAGAACTTTAAAAAGTGAGTTAGAAATATAAGGTTTAAGAAGTTGGTAGGTAACCTGTACTGGAGGACTTATGTTCCATGCTAAAGAACTTGTATTTGACCCTGTGGGCAATGAGGAGTTGCTGAAGGATTTAAAGCATTTTAGATATATGACATTATGCAGGATAGATGTAAGAGACCAAAATTAGGGGTAGGGATACCTGCTAGAAGATTGCTCTTGTAGTTTAAGTAAGAATTGAAGAGGACCCAAATCAGTGTAGGTGTTAGGAGTTCATGTTCAAGAGCATGTAAAATATTAAATCAACAGAACTTCACAACTGATAAAATATATAGGGTAGGGTGTCTGAAATCACTCTGAGATTTTTGGATTGGTGACTAAGGAGATAGTAGAAGTTCCATTAACTGTAATTGGCAATACAGGAGGAGGAACATTTTGAGGTGGGAATAGGTAGGTAAGTCAATAAAAGTTCTGTAAGATTCAGTTTTGCTTATATTGATTTTGAGATGTTTCTGGGACTTCCAGTGACCATATCTAGCAGGTAGGTGGATAAATGAATCTGAAGTTCACAGACTGGTTAGAGCTGGAGATACAGATTTGGAAATTATCAGCTTAAAAATGGTAATCCAAGAGTGTGAGATATTTAAGGAAAGAGAGAAGAGCTGTGGGCCAAGTAGAGACCCTCAGCTTTGTTGGGGAAGAAGGGTGAGGGAATGTCAAACACTAGCCTTCTCACAGATCTCTCCTCTGTATCCTGGGCCAAATTCTAATGAAGTTGAGCTTACATACAAGATCTAAAGTGAAGGAAATTTCTTATTCAGGTTACTACCATACCAGATTCTTCTAAAACCTACTGTTTTTTTCTTGTTGTTGACTATATTCTTGGAGAGGGAGACTTTTACTCTCCTTCTTATGAGAGGATTGTATTGGACTGAACATTTCCCCATCTCGTTATTTACTTATACTCATGAAGGTAAGAAGAGTAGCTAACAAGATTGTGCAGAATTTTGGGTTACTCATTGGATGCTATTTTTACCGAGGGGTTATGGGAAAGGTACTGAAAAAAAATAATATGGGCCCATATCTCAATCCTTTTCCTTTTTCTTTATTTGTCTATCAGCTAGGTTTGTGCATGTGGAGGTAGATTGAGTTTGATTTGCAGCCAAGTTCTCTCTAGAAGCATCTCCCAGGTATAGATTCAGAAGTTTAGAAAGTAGAAGACCCCAAAGTAGTTCTCATCTCCAAGCTTCATTTTCCAGGCCAGGCCAATTCTGTCCTATGAGGTTCTCAAGCACTTGCCTGGTCAATTAATGTAGGCAGTGCTTTGATTTCCATGTGACTGCCAGTTTTTGTGCATGCTCTCTAGTGGCTAGAACCCTGATGAGGATGTAGGATATGAGAACTCTGTTCTAATTATCAACAAGAGGTCCCTAACTCCCCTAGTAACATCCCTAACCCTTGCATATTTCAGAAACTCATAACTCACTAACATGACACATTATTTACTTTGATCTTCGAAGGAGCTTTGGTTGTTCTATCTTCTCAATGTAGTTGCTATTTCAGATGTAGAATGACCTACTATGAGCAGAACTTAGTCAAGCATATATTAGTTTGAAACTCTAACTGGGTGGTTTATCTGGTGACCAGAAGCTAAGGGGGAAATCAATATGGATTTTACAAACAAAACAAAACAAAACAAAACAAAACAAAACAAAACAAATCAAAAACCCTGACATTTATAGTTAAGATGGAACATAACTAGTAACCATCAAAGTGTTTGTGGGCAATTCTGAGAACATAAGCATTCTTATGTTCCAAATATCGTTATAAAACATGGATATGAGAACTACCAAGCATTCTTTGGGTCAGAAAAGGTTAGAGATAAAGGGCCTGCCAGTGAGATGGTTGGCCTTATCTTAGCATTCAAAGGATCCTGATTTTCCTTTAGACAACAATCGCCTTTAATGATCAACCAAGTGTGGTACTGAGAGCACTTGTGAGTTAGTTGTTGGTGATGCAACACTGGTATTAATGATGGCATAATAACTACACACTTATATAATTTGGAAATTTGACATTCCAACCCTCTTTCACAGAGAGCTGAGAAATTCTCCCTGAGGAGATTTCTTAAATAGACTTGGAATCGATTTACTTCTTTAAATCTTCATGATGCACTTTGGTGAAAGCCAGTATATTTTACTCTTATTTCCCTGATTAGCCATTTTACAAACAGAGCAATCTTTTAAAAAGCATAAAAAATAATTTCTCTCATCGAGACTCACCAAGGACTTTCCATTTTATTTAGAAAGAATTCAAGTTGTTTATGACAGCCTTTTGGAACCCACATGTTTTGGTTTTACCTCTTTTTCTAATTTTTCCCTTGTGTCTACCATGTTCTAGTTTCACTGGCCTCCTCTCTGTTGAACACACTGAGCTGTTTCCCACCACTGGGCCTGTGAACCTGCTGCTTTCTCTTCCTAGAAAGACATTCTCTTGACTCCCTCTATCCTTCAGGTCTCAGCTTAAATAGGGAACTTCATTACTTCTCTTCTTTCCTCCAATCACTATCCTATCACCCTGTTTATTTACTTCATAGTACTTACAGTAATTATAAATTATCTTCTTAATTTATTCCTTTAATTATTTATTATCTATTTCACCCAACTAAAGTGCAAACATCGTGAACACAGGAAACTCCCCAGATGTAGAAGAGTGCATGCCCCCCAAATCTGTGGTGATGGAATTAATCACAAGCTTCAGTATAAAGATACTGGAAATGATACAAACATAGGTTAGGTTTCTATCCTCCGTTTCCATAGCTGCTAGTGGTAGTTTTCTATATCCACTGCTTTGGAGGTTGGGGGAAGATGGCAGCCAAGATTAAGTCAGTCAATTGAATTGTTGAGTTGATGTTTTTAAAATTCTTAGTAGTGAAAAAGCCTTTTAAAGGCAAAGGGATGAAGAACGAAAATGGGTTTGAATCTTCCAAACTTGGCTTTGTATATCAAGAGCCAAAGCCTTGAGGGAAGCAAAGTATAGAGTGTATGCTAAAAACAATAGATTCAAGAGAATGGATGATAGGGCAAAATCTAGTCTTTTGCCCCCTGATGAACTGGGGGACAAAGTTGGCCAACTGAAGGATGGAGAGAGGATAGAAAGAGGAGAGTCAGAACTTGAGTAATGGACACAGGTCCCTTAGAAGGCTCTGGCAGGCTTGGGAATTAGAGAGCATTAGAGGACTGAGGTCTCATTTCCTGCCTGAAACTCTGAGAAGAGAGAGATTTATAGCAGGCCATGCTCAATGTGGTGGTGGTGGTGATGGAATTGCTGTATTAGGTAGAAATGGTGACCCATCAGGCCCAGCAGAAAGCACCACTATCCACTTCACCTTGAGCTTCAGTTTCATCTCATGGTCCCAGGTGGTGTGAGTGAAGAGGTAGGTTGAGAGAGAGAGAGAAAACACATTCACGGGATGTGCTGGACACAAAAACCTATGGGTCTTTGTTGGGAGAACTGCAGACAATGGGTGGCAGGTATAGTGGGAACAGCTGCTGAAAACCAGGGCCATCTGGGCAGAGGCCAGCACAGACAGAGTTTGCCATGTCCCAGGTACCTCTTGCATGATGCCAGGATGATACAAAGCCCCGTGCCCGCTGCCATACTTTAGTTAAATCCTTAGTAAAGAGAAGGTAAACCTAATGAGTTTGAGAGTCTTAAATTAATGGAATAGTTTTGAGTTTTAAAGCAGGAATGATTGAATTTACTTTGAATTGCAAGATTTGGTTTTCTGCCATCAGTGAAAATGGGAGCTTGGAAGCTAGCAAACTCTAATTATAAGAAAATTAAGTTAAATTCTTGCAAATCTGAGTCCATGAGTATATTAAAATTTATATTCCATAAGATGTTCATTTTAAAATATGAATGGTTACACATGTCTGATGTCGGGTGACCAGTGAATGGGTTTTGGTCTTATCTTTGTTTTTCTATTTTTTATTTTTTTCTTACAGGTGCTTACAGGACTTTGTGACACTAAGTGAGAGAACTAGGTCAGGCTGCTTGTTCAGAGTGAATGCCAAGGCTAAGGCAGAATTAGGCTTTTCTTTATCCTGAGGCTTTGGAAATAGAGAGAAAACACTTTTGATGGGATTTAGAAACATGGTGCAGGAAGAATTTTTTTCAGATATCTTTGTTGTATTTACCTCTCCTCAAGAAAACCTATTACACTAAAAAAAAAAGGTTAGATTATAATAAGAATAAAAGAAGGAAGAGGGTTCATAAAAATCTGAATTAGAAAATAATCCTTGGCGATACTAAAGCAGTTCCCCTCTTTTCTTCAGTGCATGTTTATGGATCATTAGCCACTTGAAAAGGAATTGGGAGAAGACAAAGTAAAAGCTAAAGAGCTAAGGACAAATAGCCAAGGAGAAATCAATCATAAAGGACAGATAGCCTCTTGGTAACTGTCATTTATTGAGAAAATATAATTTTATTTATAAGGTTATCAATTTAAATTCATTTGTTAGAGTGCACCAGGAAGGTGACTTTTCAGTAATATCACTTCTTTCTTGCTTTGAGATTCCATCTAAAAATGTAGGAAAATCTCTCCACTATGAGAGGAATCTGGCACCATTTTGCCAACTTGCTACATAACTATTACTTTGTACCTACACTTGTGCTGGTATCCACCTGAAAAGTACCTAGTTATACAGGCTTTATATTTGTTATAACACAGTTGTTTTTTTTTTTTCCATCGGATTCTAGTAATATTTCTGCAGCCTGGAGCTTATCAATGTCTTAGGTTTTCCCTGGTGTCTTCTTTTAAACTCTTCTCACATATGTGGTCCTTGTCCTATGTCTTACATGGTTTGTGCCATCACTGTCCTCGGCAAGATGCAACTTGTGCTAAATTAGTGTTCTGAGGACTCACTAAAACACAAGAAACACACCTGCTCATGCTCCCTCACTCTCTTACAATCTCTCTCCTCCCCTCAACACCCCTTTAAGTGTTGACCTTACTAAGCAGGAGGCACAGGAAAGCACAGCTTCCTCTTCGGAGGGAGACCAGGTGGAGACCTAAGTGTGTGTTTTGGAACTGAGAGGAAAGTACCCCAAAAGGGAGAGATTGAAGGAAGAAGAAAGGAGGATAAGAGTGGAAAAAAGACTCAGAGGAAGTGAGAGAATGGGAAGATGAATGCTGAGGGGATCAAATGAGTGGCGTCCAGAGCACATTATCTTTTTTGTTTGTTTCTTTTATTTCAGAGTATTGTGGGGGGTACAAATGCTTTGGTTACATAAATTGCCTTTGCACTGCCCAAGTCAGAGCTACAAGCGTGCCCATCTCCCAGACAGTGTGCACTGCACCCATTAGGTGTGGGTTTACCCATCCTCTCCACTCCCTTCCCACCTGCCTGACACTCAATGAATGTTACTTCCATGTATGCACATAAGTGTTGATCAATTAATACCAATTTAATGGTGAGTACATGTGGTGTTTGTTTTTCCATTCTTGTGATACTTCACTTAGAAGAATGGGCTCCAATTCCATCCAAGATAACACAAGAGGTGTTAGTTCACCATTTTTTATGGCTGAGTAGTCCTCCATGGTATACATATACCATATTTTATTAATCCACTCATGTATTGATGGGCACTTGGGTTGTTTCCACCTCTTTGCAATTGTGAATTGTGCTGCTATAAACATTCGAGTGCAGATGTCTTCTTTATAGAATGTCCTATTTTTCCTTTGGGTAGATACTCAGTAGTGGGATTGCTGGATCAGATGTTCCAGCAATCCAGTTCTACTTTTAGTTCTTTGAGGTATCTCCATACTACTTTCCATAGAGGTTGTACTAGTTTGTAGTCCCACCAGCAGTGTATGAGTGTTCCTGTCTCTCTGCATCCATCCCAACATTTGTTGTTTTGGGACTTTTTGATAAAAGCCATTCTCATTGGAGATTAGTGATATCTCATTGTGGTTTTGATTTGCATTTCCCTGATGATTAGAGATGTTGAGCATTTTTTCATATGTTTCTTGGCCATTAGTCTATCTTCTTTTGAAAAGTTTCTGTTCATGTCCTTTGCTCACTTTTTAATGAGGTCATTTGATTTTTTTCTTGCTGATTTTCCTGAGTTCTATATAGATTCTAGTTATCAGCCATTTATTGGATGTATAGCATGTCCATACTACCCAAAGTGATCTACAGATTCAATGCAACCCCTGTTAAAATGCCAACATCATTTTTTGCAGATCTAGAAAAAATAAGTCTATGCTTTGTATGGAACCAGAGAAGACCCCTAATAGCAAAAGCAACCTTAAGTAAAAAGAACAAATTGGGAGGCACTAATTTACAAGACTCGAAGCTATACTACAAGGCTATAGTAACCAAAACAGCATGGTACTGGCACAAGAACAGAGACACAGACCAATGAAACAGGACTGAGAACCCAGATATAAAACCATCCTCATATAGCCATCTGATCTTTGACAAAGCAGACAAAAACATACACTGGGGAAAAGAATCCCTATTCAATAAATGGTGCTGGGAAAATTGAATAGCCACATGTAGAAGACTGAAACAGGATCCACAGCTCTCACCACTTACAAAAGTCAACTCACGGTGGATAACTGACTTAAACCTAAGGCATGAAACCATAAGAATTCTAGAAGAGAATGTTGGAGAAAATCTTGAAGACATCAGCTTAAGCAAAGAACTTACAAAGATAATCCCAAAAGCAATCACAACAACAACACAAATAAATAAATGGGACCTGATCATATTACCTTTAAATAGAGGGAGAAACAAATCTTTCCTTTGAGACATGAGGTAATGAGTTAAGAGGGCAGATTTTGATTTGGCCATTTTAACATGGCCAGTTAGATCCAGTGATTTTTACAAACTTAGGAGATGTTTTGAGAAAGCCCCAAATATTGAGGTTCATTCTTTGACAGAGGGTGGATATTACTACCTACTATTGAGCGAGCTTCTCTTCTGTGACAGATCCAGGAAGGGCCATTGTACCTGCTATTATTACTACATGAGTCCTATTACTTCCATTTTACAGCGAAGAGAGCTAAATTAATTTGGAGCTTCTGCTTTGACATAGAGATTGGGTGGGTGAGCATCAATGCTCTCTGCAAAGAGCAAATCAAATTATTTTAACTGTTCATCCCAGAGTCATACATTAAGGTTTACATGATCTCACCTCTTGTGGGGAGGTCAAGAGTTTTAAGAAATTTTAAAGAAATTTTGAAATCTCACTTGTCAAAATGTAGCCAGTGAAATACGACTCTTTTCAGTCCTGATTCTTCTCATGCAATGAATTTTTTTTACAGAAGTTGAAGAAGAAAATATAGATGCTTCATTACATTGCTTATTGGGTGTGCAATGGTTATAGGCACTTGGATTTGCACTGAAGACCTGCAGGACTTGCCCACTGTTCTCAGGCTGGAAACTGAAGCTGATAGCACTAGATTTGCAAATCCAGCCATATAACGGATGTTGTGGTTCCATCTGAGGATTGGCAATTTTTTTTTTTCCTGAAGAAAACTGAAGCTAATGAATGGGAAAAGCATGCAGAAAGTAGGGAGATCCAAAAATCAAAACCACAGTCTGCTTGTGGAAGGCAAACTTGGAGGACTTTGAAGTTTATTTTTTGGAGTATCTCACTTCGCCTTTCTATCCTCTTTTACTTGCTGATACTTCCCCTCTCCACTGACCTTTACTCCACTCCTAGCATGCTTGTACTGCCAGTTGTTGCTCCCTTATCTAACTGTTGTCTTCTTAGAGACAATGACTGCAGTAAATATATTTTCCAGACAAAAATTATGCCGCATCGTTTGACATGTGCTAGAGCTCATACTTCATTTTTATCTCCCATTAGCCGTCCACATCCAGAGACTGTCTCACACTTTCTAACCACTATGTCTGAAAACATTTTCTTTAGTTTTGCTATAAAACCTTGCCTGAAATGGAGAAAAGTAATTACAGTCTATTTTTTAATCAAACAGACTATTCTGTAAAAGTAGAGAAAAGGTGGGTTTGTGAGTCAAACACACATAGGTTTGAATCCTGACTCTGCCCCATATTGTTTATGCTGTCTTGATTAAGTTCTTAAAACTCAGCAAGATAAAGAAGAACTTGCATAGTTGATGAACTGAAACAAAACTAGAATGGTACCATAAGTCAAGCACATGGCTGGAAGCCAGCCAGATGTCACAGAAGTCTTAAACAAGATGCCAAAATTATGCTGTGTGTAAGCTGTTCCCAATTGCCTTCCTCATGTTAATGACATTATCATAAGAAAGTCATATATAAGTGAACTAAACCACAATCAAGGGATGAACAACAGGAGGTTCCAGGAACTTCTGGGGGGAGAAGTGGAGAGGAGTTCATGATTGAGGACTGCCTGGGCACTGAACATGTCCCTTTTGCTGCCTGGGGCTTAGCCGGTGTAAATAAACTTGGTGTCTCACTGGCCCATGTTGTCTAGCGTTGATATTGCTATTTAAAAAGGAATATCCTGTCTGAAAAATGAGGGAGCTCGGTATCAATTGGCTGGAGGTTTTAGCAAGGTTTAGCAGCCCTATCTTCACTGTGCTTGCTGTCCTTGCTGCTGCTGGGGTGGGGGTCGGGGGGGGGGAGGTTTCCCTGAGGCGTGGGATGTTGAGAAGGCAACTATTCTTGATGGTGAGGATGATGATGTGAGCAGATTTGAACTTTACTTAATAATTCCTGAGTGGGAGGAATGTCATTTTATTTCCTTAAATCAAATTTATTCTGGCAAGCCATTCATTTATTTATGCATTTATTGTGCTAAGAAAAATTATCCAAAAGTTGGAAATGAGAAAGAAAAAAAAAAGCAGTCCATGGTATTCATAAGCTGGCCTGCCATTCACAGCTAGGCTGTATTATTCTCCTGTGAGATATAAACAAGCTTACAGAATAGCAACTTCAGACAAGGTGACTCTGAGATAAATGAGATCAAGGTTACTCTGACAAAATGAGACAAAACAAGACCATTTTTTAAAAGCAAAGACAAAAACAAGGCCATGGTATCATTTGCAAAATACCCAATACCCTTTTTCAGCCCAAATGAGTGACTACTGTCTTTATCAATCACAACTTTATCCTTGTTCTAGTGTCCTTCCCTATACGTAAGACTTAAGGAGTTACCTGATCATAGAATTGTGCCTGTTCTCTAATAGCACCCAATCTAGGGCAAACCCCAGCTTTCTTAGACTTCCCACCTCAAATCACTGAACTAAAACCCAAACCCTGTAATATGTTCCTTCTCATATCCTCTTGCTAAAACACCCAACCGTTCCCCATGCCGTGTGTTCTTCACTGCAATGAATAAGAAACCCAATGTATTCAACTATAGATTTGTTTCTGGTGAACCTCATCTAAAAGGCATTGACAGAAGTAAGTAAAAAAAATGATTACGTGAAGTTTTAATACAATGCAAAGAACATTGGCTAATGGGTCTCCTTGAAGATCATTTGACTAGGAGAATAAACTTTGTACAGCTGATTAAACAATTCTGTAAACCTGATAAGATAAGATAATTTTAGATGCTTTTTTTTTCTTTTCTGTAGAGGATTTAACACCAAAGACTCTGGTCTCATTGCTCTGAAGGATTTTCACCACTTTTGTATTTAACTTAGTAGTATTAGCTCAGCATTCCTTTTTTTATTCCTTACTCACTATAAAAGTCTTAGTTTTTCAAATTTTCTTTGAATCAAGTTTGTCATTCTTTTGGAATTTTAATTATGTTCAGTATGTATTTGTATGCAAATTATGTTTTTAACATTTTGAGACTTATATTTGGATAGTTTCCAAAAGAAAATGGAATGCTTAAATATAGAACCTCTAGGGAAAACAATCCCGGATGCTGTGCTGTACCTCACATAGGCTTGTGAGCAGGACTGTGAAGTGAGGATGTAGACAGGGGATAAAGGGGATTTTGGGGGTGGCAGTGAAGAAGCAGAGTTTATTTTTCAACTGGTCTAAATTCTCCCTGATCCAATTTAAACCGCTGTATTCCCATCGAGCCCAACCCTTAGGTCATATCTCCAGCGCAATGATTGAATGTCTTAGAGGCTAATGTTAAATCACACTTGAACTTTTCTTCTTTGCTCTAAATAATGTAGGAACTCATCAAATATGTATTCACATTTACACATCTGGGACAATGTGCTGAGGTTTTAAAAAATGATCATATAAATGATGTGACTCTCACAGTGATCTTTGATCAAAAGCAGTAAAATCTCAGCTGGGTTGACAATGACCCAACCTGATGCTTATTCCCAAAGGCTAGGGTACAGTCTTGGTTTCTTAGCATGTAGAACATCAATAAATATAAAAGCACTGAGGTTTTCCAGCAGATAGTATATGTGTACAGCATGCGAAACGCAGAGCTATAAAACATGTAACTATAATCCGAAAAGGTCTATTTAAGAAACGTTTTATATCTTGACATTGTAGTGAAACAAGTAGTTCTAAATTCAGATTAACAAAAAGATAAAGGGCCTATAGGAGAGTGAATTCATGGTGCTTGATTTCCCTCATTATTGTTCTGTCAATGACTCTTTTTAAAGCAGATATTCTTACCTCGGGGCTTATCATCTTAGAATTTCAGAGCCGTACCTCTCATCTTGTCCATCTTGGACAAGGACCAAGAAGATTTAGGCCTTACTTCCACCAAAAACAAGTTGAAGTTCTTTGTTTCGTGTGTGAGATTTTTTTTTCCTCTTCTTTACTTTCTTCTGTTGTTACATGAGGGACTGGAATAGATGATCATGTTATAAATCAGAGGCTAGCCACTCTTCACCCTGTGTGATTTGCCTGGGTCCCGGAGATAACACAGGCCAATAGATTGCAATGAGAGACGTTTGCCTTTTTGCTGATTTAACAAATATTTTTTGGAACTTGCTAAGTGTAAGGCTGTGGACTAGGTAATGAGAAATCAATGGCAACTGAGATTAGCAATTTACTGTCCTCATAGAGATTAATGAGGAAATATTAAGAAGTAAACTTAGTGAAGTGGTTCAGGGCACTCTCGAGACAGACTGCCTGGGTCATAGACTAATTCCTCCCCTTCTGTTTAATGAGCTGGGCAAATCACTTCGTCTCTGTGTGTGAAGGGAGTGACTAGTGGATTATTAGGGGGTTAGGAAGGCTTTCTGTAAAAGGTGACAGCTAAGTTCACCATTCAAGATCCATTTTCACTTTCTTCTTTAATTATGGAGTTGTAGAATTTTAGCTATACATGGCTACCCAAAACAGAGACTTATTTCTCAGTCTCACTTGTGGTTAGGTGTTGCATGGCTATGCGCTGGCCAATGACATATAAATACAAATAGTGGGTGCCACTTCCAGGATGTATTCTTTTTTAAAAAATAACTTTTATTGTGTATATTTAAGGTATACAACATAATGTTATAAGAGTTATAAGTATAGTAAAATGGCTACTAAAGTGGAACAAATTGACATATTCATTATCTTACATTGTTACCCATCTCCACAGGAAGAGCAGCTATAATTTATTCATTTAGCAAAAATTCTGAGTACAGTACACTATTATTAACTAGAGTCCTCATGTGTTGCACATTAGATCTTTTGACCTGCTAACAGGATGTATTTTTAAAGAAAAGGAACATGCATTTCTCATTCCCATTTTTCTTTCCTTCTCAATGCAATGAAGTTGTCATGGCTGGAGCTGGGGCAATGATTATTAGACCATAGAGTAGACTTAGGCAGGGAGGCCATGTATAGCTGAACAAGAAATTAGATAGAGCTGACAATTTGCAGTAGAATTTCCACAGCATTGTTAGATTGCAACTTGAGTTTACGTGAACAAGAAATAAAGTATATTATGAAGTCATTGTCACTTGCGGAGGAACTTAATTCTAACTAAATCATAGGTTAAAAAAAAAGAAAAGCATTTTCAAAAGCCAAAGGTGAGCTAGAGCATGTACCTTCCTAGAACTGAATATATTTGAGAGTGGCTGAAGTGTAAGGTGAAGGCAGTGCAAATTGACTTCAGATGAGGGTGTAGGCAGGGGCCAGATCGAGAGGGCCTCATCTGCCTCGGTAAGAAGTTAGGGCTTTATTCTGAGGATAAAAGGTATTGCTGAAGAGTTTAAGACGGGGAAGTAACCTGACCAAGGTTATAATTTGGAAGAATGACTGCGGTAGTATGGCGAATGGATGCAGTCTAGGATGCTGAGAGAGAAGTTAGGAAGTAACACAGTAATTCTGGGGAATGATGCCTGTGGCCTGAGGTACGGAATGGCAGCAGAGATAGGGAGAAATGGAATGACTGGAAGACTGGGTATGGGGAGAAAGGCCCTTTCCCATCCCCTTTAGTTCTGAACTCCATCTCAAGCAAAGCACAACTTGCCCTTACCTACAAGGCATTGTTGCCATCTCTTTCCAATCAGAGGGAAGTATTATCTACATTAAGGAGCTTTTAAATAATTTTCCCCTCCCATGTGCTGTCTCCTGCCATGTACTGGATTGGTATACTTTGTATACAATAGCTTATTCCTTAATTAACAGTCTGACTGCTCAGAGTAGTTTTCATTTACACTAAGATGTATAGCTAGAACTACCAAGATAAACAGCTAGGACTAAAATTGATCCCAATGTATTCCTTATTTGTTTATTCGTTTATTTAACAAATAGTCATATTTACAACTACCTTTTATAACTGAAAACTAGTTTTATTTTAAAATTAAGTGCATAACACTCATCTCATTCCATTGGCATAGGCTTTAGCACATATTTGCTATTTGCAATTAATGTCACAACACAGATACATTTTGGTTTGCAGTCTGTACTTGAGTAGTGTTGATTTAGTGGATTTTGGGAAAGCCGTTTATACATATCATTAATCTCTTCACAGTACACAGTTAATGATGGTCCAGTAATCTCAAAAATAAAAGACCTAATTTAAAGACTAATCAATAAATTAAACAAAACAAACCCACACAGAATCACCCCATCCCCCAAAGCTACAGTTGTGAGTTGTATTTATATGGAAACTTAATGTTTTAAAAATAGTTCTGGTTCGCCACTCACCCCATTCCACCCCAGGTATTCAGCAATAGTAATCAATTATCTTATTCTACCTCCAAAAGATTAATCCAGTGTTCTTTAGCTTTTTTAAATATAAATTGGGAAAGTATTACTAATGAACATTTTTAAAAGGCATATTCTTCTATGACAAGAATGACATATAAACCAATCAATAAAAGCATTTGACAAGACATTAAATTACCACAGGCACTGGTTGTTGTCAGAGTACATAGGGCATAATGTGGATTTATTAGTCTGGTAGGTAAAAAAACCACTCAGGTAAGAACACTCACTCATGGCCGTTTTCAAGCATGGAAATGATTTTCTGAAAGTATCACCACTTTTCCCCTTTAAAGAAGGCTGCTAATTGGATTTCGGTAGTGCTTACCTCAAGAAAATTTGGGAGAAAGTGGATTCAAAGGAGAATATATCTTTTACATTCACATTCAGAACCCAGCAATCTGGAGTCCTATTTTCAGTATTTTAACTGCCTCAATAATACTACAACTATTTTATTTAAAGCACTTTAAGCAGAGCCAAATTAAAGAACAGGACAAGGTGGCACTGGCAGGCCATCAATCTGTAAGTGACATTAAAATATCACTACAAGTGTCAGGAGATAGGGCAAAGTATAAATGCACATTCAGAACTAAGGAGAGTATGGTATGTGGTTGGATTGCTAAATTGCCTTCTAAGGATCGTAAACAAGATTTAGGTTGCTAGAAGATGGATGATCAGAAAACAGTAATGAATTCTTACAAACTAAAAGAAAAACTAATAAGAAAAAATATGTAAAAATTGAATACATGTCCTATAAATGAGATTTTCAAAAAGTCAAAAAATGAACACTAAAGAAGAAGAGTTAAGAAAATTAGAAGATCAATTCAACATTGGACTAATAGGAATGGAAGAAAGAAAAAAAAGAGTAATAGTGAAGAGGGTATTAAACATGGGAAATTTCCCAGAAAGTAAAATAAAAGAAGTGGACAATAGGAGAGATGATAACAAAGCTAAAAGATCAGTCCAGAAATTCCAGCATGAAAATGAGAGATTCCAGAAGAAAAGCAGAAGAGAAGAAATGAGTCAACATAATAATACCAGAAATTTCCCTATAACTAAAAGACATGAATTTGTTTATTGAAAATGCCTGCCGAGTCCCCAGAATAATGAATAAAAAGAGCCACACCACAGCATATCATCAGGAAATTTCACAACACTGGGGTTAAAAGGAGATTCCAAAAACTTTCAGAGAAAAGGAAAAAAGATCACATACAAGGGACTGGGAATCAGAATGGCATTTTAGTGCTCAATAGCAACACTGGGTGCCAGAAGACAATGGAGAAAGTTTTCAGAATTCTAAGGGAAATGATTTCAGCATAGAATTCTCTACCAAGCAAAGTCATCAATCCAGTATAAGGTAGAATAAAAATATGTCAGACATGCCAGATTTCAAAAATTTATCTGCCAAGCATTGTATTTCAAGAAGATCCTGGAAAAAGTGCTCTATTAAATTGAAGGCTAATGCATGAGAGAGGAAGACGGGGCGCTGTGGAAACAGGGACTCCATCAGAAGAGGGTGGAGGGGGGAATCCAAGTTGACAGCTGTACCCCAGGGCTGGGTGCCAACCAGTCACCACTAGATCAGGAAAAAGAAAGAAGTGGATGTCATAGATTCTCTGACAGATTAGGCTCGGAGGAAAACTGTATTGAGCAGCATTTTTCAGAGCTTTCAAAGGCTGCAGAAAGAAACATCAAGAAATTAAGAAAATTAAATTAAGAACAAAATGAGGTCGATTATTAACTCAAAGGGGCAAAAAGGTGTACAAGATAGGAACCATAATCATAGTTTGCTATTTGGCTCAGCATAAACAATTTTAACATAGTCAAATAATGACTAAAATTGTGATTAAAAATATCGAGGATATAATAAGAGAACTGAAGTTGTCTTTTACTGTAAGAGCAAGTCAGTGGATAATGTTTAAAATTCAAGTGATAGTAGTAGGCAGAAATAATTAGGGAAGGTGGAGGTAATTACTGTATATAAAAGCGTTTGCCTCTGAGGCATGAGATGGGGCAGAATGCAAAAAAGTGGTGCTACTGATCTTTTCTATCATGGCCTTTGGGACTGTATGATTTTACATGCATTATTACATTGATAGAATACAAATGCAGATGTATTCAGGCAGTGGAAACTATCAGCAAAGGCTTGGAGACCAGAGTGATCCCTGCTCCTTTGGAAAATGTATGGAGACCAACCTGGTAAGACGGAGGGGGACATCAGAAAGGGATAGGCAGTTAGATTAGATAGCTGGGGTGAAGGCAAAAATAACTCTCAATCTGGACTTTTGAAAATGGATAAGATCATAAAATGCATTTGAACTGATGAAAAATCTTCCCCAATTTAATGCGTCTCTAATTCCATTATTTCTCACTGATGTAAAATAGTGATGCTACAGTAAAATCGTTCCAACACAGTGGCAATTCAAGGTATCTGCAATAGCACAGTCTGCCCCAGACCATACACACAACCCTTTTCAGGGGAGTTTAGTTCCCAGAAGTGCCGGCAGCATCACAATGAAACAGCCTCTCCCGAGACGTGCACTGTAATGAGCTTGCAATGCAATTTGAGCTGATTTAGCATCTTCCAGAGCATCTCAAACTAGGCAGGGCAGCTGAGGTTTGGTTTAGAATAAACCTTATACTTGCCACGTTTTTCTTAAAGTTTTTAAAGCCATATTTTCCCAGGCACACCCTCCTTTTACATTTTTAGAAGATTTTGGAGGATAGACAGAAGTAAGGAAATGAGTGAGTGACTTTTCACTTTGTAGCCTTACCTCATTGACCTCTTCTCACTAGGTTGTGTGGTCACATCCTGTTCTTCCCTAGTTTAAAAACAATAGGTTACTCTCCTTAAAAGAGCACTCCCTTTAAATTAGCACGTGCTATGCAAGAATTGTGTGGATTCTCTTGTTTGCTGTGGGATAGGCAAATAATTAAGGGAAAGCAGTTTTCAATATGTCATGACCTTGAATTCCTGACTAATGAACAAAGACCTAATAGCAGTCTAATAATGCTTAGCATGGTGACTATAGTCAACAACATTGTACTGTTTGCTTGAAATTTGCTGAGAGAATAGATCTTAAGTGTTTTTACCACACACACAGACACACACACACACACACACACACACACACACACACACGATTATGGATGTGTTATTTAATTTGATTGTAGTAATCATTTCACAATGTATATATATCAAATCATCACACTGCATACCTTGAATATATACAATTTTTATCTGTCAGTTATACCTCAATAAAACTGGACAAAACCCCCCAGAAGCAGAAAATTCATATTTTTTATTGTCATATCAAAACTGTTCTTTTATTTACAAATGGAGGCAAAATCTTTCCTCAAATCTCTAATCTATGCTTCTTTATTTCCTTTTTAGTTTAGAGACATGGTCTTGTTCTGTCACCCAGGCTGCAGTGCAATGGGACAATCATAGCTCACTGCAGCCTTGAACTCATGGGCTACAAGTGATCCTCTCTCCTTGGCTTCCCAAAGTGCAGGGATTACAGGCATGAGCCACCGTGCTTGGCCTGCCTCCTTCTTTTTAAAGAATCTTGTGGCAGAAAGAGCTGTCCTAGGTAGTAGTGCCTGTGCATAGTAAGCACTCACACAGAGTAGTTTTATTTTACTGTTTTGTTAGATTCTAGCCCAGGCCATATCATTGCACCAGCTGAGTGATTACAGAAAGCCTCTTAAGCATTTTGGACTTCACACTGCTCATCTATGAATAAAGAAGTTAGATAAAAAGTCATCTTTAGGATCCCTTCAACTCTTAACATTTTGTGATTTAATAAAGTGAAGAGGCAGTACTGTAATTTCTATAGCATCAGTTTTCCAAGGATTAGGTCCTAATGATGTTCATTTCAACTTGTTGGTGTGGTGAATATAATACAGTCACATGTTGTACAGTGACATTTGGGTCAATTGATGGACCACATATATAGCAATGGTCCCCTAAGATTATAATACTATATTTTTACTGTACCTTTTCTATGTTTAGATGTGTTTAGATGCATAAATACTTACCACTGTGTTACAGTCACCTACAGTATTGAGTACGGTAACATGCTGTACAGGTTTGTAGCCTAGGCGCAATGGGCTACACCATATAGCCTACGTATATAGCAAGCTATACCATCTAAGGCTTGTGTAAGCTACACCATATGATGTTCACACAAAGACAAAATTGCACGATGTGTTTCTCAGAACACATCCCTGTTGTTAAACCACACATGAGCATATAATGCTGTTTCATCCTCTGCAAACAGAGAGGGAGAGTCAGATATAAACTGGGGTCAGCTGGCCTGGTTGGCAAAACACTCAGTTCTGCATTGCTTTGTAATTCTTGCTGACTCTGGGTCCAGCTCCCTGTTCTAGTCATGGATAAGAAACACTGCCTACAAGTTCACGGATTGGAAAGAGGGGGCTCCTCTCCCTAAAGAGCAATTTATTTTGACAATAGCAAATGATAAGAAAATTTTTAAGTAAAATTTTGGTTTTAGGTCTCAAAGCATATATTTATTCTGGCAAATCCAAGAAACCAAGTTTTGATGACATTTTTCATTTATTTATTTATTTAATGAATATTTATTAAATATCTGCTATGTGCTGGGTATTGCTATGAATTTCCTGAATAGACTACATCATTCATCCTTATTTTCACAGTATCTAGAAATATAGAGGACACCTGATAAACAAAGTAGAGGAAAATCAAACACCATTTTAAAACTATTTTAAGATATTTTATTTATTCATTTATATGGTAGTCCTTCCATATGTGTCTGATTTGCAAAGGCAGAGAGTCAATTAAGAAATAAAGATATTCATTTGAGGTTTTTAAATATGACAATTTGCACAATAAAGACAGCTAAGATTCAATGATCCCTTTCTCCATACAACTCCTGGCACTACCTCTTTTTATCTTCAACACAGTTATTATTATTATTTCTACATTACAAACTAGGGAACCAAAATGTACAATGGTTAGTCTGTCAGAGAACATACAAGTTAGTGGTGGAGCTGGAACTTGAAGCTGGATCCGATTGACCGCCGGCTGCACCAGCCTGGGTCTTTCTCCTGTCCCCTTATTTCTGCTGGTCACAGTCCCACGCAGCTCAGCAGGAGCGAGGCGGAACTGTTGAGGCCTGTGGTCCTCTGGCTCCACCCCAGCATCTGGATGTCCACCATCACAGCATGATAACCTGCAAAGAATGACAGCTCTTATAAGAGCTAACTGTCACCAGAAATAAAGGGCAGACTGTGGCACTCAAGCACCTGTGTGTGCAAGGCTACAGGCATCATCAGCCATGTTATCAAGTAATCAACAAATGTTGGCTAGGTGCTCATGGGCTCACTGTTCACAGCTCTGTCTTGAGCTTTTGTAATCAGCATAAATCCAGCTCTTTCACAATGAATATGGCAGCAGTTTGGTCCCCCTTTGCTTTGCAATGTTAACCAGCTTTGCCTGAAGGATGCTCTCAGTTTTATGGAGACTTTCCAGTCTTCAGATCTGTGGGTACTTGGTACACAGATAAAATAAAATAATATATAAAACAAGTACTTTGCCATTAGGACTATGTCCAACTTACTCATACTAATATTTCTTCCCAATTCATTGTCTATGTGATGTTCTCAAGACATTACTATTAAAAGCAACTTACCCACATGCAAAAAAATAATAAGTTCGAACACTGTTCTTTTGTTGTATGCAGATGGTGTCTGGTTTGAAAAAGCAGAGAGCCAATAACAATTAATATCAGTGCTAAAATTTTTATAGCACTTAAGGCTTATTAAGTAAACCACAGACTCAATACAAGTGTCCTGTGAGGTAGGGGTCATTTCCATTTGTTTTAGAGGTGAGGAAACAAAGTCTCAGAGGAGTTACATCATTAATTAATTATTCATTCATTTAGCAATATGCAGAATAGCACAGTGTCAGGATCACAGGATTGGGAATCAGATAGACCAAACTTCAAACTTTTAATTCCATTTTCGCTACTTTTTTTTTTTTTTTGGAGACAGAGTCTCACTCTGTTGCCTGGGCTAGAGTGACATGGCATCAACCTAGCTCACAGCAACCTCAAACTCCTGGATTTAAGCAATCCTTCTGCCTCAGCCTCCCGAGTAGCTGGGACTACAGGCATGTGCCACCATGCCCGGCTAATTTTGTCTACATATTCTTAGTTGTCCAGCTAATTTCTTTCTATTTTTAGTAGAGATGGAGGTCTCACTCTTGCTCAGGCTGGTCTCGAACTCCTGACCTTGAGCGATCCTCCCGCCTCAGCCTCCCAGAGTGCTAGGACTACAGGCGTGAGCCACCACACCCGGCCTCCAGTTTTGCTCCTTTACTAGCTGTATGACACTAGCCAACTTTCCTAGCCTCACTAATCTTCATTTGGTTGTGCGTTGGGGCTAATCAAAGTATCCACTCGTAGGGTTGTAGTGAGAATTAAATGAGATAACTCATGTAAAACATTAAGCACAATATTTGTAACATAGCTGTTGTTCAATACAAATGTTGGTTGATTTTATTATCATGCTAATATTATTTCTTTTTAGCCTCTATGCTGGGCGTTATAAGTGCTAGTGACACAACAGTAAAAGATATTGTCTAGTGCATGTGCATAAATATTCTCAGCTAGTAGGTAGAAGAGACAACACACGTTTTCTGTTTCTTAAGCCTTAAACTAATTTAATTTTAAATGCACTAATCTCTTTGCAGTGAAGAAAAGTGAGAAATCAAAAGAAATGCAAATAAAAGCTAGTTAAGGTACCACTAGTGTGTCATTAGTTATTCAAAGTTAAAATGTCATTCCAGGGTTCTGTGCAGAATTTCTTTTATTTCAAGGTAGAGGCCATTCTGATTTCCCAGCAGATGACCTGGAGTGGAGTGGAGCTTGTTTGCACGTGGCTAGCTGATCCTTTTCTTGTGGAGTCATCACAGATTTAGAATTTTCTCAGGCAGATGTTAAAATCCAGATAGAAAAATTTATCAATGATATATTGCAAAGACTATTCATCTTGAATAAGATACCATATTGCAAACTGTCTTGTTTAACAGGCTTACAGAGTAGTTATAGTTTCCATAGAAACAAGACTAAATCCTTCCTTTAATATAATCCTGGAGGTCTCAGTAGACCTGCAAAATATGCCATGAACTGTCAAAACACCGCTTTTGCTGACAGACGGAGAACAGCATTTGTTGCTCTCAAGCTGTCCTCGTGTGGCATGATGCACTGAAAATTTCAGTTAAGATTCTGATTTTCACAAAGAAAATGAATCTTCCTTGAATGTTCCAGTTCACTCTTTCACTGCAGTGTTCAACAGGCCAGCAACTCAAAGAGTTAAATCCAGTCCTGTTTTATACACTATGCATGCAACTTTTAATAGATGAGTTCTTCAAATGCAAATTCACTTGCTACAGTTCCTTCATAGTTGGCTTGTCATTTCATACTAATTACACTTTCCCCTCAACCTACAAGCTAAGTATGCAGTTCAGTTTTCATTTGCTGGAAATAGGTAGCAACTCATAGGGAATTTTAACCATTGCACTGCCAGAAAGCCCTTGGACTTAGTTAATTCATACTTCTTTCATTGTAAATAAAGATAAAGATACTGATTAAGTTATGTTTCAGAGAAGCTCCAAAATATACAGAAAAGTAATTTCAAAGGATAAAAATATTCAAACTTCAGTATTCTGTTTTTAAACCAAGATGGAATAGATAACCTGTTGGAAATTGTTAATTACTATAGACTAGCAAAAATAAATTCTTAATGGTGAAATTATAGTGGTAAGATGAGCTCTTATGGTAACTAAAGTGGATACATAAGGCTGGCAGAGAGATAATCAGCTACTGAGAAAGCAAAAATGTTAATATATATAATTTCAGTATAATTTTCAGAAGTTTATTTGTGTAACAGCCAGTTCTGGACTAGGTCAAAAGATCTGTTTGTGAATGAATAATTTTTACCCTTTATTACCATTTTTTCCTCTTTGCCTTTGGCCATTTAGCTACTC
This sequence comes from Lemur catta, assembly GCF_020740605.2. Classification (NCBI taxonomy): domain Eukaryota; kingdom Metazoa; phylum Chordata; class Mammalia; order Primates; family Lemuridae; genus Lemur; species Lemur catta. The sequence goes on from NC_059134.1 coordinate 31,223,149, forward strand.
ATTAGTGTCTCATTAAAGAAGTGTTATAATTCTTTTTTTTTGTTTATAAAAGTAGCACATACTTATTGCAAAAAGATGTAGGGAAGTTCAGTAAATTACAAAGAGTAAAAGCAAAGCTCAATCATAATCCCATTACTAAGAGATAAACACTGGTACCATTTTGGTATGCAATTTCTCAGAATAAATAGGAAAACTGTTAAAAGACAAAGCATAAATTATATTCTTCTGTTCTGTGACTATTTTTTCACTTAATATCTAATAGATTTTTGTATCAATAAATAAGGATTTTATTATATCAATAAATATATTTTTATGCCTAAATAATCTTCCATTGATTCAGTCATTCATTTAACAAGTAATTATTGAGTTCCTACTATGTATCAGGTCTTGTGCTAGCCCTAAGCCATTTATCCTGGTGAACAAGAATAAAAGGTCTCCTAAAACTTAACTGTTCTCTTACTAATGGTTAGTATGATTTTTACTAGCCGAAGTTATATTTTTCATCCTGATATTTGCATTTACTATTGACACTATTTTTTAAAACTTATTCAGAGCTAACTAAGGGACAAGATGAGTTTAGAAGTTAGAGCAAGAGGTACCGTGATTGAATAATGTTGAGTGCCTTTCCTTGCAGAACGGGGCTTCTATCCAAGGATGGCAGAGCTGACCTCTAAGTGCATTCTGTTGTTACTAATGGTTCTTGCAAACCAGCTAGATCAGTAGTTCTCTACAGGCTGGTAGGGACCTTCCAGAAGTGCACTGGGGAGGATTTGGTTGTCATGATGATTGAGGAAGAGTGCCATTGGCAATGTAGAGAACTGAGCCAGGGGTGTTAGACAGCCTGCACTGCAGGGAAGGGTTCCCACAGCAAAGATTTGTCCCATATTTCAAGTGACTTTTAAATATTAGAAGTGTTTTATGTTATTATAAATTACTTATTTTTTTTTACTTACCTTTAGATTATGTATACAGATAGATTATCTTTGATTTTTCTCTCTGGAGAGCTAGAAGGGCTGTGGAAAATATTTGCATTAAAAGGTCGGCATTGGATCTCAAACGGTTGACATCCCCAAATCAGGTCAGATACCTTAGGAATAACAATGTTGCTGGATGATAGTAGGACTTCATTTTTCTTAGAAACTGAATTCCAGGTGAAATTGAGTAAGGTGTGATGTTTGATAAATACCCGGTGAGTATTTTTGAATGCTTCGGATATTTAGAGTCTCACAAATATTGTCTTCATTTCCTCAATTCCATTAATTTCCTCTCATTTCTTTCCCCAGTGAATATAAAATGAGACAAACTTTGAGGAGGATGGATTTTTCTAAATGTAATTTTAAGGATGTAGTTTGGGTAGCCTGAAAGCTTTCTTGATTTATATCTGATATGATCAGAACTTTTCCTGAGGAAGATAAATCTGACAGTGGGATATTGAATAATTTCAGATAAGAAAAATCACACCTCTTAGATTGCGTCACTCATTCTAGGGGCAAGTAAAAATAAAATAACATTTGTCATATTTCCTCATACTTACAGATCTTTGTTTTTCCCTTTTGATCATTCTTCCTTATTCTTAGGACTCTTCGTTTCCTCTCCTGTAGTCTGAGAGGAGAGGAATCTACACATGGGGATTATATGGATGAGAGAGTTGAGCCTGAATCCTTGGGGCTTTGTGAATATAAAATTTTATAGCCAGTAATTTCAAGATTTTAACTATTATTTTTTTAGAGTAGATTTTAGAAGCCATTCTCACTCTAAAAACATCAGTCTAAGTGTCAAATTATATTACCTCTGCCTCTTTGCATCTCGTATTCGTTGTGTGGAGGAAAATCTGGGTAGATAACTAGCTATATCCTAATTTAATCTTCATTATGAAATAGTTTCAGCAAGCTTAGTATACTATACAGTGGTATAGCAAGAAGGCTAGACATATCCTGCTTGCATTGGTGATTAAAATTTTAAACTACACTTCCACCTGCACGAAGACAGATTCCTAACTGATCTCTTTTTGTTTGGTTGACTCTTTTGCCTCCCATGTTTGCAAGAAGGTAAACTTTATGAAGCAAACATATTCCTGAGAGTTTTTGTGTGGTATTTGTTTTCTTTATGCAAATACAAACACAAAGGCAAAAGCAAAACAAAACAAAAAGACAAGCACCACTGTGGAAATGAGAGCTTGATAAGTATGAGACAAAGGCTGGAGAGAAGAGGGGGGCAGAAGTTTCCTGAGATGGGCTGGAAATCTAGTGTTAAGTGAGGCTAAGCATTCTAATGGCCTTTTCTATCGTGTTAAAAACAAACCACAGAAAAACCTCAGACTCCCAATACTCCCAGGTTTTAAACGTAGGTCCTAGGCAATTTAGATTGAGTTGAACAGCCACATTCTTCTATCTCTTCATTTATTATTGGGTGAAATATTGCCTCAGAAATAAAGACCTTCAAAGCTCCTGGCAGGTCAAGGTGTTATTGAGGGGTAGCCTGGGAAGGAAAACTCAACAATACATTAAAATCCGTCAAATCCTTGATGAGATTAGCTATCACCCAGGAAGAACTTGAGGTAAGGGACATTGGAGGAAGGAAGGAGAAAAAGATCAGGAAAAGATCATAGGTAAACTTTGTGCAGAGAGGAGGTGGAACCCACCAGGAAACTGCTTGAGGGCTCCAACTTCTGGTATGGGCAGCTGCTTAGAAGGCAGTAAAAGGACAACAAAAAAAGGTGTCATGGAGGGCTTGGTGGTAACTTTTCCAGGATGTGGTACTGCACAGTGCAAGCACATATTAAGCCAACACCGCAGATTAGTCTCTTTCCTCGCCTAACAGATTCCTCTAGGATGGGCCTGTCCTGAAGTCTCCAGAGTAGCTTTCCAGGTCTTGCACTGGCTGAACTAAGATGTACTTTGTATTCTTGACCCTTTTACTTGGTCAGCTCTTGGAATCAGGGCGGTGTTAGCATCACTGCTTTCCCTATTACACACCCCACACACTGTGACCTCAATCCAGGCCTCCTGTAGCAGATCCCTGGTTGTGTGCATGTATGTTTGTGCGATGTCATCCTCCCTCCCATTCTTCCCTCTTTTTCCATGACTTCTTGTGTCAGGGGCAGAGATACGCACTGTTCTTATGATTAATGCACTGTGCTTCAAACATATGATATAAAACCTAATTTTGCATTGCACTGTCTCAAATATTATCAGATTGTTTTATCCCAAGCAATCCAATCTTTCAAAAAGCATCAGATTTGAAACTAAGGTATAAAGAGAAGCTATCTTCCTTAAAAAATGCAATTTAGGGCCAGGTGCAGTGGCTCACACCTATAATCCTAGCACTTTGGGAGGCCGAGGCAGGAGGATTGCTTGAGGACAGGAGTTTGAGACCAGACTCAGAAACATAGCAAGACCCTGTCTCTACAAAAAAAAATAAGAAAATTAGCAAAGTGTGGTGGTGTGCACCTATGGTCCCAGCTATTTTGGAGGCTGAAGCAGCAGTATTGCTTGAACCTAGGAATTGAAGGTTGCAGGGAGCTGTGATGTGCCACTGCAGAAATCTCCAAATTTTGCTTTGAGAGGACAATTTCCTGGTGGACTGCCAGACCCTCTGTGCCGATTTCACTTCCACTAGGAGCTTTCTTGTTTGAGTTATTATTGTCCACATTCCTGCTTCAAAAGTGGTCACTGACCTTCTTTGACACCCACTGCTAGTTGTGGACAAAATTCTTTCTGAATGCTCTTTTAGAATGGCTGAGTAAGTTGAATGTTCACACTCACTGTATTAAATTGTTGGGGATGACAAAAGGGAAATAAAGAATTTGAAGCACCATCATTAATGACATTCTCATGAGATGCTGCTTTTCTTTTATGCCATGTAGTCTGCAGAATGCTGGGTCCCCATGTTACTTATAACTATGGAAATGGTTCCTCTAAGAGTCTGGGTCCTACAGCTCTGAGCTTAATCTGAGTATTCTGTGTTTTCTTTTCATAGGCTGCCTCTTCCTCTTTGTCTAGGTCATGGTTTAGTCTCAGGGAATCTCAGAGACTGAAATGAAAAAGAAATCCTTTTTGCATTGAAGATGCAGAAATCATTATTCTTGGGCAATGCCACTACATTCTCCCAGGCTTCCACAGATCAGAGTTTTTATTTAAACACTTTACACCCAATCTTGTGAGAATTACTCTTTTACATCATATTTCACAATTTATGTTTTCCCAGGAAAGTTTGTACCCTATAGTGTACATATCTTGCACATGTCTAGAGCCTTTGAATTCTTTAAACACTTTCCCAAAAGGTTGTTCAATCTCTCCTCTAGGCCACTGGCTCACCAGATGGGTCTGAATCTCCATGGTACATAAGAAACTTAAGATCTAGAGAACCCTTTGATAGTTAATGAGCATAAAGGTGAGAATCTGTAAGAGTTCTACTTTCAGATCTGGCCTAACCATTTTTTGTGAGTCTTTTGGAAAATCACTTAAAATTCTGTGAGAAATTGAGGCGAACAGTGAGTATTTTACCCTGTAGAACTGCTGAACAATCAAGACCTGAGATGCATATTTAAGTGCCTCTCTCTGGGTGGGCCGCCTGAATCACATAATGAGGATGCCATTTTCATGCTTGGATTGATGCAGACAGGGAAAACATAGTATATAATGAATTGAAATGTGTGTGCTTTGTAAACTCATCTTATATTTTCTTTTGTTTGTTGCTTTCTTAATAACATTCCTGTTGAAAAATCCCAACTTTTCTTGCTTTGTTGGGACAACAGGAAAAGTAATTTTTCTACTCATGTCTACCAGTCAGTTATATTCCATATTCTAAGGAATTATTGGGGAATGTATTAGCAAAACTCTTTTATTCAGTATTGGAGCAATTATCTTTTTTCTTTCTCCATCTCCATACTCTTATTGTATCATCGTTTTTCTGTGTAGGAGTTGGAATCAAAATCTATACACTTTTGACAATCTGTTGTTTTTAAAATGTAGTTATCCCCTTGTAATAAAAAAGCAAAACTAAAGCACTCTTATGATGAGGGTTATTTCCTCATCAATTTCCACCATGTTGAAAAATACTGTGTAGTTAATTTAAGAACTCCTATGTGGATGGGCTTACACTCATCCTTTTGGAGGTGGATAAGGCACCAGGCTTGCCCATGTGGACCCAAGCTCAGGCTCACCCCTGTGGAACTAGGCTCCAGACCCATCCCTTTAGACCCAGGCACCAGGCCAGCATACCTGAAGACCCCATCAACAAGCCCACTTGTGGGCCTCACCAGCCAGACTACCCAGAATCTCTGGATGGGTTGGCTGGCAAAGAACTTTCCCTGCTGAAGCCAATCTGTAAAGACTGGAAGAGGTGTCTGCTTCTTCAAATGCACAGGCACCAACACAAAAATGCAAGGATCATGAATAATTATGGAAGCATAATACCACTGAAGGAACAAAATAAAGGTTCAATAACTGATGGGGATAAGATCACTAGGGCTTAGGGACCCCATTTCTGAGGCCGTGGGAGGAGAGGAGGTGAAGGAATGCTGCCTGAGCAGAGCCGGAGATAAGAGAAGTTAACTGCCTACTTGGGGGACATTCCAGCAATCTGGGAATACAGCAAAGCAGACTCCCACCTTAAAGCCTGAGAGGTCTTATGCCTAAAAAGATGTGGAGTGGCTTGACATGAAAGCCACCCACAGCTAGCTGTAGAGGAAGATTGCAAAATGTCAGCCAGGGAGAAGGGATCCAGGCTCCAACTCTTAAAAAACACCAGATTGAGTTCCTTCCCTCCCCTTTTTCAGTAGAATGCCTCAGTTAATGGGGAGCTAACCTCTCAATAAGAAGTACTAATCTCTTTGTCCCTCAATCAAATGGGCCACAGCTGCTGAGTTCAGAGATACTATCTATACATACTTTAAGGCATAGTTGTGCTTATAACAAGCTATGTATTCCTGCTTCTATAGATAAAAGACCAATTAGCTAAGACATCTTGTGACTATTAGGGAAGACCTGGAACTTCCACACATTGTAACCCATGAGCTTTTCATGTGAAATCTTTGTGAACTCTACATGAAAAAGAGAATAAAAATGAGTGTAGATTTCAGTCAGTGCCACCTAGCTCACAGGAATGGTGGTGGTCCCCTGATCTCCCTGCACCTTTCACCTTGCTTTTTGTGTCTATGCCTTTGTCTCTCCCATTTCTTGCAGTGCATACTACCCAGGGACTCGGTTATATTGGGGGCATCATGAACCCCTGATAAATAACCACCCCCCAAAATGGAGAGCTATAAACTCCCTAACAAATAATTTAAAATAATTATTTTAAAGAAGCTCAGTGAGCTACAATAGAACAAAGATAGACAACTATATGAAATCAGGAAAACAATACATGAACATAAATAAAACTTCAACAAAGAGATAGAAACTGTAAAAAAGAACAAAACAGACATTCTGGAGTTGAAGGACAAATGACTGAACTAAAAAATTCCATAGAGAGCTTCAACAGCAGACTTGATCAAACAAAAGAGATAATCAGTGAGCTTGAACACAGTCACTTGAAATTACCCAGTGAGAGGAACAAAAAGATAAAAGAATGAAAAAGAGTGAAGAAAGCCTATAGGGCCTATGGGATATGTTAAGTGAACCAATATATGCACTATGGGAATTTTAGAAAGAGCAGAGAAAGGAGGAAGGTGGCAGAAAGCTTATTTAAAGGAATAATGACAGAAAACTTCAACAATCTGGAGAGAGAAATAAATATTCAGATTTATGAATCCTAAAGAACCCTAAATAGGATAAACATAAAGAGATCTTCACTGAGGCACATTATAATCAAATTCTAAACAGTCAAAGACAGAAAATTTTAAAATTAGCAAGACAAAAGTGATCCATCACATACAAGGGAATTGTTATAAAATTATCAGTGGATTCCTCAGCAGAAACCTTGCAGGCCTGGAAAGAGTGGCATGATATAGTCAGAATCCTGAAGAAAAAAAACATGTCAACCAAGAATACTATACCTAGCAAAACCAACTGTCAGAAGTGAAAGTGAGATAAGGACTTTACCAGGCAAACAAAAGCTGAGAGAATTCGTCCCCACTAGACCACCTGTACAAGATATGTTAAGGAAGTTCTTTGAGTTGAAGCAAAGGAACACTACCTACAAGAAAACATCTGAAAGTATAAATTCACTGTAAAGGTAAAAATATAGTCAAATTAAGAATACTCTCATATTGTAATGGCAGTATAAAAGTTAAAGAACAAAAGTATTAAAAATAACTACAATAGCTATAATAATTTATTAATGGATACACAATATAAAAAGATGAAAATTGTGACATCAGTAACATCAAATGTGGGATGGAGAAGAAGTTAAAGTGTAAAGTTTTTGTATTAGATCAAAGGTAAGTTATTATCAGTTAGACTAGACTATTATAACTATAAGATGTTTTGTGTAATTCTCATGGTAAAAAAATATAGTAGATACATGAAAGAGAAAGGAATCAAAGCATACTTCTATAAAAAATTATCAAATTACAATGGAAGGCATCAAGAGAAAGAAAGAAAGAAAAAGGAATCTTTTCAAGTGCACAGAAAACAGTCTCCAGGACATGTTAGGCCATGAGAAAAGTAACAAATTTAAGAAGACTGAAATTATATCAAGTATATTCTCTGACCATAGTGTTATGAAACTAGAAATCAATAGTGGAAAAAAATTGGAAAATTCACAAATATGTGGAAAGCAAAAAACACACTGCTGAATAACCAATGGGTAAAAGAAGAAATCAAAAAGAAACAAAAATCTCTTGAGATGTGATGGTTAATTTTATACACCAACTTCGCTAGGTTAATGGATAAAAATATTATTATGTGTGTGAGGATGTTTCCAGAAGAAATTAGTATTTGAATAAGTAGACCTAGTTAATAAGATCTGCCCTCACCATTGTGGGCCATCATTATCCAATCCATTAGGGGCCTGCCTGAATAAAGTAGAAGAAGGGCAAATTTGCTTTCTTTTCTAGAGCTGGGACATATACCTTCTCTTGCCTGTAGATATTGAACCTATTGGTTCTTGGGCCTTCAGACTGTGGACTTAAATTTGTACCCTCCCCACTGCCCATTCTCAGGCCTCCAAACTTGGACTGAATCATACCACCAGCTTTCCTGTGTCTCCACCTTCCAGATGGCATATTGGAGGACCTCCTGACCTCCATAATCACATGAATTAATTCCCTTAGTAAATCTCATCTTTTATATTTGTATCTATCCTATTAGTTCCTTTTCTCTGGTGAACTCTACATGAAACAGACATGAGACAAACAAAAATGGAAACACAACACACAAAAATTTATGGGATGCAGCAAAAGCAATTTGAAAAAGAATTTTTATAGTAACAAACACCTAAATTGATAAAAAAGGAAAATCTCAAATAAATAGCCCAACTTTACACCTCAAGGAGCTTGAAAAGGGAAAAATGGAATTAAAAGATAAAAATAAAGAATATAAACTTAATTTATCAGCAGAAGCTCTATCAAGACACTTTTGTAAGCAATAATACCAGCCATTAAGTCCATCTCTAAAAAACTGAGGATCCTGGGAATTTAACCATGTCAATGCAGTCTTCTTTATTTACATTATTAACTGAAGAAAAATGGGTGTGTTTTAAAGATTTTTATTTTATTTTATTTTTTATTTATTTATTTTTTTTTTTTTTGAGACAGAGTCTCACTTTGTTGCCTGGGCTAGAGTGAGTGCCATGACCTCAGCCTAGCTCACAGCAACCTCAAACTCCTGGGCTTAAGCGATCCTACTGCCTCAGCCTCCCGAGTAGCTGGGACTACAGGCATGCGCCACCATGCCCGGCTCATTTTTTTATATATATATTTTTAGTTGGCCAAATAATTTCCTTCTATTTTTTTAGTAGAGATGGGGTCTCGCTCAGGCTGGTCTCGAACTCCTGACCTTGAGCGATCCACCCTCCTCGGCCTCTCAGAGGGCTAGGATTACAGGCGTGAGCCACCGCGCCCGGCCTAGGTTTTTAAAGAATAGGAAACAAAAAAGTCAGAAGGAGCCAAATCAGGACTTTAAAGTGGATGGATGCCTAATGATTTCTCAATAAAACTCTTGCAAAATTGCCCTTGTTTGATGAGAGGGATGAACAGGAGCATTGTTGTGGTGGAGAAGAGATCTCTGGTGAAGATTTCCTAGGTATTTTTTTTTCTGTTTGTTTTGCTTTTAGCTAAAGCTTTGTCTATTTTCTCAAAACACTCTCATAGTCATCAGATGTTATTATTCATTTGCCCTCCAGAAAGTCATCAAGCAAAATGCTTCGAGCATCCTAAAAACTGTTGCCATGACCTTTGCCCTTGACTTGTCCACTTTTGCTTTGACTAGACCACTTCCACCTATTGGTAGCCATTGCTTTAATTGTGCTTTGTCTTCAGGATCATACTGGTAAAGCTATGTTTCATCTCCTGTTACAATTCTTCAAAGAAATGCTTCAGGATCTTGATCCCATTTTTTAAAAATTTCTGCTGAATGCCCTGCTCTTGTCTGCAGCTGATCTGGGTGCAATGGTTTTGGCACCCATCAAGTGGAAAATTTTCTCAACTTTACTTTTTTGGTTATAATCATGTAAGCTGAACCAATTTAGATGTTTATGGTGTTGGCTATTGTTTCTGCTGTTAATTGTTGGTCCTCTCCAATTAGAGAAAAAACAAAATTAATTTTTTTCCTTGTAAGTTAATGTGGATGGTCTGCCACTGGGGGCCTCATCTTCAATATTGTCTCATCCCTTCATAAAATGAATTGTCCATTTGTAAAATGGTGATTTATTTGGGGCATTATCCATTAAACTTTTTGTAAGGCATCAATGATTTTACCATCCTTTCATCCAAGCTTCACCATAAATTTGATGTTTGTTCTTGCTTCAATTTTAGCAGAATTCACGTTACTGTTATAGGGACTCTTTTCAAACTGATATCTCATCCTTAGTGCTTCAGACTAGATCCTATTCAGATACCTTATAACAAGTTAGTACAAGTTTATTTTGGTGCATAACAATTTTGAAATCAAGGCATAGTTTTTCATGATATGAAAATTTTTTCATGAACTTTTTGAAGACCTCTCATAACTAAGGAACCAATACAACTCAATAGCAAGAAAATGACCCAGTTAAAAAATGGACATGAAATCTGAGGAGACATTTCTCTAAAGAAGACATAAAAATGCCCAACAGGTATATGGAAAGGTGCTCAACAGCTCAACATCACTAATCATTATGGAAATGCAAATCAAAATCACAATGAAATATCTCTTGTACCTGTTAAGAATGGCTGTTATCAAAAAGACAAAAGTTAGCAAGTTTTAATGAGGATGTAGAATGTTTGTACACTGTTGGTGGGAATGTAAATTGGTGTAGCTATTGTGGAAAATTGTATGGGGTTTGTTAAAAATATTAAAAATAGAACTACCATATGACCCAGCAATCCTACTACTGGATATATATCCAAAGGAAATGAAACCACTATTTTGAAGAAATAACTTCACTTCCATGTTCATTGCAGCATTATTCACAATAGGCAAGATATGGAATCAACCTAAGTGTCCATCAATGGCTGAATGGATAAATGTGGTGTATATACACAATGGAAGCAGTCTTATTGGGACAATATGGATGAACCTGGACACATTATATTAAGTGAGATAAGACAGACACAGAAAGACAAATACTGCATCATCTCAGTTTTATGTGGAATCTAAGAAAGTTGGACTCATGGAAACAGCGAGTAGAATGGTGGCTGACAGGTGCTGGGTGCAGTCGGGGGAGATTGCAGAGATGTTAGTCAAAAGATACAAAATTTCAGTTAGACAGAAGAAATAAGTTCAAGAGACCTATTGTAAAACGTGATGACTATAGTTGAAAATAGTGTCTACTTAACAATATATAACATAACAGTATATATTACTTTGTGCAAATTATATTCAATTTAAAATGGTATAAACTGAAAGTTGCTGAGAGAATATATTTCCAGTGTTCTCCTCATGAAAAATAAGTATGTGAGCTAATGTATATGTTAATTAATTTAATTTAGCCATTCCACAACATACATATTTCAAAACATCATGTTGTACGCCATAAATATACATAATTTATATTTGTGAATTAAATAATAACTTTTAAAAAGCAGCAAGTCCTGTCATTTGTGACAATGGATGAACCTGGAGGACAATATGCCAAGTGAAATAAGGAAGGTACAGAAAAACAAATACTGCATAATCTCACTTACATGTGGAATCTAAAAAAGTCAGACTCACGGAAACAGAGAGTAGAATGGTGGTTGCAAGAGGGGGATTGGGAGATGTTGGTCAAAGGTACAGTTGCAGTTATGTAGGGTAGGTCTGCAGATCTAATGTACCGCATGGTAACTATAGTTCATAATTCTGTCACATTTACTTGAAATTTGCTAGTAGAATAGATCTTAAATGTTCTCACCACACACAAACATACCCAAAGGTAACTATGTGAGGTGATGAATATGTTAACTAGCTTGTGGTAATCATTTCACAATGTACAGCTATAACAAAACATCATGTTGTATTCTTTAAATATATATAATTTTTATTTGTCAATTATACCTCAACAAAGCTAGAAAAATAATTAGAATAAAAAAGAATACATGTGGATAGGCTTACACTCTTTTTTTGGAGGTAGATAAAATTACACATTTCATTTCATTTTTTGCAGGCATCCTGTTAGGACTAGACAGTTAATGAAGCATTTCTATAGGACCCAGTGGAACTTGATTTTAGGGAACAGAAATTGCTTCTCTTCTGTTATCAGTTATTAATAATCTAGCATTTGGACAGATCTGAATTTCTCAAGTGCCTGATTTTGTCATACATTGTAGAAATGCTAATCATCTGTTCTTTCGATGTGGTGGGTGATTCTGCATAAAATAAAGTCAGCAAAAGAACCTAGGTGGGGCATGCTTATTAAAAAAGAACAGAAAGAAAACTCCATCAATAAAAGAACAGAGAGAAAAACTCCAGTTGGCTTTGTCCCACATTCATGAAGAAACATGGCATTATACCAACTCTCTCTGGATGTCATTTTTTTTAGCATGTATGAAATGATGTGGAAAAGTAACATATCACACATTATAAAAATAGAAAAGGCAAGTAAAATACTACTCAGCAAAACAACATTCTGCATGGGCTTACATTAACTTTACCTGTCTTTGGGTTGGCAAAGTCTATCAGCTATCCTTCCACTACCTGTTAATTGCTGTTTGAGGTCAAACCTGGGCCAAAGGTGACATTACACAACCAACATTAGCCAGAGAGGCTGATTGGGTATTTCATTTTTTTGAGAACAGAGAAAATTGGCAATCATTTGAACTCAGAGAGGTGTGTTACTCCCAGAATGGCTCCTGCTTGCTAATCTAGGTTCCACAGGGTTACCCAGGACTTTACATTTAACATCTTGACTTCAGCCAGAGCAGTTCTATTTTTCTCATTGGTTATATATATATTGAGATCTTATAAAATATTTGGTTTTGGAGGAAAAGGTTTCTGCTTTCAGAACAAGCATGTATCCCACTGCTTTAGGAATGATCATATATTTAAAAATAGCATGCAAGTTAATTTATTTTTTGAAAATGGAACACTGTTAAATTCCAGAAGGGAGCTCATTATTTTAAGATAACCTCTTTAGCTAATTCTTCTGAGAAGCAGAAACATTATAAGCTTAATGATTATTGCTATTTTTTTCCCCGAAAAATCCAATTTGCCAAAAGGTGAGTATGTCTATAAAGATACAGAGAAACCACGTATATCCCAGTGTACCTCCCTTCCCCAGTCTCCACGTTTGTCTGCAGCTCCATACCTTTGCTCATGGTCTGTTTTTCTCAAGTGCTGACTTGTCTCCTTAGTCTTTTCAAACACACCCTTTCTCCAGGGTCCAGCCAAAAAAAAGTCCACTCCTTCAATAAATTTTTCTCTGTTGACTTATAAACACTTTATTTTCTTAATTTTTATTTTGTTATACAATCAATAGTGTGTACCTGAGTGTAAGCTCTTATTTGTGGCTGGTAGTATTGTTATTTATTACTTAACATCTCCACCCGCACAGAAAAGAGAGTGGAATGAGTCTCAGAGAGAAAGGAATTAGTCATTAGTGAACACCATGTCAGTTTTGGGCAGTGTGTTGGATGCTTGCCTGTGTGGTATCCTATGGTGCAGTGGTTAAGTTTGTGAACTCCAGAGTTAGATCCTTTGGGTTAAAAGCCTAGCTCCTCTGCATAACAGCTTTGTGGCTTTGACAAGCTTCTCTGTGCTTCAGTTATTATTTCATGTGTAAACTGGGGCTGATAACAACCTCATTTGGTTAACATGAAGATTAAATTATATCGTACATGTAAAAGACTTAAGAGTACGTGCCATACTGTAAACCCTCTATACATGTGAAATATTTCTGTTAATCCAAAGAGCCGCCTTATGAAATAGGCATTCTCTTCATCTTGCAGGTGAAAAATCTGATCCTGACATGTTAAAGAAATTGCCCAAATTTACATTCATTAGTGGTAGAACCAGCATGGGAAAACACACATGCCTTTTTCTAGAGCCTGAGTTCTTTTTAATAACTACATTGATTTGCTTTAAATTTGTATAGAATTACTCATACCATACTACCTTCATACATTCCTATTGCACTTCCTATAGTGGTTAGCTTTAGTGGTGGCAAATTGGTAAAGGTCAGCAAGCATGTGTCAATTATATGAGGTCATGAATGTGAAATAACCTGTCAAAGTGTGTATAACTTATTCTAACAGATACTATTAAAAATCCTTAGTAGGGGCCGGGCTCGTGGCTGTACTACTAGCACTCTGGGAGGCTGAGGTGGGTGGATTGCTTGAGCTCAGGAGTTTGAGACCAGCCTGAGCAAGAGCAAAACCCCATCTCTACTAAAAATAGAAAAAAATTAGTTGGGCATGGTGGTGCTCGCCTGTAGTCCCAGCTACTCGGGAGGCTGAGGGAGGAGGATCGCTTGAGCCCAGGAGTTTAAGGTTACAGTGAGCCATGATGATGCCACTGCACTCTACCTGGGGTGACAGAGCAAGACTCAGTCTCCAAAAAAAAAAAAAAAAATACAAAAATAAAAACAAAAATCTTTGGTGGGAAAAGCCACAAAAGCAGCATGAATTTGCAATGGTAGGCACACGACTTATAATTATGAATAGTACAATGGGAAAATTTAGACAAGTTTTTTTTTGGGGGGATGGGGTCTCACTTTGTTGCCCAGGATGGAGTGCAGTGGTGTGATCATAACTCACTGCAGCCTCTAACTCCAGGGCTCAAGTAGTTCTCCTATCTCAGCCTCCTGAGTAGCTGGTATTAAAGTAATGCACCACCATGCCCAGCTAATTTGTCTTATTTTTCTTGTGTGTGTAGAGATAGGGTTCTGCCCAGGCTGGTCTCGAACTCCTGGCCTCAAGTGATCCTCATGCCTTGGTCTTCCAAAGTGTTAGAATTACAAGTGTGAGCCACCACACCCAGCCTAGACAAGCAGTTTTTACAGTGAGATCAGAGGCAAGGAATGTTGAATTATAAAAGGATGGTAGATCAGTGGTTTTCAAATATTTTCAAGCATAGAATACTTCATTAGACCACTAAATTAATTAAGCAGAGCCATCAGTGGCTATGCACAACAAAGAATATCGACTTTACAGAATTATAGTCATGTGTTGCTTAAAGACTGGGAAATGCATTGTTAGGTGATGTCATGATTGTGAGAACATCATGGGGTATACGTACACAAACCTACATGGGATAACCTACTGCACACTTAGGCTCATAGCCTGTTGCTCCTAGGCTACAAACCTGTACAGCATGTTACTGTACTGAATACTGTGGGCAACTGTAACATAATGGTAAGTATTTGTATGTCTAAATATATCTAAACATATAAAATATACAGCAAAAATATAGTAGTATAATCTTATGTGAGGACCACTGTTGTATATGCTGTTTGCTGTTGACCAAAATGTTGTTATGTGGCACCTGACTATAGTTTTAAAAAGTCACTAAACCAACAAGAGCAACAAAATCTGGGGGTGGGGGGGATCCTATTTCCAGAGAAGCCATATCACATTATTTAAAGTGTCCAGTTTTTAATGAAACTTAAGAGATATCTAAAGAAAAAAAGAAAGTATTGCCCATACACAGGAAAAAAAGCATTAATAGACACTGCCATGAGAAAGCCAGACATTGGACTTACTATGCACAGATTTTAAGTCAGTTATTTTAAATTTTTTCAAAGAGTCAAATAAATCATGTCTAAAAAAACTAAAAGAAATTATGAAAACAATGTCTTTGCAAATAGAGAACATCAATAGAGATAAGAATTATCAAAAGGAACCATATAGAAATTCTGGAATTATAAAGGATAACAGAAAGGTAAAATTTGCTAGAAGGGCTCAACATCAGATCTGAGTAGCCAGAAGAAAAAAAAAATCAGAGAATTTAAAGATAGATTGAAGGGAATGCACAATCTGAGGAACAAAAAGAAAAAAAGGAAGGAAGAAAAATGAATGGTGCTTCAGAGGACTGTGTGACACCACAAGCCATACCAACATGTGCATAATGGGAGCTCTAGAAATAGAGAGGAGAGAAGAAAAAGAGCAAAAAGAATATTTGAAGAAATAATGACTAAAAACTTCCCAAATTTAATAAAATCTTAATCTACACATCTAAGAAACTCAACAAACACCAGGTAGGACAAACTCGAAGTGATCCTTCCCTACACACATGACGGTCAAACTGTTGAAAGCTAAAGACAGAATGTTGAAAGCGACAAGAGCAAAGTGACTCATCATGTAGAAGGGATTCTCAATGACATCAATAGCTTTCTTTTCTAATCAGAAGCCATGGACCCCAGAGAGCAATGAAATGACAGATTCAAAGTGCTAAAAGAAAAATACTGTCAATCAATATTTCTATGTACAGCAAAACTATGATTTAAAAATGAAGAAGAAATTAAGACCTTCCCAGATAAATAAAAACTGAGATAATTTGTTGCCAGCAGATATGCCTTACAAGAAATACTAAAGAAAGTATGTCAGGCTGAAAAGAAAGGACAATAGGTGGTTCATAAATCCAGAAGAAGATTTAAAGAATAAAGGTAACTGCATAGATAAATATAAATGACAGTGTTAATGTTTCTTTTTGTAATTCTTTTTTTTCTCTTCTATCTGATTTGAAAGACAACTGCATAAAACAGTAATTGTAAACCTATGTTGGTGGGCTTAGAACATATAAAGATATTATTCGTATGGCAATTATAGCACAAAGGAGGTGGGGGCAAAGCTACATTGAAACAAAGCTTTTGTATAATATTAAAATTAAGCTTTTTTATCTGAACTAGAAGGTTTTAAGATGTTATTTTTAATACACTGGGGCAGCCACTAAGATACTAACTCAAAAAATACATAGTAAAAGAAGCAACAAGAGAATTCAGACAGTATACTGGGAAATGTCTATGAAATACAGTAGAAGCAGTAATGGAGGAAAAGAGGAACAGAAAAAAACATAAGAAATATAAAAATTTAAATATGACAGACATGAATCTTGCCTTGTTAGTGATTATATTAAATGAATATGGACTAAATACTCCTATCATAAGTCAGAGAGTGGCAGAATGAATAAAATGTATAATGCAACCAATATTCTCTTTGTTAGGGGCATACTATATTTTTTAAATTTAAATTTTAATTTTTTGAGACAAGGTCTTGTTATGTTGCCCAGGATGGTCTTGAACTCCTGGGCTCAAGGACTCCTCCTACCTCAGACTCCTGAGTAGCTGGGATTATAGGTGCATGCCATTCTGTCCCACTTAGAGGCACACTTTAGATATAAAGATCAAATAAGTTGAAAGTAAAAGAATGAAAGAAGATACCATGCAAATACCCTAAAGAGAGCTAAAGTGGCTTTATTAATATCAGACAAAATAGGCTTTTGCAAAAAAAAAAATGTGACTAGAGAAAAAGAAGCATATTTTATAATAAGAAGGTCAATCCATTTCAAAATTATTGAGACTTAGGGAAAAGAGTATTTAGAGGGAAATGCATAGATGTAATTACAAATTTATAGCTTAAAACTAATAAATGAGTTGGCAAGGTTGCAGAGTACAATATCAATACACAAAAATCAATTGTATTTCTATATGCTAGCAATGAACAATTCAAAATTAAATTCAAAAGTAATTAAAATCTTAAGAAAATGAAGAAAACTTCACTTAGAATCAAAAAGAATAAAAAGTAGAAAAAATTAACAAAAGTGTATCCACTTATCCACTGAAAACAACAAAATATTGTTGTAAGAATTGGTGAAAATGTGGAGAAATTGGAACCTTCATATATTGCTGATGGGAATATTGTTGCTGCTTTGGAAAGCGATTTGCAGTTTCTCAAAAAGTTAAACATACGAGTTACCATATGATCCAGCACTCTAAATATACACTTCTAAATATACATCCAAGAGCACTGAAAACATATGGCCATACAAAAACTAGTACACAAATTTTCATACCTGCATTATTCATAATAGCATAAAAGTGGAAACAAGCTAAATGGATAAACAAAATATAGTATAGCCATACAACAGAATATTATTCATCCATAAAAGGAAATAAAACACTGAAACATCGGATGAACCTTGAAAACATTACCTAAGTGAAATAAACCAGTCACAGAGGGCCATATATTGTATAATTCTATTTATACAAAATGTCTAGAATACGCAAATCATTAGAGACAGAGAGTGGATTAGTAGTTGTCATGGACTGAAGAGAGGAGAGAACAGGGAGTGACTGCTGACGGGTATAGGGTTTCTTCTGCAGGAGATGAAAATTTTCTCAAATTAGATTGTCGTGATGGTGGCACAACTCTGAATATACTGAAAATCACTGACTTGCACACATTAAAAAGTTGCATTTTAAGTTATATAAATTTTGTGTTGGTAAAGCTGTTATTTAAAAAATACATTTCAAAGTCCTTTTCGGGTCCAATATTTTGTTTTAAGTCACGTTGCCCAAACAAAAAAGGTAGCCATAGAAATCCCAGGTAATCACATGATCATCCTGAAAAGTAAGCACGAGTTTTTTTCTTTGTGCCTGTCTTGGTCTGTTTAGTATTGTTAGAGAGGAATACCTGAGGTTGGGCAATTTATAAAGAAAAGAAGCTTTTTTGGCTGATGGTTCTGCAGGCTGCACAAGAAGCATGACGCCAGCACCTGCTTGGCTTCTGGTGAGGGAGTCAGGCTGCTTCTGCTCATTGCGGAAGGCGAAGATGAGCTGCAGTGTGTAGAAATCACATGGCGAGAGGAAGCAAGAGAGATGGGAGGAGGTGCTAGGCTCTTTTTAACACTACTAGCTCTCTCAGGAACTAATAGAGCCAGAACTTACCCATTACCTGCAGGATGGCACCAAGACGCTTATGAGGAATCTGCCCTCGTGACCCAAACACCTCCCATTAGGCTTCACCTCCAACATTGGGGATCAAATTTCAACATGAGATTTGGAAGGGACAAACATCCAAACTATAGCCGTGTGTATGGAAAAAGAGAATTTTTCTAGGTGTTTTACTTGTATAAAAACTGCCCTAAAGTATCTTAGCTGGAAGGCCCTGGTTACTAAGCCTGACCAAGGGAGTGACTGCAGTTGGTGGGCATGACCTCTTCCATGGCCCTAGAATTGGAAGATCACCTTCTTCTTTGCCCCTTAGAAGAGAGGGTGTTGCCTTGTTTTAAAAATGTACAGAATCCACATCCCTTATTATGCTGAAGTTTGCCTCGGCTCAATTGGGCAGTTTCCTGTGGTTGTTTCTGGCAACTTTGGACTCTTGGCAAGTAGAAAATTGACCATCTGGGCACCTTGGTCTCTTGAGGGAGAGAGGTCTTACACCGAAGCATCATAAACATAGGTGATGCAATATGGAAATGCATACTTTTAAAAATGCTTTATTATATTTAAAAAATTTTTGTGTTGAAAATAATATATGTACTTTGTAAAATATGCAGCAAGTATAAAAGAAGAATCTTCCTTTGTCTCCAAATTCCAAGTTTCACTCCCAAGAGGTAATCACAGTCAAGGAGTTACTGTGATATTCTGCCAGCCATTGCAGCCATTTGCCTATTTGCTCTTAGATCTGGTCTCTATCCTTCTCTTCTTTGTTCTGTGTATCAGAGAACTCGTCTTCCATCCTCTGGTTTATCCTCTGGTTTCCAGGTAGCTTCAGCCAATGGGATACAGTGGTAGGAGACTGCAGGGCAGGAATAGGGAGAAGCTCCCCTTGGCTTCAGGTGGCATTTTTAAGGCAACACATCTCTTCTGGGGAGGCCCATCATGCTTCCCGCTTCTTTTGGGTGGCTCTAGCACCAGGGCTGTTATGAAACTGCCTCCTCCCTCTGTTCTTCCATCCTAGGGATTGTAGTAACTTCCTGCATTTGCTAAACCCTGCATTATCTCACCCTACTCTGTTTAGTGTCTCAGCTTTTTCATTGTCTATTAAACAGATGTGTTACATTCCTTCATTTGAAATATCTAGGGTATGTTATTTTCTGTCTGGACACTGATTGATACAGTATGCTTCCAGAAAATTTACATGATTATATATTCATATGTATAAATATCCTTTTTAACCTATAAATGAGATCATAGTATTTATATATGCCTTTTTACTTAACAATATATCTTGGATTTATTTCCTATTAATTTATGTAGATTGATACCTATCTTTTAAATAGCTGCATATTATTTCTTTGTAGGGATATACCACAGTGTACCTAATCAGTGCCCTATTGATGGAGTTTTACGTTGCTTCCATTTTTATGTTATTACAAACACTGAGGCATATGTATGTTGTTGTATATGCAGGAAAATTTGGATTTTGAGAGAAACTACCAGATAGGTTTCCAAAGAGATTATCCAAATTTGTGCTCCCAGCAACAGTGTATATAAGTACTTGTTTCCTCACCTTCTTACACACACTGTGCATTATCAAACTTCTAATCCTTTCCAGTTTGGTAAAGAGAAAAAAACAATGTCTTATTGTTTTAATGGTAGTTTTCAAATTATCGACGATATTAAGGGACCTCTTGTCCTTCCTGTTGTGCAGAAGCCCCGGGACATGACCTGGAAGCAGGAGATTGCTACATCCTGCGTAAGATTGAAAAGCCAGAGGCAGGGCCTGTGCAGATGATGGAGCTATGCTTACTTCAATACTGGTCAGTGACAAACCGATCTGGGAACAAATACTAGTCCTGTGTTGTGTGTGCATGTGTATGGGTGCACGTGTCCTGGCACGCTTATGTTGTACTCGATTTAATGTTTACTCCCTGGAACACGAGGCAGAGCCCTCATCTGGCACCTCACACTGACTGGGAGGGTCAATGCCCACCCCAGACCCTTTTGCTTAAGCTCTTCTGGAGAGTCAGCCTTAAGTAGCTTAGACCACAGGAAGGATTAATTGCTAGAGATTAACTTCTAGAGTAAGAACAGCCCCCAAGTGGGATTGTGGTTTGGGGGTCCCAGTCAGTGGTGTTTTCTTACATGGGATCGAGAGTCAGACGCTGGAAGCTTGATGATGGAGTTAGGCACTCAAAGGAGGGCAGATGCCAGGCATGGAGACCACACCTAGGATTGGGTTTGCGGCCCTGGGGTACCAGGTGGTGACCAATAATGAAGGAGGCAATAGAGGATGGGAGTAGGGGTGGGAGGAGCTTTGGACACTGGGGAAGAGATGCCAGGGGACAACCCAGAAGTGGATGTTGGGGGAAAATCTTGGGAGAGGCTGGTCCATGCAGCTGTGACATCTATGTGGCCCTTTTCTCTAGCAGCACCCCACAGGTAGGTTGGCCAGGAAAGTGAGAGGTATGGGAAAGCAATCAGAAAAAGGTGACCAAATAATCTTCAGGGATTTACTCTTGCTCCTGCCCTATGCCCTTCAAAAGCTACAGATTTAGTGTTTTGCCATTTTAAAGCTATTTTTAAATGTCTCAGCAGAGAGCTCATTCTTTGCCTTCTGCATGGTCTTCCGGTTACCTTAAATGAAAGGTGAAGAGAGGGAAGGGGAAAGAGATTGGAAAAAAGAAGAAATGTGAGGGTGGGGGAGGAGGAGGCTCCTGTGCCCTAAATGAGTCTCTTACTTAAGGCTAACTGCCAATTAATTATTTTTGGAGTCCATTTCCCTGTCAGTTTGTCATGTAGATGAAGGTGTCTTTATTCATTCTCCTCGCTGCTCATCCTAGCTGCTTCTAATTTTGAAGAGCTAAACTCTATTTCTCTTAGTGTTTAAGTGGGATTGCTTGTTTTCTGTATAGGTAAAACTGTCCTGGAATATCTAAAATCTATTCATTAGTCAGAGAGAAACTGCAGTGTTTCAAGCATCCTCTCCCCTTAACGGAAGGGAATCAACCACCACCACCACTGTCCTGTACCGTCTAATGACTTCTTGGAAGGAGAACTTCAAAAACACCAAGGTAAAAAGTCCATCATCACCTTCACCCTACAAGGATCTTCCAGGAGGGAAGAATTCATAGGCCGACATATAATACAGGCCAAAACTAGAAAAGTAATAAATGGTATTTTCCTGCTTCTAGAAGCATACTATGAAAATAAAAGCTAAAAGTTAAAAAGAAATGAAGAATTCCCTGCTGCAATATGGTGCATAGAATTGAAATTTCCCTTAAGCGTTTTGGTTTCAGGAAAACCATTCTTGCAACTCTCACATCTTCAGTGTGGGAAATTAAAATCCTTAATAAATATCATCATTAATTCAGGATTGCTGAGTCAACAAACACAACTGTTCACTCTTGGTTTCCTCTTTTTTGCTGTCTTCTGATTAAGTGGAATTTTCAGCTCGGCTCACCTAGACTCCTTTCTTGCTAAACTATAATTGCCTTGGCCTCTGGGCTATATATTGCTTAGCTGAAGAGTATTTCGCTTAAAATATTTCACATATTCTCCTGCAAATTATTTAAAAATAAGAGCAAACAAACCTATAATCCCCGCGTTTGCTATTAGAAAACACAGCTGCCGAAGGAAGCACGTGGATTTCCAGATATACCATTTGCACAGTTGTATTAAACAGTGAATTTCCCTGCCGGAGCTGGAACAAGTAAAGCACAGGAAGCTTGACTGACAGGGACTCAGAGTTAATAGGATGACTGAGAAGCAGGGACATGCTCCTCTTACCAAGGGACGGTGCGCAGCTGGAGCTAACTCACATCAGATGAGATGCCACACTTTCAGAAACAGTGGAGAGGCATTTAACTCAGGCCAGATCTCTGCTGTGCACAGCCCCTTTCCCCAGTCAGCCTGTCTGTGGTGAGAGCTGAATTTATAAAACACCGCAGTGGGGCTGGCGGGCTAATGGCCAGTGGGAATTGGAAAGAGAAGAGGTGAGATTGTCTGTGATATTGGGAGCTGGTGGAAGTGGGATTGGCCTCGTCTTTCTATTGCAGCAGTGTACTGGGACAGGGCAGGGCTCAGGACCTACATTGCTCAGTATTTCTCGCATGCAGAGGGTCTTGTGGCTGGTGCTGAGCAAAACAGGATGCAAGTTGCTAAAGGGCTAGATAGCTCTAGATGCAATGTTTTCGCAGTGGACTTCTGCAGGCATTGTTTCTAGCTTTGCTGCCCAGTCTGGAGCATGACACATGGTGGGGATTTCAGGCAAGACAGGACACGGTGCCATGTTCACCTGCAGGGCAAGATACCTGATTCAGTCCCCCACTGTGTTCTTGTGATGGCCACTGCTCTCCGTAAGGTAGTCCTGGGAAGTACCTGCTTTATTCCTTTGCCACTTACCTTGTTTATTACAATAACCATCTAATCCTATCCCAGGTCTCTCCCTGTTCCAGTGCTACCTGCCACCTTGCAGCACACACTGTGCTCAGTGCTGGGGGTGTATACAGAGGTGCAGCCCCTTCTGTTAAGGCATTTCCAGTGTTTATGGGAAAACAACCAGGCAAGAGACCAATTAACTATAATTCTACAAGAGTTGCCAAAGATAGAGACACAGTGCTGAGAGAGTATCAAGCATATCCCCCCCCCAGTAAACCCTTGAGATTAACTATTGATTTTAAATCAAGGGATGTAGTTTCATTATCTGTAAATAAGCCAGTTAATTTGAGTCTTTTGGTGGGAGGAGCAGGGTTTATGGTTATCCACCGGAAGTGGGAAATGAGTAGTCATCTCTGATTTATAAGTTGGAAGCAAGGCATCCAAGCCCATGCCTCAAAAACAAAAACAAAAAAAATCAAAAATATACACTTTAAATCATTCCCAAGATATAGCCAGAGGTACAAACATATATTATTCATCACAAGCAAATACATTTTCATAACTTAAAGAGGAACTCTAACTTAAAATTAATGTCAAGGTTTTATATTTGTATTTCTTATATAGCTCAGGACAACATTCCCCTTATGTTCATGGTTCCCTTAATTTTAATACATATCTACTCAATGTGTACAGATGCAAGTTTCCATGCCAGGTACCACAGGCAAACTGAAGTGGGAGAAGGAGCAGCTGGGAGGGTCTGGCTTTCCTCAAGAAAAGGAAGTGAAGCCTCAAAGTGTCTGCAGGAAACCAGAACTTCCAATTCTTGGTGTAGGCTGATGCCTTTGCTAGCCTTTCTCTTAAGATTTGATAAATCCTTTAAATACCTTTTTCATTAGACACCCAGATAATCAGAAGACATATGGTGCTAATGTTTCCCCAGCCTTTTATGAGCAGAAGCAGCTGGTAAGTAGAATGAAATTTTTAAAAAAGGAACAAGTGAGCCTCAGGAGACTGAAGCTGTTATCAACCCGTCCTGGGTTCTCCAGCCTTCACGCACATCCTGAACTAGCAAGGGGGTGCGTGGGGAGAGCACACAGAACAGGCTGTGCTGGGAAGAGCACGGCTGAAACTTGTGTCACCTGTGGTAGGAACAGATGCGATCCTCTCTGGGCCGATGGGCCTCCATCGTGACATTGTATGTATGAAGAGAGCCTGTTTCTAGGGCCATGAGGCTGTGTGGGAGGCTCCGGGGCAGGTGGAGGGCTACTGTTTGACGGTGGTCGTGGGGGTTGGTCAGACTGCCCTCCTGTTGATCTCTCTGTTCTTAGCAGCAGCCCACATTTCATTGTGAAAATTGAAACCATGATGAATATACTTGGAACAAGGCCAGGCAACAAATTGAGATGATTCACAATTTCGTTGAGAATTAATTTTTTTCTCAACCTGCTAACTTCAAATTATTAGGCTCCATTTCTGCATCTTGTTTCTCCTCCCATATTAAACAAATTCCCAGAGGCCTCTGGGACCATCTCTATTTCATTTGAAACCCCTTTTATGATAAATTTATTGTTTACTGAATGCTGAGCATGAACCTAGGGTGGTGCTAGGCACTTTGCCTCCATCATCTGACTTAAGTCTTGCAAAAATTGCGTTGCCCTTTTGGAGATAAGGAAACTGAGGCTCAGAGAAGTTAAGTAACCTGCCTGAAGGTCTCCCCAGCTAATAAGCAGCAGAACCAGGATTTTAACTCCAGTTTCTCTAACTCTAGAGCCATTCTCTGCTCTTGCCATATTTTGGTATGTGAGGGGTCATAATTGCCAAAGTCTTTGTGATCTTAGACAAAGATTGATAAAAGCTGTGTATTCCCCTGTGCCAAGCTAATGCTCCTGAAAATGATACTAAATATGCCTTTTTAGGGTTACATTATAGCTGAAAAGGATGAAGATAGTTTTTTAGACAGGATAAGGTAAACCTCAAAGGATTTAGAGAGTGGGTATCACCCTGAATTTCGCATTTTTGGCAGGGGGGATTCAGGGTAGTGCTGGCTTTAGTGCTCTTGGATGTTTGGCCTCACGGAAAGAGAGGGCAGAGACCAAGGCCTGCTTGGGGTGCATTTTTTGATTAGCTCTGAAGCTATCAGAGAAAACTTACTGCCAAAGGTCCAGCCCCTACATGCTCTGAAAAAGATTTCATTCTCCTCCAAAGCTGTATTTTAGACATGAGGTGAGTAGTCCTAAAGTGGAAGGCACAACAATCGTTCTTCTGAAAGGAATGAAGATTTCAACGTCCACTGACAAAAATGTGCTCCATTAAGCAACTGAAATAAATAAGACTGTCAGTTGATTTCTTTATAGATTGTCCAAGACACTGCGGCCGGCTGCTTCCTCTTCATCTACCGGTCCAGACAAGCAGCTCTGCTTCATTTTTTTAGCTCCTGGCTCTTGTTAGGAGAGGAGGTTATCAGATCGGGTGCCCAAAGGAGACAGAGAGGAGCCTCATCACCTGAGCTCCGTGTAGAGTGGAGGTTTAACCCTGCTGCCCTTGCCTTCCCCACTACTTGACTTTGAGGACAGTCATCCTGCTAACAATGTCTGACACAGCTCTCTCCATTTATACAAGTGATCACAGTATTTTATTCCTGCCAAGGCTCCAGTCTCCTCCACTGCCAAATATCCGACACTTCTAAACTGCCTTCTACTTATCTAAATGCTTCCAAACACACTGTCACATTTAATCCTCATATTAACTCTATAGGGTAGACATTACTGTCTTTAGGAGATGAAACTAAGGTTCAAGGTCATAGAGCTTGTAAAATGCTGAGCTGAAATGCAAATTCAGGACTGTCTGACACAGAAAGCAGTGCTTCTTATTTTTTTTTTTTTTACTTTATTGAGATTTCCTTCTTTTTTTATTTTAGAGTATTACAGGGGTATAAACATTTTGGTTACGTATAATGCCTTTGCCTTGCCCAAGCCAGGGCTATAAGCATGCCCTTCCCCCATACAGTGCGCTCCTCACCCATCAGTTGTGAGTTTACCCACCCCCACACCCCCTCCCACCTGACTGGCACCCAGTGAATATTACTTCCATGTGAGCACCTTAGTGTTGCTCAGTTAGTACCAATTCGATGGCAAGTACATGTGGTGCTTGTTTTTCCATTTAACTATTTCCTGTCTTTTTCAGACATGGAAACAGCCCTGGAAAGGTGAGGCAGCCTTAACATGGAACCAGTAATGGGACATAAAATCGATTTTTTCCATTATAATGCTCTGCTTTTGGATCTTAAAAAATGATATTTTTGTTATTTATTTACTCATTCATTCATTTTTAAAATAGATTTTATTTTTTAGAACAGTTTTAGATATACAGAAAAATTGCAATATTATAGAAAGTTCTTTTATACCTCTCAACCAGTTTCCCCTGTTATTAATATTTTACATTAGTATATTTGTTATAATTAATGTACATGCATTGATACATTATTAACTAATTATTAATTCACTGTTAATAATTAGTTATTGACAATACTATTATTAGTTATTATTAATGTCTATATTTTATTCAGATTGTCTTAGTTTTTACCTAATATCCCTTTTCTATTCCAGGATTTCATCCAAGATACCACATTATGTTCAGTTGTCATGTCTCCTTAGTCTCCTCTTAGCTGTGACAATTTCTCAGATTGTAGCAGACTGTTTGGGCTGCTGTAACAAAGTACCATAGACTGAGTGACTTATAAACAACAGAAATTTATATCTTATGGTTCTAAAGGATGGGAAGTCCAAGAGCAAGGCACTGGCAGGTTTGGTGTCTGGTGAGGACTCCTTCCTCCTAGACATTCCTTCTTCCTTACGTGGTGGTGGGAAGTGGGGACAAGGGGTTTCTCAGGCCTCCTTTTTAAGGCCACTAATCCTATGCATCGGGGCTTTGCCCTCATGAGGCCCTACCTCCTAACACCATCATCTTAGGGGTTAGGATCTCAACATATGAATTTTGGGTGGACACAGATATTCAGATCACAGCACAGACTTCCCTTGGTTTTGATGACTTTGATGGTTTTGAATACTGGTCAGGTATGTTTTAGGATATGCTTCTATCGGGATTTGTTTGATGTTTTCCTCATAACTAGTCTGCTATGGCTTTGTGTAAAGTGCCATTTTCATCACATCATACCAGCGGTACATACTATCAATATAATTTATTGCTATTAGTGTTGACTTTGACCACCCAGTTGAGGTAGTATATGTCAGGTTTCTCTACTGTGAATTCATTCTTTTGTCTCCCCTTCCATACTGTACTCTTTAGAAGCATATCACTGTGCAATTCATGATTAAGGAGTGAGGAGTTATGCTCCATTTCTTTGAGGACAGAGTATCTATATAAATAATTTGGAATTTTTCTGTAAAAGAGATTTGTCTCCTTTCCCCATTTATTTATATTAGTATGGACTTAAAATTATTTGTTTATTTTTTACATCAAAGATTACTTAGTCTACTACAGCAATAAGAAAGCAGGTTGGTAGAACCCTGTCTTGCTCTAGTTAAGCAGCAAATTTCTGGTTATTCTGCAGAGGCAGTGGAATATTTGAAGGGCATTGTCTTTTTGCAGCCTGTTTGTTGTCTCATGGAATGTTGGTACCAGAAAGTATCACTGGCATTCTTTATTTTACTGAAGAGGAAATGTAGTCACAGCTATTATGACACCTCTGGTCTGATTCATTTCTTACCTGCTCTATCTTTCCTGATTGGCCACACCTGGCCAGATACTGAGAGACTCTAGTAGGTTCTCTGTGAATCAGAGAACTGTGTCCATTCCTGATCTGAATTTAGACGAGCACCCAACCTCAACCAGGGTGCTCTCATCAGCATAGTGAGGACCAAGAAGCCATGCTTTTCTCTTTTAAGGCACAGAGAGAAGGAATAGAAAATCTTTAATGTCCTGAAACTCATTCAGGAATGAGAAGGAGGCGATACTTTTGTTTTCCTTTAAGTACTTACTGTGCTGTGGGAGACCCGTTTTGGCAAGAGGAGCCAAATATATCCAGGCAGCAAACTTTAGAGTGATTCGTACAGATTTCCAAAATTCTCAAATCGACATGATAGAACCTTGGGATTTACACTAGCCCAGCATAGGAGAAACCAATTAGTAAGCCTTGGCAGCAAGACCAAAATCCTAATCACCATATACGGATAGGATTTCAGAAATGGAAAACTGAATCCTACCCATTAATCTGGACACCTGTGCTGTTCATATTAATCATCTGTGCCACACACTGTACTGAATGAAAGTCTCCCCAGCATGCCCTGACACTCGCCTGCAGAAGGCAGGGTAGAACCCTTTCCTTTCCTTCCCTTCCCTCCCAGGGCTTTGGCAGGGAAAATATCTTGTATGAAGAAATGGAGTTCTGCTGCCTCTCATTTGGAAAACCCCCATATAGATCTAATTCTTATATGAATAGTCTTGGCTTGCAGGTATCATTATTTGGGTAAGATCACTCCACTGATCTGGAACCTCCCCAGGGTGTCAGGATTGCCAACTGTATTTGCTTTCTTCTCTGGTGCTGCTGCAAGATTGAAGTTGTTTCGTATCTTTATTTCAATTACACGGCCGATCTTTCTGGGACACATAAGGATGGGCTGAGCCCAGTGATGCAGACAGTCCTGCAAAGGCAGAAAGCTGCCAAATAACACTTGGTCAGTTGGTGGAAGGTTGACCTTCAAAGAGCAAAGTGGGGCTACCTCAGTCAGCCTGCACGTGAGGAGTGGAGGGTTATATCTAACACTCCTGTCAGGCAGTGTAGACTTGTAGGGAACCACTAACATATAAATAAGAGAGATTTGAATTGTAATCGTGCTCCATCATTTATTAACCCCGTGACCTTGGTTAGTTACTTAACTCTTGTGAATCTTTCTTTCCTCAAATATAAAATAAATTTAGAAATTCCTGCTTTATGTGATTTCTATTTGGATTAAATGAGACACAGTACGTAAAGAGCCCGGAACATACTAGAGGATCCAAAAATGATAGTGACTATCATTGTCATCATCAAAATGTTAGCATCATATGCTGTATGTTACATTTCCAAGATTCTGAAATCCATGTGGTATATTCCAACTTCTCTCACCTTGGGCTTGGCTTCCATAAAATGTATTGTCCTTCACAAAAGAAAGTGTCTCTTCTGACTCACCACCACCACCGCACCACTTTGAATTATTTTTTCATGGGAGGCTAATTTGTTCAGACCTATTCTCACTCTTTCCTGATTTTATTTTTGCTCAGTGTTGAACATTTACAAGACCATTGGCCCTGGATATGATGTAATGCCAGCTCAAATAAAGAAATGAGTCTCGTTACACAGGGATTGAAACCCTGACCATGACCTCACAACTTTGAGCAGAGCTAAATTATCGTAACAGATATTGACACATCCTGGCAGAAGGTCACTCAGCCTACAGGCGGGCCATATGTTTTCATCGTCTTGGGATGGACCCTTTTCCTGTCTCCCCATAGGGAAAACAAACTCACTCACCCTATTGATGTATAATCTCTGTCAGACAGTTGGGGACGAGGGCTCCTTTAAGATCTTACCTGATACATAATCACAGACACTCAAGCCTAGAAGAGACTTCCCCAGCCCTTTAGTGCCAACTGCCCCTACAACAATTTGGGAACCACTTGTGGGGAGCTTGTGGTATGTCTTCATTTTTCTGCTGAGTTGGATGAAAGGAATATAAGCATCCACTTGCTATAAAAATGTTTTTGACTTTCACCTAACATAACATTTCTTAGCAACTTCTCCATACTCCTGCGTAGGCCCTTATATCATTACCTTATTTGTGTCTTTTCTTTGACTTCCAAACTTTTCAAGAGGGTAAACTTTCTGCCTGTCCACTCCTTATCCCAGTTGCACTTTGCTTCCTATCTCTACCATAATTCTGAAGTTGCTCCTTGGAAGACCACATTCTTGGTAGTCTCTTAGTGGTCTAACAAATTACCTTTTCCCAATCCCATCTTTCTTCCTGGTTTATCTGACACTCTGCATCACTGTTCTCTTCCTGAAACTGCTTCCTTGATTTCTAATATTTCATACTGTTCAAATTCTCCTGCTACTTGTCAGATTATTCGTCTGTCTACTGGGCTGATCTCCCCCTCTTCACCCACCTTATACATGTAGGCATTCCCCAAAGGCCTCTTCTTTTTCTGTATTCTTTCTGTCTTCCTGCCTACTCATTTTCTCACTCATCCCATCTATTACCATGGCTTCAAATATCACCTTCTTCCAGATGGCTCTTAAATCTTCATCCAGATCTTAACTCTCTCCTAGTCTCCTATACTCTCCACTCAGTTTCTTGCTGAACATTTTCACCTATAGATCTGTTGATAACTCAAAGCACTGTATGTAAATCTCAATTTATCATTCATCTCAGAGGTTTCCAAGTTGGTTTACAGATCCCTAAGGTTCATAAAAATGCCTTAGGTGTTAATTGGGGTTGGGACTGGTGGTTGTGAAAATGTGGAGCACCTTTATGATTTTTTTAAATACATGGGACTTCTAAGTGAGTTTTCATTTTTAATTAAGGATTACAATGTTAAAAAAGGTTTGGAAACCACTGAACTACCACAATTTGTCCCAAACTAGTTCCTTCTACTCCTGATTTTTAAATTTAAGTTACTGTTCCTAGGAATCATAAAATCAAATGCCTATAGGGGCCAGGTATAAGATATAAATGAGTGAAATGCCCTGAGTCTAAGATAAAACAGAATAGGGGGGTCGTGGTATACTGAAGATAACATGCCACTTCTAGAGGCCTTCAGATAAAATACATTAACTTGGTGTATGAGCCACCCATATCTGTGAACTTAAACTCCTTGAGTTATGAATTTGCAACCTCTGGGTAGCAATAGTATCCTAACTACAAGGCTGCATACTTTGGAGGGATTTCCTTCCCTCCTCTTTTTTGGCCCGTGTCTTATCAGTGGCCAAATGCTAATGCTTCCTCCCTCTCAAGGGTTCCCTCATTTGTCCTTTCTGTCCTATTATTACTGATATTAATTTATATTCCTTATATTAACAGCATGTCAATGGACTTTTCCTTTGCTCCTCTCTCTGAGATCTTCTGCACATTCTGCTCAGAACGTGTTCACATTGTCATGGTGAGAAGATGATAACCTCAGCATGGCTCTCAAGGGGATTCACCTTTCTGCCCTGTCTTTGCATTTCCACAGAACCTAATTGTAATCATCTCATGGTATTTACTACTTTCTGTACCTTATGACTTATTGTTATTTGTATGCATGTCTAATTATCTTATCAGTACTAGATTGTGAACTCCCACTGTTTCATTTTTTCACATACTTTTGAGTACATACCATATCTCAAAACCATGTATGCTTTTAGGTGACTTGGACATAGATCTTGCCCTCAAAGTGGTCACAGGTGAATCATGAAGACAGTAATGCAAACAAATAATTACAACATTAAATAATAAAGGCTTATAACAAAGAAATGTACAAAATGCTATGGGAATATAGAAAGGAAGTAATTATTAATAATTCTGGACTGATTGTATAGTGGAGGAAATGTCAAGGAAGGTGACACTTATGTTGGACCGTGAAGGTGAGTAGAGGTTCACTGGGATATAGGAAAGAGAAGGAAAAATAAGTACAGGCATTCCAAATGGGGGAAATAGATCTTGGAAATAATGTTCTATAAGGAATTTGGAAGGTATTTGGGCTGTTTGCCTTGGAGAAGAGACAACATATTTGAAGAGGAAATATATTCTTCCTTAGGTAATAATAGACCAATATGTGCAATTTTCAGGGAGAAATTTTAGATTCAATACAATAAAGATCTTTTCCCTAACTAAATGCTCTCAGCCTGGGTATGGGTTGGTTCAGTAGTGAACTGTGTCATAAATTCTTAGGCAGAGGCTGAATAAACATCAGAAACT
This sequence comes from Lemur catta, assembly GCF_020740605.2. Classification (NCBI taxonomy): domain Eukaryota; kingdom Metazoa; phylum Chordata; class Mammalia; order Primates; family Lemuridae; genus Lemur; species Lemur catta. Next base: position 31,254,918 of record NC_059134.1, read on the forward strand.
GTAGAATACGGATTTCAAAATGGAAATTTTAACCCTAAAATACTTTAAAATATTTTTCCAGGTGTTTCTGTATCAGCCAGTGTGACTATTTTGGCAAAATTGAGTGGAGCATTATTAGACTCATTAAATGTGTTGGTTCTATCTATTGCTTAGCATAGAAAAGGTACTCAATAAATGTTGAGTTGAAATCAAGTGAAAAAACTGTCTGTGATCAATAGACTGGTTTCTAAATAGGAGCTATGTAGAGTATTTTCAGTTGCTTTGCTTTCAAAAAACTCCCTGCAGGAAATTGGGAAATGGGCATTTTTATCCCCCGCTGGGGGGAGTGTAAATTGGTGCAACTTTTCTGCAGGGAAACGTGGCTTTAGATACAAATGGCTTCAGCACGTTCAGATCTTTTGACCTAGTAATTCTGTCTGCAGCAATTTCTCCTAGGGCAATTATAGATTGTTAAAATTTTACCTATAAAGGTGCTCATCTTAGAAGTTCTAAAAATGGGAGGAATTGGAAATAATCTAATTGTCCATCAGTTTGCAATTGGTTAAATAAATTATGGTACATCTGTACAATGAAATAATATTCAGCCCTTGAAAATAACATTACAAAAGAACACTTCACAACATGAGCAGCATGTTCATAATTTTAAAAAGCAAGTTTCCTGAGTATTAGAATTCTATTTTTATTCTATATATGCATTGATTTCTGAGTTGTATGATTATGGAAGGTTTTGTGTTTTTTCTCTTATTTGTAGTTTACATTTTTCTACAATAAACGTATAATACTTTTGTCATAAATTTAAAAGGTAGTTTAAAAACTAAAACCCAAACCCTGTTTTGCATGGCTGTTCCTGCTCCCATGGGGCTAGAGCAGCCACAACATCTTCAATATGGGAGCCAGAGAGGAGCAAAACCCAGCAAGCAGGCCAATCTGGAAGAACAGAGAGGTCCTAAAGGTGAGTTCAGTCTCTATAGCCAGGAAGACATCCTCTCTCTTTGGCAAAAGAGCTGCCTTTCTTCTCTGGGTTGTGTTGGCCACACATTCCTATAAGAAATTTTCCTTTTTTTTCCTTTCCTTTTAACTTTTCCCCCCCTCAAGGACTTGCCTCATTTGCGCTTCCTAAAGTCTTTCTGTGCTTTTTCTCTTCTGTCTCTGCCTTTCGCTCAAGGAATGATTGTCTCACTGCATTCAGCATGCTGGTGCTAGGTGATTCCTGTGGATGCATCGATAATTATGGCAGATGCTGTCGTGGAGTCAGTGTAGAGAATAATTCATGTACTTCCTGGGGTGAGAGCCTGGGCTTCTGCTGCTTTTGCTACTAAAGTGGGCCTCCTGGCTCTCACACCTTTGCTACCTGCTCTTCCATGGAAGTAAGCAGGAATGGCTCATGCAGGGACAACCACGTAGCATAAAGAGCTGAGCTTCCCGAATCTAGAGCTGCACTTCCATCTGCCTGCATCGTGAGGTGACAAAAGTGATAAAGAGAGGCCTGGACAAGCTAAAATGCCTTCATTCTTTTTCTAGTGACTGGGACTTGGAGGAGATGACTTTCCTGCTCAGAGTTTATGTAATTTCATGGTAATTATCCTCTTTTCATCCTTACTACAAGCAAAGATCACACTCAATAAAACGACTCTACTAACTTTAACACTATATTTAGGGAGAAGTATTTTCTTTGCATTTGCCCTCCCCAAAGTGAGAAATTCTCAGTTGTTGGATCATGTCTATTTTATTTTTCCACCAAAATGTGGACTACATATTGGACGATGGTACCACTGTTGGGGCAGCAGTAGTAGCAGCAGCAGAAGCAAAAAACCTTGGAGCTTATGGGAAAGGAGCTGTTTAGCAATGGTTCCTACATTTATTCAGCAAAACCTTAATCAAACAGTTTTGGGCCATGGGCACACAAAGAAGATGAGGTCATAATTTCTGCCCATAAGTATGGGAAATTCACTCTTCCAGATAATTCCAGATCATTACAGTCTGTGTTAAGTTCAAGGACAGAGGCATGCACAGGTGTTGGAGGAGTATGAGGAGGGACTTCTGGGATGCTGGCGCTGGGAGTGAGAATGGGATTTGGGGATGCATTTAAAGCATGAAAGGAGATAGGGAAAGACAGAGAGGGTGGGGCAAGACATTCCAGACAAAAGAGTAGTATGAACAAAGATGTGGAGGTGTACAAGTGTGTTATGTCTGGGGAATTAGAACATGACACGATGCAGGCTTTGTTAAAGAGATAAGGATGTGGAGTTTGGCATAACAAGACTTGGAGGAATTTCTGTGCCTTATGAATGAGTCTGGACTTTATCCTGTAGACAATGGGGAGCCACTGAGGAGCTTTAAGCAGGAAAGCTACATATCCCATATGAGCTTGAGAAAGGTCATTCTGGTGGGAATGGAATTGTGTGGGAAGAGACTAGAGTAAGGGGCCAGTTGGGAAATGGTTGTTATAGCTCGGGTGAAGGATAGTAAGTAAAAGCTTTAATGAAGCACAGGTGGTTAGCAGGTGGGCAGGAACAGTTTGGAGAAAAATTTAGGAGTTAAAATTAACAGGATTTGTGGATTAATTAGGGGTGTGCGAGAAAGAGAGAGAGAGAGAGAGAGAGAGAGAGAGAGAGAGAGAGAGAGAGAGAGGGAGAGAGAGAGAGAAAGAGGGAGAAAGAGAAAGCACAAAGGGGAAACAAAGACTTGGATTTCAGGCAACCAGAGCTGCGTGTGATGAAAGTTACATGCTTCTTTGGGTTCCATGCTACCATGAACAGTTGTTCCATGGTGCAAGTCACAGGTGTCAGTCTATTTGGCCCAGCATTGGGATAGATTGGTTGAAGGCAATTTCCTATTAAAAGAATATGAGGCAAACATTTTTGATCTGATTATTTTCTTTCTTTCTGTTTTTTTAAAAGAGAGTTTGAGGGACAATAAAAAGAAGAAAAAAATCCCTAGCTTTTTAGGAAAAGAGATACATTCTAAAAATTTTTTTTTAGGCTTGAATTACAGTCTCCTTGGTATGAAAGCATTAGGGGTTAATGGCCCAAATCAGTTTTACCATTGGATATGAAGAATTAAATGCTGGCAAACAAAATATCTGTTACTAAAGGAGTAATTTGAATACCTAAATAGGTAAAACCCAATGTAGTTGATTAGTCTAAGTGCTGCTGGGGAAGGCTTTCCTTTGGAATATTGCCAGAATGGATGATTAAGGATTCAGGAAAATTAATTTTGCATCCAGGAAAAGGCGAAAGACACCCAATGATTCATTCAGTGGCTGTTAAGGACGTTTTGGCTTTTGAGCTGTAAAACAAAATGCTGTCCTTGTGTAAATTATGTTTCTCTAATGGTTCCCTGGTGGGAGCTGCTAGGCTCAGGGCTCACCTTTCCTTCCATGTGTTCTCTCTGGGGTAGGGTGTGGGGGGCGTGGAGGGAAGTTGAGGAGGAGATTATGGATAAATGAGAAAAGTTCAGGGAAGATGTGCTTATTTTGAGGGTCACTTTGTAGGGGGACAGGCTTTTTCTCCTTAGTGGTGTAATAAATCACATTAACATCACATTTTTAATATTTATTCATCTTTGTTTGACCTACCAGGCTGTAGCAACAATGAAACCACCACAAGTCTCTTTAATATCAGTGTTGATGCAAAAATATATTGGAGTTTGTGGTTAATAAACCATATAAATAACAGCATAGATGAGGTTTTGTGAGTGAGGCCAGCTAGAGGTAAGACGGGCATGGAACTGGATGGGTATGAACATCAGATAAAGTCTATTCACCTCTCCGCGTCTACTTTCTACTTTTCTCCACCCTGCTCTGTCCCTCAAGAGGCTGACCTCTACAGACTCCATAAGAGGGCTCCCTTGTACTGGGTTTCCAGTTAGGTTTCTCCCATGGGAAGCCCCAGCAGGAGATCAGAAGGAGGGAAGAGAGTGAGGTTGGGGCATTTACTACCCCTATTTCTTCAATGCGGGTCTTCTCAGGTTAGCTGCATTCCTGATCCAAAGGTTATAGTTTCTTCAAGGTGACCTTCTCCACACACTCTCTCCTGAGCTCTGACAACCACTATCTGGACTATATCCAGGCCTAAGAGTGGTAACAGGCCCTCTATTTCTAGCCCCACGGCCTCACACTATCTCCTGTGGTTTCCTACAACAGTGGTTCTTAAGTGTTAGAACCTCTTGATTCAGTAGGTCTGGGGGAAATCCTGGTTACTCACACTCCTAACAAGTGATGCTGATGCTAATCTGGGGACCTCATTTTGAGATCTACTGATGTCCTTGTGAGAAATTCCTTCATTAAATTATTCTCAAATTACTCTAATTTGAGTGTTTCATCTGTTTCCCAATGGGATCTTGATAGAGTAGGTCTTAGTATGTCTTTTTTCTTGGGCTTGATGCAGGTACCCCTTCAAGAACTATTAGATGGCTTGGGAAGGGGGAGGTTCACTAGAAGTGAGCATTAAAGGGAATTAATGGAAAATTGTCTGCATCCTCTATGAAGGGGAGATTGGGAGGAAATGGGATTTAACAGAGAAGGGCTGGGAATAGTGATAGCTGCTATGGAACAGCATGATTACCTCTTAAGAAATGCCAGAGCCTCACATCTCAGAGGATGAAGGGATCTGACCAGATTAGTCCTCATATTCACCAACATTTGAAGTTTGTTGGAACTTGGAAGATGCCACATTCTGCGAGGAATCTAAGCATGGACATACTGTTGGCCCTTGAAAGCTCCAGAAAATACTGTGTTTACATCTATTAGGCACTTCAGCAAATCATTTAAATTAATGGTGGTGGGGGTGAGGCACCTGTGACCGATGATGAGTCACTCATATTGTCCAGGAATAATTGTTTATTTTGTCCTTGTGTGAAATGGGATGAGAGCAGAAGTGACAGGAAGGGGAAAGAGCCCTTACCAACTCTTTCCCCTTTTTGATTTCTCTTCTTTCATGTTTCCTCTTTCCTTTCCTCAAATCTCTTTTCCCTCTCTTTCTATAAAAACAAACACTGTCTAATAAATTCAACATATCAAGGAATACAAATACCAATTTATTTTGCAATTATGCAAAGAAAAGGGGCACAATATGCAATTTTTGGCTCAAGAGTTCAGCATTTGTAACTATGCACCTTTTCAGTGAGGTAATTATTTTTCTCCTAAATTCAGACAACACTAACAACAATTTTCTGCTACTAAACCCAGATATCCATGGGTCATGCCCATTATATATTAACTTAAAAAGATACTGAATATTCCCTCTTTAGGGAGTGAATTCACATTTATAATTTTTAACTGTAAAAGTAGACATAACATGTACCTATTAAAAGTTCTCAGAGAAATATCTCTAAACACATGCAGTTAAAAATGATACTAATATGTCAACAGGACAATAGGTCTTTTAGTTCAAAAAAACTGCAACAGCATGATAGTGTCAGTGTTCAGTTCAAAAACATGTTTCCTGTGGCTCTAAATGCCAGTTAATATGATGTAGGAATTGGTGACACAAATGAGGGGTGTAAATGTCAACATCATTAATTATCTCTAGCTGTTAATTAGACCGTAGATGCATCACTAGAAAAACTCAGAATCTCAGAATGTCCTAAATCTGTTAAATAAATGTTAAATAAACTTTAATGTCTCCAGTTTGACTTAGCAATATAATTGTAATAGTACTTATTATTATGTTCTTTTTGGATCCGGTTGATTTTTTCTTTTTTTTTTTTTGGTTGATTGAGTATACATTTCCCTTATCTAAAAGCACCCTAATTTGCTTTCAGGAAATAACCTTATCCTTATTGGGTACAATTTGATGGAAATGTTAAGTGAGTGCATTGACCTTCTCAGCCAAGGGGCAGGCATGTGACAAAGCCAATTGGATGCTTCCTCCCTGAAATTTGCATCTTGATAGGAACACGTTCATTCTGTCAGTGGCTTAACCAAGCTGTTTCTTCCATAAGACTGTAGTTTCTGCTTTTGTTCTTACCTGTTTCTAAGCATATTTCTCCATTCTTACTGTTAAGCTTTCTTATCCTTCTAATTAATTTCTTGTTTTTTTGCTCAAGCTACAGTTGGTTTCTGTTGCTTCCAATCTAAGAACTTTAACTGACATAGACAGCATATGACAAATATTACTTTGAATTTTCATAATTAAACTTCCATGAGTGAGATCCAATTTGGACTTTATAAAACTACTGAAATAGCACTAGTTATATATTCATATATAGGTTTCATGCTTTGTAATCCATGATTATACAACTGAAGCTTCTTGTTGTCATTCGAGTTATGTTACTTCTGCCCAGCATATTGGGAAAATTCCTACGGTGGTAGATCAGCAAGTAGTGTTTATAAACACTGGTAATTGTGTGTTTGTGTGTTTGTGTGTGTGTGTGTGTGAGAGAGAGAGAGAGAGAGACAGGGAGAGACTTTGAAGATCAGAATTGTTTTGCCAGTTTCCATTTCTTATTAATTGCAAACCTCTGATTAACAATAACAATAATGATGATGACAATAATTTTATAGGAAGCATGATTTATTTTGTGGCAATTGAACAAATAGCTAGTATGGCTTTTGAAATAGTTCATCACAGTGTATGGATGGCTGAAAACCCAAAATGTATGATAGCAAGTTTTTTACACATTTATGGCCACATGTACATATTTGTTTGCAGCTATAGCCATTTTTTTTTTTTTTTTTTTTTTGAGACAGAGTCTCGCTTTGTTGCCTGGGCTAGAGTGAGTGCCATGGCATCAGCCTAGCTCACAGCAACCTCAAACTCCTGGGCTCAAGCGATCCTACTGCCTCAGCCTCCCGAGTAGCTGGGACTACAGGCATGTGCCACCATGCCCGGCTAATTTTTTCGCTCAGGCTGGTCTCGAACTCCTGACCTCGAGCGATCCACCCGTCTCGGCCTCCCAAAGAGCTAGGATTACAGGCATGAGCCACCGTGCCCGGCCTAGAAAAGATTCTTGATACTTATTGTCTTAGTCTGTTTTGTGCTGTTGTAACAGAACATTACACTGGGTAATTTATAAAGAACAGATATTTACTTCTTATAGTTCTTGAGGCTGGGGAATACAAGGTCCAGGGCATTCTTAGTGTGTCATAATATGATGGAAGACACCACATGGCTGAGAAAGACAGTAAGAGAGGGGGGTCAAACTCCTTTTATCAGGAACTCACTCCTGCAATGACTAACCCCCTCCCTTGATAATGACATTAATTCATGAGGGCAGAGCCCTAATCACCTCTTAAAAGTCCCACCTCTCAACACTGTTGCATTGGAGATTAAATTTCCAACACATGAAATTCAGGGGACACATTCAAACCGTAGCACTTGCTTTTCTGTCTCTGGACACAACCCCTTTGCTCAAGAATCTTTGTTTCCTCCTGGAGCTTGGCCTTTGAGACAAGCTTATTTTAGAAAGAACTTCAGATATGCTGTATTATGTAAAATGAAGAATCAAGTTCAAATTGTTACTCCGGTGTCCTTGAAATGTCTATGGTCGGCAGCGTCTAAGGTATCCAGTTGTTGTTTGTTCTCATCCCCTTACCAATCCATTCTCAATATACGGATGGTCTGGCTGAAAAGTAAAGATGGTGTCGCACTTATCTTGGACAGGGAGAACATATGAGAAAATAGCAGCACTAGCAAAAATCTCTTCCGGGCTTCATTTTCTTTCATCAGAAGAGAACTTCAGGTGGAGCGAAAAATCAGCCAAAGTACAATAATGGGTACTGGCCTATTTTTCTGGGAACATTACTAATGCAGGAAAGAAAGGGGAAAATGGAAGGAGTGAAGTGCTTGACAAGGTAAGAGGGGTCTGGACTCCTAGTGTAGGTGCGAGGGTGGCTTTTGATAGTAGCAGAAATTCCTCATGCACAGTGATAGGAATAAAAGCACGGAATGTGGGTATAGGTGCCTGAAGGTGAGAAGAGGAAGGTGTTCTTACCTGTTTTTTTAATCAATGAAATTTGAAGCAAGGTTATCAACTCAGTATGGTCTATGAAGGTAAACAGAGCTGTTGGAGGAAAGTTATGAAATAGTTATTTTGAGAGTGGGAGAATCCACATGCTAGGGCAGTACAATAGAAGTGCCAGGCCATGATAGGTGCCCATTTGAAAGTGGCAGTCATGAGTTCAAATGAAGATCAGTCAGAGAAATTTTATTCTTCACCCATGTTCAGCTACTCAAATAATGACTTAGAAAAAGTGACATTTTGGGTTAAGCAGAGTTAAGGTTTTTCTCAAGTTAGGAGAACATAGGAAATAATAGAGAAATGAGAGTGGTTACCCAGATAGATTGTGTCAGGTGGAAATGAAAAAGAGAGAAGTGATAGATAACAAAAAAGTGGAATCAGTATCTGAGATGCCTTGATGAGAATAGGAGGTAATGAATAGACTATAAAGCTGATGTCTAGATTTCAAACGTGATACAGTTATTGGGAATGACAAAGTCAAGAACATAAGTATGAAATTGGGTGGCTGGGGAAAATTACATAGCCAGTGAAGTCTTAATGAACTTATGAATTCATTTATAGGAAATCCGAAAGAGTAATAAAAAGACAATTTTTTCTGTATTTTATTTCTGTGTTGACCATCCAACTATATGATTAGGTGCAATATGTCAAAGCTATACATCAATAAACCATTGAGCATAGTAACCTTCCAGATGCAGGATTCTGTAGAATTTAACTTGCTTCCACATTTAAAAAGAAATGTCCATTCCAATAAGTACTAGTTAATCCCTTTCTCAATCCGTGTACTTTGAGCTGTGTAAAATAGAAAGGCATGGTCTAAATCACTCTTCAGTATTAAATTAAAGGCACATAGCTTCAGTGAACAAGGTCAGCATTCAATCTGCACATTATCTGGGACCTATATAGCATAACTTTTAGACAGACTCTTCTACCAACAGCAACCCCATGGATGGAAGAATGAATTGCTTTACTTCAACCCTACTTATGTCAATTGAGCACCTATTATGTGTAGGGCACTATCACACAGGACATATAAAAAAAGAATAAAAATAGTTCCTTGTCTTTGTGATATGTATATTTATATATGTGTATACAATTCTTATATAAAATAAATAATTTTGAGGACCTGACAGACCGTAGATTAGATGTTGACAGAAAAAAATATTCTCTTCCCTCAAGAAGAAATGACTTAGTAATATTATAATAATATAATTAATATTATAATAATATAATTAATATTATAATAACTGCTGCAATTGAAGTTGGTAGGGAGCAGTGGAAACACTGGGGAAAGAGAGCTAAGTGTTCTTGGGAAAGTCAGGAAAGGCTTCCCACAGCAAGTAGCCTTGCTGCTGACAGTCTTGCAGGAGTTTTCTCTTGAGATGTCAGTTTAGACTAAGGAGTAATCATATATTCAAATAGTCAACTTCATGTACCTAAAATATAGTTATACATAAGGCACTGTGGAAGCACATATGAAAGGACAATTTATTTTGCCTAAATGAGGATCAGACAGATGTGTAGCCTTGAAATGTCATTAAAGCTGGGCTTAGAAGGATGAGCAAGTGGAAGTATAAAATGCGGTAGTGTGGCCATTTATCCATGGCAGACAAGTAGCAGTAGGGTCAGACATAGACAATTTATCTCCACCCAAGGGATTATTTTCCAGTCCATCATCCTGGGTGATCCCAGATTATTACTCCTTCCCATGGCCCCAAGGCTGGATTTCTAGACTTATCTGAGGCATCCTGACATTCTGGGGAATTTTCTTAGGCTCACCTTTCAAGACTTCAAGTATTTAATTAAAACCACTCTTGAGAATGACATGTTTTTTTCCGTTAATACCCAACACACACACACACACACACACACACACACACAATTCCTCACATAAACGAAACCGTTCTAAAATTTGTTGGATGTAACACTTTTTCAATGTCATCTAAAATCTCATTATTCATCCTTTAAAGGAAGATTAATTCAAAGATGAAAATGGATGGACACATGAATGAACATGAGCAAGTGATGGAATGCAGAAATCTATGCATTCAAGCATTAAAGTATGATAACTGTGGAGCATCGTGATGGATTTTGTAAACACATTTTAATACAAGAACATAAGTAAGGCTTACCAAAGCTTGGGAAGAAAAAAAAAACGTGCTCTTTCTTATGCTTGAAAAAAAATCCTCATTTACAGATGATATGCTCATACAAATTGTTAAGGGCATTGCATGTGGCACTGCATTGTTCACAGAAAAAGAACACTGTGTGATTTGAATTTTGAAGTTTTAAAGAGCCCCCCACCCCCCAGCAGGTGCGTGTTATACAAAGGGCTCTCCCTTGCATATCTTGGGAGGATTAGTTGGAAGGCATGCAATTGTGTTCTCAGTGAGCACCGACTTATTTCTAACCATTTTGTCTTCAGGAAGGGCCATAAACATTGATTATGAGAGCTTTATTTATTATTTTTCTAACTAGTCTTTTTTTTTTTTTTAACTGGTTAAGACTTGAACTTCTGAGAAATAAGAGGAACCCGAAGGACTCCACTTGCGATGGAGGGCTCATGCCCACTGCTTAAAGCCGGATGCTGGATTGGGACTCTCTGCAACCGTCAACCCATGAGAAGAGGCTGAAAGAAATGGCTCTGAACTGATGCCCAGGGCTTTCGCTGCTGCAAGCTGAGGTCTAAAGAGACAGGAAGATATGGCCACAGTTTCTCAGAGAGAATCTGAACAAAGGCATTTACTGGCTCTATGGATTGCTCTACAATATTCTCACTATTATCATGGGGCAGTTACCATGAAAAGCTCACTGTGAGCCTTGGTTCTGGATTAGTGGCCCAGAAGCCTGAGTTGAGATAACCATAAAACTAGCTTTGTGAGAGAGAGGGAAGGAAGAAGAAAGGTAAGCTAGAACATGTGTTAAGCAAGCAAACAACAAAATATTTCCCACCCAAAATGAGGCTAAAATGAAGATCCCTTAACTCAAAAAGGCAACCAATACAATAAACAATCCAAAGAAGTTAAAATTAATTTAGATGAAATTAATATTATAACTGAGTGGCTAGAAAAATTTAGAATAAATATTTTGAAGATGTTCAAAGGCCCAAGTGAAGGCATGACTTCATTAAAAAAGGATCAGAAGATTTGAAACAAACAAGATAGAAAAGTAGAAAAAACAACGTATATGAGAAATGTAGTTATCGAAATTTTAAAAAATGTATTTGGTGGAATCAATTCTGATGAGGACCTAGAGTGAATTTGCTCATAAAGTAGTTTCCAGATACAGGGAAACAAACTATAAAAAGAACAGAGAAGAGTCGTGGAAGATAGCTTGAGAGGCTCTGCTTTAGGTATATATTACTGTGTAACAAGTTACTCCAAAACTTAGTGGCTTAAAAGAGCATTTACATGTCATGGTTTCTGTGGGCCAGGATTTTTAGCTTGGTGGTTCTGGCCCAGGGTCCACCATGAGGTTGCAGTGCTTTTGGTTGAGAATGGGGGCTTCTGAAGGACTGCCTGGAACCAAGCTCATGTAGCTGGTTGTTAGCATGAGGCTTCAGGCCCCCTCTGGCTGCTGGCTAGAGACCTCCGTTCTTTACTGTGTGAGCTTCTCAGGACATGGCCTCTGTCTTCCCTCAGAGCAAGTGATCTGAGGAGAGAGACCAAGACAAGAGCTGCAATACATTTTATTACCTGATCTCAGAAGCGACACACTATTGACTCACTGCAATATTCTATTGGTTGCACAGACCAATCCTAGTGTAATGTGGGAAAAGACTCACAGGCTGTGAATTCCAGAAAGTGGGGATCATTGCAGGCCACACTGGAGGCTCACGTCCCTGCCATATGCAAAATACACTCACCCCAGCCAAGGCCTCCCAAAGTCTCATCCTCTTACAGCAGCGGTCCCCAACCTTTTTGGCACCAGGGACCGTTTCCACAGAAGACAATTTTTCCATGGACTGGGGTGAGGAAGGGGGCATGGTTTCAGGATGATTCAAGTGCATTACATCTATTGTGCACTTTATTTCTATTATTATTACATTGTAATGTACAGTGAAATAATTATACAACTCACCATAGGTTGGGGACCCCTGTCTTACGGCATCAGCTTAAAGTCCATAATGTTATCGTTTCACCCATTTTATTACACTTATCCTGGAATTCTTGTGATTTAAGCCATCATTTCCTGTCTGGATTATTGCCATATCTTCTAGTTGGTTTCTCTTCTTCCCCTGTGGTACCTGTGAAGTCTATCCAGAACAGAGCATTCAGAAGCATTTCGAAAATATAAGTCAGATCACATCTCAAAATTCAACTGGTTTCCCATTTCACTCTTTAAAAAAGTCAGAGTTCTTATTATAACCATCTAGCCCTACAATATCTGGCCCCTATTACCACTGTGAACACCTCTCCTCTTACTCTCACCCTTATTTTCTGTACTGTAGTCACACTGGCCCCCTTGCTCTTCCTGCAACACCCATGAGCACTCATGTACTTGAATTTAGAGTTCACGAAGGAGGAAAAGCCTGGTAAAACTAGACTTCACTAACTCAGGTCTCTGGTCAATATCATTTCTTCAGGGAGGCTATCCTTGACCATCCCATACAAATTAATCCGTGCCTAGTTGTTGTCTGCCCTATTAACCTATTTTGCTTTTTTCTTCTTCATTACATTTACTCCTATCTGGCTTTGTTTCATGGTGCTTATGTGTTTACTATGTCTCTCCACTGCCAAAAAGCAGGCTCCCTCCCTCCTTCTCTCTTTCACTCCCTCCACTCTTCATTATAAGTCCACCTTTTCTATTGTACAGTAAGTGAGATTGTATACAATTTTTTAGCAGTTTTATTGAGGTAAAAATAAAATATAAAACATAAAATGTATTCATTTTAAGTATAGTTTGGTGACTTTTAGTAAACTGATACATTTGTTCTGAAAAGTTCCCTCCTCATGCCCATTTTCAGTCAATCCCTGTTCCCACCTCCAGCCCCAGGAACCACCGATATGTTACTTCTAAAGTTTTGTGTTTTCAAAAATTTTCACATAAATGGAATTATAGAGCATGTAATCTTTTGTTCTTGTTTACATTTCAGGTATATATTTTACTATTTTTTTGAGAAACAGCCCTAGTGTTTACTATATGTTATTGATTGTTTATACTATGAATCAGTTTCATATCTGTTAAATTTTTATCTTTATTAATTGCTTTCTTCTCTTTTCCTTAGCCTTATTTTGTTGTTACATTCCTTATTTATTAAAGTGAGCTATGAGTTTATTTACTATTATTCTTTCTTGCATAGTAATTAAATATTTCTTGAGCCCTGCTTAATTATATTCCATAGGTTCTAATGTATACAACTCTATCATTTTATTTCTAAACTTTAGACACTTTCTACCCTTTGATTTTTCTCTTTGGCCCAAATTGTTTAGGAGAGAGTTTTAATTTTTAGCTGGTCAAGGTGTTGTTTCCTTCTTTTCTAAATACACTAATTTTATAGCTTTTTCCCCCTTACAATTAAAAAAAGTAGGGCCTTCAATATTTCTACTTTTTCTGATTTTATGAGAATTTCTGGTCCATTTTTTTAAACATTCCTTGAACTCTGGATTAGAAATTGTATATTCTGTTTAGTGTAATACTTATAAATAAATGTATTAGTATTACCTTATTAAGTGTATAACTTATACCTTCAGTGCCTACCCTCATTTAAGGTGCTTGTGAAAATGAAGCAACCCTCAGAAAACCTGATTCCATAGGCCAGAGCAGGGTGTTGGAATATACTTTATTTTACAAGAATCCTAGCAAAGTTTGCTGCAAGTGGTCCTTGGACCACACTTTGAAAAACTCTTCTCCATATCGTTACTTATTTTTGTTCATGTGATTAATTTTTTATGAGCTGAGAAAGGTACATCAAAAATACCTTAATATTATTGTATTTTCTGTTCTTTTTTTTTGGCTTGTGTTTTGAATAACATTATACTATTTGATGCATCAAAATTTATAAAAAGTTTACACTTTATTGTTATCAATTGCCCTTTGTTTCCTCATTTTTTTCTTTTTAAACTCTGTCTGATATTAATATCTAACTTCGAGGTCCCTCTGTATGTGTGTGTGTGTGTGTGTGTGTGTGTACACACGTGTGCATTTTCCTTGCATGACTCTGCCCATTTTATTTCCACTATTTCTACATGACTTTGCTGTGCATTCATTTCTTATGGACTGAAAATACATTTTTTTAACCCAGTCTGACAGTGTTTTCCTTTAATAGTTCAGTTTTTCTCCTTTTCATTTTGACAGATATGTGTGGTCTTGGGATGTCATTGTATATTGGTAAAATGAGACTTTGTGCTGCCTTTAGATTAGAAAGTGTCAGAAGCACTTCTCTTTAATTCTAGCTTGACATAAACAGCTGCAGCAGGGATCAGTAATTATAAAGCCTATCTAAACCACCAGAAGTTACACTGAGCCTTTATGGTGTGTGTCAGAAAGGACTCAATCCAAGTGAGAAAGGAGGGAGAGGAGAGGAAAGGAAATTTGCAATGAATTCTCTTGCATTTGAAATGATAAACTATAGACATAATTATAAATTATTAAAATATTATATACTAGCTAAGTTTATAAAATTATCTAAAATATGTTTCACAAAACTTGGGACCCATATCAGCCTTAGAATGTCACTTTCTTTCTCAGCTTTATGAAGGTATGTAATATCTGCATGTATTTATAGTATATCTATTCACCATGCACCTATTTATAGTGTTTAATTTGATAAATTTTGACATATGAATATACACCTGAAACCATAACCATAATCAAATTAATGAATATATTCATCACCCTCAAAAATTTCCTCATGCCCCTTTGCAGATTGTCCCTTCTGTGCTCATCTCCCTGACATCTTTGGTTAAACACTCATGTGCTTCCTGACATTATGAGTTACTTTGCATTTTCTAGAATTTTAAATAAATGAAATCATACAGATGGTACTCTTATGTCTATCTTCTGTCACTCAGCACATAATTATTTTGAGATTCATTTATGTCATTGAATGTACTGATTGTTCATTCTTTTTGGTGAGCAGTATTCCTCTCTATGGATATACCACATTTGTTTACCCATCCGTCTTTGATGGTCATTTCCAGTCTCTGGCTATTACAAACAGAACTGCTATAAACATTTGTGTACAAGTCTTTGTTGTGAACATTTGCTTACACTACCACTCATATAAACATCTAGGTGTGGAGTGGCTGGTAGGTGTATATTTGTTTTAAGAAACTGCAAAACTATTTTCCAAAGAGGCTGTACCATTTTACATTCCAACAATGTATGACAGTTCCAGTAGTACTACATACTTGCTAACGCTTGGTATGATCAGGTTTTTACATTTTATCTACCTAATGAGTGGTATCTTATTGTGAATTTAATTTACATTTCCCTAATAACTAATGATGATCCTTTTCTTATGTGCTTATTGGTTATTCATATATTATCTTTGGTGTAGTGTCTGTTTACATCTTTTGCTCATATTTTTAAATTAAGTTTTTTGTCCCTTTTGAGCTATAAAATTAGTTCTTTTTATCTGTGGTACCCAACCCCCAGGCCACAGACAGATACTGGTCTGTGGCCTGTTAGGAACTGGGCCACACAGCAGGAGGTGAGTGGTGGGTGAGTGAGTGGAGCTTCAGCTGTATTTACAACTGCTCCTCATCTCTTGCCATCACCACCCCACACCCTGGTCCGCGGAGAAATTGTCTTCCATGAAACCAGTCCCTGTTGCCAAAAAGGTTGGGGACTTCTGGTACAGGGCCATATTTCTTGGAGAGATTGTGCATTCCTCTTAATTCTTTTTTCTACATTTTTGACTGACTGGGTTAGTTCAAAAGCCTTGCCTTCAAGCTCTGAAATTCTTTCTTCTGGTTGGTGTAGTCTGTTAAAACTTTCTACGGTATTTTGAAATTCTCTAAATGAATCTTTCATTTCTGTAAGTTCTGTTATATTTTTTCTTATGTTATCTATCTCTTTAGTGAATTTTTCATTCATGTTGTGAATTATTATTATTTTTTTGGTTTCTTTGTGTTGGTTTTCAACTTTCTCATCAATTCCATTGATCTTATTTGCCATCCATATTCTGAATTTCATGTCTGACATTTCAACAATTTCTTTCTGGTTGGAGTTCATTGCTGGAGAACTACTGTGATCCTTTGGGGGTAACAACAGCAGCCTGTTTTTTCATGTTGCCAGAGTTCTTATGCTGGTTCCTTCTCATCTGAAACCTCTTCTCTCAGCTCAAGACAGGTTTGGACTATACCTGTTCTCTGCTGGGACTGCTATTATTCAGTAAAGAGAGGAAGAGGCTCCTGAATGACGCATTTGAGTCCTACTCTGGAAGATTGGCTCGACAGTGGGGAGGTGATGCACTGTGAGCCTTTAACACTGCTACTCTCCTGCATCTCACCATCTTGCCATCTCCTGTGGTTGTCACAGGTGGTCAGCATGCTGTGGCCTGCCTGATTGCCCTGACCAGGTCCAGTGGTGGTTACATTTGCTGGCCCATGGTGGCCTGAGAGGTGCCCTACCCAGGTCTGCTGTCAGTGGTGGGGATTAGTACTTGAAGGCTTGAGCACCCCCCAGTTGTGGTGGGGGTCCATGACATCTACCCATGGGACATGTGAGAGTGCCTAGTCTCCCTGTTCTCTCCCCAGGCCAGCAGGGGTGATAGGGAGATAGCAGCAATGGATCTGACCCCTGCGTAGATATAATACTCTGGGGCTGGTATCTCAGAATGGTGCCAGCCACAGCACTCAAGGTTCATAAGCCAATGGGACCCTGCTGTACCTTCTCTCTGGAACAATGCCACTGTGCATTCTCCAAACATTTCCCTATGTCAGTCCAGCAGCTTGCTGCTGTGGAGGGTCCCTCCCACAGTTCCAATTACAATGTCCACAGGCGAAATGTGGAGCTATGGGATTCTCTCCTCTGTCGCTTCTCTAAGTGTGCATTCCTTCCCCATGTACGTCCAATCCTGCTAAGCTGGTCAACTCACTTCCCTCTCCTTCACTTTTGGAGCCTCCTGTTGCCTCTCTGTTGATTCATAATGCTCTCACTTAGACTATCAATGCAAAGGTGAATATTTACTCACCACGTTTGACTCTCTCTGTGGGAGCAGCTTGTGCAGGCTGCTTCTAGTCTGCCATCTTGGTTTCCTTGGAACTGATTTTTGTATGTTCATTTTTTTTCCTGCAATTTTGCTTAGTTAATTTAATATAGTTCTAACAGTTTTTTTAATGGAATCTTTAGGATTTTCTACATATAAGATTATGTCATCTGCAAATAATTTTATTTCTTTTTTTCTTATTTGGATGCCTTTTATTTCTTTCTCTTGACTACTTGCTCTGGATGGGACTTCCAGTACTATGTTGAATAGAAGTGGTAACAGTGGGCATCTTTGCTTTGCTCCAGATCTTGGAGAAAAAGCTTTCAGTTTTTCATCATTGAGCATGATGTTAATTGTGGGCTTTTAATTTATGGCCTTTGTTGTATTGAGGTAATTTCTTTCCATATGTAACTTATTGATAATTTATATTATGAAAGAGTGCTGAATTTTGTCAAATTGTTTTTTGCATCTATTGAGATGGTTCTGTAATTATTTTTATCTTTCTCTCTGTTAATGTGGTGTATCACATTGATTTATTTGTGTATGTATATTGAATCATTGTTGCATCCCAGGGATAACTCCAACTTGGTCATGGTATATGATCATGTGCTGTCGAATTCAGTTTGCTAGTATTTTGTTGAGGATTTTGCATCCATGTTCATCAGGGGTATTTACCTTTTCATGTGGTATCTTTGGCCTTGGTATCAGGATGATGCTGGCCCCATAAAAAGACTTTGGAAGTGTTCCCATTTCTTCTATTTTTTGGTAGAGTTTAAGGAATTGGTATTAATTCCCTTTAAATGCTTGGTTAGAATTCACTTGGGAAGTCATTTGATTCTGGACTCTTTGATGGGAGGTTTTTGAATACTGATTCAATCTCCCTATTTGTTATTGATCTGTTCAGGTTTCATATTTTTTCTTGATTCAGTCTTGGTTGTATGTTTGTATACATTTATCCATTTATTCTAGATTGTCCAATTTTTTGGTGTATAATTGTTTACAGTAGTCCCTTACTATCTTTTTAATTTCTGTGGCATCAGTTGTAATGTCTCGACTTCTCTACACATTGCAGGGCTGGTTGCCACTCACTGCTTCTCTCCTACTCTGCTTCACCAACAGCCTACTTCTTTGAAGGATGGCAAGTCTGAATGAATCCTCATTAAGCTCTGTTTCTTCTACCAGTAATCTTCCCTTAGCCCAGGCTCCTAGATTTTGCTATTTTAAGCAATGGATTGCTGGTTGGCTACATCAGTTTTGCCATCTACTTTGAGTGGATTTGAGGCATTGCCATAGTTCTACAGAGACAAATTTCTGTTCTCATCCTCTTTCCTGAATTTGGTCCAAACACTTCGTCTAAATACAGTTCTTCATAGATTTGACTTGAAGTTGTAGTTATATCCTATTTTATCAGAGATAGTATAGTTTTCTGTTTATTTTGCTTTTTATTTATTTATTTTTTACTAGTTTCGATTTAAAAAGGAGATTGTAAAAAGACAAAAAACACTAACTAAATAAAACCTTTGGTGCCCAAGCACCAAAACCTTAGTTAACTTTAAAATATTAAAACCAACTGCCAATCTTTCTCTCTTTGTACCTGAGTCAGTGGCTGAGGGGAAATGGGAGTTCAAAGAGATGGGCAAAGGACTTTGCAGTAAACAATGTTATTAGAATCTCTATTTTACAGAATGTGCCTCAAATCCCTTTGTCAGGGACTTTCTCAGCATGGATCTCACTTATGCCTGCAAAGATCTCCAAACACTACCTTATCAAACAGATTTATCAGCGAGCTTATCTCTAGGCCAATCAAAATAAATAAGACTGCAAATTCCCAGAATTTGGAGTGGATTTATCTAAATCCACAAACTCACAATTGACTTACTAGTTTCCAGGAACCCTCCTTATTGCAAGTTTCTACTGGTATCCATCGCCCCTTTAGCTTAGGCCATTTATGGCTCTCATTCTTCAAGTCCTAATCACTTGGTACGGGTCCTGTGCATGTTTGCCCCCTCGTAGCCTGCTCAAGCACCAAAGTCATACTACCAATTTGTTACAGATAGTAGGAGGAAACTGAGGTTCAGAGAGTTTAAGTGACATATTCAAAGACATCAATTCAGACAGTTAGAGCCCAAACTTAAATCCATTTCCTTAGACTCCAGGTGCTTTTATTTTATTTTAAAAAATATCATTTCCTGTAACTCTTCTAGGAAGATTATGTTATTTCTGCAGGAACTGAATCAGAGAATATAAGTCACTAGCCTCACATCATATAGATGATAATGGTAGAGCTAAACTAGGAGTCAGGTCTTCTGACCTAAATCCAGGGCACTTACCATTGCAAAAGGCTGCAATCTAATTATGTGGATTAAACGATGCTTTTTCCTTTCTTAAACTCCAATCACATTGCCTTGACTGTATTACTATATTTTTAAGCCTTGTATATGCTATATGCATTCCTCTGATAATTGCTTGAATTACTCAAAATGGAACAGTTCAGTTTTTCTCTATTATGTCCCCAGGCTCTGGAACATTGTGCCCACTGCTTGTGAATATTTAAAACTTTTCAATCTATTTTGCTCTGTACCACAGCAGTTTCGGGCTTTGAAGGAAGTCAATGGGGGAAAATCCATGCTCATTTATAAGCCCTTTATTGATACTGCTCTAAAAAGTCACCAAAGGAACAGAGATTTTGAAAATGCTCACTTATAACTAGGGTATGTTAATTACTCAGATCTGAGGCACTGAGTTCAAGGCTCTAGAAGTTAATCATCTTGTGTTATGAAGGTTGTAAAGGTTGAGTTTACTTTTCTGATCTTGTTTCAATTATCACCTTACTTTCTAGATTTATCATTTGGCCTTTCTGGTAATTTCTAGTTTAGTCATGTCTAAAAAGGCTCTAACAATTTCTCCAAAACTAATTACACATAAATGATAATCACTTGCCTATGAATGATATTTGACTACCAAGATGCTTGAAATTGTAAGACTGTACCAGCTGTTTTCATTTTGTAATAGTTTTCATATTGGACAACCCACAGAATTGTAACTGTCTGCCGGTTACATCCCTTTAAAAAAAATAATTCCAACTATTTCTTCTTCAGAAATTGTTAGGCTTTGGGATAAGAAACCCTTTTATCTTGGCCATAATATCTTTACTGGAGGATCTATGCCCTAAAGTAAACATCTACAGGAGCGATTCCAAGTCTGAGGTCTCAAATGGATATCAGAAGCATTTGTACATATTTCTTTGAAAGGGTCTGTAATTTTATTGAATTTTCTGTGGCAGCATTTCTTAAAATGTGACTATTGTACCACTCTGAATCCCTGTATGACTGTAGAATACACAGGAAGCTTTTGGTAATTTTTGAAGAAAAGGTGATAAAATAATTTTACATAGTACATTACACATTTTAAATGTAAGATTGATTATATTGTCAGAGAAATATACTACTTTCTATTGTAATCACTATGTTCTTAAGGATCATGAAGGAGGACTGCCTTCATAAGTCTCCTTTAATATTCAATAATCAGGGTGAAGTGTAAAATGGTTCACCTATTTGTACATCATTTGCATGCCATTGTCATACCTGCTGAATTTACCTTTTTAGTGTTATTATATGAACTAGATTGTATAAACAATCCATAAAAGATGGATTTATATCTTGCAATGACAGTAATGGGAACATTATAACTCCAAATAATATTCTAAATGTACCTAGTGAAAAAACTTCCACTACCTATATGGAATGTGAGGGTATATGAGCTTGGATAAGAGATTATAAAATGTGATCACTTTCATAAAAATAAAAAAAATAATGAGTACACTAAGGAATTATCTAAAAGTGTCTACCTGTCTTATAAAACTTTGAAAAGTATGGCATGAACCCTTAGAAGTTTTCATGCCATTTTCAAACAAAGCACAGTGACCCTCCAGTAAAATTAAATGTTTCCAAAATAAGCATAACATATTGATTTACAGTATGAAATTAATATATTTTTATGTTAAAGGCAGAGAAAAAACCAAAATAAGACAATGGATCAATAAAACATTATACCCTGTGTAGCTAAAAAATGGTATGTGTTGTGGTATGGACAAGAAACTTGTAAAACCACCTGCAAACTTAAATAAAATGACATTCTCAGCATTGCCAACTAATACTCCAACCCATTTGCTGGTATTATCAAAGAACTGCTGTGTTTTTAAAAAATAAACTGGAAAAAAACTCTGCATACTCTCCTTGGAAGTTGAAGTATAGATTTGTTTTTATGCATCTGTTCAAGAATCTAATAGGGTAGGAAAAAATTCATCTTTAAGAAATCAACCACTCAATCCCATGGAAGGCACAGGTATGAGTTTAAATTTAATTATACAGGGTTTAAGTATATTAAATTGAGCATTAATTAATGTAAAACTACTCTTGGAAGTCTTCCCACCTGGCCAAGATGGAATAACAGGGACCAGATTTGCCCTTCTACCTTGAATTTTTTTTAAAAAGCAGACAAAATATATGAAAAAAAAGTTGCTCAAGATCTTGAGCATTAGGCAATTAAGAATGTTTATCCTTAGAGATGGGAAAGAAATTAGGTGAGCCGGCTGGGCGTGGTGGCTCACGCCTGTAATCCTAGCACTCTGGGAGGCCAAGGCGGGAGGATCATTTGAGTTCAGGAGTTCAAGACCAGCCTGAGCAAGAGCGAGACCTTGTCTCTACTAAAAATAGAAAGAAATTAGCTGGACAACTAAAAATATATAGAAAAAAATTAGCCAGCCATGGTGGCACATGCCTGTAGTCCCAGCTACTCGGGAGGCTGAGGCAGGAGGATCGCTTGAGCCCAGGAGTTTGAGGTTGCTGTGAGCTAGGCTGATGCCACGGCACTCCAGCCTGGGCAACAGAGTGAGACTCTGTTTGTTTCAAAAAAAAAAAAAAAAAAGAAAATTAGGTGAGCTTTATAACTGCCTCAGCTTATTGCCTGGAGAAAGTTTCCAGGACAAGGTTCAGGGAGGTGAAACCTGCTCCCTGAGTTGAAGAAACTGATTTGAAAGTTTGGAGGGTCTAAGGCAGCTGGAGTTTGCAGGATAGAGTAACAAAGAAGAGAACTGCACAGGGACAAAACTGGAAGTCAGCAGAGACTGTCCCTCAAATACTCAATAGTACTGATCAGAACATGTATGAGAGGGAACTACCCTAAATGGGGGAAAAGAATGCCCCAAAGGAATAGAGGGAACAATGCACTGAGCTCACATATCACTGGGAAGAGTGTTTTATTGCCAACAGCCAGAGTGAAAAACCTTATAACTTACAGGGCGCATCAATAGTGGAAAAAAATTAACCCTACATTAAGTGTTGCTCTGTTCCCATTAAATAAAGCTTGAAAGTTAGACTTGAAAGGATGTAAAAGTTTCCAAATAATTCAACTATGTCCACAACAAAGCTCAAAAATATTTACAGGAACACTAAAGTATGTAGTACACAACAGGTATAAAATACAATGCCTGGGAGCCAAGTAAAATTACCAAGTATGCAAAGAAACAGGAAAATGAAACCTATAATGGGGATAAAAATCAATCAATGAAAATGGACTAAAAAATGACACAGATGATAAACTTAGTAAAAAAAATTAAAAAATTAAAAGATTAATTATGACTATATTCTAATGTTCAAAAAGCTGGAACAAAGATTGAGCAAATAAAACTTCAAGAGATAAAAATTACAATTTCTGAGATCAATGATACATGCTGGGTAGGATTAACAGAAGATTAGACAATAGAGCATGAAAGATTAGTGAACTTGAAGATAAAGAAATAAAAATTATTCATAATGAAACATAGAAAAATACTTAAAAGGGAAAAAGCATCAGTGAACTATGAGAAAAATTCAAGAAGCTAAATACACAAACAATTACAGTTCCCTAAGGATAGGATAGAGAGGGGAGACTGAAAAAACATTTCATGAAAAAATGTCCAAATTTAATGAAAATTATAAACACACATATCCAAAAGTTCAATGAACACCAAGTACAAAAAACATGAAGCAAATCACACCAAGGCGCACCATGACCAAATTGCTTGATACCAATGATAAAAAGAACATTTCACAATCATTCATGGAAATATATGCATTATGTTCAGAAGAACAAAGATATAGATGACAGCAAATTTCTCTTTTAAAACAATAGAAGCAAACAAAAATAGAGACATGGCATTTTTAAAGTACTAAAAAAAAGTCTGTCAATCTAGAATTGTATGTTTATCAAAAATACTCTTCAGCAAAGAAGGTTAGAGACTTTTTATCCAGACACACAAAAGTTGCAATAATTCTTTACCCAGAGATCTGCAATGAAAGATCTGTTAAGAGAAGTCTTGCAAGCAGAGGTAAATTGTATCAAATGAAAACCTGGATCTACACAAAGAAAGAAAGAACAACAGAAATGATCACCACATAGACTTTTCTTTGTTATTTAAAATTTTTTCTAAAAGATAAGTAACTCTCTAAATAAAAAGTAGAAATGCATTGGGACTTCTGCATGTTAAGTAAAATGTATGAAAGCAAAGGCTGAGGGGGGGAGAATTGGAACTTCTGCAAAAACTTTTGTAAAGATTTCAGTAAAATTCTTACAAATGAAATTATAAAATATCACATAAACTGTGATAAATTAAAGATATATAATACAGATCCTAAAGCAACAACTAAAATAACACAAAAAGTTATAGCTACTATGGATTTGTTTGTTCCCTCAGCTTTTTCCTGGTCTTTCCTCAAGCATCTCCTAGGTGGGGCCATCCTTGCTATTCTACCTAAAACTGTGACTCACGTTCACCACATCCAATGCACATACTTCCTATCCCCTTCCCGTGCTTTTTCTCCTTAGCATTTACCATTATCTAACATGCAACATATTTTACTTGTTCATCTTACCTATTGTCTGATCCCCCCACTAGCATGGAAGCTCCACGTGAGCTTCTAGGGAGGATTGTCTGTGCTTTTTTCTCCTGCTGTCTCCCCAGTGCCTAGGACAGTAACTGAAACTCAGTATATTCACAGAATAAAAGAAAATAAGAAATCAAGTCATGAAAACACATGTGCTGCTGATAGTGGCGATGGGGGTGGTGTGGGTAGTGGAGTCCGGGTGGTGGGAACAATGAAGGAAAAGGCTTAGGATTACGTTGCGAGTGTGCTCTCTCTCTCTCTCTCTCTCTCTCTCCCTCTCTCACCTGTGTTATTTTTCTTCCCAGAACATACATGACCTGATATTATATTTTAAAAAAAGTTGTAGCTACTAAGCCTAAAAGGAGATAAAATGAAATAAAAAATGTTCAGTTAATCTCAAAGAAGAAAGAAAAAGTGATAAAAGAACAGATAGAATATATAGAACACAATTACCAACATGGTCTGTTTAAAGCTAGAGATATAAAAAAATCACATTAAATATGAATGCTCTGAACAACCTAATCAAAATGGAGAGATTGTCAGATCAGACAAGCAGAACCTAATTATATGGTGACTATAAGAAATCTATAAGAAACTTCAAATATAAAGATACAACTAGGTTAAAAGTAGTGTGGATGGTCATAGTATATATGCCACAATAACCCTAATCACTGCCATTCTCACAATGAGAAAAATCTGGACAAACTGAATCAATGACTTTTCTTGTACCTGTCAGAGAACTAAAGTTGCAGGACAAACTGCCACCCTCAAATCTGGAGACACAGGCACATCCAGAGAAATACAGAAACCAAAATCTGCTTACCTGGAGCAGAAACCACTGAAGCCGTAAGCGCTTGTAGCAATAGTTATATGGTAATTTTGATGTATTGCTGAGTGTGGACTTGCATGAAAGTGTTCCTGGGGCCATTGTCTTGGGATGCTTCCTCATAGTCAGTCATTAGGAAAATGAAAATTAAAACCATGGCGAAATACCACCATACACTTATTAGAATGGCTAAAATTAAAAAGACTGTATCAAGTGCCGACAAGTCAGTGGATGAATTAGAACTCTCCATATACTGTCAGTAAGAATGTAAAATTGTACAACTACTTTGGAAAATAGTTTGGAATATTAAAAAAAGTAAATACATGTCTTCTATATTTTCCCAGAATTCCATTCCTAGGCATTTTTTTCAAGAAAAATGAAAGCATATGTTCATAGACTTATACAAGAAGGATCAAAGCAGCTTTATTTGTAATAGCCCCAAACTGGAAACAATTCCAAGGGTCCAAAAGCAG
Source organism: Lemur catta (assembly GCF_020740605.2). Lineage (NCBI taxonomy): Eukaryota > Metazoa > Chordata > Mammalia > Primates > Lemuridae > Lemur > Lemur catta. Next base: position 31,280,256 of record NC_059134.1, read on the forward strand.
GCGAATTGATAAACTGTAATACATTCAGACGACATTATGCTACTCTGCATTAAAAAGAAATCAGCTATTGATAAGAAATAACAGCATGCAATCTTAAAAGAACTATAGTTCAATAAAAGAAGCAAGTCAATAGAGAGTACATAATCTATTATTCCATTTATACAAGGATCTAGAAAATGCAAACTAATCTATAGAAGCAGAAAGCAAATCAGTGGTTGCCTGGGAATGGGGATGGGGGTGGGGTGTGGGTCAGGAGAAGGGGCCTACAAAGTAGCACAAGAAACTCTTTTGGATGATGAATATATTAATTATTTTGATTGCAGTGATATTTTCATAGGTGCATAAATATGTCAAAATTTATCAAATTATACACTGTAATCATGTAAATTTTATCTTATGTCAATTATACCTTAATAAAGCTGTTAAAAAATTACTGGTCTGAGACTGGTGAAAGCTTTAGAACCTTTGCACAAGATAAACAGAACTTTTAAGAAGAGACACTTCTACAGTCAGAGCAGTCGTGATTGTCCAGAAAAAAATACCCCTAGAAGAACAGCTTACAATAACAAAAATGATAAACCTCTCTGTAAAAAACCATGAAGATTCTATCAAGAAATTTTTCTGGTGTATAAGAACATTAAAACATCATCTATCATGAGATTTGTTGGTGAGTAGTATTATATTGTATGAATCTGTCACATTTTTTTTGCCATTCATCTGTTGGTGGACATTTCCATTGTTTCCTATTTTTAACTATTGTGACTAAAGCTGCTAGGAGTTGCCGTATACCAAAAAAATTATAAGATAATAAAACACTGCAATGTATAGCAATAAGCGAATATATCATGTCCAGTAGATATAGAAAGAATTCTAGATAGAGCAAGGTGCAGTTATCAAAACTGGTCTTTGATCAGGGCATGGAAACTAAAAGCAATTATTAAAAACTACATACTTTTCATTCTTTCCCTTTGTGAAGTCATATTAAAGATAATCTAGCGATAGACACATTACCATATAAACAATATATAAAAGTACAATTCCATGGTGATTTGAATTTCAGAATAGACATATTTTCTTTTTCCCAACAAAATTGCCAGAAATACTTCAAGCATACCAAAACAGTCCACTGACCTTTGATGCTCTCCTTTGATTGGGTGGTTTTGGAAAGGAGTCAAATGCTGTCTTCTCAAAGAAACCAGAAGTCAACATTTCTTTTTTTCTTCCTCCCTCCCTTCCTTCCTTCCTTTTCTTTCTGACAGAATCTTGTTCTATCGCCCTGCGTAGATGGCAGTGGAGTCATCATAGCTCACAGCAACCTCAAACTCCTGGGCTCAAATGATCCCCCTTCCTCAACCTTCCGAGTAGCTGGGACTACAGGCGAGCACCACCACACCCAGATAATTTTTTTTCTATTTTTAGTAGAGACAGGGTTTCGCTCTTGCTCAGGCTGGTCTCGAACTCCTGAGCTTTAGCAATCCTTCTGCCTCAGCCTCTCAGAGTGCTAGGATTATAGGGATGAGCCACCGTGCAGGGCCAGAAGTCAACATTTCTTGCACATATTCACATGGTCACCTCCTGGCCTTTTCATCAGAGAAAAGCACTTAGGGAAACACCAGCCCTAAGAAGAAGATGACAGATGGATGGATCAGTGCACAGAAATAACTCTAGATAACATGGAGAGGTTATTTTTAGAGGGCTCTTATTTCATATGAAATATAAAGAGAGTGAAATCACCAAGCAAAGATTGTGTTTGCCAAAGACACAGAAGAAAATGTCATAGATAAGTACAAATTAGACACATCTCTGGGGAGGGGAGAAGGGAGCTTACGTTTGGTCACTTGTAATGTATCAAGCACATATCCTATTGCATTTAATGTATAGGTTCCCTGCTTTCTATGTGATGAGAAGTGACAACTTTGGCTTAGTTGCCCCAATAAAATATTGTTTTCACAATACATCAAACACTTGCTGGTAACTATCAATGATTGTAGCAATCACTTACTTGCTCATCTCCTTTGCTAGGATGTTAGCTCTTTTAAGGTCAGGACTATAACCTGTTTGCCGTGGTCTTTCAGAGTTCTGCAGACTGCTATGTATGTTCTGACATTTGGCATTAACTTACTAAAAGCATGTTGCATGTTGAAACAGAGAAGCAGTCAGGCTGCTTCAGGACTGGGTGCCAAAGTAGTTTTTGTATATTACTGATCTGTGGAATTATCTATGGTGTGAGTCCCTTTCCAGCAGGTGTATGTGGGTCTTCTGTGAGAGAAAGCCAGATACACTACTACACATACTTAATCGCTACAACCTATGAGATGGTTATAAATACCTCTTTTTTTAGACAATCAAACTGAAGTGCAGAGAGGTGAAGAAATTTTCCCAAGGTAACACAGTCACTCGTAAGTGATTGAGCTGGGATTCCATACCAAGTTCTGTCTGACTCCAAAGCCCTCCCCTACTCCTCTTCTACACTAAATCCCCAGGAAAGTTTCCATTTTATTCTCGGGCATCTTGAGATATCAACTCACAGAGCCTCGCACGGAACCGTTTGGCATATTGGGGATGTTTAGGGAAGCAGGCAGTGTTGTTTCTGTACTGTGCGGTGAGAATCTCTGCTAAGATCTTCAGGAACTTTACTGTCCTCAGGGAACATAATTCCTCTCTCAGCTATATCGTTAACATTATTAATCTTTGATCCAGACACAGACTCTTTCTGGCAGTCTCTGCAGAGTTCTCATTTGTCAAACGAGTTTACTTCAGAAGTCACATTTTTGGATTCAGAATATGTTTTACAAATTGCATTGCTTTTGCCATCCCCCTTAGCTCCTGACTCCCAAAATATCACTGGGTCCTTTCTATTCATACCTTCACTCTGATTGTGAGACTGCTTAAGCCCAGCATGTCCAAAGTGAATTGTCTTCATCCACAGCTGACTTTAAGCACCAACATTCCTCAGGCTGTCTCCTATCCACCATTGCCTTCCCAGGAATGAGAGAAGAAACCTACAGAATTGTTCTCCAAGTTTTAGCAATTCCAGCTTCTTCCCTTTATGTCCTCCCTTTCATAGGAGCTACTCCCTATACTTGCTACCAGCAGTATACCTTTGTGTGCTCGGTGATACCATTGTGCTCTCTTCTTGCATTTCCAGTTCCTTAATGCCTACGTAATAATTCTTTACATAAAACTGGCTCTGTTGAAATATCTGGTGTGGATTTTGTCTCATGACTGAATACTGACTGATACAGGGACTCAGCAGGAAATGATGGTTTTTTTAAATTTTTTCTCTAGAGTAAAGTCATCACAGTTACTCTGAGTAATGAAACTTTGTTTCTGGCTCTAAATTTTATTTTTTCAAATGTCCAGGACAGATAGACTGTTATGTGTCAGATGTCTACTCTTGGGTCAATCAGCTTTTGTAAATGAGGAAAAGCCAGGTAGTTAAAACGTGTTTTACTGGGATCTGGCTCCAAAGAAGGCAGAATTGTGAAAAGAGAATCTACTATATAATCCTAACTTTGAGTTTTTAAGCAATACTAAAGGACTTCTAATCACCAAAGGAATATAGCAATATTCCATGTAGATGTAGTATTAATTCTATTATACTAATTCTATTCTTTAAAAAAAATGATGATGTATGTAATAATATAATTTAACTCACCATTTTATGGATGACTTTATAAATCAGAATATTCTAACTGTGCCAGAAATCTCAGTTTAAAATACCTGGTTTGAGAATGTTATTTATGCCAGGACACCTAAATATGACATTTTATTCCTTATCTTAAATGTCCATTTTATAAGATAGACATTTTATGCTATGCCCAGCACAATATTTGATCATCCTCTTAATTTAGCACTTACCTTGGGCTTGGTAGTTATCTATGTACATCTGTCTTCCTGACTAGAACATGACCTCCTATGAGCAGAGATAATTTCTGTATTATCTTTATATTCCTGGGATTTTACATTATGCCTAATAAATAGTAGGTGCTTAATAATTGTTTTTAAAAATGAATCAAGAAGAATTTTTTACCTCAAGAACAGAATTCTTTATAGGCTAAGATAGTCAATTTGAAAAGACAAAGGATAGTCATTTAAAAATTTAGACAATGATGATTTTTATAATTAATAGTAGTTGATACAGTGGATAGTTCCACATACAACTTGATACCTTGTTGAAATTTGGAAAATGGATCTAAATTCATGAAGAGCCAAAATGGTGTGTATGTCTCTCTAATATAGTAAGTATTTTATATGCAGGGCCTAGGTTTTGCCTTAGGTGGTTTTGTATACTCCAGAGTACATAATGGTGCTATAAACATCCTATTAGATAAATGAATAAATGAGGCATATTGCATTTTCATTCCTTTTGATGATGATGATGATGATGATGATGGTGCTGACCACAATAATAAGTAGTCAAAATACTGGACTATTAGCATATTTCCTCTATTTCTCTGTGTACCATCAGAGTAAATTTGGCTAACTCCTGTGGTTGAGTTTAGTAGGATGGAATTTCAAGGTTAAGTTCATTAAGATATTATTGGTTAATAAAATGCCTACATTAGGATTGTTTTGATGAAACAGGAAATTTCAGTGGAGCTGAGGATAGGGAAAACAAGCATGTTTGAGTCCCCTCTTGGGGACTCATAAGGTCTGTAGAAGAAAAGTGATTAGTAGAAATTCATCATTTTATATTCATGAGATGAAATTAAAAAGTAAATCATTCATAAGCCCACTGTTCAGACAGTGGGTATCACTGAAAAGTAGAAATTCAAATAGTTAAAATAAGCGCTGTGAGGGAAAAACGGAGCAAACACACGAGAGGGTTGCATTCACTCAGCAGAAAACGTGTTCTAGTCATTGTACCTGGGTTTTGGAGGCTTTGTTTGCACTTGTAACTATTAACAAAATGGAGTGGAGTAGCGCATTGTATGGCAAATGATGAACTCAAAATGCGGCAAGAATATAATGAAAAAAAGTTACTACTTTGGAATGCAAAGGACTTGCATTTCTATTTTTGTTTTTGCCCTTTAGCTTCAGTTTTAGATTTTTTTAAGTTTATAGCAGAATTCTGAAATTCTGTTAAATGAAAAATGTGTTGCTATGTTATAAAATGCAAATAGACTTACAATGATACTTTCCATCAGTGCTTTGTTAAGCTGTTTTCATTCTTTAATATTCTGACTGCATCTCTACATACATAAAAATACTTATTTGTAGAACTGAATAAATATATAAAGCTCTCCATATACAGACAAGAAAAATTTTACTACATGTGTTTGACTCTTGATTAAATATAAATATGTATTATTTGATGTTCTAGGAACATTAGTATAATATTTTATTCTCTTAAAATTAATAGCTGTATACCTGAAAAGATTGTGTGATTTCTTATATTAAAAGAACATTTCGAAATAGGTTAGCCACTAATTCTAAATACTTTTAAAAATGAATATGACACGTACACTTTGGAATAAACTATGCATTTGGATACATTTTAAAGTTCCTTGCCTTTTTATCAAAAACCCTAATAGATCTTTTTGTTGACTCAGGGCTGATATATGACTCATTTATTGGTCCTTTGGTCAATCATTTATGGAGAAAATTTGTTGAGAAAGACAGCTTCTTTGAACCAATAGATTGGAGAGGGAGAAAGTATGGGAGAATAGAGAGAGAGAGAGAAGGAAGAAATAGGAAGAAAGAGGGAAAGAGAGCAAAGGAGAGAACAAGAGAGAGCGTTAGAGCACACATGAGAGTGAGAGAGTGGGAGAGAGCAAGAGAGAATACAAAGAACAAATTAGTTAAGAGAAATTTGGTATTTAGGTTCTGGTTTATATATTTTCAGGAAAAAGAAGCTGTTAGTAACTCATAGATTTCTATCCTTACCCACCAAACAGAATAATCTCTGCAGAGCGCCTACCCAGAAATGTAGTCACATTTTACCCTAATGAGTTATGTGAAGGAAATTTATAGGAAGCCTGAGAATTCACTAGTCCAGAATTATAGAACTTGAGAGCTAGAAAGATTCTTATGATTTCAAGATTACCAATTCCTTCATTTGGCAGATAGTGAAACTGAAACTTAGAGAAGTGAAGTGGCTTGCCTGAGACCATTCATTTTGCTGATAAAAGATTAGAGACTGACTACATAGAATCTCTTAAGTTAAAGTAACTTAAACATTTGATAAATCTCTATTTTGCTATGTTTATTTATTTGTTTGCTGAAAAATTGATCAATATTTTCAAACATACATAAAGTTTGAAGAAATAGCATACCAAACCCTCATGTGTTCATCACCCAGCTTTAGTAATACATGCCCACCATGATTAGCCCATAAGCCCTTATGTATCTCTTCTTAAGTGAGCTTTGGTAGTTTGTATATTTTTAGGAATTAGTCCATTCGTATTCTCTGATTATTCATTTACTCTATGGAGGATCTGTAGCAATGTACCTCTCTCATTCATTCCTAATATTGGTAGCATGAATTCTCTTTTTTTCTTTATTGCTTTTGCTAGAGATTTATCTATTTTATTGATTTTTTTCAGAGCGTACATCTCTAATGTTGTTCTTCCTTTTCAAGATTGTTTTGGTTATTCTGGGTCCAATGCATTTCCATATGAACTTTAGTATCAGCATATCAAGTACAGCAAAACCAAAACCAAAAATGCAGCTAAGATTGTGAAAGGGGCATCAATTTGAATCTGTCAGTCATAATCATCTTAGTATGAAGTCTTCTGATCCATAAACATGGAAGTTCTTTATATTTATTTAGATCTTCCTTAATTTATTTCAACAATGTTTTGTGGTTTTTCAGCATACAAATCTTGTACTTGTTTACCTAAATTCATTACAAGATACTTTATCCTTTTTGATGCTACTGTTATATAAATGCAGTTTTCCTAATTTCATTTCTGAGTGTTCGTTGCTGATGCATAGAAATTAAAATGATTTTTGTATATTGATCCTGTACACTGCAACATTGCTAAAATAGCTTGTTAGCTCTAATAGTCTGTTTTTAGTAAATTCCTTGGAATTTTCTATGTATACAATGACATTTGCAAATAAAGATAGTTTTATTTCTTCATTTCCAGTCTGGTTGTTTTGGATTTCTTTCTAATTCCACTGACTAGAATTTCCAGGACAATTTTGAACAGAAGTATGGAGAACAGACAAACTTGTTTTGTTACTGATCTTAAAAGGAAAACTTTATTTTTCTTTATTGAGATGAATGTTACCTGTGGGTTTTTTATAGATACACTTTATAAGGTTGAAGGTTTTCTTCTACTCCTAGTTTGTTGAGTGTTTTATCATGAAAGGTTGTTGGATTTTGCCAAATGCTTTTGCTGCATCTATTGAAGTGATCATGTGGTTTTTGTTCTTTATTCTATTAATATGACATATTATATTGATTGATTTTCAGATGCCAAACCAATTGTGCATTCCTAGGATAAATTCTACATGGGCATGTTGTGTAATCCTTTTTATGTGTAGCTGGATTGGAATTGCTAGCCTTCAGTTGAGGATTTTTGCATCTATATTGAGAAGGTATATTGATGTGTAGTTTTCTTTTCTGGTCGTGTCTTTGTCTAGTTTTGCTATCAAGATAATACTGACTTCATATAATAAAATTCGTTCAGAAGTGTTAGCCTCACTGCTATTTTTTGGAAGAGTTTGTGAAAGTTGGTATTAATTTTTCTTTAAATGTTTAGTAGAATTTACCAGCAAAGCCATATAGGCCTGAATATTTTTTGTACTAAATTTTAAAATTACTAATTCAATCTCTTTATTCATTATAGGTTTATTCATATTTTCTATTTCTTCTTGATTCAGTTTTTGGTACTTTGTATTTTTTAAGGAATTTATCCATTTCATCTAATTTATCTAATTTGTTGGCATACAATTCTTCACAGTATTCCCTATGGTTCTCTTTATTTCTGTAAGTTTTGTAGTGATGTGTCTTCTCTCATTCCCGATTTTGGTAACTTGAGTCTTCTTTCTTTTTTTCCTGGTCAGTCTAACCAAACATTTGTAAATTTTGTTGATCTTTTCGAAGAACCTCCTTTTGATTTCACTGATTTTTCTCTATTGCTTTTCTATTCTCTAGTTCATTTGTTTCTGCTCTAATTTCTATTTCCTTCCTTCTGCTTGTCTTGGATTTAGTTTGCTCTTCCTTTTCTTGTTTCCTTTGGTGGAAGTTTAGGTTATTGATTTAGAATCTTCTTTTTTAATATAGATATTTACCAGTATAAGTTTCCCCATGAGCACTGCTCTGTCTGCATCTTACAGCTGTGGAATGTTCATTCATATCAAAGTATTTTCTATTTTCCCTCAGAATTTATTTTTTGACTCATTGGTTACTTAGTAGTGTGTTATTTAATTTCCACATATTTGAATATTTCCCAGATTTCCTTCTTTTGTATTTCTAATTTTATTACATGTGGTTAGAAAATATACTTTGTATCATTTCAGTTCCTTTAAATTTGTTAATGCTTGTTTTATGGGCTTTATCTTGAAGAATGTTACACGTGCTCTTGAGAAGAATGTGCATTCTACTATTGTTGAGTGGAGTGTCTTATGATTATTTATATTATTTATTAGATCTAGCCAGTTTATAGTATTTTTCAAATCTTACATTTCTTTACAGAATTTTCTGACTAGTACCTCTATTCATTTTGAAAATGAGTCTCCGACTATTATTATTGAATTGCCTGTTGCTCACTTCAATTCTGTCAGTTTTTCCCTCATATATTTTGGGATTCATTGTTTGATGCATAGATGTTTATAATTGTTATATTAATAATCCCTGATAGATTGACCCTCTTATCTTTTAAAATGTTCTTCTTTGTCTTTAGTAACAATTTTTGTCTTAAAGTTGTTTTGTTGATATTTGCATAGACACTCCACTCTTTTCATTACTACTTGCATGATATATCTTTTTCCATTCTTTTAATTTCAACCTACTTTTAACTTTAAATGTAATACTTGTCTCTTCTATATAGCATGTAGTTGGATGATTTTTTAAAATTTATTATGCTAAGTTTTGCTTTTTGACCAAAGTGTGTAATCTATTTACATTTAAAGTAATTAGTGATGAGGAAGTACTTACTTCTGACATTTTAATATGGCTTATACCTGTTTTTGTTCCTCTATTATTGCTTTTTCTCTATGTGTGAAGTACATATTTATTAGTGTACTATTTTTTCTTGTTTTATCATATATCTTTTTATTGTATTTTTAACTTATTTTTTAGTGGTTACCCTGAGATTGCAATTAGCATCTTAACTTAAAACAATCTACTTTGAATTAATTCTAACTTAATTTCAATAATATATAAAAATTTTGCTCCAATGTACCTCCATTCTCCCTCCTTTGTGTTATAATTGACATAGAAATTATACATTTATATAACATAAGCACATGACACAGTTTTATAACTATTGCTTTATGATGTTGGCTTTTAAAACAAATTGGATAAAAAGGTGATAGAATAACAAATATAGATATAGATATATCTAGGTTTGGATCTCTGTCTCTTTGAGCTTATCCTACTTGGAGTTCGTTGAGCTTTCTGGATGTGTAGATAAATGTTTCTCATTAAATTTGGTAAGTCTTTGGTCATTATTTCTTCAAAGATTTTTTTCTTTCCCCTTTTTATTCTCTTCTCCTTCTGGACTTCATGGTGTGTATATCCTTGTGCTTTACTATGTCCCACAGGTATCTGAGGTACTGTTCATTTTTCTTTATTCTTTTGTCTCTCTGTTCTTTAGACTACATAATCACTATTGACCTATCTTCAAGTTTGCAGATTTTTTTTTTTGCCAATTCAAGTCTGTTGTTGATTCCCTGCTGTGAAGTTTTCATTGTTTTTATAATTTTAATTCCAGCTTTTCTATTTTTTTATGAGATAAATGATTTCTATATCTTTTGTGTATGATTTCTATTGTTCTATTTGGTGAGGCACCACTCTTATACTTGCCTTTAATTCTTTAGGCATGGTTTCCTTTAGTTCTTTGGTCACATTTTAGAATACTGATTTAAAATTTATGTTAACTAATTCCAAAATCTGAGCTCCCTGAGGAACATCTTCTGTTAGCTTTTTTCCCCCTGTGACTGTGGCATATGTTCCTATTTCTTTGCATGTCTTATAATTTTTATAAAACACTAGAAATTTAAAATAACATATTGTAACAACTCTGGTATCAGACACTTGTACTTCCCAGTTTGTTGTCATTTCTGGGCTATTGTCATTGTTGTTTCTCTTGTTACTGCTTTTTTAACAACTTTCACAAACTAATTCTGCAGATTCTGTATTCTCTGTAGTGTGTGGCCACTGAGTTCCCTGCTAGCTTTTTAAATTTTTTAAGCCTGACTTTTAAGAGTCACCCTTGAGTCAGTGTAATTCAGTGTCCAGGCAGAAGATTACCTACATGCCTTGTCTATATGTCTTCCACACCTTGCCAAGGGGATCTGTGAGTCAACACACATCTTCAAATTTCAGGTAGTTTATATATAAGACAGTCAGTCTGTCAGTCTTAGCATTCACTTCTTGTTTTTGTAGGGCTTCAAGTTCAGCCAGAGTTGAGTGACTGGGACCTATTCCTTTCTCACTTCTTTCCTGGTCATGCACTCAGCCTTGCACATATTCATAGCCTTTAAGATGCCCAGACATACACCAGAATTTTTCAAAATTTCCTATGGCCATCTATTTTTCTAGGATTTCCTCTTAAATTCTCCACCAGCCTCTTGTTTGCCCCACCTGAATTATAGCCTTAGGCAGCTATGGTGTGGCCAGCTCTGTGCTATTGTTTCTGGTGGGGTTGGGGGCAGGGATTTTTTTGTTTGACTTAGTCAAATCAAATAGCCACAACATACTTAGAATGGAATGTTTTCAAGGAGCTGCTAGTTGGTCAAAAATATTGACTGTGCTCTGAGGATGGTACTTGTAACAGAGCATCTCCATTGGCTGAAAGGCTGGGGAGGGATGGAAGATGGGAATAGTTCCAAGTTAAATGCAACACATCCCACTGTTTTACTGAGGTTCAGTAGTTTCTCTGAGGCATTTTTCTAGTTCATCTGTGGCATTGATTAGTTTACAGAGTCCCAAAATGATTGATTTAAGTTGTTCTGCTAAAACTGTTGCTTATAGGGAAAAACTATTATCGTTCAGTGAGGTTCTCATCTCGCCATTCTGGAAGTCAATCTACCTGACTTACTCTTTGACAAATATTTTGGCTGAATATTGCATCAAAAGATGTTAGTCCACTATCTTCTGGCTTACATGGTTTCTAATGAGATGTCTGATGTCATTTTTGTTTTTGATCGTTTGTGTATAACATGTCTTTTTTCTGTGTGTGCTTTTCAGATTTTCTTTTTGTCACTCATTTCAGTGAAATTAGTATTATTTGCATTGGAGTATGTGTGTGTATGTGTGTGTGTGTTTCCATGTTTATTCAGCTCATAGTTCTTTGTTCTTGGATCATGAATTTACAGTTATTTGTCAGATTTGAACAATTTCTCTTGAATATTTATTAATTTTTTTTCTGTCCTTCAAACCTCCATTCTTTTTGGCCTATTATATTTTCCCATAGTTCACAGTTTCCATGTTCATTTATTTTCAGCCTTTTCTACATTTCATTTTGGATAGTTATTATTGCTATGCCTTGAAGTTGAGCCATATATTCTTTTACGAAGTTTAATATTTTGGTAATCCCATTCAGTGCATTGCTCATTTCAGATGTTGATTTTGATCTCTAGATGTTCCTTTGGGTCTTTTATATTTCTCCCATTTTTCTTTTCATTATGACTTTTTTAAAAAACATCTTGTGTATTTGGAACATATTTCAAGCAGCTACATTAAAGTCTCTGTCTTTTAATTCCATTATTTTTGCCATTTCTATATCTGGTTATATTAAGTAATATTTTTTCTATGTGGACAATATTTTATTTTTCTTATGTCTAGCAGTTTTTATTGGATTATGGTCATTATGGATTTTACATTGTTGAGTGCTGTGTTTTATTGCTTCCTTTAAAGAAATTACAATTTTTCTGATATTACATTACTTTATAAGTTTGATCCCTTTGAATTTGTTTTTAAGATCTTTAGGGAAGATCTAGAAAAGCCTTTATTCCTGGGCTAATTAGCCCCATATCTAAACCATAACTCCTCTGGGATCTCTTTTGAATGCCCGACATATTCAGCACAGTCTCTCCATTATGACTTGAAGGAATTTGAACAGCTCCAACCCTAAGTGAGCTCTGAGAATTTCACATTTTAGAGCCTCAAGCCTCAAAGTAATTGTTCTTTGCTCAAAAGTAATTCTTGTCTGGCCTCACAGAGGATGTATACAGAATATATAAAAATCTCCCAAAACTCAATAATAAGAGAAAAAATATCCCCCAAATGGGCAAACTATTTGAACAGACACTTCACCAAAGAAGATGTATAGACGGCAACTAAACACATTTAAAAATGCTCAACATTATTACTTATTAGGAAATGCTAATTGAAAACACAATGAGTTATCACTCACACATATTTCAATGTCTAAAAAAAGTCTGATTATACCAAGTGTTGGTGGGAATGCAGAGCAACTATCATACATTGCTTTCAGGAATATAAAATGGTATAGCCACTTTGGAAAACAGTTTGGCAATTTCTTAAAAGTTAAACAAACATCTCTCTTATTACCCATACATCTCTCTTGTTACAGTTATTTAACTGATTGAAATGAGAGTACATGTCCCTAAAAAGACTTCTCCACTAAAGTTCATAGTAACTTTATCTGTAATAGCCCCAAACTAGAAGTTACTCATATGTCCATCAACAGGTGAATGGATAAACAATAGAATACTACTCAGCAATAAAAAAGATGAACTATTCAATAATAAGAGAAAAACTACCTACTAATAGGCAAACTATTTGAACAGACACTTCACCAAAGAAGATATAAGGATGGCAAATAAGCACATGCAACATGCGAAAACATAAATGAATCTCAAAATAAGTATACTGAGTGAAAGAAGGAAGACCTTCCCCCAAAAAAGGAGAGTGAGAGAAAGAGAAAGTATATATTATATAATTGCATTATATAACATCCTGGAAGATGCAAATAATACTGTGATGATCAAATTTATGCAATTATACAACTTAAGTATTAAATATGTAATGTTTATCATATATCAATCTTAACTCAATGAAGTTGCTTTAAAAAGCCCCTTTGCCTAAAATATCTGGAGTGATTTCTGTTTCCTGAATTGAATCCTGTTTCTACAATGGTATGAATAACTAATATGGAATCCGCACAGAGAAGGGAGTGATTACATTATAGGTCAAAGGAATTAGTAACACCAGAATTGATTATCAGTGATAAATAGAATTTTCCCAGATTGAGAAGAGCATTTCAGTGAGAAGGATACACATGAACAAAGATATGGAGGAATAACATTGAATGGCATATTCTTGTTGAAGACTTTTTTTTTTTTTTTGGTCTACCTTTTATCACTTTCAGAGAATGACCTGCCTTGGAGCTTGAAATGCCTATCATCAAGTATAATCTATGAGTAAAGACCGTATGTCTCTAAGCAATCTACATTAAAGTGCAGACAGGTTTTCTGTTACAGGTTACACAATAATGCCCAGCATTGACAGTTTTTCAAGTAGGGATCACCTAGGGTAGTAAGACCTTGAGGCAAAGATGATAGTAATAGTGAGGGGAAACTTGGAAAACTGGATCATTAGCATCAACATTATAATAGGGCCTGTACTTGTGAATGACCTTGGACTTCCTGGAAACAGGGTGAGAGTATTGGTTCCAAGGTGAAAGAGTGGCAAGCCAAAGGAAAATGGTGCAAAGGAATTTTGTGGGTGTCCATTCATAGCCCGGGACATTTGTGCAACTGCCTGCTCCATATTGTCACAATTTCTCTTCTTTGTTCTTAAACCTGATCCCTACCAACTTTTCCTTTTTATCACTCTGGGTGAGTATCCTCCAATTTTCTCTTCTATATCCCCTCTCTGCTCTGCCTTTGCCCAGAAGGCTGACTCACAAGAACAGGCTCCTTAGGGCTCTAGCTTCAAGTTTGATTTGGTCAACAGGGCGATCAAAGAAGTGGGAAGGAGGAAGGTGGTGAGGACAAGGTATTTATTTCCCTGGTTTCTGCTCTGTGCAGTCACTCTGGGCTTGCTGCTTCCCCCTGCGATGTCCAAAGGCACAGGCGACTCTCCTGTGCCCCTCTCCAGACAGTTCTTTTTATCTCGAGGTTCCAGTTACCTCTCCATTCCCTCGCTGTTTCAGGCCTGAGGGTGAAGTGTACCATCACTCCATGTGATTTCCCTGATGTCTGCTCAAACCTTTGTAAATAGTCCCTGTATTAAACTCTCCTCAGATTCTCCCATTTGAGTGTGCCAGCTGTTTCCTGCTGGGACCCTGGCTGGTATAATTGTTATGTGCACTATTTTTCTGTCTTCCTAGCTCTATTATCCATTCTTTATTAGAAGAAAACAAAGGATGAATGCCTTTCTTTGCAACAGCATATGTCTTAGTTAGGATTTTTGTTTTGTTTTGTTTTTAGTTTTCAAGAAGCTAAGACATACTCCTGCTACCTTAAGTAGCAGGGGTTTGTTGTGAGGACATTGATAAGAATAAAGAGGACGGTAAGTTCTACCACAGCTTTTATAGAAAGCTGATACTAAATATGGCTAGATCTCAGGGGAACTGGAAGGCAGTCGGGGAACTAGACAGTCATCTTAATAGACCCATGAGCTGCAGAAATCCTTCTGCTCCTCATGGTCTTTGCCTTATGTCCCTTTCATTCCCTTAAAGATGGCTGGGCCTTCAGATTCTCCTTGAGTAACAGTAAGTTATTTTTCAAGAGTGTAGCAGGGGCTTAGGTTTCAGTTAAGTCATGGTCCTTTTTTATACTCCTGCAGAGTGCCAGAGGCTTCTGTACATATTTTTTTTAGCTATTCCATGTACATAACTCTCCCTGAGAGGTCCATATCCTTACCTTTGAACCCAATAAATTCAGGGCAATATGCTTAGTGGCTGAATGTTCAGGACATGGCATCTGGCAGCCTTAGCTTGAATCTTGACTCTACTTACTGGCTGTGTGCTTTTTGGTCAAGTTACTTAATATTTTTTAAGATTTAGTTGGTCCACTTGTACAATGGGGATAATGAACAGTCTTACTTTTGGTTCTTGGGAATATTTAGTCTGATGAAGATGGGCTGGGTAACGAATAAATGCTGAGTAAATGTAAGGTACTGCCACCATCATTTTTATTAGAAGCAAAATGGTTTTGGCAATGACTTAGAAGAAAATCAATCACTGAACCCACAGTCTGACCAGCAGCTCAATGCAATAAGACAGGCTTCTGGTGCATTCATGACTTGATCAAGAAGCTCTGTGGACAAGGACAGTGCACGAACTTGGGGAAATCGACATAAACAGGGTCGAGATCCACTGTTGTTAAGATGCCTTGGGATACTGCTTGCAGCACCAGCTAAATATACTGACAAACCTTGTGCCTTGGTTGCTAGTTAGGGCTCACTTACTCCTCCATGGGAGCTGGGCTGGAATTGCTTCTCAGCTCTAGGGAGCTCGCTCTCTTATTGATCCCTCACAGCAGGGGTTCTATGCTTTCTCTTCAGAGTTCTACAGCTTCTAACCATGTCTCTGCTACATTCTGGGTGTTGTAGCTTAGCTTGTAGGTCCTCAATTCTATATATCTCAAGCTCAAACTCTCTCAGAGACGGATATGATCAGTATAGGTGTTTACCATCTTCCCTACTGGACAGAACTTTCCTATTAACTCACCTAATGGGCCCAGGAATATCTGTGGACTGGCTGCCTTGGGTCAGGGCCCATCCCCCATTCAATCAACTCATTGCTAGTTCGACTGGTGATGTGGCAGTAGCATGGGGACTTGTGTGTAAGTCATTAAGAATGGGGCTCTAGGCAGAGCTCCTTAGAAGGAATGTTACAAGTAATAGGTATTTCAGAGATTTGGCCCATCCAGTACAAAATATAAATTCTACCACCCAAGTGAATGTCACAATATATAAATTATACTTGGTAATGCCATCAAAAAAAATTTCTGGCACTCATTTCCAATGATGGGAGTGGAACAGAAAAGACAAATGAGACTGAGTAGGGTGTGTATAGTGACTGTTGGGGGCATCATCTAACAAATATTTGCTGACATCTACTATGTGTCAAATAACATACTAGTTATTGAATATAGAATATAAATAGATATAGTGCCTGCCCTTGTTAGGATACTTTAGGTATTAAAACTGTATTTTACTTCTTGGTAAAAGTGAAATGTAGG
This sequence comes from Lemur catta, assembly GCF_020740605.2. NCBI lineage: Eukaryota > Metazoa > Chordata > Mammalia > Primates > Lemuridae > Lemur > Lemur catta. The sequence continues at coordinate 31,296,588 of NC_059134.1, forward strand.
TGACATCGTAGTGTAGAGTTTATTTTTCTGAGCACGTAATAAAAAGCCATATTTCTGTATCTTGTCCACTAAGTACAAGACTATTTATGGAGTGACACAGAGTATGGCAAGGAAAATTATGTTCCAGATCAGGCAAACTTTCCTTCTACACTGTCACTGAAAGTATTTAGTAGAATTATAATTTTGGAGGCTTGATATCTGACTGACAATATAAAACTGTATATTTTTCCCCATTACCTGGAGATGCCAAATAAATAGAGAATAAATGAGAATAAAAATACTTTTACAGTTGCTGCTCTCATAGGCATATAACTTACAATCTTTCCATGGCCATGGAACAATCTGTTTAATTTACCATTCTCCATGGCACATTTCTTTTTTCTTTTATGGACCTGAGTAGAAAATCAGTGAAGCCAGACACGGTGGCTCACGCCTATAATCCTAGCACTCTGGGAGGCCAAGGGGGTGGATCCTTTGAGCTCAGGAGTTTGAGACCAGCTTGATCAAGAGCGAGACCCCGTCTCTACTAAAAATAGAAAGAAATTATAAGGACATCTAAAAATACATATAGAAAAAATACATATAGAAAAAATGCTAAAAAATTAGCATGGTGGCGCATGCCTGTAGTCCCAGCTACTTGGGAGGCTGAGGCAGGAGGATTGCTTGAGCCCAGGAGTTTGAGTTTGCTGTGAGCTAGGCTGACACCACGGCACTCTTGCCCAGGGAACAGAGTGAGACTCTGTCTCAAAAAAAAAAAAAAAAAAAGAAAAGAAAAGAAAAGAAAATGGGTGAGATAGTAATAAGAACTGGCTGTTAGGTTTTCCTGAAAGGAGCATTTATAGCTACACTGTCAAGCAAAGACAGTTATTACCGCTTCTTCTTTATGTATTTACATGTTGCTCAACATTTATTCATTTAATTATTCAGCAAATATTTTTGGAGTACTTTCTTTGTATCAGGTTATGGTCTTGTTGCTGGATATGAAAATGCAAACCAAAGTCCCTTTTAAAAAAACAAAAAAAATTACTTTCCAGTGAGAGTTAAACATTGTCCTCTATGTGTGTTTTTTTTTTTTTTCAAATTTTGTAAATGCCTGTCCATCATAGTGTTTCAAAACAGGAGAAGTATAACTTAATTCACTAAATCAGAGGCTACATCATCCCAAAGTCAAAGAATGTTCACTTTCCCAGTAAAAGTATTGTTCTGTTTGAGTTTGTGCTGCCCAAGAGTCAACTATCAGCCCATTATAGTTCTTTAGATGTAGACTCTCTGGGGCAAAAAGTAGTCTGAGTTAAATTGCAATAGATTCTGCAGAAATACTACTCTCCAAAGCTGTTATAATATTTGGTATTCTTACCTACAGTGTAAAAGACCTCATTTTTTCATAAACTTGCCCATCCTGGGTATTTTTAATTTTTGCATAACATCTTAAGCTAAGCCCATGTGTGAAACAGTTCAATGTACAGCTACCTTGACTGAAGTGAGAGCCCAGCTCAGGAGGGCTGAGAGCCTTGTCTGGTTGGCTTACCCTTTTCCTTCCCTGCAGTTCCTTGGAAACATCTATGGGGAATCCCAGGCCTCCATTAAACACAGTTTGAAAATCATGGTTTTCCAGTTTGTCTTTATGGCTATGATTGGTTGTTTTTTATAAGTAGTAGTAATACATCTTTTCTGGCATTTGAAGCAAAGACACTTAGCTTTCAAAGTAACAGTGTGTTCCTTTTGCTAATTATCTTTGAGTTGTAATGGTGTTTAAATATTATTTCTCGTTCTCCAGGCACAAAAGAACAAGTCATTATATGCTTATGCATTGTTTTCAAAAACTATGAACCAAGATCTCAGTAGGATGCCAATATAGACCGCTTCATTATCTTCATGTGCAAATGCTATCCTCATTACAAATTAGGCTGCGTGTGTCACATTAACTCCTTCAGGTCACAAGAGAAACATTTAGCAAACTCCAAGGCTAATGTCTCTAAATTTAATACACCAATCTATTCCATTGTGTCCCAAAAGGCTTCCCAAAGGACTCAACTAGTGCTTATGGAAATATTCATGCTTAGGGTGGAAGACACATAAATACCAGGATAATCCAGGGCATGCACGGTATTCTAACTGTATTGCATTAGCTTGACAAAGAGTAGAATTTGCACAGATATGCTAGTGACGATGTATCTTTTGGATCATGTTTCCTATTTACCCTTTCCATGAAATTACATCATGAAATTATACTAAGTACGCATTGGCTGTCAACATGGTCCGAAGCATTGTGATGTATTTGTCAGATATAAACTCTCCTAAAGGGTGTTGTGTTTCTAGTTCCTCTAAACTTGGTAAAGAAGTTTGGGAGAGAGCAGTGGCAACCTGCCAGTCCAAGAACTCAACGAAGTTGTCACCACCACAGAGCGGTCATCTAGCCTTGCTTTGAGACATAAATGATTGTGTCAATGACCAGGTGATAGGGAGCGTTCGATGACCCCAACCTCCTGGTATTTATACCCTTGTATAATTATCTCTTCTTGGGTGTTGGATTGATTGAAAGACTTACTTCTAATGAACAGATATGAAAAAAGTGGGATGCTGCTTCCAAGATTAGGTTATAAAAAAGACTGCATCTGTCTTGGGTACTACCTCACTGTCTTAGTCTGTTTTCTGTTGCTTACAACAGAATACCTGAAACTGGGTAATTTATAAAGAAAAGGAATTTGTTTCCTACACTTATGAAGGCTGAGAAGTCCAAGGTTGAGGGGCCACATCTGGTTAGGGCCTTCTTGCTGGTGGGGACTTTCTGCAGAGTCTTGAGGCAGCACAGAGCATCTCACGGTGAGGAGGCTGAGCATGCTCGCTCAGGTCTCTCTTCTTCTTGTAAAGTTAACAGTCCCACTCCCATGATGATCTGTTAATCCATTAACCCATTAATCCATGAATCCACAAATAGATTAATCCATTCGTGAGGAAAGAGCCCTCATGCCTCAATCACCTCTTTAATGTTCTACCTCTCAATACTGCAACGTTGGGGATCAAATTTCAACATGAGATTTGGAGAGAACAAATATCCAAATCATAGCACTCACTCTTTCTTAGATCACTTGCCCTGGTAAAATTCAGCTGCCATGTTTTGTGAAGAGGTCCTCATGGTGAGGGACAAGGCCTTTTAACAACCATGTGAGGGCTGGAAGTAGATCCTCTGCAATATTCCCCCTTCTCAAGCCTTCAGATGAGACCACAGCCATAGCTTATGGCTGGAATGCAACCTCAAAAGCTCACAAGAGACCTTGGGACAGGGGCTCCCAGCTAAGCTGTTTCTGGATTCCTGACTCAATAACAAACTGCTTTTTTTTTGTTATTTGTTTGTTATTTTTTCATTTTAAGCTGATAAATTTTGGAGTTAATATTTTACACAGTAGTAGAAAAACAAGAGAGATTGTTTTATAAATACAATTTCTTTCTATACATCCTGAGCAGAATAAAGGTATAGAAAGATCAGTGCTAAGTGGTCCTCTGTTAGTAAAACTTCAGAAACCTTAATCTATGATAATAATTCATCTAACAGAGAGGCAATGTGATTGGAACCCGCATTTCAGTACAGTCATTATCATCACTAATTTTACATTAATTTTTACATCACCACTAATTTTAGCATCTTGGACTAGACTGAAGTAAAGAGTGTTTAATTAACACTGCCCTAAGTCTTATTCAAGACCAGGGTCCCAGAGGCAGCCTAGGACTACAATGTGTCTAGTCTAGAGTTTAGAGGTTAGCACCATACTAGGGGTTTCCTATATATCAGCCTATTTAATCATCACAGAAGCACTAGGAAATAAATATCATCATTATTTCAAAGATGTGGAAACAAACTCAGAGATGTTACTTTGATCAAGGAGTTACAAGGTAGAAAAAGCTGCTGTCTGGCTCCTTCAGGTATGGAGTTGGAACTTAAGGTGGAAGAGATGAACACAAGGTGATTATTCCAGTGCAGAAGGCATGATTAATTATAGAAAGGATGTACAGATTTGAGTTTATATATTTTTTAGGGGACTGAAGGGACCTGTGAAAACGGAGGGGCACACTTCAAGAAAGACATAATGAAGAACTAGAAAATACATCAGTGAAGCCTAGAATTAAAAGAAACCTAATGTCATTTGCTCAGATGATCTGACACCCCTCTGCTACTTCTAAGATAAAATGAAGTACTACCCACATCTCAGTTGGCAGCATACTAGTCCTAACTTCTTAAATCAGTAAGGAGGGGCTCTAAAGCAAGAAGTTGTCATAAAAATAAATATGCATAATTTTTTATTGCAAATCACTAATTTACATTAGATGCACTTATATACAGGCATTAGCCTATTCTATTTTGTTGTATTTTTAGCCAAAAATATCAGTGACAGTTTTTGTAATTATTTTCCATTTTTTCCAAGCAGTTGCCATCTTTATGAAATTAAATTTAAATAATTATATCCTTGTGGGATTTATTTTTTTTAAAACCATTGTGTGTAAAGCTGAATTTGCAATGCTTCATTTAGCATTTCTGAAGAAAAGAACAGATACTAAAATATTTTGAGTTGGAGCTTTACATAGACAAAGGGAAACTTCAAACAGTGATTACTAATTAGGTTCATATTTTGCACCAAAAAAAACGAGAAGGAGTTGCAGAGACATTTGACCAAGATTCAAATTTTGGCATGATCTCCCTTGTGGGCCTTAAAAGTTTTATAGCTGACTCTTGTAGTAAGAATTCCAGCAGGTGAATTCTAATCTGAATGCCTACCTCAGGAGTTCTGGGAAAATAGATGGATCTACTGGCAGTCCTATTTGCCTGAAGATATATATACGTATATATATCAGTCTATATATATATATATATATATATATATACACACACACACACACACACACACACACACACACACACACACACACACATATTTGACTGATGGAGGAACTTGAAACACTGGGGATGACATTTTAAATGAAGTGGTAAGGGGGAAACATGAGTCAATGCTGCCACCAACACGTAAGCTCCAGAGAGTGCTGTAAACCAGGACTTGTTGATGTACCTAGGGTCATATCATGGGTATTGCATGGTCTTAAAAATCACCTTCAAATTCTAGCTTACGGCATTTTCAAGCAGTGCCAACAGACACTTTCTGTCCACCCTCCATCCAGACCCACAACCCACCTTACACCACTGCTGATGGCCCATTCTGGATTTGTACCCTACCCCAGGTTTTCAGGTAAATCATTCATACCTACTCAAGATGAAGGAGGGGTTTCTTTTATATATGGCACTATGTGATCAAAAAAAAAAAAAAACTAAAAGTACAACAGCTCATTTCTAAGGGTCAAGTAAAAAATGTAAAACTGTGCCACGTCCAGTTGGCTCCTCAGAACATCATGTATCTGGAAGCTGCAGCTGTTAAGAAAAGACTTATGAGTCAGAGTGGAGGGAGAACAGGCAGCAGTATCAAAAAAGCAAAATAGCTTCGCAGGGAGAATGGCAAATCCTTATAATTGTTTCCCTCTTTAACCACCCCCACCCGCAGTTCCTCTTTCCTTAAACACTCCTCCCCAGCCCAAAGCTCCCATGTTAGGCAGATGTGGCCAGTGGAAAGGCATGCCGGTCTCCTGGCTAGTATGCAGGTGGGGACAGACATAAGGTATCAAAGAAGCTAACTTTTATTGAACATTTGATACATGCCAAGTATTGGAATAGTTGCTAACTGGGTAGTAAGATTTGCTATTTGATTCCCACTTGATCCCCACAAAACCCCACAAGTTACATACCAGTGAATCATTTAGAAAGATAAGCAACTGAGGAAAAATGGCTAAATAATTCTACAGCTATTGTTTGAGCTTGGTTTGAACTTCGGTTCATCTGACTCATACTATTGTCCCAAGAATGTGCGAAGGAATATTCTTGTCCTTTTGAGATGTGTGGACACCCTTGAGTGTCAAGAATTACACTCTTGTAGGCTACCTTTTATTCAGTGTGTGTATGTGTGTGTGCACGCATGTGTTTGTATAATAGCATTGAAAAATGGGTAGAGCTCCAGGGTATTGTGGAAGGCTGAATTATTTAGTAAGATTGATCGTGGCAGATATGTGACTAAATTCTTACTTATTTGTAATCTATTCTGGCCAAGCAGTGGGAAATAAAATTGATTCTCATTAATTTAGTTATCACAGGTTAGAGGGAAATTGGCAACATATTTAACTGCAGTTCTGAATTCTGCCTTGATAAAGCCCCACTCTAAGTTAGAAATGTTTTCCTGAGGACTGTTTGCATGGTGCTATTTTTTTGTCAAGTGTCGTAAAGAGGCAGTGATTAGAATTGGAGAGAAGAATTATAGTTTGAGGCAGGTCCTATAGATTAGCTGGCTGAATTAAATTTGAAGGTCAACCTAAAAGATAAATTGGCCACTTTTGTTTACGGACATCGAGAACCAGAAATAACATAAAGGGAGGGAAGAAAAAGATCAGAAAACTACTTCTAAAAACAAATTAATATTTGTCTATTTTGAGCTGTCTCTTTCCCCTAATGAAATTAAGTTTTCCATTATCAATGGTTATTCCTGCATTTATTCAACATGTTTTTAGGGTGAATGTACTTCTAAGTTTATCTGGGACTCTCCTGTTTGTACTTTTTTCCCTGGAAGAATTATTAATATTTTTCTTTCTTTCTCAAAAGTGTTCCTGTTTGGATGATTAATTATATGATTACCCTGTTTATTGAACACCTACTGTGTGTTAGGCACTAGAGATAAACACAAAAGTGAACAAAGGAAACATGATTTCCTATCCTCAAGGTTTGTTCTAGTGGAAGGTCCAGCTTCACCCTGCTCCCCCAAAAAAGAAGTAAAAGAAAAAATAAACAAAGGAATTATAGGGTAATATGAAGGAAACAACAAGGACCTGAGTTTATAATTAGGAGTGAGGGAATATCTTTAGTTAGGGTAACTAGGAAAAGATCTTCTGCATAAGTGACATATAGGCCAAGACCTAAGGAATGAAGAGTTAGCCATAAAGGGTCAGGGGAAGAATATTCCTGGCAGAGAGAGAACAGGTGCAAAGGCCCTGAGGCTCTGATATTATGGCATATTTGAGAAATTGAAAAAATGCTGTGAGGATGTTGTTTAGTAGCAGGGAAGAGTGGTATAGAGAAGTAGACAGTGGTATAGAGAAGTAGACAAGGCCAAGATCTGGTGGGGTCCATGATCTAGACCATGGTGTTAGAGGCCTCGATCACATTCTAAGAATAATGGGTCTCCATTGAAGATATCTTAAAACAATTTAATTGTTATTTTTAAGGTCAGATTTTCTGTTTTTTACAATTGTATAGCATTTAATTATTTGTATTTTAATACAGAGAAATGTAAAAATTAAATGATCCATAATCTTCCTGAATAGATAACATAGTGATATTTTGATTAAAAAGAAAAGTTTTATTTTTGTGTACATAAACACATACATATTTCTCTTTCTCATGCTGATGTTCATGCCCTTTTTCCAAGAGAAGTCATTATTAAATAATATCTTTTCTTCAAAATCTTATGCAAATACCTAAATATTTATATATATAGGATTATGTCTGTATTATGTTCTGTACTTTATCTTTTCACTTATATCAGCAGTCACAGAATATCTTATTCTTTTTAAAAACTGCATAATATTCTATTTTATGCATGTATGATCTTTTTTTTAAACCAGTCACCTATTGATTGATATTTTTATGGCTTTCCTTTTTTGGTTTGTTTTGTTATAACAAACAATGCTACCACAAACATCTTTGTATGTATATCTTGGCATACTTTTGCAAGTGTCATCATTGCCTAAGATTATTATATGCTTTTAAACTTTTGAGGATAATGCTGAATTGTCCTTTCAGAATGAGTTCTCCAATTCAAAATTGCTTCCTCCAGGTATATGAGAGTGCCCGTTTTCCTACACCCTCCAGAATACTGTTTTAATTTTTGCTTATTTGACAAAAAGAAAATGGTAACTCAATGCCTTTTGAAAAGAATTACTTGGGATCAAGTTTCTTTTCTTATGGTTGTAAGCTTTTTATATTTGCATTTTTGTGACTTATTCATACATTTTAACCATTTTTCTACTGGACCATTCTTTTCATTATTGATTTACCTGAGTTCCTTGTGAAATGATTAATTTGTAATTAAGGAAAGTGTCCCTGGTGATGTAGTAGCAAATATGTTTTCTCAGCTTGATATTTTGTTTTCTAGGGTCTGATTTCATGTAGTCAAATGTATAAAGTTCTTCTTTATGGCACCCAGGTTTAATGCCACGATTAAAAGGCCTTTTCCACTTCTGCAACATAAATAAATTAAAAATAAAATTCAACTGTCTTTTCATCTGGAATGATTATTTTGAATAGTTTCAAGCGAGGGAGAGATATGGTTTGATTTATATTTATAAAGTTCATTTTTGGTACTGTGTGAGTATGAATTTGAGGAAAACAAGAATAGATATGGGGAGACTAGTTAGGGGGCAGTTAGGTGGCAAAGAGATAATGGGGCCTGGTGTAAGGTGGCAGCAGATAATCTTCCAGAGAAGCAGACAGTTGCAAGATGGTTTGGAGACTGTGCTGACAGGACTTAGTATGCACTGGATGTGGGTGCAGTTACGTAAGGAGGAATTGGGCCCATTTCTTAGCTTTTTAACTTCTGCAGCTGGGTAGATGTCAGGGTTACTCATGAAATGAAGAAGATTGGAGTTGGTGGCAGAGATGTTTTGTGAGAGAGACTCTAGAGTTATAGTTTAGGTATGTGAAGTTTGAGATGTCTGAGTGATATCCAACTGTGGCTGTTCACTGTGAAGTAAGTAACTGAGTATATGAATCTGAAACTCAGAGGTAATATCTGGCTTGGATGGCATTTCAGTCATTGACATAAAGCAGAGAAGAATCTGAGAAGCTCTGACACTTAGGTCAAGACAAAGAAGAAAGAGCCAACAAAGGAGGGGGAGAAACACTGGCTAGAAAGATAGGAGAAAACCTGGAGAGAGTAGTATTGCTGAAGCAAAGACAGGAGATTCTGTGAAAAAGGGGGAAGTCTAGTCTGGAAAATGTTGGTGAGAGGGCAAGTAGTGTGAGGACTGAGAAGTGCTCATTGGATCTAGTGCTGGTCATCACTGGTGATATTGATGGGAAAGTCTCAGTGGGGTTGTGGGGTGGAAGCCAGATTTAATGGATTCAATTTGGATGGTGGGTACATATTTATTATATTATTCCACATTCTCCAACACTCACAGCATCATCACAACACTATCTGCTTTCAATTCACTGGAATGTCATTATGATTTTCCATGTTGTGTCTTCATCATTAGAATTCTGGTTCCCTTATTAATGCATTGTGTCCCATACCTGAATTCTCATGAGCAGCTGTACAACTCCTATTATGGTATCTTTTGCTTCCTCCTCATCTTCTGAAATCTTTTCATCATGCTCTCTGAAAATCACACTCCATTATCTGCAAAATTTTTTATATTTTAACTATTTCCCTGAATGCCCCTTTCTCCTTCTTGCTGGAACAGAAACCTGGCCCTTCCCACAGGGCTTTGCCTTTCCTGCAGGCATCCTGAATGGTGGTTGTCCATAGCCCCATGACATTACTGGGCCTAGAGGTGGGGTGGGATCCCTCTTTGCTCTCCATTGCTGTTTTCAGACCATTCTTGCTCTTTCTTTTCTTTCTTTTTTAAAAACAAATTTCATTGATGCATAATAGGAGCACATAGTTTTGGGGTACATGTGATAATTTAATACATCCATATAATTTGTAAAGATCAAATCAGTACTTGGGATATCCAGTTCCTTAAATATTTGTCATTTCTTTATGCTAGAAACATTTGAATTATTCTTTTCTAAAAATTTCCGTCTTTGACCCTGATGCCATTACATTATATTGTCCCTTACTACTCATTGTTTCTTTCATCTTCAAATTCCTAAAGCAATCCTCTTTATTTTCCCATCATTTTACCTCCTTCCTAGGTGGAACTCTCCAATATTACTCCTGTCATACTTCTTGTTTTTTAAATATACTTGGGTCTTCTAATACTCTGCTTTTCATTCCTTGAAGTCATCTCCTCTGATGGATTTGCCTTCTACTCTACCTGAGCAGCTCATTCCCATGTGGCTAGAACGCCTAGAGCCCCTCCATCGTCTCCATCGTATCCTCTTTCCATCTCACTGCTCTGAGTCCTCTAACTCAAACATGTGTATAGCTCTCCAGGATTGTCAATCCATTGATTGGTCTTACCTCCTTTTCCTTGTTCTTCACCCCCTTGCTGTCTCTCTCTTCTTTTTATCCAGCTTACATGTTATGCTCAATTATTACAACCACTTCCTTCTCAACTCTTTGTGTCTCTTGTTTTTCTCTTTAAATTCATATTTATGGACTTCAAGTATTCCCTTAATGCTGCTTGGCACTCACTGTGTTTTCCTAGTATGTTCACTCTCACACTCTCTAGACAATTACTTCAGATTTTTCTCTCCTCATAGCTCCAATGTCACCTTCTCTAAACTCCTCTCAGCTGATGACCTTTTTATTTTATTGCAGAATATTATAGAGGTACAAACATTTTGGTTATGTAAATTGCTTTTGTACTCTTTGAGTCAAAGTTATACGTGTGCCGATTCCCCAGATAGTGTGCATTGTACCCATTAGATGTGAATTTATCCATCCCTTCCTCCCTCCTCCCTTCTGCTTGATTGAATGAATGAATGTTACTTCCACATGTGCACATAAATGTTGATCAATTAGTTCTAATTTAATGGTGAGTACATGTGGTGTTTGTTTTTCCATTCTTGTGATACTTCCCTTAGAAGAATGCTCTCCATTTCCATCCAGGTTAATGAAAGATGTATTATTTCATCATTTTTTATGGCTGAGTAGTACTCCATGGTATACATATACCAGATTTTATTAACCCACTCATGTATTGATTGGCACTTGGCACTCAGACAAGACTACCATTCCCACATTTATACACCTGCCAGCACCTGCATTCTTATTTTCTGCTTTCTCCCTTGTTATCATAAATGACCTATTCATAGTCTTATTTAAAATCAATCTTGCTAGTTGTCTACCACTCACCTCTTTCATTCATCTCATTTACTCAGAGATACTGCTCAAGCATCTCCCCTTCCTTCCTACATTGTATATTTTTACTCTTTACTGGAACACTCTCTTTAGCATACAAACATACTGCTATTCCTCCCTTTGTAAAAACACAGAAAAGAAAAAAAAAAAGAAGAACTTTTCTTACAGGCCCTGTTTGTTTACAACTCTTTTCCAGGAATTCTTTACAATAGTTGTTTACACTCACTATTTCCACAGTTTTCAGTTATTCTTTCACTTTTACACTAATTCTAATTAGGCTTTCACCTCCACTAGTTCACTACTGCCCTTGTAAGGTCACAAATAACTTTCATGTTGCTAAATTCAGTAGTTAATTCTCATTCCTTATTTTAATGTAATTTTCATCAACACTTGGAATTGTTCACTCTCTTCTGGTTACACTTTCTTCACTTAACTTCCAGGATTCTCTGCTCTGCTGGTTTTCTTCCTACTTCACAGGTCATTCCTATATATTCTCCTTTTGCTGAATCCTCCTCCTTTCCTTGACCGCTTAATGTTGGAGTATCTTATGGCTCAGTCTTTTGTCCTCTGTTCTCTTTAAGCTTCTATGCGCACTCAATCTCTTGATGACCATGTTTCTCAATTGTATATCTGTAATCTGGACCTCTCCTCCAAACTCTAGACCGGTTATCCAATTACCTACTTGTCATGTTCACTTAGAAATCCCACATATTGATCTTAAGGTCAATATGTCCCAAACTGAACTCAATATCCTCCCAAACTTGCTCCACCGACAACCTTCCTCAGTTCAATTGGTAGCAGCATCATTCTTTCACGTGACTTCTCAACCCAGGTGGAGTCATTCATGATTCTTTTCTTCCGCTCAATTGTCATATTGCATCTATTGGGAAATCTTTTTGATTTGACCTCGAAAATACATTCAGAATCAGAACGTGTCTTACTGTCCCTAGTGTAATCAGCATTGTATTTCTCCCAGTAATTGAAATAGTCTTCTAACATAACACTTTTTTTTTTTGAGACAGGTTCTCACTCTGTCACCCAGGCTACAGCACACTGACGTCATCATAGCTCACTGCAACCTCAAACTACTGGGCTCAAGTGATCCTCCTAACTCAGGCTACCAAGTAGCTGCGATTACAGGTGTCATTGCGTCTGGCTTATTTTTCTATTTTTTTTGTAGAGATGGGGTCTAGCTCTTGCTCAGGCTGGTCTCAAACTCCTGAGCTCCAGTGATCCTCCTGCTTCAGCCTCCCAAAGTGCTAGAATTACAGGCGTGAGCCCCCATGCCTGGCTTCCAGTCTATTCTTAACACAGAAACCAGAATAATTCTTTTCAATATTAGTCACATCATGTCACTCCTCTGCTTAAATCCGTGCAGTACCCTCTCAGTATTACCCAGAGTATAACTCTTACAGGGTCCTCCAAGGCCCTATGTGATCTGCACACCCAACCTCCTCTCTTTACCTGTTTGACTTCCTCCCTACTACTTTGCCCTCAGCTTACTCCACTCTAGCCGAAGGGGCTTCCATGATGTTCCTTGAACTCTACAGACATGGCATGGCTAAAGCCCTCACCCATTTCACGTTTTTGTTCAAATGTCAATAAGGTCGACTCAAACTACCTTATTTAAAATGACAACCCCTCACTTTACAATCTCTCTCACTCTACTCTGTATTTTTCTCCCCACAATACACTTAACATACTCTAATGTACCGTGTATAGTTACTTACTTTTTTGTGATAACTGTTGCTTATTCTCTCTCTCTCATCCTGTTAGATTAAACTCTAGAAGGGCAGGGAGCTTAGTTTTGCTCTTTTTTGTATCACAAGCACTTAAAATAATGTCTAGTGGATTGTCAGTACTCAATAAATATTTTGAATTATTTATTAATATTTTTGAGTGAATGAATGAAGAGTTCCCAAGTCACCAGTCATAGATAGAGTCAGTTTCCCATCTTGGTGGTCAGGCTCTGGGGCCTGAGCTCTTAACCAGCCAATTCCACTTCTGTGCAAAGCCTGCATTAGGCAAAGAGTAGATGCTGCATGCACAAAGGCAAAGGAAATTGGCTCAGACATTTATTACTCTGTAAGACATGACCAAATGGGCCTACTTACCATTCATAAAATCTCTCAAATCTATTAGGCTCTCTAGGGTCTGTTTACTGAAATCAATACTACAAGCCACATTATTAAAGAATTATGATGGCGAAATTGAGTGCTTGAGTGCTTTTGATATACAGCCAAGGATGTAGGCAAGCAAAGCCAAAAGAAGACTCACTGTCCCTTTTTAATCTTTGTGATTGGTTAAGTACGAGCAGTGAATTTGAGTTCTACCTGAAATATTTTGTTAACAGGAAAGGGAGAAAAATGAATGGATTCCAACATTGTTCTCTGTGATAAAATTAATCCAAACCTCTCTGGAAAGTGGTATAGATTAGACAATCCTCGGTACTGCTCCCCTTTAAAGAGGTTAAGATGATGATATGATGATGACTATTTTAAAAATGATGAAGAAATAACACAGTTCTGCCTTTTAGTTAGACATGTAGATAAAATGGAATATTCAAATCTTTCTCATATTTCCAAGGGAGGCTGTATTTTCTTCCACTCTGTCCTTGTGGGTAAGACATTGAGCTGTTATTTTAGAAATAAGTTTGGCAACATTTTAGAAGTAGAAAACTTTTCCAAGTTAATTCCTAGGGGTCTAATCCCTATTACTTGAACAATGTGGGTGTGTGTACTGTGTATGAGGGAGGAAGTGGGCAGATAGTTGGGTGGTATTTTTTGAGAACAGAATATACTTGCTACTCTCTCTTTTCCAAAATACCTTATAATCTACTAATTAATATTTATGAATTCATATGCTCTCCTATGGGTAAAGTTTTAGTTGTCATTCACAGTACACTTTCCTTTAATGAGATATTCACCTAGCTGAAGGGCTGGAAGGCTGTGTGTGCGTGTGTGTGTGTGTGTGTGTGTGTGTGTGAGTATGTGTGTGTTTGTTCGGCAAGAGATGTTGGAGCTCATGTTTGGAATTTAGAGTACTTTAGGGGGAGCAGATCTGAATGGAGCCCTATAAAAGAGATCTTTGATCTCACCATGAGATTAGCTGGCTGTGTTGGGGGTACTGGTGATGTGAGGCTTTGGAGTTTTGGTTGTGGAAAGGAGGAAGGAAAAGAAGGAGATGTTTAATAAATATTTGTTAAATAAATTGAGGATTTGTGTATCAATAAAAGAACGAGTGACTAGACATTCTCTGAATCCAGAGGATGTCATAGTCCATTTTGTGTTGCTACAAAAAAAATACATGAGACTAGGTAATTTGTAAAGAAAAGAGGCTTATTTAGCTCATGGTTCTGCAAGCTGTACAGAAGCATGGTGTCCGCCTCTGCTCGGCTTGTGGTGAGGGCTTTTGTGCTGCATAGAAACATGGCAGAAGTCAATGGGGAAGTGAGCATGTGCAAAGAGGAACCAAACCTGAGGGGCATCCTGGCTTTACAACAACTCACTTTTGTGGTGACTAATCCATTCCCGAAAGATCTAATCCTGTCTTGCCAGAGCAAGAACTGACTCACTACCTCTAGCACAACACCAAGCCATTGATGAGGGATCGGCCCCCACAACCCAAACACCTCCCACTAGGCCCCACCTCCCAACACTGCCACATTCAAATTTCAACATGAGATTTGGTGGGGACAAGCAAACCATGTCCAAACCATAGCAGAGGGTAATCTTAAAAATTATATGACACAATTTGTAAGATGTCTGTGGGTGCATGTTTCAGAGACCATTGGTGATCTAGGCATCTCCTTTTGGGAATGAGCAGTGCATTTTCCAAAGAAGCAGCTTTGTCACAATTTTTTACCCTCAAATCCACAGTAACCATTTGGCTTGTCCTAATAGCATTTTCCTTAAATTGATTTTTCTTTGTTAACATCTTTAAACTTTTGTTCTTGACTTAGGAGTCTAAGGGATCAGGTGACCTAGATCCAGTAACTTGATGTTGACTTTACTTGCAGGCAGTAATGGAAAGAGAGATGATCTTTAAAACCTCCTTTCTCCCCTTGTTTAAAAAGTTGATCCTTGTGTTTGTGAAAGCTGCTTTGGTGCTTTCATGCTAACATATAGAACAAATTTAACATTCATCTTTTTCTGGATATGAAAATTAAAAGAATTAATTAATATTTCCATTGTTATTGTTTCTCTCTCTCCCTTTCATGTCCCACCCCCCCACATGTCTATATCTGTCTGTATACATAGACATAGATGTGTAATTTTTTAACCTTTGGTATTACATTGAGATAGTGAGAGGGAATAAATTGTTAGAATTTGTGCTCAAAGTAAGCAAACACCAGGGCTTAGTCCATTTGTTGCTTTGCACATCCCCAAAGCTAAGGTTTATCTCAGAATATTAAGGAAGTTGCTTCTGGTAATGACACTTTATTTGAAGTGATTTGAGGCTCCTGCTATGGGTAAAATGGAGTGGGTGCATTGAAATTGAATGTAATTCTCTCAAATTCTCAAAAATCTATCATGGTTCTGCTTCAGAGGTCAACATTTACTTATCCAGAATTCTATTGATCCCAGAACCCTGCTATTTTATTTTTATCTGAGTTACTAACACACTGTTTCTTAAATAAGGCATGTTTAGTTGAAGTTTGAAGATACTTAAATCTATTTTAAAAAGCATCTTGAAGAAAGGATATATCAGTCAAGGTTCTTCAGAGGAATAGAAGAAATATATATGGAGAGGGAGAGAAAAGAGAGAGAGAGAAGAGAGAGATGTGAAAGAGAGAAGAGAGAGAGATTTATTACAAGATTTATTACTCCATGCTGTTATGGAGGCTGACAAGCCCCATGATCTGTAGTCAGCAAGCTGGGGACTCAGCAGAGCTGAGGATGTAGTTCTAGCCCAAAGGCTACAGGTTCAAGATCCAGAAAGAGTTGATGTTTAAGTTCAAGTCTGAAGGCAGGAAAAAATGATGTCCCAGTTTGAAGGCAGTGAAGCAAGAGAAATTCCATTTTATTCAGGGGAGGGTCAACTCTTCTTCTATTCAGGTCTTCAACTGATTGGATCAAGCTCATTTCTATCAGGGAGGACAATCTGCTTTACTTTCTCTATCAATTAAAATGTTAAACTCATGCAGAACTACCATCACAGAAACACCCAGAATAATGTTTGACTCAACAACCAGGCACCTGATGGTCTAGTCAAGATGAAACATAAAATCGTCCATCATAAGTCTAACCCTTGTCAACTTGGCACCCATACACATCTTCTTAAATTATAATTAATCTCCATATGAAGACAATAGAATGGTCATAATTTTGCCTAACATGATGTAACTATCCTGCATACTGGTGGAATATTATGGACAAAATGTTTGTGCACTCCCTCTCAAAACACACATGGTGAAGCCCTACTCCGTGTGTGGCTGTATTTGGAAAGGGCTGTACTTTGGAAGTAATTAGGGTTAAATGAGGTCATAAGAGTGATCCTATAGGAACCTATGGGATTAGTGTCTTTGTAAGAAGAGACACCAGAAAGCACTGCTGTGATGCCCCCTGCCCCTGGGCCCCTGCAAGCACACAGGAAAGGACATGTGAGGATGTAGTGAGAGGGTGGCCATCTACAAGCCAGGAGCAAAGCCCTCACCAGAAACCAGATCTGTTGGAATCTTGATCTTGGACTTCCCAGCCTCCGGAACTATGAAAATACATTTCTCTTGTTTAAGCTCCCAGAATATGGTTTGTTGTTATTGTTGTTTATGGCAACCTGAGCAGACTAAGGCAAAGGAAAACTGGTGGACAGAGAATAAGTCTAATCTTTAGGCTTCTTGATATCATAAATGTTTATCAAAGAGCACATTCATTGCAGGTTTTGTGACACGTTACTAAATGATAATGGCCACTAAAGAATGGCAATGAGGAATAGGGAAGTCCTTTTTTGAACAAGCGTTTTTATCTGCACAAAGCATTGAACACAGGAGCAAGTTATAAATATTTCTTGAATAAATGAATGAATGACTTGAAATGATTATTGAACATTTATAAAGAAAATAATTCACAGAAAAGTTTCTAAAGTTGTATTCACACCCATATACAATAGAAACAATTTTAATTGTCTATCAGTAGAGGGGTGTTACATAAATTATGGTTTATCTACTTAGGGAAATCATATGTGATAATCAAATATGATAGTTATAAATGCCACTTGGAAAAATGCTTATTACATATTTTATATGAAAAATATAAAATATGTTCTGCTGTGATCATGTATGAAATTATGCATTCATGTGGACAAGACCTCCTCTCTTTTATTTGCTTTACAGTAATTTTATATTAGTATTGCTTTTACAATAATTTTTAAAAGAAGTAATATTTACTTAATGACAAAATTGCCTCAAACCTGCTGATATCTACCATGCTGTGCAGCCTGTTCTCTGTCACCCTAAGAAGGGTTACGGATTCCCTCGCCTTGCTGAGCCAGATGCCACGCATAGATCAGAGAGAACTGGGCTTGGCATCCATTTGAGTCACACTAAATGTATGCGTGGTTAAATATTTTTCTACTTCCTGTAAATCATCAAGTACTTTCTCTAAAGAGCACAGCCTTCCTTTCTTCCTCTGCATAAGTACATGTTATAATAAAGGGAAAGGAAGGAGGATTAAAATGATTAATCTAGGAGGGAGAAAATTTTGAAAAACTAAAACTGTATTTGGAATCAGAACTCTACTGTTCAAGGGACAATGGTCAATTTTAGCATTAGATTATTACTTATTAGTGAAATATTCTCCCATACTACCATTCCACAGTCATGTATAGATTGTTTTAAAGGCTTCAAAATGAATGATTTAATGGTTCTTAGAGAGACTATAATATTTCAAAGGGCATTAAATTCTTTCATGGCCATTCCAACCCCTTCCCATGTGTCCTTATAGGGATGTGCTAAAAACCACCCTTCCTTAGGGTTCTCCCAACTGAGAGGTCACGTGGTGCTTGGCCTTGGCTTCAGGCTGTCACTGCCTCAGGGATCTTTGAGACAAAATTTAAGGACGTGTGCTGGTCTGACCAGACATGGAGCTCGGGTTGCAGAGTTATAGAGGACATGATGAGAAAGGTAATGTGAGTCCAGACAGGGACTGTGCGGACATACATTAATTTTATAGTCTTTAATATCTGTTTTATGTAACAAAAATTATTCTGTATGCCTAAGAAGCCTGTAAAGTCCCTGAAAGAAAAGGATGAGAATTTTCGGCTTCACTACTGAGGATTTATATAATTCATATAGCTGGTTTGTCATTTTCATAAGTTTTTAACCTAATTATTTCTTTGGCAACATTTCCTCTTCAAGAATATCCTTGTTCAGATATTCCGATATTTATCCTATCTGACATCGAGTGGGTAGAGAAGGGAACTCCCTGTTATTGTGTCTCCCAGACATCTCAGGCATCGTGCTGGGCTCTTGACACATTTACTGAATTGATCATTCACTCGAAGCATTCAGCAAGATCCCCTGCCTACCCGTTGCCAGGCACTAATGTAGACAATAGACAAAAATCCCCCTTCGTAAAACACATATTTTCATGGATTATACAGGTAATTTTATTTAATCCTCATAATAGACCTGTGAAGTGGTCATTATAATCCACAGTTTATAAAAGGGAAACCAAGGCTAGGAGAACTGGGGAATAGGGGTCTGTTTTTCCTGCCCCTGGCCTGCACAAGTGTTTTCAGTGACTGATATGGTGAAAGTTTGTATGGATGGCGCTTCCAAAGGCAGCTTATACAGTAGACAAATATCAACAAGCTCATGCATACATTCAGCTAGTATTTAATAAGCTTTTGTTATGCTTCAGGTACTGTTCTGGAGCTGGAGATGCAGTGGTGGTCATGACAAGACCCGAATTTGGGAGGTGGGGTGCAAACTGCAAATGAGAAATACGTAAACATATATGTATTTTGGTATAACGCAATATATGATATAATTTCAGATAGGGATGAAGGCTTTAAAAATTAATCAGGGTAGAGGGATATGGGGAGAGGGGCTGTCCTTGTGTATGGTGATGCCAAAAGACCTCTCTAAAAAGGATATATTTGGACAGAGACCTGGATGAAATACGTGATAAGGCTATGAAAATACCTGAGGGAAAAATGTGCCAGGCAGAGGGCTCTGAGGTGTGAACAAGGTTTCTGTGTCTCAGGACCGGCCAGGAGGCCAGAGTTGCTGGAGTGGAGTGCTTGAGGCTGGGGTGCACCTGGAGGGTGGAGGTTAAGGCCAGCGAGGAGAAGGTGACCTGTAGATTAGGAACTTTGGTTTTAATCTAAGTACAATAAGAAACCAAAATGGGGTTTTAAGCAGAGAAATTATGTTAATTTATTTGTGTTTTACAAAGGGATCCCTTAGTAAAGGAATTGTTCATCAGGAAATCCTGACCATCCTAGACCTTGCTAGGTAACTGTGAATCTACTGAACGTTTTCACAAACTACTTCCTAAAACAATCTGGAGGCATCAAATTTTGAAAGCTTTTTTTCCTTCTTTTCATTTTATTTTTTAAAATTTTCATTTTTAATTATTATGGGCACATAGTATTTGTATATCTTTATAGGGAACATGTGAGGTTTTGATACAGGCATACAATGTGAATTAATCAAATCAGGGTAATTGGTGTATCCATCACCTCAGGCATTTAACATGTCTTTGTGTTAGCAACATTCCAATTCCACTAATTTAGTTAGTTTTTTTTTTTTTTTTGAGGGTGCAGAAAAATGAAGCAAGGCTAAAGAATTGAACAATAAACCCTGAGAAGAAAGTTTAAAGATACTGGATTTTTATTTCCCACATAAGAAGTATGTAATAGTTTCCATATACTTGAAAGGCTATTGTACAGAAGACAGTGGCTGGTTTGTTTTTCTCTTCACATAGAAGAATACTGCGCAGAGTAAGTATGACTTGATGGTAAGGATTGTGTCCTAAGCCTAGTGCTTTGGTCATGCCATGCACAGAGTTGGCATTTATTCTATATATATAAGTCATTTGACAAGTAGTTACTCATGCCACCTATGTATTCAATTCCATGCGGTGTATGGTAATATAAGTAAAATAATCCCTGCCCTCAAGAATCTCACTGTGTGATGGGAGGGACAGAGTGTGATCCTGTAGGAGAGTTCCCAAAGGAAGGGAACTTATTTCATACTGAGAGTCAAGGAAAGAGTCTCAGAGGAAGTGACAGCTAAACTGAGCCCTGAAGGATAAACAGGAGTTGGCCCATCTAAGGAGGGAAGAGGCAAGGGAGAGGGCCCAGGTAGAGGAAACTGTGGGCAGAGGTCCATGCGGCGGGTGAAGCCTTTGTGTAGCTCTATGGACTTCTCATTACAGAAGGCTGAGAGCAGAGCAGGGCAGAGCAGTGTGACGAGGTTGGTGAGGTTGGGAGGGTTCAGGTCAACAGGGGTCTTGAACATTGTTCCCGGAGTCTGGACTTTATCCTAAGGGCACTGGAAGGCAGGCGTCTTCTCCTTCTCCTCCTCCTCCTCCTCCTCCTCCTCCTCCTCCTTCTCCTTCTTCTTCTTTTTTATTAAGATAAACTACAAGTTTTCACTTTAGGAATAATTTTCTTGCAGTTTTAAATACTGGGATGCGTTTTAACAGGAGATTCAGCTCACAAAGAAGTTATATGCTCCAGAAAGGACTAAGAATCTTACTGCAGAAATCCTAGAAATCAGGACAATTTTCATCTCTCTGGGCTGGTTTAAAACGGTTTTATATCCTGTATTGTAATCAATAGTTTGATCTTCAAAATCACACTTATTCCTAGAGTTAACAACATTCTTTTTGACTCCTCTGGTGGCAATGGGTGTACTTGCAATCCCTTTGGGAGCTGCTCAGTAGTGTTGCTATGTTTTCATGTGTAGATCAAAATCTAGTGTGTATATTAGCTAGGAAAATATGTGTGCTAATAGCATTCAATATTTAATTCTGTATTTTATTTAAAAGGATTACATTTGGAAAACATAGCACTCATTGATTCTCTTTTGACTCCTCCCCCCCTCAATTTTTAAAATTGTGGTTAGATACACATAACATACACGTAAAATTTATGCTCTTGACCATTTATGTGCATACAGTTCAGTGGTATTTAATACAGTCATAATATTGTGCAACCATCACCATCATCCATCTGCAGAACTCTTTTCATCCCGTAAAACTGAAACTCTATATCCATTAACAATAACCCCCCATTCCCTCCTCCCTCCAGCCCCTGGCAACCACCACTCTACTTTTTAACTTTTGACATTTTAAAATTATTGGCTTAGGGATAGTAAAGCTCTGTCTGTAAGCTTATTTAACAAACCAGCATCCATGTAAAAGGCTCAGGCCAGGATCTGGCACACAGTGAGCGTTCAATAAATGGGAGCTATTACTATTGTTTTAGATAAGTTTAAAGCTGCTATCTACTAGTCTATTACTGATTTGTGATTGCTGGTGTCAGCCCAATGGACTTCACATCTCATCTTAGTCCCTTTTTTTCTTAAACGTTTCTTATAAAATAAGTATATACCCTGCAATCCATCCCTGATGTAAACCTGCTGCTTGTGACGACTCCTTGCTCCCTCCCTCACCTCACCGCCACTGTCGTCACTGCTAGTCTATTTCTCCTTGGTGGTTGTCCATTGTGTCTGATAATGAGGAGCCTGGTTTTCATTGTCTATCATGAACATCAGAAAAGCATACACATATTAAATGCTAACTTTAAGGCATTGCTGCACAGAGCAATTTAAGATAAAGTGCCCCCATCCCACCCAGTCTTCCTATGTAATCTATATAATCTCATGTTTTCCTGATTGTGACAGTTTGGCTCTTTGTCTCTTGGGTCTTCCTGACTTGAGGAACACTAGAAGTCAGAAGGATCATGGTTCTCTCTACTTTATCACATAATTGTAATTGCATGTTAGAGAATAACATTGTTTCCACGATGGAACCATATATGGGCTGCCTCACATGGGACAATATATGAAGAGTGGGTGGGGATGGTGCCTTGAGGGTGGATCAACTGGTGGGATTCAGACTTATTTGGAGTCTCAGATGACTTGGTGGACCATATAACTCAGAGATAATTCTTTGATGGGCTTATTTACTGGGCATAAGGGGCTTGTCAGAATGAAATTTCTACAGGAACACCTGGAGATAGTCATGGTAGGGAGGTCACAATGGAATCAACTCTTTTGCCTGCCATGCCTGGGCTCAAGGTCAAACTCTATGGAGAGAAACTTCCAGGTAGGTGTTACAGCAGCTCTTTTAGCAAAGGTATCTGAATCCTGGGGATCTAAGCTGTGCTTCTGCCCAGATGGGCAACATTGGTGCCTGGCTCTATAGAATTGGTAAGCACAGGAGCGAACACACTTAGGGCACTTTCCTGAGGGCTGAGGTGTTGCCAGAGACTGTTGGGGCAACAGCTATTAGCATTTGCATCATGATTACTATTGATGTACTTTCATCTGAAGGCAGACAGGTGCATGAGGTCTGGGAACAATTGAGAATAAGCATCCTTGTATCCTTGGTTCTACTTTGCTGTCAACTGTAAGAAGAGCCACTTACCTAATAACAGCTCTTTTGCGGGGAGTAGGGAGGGGCAAAGCAACACAGATACATCTGATGTCCAGACCAATTTTAAGATACATTCTGATTCCAGAAACTGTAAAAAGTAGAAGAAAATAATTTTTCTTAGAGCCAAGGAAATATGGTATATAATATCTGTTTGTGGCATAGTTTACTGGTATCAGTTCAACTGCATCACCTTCCAGCAGCAGCTTTGGAGTCAAAGAGAACTGAGTTTGTATTCTGGCTGTCCGATAGTTGTAAGCTACTTGATTATTTATTTAGGCTCCCTGAAGAAAATAATGATTAAAAATAATGATTAATCATCATAGAAATAATTCTTGTAAAGCACCTAGCGTATTGGCTGGCATACTGTAAAGGCTCAAAAATGATAGTTATAATTATTTAATTTTTGTGCAGTAGAAATGTAAAGTTTTACTAAATACCAAGCTACTGTTTGAAAGGAACACTGAAATTTGGAGAAGGATATCCAGACTGATAAAAGATCTATTAACCAAATCATGCAAATAAATGCTTTAAAAAAACATGAGAATAATTTACAATGTACAAAGCAAGAAGTAGGGGTGGTAAAGAAAAAAGGCATAATTGTCAGCTGCAAAGGTGAAGAGTTATCATGTGTATAAAATAGGGAATAGATTTGTTGTGTGAAAATCATGATTTTTAAAAGATAGTCGTTCTCATGCATTAACAACCTACTTTAACACATGCAAAACTTTCTACATATTTCCTCAGACTGCACTCTGTTGACTCAGACCCGGTCACCATCGCGTCTTCTGACCACATGTACTGGTTCTCATTACTGATGCTCATTTTCAGCTTTGATCTGCACGGAGAGAGCAATAGGGAGACTTCTGAAGTCAGTGCCCTAGAAATTTGAAACAGTCACAAGATTAGTATGATTTGGCTCCTTGGTGGTTTTTGTGGCTTTTTAAAAGCCTTTATTGTGGGCCTTTTGTGCAGTGATGATGTGGGAAGAGGCTGGGTATCTCATGGGAAGAAAAAATTGAACAGTGGCTGAGGTTATCTTAGCTTTTGTTCTCCTCTAATATCTTTGTACTACAAGGTCTTTATCTGTAGGGAGAAATTAATAAATACAGTGTTGGAACCTCATGTAAAAAAGCTCTTTTCACGTAGTTCATATCAGTTTGACTCCATGCTCGAATGTGCGGCAATAAAACAACAAGGCCTAGAGTTCGTGGGATGAGTACTGCGGTACCAAGATTGCCAGTGTATTCAGTATGGCCTTCAAAGTAGTGGTATCCCTACTGTGATTAGCTATGAACACTGAATCTTATTCTTCAAATGCAAATCATGGGCCTGGCAGACCCTATAGAAACTCTGGCAGAGCTCTTATTTAGTCTGTCTCTTTAATAAACCTGACCCAAATGTGACATTAATAAAGTGCTCTGTGTGAGCTGACAGAAGAGTATTTAGTTTCTTAATAGTGGTTGTATATCTCCCTTGATCGCATTAATGACTATGTTTAACTAGTAAGTTGGTATATAGTTGTTGCATTACTACAATGGGAACAGGTGCAAGTTTAAGGAGCTTCCAGAAAGGAAGAAAAAAAAAAAGAAACCAAGCAAGCACAAAGGCAAAAGAGAAGCATTACCAACATCCATCTGGCCTGTGACTAGAGAGCTTCATTGTAATGCGTTGCACTGTTCCCATGTTCTTGGCCAAGGGAGTTTCATTGCTGCAGGCAAGAAGCTTGATCAGTTTTTTGTCAGTCACGTTGATCTGTCACATTTGCCAGGCTGCACGGATGCATAATGTGGACAAGGAGCTGAGGATGATTTTGTACGTGCCAGATGGGAGTGTCTGATACCGTCTCCCCTGACTGCAGCAGCAACTGGCTTAGAATGTTCTTGAGCTACAAAAGCATCTCCCTATTACTGTGTAAAATTAATTACATGCCATCAGCTTATTGTTTGCTATAAATAGCCACAGATTTGTCTTCATTTACATTTTAGAAGGCTTACTCTTTTCCCAACAAAGCATCATTTTTCATGGGAATGTGTGTTGGGGAGAAATGCAGGTGCTTTCTCTCTACAGGAGCTGTGGCAAAACCCCAGCAGGACTCCGGTTTTTTAACAGTCACTCTTGGTTATAAAGGATTTTCATTCTTTTAATCATCAAGGACCTCTTTTATTCCCCATCTCCATCAAGCGTACCATGTTTTGAAAATTGTGGTCTATCAAACTGCCTGTATGAGTAAAACTTCCTCCCATTTTAATTAATATTAGCAGCCATAATTCAGAAGTTCTAATCAGCTGATAATGTTATAGCTAAGAAAGAAAAACAATATTTGTAGTCAGGCTTTTGTTAACGTTTTCGAGACACAAAGTATAATTTCTACTAGTTATTCTTTTAAAGTGATGAAAAACAGCTCTGCAAGTTTTATTAATGCCTTCACAGTCCAGTAGGAGTCCAGGGACCTTTGAATTACCAATGCCCTAGCATCATGTAGCTGTTATATTATTATTATGAATTATAGTTACAATTATAATTTATAATTTATATGCAGAATTTTCCTGTATTATGTTATTTGTCATAAGAATAATCACTTCATCTAGATATTTTCTTCCCATAATTTGAAGAAACTAAGAGACGGAAAATACAATCAATTTGTCCAGCATCACATAGCTATTCTGAGACTTCAGTTTCAAAATCAGGCCCAAAGCTCTCTTTTCATCTTTGATCATGGACCTCTACAAATTTTCAATGACTCTATACCCCTTCAGCATTTTAAAGTTGATATGTAGAATTTTTCATCACAACTTAAACGATTTCAAATATAAAGTTTTGAGTGTATCCAATATATCAGTTACATTAGTCTTTAGAATGTATCCTACAGTATATAGTGATCATCATCCAGTTACAAAATATATGGATACATTTTTCTTTAATAGAAGTTATACATCATTCTTTCTTCTCCTTGGTCTTGTATTTTTGTTCCGTTTTCCCTGTATAACGTTATCTTAAATTTTTTATACTCAAACATATTTTATTAATCATAACATTATATATCTTTGCAACCAAAGTACAATTGATCCTCATTATTTGTCAATTTTACGTTTGTGAATTTGCATACTCACTAAAATTTGTAACCTCACATTCAGTACTTGTGGCACTTTTGTGGTCATTCACAGACATACACAGGGCAGTGAGAAACATGAGTCACTGATGTGCATGTTCTCAGCTGAGGTCAAACAAGGCTACATTCTGCTTCTTTGCTTCAGCTACCATAACTATAAACAAGAGTCTTTTTTGAGGTCTATTTAGCACATTTGCATGCCTTTTTTGGTGATTTCCCTCTTGAAAATGGCCCAAGTGTAGTGCCAACATGCTGTCTAATGTTCCTAAGCATAAGAACACTGTGAGAACATATATGTTTCACATAAGCTTTCTTCAGGCATGGGTTACATAGTGCTGTTGACTGTGAGTTCAGCAATAATGAATCAATGGTATACATTAATCAAGATGTTTTTAATCAGAAACGCCATAAACAAAGTTATGTATTGGTTGGGTGATGAAATTATTCTGACTGGAGGCTTGCAGGAACTTAACCCTGTATTTCCTCTAGGAGCATGGTTCAATATTTGCTAATTCAATGTTAACAGCAACTTTAGAACATAGCTACCACAAATAATGAGAATTGACTACTATATGTATATAATTTTAAAGTATTTAAAATATTCCATAATGATAATCTCTGTTAGTACCTTTCTTCTGTACTGAGCTGTCACTGAAATTTTTATTAATATATAAATAATCATGCACATATAAATACACAAACACATACTTTACTTGTTGAATCAGTTTTATATTGTGGGCAATTAAGTGAGAGAAAATGGAGGACTATACAGAGGAACAGGGAGATGGAATGAGGGAGATGAAAGAATCATACCGTTTTTTGAATTTATACTACATGCCAGTAAAAGAAAAGAAAAGAAAAGAAAACAGAGAAGAGAGATGGGGGAAGAGAAAGTGAGAGAATCAGAGGGTAAATGAAGAGAGAGGAGAGCAGAACCTAGGTAAGGGGGAAGAAAATGGGATTTTATTACATATTTGGAGAATAGGAAAGGTATAAGAATTACACCTACCTGTAAAATGGAAGCCAATGGGAACGTCCACACATACACGTGTAGGTATGCACACATACAAACATTTCAAGAATGCCTAAAATTTATAAATTAAAATTTTCATTTTTTTAAAAAGAAACCCTTAGTTAATTGATTCATTTATCAATTAACTTTATCAATCACTTTTACTTTGTGAAAGTGATTGTCTAACAGTGTTAATAGGGATAAAATCTAGTGATGAGAAATTTGTGGGAATTATATCATCCAATGGAAAGGGAGTGTTAGAGGATATGCTACTTTGTGTTTACAGCAAAGATTTGCCTTGCTTTAAGAAACCATACAAAATTAGATGTGTTTTATCAGCTTGATGCAAAATTTCATGCATCAAGCTGATCAAATAAGAGTAAGAAGTATCCTTATAGTCCAAAATTGTTCTTTTTTGTTCAGCAAAGATTCATTAGGTAGGCACCTTTTAAAGTATGGATACCTTAATACATTTATATGTCAACTTAGGGTCAATTGGAAACAAAAACAAAACATCTGTGAAAACGTATGACTAAATATACCATTTAATTCAATATGAAAATATTGCCCAATTTATAGAGGAATTGTGTATCTTTTAGAAACCTATTTTATTACATCAAATGAGAGTACAATTGTTTCTCCCAAGTTTTGCCATTGACTTTAGCTAGTCTTCCTTTTAAGGTTAAATTGTAGTACATGAAAGGGGTCCTTGAATTTTATGGTATTATGTCATATCGAGGTTGTGGCAAATTAAGCACTGGGTGATAGGACTTGAAGTACGTTTATAATTCACATTTATCTTTGTGCTTAAATTTACAGACCAGCTTGACACAGATCCAAATATCAGTATTTTTGTAAATTACTGAAGTATCTAATCCAGTGAAATTGAGTTATATGGTCATGTCTGAAGAATTCTCATTTTGATAATTATACATGAGTAATCATGATATTCAGAGTCATACTATGGCTAACAATCTAAATTAGATTGAAAGAAATATCTATTTTGGAATACGTGGAACAAGTTTCATTTAGTGCTGAAAGGTCAGGCTAAAGACATTTCTAAATGGCACTTCCAAAAACTACAGTGCTTTTATTGCCAAAAGGGCAGTTAAAAATGCATTTCCCCCACATAATTTTGAATGTAAAAAAAAAATCGAAGAAATACATTCCAGTTTCATATTTTAGCTGAATGTCACTGATCAGCATGAATCTTTGCTAAAATGTCTTCCTTAATAGCTTTGTAAACTGTCATTTGTTCCAAAATTATAATGGTTATAGAGGTGGTAGAACAACATCATTCTGTTCTTTTTTAAGTAGTTTGACCTTCCCTAGCTAGTTTCCAAAGTTAGACCATTGAGCTTTCTCGTTTTTTGTTTGCTGAGGCAGAGGAGAAAGTTACATGAAACTTTCTAAAAAACATTAATTAATATTTAGCACCAGTTTTCTGTGAAAATAACTACTGAGAGAAGTGGTTTATCCAAGGAATCCAAAGTACTTCACAGACTTCCTTGAACGTCTCTATTGTGTAATTGAGGAGTAGGAAATCGTTCACTCCTTGGCCGTGTCTTTTTCGCAGTCCGGTTTCTTTTGGCCTAAACGTAACTGGGAAGAGTATCAGTTATGCCTGTAGTTTCAAAAACACAATAGGACAGTGAGAGCCTTTAGTCACAATTTCCTAAAGTACCACAAGATGGGGCTAAATCGTCAGTAGACAACTATTTTTGTGGCCCATCAGAGTAGGCAGTTACCTCATTTTACTTCTGCTATTGTTGCTGCTGTCGTTGGGAGGGGTGAAATGAGTATGTAACAATCTAAAGCTTACAAACTTTAGTAATTAAAATATTTTAAAACAACTCCGGAAAAAGTTATTTCTTCTTCTCAAATAATCTATTTTAGCAGATGTATATATCCACTATATAGCTTGCCAAATAGTGAGTTTGAGTTTTTGCATTTGGTATCTAAGTACCCTGAATTATTATAGTGGTTGATTATTTATTTGCGTGTATGACATAAAATAATACCTTTAAAGGGACTTTTTTTTTTTTAGCATTTCATAAATTGAAATACCTCTTCCTAGCCTTTGTTTCTTTCTCTATATTGTCATCATTGTCTTTTTCTTACCCTTCTCCTTCTTTTTGCCTTCTTTCATGTTTCCCATTTCTACCGGGTGACTTAAATGCTAAGCGTGTTTTTTCATTTCCTTTTTCTCTTCCTCCCGTGGTGACTGGGGAACGCTTAGCTGGCCATGCTCAGATAGACCTGAAGGAATTCCCTGGGTTGGAAAGAATGTGTATCCAAAGGATTTGGGATCTGATCTTATGTGCTAACTAGTGATAAAAATAAAATTGCACTGATGATGTTTATTATTCATTAACCAACTATTCATTGAGCATTGACTCTGGGCTAAGCACTGTACTAGGTATCAAGTATAAATCAGTTAAGATAGAAATGACTTCTTTCCTAATCAAGTTTTTAAAAATGCACAGATAATAAGTTTCCAGTTTGATAAGTTCTGACAAATATATTTACCTATGTACCCAATACCCAAGGCAAGATATAAAACATTTTCTTCACCTCAAAAATATCCTTAGGCCCCTTAAGTCCATTTCTAGTCAATGCCCCCCACCCACCCTCCTATTCCCAACAACTATTCTGATTTCTCTCACAATATATTAATTAAGCCCCTTCTTGAACTTCATATAAATGGAATATACTTTCTTATGCATGACTTCTTTCACTTTGAATAACATTTTTAGAGTTTATCAATGTTGTTGGGAATATCAATAATGTGTTTATTTATGTTGTATTTTTTATTGTATATATACACCACAATTTGTTTATTCATTCTACTGTTGATGGACATAAGTTGCTTAAGAGTGAGTGCCGTGGCATCAGCCTAGCTCACAGCAACCTCAAACTCCTGGGCTTAAGAGATCCTACTGCCTCAGCCTCCCGAGTAGCTGGGACTACAGGCATGTGCCACCATGCCCGGCTAATTTTTTCTATATATATTTTAGTTGGCCAGATAATTTCTTTCTATTTTTAGTAGAGACGGGGTCTCACTCTTGCTCAGGCTGGTCTCGAACTCCTGAGCTCAAATGATCCGCCTGCCTCGGCCTCCCAGAGTGCTAGGATTATAGGCGTGAGCCACCGAGTTGCTTAAAATTTTTGACTATAATGAATAAAGTGCAATGAACATTCTCATATATGTCTTTTTGAAGACATGCTTTCATTTGTTTTGGATATGTACCCCAAAATGAAATTGCTGCGTTCTACTATGGTTGTATTTTTAACTTCACAAGAAAGTGCCAAATAGCTTTACAAAGTGGTTATACCATTTTTTACTCCCCAAAATAGTACAAGAAGTTTCCAGTTGCTCCATATATTCAATAAGATTTGGTATAGTCAATCTTAATTTTAGCCATTCTAAGTGGCTATAAAGCAGTATTTCATTGTGGGGGAGTGCACTTAACCCAATAAAGGTATTCATTAACAAAACTACCAGACCTCTGGAGGGCTTGATGGAAAAGCTTGGAATGGAGGTCAAGGGTGAAAAGAAGAATCTCAGAGAGGAAAACCAAAGTAATGGGGGGATGACAACGTGGTGAGGGGGAATGGATGGATGGATGATCAGAGCCTTCATGTTGAACAGTTGTCTAAGATAACAGGGGTAAGAATCATTAAAAGTGCAGACAGTAGCAGAGAGAGATCTCAGATATATGAGGCATTTAGCTGTTTGTAGCCTAATTGATATTTAGCTTAAACTTTACAAAGTATTGCCTATATTACGGTAGAGTGTTTGAGCTATCATAGCCCCAGAACCTCTTCCTGCTTTCATTTTTATGTTGTCTTAAAATGCTAGTCATACTCTGTCAGAGTAATTAATACTAGTTACAGAGGACATTTTATTATGAAGAGCACCCTAAATTTCGACATCCTTGTCACATTTTGCTCTTGACCCAAACTCACATATAGATAGGATATTCTGGTTTGAAACTTTCCTTATCAAAGCTGAAAAGGGAGGGTTTCTCCAAACTTCTAGCAGTAGGATGAACACCACGCCTTTTAAAAGGGGAATGTAGAACTTAATGCTACCATAGATCATCAAAACATTTTGGAGGACTTTTATTGGTCATAGATATGATGGAGCTAATATACTTAGATCTTGGCATTAAAAAAATTATTCACCACTGTGATTATATTTCACTATCTTAAATATTAAATTCTGCATTTTAAAACTTTCCAATCAACTTTTTATTTTTTAAAAATAAACAATTTACTTTGGAATAATTTTAGATTTATAGAAAAGTTGTGGTGATAATATAGAGATTCCATATACTTTTTACTCAGATTCCCTTACTGTTAACAACTTATATAACCATGGTGCATTTGTTAAAACTAAGAAATTATTAAATAACATGGGTAAATTACTATTAAATAAACTCCAGACTTCACTTGGATTTTACCAATTTTTCTACTAATGTTCCTGTTCTGTTTTAGGAGTCAATCCAGGATGCTACATTGCATTTAGCTACCATATAGCCTTAGTTTCCTCTAATCTATGACAGTTTCTTAGACTTTTCTTATTTTTCATGATCTTGATAGTTTTGAAGAGTCCTGGTCAAAAATTCTATAAAATGTGTCTCAATTCGGATTGTCTCATGCTTTTCACATTATTATACTGGAGCTATGGTTTGGGGGTACAAATACCAGAGAGGCGGAGTGCCCTCTCCATTACATCATACCCAAAGGACATGGTATCAACATGACTTGTCACTGGTGATGTCAACCTGAATCACTTGGATAAGATGGTGTCTACCAGGTTTCTCCATTGAAAAGGTTACAGTTCTTCCCTTTTCACACTCTATTCTTTGGAAGTGAGTCACTAAGTCTAGTTCACACTCAACATGTAGTTGTCTGTGGTGGGGGAAGGGGGAGGACGGGGATTAAGATTCCTTTCTTGGAGTGGGGAGTATCTCCATATATTATTTGGAATTTTTCTTTAAGGAATATTTATATCTGCTATCCATTTATTTATTTCTTCAATAATTTATTTGTATTAGTATGGCCTCACGGGTATTTATTTTATACTTGAGGTTATAGCTCAGTAATAAGTTATTTTGTTCAAATTTCCAGCTTTAGCCTTTGGGAGCTCATTTAGGTTGCCTCTGGTGTCCTTTGGACATAAATGCCCAATATTTTTTAATTTTCCTTGTTAGTATTTTGCTATTTTCTGGTACTATAAGATGCTCTAGAATCACTTCATATTTCTCCAAAGATCCCTAGTTCCATTTATTGTAAACTGTATTTGGAAACTAAGATCTGGGTACTGGGTGTACTTGTTGCAACTGGGTGTCATTACCTCCAGACCCCACTCTGTGGATAGAGCTAGAAAATGTATGTGTGTATGCTATGTAGACACACGTTATCTATCAGTCTGTTATTAAATATGAGTTCAAACCAATGTCTCTGCCTCCAGTCTAGTACCACAGGGTTTACACTAGACTTCACCCCTGCTGATTTGTAATTTCTTTCTCTGTTAATAAGAAACCTACATCCTATTTATCTACCATTTGTTCACTTATTTTTTCAACCCTAGTATACATGTAAATTCAGAGTTGTTAAATGATATTCCTGTAAGAAACAAATTTACTAACTAGCATCCTATGCTTACATACAGTTCTTTTTGTCTTTAGCCTTATTGTTTTCAGTCAAGTAACATCATTTTCTTAAGTTACTTAGCTAAAATCCTTTTTTTTCCCTACCACCTTCAGTGAGGTTATGTCATGCATTTATAATACATAGAGATTCATTGTCAATCAACTTTTATATAAAGAGGCTTATTTTTTTTTCTCTGTTGCTATTCCTTTGTTTAGCACTGTAAATTTCTATGGTGTGGCATGGTATCCTTGATATTTAAAGAGATTTAGTGGTCAAAGTACAGTTTTTATGTGTAGAGTGCTTGGGCAAGAATTTGGGCACTGACTCACTTATAATTTAAAATTCTTTATGAAATCTAAGTTATAAAGTTTTATTCACAGCACAGAATGATTCACAACAGCAGAGGAAATACCTTTGCATGAAACACAGAATAAAATACCAGTATTATAAAAGTTAAAAGATGCAGTGGAAAATATTTGCCCTGTGCCAGATATTACTTACGTAGTCTAAGTCTACTGTTGGTAGACATAGCTGCTAGGGGCTTGGCATATCGTCGATAGAAACTCAGACTAATTTATCAAATGGCTGAATTACATTTTGATGTTTATTTTTTCAAAACAGAATTTATTACTTTTAATTTCTTCTTTTCCTGCAAGCTTTTTTTTTCTTTTTCCTGAAAACATCCTCTACCATAAGTACTTCTTCCGTTAATTCTTCAGAGGATATTTCTATGATTATTTGCATCTGTTATCTTTTTTATGTTTCCATATTTGACTTTTTTCTTTACCTAGTATGTTCTGATATTTTCATTGCTTAATAAAAACTACTGAGTAAAGCTGTAAATAATATTTACTTACATAACTGCAACTATGGTTCACTTTCCTTCCACTAGCAATCTAGCTGGTTGAACCAGATATAGTACACTGAGCTTGTTTCAGTACTTCCTGTTTTACTCCAGTGATGTTTACTAGTACGATGGGCCCTTATATCCATGGGTTCTTCATTCATGGATTTAACCAAAAGTGGATTTAAAATATTAACAGAAAACCAAAAAGGGTGGTTGCATCTGTACTAAACATGTACAGAGTTTTTTCTTTGTAATTATTTCCTAAACAATACAGTATAATAACTGTTTACCTAGCACTTGCATTGTATTAAGTATGATAAGTTATCTAAAGATTATTTAAAGCATACAGGAGGATGTGTATAGGTTATATACAAATACTATATCATTTTAGAAAAGGAACTTGAGCATCTGTGGATTTTGGTATCCACGGGGGTCCTGGAACCAATCCTCCACAGATACCAAGGGATGACTATATTAGTATCTTCAAGATATCCATCTCTTTCTTCTCCTTTCATAGTTAATTTGTGTATCTGGGGGCCTTTCTCCTTTCCAATTATTTGCTGTAGTTGTTGCTGCCTTAATGTCTTTTTCTAAGCATCTCTCTATATCCTAGGGCTTTGATCCTGTTTTCTAAAGACTCTTGCCAAATCCAATGAATATTTTTCATTTAAAAAAGTTATTACTAGACTACTTCATGTTTAACTGTTGAGTCCTCCATTCCTAAATTCTTTGACATGACATTCTTCTGATTCTTCTTAGTCTTTGTTTTACCCGACTTTCCGTTCTCCCCTGAGAGCCATTTTTCTTAAATGTTAAGGTAGCTCAATATTTTCATTTGTTTTTATTTTTGCTACACTTTCTCTGCATATTAATTTCCTATTGCTTCTGTAACAAATTAACACAAACTTGGGGTTTAAAACAGCACAAAGTTAAGCTCGTATGGTTCTGGAGGTCTGAAGTCCAAAATCAATTTCACTGGACTAAAATCAAGATGTTGGGAGGTCTAGTTCCTTCTTGAGGCTATAAGAGGAGAACAGTTTCTAGCAGCCACCTGTATTCCTGGGCTGTGGCCCCTTTCTCCATCTTCAAAGTGCAGTCACTCAAATCTCTACTTGTGTCATCACATCACCTTCTCCTCTAATTCTGATTTCTCCTCCATTCTTCTTAAAAGGACCCTGTGATTACACTGGCCCCACCAAGATAATCCACAATAATCTCTCCATCTCAAATTCCTTAACTTAATCACATCTATAAAGTCCCTTTTGGCATGTAAGGTAACATATGTGCAAGTTCCAGGGATTGGGATGTGGAGATCTTTGGGGGGCTACTCTTCAGCCTACCATGTTCTTGTTGATCTCCTTCATCCTTATGGCTTAGATTAAACTAAATGTTGGTGGTTTTTATAGCAGCATCTCCTACCCAGCTCTCTTTCCTGCACTCACGATCCTTATATCCAACTGCCTGTGAGACATTTTCATCTGGACTTATTTCAAATTCAATTATAAGAAATAGACCTTATCATCTTCCCCAGACCATTTTCTTTTCCCGTGTTCTTTATATCAGTTGATAGTTTTTGAAACTGAAACATGGGGTCATCCTTAAATCTCACCCCTCTCTCAGTTCCCATATTAAATTAGTCCCCATGTCCTGACAATTTAACTTCTATATTTGCCTAATGCATGCCTTCTAGTGCATCTTTATTTTGATTGTCAGTTTCCTCATTTGCAAAATAGGATGACAGTGTATAATTCTTGTAAGCATTATTATACCAACTTCACAGATAAAGAAATTGAAGCATAGAGAGATCAGGACCTTGTGCAAGGTTACATAGTGAGAGAGAGATGGGATTTAAACATGGGGTCTAGCTTCTTCTGTTACTCTAGTTAAGTTCCTATTATCTTTTCTGTTTTACTCAGACAGTCTCCTAACTATTAATATTTTCCATGATAAAAATGTTGGCTCTTCAACTCTACAGTTCACATAGTCACATGATCTTTCTAAGATGCCTCAACAAGGTATGTATACAAGGCTCTTTTTGATCTGTAATCTGTCCGCCTCTCATTATCACATTCTACCAAGCTGTAATCTGCTTTAACTCACACTCAGCAGTCCTGAACTCCTTGTATCTTCTAATGCATACCTGTTGTTTCTCAATTTAGTGCTCTTACTTTGGCTAATCCTTTGCCTAGATTGCCATTTCCTTAAACTCTTCTGTCTTCAAAGCCCTACTTGTTCTTTAAAACTGAGCTCAGACATCACCACCAAGAAAGCATTTAAACTTCCTTTTTTCTAAGTTTATATTAGCTGCTCCTCTGTATCCTGTGTGTATCTCTACTATTAAACCTACCATTCTAACATGTATCAGTTTGTATGTTTGCTTCTTCCAAGTGTGTGGCGTTTTTTTTTTTTTTTTTTTTTTTAACTCAACTCAACTGCTGGATCCTTGAAGAGAAAGATTATATTTTATGCTCCTCTCGCTTCATGATATCTAGCATAGTTCCTGGCACAAAATATCAGTCAATAAATGCTTTTGAATGAAGGAATAAGCTAATGTATGCAGCTGTTTTTTATTATTTTCTCAACAAGATCCAAAGAAGTCATTGTGTTTTCTGCATAAAGCTATTATCTCCAAGTCTTTAGATAATAATCACAGTGGAGGCAATTACCAGGCTGAAGAAAAGAAAATGAATTCAACTCTTGATATAGAGTCCTGTCTTAATAAGAAATTGCATTACACAAAATAATAAACATGGACTAAATTATGTTATTAATGTTTAATAGAAAGAATGTTTTTATTGCCCCTAAGAAAGCATTTTCTATTTTTGCCTTGTTCAATATAAATAAGCTGAAGGTATAATGACAAGAAAATGTAAAGGACCTTTATTCATACAATTTAAATTTCTTATAAATAACTAGTGATAGAAGTGAAATCTTTTCCTATTTGTATACATTTTCATTCAAGCATGAAAGCCCCAATAACTAGTTCCAAACTGTCAATTTACCCAAAAGGAATATATCTATTTTGTACCTCAGAAACAGGGAACCAATACCTTGGAAAAAGATCATTTTTCTTTGTGAAAAGAATGTATAGCTTTGTTTTAGAATGTTGGACCTTTCTATAATCTAATATCAGCTGCTCCTGTTATTGATGCAATATTCCAAAGAATCTGAATGACAATCTAGCTTTGCCAGTGCTCATGTTTACTTATTCTTCTATAATATGAAGAATATTATAATCTATTTTATAAATTGACACTATTTATTACTGATTTATAGTCACTACTTTTTAAATCTGGCTGGACTGCAAAGAAATTATATTATGTCATTTTATATAATAAGAATAAAGTACTTTTTTTTCACTAATGGAAAACTTCCAACAAAAAGCAAATAGCAAACAGCAAAAAAGCAAAAGTGTTTATTTTTGAAATAGGACACCAAATAGAGCAGAGAACAACTGAGGAAGAAATTCTGCTAAAATAATTGGGACTCAAGGACACTGAAAATCTATGACCTCATCAGCCTAGAAACAATTAATTTTATTATGGCTCATTACATAACCTCCTGAAGATACAAGCACCATGTAAACTAAGAAAAATGAAGGAGCAATGAGAGAACAAATAAAGCATTTCCCTTTGGTGGCTTTAATGCTATTTTGATTTCAAAAATACTTTACTTATCTTGTTAAAAAAACATTGTGGAAGTAATTAATTGTGATATTTGAATGGGGCATTTGGATTTATACTCCAACCAAATCATCTGAGACACTTTTTGAGGTACTTTTAAGCAAAGTTACAAATGGTGGCTACTACCTTATAAAAATGGACAGTGTGTACAGGAAATTTGGGGGATGACTCTTGATTTCAAATCCATTTTTCAGTTTTTTTCCTCATATTTGAGTAGCGAGCACCCTTAGTTGTGCTGTCTGTGAACAAAGATTCCGTTTGTTAAAATTTCATTAATTGATTAAGCAAATGCTGTCCCCTAGCTGCTGTTCTTCATATTGTGCTCCTCTGGCAAACTCATCTAGTCATTGCTTTGCTAATCATTCCAGTCTAGTGATTTCAAATACTGCACCTGCATCTTCACTCCTGTTGGCCAATCTTTGTCCTAGGATTGTGTTTCTAGCTGACAATGATACTCCTGCCCCTCACCCCCCAGAGATACAACAGTCACCTTGACAAATCTCAATATTCACACATCCATCTCTCTTTCTCCATTCTCTCCCCTGCCTCTAATACTTTCCGAAGCTGGCTGCAAGTGCTTTCATCATGTGTGCTCGCCCTGGCCCACTACCTGACAAGAAATTTCTGAGCTCCAATCTTTCCAGTTCGTATGGGTAAAGAGTCTCTTCCCAGTTGTTGAAAGCAAAGGCAGCAAGCTCAAAATCTTTCTCTGATAGAAAAAGAAAATGTATGAGATTGAGCACAAGAGCACACTATATTTGGTATGAGTCAAGATGGAATGATTTTTTTTTTGACCAATCTGGTTTAGAATCCTTTTCACTGAATTTACGAAGTTACTGTCTTAGGACACTAAATGAAGAATTTATGGATCTATTTGTTAAGTACAAGACATACCACTGACCCTAACACAGAAGTGGCACTTATTAGGTC
The DNA here is from genome assembly GCF_020740605.2 of Lemur catta. Classification (NCBI taxonomy): domain Eukaryota; kingdom Metazoa; phylum Chordata; class Mammalia; order Primates; family Lemuridae; genus Lemur; species Lemur catta. The sequence continues at coordinate 31,334,550 of NC_059134.1, forward strand.
TTTTGAGGGTTTCATTAAAAAAAAAAAATAGATTCTGTAAAGGTTAACCTTTTCTCCTATTGGTCTATTACAGACTGACATGCTTTGAAAATTGGCCAATTTAGACAAATAGTAAACTGAGATAGGGGGGTGATATATTTTATTGACTGGGATTATATTCTTGGGTAATATAATCTGCAGATAATTTAGAGCAGCTGCACCCTAAATTTGGATAATATAGAAAATGTGTGTGTGTATGTGGAGTGAGGAAGAGCAGAAAGGAGCCACATACCTTAGTTTTAATGGTATGTAACTGGTTTTTGGACATTGAGGCAGTCTGCCCTGCTGGGTTATGTTTTTGGGAATAATGTCCTGCATAGATGAATGAGTAGATTTTCTTGACCTGTACAAAACTCTTTTCATGTCACTTCTCAAGAAAAAAAAGTTAAAATGATTTTTTTCAATGCCTGCCAGAGAAAGTCCACAGTAAGGCCTTTCCCAATCTGATCTTTATCTTCTTGTTTTATTTCTCACTATTTCTCTATATGCATTCTCTTATCCAATTTGGATGTGATACATAGTATTTTCAAACGCAACTTACTTTTCTCCCTTCTCCATTAATTCATTTCCATCTATTAAAATTTTACCCATTCTTCAGAGGCCAATTGAATTTCATTTCCTTCATAACTCTAGAAAATATCTAGAGTTTATCTTTCTTTTTCTTCTAGAATATTATCTTCCATATGACACCCAATCTGTACTATTTTCTATGCCCATTTAACTTTTGATATTATTTAGCTTTTCCTTATGCTTATTACAGTGTAAGTTCTCCAAAGGTGGAGACCATATCTTGTCTTTATAATGTTCACTGTGCTTGGTTTATACTAAACATTCAGTTACTCAAATATATGTTGCGATGAATAGATATGAACAAATTAACTTAGCCATGATGGCTATGTGTAATTGGACTAATGCAAACCTATTATTATTACCCAAGAAAACAACTCAAAATGATACTCTCCAGAAATAATAAACCAAACTTTTTTTTCCTCCTCAAGGGCTAACCTTTCTTAGTGACAACTTTCTACAATAGAACTATAAAATAAGATTTTGCAGTACTAAGAGCCTACCTGTGACTATGTGCCATAGGACCATGACCGGGTTCCTCAATCTTCGGATGCCTTTGTTTCTCTATCAACAACAGAAAATAAAGTGCCTTATTTCCCCTGCTTGATAGTAGAAGTTATAGGGAATAATAAATCCTATCTTTGCCTTTCCTGTTCTTTTCAAACAAAGAATAGTTACCAAGATTTCAGGGTCAGTTAAAAAAAAATCAGAAATCTTTTTAAAAGTATATTTCATGATATAATATTGTTCTGCTAAACTATTAGAGGTATAACCCTTGGTAAAAAATTATGTTTAATGTTATATTTTTATAAATATAAAAGAAGTTTGTGTCTTTACAAATTATTTTCTTTCTTGTTATGGATTTAAAACTTAATTGATAGACAATGAGTTAAAACTTATAAAATTTTAAATTATAGAATAATGCACTATACACAAACCAAAATGCATGGGCAATATTATGTATACAAATTTCTTACTGCAGAAAATGACATCAAAATACATAATTTTCATTTTATATTTGTAAGATCTTATTGTCTATTTACTCAGAGTCTGTAATCAAGATAAAAGACAAGCTTTTCTGAGAACTTTGGAAGCTGAGCAACCAGAGGTATAGTTCCCTAACCATATGCCCACAGGTCCTGGGGTGCTGCAGTGAATGCACAGGGGTACCGAGGGACATTTTAAAATTTCAAGAGAAAAACAAGATACTTAACATGTGTTGAGCACTGAGCAAACTATTAGCTCTAGGTAGTTTATAGTTTTAACATTGGAGTATGCTATTAATACCTTATTTCGATTACTTCATGCATTTGTGAAGCTGGATTCTTGGAGGTTGCTATAATGAAAAGCAAGAACCATGGGAAAATCAATGCGGAATGTGGAACAAGAAATGAGAGTGATAAAGTCCAATATGATCCCAAGGTTTGTGAAGTTGTACAGTGGTCAACTTAATTAGCTAAAATAATTAAATAATTACAGTTATTTAAGAATAAAATATTAATTATCTTCCACTTTAATTGTATAATGTTTTCAAACACTACAAAGTTGTTAGGATATAAATACTTATCAAATGGTTTGGCCCAAACTACACTTTAAATTGAACTTTTAGGTATTTCTTTTGGCCTAGGGTGCTGTTAAAAATTGCTGAGAACACCTGAAAACCAGGAAAATCTGGGAGTTTTCTTCACTGAGATAGGAATGCAAAGACTTTATTGGAGATCAAGCAGAGATGAGTCTAGCTTATGTCTTCACACTATGGAGGGAAACAGAGTTACTTGTGGGATTCTGGGGGAGGACTAAAATGGGCTCATTTTGAGATGACCTTCTACACATGCTGCTTGTCTGGAAACAGGGTTCCTCTATTTATGTGATACTAAAAAGACTCTATATGATCAGGTCTAGTCTTTGTAGTCTAAAAAAACCTCTGTGTATTAGAGAAATAAAATATTTGATTTTAGTTCACTGTGCTGGTACAGATGCCTGTCCATTTTTGTACACAAAAAGAGGAGAAAAGAGGAATTAAAGCATATTTTACTCACTAAAGGAGAACTTCCAGAAATGGGTATACATATATTTTATTTCAAAAGTTTTACTACTTTTGATGGAAAAACGTTTTAGAATTATTTTAACACTAATGTGGTTTTTAGGTTTGAACTAATTTATTCATTGTTGAGGTCACTCATTTTATTATTCACCTTGAAATGTTCTCTAGAAATGATTATGAGTATCAGTTGTCATTTGTTTCTTAATTTTTAAAGAGGACATTGTTCTTATTAATTATCTTAAGGAATATAAATATATTGCCACTTAATCATTTTTAGTAACATTTTGCTAATGTGCCTTTATTTTATATATGAGAAGAGTACATACATTTCATTCTTAGTGTTAATACTTCTAAGAATTCTAGTATTTACATTAAATTTGGATATTTTTAAAAAATAGATTCATTATTTTAAAATAATAACAGATTGCATATTTACTACAAGTTGGAGATATTTAAGTAAATGTCTATTAACATTAACAAGGTTATATTAAGACACTCCTATTGATAATTCATACTTATTATCATTAGCTGCCAAGCTTAATAAGCTGCAGACAGGAAGATACGATTCCTTTATATAATATAATGAAGCAGACAAAAGAATTAGGTTATGAAAAGACAGAGAGATGGTGAGCACCTAGCCAAATATGATTGTGTTGAAATTTTTCTTTTCTATCCATTTAATTCCATGGACTATGTTCATGACAGTTTAGTATTAGAAGATCTTAAGTAGTTAAAGAAGGGATTTTCAGAGGAACTACACTCTCAGAAAGGATATAATAGAGAAGAAAAAGAGAAGCTACCCTCATGATGTGTGAGGGGAAAATTTTCTGTGTATAACATATGTCTGGAAAGAAAACGAATAGTTCAACAAATAGAAAAATTATAGAACATTGAGGATTGATGATACCCTATGGATTTTATCCAACCCTTTTAATTTAGATGTGAATGGTTTGAGTCCCAGAAAAGTTAAGCAACTTGCTTTTGATCACACAGCTAGTTATCAGCAAAGAAACTATTAAAATGTAGAGCCTCTGCATATGTCAGTGCTTTTCCATGCCATTATGTTCCAGGACATAATTCAAACAGATTAATTGTGTATGCAATATTTATTTTTAACGCAATAAATCACTCACATTGTGATTTTAATTCAGCAGATTTTTCTCTGTGTTTTTAGGACATTTGAGGACAAGAGGCAGGCAGGAACACGTTTCAGTGAAAATAGCATGGACTTAGAAGTCAGGATTGAAATTCTGACTCTAATATTTATCTGCTCCATAATACTGGGAAGATATTTAAAATCTTTGTGCCAGAATTTCCATATTTATGTACTTGAGAAAATATGTCCTATTGTGTTGGGATTTAGAATCCCAATTTACAGAAAGTGTATAGAGAGCTAATGATGCTAGGATTGTTGAGTCTGCAGACAAAAAGGCTGAGAATTGTAGGAGGCTGTGGTGTTAGTGTTTGAGGCATTGACTTACAGGGTCTCTTCTTAAGAGGAGGATGGATTTCTGTAGTACATTGTTAAATGAAAAACCACTTAAGGGAGAGAGTGGTGTCTGCCAGAGGTACCCAAATATACTGATTACTTGCCCTCTTTCTTGCTGTCTTGGATTTGGTGGCATTAAAACAAGGCAGCCATCCCACTCATTAAGTATCTTTCTGGTACAAATTCTACTAAGTGTAGCATTGACTTTGTTGCTTTTCTTTATTTCTTTTCCCCTTTTCCCCAATGCCCTCCTCCTCTTCCTTTTTTTGAGTAGCAACTATCCTACCCCTTCAGGATGGTTCCTTGATAAAATATAACCATAGGATGATGGGTTACATTGTCTTCCATGTGTCCCTTTATATGTGAACAAAGCAGATGGTTCTTTTCACTTTGATAGTATCTTTAATATTTACTTACAAAATTATGCAAGAATATGAAGTGCACTATCTCCATTTTTATTTTCTCACAGCTGTTCACCAAGAAAGTACATTTGCCCTCTTTTAAAAGAGAAGGAGATATTAAATGGGAAGATAGACCAATCTCAATTCAGGTACCATGGACCTATGGTTAAACTTGCAGCTGGGGAGTGAGTGTGTGTGTGTGTGTGTGTGTGTAATTTTCTAGGTTAGGGATCCAGAAAAACTTGTCCTAGTTAAGAATTCACCAGCTACTATATTTCTTTAGAGAACTTACTTTAATGATACGTGCACAATTCCTGTGAGTTGCCAGATTTATGTAAAGATGGAGAGAGATACTCTCAGTCTTCTGATACTAGGAAGGAGCTCTGCTCCAGGGAACACTTATGCTGATGTTGCAGGTTTCCTTGCTGGAGACTTAGATAGATGAAAAGAAATTAGGAAAGAGTCTGGACCTCTGAAATGCAAAGAATTTGGGGAACCAGGACTGACCATAGTTTTTTTTTTTTTTTTAATTTGGCAGAGGTGATTTTTTTTTTCCACCTACTTCTCTGGGAAGGATGAAAATCAAATTAATTGAAGCAATGTAAATGAAAGGAGTTTATAAACAGCAACACTTTAAATGAAGGTAATATATACACAAACAATAATTATTTTATGTTAAATGGGGGAATAATCACCATCTTGACGAAGGCAGAGAATCTGCTTTTTTAGGGTGTCTTTCCCAATGTTTGATCAATCTGAGTCCTCAGATGCCCTCATGAACTTTACAAACAAACTAAGTATATTTTTGCATTTTCCTTTCCCAGGAGACTGGGCTTTAAGGGCTTTATTGAAACACAAGATATTCAGCAGGGCTGGATTTGTGGGCATGAATTTATGCAAGTTTCTTTTCCTAAAATCAGAGCACAGACTATTTATTCTCAGTGGACTACTCTGCTTAAAGTGTTTAGATTGCTTTTACTAACTGTAAGGCTTTTTCAAAAAAAACAAAAAACAAAAATCAGAGAATAGATTATATTTCATTTTAAACATGTTAATTCAAGTATAGAGCACAGCACTCTTCATACTGAGAACTTTTGAACCCTGCTCCTGAACAGAAATACAAAGGAAACCTTTGAAAGCAAAGCAGATGATGTACTGTCTATATTTAGGCCTCAATTTGTTTATAGCTAAAAAATCAGTGGGAAAATCATGATCAAAAGCAGGGTAATTAATACAAAAAACTGTTAGGCTGCTTCACCTGGAATGATTCTGTAATAAGTCTTTGACTCAAATAAGTCTTTGACCCAAAGAAAAAAAATGTCCTATAGGTTCAGAATTCTTTCTGGCAATAAACTTCCAGTGTAAACAGGAAGACTTTTGGGCCTCTTGTAAATTTTTAAAACAAATGATACTCACTGCCTTGCACTCAGTATTTTTTGACTTTGAGACAAGAATTGGAGTGATTAGTAAAAAGTTCCAGTTTGAAGTTCAGTAGGAAGGTTATTTACTACTACCATAATAGATATTTTTTTGTGTGTGCAGCAGTAATTTATTGAAAAAATGTGAAGGGCATATGCTATTAAGTATCTTTAATAATAGCTCATGATTCTAAAGAACTTGACAATTAGATCATCATTACTAAAGAAGAGAACCAGGAACTCCAACCTTGTATGCTGTGATTGATACTGCACAGCAAGAATATTAAACAGTTTCTCCAAAGACAAGCCTGGGTTTTCTCTGCTAAGATGAGAAACTATGCAGTTAGAAACTTCCTCAGCAGGCTGAGAAAGAATATATATATTTTTGAAGGGGAGCGTGTGAGAGACAGTACACGCTTTTTGTGTCTTTAACGCCCGCTTAAGATCTGGGAATAAGCCATGTCTCTGAACCAGTTTGGGTGGATTTTTCCAAAGTATAAAGGGAAACCTCAAACAACATTTATATCTGGGGCCTCATAAACACTTCGGAAGATTTAGAGCTTGAAAGCAAAATTTGAAAGCAAATTTGGGCGGGAATACAAAAAAAGTTTTGTATTTTTGTTTTGTTTTATCTTTAAATAAGCAGTCCCTGCAAATCCATCTGCCTTCACCTGGAAGGATCAGTCCTTGAGGGGTGGGAGTGGGGAAAGCTTTGGCTTCTATGTCCTTGGGGAGCTAAAGCCAGAGCCCCTGAACTTTGCTTTCCGCCGGTGGGAGGAGGTGGGGAGGGTGCTCATCTGCTTTGCTGCGGGGGGACACCCCTCTTTCGGGACACTGTCATTTGGCCCTTCTTCCCATCTCTTACTCTCACAACAGAACAAGTCCGAGGCTTTTCTGGAGCTAAAGCAAGGGCAGTGGGGCCAGGCACTGGAAGGACTGGCTTACAAAGCGGCAAGCTTTGGAACGAAGTCGCTCTGCCGAAAACTCTGGGCAAGAGCTGTGCTAGCGCTGTGGCGAGTCCGTTCTAGGGCTTTGAAAAGCCTTTCTCCCCACTCCTCTTAGCTTTCTGAACAGCATTGTAGCCAAGTGCAACACAGCGCGTATTTGGCGCAAAGAGCCCTGAGGACGAGAGGCATGCGATCACTTCCCAGTCTCCCCCTGGCCGGGTCCTAGGTAGTCTCAAGAGGAACCATTCTCTGGTTTGCAGCGCGGCAAACGCGGCTGCAGGTGGCAAGCGGAGCTGTCCAGCACTGGTGCGGAGCCAGCGAGAGCAGGCAGCTTCGTGCGCCCCGCCGGGCTGAGGCTCGGCGCAGGGCTCTCGCCCGAGGAGACCCTGTCCTCGCTCACTGCCACGCGGCCTCGCCCGAGGCGGGGAACGCTAGTCCCGGCAAGCTGCTTCTGCAGGATGGGCGCCAACGTGTTGCCCCTTTCCTTCCCTTGCCCTGTAAGCGTCTCCGCTGGAATGGGCAGGAGGGACCGCTTCCCTTTCCCTTTCCCCTCGGAACTTCCTAAATAAACTCGGAGAAAGGTAGGGGAAAGGACAAACGTGGACCCTAATCTCCACTTGGCGCTGTCAGGTTTCCCCAAGGTGTCTCCAGAGGGAGGCCTCCCGCCCCTGGGCCCGCGCCCCCTCCAGCCCCGCCGGGCCCGCCAGCTCCCCAGCGGCCCTTCCCGGGGCAGACGGACAGGGCGTCTGGGTTTGGGGCCCCTCGGTCCGATCCGAGCCACGGTGCGCTCCTCCTCGGAGCAGAAACCGCGGCAGCCCGGAGGGCGCGCAGAGGACAGTAACGAAGTGTCCTCGTTGCTCCTGAAACGTGGCGACAGGCGAGGCAGAGACTCCCGATGAGTATGATGGCGACACGTGATGCCGGCGGAGGGAGAGGATGGGGTGGGGGGAGATAAAGAGAGAAGGAGGGAGGCGGGCAGCAAGTGGAGAGAGGCGGGAGGACAGGGGCGGGAGGAGAGGGGAAAGGGGGCGAGACAGGCGCGCAGGCGGCAGAAGCCTCTGCCTCCCCGACCGCGCGGCCCGCAGCCCTCCCCGCCCCGCCGCCCGCGGTCACACACTCGGAGCCTCCCGCGAGCGGGAGCGCGGCGCACGGCGATGCGCCGAGGCGGGCGCTGAGGCGGCGCCGCGCGAGCAGCAGCAGAGGCGGCGGCGGCCCCCAGCCCGGCCCGGCGCCGCCGCCGAGCCCGGGCCCCACGGTGCGGCGGCGCCCCAAGTTCCCGCCATGAGCAGCCGGCTCGGGGGGCTCCGCGGCCCCGGGGACTCCCGCCCCGCCGAGCGCGACCGCAGCGCCCCGCGGCCCCGACGCGCCTAACGCTGCCGCTCGCCGGTCCCGCCGCCGCCGCCGCCGCCGCCCGCGTCCCCGCAGCCTCCTCGGCCGCCGCAGCGCCTCCGGCAGCATGTCTCGAAGGAAGATTTCGTCCGAGTCCTTCAGCTCTCTGGGCTCCGACTACCTGGAGACCAGCCCGGAGGAGGAGGGGGAGTGCCCCCTGTCCAGGCTCTGCTGGAACGGCAGCCGGAGCCCGCCCGGGCCGCTGGAGCCCAGCGCGGCCGCCGCCGCCGCCGCCGCCGCCCCGGCCCCGGCTCTCTCTGCCGCCGCCGCCGCCGCCACGGCCGGGGCCAGGAGGGCGCAGCGCCGGAGGCGGGTCAACCTGGACTCGCTGGGCGAGAGCATCAGCCGCCTGACGGCGCCCTCGGTGAGCGGGGGGCGGAAGGGGGGCCCGCGCTTTGGGAGCGAGGACGAGGATCGGGAAAGTTGGCGCCGGGCGAGCCGGGGCGTGCGCGCGAGCCTACCGCTGGGGGGCGGCCGGGCCTCACCCCGCCTGGCCTGGGGTTCCGGCGCCCCCGGCAAGACCCGATCCACTTGGTTGGGGCGGAAGTGGGGACCAGGACACGGGAGAAGAGTAAGACTCCACTTTTCTGGGGTCCCGGGGTCTCCAAAGTCGGGGCCCTGTCTGCCCACCTCCAGCCTCGGACCCTACTTCATCACTGTCCCCTGACGGCCCCAGTGCTCCTTCACACCCACCTGTTTTCTTTCCCCCAAACTTTCCCAGGCACTGTTCTGCAGTTCCATTTCCATGTCTTTCATCTGTGTTCTCCAGCATCCCAAAGGAGCCCCAGCCCCTTCCAGGAAACCCTTCCTCTCCTTAGTTCCCACACTCTCTTGGTCTTAGCGTGACCTTCTCTGACATCGTTGAATTCCACAGGCTATCTGCATTCTGTGTTGCATCCCTTTTCTCAAATCTTCAGATACTCTCTGCCAGATATTTTTCTGAGTTGCCTTATGATGAAGAAACCTCTAATCTTTCTCGTGTTCTCCCCACCCAGTAGTTTTTTCCCTTTATTCACCAAGCGTTTATTGGCTCAAGCTGCTTTTCTGGGTAAACCTGGTGTCTGGTTTTCTAAAGCTCTCTGGTACTTCTTGCACCCGTATCTCATCCTCCACTCCCCCTTCCCTGGATTCCACAGTGCCCTCTCCCTCATTTTTCCGGGCCTTCCTTATATTAGGCCCTTCATAAATATTTGTTGAATGAATAAATGCTTTCCTAGGCTTCTCCAGACTTGGGCTCATCTCGGGATGTCTGTAACAGCAGTTCCAGGTGTACACCAAACTCCCCTGGCTCTAAGGCATCCTTTCTGGCCGCTCCTGCCTCATTCCTGCCCAGGCATTTCAGCTACCTTTGATTTTTATCTTTTGCAGGAATGGCAGAACTCTGATCTAGTCTTTCCCTGTCTGGGTGAACTCTGTTTTGAAGGAATCCACTCTATTGCAGACAATCTGAAAGAGATTCAGTGTCAAATCTCCATCCACCTTTTATCTTCACTTTGACCTTGGCTACAAGCGTTTTAACTCCCGATGGTACTTTACCTATCCACTCCTGGGACTTTTGCGTCTTTAAAGTCTCCAGAATGAATTTGAACACTGATCTTGTTTGATTACTGTTGAGTCTCGCTTTTGAAAGTACTATTGCAATTGTTGGTAGAGGGACCTGCGGAGTGAGAGCCGGAGCGGCTGAGTACTGGTTCCAGGTAGTCCTGCAGATATCCTTGTGGCACTTACATTAATGGAAAATGATTTTTTTTTTAATCATTGAAAATACTCTTCAGTCATCTTCCTCTTCTTGTGTATTTTTCCTCTTTTAATATACCTTTCTACCTCTTTTCTCCATTGATAACCTAGGAAATAAACCTCAGAATGGGTTGGCTGCTGTTTGCTGTTCTTCCCTGCCAGTATTTCCAAGGCAGCATCATCTTAGCAACTATTTGATGTTGCAGATTGTTGGACATAATCCTTTATAAGAGGAGTCTAATATCCTGTGCATCTGTAGATTTGTGTCAGTATCTAAAAGCAACATTTGTGCAATATACTATTAATAATTCCTCAGTACAACAGATTCATATTTGATAAACTGATTTTACTAAAGATAATGAATAGTTTTGGGAGAATTGTTTTTCTATAATTTTGGAGTTTTCTTTTTGCCTAAGAACCAGAATTTACAAATTTTAAAAAAGTAATTTTAAAAAAGTAAATTGGTAATGCCAATTTAACCTAAGACTGTTTTCAACAATTTGCATGAGGAATAGATAAAATAAACCGAGAACATAGGCATTTACTCCCAGAATAAGAGGGAGGAAATAGCCTCTGATGGTTACTTTTATAAGTCAAATTTGAATGACTCTGGCTTTTTGCTGGATAAAAGCATGTACCCAGATAATGGTTTTCAGAATAAGAAATTTGAAAATAGTTGTGAGGCTCAAATATGTGCAACAGCTATTTATACTTTCCATGCCATAATTATTTTCTATTTTGAAAAGGTTCTGTCAGGTGGATGCTGAGAATATACAAGTGAATATAGTGTAAACATTTTCAACATCATATTACATGTATAGAAAAATTCTCACGGCTAACCATATCACCAATAGACTTACTGACACAAAGAAAACAGAGATTATATTTCAAAGCAGTGACTTATATAATATCTGCGTGGTCTCATTTTTCTTTTATTTGGCAAGTTAGGACACTGCCTCAAAAAGTTCCAGTAGATTCATTCTTTGATACTGTCAGGATTCTAAACTTCTCTGAAAACACTTGGGAAGATGGATTATTCTCTATCCATTCTCTCATTAGAGCTGAACAACTTTTTTTTTTTGAAATCACTAAGAGTATTACCAGGGCATTTTTAGATGGGAATTTCTGGTTGTTTTGATCATTATGAGCTTGGTTGCATTCCATTACAATATACTTTAGGAGAGACTGTACTTGCTATGGAAGTTCCTGTTTTCTCAATGGTCTCATCATGAAATGTCTCAGTTACTTGGGATTTGTTTTTTATTCAGAATGATTTGCAAGTAGGAAAATAAAAATGAATTTAATAAATACTATTTAATTGCCAAGTAATTAAACTAGCTATTTTACCGATGGACTAAACTCAGGTTTTTGATACTTTATTAGTCATTTTTAGACGCACTGGTGTAAGATATAAAGATTATAATACTTTCTAAAATGTAAATAATACAAGTAAATTGAACTGATGAAATTGAAAAATATCCAGAATTCAGGAGACCTGATTCTAATTTTGCCTTGGACAACTTGTATATCTCTGGACACATTACTTTAATTCTCTGGGATCCTTCTCATCTGTATGGTGTTATGCTTAGAGTTCTTCCCTATTCTGAGATTCTACAAAGACATATGTTCTTAGGCTTTGAATAAACTGTCATAATAGTATATAAAAGAAAACCAGGGCATATATTACGAGTTTTGAAACTTTTGAGGATAGTTTACTTTCTTAAGTAGGGACATCAAAATACTATTTAATTCATCCAATTATTCAAAAATACTTGAGGATCTACAGTGTGGCAAGTATTGTGCAGAGCACTGGCAAGACACATGCTGAACAAAACATACCCTGTCTTTGACCTCATGGAACTTCTTTAATTATAGTCTTTATTTTGAGGAAAGTGTATTGTAGGAAAACGTAAGAACTCCAATTGTCTTGGAGATGTCTAGAGGAAGTTTTATTTATCATCCACTTTGGATGGTTTTGTTCACTGTGAATGTCTGAGGTGCAGCCATAAGAATGAAAATAACTGTAAAGACTTGATTGAAGATATGTAAATCACATAGTGTGTTATGTATTGTGAAATAATTTAATACTTGGGAACACAGATTGAGAAACACCTGGGGATTTTACATCAAGGTTGAATTTAGTAAGTCATTTATTTGGATTTTATTTTTGTAAATGAGGGTTATTTAGTTGCCCTATCACTTTGACATCAGTTTTGGGATTGCTGATGTCAGCCTCTCAGTAAAGATATTCTGTCTAACTCAAGGCCAAGGCGTCCCTAGGTTTCTTGTCAGGGGCATTCCAGGTGTCTTTGAAGACCTCAGAAGCTTAGAGAGCAGAATGGCAGGAAGAAAAGTAATAGAACTGGAAGAATGGCAAATAAGGGGAGGAAAGCTACTAGCCTAGGGAATTGTCCCAGAAACCAAGAGACAAAATAGAGAGGGAAGCCTGGATTCAAGTGGCAAAAAGACAGAAATTGTTTCAATATTTTGGGAAAGGAAATTATATTGATACATGCATAGGAAAGAATGAAAGGATGTAAAAAAAAACATATTTAGCCTTTCCTAACAGTAAATAAAAATCAACTGTCTGACATGTGTAAAGTCTTAAAAAAAACTTTAAAAAAATCCTTAGAAAGTGTAACTAACATGTTGACAATGAAAAATATATAAAATATATTTGTGAGTTATGATATTTGGAAAATTTGTATACTTTAATTAAAGCTTTTTCAATTTGGGGCTCAATTTGGCTAACAAAGCTCTGAGAAATGTATTCCTTACAATTATAAAAATAGATAAAATGCATTCCAGTAGTGTAGTTTTCACATTAGTAGAAACTGGATCTAATGGCTGTCGATTGCCTTTCTCTGCCTCATCCCCAATCATTGAGAAACAACTTGGCAGAGTAGAAAGAACAAAGTTTTGGAGTCTGACAGACTTGGGTTTGAACAGTCTGCTCCTAAGCTCCTTACTAAGTGTGAGACCCTGGGAAAGCTACCTCCTACCTTCTCTGAGCCTTAATTTCTTCTTTTGTGAGCTAGGAATAACAATTACCTGGTAGATTTGTTGTGAAAGAGGAGCAATGTTATTCATAAAACTCCTCAAATTCAATAAATAATATTTTCAGGGTGAGATCCATTAATTTCAACCAAATTTGAAAACTTCTACGTGATCTAAAATTTTTCTTTTTTTCTTAATAATTCACTTGCTAGTAACCTTATTGGAAGAGTTCATAGAATAGATGTCAAGTACTTTTAAAAAAGTGATAAGAAGCACTTTATTTTGTTGACATAGACTAGCCAATCCATTAAAACAATTAAAACTGGAGTCCCTTTTTGGCTCCCCGGCATGTACACAGACATATGTAATCATTGCAGATTCAAACATTTCCGTCAAATTATTAAATGTTGTGTGGCAATGTGAAAAACACTTCTATAAATTCTATAAAAATATGAAGACGTATATATTTGGTAGAATGTATTTCACAGCAAATTAATTTTAAATTAGGAAAAACGTAGGTGAAAGAGAAACTGCTGATTTCATTTGCCTAAGAATGTCAAGCATTCTTCATCCATTGCATTCAGACTAATCTGTACATCTGTTCAAAGGTCTAGGCTGTGAGATGCAGTAGTCACCCAGCAAATGCCATTTACGTTTTGTGTAAGTATATAGTGCTCTATTCTTGTTTGGCTACCAATTCAATTATTAAGTTTTCATTTTAAAGATAAATTTTGACAATGGGAAATGATATCAATGGCTATTAGTTTGTAAGTAGAGGTGATAAGTGATCATATATTCCTTTTTAGTGTACAATTTTTCTATCTGAAGGACTCCGAGATGCATGGAAGGAGTACTTGAGTTCTGTTATATATTTTTCCCCTCAGTATCATCATCACTCTTTTTGTTCACCTTTATGTCTTATTGCCTCTATTATAGAGAGCTGAAAATAAAGTAAAAATACTATACATATTTTATTAAATGTGATAGCAAAATAAATGTGTTATTGCTACACATTGTTCATCATGAGTTATCAAGAAAATATAATTTTCTTTTTTGAGACTTGATACACATGTAGGAAGAAAAACAATTTACGTGGCATATGCAGGGAGAATATTTGCAAGAGCCGTCTATTGAGGGTTTTTTTTTTTTTGCAGGCCCCTGTTTAATGCATGAGACAGTGATTTAGTTTAAAACTCAAAGCCTTTGTTTAAATTCTGACTCTATCCTCAATACTTGTATGTTTATCTGGTACCTAATGGATGTTCAATAAAATGCTTAATATAAGTGGATGGATTTTTTTTTGATTGTTCTGTTACTGTTTCTTTTGTGTTTTCTATGTTTTGTGGTATAGTTGGTTCCATCAAACAAAATATTTAAATTTTGCACCCAGCCTGGCAGAGACATACTCAAGTGTGCAACCCTCTTTAAAATTTGCTTACATTTTTTGTTTAAAACAAAACTTCAGAATGAAGTTTTTTTTTTTTTTTAAAGCAGATAGAACAATATCCTCCTCCTAGGACTCTTTGAGTAGCCCATTTATATTTTAAGAAGTTAGATAAATGTAATGGATCTCCTATAGTCTATGTTGCTTATATTTTCTGCACCATTCTCTGTCAAATGAGAGAAATGTTTGTCAGCAAGTGGGTTACTGTTGCCAAAAATGCACTGCTAGGAGATGGAAATGACATAATCTCGGTCTTCAAATATCGTTTCAGGACAAAATCTGAAGATCTAGAATTATGTGCCATAAGCTCAAAGCACCTCATAAAAGTGAGGCCTAGAGTGATTTGGAAAGTAGGGGACCTGGAAATATCTCTGATGGCTGGAGAATTGTTGCAACTGTTATGGGGAATTGAGAAAGAGTGAACATTCTTATGAATAGAATAGTGAGAAATCACTTCCTGAACAGGTTTTACCTGAGGCTTATTAAATAGTTCTTCATTTAAGCTAGTGGCTATAAAACTTCAGTGAACATAAGATATACTTGAAGAAAATTGTTAGAATACAGATTGCTGGGCCTCATCTGCAGAGGGTCTGGTTTAGTAGATCCAGTTAGGGACTCAGACTACATTTTGAACAAAATGCCAGGTGATTTCTAGGCACACTAAAATTGTGTCAAAAGGTGACTGAATTCCACACCTTGGGGACCATTGATCTAAGCTCACTGAGCTCTGCAGACTGATATTTGGAAAGAGTGATCCTGGAAATGGCTCCTTTGGGATGGATTTATCCCAGGCAGCTACTGCCTTAGCAGGGACAGGGATAAAGGTGGTGAGTTGGTGCTATTATCGCCACATCTATGACTATATCCTTTGTGATCAAAATAATCTTATTGGTTGTGTGGTAGAAGGCATTTGAGGTTTTACCATTTGTAGCTTTATTATTGTGGACTCTTTTCCTATTTTTCTTGAAGGTGTTTTGTTAACTGCCCTGTGTTTATGTTCAGAAGGTCACATGGCATTGCTGTGTTTTGTGACCTCTTCCCTAAGAATGAAGAAACCAGTATTCAAAAAGATTGGGGATTGTAGAGGAAAAGGGAGAAGAAGGGTTGTTGTGAGGGTCAATTGGACATTACCATTGGCTTTTGTGTTCTTTAGAGTGAGATTGACCCAGCAGTTCTCAAATGCTCCATCTATTGGTTCACTTTGGAGGAATGATTTGTTTATATGCCGATGAAAAAATTAAAAAGGTGAAGGGAGAAAGAAACACATCTGAATACCAGAATTGCTTTTTTCTAGAAAAGAAGCAATAGGAAGTTCAGATATCAGATGTATAGGGCCACCTTCAAACCCTACCAAAATATGACAAAAATAGTAATGGTTGCTGATCTCTACATCCTTAGCCAATTAGTCCTTCTGTCATTCAGTGGCCAAGTTGGATAAGGTCTAGCTGAACTCTCCAAATAAATGGTGATCTTGGTGATCTAACATTTGTAGAATTTGCATTTGCAGACAACTCTCCAACCAACCAGTCATGAGAGGAGACTATCTGTGTGAAAGTCCTGATGTTATGTTCACTGTAAGTCCTTGAAGTCACTTGCCTCCTTTTCCACTGACCATACCATATTTGTTATGTGTGAGTCTACTGTGGCCAGTGGTGACAATCAAAATGTTCTAAAACATGCTTACATTCTTTGTTCCTGTATGCCCATGCTTCTTCATGCACAAACCCTTCACCTGAATACTGGGAAAGGGTGGTTTTTCTGACTATTTTTATGTATACACACACACACACACACACACACACACACACACACACACACACACGTATCCTGTTTTCAGTCACTGCAGTTTTTCTCTGTAGAATACTAAGTTATTGCTCACATCTCCATTATAGGACTTATTGTATTGTACTGTGACTTTGATTTATTCTACCTCCTTACGACAAAAATCATATTTTATTCATCTCTGTATGCACATGCCTAGCAGAGGGTCTAAATTACAAAGGCACTCAGTAAATGTTTGTTAAAAGAATGAATATTTGATTGACTAAGTCCTTGTGTAGCTTGTGGTGTATCTGGTAGTTCTCTGTGGGTTACAATGATTTTGTGCTGCCATATTTTAGTTGATTATTTTATCTAATAGTTCTTTTGTAGCTTTTATTCAGACATAAATAATGGTCAGTATAGTCCTAACATTAGTTTTTAGAATGCTTTAAGATTTTCAAACTACTGCCATACCTGGTGTTTTATTGGAACTTTGTAATAATCTGTAGATTTTATATAAGTGGCCTCTAACTTTGGTTAGTAGGATTATCTTTAAATTTCTGTAGACACAACAACTATTTGGGGGGCATATGTGCTGCTACTTACAGGGTTTACATATTATCTCTTAAAGAGATGTGTAACTCTATAAGATACAGCATTGATATCTCTATCATGCTATTTTGTTCATTATCATTTCAGTATGTAAGAAATCCTGCGTTACCAAATATCCCATAAAACAAAACTGCACACCAGCACATCCAAAGATCTATCCTATGGTTATCATTAGTGGACATAATAATGGCACTGGAGGGATAGGGTCCTTGGGAGAAGTGGTAGAGGCAGAAATTGCTGATTTACAGAATGAGGAGGAAAACTGACCAGGAATAGGTAGATGTATTATTGGGTATTTTTTAAGTGTCCAGTGGGGTTGGGGATAATGAATTTGTAGAACAAACTGAGAGGATGAGTATGATGTGCAAGGTATAAAGCAGTGAAGGTATTAAATATATATTAAAAGGCCTGTACATCAGATTGAGCTTGAGGTGTTTAGGGGCAATCTGGTAGAGTGGAGGGTTATATTTTGGGAAATATGAGAGTAAATATCAAATGGGGAAGACTGTACTAATTCAATGGCATTTCTAGTCTTCCTGTTTGGACACAGATATGATATTAAGATTATTTAGTAAATATCTGGGTCTTACTCTATTCAATTGACTCTCTTAGAATAATTGATTATTTTTCCCCCACTTCTAAACCAGAATCAGGTAACCTGGTAAGTAGTTAGTCATTTCTAACTAGTTAATGATAATGATAATTAATGATAAGGTCATTAACTAATTTCTAACTGACTGCTTGACTAGCACTTACAAAATTAGAACTAATGCTTGAAAATATAAGGCTGTTCAGCTACATCATTCAGTGCATTATTTATGGTCCCTATTTGCTACATCGTAAGGTTTCCTTGACTCAGACTTGATACCCCACTTCCTGAGTATAAGGGAGCCTGTGGGATTCAGAGTAACGGATGGCTACCAAAACATTTCCTATTGGATTGGAGAGTGCAGTGGATATTTTCTTATCTAAAAAGGTAGAAATTAGTTCTGGTTAATCAAACATTTTGACTAAGTGAGCTCTAACATATGCAGTACCAATTTATAAGTGAGCAGCTGAAATGCGATAAAATACACTTGAGTTAAAGGATCTTAAATTTGTTAATAAGTCTTTGATAATCCTAGACTTTCTCTTGTGTGTTTCAATGCCTCAGTGTTGTCCTTATGAGTAGTAATTATCACTCTGCTATAGGTGTGTTAACATCCTGGTAAGGGGAGTGTTTTAGATGACATGATGCTTGATGACAGCGAACTTCCTCTACGTAGAAGCCCTGAGGAGCTAAATGGTCCTTGTGGTCTGACAGAGTTAATGTGCATTCTCAGTTTCTCATGTTCCACCAGGGAGTCTCTCAGGCAAGGGAGAAATATTGTGAGTGGATTTTAACAAAAAGTTTTACTAACTTTTGGAGTTCTGTATATAATTTGG
This sequence comes from Lemur catta, assembly GCF_020740605.2. Classification (NCBI taxonomy): domain Eukaryota; kingdom Metazoa; phylum Chordata; class Mammalia; order Primates; family Lemuridae; genus Lemur; species Lemur catta. The sequence continues at coordinate 31,352,820 of NC_059134.1, forward strand.
TAAATGTGCTTGTCTTATTTTTTCTTGAAAAATGCCTATAAGCCTGTTTGTCTATGTGTGTGCCCAGCATGGGCAGGGACTGCTAACTACAACTCAATAAATGCTGCATTCTGATTTTTGTTCTAATTTGACTTTGGGGAAATAACTTTGCTGTCTCCACTTTCCATCTCTGAAATCATATTTCTCTCACTAATCTCTTACTCAAGAGCAAATATGTAATAAAATGAGAACAGTGAATTGAAAACCTTATATTTACTATTATTAATGACTTTGTTGCACTGCTTCACTGCTTTGTTGTGGACCAAAGTATTCGTTGAGATTCTTTAACTCTGTATTCTGAGAAAAGAACAGATTTGCAGTCAGCCACACTCCTGTTGTTATCTTGTGCATCTTTGGATAAATTAGCCTCTCCAAGGCTCTATTTCTTCACTGTAAAATGAGGGTAATACTTATTGTATAACATTATGAGGATTAAAAGTATAAAAATGCCTAGCACAGTATTTGGAATACCATAAGTGATCAATAAATATTGGTGCCTTTCTACATCCCCTTCCTACCAGTTATCTTACTGATTTGCTTATTGGTAATCACATTTCCTAATACCCTCAGTTACCTCCAGCCACACTCTATGGCAAAACTTCTAGATATTGCCTTGCTCTATAGTTCTTGTTTAGCACTCTCATGCTCTCTATGGGAAATATTTTCAACATTTTTGGGCGTATGACATTTCAGAGTCATTCTGTTGCTCTTATATATTTACAAATGACGTCCCCTTCCAGAAATCTTAAAAACAAATGTGATCTTACTGGTTTCTTGTTTATTCACTCATTCACTTACCTCTCACATTCATTCATTCATTCAGACAGCATTTATCTAGCAAGTGAACCCTTACTGATTCATTCGGCTTGTACTCAATATGCTCTAAACAGATGCCTGAAGTGGGGCACTCAGACAGAAATTTGATATTGTTGTTTTGAATTAAAAAATGTAAAGTCACATTTGAAAAATTACTAAATGATGTCCACAACAGCTATTTCTGCCCCTCATTCAATCCTGACCATTCCTCATTTGGCATGAAGTAGAGGACATATGGTCTGTATGTAAAAAGACCAATTTAATCTATAATGATGATGACAGTAATAATAATGATGTTGATTTTATTGAGTTCTTACCATGTACCAGGCAGTGCTAAGTGCTCTATGCATTTTATCCATTAAGTGCAGCACTAATACAGGGGTGATGCCTTACCATGTTCTACAAGATATCAGGAGTCCACGCCCCTGACCTCATCTCGTGATACTCTAATCTACACTCAAGGTTCTGCGATACACTCCTTGATTATGCCAAGCAAACATCAACTTGACTCATGACTTTTGTCCCATTCTCCATGTCAGAAATGCCCCGCTACTCACACCTTTTGCTCAGGTCTCCCCAAGATTGGTCCTTTCTTGGTTTTCAGATTTCAGCTCAGTGTCACCTCATCAGATAGTAGCCTTCTCCTACTAATCGTTTTCTCTTGCATCAATTATTATTTGCTGTTTTCATCATAGCAATCACCATCAGAAGTTATCTTTTTATTTACTGGTTTGCTTATTTATTGCCTGTCTTACCTCACAGTAATTTAAGCTCCACAAGTCTAGGGATCTTGTTTGGATTGATCACTGTGGTCTTTTGTAGCACCTAGAATAATCTTGGCTAGAAGTAGTTTCTCAATACATCTTTATTGATGTATTGTGCCATTTTAAAGGAAGGCTTAGGACTTGGGAAAAAGAGAATAGTTTAAAATAACTTAGGAGGTGGGAGAAGGAGAATTAACATGTGTTAGGCCACTAATATGGAGCCAACATTTATTAAGAGTTATCATAATATATATCACTGAATTTTCAAAGTAATCTTATAAGAAAATTTAGATTCAAAGTAGTTGAGTAACTTGCCTATGATCACAGTTGCCCAAGGTCATGCCCCATCCCTTGACTAATCAGTGTGGGGCAACTCTGAAGTCAGATCTCCATGTGGGGTTGGCTGAGGCTTCCATTGAGACTGCATCACAGCCCAACTTCTCCTTCTGCCCCTTGCTGCTTCCTTTTTTACCTTTTCATGGATGTTGATCCCAGTAGCACTTCCTAATAAATTTGCTGCATGCTAATCTCCTTCTCAGAGTCGCTTCCCAGGGAAGCTAACCTGTGATAGTGAATTTGAGAATGGTGTTGGCATTAATACAAGTGCAAAATTCAGCAATGGTAGGGTGGCATTTGGAAGAAATATGATGATAGCCTTGGATTTGGATTTTTTGAATTTAGGTGAAAATGATTTTTTGAAACTAACATATTTTATTTTAAGTAACAGAAGTAAAGTATTTTTAAAATGTTTTAACATATACCAACAAAAAGTTATCAATGAACTGGTGTGAGGGCCTCACATAGTCTCTGCAGTCAACCAGTTCCACCATTTCTCGGCGAGATTCATCATCTTCACTTCCTTCTTCACATTCCGCAGTCCTTGTCTCCAGGTTAAGGTTAGCAGTTTTCCCATCCACTCTGACACTAAGAATAGTGTCTTTCACATTTACACAGTCTTCTCCAAATATGTCCTGGAGCATGATCTCCAATCTCTTGCCATAAACATGCATTTCTAATCTTTTAGAAACCTATGAGCTCTTTAAGGGCTTGTATTACTGAATCACCAACCTTAGCACACAGTACCTGTCAGCCGATTTAATAAGTACAAAATTGAAGACTTGGGATTGGAACTTGGCTAAGGGCTCATGGCTGTAGATAGTGACTTTGGAGGTGATAGCTAGTATCTTGAAAACTGACAAACACTCTGAATGAGAGAGAAATAGAACAGCAGAGAATTAGGGAGCAATATACAAAAAGAACCAGAAGAATGAGGTGCTAGGATTCTTTTTTGTGTTTGTGGGATGGGAGGAGACTGGGGAGCAGCTGGGAGCAAGGACTCAGGGCTTGATGTTTGCAAAATAATGAAGAGAATTGAATAGAACAAGGTTGCTGGTGGCCTTAGAAAAGTGATGTCAATACTGCGTCTGAGATAGAAACCTATTTATCAAGGTTTAAAGAGGGAATATATGATGGGTAAACAAAGGCTATCCTGGGCATACATCTCTGATTCAAGACATTTGACAATAAAAATAGAAAGAGAGAGAGAGTGAGTGTTAACAGTGCCCGTGAGGCCAAATCAGTTTATTAAGGAGATGGAGATTCGTGTTTGAAGTGAATAGAGCAGTAAAAAAAGCTGGAGATAGATGAGACAGAGAGGACTTGGGAAAGAATAGGGTTGCTCTAAAGGCATTCTTTGATTACTTTTCTAAGAATGAGGACACTTCTTTCTTTATACAAAAAGGAATGCAATATGGCATAGTAGGAGTGTAGGTAGTGCAAAGTCTACTGTCAGATTTTGGTTTTATTCACACCTAATTTTTATTAGATTCTTTTCTAGATTTTATCATTATAAATCATTAGTCATTGGCTAATTTTGTATATCTAGCAACTATCAAATTTAAATTGCCATGCTCTTCGCAGTTCTCTAGGTAAAGGTTAACAATGGTAGTGGCACTGACCATGGGGTGTCAAATCAAGTCTGAAATGTCACTCATTCATCCTTCAGTAGTTTTATACTGAAATCATGAAGTGCCCATTTTTTCATTTGTATAATCCGCTGCTTAAATAACTGTGGCATTATCTTTTTAATAGTTGTAGACTTCAGATTTTCTCTTATTCTTCTAAAGATAAGAGTTTATAAATTGAACACCACGTGGCATGAACAGTTTTTTGATTTGTATTTATATTAGCTTGTTCTCTGTTATTTATAAAAGTTATGTAAGTTTATATATATGTGAGTTACACACACACACACACACACACACACACACACACACACTCACATACACTCCTGATCTTATCCTCTCTGTGTGTGATGTGACTTTGTTCAGTGTTAGAACTCTTTTTGACACTTTTTTGATACTGGAGGAAAGGTCACTAATGGAAGGAACTCTCAAAGTATTAGGAGCCAAACGAATCAGACTCTATTTTGTTGTTATATTGAATATATTATATTTTATGCAGTTTAAAGGCGATGTGGAAGGTAAAATAAGGCCAAACAGGACATACAGAATCAAATGTAGCCTCTTGGCCTCTTCCTTCCTTTTCTGGGTGAATTTTGCTCAATGTCATCAAGCAAGGATTTTTCTCTGTTTTATATATATTGCCAAATTTCATGTCTGCCATGTGCCTGGCACATTGCAATTGGTAAATCAATATGTGTTAAATGAATAAATTTAGAGTGAATATAAAGACATTTATTTTAAGTATACCACACAAATGTTGTAAGAAACAAGTAAGGTAATAAATACAAATGCACTTTAGAAAACTAAAATCAACAACAAGAAAAACAAAGTAGAAAAACAGAGACTAGAAAAATGTAAATAATTGTGCCCTATTATTTTTATTCTTTGTCATATATTTCTTATATGGCTACTATGCATGCTTAATTTTACTATGTCATGAGCCAGAAAAGAAGATCTATGGAGCAAAAAATGGATCTAGTAATCTGCTAAATTAAAAAAAAGAAGTGTTGTATTTTTCTTGAATACTCATGATCTGCTACACTGTTCAGCTTATATTATATACTAAGAGGAAAGAATAAGTTCTTCCCACATGACCTAACTACATTTTAAAGAAATTCAGTATTATGTCATGAAGTAGATATTTGTAATTGGCCCTTTCTGTGCCAGGATTTTGAGATGTTTCAGTTATTCCCCCCCCCACCCCACCCATTTTTTCTTGTGATTCTGTTGCAAACATTTTGGGAATGAAATTTATGAAAGTTTTTATCGTTCTTCCAACCTCTTTCTTGTCATCTTAATTCAGTAGGTTTCTGTAGACCTTAACAAAAGAAAGTAAAGTATCTTATTCAAATAAATGCCTATTGACCAAATTCTCTCAGTGCCTGGTCACTCAGAATCTGTTAGCCTTCTTCCAATTTCATTTTTCCCCATGTGATTGGTTTAATTTGTGCATGAGTGATGTCTTAATTTTTAAATGTTGTCTTACCTATTGTTTTTTAACTTGAGGAACTTGTTTACTTTCCAGAAAAGAAAGGATGCAGAGATTCTTACAAATTGTGTTATCATAGTATTTACACATGTAAACCCAGATTTATTTTAATAGCATATTTGAAATATCTATGGTACCATATCTATGGTATTTATGTATCTATGCATTTATCTACCTATGTACTATTGATCATATGTGGCAGAAGAGAAATGACTCTGTCATTGGATTCTGAATTAAATGATGCCATTTAAATAGAAATCTGGAGTAGGTATAATTACCCTTATCGTGTCTTTTTAAAAAATTTGCCACAACTAATGAAAATGCCTTTTACTTCCTTAACAAAAGAATCTGCCTCCAAAGGCATTTATTGTAGGGGATGATAATGATGAGATGATTGTGTTATAATGAAACAGAGACTGAGGGAAAAAGTAAATCTTAGCTAGACACTATAGTAATTCCATTTGAAGCTTCAGACAGATATGAAGGAGTTACTTGTGTGGAAGCTGGAGAAGAGCCATTTATTGTTTCCACCGGATAACAAAGATATCAATAAACGCTTTGTGGACCTGACAGTGTTTGCAAGCTATAAAGTCTCTCTTTTTTCTCCTCTGTTAACTTATTGCCATTATAAACACATTTCAAAGAAAACCGGTCTTTCCTTTTGTTCTGAATTAAATTCTTTCTCCGAAAGTGTACTTGTAACTCACAAACCTAACTTTCCTGCCGAAGGAGAGCAGATGGCCTTCGTCTGCAGCTTATTGCAGGTGGCTGTGTGAATTGTGGTAGATGAGGCTACTGCCTGCTAGGATTAAGCACTTGGGCACTTTCTCTTCTTGTTCAGCTGCATTTTTGGATGAGGGTGAGGGAAAACAGAGGGAATCAAATATTAAATTAAATTGTAAATGTACTTTTCCACTAGCTTTCTTGACTAGTTAGAAAAATCCAGATACTTAACACAGATATCCAATTATTTTGATAATATTGATGGAAGATATCACCTTAATCAATGGCATTAATGGTGATTGTAATGGTAGAAATGAATAATTCCATTGGGTATGTAATTGGAAAAAGCATTTTACCACAAGTTTCCCCAAGAGACATAATAATTTTTCAAAGAATACATACTAGTAAGTCACTTTCAAATACACGTCAACAAAAATATTACCATTGTGAAATAAAATAGGAATCTAACAATAAGGATCTAAAAATAAAATCAGATCAACAAATCTTGGCCATTAGGTTAGGTATTCAGCTACTTTCTGTGACTTACAAATCAAATCAAGATATGCCTGCCTGAAAACATCTTAAAAACCTAAAATAACAGAGTTTATTACTGTTTGCTCTTCCAGAGTGACTAATAGAAATGAAAACAAAGGCATATCAAAGTCAAGTCTATTAAAGTTTTTGCCTTGGTATTTTATACTAGTTTAACCTCTGATACATTATAGATTAAGGCTGAGAAAAAATTGTAAAGTAGGAACATTTGTTTTGGTAATCCTTATTCACTTTATCTTTCTCTCTTTTGATTCCTGTATCAAAACCGTATGCCACAAAACTATGTGTCTGTCCTATCAGATAAATTGTATTGTATACATTTTAAATACCTTATCATGTTAAATTATTAATTGAAAAACAGCTTTCTTGATTTTAAGCACCTATGTAGGGGTGGAAACATTGAGGGACATTGAGGGAGGGGTGGGATGGAGAAGCTCTCCTAGTGCTCCTAAAATCAAATCTGGAGTCTGGCCCCACAAGGCTTTGCCATGTAGTGATGACTATGTAGTAATGATGCTTCTGGGAGCTTCTCCGTTAGCCATCTGGAGATCTCTGTAGCTACAGTAAATTATTTAATGTTGTTGGTCTGTAGGAATAACATAGTTACATTGGGAAGTAAAAAACAAAATAATGATGTTGAGGCATTATACTTTTAAATTTTGGATCTCAAACTATTTTCTGTTATTTTAAAGAACTATTACTGCTACTTTAGAGTTCATTTTAAATAAGGCTCAAGGGACCAAATGGATCCGATGTTGCCCTTATGTTTTGTAATGCATAGAGATTCCAGAGCTTTTGCTACTTATATGAATAATTTATGGATTAATATGTGTTGTGCTAATTATGGGTGCCCTTGTACTGGGTTTGCCTTGGAAATTCCAGTTAATAGCCCTTATGCTTGCAAGGAAATTAAAATGTTTTTAGAAGCTGGAAAATAGAGAATAATATCCAATCAGTACCTTGTTTCTAAGTACCATGTCATTAAAATTCCCTGTTTTTTTCTGGTATGAATATATGTACATGCTTATTTACATATCTTGTGCAGGTCAATTTTTGACTCTTTGTAAAGCAGAATGGTAGAGTGAGATATTTAAAATTGATGCAGTATTCTAGAAAAAATTTGAAAAAAAAATTATGTCATGCCAGCAACATCCCTTCATCTGTAGGCAACTGTTCCCAATGTCCCTCTCTTATATCCTTTCACCCTCTCGTTTTCCTAGTTACTAATTTACCAGTAGGTAATGAGACAAACAAATGGCCAGAAATACTACATAATTAAAAATTTGGTTCTCATGTGAGCAAGTTTGATGTCTTTTGCTGGAAGTCTTCTAAGCAATTCATGCTATGATGGCCATTTTGTGGTAAACAGGTTATTTTGATTGGTTTTTAGTGTAAGCACATTTGAAGAGAATTTTGAAATGCCAGGGCTTTCACCAACCATACTGTTTCACAACACCTAAAAACACAAGGCATTAGTGACATTACTTTTTTTGTTCTTTTTAATTTCCCCCACTTCAGGACTATAAGGGAATGATGTGCTGAATCGATACTCACCATACCTAAAAACCATTAGCAATAAGTAGCATCTGTTTAGAGTTTGCAAAGCATATTTTTAACACACATTATCCCACTCTGATTCATTCAGAAAATGTACAAGGTAGGCAGGGCAAGGATTATTATTAGGCCCAACTCAAGGGTGAGGAAGCTGAAGCTAAGAAAGGAATAGTAACTTGCCCAAAGTCAGGAAGGTGGCAACCACCTACATTTTAGTGCCTGGTTCTCCTATTTCACATCCTAAGCTCTTTCCACCATGACACCATGTATTTCAACATGGGCATGAATAGTTCCACCCTAATATGCAATATACAATATTGGTCAGCATAGGCTCCCTATCTTGCCTCTCGTGTGTCTCCTACTTTATGACTTGCCAAGGAGTGGCTGGTAGCAATTTCCTGTTGGTTTTCCTGAACCTTACTCCTTTTACTAGTTGTTTAGTTCTGGACTGTATGATGAGTCCACACAACGTAGACCTGTGTTAGAAATGGTAAAGGGCTCTTTCTTCACCAGGGTTCTGCCTCCAGGCTGACCTAGTTTGCCTGTCCACTGTCATGTTTGTGTGCTCCAGGCTTCTGTGGCCGAGGCAGCTACGAGTAGATCGACAAAAGCCATCATCACTGCCAGCAGCTTAGCTCAGGCTGCGGAGTCCGAGAAGAGCACTGACATGCCCTTAAATCTGATTTCTGAATATAAAGGAAGTCATGATTATCATAACTATTAAGTTACATGATTAAGGGTATATATTTCTCTGCATACATTGTATTAATATATAATTATGCATACCCATACATCTGTGTATCTTGCATAATTAAATTCTTAGGAGGAATGAGGAAGCAATGTAGTAGTTATATGTGCTCAGATAGTTTTGAGTTAAACTAAGAAAAAGTATGACTTTTTATGTCATACAGTATTAGTGTTCTGCATGCATGTTTTTTTATCCCCCCCAGAAAAAGTGTGATTTTCTGTATCTCTAACTTAGGAATCTAGTGCATCATAGCCACTGATGATGTGACCGTCATCATCTGCCAAAACTCTGCCTCGTAAGCACGTCTTTTATCCATCTGGATCATCAGATTATAGTCAACACTAGATCCGATTATATTCTGACTCTTATTGAGTTCTCCTTCCAAGAGAGGTGGAAACTGTGGAGCTGGGCAGGACCCACCTTGGGTGTTATTTTGGAGATTTCTGCATGTTTCAGCATCTGAGACTTTTAAACTCCAAGGACTTGCTCTTGTCAGTGTCCTGAAATAATCAGACTCAGCCACTGACTGGTTAAACAAAATGCCCATGACTGACGCTTTGGTGGGCATCTGAATGACAATCAACTTATTTACAATGAGTGATAACTGTGAAATCAGTCTCATTACTCAAAGTGTTAATGGTCAGCACATTTCTTACCTGTTCAAGGCTACATGAGAAGCCAAGTCATAATAATCAGAAATTTGCTTTAATCTGTTTAGAGTCAAAGCAAAATGAATGTCATGCCAAATTATTTAATCCAGTTAGGAGCTTTCCAGTTGTAGGTTTTAGGGGAAGTCTTGCCACTGAGACCTGATGCTCCAAGTACATTCTTAAGACTCCCTTTTTAGTTAAAATGGTTGAAGAATTTTCCTTATTTTAGGAGCAATTTTTCCCAATGTGACAGAGGGCCTGTGTGCCCCTCAATGGTATTAAATGCAATGCTTCATAAACTGTCCCCCTGCCCTTTTTTTCTTACGGGGTTGCCTTCTCTAACTTCACCAGTTCTCCCATGTCCTCCCTGTGTGGGTCACCTTGAGATATTTTGCTTCTATTGTTCAATGGCCTACTTTGCCTGGAGCTAAAAACCCTGGCAAATGATTGGAGGTAATTCTCTGTCATCCATTTACAATTTATTGTTTAAGTTAGTGCATTTAGGGTTGACAACATATTTCTTTGTTTGATGTGTTAATTTTATCATTTAACTGTCAGACAGAAATATTACTTCCTTTATTCCCAGGCTCTTGTTCAGGTACACCTCACTGTATCTTCCAAATGCTAGAAACAATAGAGAATTCTTTGGAAATGCTCAATTGGAGGCTACAAAGATGTTTTAAAAGGCTAGAAATTATTTCCTTACACAAGGCCCATTGCTATCCAGTAGGGCACCCATGAGTTGAAAAGGCACTAATTAGCTTTGCAGCATTTACTAATTGGCATCTTTGGGCTGTGAGGCACGCCTGGCAACAGTCCTAGATGTTAGACATGGTCAGTTTAGTTCAATTTAACAATTTTTTGACTACATCATCATCAAGAGATTTATGCATAGAATCACATCATCATATAATGTTTATCATATAATATTGTATAGTTTTATTTCATTTTGACCTTTCAACAACCCTGAGAAATAGTTATTCAGGAAATTTCCCTATTTAAAAAAAAATTGAGGTTCCAAAAAACAAATGCTGTATCCAAAATCACACAGTCTAGCCAGGAGTTAATCCCTTTCAACTGTAATCTTCTCTGCTATTGGTAAAGATAGAACAATGTATTTTAGTTGAGAGGAGCAGGTTAAAAGGTTGGAGTTTTTGGAGGCAGTCAGACCTAGATTACATTCTCAGACACCGACTATCTACGTGACTTTGGGCAAGTTTTTTTTTTTTAACTTCTCTGGATTTGTTTTTCACATTTATAAAATTGGGGTAATACTTGTAACTCTCTTATAGGATTATTGTGAGGATCAAATGACTTGATCCATGTAGCATGTTGGGCCCCGTGTTTGGCAATCAGCACATTGCTGGTTGCTATTACAGTGTTCCACCCAGAAAGCCTGCCCTATTTACACTTTGTAGACCAAGTCAGACCTGTACCACCTGTGAGGTTCTGCTTGGTTTAGGGCTTCAAGACTGGAGCCATGTCCCCTCAAAGGCTTTTGATACAGCATTACCCATTTTCCTGAGAAAATGTCCAGAAGCAGTGCCATCTTGTCTCATAGTATTTTCATTCAGACTGAGCCACATTGGCCAAGATGGTGACTAGTGAAGCATGTATCTCCTAAAATCTCCCTAATAAGTTAATGATCATACCAGAACTACGTAAATAACAATAACACGATTTACAGATTTGGGAAAATGATTTGACAACATCATTTTCATATCCATTAAAGACAGAAAAAAAAGGAAATGAGGAATTTCAGTCAGATACATGGAAGCATGTCCTGATGGTCATGAAGACGAGTTAAGTTACTTATGGAGACGGCAGCCTGTGAGAGAAAGAAGGCAGGAGACCTAATTCCTTGTCTTGTTGGTGCTCTTCTGCGGCTGTGTAGCTGAGGCAAAGCACTTCAACCTCTCTGATTCTCAGTTTTCTCTTGTGTAAAATGTGGCTAATTAAATCTGAAACTCATGATGTTGTGAATATCTAGTGGAATGAAAGAAAAAGTGATTTGTAAACTGTGAAGTGTTATGCAAACTGAGCATGGTGGTATTATTTTCCGGAGTCCTTTGAAAACATCAGAAATTCTTGGATGACTTGCCTGACCGTAGGAGAAGGACTACATAAGAACCCTTTGGATCTATTTCATTTCAAGGAGTATATGTTTTCAGCTTAAATTGGTGTTGATAGAATTAGGTCTTGCATCAATCTGAAATTCAATGGCTATTTTGGAAAGGCATTACAGTGAAGTAAGGAAGGGGAAAATACTTGGAAAGCGAACAAATACTTTGTATAGGAAGACTTAATTATCATATTGATTATATGTTAAGCATATTCAGTTACAACCAATAATTATAATGATGATAACCACTGTGCTTTGCTAATTAGAGCATACTCTTAATAAGGTAAAGGTTATCAGTTTGAATGCCCTTATGGCTCAATTAGCATAATGTCAGCCTTTACCCTGAGTTGTCATGAGGTCGCTCAAATGTATACTGTGCTCACAATGAATATGTGCAGATGTGCAACCAGTTTTTTTATATTAAAAAACTCTATATTTGTCAATGGAAAAGAAGCCAAACTCTGTAAAATAGATGTTTATTCTGAGCCAAATTCAAGGACCATAGCCAGGAGCTACACCCAAGAAGCCTTGAGCAAGTGGACTCACTGTGGTTGGGTTACAGTTTGGATTTATACATTTCAGGGAGACATAAATTACGTGTAAAGTTGTCAGTCAATACATGGAAAGCATACATGGGTTTAGCCCCCAATTTGGGACATCTCAAAGCAGGGCTTGTAGGTTATAGGTGGGTTTAAAGACTCTTTGATTTGTTATTGGTTAAAGAAATGAAGCTTTTTCTAAAAGCTTGGTATGCTTTATGTTAAGATTAAGGAAGTCTGTTAATTAGAGACAAGCTACCAGTGGAATACCCAGACTCAAGTGATTTGTTATGTAAATTGGACATGCAGGTTTGTGTTGCATAGCCTTAGGCCTGTTAATGAGTTACAAATGATATCTACAAGAAGAGGGGCCATGATGAGGTATGTCTGACCTCCCTTCTCATGGCCAGTAACTCAGTTTTAGGGCATCCCCTTGGCCAAGAGGGGTCCATTCAGTCAGCTGGGGGTGGGGAGCTTAAGATTTTATTGTAGTTCACATATTATAGTGCATCTCTAGCTTTTTATTTTTTTCTTTTAGCACACTTAGCATTTTGCATTTTGTTTAGCAAATTACCAGTTTTGTTTAACACGTTAGTGGTGTAGATCACTTGAAATGGTATTCCAACTTTGCTGTGAAGTTATGACTACCCAGAAAAGGTGGTTTAATCACCAGTATGTTCTGACTCTGTGTTTACAAGGCCTTAAGTTTGCAATGCTGCACTTGAACATGACCCTGAGAACTATGAACTTCTTACATGTATTTTTCAGATGGGAAAATGGAGGCGTTTTTTTTTCCCCAAGGTTTCTTACTCCCAGGTGAAGAGATTTGGGCTAATTTTATAAAAAGGTCAGTAGCACAGCTGGGCTTGAAATATAGAGGTCCTGACTCAAAGTTCTATATTTACTTTTTAGTCTGTTTTTTTTTTTTTTCGATATGTAGTAAGTTTAGCCAGAGGCTGGGAAAATGAATATTATGTCTGGATATTTAGCAAGATTGATGATTACCATAGTTACCTCCCTTTCAGAAGTAGACTGGTTATTTGAAGTGACTTATTATTTTGATTAGTTTTGTTAATAAAGTCAGTTATATAATTTGATCCATTGGTGTCTACAGGCCTAGCTATAAAGATAGGGTATCTAACATTCTAATTCTGATTACTTTAAATTATGGAATCTGGCATATGGTGTACTAATAAACAAAATGCTGTCACATTGTGGAGAATGTGGTGATCTCCACATTGCGATTTGGAGGATGATGAGAAGGGTTCCTCACCCACACTGCCAATTTATCTTTCACTGACAAGCCTGTTCATCCAAATTAAACTGTTAGAGGTCTGACCATCTTATATATTATAGAGAAGCTCATTCATACCATCATCTACCTTAGGAAGGACTGAGAGTGGAGTGTTTGGTGATTGGAGTTAGGATTCCTCCTAAGCACCACCTTGAGAACAAGATACTAAGGGGATTTGAAATTTTATTGGGGGAAAGAAAGGGAATGTGCGGTAAATGAGTTTCCATGAGTTTCGGATACCGGTTTTGGGAGTTTAGATTATGATGGTGGGGATTTGGCCTAGCAGAAAGGGAGCATAAAGAGACTGGGTACCCAGAGGGTTGGGAAGAGATGAGCCAGAGGATGAGAGAAAGCTAAGGAAGGGAAAATGGAAGCGCCTTTAAGGAAAGACTTACTTCACGACTTTGCCTATGGCCTTCCGTGTTGATACACATTTGATTTAAAGAGTGTTGTGTGCTACCAAGAAGCACTCAATTAATTTGATACATGTGATTCTTTAATTTTATGTTAACATTAAAAAACTGCTTTCTTATTGAAGACAATTTCCTAAGGGGAAGAGATGCTCTTTTTGTAAAAGAGGGTTTCCTTACATATTAGCCGTGTGATTTTGAGCAGATCACCTAATCTCTCTAACTTTGGTTCTTTTTCAGTGATAATAACACCAGGCTGACTATTTCACTGGATTAGTGTAAGGATCAAATATGATAATATGTATTAAAAATGTGAACTTTAAAGTGCTTAATCAAATAAATGTGCAGCATAGGTTGCAGATTATGTGCTTCGATTCTGGAGTCAGATTACCTGGGTTTCAATTCTGACTTTGTCCCTTTTTACCTGTGTGACATAGGGCAACAGAAACTTCTTGTGTCTCAGTTTTCTTATGGATAAAATGAGAAAAATGATAACACTTACTTCATAAGTTGATGTGCAAATCAAAGGAGTTAACGTAAGTAATGGGCTTAAAGCAGTGCTTGGCAAAAAGTACAATAATCATACTAGATGTATTTTTATGTGCATGTCCGCACAATACTGAATGCTGACTTATTTACATGGGAGTAAATTACTTGGAAATTTTTAAAAAATCCTCTGTTTATGCTTCAGGCAATATAGGTTTTTGTTTATCTAACAAATCCATATTTAATTATAAGCCATTAGTGACAGTTAATAAATGGGACTATGTTTGAATTAAGCAGTTGTGAGTGAACATCTCTCAGAAGCTTACTTCTTTTGATATTTGAATATAGGGATTCAAATATCATTAATACTGACTTATTCAGATAAGGTTTATAGTGGATTGGTCTTGTTCATTGTGTTTATACCTCAAATAAAAGGTTTCAACCATGACTACACATTAGAAGTAACTGGGTCCCCCCAGGCCAGTTGAGATGGAAAATCTGGGGGTAGAACTCAGGCATTGGTAATTTTTAAGAAGATGCCCAGGTGATTTTGATGGGCAGACAGAGTTAAAACCACTGACCTCGAGCATTAATAATTAAATCTATATCTATATCATTTAATTTCTGACCTTGATAGATAATTTTCTCATATTTAAATAAATAAAATGATATGACTGTTTATGGATTTTTTTCAAAAGGCAGACTTATTTTTTTTCATTAAATCTGTATCTTTCGGGTATGTGCACTAAGCAGAAATGAGAAGTTTGTTTTTAAATTATCTGTGGTTTTATTTTTATTTTTTTTGGTATGATGAAGTGCTGTGTATATTACATAAGGATATAGAATCATCCTTATTTGAAATGTGAAAGGTGGGAGGGACCCTCAAAAGCATCTAGTGGGAAGAGGATGCACTTTGAAGCCAGTCCTGGCTTGCAGTGTCTTATTCACTTAACTGGCTGTGTGATCTTGTGGTACTTAACCTCCCCGAGCCTCAGCCTCTTTATCTCTGTGAAATGGAGATGCACATGTATTTTGTGCGGTGACAACTGTGTTTCGTGCTGCACACTCACATCTTGACTCTCTGCCTCCTGCCTGATCCCCGCACCATCTGGCACGGATATCCAGGGCAGGGACTGTGTGGGAGCCTCAGCAGGACTGTCTGAGCTTGCAGGGCCAGCTGCTGAGAACTGCTTCCTCCCACTCTTCAGGGATCCTTTCTCTGGCTCTGTTGGGACTGTTTCATGGCTGGCTGTTTGGATCCCACGACCTTTCATGAGCATAACGGTTAGTCTGTGGGGGTCAGTCACTGCTAGCCAAGTGGAGTGAAGCTGTTAATGAGAATAAAGATGAAGATGGCTTCTTGTTGCCACATGATGGGAGCTTTAGGGAGCCCTCTCTTTGAGCCCCATAATATAAGTGTGCAGGACACAGATGTCTCCCTATCCATTGTTTCTCTGTGCTGAGTTGGGACAATAGGAGGCCACTATCTATATTTTAGTTTGGGGAAAGCAGAGAAAAATCACAGACCCCTTTAATTTTCTTTTTATGATAGGAACAGTGAATTCTGTCTCCTTTCCGATTCTTGTCTCTTGGAACCTCAAGGATATAGAGCTATAAAATTATTAGGCCTCCCAGCCCTCCTGTTGCACATTCTTTGTATCCAAGGAAGGCGGTTCATGGCTTGTTTCTTAGTAGTTGTGAAACGTAATGCTTGGGGTCTGGACCTTAGCTATGGTGCTTCAGCATCCTTCCTGCTTGCAGGCCTGGCTTTCAGATCTATCCTCAGTCTTAATTTTGAGAATTCTGCTTTTGTCACCATTAAAGATCAATCAGATCTGGACTGATCTTAATGTTTCATTAGAAATATTTGTAAATTTAGCTGCCATCTTCCTAATTTTTCCTCTGTCTACTGGAATTGGCATCAATTTCTCATTATTAGAAGTACTGGTAACTTTACTGATTTTTTTTTTTTTTTTCAGGTGATGAGGATGTTGAAACATTACATTTGTAGAATGGGTTTTCTAACCTAAACCTGTGCTCCTCCACTAGATTATAAGATTCTTGAGTGTAGGAACCATGTTTTCAGCTTGCCATAGCTATAACTATCATTTGTTATGCACCTACTATGCACTAGAGATTTTGCTTTGATTATTTCAATTCATTCCCATAAAAATAAAGTTCACATAAGGAATCTTATTTCAGAGAGCTTAAGTAAATTGCCCAAGGTCATCTAGCTGGTGAGTCATGGAGTTCGATTTTGAACTTGGTGTGACCTTAAAGCCTCTTTTCTAAATCATCTTTTTAATCTCCTTCTTAAAGGAAAGATGGATGCACAAAGAGGAATGGGATCTTGCCTGTAGAAGGTTGGATGGTACTCAAGTAGGGGACAGTTAGGGAGCTGTATTCTTAAAGAAGAAGATAGAAAATCTGCGTGTCTTCAAAGCCCTTGTCCCTTTCCCACTGACCTACACTGACGTGCATCACTGGCATACATGGGCACTTGGTAAAGGTTTGTCAAAAAAGATGGACCCTACCACCCTCAATGCAGAAGTCACCCAATGGAAGACTTTGGCCCATTTGCGAGTCTTCAGTTCGTGTTTTTCATTCATGTCAGTGAGATGGAGCTTTTGTGAAGATGTCTCTCACTGATAAGGCCATGGGTTGAGGCCATCGGGTGCACTCTGAAGACTGGAGTGAATCCATGGCCACATGACATTCTGTGTTGCAGTCAGCCTTGGCTTGCTGAAGATCAGGAGATTCTCTACAGGCAGTCCCTACGCTTGTGGTTTAGGCCATTAGAACGTACCCACTGGCTTTGGCAAGCAACAAAAGTGTCTAAATGCTTTACTAACTTGAAGTTTTGTTGGATGTGCCCAGAAAACATTTTCTTTTAATGTATTTGGAAACCATAAATTTAACTCCTGCTGGGAGTGGAAATAATTGCTTCATACAAGAAAAAAGTCAGCTCTTTAAAAGGCTTAACTCCTTTCACAAACGTGCTTTTTAATGACTGGGAAATTCTTGGTACAAGAAAAAAATGTCCTTTTGTACAAATGAGGTCATTCTGGTCTTAACTGGCTCTGTGTACTCCAGTTCCTGCTTTCTGTTCCATGTTTTGTGACCAGAGGTTATTGGAAGGATAATCCCTCTGTGGATATTCACTGCCTTGTGAGGCTGTTGCCAAAGGGAAAGTTATCTTAGCTCAGAAACTGCCAAGCTAGTGCAAGAGGCCCAGATCCCAGGGGTACTGAGCCAGTGACTGATAATGATTTGGTTTAGATTTGGCCATGGGTTGGGTTGTTACAGCACACTTTTTATGTGTACTGGGACTGCTGGGTCTGCTTCATTCTCTTTAGATTTCTCAACCACTCCACTGTTTCTTGGTTCAGGAATGATTTTTCTTTCCTAGGTGCATTCCATTTACTCTGCTTTGATTTAATACGGATGAGCAGAAACATCTGTGCCAGTTTGAGGTCTCGTTCATCTTTTTAACCTGATGTAAAGGAAAAACAGCTGCTGAAAGAAGTTGCCCTGTATCTCTTTGAACACTGAGAGGCTGATTATTCCTAAATCTAATTTGTAAATTGGTTGGGCTAGCGTGAAGTGTACGTCTGAGGCCTGTGCTGAGAAAGGTAGTGGTACCCTACATGGTAGTGTAGGGTAAATCTCAGTGTATGCCCCTGATGTAATTTAAGATCACTTTCCTCTAGATTTAAGATAACCATTGCTTGCCAAGGAGAATGCTAAACGTTTAAGAGTGTTAGGTAGGCAGATTGTTACATCTATCCTGGATGTTTTTTGTAAAGAGGTGAATATGGAGTAGGTTGAAATGAAATTTGGTGTAGACCTCTGTGGTCTCCTTCACATGATATATTTTTGAGACAGGCACTTTGAAGAATTAGGGATTGGAAATTGATATTTATTAACTGCTTCTTAGGTACTAGCACCGTGCTAGACTTTTTCTGCAGATTACCTTTTTAGATGTACTAGGTTTGTGCAGTTCATCAGCAGCAGCCTGTGAGATTACCAAACTACGCGGTAATCTCATCTTGAAGGGTTTGTGTTGCAGTCATGACATTTCCCTAAAATTCGTGCTTGGCTAGATTCGGTCAATGTTTTGATAAACGTTTAACTACTTTTTAACTGCTTAATTGTCTATAGGTTTTTATGTAAAAAATTCACTCTCTTGCCACTGAGAATTTGGTTCTTCTTATTACTTCCTAATAAAATTTATGTTCTGGGATCTTGGTGTCCCATTCATGGCTCTCTAAGCCTATAACTCCAAGTCCAGGTTCTGCTGGCTAAACAGGTCTAAGAATTTCTGGATCTGAGATTAAGAAACTTTGTCTTGAACAATCACAGGGAAGAGAGGATTATGAAATTCAGTCATGAGCTGCTTAGGTATTTGCTGCGGACCACATTTTTTTTTTTTTTTTTTTTTTGCCCAAAGCACTTGTGGCCCATCTAGGAGGCTCCAGAAAGTACCCTTGCTTGAAATCTCTTGAGAGGTTGAGGAAATCAGGCTGACTTCTGGTGAAAGTGATGGCTATGGGGCCCTGGACTGCCTGCTTCCCATCCTACTCTAGCCTTCCTATTAGTGCCCTCAGATATAGAACCAATAGGAAAAATAGAAAGATCATCTAACTTTAAAAATATCTCTTCTTGTAAAGGTGACTATTTTAACTAAATTTATTGTTGCTTGCTAGATCATCCTTGAAAGCCTTGTTAAAACATCAAAGAAAATATTAAGATATGTCATTTCATTTCTGTTGGCCATTACCTCATTGAGATGATACAGCTGGAAAGGAAGAACCATGACCCATGTTTCTGCAGTGCACCTTTCCCACCACCCCCAAGGCCTAGGTTGATTGTAGACAGGCAATGAGTATTTTATTGAGCCTAATAGCTGGTATAAGAGAATTGAAAAAAAAATATGGCTAGGAAATACTATCATACTTGAAATTGGGAAATTCTGGGTAATTGCTGAGTGCCTCATATTAGCTCCTGTGGGGGAAATACATGGCACGATGCAAAATGGGTTAATATTGTAAAATGAAAGCCCTCGTGAGATAAATCAGAAGCTTACCTCTCTGCCTACAGTGTTCAGAATGGGAATGGCACTGATTTGCTGATAATGTATTTTTTTATTATTATTATTCTGTAGCCTCAGACGATACAGCAAACTCTCAAGAAGACATTGCAGTATTATGAGCATCAAGTTATTGGGTAAGTAAAAATGTATTTTGGCTATTATTTGGGCAAATTAAAGGTAATTACTCAAACATAAATGTTGAACATGTGGTTTTTTGCTATCCAGGTCAACCTGATTTCAGAGTGGCTATGTTCTCATAATGTGAGAGGTAGGGGCTCCAGGGTCCCCTGGAGTAATTTCCTTTGGCTTACTGTGTTTAATTCTTTTAAATGAAATTCCTTTTTGGTATTGCTTTTCTTTTTTTTTCCCTCCTATGTTTTAACCCTCTCATTCCAATGTTAGGTCTCATAATTTTGCCTTACTAAAATGTAGTAAGGTTTATTGGTACCAACTGAGAGGCTTTGACTGGGATTTTAGAATCCTTAAGTTAATTTTAATCAAAATCACTGCAAACTTAACACAGTTCAATGAGAGGTATTGGTTTAGCTAGAGTCACATGCTACATATTTTTCTTTATTATTCCCTAGTTCTTGAAGTAGTTGTGATATGGTGTAAGGTAAGAAGACTTAAGGTAAAAAGGTAGGAATTCAAGGCCTCACCAGCACATAGAATTGTTAATAAGTAACTTTATCTCTTTTGTAAAATGTGATGATAGTAATGACGAAATCAAGGATTAGATGTCATGATTAAATGAGATAATTTCAATGAAAGTATTCTGTAAATAGAAAATTCCAAATGCGTATAAGGTGCACCTTTAATTGGCTATGGCAACAAGTAGTTGGAAAATACAAAAGCCTAAATTTACTTTCTTATGCAATCTAGCTTTTTAAATTAAATTCACTGACATTAGAGACAATGTATATTTTAAGTTTACCTTAAAATTTGTTATATGCTACAGTGATTTATCTTTGTAAGATGTTAAGAACTTTTGAGGAGTCAAAATTCAAATCCTGGTACCACTTGAAGTGCTATCAGGAATCAGTTAGCATTTAGGGCGAATAGGCATTGCTGCGGGGATCAAGACCATATTTTTGGCTATTAGGGTTTAGTGTGATTTTTTTTCATAAAACAGAAGGGAAGAAAACTTTGTGGAAAAATAATCCCACTACCTAGTACGATGTCATATACTTTAAGTGCTCGATGATTATGTTAATTTTCATTTCAAAGGGAATCGCTTTGAAACTTTGTCATACTAATCCTCAAGAGTGCAGTGTAGGAAAAACATATTATTTAAACTCATGAGATGGCTTTTAGTTTGAGGCCATTAGTGATTTTAAACCGTTTATCCTAATGGAGATAAAGAATGTCAAATTAATCTTTCCTCACACGTTCTAAAATAAAACTTAATCACTCTCATTGAATTTGATACTTTCAAAGTGTGATGTTTGGATTAAATTAGTCAGTATACTTAGAACAGTTCCTTGTATGTGGTAAGCACTACATACCTGTTTGCTCTTATGTTTTTTATCATCATCATTATTATTAATATTTTTATGACAATACTGGTTATCAAACTCAAATCGTTCTCTGGAATTATGAATGCTCTTTCTTTTTTGGAAATCAAGTAACAACTGATGAAATATTCTCATTTGTAAGCTAAACTCTGTCTTCAAAGCAAATTGGAGTGGGACTCATATTGTGATCAAAATAGATAACCAAACTATGTTGCTATAATCAGAAGAACATTCTCTTTTCCATTAGTAGGATGGAGTTCTCTTTTGTTAATTAACTGCTTTGACTTTCCTTTTCTCTCTATCTATGTAGACATAGCCTGTGGTGATTCTTTGTTCATTGCCTGAATGGTCTTTTCCTAGTTCTGTTCATTGCAGACATAGTATAATATAAAGGAAACAGAGAATTCAACTCCACTATAAAGAGGTGTCTTGTCCAACGTGATTCAAATAGATCTATAAGCATATTTTTTGCTGGAGTGTTGGTTGACTTTTAGGATTTGAAGTACCTTTGCTTGCTGCCTTTATTTGCACTCATGTTGATGAAGACACAGGGCCTGTTGGCAGCAGTTTTGCCATGTTTGCCTTTTTTGACGCTCTCTTCCCCTTTCTTCCCTTTTCCTTGTCCAACTCCCTCTTTTGCCTTTTGGACTCCACCTTTCTGCTTTTAATTTCTTTTTCCAAAATCAAAAAAGGAGACCAGCTAATATCACTGACACTTGGACTAAGTATTCACACCTACATGTTGTTGTTCCTCTTATGAAAACACAATTCAAGACTTCTTTTCTCTAACTGTGAAAAGGAATGTGTTTCTTACAGTTAAAGGGACTTCAGAATCTTTTTATTGAGAATTGGGGATAAATGCTGACAAGCATTATTTTATACATGTTTGGGGAGGTGAGGATGGGAAGGAGATGCTTTCCCTCACCTCTGAAATTGGGCTCGCTCAGGCTTGTCTTGAAGTAGCTCAGGTTTAGGTGTTTTGGGTTGAAGTGATGAATTAGGATGGGTAACAAAGAGTATGAGCTAGCCCTTCTATTTATTTCATTTAAAAATATTAAGGTGGTACACATGTTGTTTTAAATACAGATACACTGTATAACGGTGAATTCAGGGCTTTCAGTGTGCCTGCCACCAGGACAGTGTTCACTGTACCTGATAGGTAAGTTTTTATCTCTCACCCCCTTTTCTCACTTCTTAGTTTCCAATGTTCTTTATATCTCTCTGCATCCATGTGTACCCATCATTTAGCTCCCACTTATTAGTGAGAACATGTGGTGTTTTGTTTTCCATTCCTGAGATACTTCACTTAGGATAATGGTCTCCAGTTCCATACATATTGCTGCAAAAGACATTATTTCATATGGCTGAGTAGTAGTACTCCATGGTATGTATATATATAACCAAATTTTCTTTATCCACTTGTGAATTGATGGGAAGTTAGATTGATTCCATATCTCTGAGACTGTGAATTGTGCTGCAATAAACATTTGAGTGCAGGTGTCTTTTTAATAAAATGATTTCTTTTTCTTTGGGTAGATACCCAGTAGTGGGCTTGCTGGATTGAATAGTAGGTCTACTTTTAGTTCTTTGAGAATCTCCATATTGTTTTTCATAGAGGTTGTACTAATTTGTAGTCCCATCAATAGTGTATAAGCATGGCTATTTCCCTGCATCCATGCCAACATCTTTTTTTTTTTTTTTTTGACTTTTTAATAATGGCCATTCTGACAGAGGTAAGGTGGTATCGCATTGTGGTTTTAATGTGCATTTCCCTGATGATTTGTGATGTTGAGCATTTTTTCATGCTTGTTGGCCATTTGTCTATCTTCTTTTGAAAAAATTCTGTTTATGACTTTTGCCCACTTTTTGATGGTTTGTTTGTTTTTTTCTTGATGATTTCTTTGGGTTCTTTGTAGATTCTGGATATTAGTCTTTTGTTGGATGTGTAGTATGTGAATATTTCCTCCCATTCTGTAGGTTGCCTGTTTACTCTGTTGATTACTTCCTTTGCTGTCCACAAGCTTCTTAATTTAATTGAGCTCCAACCATGGATCTTTCTTTCCTCTCCTTTAAAACTCTGTCTTTAGATCTGCTTTATTTATCAGAGCTCCAGGATTATACAGTTCTGCTACTTGAATTCTTATCCTGGTTGCCTATAGAAACTCTCTGAGGCTTTTTTCATCTTCCAAGACAGAAACTTGAATGCAGGGAGCAGCTGTTCAAAGGTCACAGATGGAAGGATTGGGAGGAGGTAGCTGATGGGGCCTCTTGCCAAGATGTGAGATAGCCTCCTGGTACCTCAACCACTTCATCTTTAAACATTTATTCTATTCTTTAATTTATCCATTCATTCTTTCATTTATTTATTCATAGAGATCATTCACGTTGGGAAAATGAGTGCTAAAATAATTTATTCATGCCATGTGATAAATCTTCTTTGGTTCATCTCCACTGATGTCATCATCTCTCAGCAGGAAATTCTGGTCTACCTTTCTACTTAGTTTTGTAGCTTCCACTTTTGTCACCCACTGTTGTATTTTCACCACAGCAAAGTGATTAAAAAATTAGGTTACGGCACTTTCTTACTTGAAGCCAATGGTTTGGCTTGGTTTGGTTAGCCAATGGTTCTGGAATGTTAGTATGCATCAGAGTCACCTGGCAGGCTTGTTAACACACTGATTGCTAGGCCCTGCTCCCAAAGGTTCTGATTTGGTAGCTGCTGGTGGGGCGCAAGCACTGGCATTTCTAACAAGTTCCCAGGTAATGCTGAAGCTGCTTGTCTAGGGATCACACTTTGAAACCCCTACTTTAAACAATATAACGGCTTATTATGGTGGAATAAAATCTGAATTCTTTCTGTGATCTGGCCTCTACTTACCTCTCTAATTTCATTCATTTTCACTCCCTCTCTCTCTTTCACTTCACTCCAGTCTTCTGTTGGGTTCTCAACTGTACCAAGCTTAGCTTTAGGGCATTTGCCTGCATTGTTCCTTTTTTGTGGAATGCTCTTTCCCCAGATATTAGATGAGCTTATTCTTTCTATACATTTAGGTCTCTGTTCAAATGTCATCTTTTCAGAAAAGCCTATCCTGACCATCCAATCTAAAGTAACCCTCCATCCCCTACCTCAATCTCCAACCTCAGTCATTTTCTATCATGTCACCCTCTATTATTTTTTTCATAGTGTCTATCATTACCTTATATTATCTTTTCTTTTTATTTGCTTATTTATCTTGTTTTCTTTTAGATTCCTGTACCTTTGTAAGTGTTTGTTACACAGGAAGGACTAGCATTTTTATTTTATTTTTGCAGTGATGGTGAATAAATGAATAAATTTGCACCCTAGAGGTATGTACTCAGACTTTTTAGGAACATAGTGGATAAAAGAGTAAATTATGCTTGGGAAAGGGGTGTACAATGAGGGGTTGAAATAATCTCCAGAGTCCTTTACAATTCTAAAATTTATAGTTCTATTATCCAGGGCCCTTTTCTTTATGGCATAAATTATGCTGATATATCTGCATAGTTTTCCATTTACGCTTAATGTTCTGCCACTGTGTGTCAATTGACCTTGTGATAAATTTTGATTACTAAATAAATCCCTCCTCTAGGGATAGAGGAATATTTGTTTATGATAGAATTTTTTTTTCTGATTTCATTCTTGCCATTATCTTGTTCCCTTTCTTCTCTCTGTATGTCTTTGTTGGGGAGAGATTGTGCTTTGAAGGTAGACATACAAGACTTACTAGACTCAAAGTCAAGTTTTGCTATTGAATAATCTTGGGCAGATTATTTAAAATGCTGAGCCTCAGTTTTCTCATTTAAAAAATGGGCACACCTGCCCACCCTCCAGAGGAGGTGGGCACTGCACAGTTGATGGGTGGATGCAGGTTAACTAGCAGTCATTTTATCCCCAGGGCTCTGTTTTCAAAGACACATGTACTTGCCCACACACGGGTTTAGAAATGAGTTGGCTGGTCAACTTGAGCATGTTACTGACAGGGGATATTGAGGTTATTTTCTGGTGGGAATAGCATGTCACTAAAGCAGGCCTTTTGATATATTAAAATTTTTTAAAGCAAAAGAGAAGTTTTAGAGTTCAATCAGATTTGGAGGGTTTCTAAGTAATTTTACATAAATTGCTTATTTGTTTCAACTGTGTCCTTCCACCTCTGCTCTTGGAGGAGAGGGAGACAGGGCTGTTGGCAGAACTTGTGATTTTGTATCCTGGTGTCTTCTCCCAGTACAAAATATTCCATTCCTTTGTTAAGATGCTGAGGAGTTTTTTTTCTTTTATAATAAAAAACTCACCTTCATCCCCAAATTTCCCCTCCTGTTCTGTGGTGGGTTTTGTGTTGGCAGCAGGCCAGCTTTGGTTTTCTCTTGCCATGATGACTTCTGATTGCCATGTACAGTATATTCAGAGTTAGATTAACACCTCATTGTAAACAAACTGTGTAACTGCCTAGAGCAGCACTTATAAATCAGCCTAACATTTATAAAAAAAAAATGGGCATAATAACAGGGTTGAGGGTGAAGTTTTAATGTAATGTTATTGATAACAATGTGTTAAGTTGCATAATCATATAAAGTGGTTAGTACAGTGCCTGGTACACAAAAGTCGTCAATATATTAGTTGATTTATTATTAGTACTGTTAGTATCTGACTCTTGCACTCAATTTTTGTTAATTGTCTTCCCTTCATCTTCCTGTTGTATCTTTTCCCTGTTTTCTCAGGACCTTTAAAAGTTTGAAAATCAGTTGTTTGGCATCAGGAGCTGGGCATGCCCAGTTCATGTTCCAGCTACAGTTTTCTTCTTACAGAGAATTTCTTTTGCTTTGGATTTTTTTTTTTAATCTAAATTTCTGTCTCTAGAGTGTTCAACACAACTTCTCTTACTCAAGTTTGTACTACATGACTCCTACTGGTCTACAGCTCACAAAAATGGATTACTATGGCAGTGTAGATAAAGCAGAGATTTCTTTAGTAAACTGTCATGAAAAACACGTGATAATTGATTTTCCTGAGATACAATGTTCACTTATTATATATTTTGAACAATAAAGCATAAGGAAATGTGTATTCAGAATCATGCCACTCATTTTATACTTTTTTGCCAGAATATGCATTGTTGTATTAATATTATGGGTAGGGCTGCTGCCAAACTCTTATTAATCTGGGACACCATTTACTGTAGTCCTCTAAAATTAAAGTCTATTGCTCCGATTATCACTGTGGGACCTATGTTTGTTTTACACAGCCAACCTTCTGTTCTCTTTTTCTTTTGACAATTGAAGAGAAATTAAGCCAGAATATTTTCAATAGAATCTTAGAAGTGAAATTAAGAGTGGGTGAACTCTGATTACTCTGGGAAACAAACTTCAACGATGTTACTTACTTATGCTTCCATGGTCAGATTTTGTGGCTTAAATTATTTTATCTAAAAAATGACCTAGCTTCTTTTTCATATATTTACATAGAAAAATTATATATTTTTGAACATAAACAACAAATTAGGCAAAAGCTAATATCTGTTGATTACTTTCAGGCAATCTGCTGGGTGCTTTACATCTGTTATTTTATTTAATCCCAATCGTATACTTCATAAAATTGTATTAAGCTCATTTTACAGATGAGGAAATTGAGGCTGAGAGAAAAAATATTTTGGCTAAAGTCACTCTGATAAAAATGATGGAGCTTGATTTAAAAATAACCCTGTATTTGTCTGTGTTTAATGTCTGTGCTCCCTGTTCCACATGTTATTGATTCCTGCCTTATTGAAACTGTGGTAAGCATTTTGCTGAGGTTTATTGGAGTCTGATCTCAGTGAGGTGTACACAGTGAAACCATTTCATTTTTTCTCTCCAATTGTGCCAGACATGCTAGGATGAATCCCCTTTGATATTAGCTTGGACAGATTGCTCTGTTTTCTGAGTACTTCCAGGGATTATGAAGTCCACTCCCGACCAATTTAAATCTTCACTCTCATATGCAGGCTAACTCTCATGTCCCTCTCTCTGCCTGGGTCAGGCCTTGGCCTGAGGAACTTGGATGAAATGCAGAGAGGGTATGATATGAGTTTTTACTCTTCTTTCTCAGACCATTCCTTTCTGGGTCCCTTTCTCTTCTGATGTGTCAGGCAGGAATGAAATGGAAAATGGCAGAAGCCTTCCTTAATTCATCGGTGGTTATACGGTCCTCCCTTGGCTGTGATGCCTTCAAGTGAGCTGTATGTATGGGCTCTGCCCTCATTGCTTCCAATGTCCCAGCTCCTGTGTTTATGGGCAGCATTCACATGGTCTTGCTAGTGGGATTCCTGCCCCTGGGCAGCAGCCTCTAGATTGGGAAAGCAGCACAACAGCTGGACATCTCAAGCTTTCTTCTCTTTAGGGGCATCTTCCTAATCCATGTGAAACCCATATTTTTGCCTTGCCAAATGGTGGGCCTGTAGGTTGCCCCCAATTTTGCTCTATTTCTTTTTCTTGTGAATAACTCTCTCCAGAATCTTCTACTGAGTCAGACACAGGGGTATGATCAGGAATCTGCTGTCTTTGCAGATGTTCACTGGGGAATGAGATTCCCAGCCCCTAATTTCTACCAGCTGTGGACCCTTCACTTACCAACTGGGCTTCTGCAGGGAACACTCCCTTCTCTCCTTTTCCAGGAGGGGAGGATGACTACTCACTCTTCTGAGAATTTCCTTTGGAATTCTTTCTATCCCTTTGCTTCTATAAGCTGCTGGTGGGTGACAGGGCACTAGCTATTTATTTAGTTACTTCTTAGGTCCTGAATGAGAGCTTTGGTCTTGGCCACTCTTTTGGAATGTGGGAGCACTTGGCCTTGATGGTTCTCAGTGTTGGTGTCTTGGCTCTCATTCAGAGGCAACTGTAAAATCCCAGCCAACATTCGGTTACACAGGCATTGTGTCCTCAAAAGAACTCAGGAGGCACCTCCATTTTTGTAAGGGAGGAAAGTTAAGACTAACAGAGATTAGGTTACTTTCCCAAGGTCTTGCAGGTGGAAAATGGTGAGACTATGACTCAGATTCTGCCAGACTCCAGATACTTTATTTGTTATTTGTTATCCATACACCATACTACTATCTTCTTGACTGTAATAGAGGTTAAGATGTATTTATTTTCAACACAGTTGAATGCCAGTGCACCAAATTAGTACTGTTGATTTTTGTTTTTCTAGGCAACTTCCTTATAGAAACAGATGATCAGCAGTGACGAAGTGCTTACACAGGGGTATTAGCTCTACAAAGCTGATGTATTTTTTTGGTTTTCTTTAATTTTTTTCACACATAGTCTCCAGACCCAGGTCTGTACTGCTAGTGCCAACATGAATGGTGGGTTACGCCAGAATTATGTCTTAAAGCTTCAGTTATTTTAAAATGTGATTACGCCAAAACACAGACTGTGTGCTTTGTGTGTGTATATATGAGTACACACGCAAATGTGTTCAAAAATTTCTGCTGCTAATTTTGTTTTCTTCTTAGTTATAGGGATGCAGAAAAGAATTTCCACAATATCTCTAACAGATGCTCCTATGCAGACCATTCCAACAAAGAGGAAATTGAAGACGTCTCAGGAATTCTTCAGTGTACTGCTAATATCCTAGGTATATTAACTATATATTTATATGGTTGAGAGAGAATGAAAGATGGGAAAGGAAAGGTGTAAATGTTTCATTTTCTACTAAGAAGAGGTTGGAGAATATCGCAAATCATGACCAAGACCTTGTTTATAAGTGATTTAATTTTAATACTCCTGATGATGTTTGAGTGGAAATTACATGCATGCTATTTACTTGGAGACTGAAAAACATTAAAACAAAAATACTTAACATTCCAGGGAAACTTTTTCAAATATTCATATGTTAGTAGCATTAGCTTTGTGTAATCTATGTTTCTCTGGGCCTTACCCTCAGCTGAAATTTTAGGATCTTTCTTTCCTCCCAAAGTCATACTCTTACTATTTCTGGGAGGTCCTGGTTGGGGCTGAAGGTGGGTCACAGGTTCTCATAACGGATTCTACAACTCAGAGGCCCCTTCTGTGGGTTTATTAGTGAAGGCAGGTCATCTACTCAGGTCTCTGTGCCCTGCTCGAGGCCAGGGGTGTGCCCACTTTAAAGATATTTGTATTTATGACAGAGGGGCTGTTTTTGGATGCTCCCAACATGGCAAACAAGTACTATTGTCAACTACACCCAATCCTGCAGCCTTAAGGAACTGTAGCTGGGCTGACTATCACTCTCTGAAGTTCTTGGCATGTGAGAGTTGCACTGTATTCCACGCATGATAGATACCAAAGAAGGAATATTTTTTGCACTAATGTCTTACAGAGGTTTTTCGTAAGAAATATTTCTTTCAGTTCTTCTTGGAATCTTTTTACCTTATGACCCAGATAGGAGTCTGTGGGGTGCTGGAGGGTGGCGGTGGAGAAAAACAAATCTTAGTGACCAACTCCATGCAGAATGCAGAGTCACTTCTCCCTCAGACTCGGGTGACGGAGACCGGGCAAACTTGTTTGCATGTCTTTCTTTTCCTATAGGGTAAGTACTTTTCCTGGAGATACCTGAGTTTCTCCTACAAGCAGATTCCAGATCACCTCAACCCATGAGTCTACCAGATCTTTCTAAGCATGTCTGACCACTTTTACACTCAAGCTGGGAATCCAGCTACCCATTGATTACATTTTCATCCTAAGTAACTTCTGTAAACACAAAATAGTATAACAAGAAAATAGATCTTTTGTGAGATGAGGCATATAGATGTAAGTGTTTTTTCTCTAATAACATACAGGACAGTGACAGACCATGAAGAGGAAGGCCAAAGATTCATTTACCTCAATCTCAGTACAGTGCAGGGACGTTGTACTACCCAAGTGAACCTTACTGTTGGAGAAGATGAGGGACAAGAATAAAAGGGACATTACCCAAGAGCTGTTTAAATTTTTCCGATTTTGCCTTTTCGAGAACTCTCCTTTCAGTAACATCTATTTCTCTTGACACATTGTGATTTAAAGGGGTGGGGTGAGATGATGCCCCACTAAGAGGATATATCAGAATCTCAGTGGTGGGATGTTTAATATTTCAGAAAGTTGCGTCTTATTAACCCAGTTTCCAAACGTTTCCCTGACTCTCTTATTTCCTTTCCTTATGCTCCATACCTTGAGAATCACTGAGCTAGAGGAAGTAGGATATCTTCAAAGATAATGAAGATATAGGGGGTGCTAAAGGCATCTGAGCTGTGGCTTATAAATGAGTGTACAGAATTCCCTCAGAGAGAAGAAAACCTGGGTCAGGCAATTTGACATGGTGACCACCAGGGGACAATGATGGTCTAGCACAGCTTAGTTGCCCTTCTAAAGTTGCCATGAGATACAGAGTAGGTGGTGAGTGAACAGGGCATCAGGCAGTGTGATACCGGGTAATATTAGGGAAACAGTAGTTGCAAGTGAAGTGTTTATAATTCAGAAGGTGGGTGTAAAACAGGGTTTAGAGTTCCATAAACATTAACTTTTTCTACAAAAGAGATATTAGCTCTGATTATTTTCTCCCTCTAAGTAATGATAGGTTGTTAAGATTTAAAGCACAATCTTATAAAATTGAAATTTCTGGAGAATAAAACTAAACGCAATGCCTGCCACCTGTTGACCAAATGCTGGCACAGATGATTATTGTGTACCTAAGATGTAGCTATTCTTTTTTGAATAATGTCCTTTCTTAACTCTTGAAATATAAACTCTCTGAGGACAAAGGTAGTGGCTTTACTGGTCATATTCAATGAAAGCTTTGTTTTTAACAAGTCACCGAACTATGATTAATCTTGGCTTGCTTAGATTCCATCTTTTTAAAAAAGATGCATTTAAATTCTCTTGTGCAATTGTTTATGAGAATGAAAGAATTGGTTAGCCCACTGAACAGAAAGGTACCATACAAGAAAATATTTAATAAGTGGTTTTGGAGTGGTATGGTGGGAGGGTGGCACAGAAAAATAGTGTTTCAACCAGGTTAAGAAAAATTTTGATGGCTAGCAACCTTGTCTGTGGATCCCAGAGGGCAATGTTCCAACTCCGTGATTTATATTTGTCATCTTTGGGGAGTGTGGTTAGAATATTGGTGGGTTGAGACTGGCAAATTTATATGTCTCTTACCTTCTTAACTTGTTACAAGGTTGTAGTAGAGACTAGAAATGTGTTAATTATTCACTCATTTGTATGTTATTTATACTTTACCTACCATCAATAAAGACTTGAAGTAATAGATAACAAAATATGATCACAGTAGCAAATTTTTCTCCTTCCAAAATGATCATCTCTAGCTACTTAGTATTATTAACTCCTCTAGATAGTTTGAGTTTTTACTGGCTCTTCAGGTTGAAGTGTGAGTTTAGCGGGTGGCATGGAATACAAAAGGGGACCTGAAGAAAGGGAGAAAGTGAGTTGGTGAAGACTAGTTAATGCCTCTGTCATGCATTTGTTCTCTCATGTCCTCTATAGGATTTCCTGGATACACATGTGGACTACAGAGTGGTTCATGCCCCTGGAGAAATGGGAAAGAACTGTTTCTAGATATCAATTTTTTCCACATCCATTTCACTTTTGTTGGCTTAGAAACTGGTTGTTTCTATTTTCTGTCTCATCGCTGACAAATTAGGGATATTGATGACAGTCTGCTCCTTGCCTTCTATTCACCACATTGTGGTGCCCTAGTAATCACTGTCATAATGCAGAACAGTACTTGAAAGAGGCCCTAAGAGGCCCTTGAAACCCTGACCATGCAAAGAAAGATGGTTGTGAGTGATGCCCTCCCTGCTGAAGGCTTTTAGTGTTAAATTTACTGCTTTATTTGGTACATAATGTCTTTTGCATACCCAAATGGTCTAATTTTAGTTGTCTGAAAAATGTAAACCTTTTCTATCCCTAATCTGCAAAGCTCATTTTTAGCTCCAATTAAATAGTAAAAATGTGTTTATGCTCTTATGAGGCATGGAATTTAATATTTCCTTGGAAATTGCAATGGTTGAATGTGATGCTGAAACGTATATTAAAGGGTACATACCACGGTTGCTGCTAAGATGTTGCCACTTGTTTCTATGGCTTGAATTTAGGTAGGCAGGGAGACAGAGAATGAGTAGTAGAGTTAAGGGAGAAGGATGATAAATTGCATAGTCTTCTTTGTCATAATAAGTTAACTATAAATGGGGTTATGACTATTTCAGTTTTAACAAGTTTTAATACTATTAAGGGGGCTGTGGGTGTTTCAGTTGTTGTAGAGCTTCAAGAGCTACAAGATGGGGCAGATGGGGTGTAGGAAAAAGACTTCCCACAGTAAGTTAGAGAACAAATAGAAATGGGAGCTTTAGTTTAATCCATTTACTGATGAATTATAGCAAACTGAACATCAGTTATTTGCTAGGTATTGCACAAAGCATGGTTTTATACTGCTCTTGCTAAGTGCATTTTCTCTCAAAAATAATTAAGTACGAGTTGTGAAAGGATATTCATTAATGTTTTCTCTGTTTTAAAGATCTCAGTCAGGGTGTGCTTTGTTTTCTTTAAAAACTTAATACGTTGAAGTCAGAATGGGATTAATGTTATCATGGAATTATGCTAGTGGGGCTTATTTCTCACAATATTTTCTTGGTGTCGGGGATTCTGAAATTCTGTGAAATCATAGCCCTTTATAAAGTGCCATGGATTCTAGAATCTTTAGCTGGTATGAAGCTTTCGGTTGTTGTTTTTTTATTAGTAATAATTTGTTGTTTACATGTCAACTTGTATGTACTTTTTTGTTACACTGTGATTTGGAATGTTCTTTTAGAAGCCTTTTAATTGGTAATAAAACTGTAAAGAGTTAGTTAGCCTTACTTAGGGTTAAGACTACCTTGAGGGTTTTCTTAAAATAACTCTAAATCATATAGTTAGAATATGTTTAACATATTTAACATCTTGGAGAACGAGTTGGTGCAGTAACAATTTACCATTTTTGTTGGTGAATTAAGATTGATAACAATAAGTAACTCCTACCATTATAGTTCTTGTTACCATAACTTGGTAATGGATCAGTTTTCTCTTTCATTAAATGTAAATACTTTAAGTATTTTAATAAGATGAATTAGAATCAAGCTGGTTGGAGGGGAAAGAACTTAATGATGTTGTTTTAATGTAGTGATTTAGAGCAAAGATTAGAACTAGACTACTTGG
This sequence comes from Lemur catta, assembly GCF_020740605.2. Taxonomy (NCBI): domain Eukaryota; kingdom Metazoa; phylum Chordata; class Mammalia; order Primates; family Lemuridae; genus Lemur; species Lemur catta. The sequence continues at coordinate 31,385,789 of NC_059134.1, forward strand.
GTTGAAAACACAGCTCAGCTACTTACTATACGAACTGGAGTGATTTACTTAATCTTTCCATACCTCATATTTCTCATTTGTAAAGTGGAGATGATGTAATTACACATCTAGATTTACTAGGAAGATTAAATGAGTTAATTTATACAAAGTACATACTTAGAACAGCCTGGTATATAACAAACAAATGCCACATAAATGTTTGCTCTTGTTAGTATTGAGTATGCACAAAATAATGTTTGTGTCAGATCCAGGAGGTCAATACTGCTCACTTTTTAAGGTGAGGAAACGGATACTTTGCAAGGTCAACTTGTTAATGACTTTTGTAAGAGTTAAGCCACAGAGGCAGGATTTAAATACAGTTCGGTCTGATTCCAAACCCCGTGTTCTTCCCAGTACTTCATGCTGCCTCCAGAGCCATCGGACTGAGATTATCAAGTCAGCACCCCTCTGATGCTAATTGCACAGTCGTTCTAGTTGTCTGAATTATTAGAATTGTTATGATGTCACATTTTGCTTAGTTCATTGCCCTTTCAGAGTATACTTGGAATACTTGCTTGCATGTGACAGTGTCAAAAATGTGTATTTCTCATCAGTATTGAGGAGAGTGAAGTTTAATTGTAATTTGGATCATTTTAAGTTTAGAAACTGTGATTTTCTTTAGACTTCAGGTGTTGCAAAGAAAGGGTGATAGTGTTTCCCATCATGGCAGGAACACAGTTTCCCAGTTATGCCGTGGTAAACACTGGGTCAGTTCTGTTGGCGGGAACATTTCAAGCTGGTCTTGCTATGTAGGTGGCCTAACATGTTGGACATCACTGGGCCAGCACAAAGTCTACAAAAAGGCTGTGTTTATGATGCCATTTTTTTTTTTTTATGGAAAGGTTTAGGGATATTGCCACAGTATCTCATTTAATAATTCCTAACAGAGACCTTGGGTTGTGGTTCTATGTAAATTAGAGAGAACTTCTGTTTTCTTCTCCCCTGAAATGATTAGATGTAGCAGGTAGGCCTGAGAAGGAAAGAGAACAGAGTGGGGACACTGCCTCCTATATGTATAAAATAAACATTTTAATAAATACTTATCCTTAAATTATACAAGCCAGTTTTAGAAGTTACAAGGAAATTGAGGTCAGGCGCTTGCATGGGGCCACACCGTTAGCCTGTGGGGAAGGCAGGGTTTGGAGTAGGAGGCTGTGATGGGACAGTCTGCTGCATGATTTATTGACACCTCAACTGCTTCTATTATAAAAGAGAATGGTTACTTTTGGTTTTTCTTTGAGTTAGAAGAAAGTTTATTCTTTCCTTACTATGTGAGAAACATGATTATAGGCTCATCATCATTTCATATGTCAAACTCATAACTCATTTTTGTTGCCATCTCACGGAGCAGATTTATAGTGATTTGGCTCATTTGCTTTTTTAAATACTGTTTTTTTTCTTTTTTTTTTGTCTTTAATACTTTTGAATCTTTTAGTTCAAGTGAAACCTTTCCTTCTCTTCCCACCCTTTTCCTCTGTATGATGACTTTTATTAATTAAATTAATCATTTCCTACCTCTGGGTCTAATTTTTTTTGTCTATTATGTTATTTTTCTGTTTTCATTGTTCTTTGCTGCATAATTCTATAATAACTTTGATTCAACTGCAAATTTTAATAATATACTGTTTAATTCTTCTGACAATTAATGAAAATTTTAAGTAAGATTAGAATTAAACTCAAGCATCCTAGGTTCTATGCTAGATGAGTTGTCATTCTTATTAGCCTTGAGTTTGGATCTTCAGTCAATTCTAAATGCTTTTGACAGGATTTCCATTGTAATTATTTAAATCAATTTGGTGAGTAGAGTTTTATGAGTCACAATAAAGATGTTACTCAAATTAAGGCATTTTATATATGGTGAATTCCCTTTATTAACCCCGTTAGTTCATTTTTCAAAAGCAAAAATATTAATGTCTTTTGTTTTTCAGCAGCCTGTTCAGTTAAAGATTTTCATAGGTTATATTTTCCATGTGGAGAACTCTGGACCACTATGTATTGTGGGTGATTTTTATAGGTGTTTTGGAGTTCTCTTTCCCTATTTCTGTTACCTGTAATGGTCTCTATTTAAAGGGAGATCTTCAAATCTAATATGTTTGATCTCAAACTTCCAATTCTTGCCTATTATACTTTTTCCTATATTCCCACCAAGGCTGGTAATTTTTTAGTGTGAAGAAAGAAGTTGTAGAATTGGAAATACCATCCAGAATTTTCCTCTGTGATATAAATGAGTTCTATTTTAGCCTTTGTGGGCAGCTTACACATTGTTATGTGCCACGGTTATGGTCTAGAATCCGGTGAGGTAGAGAGATGTTGGGACGTAGAGCATGGTGAGGGTGTGAAGAATTCGACTTCACTTCCATATAGAAAAGGGGCGTCAGAGGAACCAGCTGTGGGTCCCCATGGAAGAGATGAATGACTGATGGTATGGAGTGAGAACCTCAAATGTTGATGACAGGTAGGAAAAGAAACCAGTGGAGCATATATAGGAGTTGGTTGAGGGAGACACCAATGTGATTTTCATAAGCAAGAATGCTAAAGTAATTCCTGATTCATACATAATGGTCAGGATTGAATATTGTCCAGAGCCAGGTAAGGAAATGAGGAAAAACCCACTCTGAAAACAACAGTTTTTATTTTGATATTTATAAATTTATGCTTTTATCCTTCCGAGTTAAATATAATTGCTTTACTGATTTGAATCCTAATCCCAGAAGTGATTATCTGTACTCCAGATTCTACATCAGTAGATTCCACATTCCACAAGTGATTTTGCAATATGATCATCTAGAGACATTAAAAAATAACAGAGGCCTGTAGACATTATTCCCAGATATTCTGATTCATCATATCTAGGGCAGGGCCCAGGACTTTGTATTTTAAAAATACGCTCCACAGATAGTCCGGTGTGCATTCATGACTTTTAACCCCTGAACTGCAAGGCTAATCCTGCTCCTGGGCAATGATGTTCAAGAAGCTCCAGTTCAGTTCTTAGGACACTTGATACCAAATCACATTTACTGTTAGTTGAGATTCTAAAATCTGTGTTTCCCTTTCTCTCTTATTTCTGAAACTGAGTTGTTGCCTTGTACTCCACCCAATTCTCTTTACTTATTCCCACTTCTCTTTAGGACTTTAGTTCTGCTTCTGAACCCCCCAGAGAGGAACGGAGCCCTGCTTCCATTCAGTGCCCTTTGTCTTCCAGAACCTCCTGCTGCTAGATGTTCTGTGCTCCATTCCTGCCCTGTCCTCCCCTCCTCTCCTTCTCTTTCTTTCTATTTCTTTCTTTCTTTTCTTTTTTTTGTATTTTTGCCTTTTCTGTATCTCTTTGCCAAATCTCCTTCATGCTGATGACTTGGCTTAGACTGCCGTCGTCTACACCATACAATTAGAATATCATTTTTGTTTTCCGATTTTCTCCTGTCTTTGCTTGAGTGGGCATATTGCGTTTTGGGAAAATCCCTCCCTTTATTCATCCTGTATCATTAACTCTGCACAGACACGTGGTAGATTTTTGTTCAATGTCAGAAATAGTGGGTCACACATAGTTTTAGTAAAATGTCCGTTTGCTGCTGGATTCTTTTATTTGAGAATTTAAGATAACATTTTTCTCTCTACTACTACTGTTAGGACCAGAAATCTTATTAATCTCCAGAGGAAAAAATTCACCCTAGGGGGAAAATAAAGTGAGCAATAGAGTTTGCTGCTGCAGTAGGAAAGTGAAAGTCTATACTTGTCTGTGAGCTTTCATGAAGCACAGAGTTGTTTTAGGATCTTTATAAAGAAGAGATCAAGGGGGATTTCAGCCAGAGAACAAACAGAGCAGTGACAAATGATCCTGATTCTTGTGAGTTCCTCCACTGAGTGATTATGCCCAGAAAAATTTTAACTGAAAATAACCAGTTGCTATCATTTTCCTACTACTTTTTCTTCTCTTTCTTCTGATTGTGTATACTTCCCCACAACATCCTGTGTACTTGCCCACGACACGACACTTCTTTCACCTCACCATTTACTTACAGTACCTCAGACTGTTTGCATTTACCTCTTTTATGTAGTTTTTATAACTTTTCCATTTTCTTTATTCTGATTCGCAATCTTACATTTTAATAAAAAGCAGCATTGCAAATCTGCCAAACATTTAAGTTTGCTTTGTTAATTTTTCATCACAATTTTCTTTAGGGCCATATTTAAACTTAATATTTTAGTTGGAAAATTTAGTGATCAAGAGACTGTAACTTATTGCAAATCTATAAAATGTCATTAATTTAGAGTTCTAAATGACTGCTGGGGCTTTAGCTGGGCTAAAGTTTATTGTTGTATTAACTGCAGGAAAAGGCTTATTAATCCAGAGAAGTCTGTATATAACACTGTAGAGAAAATGTTTGTTCTGTTAAAGGAATATTTTTCAAGTGCTTTGTTGTAGCCACACAAATATTTGTTGAATATCTTATATTTTCAGGTACTGTTCTAGGTACTGGTTATCAGCAGGGAGGAAAACAGAAAATGGGGAGGGGAACAATAAAAAGCCACATACAAACAACAAATAAACAAATAAGATAACTTTAGAGTGATGCACGCTGTGAAGAAAAATAAGATGATAGAATGTAAAAGTGAGTGGGAAGGGCTTAAATAAGGAATATGTTAATGATAATTTTTAATTAATTTAAGCAATTCTAATAGGATTTCTATTAATACATGACCATAGAATTTACGCTGTTTCAATGGTACTTCTGGATTTAAAGCTCCAGGAATGAACTTTCTTTTTGTTTTTTAAACATCATTCACCTTAACCTGGAGGAGGTTGCTGAAAGTTCTGGTTTCTCCACTGATGTCTAAGTAGCAGTTGCTACTCTGGATCTATTGAAGATCAGTGGACGGAGGCAGTGAGGCTCTATCAGTGTATTTTTGGCTGATGTTCATCCACTCCCCTAACGTTTGTTGAGTACCTCCACGTGCCAGGCCTGAGCAGGCTATGGAGATCTGACAGTGAATAAGGCAGATGGAATCTCTGCTCTCCCAGCATTATGAGTCTAGAAGCTAATGGGAAGACCACGTGATATGAGGTATAAAGCTTCTCTACTAAGTGGACAGGGTGGAAGACTTCTTAGGTGTGGCCACTAGAATAGAGCCATCCCAAGAAAAGTGGAAGTACCATGCCCAAATGGGCTGGGAAACTTGAGATTCAAAACTTTTCTAATGACCCTGTCAGAAAAGAAAATCCACAAATCAAATGCATCCTTAAGCTTTCTCTCACTCTTATTCTGTTTCTATCTTTTTCCGTATACATACACATACACATATATACCTATATACATAAGTACATATACACACACTATATACACATACACACATGTAAGCTATCTGTGTTTTACTACTTATAAAGAACTTACATATATATTATTTTGTACCTTGTTAAATTCAATAGTTGGGTATTATTATTCCCCTATTATAGATGTAGTAATTCCCCTATTGTAGATGTAGTAATTATTATTCCCCTATTATAGATGTAGTATTCCCCAGAGTGCAAATGACTTACCCCAAATCACTTAGTTAACAAATGATTGAGGTTGGATTTGAATATAGCTTTTTAAACCATAGGAAAAGAGCACAGCTTTTCCTACTGTGTCATGCTTTTCTCTGTTTCTGAAAATAAGTGGTGACTGTAACACATTTTCCATTAAAAGAACCACCTCTGTTTCTTAAAAAAATTAACAGAAACCCTTAGTGTATGTATTACTATATACTGCTGTATGGTACTGTATATTACTTCAGCCAACTCCTTGAATTAAAAACTATTTCATAAATACCTTTCGCCATTGATTATTCTGTGTATGTGCTGCTAAAGTGAGCACTGCCAATGATTATTCTGGCTATGGAAGTATTTCCCCAGTTTCAAGTGAGAGATAGAAAAAAGATCCAGAAAGCAAGAGTTTTGAGCTGATAAAAATAGAATGAATAAAGTCTATATTTCTATTAAAGCACATTTCATCATGTGCTTCCTAATTGTTTATATGGCTTTCTCTTCAACTTGACTGTGACTACCTAGTTGTTAGGTGCCATATTTAACTCATTGTGACCACAGCACCAAGACCAGAGTGTCTGGAAGAATAACCATCCAAGAATTATTGTTTGAAATACAAAGAAAGGCTAAGGAATGTTCTAGACCAGTGGTCTCCAACCTTTTTGGCACCAGGGACCGGTTTCATGGAAGACAATTTTTCCATGGATCCAGAGTGGGTGATGGTTTTGTGATGATTCAAGTGCATTACATTTATTGTGCAGTCAAACTTCTCTGCTAATGATAATCTGTATATGCAGCTGCTCCCCAGTGCTAGCATCACCGCCTCAGCTCCACCTCAGATCATCAGGCATTAGATTCTCATAAGGAGTGTGCAACCTAGAACCCTCACATGCGTGGTGATGCAGTGATTGGGAGTGGCTGTAAATATAGATGAAGCATTTTCACTAGCTGTTCTGCTGCTCACATTCTGCCGTGTAGCCTGGTTCCTAACAGAGGAAGGGAGACTGAAAACACAAACAAACAAATGCAAAGTGCAATCCTGTACTGGATCCTGGACTAGGAAAATATGTAGCCATGAAGTATATTATTGGGACAATAAACAATTTGAATATGGACTGTAGATTAGATGATAGTATTCTATCAAAATATACACTGAACTATTTAGAGATAAAGGGGCATAATGCCTGCTACTTACTCTCAAATGGTGTGGGGGTGTGTGTGTGTTTGTGTGTGTACAGAAAGACAGAGAGAAGAGAGAGCAAGAGAGAGGGAGAGTGAGGGAGTGAGAGAATAAGAACACAAAGTGGAGCAAATTGTTAACAAACTGGTGAAACTTGGAAAAGGAATATGGGAATTTTTTTGTACTATTCTTGCAACTAACTTTCCTCTAAGTCTGAAATTATATCAAAATAAGCATTTCCAAAAACTGCTGAATACAGTTCAACTTAAAACAGACTGTAAATCCAAAGGGACTTTCTGTTTCTATTGTGTTGTTGCCTCAATTAAAAAAAAGCAATACAAAACTAAACTAAAATAACATAAGTGAATTTAAGAGCTTGTAGTCTATTTTTATACTTAAGTGTATTTTGTTTCTTCTTACATCATCTATGTAATCACCAAATTCTATATAATTAGTGTCCAGATTAGAGCCCATCTATGGAGTTTATTTTCCTCAAGTTTTGTCATCTCCCTTATAACCTGATTTAGTGATATGGAGATTAAAGAAGAAATTGGAATAGTGTTTGAACATAGTCCAACTCTGTTTATCTAATATTTCAGGGCAATTGATGTCAGAATAGGTGACTGGTTCCTCTATGTTCCAGAACATTTCATTTTTTTCTTTTATATAGAAAAATATCAAGAATGGTATCATATTTTAGAAGAATAAAAATAAAACTGCTGACTACTTCTATTGCTTAAGATACCTATTTTCTTGATACTATAGTGAGTGACATCTACACAAGGACATCTAACTTTCTTCTTGTGATCCTCTTACTATTATATTATGATAATTTTGGACTTCCCAGATACTTTCCTTGAATTCAAAAGCCTCATCAATCATTGACATATTCTTCTCTGTAGACTCTGATTTTTTGATTGCTTCCCTGACATTTTAAATACCCAGGATAAATTATTTTTCACAGTCTGTCAGCAGTCATTAGATAATATTGCAATGTGCTATCAAAGTATTTCTATATTTAGTCGCAGTGCTTTCTGTAGTTCCATATAGCAGCATGTGCAATTAGTTAAATAGAATCTTCACTTGAAGCAGGACATCACACTAAGTAGGTGTTTAGTGCTTAAATTGAGTTAATAGGTGGGTAAAGTGAATGATTTAGAAGATGATGAAAAACGCTGTGGCTATAGTTATATATGGTTAAAATTATTACCACTGCCCAGATTTTTAAGTTAATAATAGATCAGAGCATCAGCACAAGCTGGATATTCATTTCCTCTCTTACTGGAATAGATAAAGAGGGATCATTTTTAAAAATGGTGTCTGTCGATTTCAGATTTGGAAATACACACATATGTATATATTTAATTCCTTAGACTTTCATTGTATTATGGAAATAATGGCATTTAAGTAAATTATTCTCAAATCCCATACTTATTTAGGATCCCATACAAACATATAAGGGAGATAAATGTCATCTCAGGTCTCCTATGTGATTTAACCCTGTTAATGTGATCTAACCCCTCTCCCCTACTCCCTCAAGCCCTGCACACACACACATCCACACTTTCGTGCAGTCTTGAACCTCATAGTCCTGATCCTTTGGGAACAAAATTTTTAATTAAATATTGGGATGAATCTAGTCCTACTAATAGGAGGCAAAAATCCAAATAAGAGTGGTATTCACAGACCATTATCCCAGCTCTCACTGTTGTGTAAATGTTAGGCAAATAAGAAGGATCTGTGTGCTAGAGTAAATCTGGGTATTACCACATAGGAACTTGACTGCGCTTGACTTCATTCTTATGTTACTAATCTAAGTCCTTGGATAGTTCTGAGGAGTGAAACAGGGATATTAGTAGTAACCTTTACTGTTGTATAGGTTCTACAGACAGCAGAATTTCTGTTCATAGGCCATTTGTTTAAAATGAAAATTGTCCACATTGGGAGACTTCCATTTAGAACAAGGTTACCATAGTCACAAGGCTAAAAAAAAAATCTCAAATATCTGTTTGCCTTCTAGGGCACCAAGCCAACCGATCCACTGTTAGTGGGATAGAAAAAACAAACTATGTTGACCTTTGACATTCTTCTGGAAGCTAGAAAGGAGACAGCAACAATATTCTGGCAAGGCTGGAAAGGGGCTGAGAAAAGGCAGCTTGCTTTATTACTTTTAATTGTGATGCTTTTCTGCTGTATACTGAAGAAGCATTTTGAAAAGAATGTGACAACTTTCATCAGGTGTGAATTCAAGATCTTCTAGCTTTGTAATATCTTTTTCCTGTCAAGTACTAGATTCAGTTGACCTTTTGGATAATGCGTTTTTGTTTGCTTTCAAATATTAAAAAAGATCTCTCATATAACCCGTTTGTTTTCTTTAGGAGTTAGCGTTGAGGGAATAATAAATGTTTATGGGCAAAAGAATAGCTCCAAATTCAGACGTTTTTATTTTATATCTCTTTTGGGTCAGGTAGCTCTAAACCTACCTATTAAAGTATTTATGAGAATAACCTAGTCTTTGGTGCTGTTTCCTTTCTGCTTCTGCTTCTGTTGTTAACATTCCCTACCTCCTAGGTGACATAGTTTTTCATCCCTCTCCTCCCTAAGAAGTGAAGTCCTTCTTTGTCTCACCTACAGTGGGAGGCTGTTCTCCTTTGGGCATTCCAGGGGAGGGAATGTGAGTGACAGGACACGGGGTTGGAAGGGGCAAGGTGTGCTTATGAGGCATTGTAGAGAATTGTCTGATTTAAGAAACAATTCTTGTCAGGGTATTGTAAGAAATGAGAACAGGGTATGATTTTTATGCTATGTCTGTGCTATCTGCCAATGCATCTCACTAGTTATACCTTGTCCAACTTAACACCCTCTGTCCTTCCTCGTCTGCCTCCAGATTTAAAGGTTTGGATTTTCACTAATATCTTCCAGTCTCTGGCAATCTTTTTCACGAATCTGTAGTATGTGTCCTGCTGAGATAATTACAAACTTGGTTTATGGTTTTTTAGTTGACTCTGAGTGCTTTTATTGGCTATTACTTTACTTTATTCCTCCTTAACTCTTCCGTTTAGTCCCTTCTGTGCTAGCTTCTGCATAAAAGAGGATCTAACACACACTCACACATGCTATCACCATTACCACAACCATCACTTTTGCTTTTGAATGGGGATGATTTAAGAATTTAAAGCCAATGGCATATCAGTATCTAGTCCATATTTTGTATATTATCTATGTTTTCTACATTTCTGCCTTAATGAGCCACCTTGAATTTAAGTTAAAATTTAAAGCACTTTGATGAATATTCATGCATAATCATGAATTCATTCATTCATACATCTTTTCAACAAATATTTATTGTATCCTGGATGCTGGCATTGTGTAGGTACTGATTTACTTAGTCAACTACAGCAGAATGTGGCATAAGTTAATTATAGACCACTATTCTAAACTCTATACTGAGTCTTGGGTCAAAGACACTGTAATACAGAATATAATCTGTCCTGATTTCTTAGTATCCTGGTGGTATATCTCACTATTGGACTTATGTTTATAATATAATCTATAAAGCCTTAATATCAATAGACTGAAAGTCTTCTTACTGTTATCATAGTAATGATCCACATCTGAGATTTTTAAAAGAAATAATTCAAAACAAGAAGAAACATCAAAAATGGCTTGATGATGTTTACTGAATGCTCTTTAAGCTGACACAATATCGGCAACAACCAACTGTAAGGAAATGGTCAATTAAAATATGATAACTCTGCTTAGAAGAAAGTTAAGCAGCTGTTTAAAGGAGGCCCATGTGGAAAGATTATGCTACAGCATGGGAAAATGTTTATGATGTCGCTCTGGTTCGCCAGGAAACAGATTTTGACATGGAGATTAGCACTCAGGAAGGCTATCAGGCAGTGTCCTCGGGGTCAATGATCCAACCAGGCAGACCCCATTAGGTTTCAAGGCCTGAGAATAATCCTTTGTTTATTAGCACTTAGAGTGCTCCACACTCTGAGTCTTTCTTCTTTTTTCATGAAAGGGTGGCAGTCTGCTCTCAGTTTTTGGTGTGCTCTTGGCCAAAGAATGCCCAGACACACCGAAGTGTCAGGTCCAGCCTCTTGGTGGACTGTTACCCTAGTTCTGTGGCTCCTTGCTTGGAAAAAAAAATCCAAGCAGGGCTGGTATGATGAAGTGACCACAAGCAGGAAGCAGTTTCTCATGAGTAGCTTTTTATTATAAAATGAAACTGGTCTGTCTCTACGAATGGAGAGAGACAGACCGACTCACTGACTTACTGACTACCCGACTCTCTCTGGAGTTCTCAAGGTGTTTCCTTTTATTGGCCTATTCCAGGGAAGGGCTTTTGGAGGGGAGGGATGTTACCAAATGATTAACAGGTGTTCTCAAGGTTGTATCTGCATATGCGAGCTCCTCCTCTAAAAGCCCTACCTGGGGGCGGATGAACCACAATGTAGATTTAAGCTAATGACATAATAATTAGTGTTAGGTTACTCTAGGTCACTTTCAAATGCTATTATGCCTAGGCTGGGGAATTCTCAGAGTGGTAAAGTGTTCCCTCCTTCCCTAGGTGTAGCAGTTGCTCAGGATAGGATTAAGGGTGAGGCAACATCAAACAGAGTGTCTGCCCTTATCCTTCTTCCCAGGTGGGGCAACTGCTGGAGGCAGCACCAAAGTAGGGCATCCTTACCCCTAGAAGAGCCAGAGATCCTAGCTATCTACCTAACAGTGGCACATTCGCAGCTGAGTAGTTTTACCAGACTGTTTCCCTGTGAGGATGTGAAGAAAGTAGATGGGCAGAGGCAGAATTTGAACTGTTATGTAGATGCCATCACAACAGAGGTCTCAGTTGCTCTCTTCAAATTCTCTTCTTGCCTCTAATAGACGCAAGAAGGTGGAGGTTTTGCATTACAACTCCCCACTCCCACGCTGACTGCCTTTGGGTGCAGGCTGCCCTGGGGAGGGAGCAGGACCTTGGGCAGGCAGCTCTTGTCAGCTGAAGGCAATGCCTGGAGTCAGCTGACACTACAAATGCTCTCAGCATCCATTATAGATGAAATATTACATGGAAAGGAAAAAGGTAAACAGAGTGTTTGTGTACATTATGAACACTATGAATCCAGCTATGTACAATATGTGTGAGTATATACAAAAACCGGAAGGAGACACTGAAAAATAAACACAGCTGTGTTACAAAAGTGAAAGAATTCATGAGAGTATAGCCCTTTCACCAAATAAACAATGAAACCAAACAACCAAATAGATTATAGTTTTCTTTACAATAGTGGAAGAATTCAAATATATATTGTCTCCTCCTCCCTGAATTTTAAAAGATGACCATTTTTGTTAATTCTGAGGCTTTCCCTTGTGTTCTATTGGTGGAGTATGTCAGGGTGTGGTAATAGCAAACAGTTCAGTGTTCTATCAGATCTACTTTGAGATTGTAACAAATATGAAATGTTGTTCTGCTTGGGATGCTAACTTCAGCCATTCCTCGGGGGGTGCTATGATGCTAAAGAGGCAGTGGTTCTGAGTTCAATCCCTAAATGTGTCATTGATAGTCATTTTCATAGCCCCAAATTGCTTCCTTACCCAGCCCAGCATGTTATATATATATATATATATATATATATGCATGATCAAAAGGGATTTGGGTGTGAAAAATGTGAATGGCACAAGGCAAAGACATCAACAACAATACAGGAAACAGTTTGAGTGTATACTTTAGTGAGGAGGAATAAATGTAGACATCTATTTTCCCGAATTAGAGCACGTATACACAAAGGACTGTAATCCTGGCATGAAAGCTTCTCATGTGAGCTCCTCTTATCTGAAACAGACTTCCTATTTCTCTTCCGCTTTCTTATTTCCTCCCAAAGTGTAACTTGTAATGTCTTTACAAATTACATATGCTGTGTGTGTGTGTTTTCCTCATGTACCCTGGTTTTTTATATCTATTTTAACCAGTTCTTTAGAGCTACCTGTAATGCATTTTGAATTAGTTCCTTGAGAATATAAGATGAGGAGACAAAGGAGAACATGAAAGTTATTTTCAGGTACTTTAAAGGACTTCTGTGAGGAGAGGAGACAGATTTGTTCAAATCACCATGGAGGATATACTAGATCTAGTGGACTAAAGTTATAGGAATAGATTTTGCCTCAAATGGAAGAAGGAAGGGACTTTGTAATTACTGGAGATACTCAGTATTGGAAGAGCAAGCTTCATGAGCTGCTCATCACTCGTGGGGGTTAAGTAGAGGAGGGATGACTGTCCATAAGAATGCTCTATGTTTAGGGAAGTTGCACTGTGTCCCAGTGACGCTCCAGTGCACTTGGTGGCTTCATGTATAAATGTGATAAGGAATGGTGTATCCACAAATTCTCTTTGAGACAAACACATACATAATCACCTGCTTTCGTCTTCCAGAAGTATAAAAGTATTTGGATTGCTTGTGAATGCTGTAAAAATGCTGTCATAATACTGGAATAGCTACATCACAGACACATAATAGCATACTCATTTATGTCACACTTAAAATCTAATTCTATTTGGCTTATGAAACACATATTTTAGTCCTTCAGCTAAGTATTTATTACCTAATTCATGGGAAAATTGGAAAAAGTTTTAGATTCTCATCAATTTTATTTCTTTACCACAACTTTTATTTCCAAAGTTAATCCTCTCTGGGCAAATTGGACAGCAGCAGAGCTCCCAAGACTGGTTGGAGTAGGTAAGGTGGGTGAATCACAATTTATTGATTTTAAAAAGCATAGCAATGAAAAGGGCATTAGCAGTGAATAAACAGTTCTGAGTCAGCCCTCTGGGAGGATGTATCCGTGTGGAAGTCTTGCTCTCCTGCTGCCACTCCTGTGGTCTCCAGTTTGAATTGGGCATTCATCAATGGCAGAAGTCGGAAGCTATATGTTTTTGCGTAGGAATCCCCTCCCCCACTTTCTTAACTAGCAGGTTAAAGACTGGTAAAAAGTATGGGTGAGGGAAATGATGAGAATGCTCATCTGTCAAGAGATTCCAAACTCTGTGAGCTACTGCCCTATTTTCACAATGTGGTAGATTGCATTTCAGAAATGGGCCAGATGTGGGTCCAGAGCTGAGGCAGGTGCTCCTGCAGCTCCTTTTTGTAATTAGCTCATGTCTGTTCGTTCTTTGACTCTGCACTACTCTGCTGCTGGGATGCTGGCTTGGCGTCTTTTACAGCAGTATGCCAGGGTGTGGGAGAGGAAGGCTGGGAGATGTGATGAGCCTTTTGTCACCTGCCAGGTGGCCAGCATCTGGTAGCAGGCATAGCACAGAGCCCTGTGAAGACTGCCTGATTGGAAATGTGCTGCCCTGAGTCTGTCCACTTCTTAGAACTCCACACCTGTGGCTCTTTGTTGGCAAAGGAACAAGAATTTGTCAAGTGATAAGTATTTGCACCTATTAAATCAGTCCTTTGGCATAATTTGCCCAAGTTTGTGTAAAAAGACCTGCCAGTGAATACTGAAGGTACCTTTCAATCAATATGTATGCACACATAAATGATTTGATATCTACTCTATATTATATAATATAGGCATCATATATGATACCATATAACACATGGTAATAACTCACACATAGCTGAATTTATTTTTTATTATTAATTGATTTATTTTACCTATTCATTAAAAAATTCATTGCGGACAAGGCATGATGCCGAGGACTAGGGTTACAATGGTGGCCTTCATTTAGCTTCTCTCAAGCTCCATAGTTTCTCCTCCAGGACCTTTGCATGTATGTTTCTTAGTCTGGAATAGTTTCTTTCCTCCCCTGTCTGCTCCTTCTTGACTGCCTAGTTGATTCTTACTTACCCTTCAGATGTGTTGCTTTTTAAAGGAAGCTTCCCTTGACCCAGTAGGTTACATTAGGCCCCTGTTATATACTTTCATGGCATAGCATTCTGCCCCTTATTCTCATAGCACCCAGTGTCATGTGTATTTTTTTTTTTGTACAGTTGTTGGATCATGTGTATGATTATTGGATTATTCTATCTGTCCCATAGCTTAATGAGGGTAAGGCCCATTGCTGTTCTGATCACCACTGTATTTCCAGTACTTAGCACTAAGACAGATACTGAGGGGTGTTCCTTTTTTATTTATTTTTTTAAATTAAGGAATAAAGAACTGGTGAACAGGACATAACCCTTATATTCAAAGATGTTAAGTCTGGTTGAGGGGGTGCACAAGTCAGCAGCTATTGTGTGACACGTACTAGGGTGCTTTGGAAGTCTTAAAAGTAGAAGCATCTATCTCAGTCTTGAGTGTCAAGGAAGGCCTTCCAGAGGTATTTGGGTGTAAAGACATGCAAGACGAGTGTAAGCAGATCACTAGCTCAGAGAGCTAGGTAGGAGAACAGAATTCTAGCTTAAAAAAAGCCCCAAACAAAACACAAAACCAGTATTACAGTGGCCTATAAATGAGAGTGAGATTGTCGAGCACACTCACAAAACTCTAAGTGGTTCATAATGGCTGGTGTAGAGATGTGAAACGGGATTGACAGAGATGAGGCTGGGCCAGCAAGTGAAGGCTGGATCAAGCCCTGTTGAGTCTGGACATTATTTAGAAGACAATGGATAGTCATTGGGTGGCTGTAAGCAGAGAAATGATAGATAAGATTTGTGATTTAGAAAGGATTATGGAGAATGGATTGGAGAGAGATTGTGAGAAAGCAGAAAAATTGGGAGGCTGATGAAATAATTCTAGGCTACAGATCATGGTGGTCTAAAACAAAGTAGTGGTATTTAGGATAGAGACCAGCAGAATGTCAGGGGAGATACATCATGCACATTAAATAAATAGTACAGTAATAAATAATAAAATAGTATTTAATGTACCACAAAATACCAAAAATTTAATTTATCTCAAAAAGATATAATTTTACTCTTTTTTGCAATGTGTATACTAATTATTTTATTTTCATATCTCACAGGATTTGCTAGAACCTCCAAGGTAATATTGAGTAACATGGTAACAGCAAGCCTACCTGTCTAATTTCTGATTTTAGCTGAAATGTTTTTAGAATAAGCTGCTTCTGGTTTTTGGAAAACAGCTTTTATTATATTTAAATTTTCTGTATATCCCTATTTTACTCAATTTAATTTTATTAATGCAATAATTTATGCTGATAGATTTTCTACTGCTGAAGTACTTTTCATTTCTGTTATAAACACGTCTTGGGCATGATATATTATTCTTTTATAAATTGCTAGATTCTATCTGCTACTATTTTAGAAAATATTCATAAGAGAAATTGGTCTTAGTATACTGTATTAGGTTTTGACATAAAGTTACATGGGCTTCATAAAAAGAAGCAGAAAGTTTTGCAGAAAGTTACATAGTTCTTTACTGATTCCTCTATTCTCAGTATGTACCTGTTTCTTTCTTATTGTAGTTTAGTATATTTTTCTCTCTTTTATTTTTCCTATAAGCTCAACACAATTTTCTTAATTTCGAAGCCCTTTATTTACTTTTTTATTTTTGATGCTGAAAACATTTATGACATATTTTCTTTGAGTACAGTTTTTGTTGTGTCTCATATGATTTTGTATGATTTAAGTTCTTTTCGTTGATTTCTAGAAGTTGTAATTTCAACTTTGATTTTCTCTTTATCCAAGAGAATATATTGCTTAACTTCCGGATAGATAAGAAGTTTTGGTCAACTTTTGTTTATTTGTGTTTATTATTAATTTTTAAATTGCTATTAGAAAATGTGATCTGCAAATCTTTACTTACAAAACTATTAAGGGCAATATACGTAACCTAAACTTTTGTACCCCCACAGTATGCTGAAATAAGAATTAAAAAAAAAAAAAAAGAAAAAAAATATTTAAAAATCTGAGAAAAAAAAACTTTGGAACCATTAAAAGCCATATTTAAAACAAACAAACAAAAAAATATTATGGGATATTTATGGCCAAGTATTTGAGCAATTTTTATAATTTCTTATGTATATAACACATATATACATATGTACATACATATGCTAGATTCTCTCCACTGTTTTAGCAAATATTTGTAAGAGAAATTGGTATTACATATGTATGTACATATGTATATATGTATTTTGAGTTGTGGCTTTTGTTATTAGATTTTATTTTAATTTCATTGTTCTGTGACTTTATTTTTTATTATTTTATTTTCATTGTTTTGTTGCATATATTTTATTTAATTTCTCTATGATTTTGCTTTTTTATGTATTAGATCCTTCTGATACTGAGAGAGGTATATTAAGTTTTCCCATTCTAAATCTAATTGCATAGAGTTCTTCTTTCATTCTTAATTTTTTAATATAACAGCTTTATTGGAATATAATTTACATATCATACAATTCACCCAATTAAAATGTATGATTCAATGGTTTTTAGTATACTCACAAAGTTGTGCAACCATTACAACAATCCATTTTAGAACATTTTCATCACTACAAAAAGAAATCCCATACTCATTAGCAATCAATTCCTAATTATTTTTGCTTTATATATTTAGCTGCAGTATTGCTTGGTTTATAGGTCTTCTTTGTAAATCGTGGATTTTTGTCATATGTCTCTTTCTGTCCTGTTTAGTACTTCTCCCTTTAATTGTACCTTGTTGCTGTTAATTTTGCAACTCCACTTCTGCTTTTCTTCTTCTACAGTTTCTTGAAATTTTGTCTGCTGATTTAATTCAACCTCTCATTTTTTAAATCACCTTTTATGCAATTATTATTGAGGGAGTAATACTTTTCCATTTAAAAGGATAATTATTCATTTACAGTTACTGCAATTCATGGTTTGTGTGATTTTCTTCCTTCCACCTTGATTTATGGTAATTATTTTGTCTTTGTTTCTGTTATTTTTGCTGTTTTGATCAAATTGACATTCTCTATATACATATTTTTTACTCTTGTAATTG
Source organism: Lemur catta (assembly GCF_020740605.2). NCBI lineage: Eukaryota > Metazoa > Chordata > Mammalia > Primates > Lemuridae > Lemur > Lemur catta. The sequence goes on from NC_059134.1 coordinate 31,403,461, forward strand.
AAAGTTCTACTCCACTTTCCCATTTCATTATTGGTTATCTTCCTTTTTCTCTTACTAAAATTAGATCCTTTTTATTATTATTTTAAAACAAAATATCAATTCTTTCCCATTAAGATTATGTTTTTTCCCTACATGCTTTTCCTTTTCTCTCCCACTCTCCAGCTCCTGGGTTTCACTGGGATTGTTTTGTTCCAGATCATGAATGAAACTTACCTTGCAGTAGTTTAGTAGTTTCTCTATTTCAGTAATGTTTCTTTAACATTTATACTACAAATGTCCAGATTATATGTCATTATTCATAATATGTGTATAATATGTATATAATGTGTGAATTTATGTACAGCATGTCTATTTTTCCCATCTTTTCTTACCTGGATTTCTCTACCCTTCTAATTCATTTGTTGTTTGAAGTGTATCTCAATTATTTTTCTCAGGTGTTTCACTGTATAATATAGTCTCTGAATCTTTGCCAGATATCTTGGCTGGGTAATGAACTCTGAGATTTCAGTTCTCTCGGTATTCCACCTGTGTTTTTCCACCATCATCTGGCTTCCAGGTTGCAGATGAGAAGTAAATTTTTTCGGTCTTTTAAAAAAAAATTACTTGTTCTTTCTTGCAACTTAAAAGATTTTCTTCCTCTCTTTTTTTCAGGGATCTAACCAAATATTCCTGGTTGGAATTTGTGCCTTTCCATTTGTAGATTCAGAATTTTCTGCAGTTAAGGGGAAATTCTCTGTATAATTCATTTAATTATAGTCCTTCCTTCATTGGTTCCTTTTTCTCAATCTGCAACATGCTGTTTTTTGAAATTTTATTTTTTGTGAGTTGTTCTTCTAAATCTGTTTATTGACAACAGAAGGATCACAGAATCAATGCTACAAGAGACTATCTGCCATTTTATAAGAAAAGCACAGACGTGTGCTTTGCGATTTGAGAGGAAGGAGTAATACTGATAGTATTGGAGTATACTTTTATGATATTCTACTTTTTAGATATAGTTGCTAGGTAAAAAAAAAATTATTCCAGAGCACTCAAATAGGGATTGGCTTCATCTCCATTATGCCACATTTCTCATTAAAAAAATTTATATTCTATGTATATTTTAAAACATATCTTCACAGATTTTCAAAATTACCAACCGTAAAACTTAACCATCACAAATAATTTTGTGCTTGAAACATATAATATGCTTCTAATAATATCTATTCTTGTATGTATTCAAGAATTAATCTTAAATATGTTAGAAGATTTTCCTTATTACTATGCTTAGCAAATTCTTTGTTGGCCCAAAGATATTAAACCCTATTTTTAAAAATTTGAATGTGTTTTATTAGCTCTGAGATATAAAATTTTAAAAATTAAGAACAATTAATTTAAGTTCACCTACATTTAAAAATAAATGTATGAATATACATATTCTTTTGTAGGAGGGTGGGCAGAGATGCCACGAATGCAGTAAAAGGAGGAGAATAACATGCCTCTAAAATAGTAGCAAATCATTGTCTTAACCTTTGATACATTGAGAGTAAAATTGATAAGAACCTTTTTTTACTATTATACTATCTCAACACTGACTTACTAAACTATAAAATAATCTGAAACTACAAAGGTTTTATTTCACCTAACAAAGATTTAAATGAGACTATTAATAGATGAGATTAAAAAAATTCCCTTAAAATTACAATTTCGGTGGTGGGATTTGTTTTTAGCCTTCTCCTTTGTTATTATTTAAACATGTATGATATTTACCCTTGAATCTTTTCTGGGAGTCAGAAATCAACTTTCATCACTTCTTGATAGATTGATGTGGCACTAGACTATTTGTCATCTGGGTTTCAAACTTAGTTGACAAAAGCCTTATAGTCTTGCTGGATAAAATCACTATTTCTCTAAAAAGATAATTATTGCCTTAAAATATTGAAATGTATTTACAGTTTGGACATGAGACATAGTTGTGCTTGAGTTATATCATTTAGATGTTTGGTTGATGAAGCCTAAGCAGATAATCAAAAAATAATTACGGAATATCTCTGGCTCACAGAAGTGAGTAGTTGGTAGGTGTTTAGCTATTTGGTTGGAGTTTAAGCAACTTGAAGATATTCTCCTCCTGTGGTATTTTCTCACATTAGTTGAGACTGATGCCCTTGCTGGGTGATAGGGATGGTCTCTGGATCTAGAAAGACACCAATTTCCCTCTTCTATTAATAGAATTTCCTCAGAGGATCCATGATTCTAGTCAATGCCATATCTCTGTCTACTCAATTGGTTCTCAATGAAGGCAACATTTCCCTTTCCAAGCATGAAGGTCATGCTTTTTACAATTTTATAAAATAAGTAATTGTAGCCTTCAAATAATATTATTCCTTCAGATGAAAACACACTCCTCACCCCATTACTCTTAGTCTTCTGCCCCCACCTCTCCACTGAAGTTGCTCTATCAAAGGTCCTCAAAGATCTGACAAATCCAGTTGGCAGTTTTCTGTCTTGTCTTACTTGCTCTTGCTGTGGCATTTGATAACTATTGACTGTTCCTTGTTACTCCTTTCTATTGACTTCAGTGATATATTAATTCATTCAATATCCAGCCAGTATTTATTGAGTCAGGCAGAATGCTAGGCATTAATAATAAAACAATGAGCAAGACATGCATTTTTTTTCCCCCCACCTAGAAGTTTTATTGTTTTGATACTTTGCTTATTACACAAGATTTAGTATTAGACAGACTTCACTTTAAGACCTGGCTCAAAGTTGTGTGAACTTGGGCATATTTCCTAACATTCATCATCTGTAAAATGAGGACGATTAAAAAGATATACATAGGGATTTTTAAAAGGATTAAATCATCTATGGAAGTATTTAGCATACTGCTTGGCACTCTTTTTTTTTTTTTTCCATTCTTACTGGGACAGCCTAATTCAGTCAATATACTTCTCTTTCAAAGACATGGCAACATCCCTCTGGCTGGTGTTCTTGACTCTGGCCTTAGCAATGTCAAATCCAACTTCTGGAATGCTGATTAATTAGCATCTCATCCCCCGCTCCTCCCTCCCAGCCATTATACACTCTCTACGTGCTCTTCCCTGAACACAGCTGGGCTCACCCACCTCCTTCCTTCATCCATACTCCATTAGTGTTCATCTGCTGCGGCACTCTTTCCTTCCTTGTTGGCTTTTCTTACTTTTTTTTTCAAGTCTTCCTCTCCCAAGAAGAGGCGGACATTCTTTTTTTCTGTACTTCCCTAGGTAGTCCTGTGTGCCTATGTTATAGCCCAATCACAAGGTAATTTAATGATCTGTAGGGGGCCATGAGAGAACAGAATGTGTCTTTTTGTCTTGGTATTCTTATATGTGGTGCAACTGTAACCTTAAAAGGTTGATGATATTTATCAAACACTTAGGTGAATGGTACTTTCTATAAAAAACGTGTATTCTCCATGTGCCAGGCATTATGCTAGCGATAAGCATGCAGACAGAAATAGGGCAAGGTCCTTGTCCCCAAGAAATGTACAGTCTGAGGTGGAAGAGGGTAGCCGATGAGAGATAACAGGCCCATGTCATAAAGCAACAGATTCTATTTCATTTACAGCTAAAGGATGTCAGCATTTAGGCTGTTCACCTTTTTAAAGAGGTAATTTAACAGTAATTTAAAATTCAAACTTAACCATTAACAAGAACAGTTTTGTTATAAATTTTGCCCCGTGAGGAAATGTATTCTTATAGACTCAAATGTCAAGCTGTCATAGAGTCTGTGATATGAAGAGATGAGCATTGTCTATATGTTTCAAGTGATTTACTGTAAGTAGGGGGTTTGCGTCAATCGTGGGAGTCAGAGCTGCAGCAGTTGTCTGAGCTGAATTACTTTATCTGTGCTTTCTGAATTTTGAGATAAGGTTTAAAATGGAAGCCTTGGCTATTGATTTGCAAAAGTTGAAGTGATCTTTTCTTAGTTTTAATTTTTCAACATCTAAGAATTTATTTCTTCTTTTCTGATCTTGTGCAGTTTAACAATCATGGGAATAAAGATCTTTATTAGTTACTTGAATCTTTGTTTATATAAATTACTGTGTATAGTATTCAAAACAATTTGTTTTTTTTTCTTTTTAGTAATACAGTTACTTTAGCATCTGGTATTCCTTAGTGTCATCATTTGAAAATTAATAATCATTGTATCTTAAAGTATAGAGGTGCTTTTTAAAGCAGCAAGGATTTCTAGTTAATAGAATGCTGGATACAGCACGGTTTTTATTTTGTTGCCTCTGGTGAATTTACTTGCTATTTTCTGGATAATTCTTTGGGATTTTTGGCATTGGAAATAGAACATAAGCTTACTGTATTGACTCTGTATCTGTGTTCTTTACTTAATAACCGTGAAGGCATTTTAACTGTTATGAGAAATGCAGGTTAGAAACAATTCTCTTTTTCTTCTGTGCTTATAGACCCTAAGTCCTTTGAAGGTACAATTCTTCAAAGTTTAGAAGTAATGCATGGAATATTTTCAGTGGCACATGGAATACCAAAGTCCAGCAAATATAGTCAGATTACAGGAATTTTTATTTATTCTGAATTTAGTTTTTAATAAGAATTTCATAATTATAAAATTTCATAGTAACAAAGAACATTGTCATTGAATGTGGACATAAATCTAATTTGTATGTGTTACAATTATTTAATTACAATATAGTGATGGTGATATAAAAATTTGGCATAGAAATAAGTTTTAGTGAAGGAAATGAAAATGGATAGAATCAACCAGGAGAGTGTAATTTGGTAAGCCAGAAGAGAACAGGGTTTTAGGAAGAAGTGATGATCAATAGTGTCAAAGGGAAAATAGCAAACCAGGTTAAGTAAGATAAGGACAAAACAGTACACACTGGTTTAAGTAATTATGCGAGTAGTTTCAACAGTGCCATCAGAGCAGGAGCCAAATTGCAGTGAGTATCATCTATCTTGTTTTCTCTCTTCCACACTAGCAAACTGTACAGATAAATGCTATTATTATCAATTCCCTCTGGCATTATTGTTACTGAGTGCAACATGTGTTGAAGAGCAATATTAATAGGTGACTTTCTCAGCTAGCCTTGAACATCAAATCTATGAAACCAAGATTAATGTGATGCATCTTTATAAAGAGATTCTTTCTTACTTAGGTTTTCTACCTATTTCCACCTAGTACATGCATTTTGATAAGAAGTGAGATGGTAATATGGATGGTATGTGGACATAATGTAGAGGCTAGCTGGATATTTTATGAAGATTGGGGAAATCATTAAGAAAAAGAAAAATATTATTTGTGATAACCACAGCAAGTGAAATAGGGTATTGAAAAATGAGCAGTTAGATTAACAGCATTTGAAAAGCTGATGCTCTGGGAGTTAGCAGGAAGGGAGGGATATTTTAGGGGGAGCACAGAGGATTTTTAGAGCAGTGAGAATACTCTGTGATACAACAATAGTGTAGACATGTCATTATACATTCATTCAAACCTATGGAACAGTGGTCCCCAAGCTTTTTGGCACCAGGGACTGGTTTCAAGGAAGAAAATTTTCCCATGGACCGGGGGCTGGAGGGGATAGTTTCAGGATGATTCAAGTGCATTACAATTATTGTGTACTTTATTTCTATTATTATTACATTGACACTTGCCACTCACTGATAGAGTTTTGATATGAGTATGCAAGCAATTGATTTATTATGGTTTCTGTGCAGTCAAACCTCCTGATAATGATAATCTGCATTTGCAGCCACTCCCTAGCACTAGCATCACCACCTCAGCTCCACCGCAGCTCATCAGGCATTAGATTCTCATAAGGAGTGCACAACATAGATCTCTCACATGCAGTTTACAGTAGAGTTTGTGTTCCTATGAGAATCTAATGCTGCTGGTCATCTGACAGGAGGCGGAGCTCAGGTGGTAATGCTAGCAATGGGGAGCAGCTGCGGATACAGATGAAGCTTCCTTGCTCCCTTGCAGCTCACCTCCTGCTGTGGAGCCTGGTTCCTAACAGGCCACGGACCAGTACTGGTCCACAACCTGGGGGCTGGGGACTGCAGCTATAGAATATGCAATATCAAGAGTGAACTCTAATGTAAACTATGGACTCCAGGTGATAATAATGTGTGAATGTAGGTTCATGAATTGTAACAAACAAATGTTCCACTCTGGGGAATACTGATAATGGAAGAGGCTATGCACATGTAGGGGCAGGGCAGAGGGTATATGGGAAATATCTGTACCTTTTGCTTAATTTTAGGGTGAACCTAAAACTGGCCTAAAAATTAGAGTCTGTTTAAAAACAAACAAAAAAGTTCATGCTCATTAGCATCTTAGAGGCATCCAGAAGATGAACTGAAATTTAATTTCTCTGACTCAAGATGAATGAATCAACCTATGTTGGAAATTTATGTGCCCAAGAGTAAAACCTCTCTTGCTTTACTCACTAGCTACTTCTTTTGATAAGCATTTAAAAAACTATAAATTCAATTATTTATTTTTGACTTTACTAACATTTGCTTCCCATTTACCTCTAGGTTTGAAGTTTGAGGAAATTCAAGAAAGATTTGGTGAGGAGTTCTTTAATATATGCTTTGATGAGAATGAGCGAGTCCTTCGAGCTGTAGGTGGCACGTTGCAGGACTTTTTTAATGGCTTTGATGCTTTGTTGGAACACATTAGAACTTCTTTTGGAAAGCAGGCCACTCTGGAGTCACCATCTTTCCTATGCAAAGAGCTCCCTGAAGGTACTCTCATGCTCCACTACTTCCACCCCCACCATATTGTGGGGTTTGCAATGCTGGGGATGATTAAGGCTGCAGGAAAGAAGATCTATCGGCTGGACGTGGAAGTGGAGCAGGTTGCAAATGAGAAGCTGTGCTCCGATGGTGCAAACCCAGGCAATTGTAGCTGTCTTACTTTCCTTATCAGAGAATGTGAAAATACTAATATCACGAAGAACCTTCTACAGGGAACCTCCCAAGTTCCTGCGGACCTCAGAATTAGCATCAACACCTTCTGCAGAGCCTTCCCTTTCCACTTGATGTTTGACCCCAACATGTCAGTCCTGCAGCTGGGCGAAGGCCTAAGGAAGCAGCTCCGATGTGACACTCACAAAGTGCTCAAGTTTGAGGACTGCTTCGAGATTGTATCTCCAAAGGTTAATGCCACCTTTGAGAGGGTCCTGCTGCGACTGTCCACTCCGTTTGTGATTAGAACAAAGCCTGAGGCTTCTGGCACTGAAAATAAAGATAAGGTAAGTGGTCATGGACTTGAGATGGGTGATGGGAACTAGAAGAGTGGATGATTATTTCAATAAATTACATGTTGGCTGTACTTGTAATTATTTAGGCAAGAGAGCTTAATATGCCATTTAGAAGATTACTAGTCCCTGGATGTGTGTAAAAAGATTTGGCCCCATTCCCAGCCATTTTGCATAGTGTCTGCCTCATCCATTAATTTCAGCATATAAGAAGATGACATTTATTAATACTAGCCATAGCAATTACAAAAATGAAAGGACTCACTAAATGATAAAAACTCATGAATATTCCTATTGATTGAAGTCAAACTATGAGAAAAATAGTCTTTCAACATTGTTGGGCTTGACTGCCTTATCTTTAAATAAATATAGGTAAAGAGCTAGCTATACTTTTAATATTCTAAATTTCATAATCTAGGAACATCTGGTTTACATCCTATTTTTGTCTTAATATGCAGAATAATGTATTCCCCAAGTTGGAAATTAAATAACTATGTATAGACTTCTCCTATAATTAGATTTGCGTATTAAAATAGAGACTCATTCCTTTAGAACATTTTCACTACTTAAAAGAATACAGTGAATAGTAGGATTTTTTTTTTTTGTGGATTTCTCTGAATACTTTTGGGGTTATAAATTATAAATAATTGATGAAAAGACATCAGAAATAAATCTTAAAATAGTTCAGTTTCAATGAACATTTTGTCCTTCAGGTAAAATATTTTAAAGAATCAACAATAAAATAAATAATACAATGTAAAGAAAAATAAGCTGTGACTATTCTTATATTAATATGCTTTCAGTGATTAAAGGGAAAAATAGTGTTAATTTCCACTATAGACATCTGAATGTACATTCATTTTCCAGTAGATTGTCATTTCAACATTTCGTATTAGGGTAAATAAAGTTATTTTAGGCTTTTAAGCTGTTTCCAATCATTTCAGGGAAGCTATTGGCTACTAGAAATGAACAGGTTGCTCTGAGCTAAAGGAAGGAAGAGTTGCAGAAATAATTAAAGACTCAATGAATGAATAATCTACACATATTCTGGAGTACCTGCAATAATAAATAAATAAATGAGGAAATAGCCTTCTGAAAGCAGGCCCAAAGATGTTTTTGAGGATTTTATAAAGCATTAGTTTCATGACTGATTAATTTTTATAATTTTGAAGTTTAATGGAAAATTTTTTTAAAAGTATTTTAGAAAGATGGAATGATGCATATGTATTCAATATGATTGAATCAGGTGATTTAGGAGATTTATTCAGTAATGTTTTAATCATATAAATTCAATGATTTTCAGATATCTAAAGATAGACCTGGATTCCAATTCAGCACACTTGGATATTTTAGTCTGAATGAATTATTATTATTAGTTGATCACGTAATGTTTTAAATATTTTTCACATGTATATAATATATATATATGTTCAGTAATTGCTATCCATTTTGAAGTCTTTTAGAATGGAAGAAACTTGCTAAATGTGTATTTTTGTTCACATTTATAGTTGCTTTAAAACTGGAATCATTCTCTTTTTAATTTAGGGCATATTAAAGCTATCAGTTCTGTTTTACAGAAGTGCAATATTTGGCTAGGAGAATTTGAAGCATTTTTGGCTTTTAGCATTAAAGTTAATATTTTTGAAAATACTGCCTGAGCTAGAATATATTATTACCAATGCTGGTTGCTTTATATATTCTATATATTTGAGAAAAATTAATTCATTTTAAACTTACTGCTTCAGATTTTTCTCCTTATATTTGGCTTGTATGTCTATTTAATTTGTATACCAGGGTAAGAAATAGCCATAATGAAATGATGACTCAAATGTCAAGGCCCCCTGCCAATTCCAATAATAAGGAACTGTGCTCATTGAGAAGATGCAATTATCATTTAAGCATGTTAGTGGCAGTTTAAAAATAAAGCAATGGGTGGGATTTTTAGTTAGAATAAGGTTAGTAATATACTCATCCTTACATTTCTTTCTGCTTACTCACCTGGGTTTGCCAGAAAGAGACATCTGGGAGGCTCTAGTTGCCCCAAATTAAAACTATAGTCAGTAAGCTGTGGCATGGAGTTTTAAGCAAGTGAATAACATTTTTGAATTAGTATGTCACCAAATTTTAAATTTGTAGTTCCTTAAAACAAGAAGAAATATAAATCAGACTTAAAAATTTTTTTATTGATAAATTTGACTTTGATATTCTTTATTTTCCCCATAATAGCTATTCTTGTTAACAGATAACACCATGTTGTCTAAAGTATCTAAATTTTTAGTTGGCTTTGATAAGAAAATGCTATTTTGAAATAATTTTATATATTTATTCCTTAGTCTGATATTTGAGGAATTTAAATATCAACTTAATATTAATAGTTAAATTAATTTATCTGTGCATTTAATATCAATGAACCACAACCCCTACCATAAAAAAAAAATTAGGAGTTAATCATGTAGCTGTATAACTGTAAATCATTTTGTAGATTGAACTGTAATGCTTTTCATAAAGCATTGTTTTTGCCATTTTGTGGTATCACTCACAGGTTAATTGTATGATTAGAGGTAGACCATGCTCATGAGCAATTTGGTGAGATACTTATGAAACAGAAAGGCATTGTCCCAGCCTCCAAAGTATTTACAACTTGATCCTGCTGTAATGGCCTGTAAAGATGTAAGGGTTGGTCACCAGAAGCAAGATGTCACTGAGAGGCATCTGATGTATTAATCAGTGGCAGGTCCGAAGGAGAGGCAGAGGGGAATCCGACTTATCTACCATGAAGGGCTCATCCTACTATGAAGACTGTCAGTGAATTGAAATTCAACAGTCTTGAGGTCAGAAAAAACTCTTCCAGGTGGCATGACCATGCTTTGATCCCATCACTTGGTTTCTTCTACATCTTCTTGAAGTGATTATCCATGCCTCACATATTCTTCTATCTCCCTTTCTCTCTATTTTCTTCCCTCTTATATTGTATTCCTGTGTTTTCATCTTTCCTTAAGCTCAACTTCCTTTTCATCATCTTTTCTTATCAGATGTCAAGCATTACATATGAATAAATTAGTCAATTATTTAAAGAATGCAACAGTTTCAGCATTAGAAATACTCAATTTATATTAATTTGTGCTGTGTATTTCTTTTACATCATTCAAATATACTATTCTGAGAATCTGGAAGCTTATTACATAGATCTTTTTGAGTGACAAGGCATCGTGGTGAATTTGAGGAGAAATTTGTTGCAGTGCAATGAGCAGTTTGGGGTTCATTATCATGTAAACCAAATTTCAGATGTAAACCAGACTCCAAAGCTTCTTTATTTGGAGTGGACCACGTTTGTGGATAGGGTTGTCAGAAATCAGAGTCATGACATGTAGCTTCCTTCTCTACATTGTAAGGTCATGATGTGTGGGGAGAGTATCAATAGACTGGGAATGAAGTGTCTCTGACAACTGTGATTTTAGTAAATCCCTTTAATCTCTGAGCCTCAGATTTATCTATCTGGAAATAAAGGTACTTAGACTAATAATTAATATTTTTGTTCCCTTACAAATCATAATTAACACATATACATTTATATGGGGTCAATTGATGATGAAGCTTTCTTTCATCGTTATGATTCAGTGAATTCAGATGCATTTATAAAGAGAGGCGGGGAGAATCTAACTTATCTACCATCAAGGGCTCGCTCCATTATCAAGACTGAGTTAAAATAATTCTCTGACATCTTAGGCTGCCTACCTCAAAACATTATGTGTTGGGATTAAATGACATAAGCCATGTAAAATTCTTAGTATCTTTGATCCTGAGGCTAAGCATTGAATAAATGTTCATTATTCTACCACTATTATTAGTGTTCCTTTCTACCTGTAACATCTTCCTATCCATTCCCCATTAAAACTGTGGTATTACTGATGGACAACTTGACATATTCACTTATTTCCTTATAGAAGAAAGTACTGGATATCAGTAGATTTAATAATTTTAGAGAAATGTCAAGCTCACCTAAAGATCTTCACAAAATATGGCTTGGGCTCTGCTTCTTGTCTCCTTAATAAAGACTTGAAGACCACTGTCACAAGTTCTATAGGATCTCTGTTTGGATCTACCTTTTATTTACACACTGTCATTGTTTTAAAATCCCTAATCTTCTTGCCTGATTCATGAAAGTTTGGAATCAAGTTTTCATCACCTATGTCTACTAATATCTTTTATGTTCATTCATCACAGCATTTTGCTATGACTTCCAAAATAAAATGGATGAGTTAACTTTGGCACAACCTGAAGCAGCAATGGATTTTGAGAAACAATAAATAACATGAGTTCTTTTGACATTTTTTTTTTGGTAGCAACGCTTCAGAGAACTTTAATAACACCTTGGAAAGAACCCAGCATTTGAAATACATCATCCCTGCAACAGAGCAATAGCATTGTTATTCATCTTGACTTTTGTTCTCAGGGTTGGAGCTAAGGAAAAGCATAACAAAAACACATTTCTTTTTTAATTCCCAGAAATAGCCTCACATTTGTCTTATTAATTACAAGCTGCAAATGAATCCTGGGAAATAATTTTCAAAGAGTAATATAGGAAATAACATCTGATTTTCTGTGGTCAAATCAGTTTCCAAATTACTCCTTTATCTTTTCTAGACAGGTGCCCATCTTTTTCTGAGGTGATGGTTAAAAAGTTTTAAAATATATTTATTAATCACTCCATACCATAATGAAACTGTAGAAAGACGAGTTTCATCTGGCTGTCAAGAATGCATTATTTGACTTCGACTTTAATTTTATTTTGGAAAGTGTGAGCATTTCTTCTCTGTTCAGATCATAATATTTTATTAGAGAATTTCAAATATTGAACTGTGGTTTTAATGCTGGAAGACTTGACATTAGGGCTTTCTCAATACATTAGCTGAGGATAAATATAACTTCATTCAAAATTATCTGAAGTTTACTTTGTTCTTGTAAGTATAAATGCGATCTTAAATTTTAATTTTTGTGTTATTCATATTTCTCTAGAACTGTTCCCTGAGCATTGATTGCTTTTTAAGTAGATTAAATAAATTGACATTTTGACATAGATATTAGTGATGTTCATCCTGGTTCTATTTTTTGAAAAAAATACCTATAATGTTAAAATTACTGTATAGTACTCTTTCTGTATAGTTAGTATATTTTATAGAGTCAGAGGACACTGTAGATGATTACATGGTGAATTATATATTCTTAACAGTCACCCTTATACTTAAAATGTATATTTGCCATGTTTTTATTTTTGTCAACAAGACACATTGCAGCCTTGAACTTACAAAGGAGGAGCCTGCTATTGGAGATTAGACATTATTTAGTTCTAGGATTGTAGGTTCTGAGGGAGAAAAATTAGCCCCATTAGTTTTTAAGTTAGAATCATTTTATTTTTGGTAGTAGCTTTAAGTCTCAGTAAATTAAAAGCTGAAGAGCTGTTTTGCATGTGTTGTCTACCTCTTCAATTTTGATGGTGCTTTCCTTACTCGCATGAACATTTTTGTAAGTATATAGTGGAATGAAGTCTAGTAAATGTGTTTAACTGTGCAACTGTCATAATAATGTAATTTTAGAAGACTTTATCACCCCCCAAAATTTCCTGTGCTCATTTGCAGTCAATTCCTGCTCCTATCCCTGACCCCAGGTAACTGCTGGCCTACTTTCATCTCTATGGATTTGCCTTTCTAGATATTTCTTATAAGTATAATTATACAGCTGGTCTTTTTTTTTTTTTTTTGGTTTGATGTGATGTTCTTGAGGTTCATTTATGTTGTAGTATGTATCAGCAATTTTTTTATTTATAGTGCTGAACAGTGTTCTGTGGCATAGAACAGAACAGTATTCCATTCCATATGCTACAGTTTGTTTATCCATTCACCAGTTGATGGACGTTGGATTGTTTCCAGATTTTGGCTATCATGAGTAATGTTGCAATGAACATTTTTGTATGTGAATGGAATTTATGTGGATATGTTGCCATTTTTTTTTTTTGGGCAGATTCATAGGAGAGAAATTGTTGCATCACATGGTTAAGTATATGTTTAGTTTTTTTAAGAAATTGCCAAACTGTTTTTCAAAGAGGCTGTGCCATTTACCGTTTGACCAGCAATGTATGAAGGTTCAACATTTTTTTATACCCTCACCAACCCTTGGTATTGTCAGTCTTTTTAATCATAGCCATCCTAATGAGTGCAAAGTGGTTTCCTGGGTTTTAATTTATATTTCCCTGATAAATAATGTTAAACATCTTTTCTTGTACTTTTTAGCCATTGGTGTAATTTCTTTGGTTAAATGTCTAGTCAAATGTTTTACCCATATTTAATTGTGGTGTTTGCATTCCTTGCATTGAATTTTATTTAAAAATATATACTTTCTGGATATTATATTGTCTTCAGAAGATACTGTCTTTTGAAGAACAAAAGTTTTAATTTTTATAGTGGATCATGATCCATTTTTTTAATGGGTCATGCTTTTGATATGATGTTTAAGAAAGTTTTGTGCAATTCGAGACCATGGAGATTCTCTCCTTTGTTTTGAGGTAGTTTTTGTGTATGCTATGAGGGCTTAAGTTGTTAATTTCTTTTTTTCTTTTTTTGTATATATGGACATCCAATTGTCTCAACACAATTTGTTGAGAAGACTATCATTTCACCATTGAATTGCCATTGCAACTTTGTCAAACATTAATTGACTATAACTTTTTTCTAGTTGTTCTATTCTTTTTCACTGTTTTTTACATATAAATTTAGGGTGACAGCACAATGTCATAATTGCTGTAACTTTATCAAAGTAAGCTTTGCAATTGGGTATTGTAAATACTCCAACTTTGTTCTTTTATAAAATTGTTTTGGCTATTTTAGGTTCTTTGCATTTTCATATAAGTTTTACGATCTGCTTGTTAATTTCTTAAAAAACAGCTGCTGGAATTTTGATGGGGATTATAGTAAATCTATAGAACAATTTAAGAATAGCCATTTTAACAATATTGAGTCTTCTAGCCCATCAAGATAGTCTCTCTTTCAATTCATTTAGATCTTTAATTTTTGTCAAGAGATGTTTATAATAATTTTCAGTATACAGGTCACACTTTTTTGTTAAATTTATTTCTATGTATTTTATTTTTGCTGTTATTAATGGATTTTAAAAATTTATTTTAATTTTTGTTAATATGTAAGAATATAAATTATTTTTGTACATTGATATTGAGTCCTATGACCTTACTAAAGTCCGGTTAGAAAAGTTTAATATTCTAGAATAGAAAAAAGGCTATTTTTGGGGGGTAAATTCTTTAGAATATTTTTATATACAGGATCATGTAGTCTGAGAGTTGAGATAGTTTTCCGTCTTCCCTTTCTCTTTCTCTTTTCCTCCCCCACTCCCTCCATCTCTCCTTCCTCTTTCCTTTTTTTCTTGCCTTATTTTACTGGTTAGAACAATGTACAATGTTGAATTTAACTGGTAAAATGGAACATCCTTGCCATTTTCTGAATTTTAAGAAAAGCATTCAGTCTTTTACTATAGGTATTATGTTAGCTATAATTGTTTGCAGATGTTCTTAATAATGTTCAGAAAGTGCTCGTCTAGTCCTAATTTGTTGAGACTTTTTATTATGAGTGAATGCTGGCTTATATAATATCAAGTTTACTTTCTGTATGTGTTAAGGTGGTTATGTGGTTTGACATACAAGAAAGACTGTAGCCCTGAATTTACAAAGGATAAACTTCCTACTGGAGATCAGACATTATGTAGGTTAGGATTATAGATATGATATTCTGTTAATATGATATATGACATTAACTGATACTCTGTTAATATGATACATTCTATTGTGATATATTACATATTTTGTTAATATGATATGTTACATTAACTGATTTTTGGATGTTGAACTAAACTTAAAATCTTGGCATAAATCCTACTTTGGTCATGGTGTCTAAACTTTTTTATATGTTGTTGGATTTAGTTTGCTAATATTTTGCTAAGGATTTTTGCATCCATGTTTGTGAAAAATATTGGTCTACGGCATTTAAAAAAAAAATCTTTTTTTTTTGTGTTGTCTTTGGCTTCAAAGAATGAATTAGGAAGTGCTTACTCTTCCTCTTTCCTGAAAGACTGTGTAGGATTGCTACCATTTCTTCTTTTAATATTTGATAAAACTTACCAGTGAAGCTATCTGTGCTTAGGCTTTTCTTTATGGGATGACATAAAATTATCAATTAAATTGCTTTACTTATTAGAAGTCTATTCAGATTTTCTATTTCTTCTTGGGTTAGTTTTAGTAATTTCAGTCTTTCTAAGAATTTCTCCATTCACCTAAGTTGTCTAATTTGTTGGCATAAAGCTGCTTATGTTATTTCCATATAATCCTTTCAATTTCTGTAGTATGGCTGATATCTCATTTTTCATTTCTGATTTTGGCAATTTATGTTCTATTCTTCCCTTATTTTTTTTCCTAGTAACGTTTGATAAAGTTGTGTTAATTTTGTTAATTTTTCCAAAGAAACAGAATTTTCTCTATTTTTATCATGATTTTCACCCACCTCTCTATTATTTTCTTTCTTCTGATTGCTTTAGGTTTAACTTATTTTTTTTTTCTAGCTTTTTAGGGTAGAAACTTTAATTATTGAGCTGAGATCATTCTTCTTTTCTAATACAGTCTTTTAAACCATAAATTTCCCTTGAAGTCCTGTATTAGCTGCATCTTATAAATTTTAATCTATAGTGCTTTTGTTTTCCTTTAGATCAAATCATTTTCTGCAGATATTTAATTATATATTTTTCAATCTGCTTTTTTATTCCTTTTTAAATTATAAAATAATTTACACTTTGTACAAAATTTGGAAAATGCAGAACAGTAGGAAAAAACATCAACTTTTATTATTAATACCTGGAAATATTCACTGGTAACATTTTGGTGTACCTGTTTTTATTTTTTCCTGTAAGTCTCATATAGTAGTAGATGATTAGATTTTTTTTAAAAAAATTCTGTTTTTCTGATAAAAAGGGTAATACATACCAAGTTAGTCTTTACATTGTCTTTTAAGATTTTCTTTAGTGGTGCAGTTAGCTATTATTCTGTGGCATATTTCCTCTGATTACTCAATAGGAGTCTAATCTATTTTGACACTTCTGCTATTCTGATCCTTGTTACTTCCTATGCAGTTGTCTTGCGTAATCTTCAATTTACTATCGTTTAAAAGATATTTGTGGAGAACTTTCTATTCTGTAGAAATGTAAGTCTGTCCTTTACCAGTCAAAACTGGTTACATATTTCAGTATCTCCTCTTACACTCAACTTCATCCTTTCCATTGATAGCTTAGCTTGAAACAGAGCTTTCCCTGCCTATATTCTTTCTATGTGGCCATGTGATACTCCAGCCATTGCAACTGAACCACAAAGCCAATATGTACCTACACATTTCCTTTCCTTCTCAGAGCAACAACTGAACTTTATGAGCCAATCAAGCACTTCAAGCTCATTAGAAAAACATTATTGACATGTCAACATTGTTATGACAACACCACAGGATACACCACCTAAGAGAACACACAGCAGTTTTCTCAGCTACCGTCTCCATACATTCATCAAAGGACTCCAGAACCTGACTGTTGCTCTGTTATTAATGTGTTGGGAAATAATTTAGTGGGTCATGGTAACTGCTTTTGTCTTCATGAAGTATATTCAGTATAGAAAAAAAGATACCGGAGGCATGACAACATAATACACTAGATTTTCTTTTCCTCTTTTTTCATCTTCTCTTTTAACTCTTCAAAGATTCTGAGATTTGGTATTACTGGGTTCCAGAACTCAGATCACAACTTAATTTTTGATTGCTGCAGCAACTTTAAAATCACAATTTAAGTTACATCATCTTTCTTTTTACAAGTGGGTTTTATGATAGTGTCTAATTATTATGATTCTGATTGAAGCAATTAACTATATATGTGCTTTTGTTGGGGACCATCCAAACAAGCATAGAAGCCATGTTGAAGGTCAATATTGTGTGTGATTAAGAATATAGTCTCTGGAACAGGACTTCCTAAGTTCAAATCCTCTCTGTCATTTACTAGCTGGGTGATCTTGAGTAGTTTAACTTTTTAAAGCTTGTTTGCATTGCCAACTTCATGGTCAGTGGGCCTCTCTTTTTCTCTCCTATTTCCATGTGCAAATAACTACCACATTATTCTGACTTCCACCAATATGTTCACCACTTTTTTCAGTTTTCCCATCACTTATTTTTTTATTAGCATAGATTTATGGGGTATGAGTGCAATTTTGTTACATGCATAGATGGCATAGTGATGAATTCAGGGCTTTTAGGGTATCCATCATCCAAGTAACATACGTTGTATACATTAAGTAATTTCTCATCATGTGGCCCCCCTCTGAGTCTCTATTGTCTATCATTTCACACTCTACATCCATATGTACACATTATTTAGCCCACACTGATATGTGAGAACATGCAATATTTGTCTTTTTGTGTCTGACTGGTTTCCCTTAACATACTCACTTCCAGTTCCATCCATGTTGCTGCAAAAGACATGATTTCATTCTTGTTTATGACTGAATAGTATTCCATGTGTGAGCTATCATATTTTCTTTATCCAATCATCTGTTGATGCACATTTAGGTTGATTCCATGTCTTTTCTATCATGATAAGTGCTGAGATAAACATATGAGTGTAGGTATCTTTTTGATGTAATGATATCTTTTCCTTTGAGTAGGTAAAAAGTAGTGGGATTACTGGATTGAATGGTAGTTCTATTTTTAGTTCTTTGAGAAATCTTCTTACTGTTTTCTGTAGAGGTTGTAGTAATTGATATTCCATCAACAGTGTATAAGTGTTCTCCTTTCTCTGTATCCTCACCAACATTTGTTATTTTTCAAACACTTATTCAACATTCCCTTGGTTGTTTTCTTCCTTTGTAATCCTTAGGTTTGATTAAGCCCTACTCCTTTTGTTAAATTTTAGTAACACTCATTCTTAGGGAAAAATGTAAAAATATTGTTTAATATTTTAAAAGCATATCTATCTGTATATCTATATCTATCTCTTTCTGTGTATACATCAATATTCCAGGTATTGTTTTAAAGGGTTGCATGAAAATATTCATAAAGAAGATGTGAAAACTGCCTTTAAATATTTGAATAGTTATCATATAAAAAGGAGATAAAATTTATTCTATTTTGTTTTAGAAGGCAAAACCAGAATCAAAGAGTAGACATTATAAGGAAGTAAATTTGGTTAAGGATTAAGAGCAACTTTCCAACAATTAGAGATATTAAAAATGGAGTGAATTGCTTTGTGAGATAGTGAGGTATAATACTTGGGGGTTCAAAAAGACATGGAGCTCAATGTCACTCATTATCAGGGAAATGCAAATTAAAACCACAATGAGATATCACCTTACCCCAGTTAGAATGGCTTTTATTAAAAAGTCCAAAAACAATGGATGCTGGCATGGATGCAGAGAGAAAGGAATGCTTATACACTGTTCATGGGACTGTAAATTAGTACAACGTCTATGGAAAACAATATAGAGATTCCTTAAAGAACTAAAAGTAGAACTATCATTCGATCCAGCAATCCCACTACTGGGTATTTACCCAAACGAAAAGAAGTCATTTTATCAAAAGACACCTGCACTTGAATGTTTATTGCAGCACAATTCACAATTGCAAAGATGTGGAATCAACCCAAGTGCCCATCAATTCATGAGTGGATTAACAAAATGTGGTATATGTATACCATAGAATGCTCCTCAGTCATGAACAAGGGCGACTTAATGCCTTTTGCAACAATTTGGGTGGAACTGGAGATGGTTATCCTAAGTGAAGAATCTAAAGAATGGAAAAACAACACCACATGTACTCACTATTAAATTGGAACTAACTGACGAGCACATATGTGCATAGAGGGAAGTGTAAGTCAATGGAAATCAACCAGGGTGGAGGATGGAGGAGGGGATGGGCAAAAACCACCTAACAAGTACAATGAATACTACCTGAGTGACAGGCACACTTACAACCCTGACTCAAACATTTCAAAAGTGATCTTTTTAACCAAAAACATTTGTACACCCATAATACTTTGGAATGAAAAGAAGAAATTGAATGAAAATCACTGGGGGATATTTTATTAAAGATTCATATAGGCAGCCCAAGCTTCAAAGGTAAATAATATTATCACATTATTTTTATAAATACTAGTTTCAGGGAGTAGGGGTAGTACCCATATTATAGACTTTTTGTGCTATTATGGAAAAAACCTTGTATTTTATTTTTTATAGCAGATATGGCTTAATCTGAAAAAGTAATGAATTGGCAGAATAGAGACATTCATAAAAGCTTTAACTCTATTTAGCAATTTCTGTTCTTCCAAAGCTTAGTACATAGTGCCCTTCAAAATTCAACTCAATAATGTATCTTTGAAATGTCACCTATATTTGGGTTCCAAGTTTAGTAGCCAATTTCCACTCCTCAAAATGCAATGAAAACTGGATTTCTATGCTCTATCATGATAGATTATATATAGTAAAAGCTGCCTTTAATACATTTTCAATTGACAGGAATGCTTTATAAGAAAGCCATTTATTTATATTTTCAGCATCCAAGAAATTGGACCTTTAGGAAATGCTGAAATAGTAATCAAGTCATTAAGATATGAGTCTTTAACAACTTTTATTGCAGCTTATTTAGTTGTTAGAAAATTAAAGCCAGTTTTCACATTTCTATTACACTGGTGGTTAAAGACTCTGATTTCTTATTAGATAGATCTGTTTCTGTTATACTTAAAAAAAATATGACCCAGAACCCCTGGTTCTGTTTAACAGTATTTCCTTATTGTGTGAGGAAATGAGTAGAGCTTACCACATTTTATTTTTCTGAAAACAATAAAAGTACAGCCATGCATTGCATAATGTTGTTTCAATCAATGATGCACCACATACATGATGATGGTCCCCTTACATTATAATGCTGTGTTTTTACTGTATCTTTACTAGGTTTAGATATGTTTGGATACACAAATACTTACCATTGTGTTACAATTGCCTACAGTGTTCAGTACAGTAACATGCTGTACAGGTCTGTAGTTAGGAGCAATAGCCTATAGTATAGGTGCATAGTAGGGCATACCATCTAGGTTTGTGTAAGTGATTGTATGATGTTCGCACAATGATGAAATTGCCTAAGGATACGTTTTTCAGAACATACTCCTTACACATATGTCAAGCCATGCATGACTATTTATGTTTGAATCACATTATGGTCTTGGTTTGTTTTCTCTTTAGCTGAAGAAACAGTGTGTTTTTTTTTCATGGAGATTCAGGGGAGTCAAAAGTCTGACTTTATTGCAGGCAACAAGCAGAGGGAGGAAGTTGGTTCCCAAATTCTTGCTCTTTGAAGGAGAGGTCAAGAATTGTATTTCTTGTCGGGACAGACTCATCTATGATGTTGTTGATGGTTGATATTAAGAATGCTTGTGATAACATGCATGCTTCATTCCAAGGACTGACATTTCAAGCTTACATGTCTCAAAATTATGAATTAATGAATCACTTTCTATTGACCATTGAACACCAACTTCAGAAATCCTTCCTTCCACTTCAGCAGAGGTATGAGGGAGTCTGTCTCTCTCTCTCCATGCACGTATATGGAGAACCCACACTGTGATTCATAGCCCTTGCATTGCCATATTTTTCTAATCTAGATATTATGGATATGTGTACATCTAATAATAGAATTGCCATAAACAAGAGTTAGAAAGAAAGAGTTATGGACATCTTACATTAAAAGAATTCTGTGCTACTCTGATACATTTCTTAGGTAGGCTATAAATTCTTCTTATCTTATTATTTTTATGTAACTAATTATGACAACTATTTTTCAGTAGTTTAATTACAATTCTATTCTCCTGTATGGATTTAGAGACATTTTTTCATACTATGAGTTTGTTTTTCTGTGAAATAATTTATATTATTTTATATGCAATATTTATATTCTATGCCGACTCAAAAGGAAATAAAATTTCGTGAAGTTAGAGTTCTTACTTATCACCGCCATTTATAGGAAGAAATAATACCTAATAAATTATTTATAGGTTCTGTTTTCTGTTTCTTTATAATCTTGATTTTATGGGATTATGTATTTTATGGATTTTAGATTTCACTCGGTCAGTTTTTCCATTTGTAAGTAGATATGACTTTTAAACTTGCATCCACACTACTAAATTATAGAAAAGAATGGACAATTGTGTCACTATATGGGAAAAAAGACTCTAATTTTCTGTTTGTGACAGGGATCATTGAACACTATAAAAATGTGTTTGATTTTCTTAGAACATGATCTTGGAAACTTTATGCATGGTTTTATCACTTTAGTTTTCCCCAGACACTTCTTTCAAGTGAACCAGTGTTTTACAGTGTGACTTTCTGGGCACTGCCAATGTTCAATTTATAAGGCTGCTTCTCACCACTATCATATAACAATTTCAAGTAATTTAATTTAAAAAAAATGTGTTGAGAGCCTTCTTAAAGTCTAAATATAGAGTATATGTATATCTGCTATGTTTCCCTTAACTACTAATTTAATAATTCCAAGGGGAAGAGATGATTAAGTGGGTCTGGTATGAACTGTTCTCTACAATCTGAGCAAGGCTCTGATGTCATGTTTCCTGAAGGGGGAAAAAATAGTCTCATAAATTTCCAAATGTTTTTGTTATTATATATATAAAAATTGACTTGAGTACTTTGTTATTTTCTTCTCTTTGCCCTTAATAATTCTTGATTCATTATATTCATTGTATTTACTTTTACCTATCATAGGTGAGAGGGTTTCCTGGGTTAATTTTCAATTATGTTTCCTTCACTTCCTACCCGAATGAGGGATTGCTGTCACCAAAAAGTATGGCTTGTTTCAAACTTCTAAATTTGTTTTATTTGAGATACTCCATTGCCCAATTTTATCTTGATCTCTTATCATTGTTTGCATTTAATGTTTGAGTTAGTTTTCTTGGTTTGGCAGAGTTGAATTAAGACACTATATTTGGTATATGATAAGTTTCCGTATATTTTTTAAAAACACACTTTATGACTGAGAGGAAGCTTTTGAGTGTTGATGGCGTGGATTCTCAAGATTGCTTATCAGACCAACCATTAACTTATTTATAAACCATTATATTTTATTGTATAGAAGATATTTTTCTTTATTTTTTGTAGAAAATGTCAAAAATCATTTTATTCATCGTGTGAAAAATTAGTGTGGGAAATTATCATCTAATTATTTATTACATTTATTTTCCTACTAGAATCAATCAAAACATTTAAAAATCTATTTTTATTTAACTTAAATTGGAGCCTCAGAATCCCTGACACCATTTATGGTTTCAGAACTGAGGATAATTTAAAATAGGTTTCATACCTCTTGGTGTCGAATTGACTGGCAGAAGGAGAGAAAAGAATGTGCTCTAAAATCCTACCAGTGATAGTGCCCATTGTGGACATAAAACATGTTTTATTATAGCAGTTATTGTGAAGGATTGATACAGTTAATTCATGTTTAAAAATAATATGACTTTTCATCAAAATTAGTGACTTCCAGTTTCTGGTTGAAATCAATTTCTCTCTCTCTCTCTCTCTCTCTCCATATATATATATATATATATATATATTTTGTGTGTGTGTGTATGTGTGTATAGATACATACACATGTATGTTAGGTATGTATTTTTTTAAAGATGATTTTAGAGACTAGACTTTTTGAAAACATTTCAATGTTTTACTGGACTTTGAGAAATACAGGGTGAAAATTAGCCTGACACGCTATAATACCTTATAATTTCTTGCTACCCTTTCAAAGATGATGATTATTAAGGTGACAACAATGATGTGCAGTTGTTGAATTGTTTAGTGCTTAGTACCAGGTCCTCCTCTAAACATTCTGTGTATATTGTCTCATTTAATTCCCATAACAATTCTGTGATGTAGATACTGTTACTAAGGCCCACTTTTTAGATGAAGAAATTAAAGTACAAAGAGGTTAAGAAAACTTTTCCAAGGTTATATAGCTAGTACATTCCAAAGGCAGTATTTGGACCCGGCTGGTCAGGCTCCAAAGCCTGGGCTGTAATGTATGGCCTGAAATAAACTTTACTAGCATGTTATTCTGAAGAATATCAAATAACATATATTTTTGAGCATTTACTGCAAAAAGGGACTGCAATACAGTTTGCATAAGGTTCTTATTCTTGCAGAGTCTAAGATCAGTTTAGGAAATAAAATAAAAATGTATGTAAAGATCATGATTTATGCAGAAGGTATAAAGGAGCTGTCCATTGACTTATTAGCAGTATGAGCTTATAATGGTCTTCCTTTGAGATAAGCTGAATTTTATTTAAATGTGACAATTAAGTTATTCTTTTGATTGTCCTATAAGCCCAAGTATAAAGGATGGCAAACTGTTATTGGTAATTGTAATGTTTTAAATGTTATGACAAAAGCTATCTGTGCTGCTTCTGGAAAACTGAAATAACTTAAATTTCTTTTCTATATGTTATAAAATCATATAAGGAAATTCTAATACTGTCTTGATTGCTTTATATAATATTCTTTAAAGATGTAAGGAAATGTTTTTTCTTCTGATAATTTTTGTTTACCCCGATAGATTGAGGACAAGTCTCATCTTTGTCACTTTAGTTTTATTTTGCAAATGGTCTATGTCCATTTTTACTCCATGAAAACTATCTCTGATATACAGTCAGTCCTTCAGGCTCCAGGTTAATTTAATACTTTAAGACTTCTCAACCTTTGTCTCACAGGCCTACCTTATTTTATAACCTGTTGTGTCTCCTCATTTAGTATAAATTCACAGGGTAGTCTGTTATTCTGCTCCCTGTTTTTTTCAATATAGTTTTGATATATTGTTTCTATTCCCATTTCATATATGAATATTGGTTGAAATAAAAATTTTAAAAAATCTTTTTGTCATATTTAAAAAAAATTCTACAATATTGTGTTTAACCTGTGCATAATGTCAGATTGACAACAACATGTTTATGCTGATGTGGCTGTGGGCCTTTGGAAGAAGTCCTGGGATTTCATCTGTGCCAGGCATGACCCTTTCATGTGTTGTCCTCTTCCTTCATTTTTTTAGTCAGACATGTCAAATTTTGTTCATTATTCTATCCCTGACATTTAGTCATTGTCTGGCAAACAGCAGGCCATCCAGAAATGTTTGCTGAGTGAGTAAATGATTTTATAATTCATTCTGCTTTGTTGTTAAGGCCAAAGTGTGAGAATACATGTGACAGCATTTTGAAAAGTATTATTTAATTGTGAGGTATTTATATTAGATAAAATTATTCATCCATTCATTAGTGGTTATATTTAAACTTTCACTGTCAACATAAAATAATTTGATTATTGAATCAATCTTTCTCTAAATTACTTGTCATTACAATCTTCTGGGCATAAAAGGAAAAGATAAAAAAAGAATTATAAATAAAATCTTAATGGAGTAATTTGTTAATGGTTCCCCGTTTGTGGTTATTAGTCTAATTTCAATCATTATCTATAACATAAGCAATTTAATCTTATTATATTTCTTCTACATTTTCATGCATGTTTATATAATGGATATTCCAAACTTTCACCTCAAGTTCCTAGTCGTCTTTCTTTCCCTTCTTCCTTTGCCACACTGCTTACTACGTATATCTAGTCAGGTTCAGTTTGAGACCATTTGTTGCACATTTATTTCATTCCAAGCTTATTGAGAATACATATATGAATATGATACATTTCCAGCCCTCAAGGAGTCTCTTATTTTTTACTGCTCATATTATATATATATATTTTTGTTTCTGTGTCTGTCTCCTATTAAATTGTTAGTTTCTTAAGGACATGAACTATATCTTATCTATCTGTATTTCTTTAGCACCCAGTATAGTGCCTGGCATACAGTAGACAATCAGTTGTTGAGTCAATGTACTTACAAAGACTTTATCCTTCATTTGAGAGCACATATAGAAGTATTTTAATCATAAACCTCAACTCAAATTTGTCTTTCACCTTAACATTTTTATTTTTATTTTATTATTATTTTTCATAAGTCCATGTCCATGGGATCACCTTAACATTTTAAAGTAAGAGGGAAGGTATTTGTCATCCTCATTTTATAGGTGAGGAAACAGAGAGGCAAATGTTATAAATCATTTACCGTATGCTGTGGTGCTAGTGCCTGGTCTGATGCCCGTCTCAGAATCAATTTCATGAAGAAAGCAACCTAGGCAAAAAGCTAACTGTAAAAGTGTTAAGAGTTAAGCACTTTTCCAACTTCTATACAAAAAATGCTTTTTGGAGGTTGAGTTGATGTTCATGTGGTGACAGTATTCTACTTGGACAAAGAAATAAGCATCTGTCTTATATTCAGTAACTTTGTTAATTCCTGAGAGCCTATTTTATACTAGTCACCATGTTGTGCTAGATGCTAAGGATATGATGATGAGAAAACCATCTGTTGTTAATGAACTTCCACCAGAGTGGAAGGCAAGACCAGATATATTGTGGTAACTCCTAAAATGAAAGGGATGTGCTTGTTTTTTTTGCTTGTTTGCTTGGTTACTGTTTATAAGTGCTCACCATGAGCAAGGACTTAGAATAAACATTTTACATACACAGTCTTTTTCATTTTTCCAACAGTCCTATGAGGTGAAATGATTATCCTCATTTACAGGTAAGAAAATTGAGGTTTGAGTATTATGTTGTGGGATCCTTGAAGAATGAATAATTGGTTCTTTATGATGGAATTGGAGAAGGAAATTGGGAATAGGAGACTGGCCTGGTCATATTGGGTCAAGGAAAACATCTAAAAGATTTATTTAAAGCATGTTCTTAATAAGAGTGACAGTTTTTTTTTTTTAAACCAGAATTGTTTTAGTTCTTTAATCAACTTTGAAGCCTCTTTTGGATCACATTTTGTCTTGAGGATCACGGTTCTGGCATGGATTCCTGGGAATATGAGGAAAGGACATCTTAGAATGTTCCAGTTGGCTGGAAGTGTGCAAACATCTGAGGGATTTTTCTGGTCAGGTCCAGCATGAGCAGAAATCATGCTGCAAGTTCTGGTCTTGGAGCATTTCAGGATATGGGAAATTGAATTCAGTGAACATGGGAAGAATAATGAGAAATCCATAAACAAGTTTTAAAAATAGGTGACTTCCATGCCCTGTTCCTGGCTTTTTCCATGGTGTCACATAATTACATTACATTGCACATGGACTCAGTAAAGCAAACGGTATGACACTTGCCCTTTACGCTGATATTTTCACTGGCTTTAGAACATACTGCATGTGTCGAGTTTATTATAAAATATAAAAAGAAAAATCAAAACTAGGCTCATCATAGGATTCTGAATATGATAAAATTTCAGAGAAAACAGAGATTTCATCTCTTTTTATTGATAGAATGTCATTGCTTTCAGTAGCTAATAAAGTACTGAAGTATTATTATTTGAGAGTAATTGTAATAAGGACAGCTTGAATTAAAAAACTTATGAAATAAAGATTTTTTTAAAAAAGAAATACGGTTTTCTTACAGTCAGCTTTAATCAGTACTGTGAAAGAAATCAACAACTTAATGTTCTGCTGTTCACTTGAACTGCTAACAAAATGTTAACAAGAAGCAGCTTACAGGGATTATTTTATTGGCTGTTTAAGAGTCATTTGTAATTATAAGATCCAAATGGTAAACAATTGGAAATGTTTAAACCATTAAACATGGTTCAGTTTCTTTTAACAGATTAAGATTGCCCTGAAATAGAAATCTTGTTTACACTTTCAACAAAGTTTAATAAATTTGCACTTCATCTACACTAATGTATTATAAATTTTGAATTGGTGGAATACGATTTAATGTCTTAATGACAATTAAAAGCCATTAAAAGTTTTTATCTTTTATTAAATAATATGTTGTACAGACAAAAGAGTATAATCTATTTATAATACAAATGCAAATTGTGAAGCATAAGACTAAGATAGTAACCTGTGAATCCACTGCCTAAAAATGAAAACATTCTTGATTTTATACTGGGAAACTCCCTGAATCCACTCTCCTGCCTTGCCTCCCTCTTCTTCACTATTCCATCCACTAAGAAATAACCATTCTGGGGTTGGTGTTATCTCCTGTGTGTGTGTGTATGTGTGTGTGTGTGTGTGTTTTGTAAGTGACCTTTGAATAATGTATATATCCCTAAATGTGTGTTGTTTACTTTTACTTGTTTCTGAGCTTTACAAAAAATATATTTCACAGATCTTTGAGCTTAGTTAGATGTAAGCTAATTCATCTGGGATCCTCTATTGCCCAGTGAATCAACATACACTTTGTTGAACTCTGGTTTAGTATATTTCAATTTTTAAAGTGCTTTAACACATTTTTTGGGCATCTTCACAGTTGTCCTTATGAGTTAGGCAGTGGAGGTAACATTTAATTCACTTAAGTTGGTAGATAAAGAAGCTCCGTTGGGACTACGTTTAGATTTTAAAAAGTAAAATGGATGAACTCATGCTCCTCTCTTCACCTCACACGATATTCCAGCCACTGTAGTTTCCTTTTATTTCCTCAGATATATAATCCTTTTTTCTATTTCAGGGATTTTGCATAGGTTTTTCTTGGTTCCTAGAAAGCTCTTCTACCTCTTTTTAGCATTGACAACTTATTTTTATCTTTCAGATTTCAGGTGACATATGATTTCCTCAGAGGGGCCATCCTTGACCACTTTACCTGGGCACCCCCCCATTATTGTCTATTGTTTGTTTTCTTTATGGCACTATGTCAATTTGGGTTTTTCTAGCTTGATTGAGGTTTAATTGACAAATAAAATTATATAAATTTAAGATGTACAACATGATGATTTGATATGTGGATACATTGTGAAACAATTATTACAATCAAGTTAGTTAACACATCCATCACCTCACCTAGCTACCTTTATTGTTGCTCTGGTGGTAAGAACATTTAAGATCTACTCTCTTAGCAAATTTCAAGTATGCAATACAGTATTGTTGTCAATGGTCACCATGATGTATATTAGATCTTCAGAACTTAGTCATTTTATAACTGAAAATTTATATCCTTTGACCAAGTTATGCCAATTTGTGATTATATATTCTTATGTTTATTTAATGACATGTTTTCTGTCTGGCAATTCGACCAAAAGATCCATGTGGCAGAGACAATGTCTCCTTTATCAACCAATATCTACCTAGTGCCTTCTACAGTGTGTGGCATGTAGGAGTTCAATTAATTAATAGAGGAAAGTAATTATAGTCTTCCATAAAAGACTAACTACTCAGACAACAATTGTATGACTATATACCATGAGCAGTATCAAGTTTAGATTCAATATGAGATTTTTAAAAATATTACCCATTTTGAAGTTGCATATACCATCAGATGATAAATCAAGATTGTATTGGCTTTCTAATATTGATGATTTGAAGTGCTAGGTACATTGTACACTTGAGTTGGTGACTACTGTATAATTCATTGACTGAAAAGAAAGATAAAAAGCTGTTAAAATAATTTTATTTGTTAATAGAAGAATTATGCACAATAAATACTACTTTTCTCTCTTCAGTTCTTTGCATGGGTAAGTGATCTGACATTCACAGATCTTGTAAGAATTTTTCTGCAGGATGAAAATTTCCTTTTATATTTTTCCTTAATTTGAAATTAATGTGACATTGGTGTACGTGTGTGTGTGTGCATGTGCACATATGTGTTTGTGAAAGAGAGAATTTGGATGTGTTTATGTATGGGTAATGCCCATGGCAAGGAAGAACAAGGAGACAAATTTGGGTTCTCTTATCTGCTTACAAGTAAGTATTGTAGAATTATGTATTTGTTTAAAAATGGAATTTAAAAAAATAGTGTGTTAGGTAAAATATTTTCTTTTGAAGAGTAGAATTAAAGGGAAGGCAAATTGGACAGTTTTCAGGTGCTTTGTCCAATACAGGACTCTGAAATGTTGCTGCAAATGTAATAAGTGGAAAAAATTGCATTTACCAGATTTTTCAAGAAGAAGACACAAGTGGTTGGAGGAGGGAAAACTGTGGTTGCTCCATCACTACAAATGACAGTGCCCTCCAAGGAGCACTGGTGAATGGCAGGCGTGTTTTGCTGAGTGAGGGATGCAAACAGGGGCATTGTGCCATTAGTTCTCTCTCTCTGTTGTTACCCAGGGCAGTACTTAGTTCCTACTCAGTGTTTAAATAATGTTTAGATGATGTTATGAAAAATTTAAAAACAATACTTGTTTGAAGAGGAATCAAATATTATATTTGATATTTCAGGCTCCTTCTGGTTAATACAGGACCTTTGAACATGTCGCTTGTTTGGTCTGAAATGCTTTTTCGCTAGCTCTTTACATGGCTTCTTAGTGCTCAGAATACAGCTTACCTCTTACCCATCAGCTCCTCAGAGGGGCCTTCCTCTTGATCTATATAAAGTAGAAATGCCCAGTCACTGTGCTCTGTTCATTTTCTTTATAGCACTATTTACTATCTATAATGATTTGTTTCTTTATTGTCTTGTGTCCTCACTAAAGATGTTAAGTGACATAAAGTCAAGGGCCCAACTGTCTTGTTTTGTTTTGCATCTTATATTGCTAGTTAGTTCCTAGAATAATAGTTTAATTACAGAGTAGATCCTTATTAAATATTATAAAAATCAATTTGAAATGATTGATTTTCAGTTCTGCAGTTTCTAGTTTGTACATTCTAATTTTTTTCATATCAGCAAAATGTTTTATTTCTGCAAGGGTTTATGAATTTTGGGTAAGTTGCTTTTCATATGGTAGAATAGACTCAGCCCAGGTTTTTCTATGATGATATTTGTATCCAGGATATATCTGGACTGAACCAAGAAGTCAGTTCACTTACTAGTAGATAAAAACATGACAGACCCTGCTAAACTAATTTGCTTCTTGTCCTTCCTTGATATAAATTTTAGTATGTTACATTTATCTAAAAATATGCATATAAATATATGTACATGTGTACTTAAAAATTGCTTTTCACTCAAGTTATAATATGGTTCATCTGGTTTAGGAATAGTCTTTCTTGAAGCAGGAACATAGAGGATATCTTGAAATCCATTCCATGTTTATAACTGCTGATATTTGAGAGCCTATACTATGATCCGGGCCCAGGGCTACTTGCTTTGATTTATTAGTTACATTTAATATTCATAACAACCAAATGAGATAAATATTATCATCTCCATTTTTCCAGTGGGGATTAGAGAGTCAGTAAATTATAGCATTTATTATCAGCATATACAGACTAATAATTTTGCAATCATAAAATTTTTGGGTTTTGCTAAACAAATCTTTTTTTTTCCCTGTGCAACTAAAACTGATAATAAGCAGGATTGATGTAACAGCTGCTGTCATTTATTATTTGCAAAGTAGTCTAAATTTAATATTTAACCAAAAAGTACTTTATGCTTATGACTAAACTGTCAAATAAATCTTTTGTCATTTCAGCTTTAATCAAAGGAATGCTTCTTGTGACTAGTGTTTAGAAAGCTGTCTTTATAATCAGAGTCACAAATTAGTGTGTTAATCTTAGTACAATTTGGTCATATCCTTTATATATCTCATCCACCTGGGTTCCTTCATTCCCCATCATATATTTTTTTACAATGAGAGTGGCAATAGCTGTGATAGGTAAAAAATACCATGTATGAAGTAGCTCCTCTATTTCAGGTTAGGTCCCAGAAGGCTGTTTTTCAGTTGTTCCTGAAAGTGGCTGAAGAGGTTTCAGCTTGTAATGCTCAAATGCCTTTCTGGCAAGCAAGTATATGATTTAAAATATACAAATAGTATGAAATCTTATAATCAGGCATAGCCCCTTTTCACTTGGTTTACATGGTTCATCTGTATTAAAATTGGGTTGAAGTAAGAAGCCTCCCTTCTTGATAATCTCCAGAAGTGCTGTAGAAATGCTTCAGTGACTACTGAATCCCCAGCAAGGCAATCACCGGGTTTCCTTCATGTTTTTGGATAAGATTTTACCTTATGCAGGAATAAAATTAAGCCCAGAAGTATGCAATGTTCTAGTCACATTTTCAAAAGTTTTTTTTTTTTTTTCATCTCTTACTGATAAATTGCCAATTGTATAAGCATGGCGCTTTTCACATGTGTTGTCACTGACTATTTGTGATTGCTGTAGATTTTTCAGTATGTATTTACAAATAAACTAAGTCTACTTTCAAGTGACATATCTTGCTTTGCAGGTAGTGGGTAGTGCAGGTAGCTTATAGCAAGAGGATGCCTAATTAATCCCTCCCTGCCCTTTATGACATTGCTGTCATTTATTTCATTTATCCATATACTTTGATCCATATGCTATAATCACACAATACATTGTTATATTATTACTTTGAGAAAACAGCTATTAGGTCAATTAAGAATAAGGAAAATAAAATATTTTATTTTACCTTTGCTTATTCTTTCTAAAGTCTCTTTCTTCATACAGGTCCATGATTCTGACCTATATAATTTCCCTTCTTCCTGAAGAACTTCTTTTAATATTTCCTGCACAGCAGATCTGCTAGCAATGAATTTCCTGTTTTTATTTGTCTGAGAAAGTCTTTTTTTCTCCTTTACTTTTGCAGGATTACTGGATATAGAATTCTAGGTTGGTGTTTTTTAAAATTTCAACAGAAAATATTTCAGTCCACTCTCTTTTTGCTTGCATTGTTCAATTCAAGAAAATTTGTTGATTTTCGGTTTGTTCATCTTTTTTCTTGTTGGAAAATAGAGTGAGAACTTGCAAACTTTTTACATGTCAGAGCTGAAACTGGAAGTCCCTTTGTGACCTACTCTTTTGCCCTTCAAGATACTTTTTACTATAGGACAATTCCAAACACCTGTGCAACATTAAAATGTTATTATCCTTATTTTTATTTCATTTCCCTTGTAATTATTTCTTTTTATTAGCTCTTTTAATATTGTTACTATATTGGTACTTACTGGAAATGGCATGGCTATTAATATTCTTAAAATACCTCAAAATGAAACATAGAAACAAACCAACGGAGGACCGTTTACAACATGATAAGGCAACTAAACATGAGCCGATAGCACCAGAGTAATTCTGCAGCTGAATTTTGTTTGTCTGTATAAAAATTTTTAAAGTAGAGTCATTTTCACATTAATTATGTAGACCAGAAGTGGAACTGTGAATGGGTATTTGGTGGGAGTGGATAAGGGATAGTGTGACCCAGTAAGTTCAAGGATATGTCTCTGGTTGAAAACCTGTTAGACCCTTCCAGTCTTTGCCCAAGTTATACATGATGGTCAGTACTGAATAAAGTTCAGTATTCTTTCTATGTCGTGGCTAAGGAATACTTGGGCCCTCAAGAATAAGGTATTTTCTCCTATAGGAAATCTATTTGGAATTTAATTAAGAGTAATTTAGTGGTATAGACTTAAACATTTTAATTTAAATGATAGTAAGATGAAGTAAGTCATGCTTATGAATTTACATAGCACATTAGGTCTGCATGTATCCTGCCTCACTTGGCTACTAGATTTGTATTTTGAAGAACCGCGCTTTGATGTTTGTGTGTATGTGTGCTATGTGTGCTAGTTTAGATATGGTCTGTTTGACACCTTCAAATCTTCTGTTGAAATTTAGTCCCCAGTGTGGCTGTGTTGGGAGGTGGGGCCTAATGGGAGCTGTTTGGATCATGGGGGCAGATCCCTCATCAATGGCTTGGTGCCATCCTCATGGTAATGAGTGAGCTCTTGCTCTATTAGCTTCTTTGAGAGTTGTTTGTTAAAAAGAGCCCAAGACCTCCCCAACCTCCTTGCTTCTGCCCTCTCCATGTGATCTCTACACATATGGACTCTCCTTTGCCTTCTGCTATGAGTGGAAGCAGCCTGAAGCCTTCACCAGAAGCTGAGCAGATGCCGGCATCATGCTTCTAGTATAGCCAGCAGAACCGTGAGTTAAATAAACCTCTTTTCTTTATAAATTGCTCAGCCTCAGGTATTCCTTTTCAGCAACACACACATAGTAAGACAAAAAGGTGTGTATGTGTTTCATAGATTAGTACAAATTGTGTTGAAACATTTGGATGTTTTTAGATGTAGTTCTTTTGAAAAAAAATTATCCCTTAACATAAGCAAAACATCAACTTACATTTGTAACTGTGTGTAGAATGCTGGTACTGTGTCTAAAACCAACATGTTTCCTGAGGTTTGGCAAATGTTGCCACAGTATGTTTGCCAAAGGCAAATAGATTGTGTCTATATGATGCAGAAATATTTGTTTTTTATGAAAAATTCAAGGGTAGAAGTCAGCACAGGCTGTTTGGAAGCTGGCTGATCAAACTCCTAGTTGGTTGACAATAGTTTTCATTGATCAGCTGATTCTTCTGATGCTGTGTAGACATAACTTTAGTCAAGCAGAGAAACAAAAGCTTTCATTAAAGGGCAGAGTTAACAATTTTCTTTCTGTGTAGCACTGTGCTTTTTCTCTTCAGAGATTGATATTTCATCTGCCTTATTTTAGCATCCAAGTGCCGTTAGGGCCTGGAGAAATCATTTAATCTATTCTGTTGGTAAGATTGTGCTGAGCTTCTCGAGCCTTCATAATGATTGAACATAGAGAACCTCAGAGTCAAACGTCACCCTACAGTTTTCTCAAATTGATAAGGAAAATTTAATTCATTACTGTGTGTAGGTAGAAAATACCCTAGAGTAGAGACTTATACTGTTCCCTGTCCCTCATAACTGCTTATGTGGTCCTGGGGAGAATATTGTTTTAAACAAGAGAATATGTATGTGGGTCAGAGGGAAAGGCTTGGGTTCAAATGGAATTTTGGCCTTCCCTCCAGAGATTATATTTTTTAATGCTGGAAAGATTCAGTGAATGGCTCAACAAGTATTTTTTAATATTTTTTCTTAATGGTGGGCAGAAATCTAAGCTGTGATGAGAACTGTTTTTGAGACAATTTAATCTTATATTTTTGAGGATAGATTTTCATTGAGAGCCAGTTTAAAAAAACAAAGATGAGAGCTGATGTAGAATTTAGGTGTCAATTAATAAGAACCCATGAGTTAATATCAGATATAAAAGTATATAGAAAGAATTCAGGTGACTTTCAATATAAAACTTGTATTTATTTTTAGCTTCTTCTAGAAGTTGGTTTGCTGGAAGAATAAAGAAACAAGAATAGGCAAATGACTATGGAGTATAAATTTCCTGCAGTTTTGGATTTCTACTCAGACTAATTCTTAACAATAAATATATTAGTTCTTTTAAATATTCTATATTGATTCAATAATTAGAGTGACCAATTAGATGCAAGTGATTAGTGAAAATATTGAAAATACTAGAATATTTGGTTATTTTTCACCCAAATATATCTAAGTGATTATATAGTATAATTTCAAATTTTATTTTAGCAGCATCTAAATTCCCAAGATAAATACAAATTTTATGTATTTATTTACATATAGCTTTCAATAGTTTGCTTTAGAAAGAATTTTTTAATATTTTCAAAGCATAGTTCATATTTGTACCAAAAAAAGGTCTTTTCTTCTTGATGGCAGAACAAAAATATTAGGTACTGTGCATACAACTTAGTATCATTTTGTGAAACTCTCAGACCTTATAGCCCTTGGGATTTTCCAATTGCAATTTACATGCAAAACCAATGTTTGGGCATTTAAAGAATGATTGTCAAATTTGAGGATTATCTAAATCCTGTGGTTTAACTTTTACTGCTTCTGTTTATTGTTTATTTCTTTGCTAATTGATTCTCTGAGGAAGACGTGGGGGAAGAAAGAAGTCCTACAATACAAATTAGTACTTTTATTAGTGATGGTTAGTATTTGGAGAAAGTTTAAAGTGGTTAAAGTAAGGTTTAACATGATCTGTGGCTTTCCTATAGTTTCTGTTTTCCATTTTCCTGGATCATCAAGAATTCGCTTTTACTTTGGGTTTAGTATTGTAGTAGTCTTCAGTA
The DNA here is from genome assembly GCF_020740605.2 of Lemur catta. NCBI lineage: Eukaryota > Metazoa > Chordata > Mammalia > Primates > Lemuridae > Lemur > Lemur catta. The sequence continues at coordinate 31,438,773 of NC_059134.1, forward strand.
GAAGTGGCCATTGTGAGAACTTAAAAACATTTTTAATGCATTTTTATCTTTGGTATAGTGAAGTTACTTCTGGGTAAAAAATTTTAAATCGTGCAGTTTTGTATTCAGTATGTTACCCATTTTCCTGAGAGTTTGTTTTCCTTCTTCAAGTGCCTCTTCTCCTCTTTATTCCCTCATTTCCTCCCTTGCTTCCTTTTTTCCTTTGACAAATACTTACTGAACTTCACCTATGTGGTAGGCATATAGGACTGCATCTTAACAGTGGAGTCCTGGAGGAATTGTCAGTTTTCATGGTCAACCAAGGGCACAGTGAGTTAACTGTCCTTGTGCCTGTGTCTCTAGCTGATTTACTTTGGTGTGAGTGAAGTCCTCTTCCCTCAGAGTCATTGTATTAGCTAGGATAAGCCACATTGGTGTAACAAATATAACCAATATGTACTAGCTTGAGGAAAGTTAAAGTCTTTTGCAAGAAACAGTTTCTAGAAAATGTTCCAAATCAGGAGGATGGGTTTCTGCTATGCATAGTGGTTGAGGGTCCCAGGCCGAGGCATGGCCTCATGAGTCTGAGCTGTTTTAGCCCGTGTAAGGAGATAAAAGGAATGGAGTATTGTGTGGGGTCTTTATGGACCAGACCTGAGAACAGTATGCATATTTTCATTCATATTTTGCAGTCACATATCCACACTAACTGCAAGGAGAACTGAAAGGTGGAATATAGTTCTGTGCCTAGAAAGAAGTGGAGAATGGATTTCCATGGATGTAAATGGTCATGGGGCCACAGTCGTGGCCTAATAACTTTCATGAAGATATGCTAGTTTTAATTGTAAAACCTTAAAAATAATTTCTATGCCTTTCTCCCCTCCTGTTTACAAAAAGTACTCCTTGGTCTGTGTAAGACACTTGATACGTATATATAAAATTTAGTAGAATGCTAAATCTACCCCTGATCGTGTAGCCAAGAGACTGTTACCATAATGCTGTTGCATTTCTTTCTAGTCTTTTACATGCATTTTAAAATATAATTGGTATCATACTACATGTAGTTTTGGACTTTTTAATTTAAAATTAATATTTTGAACTTTTTTTCATGCTAGTAAACATACTTGAAAACATTTATTTGTTATGGCCCTACAGATTTTTATCATAAGGATGTACCATAATTTATGTAATCATTCTTTTATTGATGGAATTGCTGATGTGATGTTTCTATTATTTATTATGTCTTTGGTGAATAACTTTTGTATATAAATCCATGCTTACCTTAGTGGACGTGGTGGCTCAAAGGGTATGAATATATTTAAGGTTCCCAATACATACTGTTCATGTGATTTTCAAAGAGTTCGTACCAATTTACCTTCTCAAGAGCAGGAATGAATGTGCCCATATGATGTAGGCAGTTATCATTTGACCCAGCAATCACATTCTTTGATATTATCCCAAAGAAATAAGAACTTATGTTCATACGTAAACCTACACAGGAATTTTCACAGCTGCTCTATTCAAGATAGCTCAAAACTAGAAACAACCCAGATTTCCTTTACTGGGTGAATGATTAAAACTGTGGTACATCCGTATCATGGAATACTACTCAGCAATAAAAAAGATGGAGCAATTGACCCATGCAAAACTTGCATGAATCTGTAGAGAATTATGCTGAGTATAAAAAAGATAGTCCTAAAAGATGCAATACCACATAATTCAATTTATAGAACATTTTTGAAATTAAAAGAAAAAAACCCAACAAGTTAGTAGTTGCCATGAGTTAAGGACAGGGAGAGAAAAGCAGGGAATTGAGTGTGATTATAAAGGGACAACACGAGGAATCTTCCTGGAGAGGGAACTGTTCTGCCTCTTGACTGTGGTGGTGGATACACAAACCTACACATGATAACATTGCATAGAATTGAATACACACACAGACACACACACACACACACACGAGTATATCCGGGGAAACCAGATCAGTAGTGAATTTTATCTCTTGTCAGTATGTTTGTGATATTGTACTATAGTTTTGCAAAATGTTGTCCTTGGGGAAATGGGGTAAAGGACATACGAGATCTCTATTATTTCTTACCACTAGCTGCATATGAGTCTGCAATTATCTCAAAATACAGTTTTATTAAAAATAATGTATGAAATTTAATTTATCACAGGGCTTTAGTACATTCCATATAATAAGGTTCTGTTGTTTGATGACTAAGCTTTTCTGTAATTGTAATCAGGAAATTGTCCCTTTCTTATTCACTCTCTACTATTCCTGCCTGGTAGTTAAATGTTCAAAGTAGAGCTGAGAGCTTTCTTGTTTGCCTGCCCAAATTTTCTTCTTTTACTTTTCAGTAACTTTTGCACGTAACAGCAATTCCAAAGGTGTTTCTTCACCCTCTGGCCTTTTTGTTTGGACATATCATCACAAATCTTTCACTGATCTGTCTGTAGAGCAGCTCTGACATAAGCCTGATTGTTTAATTTTTATTTTTGTTTTCTGTAGATGTAATTGCCAATAGACTTCATGGCCAGCACTGGTTGTCACAGTGCATAATGACCTGATTGTACCTATTTATATGCTCTTGGTCGGTACCATATGCTGCTAAATGTGTTCTTTTATCACAAAAATCTGATTTTGTTTACTTTTTTATTTTAAAAATTGTTGTAAATAGGATAATTGAGTAATGATATTCCTCACATCTTCAGTTTAAAACACTTGATCATCATCTCTCTGTGCAAAGCCCTTCTTTTTGTTCTTTATACATTTGGTTATTTACCACTCCTTTGTTATCACTGGCTCCCATTCCAGTACTCCCAATCTCCTACTCACTTTTCTGTTTTATGTATGAGTAAATCTTTATAAAATATGTAGCATTTTATGTACATTTCACATTTACATGAATATTATTGTGCCATATCTCATGTCTTTTTAAGTTGTTTAGTTATATGTGGATCACTATTATTCCGTATAAATTTGCATATGAGTGTGTTGAGTTCTTTAAAATATTCAACTAGAATTTTTATGAGGATTACATTGAATTTATGATTAATTTGAAAAAAATTGAGTTTTTCACTGCATTTAGTGCATGCCTCATACAGAAAGGTTTAAGTGATAAGGAATACACTTGATAGTGTTTATGTTTCCTTTCCTTCCTCTAGAGATTTTAAAGAGGAAGTCCTACTGTCATTTGCCTAATATCTCTTTGATGATGCTTTTAGTATCCAAGTTTGAATTGTTTTTACTACATTTACTGTACATGAACTAACATTTAAGTGTATATTATGCTGCTAGCATGTAGGTTTCTGTTATAATGCTTATGAATATTTCCTCATTATTTTATTTTTGATCATGTAATTTTCAATTACAGAAGTCTGCCAAAAGAATTCGAAACCCTATTTACATCTTCTTGAAATTGTGTGGATAAACTTATTTGCATAAAAATAAAAATTGCTATGTCTTAGCTATAGCTAGGACAATCCCAGGCAAATGAGTTGTCAAACTAAAGAAAGACATCAGAAAAAAAAAAAATCTCCTAATACAATGAATTTATTCGGGCATAAGCAAAAAGGATTATAATCCCAGATGTACAACTGTGCACCTGAAGAGGGAAGGGTGAAGGGAAGCTTTTATTTGGAAAAAAGGAAAAGTTCACATAAGCTGCTTGGAAACAGAGTTCATTGGTTCTGGGAACCCAAAGCCAGAGTTGGCATCAGTTCATTGGTGAAGATGCCATTACTGGGCAAGTGTTCTTCTGAGAGCATCTTATCTGAATTGCTACAGTACTAAAGAATGTCTAGTGATAAACATAGAAATATGTGCATACATGCAAAGCTTAGATCATGAAAAGCATGAGATGCATTAAGGACATGAAGGATTTCTTCCTGGGGTTATTTTAGAAAGTCCTTGAGACAGTTCTTATCTCAGACATGTAAGCATCAACTCTCCTTTGTGCTTTCCTGGCTCCAGTTTGTCTGAGTCTGACAAGAGTGATTTCATCCTGGTACCTGCAACTTTCACAGATTCTTGGCTTATTTGGACTTCTATTTTTGCCAGTGATGTGTGCTTGATCCCAGTTCTCTAAATGCTAAGGACTGAATTGTGTTGCCCCCAAAATTCGTATGTTGAAGCCCTAACTTCTCATGTGTCTGTATTGGAGATAGGGCCTTTAAGGAAGTGATTAAGGTGAAAGGAGGTTATAGTGGTAGAGCCCTGGGTTTATAGAACTAGTGCCCTTATAGGGCAAGAAAGAGAGCCCTCGGCAGAACCTGACCATGCTAGCACTCTGAGCTTTTAACTTCCAGCTTGCAGAACTGTGAGAAAATAAATTTCTGTTGTTTGAGCCACCCAGTCTATGGTATTATTGCAGCCCTGGCTGACTAAGACACTAAGTCTGACATTAGAGTGATTGCCATATTAATTAATGCTCTGGCAGATAGAATTATGAGTCAGCTTTCCATTAGAAATCATTTTGTAACAGTCTATTTTTGTTCTAGGGTATTTAGGCATTAAACAAAATAAACGAGCCAATGGTTGTATCTTTCCATATTCGCTAACTCCTAATAAAGTGCATGAAATGGCAGCTACTTTTTCTAGCCACCTCAGTGCCTTATATTCATGATTAGGCATAATGCATCATTTCCTGTCTTTTCTGACACTCAGGATATGATATTATTTTGCTATGTAATCTAATTAGGTCACCTGAATCACCTTGTGAGCTAGAATTCTGAAATGCAAAGTAGTATTGCTTATACATCTTAATTTTTCTTTCAGAGCTGGAGCCATTTCACATGTCAGAGTCACCTAGAAAATTAGATAATTGTGTTTCATTATTTTTGACATCAATTGGCATCAGACATTTTTGTCCTCAAGGGGATATGCCATAGAAATCTGATGTTTTCTCATATCTGTTTTTGAGACCTCACTCTCAGATTGAATATATTAAATTTGTAGTAGACTTTGGACCTAAATAAAACATGGATTCGGTGAGAAATGTAGGAAAAAAATTTTTGTTTTATTTAGCTTTCTTTAACCTACCTCAGTCCCTGAAACATATTAGGAGAATGGATGGATAGATATTTTTTATAGATTATAAAACAACTAAAAAACCCCTTCATATCAAAATTAATGCATGTGAAGATTTGAAACATTCTGAAATTGATTTTTAAAGTGCTTCTCAAAGAGTAATTTTGGTAAACATCTCCACAGAGTTTCATGGAAAATTTTGAGTTACTGGGATATGGATGTTTATTAACACAATAATTAATGATTACACATTCTAAACATTTAGTTAACATAATGGAATCTTGAGATAGCTATGGGAGTTAGACACTGCCATTATCATTGTAGGTAAGGAAGACAGTGAAAACTTACCGTGGTAAACACTTTGAGGATGTTACTCATTTCCATTTTGAAGGAGATGCAGGCCAAGTCCTGTATATATTTTGCTCCGTATTGTGGAGAATCAGCCACTGCTTTTTTTTGGTAAAGCACATTATTAGTAGTAGCTTTGGCTTTATGGCTGCTATCAGAGAGGTTTGGTTGCTTATAAAGAACCTTAGGATAGACTATGATAGCTTTGAGAGACTCGATAATTTTCTGTTTAGTGAAGCAGAGTATGATTCTGGTTACTCCAGTTTCCTGTATTTAGCCACAGATTGTGATTTAACAAAGGTATTGGATTGGAAAAATGCTTTTTATATTCTAAGAAAATGTTCCACATAAGCTATGTCATCTATATATTATTAGCTGGGAATTATGAGGTGCTATGTTGTGAGTATTCTCGCAAGAGGGCTTACAAGCTGTTGTGGACAATTTTACTCAATGGTGACCATGCTATGGTTTCATGGTAAATTAGAAGATAAAAGTGATATACTTCAGTGAAATTGCTTTGTCACTTTCTAGTCTCCTTTGCTATTTAGATGACAATACATGCTCAGAGTTCTTATTTAAAAAATCATGACTCTGTTTTAGTGGTATCTAACAATTTCAAACTCGGTAGGGAAATCATAAAAAACCTGGCTTTCCTTTGAATGGGCAACTGTAGATTCAAAAAAGGCCTGAGGGCTATGATGGTTTAAAATAAACCTTGACCAAAGACTCATGGTTTTGTCTGAAAAGGGAACTTTGTTCTGGTTAAATCAAAATTGATTGGGGGAAAGTTATAGCAAATGGTTGTTTGGTGTAGGAAACTGAAATTTACTGGACTCCAAGGGGAAATTCTAAAGGGTTATTGGTGGCCTTGCTTTTATGTTTTGGTGCAATATAATTCATAATGGGACATGTAAAGCTGAAATGTAATAGAAAGAAATTCCATATCATTGTTTCTCTAGACACAGTTCAGTAGGGGTCAAAGTAGATTGAATCAAGATAGAGAGGCAATGCAATTGAACTGAGAAAATTGGATATGGCTAGACAACATTAGAGAACAGGAGAATGAAATTGACTGGCTGTGAAAAGCTTTGGAAATTGATAATGAATTTTCTTTTTTTGTAATTTCAAGAGATGTAATAATTGTTAAATATTTATTTAGTACTCTACTGTTCTTGGGACTGTGGCTGCATCTCCTTGATATTTTACAGATTTATTTTTTATGCTTTAGAAGTTTATATTTTAAAGAATAAACTCAGAGTTTGAGGACAGAGTAAGTCATTGAACATGTCTGAAATTGGGTTAGAGTTCTTATATTTGAACAGTTTCTGCAGGACACAGATTCTTAATCAAGTGACATGTTCAGTCATTGCTTAGTGTCCTTGGGGGATTGATTCCAGGACCTCCTTAGGATACCAAAATCCACCGATGCTCAAGTCCCTGGATAAAATGGGGTAGTAGTTGTATATAACCTATGCACATCCTCCCCTATACTTTAAATCATGTCTAGATTGCTAATAATACTCAATACAATGTAAATAATGCTATGCAAATAGTTGTTGTACTGTATTGTTTATGTAACAATGATAAGGAAAAAAGTCTACATGTTCAGTGCAGACAATTTTTTTTTTCAAATATTTTCAATGCATGGTTGGGTGAATTTATGGATATGGAACCCATGGGTATGGAGGGCTGACTGTGAATACTTTAACTATTATGATAGAAAATGATACTACTGGATTTCTGGTACAGTTTGCAGCCACTGCCTTGATTTGTGATAAGGTGCCTCCAGTTTTACCCACTATGGTTTTGCACCATCCATGTAAATGTCAACACAGTAAAAAAGACAAATAATGTCTTGCTATTATTATAAATATGGTTTTGACTTACAGATTCCCTGAAATGATCTCAGGGACTTCTGGAGATCTGAGGATCAAATTTTTAGTGCAGAAGTTCTAGATCTAGGGTATCCAAGGAAAAGAGATGGCATCCCCCTTCTTTTTAGAGATTTCTTCTGTTTGAGCTTGAAAGTACAACTCTCCTGTTTCAAAAGTCTCTAAATTTCATAGCACTGAGTATATTTATGTTCTTTAATGCCAAAGTTTCTTTTCTTTAATGCTATAATTCATCCCCTTCAGAAGAATTATAATGGCTTTTTTGAAAAATATTATCTGCACATATTTGATTAAGGGTAAGAATAAAATTCGATTAAGGGTAAGAATAAACAACAATTTCTTATATTGGTGATTTCTTTTTAATTTCTTTTTAATTTACATGTAAAAAATGTACTAGCATTTATATAGGAATCCCATGGGAAAAACAGGCATACCTTGTTTTATTGCATATGACTTTATCTCACTTTGCAGATATTACATTTTTTTACAAATTGAAGGTTTGTAGCAGCCCTGTGTCGAGCAAGTCTGTAGGTGCTATTTTTCCAACAGCATGTGCTCACTTCATGTCTATGTGTCACATTTTAGTAATTCTCACAATATTTGAAACTTTATTATTATTAAAATATCTGTTATAGTGATCTATGATCAGTGATTTTTGATGTTACTATTGAAATTGTTTTGCAGCTCCACAGACTATGCCCACATAAGACAGCAGATTTAACCAGTAAGTGTTGTATGTGTTCTGTTTCAGCAATCAGCTATTTTCTTGTTTCTCTCCTCTCCTCAGGCCTCTGTATTCCCTGAGACACAGCAATATTGAAATTAGGCTGGTTAGTAATCCTGCAATGGCCTCTAAGTGTTTCAGTGAAAGGAAGAGTTGCATGTCTCTCACTTTAAATCAAAAGCTAGAAATGATTAAGCTTAGTGAAGAAGGCATGTCTAAAGGTGAGATAGGCTGAAAGCTAGGCCTTTTGCATCAAATAGTTAGCCGAGTTGTTTGAATGCAAACAAAAAGTTTTTGGAGGAAATTAAAAGTGCTACTCCAGTGAACACACAAATGATATGAAAGGGGAACAGCCTTACTGCTAGATGGAGAAAGATTTAGTGGTCTGGTTAGAAAATCAAATTGGCCACAATATTCCCTAAAACCAAAGCCTAATTCAGAGTAAGGCCCAAACTCTCTTCAATTCTGTAAAGGCTGAGAAAGTTTGGGAAGCAGCGGAAAAGAGTTTGTAGCTAACAGAGATTGGTTCATGAAGTTTAAGGAAAGAAGCTGCCAGTCACAATGGCTCGTGCCTATAATCCTAGCAATTTGGGAGGCCGAGGCAGTAGGATCTTTTGAGGCCAGGAGTTTGAGACCAGCCTGAGCAGCATGTCTACAAAAAATAGAAAAATTAGCTGGATGTGGTAGCATGTATCTATAGTCCCATCTACTTGGGAGGATCACCTGAGCCCAGGAGTTCCAGGCTGGAGTGAGCTATGATCACACCACTGACCTCTAGCCTGAGAAAAGATCCTGAAAGAAAGAGAGAGGGAAAGAGAGGAGGGGAGGGAGGAAGGAAAGGAAAGGAAAGGAAAGGAAAGGAAAGGAAAGGAAAGGAAAGGAAAGGAAAGGAAAGGAAAGGAAAGGAAAGGAAAGGAAAGAAGGAAGGAAGAAAGAAAGAAAGAAAGAAAGAAAGGAAAGGAAAGGAAAGAAGGAAGGAAGGAAGGAAGGAAGGAAGGAAGGAAGGAAGGAAGGAAGGAAAAAAGAAGCAGTCTCCATAGCATAAAAGTATAAAGTGAAGCAGCATATGCTGATGTAGAAGCTGCAGCAAGTTATCCAGAAGATCTAGCTAAGATAATTGATGAGGGTTGATGAAGGTGGCTACACTAAATAACAGATTTCAATGTACATGAACAGCTTCTATTGGAAGAAGATGTCATCTAGGATTTTCATAGCTAGAGAGGAAAAGTCATTGCCTGCCTTTAAAGTTTCAAAAGACAGCCTGACTCTCTTGTTAGGGGCTAATGTAGATGGTGACTTTAAATCAAAAGCAATGCTCATTTACCAATTTGAAATCCTAGGGCCCTTAGGAATGATTCTAAATCTACTCTGCCTTTTTATAAATGCAACAACAAAGCCTGAATGACAGCACACCTGTTTACAGCGTGGTTTACTGAATATTTTAAACCCACTGTTGAGACCTACTGCTCAGAAAAAAAAAAATCCTTTCTAAATATTACTGCTCATTGATAATGTACCTGGTCACTCAAGAGCTCTGATGTACAAGGAGATTAATGTTGTTTTCATGCCTGGCAACACAACATCCACTCAGAAGCTCAGGGATCAAGGAGTAATTTTGACTTTCAAGTCTTATTATTTAACAAATGCATTCTGGAAGGCTAATAGCTGTTATACATGGTGATTCCTCTGATGGATCTGGGCAAAGTGAATTGAAAACCCTCTGGAAAGGATTTACCATTGCAGGTTCCATTGAGAACATTCATGGTTCATGGGAGTAGTTCAAAATGTCAACATTAACAAGAGTTTAGAAGGAATTAATTCCAACTCAACTCTCATGGATAACTGAGGGATTCAAGATTTCAGTGAAGAAAGTAACTGCTGACGTGGTAAAAATTACAAGAGAACTAGAATTAGAAGTGGAGCCTGAAAAGGTGACTTATTTGTTGCAATCTCATGATCAAACTTGAGTTGATAAGGAGTTGCTTCTTATGGATGAGCACAGAAAGTGGTTTCTTGAGATGGAATCTCCTCCTCCTGATGATGCTTTAAACATTGTTGACATGTCAACAAAGGATTTAGAATAGTATAATAAACTTAGTTGATAAAGCAGCAGTAGGGATTGAGAAAATTGACTTTAATTTTGAAAGAAGTTCTACTGTGGGTAAAATGCTATTTATTAATCAGCATCATATGTTATAGAGAAATCTTTTATGAAAGGAAGAGTCAGTCAATGCAGCAAACTTCATTGTTTTATTTTAAGAAAGTGATGCAGCTTCACTTTACTACCCCAACCTTCAGCAACCACCACACTTATCAGTCAGTTGCCATCAATAATGAGGCAAAACCCTCCACCAGCAAAAAGATTCAACTCACTGAAGGCTCAGATGATCATTAGTATTATTTAGCAATAAAGTATTTTTAAAATAAAGTATGTACATTGTGTAGATATAATGCTGTTGCATAATTACTATAGTCCAGAGTAAACATAACTTTTATATCTAGTAGGCAACCAAAAAATTCATATGCTTGCTTTATTGCGGAGGTCTGGAGCTGAACTTGCAATATCCCTGAGGTATTACTGTATAGAAAAACTAGAAATATAGAAAATGTTTTTAGAAATTATTCAAAAAAGGAAGCTTATCATTAGAAACATAAAGAGTCTTCTTCAGATTTACTACAGATGTTATGTGCTTATTCAAGTATATTTTATTTTTAGTTTTTTCATTAAATTGAGCCATGCAATTATGACTTTTAGATTAATAACTATGTTTGTTTTGTTAGAACATTTTAACAGTTACCAGATATCATACACTGATTGACTAAATATATCATAGATCATAGGTTCTTTTTTCTTTTTTTTTTTCTTTGAAGACAGAGTCTTGCTTTGTTGCCTGGGCTAGAGTGAGTGCCATGGCGTCACAGCAACCTCACACTCCTGGGCTCAAGCAATCCTTCTGCCTCAGCCTCCCGAGTAGCTGGTACTACAGGCATGCGCCACCATACCCGACTAATTTTTTCTATATATATTTTTAATTGGCCAGATAATTTGTTTCTATTTTTTAGTAGAGATGGGGTCTCGCTCTTGCTCAGGCTGGTCTCGTAACTCTTGACCTTGAGCGATCCACCCACCTCGGCCTCCCAGAGTGCTAGGATTACAGGCATGAGTCACTGCGCCTGGCCTATCATAGGTTCTTAATGTGGGATGCATGGATGTGTTTCAGGGGCCCCATGAAACCCCTGCATTATTAATATCAAAATTTGGTATATAATTACTTTTCCTGGGGTGAAGGTCCATCAGATTATCAACAGAATTTCTTTGAAATACTTAGTCCCAATTATTCTGTATTTAAAGAAATGACTGTAAGTACTTTATTTCAATTCTCTGGGGAGGAAAATAAGATTTTAATATAGGATAGACTAAACAATTGGTTGCTTGAATTTTCCTCTTTTTCACTGTTGTTTGGCATTATGTAGACAAAGCCCAAGTCCTTTAATTATGTCTGAATTAATTTACAATACATGAAATTCACCCACACTTGCTCTATTTATCTCTCCATGGAAACAGCACGCTTTGGGCTGCTACTAAATTTTCCACATGCAGGACATTTTCACTTTTATATTTAACAATATATTCTTCTAGATTATATTGTCTCATTTAAACTCTTTCTCGAAATGCAGTAAAGTTTAATGTTCTTTTAAAAAATGCATTTTGAACTAGTCAGCTTTTCAGTCTATGGATTAATTTCCTTGCTATCACTCATTGCAATGTTTTTTGTTTGGTTGTTTCCTAATGATATTTTTTAGTGTCTTTTTTTGCAAAAATTCTCATTTTGGGGGCCTCATTACAAAGTGTTTTTTATATTCATATCCCACCATTTTTTTATTTTAATTTTTAAAAGTGTATTTACATAAAGAACTCAAATCTTAAATAGACAGCTTGATGTATTTTTTAATGGATTTTATTTTTTAGAGCAGTTTTAGGTTCACAGCAAAACTGAGTGGAAGGTACAGAGATTTCCCATATAACTCCACCCTCACATATGCATAGCCTCCCCCATTATCAACACCTCTTATTAGAGTGGTATATTTGCTATAGTTGAAGAACCTGTATTGACACATCATTATAACTCAAAGCCCATAGTTTACATTATGGTTTACTTTTGATGTTGTATGTTCTATGGGTTTGGACAAATGTATAATGACATGTGTCCACCATTGTAGCATCCAGAAGAGTATTTTCCCTGCCCTAAAAGTCCTCTGTGCCACCAATTTATCCCTCCCTATCTCTTTACCCCTGGCAACCATTGATCTTTTTATCTCCCTATTTTTTATTTTTCCTGAATACCATATAATTGGAATTATACAGTATGTAGACTTTTCAGATTACCTTCTTTCACTTATTATGTTTCCTCCATGTCTTTTCATGGCTTGCTAGCTAATTTCTTTTTAGTGCTGAATAATGTTTCATTGTCTGGGTGTATCACAGTTTATTTATTCACTTACCTATGGAAGGACATCTTGGTTGCATCCCAGTTTTGGCAATTATGAATAGAGCCACTAGAAACATCCATATGCAGGTTTTTGTGTTTTCAATTCATTTAGGTAAATATCAACATGCACAATTGGTGGATCATATGGTTTTAAGAATATGTTTAGCTTTGTAAGAAACTGCCAAGCTGCCATCTAAAATGTGCTAGTCTTTATTCCCAACATCCATGAACGAAAGTTCCTGTTGCTCCACAGCCTCCTGAACATTTGATTTTGTCAGTGTTCTGGATTTTGGCCATTCTCATAGGTATGTAGTCATATCTCATTGTTTTAATTTGCATTTCCCTGGTGACATATGTTGTGGGACATCTATTCATGTACTTATTTAATACCTCTATTTTAGTATTTTATGATTTTAGTATTTTTTATCCTTTCTCTTTTTTTTCTTAGTTAGCTTGGCTGGAGGCATCTTAATTTTACTGACCTTTTCAAAGAACCACTGCCACTAAGACATAATGCCTTCTTTGTTGAGGTGTCTGTTAAGGTCTTTGGCCCATTTTTTAATTGGGTTGTTTCTTTTTCCTACTATTGAGTTTTAAGAGTTCTTTGTGTATTTTGAATAATAGTCCTTTACCAAATATGACTTTTGCAAATATTTCCTCCCAGTCTGTGTCTTGTCTTTTCATTCTCCTGATGGTGTCTTTTATGGAGCATAAATTTTTTAATTTTAATGAAGTCCAGCTTATTCTTTCTTTTAGGATCATGCCTTTGGTGTTATACCTAAGAAGTCATGGCCAAACTCAAGTTAATCTAGATTTTCTCATATTATGCTCTAGGAATTTTATAGTTTCACATTTTATATTAGGTCTGTGATCCATTTTGCATTATTTTTTGTAAAGGGTGTGAGGTCTGTGTTTCATTTTTTTGCATGTGGATATCCAGTTGTCCCAGAACCATTTGTTGAAAGGACTATCTTTTTTTTCATTGTATTGAATTTGTACCTTTGTCAAAGATCAATTTATGTAGGTCTATTTCTGGGTTCTTTATTCTGTTCCATTGATATGTTTGTCTATTCTTTTGCCAATACCACACTGTCGTGATTACTGTAGCTCTATAGTAAGTCTTGAAGTCAGGTAGTGTCAGTCCTCTGACTTCATTCTTCTCCTTCAATACTGTGTTGGATATTCTGGGTCTTTTGACTCTCCATGTAAATGTAAGAATCAGTTTGTTGATATTCACAAAGTAATATGCTGACATTTTGATTGAGATTTCATTGACTCTATGGAAAAGTGGGGAAGAAGTGATTTCTTGACAATATTGAGTCTTCCTATCCATGAACACGGGATAACTCTTTATTTAGTTTTTCTTTGATTTCTTTCATCAGAATTTTGTAGTTTTCCTCATATAGATCTTTTACATATTTTGTTAGACTTATACCTAAATATTTTATTTTGGGGGATGCTAATGTAAGTAACATTATGTTTTTATTTTCAGATTCCACTTGTTCATTGCTGGTATATAGAATAGGGATGGACTTTTATATAGGAACCTTGTATCCTGCAACTTTGCTATAGTCACTTATTAGTTCCAGGAATCTTTTTGTTGATTCTTTTAGATTTTTCTACATAGACCACCATGTCATCTGTGAACAGAAACAGTCATATTTCTTCCTTCCCAGTCACTGTATCTTTTTGTCTTAGTCTGTTTGTTCTGCTACAACACAGATGGGGTAATTTATAAATGACATAAAATTATCTCTCACAGTTTGGAGGGTGGATGGAGGCTGGGGAGTCCAAGATCAAGGTGTTGGCAGGATTGTTGTCTGGCGAGGGTTGCTCTCTGCTTTTAATATGGCGCCTTGTTGCTGCATCCTCTGGAGGGAAGGAACACTGTATCCTCACATGCCAGAAGAGATGGAAGAGCAAGAGAGCACTTCTTCAACCTCAAGCCCTTCTATAAATATGCTAATTTTATTTAAGGGAGTGGAGCCCTCAAAACTTAGTCAGCCCCCAAAGACTACACTTATTAATACTTTTGTATTGGGAATTAAGTTTCAACATGAATTTTGGAGGGGATACCATCATTCAAATCATAGCAATTTTATTTACTTTTTCTTGACTTATTTCTTCAGCTAGGACTTCAAGTACAATATTGAAAAGAAGTAGTGAGAGAGTACATCCTTGCCTTGTTCCTTATCTTAGTGGGAAGGCTTTTAGTGTCTTGCCATTAAGTATGATGTTAGCTGTTGAATTTTTGTAGATATTCTTGATCAAGTTGAGAAAGTTCCCGTCTATTCCTAGTTTACTGAAAGTTTGTATAATGAATTGGGTTTTGGGTTTTGTCAAATGCTTTTCCTGCATCTATTCATATGATCATGCAATTTTTTTTTCTTTTTAGCCTGTTGATATGATGGATTACATTAATTGACTTTTGAATGTTGGACTAGCCTTGCATGCTTGAAATAAGTCTCACTTGGTTATAAGTGTATAATTATTTTTATACATTATTGGATTTGATTTTCTAATACTTTGAGAATTTTTGCATTTATGTTCATGAGAGATATTGGTCTGTACTTTTCTTTTCTTGTAATGTCTTTGACTGGTTTTGCTATTAGGGTGATTCTGGTCTCAGAATGAGTTAGGGTATATTCCTTTTGCGTTTATCTTCTGGAAAAAGATTGTAGAGAAATGGTATCTCTTCCTTAAATATTTGGTAGAATTCACCAGTAAACCCATCTGGGCCTACTGCTTTCTGTTTTGAAAAGATATTAATTATTGATTCAATTTTAAAAACAGATATAGACTTATTCAGATTATCTTTTTTCATGTGTGAGTTTTGGCAGATTGTCTCTTTAAGGAATTGGTTCATTTCATCTAGGTTCCCAAATTTGTGGGCATAGAGTTAGTTATAGTATTTTTTTATTATCCATTTAATGTCCATAGGATCTATAGTGATGTCTTTTTTTTAATTCTGATTTTAGTATTTTGTATCCTTTCTCTTTTTTTCTTAGTTAGCTTGACTGGAGGCATCTTAATTTTATTGACCTTTTCAAAGAACCAACTTTTGGCTTCATTGACTTTTCTCTATTCACTTCCTTTGTTCAATCACAGATTTCTATTCTAATTTTATTTCTTTTCTTCTCCTTACTTTGGATTTAATTTGCTCTTCTTTTTCTAGTTTTCTAATGTGGAAGCTTAGATAATTGATCTTTCTTTGCTAATATATGGATTCAATGCTATTAATTATCCTATAAGCAGTGCTTTCACTGATTCACAAATTTTGATGTTATTTTTATTTAGTTCAAAATATTTTAAAATTTTTCTTCAGAGATTTTAGACATGTATTATTTAGTTTATTCTTTAATTTCCAAGTATTTGGGGATTTTCCAGCTATCTCTCTGTTAATGATTCACAGTTTTAAATTCTACTGTGGTCTAAGAACAGACATTGTAATACTTTTATTCTTTTGAATTTGTTAAGGTGTATTGCTATTTTGTAGCCCAGAATGTGGTATAACTTAATGAATGTTCCATGTGAGTTTAACAAGAATGTGTATTCTGCTCTTGTTGGATGCAGTAGCCTTTAGATGTACGTTATATCCAGTTGATTGTTTTTGAATTCAACTGTGTCTTTACTGATTTTTTGCATGCTGGATCTGTCCATTTCTGGTAGAGGGGTGCTGGAGTCTCTAACTGAAATAGTGGATTCATCTATTTCCCTTTGCAGTTTTGTCAGTTTTTGCTTTAACTGTTTTGATACTCTGTTGTTAGGCACATACCCATTAAGACTGCTATGTGTTTTTAGAAAATTGGCCCTTTTATTATTATGTAATGCCTGTTTTTATCTCTGATAACTTTCCTTGCTCTGTTCCTTGCCTTGTTGGTTATTTTCCTTCCTGCACATGGAAAGGTGGAGCTGATTGGAGTTGAATATTTTCTTTCTCCCAAGTTGGTTAGGCTCTGATAAAACGGCAGCAAGACAGGCTGTGATTAAATAGTTTCTCCTGAGGGCGACTTTTTAAAGAAGTACAGCATGCTCTGGTATATTTAAAAATGGTTCCTTTTCCCCTCCCTCTAACGGAATCAAGAGGGGATTTTTAACAGGTGAGAACCTGGTAAAGCTCCAGGAGGTAATACAAAAGTGTGCAGGCCCTGGGACAACTGGGTCCCTTTAGAGTTTTTAATCTCTCGGACTTGTCCACACTGAGCCTCCAGCAGTTTGTCAATTACTGTTCAGGTTTTTCTACTGCAGCACTTGTTCCCAAGGAGGTTTTTGCTTGTGGGTTGCTGCTCTGGTAAGTTGTGATTCTCTGTATCTGCCTATCTTTTTCTCCAATTTGGGAAGCAGTGGTTTGCCCTGTGACCTCATTTCCCTTATGGATTTAAGAAGAGTTGTTAAGTGTTTAGTTTGTTCAGCTGCTTACTTGTTGCTAGAATGGAGTAGTGACCTCCAAGCTCCTTACATGCAGGACCAAAAACTGGAGGTCACCACCATATGTTTTTAAAGTACATAGCTCATAGAGTAATCTATAATTTTGCATTTCAATATAGATGGTATATACATTTTGCTTAGAGACATTATGTAACAGAAATATAAAACAAACAAATAAAATTTATTATATTATTTCTTCCCCCAAATGTTGAAGTAGTTTTGTTTAAACACCAAATACTTTTGTCTTTTATTCTGTGAAATTTTTGAGTTCAGCTAAATGCCTTTAGCCAAAATGCTTTTGATTCAGTGATTACAAATAAATATGTTGTGCTTGCCACTGTCAAAGCCGTTCCTAGCTTAGCCCATAATTATGTCATATATTTGATGTTAGTTCCTTAGGGCTACAGAGATTTTCAGGGATGATCTTATAAGATTATTTATCTGGTTTTGGTTTGTATACTTGACATATCAAAAAAAATCCCTATAAAGAGCTCCTTATATATTTTCCCTGATAATTTTTGTAAAGAAGAATTTGCTATGTGAATATCTTTCTTTGCAGGACACTTTTTGTTGTTGTTAATGTTTCTTCATAAAGAAACACATCTGCCCCATTTTTCTAGTCTCTAAACCCAAAAAATAAACTGGTGATTTAAACACAATTATTTTATTTAACATTTGTTTCTAGAAATCATTAATTTTCAGTGTTGGAAAGGACTTTAACAATCATCTTGACTTGGCTTTAGTCAAGTTTACTGAATATAAATTTCTTGCCAACTCCACTTGTTTTCTATACATTTGATAATTTTCATTCCAAGACCAACATCACACTTCAATACATTTTACAGTGATTCTTTGAGCATTCTTTACTAGAAGAAAGAAATAATAAAGAAATGTTTTGAACATTACTTACAGGAAAAATGACATAAAACTTTTTTTTAAAACATTCTTTATTGGAGGAGGAAAGTCATTAAATAAACAAGGAAACTTGCATGGGCAGGATGCTGGAAGTAGCTAACTTGGAACAGTTGTAAGAACAAAGGTGAGAGGCAGTAGAGATTTCAGGACTGGGGCCTAGGTTAGTTCTTGAGAAAGTAAACTCATATCCATTAAAAAAGAAAAGTAACAACTCTCCTATGTGTTTAGTTGAAAGTCCTAAAACAAGAAATGATTGGAAAAGTTCCATTTTTGTCTAGGTAGGATGATGATTACAAATATACTATAGGCCCAGAATAAGGGAAAAAGATCTGAAAATGAGAGAGAGCATTAGTCAGGGGGAAATACCCCTAAGTTTGTAGTTATTGCTTACTGTGCCAATGCAGACATGTATATATGCTATAAACAAACCGTTTGGAAAATAGAATACATAAAAATAAATAAATAATTTTAAAATGTCATTTGTAAGAGCATGAAATAATATCTAGGAAATACCTAGGATACAAATACCTAGTAAAAAAATTTAATAGAAGATATTCAAGTCCTCTGTACTCAAAACTGCAAAAGTTTGCTAAGAGAAATTAAGGAAGACTTAAATAAATGGTGAAATATATCAGTTCATGGATTTGAAAACTTTCTATAATTGAGATGCTATTTCTCCACACATTGATGTATAGCTTCAGAAGCAGCTAATTCTAAAATTTATATGAAAATGAAAAATGCCTGTAATAGCCAAGATAGTCTTAGGACAAACAAGAACAAAGTTGGAGAACAAGCCAGACTCAAGATTTATCATAAAGCAATAGTAATTAACACAGTGTGGGACTGGCATAATAATTGATAAATAGATCAATGCAACAGAATAGTTCGGAAGTAGACTCAAATGTGTATTTGATTTTTGACAAAGACACCAAAGCAATTCAATAAAGGGTAGAAGAACTTTATATTGAATAAATGCAGTAACTGGATACTTACATGGAAAAGAATAAACCTTGATACTTACCTCATATATAAACAAAAATTAATTCAAGATGGATTATAGACACAAATATAAAAGCTAAAATTATAAACCTTCTAGAACAAATTGCAAAATATATTCATGATCTTGGAGAAGGCAAAGATTTCTTAGCAGTGTATAATAAGCACTAACAATAACAAAAAATAATTAAAAACTGAATTTCATCAAAACTAAAAATTTTTCTCATCATTTAAATATTTGCAATACATATATCTGTCAATAGACTTGTATTTAGAGTATGTAAAGATTCATATAGCTCAAGAAAAAGACAACTCAATTGAAATATGGACAAAAGTCTTGATGACATTTTGGTAAATGGACAAAAAGTATAGAAAAATATGCTTAACGTTGTCATCAAGGAAATGTAAATTAAACCACAATGACATACCGCTACAGGTGGCTCACATTAGAAAGACTGACAATACTGAATGTCAGCAAGGATGAGGAGCAAATGGAACTTAAACTTTGCTGGTGAAAATGTTATTGGTACAACCACTTTGCCAAACTGTTTGCCCATCACTAGTAATGTGACCTACCTTATGACCTAACAATTTCAGTACTAGGAATATACTCAAGGGAAATAGGTGCAATGTTCATAGAAAGATTTGCACAGGAATGTTTATAACAAGTCTATGACTAACTTCCCAAACCTGGAAACCACCTGAATGTTCTTTAATAGGTTATAATGTTATTTATAATGCCCTCTGTTTACATTTTGTCATCATTGGAATTTGATGGAACTTCAGTGGTTTCTCCAGGCTTAAGCTTAAAGAGTCATCTTGAACAGAAGTCTAATGCTCTTCAGATGGTGTCTTATGCATTGTTTATGTAGTACGTAGAGCTGTGAAAATTGCAGTTATGGGTGAGGTAGTTGTGGGTGACTCAACTAGATGAAATTCTATGTAAAAATGATTAGACAGCATAGTATTCAAATGTTTCTGTTCTGGAGCCAGCAAGAAATATAGTGGTGAAGTGTGACAGGTTAAGGTCATGAACCTACAGGAGGGAATCAGGATCTTAAATTTCCCAAAGAGTGAGCAGAGAAGCCATGTAATAACAGCCATTCGCTTAGCCTTCTAAAGAACTCAAACTTCACGTGGAAGAAGTGAAGGGCAGTCAGCCGAAGAGCCAGAACCAGCCTTCTGGAGAGTATCTGCTGAAAGAGAAAGGGTTGTGTTAGTGGTGTCCTCTCTTGGTATTATTACAGGTACTGAAATTGAAAAGTTACTCAAATTAACTAGAACAGCTAGCTGGTTATGCAGTCACAAATTAATTTAAGACTAGAGAAACTTTTAGTGAAGTGTTGGGTTTGAATGGAGTAGAGTTATTGAGTATAGATAATAAATTGACAAATCTTGACCTTAGAAAAGATAGGCAAAATATATAGTAGCAGATTTAATGGGCAGTAAGATCAAGTAATGACTTATTATTACTTAATTGGGACGGTTAAAATCGAAGAAAGGTAGCCTGGGGCAGGTGAAGTGATGAATTAGGTGATGATATTAGAATATGCTATATAGTAGAAACAATATTGCCATGTAGTTGGAGATGCATCATTTTAGCAAATTGAGGGTCTGTCAGGTTAAGAGATTTAATATTCATATAAGATGGGCTCTTGGCAGGGAAGTTTTTGCAAGATTGTATTTTTGGTAACTGCTTTTCTATTATAAATAAAAATAAGTATTAAAGAATTCTCTGAAATACATTAAATTGCATTATGCCAAATATTAATATGCTTTGTCACATTGGAGGAGCTTTGGTTGTAATAGAAGCTTCTGTTTCTTTAGTCACTTTTCAGCAGGTATGTAAAACTGCATGTGCAAGATGTCATTGACTGGTACTGTGAAATGACTGGGAGTTTATTAGACAGCAGGAGGTGAAGCAGCCAACACATATAATAGTTCTGCAGATGTCTCAGGAGATTTTGAATGAAAAAACACCCCAACAGTTTTAGCACTTGAGTAAAATAAAATCATGTTTCATCTTTGTTCTAAAATTTCTTCAGGTTTCAAAAGTCCTGTAATAAATGTGTTAGTGCTGGATGTTTTTCTTGCTGCGGAAGTGAGCTGTGAGACAGTAGAAATAGATTTTGAAATACTTGTGATTTGTGAGGGGTTGGATTTAGGTAGATCTGAGATTAGAAAGCCAGGACTCTATGTTCTCTTCAGAAGTTTAAGAGAAGCTGTTACATGGCCACGTCATTTATTTTCTGTCATTTGGTTTTTTGTCTTTTGATTTGTCCTTCTTTAAGCTTCTGTCCCCATGATTTTTCTGGGCCTTTTTAAACACATGGGAGCTCATCCTGGAGAAAATAAAAAAAAAATAATAAAATAGTAAAAATAGTATGTCTAACCTTCCAGGAAATGTATAATATAATTATCCTCTAAGAGGTAGGAGTTAAAGTACATTTTATCCTTGGGAATATGGTTAAATGACTTTAATTATCAATAAGAGCAAGGAGAGAACATGCAAACCTAAAGGTATGGCAATGAAAAGACATGCATGGAGCCTAGTTTTTATTTAATAAATGTTTATTATGTCAAGAAGAGATAGTGCATTGCAAATAATTTCTTTTTATCTAATGGACAATTTTGGAGGTTTTATTTATTTATTTTTAATGAATAATACTGGATTAGACTATAGCCTTCTCAGTTATGCCTTTGAAGAGGCATAACTTTCTTGCTGTGCCTGGAGTAGCCATTTTGTATCATTTATAGTTCTTCCTGATCTTCCTATATTCAAGAAGCCTTAAAAGAATTGATTGTTCTAAGGTAGAGAATGGGCCAAAGTAGGAAGATATTATCAAGATGCCTAATCGGAAAGGAAATCAATTGTTTTCCCAAGGATCAAAGGAAATATAGTAGCAAGGAAATGAACTTTTCTAACTATTCTTATGGGACACGAAAATAATTGCTGTAACCTTGCTATCCAGTGACCAGAAATGATGAATGAGATGTTTACTAAATCATTACACTTATTGTCGTACAAACACCTGTTGGCTATAAAGGAAAAAATAGCCGTAAAAGAAACCAGAAGGCAAGGGAAATAAAAACAATCATGCTACTTTCCCAGCAGCGTGAGATGATGAATTTCTTGTTCAAAGCCTGTGAAATAAAAATAAGTTGCTCATTCAGAATCATTTTTAGTTCTCAGCCTCTTTAAAAGACTTTTTCAGACAACTTTGCCTCAGAACATAGTAGCTAGGCACAGGTGATTATTCATTTTTTTCCCACTTCAGAGAAAGGCCTTCTCAGGAGAGTTTTGAAGTGATTTATCCAGAATCACTGTGGTAGTAACCTTCAGAGACTAATAAAGAACTAGGTAAGACTCTGGCCCTACTAGCTGAAGATGAAGGTAGCATTATAAATTGCAGCAGTTGACAATCTCTAGTGTAGTAAAGGGAATATAAGGCTGGGATTAATTCTGATTAGAGATACCTAATTCCATGGCTTTTACTCAGTGTAATACCATTGAATATCTTAGAAGAAATTGCCTACTTTGGATTGATGCCTTCACTTAACCTGAACATCTTTATCTCTGTCACAGGCTCCCTAGTAGCACCTGCTATTGTAAACAAATAAGTTGAACCTGGTGTGATGATAGTTTGAATAGCTGTGACACAACATGAGGATAGCAGGAATGAGGGACATGATAGTGTAACTGAGAATCACTCAAGTGATTGGCGTGAGGTCCAAGCTGGGTCCGAAAGGAAGTGAAGCAGACAGGGATTTGGCATCTGGAAAAGAGCATGTGGTTTTAGTAGAGGAGAGACAATGGGAAAAGTTGTTTTGTGGGTGAGGAAGATGGTTTTCAGATTTTAAGGTTTAAGATATCTTTGTCTCTGGAGGATACTATCTAAATGGAGGCCATATAAGTGGAGGAAGGATCAGTAAAGTAAATGAAGTCAAGAAACTATGACAACAGGGTGCTGGATGGGTCATCTGGTTGGTCACTGAGTAGGGCAGGCTCCCAATAACTAATCAATCCATTACTGAACACCCATGGGAGGCATCAAGGGTTAAAGAAATTGAAAAACGTACTTTTATGTCTTCAAGGATTGGGGGTAACAGATTTTGAAAATTTAATTACAATATTCTTGATGATTATAATACAGATAGTGCCTGCCACTCGGTGGGTACTTAAATTTTCGTCAGAAGAATAACTATATACATGAAGTCTTAAGAGAGCATGAAGGAACTAACCCAGCAAGGGCAACAGAGGAATGAATGTGGGAGAGTGTCGTGGAAAGACACTCAGAGGCGATAAGGTTTGAACTGAACTTAGAGGGGCAGTTAGCCCTCAGCAAGGTAGATCATAGGGGCTGGAGTGAGGAGTTTCAGGCAAAAGGGAAAAATGCCTTTCTGTACAAAGCAGAGAGGCAAGGGAAGGCTGGAGTGCAGGATGCATGTGGGGGAGGAATAAGGGAACCCCCTTGGGAAACCTGAATTATTATTTAGACTTTGTCCTGAAGGAACTAGAGAACCACTGGAGGGAATATGGTAAAATCAGCTTTAGAATTAGAATTTCTAATGACTATTTTATTGACCCTGTAGAGATTTTATTAAAGAAGGTAATACTGCAGCCCTTTGGGGGCATTCCTACTAGACATAAATTTAAAGTGCCTGTCTTACTAGACAGTTGAATAGTTATAGTATTTTGTGTTTGTTTGACTTTAAATTGTGTACAAATATATGTGTACATACATAAATATTTGCATATATTTATGTTTATAAACAGTGGTACATACAATTATAGATAATAAACACATACCATATATACACATATATACATGATATTTTTTATATATATTTCACTCAGTGTAATACCATTGAATATCTTAGGAGAAATTACCTACTTTAGTGTTGATGCCTTCACTTAACCTAAACATCTTCATATATATATATATATATATATATATATATATATATGTATATATATATATACATACATATAAATAAAATCCCAATAGGAGGAAGTTTGTGAGTAACTGAAGATCCAAAATAACAGAATTAAATAAAGAAATATGTAGGCAGTCTAGAGTTGTTATTAATATTTTTGTGTCGGAGACCTGGATACCTTTTGTCTTTTTGCTCCACTTCTTTCAGTTTGTAGGTTCTTCCGCATGGCCCAGGGTGCCTGCTTGAGTTCCAGTGTCATATACACATTGCAACTAACAGAAATGAGGGAAAGCTGGAAGACTTTAAGGACGTTTTTACCCTAAAGGTGCATTCAACATGACATTTCCACTTACATTCCATTGGTTCGAATTTAGCCTAAGAGCCCCACATAGCTGTAAGAGAGGCTGTAAAATATTATCCCCCTGGGTGGCAACATGCCCAGCTGACAGTGGTGGCTTTCTTATGAGCAGGAAGGGGAAGAAGGAATACAGTGTGAGAACTAGCTGTCTCTGCCAGATACATGTGGTTAGTTCCCCTCCTTTCTCTCCAGTAATTCTGTCTAGAGAATATCTCTGTGTGGGTGTGTAGCTGGTATGCTTTTAGAGGTTTCTCCATTAGGAGGAACATATAATCAACACACATTTTGTAGGCAATAAATAATAACATTTTATAAGTACAAGCGTTTTTCAAAATGATTGTGTTTATATAATTGGCTTATGTATACTACATGTGATGATTGTAATGAGTTGCATTTGTATAGAGCTTTAAAAATGTTTTCAAAGGTACGTTTACACTTACTATCTCATATAATCTCTAGAACATTTCTAACGTAAACAGGATGGTGGTACTATCCCCATTTTATATAGGGGGAAATGGGCTTATGTGGTCTGATGCTGAAACTGGATTAGTGTTCATTGACCCCTACTTTAGGGCTATTAATAGAAAGGAATAATAGTATGGATTTTTGAGGACAGAAAATAATTAGAAAGTAATTTGTATTTTAGTTCAAATGAATGTATGCTAGTGGACATGAATTCTTGTTCTTTGTTTGAAAACTTAGCATTCAAGAATCCATTTTTTTTCCACTTATTTATCTTGGCCATGGTCAGAGCATCCCATTTTCCCCTACATGTAACTGTATCCTTCTCCCACCAGGACAGATCGATTGTGGGGTGTTGCTTAGTTAGTATAAAAGTGTGATAGATAAATTTACTCATCAATCATTTATTTCCCTTCAGTTGTAATGCACAAACCTGTCTGCATCTTAATTGGTTTTTGACATATTCACTGGATAAAATAATCAGAGAATTCAACTATATTTGTCCTACTGCAATATTACTTTGTAAAAACAGTGCCCTTGTAAATGTTATCACTATAAAACCAAAATGAGCAAACGCTTTCAACAACTGACTCAAATCATGGTGTTTTGACCTGGTGCCATAGGACATAGTGTCAAGTGGACACAGTTTATAATTTCTACTCCAGTTGTCATTACAATTAATACAAAGTATTTTTAGCCTTTTATCTTTTTATCTGTGGGAGTAAATTTTCTGAAAATACATTGGTTTTAAAAATAGCAAAGGAAAAGGAAAGCTATTGAGTTGCTGACTAGACCAGGGATTCAGCCACCTCTTTTGAAAAGACTGAATATTTGGTTAAAAAATCGAGAGGTATTATTTAAATCTTAAACTTTCATTGGGGCCAAAAACAAACTCTGACCACTAAATAAAGGGTAAAACAAGGTAATCTGGCATAAAGCATTTTTCTTTGTTTTTAAATAGGTTACAAATTGCAGAAACTAGACGTATAGCTTCTTGTTAACATTCATTACCTCCAGGGACATTTTCCGGTCCTTATCACACTTCTCTGCTCAGTAATATTAACTTTTATTAAATACTTCTGGAAAAATTTTCTTTCTTTGATTTCTGCAACTTCACTTTCTCTTTTTCTCTTTCCAACCCACCTTCCCTGCTCCTTCTTTGCTTACTGTGCAGACTCATCCTTGTCCACTCTGCCTTTGGATGCAGCTTGTTCCCAGCCCTGCCTTTCCTCCTTCCCCTCCCAAACTCTCTTATGTTCTTCCCACCCTCCCTCACCTGAGAGATGTTGTACATGCTATTTTCTCTTAAATATTCTTCTTTCCAATGATTGCCTGCTTAACTTCTGTTAGTGTTTTGGATCTAAATTTCATCAGTACTTATTCAGAGAAGGATTCCCTGAATTCTGATTGGTAAAATTGCCTGTTCTAGCTCTCATAGCATCATTTAGCTCTTCTTAACGCACATAACATAGGAAGCTCCAGGGGACAGAAACCGTATTGTTTTTCTCACAGCATAATCTGCAGTGTACAATGTTTGTCACATGCTAAGTTCATAGTAAATATTTTTGAATAAATGAGTACATCTTCATAGATATAAATAACACATTACTAAAATATCTTTTGTGTGAGGTATACACATGAAGATAAGTACATCTAGAAGTCTCTTTATTTGTTGGCTGGGTTGAGATTTAAACATAGTGAAAAAATGAAAGGCGAATATCAAATCATCAGGTTTCCAGGGTGGGATGTGGGCTTTGTTCTGAGTGTTGCAGAACTTAAAAGATGAGATTGCAGGCACAGAACAGAATGTATGTGAATGGTTAGGTAGTTTCACTTTAATCTCCTATAATAATAATTCACTTTGTCTGGATACCTGTGATTTGTAATATCAAAGGCAAATATAATTTTTGTTTATCCAAACACAGGCTTGTATACACAGAGATGATTATATAGCAATGCTGAAAAGTCTGATAATTAACTAAATGATGATCCTCAAAGTTCAGTTTTCATGTGTTTTTCTGATGAGGATCTACATGATGGAATGAGGAACTGTGGGACTTCTAACATGGATTAATTTTATAGTTTGGGAGTCAGAACTGATAAAATCTTAATATCACATCCCTAATTAACATGTAAGTTGATTACTTTTTTATATTCTTTTGTTACCAAGCATATGGTTTTTTTCCTCTAGAGACAAATTTTCTTCTTTCCCAGGTACATTTTGATGGCAATAAATGCATATTTTTGACAAGTGTAATTTTCTGTGAAACAATAGTGGAAACATTACACATAGTCTTAAATGAGGATGAACATCCATGCCAAGCTCTAGGTCCAGATAGCTTCTCTTGGGGATTAGATTCATAAAGTCCTAGGGGAATACTTTGTGTGTGTGTCCACTAGGTATTTCAAACCTTATAATGGACATTTTATCTTACCCTAGCCATTGGGAAACACTTTAATGATTGTTCAAACAATTTTTTTTCTGTTTCCCCCTTCCACTCCTCTATCCCAGTTTTCAGCTACTTTTTATAAATATTGACGTTAAGTTCTTACAAGAACATTTTGGAAACTAAAACGATTAGGGAAAAGTAAAATGCACAGTTGGCCATCATCTGAATAATTAGATCCATGTAAAATCCCATTTTGAACGACACAAGTCCTAGCCCGCTTTCACTGCGTCTTTCCTGTAGCGTTTCCACTTCTTCACAAATTAGGTGATAACCTGGAGTAAATGCTTTGGCCGCTTAGATAATGGTGATGTATCTATAAACCTCCCACCTCCAGGTGTTATGTACTGAAATGGAGTGTGAAGTGCCAAGTAAATTTTTATTTTGTTTTGGAAAAAAGTATAAAAAAATGAAGAAATAAGAAAAACGAAAGAAAGAAAGAAAGAAAAAGAATTGGTTATAATTGGTATTTCCTGTAGAGCCTTCCTTGTGTATTTCCTTGTTTTATTTATCGTGGAGAATACCGTGGATTACCTCTGGGGAGAATGCAGCACAGGCAGGGGGACCCAGGGGCTTCAATCATTTTGGCAACATTTTACTTCTTTAGGTGGACAATGAGTAAATTGGTATTCATTGTCTTATTTTTCTTCATAAGTAATAAATTTTTAATAAAAATACTGCACTACAAGGCAGACAGTAATCCCTAGTTTTATGAATTTGAGCAAGCAAGTTTTATAATCTTTCTGGGTCTTAATGGGCTTTCAGTTAAAAAAAAACTATAAATATGAAAATTCATGAAGTTAGAGGTTGACTGAGAGTATGACCACCATTTGAGGACTACTCCAGTTCTATGACCAACAATTAGATTATTTGTAATTTGTTTATTCTTTGAACATTCGTGGAGTGGCTAATGTTTACATGCAGGTGACCCTGTAAACAACCTTGCTTCATATGTATATAAAGTTAAAGTTATTATTAGACTTTCAACATTTAAAAGGGATGTGTCTTTTCTAGAATCAAGTGTAATTAGAAATGAAAGTATTAGTTGTTCGTTGTCTGAACACAGTCCAAACTTCTGGACAATTAGGTTAATTTAGGGAAAATAAAATCATAAAAGGTTAGAGCTGGAAGGAACCTCAGAGATAATTTAATTTAGCCCCTTCAGTTACAAATGGGGAAATCATTACAGTCCACAGAAGCTTTAGTCATACAGCTAGTTAATGGAAGAGCCAGTACTAAAACTAACATTTCAGAGCTTCCTTCTCTTCCTTTCCACTGTATTGGTAGTTCCCAAATTGTCATTTCCAAAATTGCTTGTATGAGTGCAACCAAAACAAACAAATCTAACGAACAATAACAACAAAACCAGGATTTTGTGGCAAAGTAAATTTTTGAAATGTTGCATCCCATATACTCCTTGTAGATTCACAACCCACTTCAGTGAAATAAAGGCTCCGAGAAGCCCTCCAGTAAAGGAACCCGTTTAACTGTTTACTCTTCTCTTCCCAAAATCGTTTGAACTGAATCCTTTTGTATGAAACACCCAGTACGTTTTAAGGAAGAAAGTTTGGATAATGCTATGAAATTAGTCAGATTTCTTTTTATTGTCATATAATTTAGTTACATAACAGATCAATTTTTAAAATTAGGTTAACTGATGACTGCACATAACTCCACTTTAATACACATGGACAGTTGCTCAATAAGGGAGGTCAGGATTCCACAAATGCTTTCAAATCTTTTCATTTCATGGCTCAGTGAAGGGACTGAGGAGAGAGCATAAGGTTCTCGCTAATGAAAACGGATGGGAGAATGTGCTAATGAAAATGGTCATTAGTAATTAGTAGTATAAACATAGGTCTTGGGCAATGGCAATGGAAACAGAGAGAATAAAGAGAAAGAGAGAGAAAAGAGAGCCTTTTTGAGAGGGATAGGTTGTTTTAGACCCATCTTTTTCTCCTTGGTGCAACCCTCAAACCAAATAAAAATACCAGACAGTGACACGAGGAAGGTGATTAGTGGGAGGGAAGTAGAAAGGAAGGAAGGACATCGAACATAGACATACTAAAGAAAAGTAGGGCATTGTGCCACCACCTCCACGAGGTTGTTTTTGAATTTCCCAACAAATTTAACTCTTCCACATCTAAACTCGCTTTTCTTTCTTGACTCTATAATTTTACTTAGCCTGTTCTGGATTTTCCTTTTTCTTTTTTTTTTTTATTTCAGAATATTACAGGGGCACGAATGTTTTGGTTACATGGATTGCTTTTGTACTGTTTGAGTCAAAGTTATAAGTGTGTTCGTTGAGTACATGTTTTATCACTCTTCAGATACTATTCGAGAGGACAAGGACAGTAGCTTGTCTTAGTAAGTTCCATAGGTACTAGCCAGTTACTTTGTACGAATCATGCCCTTGATGAATGTTGGCTTAATGAATATAAGTATGATGAAAGCACTCGTTCACAAAGTGCATAACTATGGTTGAGTATGTGAAGCATTAGCTCTGATGATCCCTTCTCTCAAAAGGTTTAGAATCTATTTGAGACAATTAACACACTACAAAAAAAGATTGTTCTTGTGTTAAACCCTTGATATAGGACATATCCATCACAAGGAATAGGTCAGAGAAGGCTTTGTGGAGAAAACAGTGTTGAACATTTATAGTATTTATTGAAGGCAGCGTTGGTGGTTATATTAGTTTCTGACTGCCATTGTAACAAATTATCACAAACTTCATGTCTTAAAACAACACAAATTTATTATCTTACAGTTCTGGAGGTCAGAAGACTGAAATGAGTTTCATGGGGCCAAAATTAAGGTATTGGTAGGGCTACATTACTTCTGCAGGCTCCAGGGAAAAATCCATTTCCTTGTCTTTCCAACCTCTGGTGGCTGCTTGTGCCCTTGGCCTGTGGCCCTTTACTGCATTTTCAAATTGCGTCACTACATCCTCTGCTTCTTTCTTATAAGGACCGTGTGATTTTATGGGGCCCAACTGAATAATCCAGAATAATATCCCCATCTCAAAGTCTTTAATTCAATGACATCTGCAAAGTCCCTTTTGCTGTGTAAGGTAACAAAGTCACAGGTTCTGGGCATTAGGATTCGGAAATTTTTGTGGGACCATTATTCTTTCTACCACAGTGGAGAATCAGTGTAAGAAAATTCTGGAAGTAGAAATAAGCATGGAGTGTATAGCTGAATAATAAAAAGATGGAAATGAAATACGAAGTACATGTTAAGAAGTGTGGCAAATAGGATTGCTAAGTAGGCTGGTATAAGTTACAAAGAGCTTTAAAATTCAGGAGGGGAAATTTAGATTTAATGTGGGTAATACCAGGGAACCATTCTAAGTTTTTAAGAAGAGGCTACTGTTGTAAAAATGGTATTTATAAGTGCTTAGTTATGTAGGATTTATAGGAGAGCCTGATGGAGAGAAAGTTTGAAGGTAGTGAGAATGGCAAAGATGCAATTAGATGTGGTACCTTGTGCAGTTCTTTACATAGGTTGGGCACAATACATTTCTATAGATTGTTTGATTAAAGGCTTGAATTAGAGCAGCAATTATTAAACTTTTTACAACTCAGTAACGTTACATCACATCTGTATTTGGACCATAGTCGTGGTTGTCTCTCATGACCATGCTGGTCTTCTGAAGCAAAGCTCTAACTCGTTAGCTGTCAATGTTTATTTTTTGCTTCCTTATCATCTTTCCTTTTGCCTTAACATCTTTGTGCCAATGGCTGTTGTGAAGGGTCTTCTCTTTTTCTCACTTGGAGAAATCTTTCTTGTTCCTGTGACAGTAACTTTATGTCAGGAATGATAAATTACTTCTTGAGATATTATAAATTTTATTCATTAATTCTTAAATTTGTGATATTAGTGAATACTTCCTAGGTGGAAGATACTTACATTGGATAGAATATTTACTTTAAATGCATCTTAACTGGAGTTTTTTATTGCTTTTATATGGAAAGGGTCAATACTTAATTGGAAAAAAAGTATTCACCTTTCCAATTATAATGGAATATCATCTGTAATGGGGGTTTTGGATTGTTTCAAGGCCATGAAGTCCTAATTATATTTAATATCAGTGTTAAATATAGATTTAACATTTTCTCTGGCACAAGAAGAGAAAGGATGTGTAATAGACATTCATTATTTTTATTTACCTAGCCTCTATCTTTTTTTCTGTTGGTAATGGGCCCTCCCATCCTTTCCCTATTGCAATCCATGAATTTTGTCCTTCCCCCAACTCCAGTCAATTAGTATCTGAGTAATGGATTCTATAATTGGCTCATAACCTGAGTCAAGAAGTGTTAGGCTTGGAGCTTTTGCTAGAACTAGTGAGGATGGGGTAGGACTTAAGTCTGGAGCTGCTGAGAGTCACTGTTGCAGAGAGCTGAGCCCCGGATCCAGCCATGACTGAAGCTGAAATATGTCCCTGCTTCTTTTGGTTTATAAGCCAGTATATTTTGTTTATTATCTAAGCTAATTTTAGGTGTCCATCTATCAATTTGTCAAGAATCTACTCTATGTCATACATGTACAACACCCAGAACTCTCACTTGGGCTTCAGGATCTCTTCAAAATCCTTCTTAGGCACATTGACCAAGGTCTTCAGAGTGTTCCCATTCAGCTTCCTCATTTTGTATCTTAGCAGAAGGGGTGAGCTGGGTTTCCCTCACTACCTCTTGATACTAATAATTTGCTCAGCCATACAACTCTCTGCAAATATGAAACTATTATTAGTAACATCAATAAAAATATATTTTTTGGGAAAAATTTTCATTGCCTTAATGGGTGGTGCAACCTGGTCGATGGATCTTCTCATATGTTTCCTGTTGATGGAATTAGAGGAATGGGTGCAAGGCTGGGTTCAATTTATCCACTATCACTATGGTTCACTTCCATATTTTAGTAGTGATGAATTTTTTGTAATTCCTGGAGTATTTATAATGAGTGCATAGACAGTTTTGCTAAAAGAATCCATGGTATCCAGTAAATGATAGGAATCAGGCTTGATTCTCATTCAGTCTCTGCTTAGGAAGAAACTTTAACAAAGTTTTTTTTTAAAGATTAAATATTACAATATTTTGTCCAGGTTTTTTTCTCTTAGTCGCTTTCCATTTTCATCACCCATATAACCAAAAGGACAGAGGGAATAGTTCTGTTACTAACTCACATAGGAGCTCTGCCCATTCCTCTCTTTTGTTTTGCTAAGATTTTCATGTGAATAATAAAATTTGAAAAATAAAATTATCTAAATTGTACATATAGGAGGCACTACAGGAATATTTGGGAAATATCACTGGCATACTAAAAGTATTTGTAAAGACCAAAGGAATAGAGAGCAAAGTTCCTATGCAATGTACACCATTCAGAACTACTCTGCTTTGAGGCTCTTTGACATAAGATAGGCAGAGGGAAGGAAGATTAAAAAATGTTCTTCTTAGACAGATAATTAGACCACCTTTTACTTAAGATCTGGCCACTTTATGATTGCTGGTTTTATTCCTCCACGCTTATACCTGCTGTTTGTGTATTAATCAAGTCCTGGGCTGCACAGTTTCTGTATTCAATCCTAGTATAAAAAGGCAAGAGTCTATTGAATTTTAAAGAGTCCTTAAAAGTTATCCAACACAACATCCCACTCAGTAGGAGAGTAAACTCTACAACATTTATTCAGCAAATAGTTTTTGGTTACCTATTAAATAGCAGACATTATGCTAGACATCAAGGATGGATAAGATCAATGTACCCTCCCACCAAAGCTCTCAGTCTAATGGGGTAGACCAATGAAGTGAACAGACTACAACAATATTCTGCAGTAAAGGATTATATATATATATATATCAGAAGCTCTAGAAAGCTCTAACATTTGAGTCAGGCTTTGAACATGAAGCTTAGACAACAAAGAACATGCCAGGCAAAGGAGACAATAAGCAAAGACACAGAGGCATAAGGCATAGAGAGATTACAGACAATTTGAAGAATTATGAACAGACTGACATGAGTTGAAACTGGTCCATTGGTAAAGACTGTATTAAGAAAAGCTTTTATGTGTGTGCGGGGGTGGGGTGTGTGCACACACCATTCTGAGGAATTGGGGCTTAAATTGGTCATCCAGACAACATGATCACATCCAGAGTTGACGAAGCAGTGATTACACTTTTGAATAGTGCTAATTGCCAGACATTTTTGCCTATATGCTTTGCTGAGATATGCCACCTTCTGATTTTTTAATTCAGTGTTCCTATTCTCAATTACATAAATTAAAATTAGTCTAATTCCCTTTTATATGACCATCCTTCAGATATTTAAAAGTATCTCTCCAGAATTAAAGTTCCAGTCATTTCAACTATTCATCATGCCCTTCTTAGAACATTCCAGCCTCAAGATGTAGCCAGTCCAATTAATAAGTAGCCTGACTGGTGTGTAGCAATGTTCTGACCCTTTTCTGGATTCTGTGAATAGAAAAATGAATGCTTTATGATTGTATTAGCATTTTTTATTGTTGCCAATGTTAGCTACATTATATTATTAACATATATTGACTTTAAAACTCATAGATAGACTTTCCGTGACCCACTACTGGGTTGATTCTGCTCAATTCATTTAATTGCACAGGTGGCTTTTTGAACCTATGTACAAGATTTTACATTTATCCTTTTTCAATTTAAGTCATTTAAATTTAATTTTGGCCTAGCATAATTGTCTGTAGAGATATTTAAATCTTCATTCTGTTTTTCTATGTTATCAACCCCTACTGTTTTTCAGTCCTATGCAAATTAGATAAATATACCTTGATCCTGATTTTTGATAAATATGTGGAATTTCAAAGGATGCATTACAGCATCCTGCAGCACAGCACGATAGCATGCCCATTGAGGCTAATAATATGCAAAATATAATACTTTGAGGATTTGGCTAATTAGTTTAACTCACCTAAACCAGCTAATATTTTCCTATCTATTGTCCTAATTCATATTGACTATGTTAACTGTCTCTTAAATCAAAGTACACTGTATCTTTTACATTATCCAGATCAAGCAGTGTAAGAACTTTAAAGCAAATAGAAATAGTGTAAATTTGACATATCTTTTCTCTTAATGAACATTTGTTGGGCCCCAGAAATTTCCATATTATTTTCCATGTGAATGTGACTTTATTTGGAAATAAAGGTTTTTGCAGATGTAATTAAGTGTAGATGAAGTCATTAGGGTGGGCCCCTAATACAATATAACTGGTGTCCTTATAAGAAGGGGAGAAGAAACACAAAGAGATACACAGGGAGAATTCCTTGTAAGCAAGAAGGCAGAGATTGAAGTCATGCATCTACATGCTTAGGGACATCAAGAATTGGTGACAACTCCAGAAGTTAAGAGAACTGCATAGAATAGATTCTCCCCCTACAGCCTTTAGAGCACATCACCCTGACAACACCTTGATTTTGGACTTCTAACCTCCAAAACTATGAGAGAATAAGTTTTTATTGTTTTAAGCTTTTGAGTTTGTAGAAAATTAATACTTCTACACATGAATATAAGTGTCCACAGTTCACTTTTACTCTGTTTTTGAAATTAGGTCAATATATACTCATCTTAATTCTCCTGGCAATGCTTTAGTTTTCTATGATTCTCCAAAGATTATCGAAGGTGGATTAATAATCACATTATCAAGATATTTTAATGCTCTAGGATACAGTTCTGAGTTTACATAAATTTCAAATAGTCAGATGCTCACTTACCCCACTATTCACTCATTTAAAACTGTTTATTAATTGCTAAATATGTACTTGAGACTAAGCTAGGCTCTGGAAATGCAAATGTCGTCCTTGAACTTGAGAAGTTTATGGACAAATGAGGGTGATAAAATAATTAAAATATCAATACAATATTGATATTTTGTATCAATAGAGCAACAAGTGTAATGAAAGAGGATACACATAGTCCTAGGAAAAAGCAAGAATAGGGCTACCTGGGGAAATTTACCATAGTATTGAATTTAAGGCTCAATGCAATATGATGTGTGGGCTAAGCCAAAAAAAATAAAATAAAATCAAGTAATTAATTAAAAATAAACCAAAACAAATTAAAGAATATTGTACAGCATGGAGTTGCGAGACGACAAGAAGCTTTCTGGAAATCTAGCTACATGTATTTGTTTGAAATGCAGAGTGAGTGGCAGGGAAGAGAGAAAGCTGGAAAAGTAGGCCAGAGTTATTTCATGATAGATCTTGAATTTCTTCCTGAAGGTCATAGGCTGCCTAAAATGACTCTCAACCCTTCCAAGCTTGACTTATAAAGCAATTTCTTTCAAAGGAAAGGAAACCAACAAGAGCAACAAAACACAAAATAACTTCTTGTTGATCCCTGGTGTTCAGTTAAATTATTTTTATTTTAATGTTAATTTCTTATGTTTAAACACAAAAATAATTTGGAATTCTTGTGCATAAAATTCATATAGAACTATATAATAAAGATATGTTTATAAACCAAATATTCCCACCTCCCCCCAAAACTAATCAATTTAACAATATTAAGTTATGTGAAAGTAAATGTTTGCTGAAACTAAATTGCACCTGCTAGAGTACAGTTTTATTTAAATTTCCTAATTAGTGCTTTATTTTATTTTAGTAATGTTCCTTATCCTGTCCATATACCATTAAGTAAAACAGCCTGCTTCTTTGAACCTTTGAAGGAAAATACCCAATTCCTCCTCTAAGAGTTTCCAACCTACCAAAAGCTGGTAGCAAATATTTAGCAATTTAATAAAATGTTATGAAATTCTATGACAGAAATATACATCTTTTGCATTAAAACATTTGTAACCAGACAAGAAGGAATAAAAAGTAGTACTATCAGAGACAAAGCTTGACTATTTAACACAAAGATTGAGAAAAGTCTAATAATTCAACAAAAGTCATAGATTTCTTTTCCACTTAAATGCTTTAAAGACTGTAGTCAAACTAATGGGTTAGCAGTATTAGCTATAGGTTTTACTGCCATGTACCACATAATAACTCAGTTCTGGTGCCAATTTTTTTCCTCTTTGAACCATTATAAAATCTTCCCTATCATACCTTTTCTGATATTCTTACATTCATTTAGTGCAAATACAAGCTAATTTTTTTCTCATTAACCTATAACAATAAAAAACATGCTATTTAAAGGTAAAGATTACATAAATTCAAATACAAAATCACTTAAATTACATGATAATACACAGTAATCACTCAAAATATTTGTTATACTAAATGTATTCTATAACATGACAAGTTAAAACTTTGTTAGAAGATTTGTGGATTGATCCCATTTTGAAGAAAATATTATATTAATCCATTTTAAGGCACAAGATTAGCCTGATCTTGCTTGTCGGCTACCAGGTTTGTTCTCTTCCTCACAGTTGGGAGATTATGCACGTGAATAGTAAAGACAGAGTAAAATAGCAGTGAAAGAGGAATATTCTGCTTTTTTCTTTCATCATTTAATTAATTATTTTATACAATAGTTACTGAGGCATTGTGACAAGTACTGAGGATATAATGGTGGGTCAAAAATACCAGATTTTTTCCTTATGGAGTTAAATCTTTTATAAGTAATGGGTCAATAACTTCTAAGGCTGAGCTAGGCTAGTATATTTGGAGAGCAGAATTAAAACACATTAAGTTATATAATAACTTTTTAATGTATAGATCTGCACTGTCCTATATAGTACCCACTGGCCACCTGGTCTGTGTAGATTTAAATTAATTAAAATTAAATAGAATTGAAAACTCAGTTCCTCAGTCACACAAGCCACATTTCAAGTGTTTAACAGCCCCTCCTATATGGGACAACAGTGATATCTTAGACTTGATAAAACATTGACATTGTAACTGGACAAAATTCTTATTGTTGAACAGTTTAATGCTTACGATATGTTTATTTTAATTGACACTAAAAATAGGTTCTATTTAAAATTAAACTATCCCATGTATTTATATATTTCTAAATTGTGCTGTTTATGTGCAATGCTTTGATGGATGGTCTTGTTTATTTTTGTTTGTTTTTCAAGACACTGAACAATCTTACAGTTTTGATAACATAAATTGGATTTTGGTTTTTTAAGAGATTCATTTCAAAAATATATTCTTTATAATTGTCAGTAGCCATTGAAATATCTCATTAGAGGAAAAGATTCAAACATAAAAATATTTATTTTAATGAAAATTTTAACAATATTAATATAATGAAATCATTACAATATAGGAACTATATTAGAAAACCTTCATTCAGAAATTGGTTACTTGGTTGATACCACTCTAAAAATTCTTCTGTAGCAAATCAGTGACCTAGCCTTTTTAAGTAACAGAAGATGAAACTAAGGTTATATTGGAAGGGCCATGACTTAAACAGAACTTTTACTTTAATCCCCTTGATCTGCAGAGAGTTGGATACTTCTCAATGAGCTTGTGTTTATGTTTCTATAATTAACTATTTACAACTCTACAGATGCTCTGAGAGCAACCCGACAACTGTATGCAGTGTTTATGCAGAATTTTAAGAACTGTTTCTATGATCATCTCATTTATTGTTCAGCATCACTGTATCACTGTGGGACCTCTCCTTACTCTCAAACAGGCAGTATTTATGATGGATTTGTGATCAAACCTGTGCTGCTTGTTAGCTTGGGTGTGTGACATAAACTTTTCCTTAATTGTAAATTATCATTCAATGTGATAACTACTTGTCACTTTTCCTACTCAATCTTGCCTTTTCCAGATACGGGCATGGCTTTGTGGCTACCAGATTTTAGATTCTGTCCTCCAATATGAATTTTATCCAGTTTTATTCAGTATTTTATCATGAACATCATGAAATTAAAAAGTGCACATTTGTGACTCACCTAAGAAATAGAACTTCCAGGATTTACTTTTAATTTGCTCTGCATATCTGTTACCAGACTAGAGAGTTTTTTGGGGGGAGGGGGCAGACAGGGGTTGAAGGTGGGAGGAGATAATTCTCAGATAGATTCCAGAATAAAGTTGGAATTCATGTCATTCCCTATGCAGATTAGTTTATAAATAGTCCTGTGTTTACCAGTGCTGAGCTACCATAGAATGGCCACTAAAAACATCTTAATTCCCTCACATTCCTCTTCTTTCTTTTGTGTCCCAAATGATTCAAAAATTATTAATAGATAAGGTGTTATTTAGATGTAGTAGTTAAACATATTGATATTCTAGTCTTTGATAAAAAAAATCAACTTTTTAGTGTTCTGCATCAAAAATTCATTTGGCTTAACTCTGTTTTGTTTTGAAATTTTTAACTTATTCTGAGGAGTCTACTTTGAATTTTCCTCTTAACATGTTATAAAGAGCCCTTAGCATTCATGTTGTGACCTCGAAATGGGATTTACTTTGTTCCATCTTTTGTTAAATATGTTATAAGATTCTGGTTAGATATTTTGGACCTTGGAGGAGGCAGTACTAAAAATTAGCTGGTCTGAGTAAATTGTATTTCTAGGGGATTCTGTACACACTGAAAAATTAAAGTGGCTTCTCAACTAATCTCAACTAGAAAGTGATTCTGTTTTAGTGTGTGCTCTTCTCTTCCTAACTGGGGAGCTCCTATTGCTCATAGTTTATGCTGGTGTCTGATTTATAAGTGTCTATCTCCCAGACCCCGTAGTCTCTTCAGATTGGTAGAAAATAAAATTGAGATTGTGGCAGCAGGCTTATGAATACATGCATGTCTCTTTTGTTTTATTCTGTATAGTGCTTATCATATAATATCCTTTGGATGATGTTTTAAAAATAAATCATACATTATTACTGAAAACCAATGATCTTTGTAGTAAACGTAGTTATTGCCTCTCAGAACCATCAAATATTTTAGCTTCCTGAAAGAGTGAGCTCAGTAGCACTTTATTTTTAATTAATTGATTAATTAATTAATTAATGGAGGGGAAACCCAGTATTATGTGTTGAAGTGTATAGGAAATAGTCTAAAGAAAGATTGGTTAACATGGAAACTTAAGAGAAGGCAGTATTCAGGGTTTGTGAAAATTCGGTGAGCAGATATGATCTGTGGTATATTTTAATATAGATTTTATGTGTTGAAAAAGGTTTTACTACTATCAACTAATGGCAACATAATTGATTAGTGGAGGTTGTTACTACAAGATAAGATTCTTGTTATCTGCATTTCAGAAAAGATTCTTCTTGTGTTAATCCATGGAGCAGCAGACGGCGATTCTAAACCACTGAAGTGCACACCGCTGATACTGTGCATTTTAATTGACTGATTTGGCTCTTCACCTTAGGAATTATAAAGACTAGGAGCTGGATGAATGCTCAGGCTTTAGCAAACAAAGGGAGAAATTTCCTTATTACCACAGGCCAAATAAAAGGTACAGATGCGCTAACTCAACATAGGAGGACCACCTTGCAGAATGACATTGGGAATTGGTAGTTTTCAATGGCTCACCCACATTCTCTTCCTTGCTCCACCTGGACATGGAATAGTTTATTCTCTTTCCAAATCCTTTTCAATTTACTAAAATTTGCCTTTAGTTGCATAGTAACAGTGACTTTCACATTCTCTCAAGCCCCATCCTGAAGTCATTCAATGGCAAGGATGCTTCCTTAGGGAATTTTCTGGGATTTGTAAGTCTGACAGAAGCACCCTTTCTCTGCTTCCTTCCCTGACTTCTTCCCTGTCCTTTCCCCCTTCCTGTCCTCCCTTACCTCTTTCCTCTTTTTTTCTATTGATTTAGAGTCAGAAATTAAATTAGAGATAATCCAATTTAATGTTTTCATTGAGGAAACTAAGGCCCAGACAGGTTCAGCCTTTGCCAGAGCCAGATGTGCCCTTGCATGTTTCTGATCTTTCTTTTTGTTTCACATATACCGCTTCTTTATAATGTATGTAGTATAATGAGAGTATAAAAATGTTATACCCCTTAACACATAAGTATTGAGCATTTACTGTGTGTAAGGCTCTATGATAGGTATTGTGGAGGAAACCGAGGTGAGGTGAATGAGACAGGGGTTATTTCCTCAAGTAGTTTACATTCTACCAGGAAAATTAAGTCCCATACATATGATAATTGCCTTAAGAATTAAACAAAAAAAATCCTGGATAGAAAGGATTTAAGTTGGAGGTTATCTTTTACTCTGTTTCTGTGTTTTGGTCTCACTGCATAGCTCCTTAACTACAGGTTTGTCTTTGAGGCCCCAGCAGGGAGATCGGGCTGGCATAAGCAGGGACAGCCTTAGCCTCCTCAGTCCCTGGCCACAGATGATCCACAAATGCCCTAAAATTGGAAGATCCCTCTTCCTCCTAGTTTACAGTCATAGCATTTTTTTTTAAAAGGAAACCTTCTCTAGGGATCTAAATGAAAGTGAAAATATAAAAGTATAGAAACAATAGTTTATACTTTGCAGGTGTTTTGTCCTAATGTATCTGAGTGAAAGTCCAGCCAGAGATCTCGGGCAGGGCAGTTTACATGGCCCCTTGTATGCCTCCTTTCTCTTAAATCCAAACCCTTGGAAAGGAACACAGAGAATTTTCTGCCCCAGCTCCCTCCTTATTCCAATTTCTGGTCAAGGAAAGCATTGGAATAGAATCTCCCTCAGTCCAGCAAAACTGGAAGGCAACCTTAATTGCCTAAGGAAGAACACAATTATCACCCATCTCTGGGTATCCACTAAAATGCAAGCAAAAACCTTACATATTTCTTCACTCCTTTGAATTTCATCGGTTTTATGAGTTGTCCAGAGGAGAACAAGATGCTTCTGGTTGGGATGATGAGGATGGCTAAATAATAATAATAACAAAAATAATAATAATCAGCTACCATTTAATCTCCTTGTGTGTACCAGAAACAAGTCTATTGCCTTATTTTTTGTATCTTATTTAGTCCTCATAACAATTATATGAAATTAATAGTATTATCTCCATTTTACAAATGAAAGGCTAAGTAACGTGTCTGAGGACAGTAATTAATAGGTCTTCAATTCAAACACAGATCTTCTCTGACCTCAAAACTCATAGACTTTCCACTATTACCACCACTCTTATAAAGAAAGCGGCATTCCAAACCTGCTGATGGGGTGTGTGCCACAATTCATGTTATCATGCCTTGCTTTCTTAAGGCACTTAAGGTCATCTGTGTATACTGTTACACAGTTTGCTTCCTTTTAAGAGGAAAAAGGGGACTGACTACATAATTGCACAATTTTAGTTTATTGTGTCTCTAAGTACAGTTTTTTCTACAGTACTTAATGAGGAGGAAAACCAAAAAATGTACTTAACACTTGCTTTTAGTTTTCCTCTTTTCACTGTTAGTTTATCAGAGTGTTGCTATTTTACAGAAAATTTGGTAAAAAGAAATGCTTTTCTGTATACTACAAAGGGTGATTTTTACTATATGTAAATTATACCTCAAGAATAAAAGCTAATTTTCGGTAATGATAAGTGTTGTTAAGGGAATAAAACAAGGAAATGAGATAGAACAAAAAATGTTTTTTAAAAAAACTTAAGTAATTTTCCCATATTTGATTTTGAGCATTTCATTTTTAATAGCTTGTTTGTTCAAGAAAAAATTTGCGATTACCATATTTTAAGATTGAATATATAATATATAAAAGGAAATCCTAATTTTAAATGCTATTCTTTCACACATATTTATGCTGTCAGAATTAGGGATATATTTATTATCCTAAGAGCATGCCTGCAACTTGCTAACTATAGCTGTGACAACTCTTGGATAATAGAGCGCAAACTTGCACCTAAAGCTGGGTGTGTTGGGGAGGTAGATTATTTCAGGACTGAGAGTTGGTGGGAACATGGCTGACAAATGGGAAGTATATGAGTAAGTTAAACAGTCCTAGCAACAAAGAGAGAGTCCTATCCACATCAGTACGGAAAAAAAGGACACCGATTTGTTATTGAATAAACACAACAGAGTGCATGCATGTAGACAGCCCACGAAAACTAGGAGGTCAGGATGACCTTTCGCACAATTTGTAAAGCAAAGCAGAAGAAAATATAACAACACTTATTTCCTCAGTTATATTTTAAGATAGACTCCTAGATTCACTCTGAAGCAATGCGTTTATATTTTAAGGGGTTATGAGGCCTACAACCTTGTATACATCTTTGCATTGTGAAACTAGAGACTGGGTTTATCTAGA
The DNA here is from genome assembly GCF_020740605.2 of Lemur catta. Classification (NCBI taxonomy): domain Eukaryota; kingdom Metazoa; phylum Chordata; class Mammalia; order Primates; family Lemuridae; genus Lemur; species Lemur catta. The sequence goes on from NC_059134.1 coordinate 31,480,966, forward strand.
TTCCCAAGCGTGACCCCTTGATTGAATCCAAGCTTCACGGAACAAATCCCTTTACTAAAAGGATCCAGAAAGCCCCAGGTGGCCCTAAGGCCACAAGTTCCCCGCCCCCTTTTCGGACTCAAGCACATTTTGTGTTCAATGAAACTCTTTAAAGAGGGGAAGAGAAGACAGCTTCCTCCTTTCCCTTTATAAGCAAAGAAAATGATTCTCCTCCTCCTTCTTCTCTTTCTCCTCCTTAAAATTTATCTGTTTAAGAAGAGTGGAGCTTTCCCTTTCTGATCTGTAGTCCATGCCTTCGGCTAGAGTCAAGCTGAAATGAGGGCTGGGCTGGGTACTCTTTAGCTATTTATGATGGCATCACATATTCAGTGGCAGTAACAGAAGATGCCCTGTCTTAGCTTTTATTGGTTAATTCAACCATTATAACAGTAAGTGAAAGGATAGACATTAGCACCTCCTTTATATGGAGTTGCATTATCTGACAACCTCAAGTTTTATGAACTAAGTATATATGAAAAAGGCAAAAAGCTCTGAGAAGCTAAAATATAGGCCACAAAATCTGTGTCATCTAGGCACTTAAATAGAGTCCATTAAGCCCTCACTTAGTCTCTTTACGCACGGTTAATATGTTTGGTTGTCTGGTTTCCCAGTCCACAGCAGATTAGATACACTATGGTGAAATGTGCCCTAGATGGGTACGGTTGTCTCTAATAACACTGTTTGAGTGATGGGCACACTTACAGCCCTGACTTAAGTATTATAAAAGCTATCCATGTAACAAAAACATTTGTACTCCCTTAATATTTTGAAATAAAAAAAATATGTGATTGGAAAAAACCCGTAAATGTTTGACAGTAGAAAAATGTCAACAAAGCTATAAAGGAAAATGACTTATAATTTGAAAGACAGGAACTCTGATTGTATGGGACATTAAAATATGAATTTTAGTATAGATTTAATATGTGAAGTGTTGGGTAAATACTAGAAACTTAGTTCATGTTAGTTCTTTTCCTCTTTTTTCTCTGAAAGCCTTACTGTATTACATTTCAGCAAAAAAATCAACATTCATAGTATTACGCTTAGTTTTGAGAAATTTTTATGATCAGGTTACTCTGTAAAATTAGCAGAAGAGTGTGTGTATTTAATTACTCTTTTTAACCTGAAATGTCACAATTGAAACATATTTTGGTACTTAATAGTATAAACTTAAGTAATTCATACAATTTAAATATATTAAGTAATAATAATAGTGACTATTTATTAAAAGCTGTTTTAAGCACTTTAAATGTATTATCTCATGTTCTTTCATTTATCTTACTTACGCTGAATCAGGTGAAACTCTTCCATTAGCACTAGATTACACTATAGTCATGCATCACTTAACAATGGGGATACATTCTGAGAAACGTGTCATTAGATGATTTCTTCATTGTGGACACATTATAGAGTGCATTTACATAAATTAAGACAATATAGCCTACTACATACCTAGGCTATATGGCACAGCCTATTACTCCTAGGGTCCTGTACAGCATGTTACTATACTGAATAATGTAGGCAATCATAACACAATGGTAAGTATTTGTGTATCTAAACGTAGAAAAGGTACAGTAAAAATATGGTATTATAATCTTGTGGGACCACTATGGCAAATGTGGTTGGTCATTGACCAAAACATCCTTATGTGGAGCATGACTGTGCTTTCCACCTGGTATTATTATTAATATCATTATTTTTCACATAATCTTATCTCACTTTTAAAAATGCAAGTTCCTTGTGGACAGGAACCTGTCTGACTAGTAGTTGAATTTTTTGATCATACATTTTGCATAATAGATGCTTAGTAAACTTTTGTGGAGTTAGTAATTATTAATAATTAAATTCATTATAAAATTTCATTGGCTTATGTCCTTTCTTGTATTTAGTTCTTAACAAGACAGGGATAACAGATGTATGAAGTTCAGCAGAACAAATACATAAATTAAGCTTGGATTGCCAGCTCAAGTATGAGATGATATCTGTCATCTCTGGTTGGTTACAAAGTACTATTCTTTAAGGAAGTTCAAATGTTCATACAAAAATACCGAGCCTTAATACAAGATTTAGTTCTGATTTCAAGCTGTCAATTCAGAACACCTCAAGTTCACAATTAAGTGTCCAAAAATCTAACGTTAGATGTAAGATCATTTACAATTTCTGTAATCTTACCTTTTATTTTAATCTGAATTTATTAATTAATTTTATATAATGTCAGTAGTAGTTCAAATTATTGTAACAGTAAACTACAGTCCCTAAAAACTATGACAAAAGGAGGCCAGGGTTAATTTTAATTTAGAGCTGTTAGATTTCATAACCTCCTTATGTTTATATGTGATCAAGGAATCCTGAACTATTGAATGGACTTTTTTCCAATGGATCATTTTAAAATCAGCTATTTGCAATTTAGATGACAATTATCTGTTTACATGACATTATAATTTATCAAGTCTTCATGTTACTTTCTGAAAACCTATTATCTCAATAAGGTGGCCTGAGAATGTACTCATCTAAGGTATTGACCTTAAGAATGTGAGGGATGGGCTGGCAGCATAATGATTTTGCTCCCTGTTTCCTAGACCTAGTAGGGGTATTTAATACCCCTGATTATTGTCAAAAGAATTGTCCCACATACCAGCACTCCATCTTTATCTGCCTTATAAGTCCCAATATTTCTGTTCTTGGGCCTTTAGGTAGCATAGCCAGTCATCATAAAGGTCTAGAACTCATGTTCAAATCCTGGCTCTACCTCTAGACGGTATGTCCCTGGCCAAGTTTTTAAATCTCCCTTAGTCTCAATTTTCTGATCTACAAAACAAAGATAATAATGGTACCTATTTCATAGGTTGTCAAGAGGATTAAATGGAATAACTCACTGGGAATTGTGCCCAGAACATACTCAATATGTGATGATTGGTAACATTATAGTGCCACAAGTCCTTTACTAAGGTGTACTGCCAAAGCTTTTCAATTTTACAAATTGCTTCTCATTCAAAATGATAATATATTTTTCTCTGCCAAATAAAATTATTCATTCCTTCAATATGACTGATAGAATTTAGGTAGATCTTAGAAGGACAGCAACCTGGTTATCCTAATTTTTACTGAGATGTGATTCACTGTTAACAATATCTCTCCAATAATTATTTGTCTTTAAGAAGAGATTTCTTACTTTTTGCAGTCTTTTAATTATTGAAGATTTAGGCAAGAAATAAATTGAAGTAAAGGCTTTAGACAATATAGGGGATTGGAACTTTTGTGGCTCATTGCCACTCAGATTGGTTGGCATTGCTCAAAGGCTTATCTTGGATTCAACTCACAGAAGTTTAATCTTTCTGCCGTATATCTTTTTCCTTTCTTTCTTTCCTTCTCTTCTTAAAGTTCTGGATTGGTTCTAAGACCTCCCACAGACACCAAAATCCAAGGCTGCTCAAGTTCCTGATATAAAATGGTGTATTATTTGCTTATAACCTATGCACATCCTCCTCTATACTTTAAATCATCTCTAAATTACTTATAATACCTAATACAATGTAAATGCTAGGTAAATTGTTATAGTATATTGTTTAGGTGCTAAACAATATATAATCCTTCTGGATCCTTGAGTGCAGCCTTTTGACTGAATCCAACTTTTATATAACAAATCCTTTTAATAAAGGGATTTGTTCTGTGAAATTTGGATTTGGTCAAGGGGCCTCACTTGGGTATCTGGAGGCCACATGTGGCCTTGAGGTTGCAGGTTCCCCACCTCTGGTTTAGGGGATAATAAAAAGAAAAATGTCTGTATATGTTCAGTACAGATGCAATTTTTTTCCAAATATTTCTGATGTTCAGTTGGTTGAATCCATGGATGTGAACCCATAGATATGGAAGGCTGACCATGCATTCTCCAGAACCTATGAATCCTTTGGCAGCAGCAATGTGCCCTACAATAGAGGGAAGATATAGGATAAGGATCAGGTGGGTTGGAGGTTAGGAGAGTAGGATATGAGAAGCAACAAAGGCTGATTTTATGTGAAGTTACGTGTAAGTAGGGGACTGCAATGGACTGAATGTTTGTGTCCTTTTGAAATCCATCTGTTGAAATTCTAATCCAAATGCAATGGTATTTGCATGTGGGGCCTTTGGGAGTTAATTAGGTCATGAGAGTGGAGCCCTCATGAATGAAATTAGTGCCCTTGTAAGAAAAGGTCAGAGAGCTAGCTAGCTGTCTTTCTGTCATGTGAGGATACAATGAAAATTCAGCAGTTTGAAACCTGGATGAGTGTCTTCACCAAGAACCCAACTCTGCTGGCACCCTGACTTTGGACTTCCAACCTCCATAACTATGAGAAATAAATTTTTGTTATTTAAGCCATCCAGTTTATGGTATTTTGTTATAGCAACTCTAGCTAAGACAGGGACTAACTTTATTTTCAAGATTGGAGAAATGAATAAGCTAATTCACTTAATGCTAGATTTGGACATAGAGGTAAATATATAATAGCTTCTTTAAGCAATTCTCTAGGTAGGAAATAGTCCATTTTAGGAGGAACATACCAATTATTTGGAGATTGGTTCTTTTTTCTTAGCAGTGAAAAGGACTATGGGGACTAGTCTAATTGGTCAGTTTAAGTGAAAAGAATGTCCAGGTGGTGTCTGATTTTCTTACAAACACAATTGAATCACCAAGTGGGGAAATTGGCAGACCTCTGACTTGTACTTTTGGCACTATAGGGTTGAGAAGAAATAGTAATGGGAAGAAAAAGGAGCTGGGTACATATCTCCATAGGTATTCATTTCAGTACAATGCACACTGTAGGTGCTGTGTTACTTACCCCAGGAACATAGATTAAGATGCCAAGCTTGCTTCTCAGGCACTTAATGGAAGTTTTGACTATCTGCCGAGAGACTTTTTCATATTATATTCAAGAAATAATAAATGTAATAAGGTAAAGAAGCATGACACTTTCTGGTTACAGGAAGACATTACATCCATCATTTTACTTAATCTTCAAAATTAATCATGAAAATAGATAGAACTGATGGTTCAGATGATATGGTCTTCTCTATAGAAAAACCCTTAGAAATCCACACACAAAAAATTACAACTGATAAACAAGTTTGCAAGTGTTACAGGATATAAAATCACTATACTAATTGCATTTCTATACATTATCAGTGAACAGTCTAAAAATGGAATCAAGAAAATAATGTCATTTACAACAACATCAAAATAAAATACTTAGAAGAAAATTTAACTAAAGAAGTTTAAGACTTGTGTGCAGAAATTGCAAAGCATTATTGAGAGAAATTAAAGAAGACCTAAATAATGGAAAGACATCCATGCTCACAGATTGAAAGACTTAATATTGTTAAGATGGCAACACTACTCAAAGTGATCTAGAGATTCAGTGCAATCTATCAAAATTTCAGCTGCCTCCCTTTTTTTTTTCTTAAGGGATGGAGAAGATGATTCTAAAATTCATATGGAAATACAAGAGAACCCAATATCTAAAATACTCTTGAAGTGTGAAGGACTCACACTTCTTTCTTTTTTATTTTTTTTTTCATACTTTCTGATTGAAAAATTTATTACCAAGCCACAATAGTCAAGATGGTATGATATTGCCATAAAGACAGATATATAGATCAGTGGAATAAACTTGAGAGTTCAGAAATAAACCCATACATTTATGGTCAATTGAGATTTGACAATGGTGCCAAGATAATTCAGTAGGGAAAGAATAATCTTTTTTCAACAAATGGTTTTAGGACAATTGGATACCTGCATGAGACAAACTGCTAGCTAGACTAACCAAGAAAAAGAAAAAGAGAAAACTAAATAAATAAAATTAGAAAGAAAAAAAGGAGACATTATAACTGACCACAGAAATCAAAAAGGATCATTAGAGACTATTATGAACAACTATATGCCAACTTGTTGGAAAACCAAGAGGAATCTGCAAATAGATAAATGTGACTATGTAAACTAACAAGCTTCTGCATAGCAAAGGAAACAATGAACAGAGCGAAAGATACAACCTGTAGAATAGGAGAAAATATTTGTACACTATTTATCCAATAAGGGACTAATATCCAGAATATGCAAGGAACTCAAACAACTCATCAGTAAGAAAACAAATAATCCTATTAAAAAGTGGGCAAAGGAACTGAACAGATATTTCTCAAAAGAAGACATACATATAACTAACAAATATATGAAAAATGCTCAGCATCACTAATTATCAGGGAAATGCAAATCAAAACCACAATGACATATCATCTCACCCCAGTTAGAATGGCTGTCATCAAAAAGACAAAAAATAACAAACACTGGCAAGGATTCAGAGAAAAGGTAACTTTTATGTATTGTTGGTGGGAATGTAAATTATTATAGCCATTATGGAAAACAGTATGGAGGTTTCTCAAAAAAACTGCAAATAGAACTACTATAAGATCCAATAATCCAATTATTGAGTATTTATCTAAAGTAAAGGAAATCAGTATATCAAAGAGATACCTTTACCCTCATGTTTATTATAGCACTCTTTACAATAGCTAAAATATGGACTCAACCTAAATGTCCATCAACTGATGAATAGATAACAAAAATATGATATATATCCACAATGGAATACTATTTGGCCATAAAAAGAATAAAATCCTGTCTTTCAAGGCAACATGGATAAGCCTGGAGGACATTATGTTAGACGAATTAAGTCAGGCACAGAATGATAAATACTGGATGCTCTCACTCATATCTGAGAACTAAAAAAATATTTTGAGTTCATGGAAGTAGAGTAGAATTGTGGATATTAGAGGCTAGGAATGGTAGGGAGGATGAGAGAGGTTGGTTAACACATATGAAATTACAGCTAGATAGGAGGAATGAGTTCTGGTGTTCTGCAGCACTGTAGGGTTAATATGGTTTACTATAATTTGTTCAGAAAGCTAGAAGAGAGGCTTTTGAATCTTCCCAGCACAAAGCACAAAAAATGATAAATGTTTGAGGTGATTGATATGCTAATTACCCTGATTTGATCATTACACATTGTACACACATACTGAAATATCAGTCTGTATCCCATAAATATGTACAATTATTATATGTCAGCTAAAAATAAAAGGGAAAAATGGATCATAGATCTAAATGCAAGAGCTAAAATGATAATACTCTCAGAAGAAAACATGGGAGTATGATTCCATTTACATGGAATATCCAGAAGAGGCAAATCTGTGGAGACTGGCAGATTAGTAGTTGCCTGTGGTTGAGGGGATGAGGAAGGGAGGGATGAAGATTGACATCTAATGGATACAAAGTTTATTTTTTGGGTGATGAAAATGTTCCCAAATTAGTTTGTGATGACAGTTGCATAACTCTGTGAAATCAGTTGTAAAATCCACTGAATTGTACATACTAAATGAGTGAGTTTGTTATATGAATTATATCTCAAACTATTAAAAACAAAAAGGGGCCTTCTTACCTCTATCATGTCATTGTTATAACTTTTTCCCTAAATTCTCTTCAATAATGCCCAGTTAGAGGTGATTATTAGTTCCCCTTTTGCTGAAATTGTGGTTTTCCATCAGGTGTTTTTCAAAAGAATATCTTAAGGGTTTTCTTCTGGAACATTATAAAATCATTATGTGAACATAGTTGTAGATATGTGATAAAAAATTTAAAATGCAGTTTTGGAGCTGGGGGAGGGCTCAAATTTCATGTTGTGGCTCATGTTTTTCTACTTTATTCCTCAAAAATATACCCAATCAAATAAATTTACCATAATAACTATTTAATAAATCATAAATGTAACAGCGTAAGTCATGAAACACTGTTACCTCCTGTGAACTTCTGTGATTTGAATAGACTTAAATGTATCTATTATGTATATTACATATATAACATATATATTCTACATATTTGGCTAAATTTGTAAATTATAAATCTATAGAAGACATAACCTTTTAAAGTTTCCTAAAGACCTAATAGAGTTCCCTATATATATGAGCTATTTAATAAGTGTTTATAATTATATAATATATATGCCAATCTCTACACCAGAGAAGAGGGATTGAGTATTAATGTAAGTAGCCTTTATCAGTAATCCAGAAAATTATAGATTGGGTTAAGATTAAGGATACTCTGTAACCTCTTATAAGGCTTATCATTTAATAGCTAGCTTTTGTCCAGAAAATGGTAGCTCTGTGAAATATAATTGGCCTAGAAGACTTTGACTTACTGGAATTCTAAGTAAAATTCAAAGCTTAACTTTTCCTCCTATGCGTTTTTTAAAAGTTAAAAACAGGCCGGGCGCGGTGGCTCACGCCTGTAATCCTAGCACTCTGGGAGGCCGAGGCGGGTGGATCGCTCAAGGTCAGGAGTTCGAGACCAGCCTCATCTCTACTAAAAATAGAAATAAATTATCTGGACAACTAAAAATATATGTAGAAAAAATTAGCCGGGCATGGTGGTGCATGCCTGTAGTCCCAGCTACTCGGGAGGCTGAGGCAGTAGGATCGCTTAAGCCCAGGAGTCTGAGGTTGCTGTGAGCTAGGCTGACGACACGGCACTCACTCTAGCTGGGCAACCTGGGCAACAAAGTGAGACTCGTCTCAAAAAAAAAAAAAAAAAAACAACAAATGCTGAAAACACTTCATATGGTATAAGTATCCCATAAATGCAAGGTGTAGTATAGCAGTAAGATGGACTTTTCAATAGATGACCAAAGAGTCAAATAAGCATCTTTCATAGGAGGTCCTTGTGGGCTAGCAAACTTTTTCCACTAATGCTGCTATTTTAAAAGCATTTTTGGAGTTGCTCTTCCAGAACTTCTGTCAAAGCCAGAGTACAAATTACATGAATGAACAATCTTAGTACTTTTTCATCATAACTTGTTTATAACCAAAAGTGTATTACTCGGGTAATCAATCATTTTATTCTAGGCTTAGCTCAGAAATTACTTTAAGATGCTTCCAAAATTATATCCACTCTCAAAACAGGAAGACATTAACAGTTTTTAAAAATGAGTTTTGAGCTTTGCAATATCACTGTGTCAAATGTGTATATTAGTTCACTGCCAGGCAAACGTTGAACACCCAATTAAATGTTGAATGAATGAATTAATATAATTTTTGCGTTACTTTGAAGAGAATATTCTTTTAACAATATCTGTATATGTTCCTCAAAAAAATCAATTCTTTCATATTCACAGTTTGCATATACTGCTTCTGTGCTTGTTGTTTGAACTCTTATTTTTTTCCTGCTCGTGAAATGGCTTTTGACCTATATATATTGACAAGCATTCTATTCATTTATCTACCTCTGCCTAATTGTGAAGGAAAAAAGAACAAAACTAAGCAATAGGTAGAAGGAAACTTGTTCCAGAGTTCTCACTGGCCTTCCATGCCTTCTGTTGTGTTGGTAGAACTCTGTGATGCCTTCAGCCCATTTTGAAATTTCTGCATAAATAAACATCATTTGGCTTACTGATTTGAATGTATTTAATTAGTTTAAGTAATCAGTGTCCACATCCTTCCCTATTTTGTTGTGGTTTCTTGTACTCTTATTGTAGTGGCTGCTATTCTAGTAATTAGATGAGCATTGACTTTTTTTTGTTTTTTGTTTTTTTTGGAGACAGAGTCTTGTTCTGTTGCCCAGGCTAGAGTGCTGTGGCATCAGCATAACTCACAGCAACCTCAAACTCCTGGGCTTAAGCAATCTTTCTGCCTCAGCCTCCTGAGTAGCTGGGACTACTACAGGCATGCGCCACCATGCCTGGCTAATTTTTTCTATATATTTTTAGTTGTCCAGCTAATTTCTTTTTATTTTTAGTAGAGACGGAGTCTCACTCTTGCTCAGAGAGGTCTTTAACTCCTGACCTTGAGCGATCCTCCGCCACTCGGCCTTCCAGAGTACTAGGATTACAGGCGTTAGCCACTGCACCCAGCCAGCATTGACTTTTGTAGAGACAGAGTTAAAAGATATTGCTGAAAGTCTGTAATTTTCTAGAGTCATTTATACTATTCTTGCCCTCCCCATTTAATAAATTGGGCGACATTTCTCATTTTAAAAAAGTATTTCTTATTTCTTTTGGTGTCTTTCAAAACTTACTATTTATTGTTTTGTCTTTTCTTTCTGTAGCCTCTTATTCCCATAAAAATAAGTATATTTGTTGAAAAAGAATAAAATACAATGGGTTTATACATGTTTCAAAGATTTTTAGGGCTCTTTCTCTACAGACTCAAATTTTAATTAGGAGAGTTTATATTTTTTTGTGTCACTGAAATTTAGTAAGGCATATGGAATGAAACATCACCTTTTCATGAAGCCTCTACTGATGGGACTTAGTTTAAATGATCTCTCCTTCCTTTGGGTCCCCAGGGCTCTCTTGGCTTTGAATATTTTGCCTTGTATTGCAATAATTTGTGTATAGGTCTTAGTTGTCCTAAATAACAATAAAATTAACAATGACTACTATTGATTAAGCATTTCCTTTGGGCCAGACACTTTATACACAATATCCTATTTATTTCAACTACGTTGTAGTGATTATGATCATCTTCATTTTATCACACACACACAGACATGTATATATTAATATACATGCATATCATATATATTCCTAGTCAGAATGTCTGGGAAGCCCAACCACAATGTTTCCCCTTAAGATCTCCTTGTTGTGTATCAGCCATCATAGACTCCCTGATTTTTAAATTGGTATTTAACCCTTGTTTTGTGTGTATGTGCTGTGTCCTAACTTATGTAAAGACATTAATATTTTAGTTCAAAATCTAGAATTTTTTCCACCAACTTTTTATTTAAAAAAGTTTTAAGCTTCCAGAAAAGCTGGAAACTATCAAAATGGATTTTTAAAATCTAGATTCACTGAATAACATTTTACCGTTTGAAATTAGATTCCACCACCTTACCACTAAAATTTCAGCATGTTTCTCATTAGAAGTAGATTCGTCTATATATAATCACAATACCATTATCAAAGCCCAAAAATTAACTTTGAAAGTCTATTACCAAAAATGTAATTTATATTCAGATTTTTCCAAGTGTCTGAAAGATTTTATTTATAGCTTATTCCTTCTAGAATCCAATTGAGTATTACACATTGCATTTAGTTTTCATGTTTCTTTAGCACATTTTATTCTAAATAGTCTCCCCTTCTTGTTTTCATGATATTAACATATTTTTTTAGGAGTTCTGCAATCTCAACTTTTCTGATTGTTTCTTCATTGTTAGATTAGATTAAATGTCTTTGGCAAGAATACTGAACAGGTGATGTTGTGTACTTCCTATTGTACCACACCAAGAGGCAGAAAATATTAGTTTATGCTATTAATAATGCTTTCTTAGATCACTTGGTGAAGGTGTCGGCTGCTAATCTCTTCATTGAGAAAGTAACTTTCATTTGATAATTAGCAAGTTATCTGTGGGTGAGACTTTGGACCATGTAAGTATAGCCTGTTCTCCAACAGCCTTTCATTTAATGCATTTAGCATTAATTAATGATCTTTGCTTGAATCAATTATTACATTGTTGGTCACAAAATGATGATTTTCCAATTCTAATTACGACCTCATTAAGAAGGATCTCTAGCTGCCTCAAATTTTCTGTCTATTTTTTACTGTCTAGTGGATTACAATGATATCTCTCTTATAGAAAATAAATAAGTACAGTATTAATAGATGTCTAATGAGCATCAGGAACACAGATAAAGTGCACCTACATTGACCTGCTCTTTAATTTCTTCCACCATGGAAGAGAAATTCAACCAGCACTTGAATGATCTTTCGGGAAAGCGAAGACAATCCAAGTAAGATGTTTTTCTCTTGCGCTAAGCCTTGGATATGTTTCCTGTCATAGCAAAATGTTAAGGACCACTCAATTGCAAATATCAAAGTCATTCCAAAAGAAAATGGGGAAGCACCACTGTAAGAACTTGGGAATTGATTTATTACAGGAAAATAGAGTATTTTTTTTTTAAAATCTGCCTCAGGATTTTTTATTTTTTTGTTTCTTTTGTTTTAAATAAGAAGAGAACTTTGCTTCTGCAAAACATAAGCCACCTGGTTTTTAATATACTTGGTGTGGGGTGGACTCTGGACATTGATATATCAAAGCATTTCCAGATGATTCCAATGTGCAGCCAGGGATGAGAACTTTTAGGAGAAGAAAAGGTAACTCAGGCTTGAAAAATGGGTGGGATTTGGACATGTGGAGATTGAGGGAGGTGACTTCAATTGAAGAGAATAGCATGAGCACAGATAAACCTACTGATGGCAAGGATTTGCCGCTCTTTTCCACAAATGAGGTCTTTTTCCCTGGCATATTTACCTGAAAATTATCTTGGAAGATGATGCAATAAAGTTTACTCATTGGCAAGACTCACAGGCAGAAGCATTTCTGTGATATTAGAGAGGAGTGAGCGACTGTTCTTGATAACATCTTGCAGCTTATCATTTGTAGCATAATAAGCCCTTTCACTTCAGTCCTGTTAGACAGGCCCATTTGTATAAGGAAATTACACCCTTTGTTGCAGAGCAAGATATTAAACAAAACATGGTTTATTGAAAACATGTCTGATATAGCAATGATATTAGAAAAGAGCAAAAAAGTACAAACTTGGTTTTCATGTTGCTGCTTTGACCACGTGCTTAAAAAGTAAATTTCAAGCATATAAATACTGGTTATGAGACACAAGAAACATAGCATAAATATTTTGAAAGAATAGTAATTAAGAGTGGTGAGTCACTGATAGCTTCAAGATGAAAAACATAAAACCAACTTTGTCAGGGCATCAGATCAGAGTAAGCTTTCAATTTTGATATCCATTTTGATATCCACTGAGAATAGACAAATTGAAGATGACCATGAGTAAATATTGATAATCCACACTATTGAATTTGTCTGGTAATAGACGTTTCTTAGGTTTTGCATGTATTCCTCATCTAAAAATACATATACTATTGAAAAGATGGAAAGAAACCCTTTGGAATTGTTTTCTGTTCCTGTGTTACATTTCAGAAAAACACAAGTTTTAGAGAAATCATACAAGCAGAATGGCAGACAGCATGGACTATATTTTCATGTCCAAAGTAAAATGGAAATCTAAATTAGTACCTGAGGCTGAAAATGTTTATGTCCATAGACTCCAGAATACAGAGGAAGAGTAATGCTAGCCAAATCAGAAGCATAAATAACTACTATTTTTCTTTGTATTTGAAAACATTGCCTAAGAATTCCTTATGAGAAGGTGGTTACCTAAAGAGCTCACCAGCAGGATGGAAAGGTGATGACACAGTGTCAGACCCCATTCCCTGAAAAGTTCTAGGCGCCTTTTGATGAATCAAGAGTGCTGAGACTCAGCAAACTACGTATTAGGAATTCAAGATTTTGCTCACAATTTTCAAAGTAACATGGCATTAAAAAAAATAGAGATAGGAAGGAGAGCAGGAAAAAGAAAAAAAACAGAGTTAACAAAGTAGTAAGAATAACCATGGTATCAGGAGACCTAAATTCTTTTTCCAAGGCTTATTTTTTTTCTATTCAATTAAACTTAATGTGCAAAATTTTAGCTATATTCTAAAAAATTTTTACAATAATTTATAATTGTTTAATCAGAAACCCAATCATTTTTTAAAATTATTTATTTATTTAATTTACAAAATATTACAGGGGTACAAATGTTTGTGTTACATGTATCAATTTTGTTATGCTTGAGTAAGGGTTATAAGTGTGCCCTTCACCTAGATAGTATTTATTGTACATGTTAGGTAGGGTTTCGCTCATCCCCTCCAGCCCCCTTCCCCCTGCTTGATTTCCATTGTGTTTTACTTCCCTCTGTGCACATGTGTGCTCATTGGTTAGTTCCAGTTTAATAGTGAGTACATGTGGTATTTGTTTTTCCATTCTTTAGATATTTCACTTAGGATAATGGTCTCCAGTTCCATCCAAATTGTTGCAAAAGGCCTTAATTCATACTTCCATATGGCTGAGTAGTATTCCATGGTATACATATACCACATTTTGTTAATCCACTCATGAATTGGTGGGCATTTGGGTTGATTCCACATTTTTGCAATTGTAAATTGTCCTGCAGTAAACATTCAAGTACAGATGTCTTTTTGATAAAATGACTTCTCTTCCTTTGGGTAAATGCCTAGTAGTGGGATTTCTGGATTTAATTGTAGGTCTACTTTTAGTTCTTTGAGGAATCTCCATACTGTTTTCCATAGAGGTTGTACTAGTTTGTAGTCCTGCCAACAGTATATAAGCATTCCTTTCTCTCTGCATCCATGCCAGCATCCATCGTTTTTGGACTTTTTAATAAAAGCCATTCTAACTGGTATAAGGTGATATCTCATTGTGGTTTTAATTTGCATTTCCCTGATAATTAGTGATGTTGAGAATTTTTATTTTGTTTTTCTTTCTTCTAAAGCAGGAAAGTATCTGAATTGTTCTGAATTGTCATGTTTTGCTGTACATCAAAGTAATAACATCTTTTTAAAGGATATTAATAATGATGTCCTTTATTAACAATCTTATAAAGCAAGAACCATTTTAAATCAATTATTGGGAAAAGTAGGATACAAAAAGTATCATAGAATCATGTCAACAATTCAGAAATAAATTTAATGCTTGTTTGTGTGTATGTGTGTGTGTGTGTGTGCATGTATCTTACTGTTGAAATATTCTTAATTTTCTTTGTCAGTAATACTGCTTACTTTCAGATTTCTTCATCTACCACCTTGGCTAACTGATACTTCTGTAACAATACAGTCATTTTGCCTTTCTGGAGAAGGTAACTCATGGCCAATATGTATTTCTCTGAATTCTAGCTAACTGAGAAGGACATGCAGAGTGTCTCTTAAGCTAGAATCGTCTATTCAGGCACTATCATTTCATATAAACATTTATTGTAAAAACCCATGATAAGAGCACTGTCAGAAGCACTGGGGATCCTGCCAATCATATGTGTCTCTACATTATTATTTTACCAAATGTCTTCTTTAACCACTACAGTAGCCTTGATGCTTATTAACACAGAAAAAAAGAATAATACAATTAATAGTGCTTTCTTTCCTCCACTATCAATAGTGTCATTTTTGGTGCAGATGAGAGGTAATATCTTATTTCTCAGACATATGAACCTGTAGATGGATGGACCTGTTTGAAGGAATGATTTCTTAAGTAGCTTACAATATTCTATTTTCAGGCATTATGGATTCAGTGGCCCATTTTAAATGCTTTTAGCGCAGACGATTTTCAAGTCATGAAGAAGCCAGGAAAATTTATATATATATATATATATATACACATATATGTGTGTGTGTGTGTGTGTGTGTGTGTGTATGTATATGTATATATATTAGGCTCTGATCTTGCCAAATACGAGATTAATATATAATTTATGATAAATTATATCAATTTTTAATGGTCTCTGGTTGCTTATAAAGATGGAATTTTGTTAATTAAATATAGATGTGAATATATAATTATGAATATACACACATAATCTATATAATTTGCAACTGATTGATTCCTCCCAAATTGTTTCTGAAGTTCTACTTGTTTCTGAGATGTTTTCAATTTTTAATCATTCACTTATTCAATTCATACATTGATTCTATATATATCTAATGAAACACTACTACATGTAAAGTACTATGGTAAACTCTATTTTTAAAGTTGACTTTTAGACAGAGAAGTGTTTTGAAAGAGCTTATAGTACAGCAGAGATATAGGCACATGAAGGCATACTATAAGAGAGAATGTGCTAAGTACCAAAAGAGAGGCTTGTGCAAAGCCATGCTACATACATCTGAGGTAAGTGAGGTTATTTCTACTTCAGATGGTAGGATTGTAGGTCAGGGACAGTTTCCTAAAGGAGGTAATACTAATGTTTGGAAAGCATCTCCTAGAATGGATAGAGCAGAGACATACGAGGATTGGAGAAAAGCACATTCCAGTCCATGAGTAAAGTATTAGCATAGAATGTGTGCTCAGAATACAGAGGATGCAAGCATGAAATAAGATAGAATCTTGAAAAGGCTTGGAATGCTAATTTTTGGTTATTTACAAATGGTAAATAACCAAAAACTATTATTCCATAGAAATAACAAGGGTATTCTTCTTAGGAAGAAACTTATTAATAAAACTCTGGGGATTACTGATTTATTGTTTAATTGATTTGATTTTTGCAGCAATAGAAGAATTGCAGTAAAGTGGTGACTACAAAATTGCATGTGCAACACAGATTTGAACTGTGCAGATCTATTTATATGTGGATTTTTTTTCAGTAACTATACTGGAAATTTTTTTAGAGATTTGTGAAGATTTGAAAAAACTCGCAGATGAACCACATAGCCTAGAAATATCAAAAGATTAAGAAAAAGTTAGGTTTGCCACAATGCATAAAATATCTGTAGATCCTAGTCTATTTTATCATTTATTGCCATAAATATACACAAATATATTATTAAAAAGTTAAAATTTATGAAAACTTAGCCACACACAGACTGTACATGACATTATTTGCAGTCAAGAGAAATGTAAACAAATATAAAGATGCAGTATTAAGTTGTAACTACATAAAATTAACTACAATATGTACTGTATTATTGTAATGATTTGGTAACCACCTCCTCTGGCTATTGTGGTGAGGTCAAGTGTTGTGAGTATCTGCTTAAAACGCCATGCTACACTTATCATCCCTGTGTGAACAGTTCATCTCTCCGGTAAATTGCCTATTATGATAAAAAATGATCTCTCGCAGTTCTCTTGCATTTTTTACTGTGTTTATTGCAATACCGTTAACCTTAACACCATGGGACCCATACTAAGAGCCACTAATGATGCTGGAAGTGCCCCCAAGAAGCAGAGAAAAGTCATGACATTACAAGAAAAAGTTGGATTTCTTGGTGTGTACCATAGATTGAGGTCTGTAGCTGTGGCTGCCTGCCATTTCAGACAGATGATTCATCTTGTAAACACAGTATGTAAATTTACAGTATCGATAAATATAGTGCTGTACTGTAAATGTATTTTCTCTTCCTTATGACTTTCTTAATAATGTTTTCTTTTACCATTTTTAGCTTCTATGTGCTATATAAAACTTTTTAAATTACATCATTGTTTCTTAAATATACCCAATAAAAAGAATTATCTGAGATGCTTGTAAAAAATAGCATAATACAATTATTATTAAAATTATTATTATTTTATTTTCTGTAGAAAATGTTTGTTTAGATTTATCTACATTTTTCCAGTTACTTTGTTCCCTACTTGGAAACAATGAAAAGATTCATTCTCCTTGTTGTCAATAATACATTTTTTAGAAGTTTCTTTTGTGTTAAACTATTAGTAATAAAGTCTCTTGGTAAGTGTTGATCTCATTAGCATTTTAAAAATATAGCTTTTCTGAGTATGCCATACTGTGATGACAGGTATTAGTTCTCAGCCCATTGACAATATGATTCCATTGTCTTCCGACTTCTTTTATTGCTATCTGCTGCCAGTCTGTTCTTCATAGGTGATCTTTTCTTCCTGCTTTTACAGTCTTTATGCTGGGTATTCTGCAGATTCACTACTAAGTGTCTAGTTCTGGATTTCTTTTTATTTATATTTCTTAGTGGATGCTGTGCTTAATATTGTGGGTTCATATTTTCCATTACTTCAGAGATATTAAAAATCATTGGTGCTTCAAATATTGCCTTTCCTCTTTTCCATTTTCTCCCCTGGGTATTCTGATTAACTTAGATTCTCACATTCTATTTTTATGTCACTTGATCTTTCATATTTTCCACTTTCAATTTCTTTGTGCTACATGTTATAGTGTTTTCAAATATGTCTTCCAGTTGTAGTTCACTAATTTTCTTTAGTGGCATCTAATATTATATTTAACCCAGCTACAGTTTGCTTTGCTTTCAACCATTTTTTTTAATTTATAAAGGTTATATTTTCATTTCCAGATATCCTCAGTCAGTTTTAATTGTGTCTCATTGTTTGCATTTTGTGATGCCACCCTTTATTCCTTAAAATGTCCCATATATATTTTGTATTTTAAATCTGAGAATCCAGTATCTGATTCCTTTGGTTGTCAAAATCTGTTGGGTTTTTTTTTTTTTTTTCTTCTGACTCTCATTTTTAGTGGTGAGTTTTCTTGTAAATGTAGTGATTGTTGTTACCTTGTATTTGACTTTATTTTATTCTGAGGAAAACCTTGGAGCCTAAATTAAGGGTATATTCCATGTAAGAGAAGGCGCATGTGTTTCCACAGGGATCTTGGAGGCATTGCAGACCTGGCTGGGACCACTTAGCCCTTTCCAGGGTCTCAGGTACAATCCAGAAATCTCAAGTTCAGCTCCCCTTCTCTGCTGCTAAAGTAAAGCTGTCTCCAGACCTTGGTGCTGAGATTGGCATTTACTCTCAAGGTATCCTATCTTAAATTTGCACTTACAGCTCATAGTGAAGGTTTTAGCTCAAGGTTTTTGCTTTTATTTTTGTGTAGGCTTCTTGGAAATTTTCCTCACCTATTTTTAGGCCCAGCAGTGTTATAAAAAATATGTTTTATGCAGGTATAGTTTTCTGGTTTTTTTCAGGAGGCTCCTTCAAAGTCTCTAATCAGCCTATTGCCCCAGAGCTGAATGATAGATCACTGTCTGCCGATAGCACTAGATCAGTCTGTGAATTATCAAGTTGATTTGATCAATATAGAGAAGCCAAACTAGAATACTTTAGAACAAACAAAAACTAACTTGGCATCTGATTTATCTAGTTTAGTAGTCTATACTGATCCTTGCTGCTTTGTACTTTTGGATGCAACATAAGTTATTGTATTAATAACACATTTAAAATGAACCCAGAGGACATTATGCTAAGTGAAATAAACCAGACATAGAAAGACAAATACTGCATAATCTCATTTATATGTAGAATCTAAAAAAATCTAATACATAGAAGGAAATAGTAGAGTGCCGGTTACTGGGTGTTCAGGGTGTGAGGAAAATGGAGAGATGTTGGTCAAAGGGTACAAGATTGCAGTTATAAGAGTAAGTTTTAGGGACCTAATGCACAGCATGATGACTGTAGTTAATAATAATGTATTGTATACTTGAAATATACCCAGAGAATAGATCTTAAGTCTTCTCACCACAAATAGATGAAGTAAATATGTGAAGTGATGGATATATTAATTAGCTTGATTGTGGCAATCATTTCACAGAGTATATGTGTGCCAAAACATCACGTTGTACACCTTGAATATATACAAGTTTTATTTGTCAATTATATCTCAATAAAGCTGAAAAAAATTATTCCTCTTTTATAGAAGAGTGAATGGACCACTAGAAGACTACTACAATGTAGCTCTTCTTAATTTTTTTCTTTATTCTGATTTGTTTTATAATGTTCAAAGGAAGGGTAAAGGGAGAGATGATCTATTAAAAAGTCTAAGACCTGAAGTGAAGCAAAATATAAGCCTTTTGTCCATCTTTCCATTAGTTAATAGTCTTTATCCACTTATGCTTAATTTCATATAGATTCATTTAATCACTCCATTAATATCTACAGAGTGCCTACTGTGTGGTATGTGCTATTCCTGATGGTAGAAAACATAGCAAGCAACAAATAGAAATCCCCACACTTATGGATCTTTCATCCTATTATCCTGATATAGACATCAATAAGGAAAGTAGTAAATAAGTGGCATGCTAGATAGTGCTCAGGAGGAAAGTAAAGCTTGGAAGAGGAATAAGGAATGGTGGGGACTGTTGCAATATTTGATGGGATGTGCTGCTTCTGAGCACTTTATTAATGAACCTTGGCCATCTATGGAATGTTAGGTCATAGCAGGGTCACTCCTGTCACCAGGTGGACAGATTGTTTAGGAGAGTCAGTGTTATGGGTTGAATTGTGTAGTGCCCCCCCCCACAAAAATACGTCAGAGTCCTAACCCCCAGTGCCTCAGAATGTAACCTTACTTCGAGATAGGATCTTTTCAGAAGTAATCAAGTTTAAATGAGGCCATTAGGGTGGGCCCTAATCCAATATGACTGTTGTCCTTAAAAAAAGGGCAGAAATTTGAGTGCAGAAACAGACACATATCCTGGGAAAATATCACGTGAAAATGAAAGTTGTGCTGCCACAAGCCAAGGAACTACCAGAACCTAGGAGAGAGAACAGGGCTGTGCCAACACCTTGATATTGGCCTTCTGGTCTCCAGAACTCTACATTTCTGTTATTTGAGCACACAATTTGTGGTACTTTGTTACAGCAGTCCTAGCAAACTAATACAGCCAGCTTAACCATATGCAGGATAATAGTAGGGGATAAGTTAAAAGGCTCTAAAATTACTTCTAGCCTACTAAAAGCCAGGCAGTTTCCACTTAATTTAACAAATATATAATGTTTATTTTATACCAGGGACTGTTCTCAGTACTTTGTAAATAGTAACCAATATGTACCCAAATAACAATCCTCTTATATGGGTTCTTGTATTCCCATTTTAAAGATACAAGGAAAACATTCAAGCAAACATTACATGACAGGGCAGAGATTCCTGGGTTACATATAAAAGACTTTCCTGAGGCTGTTGCAGTGTTGGATAATACATGTACACATATGCAATTTTTTAAAGAACTATTTTTGGTGATAGTGAAAGATGTGGGCAAAAGACATGCTCAAGATAAGAACACCTGTGTCCTGTATCTGCATTTCCTGAGCTACAGACCTTGGACATGTCAGGTAACTTCTGGTTTTCGTTCTTACACCTGCTCATACTAATTAGATTACTGAAAAGTTAAATCACAGGAGAAATTTAAATTTTAAAATAAATATCACGAAGAAATAAAGTCTCTTAAAATCATAGTTTGCCCTAGAGATTATCATTTTCGGAGTGACTATCCCCTCAATATTCCCCCAAATAATGTATTGATTTATACACTATTTGTGAACATTTAGATTTAAGAAACCATTTAAATTATTTACAGTATACTTGAAAGGCTTGAAATCCATCTGACTGGAATGCAAGATACATATGTAATCTAGTTTCAAAGGGAGAAAAAATTGATCTCAAGTTGTAATTCATGATGATTAATGTTGCATAAGCATACCACCAAGGGCATGTTAGTCCTTTAAGCAAAGCTTTAGATTCAGACTTACCATATTAATCTCAGGACTCTGCCTTTGATTAACTTATGGCATAGAACCTTAAAATGGGAATGATATGAATTAGAATGATAGTGAATATAATCAGGTTGGGATGGAAAAGAATCATGCTGGATTCTTTTCACCATGGTCCTAGGATGGAGGAGGTGCAAGCTGAGATCACCTCTCAAGTGTATGATGGAGACGGGGAAAAGAAAAAGTGATCTCTTACCCAGATCTGGTATATTAATCAAGGCAAATAGTGTTTGCTGCTGTAACAAACCATTTTCAAATCCCAGTCTCTTAACGCAGTAAATATTTATTTATTGCTCACATCTTAGATCTTAGGCAGGTTAGGCATCTTTACTGAGCAGCTCTGCTGCAAGAGAGACTGTGGGATCCAGCCTCCTTCTGTTTTATGATTTGACTATCTTCTACAAGGAGAAGAGAGAGAGAACTGGAGAATCATTTGGGCTAAGTTCACATTCCAGTGGTCATCACTTAGTCACATGCCTTAAACTGACTAGACCCTGGTCAATCTCCTTTTGCTCTCTGCTGTAATCAGACTGGACTTTCTTTGGTGACCTAAATATGCTATGTTCTCTTTTCCCACTGGGCCTTTGAACTTTCCTTCACCCATCTTAGCCCAAATGATGGATTGAATCTTGGAGCTACAGATTTTATTTCAGATCTAGTCTGTCTAATACATTTAAATTAAAATGTATGTAGACACATAAAACCAGTAGCCTTTTGTGTCTATATACATTTTAACTTCAATTAACAAAAAATAAATAAAATTAAAAATGTAATTCTTTAGTTCCATTAGCCATATTTTCATCATTATGGGAATTACTACTGGACAAGAATCCTCTGAATAAAATTTCAGGTTTAAACTATATTTAGCAGTTCTCTTTATTGCCTTAGCAATAATATATGCCTTAGACTAAGCAATTACCTATTACTCCATTAGAAAATTCCTTCTGCACTCTTATGTCCTTAATTCTGCTTATCCAACAGCCAGAATTCTCAGTATGCAGCAATGGGTTTCGCTAGTCTGGGTCTCAGCACAAATTCTAATTATTTCTCTTAAATATTTAATGTAATTCAGTCAAAATGCCAAAACACTATTTTTATTACTAAGCAATATATTAAATAGCCACCCCTGATTTCTACCTCACCCATGATTCACAGGAATGAAATGAGGGATGGAAGGACAAATATTCTAACATAAATACACATACACATAAACACATAAATAATAATAATTGGATGTTAGGGTTTAAAAAAAAATTTTTTTTTTTAATTTTGGCCTTAGAATAGTCTTGGGTTAAATTGGCTGGGTCAGAATGGTAGATACAATTTTACAAATCCAAGTGGCTCTCTCTTGCTATGAGGAGGCTTTATTCATCCTTATGTAACAATGTGTTAGTGAATAGTGCAGAATTCTATACTCTTCATTTCTTTGAAGAGAATATAGAATTTCCTGTCTTTGCACAACATTTAATGGTGGTGCCATATATTTATTATTGCTGGTTGAAGTGTATGTGTATAAACCAGATATATAGAAATAGAACCCAAATCCCCTATGGGATGTGTGAATGACAGTGTGGTAAAAAAAAGCACCCCAGAGGTGCAGGCTAACTGGGGGTGTTAAAGCAAGGAAGACTTTCAGTTCCTTGCCTTTAATGTGTGTGATTTACTGATTGTATGAATGTGCTGAAAAATAAAATCATTTTTACCCTTAGAGGAAAAAGGCAGTTTGTGTATGTAAGTTATTAAAATTGCGTATGAATTTAATATTTCCCACATAGCATGAAATTTAGTGTTTGTTAAATAAAAAATGAATAAACAATCTAAAAGCAAAACATAAACATTTCACATTTGGAAAATTTGAACAACAGAATGCCAAAACATTTGTTGATACACTTCTTTCAACTATAAAGCACAGACCTATTTCCTTTAAATATTGTATGAATCCTGCTGTGATTTAAAAAGAAAAGTGGCATCTAATCATGGCACATTAAATCAACTTAGTTATGTGCTTTGTGGCTTATCTATCAAAACAGAATTCAAATCCATTTTTAGAATGAATTTATGAGATTTAAAGAATAGAAATGAAACTAAATACAAACCACATGGGAAAATGAGGGAAGCACAGAAAGATAAAATGTTTGAATGATTATGTTTTGGTTTTTTTGTTGATAATATTGACCATATCAATTGTATAGTTTCTCATTTCAACAAAAGCAACATTTCAATTTTTAATACTTGAAATAAATAGTAGCATAATTAGCTTCATGGTAATATCCCCTCCTCATATATACACCTCTACTATTCACTTAAGTAAAAAGGCAAAGGTGTTCTCATATATTAAATAGTTCCTGCATATTTGAAGTGCTCAGCATGGTACTGGCAGGTTGTATAGTTGACCTTTGAACAACACAGTTTTGAACTTCTGGTCCACTTTTATGTGGATTTTTTTCAACCAAAAGTAGGTTGAAAATATAGTATTCGTAGCTATCTCATTGTGGTTTTAATTTGCATCTCTCTAATGATTGGTGATGTTGAACATTTCTTCATATACTCTCTGGTCATTTGTGCATCTTCTTTTTAGAAATGTCTATTCAGGCCCTTTGCCTATTTAATTAGGTTATTTATTTTCCTGCTATTAAGTTGTTTGAATTCCTTATATATTTTGAATATTGATCCCTTATGAGATATATGGTTTGCATATATATTTTTTACCATTCCATAGGTTGTCTTTTTACTCTGTTGATTATTTCTTTTGTTTTGCAGAGTTTTTTAGTTTGGTGTTATCCTGTTAGTCTATTTTTGCTTTTATTGCCTTTGCTTTTGGGATCATATCCAAAAGATCGTTGCCCAGACCAACATCAGGGAGATTTTTCCCTGTTTTCTTTTAGTAGTTTTATAGTTTCAGGTCTTACATTTTAAGTCTTTAATCCTTTTTGAATTGATTTTTGTATATTGTGTGAGATAAGGGTCTAATATTAATATTTTTCTGCATGTGTTTCTACATTCAGTTTATTCAACACCATTTATTGAAGAGATTGTCTTTTCCTATTGTATATTCTCGGCACCTTTGTTGAACATCAATTGACTGTAAATGTGTGAGTTTATTTCCCAGCTCTCTGTTCTGTTTTGTCTAGGTGTCTGTTTTTATGCCAATATCATGCTGGTTTGATTACTACACCTTTGTAGTATATTTTGAAATCAGGAAGTATGATGACTCCAGCTTTGTTCTTTTTGTTCAAAATTGCTTTGGCTATTTGGTTTTTTGTTTGTTTGTTTTTGTATGGTTCCATACAAATTTTAAGATTGTTTATTCTATTTCTGTGGAAAATGCCATTGGAATTTTAATAGAAATCGTGCTGAATCTATAGATCATTTGGATAGTGTGGACATTTTAACAATATTGATTCTTCCAGTCCATGAACATAGGGTACCTTTCTCTTTGAGTCTTCTTGAATTTCTTTCATCAATGTTTATAGTTTCAGTGTGCAAGTCTTTCACCTCTTAGGATAAATTTTATTTCTAATACTTTATTCTATTTGATGCTATTGTAAATGGGACTGTTTTCTTCATTTCTTTTTTAGATAGTTTGTTTTAGTGTATAGAGACACTACTGGGTTTATATGTTGATTTTGTGTCCTATAACTTCACTGAATCTGTTTGTTAGTTCTAAACAGTTTTTTGGTTGAGTCTATAGGGTTTTCTATATATATGATCATGTCATCTGCAAACAGGGACAATTTACCTTCTTCCTGTCCAATTTGGATGCGCTTTATTTCTTTCTCTTGCCTAATTCCTCTGACTAGGACATCCAGTACTGTGCTGCATGGAAGTGGTGAGAGTGGGCATCCTTGTCTTGGTCCTTTCTTCTTTATTAATAACTGAACAATTAGCAAGCCTATAACATGGAAAAATTATTGTTAAAGCTTTAGGAATTATTTTGAAGGTCCCACTTGAAATAGTTTGGTGAAACAGGATAATCTAGGCTTAATGATAAACTTTACATGAGGATAAATCTTTGGGGCCAGATGACATCTGTCTACAAGTTTTAAGGAAACTTGTAGTTTAGTAATTGTGTAGTTTCAGCTAAAATTGCCTCTCATTACATATGGCTTATCATGTATATCCTATCTAGATGATGGATATGAGAGGACAACTGATGGAATCTTTAGAAAGGGATGGAATTTCACCACATTTAGGTGTACCCTCTCCTTTTTTTCCTGAAAGACATTGTGTAAAATCATTAATTTTTCTTCCAATGTTTGGTAGAATTCTCCATCAAAACCATCTAGGCCTGGAGATTTCTTTTTGAAGAAATTTTAAATTATAAATGCAATGTCTTTAATGGTTATATAATAAAATGATGCAGATTATCTGTTCTGTCTCATTTGAGTTTTGGTAGTTTGTGGTTTTCAAGGGGTAGGTTCATTCTTCTCAATTGTCAAATTTTTGAATGTAAAGTTGTTTGTAATAATTTCTTATTCTCTTAATGGTTATATTATTTATAGTGATAATCCCTATTTTGTTCCTCACATTGATTTGTTATTTCACTTGTTATTTCTATCAGTCTTGCTGGGCTTCTACTTATTTTATTGATTTTAATTAATTAATTAATTAATTTTTTATTTCCACATATTATAGGGGTACAAACATTGAGGTTACATATATTGCCTTTGCCCCACCCGAGTCAGATCAAGATGCACCACCTTGTTTAGCCATCTGCAGCAGCTCTTTCGGGCCGGTGGGGTAGAGCACATTCTTAACATGTAGTTGGCAAATCTCCTAGCGAGCCCCTTCCAGCCGTGGCCCTCTTGAGAGGAAGATATTGAGGTTTTCCCATGTGGCTGCCCAGCCTGGAGAGAGGTGTCTCCTTGTCTTCCCCATGGCTGCTGGTGCTGTGGGTGGACGGGGAGGCCCTGGGGCTCGCTGGTGGGTATCCTAGGATCAGGACTCATCTGCAGACTGCGTAGAGGACTGGCAGGCAGTTTGGCTTTGCTTGTCTCCTCTGGTGTCTCCTGTCCCTTGATCCAAACATCCCTCAGAATTTCATGGAGGGTGGGCCTCTCCAGGGGGTCGGTGGTTAGGAACTTCCTCAACTGTTATCAGTTGTTCAGAAAAGAAAGCAGGTATCTTATACCTTCCATGGGTGATGTTACTTTAAGTTCCTGCCAATTGTTACCATCAAATGGAACATGTCTGGCTGTCATGGTGTAGAGGACGATGCCCAGGCTCCACACGTCTACCTCCGGTCCCATATATTCCTCACCCAGAAACATTTCTGGGGGACAAGAACAAGGAGTTCTGCAGAAGTTGTCCAGCTTCTGCCCCTCACTAAAAGTCATGGCAGAGCCAGAGTCAGCTAGTTTAATGTTCTCATGCTCATCAAGTAGGATGTTGGGGGGCTTCAGGTCACAGTGTATGATGTGGTTCTTGTGGCAGTACTGCACCGCAGCCAGGATCTGTTGGAATTTTGCCCAGGCCTCCTCCTCATTCAAGGGGTGGTGTCTCGCTATATGCCAGAAACAGTCTCCACCACTGGCATATTCTGTTAATAAGCAGAGGGTGTGTTCATTCTCGATGACGTCCAGAAGCTTAGGGATGTTTGGATGATTCAAGGCTCTCATGGCTTTGACCTCCATATCAATACTTTCCAGGCTGGGAAGGGTCTTCTTGGACATCAGTTTGATGGTCACCTGCGTCCCAGTAGAAAGGCGCTGAGCCAGCATCACCTTGCCAAAGGTGCCAGAGCCAATTGTCTTGAGGAGCTTCTGATTGTTAAACTTCTCAATGGATAACCTGGAGGCCAAGGACTGCTCCATGGTCACCTCTAACTATGCTGACTACACTGAGAATGCTAACTAAGAAGGTAAAAGCAGTCTCACAACGGTCAAACTCCATAGGTCACCAAAAAGGAGCTTCCCGGGCAACAAGGACTGAAATCCTAGGCCCAGACAGGGGCTTATATAGGTGGTAGTGATTTCATAACAGTGGCTCTTTATGAGGTCACAGCAAGAATGGGCCAATCATGGCTGGGTATAACTTGCAGTGTTTTTTTCCTTTTTTGGTTGCAAGAATATTTTCCTCTTTAAAGAAAACAAGTGTTTTTTGTTTACATGGTTATAGAGATTGATAATTAGTTTATTAGAAATTTAAACCTGTACAATGCTTCCGGGACCTTTCCATTTATAGTTTGAAAATCTGTAACAACTTTAGGCTTTTAAAGACCTCATAATGTCTATACTTAAAATATTCAATTTCTTTTTCTTTAAATTCTGATTGGTGTCAGGGTGATGCTACAACATAGCTGACATCATGATACTACAAAAATGGTTTCTGTGGTGTGTGATACACAATAAGGTCCATTATTAAGATCTATAGAGCTTCCAGAAAGATGCTTGTCATCATAATTTCCCCACATGATTATCATCAGATTTGTCATCAAAAACCTTGGAGGCCAGTAGTCAGTGGTTTGAAATATTCAAAGTCTTAGAAAAACAAAATAAAAAAGCCTGTCAACCACAGGCCCTATATCTCACAAACTGTGCTTCAGAAATGAGGGATTAATTAAGACATTGCCAGATAACCAAAAGCTGAGCACCACCAGACCTGCCTGCAATGAAGAGAGTCCTTCCGCGTGAAAAGAAAGGACACTAGACAGGAACTCAGAGTGTTATGATGAAATAAAGACCTCTGGTAAAGGTAAATACATGGACAGTTATAAAAGCTAGTACTAGTTTTGTTTTGTAAATAAGTTAATAAACTAATGTATCAAAAAATCCTATTAGTTGATGTTTTTGGACACACAATGCATACACACACATGTAATTTGGTGATGCCAATAACTGAAAGAGCAATTAGGCAAGAGAAAGAAATAAAAGGTACTCAAATTGAAAAGGAAGATGTAAAGTTATCAGTTTGTGAATGACGTAATCCTGTATGTCAAAAATGCTTAAGATTCCACAAAAGAACTGTGAGAACTGAAGCAAATTTAGCAAAGTATCAGGCACGTGAAATCTCAAAGGACCCCAAGTAAACAAAACAATCTTGAAAAAGAACAAACTTGGAGGTCTTATATGTCCTGTTTTCAAAACTCATTACAAGCTCCAGTAATCAAAAGAGGGTGGTAATGGCATAGACAGACTTATAGAGCACTGAAGTGGAATGCTGAGCTCAGAAATAAACCTGCTCATGGATGGTTAAATGCTTTCTGACAAGGGTGCCAGAACTATGCAGTGGGGAAAGGACAGTCTCTTCAGCAAATGGAAAATTAGGATATATTGTAACAGAATAGACCCAACAGTTTGACTGTTGTTGGCATATAGGAATGCTACTGATTTCTGTACATTGATTTTGTAACCTGAGCCTTTGCTGAATTTGTTTATCAATGCCAGTAGTCTCATAGCAGAATCTTTGGGGTTTTATAGATATCAGATCATATTGTCAGCAAAGATCAATAGTTTGATCTCTTCTACCCCCTTTAAGATGCCCTTGATTTCCTTCTCTTCTCTGATTGCTCTGGCTAGGACTTCCAGCACTATGTTCAATAGAAGTGGTGAGGGCAACCAGAGGGCAACCTTGTCTGGTTTCAGTTCTAAGAGGGAATGCTTTCAATTTTTCCCCATTCAGTATGATGTTGGCTGTGGGTTTGTCATATACGGCTTTTATCTTTTTTAGGTAAGTACCATCTATGCCTATTTGTAAAGCATTCTTACCATAGTCCTGGATGCCAGAAACCTAAAATCAAAGTATCAGTAGGAGCATGTTCTCTCCATAGGCTCTGAGGTAGAACCTGTTCTTTGCTTCTTCTAGCTCCTTATGGCTACTGGCATGCCTTGTGTTTCTTGGTTTGTGGTCACATCACTCCAATCTCTGTGTCTGTGCTCATGTCACTTTCTTCTCTTTGTATGTGTGTGTGTAATCTCTCTCTGCCTCTCTTGTAAGGACAATCATGATGAGTAACACAATGTATTATAATTTTTGTTTCAGTCATCACATATGGTTTAGAAAAATCATGAGAAGAGAATAATCAAATGTATTTACCCAAATTTTGAGTCTTTCTGTTCTTTATATTTCCTTCCTGATGCTCTAAGATTCTTATCTCATCATTTTCTTTCTGTTTAAAGATCTTTATTCAGCCATTAAGAGTAGGTCCACTACAACAAAGATTTTTACCTTTTGTTTGTCTGCAAATGTCTTTATTTTCCCCTCATTCTTGAAGGATCACTTCCCCAGATGTAGAATTCATGGTTGTCAGTTCTTTTAATACTTGAAAAATAACGTGCTACTTTCTGCTGGCCTCTAGAATTTCAGATGAGAAAATAGCTGCCATTTGAATTGGCATTCCCTTTAAGTAATATGTCATTTCTCTCTGGCTGCTTTCAAGATTTTTTCTTTGTATTCAATTTTTAGAAGTGAAATTATGATGTCTTTTGCAGTTGATTTTTTTTTTTTGAGTTTATCCTATTTGGAGTCCATGTAGCTTGAAGAATCTGTAAGTTTATGTCTTTCACCAAATTTGAGACATTTTCAGCCATACTTTCTTCAAATGTTATTTCCCCTCTGCTCTCTTTCTCCTCTTCTTTTAGAACTCTCATGATATGAACATGGGATTTTTTTGTATTATCCTATATAGGTCCCTGAAACTATTTTTTTCAGTCTATTTTCTCTCTGTTGTTTAGATTGAGTAAATTCCACCAAACTTCCTTAAATTCACTGATTCTATCCTCTGTCATCTACACTCTAATTTTGAGCCCATACAGCAAGTTTTCTATTTTTATTGCTATAATTTTTTCAGTTCTGTAATTTCCATTGGTTATTTTTATGTCTTCATTTGCTTACTGAGATGTTGGGGTTTTTTAATTCATTTTAAAAGAACTTGTTGAAACATTTTATGATGCCTTCTTTAAAATTCTTGACAGATAATTCCAACATCTGTTTCATTTCAGTGTTGGCATCAATTCTTTGTCTTTTCTCATTTAAGTTGTTATTTTCCTGGTTCTGATTATGATGGTTGATTTTTCTATTATATCCTGGATAGTTTGGCCAAGTGATGAGGAAGAGAGAGACAGACAGAAGGAGAGATAAAGACCAAATGAAGAGAGGAGGGTGAAAAAAAGTACAACTCCAAAAAGCACAAGAGAGAAGAGAGAAGAAAGCAAGATGGGAAAGAAAAAGAAAATAATTGGAAAGAAATGTGAGGGGAGAGAGAAAGAGAGCAGGTTAGGTTAGATATAAGTTTATGAGCATCAGATGCTATTATTACCATTTAAAAATAATTATCTCTACAAAGCTTATCAAAAGTTTTTGCTCTTTTTGTAAGTCTTAAGAAAAAATTTTATATACTAATTTTGAACTATGGGATTGTACATCACATATATCTTCCCTGCTATGCCCTTAATAACCTAACAATGGAGAAGTATATATCATTAATAACACCTCTCTCCAAAAAAGCATCTCAATCATATATAAAACAATCTGGAAATACTGCACAGGACAATTATTTTCTTTGTATTCAAACCACAGCCTACAGTCTTTCGAGAGCTCACCTTGGGTGGAGAATTGGCAGTGTCTTCTTCATACTATTCTCGGACCTATATGGATTTGGTTTCCCACCAGACTGTGAGATCTTTGAAAAGGGGAACATATTTTATATTTTTGCTCTTATCCAAAGCAGTACTAGTAAATAGAAGAAAATAAATACTTCAGTGAATAAATGAGATTAATATGAAGAAAAGCATGAAATCCTAAACTTTAGCAGAAATTTTACATAAGTTAAAGTGACCATTTCCTTTCATCAAATTTATAACATCAAGCAAGAATTCAATTTTATTTCCTTATATAAATGAGATCCTCAAGAATTATGCAGGAGAGCAAAGTAAAAATATCTGCAAACTTAAAAATCCAAATCCCTATAGTTTACCCCATATTTGTTCAATCCTTCCAGTTTCATCAACTAGCCTAAATACTTCATGCTATGATGAAGAAAGGAAAATAAATGTATTGAGCACCTCCTATATGATGGTGGAATGTGACACAGATGAAACTGATACAGTCTCAGCTGGTCAACTCTTAGCCTGTTCTTTCCAAGTAATCGCAACTGGCTTTCTCTCCAGGTGTGCTGAAATACCTTCGTATAACCCAAATAGCTATGTTTGGATAGCCATACCCTAAATCCACCTTCCTTTCCTACTGGCGCTCATCCTCTCTGAGGTGTTCATTAGGTTACCAAACTAAGACAGCATACACCTGTGCTTACTAAGTTTTCAATTAAACATCAGTTCCCCAAATTCTCCAGTGAAAGGGCACAGAAAGGAGGAATAGGTTTAAATACTACACCCTCATATTCCTTATCTTACTAATTAAATTGGTTTAGTGGTATCATTTTCTTTTTTTTTTTTTGGTTTATTCTTAGCTAGTTGAGTGATAGTGATTTTCTAGTGGTACTGGCTCAATAATATCTGGATTATATTATTATTTTAAAAACTGAGTGAATTTCCACTAGTCAGTGCAATGACTACTACATTTTCAAAGAACTACAACCAGTCGAAAAATGACTTACATAAGGCCAAACAATTATTTTGGTTCATTTTAATAACCTAAATTTTCTGTCTGAAAGGAGTATTATTTTAATGACAGTTAAATGTAGTTATTTTGACAGATGGATTTATCTAATTCTATTATTATTAAGCAAGCTAAAAGCTTTTGAATTGGCTCATAAACCAGTTGCGTGATGTACCTGGGAGTAATTTCATCTTGAATGAAAAATGTTTTTCTGTTTCATTTTTCAATGATCCCTTTTACCATTTCATTATTGTCTTTAGAAAATGGCTGAGTGAGACACAAGACAATTGTTTCTATGCAGAACCATGAATTTTATACTGACTAAAAATCAGATTTAAATTTGCTTATGTGAATACAGTCAGTATAGCTAATAAAACATTTCTTTTTCCTCCTATTCATCTAATAAAATACATTAATTTTTGTGAACCTACCATGTAAAGAGTACTGATAAAAATTTCATGTTAATTTCTCAGGTGATGGAAGTCAAAGGACAAATGATCCATGTCCCAGAATCAAATTCCATTCTATTTCTGGGCTCTCCATGTGTGGACAAGTTGGATGAACTCATGGGCCGAGGGCTGCATCTCTCAGACATCCCTATCCATGATGCCACCCGAGATGTTATTTTGGTTGGCGAGCAGGCCAAGGCCCAAGATGGCTTGAAGAAGAGGATGGATAAATTAAAGGCAACTTTAGAAAGAACTCACCAGGCCCTGGAGGAAGAGAAAAAGAAGACAGTGGATCTTCTATATTCTATTTTCCCTGGAGATGTAGCCCAGCAGTTGTGGCAAGGGCAGCAAGTGCAGGCCAGAAAGTTTGATGATGTCACCATGCTCTTTTCAGACATTGTTGGCTTCACAGCCATATGTGCCCAGTGTACTCCCATGCAGGTGATTAGCATGCTGAATGAACTGTACACCAGATTTGACCACCAGTGTGGATTTTTGGATATCTATAAGGTAAGGGGGTTTAGTTACTTATAGATAAGTATTATTTAATAGGAAATTATTATCTTAATTAAACCACAAGGATACTGTTTTAAACTTAAATTGATAGTAAATGACATCTCTTTAATTTAGAAATCTTTATATAGAATACAGGTATTTCTGCTTTATAAGTAAACTTTCATTATAAGTTGATTTACAGTACTGACATAAGTAATTGGGAATCATGATATTGCTCAGTAAGGAAAAGTTCTGTATAGCCTGTCTTCTAAATTCATGATTATTAAAAAATTAAACTTGCTGAATTCTAGGCAGTTTTAACCACATAATTATTCTTGCTTAGAGTAGAGGTTTCCAATATAAACTAAGAATTTTTTGTTGACAGTTAAATAGAAATAGCAAGGTATGTTAAAATGTGCATTGCACTATTAATATGACTAATCAGCATTTTGCATTGCATTGTCAACCAAGATCCCCTTAATTCTAAAAGAATACATGTAAATATTCTAACTATTTCCCAAAGGACCAATGATTTTTAGTGGAAGCATCTTAATTTTCCAAGCTACATAATGGAAAAACTTTCAAAATGGGTCCCAATTGCCATTTGCTTGTTCGATTTGGTGAACTCCTTATTAATTTGTTATTAAAATCATAGCAATATCTTGAGTAATTCAGCCCCATATCTACCTAATGAAGAACTTTTCACAGAAATTCACATGGATTGCACAATGTCATAGCTCATGTTCATACCATGAACTATTTTCTAAATTTTTAACTGCTACTGAAATTTAAAAATCCCAAAGGTTCTACATTTTTAAGGACCACAAATTTGCTGATTTTAAAAAACGAAAGAGTTTTGCTAGATTAAAAATATGTGTAGAATTTTGGGAATTATGTACAATAACCACACCACAGAAAAAAATAAGGTATAGCCCATGTTTGTTTTGTGTTAGAAATGTCAAAGGAAACCAGATAAAGCTGAATGCCCAGAGAAAAGAACTAGAGGGAGTGGCCCACAGGGGACTTTCAAAGTGTGCTACTATGAAATGAAACCCTCGTCTCTAAATTTGTGGTTGTTGCTTCTCCATCATCTATTATTCCATGTTTTCCTATTGTTAGGGAGATGATGTAGTGACAAATTATAATTTCAGTGGTACAATTGAGCTAAATTAGGCCATAATAAGAAAGTTCTGTTAAAATAATCAAGCCTACTATAAATTAGGAGGTTGGTGAAGAAGCTATGGATTTTACAGTGCATATTTCAAGTACTGAGAAAATTAAAGCCTTTACAATGCTTGACTGCCAGGATGTTACAGATCTATGACTACTAAGAGCTAGGTAAATTGAAGGAAGCATAGTTATAGTTTTGAATCTCTTGTAATTAGAAAGGCAAATTTTCAGTGAAAAGTCATCATAAATTATGTACTACATAATATTTTGCTTCTCAGATTATAGAGAATGAACAAAATAAAGAAGCAGTAACTTTTTAAATGGAATATAATGATAATAATAATAATAGTGATGGCATTGGATATCGAAGTGACCTAATGTAAGTTTTGCCTCATTTTATATGTTTGCCTTTGACAAACTCTTTGGTTTGAGATAAGAAGAAGCAAGGGAGAGGATGAGTCCTTCTCCAGTTCCTCTCATTCCATTCCGCCAAGGTTGTAGCATCCCGATGCTATCTTTAATGCACTCCTTAGAGTTCTCATCTTTTCACCTTTAAGCACTTTCTTAGCTTCACTTTTCTTCAGTTCTATACCCTATAAAATAAAGGTAATAAGTGTATCTATCTCACAGTTACATTGTTAGCATCTCAATCAGCCTCTACATGCAAAGCACTTAAAATAACATCTGGTGTATAGTAGTAAATGCAAATGTTAGCTGTCATTAGTATTTCTGAGACAGGTGTATCTGAACATATGGGGGTATGTGTTATGTGATTATGTTTGTATGTGGTTTTTTTGTGTGTGTGTATATAATATATATTATAATATAATATATATAATAATGTACCCATAGCTTTTTAGAAAAGAATAAAATGTAAATGAACTCATTTAACCCCTCTATCACTAATATGTGGAATTATCTCCATATCCATATAAGGAAACTGAGTTTCTGAAAGGTTAAATAATTCAGATAATATAGCTAATAAATCAGAATTTAAACTGAGGCTTATCTGATTCTAAAGCCTAAAGTTTTTGCATAAGTTTAGCCTGTCATCAAGACAAAGATAAAATGGTGAAAGCAAAGAGTGTAAACTGTTTTAAAACTACGTTACATGATCAGTAACCATAGTTATGCCATCAAGTGATGAGTAAAACTCTACGACCACCTTACCCAGATCTATCACCCTCTCTTCAGTTGCAATTAGTTCAGAGGTCTGAGGAGCTATATCTTTAAAATTGGGGATTCTCTCATCTGCTGCCTTTTCTCTTTGTCAGAAACCAGCTGGCACCTTCTGTCTTCATTTCTTCTATGGAGAAGTAGCATACCAAGGGGGAATAGCGGGAGCAATGGTCCCAGGTGCAGGCAATAAGAGGTATACTTTTAAAATAATGAAACTGGATAAAAGTTGATCTGATTTTCTAAAATCATCTTGCCCAGGGAACTCTGCAATATACTAGTGATAAAATACTTTCTTCTGTTGGGATGAAGGTGGAGAGGTGGCATTCCCATCACGAACCCCAAATGTGGTTTTCAATTGTGGAGTTAAATGTTTAGTGTCAGTGTCAGGCTTGGATTGGGGAGAAGGAGCAGACAAGATGGCGCAGCCAGGAAACACCAGCACCAGAATTGTTAGAGCTGGGAATCTGATATTGAGAATCTGAAAAACAGCAACAGAAAGTTCATACTAGCAAGGGAATGCAAGTATTATAAGTCCAACTGGAAAAGCAGAGTCCAAGACAATCAGCAGAGTAGGAAGGAACAGAAATCCAGGCACACTCTCAGGGGTCACAGACCTTGGAACTGGGCTCAAGAGGACTGGATTACAGGAACTGGAAACCCAGCAGCATGTCTAGGTGCAAGTATAAAGATGGGCATCAGGATAAAATTTGATACAAATCCAGAGTCTCTTCCCTGGCCAGGACCAGGCTTAAAGTCAGAGGGTGCACAGGTCACCTCTACAGAGTCAGAGGTAAACCAAGTGTGACAACCTTATCAAAGGATATAGTGATGTCCACAGAGCTGTTAAACACTAAAAGTGCATTAGACCCACTGAGACACGAGAGTTAGAAGGTTAGTTATATGTGTTTGTGAAAATACATACAATATATTTGGGCATACTCTCCATTAATGAAATTTGAAAATTGCTAGATAACCAGAGTTCTGAAAAATCTTCAAAGACCAATGAAAACATTGCGTTGACTTTATAAACTCAAAGCCTCCATGAATACAACACCAATAGAAAGAGCCAGAAAAGCCATTAAGATCATGTACATTTCATTTAATTTATAGACGTATATTGTTCTGCTTTAATCTCCTGTTAGTTTATAGACTCCTGTTAACTGTAATTCCTTAACCACTTTGAGGAAAAAAAAGCCTAGACATTCTGTTTTAGTATGTTTTGTGCTGCTATAATAGAATATCTGAGATTAGGTTATTTGCAAAGAACAGAAATTGATTCAGAGTTCTGAAGGCTGAGAAGTTCAAGATGAAGTGCTGCCATCTGGGGTGGTCTTCTTGCTGTGGCCTCATATAGTGGAATGCTGAAGGGCAAGAGAGAGTGAAGCCATTCCTACACGCCCTTCGACTGGTGGCATCTATCCATTCATGGGGGCTCCGTCCTCGTGACCTAAACACCTCCCGTTAGGCCCTACCTCCCAACTCTGTTGCATTGGAAATTAAGTTTACAGCACATGCATTTTGGAGGACACGTTCAAACCATAGCACATTTAAAAAATAAATACAGAATGTAGAAGTAAATAGTAATAAATATTTGTGATAGAAAGGCTCATATATAAGGTGATCAGTGTTCACTTTTGAGTGTGTTTGTTAGTATCCCAGGGAAGCTGAGAGCCAGGCAAGCCCTTTAGGTCTGAGCTTCTTGGTGAAGAATACCGAGGCTTTGCACTGATGTGCTGGCGGCATCCGCGTTTGTATATTGGGTAAGTCTACCAGACTTAAATCCCCATCTTTAATCTCCTTTTTGGAAGCTGAAAGCAGACATTTCTCACATAAAGTTTTAAGGATATAGAACTTTATACCTCAAGAATTTCGGTTTGTCTTGACTTTCGACAACACAAAGCTACTAAAGCTGTCTGCACTGGACCTTCAGCAGCCTTTGGAAAATGCAGCAGAATCTCAAGGATGTCACTGCACCATGAATTGGATCTTGCAGACATACAGAATGCTTCATTTCCTCCTTGTTTTGTTTTATGATAAAGTAGAAAGCCTTTCAAAGTACTTATGTACTTAAGTTATTCTTGGAATTTTATAAATATGTATATATCATTTTACTTCATTTCCAAGCACTAAATGTCAATTCCATTTAGTAAAGAGTAACTGGTACATTTTTCCACAAGATTTATACATTGTCGCCTCTAATTATCAGAGAACATACATTTGCAATTAAACACTATTAAAGACCTAATTCTTTTCAGTAGTCTTCATCAACATCAATGTCACTTACTTTTGTTGCCATTTTATTGGAAATGAAGCAACAGTGTCTTGTAGAAAGTGAGAAAAGAAGAATTTCTGAAGTAAAAAAGAATAGTCCACTTCACTCACTCAATAAACATTTTTAACTCATTCACTTGATAAAGGGACATAACTCCCATAGAAGCATATAAAATGTTATAGAAATTGGCATAAATTTTTAGCATAATTTTAATGAGTAGAAAAGAACTAATTTATATGCTTTAGGAGGTCAGGTGAAAATCACAGATAAGCATTCTGTTCTGATGTCTTTTCTACTGAGGGGATTATATTGTCAGTTTCAAAATACCATAATGCTCTAAAAATTACCTGAAAAGGGCTTTGCCTCATTTATATTTTTGCCTTTGGCAAGCACTTAGGTTGGAGATAAGGAAGAAGCAAGGGGAAGGATGGATCCTTCCTTATGTTCCTTTCATTCCATTCAGCCGAGGCTGCGAATCCCAGTGCTATCTTAAGTACGCTACTTGCAGTTCTCATCTTTCCATCTTTAATTACTTAACTTAACCTCTCTGCCTCAGTTTCATCATCTGTAAATAAAGAGACTAATTTTATCTACCTCATAGTTACATTTCATGAGCTTTGAGATGAGATTTACATAAAATGCTTATAATAGTGTCTGGTTCATGATAGTAAATATAAATGTTAGCTGTTATTATTTCTCAAACAGGTATATCTGGGCCTGTTTGGGGTGTGTATGTGTGTGTGTGTGTGTGTGTGTGTGTGAATGTGTAGTTATATATGCATATGTGTGTACTTTTCTGTGCATGTGTTTGTAGATACATAAACTGTGTGTATCTAGTGCTTACTAGGAATAGATAAAAATGCTTACTTGTTTAGGTTTATTGTTTTAGGTTATTAGAATTGCATTGTATATCAGAGAAAGGCTGTGAAGGAAGGGTAGGGAGAGAGGTAAAAATGGGGTTGAGGCAAGAGACATTGCTTCCTGAAATGCATTATTGGTATCATTTTCACTGGGTCCTTATAGAACTTATTCTTGAAAATGAATCCATAGTCTATCTTCATGGATCATTTTTATCTGAATGATCTGAGTTACAATATAGACTTTATGGGGATGACAGTGGTTCTTAAAGTTATA
The DNA here is from genome assembly GCF_020740605.2 of Lemur catta. Lineage (NCBI taxonomy): Eukaryota > Metazoa > Chordata > Mammalia > Primates > Lemuridae > Lemur > Lemur catta. Next base: position 31,519,430 of record NC_059134.1, read on the forward strand.
TTGACTCAGGTGATGTCTATGGCCAACACTTTGAAACTGAACCAAAAATTTCTATTTTTTATATTCTAAGATGATGTCCTGAATTATTTTCTTTCTATACATAGAGAACATTTCTTTTAGCATTGTAGCAAATTGTGAAGACAGTTAGAAGACTAAAATACTTGGAATTGCTAAGCATAAATCAATATTGATAAAGGATCTTGCTGATTTTTTCAGAGTATTTTGGGGTGGCTGTTTTTGTCCTTATTGATATTAATTTTCTAAAGTGTGGTGGCAATTGCAAGAAGATTGATGTTTTTCTGTTTTTAAAACCAAGTGTTATGGACTGTATGTTTTTCACAGCCCCCCCTAAATTCATATGTTGAAGCCCTAACCCAAATATGATGGTATTTAGAGGTGGGGTCTTGGGGAGTTAATTAGGTTTAGAAGAAATCTTGAAGGTGAAACCCCCATAGTGGAATTAGTGTCATTATAAAAAAAGGAAAAGACCTGCACTTGCTGTGGACACAGTGAGAAGGCAGCCGTCTGTAAGGCAGGAAGAGAGCCCTTACCTGGGAACTGAATTGGCCAGCACCTTGACCTTGGAATCCCCAGCCTCTAAAACTGTGGGTTTAAACCACCCCTTCTGTAGTATTTTGTTGTAGCAGCCTGAACAGACTAAGACAGCAAGAAAATAGGTATCACTTCTAAAAACAGTGTGGAAATTTCTTTATGATATAAGGTTCTAGAAAATTCTCTTAATAGATTAGACCCTTGTTGCTAGGATTTTCTATATCTAATAAGGATAAATGTTACCCCATGATGCAAGTAAAAGATTTTCACTGGCCTTATAGAGTGAACTGCATAATTACAGAGAAAAAAAAAAATGTCTCTTATGTCTCAATAAGCTGTAAAGAAGTGAAGTTCTAAGCCCAAACTACTTATTTATCTTTATCATTAACTACTTCATCAGAACAATGAGCAACTAGCTTTTAGTTTACATGCATTTTGCAATTTTAAATTTTACTAATAGTTTGTTACTCCAATATGTTTTCTAAAAAAATCATTAAAAAAAATGGCTTTTCTTCATAAAGAACTAGTGTCATTAAATCATCAGTTGAGACCCTGAGGCCATTTAGCAGAGGATTTCTGGCAAGCTTTAGAATGTGAACAGGTCAGTTGTGTCCCCGTCAAGGTTGATGATACCTGGGTATTGGGTGAGTTTACTAAAATGGAAATTGGTCTAGGCAAGACAGCTGTCTCTTACTTATCTGATAGCATTGTCTTAATGCAATGTGCAAATCTTACTAAACTGGAGTGTTTCTATTACTTTTTTTAACCAAACCTTTAATTAATGCTGATATGAAGTAGAAATGCTATAAATAATTCTCCCACTACTTACTGCTTAATAACAGTGATTTTAAAAGTTTCAAATTTCTTAAAGCAAAATGGAACTAACAGAATTCACATTTACTAAATACAAACTGTGTTCCAGACACAGTACTAAATGCCTTAATAGTGATATTTCACTTATTTTTCAGAACAATCCTGTGCTATACGTGTTATGTCTTTTTTAAAGATGAGTTTAATAAGTGGCAGAGATGTTATCAGAATTTAGTTCTGATTCAGTCAAAAGCTCATATTTTAGAAAACTGTGTCTTCAGTCATTCATTTATCAGATTGCTAGTGTTCCTGATTAACTGGATACAGAATCAGGACCAAAATTTTTTCTGGAATTTATACATAAAGCTATATATATTTTTAATAAATTGACATTCCATCTCCAGCAACTTTGACAGTTGCCAGTCAGGTTTCATCCCTTTAAAATGAGAACAACAGTATGTCACAGGACTGTCCTGAGGCTGAAAAGAACTAACAGCCAAAGATCCAAAGGTTGTTTTTATGATCCTGAGATCCTCAATGTAGTAATTGGAAGATGATTGTGAATTTGTAAATTGCAATTCGAATTTTAGCCCAGAGGTAAAAACATAACTCTGTTTTTTAAAAAGATATTCAACAAATCTGTGCTATTTTTGAATATGTGTTAGACTCCATAAAGACTGTTCTCTTTGGATCAAGTAGGTTAAGGAGGAACTTAATGCAAAAGTTAAAAGACTAATTTTAGTGCAGTAGAAGGTCCATATGAAAATCAGCAATGAAATAAACTAGCTGAAGCATATGCTCTGGTCACTGGAATGATTCAAATATAAGCTACAATCTTTTGATGGGGCAGGTGGATGAAATTCTCAGAAGGCGCCCTGACTCTGTGAGATACTAAGATTCTAAATTCTCAGTGTTGGAGCATATGTAGTTGGCTAGGAAAATGTCTTCCAAGTGCAAATCAACACTGCTACCTCCCTATTAGTAGATTATTCATCTATGGCAAGTTTTAAATGATTTATGTCTATTTTTGCAAACATCTTTTAAAGTAGAAAAATGAGAATTTAACTTTGTCATCTTAAATTTGGGTTAAAATGGATACAAATGTTTATAAGTTCTGATGCATTTTTCAAGCTTTGAAATGGTTAACATGACCTTGAAGTTGGAACACTAAAATATCAGTTGAAGCAAAATCCCTGTCAGACTGCTGAGTCAGCTGTGTGTGTGAGTGTGTGTATGTGTGTGTACATATGCACGTGCAGGCACATACATGTGTTGGAATCTATGATAACTGTGTATTAGGATAATGCTGTTTTTAAGGTAGTCCAGAGCAATAATTTTATATTTTTCTTTGAGTCAAAGTTTGATATTGGATAGTTTTTATGCTGTTATAAAAGGGAAACTTTGTTCTTCTCCCTTTTTCCCCTTATCGAATTCTGTTACTAGTGTCACCACCTCATATACAAGGGGACGTGTATCTGCTCCCTGATTAAAATAATATGCTTGACCGTTAGGGAGAGGATAGGTGTGGACTACTGCAATGGCAGCTAAGTGTGAAGGAAACAGTATTGAATATCAAGCCTGAAAACCTGATTTTAATGGTCTTTGTCACTTAGTTAAGTCATACAACTTATCTATGCTCAGCTTCTGCATATATAAAATGGGAACAATAGTATTGGTCTCACATGTTTGTTACAACTGACACATAAAATGTATTCAGCAAATGATTGTTGTTGGGAATTTTTTTCTAATAACTCAAAATAATGACAATATCTATGGAAAATTGTGCGTGAATTAATAAACAGTAGTAATAGTTGACTCCATGTGACATCATTCCTGTGAAAGAAGACTAAGACCAGAGAGAACGTCTTGGGGAATTTGCTATGAGGGACGGACAGGACCTACATTTGTTGAATGATATGTGCTAGTCACCATGCTAAATTGTTTATATAAATTTAGTGATTTATTTTCAAGAAATAATTGATTATAAACTGGATTCTGAGTATTAAAGTAGGCATTGGATCATAACAGTAAATAAGACATTTTATTTATTTATTTTATTGATTTGGATTTTATTTTGGATAGGATCTTATTTATTTATTGGAGTTTTTATTCATTTTTCTAGCTTTTTTGAGGTATTATTAAGAGGTAAAAATTATGTACATTCACAGTGTTCAATGTGGTGCTTTGATATACACATATGTTGTGTAATGATTACCACAGTCAAGTTAATCAACACATAATTGATCTATTACCGCACATAATTACCCGGGGTGTGTGTGTGTGTGTGTGTGTGTGTGTGTGTGTGTGTGAGAGAGAGAGAGAGAGAGAGAGAGAGATCTATTCTCCTAGCAGATTGCAAGTATATGATACAGTATTATTAACTATAGTCAGCATGATGTATGGCAGATCCCCAAAACCTATTCACTTTGTAGCTAAAATTTTGGGTCCTTTGAAAAACATCTTCCCATTTTCCCAACCCCCAGCCTTTAGTAACCAACATTCTATTCTCTGTTTCTAAGAGCCTGACATTTTCAGATTCCTCTTATAAGTGAGTTCATGTAGTATTTATCTTTCTGTGTCTGGCTTATTTTACTCAGCATAATGTCCTCTAGGTTTATCCACAACTGGCAGGATTTCCTTCTACTTTATGGCTGAATAATATTCCATTGTGTGTATATGTATGTATATATAATATTTTCTTTATCTATTCATCTATCCATGAGATTGTTGCCATATCTTGGCTATTTTGAATGATGCTGCAATAAACATGGAAGAGCAGCTATCTCCTCAAGATATGGATTTCATTTTCTTTGGATATACAAGGACTGTCCGGAAAACACTCAACCATTGTTAATATAACAAGAGCATATTACATGGCTGTATACTTTCTGGACAGCACTTGTATACCCAGAAGTGGGGTTGCTGAAAAGTATGATAGCTCTATCTTTAATTTTTTAAGGAAGCTCCATACTGTTTTCCATAATGGCTATACCAATTTACATTCCCACCAACAGTGTAAAAGGTCTCTTCTCCACATTCTCACCAACTCTTATTATCTCACACTTTTGATAATAGACATCCTAACAGGTATAAAGTGATATTTCATTGTGGTTTTAATTTGCACTTCTCTGATAATTAGTGATGAGCACTTTTTCATATACATTTTGGACATCTGTATGTCTTGTGAGAAATGATTATTTAGGTGCTTTGCCTATTTTTAAATTCTGTTATTTTTAGTATCTGCTATTGAGTTTCTTGTATATTTTGGAATATTAACCCTTTATCGTATATATGGTTTGCAAATATTTTCTCCCATTTTGTAGATTACCTGTTTCATTTTGTTGATAGTTTCCATTAGTATGTAGAAGCTTTTTAGTTTGATGTATTCCTACTTGTTTATTTTTGTTGTTGTTGTTGCCTGTGATTTTGGTGTCATATCCAAAAACTCACTGTTAAGGTCAATGTCAAAGGGCTTTTTCCCTATGTTTTCAGCTAGAAGTTTTATAGTTTCAAAACTTACACTTAAGTCTTTAATCCATTTTGAGTTGATTTTTCTTTCTTCTTCTTTTTTGTTTAATTTCAAAATAGTAAGGAGATACAAATGTTTTTTTGTTACATTCATACACTGTATAATGGTGAAGTCAGGGCTTTTAGAAGGCCTATAACCTGGACAATGTACACTGTATCTGATATGTAAGTTTTTATCCCTCACATCCCTCCCATTCTCCCACCCTTCTTAGTTTTCAATGTCGTTTATGTATCTTTGTGCCCATGTGTACCCATTGTTTAGCCTTCACTTAATTATGAGAACATGTGGTGTTTGTTTTTCCATTTGTGAGATACTTCACTTAGGATAATAGTCTCCAGTTCCATCCAAGTTCTGATATGCGAATGGCTACACCTGCTCGCTTTTGGATTCGATTTGCATGGAATTTTTTCTATCCCTTTAGCTTTCATCTGTGAGAGTCCTTGTGAGTTAGATGTGTTTCTTGGGGACAGCATAGACTTGGGTTGTGATATTTCATCCATTCAGCTAGTCCATGTCTTTTAAGTGGAGCATTAAGTCCATTCACAGTCAGTGTTAGTATTGATATGTGGGAATCTGTTCTGTTCGTCATGTTGGATGATACATTGTTATTTTATTTTCCCTCTTGTGCTACTGGTTTATAAAGGCTGTGAGCTTTACCTTTCAGGTGATTTTACACTGGTGAGTAACTATTTTTCTGTTCCATGTAGAGTGCACTTTTGAGCATTTCCTTTAGAGTATGTCTAGTAGTCACAAATTCCTTTAATGTTTGCTTGTCTGGAAAAGTCTTTATATAGCCATCATTTATGAAACTTAATTTTCCAGAATACAAAATTCTTGGCTGGCAATTGTTTTGCTTAAGAAGACTAAAAATGGGGCCCAAATCCCTTCTAGCTTGGAAGATCTCTGCTGAGCAGTCTGTTGTTAGTCTGATGTGTTTTCCTTTGTAAATTAGTTGTTGCTTTATTCTTGCAGTTTATGGAATTTTCTCCTTCACTTGACTTTGGCCAGACTGATGACAATGTGTCTTGGTGTTGTCCTTTTTGCTGTGAATCTTCCAGGTGTTTGATGACCATCTTGTATCTGGATATCTAGATTTCTGGTGATACCAGGGAAGTTTCTCTCAATTATTCCCTCAAGTAGGTTTCCTATGCTTTTTGCTTTTTTTCCTTCTCCCTCAGGGATACATACAATTCTTATATTGGCTAGCTTTGCATAGTCCCACATTTTTCTGAGTTATTTTTCTTTCTTTATTCTCTTTTCTGCATCTTTGACTGACTGGGTTAGTTTGAAAGCCTTGCCTTCAGGCTCTGAGATTATTTCTTCTGCTTGGTTTAGCCTGTTGTTGAAGCTTTCTGCTACATTTTGAAATTCTCTAAATCCGTGGTCCCCAACCCCTGGGCCACAGGTACCAGGACTGGCCTGTTAGGAACCATGCCGCACAGCAGGAGATGAGCAGCGAGTGAACAAGGGAAGCCTCATCTGTATTTACAGCCACTCCCTGTTGTTTGCATCACTGCATAAGCTCCACCTCCTGTCACATCAGCGGAGGCATTAAATTCTCATAAGAGCACGAACCCTACTATAAACTGTGCATGCAAGGGATCTAGGTTACACATTCCTTATGAGAATCTAATACCTGATAATCTGAGGTGGAGCTGAGGCAGTGATGCTAGCGCTGGGGAATGGCTGCAAATACAGATTATCATTGGCAGAGAGGTTTGATTGTACAATAAATGCAATGCACTTGAAGCATCCTGAAACCATCCCCCATCCCCAGTCTGTGTAAAAATTATCTTCCATAAAACCAGTGCCTGGTGCCAAAAAGGTTGGTGACTGCTGCCTTAAATGACTCTCATTTCTTTAGGTTATTATGTATTTTTTCTTATGTTGTCTATTTCTTTAGTGACTTTTTCATTTTTTTCATTCATGTCCTGAAAAAAACTTTTTGGCTTCTTTGTGTTGCTTTTCAGCTTTCTCTTCAATTCCATTCATCTTATTTGCCCTCCATTTTCTGAATTCTCTCTCTGACATTTTGACAATTTCCTTTGGGTTGCGGTCTGTTGCTGACATCCTATTGTGATCCTATGGGGGTGTCAAAACAGCTTGTACATGTTGCCAACGTTCTTATGCTGGTTCTTTCTCCTCTGAAACATCTTCTCTCAGCTCAAGACAGATAAGTTTGCAGTGTACCTGGTGCACTTCTCTTTTACTTTGGAGGATTGACCTTGTAGGAGAGGGGTGGATACACTGAGGGCTTGTAATGCAATTGTTCTTCTGCATCATCCATTCCCCTGTGGTTGTCACAGTCCAAGCTGGTATTGGGGGTTTTCATATGGAGTGTTGAGTTGGTCCCCAGGTTGCTGTTGGAACCTCGGGCAGGGGACTAGGAGAGTCACTCCCCATGAAGGCAGGTGACATGGGAGTTTGCCCTGCTCAACCCTCTGTGCAGAGGTGGCAGTGGCAGCTGGGTGAGACTATTTAGGTGGTGGCCCCAGATGTCAGGTCTGTGGGTGCTTATTCTACTCAGTTCCAGGGGTACATGGTGGGGGGTGGCTTCCAATGAGGGGTCTATGGCCATGTGCAAGGAGCAGTACCACAGTGGCTGTGCAGCACAGGGTGTGGTTGAGGTCACCAATATGCACAATCCACTGTACCACCATGGTTATGGCACATGGGGCCACCAAGGCATTTGTGGCACAGAGCCTTGGTGGCTGGGTGAGTCACAGAACCTTGACCAGTGGTTGGGCAGGTCAAGGGACCTTGGCTGGTTCATGGGCAGGTTGTGAGACCAGGCCCGGTGGTGGTGTAGGTCCTTCAGCCACAGAAGCTGGGCAGCCTGCGGCTGGTGAAGCTGGGGAGATGCACAGTGCCCCACCAGCAAGTTATGGTGGCCGTAGCTCTCCATTCGCCCAGGTCCAACTGCAACAGCTGCTGTGGTGCTACTCAGGTGGCAGCAGCAGTGCTATCAAGATGGCGAGATGGCGGTGGCAGATGCTGAGGGTCAGTAGGTGCCTGCTCTGCTTGGATCCTTTGGAGGTGGCTGGGGGGTTGTTGGGGGAGGGCGTGTGAGAGTGTGCACCCTATCCACTCCCTCCCCAGCCTGGCAGGAGTAATGGGGAGGCAGCTGCAGTGGAACTGAGCCCTCTGTAGACCAGGCACTCAGGCTGCGAGTGCAGAATAATGTCTCTTGCAGTGACCCAGGGTCAGAATTTGGCAGAACCCACTGTGCCTGCTCTCCAGTGCGATACTGCTGCAGTCTTCAAGCAGCTCCCTGATCAATCTGGAGGCCTGCTGTGGTGGGAGAACCCTCCTGCAGCTCAGATTCAGCATCCACTGGAGGAGTGTGGAGCCCTGGGGATCTCTTGATCTCTTCCCTGACCTGCCCCATGTGTGGATGCTTCCCCAGGTACCTTTCGATCTTGTCAAGCTATCACCTCACCTCTTTCTCCTTCACTTTGGATATCTCCAGTCACTTCTCTAGTGATTCAAAATAGTCTTTTCTGAGATAGTCCATCTGTAAGTGAATGAACTTCTATATGCAACTTTTGATCCTCTCTTTGAGAGCAGTGAGTGTGGGCTGCTTCTAGTCTGCCATCTTGCCCACAACTCCCTTGAGATGATTTTTCTGTATGTTTTAAGAGAAAGATCCAATTTCATATTCCCATTGCAACCCAGCTTCCCAATTAATTTATTGAAGAGACAATCCTTTACCCATTGTGTATTCTTGATGTCTTTGTCAAAGATAGTGTAGATTTATTTCTGGAATCTTTATTTTATTTCATTGGTCTGTATGTCTGTTTTTATGCCAGCACCACGAATGTGTTCTTGATCAATGTGAGTTGATTGAATAGATATATTTTATGGTCATGTAACAATGACTTGGGTTTTGAAATGTAATTTATACATTATCTGTATTGGCCTAACTCTTGATAGAGATGTTTATCACACAATTTGACTCAGTCGTAATTTTTTAGTGTCTACAATGCTAGCATGGAGCTAGCCCTTGCAATATTTAAAAGATAACTAAGTCATTGTCCTTGCCTTCAAAGTTAAATGATTTAGCAATCTAGACAGAATAATTATAAAGTACAAAATGTAAATGACTGCAGTATAAAAGATACAAAAACCAAATTTCATTGCTGTTTGAAAAGAATCAAAGATAATAAAGAAATTGGGATACTTTCAGAAAATCAGAAAAGATATAGTATAAGAGATGGACTTGGTAGCAAGTGACAAATTTGACAGAAGGCAAAAAAAAAAAAAGAGGGGTTGGGGAAGGCTTGCTTTCTAAAACTATACTTAATCTGGGAGGATAAAACACAATCATTCCATAGATATCTAAGAATAGTAGAATTTATGAGGGTTGGATTGTCTCCTTTAAAAAAAATTCCTAATGAAATATTTCCTCTTGATTTGCTAATTGGTCCACACTATTCACTTTTGTGACATCAATTAACACTATTTAGCACTTTTTATGTGTTTATTCAAAATATAGCACAATTCTATGAGGACATGTTTAAAGTTCTGGTAAATCAGGAATCCCTGGAAAACTTTTCTTAAAAATAATATACTCATAATATTTATGAAGAGTGAAGGATGGACTCCAGATAGAGCAATAACTTTTGAGTATAAATATGGTGCTGGGAGGTAAAGAAAGTTTACAAATAACATTGAGTTATTCATTTTGATTGGAACATAGAGTAAATTAGAATGCTAGTGATGGATGAATCTGGGAAACTGGAGCCCTATTGCTGAAGATTTTACAGGACTGTTTACTATATAGCAGAAAGAAATTTTGAGTTGCCAATGTCTAACTTGAGGATTTAGAATGAAATTTTTACTGGATATTTCAATGTATTTCTCTTTGCTAACATGCCTCTGTATTAAATAACCTTTACAATAAACAACCTGGGGCCTAGCAACAGTATTTTCCACATGATTGGGATCCCTGTGCAAGATCCGGAATTTACACTGATAGATCTACTGAGAGTTTTTCAGGAGGAGAGCTTTCTGTGATAGGCAGTCATTTGGAATCCATTTTCTCTCATTTGGGAGTAGTTCCCAGGCCAAATCACTGTTCTATTTATATCCATGACCTCATTTTCAGTGCTGTATTAGCTGAGCACTGTGGAGACAGCCTTAAAAGAAGCTGTATTTGGGTCAAAAATATCAACCAAAATGAGTGTAATTAGACAGATTGTTTTAAAGAATGAAGGAATTTTTTTTGATGTAGTTTTATCAGTAAATCCTTAAACTTATTTCCACTTGAATTGCTAAATCATTATGAACAAGTCACTTGGATGTATTTAATTGAACTCAACAAACTTTCTTTGATCATCGAATGCCTACTCTGCCAGATTATTCTCAACATTGGGGAGGTGTATGTACACATTTAGGCTGGTTGGTTTTAGTCTACAGTTTTGACATAAGGAAATTTGAAATAAGGAAATGTCTGGAAAAGTTTATTACCCCTATCCATAGAGTAGAAGGCAGAAGGAATACATGGGAATGACTGGAGTCAGGTTAGATTGCTTCTCTTCTTTCTGAAAGCCTATTGGCTGTTTAAAATAAGGTGAATATTTGGGTGAATCTTCTACTACTTTTAACTCACATCACATACAGAGGTCTTCAGACTTTGGGAATCCTAAAAAACGACTGGGAGCTTTTGAAAATGCAGATTTCCGAGCCTATACCTAGATTTTGATTTAATAAATCCAAGTGGCACTTGGGGATCTAATTTTTAACAATTACCCAGTACCATCTGAGTAATTCTTATGCAAGTGGTGCTGAGTTTTGGATTTGAAAAACTTGTTTAAGGGACACTTCTGATCCCTAAATGCAGAAATTGGATGCAATTTAAAGCATTTAGTAAAACTCTTTTTGGGCATCTTGATACTGTGCTAGGGTCTAGGGATATAAAATTCAATAAATATCCAGTAGGAGCAGAGTATAAACACACACACACACACACACACACACACACACAGACCCCAAGATGATATGTATCTTGAGAGGAGTGATAGAAATTTGTCCATGGAATGGGTGTAAGAAAGTTACAGATCCAGAAATAGGGAAAGAAAACTTGAAAAGCATGAGGGCTGAATCCTGAGATAGACTTTGCCTTGTTTGCAGTTGTGTTTGGGATGTGCCCTAAAAGAACTGTGTATTCAGTGAAGTGGAAATAATTTTCCTACTTCTCGTTTTGAGATTTCTTTAAATGTAATGAGTGCATCAGGGGCCTTTAGAAAGAGTAAATAAACCTGGTTTCAATCCATATTCTGTGTCAGGGTGGTCTCTGAGAATGATCAGGCTATGAATTTAAAGCCACTGGGGAAAATAGCTGCCCACATGTAACAATGACAGTGGGCTTTAGAAGCAGATGACCTTTTATTTTCCTGGGACTATGCAAGGATTGGGTGCCTGTGTACAGAAATTCTTCCCTCTGAAGTGCCAGTGTAGCTTCATAACAATGTCAAGTGAGGATTTTCAGTTCTTTGTATGACAGGTGGTCATACACATAGCAAGTTAGACGTATGATGAGTCTATGTTAATGACTCTTTATCACACCTTAGTTCACACCTTAGATATTACCCATAACTTCATATGGAGGGCAAGTACAGAGCTCCAGCCTCTGCAACATTAATCTCATTAGTATCAAATTATTTCTAGAGTATTAACCTTTAGCATCATAAAATAAGATCCTACAATGAAGATACTAATATTGAATGATGACTACAAGATTATTTATAAAAACTAAGAATAGCTTAATAATAATTTTGCTTTTTGGTAGTCAACATTTTATGGAGGGGATGGAATAAAATGTTGAGGTGGATTTACAATATAGTGTCTGATTAGAATAAATTTGCATGTGCTCAGTTTCCAAAGACGTGGGGGCTGCTTCTAGGTCCCCTGTGGGAAGTGGAGCCTCTTCTGGCTCAGTTTTAGTTACTTCTATATATAGCAAGCAACTGGGACTACGGGCACCCTCTCCTCTAGAGTTGGGGTGACAAGGATGTGGCAACTTCTGGGCTACCCTCCACCCCCAGCCATTACCTGGGATGCCTCAATTTTCTGCTGGCAGTACTGGTAGTGATAGGCATCATGCTTTTAGGAAAGAGTGCCCCTGCTTCCCCCATAAATGTTGGAAAATACCCTATAGAGGTTGGGTCTAGGGCTCAGGTAATAGCTAGTGTAGGGGGTTGGCCAATTGATGCTGACTGAGGAGTGTGCCACTTTTCTATGGCAACAGAGGAGGTAAGGAAAGAAGAGGATGTGGTAGGTGGAAAAAAGGTGGAGAGAGGCTGGGGAAGGAAGAAGTGTAGGTGGAGGAAGAGATATTGCTGTGATGTCCATGGGGAGGCCAGAGGAGGTCATGAAGGAAAATGAAGTGATAGAGATGAAGGAGGAGGCAGGGCTGTGGCTCCTTGAATATGTTCACTTCAAGGACTTTCTGGAGACTGCAGCTACAGTTGGTAAGTGATCAGGCTGACAGGTCTTCCTCCAGCTGGAGCCCAAATTTGAGTGGATGTGGTGGCACTTAGATGAGGACATAGATTCATCGACCAAAATATACCCACCTTCTGGGATGCCACTTTTTGGAACCACCCCCACCCAAGAGTCATGTTTGGGGGCCAGGATGTAGATTTGCTGAGGGTCATATCAATTAGGAGGAAAAAGAGTTCAGACATCCAAGGACAGGTCACAAGTTCAGATTCTTCTTTTGAACAAACCTGTACTTCAAAAACAAAGTGATCATTATATAATATGGGGTCAGATCCTCTGGACAAGTGGTTGTTCTTTCCATTCCAATCCCATGGCAAGGATCCCATGCCCCAGTCATTCGTCTGCAGGAGCAGAACATCACCTGTGGCTTCTTCACCTGGTCCTCAGACTGCAACTTCCCTGAATCTGACAAGATTGTTGTTATTATTAAAGCGATCACTGGCCAAACTCCTGAAATACTGCTTGCTATGTGGAGGGAAAGCCACGTTACTGTCAGCGGGGCTGCCAAGATCCTCACGCTGATAGGTATCAGTGTGGCTAACTCCTACCTTTGGAAGTTGCCCCTCCTTCAGATCATCTGCCATCTGTGGTTGGACTCCTGCTTGGCCAGCAGTGATGTGTATGTGCTGACCTCTCTGCAGCTTGGCTACTCTGGACTTCCAGGGCTTCCAACTTTGAGAACATGGATTTTATGGACGTGGCCATCACTTTGTCTAAGCCGAAAAAATGGTGAAGACTGTATTACCTTCATCTACATTGTTTAACTCTTTGTGTGAGGGTCTTCCCGCCTCTCTTTGATATAGGTCTTTATGAGTCATCTCCAATGAGGATCAGTGCATATTTAAGAACTGCAGTCTCTTTCTGGGAAAGGGCAGTTTCCGTTAGGTGCTGAAGGCTGAGGCGCTCGACCGGACCCATTCCCGCATGAAGCGCTAAGGTAGCATCGTTCGGAGGGGCTGCTCCTAGCTCGCCGCGGAGCGTCCAGGCTGCAGCAGGGGACCGCAAGTGGCCCGCGGAGGCTCGGAAGCTAGTGCCGGACCCCCGTGTGAGGCGCCTGGGAGCATATCGACAGCGCCATGTCCCTGATCTGCTCCATCTCCAATGATGTGCCAGAGCACCAGTGTGTGTCCTCTGTCTCTAATCATGTCTACGAGCTGCGGCTCATCAAGAAGTACATTGCAGAGAATGGTACAGACCCCATCAACAACCAGCCTCTCTCTGAGGAGCAGCTCATGGACATCAAAGTTGCTCACCCAATCCGGCCCAAGCCTGCCTCAGCCACTAGTATCATGACCATTCTGAAAGCTTTGCAAGATGAATGGAATGCAGTCATGCTGCACAGCTTCACTCTGCGCCAGCAGCTGCAGACAACCCGCCAAGAGCTGTCTCATGCCTTGCACCAGCATGATGCTGCCTGCCGTGTCATTGCCCGTCTCACCAAGGAAGTCACTGCTGCCAGAGAAGCTCTGGCTACCCTGAAACCACAAGCTGGTCTCATTGTGCCTCGGGCTATGCCAAGGTCCCAGCCAAGTGTTATGGGTGCAGGCAAGCCAATGGATTTGGGTGAGCTGGTGGGAATGACCCCCAAGATTATCCAGAAGCTTCAAGACAAGGCCACTGTGCTAACCATGGAGAGTAACAAGAGGGGGAAGACTGTGCCTGAGGAGTTGGTGAAGCCAGAAGAGCTCAGCAAATACTGGCAGGTGGCATCCCACATGGACTTGCACAGTGCCAGCATTCCTGGGATCCTCACCCTGGACCTCTGTCCCTCCAACACCAACAAGATCCTCACTGGTGGGGCAGATAAAAATGTCGTTGTCTTTGACAAGAGTTCTCAGCAAATCCTGGACACCCTCAAAGGCCATACCAAGAAGGTCACCAGTGTGGTGTTTCACTCTTCCCAGGACCTGGTGTTTTCTGCCTCTCCAGATGCCACTATCAGGATTTGGTCGGTCCCAAATGCCTCTTGTGTACAGGTTGTTTGGGCACATAAGAGTGCAGTGACTGGCCTCAGCCTCCATGCCACTGGTGACTATCTCCTGAGCTCTTCTGATGACCAGTACTGGGCTTTCTCTGACATCCAGACAGGGTGTGCGCTCACCAAGGTGATAGATGAGACCTCTGGCTGCTCTCTCACTTGTGCACAGTTCCACCCTGACAGACTGATCTTTGAAACGGTAACCATGGACTCTCAGATCAAGATCTTGGACTTGAAGGAGCGCACCAATGTGGCCAACTTCCCTGGCCACTCAGGCCCCATCACTAACATTACCTTCTCTGAGAATGGCTACTACCTGGCTACAGCAGCTGACGACTCCTCTGTCAAGCTCTGGGATCTGTGCAAGCTTAAGACCAAACATTCAAAGAAAAACTCATACCTATATTTCAGAAATTATTCCACAGCATTGAGGAAGATGGTATCCTCCCTAACTCATTCTACAGAAGCCAACATCACCGTGATACCAAAACCAGGAAAGGACACAACAGAAAAAGAAAACTACAGACCAATATCCCTCATGAATATTGATGCAAAAATCCTCAACAAAATTTTAGTAAATAGAATCCAACAGGATATCAAAAAAATAATTCACCATGACCAGGTGGGCTTTATATCAGAGATGCAAGGCTGGTTCCACATATGCAAATCTATAAACGCAATTCACCTCATAAATAAAAGCAAGAACAAAGACCATATGATTCTCTTAATTGATGCAGAAAAAGCATTTGACAAAGTCCAGCACACCTTTATGATAAAAACTCTTAGCAAAATAGGCATAGACAGGACAAACCTTAAAATTATCAAAGCCGTATATGATAAACCCACAGCTAGTATCATTCTGAATGGGGAAAAATTGAAACCATTCCCACTTAGATCTGGAACCAGACAAGGATGCCCACTATCCCCACTTCTATTCAACATAGTGCTAGAAGTCCTTGCTAGAGCAATTAGACAAGAGAGGGAAATTAAGGGCACCCAAAAGGGAGCAGAAGTGATCAAACTTTCACTCTTTGCTGATGATATGATATTATACTTAGAAAATCCCAAGGATTCAACCAAGAGACTCCTGGAATTGGTAAATGAATTCAGTATAGTCTCAGGATACAGAAGTAATACACAGAAATCAGAGGGATTCTTATATGCCAATATCAGTCAAGATGAAACTCAAATCAAAAACTCAGTACCTTTTACAATAGCCTCGAAGAAAATCAAATATCTAGGTATATATTTAATGAAAGAGGTGAGAGATATATACAGGGAGAACTATGAAACACTAAGAAAAGAAATTGTAGAAGATGTAAACAGATGGAAAAATCTACCTTGCTCATGAATTGGTAGAATCAACATTGTTAAAACGTCCATACTACCTAAAATGATCTACAGAATTAATGCAATCCCCATCAAAGTACCGCATCATTATTTACAGATTTAGAAAAAATAATTCTGCGCTTTGTATGGAACCAGAGAAGACCTTATATAGCCAAAGCAATCTTAAGTAAAAAGAACAAACTGGGAGGTATCAGTCTACCAGACTTCAAGCTGTATTACAAGGCTATAGTAACTAAAACAGCATGGTACTGGCACAAGAATAGAGACATAGACCATTGGAACAGGACTGAGAACCCAGAGGTGAAACCATCCGCATATTGTCATCTAATCTTTGACAAAGCAGACAAAAATATACACTGGGGAAAAGAATCCCTTTTCAGTAAATGGTGCTGGGAAAACTGGATAGCTACATGCAGAAGATTGGAACTGGATCCCCACCTCTTACCTCTTAAAAAAATCAATTCACGATGGATAACAGACTTAAACATAAGGCATGAAACCTTAAGAATCCTAGAAGAAAATGTAGGGAAGACTCTTTCAGACATTGGCCTAGACAAGGAATTTATGAAGAAGACCCCCAAAGCAATCACCGCAGCTACCAAAATAAATAAATGGGACCTGATCAAATTAAAAAGTTTTTGTACAGCCACTCTAAACTATCATTAGAGTGAATAGACAATCTACAGAATGGGAGAAAATATTTGCTCTCTACACATCTGATAAAGGGCTGATAACAAGAACCTATCTAGAACTCAAAAAAATCAACAAGAAAAAAATCAAACAACCCCATCAATAAATGGACGAAGGATATGAACAGAAACTTTTCAAAAGAAGACAGAATAACGACCAGCAAACATATAAAAAAATGTTCAACATCTCTAATCATTAGGGAAATGCACATCAAAACCACAATGAGATAGCATCTAACTCCAGTAAGATTGGCCTATATCAAAAAATACCAAAGCAACAAATGCTGGCAAGGATATGGAGAGATAGGAACACTCTTACACTGCTGGTGGGACTGCAAATTAGTGCAACCTCTGTGGAAAAGAATTTGGAGATACCTCAAAGAGCTACAAGTAGAACTAGTATTTGATCCAGCAATACCAGTATTAGGCATCTACCGAAAGGAACAAAAGTCATTCTATAATAAAGACTCTGCACTTGAATGTTTATGGCAGCACGATTCACAATTGTAAAGATGTGGAAACAACCCAAGTGCCCATCAATCCATGAGTGGATTAATAAAATATGGTATATGTATACAATGGAATATTATTCAATTATAAGAAACGATGGTGATCTAGCACCTCTTATATTTTCCAGGATAGAGCTTGAGCCTATCCTCCGAAGTGAGATGTCACAAGAATGGAAGAATAAGCACCACATGTACTCACCATCAAACTGGCACTGACTGATCAACACTAAGAAACTGGGTCTTGCTATACTGCCCAAGGATGGAATGCAGTGGCTATTCACAGGCCTGATCATCATGCACTGCAGCCCCAAACTCCAGTGCTCAAGCAATCCTCCAACCTTAGTCTCCCAAGTAGCTGGGACTATAGGGTCATGCCACTGCACCTGGCTATTTCTCTTGAGTAAATATCTAGAGATGAAATGGTTGGATCCTATGGAAGATATATGTTTACCTTCTTAAGAAACTGTCAAACTGTTATCAAAAATGGTTGCACCATGTTATATTACCATCAATAGTGGATGAGAATTCCATTTCCTAAACATTTTCACCAAAATCAGTCTTTTTAATTTTAGTCATTTTAGGAGGTATGTAATGGGATCAGATTGTGGTTTTAATTTGCCTTTCCCTAATTACTAATTTCATGTGCTTGTCATTTGTATATCTTCTTTAATGAAGTGTTCAAATATTTTTGCTCATTTTTTGGGTTGTTTTCTTACTATTGAGTTTTGAAAGTTTTTTATATATTCTGGCTATAAGTCATTTATCAAATATATGATTTGAAAATAAGTAAAAAGTAGAACAGAGGATACTAGATGCTGAGAAAGGTATGGGCAAAGTGGGGATAAAGAGATACTTGTTATAGGATACAAAATTATAGTAAGGTGGAGGAATAAGTTCTAGTGTTCTATAGTGCTGTAGGATGATTATAGTTAAGAATAATATGTTATATAGTTTCAAATAGCTAGAAGGAGAATATTTAATATTCTCAACAGAAAGAAATGATAAATGTTTGAGATGATAGAAATGCTAATTACCCTGATCTGATCACTCTATAATATCCATATCAAAACGTCACTGTATACCTTATGAATATGAGCAATTATTACTTGTCAATTAAGTACAATAAAAACAATTCTAAAAAAGAAAAAAAAAAGAACTGCAACCTCAAGAACAATGAAAGGCTGGGTTCATGCTTACTGTCTATGGCAAGCCACTTATCTTTGAGCATGTCCAGTGGCCACTCCCTGGACCTAAGACCTTTGCTTAGCCACCACCACTTGGATTTCTATCTTTGGCTAGGAGCCCCTTTCACCCTTGCTGCTGAGTATCTGGCAAAACAGGGAAATAAACAGTGGAAAGCTGCTGTGCATGTGAGAGAGGAAGGGCGAAAAGGAGAGGACCTCTTAATCTATACAAGCCCACAGTTTTTCCTGCACTTCTGCTTCAAGTAAGGATCCATGAAGGCCTGTGCCATGCTCTTTTTTCCTGGCCAGTTTTTGGATAATCTTGTCCATCCACTGATGACCCCATTGTTCAGTTTCTAGTCAACAAGGATCTCCACAATTGCTGTGGACTTAAACTCTCTGCCAACCATTGGAAAACCCCTCCACCTCCCCTGTCCTCCTTGTCACCCAGGAACCATATTAAATGTCATGTGACTGGGATGGCAAGTGTGGCCCAGTCCTCTTGGCAAGGGTGAATGTGGCATCCTTTCCAAGAATCAAGTGTTCTTAACCACAGCCAATGAGCCCATGAATAACATGGGACATTTGCTAGCCCCCTTTCGCCCAGCTGAGCATGACCAGGTGACTTGGTACTCTGTGCAGCACTAGGAAGGAAAAGAAGACGTTTCTCATCATTAGGGTTTATCTACATCCATCTGCCTACATCTCACTCCAACATCCCTTCTTTCTCTCTTTCTCCTTTTCTCTCTCTCTTTTTAAGACACTAGAGTCTGCAAACATAAAATTAGAAAAGGAGACTTTCAAGTTTGCTTTTCCTCTGGATTGTATTCAGAAGGAGAGAGGGAATTTGTCCAGTAATGTAGACTACCAGAGCTCTCTGACCTTCTAGAAAGTTCAAAGGGAGACAGACTCAGGGCTGTGGAATTGAAGGACTGGGGCAGTCATGAGTCCCATGGGACAAGGATGGTTAATTGCCTAATTGTGTGCAGTGTTCCTTTGGGTTAATCCTATCCTCAGTATTAACCCCCACTCCCACTCCTTTCTTAGCATTTGCCTAGTGGGAAAGGAGAAGAATTTTATGGGAATGTGATTCTATTAGGAGCTAAAATAAATTCTTTTAAATGATCTAAAACTAAAATACCTAAAACTGAAATAAAGTAAATAAAAGAAGTGAATGTATCACTCTAAGAAATTGATTTACACCATCTTTATTTCTGGAATAATGTGAGGATCTTGGTTATAAACTGTTGAGAAAACATATACTGAGATAGGGGAATTCTTTAAAGTTTGACAAAAGCAGCTGTAGTCATATGTAAGGCAGCTGTTGTACATAATATTTTTGGTACTTAAGCCTCCTCTTCTAGGTTCATAAAAGAATGTAAGGTTCTTCAGACATTTGCATAAGCTTTATCTTTTTCCCATCTCCATGCTTAGTTTAGCCATCTTCATTCTTATCAAATGCTATTTAAGAACAGGTGGGAGATAATGAAAGTGAATGAGATGCACTATTTTAGATTGTGTCTGTTGTATTTAAAACTATATAAAAACACTGAGATTCAGAACATAGTCAACTTTTCGGACAGTTCTTTTGTAGTCTGTTTACAACGTCCACTTGTTTCACTTTGGTTTGGCTCAAGGGAATTACCCCAAGAGCAACTGGAATTGACGTATACTTCTTGCACTTTCCCTACTCCTCAGGAAGCAAAGTTGACTGATTACTTTGAAGGGATCCACTAAAATTTCCACATATGGTTAATTTTGCTAAACTTGTATATAGCTGCCTTAGATGAAGGGAGAAGAGAGAAATATGGAGTGGAGTGTTCATGGAAAGCTGCATTACTAATGCAGCAGTGTTTCTGCCAAGATTTTCAGGTGAAGATGCCGAATATATCTGGAAAGAAAGAAAAACATCACACAGATGTACTACTTAAACTTTACAGACATCTGGGTATTTGAAATTTTCTGAGTGATTACCTATTCATTCATGTTCTCATTAATGCTATTTACGAAATATTTCTGACTCCTATCCCGGTACAAGGTAGTTTGCATTTTCCCATTCCCTTTACGTTAAGCATGGCCACATGACTTGCTTTGGTGAATGAATCGTGAGAAGCAGCTATACATGTCGCATCTGGGGAGGAAGCTTTATGAGCTCCTGTGCTATTAGTCAGAGCCTCCTTCCCTCTGCCATGGTAACTAGCTCCAGATGTGAAGGCTCTATCAGCCTTGTTCCTGAAGTGATGAGATGTGGAGTTTCTTCCCTCCACTCCAATCCTTTCACTTGCAGGAATATGTAGCATGAATGAGAAATAAAACTTTGTCATTTTAGTGCATTAAGATTTGGAGGTTCTATTGTTACTACAGCATAATGTAGCTTAGCCTATGAAAACCACATTTCTTAGGTTTTTTTTTTCTTTAGGTTGAGTGTTTGTGAGTAATTGTGAGAATTCCACATGCTAGTATGTGTCATTGTTTTTTTTTTTTTTTTTTTTTTTTTGAGATAGAGTCTCACTTTGTTGCCCAGGCTAGAGTGAGTGCCGTGGCATCAGCCTAGCTCACAGCAACCTCAAACTCCTGGGCTTAAGCGATCCTTCTGCCTCAGCCTCCCCAGTAGCTGGGACTACAGGCATGCGCCACCATGCCCGGCCAGCTTTTTCTACATACATATTTCAGTTGGCCAGATAATTTATTTCTATTTTCTTTTTAGTAGAGACGGGGTCTCGCTTCTGCTGAGGCTGGTCTCGAACTCCTGAGCTCGAGCAATCCACCTGCCTCGGCCTCCCAGAGGGCTAGGATTATAGGCATGAACCACCATGCCCGGCCCGGCTGTTTTTTTGATGTCTGTTTCTTGCCTAGATTCTTGGTTCTACTTTTTCTGATAGCTAACCTGACTTCAAACATTTGGAAACCAAATGCTATAAAGTCTTACATGATTATGCATTTATTTTAATGTGAATTTGTTACATTTACATTGTGCACGTATTTATTTTGTACTTTGTTTATGTGCTATATCTCATTGTAACATATTGGTCCATCTTTTCCATGCTATTATATGACATACTTCTAAGGAGACAGTGCAACATATAACTAATCTTTAGTGGAACTCAATGAGTTTTTTTTCTGAAAAGGTAATGAAGATGATGAGAAGGATAAAGATGATAATGATGGTGATGATAGAGATTCCAGGAAGTGCTTCAGGACCATGTGTGTAGAGAGTGACTACAAAGCATTTCAATTTGTGCAAGCAATTTACTGCCCATGTGTTCTGATATCTGAAAATCAGAAATCAATTTCAAAGTATATAGCTAACAGCATTCTAGATTTTAAAATTGTATGGAAATATGAAAGGATGGGATAATGTGAGGATTATCAAAAGACATTGTGTTATTGAGGGGGAAATGGTAAATGGCCACACGTGAGATGTTTGTTGTTTGCTGAGTGTCTTCCTCAGTGAGAATTCTTTCCAGGAAGTATATTTTAGTCTTTGGAATAAAACCATTGCCAACTCACATTGCATTACGTTTCTATTCTTACATATAATTTTGTTTCCATTTTTGTAGCATCAGAAAACAGGTCTTAAAGTGAAATTTTTGAATATAATAATAGGTCAATAGAATCATTTTTGATGCATATTTCCTGATAATCAAGTGACAAGTTTGGCAGTCATAGTCCCATGAGCTTCTTAAGTGTTCTTATAATATATTCCTTAAATTAGTGCTCAAAGAATTTTATGATGTCTTTTTAATATTATAGTGTTAGAATGCATTCACATGAAATTTAATTACTGATATTAAATTTTAATAGAATATTTTATAATTCTCAGGATATTTATGATAGAAGTATCTCTAGTCATTGGGGCATTTTTTTCCTATACAGATCTACATAGCACACAGATCTGCCTGGTGCTTATGAAATGAATGGTGAAAATAAGCAAGTGATTAGAATGACTGCTGTTGTAGTCATGGTTAACATAGATGATTAACTTATTTATTCTTTTGGTAAATATTTATTAAATATCTATATTTTAGATGCTATGCTAAACACTATGAATACCTAGATGAAGAAGACATGGTTCCATTTGTAAAGAGCTCGCATCATAGCTGAGACACATATTGATTATAGCCTGTGATGACTACTAGCAAATAGATGTGGAAAGTGCTGTTGAAACAGAATAGAGGAAGTGATAAGTTCTTTTACTAAGGACTAATGGATGATGGATCATGGAGGGCTTCACAGAAAAGGTGACATTGGAAGTTGGCATTTAACACAAAATTTCATCACTTTGGTCTAATTAATAATATTAGAACTATTGAGGATTTTACCACCATATCTATAGTGGATAATTAGGAAAGTTTTCTCAGAAAATAAGTTTTATGCCTTTTATACCATGTTCTATGCTTTGGAAATTTGGGGGTTTTAACGTGGGCTAAATATTTAAAATATTTAACAATAGCAATGGCCATTCAGAATGGATGCTGACAATAGACTTAGAACACAGTCTGGAAAAATCCCTAAAGTGCCCATTAACTCTTTAATTATATGCTTATGGGTGAGTTTCTGCACCTCAATTTTTTATCCCCCAAATATAACTAAGTGGTTGGCAGAATTAATGGTACAAAGTATGAATTCAAGAAATATTAGGTATTGTAATTACTCAGTAAGAACAGACCTGACAACAAATTACAGATATATCTAAAAGGGTGGAGCAATTGAGAAGGTGGGGAAATTGGGAAAAAATGCTTTTCAGGGAAGGACTATTTGAAAGTTTGAAGGAGACCAGAGGGTGGCTCTGTAAAATGTCATTATTTGGAAATTGTCTAGGCGAAATACTGACAGTTCTATTTTTGTGGGGGATAATTATTTTATATTACAGTTGCTCCTAATTTCAGTGATCATCTATGGTGATAATGTTAATGAACAGCCCTGGAGTGAGATGTCAGTATTTGACTGTGGCTGTTTGCAAACTCAACTGTGATTACACACAGTTGTCTAATTGCTTAATTTATTGATGTTTTGCTGACATGCTTTTCAGCAACATTTGTGATTGCAGATAACTAATCATTTCTCTTCTAGCTCATTATCATACGTTTGCATGTGATTTGTCTGATTGCTGCAGGTGGAAACAATAGGTGACGCATACTGCGTAGCAGCGGGACTCCACAGAAAAAGCCTCTGCCATGCGAAACCCATTGCGCTGATGGCCTTGAAGATGATGGAGCTTTCAGAAGAGGTGCTGACACCTGATGGAAGACCGATTCAGGTAACTCTTCCAACAACCCGGTTTGAGCAGGAAGTGTACCGTTAACTGAAGGGGGCAAGAAATTCACTTCTGAATTCTACCTATTTTAATTTATAGATCTAGACAGTTTGGGTGCTTATGGAGGACAAGGAATGACTAGAGGTAACTGATAAGTACAGCAAAAGAACAAATGTATAATAATATGGTCCAAAATAGGAAAAAGTATGTGGAAGGTAAATTACTGTGGAGAATAGAAAGAGCTAGTAGCTCTTCTGGATCTCTGAATCCTTGTGTGTGGTAGCCTTTGGACTAAATCCAAACTTCATAGAACAAATCCCTTTATTAAAAGGATTTGTTCTGTAAAATTTGGATTCGGTTGAGGGACACAGTTGGAGATCTATTTGGAGGGCCACATGTGGCATTGAGGCTGCAGATTCCCCACCCATGGAAGGGGAATAACTTTCTATTAGTGACAAAGTCACCAAATCCAAGCAAGGATGATGGTGAGATTCAGAGTGTGAGAGGTAATCCAAGAAGTAAAAAACAATGAAGCAAGAAAATGGAGGATATGGACAACTTCCTGTGGGTAGTGTACAGGTGTTCCTTATAAAGCCTCAGACCTCGGAGTTACTTCTGCAATTTTTCTTGTGGCAGAGCTTGAAGATTAGAGCTGAATAACTTAGAAAACTTTAAATACAGTGGAAAATCAGCTCCTAGTATGTTGTACTCTTTTTGGTACTGATGGTTCTCTGCAATCTGGGGTCTACCTGGTGAGAGTACAAACGGTACAGTTCACTTGGCATTAACTAGTAAAATTTAACTTGTATATATCCTACAACCTAGCAATTTCTCCCCTAGATGTTCGCACAAATACAAACGAGGTACTTGTGCATGTGTAGCAAAAGTCACAAGTGATTATTCACAGCATTACCTTTTATAATAGCCTCAAACTGGAAATAACTCAAATATCCATCAGCAGTAGAGTGGATAAATTGTATTTATACCTCGGTATACTATACGGCTGGGAAAATGAATGACTTCAGCTACTGATGTCAACAAGGATGAATGTCAAAAACATAATACTGAGCAAAAGAAGCAAATCAGAGAAGAATGCTATAGAATTATTTCATTTAATTAAAGTTCAAAACTGGAAAAATTGAAAAAAAATATGCTATTTAGAAATTCCTGCATTGATGGAAAAAAATTGAGGAAAAAATGTTGATGGAAAGAAAGAGAATGATTAACACAAAATTCGAGGGAATGAAAGATGATGGGAAGGAGGGGCTGTAGTAGGGAAAGTAAACATAGTGCAAAACTGTTCATGTTATCATTATTTTTAATGTGTACATACATGTTTATATTTGACAATTTAAAAGTAGAAAGAAAGTTTTCTAACCACTTCTACCAGTGAGAAAATTAGGGAAGTATGGAGCATTAAAAAAAAAAAAAAAATCTAGTTTAAGTTCCCTTAGGGCATAATTATTGAGTTATTCAAATATTTCAATGGCATTTCTGCCACTTCCAGGAAAACAAACAAAAGGAATACTGTCTCAGATATGCTGCAAACTGTACATATACATACTCCAGATTAAACTCATATCAGTTCTTAAATTTTCAAGCCTCCTAGCTGGGAAGTCTTATCGTTTGGGATTGTTTTTAATACTGGATTTTCTTTCATAGGAAAGATAATGTTTCTATTGATTTCAGTACTGTCATAGCAAACTGAAATTACCAGAGAACAAAACCATGGAATTGTGTTTTACAGCGTGCTCATCAATATTTTCATTTGTAGGATATAACATTAGCTCTTTTTTATGAATCAGATAGTCTTATTAAATCAGAAGAGGAAATGTCCATAAAGATTTAATAAGAACACAGAAAGAGAATTCAAAGTAATAAACCCCACCTTAATTATTTTAGCTTCATTCCTAATTTATAGGATTTGAATGGTTTGGTATTCTTTTTTTGGCATATTAATTTGATTTTGAATTGCATTCTAGCTTGGTGCCATGGGAACATTTCTAAACTTATTGAATCTTTCTTTATAAAATGTTTGGGTGTTATAGTACAATTGATATGTGATCAGTTGATTGTTTACCTCAAATTACATACATTTTTTAGTCTATTTAAAATGCAAGCTTTTAAAGTTGCAATAATTGCTCAAAACAAAACTCCCCAAGCCTGTCAAATTTTGAAAAATAAATTGATAATTTTATATGAATTTATAAACCTTTGAGACATCCTGTAATGATGGGAAATAGAAACCTGAATAGTCAATTATAATTGCTTGGAAATGATTACTAATATCCTTGACTCAGTAATTGTAAAACTGCCTGCATTGTTATAATTTAAAAAATAACCAGAGGATGTGTCATTTTATTTATTCAGTATATAAATACTCATACAAATTATCATTTAATAAGTACTCTAATGAAACTCAGAGGCTAGTTCTAGACTGTGTCCATAAAGCATACACAAGTGTGCTCTATTTCTATGATAAATTCTGAAAAATCAATCTGCAGTGACTTTAATTAGGATTGTTTTTAAAAATAGTGATTGTAATGTTTTTTCACACTTGATCAATATGATGTTTATTCTGCTGGCTGAAAATATGGAAATCCAGCATTATGACTTTTCCTTTTTTATTCCTCCCTAGAGAGAATCTGTTTCTTCTATTTTATACAATAGACAATTGAAAAGTAAAATCAAATTTATATTCTCTCTCCTTTGTTTGTACTGGCTATATTGTGATTTTACTAGAAAATTGGATAACTTTATACTGTTCTTTAATCTTGTGAACCTAATCTTTTTTAATAAAGTTTTTAGTGCTGAAAGCCTACATATGCTAATAGTTTAACGACTCTTAGATTAAAATAACTAGTCATTTATTATTGTCTGTGCTTTATTCTTAAAAAAAAAGTGATGATGGGAAAAAGAGAAGTTGGGTTGAGGATTTACTAGAGAATGTGATTAGGGATACATTAGAAAGACAACTAGCCCTTTCATGATTTAAGCCTTTTAAAGAATATTGAGTATGTCCAAATATCTAAGTTTTAATTGTGTACTTCAGTTTAAAACTATATTTTCATTAAATTTTATCTGTTAGGCATACAAATTCAAATTCCCTTCATTAGTTCAGAGAACATTACATTTTAAATAATGAGGCAAGTATAGAGAGATTGTGAAATAGAGTTAAACAATGTGTAATCATGTAATACTAATGTGTTTCACAATCTCAGTTGCAAATCAGGGTAATGCTATGAATTTCTTCTGACTAAGCCAAAAGTAGGAATATTAATGTACAATTTACATGTATTGTAATACATTAAATTGTAGCTCCTTAAGCTTCAACTTCTAATGAGTTTATAGGATTTTTGAGATTATAAAACATTTCTTCTCTAATTAATTTTTAAATAGCTGTTGCTATGTACGAAGGGAACCCAATATTGTTATTTTACTATTTTGAGGAATTTGGTTTTTTCAAATGTTGAAATATTTAATTAACCCCATGAGATTACAGCCCAAGATTGTATTTAGAAAAAGAAAAACTAATTACAGTTGGCCCTCCCTATCCATGGGTTTCACATCCTCGGATTCAGCCAAATGCCGATTGAAAATGTAGTAGGGCTATGATGGCTGTGTGTGTGCTGAACATGTACAGATTTTTTTCTTGTCATTATTCCCTAAACAACACAGTATAAGAATTATTTACATAGCATTTACATTGTATTAGGTATTATAAGTAACCTAGAGATGATTTAAAGTATATGGGAGGATGTTTGTATTTATTAATATGCAAATACTCCATTTTATAAAAGGGCCACAAGTCTCTTATATAACTTACAATACCTAATACAATGTAAGTGCTATGTAAACAGTTGTAATACTCTATTGATTTTTTTAATTTGTATTATTGTTATTTGTTGTTTCTTGTTTCTGAATACTGTATTTTCAATCCGTGGTTGGTTGAATCTGTGAATGTGGAACCCATGGCTACAGAGGCTGACTGTATTTGTAACTTGATTAATTATTTATGATTCTTTGATAATTGTTTATTTATAAAATTCTAAGTTGTACTTTTTATGCTGAACGCTTATCCAAATAAGTATGTATACATGTCTGAAATGTTCTAGTTCTAGAATATATATATATATATGAAGAAAACCTAAGGTGTCAGAAGAGAATTGCATAGGCATCAAAAGAGCTTACTGTTAAGATACTGAGCTCAGTTACCCTCATTCAGGCACATTGGAATTCACTTTTAATCTTCTGGGTAATGCATAAAGTGGCAGTTTCAGTAAGTTACTGTTTATCATAGCCATAACACACAAAAATATCATAAAATATCACTGGTGAAAATTAATGGCTAGATATATTTTCTAATGTTGTGGTCCCTAACCCCCAGGCCTCAGCCGCTCATCACTGCCTGAGCTCTGCACCACCCTCCCCTCAACCCCTACACCGCACTCCCCTACCTGTGGAAAAATTGTCTTCCATGAAACTGGTCCCCTGTGCCAGAAAAGTTGGGGACCCTCATATCTAATAGATCTATTCTGTATGGTAAATTTATTTGGGGCTAGAAATATATTTATGTTTTTAAAAATCAGTATGTTTAAAGTGTTTGTTCACTGAGTGTTTACAAGTAACATTAGAACAGATTCTCTTCTGTAGTTTGCTTCCTTTTAATTATCAGAACTTAATTCTATATGCTGTCTTCACATCTATCTTCTGACTCATACTTCCCTCCATTGCTTGTAGAAGTCTTTGGTAATCCCATCTACTTAATGCATAATGTTGATTATAGCAGTTTATGGTATTTTAAATTTTCATTTATCTGACAACATTTTTCATATTGTTTTTATTTCCTGAATTCATCATCCATAATGATTGTAAATGCTTTGCCTGGTAATCGCATTCTCTAGAGCCCCTGCAATCTATTACATTATCCGATCTTTCACTTAATTGCTAGTCATATTACTTGGATGTTGTCTGCCTAATTACTATTTTTTTGTTTGAGTGCAGGAGATTGTATATAAAATGTTATAGAAATAATTTAAGACCTAGGATTGTTTTACCCTCCTAAAGAGCAACTTTAGTGTGCTTCTGCTAAGGGGCTAGGGGCTGTAGCAGTTAGGAACCAGATGATTTAAAACTGGATTTTGATGTTTGTGAGAACCAGTCTACTTCTGGTTCACCCCATTGTCCTTGGTGTTACCCTTATGTCTGTGTTATTACCTGTCAGGGTCTCATCTTGAAGTAGGGAGGGTTTCCTAAGGCCTTGCCCTTGGGAATTCATGGACTCCAATTTTGGTTCTCCTAGTCCTGCAAGGCTGTCAAAAGTAGTGGCCAATTTCTCAACCTCTCAATTCACCTCTTCTGCAGTCAGCAGATGCCTGCAGGGGAAAGGAACCCCCAAATTTAGTGCTCACCTCTCCTGAGGTTCATCTTCTTCCAGATCTTAGTGCAATAATTTTTCATTGCCCTGTTAGCTGACCTGCACAAGGTTATTCAAATTATATAATCTGCTATTATGTTATATATGTTACATTTCACAATAATCCTCTGAGGGAAGTATTGCTATTATTTCCATTTTGTGAATGAAGAAAAGATGGATAAAATAATAGTTAACCAGAGCTCCTAATCAGTACATCCTATAGACATTAAATAAAATCATGTTAAATAAAATTTATATTTTTCCTTTGGCCTTGAGTATTCCACTATCAAGTTAGACTTTTCGTGGCTTTGGTCTTCAAGAAATTTAAATTTGTATTAGATTTCCTCTTTAAAAGAATTGAAATGATCTATTTTAGAGATGTTCCATCCAAAATGATTATTTTTTTAAATTAGAAAGTAAGAGAGATTCTATACAGGAGTGTTGGCACAGGCTGTAGTTTCAACTGCTTGGGGAGCTGTGGGGTGGGAGGATCCCTTGAGCCCAGGAGTTCAATACCAGCCAGGGCAAAACAATGAGACCCCATCTCAAAAAATAAAAACAAAAACAAAACAATGAAAGGAAAAAAGAGATAGATTCATTTGTGTGAGGAAAAAAATGAGTGTTATTCTAGCCTTATTTTGAAAACCGCAGTCATTGGCCAGATTAGATGGTGGCATCTATTAGTCATGTTACTCTGTTGTTGTTTTCAGTATATATTTCCCCTTGTTTATTGTTTGTTGTGGATTGTAGCAAAGAAGCAACATATTTAAAAGTGTTTTAGTTACATTATTTCATAGGGTATTCATTGAATTTAAAGATTGTGTCATATTTAGCTTAATTATTTTTATTGATTGAACACTGTATTATTTTAATCATAGGATTTCTCTTCTGGCATGATTCTGCAGTGCTGAGCTTTAATAGAGCATCATTAATGCCTTATAATCTCTCTATAAGATATCAGCATAATGATTTAATATACAATATTACATGTGTATGTCAATGAGATAAAATTCCATTGCTAGGTTATTTTACCTTTGATCTGTAATCATGAAAGATTTCAATTTCATATAATCACAGACTTTTAATCATATTTTCAGACTACAAAAAAGAAGATTATTAGGCATACATTTCTAAAAATGCTAGTCTTACTGAAGAGTTTTATTATGATATTTGTCAATCAGATTTTCCAAGCAGTCCTTTTGTGAAGATATTTGCATATTAACGTTACAAGAAAAAATAGTAATAATAAGTTAGTGAAAGGAGAAACAAAACCAGGTAATGGGGATAGAAGCTAAATTGATTTTCATGAAACTGCATGTAAAGTATGAAATTGTTCAGTTTTATTTTGTACAGCAGTCTTTTGACTTTCACATTTTCAGAAGAGAAATATATTCTTAAGTGGAGACATGGTTTAAATATCTTATAAAGTTTGAAAATATTATCACTATGAGGGTAAATACTCCTAAAGAAGTTATAATATTTAATATCACTGCTTATTATGGGTTACAAAACTGTGCACTGAAGATTCTGAGATCACTTCACAATCTGGATAGTATGAACATTTTAACAATGTTGTTTCTACCGATATATTAGCATGATATGTTTTTCCATTTGTTTGTGTCATCTGCAATTTCTTTCCTCATTGTTTCATAGTTCTCTTTGTAAAGATATTTCACCTCCTTGGTTTAGTATATTCCTAGGTATATTTTTCATTGTGGCCATTGTGAAGGGTATTATTTGATTTGAAGCTCAGCTTGACTGTTATTGGTGAATAGGAATGCTACTGATTTGTATACATTGATTTTGTAACCTGAGACGTTGTTGAATTTATTTATCAATTCCAGTGATTTCTTCGTGGAGCCTTTGGAGTTCTCTACATAGAAGATCATATCATCAGCACAAAGCAATAGTTTGACCTCCTGTTTCCCAATTTGGATACCCTTTATTTCTTTCTCTTGCTGATTGCTCTGGCTAGGACTTCCAGCACTATGTTGAATAGAAGTGGTGAAAATGGGCACCCTTCCCTGTCTTGTTCCAGTTCTTAGTAGGAATGCTTTCACCTTTTCCCTGTTCATTATGATGTTGGCTGTCTGTTTGTCATATATTGCTTTTATAATTTTGAGATATGTTCCTTCTATTCCTACTTTGTTGAGAGCTTTTATCATGAATGGTATGAATTTAGTCAAATGCTTTTTCTGTATCTATTGAGGTGATTATATGGTCCTTTTTTTTTTTTTTTTTTGCTTCTGTTTATGTGGTGAATCACATTTATTGATTTATGTATGTTGAACCACCCTTGCTTCCTTGGGATGAAGCCCACTTGGTTATAGTGGATTTTTATTTTGATGTGCTATTGAATTTAGTATGCTAGTATTTTATTGAAGATTTTTGCATCTATATTCATAAGGGATATTGTTCTGTAGTTTTCTTTTTTTATTTTGTCCTTTCCTGGCTTTGGTATCAAGGTGATAGTGGCTTCACAGAATGAGTTGGGCAGGATTTCCTCCTTCATTTTGTTATGGAATAATTTCTGCAATGTGAGTACCAGGTCTTCTTTGTAGGTCTGGTAAAATTTGGCTGTGAATCCATCTGGTCCAAAGCTTTCTTTTTTTGCTATTCGCATCTTGTTCCTCCTGGAAAGTGCCACCTACTGACAGGGAGGTCAATTTGCACAGCCCTTTACACTGTTTACTAAATCAGTTGCATAGGATGTGGTTGATACTTACCCACAACCACCACCTAGTGTCTCAGAGATTAAATTGGGCATGCTAATACAATTCACACTGTTAAGAAGACCACAGGACTGGAGAAAGAGAAAAGATTTCAAAGATCTCCATCCTCCTTCATCAAAGAGAGACAGGAAATCTGCCCCCACACATAACGCACCACCCCTACAGCCTACAAACAACTAGCAACTGAGATAACCACCACATTGAGGATGTCTATAACCAAGGCATCCATCCAGGACCTAGATCACCATCAAAGGACCCACATGCAAAGTCAATGGTTCTTATCCGACATATTCTACATACAGTCCTTTACAAGTGAGGTGGGGGAAAAGCCCATCTAAACAAAAGAAATTCAAAATTAAGAAGTGACAGCTGTCACAGATAAGAAGGAATCAGTAAAAGACTCCAGAAGTATGAAATATCATAGGAAAAGGACACCCCCAAGAGGGAACACCAGCTCTCTAGCAATAGATACCAACCAACATGAAAATATTGAAATGACAGAAAAAGAATTACAAATATGGATTGTAAGGAAGCTCAATGAAATCCAAAAGAAAATGGAAAACCAACTCAAAGATACCAGAAAAACAATTCAGGAAATTAATGGAAAATTCTCTAAAGAGATCAACGTATTTTAAAAAAAATCACACAAAAAAAGAAATAGACCTTCTGGAAATGACAAATTCATTTAAGGAAACACAAAACACAATGAAAAGTTTTAAGAATTTACTAGATCAGGCAGAAGAAAGAATCGCCTAGTTTGAAGATAACTCTTTCGAATTAAATCAGTAAGTCAAAAATAAATAACAGAAAATTAAAAGGAATAAACAAAGCATATAAGAAATATACGATTATTAAAATGTCCCAATATAAGAATCATAGGCATCCCTGAGCATGAAGAAGAAAATGCACAAGGACTGAAAAACCTATTTGAGGGAATAATTGAGGAAAACTTCCCTGATCTTGCTAGACATTTAGACATCCAGGTACAAGAAGCTCAATGAACACCTGGGAGATTCATTGCAAAAAGGCAATCTCCAAGACAGGTATTCATCAGACTGACCAAAGTCAACATGAAGGAGGAACTCATGTGAGTTGTGAGGCAAAAATATCAAGTAATTTACAAAGAAAAACCCATCAGGTGAACTGCAGACTTCTCAACTTCTCAAGTGTGAACTTACAAGCCAGAAGGGCTTACAAGCCAGAAGGGATTGGGGCCCCATCTTCAGTCTTCTTAAATAAAACAACAGCCAGTCTAGAAATTTGTATCCTGCAAAACTAAGTTTCATATATGAAGGAGAAATGAAGACTTTTTTAGTCTTTAGCAAACACTGAGGGAATTTGTTAAGACCAGACCTGCCCTGCAGGAAATACTCAGAACTGCATTATACATGCAACATCACAGTAGACACCTGCTAGTATAAAACCACCCAAAGCTAAAGCTCAGAGCTCATATAAAACAATAGCACAAGAGGTAAAACAAAGCATTAAGGTACTACCTAACAGGATGAACAAAACAGCATCCCATATGTCAATTCTTCATCAATGTGAATGGTTTCAATGCCCCACTCAAAAGGCACAGACTGGCTGAATGTATGGAAAAATATAATGCAAATATCTGCTGTCTCCAGGAAACACATTTAACCCACAAGAACTCATACAGACTGAAGGCGAAGGGATGGAATAACATTCCATGCAATTGACAACTACAAGAAAGCAGGTGTAGCCATTTTTATATTAGATAATATTGACTTTAAATAATAATAGTAAAGAAAGGCAAAGATGGTCATTTTATCATAGTAAAGGAAGCAATTCAACAAGAGGACATAATAACCCTAAGCATTTGTGCATCCAACACAGGAGCAACTAGATTCATAAAGCAAACCCTACTGGATCTGTGCAAAGAGATAAACAGCAGCATTGTAATTGCTGGGTACTTCTACACCCCACTTACATAACTGGACAGATCATCCAAGCAGAAAATAAATAAAGAAGCACTGGTCTCAAACGTTATCTTAGAAAACAAATGGGCCTAACACACATTTACAGAACAGTTTATCCCCAAACCACTGAATATACATTGTTTTTGTCAGCACATGGAGCATTCTCCAAGATGGATCATACCTTAGGCCACAGAACATGTCTCAACAAATTAAAAAAAAAATAGAAATCATATCATGTATCTTCTCAGACCACAGTGGAATAAAAGTAGAAGTCAACTCCAAGAGGAACACTCAATTCTAAACAAATCATGGAAATTAAACAACCTGCTGCTGAACAATTATTGTGTCAATAATGAAACTAAAATGAAAATCAAAAGATTCCTGGAACTGAACAACAAAGAGGACATAAACTATCAAAATCTATGGGATTCAGCAAAAGCAGTCCTAAAGGAAAAATTCACAGCCTTAAATGCCTATATCAAAAAGACAGAAAGATCACAAATCAACAATCTAATGACACACCTCAAGGAACTAGAAAAGGAAGAGCAAACCAAACCCAAAGCCAGCAAAAGAAAATAAATAACTAAGGTTAGAGCAGAACTAAACAAAATGGAAAACAAAAAAAAAAACAATACAAAGGATCAATGAAACAAAAAGTTGGTTCTTTGAAAAGACAAATACAATTGATATATCTCTTGCTAGATTATCCAGGAAAAGAAGAGAAAGGACCCAAATAAGCTCCATAGGAAATGCAAAAGAAGATATTACAAGTGATAACACAGAAATACAAAATATTATCTGTGAATACTGTGAAAATCTCTATACACATAAACTTGAAAATGTAAGAGCATGGACAAATTCCTGGAAACACATAAACTCTCATGACTCAATGAGGAAGAAATAGAATTCCTGAACAGACCAATAATGAGCAACAAGATTGAAGCAGTCTTTGATTTATTTTAACCTGTCTCCAGAGAGTATCCCCACAAGGAGTATTGGTACAATGTCCTAAGAAAAGGCCAATAAACTAGGCCAGGTATAGTGGCTCATTCCTGTAATCCCAACACTTTGGGAGGCCAAGGCAGGAGGATCACTTGAGTCCAGAAGTTCAAGGTTGCAATGAATTATGATGTTACCACTGCACTCCAGTCTGGGTGACAGAATGATACCCTGTGTCAAAAAAAAAAAAAAGAGGAAAAAGAGACTAAAAATTCATTTTTATTTGATTTTTGTGTGTTGTGCTTTAAAAGTGTGAAGCCTCCAAGAAGTTAACAAGTTCATGTTTTTATTTATCTGAGGTTTATGTAAAGAATAGTAATATCTATCTGCCAGTTTTTGTTTCTAAAGAGATATTAAGATGTACTTCACCATTCCATTTTGGTAGGTTAGTACTTTATCTCTAGAATATGGTGTCTTTCTTGGGTACTATTGTACTGGAGATCTTTTCTCTTTTACTGACAGTTAAACTTAGTCTCTTTTAAGGTTATATGCACACATGCTACATTAGCAGCTTGAAACTTACAATATGAAAAATGGCATGAAAATACAAGATAAGGTAATACATACAACAATAATGTGGTATCTGCATGCTAACCAAACTGTTGACTCAGTTAGGTTTTACGTTTTTGATTTGCTATACTATCTTGAAATCTCATATCTATTCCCAAATAAAAGTTTCAAAATTATTTTATAATAACTTTATTAATTTTCTAAAATCACAAAGAATCAAATGACCCCTGAAAACTAGTACACTGAAGATAGTCAAAATCACCTATGATTTACCAACCAATCATAACCACATTTTACCTTTTATTGAATATCTTTAAAGCCTTTTTTTCTATGAATATAGAAACACATAGAAATAGAAGATACAGACTTAAAGTGTAGATTCTTTTAAAAATTGAATGAATTTCATTCAATTCAGTGATGTCATGAGTCACAGCTTAACAAAAATGTGCATGCATCCTAAATGTACAGGAGAAACTTGATTAGCCCCAGGAAGCGTCTTTCATTGTTATTAACTCACTTTGATTTTGTATTTTCCTGTTTCTACAGTTGAATTTTTGAGTCATTGAAAGGCAACTCTTTAATCACCTGAGTTGCAAATGTGCTACTAACAATTCAGTGTCACAAGTGCTTTTCAGAATCTGTTAAGCTTTGTGTTGATGTCACGTCAGGCATATAGTAATTGTCTGGGTCACCACCACAATATTCCTTATTTGGAATGTGGTTTCCTAGCAACTCTTGCTTTTTCCTAATGGCTGAATTGATTTTGGTACATTTGTAATGCTTCCTACTGCATCAGAAATTGTCACCTTGTGTGCAAATGCTACAACATCAAATTTCCATGTAGGTTCAATTCTAAGAAATTATTCTGCTTTATAATTGCCTTTAATGTGTTTGTTCAAAGGTTAAACCAATCATAAAAAATGAATTTGGGAAAACTTCATTAATTCAGACTTCACTCTTTGGGGAAATATAGTAATTTTGACAACAATGTCCAAAATGCAGGCAAATGGTTCTTAGTGGGAGACTTGTTGAAGTTAAAGAAATAGAGTAATTTTGGTGGTCAAATGACCAAGTAATCAGAAGGTTGATAGGGAACACAGGTCTGGAGTATGCACTGGGTGTCCCAGAAGAGGAAAGTCTTATTTTGGAGGCTTGCTGTTTCAACTCAAATGAAGCCTGGTTCTGCATGAATCTGGCTGGAGCCTTGCTGGCAATGACTTTTATTCATTTGTTCAACAATTTTTTTTAATGCTTACTATTTTTCTAAACAATTGGTTAGGCATTTAGGGATGTAAGGGCAAGCAAACTAGATATATACCTGATTCTCTCAAGAATTACAGTCTATGGAACCAATACCTACAAATGACTAACTTCGTTCAGAAAGAGAAATATACATGACTTTCTCTCAGTATTGTTTTCACATTAATATTGAGAGGTTTTTGTTAGGCTTTTAGAAATATTTGTCAAAGACTTTAAATTCTTTGTAGGGCAAATATTCAAGATACTGTTGTTTATCTTGGGATCTATGTTATTTTGGTGTCTTTGTATGTTTCTAGGGGAGTCAAGTCAAAAGACACTGAAAAACAACTATGTTCTGGTGGTTGGTTTGATAGTTTATATATCATATCATTCAAACTGTGAAGGGCATATATGCAGGTTTTATATATTTTAAAGAATAAGAAAATAAGACATTAAGGGGTTAAAGAATATGTATAAGATCATATAAAATAATGCATATTATACATCTTCTATATTTCAGACTTGTTTGGGGTCTATTATACATTTTAAGTTTTTCATTCCCTGCCAAAAAACTCTGCAAAGTAATCTTATTTTACATCTAAAGAATCTGAGATTCAGAATGTTTACATAATTTGACTGAGATTATGTAGGTAATTAATTGCAGAACTAAATTTGAACCCAGATATGTCTGCCTGGGGGGGGAGCTTTGATCTTTCCATTATACAAAACTTGCCAATACATCACCAGAGTGCCAGGTGTAGAATTTTGTTACCTGAGTATTTAATAACGAGAGTTACCTCTCACTCGGTGCTTACTGTGTTC
This sequence comes from Lemur catta, assembly GCF_020740605.2. NCBI lineage: Eukaryota > Metazoa > Chordata > Mammalia > Primates > Lemuridae > Lemur > Lemur catta. Next base: position 31,556,449 of record NC_059134.1, read on the forward strand.
TCAGTATTATGCTAAGCTACAGTGTGTGTACACTCTCTCTCTTATATGTTCTCTCTCTGTGTCTCTCTTTATACACACACACACATAATTATTTACACATATGTATGTATCTTAGGCATATTTTCATATTTGTGAAATATATATGAACAGAATATGCATATTATCATGTAAGTCTTACAACAGTTATGGACCAAGAATTAGATATTATTTTTATTTATAAAGGAGAAAACAAAGACTTAGAGAGGTTAAGGGACTTATTGTTAAATAGGAGTAAATAAATGAAGAAGACAAAAAGAGAGTTGATTCAGAATTGGGATTCACATCTGTTTGACTTCAAAGTCCATGCTCTTAATCATTACCCTATACTGCTTCCCACAATGTAATTAGAACATATGATTTCTAATCTTATGACTAAGCTAATAACTTTAATCTTCCTTAAAAAAATAATTATTCTTCCATGTTCCTTAAGAAAGAAGTACCAAGATGTAATAGCAGTGCAATGTCTTGAAGGCATTCTAATTTGAGGCAAACTCTATTGACTATAACTGTACATGGAAATGTTGAAATAATAAGAATAATTATGTCTGCATTTAACATGAGGAGTCAAAAATTGGTACTTCTGTAGATTTTCAAAATCTCTCAACAAATCATTAAGTTGGAAATAATATTGAAAGATAAACTTCTGTAATATTAGCTTCTTAAGAGAAATAGATGATACCATCTCCTTTTTGTGGCAATGTAATAATCCCAAATCAGGAAAACAGAGATTTAAAACCATAACAGAAACCCAGAACACATATTTACTCTTTTGGACATATTATTTTTCAGATAGTATCAACTGATCCTTTTGGATGTTAAGTTATCTAAGGTTACTTTTTTACTTACAATAACTAAAAGCACTGATTGAAAGTGAAAAATGTAGCCAAATGGTTTGATCAGTCAGCCAGCAAGCACTTCCTGGATTTGTCTCATGTGCAAAACTGTGTATTTGAGTTGCAGACTGGACTGTGTGAGTGCCAAGTACTAATCTGCTTTTTTCTTGGCTCTTGAGTCAAAACTCTGTCTACACAATACCAAAACATCTGGTCCCTTAAATCCATTCAGTCAAAAATTCAATCAATCGCCCAGATTTTCAGACTCCAGGATTCCATTCAACTTGTTTGCTTTAATTAATTAGTTTATCTAAAAACTATGTCAAATAGGCAATAGACTATGTTTAGTCATTTCAGTAGCACTTGGCATCTTACCTATAGAAAGGTACAGTTATGGAAGAAAGAAAATACGAGTTCCATTTCTTCTACCTCAGTAGAGTGTTTCCACAGACCTACATGTCCTTCTCTGCCTCCTCTTCTGTGTTTGCCTTTCTTGCTGGGTTTGTTTCACCCGTCTCTCACTGCCCCCTACTCTCGGGGCCCTGCAGGCTCTTTCTCTCGCAATGTTGTAAAAGTGGCTGTCATTTTCTATGGATTTTGCCTAAGAACTACGTACCAAAAAAATCATGTTGTCATGAATAATGCACATAATAGTGTTGATACTAGTTAATTTAGGGGAAAGAGCTTTTTCCATTTTTACCCTTATAGTTTTATATTTATTTACATTTTTCACATATGTGCATGACTTATTTTTATTTATGTATTCATTTTTAGTATCAACAGAGATTAGGGGTGGTGCCATCATGGACCATTTTTATTTCCCTCTTTATAGTTTTCTGTAATTAAAATAACTCATAAATATAATTTTTAAATGAACTAAGCACAAGCTCCTACTTACGTATTTGATTCATAAGGAATAATCAGCAGATAACGCCTACAAGTGCAGAAGGTAAAAATTTTCATTCGCTAAAAATTGGTAGGAGCGTCAAATGTTTTCGACAAAATTATGTTGTAAACATTTGGCCAGCATAATTAGAGTTGGTAGAAATAATGCCCATAAACGAAAACTATACTGGCAGAAATAAATATGAGCAAACTATTGCTTAATGAGTCACAAATCATCGCTATAAAATTTAAGTGGGAAAGAATTGGTGCCAATTGAAATACTTTCAGAGGAACACAACTATAAACAAAATATTAGAATCAGTTTAACAGTAGTACATAGAAAATAGATCAAGGAATTAAATTGATTTAATGTCATTTAGTACAGAAAATAATTTCTTCGTGATAATTCTTCAGGATTGGTAAATGTCTGCATTCAATCTTTGTACTCATTTGGTGGGGTCCAAATGTCTCAAACTATAACTATTTTATTAGCCAAAGGAATTATTTGATGAACTAACAGGAGCTATATCATGTGCTAGACATGCATCCTCAATAAATTGAATTAAATTTTACCAACTGGTAGAAGAAAGTAGAGAGTTTCATTTAGTTGTTGTGACAGTGGTAGCTATTATATCTTTGTTTGTATGTTCATAGTTTCTTCTGTCTGATCCTTTGCTGCACAGGTCAATATTCTTTTATATTTGCAATTTTTTGTCATGTCATTTGCATGGTGTACAAATAATAACATTGACTTCTGGTGTTTGTATAAATTTATAGTACTCTCCATTTCTTTTCTCTTATTTTGTTTTTGCATATTCTTTTTTCTAAAATTGCATATTTAGAATCATGTCCTTTTGAAAAATACTAAGCTTTAACCCAGGCTCATATTTCGCCCCTAGCACTCAAGACAGAAATTAGTAATTTTGCTATTAAAAGTATAATGAAGTGTAACTGCTTCATTACACCAGTATTGAGGATACGTATTATGAGGTTATGATATACTGTGATGTCTATACTCTGTGCGGTGGAGCATCCTGTGCTATGTTAAAATCACTTTACTATTTAGCTATGTTATTATATCAGGATATTTCCAAGCATTATTGTTTATAATTTTTTCTTTTCTTTTTAACTCTAGTTTGTGAAAGTGTTCTTCTTGTGGTTAAAAAGGCATGCCCAGGGAAGCAGGTCATACCATATTTTAAAAATATACAGTCTATCAGCAGAAGTTTGGGGATAACATCAGCCATAAACAATCATAGCAAAGCTTCGCCTTTAAGGTTGGTGCTTCAAGGGCTGTTTATGCCTCCAAATACTTGCTCCAAAATTACTAATTCCTACAACTGGGGAAAAATTGGAAAAGTCATTAGTGTGTTCAAGTAGATTGATATTTTGATTTGAAAAATTATCTCAGGCAAACATATTTTTATCCAGCTCTATGGCATTGTTTGAATAGCCAATTTATGCCAGATTCTAGAGCCAAATGTTTTTGCCTAAAGACTCCAGATGTTTTCTAATTTGCTGCTGCTGTCTGAAAAGCAAGGCAACTATGTTGTAAATTCAGCTTTTTTGCTTTACTGAACTGGGACTAAGATACCCTTCATCCTTTTGTTATAGGTTAGTTTAGCCAGAATTGGACTAGAGGTAATTTTAAAAAGGATAATTATATATCAATTTAGGAAATTCTGTTGTGAATAACTAACATTTGGTAATTGTAAGATTTCAAAGTTGAAAAATTTGGAGGACAGCTCTTTCACTCCAAATGTGATAAAACAGATATCAAAAGAAGTATTTCATTATACTTAAGTTATGTAACTAGTTAGCAATGAGATCTGCACATTTGAAATTTACCAAGGAAGTTAATGAAGATGATAAGGCCAGCCAGAAGAGGGAGAAATAATTCTGTAGTTTTTTTTTTCCACCAACTGTTCATCATGATTGAAGAAATATCATTTGGAAGGGGTGTTTTTGAGGTTATTATATAAAAGAGATGGAAAACACTGTATAAGTCTGTGTCAGAAGGTCCAATTATCTTGACCTCTTGAGTGTCATTCCTCTATTATCAAAGTATTACCATTTTTACTGTTTCATTTTCACTCTTTTAAAAACTATTAATTTTTCCTCCAGTTCCTATCTTCCTTCTGCAAGAGCCTCTCATTATGAATAAGTGGTAAATATTCACATAGAGTTTGGCCAAAGTTGACAAATAGATTTCCTCTCCTTTTAACCTTCAGCCGCTTTCCACTGATATGCCAGGCTAGTAATTTGTTAGCTTGTAAAAGGGGAAAAAAAAATAAATGAGTACCTTTCCAATCCTTATGCCTTTTCTGTTTCATCTCACACAACATAGTCATTTTTTAAAGTAGTAGAGTTTTGAAATTAGTAATGTATCTTCAGGTATGAATATGTTTCATCATTTCTTCTATTTCTTACCATCTTCAAATATGTTAAAGAAATTAGAATAAAATTATTTTGCACAATTTGTCCACATATCAAGTTATAAATACTATTCATACATTAAAAAGCTATTTTAAGGAAAATTGTGACCATTATAAATATTTATGGTCACATAAATGATAGTTCTATGTTAACATGTTGCTACCATTCCTTGAAGCACAGCCCACTTCAGAAATCCACACACAGCTGCACCTTCAAACCCATCATAGGTTAGAACTGTTCCAATTCTAGAATCTCCACTCCAAATATCCTTCCCTAATCATAACCACTTGTTCTTCTGCCATTTCCTCTTCTACCATTCTCACTGATGACTGTGGTGTACAAGCTTTTATCCATTCTTAGGTTTTCGGTCTATTTTGGCTATGGTTGTCTCTGTATTAGTTTGCTATGGCTACCATAAAAAAGTACTACGAGTTGGGTGGTGTAGAACAACACAAATGTGCTGTCTCATGGTTCTGGAGGCTAGAGGTCTGAGATCCAGGTTGGCTCCACCATGTTCTCTCTGAAGACTCTAGGGAAGGATCTGTTCCAGTCTCTCTCCTGGAATCCGGTAATTCCTTGGTTTGTGGCAGCATAACTCCAGTCCTTACCTGACATTCTCCCTGTGTGCTTATATGTCTCTGTGTCTAAGTTTCTCCTTTTTTATAAGGATACCAATCATGTCGGATTAGGGATCCACCTTACTCCAATATGACCTCATATTAATTTAACTAATTATATCTGAAATAACCCTATTTTCAAATAAGTTTACAGTCTGATATACTGGGGATTAGGACTTCATATGAATTTGAGTAGGCAAGGCACAGTTCAATCCATAATACTTTCTTGTCTAGGCAGGATTCCATTATCTTCTATCTTAACATTGCTTCTTCCAACACTCTAATTTTATTCTTTTTTCTTTTTCATCATAATGGGCTACCTAGGTAGGAAACTCTTGCTCTGTAATTGATGCACACTATTGAAGCATATTACATAATCATGGTAATTAAATAACATTAAGAATGCATACCTTTTGATCACAGCTGGACTAAATCTTCAGGGATCTTGTTTTATTATACTATCCCCTAGTTGTGACTGTTGCAAATATGTTTCACTGTTTTTAAGTTTGTCTCTTAACCTTGCTACCTTTACGCTCAACAGACCCATTCTTTCCTAATTAAATGAAATGATAGAAGACACTAATACAAACACTCTCAAATTTTCTTCCACACCCCTCCCAACAACATCTTTTCTTCAAATGTCTTCTGCTTTACCTCTTTCATCTCTCGCCTTCAACACGCCCCTGAATGCCAACAAAATTTCCTTTTTTATTAATACAAAATTGTCATTTTCTTTGAAAGCTTCCTTCTTTAATAATGCCATACTCTGCTTCTTTGTTTATGATGAAACAATAATAACAACAACAAAGCCACTCTGTTGACTCTCCATTGCTTATGAAATAAATAAATTCTAATCAGTACCTTTACCTGTCATCAAACTAGTTTTTTAAACCTGTATCCTATTAAATAAATGTTTTCCCACCATAACATTATAGCATTAAACATACCAGATTGTTGCCATTCTGTACATTGCTACTTCTTTATGTTTACCAATTTTGCCTTAGCTATGCTGTTATTGTTTTGGTTTGTTTTTAATATTTGTATTTTGTTTGTTTTCATGTTCTATCTATCTTTCCTGGCCAGCTCAAATCCTATGAAGTCATCCTCAATGCTCACATTCTTTTGAATAGCAATTATTTGCTTCTTCTTTAGGAAATTCATAATTTTGTCACTATTTACTGTTGAAAGTTAACATATCATAACTTGTAAATAAACTTTGTAAATTCCTGTGTTTTATGTACTGGACTAAAAGAGCACTCAGTTCTGGGACCATGTCTTGTTCATCTTTATATATCATAGTGCAAGTAGTCTATTAATATTTGTGAATTAAATTAAAATGGTACACTAATGTAGAATGTTACAAAATTCTGCAACAGAATATCGTAAATTATGTCCTAATATACACTTATTCATTCTTTATTCATTTTTTTCATACTTTGCTTTTCCATTTAAAGTATTTATCAAGACACTACTATGCACTTGATGCCAGATACTAAATAGATATAGGAAGCTGAAATTTGTTCTATATTTAATTCTATAAATAAGCCATTTATGGTAGCATAATGCATAATGTCGGCTTTATATTTCTAAATAAAAATGTGAAAATTTATTTTTAAAAATAAATCAGAAAATACTTGCAAGTGTTTACATGTGGTCTATCAATAAGTATAGCTCAGAACCCTTGGATGTAATCTAGTGCTATTCATACCAGTACTCAGACACATTGAAAATCAGCTCTTGTGTCAAGTCCCAGGAAGGGAATCCCTAAGAGAATAGAGAATGTGATGTAACCTAATGCTTCAATGAATGACAATAACCATAGGAGAATAAAACTTCAGAAGAGAGTCTTGATAAGCTGGGTTTAATGAAACTGATCATTTTCAATTCTTCCATACATTTACTACCTTAGCTGACAAGACTCTAGAAGTAGGGAAGATTCTTCCATTTGATATGTGTACATTTTAATGTCTTGCATATAGAGGACTACTTGCAGAATTCACTAAAGTTACCAAAGGTTGAATAATTAGATATTTCTTCTATTAATTAGTTATTAGAATTGTCATCATCACCCTTTGCAGTGAAAAGTAGAAAGGTACAATCTGTAGCAATAGTTTAGCAACTCATATATTTCACATGGTGACATTATCCCATTAGGATAGTATCCTTGAAAAGGAGACATCTAAATTAATATGCAATGGCACATAGAGAGAATTAACCAGGCATCATCTTTTCATTTAAGAAGCACTCATGTGATTAAATTTCTGAGCTAAAAATTCATCCTCCAAAGTTATACTTTAGCAGAATGACTGATTTTATTTTATAGCTGTCAATTTGATTGACAAGTAAGACCCGTCAAGTGAGTTTCTATTCTCATAATCCAGGGACACCTTGAAAAGATTTCCCAAGAGAAAAGAAAGAAATATATATGGAAAAAAAGGAAACTGCATTTCTGATTAAGAACTTAAGATAAAATATAGAATTTTATTTTTACATTCACTATGGTGCTAAAACCACTACACTGGAAAAATGCCTTGGTTGTGAGGTAATTGGTATAAATCAAATATTTCATTCTTATTTAGCAACCATTTATAGGCTGACTAAATCATTTCATTTATAATCATGTCATTCTGTATTTTTATGCAATTTGACTTTGTACTATATTTTCTAATTGCAGCAAGGGCTTATCTTTACTGCATAAGAATTTAAAATTTCAGCTTTGTAATAGCTTATGAAAATATCCAATATTTTGTTATGTTGTATTCCTAATACATTTAGTGCTAGATGTTTACATAATACCATAGTGTGAGTTCTGGAGTGTCTGAGATCTTGGGTGTAGGTAGTGTATTTAAAAGGAGATATCAGGGTCAGAAGTGAGAGTGAAAAGTGAGACAAAGAAAGAGGAAAGGACAATGTAAGGGTACATTTCCAAGGTCATGCCCCTTTGAGCAATGTGGACTTGATTCTGCTGGGAGTTCCTCCTAAGAAGCATAGAGAATACCTCTTAAATTATCTGTCTAGGGAAAAGCAGTTGAGAACATATATTCACTGGCCCTGTCCTATATTGTTTAATGCCCCAAGGAAATTAACTCCCTCTCACTTCCAGCTGCACTACCACCCCAGTGGGTTCCGCAGCTTTGGAGAAACTCTAGGATAAAAGAAAAAGACATGGATGAGAAAAGAGGTTATCAGCGTAGAGTGAGTGTAAGAGCTCCCAGAACTGCCCAACGGCTGGAACTGAACTTAGAGGAGGGCGCAGAGTAAAGTGGAGCAGCAGAAGTATCCAATATGTTAGGCAGGAGGTGTGCAACATGAGTGATTCCACAGTCCGGATGAAAACTTGACACCCAAATTTTACCTAAAACAATAGATTTCAAATATTTTGTCCTTGTGAACAGCAGTAAGAAGAAAATACATACACTGCTTAACGACAAGGATACATTTTGAGCAATGTATTGTTAGGCGATTTTGTTGTTGTACAAGCAGAATAGAGCATACTTACACAAACCGAGATGGTACAGCCTACTGCATACCTGGGCTATACGAAATAGCCCATTGTTCCTAGGCTACAAATCTGTATAGCATATTACTGTACTGAATACTGTAGGCAGTTGTAACACAATGGTAACTATTTGTGAATCTAAAACATCTCTAAACAGGCAAAAGGTACAGTAAAAATACAGTCTTATAATCTTATGAGACCACCATCATATATGTGGTCCATCATTGACTGAAATGTCATTAGGTGGCATGTGACTGTATATGATTCTGCTGGGCATACAGAGACAGAAATTTATTAAATCGTACCCTATGAGCAATGCAACCTGATATTTTCTATTCCATTCTATGCTGTGTTATTCTGTTCTGTTCTATTTAATTAAACAATGCTGTTCATAACTCCCTAAAGTAATTTTAGAACTCATGGTTTGGAAAACACTGGCTGAAAAGATAATTAAATTAATTTACCTAAGAAGGTGAGTGATGGCATATTAATATAATTAAAATCATGTTACCTGGAGCCATATACACTGAAACTTTTATAAATAAAGGTCATAGTGTTAAGGACAGTTAAAAAACATTAGAGTGAATTCTTAAGAAATTAGAAAATGGGGTCACATGGGTTCATGTTCCATGGTTCTGCATTTCATCTGTCAGTGTTTCAGAATCTATAAATGGGTAAAGAACATCTAGCTCCCTAAGAGAATGAACAGGGTGGGAACACAGAGGGCTGAATAATGAGGTGCTGTGTCTCCTGTTTTTACCTCAGCTGCTCAGTTTTCTGCCGTCTCAATTCATATGTATACAGTGAGGAGAATTAGTGTAGACATCTTGTGTAGGCACATGCATATATACACAGCCAGCTGGATGCTACTCCATAGTTAGAGCTGGCCTATGTACTATCCCAGGATCCTTTTGCATCTTATGTTGGTTTCAGGTTGATTGTTTTGACAGTTGTCATTTTTAAGCTTCTTGTCTCTTTTCATAGGGAAAGAGCTTTTAGTCTCCTAAGAGCAGAGCTCCATTATCATAATCACCTTTCAGAAAAGAGAAAATTACCTGTAATTTTTATGTTCTGAAGGTGTATCATAATAATTCAGCCACCCACCTTACCCCCAAAATCAAATGTTGTTTTGCTTTTTTTAAAAAAGAAACTACTTTATTCTTTCCTATTACTTCATTTTCTTCAGAGGAAATGAGAGCTTAAGAATCTGGGAAATCCCACCAAGCCTCTACGAGCTTTGGCAGTCTCTTCCTACTATCAGCTCTTGTGTTTAAGGATGTCACTGCCACGGGGATCCAGGAGCACTGGGGTTGTAACACATGTCCCACAAAAAGTACGGTTTATAGTTAATGAGGAAGTGAACAAGCAAGGAAATAGTAACTCTCACATCAGCCATGAGTCCTTCATGTTTGGGAACGCACCTTTGCTTGTGTGCACAGCCCCTCCCGGGAGCCTCCACACTCACCCACCCCAGCACTTCTGTAAAGATAACACGAGTGTGCACACACACGTAAATCTATAGGTTGCCTATCATTATCAAGATCTCACGAAATCCAAATTGTAATTGACTGTCTTCCAGTTACTGCAGAAAAAACCAAAAGGGTTGAGTAGAGGAAAAAAATGCAAAAACCTAGGAAGTCATATGCCCTTTGCCATCTACTGCTGGATGTGTTCTACAGCTGAGTTCACAACTATTCCTAATAAGCACTGTTTGTATTGATCCTTAGGTAGTTATGCCTTCTCCGCATTACACTGGATCTTCTAGTATAACAATCCTAAAGCTGACCTCATGCCATGTTAATGGGTGTCTTGTGAAAAGATGATTTGGTGTTGAAGTAACTTTTGGAAAGTGTTGCCTACTACATGAAGATTTGCAAAGCACAAGGCATTTTAAAGACTGAAAAGTTTCAAGGTTAAGAGATTTATTGAACTTTTAAGCCCAGCATTTCCCACATTTATTACTTCATAAAACACTTTTTGATTCTTGAAAGACAGTGGCTGTTTGCACAACTCAGTATGGAAAACAAGGTTTTGCCCAGAGTGACATTTTGTTTCTTCTTGGGTGCCCTTATACTCTTTTTTCTATGAAACTTTTTCCCTCTAAGTTGCCTCGTAAAACTCTTTCATCACTTCAAACAACAGAGCTCCCTCTGCCAGATAATTTTTTCCTCTTCTTTTTTAAAATATAAATAGAGAGTTTATTTGGGCTAAGTTTTCTGAGCCTGTTTCATTTGTAAAGTGAGGAATGCAAGACATAGGGTTGCTGTGAAGACTAACAAGTTAACATTTACATATGTTCTAACCTTCGCTTGGCACAAAGTTAACTCTCAACAAACTACCAGAACTACTAGTAATAAAATGATGATGATGATGTTTCAATAAATGAATAAAGATTGTGATCAGGGAAGTAATAACCACTATGCATATCTATTGTTTCTGTTTTCCTTCTCCCAATAAGTGAAGCTCATTACTCTTTCAGTACTCAACTCCACTGGACTTTAACACTGATCTGAAAATAGCGGGATGGAAATGGGAAAGGGGAGAAGAGGTTCACTCCTCAGGAGGTTGAAAAGTCACCTTGATACACCATGTGAATCAAAGGACAAAAATAAAACATAGATACTGTGAAATTTTTGATTTGCATTTACAAATAGCTGTGATCGTGTGGTTTATGGCGAATATCACTGAGTTTGACATTGGTGGTACACTGTAAATATTATCTGGCAAGGAGCATATATTTAGGGCAGTTTTAATCTATGCTCCTGACTTTCCCTAGTCACACGGTAACTTATGGCAGAACCAAAAATCAAACCTAGGTTATTTTAGCTGAAAGCTTTTTTTTTTCCCACTGTGAGCTACTGCTCCCCCAAATTGATCATCTCTCAATTGCCAAACACTGAAATGCCCCCCAGATTCCATTGGCTTTCACTCATAGCTTTCATTTTAACAGGCAGTGCCTGACCTTTAGCCAGAGAAAAAAACTTCTGACCCCAGTTTCTTTGTCTTAGTGGTGGGGCTAAAGATGGAAATCCACTGTTTCTGTAACAGATACCAATAATGACCACTAAAATGATTGAAAATGTACAAGCTTCAAAACAAAGGCATAACAAAAGGAGTATAAAGTGAAATTACATTAGGTAGTGAACATATTTGCGGGTTCAAAATATATCCCTCTGGCTGTCTTTAGTGCAGAATTACTGCAGGATTTAAGAAATGCTTGAAGATCTCATGGCAAAAGACTGTATCAATTTAGATGTGAGCCGTCACAGACCATGAAAGGCCAGTTTGCAAATATAGTTCATTCTGAGAAGAGTTGTGGGTGCATATTAGGATGGCCATTACATATGGTTAGTCATTATTTATCAAGTATCTATTAGGTACAGATGAGTTAGTAGTTAAGAAGTATTATCTGTTATGTACAGATGGGTTAGTAGTTAAGAAGGAAGTATTCTTTAGCTCCTGTTGCTATGGAATAAACACTGATCAATATTTATACCATGCCAGAAAAAGCAATTGAATATTAAAATCTCAACTCACTAAATACTGGTTTGTGGCAACAAATGGTAATTAAAATAAATATTTGATAGGATTTTATTGTTTAAAAGTGGGATGCAATTTAATGAGGGATATAATACACAGTGGTAACAATAAAATACCTAATAAATTTTTCACTCTATTTTTTAAGAGGATGAGAGCCAATTAGAGAAAATATTTCTCATTTTTTTTTAAGAGAGAGAGTATGTGTGTGTGTCCACATATATCAATACACATTACCCAAGAATCACTGTGGGGTTTAGTAAAACCCTCTTAAATACAGATGCCATTAAATAAAAATACAGGCACTAAATAGTTTTCAATCTAAATATTGTACTCTAGTAACTGCTAGTCATATACTTGAACTGTGTCCAAGAAGTAAATCCATGACAAAAAGTCCATTCCTTTTTTATATACTTAGTTAACTCATGGTGAAATTAACTTATTTTTCCTCTTTCTTAAATATAATGATTTTTATTCCTTTCCTTCATAACTAACAGTGTTTTAGATAGCATTTTAAATAGTTTGCGCAAAATAGTTTATACTCAAGAGCTTAATGAACAAAAAAACCCAAAATATTTGGTTAGACCCCTTTTTGGAAGTGTCAAAGTTGTGGTGCTTAACTTAATGATGTAGCAGTTTAAGGACAAAGAGAAGTCAATCATTACCCACTTTGATAGTATTTAAGTACCCACCAAAATATAATTTTTGATGAAGGATATAATTAGCTGCTTTTACATGGACTATAAAATAAGTTCTGCACCTATCCCCTACTCTGTAATTCTGTGATGGCAAATTACTATTTTCTAATGTTAGGAAAGTCCTTCCAAGCTCTGTTTTCATTCCGTAAAACGTATTCTATATTGCTTTTCGAACAGCTCATAAAATAAGCTCATTATAAGACTTGACAAGGAAATCTTGCACATTACTTTTCATAAGCATGTCTTCCAAAAATGTCTAAGAAAGTGTAAGTTCAAAAGGATAAGGGTGGGGAAAACTTGTACAAGATAAAGTTAAATTCTTTAAGAAGGCAACTGTTCTGGTACTTTTAAAAACACATTCATTCGGATGAGCACAAAGAAAGATATTTGCTATAATGGAATTTTCCAAAGTCTGTCACATACTGCTCAACTTTTTTGTTTTCAGTACCTTTTTCAATTCTGAGTGATAGCAAACTGTATTTTCTTTCCTTAATACAGTGATGGATAGTGGATAGGTATACTTGTAATTGAATAATGATGTATATTGTATATCCATGGTCTTGGTAGTTCATTTCTGAACTAGGTTCTAAATTGGAACATGATTCATCTAAGATTGGGGTGGATTCTTAAACTAGGAACTTACAAAAAAAGGTACCTTTTAGTTTTCTGAATATTGTATTAAACTCTGGAATCCTTTGTCCAACTTTGGACATGTTCATAGATTTAATTCATTTTGACAAACATTTACTCATTTACATGTGAAACACTACCTTAGGACTTAGATTCTCTAGTCAAGATCCTGATATGTGCTACATTATGCAAATAACTAAAAATTTTTCAAAAAATGAATGGCTTTCCCTGACCTCGACAAGCTTACAAATTAGTAGAAGATACAGGTACACAAACACATGATTATAATACAGAAAAATAAGTACAAAATTAGTATATGGATAGCATATGAAAGATAGAAGAGGGCTCAATCCCACCCTATAATCATGAAAGACACCAGTTCAGTATTAATACAAGGTAAATAGAAGGTAATCAAGTGATAAAGCAGTGAGATAGTGGCGGGGCAGAAACCACATTATGGAGGCTTTCTGGTCAGGCTAGGAAGCATGGCTTTTGTTCAAGCAGGAAAGGACCACTCTGGTAGCCTTATGGGTTATGAATTTGGAGCGTCAAGCTTGAAAACAGAGAGATCAGTTAAGAGATTATTGTAGGAGTCATATGAGAGCTGATGAAAGCCTGAACTCAGTCAGGCAGCAGTATTAGAGATGGAGAAGGGTTCAAAATATACAGGAATCTAAATCGACAAAACTTGTTTGATTAGATGAGGTATGTGAAGGAATACACGACTACTCTCAGGATCCTAGCTTGGGTGGTAGCAGTTTAGCAGTGTGATACTATGACATTAATGGGAACCTATTAAAGATCAAAAGAATATATTTATACTTTTATTTGCTTTTCCTTATTTTCAAAAACTAAAATAACCTCTTAGATTAACAAATACCAAACAAACAAAAAAAACTGGATCTTCATGAAAAGGGTACTTCTGAAGTTCAGAACTTCTTAACTATCTCTTTACCTATTGAAAATCATCGATTTATAATTCCATGTGCATACTTCCACCCTTCTTATCTAATTTTGCTCAGGGTATTTTGATAACAACATGAACTGTGAATAAAATGGCGTGCAGTTGAAAGGGAATAATTGCTAGGTGAGTAATATTAAGTAAGTATAGTGGGGTCATTTCTTTTTATCAAATGACAAATCTATTAGTCTGAGAGAAGGAAAATGAACAGCCTTGCTACCCATTCAAATGTCATAACTTCATTCATTTTTTTATCTATTTAGCTATATGCACCATGTAGAAATGAATGTTAGTCAAATTCATGAAGCAATTATCTAGATTAAAAACTAAAAGGATTCAATGCACTTGATCGTGACATTTTATTTCATGGTAAGATCTATCAAATTCATGGTAATTGCTTGTGACTGCAAAATGAGGAAAGGTTACATGTGTTTGCCTTCTCATTATTATGACCATTGTAAACTTTTTTCTAAATACCTATATGTAGCTGGTCCTAGTGGAAGCACCACACTTTTGTTAAAAACATTACATTTGTTTCTTCTAGAATAATTTTGACAATAGTACAAAACTTATCACCTTTTATTTTGGTCCTTCAAATCCTCTTATTTGTAATGATTTCTCAGTGTCTACTAATAGCCTATTCTCCAAAGCTCTGTTTCTATGATTATTTGGTTGTCTACTTTTCCTTCTTCCTTTTCCTATGATATACAATGCCATCACACCTTGCTGATTTTCTACTGACCTTTCCTTTTTCATTCAATAAAAGTGTGAGATCCCTAGCTCATATGTACGCTTCAGTGTGTAGCTGAATATATACCAGATTTCTTTTTTTTTTAGTATGTGTCAAGAGTTCATTTCTCTTTATTGCTGAGGGTTATTTCTTCACAGGAATATACTACAGTTTGTTTATCCATTGACCTATAGATATCTTGTGGTTATTTCTCATAATATAGTTTTTTGGGGTTTTTTTTTTTTTTTCAGAATATCACAGGGATACAAACACTTTGGTTACATATATTGCCTTTGCACCTCCTGAGTCAGAGCTACAAGCATGCCCATCCCCCAGACAGTGTGCACCACATCCATTAGGTGTGAATTCACCCATCCTCTCCACCCCTAGCACCTGCCCGACACCTGATGAATGTTACTTCCATATGTGCACACCAGATTTCAAATACTTTCTACCAAAAAGAGAATGCTAAAAATGCCATTAATGATTTTTAATTTGATTATAGTTTGAAATGATATTTTGGATATACTAGGTTAAATAAAGTGTTATCAAATTAATTTAACATGTTTTAAAAAAATTAACATGGCTATTAGAAATTTTAAAATTGCATATTTGGCTTACATTTATGGCCCACATTGTATTTCTATTGGACAGCACTGCAGTAAAGGATGCTAGAGTTAAAGGAGGCATGTGCTCTGCTCTGAGATGATGCAGCTAGATGTGAAAGTAACTATAACATCATAACGTGAAAAGAGCCACAGAAAGCTATGACATGAAGAGCGAGTAATCATTTCTAACTGGGCTTTTAAGGAAGATCCATGGAAGAGGTGATACTGGATCATCATAGAAGGAAGACAAGCATGTTAGCATTTCAAGTAGAGTAAATGCTTGGTCACAAGAAAGAAAGCTACTAAAACAGTCATCTCAAATTTTATTTAAATCATATCACTGCCCTATGGCTAATCATAGAAAATGAAAAAACCCATCTGGAAAATATTTCCAGCTCCTTACCAGTTCCTCTTAAAAGCATCTGTTTCTACTCCCATGCCTACTTCCAATGAGAAAAAAGGCTCCTTTCAATGAGCGTGTGAGGAAGAGCTACTTTATGGCAGACTGGAGAGAGGCTACTTCAGTAACGCCGACGGGGAATTTTGAGGAGCTAACCTTCAGTGGTGGCTACTGAACGGAAAGGCAGGCATAGCTCACCTGACGCCCATGGATCATTCCAGTAGTGAGTGGGCAGACAACAGTAACATTTCCAAGTGTGTCTCCTGAGAATTAGGCTATCTTATGGTTCACGGTAAAGTATTTGATGAATAAGGAGAAAGGAATGAAGGAAGTAGGGAAAAATTGATTCCAAAAGAGAGATTGCATGGATAGTAAGGAACTCATAAGGAGAGTAAGAGAGAGTTGAGGGTGATAGAGGAGACAGTGCAGTGTCTTGCTTGGGTTTGAATTTAGCCTCTGGCCTGCCCTGCCTTTAGGTTGTGGGCAAGTTGCTGACGCTCTGAGTTTTAGTTTCCTGATCTATAAAAAGTACAGTATAACAAAGCCTTCCGTGCAGAGCTGTAGCCCTGGCTTGGGCCGGACAAACGCATTACATGTAACCAAAATGTTTGTACCCCCATAATATCCTAAATAAAAAAAAAAAAAAAAAAAGAAAAGAAATAATGTAAAACACACCATCTGGCACTCTGTAAGTGCTCAAAAAATGTTAGTTATTATGTTTGACCACTCCCTGGGCTATTAATAATTTTGAATATTCATCTTATTTTGGTTGATTCTCTAGAAGGAATTGAACTGGTGAAATGTATGAATTTAAATCTCTTGCCTATTATTTTAAAAGGGAAAGTGAAGAGACAATACAAGGAGAATATTTTATGTCATCATTCTAAAACACCGGGTTTTTTCCCTCCTATTTAACTAACATCACAGAGTAGCACTGTATGTCTCAGAGTTGATAGTACCTTACAAAAGTCGCCCAGCTGAGGTAGTTATTGCTGTTTGCATACATGTAAAGCTGTTAATATTTCTGGTGGCATGTGTACACAAATGCAATCCTCAATGTTTAAATCTACAAATAATTTAAGGATTATCTTAAGAAAAACGATGGGGCCTAGCAAATGTTTGCAAACATTTTTTGTTCATCTTCTGGTAAAATCCAGATGTTCCAACCTCAAAGCTTGCTGAAGAGTGGAAACTCCTAAGAAATACTCTGGGTGTCACAGAGAATGAAATAAGTGGGAAACTATAGACAACAATACCTCCAATTTGAAAAATGATTCAGAAGAGTTAGACCCTGAAAATGGGGAACTTTGGTAATAACTTCACAGAATTATTTTTCTTTTTATGCCTGCATAGAATAAATATGATAAACTATATCCAAATAAGTCTAAAATAAATATTTTAATAATTGTTAAAGGAAATTCTAAGAGGTATGAAAGCATTATGTCATGGTTTAATTTCTTGTATTTTTTCTTTCTTAACGGTTCATGAAATACTCATGCCTTTTACAACTGATGAATTCTGACATTCTGTGAAATACATTAATTTTTCAAGTTATAATAAAAGAGTACATAAAAGATAGCACAGAGCAACATCCTCAGGTTTATAGGATATTCTTAGTGTGTCCTAAGGCCAAGGCAAGCCAAGGGCAGAGCCATCAGATAAGAAAAATATATCTTTGATTTTGGCTCCTTCTGTTGTCTCTCAAGCAGAGAAAGCAGGTTAATGTAGTCAAAGGGCAAAGGATTTGAAATGCAAAGACTCAGGTTTTAGTTCTTGCTCCAAAAATTGCTGGGTTTTAAACTTGTGTGGGTCATATCACCTCAGAATTTTCTCTGGGGATAATGGTATAACTGCTTTATGTCCTTCAGATGTTGGATTAGTCAAAAGCACATTTAAAAAGTGTTATAAGATAATAGTTACTATTAAGTGGTCCTTTTTTTCTTTTTGCCTATTTTACACACAAAAAAGGAACTCAGCTTTATTTGTCTAGAGTAGGAAGGGTGGAGGGAGATTGCTATATTATTACCTATTTACATCCGTAGTCATATGCTGTGACTGAGCAGTAATATCCTACAGTTCACATGTGGCCAAATAGTTCAGAGTCTCCAGGAGTTAGAGGAATGTTCTCCTAAGAGGAATTGATGAATGCATTTTCAAGAAAGGAGTAAGATTTCTAAGAGATACTCCCTGGCTGCCTCCAATATTCAAGCTTGGGCATCTCATTGCCAAGCTTCCTTTTTCTCCAGGCCCAGCATCCTTATTCTTTCCTCCAGGCTGCTGAGGACTGGGTTCCCTGTCCACGCTCCCCCTTCCTTTGCAATAAGTGCCCCTCACTTGTTTCCCACCACCCAGTCAGCTCACTCTTTGAGAAGACATGGTATGTCCACTTTGTATCTCTCATTCCCACTGTGTCTTCAATCTACTAAATAGCTACTATCACAAGCTAAACTTAAAAATCTATGTCATTTTAATAAAAATCATTACTTTAAAAATTATCTTTAAGCAGATATTCTGTAAACCTTAAAGAGGTACTAAATGTTGAGACTTTCTAGTACGGTGAAAGAATGATGCCTTAGCCGGTGTTTGGGTCGTAAACTTCTTGAGGAAATACTGCTTACAGCCCCCCACCAACATGTCATAGGTGTTCATATGCATTAAACATTGTTAGCTTGTTTGTGCTCCTTAAGACAATGGCTTTCAAATATTTGAGTACAACTCATAATAAGTCCATTTTACATCCTGATGGAGACCGCACATGTATGTTTATGTATATGCAAGGTACATAGAATTAAAACAAAAGATTAGCTTAAAATAGCAAAATGCTTTACCTTACAACTCACTGAAAGGTTGCAACCAGCAGTTTAAAAAAACCTTGATTTAGAAGATGTATAAGTCCCTTTAGCAAGCTTAATCAGAAATATGTTTGATGGGGGCCTGTAAGTTACTTTGCTACAAAATAAGTGTTTCAGACACCATTACAGTATTGAAAGAAAGTATAATAAATAATGTTAGATTACAGTTGTCTGTGATGATTCCAAATCTGAATTTTCCATTCCTGTGTTATTTTTCTCAGGGACTAAATTTCTACATGTATTTTGTAGCACATGAATGAGACAGAGAAAGTAAGGTTATTGTTTTTATAAAATCTAGTCTATATTTTTTTCCAGTCTTGTTTCTGTTATCTTTTACTCTATGTTGGGCCTCCTTATCACTTAGCTTTGGTTAAGAAATGACTGATGCATTCATTTGCCTTGTGTATATAGGTTCACAAATGACGCAATTGTTTTGTATTCCTTAATTTCTGTAGTGGGACGAATTGTCCATCCTAAAGACAAAATTTGAAGAATTTCCCGCTTTCATATTGATTTTTCACTAAGTCTAATCCTAGTAAACATTTTGTTGTTAAGGATAACTTTTTTGTATGTTCTTTCAAGTAAATGCTTCATCATTATCATCATTACCACCGACACCAAATATGCTATTGGCAGTATGTAAAGAAAACTACAATATTTGGT
Source organism: Lemur catta (assembly GCF_020740605.2). Taxonomy (NCBI): domain Eukaryota; kingdom Metazoa; phylum Chordata; class Mammalia; order Primates; family Lemuridae; genus Lemur; species Lemur catta. Next base: position 31,575,837 of record NC_059134.1, read on the forward strand.
ATTTAGTATCTTCTGGTAGGTTAAACATTCATTAGATATTCCATTTTGTTGTAGTGAACAAATTCAATAAATATGAATAAATGTCTCATGAAGCTAACTTTATGTATATAAAATTAAAGAATGTGAATATAAAAATGTACCATATTAATTAAAGAAAGATGTTTTGCTACTTAAGGAGTGACTTTTTTTCTTATTACTTAAGAGTAATGTGCTTGGTTATGCCAATATAGAAAATAGACTGTAATTATTTATTTAATCTTTCTATTCCAGAAAGATAACTTCTGGGGATTAAAGGTATACACAGACGTAAGAAGATTCCAATCTAGAGAAGGAATGAAAAATAATTAAAGTACAATGTGATGAATGAACTAGTTGAAGTATACACAGGGTACATTGGTAACTAAGGAAGGACTTATTGTCTTGACAGAAGGGGTCAAAACACAGCCTCACAAAATATGTAATCCCTAAGGCCAATCTTGAAAGATATGCAGAGAGGAAATGATTCCAAATGAATGAATAGTTGTGAGAAAGAGATTTTCACTCTTCCTGGCATAATTAGTTATGACCACTCCGGCAGGTATGACATCTTCTAAATTGACAAAAAGAGCTATTTTGTCATTGAAGAAGTCATTTTTTTTCCCTGCTGCATTTACAACAATAAGCTGCCTTGTGTAATTGCAGAAAATGGTCTATAATTAAAATTTCCTAAACTTCTAAAGAGCAGTTCCCACTAAATGGCTATATATTCTTATCATTTCATTTCTGTTTTCTCAGCTAAGACATGGTCCCTATGACAAAAGTAAGATCTTTTAAATATACCTCTCAGTTTCCTGGCACAGTTGCTCATTTGCAGAGTCACACAACCAGCCCACAGAAATAAAAAAAAAAAATTATTTTAGTCATTCATTTGGCAATGCTTTTTATGCAAACAGGTAATTAGGAACACTGCAAAGATTTGAAAAATCTTCAGAATCTGCAGTTGCAAAGCTCAGAGTTTGCATTGTATGGTGGCAGAAATAGAGAGCAGTCCCCACCAATTCTTCCTTCCAGCTTCAGCCCCCATCTTCCTCCCTCTAACTCCTTCCCAGGTTTTAAAAGAACAAAAAGATATTTTTAAAACATGAATTTGTTGCAGTATGGAATTTTTATTTATTTGTTTATTGTGTGTCTCCATTCTTCTAAGCATCATAAAAGCAGAAACCTCATCTGTCTTATTTATTCCTGTATCCCCAACACCTGGAAGGAACACTGTGCAGCAGCATATATTAAGAACTTAACAAATATTTGATGAATGAATGAATAAGTGAAATAAACTAATACTGAATAAAATAAATCTTTTCCTCTAGCAATCATACTTTTCATAAATAGGAAGACATTGTCACATTGTCATTCTTCTTAAAAGTAGGCAGAAGGAAATGAGCATTTTGTTATTGTTTAAACACGGCAATTGAATTTCTAGTGTCTGGTTCATTTATCCATTCAACATTTATTGAGCATCTTCTATTTCTCACACAAAGACAAATAGACATAGTCCCTCTTCTCAAGGAATGTAGATTTAGCTGGGGTCGCAAATGCACAAACAAGTAAGTACCATAATATTGATCCTTGTTAATTATAAAATTTACATCCTTCGTTTCAACTATTCAGAAATGAGCTCAAAGTAGTTATATATAGTAAATATATTTTTGCCCAGGCATGCATTTGAATCACCCATGCTGCAAGGCTTGGGTAGGGAGCTTAGTGAGCTAGTCAGTGAGCTTAGATTACTCTTCACCATCTGCATGCCCACATGGCATGTGTTCTGTCTCATTCTTAAACATTTTGGGGAGAAATTATTTGATGCTGTGGTATTGTGAATTCCATAATTTCCAAAGATTTGTTTAGCTTTCTAAAGAGATGCCTTCCCTATCTCTTCAGTAGCATTTCAAGAGCCTACTATGATTTATATATACAAAAATAGAAGAATGTACAAGAAACTAAGCTAACAGAGAGTGGGATGATAAACATACAAAAGCCCAGAAATGTGAAATTATTTGAGAAATTTAGAAAACAAGGCATGTAGTGTTTTAAGGGCAACAATTATAAAGGTAAGAGGGGTGTCAGATGAGGTGGGGCATTTGCAAGGAACCAGGCTATTAGGAATTATGATTTCCTTGCAAAGGAATTTGGATATTCAGAAGCAAGGGAGTTAGGAAGTTAGGAGCCATTGGGAGATTCTAACTGGAGAGAATCCAGTTCAGATGAATGTCTTAGAATGTTTTAGAAAGAACCATCTGGCAGATCTGTATTGGAAGTTTGAAGAGGAAATAAGCAGAGGACAGACAGGTAGACAAGTCAGGACATTAGTGTGGTAGTCCAGGCACACGCAGAGAATGGGAGCCCCAGCTAAAGTAGGAACAGTAGGAAAACAGAAGGGAAGCCAATTAGAGAGAGATTTAGGAAGCAGAATTGGCAGGACACTTCCTAAGTGTTTTCAGTGTGTAAAGTCTAATTTCTGAAAACAAGTTATTTTTCCTTTTATTTTTAAGAAATCTGTGGTAATTTTTTCCCATAAGTGTATGTATGTGTGTATGTGTGTGTGTGTGTGTGTGTGTGTGTGTGTGTGTGTGTGTGTGTATATATATATATATATGTTGTTGTTTTTGTTGTTGTTGGATTCTTTTGAAATAAATAGGGCAAGGGAACACTTCAAAAATGTAACATTAATGCTGTGTTTAATAGTTTGAAAATTCTTCAGGGGCTTAAGAAATGAAGAATGTGGTTTCTTTCCAAGATCAAGAGACTAAGTTCATCTAACTGAGAAGTGTGTGTCATCCGTCACGTGTTCTCATCTTGCAGATGTGGAAAAATGCCAGTGGCTGGCTTCCGTTTGATAGATTCAGTGGGTCTGGTTCAGTGGACTCTGAGCAGGGAAGCTCTCCAGGTGGGCTGCCTCCTGCGGGACAGCTCTTGGATTTGGTCTCCTGGGACTCTGCTCCCCACAAACGGGTGTCCTTTTCACCAGATTCCTTCTGTCCTCAGACCTCAGGCAGGCTCTGCCCTGGGGATGACCCTTGTACTGTTAATAGCAGGCTTGCTTTAATGTCCAGGCTCCTTTTTCTCCATCGCCTCATACTTTGTCACCCGATTTCTCATGCATCTCTTGCTTCCTGGTTTTGTCCTTCCACTTCGCTCTGGCCCACAGCCCCAACCTGTCTACTCTCCAATTTCAGATTCGTGACCTCGCTTTAAGTCCTTCATTTTACTTTGATTACAAATCTTTTAAATATTCATGTTTCAAAAGTGTTCATCCAGCTGTTTTTTGTTTTGTTTTGGCCCCATGCTATTCACTCTTTGATAAGTCTGCCATGGCTGTAGCTTCTAGAACTACCTCAAAGCTATCACCTAATTCAAATGTAACTCACATTTAACTCTCCCATTCAAAATTAACCCACAATCTTCTACCACCTTCATCCCACCCAAAGGGAACTTTTTCTTTCTCCTTTTAGCCTTTATTTCAATCCATGACACCCAACCCATTGAGCCAGAATTTGGGACATCCTCCTTTATAACTCTCTTTCTCTTATCTTTTATATCCAGCCAGTCACTGAGTCTTATCAATTTGCCTCCTACATATCTTTCTAATCAGTCTCCTCCTTGCATTACCATTACCACTCAAATTTTACTAAAATCTCTTTTAGCCTGTAGTCTTTCTTGTCCGACTCCAATCCTGGAGCCCATATTAATATCTGAAACAGAAATATAACCTGTTGGTGTATTACTTAATTTTTGCACGCTTACCCAATACATATATATTTATCAACAAACTTTTTACATGCCAGGCACTGTGGAAGAATGCAGGGTTATCACAATAAATGAAATAGACGTGACCGATCTCAAACTCTTGACAGCTTTCAGAATCATATCGGAAGCCCTTATACTGCTTGAAATTTATGGTCTGCTCCAGCCTACCTATTGAAAAAAGGTGAATCACAAAGGGTAACATCTACTTTTATTTGCTCTATCCTCAAAGCTGGGAGTACCGCACAGTCCATGCATGGGTATGCAAAAGGTAAAAAGAAAAGATCTGGAGTAAGAAACTACTTAATAGAGTTCACTGTGGTCATTGTCATAGTCATTGGAGAGTCAGGCATTTAATTAAACATGCAAATGTCTGTCACTGACTATTTTTTAAGCTCACAAAATAATGATTTACCATTTCTCATATTTGGTTCAAAGGACTCTGAAATATTACTAATCTCTACCAATGGGAACATGTACTTTATTAATATTGTGACACAAAGTAACTCCATATTGAAGTATGTTCCTTTATACTATAAAATGATATTCTACCATGGCTTGATGTTTGTTTTGATAAAACCCTTACCTAATTAAATTAACTTTAAAATATATATATACTTTTAAATTGAACTATTTGGTAGAACTCTGATAATTTTAGGACACATTTGTTCTCCTATGTATATACCATGCAAATAAATATCATAGTTAGAATTTTAGTGAGTAATGTCAGCAAGAATGTAAGTAGAGATATTGGAGATGGGAGCAGTTCTCCACCAAAATAAATAATTTCTAAAATACTTAGGTCTGCAATCCCTGTAAGGCAGAAATCCACAATGTAATTAAATTTCTATTGTGAAAGTTACTATTCATAAAAAGTAATAACATCAATTGTTGGAGGCTACTTTTAATAAACATTATCTATATAAGCTGTCTGTATACTTGGAAATATCTGAGGATTTAGGAGAATAAGCTTTGTGGCCAGACGGTCTATTAAATGAGATAATGAGATTAAATGAGATAATATACATCAGGGGCTTAACACAGTGTGTGGCATATATAAGCACTCAGTAAAATGCTAGGGATAATGATGTGGATAGTTATCCTCAAAACTCTACTTTGAGGTAGCCATGTTATCCCCATTTTACAAATGAGGATATGAAAGCTCAGACAGTAACAATGACTCACTCTGAAGGCCAGCCAGATAATATGTTACATAACCGGGAATGGAGCACTGATCTTCCAAATGAGCTTAAGGTCAAGACTCTCAAACCATGATTTGAGCACTGACTTCTGAGAGTGTAAAATAAAGATCCCTGATGACCAAGTGTGGATGAAGCAAGTGCTCAAGAGCAAGAGAGCTGTAGCTTCCTCCTGTGTAAACAGGATAAAGGCTCTTAAGGGCATGCAACCTGAGGGAGTGAGATGGGGCTGGGAGGAAAGATGGGGTAATTAGATTAGGGATTTGAGGCTGATTTTTATAGGTGTGTCTATGTGACCATATGAAAAATGAACCCAAGCCAACAAAAGTTCCTTATAGGGTTCTTAAACTCTTCTTTCTTTTAACTTGGGAAGAAGAAGGGTATGGTTCCTTGAGTCTAAGGAATAAACTCTTGTGATGGTCACTTCTGCCTGCCATGTGCCCCTAGCATACTAAGACTGCTGCATGGCTGGGGCCCAGAGCAGGTATCTTAGCCTCCTTCTGCTGTTACTGGCTCCTGGTGTACAGCTGTGCAAGAGCTGTACAAGAGGCAGCCCTTAGATAATTCCACAGGCCAGGGGCCATGGCTTGGACACACTCACTTGACCTGAGTTAGCTTGTTTCATTGGTTCGTGTGGTTGGTTTTAACTTGGTAGAAAAAGTAGACTGAAAGGGAATGGAGGAATATCTTAAGCAATCTGCTGTCAAATTATTCTTTAATTAAATTCACTGTTTAGGAAATTCCATTTATGAGAAGGAACAGTTAAAGAAGACAAACTACATTTCAAATATCTAATTCAAAAATCATATTAGTTTATATTCAGATGTTTTTAAAGGATATTTTAAATTCATATTTCACCTTAAATACTGAGCCTCTGCTATGTGCCAGGAAGGTTCTGGTAGGTGCTGGGAATATAACAGTGATTAAGACAGAGGTTATTTTGGTTTTCCCAGAGCCCAGTACGAAGCAGAGGAGAAAGGTAATGAAAAAAAAAAACCAAAATAAAGTGTAGTAAATGTTAGGAGAGAAGAGTAGTGAATACAATTCATACCACGGATACCTAACTTTCTGATGAAAGCCTTCCCAAAAGAAGTGACTTGTAATCTGTGTTCTGAAAGCTGAGAAGGTTGAGGAAACAGAGGGAACAACTTATGCACAGGCATGGAGCAGGGACCATGGCTAAGCTGGGCCTATGATAGTGATGGGAATTACTCAAGAGAAGAGGTGGAAGGCAGTCAGGGCAACAATAAAGAGTCAGAGGAGGACAACAGGTTGGTATGTTTCAAGACCTGCAGATAACTTGGTGTGATAATAAAATATATCAAAATAAACTATATATATTTTAGTAGTCCTATAAAGTTATCCATAGGTAAACACATAAAGAAATTCATTTGCTAATGAACAGATTGGTTTGGTTAAAACTACACATTTCTTATTCTGAATTTCGTATGTCAGGGGAATAGAATCAAAACAAAACAAATCAGTACTAACTGTTCTAGAAGTTCTTCTACCTGCAAAGAGCTTCCTTAAAATTGGCATTGTGTGCACCACACACACATAATTGGTCTTTGATGACTACTTTGTGTAAGTTCTTCACTTATAGCAAGCCTCATTTTTGAAGCAAAAAGTTTCCTATGTTTTCTTTTGTTTGCCTGGATGAGATTAATGACTCATTAATCACAAATAAATACTACAAAAATTTTCATTTCAAATGTTGGAGTTTTTTCTTAAAGCCCAGGTTAAAAGAAGAACTGTAGTTAAATCAAATGGCTTATTTTAATCCATGGACTGACTGAGTCACGATTCTATTATTCTTTTATTTTGTACTAAAGGCACCATGAAAGTAAATAAAAAAAATCACAGCTGGACTGAGGCAGCACTATAGGAACAATTTTGAGTTTTAAGTAGAGATTTTAGCCCCCATTACCAAGATTTTTGTTCCCCTTATGAAGCTATTAATTAGTTTTTCTCTCTAACTTTTAGCCAAATTTGGAAGTATCTAAATGTACAATTTTATAAAGTCTAGGCTGAGGTTACTTTATCAGTTATTGGGATAATGCAACAAGCAGAAATAAGATTGGGTATAAAGCATTGATTCAAGATCCTTTGTTTAAAAGATGTTTCTCAGCTTAGTTTGCAAATACTGATGAGGAATAGAAAAAGGAATGAGTAGACAATGACTTGAGTAATAAAATATTAACATAATGGTTATCAAAATTTGGGGAGTCCATGGACTCCTTTGAAAAGCTTATAGGTACTCTGAATGCAACATATGCACATATGTGCACATAACTTCAGTGGGTCTGAGGATGCCGTGAAGTCTACAGTTGGACTCCTTGGAATTTATGAATTTTGCTTAGTGATTTATTTATTTCTGATCATGTTCATTGTTTGAATATTGCCACCCATTCCAAGGTTTGTTAGCCTTATTATGGGGTTGAATTTGTTTTCATAATTTACCCCCTAAAAGTACTATTCAGTCAGATCTTCTAGGCACATCTCCAGTTTAGAGACCTATTGTTGATATCAAAGAGCCAGCCGGCTCAGTAAAATGAGCATGAGCGCCATCTAATGCCCACTGATGATTAGGGTATAGGTATAAGTACAAAAAGAATTAGATTTGTTATTTGTTGGCTGGTTGGTTGGTTCATCTCTCTAAGATTTGTAAGTTATTTTTTATATTGTCATTTTCAATCCTTTTATTCCACATCACAATCCCTTGAGTTAGCTGTTACTGTCTAAATTTAATAAGAAACATTTTTAGCAATAAGAAACATTTTGTAAATATGTCCTTTTATTGGTGGAAGAGCATATCACTTACATTTTTTAATAAACATTTTATTTTAGAGAGGTTTTAGATTTTCATAATAGTTGTGAAGATAGTACATAGAGTCCTCAAATACCCCACACCCAGTTTTACCCAAACAGTAATATGGTATGGTTGTTAAAATTAACAAACCAATATTGATAACGTTCACTAAAGTCTATAGTTTATTCAGATTTCTTTAAGTTTTCCCTAATGTCCTTTTTGTGGTTCAAGATCTCATCAAGGACACATTAAATTTAGTAGTCATGCCTCTTTATGCTTAGTTATGACAGTTTGACTTACACTTGATGTTGTATGTCTTTGAATTTTAATATGGCTTTCTGTTATTTTTCAAAATCTTTAAACAATTTAACTTTTCAGAAAATACTTTCCCTTGTTCTGTTCCCTTGATAACACTATATAACTATTAAATATTTAATCAGCTTTATGAAGGTTTGTATAAACAAATTACCATTGTACATTTTTCATCTCTAATAATGAAAAGGATTAAGAAAGAGGATTACCAAAATGTTTATCTTGCCAAGATTGCCAAGATGATATAACATGCAAGTGATGGGTCAGATTTCAAAGCCTATGGCAACTTCCAAGCAGAAAAAAAAAAAAACCACTTTCAGCATCTGTAGCTTAAAATGCCCTCCACCCCAGCTGCCATGTTGTTGCCAGGGCTCCTATAATGACCAACACCCCCCCAAAAAGAAGTTTCCCTTTGGAGTCTGATTGCTTCCAGGCATAGGAGATGTATATAAAATGCTATATATATGAGCCTGGTTTAGCACAAAACAAATGTGCTGAAGTCTCAAAGAAACTTCTGTCTCATACAAACTGAAATACATTAAGTCTGAGGAGCATTCACAGTTCTGCCCTATTTACTAATATTTTAATTAAACGTATATTTTTCTTGCTTTTAAAAGTCTTCGAGAGACATATGGGAATATTTTGTTGATAACTTCAGTCTCCTGAGAGCAGGATGGAATATTGTGTTTCCTTCTGAAAATTGAAGAGGTAGTATATATGTTTATATGTATGCGAAGGAATTTACACAATCCTGGCTAAAGAGATAGTTCGCTGGGCAAAGAGTAGAGCTATATAAACTAGTTGACTTTTGCAGTATTGATTATTTGTAAATGTATCTGTGAAACATTAAACGATTGCTGTACACTCATGGACCTCAACTTTGGATGGACATTAGAAGCCCCAGGGAGGCTTAAAAGTTCCAATGCCCAAGCCTCATTCCAGATGTGTTAAATCATAATCTCTGTGATGAAATCCAAAACAACATTTTTAAAGCTCCCTAGTTGATTCTAATATGTAGGCAAGAGTTCTACATTGTAACTCAGGGGTTTAACGTTGTTCTTGTACTTTTACTCAGGAGCATAAACTTAGCTATTATTTATTCTTATAGTATAAAAAAATATGGCTTACAAAAGAGGATAAGAATTATTATGTTTTAACAGTCAATTAAACTCATTATTAAAATTCTCATTTTTGTTTGTTTTGCTTACACATCTATCAAATACCTTGTTTTTTCTCCAAGATACAGAACTTTTGAAAAGTCAGATGAACTAAATTTTCCCTGCAGCAATTCAATTACCTAATATTAAGCATGGACATCATTATAATGCACAGCATTTTCTCATAGAGGTGCTTCTATTTTTATTAAGTATTTTCTGAATGGAAAATTATATAATTGAAAGTTTTATTGTTAGTTTTGGTAAAATTGTAAAATAAAAATCCATTCCAATATTTACTATTTGGAGGAGACATGTGTTAATCACATGTCCATTTTTTTAAGGCATAAAATTTCTGTCTTTCCTTAGTTTGGTGACAGCGATTTCAATTTCCCTGAAGGAAGAGTGTCTCTCTCTCCTCTCCTTTGTATCGTCCACATTCAGAGCAAGTGTTTGGGCCTGAATTGTTCCATAGTAACCTTTGGAAGGGAGATGGAAATAAACGGAAAGAAGGGAAGGGGGGAAGGATAAAGGGAAGCAAGTTTCCACATTTTGTAGATTACATTTTCTTTAAAGGATGAAGGATCAGAGACTACGTTCTGTTCTTTGAAACTGTGCATCTCCCAGATTACTATTCAAAAGGCTCAAGCTTGGAGATATTTTAGTTGAAAGTAAAGTCATTCTGTTGGTTGACTTTGGTCTTTGGTCTTGAAAATAAGAAATATATACTGCATGTATAGGCACACTGACGTACATCCAAAGAGAGAGGAGGAAGAGAAATATATTTTGATGATAATTAAGAGGAATAAATTGATAAACACACACTTAATGCTATTAAAATCCTTTCCTAAATCCTTTTAGCCCTTTTCAAAGAATTCCATCTCTACATACTTAAGATTTAAAAAAAATTATTATTATTTTGGATTCATGTTCCTATAAAATTTCTTTCTTACTAAAAATGTTGTTCCAGATTAACTGTTAAGGGTTGCATTTTGACAGAAAATGATTTTCCTAACTTAGCAGAGTGAATTGGTAAGTCAGTAGCAATATTTTTCATTAGTATCCTCAAAATAGAAACTTCTAAAAGATTTGAAGTTTTAGCAATTAACAGACTTTGTCTGTTAAAAATGAAGCCATTAAAGGATATTATTATAGTAAGAGGTAGATTTCAGTCTGGGCAATTATACAATAAAGATGTATTTAATACTAAGTAAAGTATCACAGAATGATTTGATTAATGGTATAAGTGTGATTAGTAGAATAAATGTTTCCTTGGCATCATTGATTAGATAGCCAAAAATTGAATGTCAAAAGAGGGTTTATAATTCTTTTCTACATATCAGAATGAAAATCAGAAGTTGGTAGAAATTATGTTGATTATCTTTGAATTCTCCTGTTACTCTTTATTATAATCAGATCCTGTCTGTTTAAAGTAAGGTACTATGTTATTAAATGATATATTCGATAACCATATTTCTAACACAAAATGATATTTCTTTCAACTGGTAAATTATATGCTGGTTATTTCTAAATACATGCATATTTAGTCTAAGTATCTCAATGATTTAAATCAGTTTCTTACTTTGAAAAAAAAGTTTTAAGGCCTTCTTTTCTGCACAAAGTTAAATATCAGATTTAGCTTGTAGGCCTTAATAATAACTCTCCTAGAAGCTGGGTCAAATTGAAATCTCCTTTTGGGTATCAAATGTATTTAAATAACAACATATACATTAATGAGTGCCCCATGGCAAGGTCGTGGTGAAGTTGAGCCATCGTGCCGTATCCCCATAGCAATCCCTGATATTCAGTGTCATCAGCTATGTGACTCCAGACATGCCCTCCTAAGCAGTCTTTTGTGGGCTTCTGTCCTTCCCCATCAAAGAACATAAACAAGATTACAAACCCACTTTCTTCCCTAATTTCAATGTATTAATTATTTTAAAATTTCACCATATTTTGTTTTTTTTTTTTTTTTTTTTGAGACAGAGTGTCACTTTGTTGCCCGGGCTAGAGTGAGTGCCGTGGCATCAGCCTAGCTCACAGCAACCTCAGACTCCTGGGCTTAAGCGATCCTACTGCCTCAGCCTCCCTAGTAGCTGGGACTACAGGCATGAGCCACCATGCCCGGCTAATTTTTTTGTATATATATTTTTAGTTGGCCAGATAATTTCTTTCTATTTTTAGTAGAGACGGGGTCTCACTCTTGCTCAGGCTGGTCTCGAACTCCTGACCTCGAGCGATCCACCCGCCTCGGCCTCCCAGAGCTAGGATTACAGGCGTGAGCCACCGCGCCCGGCCCATATTTTGATTTATAAAAGTCACAATAGTTCTTATTGAATGTCTGAAATTATATGTCATCATACCAGTAATGAGAACAATTATTTGGTCAGATACTTTCTATAAAGTGAAATTTATCTATGAATAGTACTTCTGTAATGTTCAGAGTAAACACAGTAAGATATTTTGCCCAAAGTTCTGTGTTTCTAAGAGTATTACTTGAGAACATGACATTCTGACACCATTGGACTGGAGGCTGAATCCCCTGATAAAGAGAAAAATGCCACATAGCTACACAATTATTTCTCCCTGTTTCCTTGTATACCTCGGGAACAAGAAGAAATTGTAAAAATTACTGAAGGATGTGAGTTGATTGTGTTCTTGCTAAGAATTTTGAGCTTCAGAAATTAGAATTTAAAATATTAATTAACTTTTTTATTAGGGAAATATTGATTATTAATAAAATATGACAAAAATATGAAATTTTATTTATCTCATTTTGTTGGTGAAAAGAGTATTTTATGGTAAAACTTTATAATACATGTTAACTAATTCTGGTAAAAGGGTGAAGTGCTTATTTTATTCTTGCCTAACAATGTGAAAAATGACTTTAAGCTCCTTTCTGTTGAAGCAGTTAAAGGTTTTTCAAAAGCTTAAAATTATAATCACATAAATCTAAGACCAATACTTAAATAAATGCAAGCATGAGTAAACAGCTAACTTGCTTTTTCTACTAGGAGACTTTCCTCTTTTTCTACTGTAGACCTTCTATTTTAATTTGAATATTTTTCTTGCTCAACTAGGACTGTTTTAACACAAATTTGTATTTATTTATTAACTTGATAGCTCATAATGCTAATCATGGTTTCAGTTTGACTTGCATATTCCAGAATTAATAAATCTATTTACTGAATTATGAATGGGTGTGTGACATTGTTCTTGACACCATGAGCTATGCAATGGGTATCACAGGTGTAGGAAGGGAATTCATACCTTTTTGAGTGTCTGCTGTAGGCCTATAGTTTATCTCATTTGACCAAGAAGGCGTTATCATTATTATTTTATGAATAAAAACCTCACAGAGGTTAGTTGACCTGCCTAAATTCATGTAGTTATAGTATGACTTCAGTCTTTTTGTCTTTTTCTGCAAATGACAGAATAAACAAGCTGACATAAACAATTAAAGGAATGCATTGACTCAAATAACAAAAGTTCAGAGTTAGGACTAGCTTTATAGGAGGCTAGATATAGCTGCCAAATTGAAGTCACCATGAACTTGGCTTCTCTTTTGTTCTCTCTGGTTTGCCTTCCCAGTGTTGGCTTCATCCTCAGGCTCCACAAGGTGATCCCCTACATCTCCAGTCCCCCGTTCCCCAGTCCTGGTGTCAGGTTGGTTCTAGCTGTTCTCTGGAACACTGCACACTGCTTACAAATGTATACCACACCATCTGGGGGGAAAGAGAGTCTCTTTTTATAGCTCTTATATTATATAATTCCTGAGATTCACTCTCTCATTGGTTCACATAGGATCACCTGTCCTTTCTTAAATTAATTGCTAACACTGGGGAACTGTCATACCCTTGCCAGTTTGGGCCTATTCCTCACCTGGAGGTGGAGTCAGTCCCATGAAACCTGCAGGGCTGCGAATAGGAAAAAGTGCATTGCCTAAAAATAAATCACAGTGCTATTGGCTGGAGAAAGTTTTATCACCATTAAGTAGGTAGTAGAGCAAGGACTGAATATAAAGTCTTTACCCTTTTAGTTATGCAAAAGAACTACCAAGACATAATTTCTTCCTTCTCTGTACAACTGGCATCTAGTGGTTAGAGGCCAGAGACATTAAACATCTAACAATGCATAATGCAGATCCCCACCCCAAAATGTCAATAGTGCCCAGACTAAGAAATCTTGTTCAATACGATCTGCTGGAAACATATTCCCTCAGTTTTATGACCTGCCTCCCCCTTTTTTCTTTAAGCAACAGCCATCTTAACTGGCTTTCTTTCAGTATCTCCTAAGTGTACCAAAGCTCCTGGCCAAAGATGGGGAAACACTTAGCTCAAAGGGTACTTTCCTAGCTGTAGAAGCACTGAACTCAAAGGGTACTTTTTCCAAGGAAGACTTCACTGATTCTCCAGACTTGATCCACACCACTTGCCTGCTGCATGTGTCCTGCCCTCTTTGATACTTTAACTTTTTAGCATTGACCATAATTTTAATTAGTTATTCTATCTTTTACAGCAAATGAAAACTCCAAATGAAAACTCCAAAACAACAAACAAAAACTCTTTTGTTTCTCTTTATACTCTGAGCACTTAGAACAGAGTCTGTGATTAAGATTGGGTGGTATTTCAGATGAGGCAATCGACATGAGTAAAATCTCAGAGGCATGGATGCATCAAGCATTTTTTGAGTGTGGTGAGTAGACCAGTCAGGAAAGACTTAGTGTTGAAAAGCATGAACAGTGAGATGGAAAAGGGATGGAAGGTTTCTGCTGTTGGATTTCATTAATGTATAACTTATTTTTTCTCAGCTTCAACTGGAACGTGCTAGCCCTTCTGTGTAGAGTAGGCAAACCAGATTAAATATGATTTTTTTTTAATTGTCTAAGTCTGATGGGCCTGGTAGAAATAGCCTGAGGCATCACTCGATTTAGGCACTTTTTATAGTGCACTGAAGTCAAAGCCAAGTGACCTAAGGTCTAGAGCTGGCCCTCACACTAATTTGCTCTTTTCACTGTGCTTTTCTGGACTTTAGTTTATTTGTAAAATGAGGGAGCTGGACTAAAGGATCCGTGCTGCCCTCCCAACCCTACATTCCTTCTTTACTAAACTAGAGAGAGTTTTGGCTTACCAAAGTAGATAACTATACAAGCCTTCTGTTTTTAAAAGTTGTAGGAGGAATGTTTTCTAAATATGCAGTTGTTTATAAGTTGTGGTTAACAAATAATATGTAGAACATTGTGACAATAACTGAATCCTTTGATAATTGGGGACTTTGATGTGTCCCAGAGTTTTATACTATTTTATACATTGAAGACATACAAGATTAGGTAATAGACAACCTAACCTCCGGATATGTCCTAAAGTTATTGTGTTTTTCAACAAATTCCTGGGACACCATTATTTCTTTCATGAACTTTCTTTTAAGGTTAAAGTCTAATGTGTTTCATCCAAGCTTTAATCTGATTAAAGCATTTATATTTTTGTTTATGCTGGTTTACTAAATATTAATAGGTTGCCAGAGCTCTATTTAGTGCAAGGTTTCTCAATTTTGGCACTATTGATATTTGAGGCTGGAGAATTCTTTGCTAGGGGTAGGGAGCTGTCCTGGGAATCTCCAGCTCCACCAGTAGCTAGATGCTGGTAAATGCCATTAGCAGCTCTCCCCGCCAGTTGTGAAAATCAAAATTGTCCCCAGACATTGCCAAATGTCCACTGAGGGGCATAAATGGCCCCATTTGAGAACCACTGGTTTAGTGCAAATAAATCCTCGTTAGTGAGAGCATATTGGCCAGATGGATGCAAATGCTACTTCTTGGTTAACCCATTTAAATAAAGCTAAATCTTGCCAAAATGAATCTAAACCCTCCATTGATGGTTAAATGTATCTCTCTATTTTGTCTAACAGCTAGATGCTCTTGGCACATTCTGAATGAGGCAATCAGTGACTTCCTTATATAGGCAACAATTCCTAGGAAATCTTAATAAGTTGTCAAAAGAAGTGCTAAAGAAAATGGAGTCTGATGATTCAGCTTGTAAGTTTCTAGTAGTATGTCCTTACTTCCCAGACTAAATAATTCTCTGAGTCCTGTTCCATTATAGGGTAGTGGCAGTGACAATGGGTCAGTGCTATTTTTGTGATGGTTGATACTCTTGTGCATCTTCTAGGTGGCATTCTAAGAAACAAAATTGGGTTTTTTTTATGACCACTCCTCCCTATACATCCCCAAAGAATATCAGGGTGTATCTTGAGTATTTTTCATGTTATAATAATTCTCATTCTGAAAACTTGGCTTAAAAAAGCCTCAGGTCTTTTGAAAAGAAGCAGAGGTAGAACTCTATAAGCCTTCTATATTTTTGGTGTAGGCTATGGACTCGTTTTTTTTTTAACAGAAAGCACAAAAATAAAAGAGGCTGTAAAATGTGTCAATGTGATGATACTCACTTTTGCTCTCCTCCTACTTAAAAAGATTACAATAGTGATCACAAGCCCAAAATGATAATCGTAGTATCTAAGGTCTGGGTCTTTTTCAGGCAAATCTGTATTACACAAGGTGATGATATAAATAGACCTTCTTAAAGTAAACAGAACACCAAAGAAATATGATATTCCAGAGCGCTTTGCTAATTTTAGAGAAAGGTGCTTTACACTTATCTTGTTTAAAAGGAATGTTGCCACTTATCATGTTTTGCTTTAAATCCAAATAGGCAATCCCTCATCAGAAACAGGCTTACATTTTTCACATAGTTTCTTAGAAAAGTAGATCTCACTTCTGTTTCTAGCCAATGTGGCATACAGGGACTGGATTTACACTTCCATCTTAAAAAATCAAAAAAATCTGGACAAAATATACAAAAGAACAGTTTTCATAACACTGGGCACTAAGCAATGGAAGACAGCGATCCCTGAGAGATAGGAAACAAATGAGCTGAGTCCTATGATTGTTCTAGATAACTGCTTTGAGAGACAACCAGGCTGTGGCTCAGGGAGAGGCAAACCAGAAGGCACACAGTGAACTCCTTGAGTTAAAGAGAGGGAGCTGAAAGTCTGGGGAGACCAAGAAGACTAGAGGTCATAGACAGAGTACGAGAGAGTAGAGATTTGCACAAAGACCCCCAGATATCTTCCAAGCATCCTTCTCATGTATTCTACAGAGCACTGATCAGTGCCTGTAATATGAGGAAACTACCTGAGCCCCAGGGGAGGAGGGCATACCAAAAAAAGTTAGAGTGAAAAGTACCTGACTCTCAGATAGAACTTGGAAAAAAATGCCTGTTTCCATTAGGCAGAGTGGAAAACCCCATAAATCAAGGGCATTGGAGAAGGGACTCATGGTTCTTGCATTAGTAATGGTGGATAATTAGTCCTTCACGAAACACTGCTCGCCTAACAAATCTTAAAAGCAAGACTTGAAAGGAACAAACTGTTTAAGGAACTTAACTGAATCCCAGAACAAAGCTCAAGGATATTTATGAGAATATAAAAACATCCAACACTCAATAAGTCAAATTCATGATATCTGGCATCCAATCAAAAATTACTAGGCATGAGGAAAAGCTGAAAAAATATGACTCGCAATGAAGGAAAAAACTCAATCAATCCAAACTGATATACACAGAGCTGAAACTGAGGATGAAATCATTAGACAAGAGCACCAAAACAGTAATTTTAACTGTATTTCATATGTTCAAAAGTTATATTGATACCTGGAAGAGAAAAAATCCCAAATTGAACTTCTAGAGAGGAAAATTACAATGTCTGAAATGAAAAATACACTGATGTTATTAACAACAGACAAGACATTGCAAAAGAAAAGATTAGTAAATTTGAAGACATAGCAATAGAAATTATCTCAAATAAATAGAGAAAAATTATTTCAAATGAATATATTATCCGTGAACTTTGGAAATAATTCAAGCAGCCTAACATACATGTAATTAGAGTCTCTGAGAGGGAGAAGTGCACAGAAAAAGATATTTGAAAAAATAATAGCTGGAAAATTCCCAAATATGATGAAAACCATAAACCCATGCATCTTTGGATAACTCTTATCTCTTAGATAAGAGTTCAACAAAGCCAAAGCACAAGAAACATAAAGAAAACACCACCAAGGGAAATCATAACTAAATTACTTAACACTAGCAATAAAAGAAAAACTTAAAAACAGCCAAAATAAAAAGCCATGTTACATATGGAGGAGTTAAGATAAACATGACAGCAGATTTCTCATCTGAAACAATGCAAAGGAGGAGCCAGTGTAGCAACATCTTTAAAGTACTAAAGAAAAAAATTAAATTGTCAATGTAGAATTCTATACTCAGTAAAATATCTTTTAAATATGAAGGCAAAATAAAGACTTTTTCAAACATACAAAAGCTGAAGGAATTCATTATCAGTGGCCTTACAGTATAAGAAATGTTAAAGATGTCCTTTGGGCAGAAAGAAAATGATATCAGATGGAAATTTGGATCTACACAAAGAAATGAAGATCACTTTAATTGATAAATTTTACTATCTATCTTCCCACATCCCATGACTTAGAACATGAGGATGCTCCAAATATGTGCCAAGACAGGGAGGAGAAACACAATGGAAAGGGCTTGACCCTTGAATGACAGAAGGAAACAGAGCTGCCTGACAATCTAGACCACTCACCTGGGAACTGTTATTGAGAGACAAATAAAAGTCTATGTTTTTAAAGTGTTTGTATTTGGGAATTTTACTGATATCACAGATCGACCTTTCCTTGATTAGTAGAATTATTTTTAAAGCTGTAAAGTTGTGCCTTTTACATTAAGATCTTTAACTTACTTAAAATTTTTTTCCACATGAAGACAGAGTTGATCCATAGTATTTTAATGGAAAAGCCATCTTTTTCTCACTAATCTGAAATGCCAACTTTTTCCTGTATCTAGCTCATATATATACATGGCAGCCTTTCTGGGCTATCAGTTTCATTAGTCTGTTTCTCTAAATGATGATATCCATGCACTAATTAGATATATTTATATTAAGACATAATATCTGATAGGGAAAATATTCTAATTTTTCTTCTTTCTAAAATGTATCTTGACTCTTCCTACCATATTGAATTTCCAAATAAATTTTAGAGTCAGTTTTAAAAATTAGATGAAAAGATTATGTATCTAGGCCACATTAGTTTCAATCTATCTTATAATGAGTTGATACATGCAGAAGTCTGTAGTCCTATGACAAGGGTTGATCTCAGAGTGACTTCTTTTCCTTACAACTATAGTGGCAAGGGGGAGCTGGGGGTGAAAGGGTGACAGTTTGCCTACTTGGTAGGTTAGGCGTCTAGGGGTCAGTTCTCCTTCTTTCTCAGGAACACTCTGCATTCCTCTAGAACTAAGGATGTTGTCGCCTATTTGGTCTCCATTAGTTTCAGTTGTTTTGGTGTAAACCATGTTGATATAATTTCATTACCGTGACCACATTTAAGTGTATATCAACTTTACATTGAGGGCTCCTTCAAGACATGGAGCAGACTAATCTTTATCAGATTCTCAGAGAGTAAATATACAGCACTTAATTTACTCTTTAGCATTTTTTAATCAATGTCTATTGACTGACTGAAGGGTTGAATTCTCTATAACTCCATTTTAATAGTATGTTGGGGAATTCAGGCAATTTATTCAACATTCATCACTTACTGTTGAGTGCCTATTTTGCTCTAGGTTCTATACAAATTGATGAATATTCAGCAGTAAGGAAATACATATATACCCTTCTTTCATGGGAAAATTAACATTTAAATAAAATAAACAGAAATATAAATATTTAATTTATAATTGTATTTAATGCTATTAAGGGAAGAAATAGGGTTTTATGTAAGAACAACTGGAGAGAAAAGTGGACAAAATATACTTTTCAGTTAGACCATATTACGTACAAATGAAACCTGAGTTAACCTGTAACAATCAGACTTGTGTAGCAAATTAAACTTAGATTTTTTCATTTAGTTAATCCATTTATTCATTTATCCCACAACACTTATGTTCACTGAGCACTATAATGGTCCAGATATTAGGCTCAAAAAAATGACCAAGACTCACCTCCTGTCTTTGAGAAGCTTATAATTTAATTTTTTAGTAATTAGTCGTGCCTTCATTAATGTAATTGCATACCAAATGGAAACAAATATGTTCTTGTCCTTTTTCATTCTTTTTTAGATGAGAATAGGCATTCACTCAGGCTCTGTGTTGGCTGGAGTTGTTGGGGTGAGAATGCCACGTTACTGCCTGTTTGGAAATAATGTCACTCTGGCAAGCAAATTCGAGTCGGGAAGTCACCCTCGGCGCATCAATGTCAGCCCAACCACTTACCAGTAAGTGTTCTCTGTCCTTCTCCTCCTCCCTGTCTTGGGCATTGCTTTGAGGTGATATCTTGTCATTTGTGAGACTCTGTTCTTTTTCTTGACCCTGTCATTCTCCAAGATATTATAAGTAGACCAGTCTGGAAGATAGTGATTGTGACACAAACTTTTATTTGTACCCAATGAGAGTGCATGAAAGATCTGACTTGACTGAGAGGTAAGTATAGGTTTGTCATTTCCTCCAGTTTCTGTCTTTCTGAGGTATACCTGTTTAAAACACAGGAGAGCAAATGCAAAGGGTCCACATTACACTAGAAATCCCAATATTTTCAAAATGGTCTTCATTGTTTATAAAAATCAAAGGAATAAGATAGAAAAGGCAGTCTGTTTTCATTCTTTTGAATAATGGGTGTAAATAAGGATGCTGTAAAGTTAAATATGTACAGTATCCTTTATCTGAAATGCTGGATCTCAGAAGGGTTTCAAATTTTGGATTTTTTCGGATTTGGGAATATTTGCATTATATTACCAGTTCAGCATCCGAAATCTAAAAATCCGAAATCCAAATTAGTACTTCCTTTGAGTGTCATGTTGGCACTCAAAAAGTTTCAGATTTTGGAGCTTTTCAAATTTTGGATTTTCGGATTTGGGATGCTCAACTGTTCTGGGTTGGGAGTAAAACTTCAAACTCCATCTTAAAGGTTATCTTTGACGATGCTACACATTTCTGCCTCCCGAACTCTTCCTTATTTTGTGACTGGCAGAAATCTCCCCCACTAGACGTTAAGCTCCATATGGGCGGGAGCCGTGTTTGGTTTGGCTCATCATTATATCCCTGGAACTTACAAAAAATGTTTAGCACATAATATGAACTCTATAAATATTTATGGAATTAACGAAAAAATGCACTGATAAGAGGGACCTCTACAGAATACATAGCAAAGAACAGTCTGAAAATCTCATACCCTGTCAGACTTTGGCTTTATGCTAAGTATTGGTGCACAAGCTATTTAATTAGTGTTAGGTTGTAGATAACTTAGAATCATATTGAAAAAAATGTAGAGTAAAATTAGTGACCATTGATATTTTTCTTGACATGATTTTAAAAAGAACCCTTAAACAGAAAATTTGCATATAAACATAATAAAAGTTGATTATAATAATGAATAAAATGGTGATATATTGAAGCTTTTAATACCAAAGCTATGCAGAGGGTATTTAAATTTAAAGTTTTTTAGATGAAAGGCAAGTACTTCCAGATTGCTGAGGAATAGATGAGACAGAGAGCTGAAATTACAAATATAAAATCAAGAGAAAGTTCACATTAAAAAATATATTCAAAAGCTCTTGCTAAGATTTCACTCTTTTTGAAGAAAGACACATCTCTAGTAGATTTAAGGAGCCCAGGAGATTTGGAGGGTCTATCAGACAATTTCTGGAACATGCTTCAAGAATCTATCATCCATTTTGGTGATGTTTGTAAGAGGATTTCTCCTCTTTTAAACTTCTCCCTATTTTTCTAACACAGTTCTGAGCATATTGCAGATGATCTGACAATAACTGCCATATCAAATTGAATTTTGGCAAATTCTCTAGCAGAGATCAGTGATTCTGACACTTTATGCTCTATAGGGTGGGGGAAAGTTACTGAAGATCAACTGCCTCATCCAGATCTTACCGTGTTTACATTTTTTTTCCTTCATGGTGTTAATACTTATTTTCCATGTTTGTATAACTTAGTGTAGATTTACATCTTCTGTGGAAACTCAATTTTAGAAAACTGATTATAAAGAAGGAGCCAATTGTGTGAGGAGTTCATGCCCTGAGCTTAGACTTCATAAGTGTTGCTGTCTTTGTTTACACGTGACCAATGTGAAAAGCCCTGCAAGCCACACAAGGTACCTGTGCATTTTGGTGGTGACTGTGAGTTTTCACAATCTTTTTCACATTGCATTTGTGATGATCCTTAGTGATCAATACGGTCTGAAGAATTAAATCATTTCAACCACTGCAGACACTGAAGCTTTTGGTTCTGTTATTGTCCCCCTTCAAAAAAAAAAATCAAATGGAGCTGTAGATAGATACTTTGAGCTGCCGTGTGGTTAGACTCTTAGAGCAAATAGGACCTTGTGAAGTAAAACTGAGTATTGAGCTCATGAGAGTTTGAAATTTCTAGTTTTCATCCCTCAATTAAATTCTATAGAATATCCAACATTGCCTGGTTATCTTGAAATCTTCAAAGAGGTTCTTATTGAATTTATTTTTAGTAAAACTATATGATTATTGTAAACCTTGAGAGAGTGGATTATTTTGATATTATGGTAAATTGAAATATTTTCTGAAAAATTCATTCCAAATACATTTTGTCTGAAATATCAAAAAAATTTATTTCAAAAAACTCCACCTTTATAACTATTGCAGAGTACTGAAAATGAAAAGATAATATAATATCCCCGATCTCACCACTGGTTTAATGCTAATTTGTTTCAGATATTTCCATTGGAATTTTTCCTCCCTTTCATTGTGACAAATATCCTAGTGAATTTGGTATATTTTTAAAGTCCGGTATTTTATATATTTCTACATATGTTTCCATAAACAATAGAATTTTATTTTATATGTTTTAATTTACATAAGTGGTATCTTGCTGTATGACTCTCTCTAACTTTGGTTTCTTTTAAACACAATTTTATATTTTTAAGAACTATCCCTGTTGAAATATAAAGCTCTAGCTCATCATTTTAATTACTGTGTGATGTTCCATTGTATGACTATACCATATTTTAATTTGTTGTTCGTCTATTTCTCTATTGATGAGCACAGGGTTATTTTCTACTTTTTAATTATTACAAACTTTGTTCCTATGAACATTATTTACCTGCCATTACATAAGTTAGGTTGCTTTACATTTCATATGATATAAATAATTATGCCTCCTTTAGGTTACTTACTAGAATTGAAAGATCAAATGCTGTTTATTTTAAAATTCCTTGTGGACACAAGGAATAGTCTTTACAATCAGGATCATAACTTTCATATGATAGTTCCCATTTTTTTAGACACTTAGTATATGAGTCATCTTGTTACATGAAGTAATAATGCCCAGTAACCATTTCTTTTTCACCAAGAGTACTTTTATTGCTAGTTTTACTTCTGGACAAAAAGAAATCCTAATTGAGTCTTGAGTTTTCCATGTTTGATGTTTTCAGTTTTCTACAATAAAAGTAATGTGTGCACTCATCTTTGTTCCCACTCACCCCAATTTAAAAATAGAGCACATATTACAAACAATGCCTTAACATCATGCTACTGATCTGTGAAGCTAAAATAATTGCTTCTATTAATATGAAGGATGGCTTCAGCAAATTTTGAAATAACAGAATGATTCGCCTGAGCAGATTTATTTGTTTTTCCTTGCTACATGCAAACTAAAAATGTAGAAAGACTTTTTAATTACTTTGATATGAAATTTTCGTTAACCTTTAAACATTTTTGCTTTTCTCATTTTATAACTGATCTACTCTGGACTGTCTAGAATGCCTATTTTTATTCACTGTGAAAGGCTTCTTTTTCTGTTAAAACCAAGTTGTCTTCTAATCACTAGTACATAAACAGCTCATGATAGGCAGGAACGCATCATGGGACAGGACAGGGTAAGTGGGTAAGTGCATAGACTCAGAGTAAGAGTGCCCATGGTGAAATCCAGCTCCAAAGCTTATTGTCTCTGTGAAGTTTAGGAACTTAATTCATTTGGGTCAAGTTTTGTCATCTTTAAAATGGGTACCATCTGATTGCTGCACTCAATCTTCATATTTTACAAATTAGCCATGTTTAATGAAGTGTGATACTTGGATTACAGACTTCGTCTGGCAGTCTCAAAGAAAGAATGGGCATGATATAATTTGGCCAAAGGCATTTTGAGCTATGGCTCAGAACTGAGATAGTAATCAGTTTATTCCTACAAGTTTATATTAGCAAAGGCATACACTCTTACTGATGAGTGTCTAAGTCATAGTCATATGACAAAATCTTGCTATTTTCTTGGAAGATTCCCAAATTTAAGCAGAGGTATATAATTACTTCAATTAATAATATATATAAATGGAATTACTAATTAGATTACTTACTGTTGACTTCGGCAAAAATTTATTATTTTACAGTTTTTTAAGATAGAAGTCTAATGCAGGTGTCACAGAGCTAAAATCGAAGTATCATCAGGGCTGTATTCTTTTTTGGACATTCTATCAGATAATGCATTTTCTTGCCTTTTCCAGCTTCTAGCAGCCACCCTCATTCCTTGGTTCATGACCTCCTTCCTCCATCATCAAAGTCAGTAATATTGCATCTCTGACTCTAGTTCCATCACCACAGACCTTTTTCTGACTCTTCTTCCTCCTTCTTCCACTTTTAAGGACCCTTGTGATTACACTGGGCCCACTGGATAATCCAGGATAGTTTAGCAACCTGAATTACATCTGCAACCTTCATTCCTCTTTGCCATGTAACCTAACACATTCCATAGACCACATTTTCATGCTAGAGTTTGGTATCATGCATGATTCCTATAGGAATTAAGAAAACTGAATCTAATCTTGGTTGAGATATTAGATGACCCAGCTGATCTTTTATGTGTCTTTCCACTTTAACATCCCATGATAGTTACAGCAAACATTTATTGGATTACTTATTCTCTCTAAGCAATTTATTCACATTAGCTCATTTAATCTTCACAGCAAGCCTTGAGTTAAGCATTGTTATTATCTTTATTTTTAAGACAAGAAGAAACTGAAACTTAGAAAGGTTAAATAAGTCGCTGAGAGCATATAGCTAAATAAGCGTAGGAGTCAACTCAAATCCATGGCTGCTCTGCTCTAAAGCCTGAGTTGTTATCTAGGACCAAACTGTCTCATTGGGTTGATAACTAGTTAAAATAAAATGGTAAAAAAAAAAAACCAATAATTTCTTTTATTCCTTTCTTTTTAGTTGCCACACAATAATTGTACATATATGTAGGATATAGAGTGATATTTCAATACATGTACATAATGTGTCATGATCAAATCAGAGTAATTGGTATACCCATCACCTCAAACATTTATCATTTCCTTGTGTTGAGAACATTCACAATCCTCTCTTCTGCCATTCTGAAAATATACAATAAATTATAGTTAATTATATTCACCCTATAGTGCTGCAGAACACTTTAACTCATTCCTCCTGTCTAGCTGTAATTTGGGATCCGTAACCAACCTCTCCCATCCTTCCTGCTCTTCCCAGCCTCTAATACCCACAATTCTACTCTCTATTTTCATGGGCTCAATTTTTTTTTAAAAAAAGCAATAATTTCTGAATATTACTTGCCTTGATGAGAAGATTTCTTCTGCAAGAAAATGATGACAAGAGCAGTGGGGAGCAAACTGAAATCAGAGCAAGGGAATTCCTTGTTTTTCCTCTCTCTGCAGATGTAAATGCCCCCAGGTTGCACTTTTGCTGTTCCGGAGTTGTTTTCATACTCACAATAATAAAAAAGGAATTATTTCTAAAATATTTACTTGGAGTCACCATAATTATAAAGTTATCAGTATCTCTATCTCTGGATCCGAACATGAACGTAGAGGACAAAGCTGTGGCAAATGGAGGCTTCCAAGGGAAACAGAAAACTGTCTTTTGTTTCTGTGAGGCTAACATATCTTATGTAAGCATGTCTTTGATGCATATAGTAAGTCACTGGGAATATAGGCTTGTTCAGAATTGACTTAATAGACTATTTAGAGGAATGTATCTTTCTGATAAATTGAGAGATGCATTTAATAACTTATTAAAGAATAATGAAGTTGCTTGGATATAATTTTTTTTGCATGTAAAAGTTAATAATCACTAACACTAATCAAAAACACTAGCTAGAAAATCTTCTGTTCTGTCAATATAATTATTAAACAAGAGTGAGATACTATATTACACATATTTACTCTTTTTCCTATGAACGCTTAATGTGGGAAAAGATATCCAAAGAAGCTTCAGTAAATTTTTGTCTAGCAGTGTACCTGTAGCCTCCTGTTAAAAAAAAAAATCAAAATGCTCATCTGCACTAATGACATGACACTTAAAGAAAATTTAAAAAATTGGGTTTGTCGTGTTACTGTAATGTCAGTCTTTAAAATAACTTTATTGATCATCTTATCCTTTTCTTGATAGAAACACCCAAATAGTAAATACTATTTTACATTTCTATTTTACAAAAGAAATATAATCAGTCAAGGTAAATGACTTAATAGTTTTCCCAAAAGGGAAATGAGCTGTGCTTCAAGAATTTATATTTCTTTTTTCCAGCAACATTAATATACCCTTTTAAATGTTCCAATAAAAGTCACATGTAGCAAAATTGAATGTAATATTCTGCTCGTTTTGACATTTTTATTTTGTTCTTTCTTCCTTTGTCTCCCTGCTATAGCAAGTAAAATTTTCCCCAGAAAATGGAATTCTGTGGATTGGGAATCATAAGTCTTTCTAATTATTTTTTTTAAAAAATAAATCTCACCTTTTTTTGTATTTTTAGAATATCCCACTTTAATTATTCCATGTATTTACCAGCATATTTAAGGTCAGTATAGTGAAGCCTTTGAGGATCAGAACATAACGTTACAGTAATTTTTATAGCAAAAATGGTAAAAACTTACACATTAGCTTACTTCTAAAGGTCTAATTGCCTAAAATTTTAAGAATCAATGAAAAAATATATAGTTATGTACTGTTCAAAAATGATTAGTTATTCTTATTTCATGGATATGAAATGAAGAGTGTGTCTGACAACATGGACTTTTTTTCTTTAGGATTTAGTTGATTATTTGGCATAGGTTTAGTTGCTATGATTAGGCACAAGATTGAATCTAGAAATAAAATTTTACTGGTTCTGTATTAGGACCCATTTTATAAGGTCCCATATGAAGGGAAGACCTGCTGGTATTTCTCTCTTCCCAGGACAGCAATGCTAAAATTTTAATTATATAGTTCTAAGATTCAGAAATAAAGATGCTAATCTAGTATTCATGTCAGTAGTTCCCATTTGTATGGGGAACATCTGCTAATCTCACACACAAAAAAGAATTTCCTTGAAGTAAAAATAATAACTTTTACTGGACATAAATAATATGGTTACAGATAATGCCAAGTTTAAGTAAATTTTCCATGTTATCTAAAACACTATAAAGTGAAAATTAGTTGCTAAAATAATTAAGCATAATTTAAAGCAAGAGAGAAAGTCACTCCTCACATTCTCCTTTCCCTTTCTCCATTAAAAAATGGCAACATTTCAAGTGGCTTGGAGATTAATGTTGATTTTGTAATCAACACAGGATTAAGAATCCTTTCTGAAGGTTTTTGGGGTTTTTTTAGATGTCCACATTTTAGCTAAAAAGGCAAGGTAAAAAAGGAAGTTTTAAATGTTTATGTGTTGTGGAGACAATTCAAGTGGAATCTGATTTAGAATCCCAAGAGATTTGGCACCTCTTGTATTATCCCATATAGAGCTCGAACCCTTTCTAAGTGAAGTATCCCAAGAATGGAAAAACAAGCACCACATACACTCACAATCAAATTGGTTTTAACAGATCAACACTTAGGTGCACATATTGTAATAACATTCATGGGGTGTCGGGCAGATGGGAGGGGGAGGAGGGGATGAGTATATACACACACGTAATGAGTGCTGTGCACACCATCTGGGGGATGGACATGCTTGAAGCTCTGACTCGGTGGGGCAAGTGCAATATACATAACCTAAACATTTGTACCTCCATAATATGCTGAAATAAAAAAAATAATAGAATCCCAAGGTAGAACATAGATAAAAGTAATATTGCTGAAATTATTGGGGGATGGTGTTGCATTTAAGTTTTAGGATTAGTGTGTTTATGAAGCATTTTCTATGCATACTCATATGTGAATTTTCTAATATTCTTATCAGATTTTCAAAGTGGCCCATAATTCGGAAAATATTAATAACCACAACTGACTGATTAAATAAATGAATGACCAAATAAAAGAACATTCGATCACTAATTAGTTTATGATCCTGAATATGTCACATAATTTGTCTCATCCTTCATTTACTCATGAATTATAAAACACAATTAAGTCCAGATAATTTAAAACAGATTTTTACACTAAATCCTGGAACAGAAAAAGGACTTTAGTGTAAAAGCAGTGAAAGCTGATTAAAGTCTGTAGTTTAGTTAATAGTAATATACCATTGTTAATTTCTTAGTTTTGACAAATGTACCAGGGTTATAAGGAATGTTAACATTAGGAGAAACAGAGCAAAGAGTTTAAGAGAACTCAATGTACTACCATCTTTGAAACTCTTCTGTAAATCTAAAATTATTTCAAAATAAAATGTTTACTTGAAATATTATTACAGTTTTAACATCTGGTGAGGCTGATAATTTATTTTCAACTTAGATAATAGAGGATGTTATTTGCTATTAGAGACCCACTGAATGTTTTTTTGAGCCTGGAAACAACATGATGAAAGGAAAACTTACTTGGAAATGCTGTTTCACAGGGAGTGGAATGGGGAATACTAGAGGTTAGGAAGAGGCAACAGCATCGTTCCAGGCCTGAGGTAGGATCATGAACTAGGACCATGGTAGTGGGAATAGAAAGAAACTATATAAGGTATGAAACTCTTTAAAGAAATAATTGACAAGTCAAAAACACATAGCCATTCTATTTATTGTATAGTTAACACTGTGCCTTTGGAACTAGAAAGCCATATTTACTCATTTTTTAAAATAATGCATTATGAATTTATTTTTTATTTTAAAGTTTTTGCTTTTATGTAATCAAACTTCTATATCATTTTGTCTTTCTCTTTTTTGAAAATTTATATACATTGTCTTTTAAAGAAAATAGCAAAATTTTATATTGTATTATGTTAGATTGTTTGTATATTATGAGATATTAGGTAAATAGGTATGTTTCAAATCCCTTCATAACAAAGCAGTCTATCCTCCAAAAAATTTATCATGAACTGTATTATGTACATACACTTTAATATTTAATAAAATATGGTATGTTTGGAGAAATCATTATTAAACTAGAGAATTGAAACCAGTTTTAATTGGGTCTTTAGTCAATTCCTCCCACTATTCTTTGTATTATGAAAAATATGATTGTTCTAAATGCTATGTTCAAGGATCCTTTTCATAGCTCTGATTAAAGTGCAAAGATTCTCATGCATTAGTCACCCATTACTACTATAAATCAAAATTGCTCTATGATCAATTTTTGCGATATTGGCCAACACAAATGTGTTTTCTCTGGAGATCTTACTTGAGAATTTTTCAGATTTGCAAGTCTAACACTAACATGTTTGATCGTGTTCTTTACATGCCTCTCTGTAATCTGTGTAGTATATAAAGTCTCAAGCTTCACTAAATGTTAGCTCTGTAAAAATCTTTGAGATAAATTAGAGCAAAATCTGTTTTTCCACAGGAAAATGGAGAATCAGAGAATTTAAGTGGCTTAACTAATGCCATTAGCTAATTTGTGCCTATCTCACCTCTGTGGGGGAAAGAGAACCTCTATAAAGTAAGAGATTAGATTTACAGATTTCACCTACATCTTTTCTCCTGTCCCACTCTTATTTACCACCTTGCCATATTTTCTCTTTACAAAAATTAGTATTTCTGAGAAGGATCATGTGAGGGGAATTTGCAAGGAATTTTTTTTATTTCAGCATATTATGGGGGTACAAATGTTTAGGTTACATATATTGCCTTTGCCCCACCTGAGTCAGAGCTTCAAGAGTGTCCATCCCCTAGATGGTGCCCACCGCACCTATTAGGTATGAATATACTCATCCCCTCCTCCCCCCTCCCACCTGCTTGACACCCGAGGAATGTTACTACTGTATGTGCACATAAGTCCTAATCAGTTAATACCAGTTTGATGGTGAGTACATGTGGTGCTTGTTTTCCCATTCTTGGGATATTTCACTTAGTAGAATGGGCTCCAGCTCTATCCAGGATAATACAACAGGTGCTAGATCACCATTGTTTTTTGTGGCTGAGTAGAACTCCATGGTATACATATACCACATTTTACTAATCCACTCATGTATTGATGGGCACTTGGGTTGTTTCCACATCTTTGCAATTGTGAATTGTGCTGCTATAAACATTCTAGTGCAGATGTCTTTTTTATACAATGTCTTTTTTTCCTTTGGGTAGATGCTCAATAATGAGATTGCTGGATGAAATGGTATTTCTACTTGTAGCTCTTTGAGGTGTCTCCATATTACTTTCCACAGAGGTTGCACTAGTTTGCAGTCCCACTAGCAGTGTATGAGTGTTCCTATCTCTCTGCCTCCACGCCAACATTTGTTGTTATGGGACTTTTTGATAAAGGCCATTCTCAAGTATTTAAGTGGCATTAGTTTTATCACTCAAATAGAAAGAAACATGCCAGGATGTACACTCTGTAGCAAGCCCTAGGCATGCAGACTGTGGAACCCCATAGTAAGCACACTTTGTCATTAGTACTTAACCCAAGGTGAGTTGCAGAGAGAAGTGAGCTGGGATGCCACAGAAGTGCCTCTGAGACCCCCTGCCTCATAATTTTCAGGGTACATACAGGAAGACAATCCATTTTTGAGAATTTATCCATTAATCTAAATTTTAGAACCAACAAATTGACAATCTTATAAAATTGCCTTAAAATCCACAACTGAAAATGTTTGTAATCTTAAAATGTATGAAAAAATTGGTGAGATCTTTTTTCTGTTTTATTTCATAGTGAGCTAGATTTTTACTTTCCTTATTTGGACAGCAGTATGTTATTTCCAGAGAATGAATCATTGGGTTTCAAGGGATTTTAGGCTTGTCTAGCTGACTCAATGACTGTAGTTTCACTGGGCCTATCTTCAGATTGCATCAGATCTTAGAGCAATGAAGCACAAAGCAGAAATACAGAGCAGAGTTCCTTCTTTTCTTTCACTCAGGTGGAAAGAAGAAAGTGAAAGGGAAAAATTCAGGAACTTCAGAACACTTAGAAAAACATAAGGTGTCTTGATGTTTTTTATTTCCATTTTCAGAACTATCTTCCTTCTCCTGCACTCAAAGACAACGCCCAGTACCATTACAGTAGAGTGTGAATACATTCCTTTGCAAAAAGACATTCAGGTGAATATTCAGCAACAACAGAAACTTTGAACACAGCAGATTGAATTCCTGAGTTTATCAAATTGTGGTTTTCTGAAGCTTATAATGAATCTTTTACTGAAACAACAGCACAATGACATAAAGGTATAAAAGAGGTATAATTCTCTCCTGACATATACATATATATATATATATACACATACATATACACACATATGTAGGTACACACACACACAAACATACACAAAGACTGTAAGAGGACTTAACTAACAATGGGAGAAAGGGAGATGGAAAATATATACGTGGGTGATATTTGGCTTAATGCATAGGAGAAAACTGAAGTCTCAGGTCCTACAGAAGAGAGTGCAGCTAGGAAACAAGTATATGCACTTTAAACCTAAATATCCTGCCCCATAAATACTATGACCAGAGGTAGGAAGGCACTTGTTCGGGTCCTAGTTCACAGAAGTCAATTAATAACTACCTGTTGACTGGCTCAATCTTTCCAAACAATTTCCTTCGAGCCTCTGATCAACAATTAGGACTCCACATTTGGTGCATTCCTCCTCCCTATTTTGTAAGTCTTCAAATTTATATCTCTTCCAGTTTGTTAGCCTCACCATGGTCTTTATGTTTTGCTATAATTGAGATTTTCTGTCAATGAAAAATAAAATTGGGGTTACATCTATAAATATATTTGTAAATGACTAAAAGAAGAGGGTAACATCCACTTCGGATGCCTGGACTTTTAAATAATTCACTGCATTTTGGCTAGGAGGAAATTCTTCACAGTGAATTGATCTCTTGACATTTTCAATAAAGCTCATATACTGTGCTAGAAATCAGAGACAACAGCTTTTATGAAATTTTATTTTTTTCACATAAACACTTTGGTATCAATAAACTAAATATGGTTTTAAATTTTGATAATAAAAATGAGAGAGTACATAACAATAAATTGATTCAAGCTCCTATGATATCCATGATTTAGCAGGCTTTGTGTATATGAACACTGAAGTGCAATATTCAGATGACTTCCAACAGGAAAATCTCAATGACTTACTGGGAGGTCTGTGAAGGAGGTCGAGAAAACATTTCACACAGCATGGCCGGTGATGATATGAATCATGGTGCCGAATAAATGATCAAATGTGTATACAGGGATTAGGAATTTAGACCTGATCACCCCAGAACTTCTGATCCCCTCTGAAGTGTTTTAAGTCCAAGTCCCTGGGCTGATTCTAAAGCTTTGCCTAACAATCCATTTCTTTAGTACTGTGAGACTGATCTAGAAGCTTAGCTTCTACCTAAATCTAAATTAATCCCCAGCGGCAATCCACAGCTGGTTAATATACAACCTGGGAGTTTCAGCAACATGTTCAATAAGTATTTGGAAGCCACACAAATCCTGGTCTACCTGCCTGTCACCCTGTCTCTGTTCAATAGTTTTTCTACAAATTTATTTTCAAAATAAAAATTCACTGCTGCTTTGGATCAAGCTTGTGCAGGAAGCTGGATACCACTGAGGTCCATGGATCTACTCCCATAGAGATACAGAAATGAAGCACTAAATGAATGTTTGTTGATTGATTAGCATCGTTGATTGACACCCACAGATTGCACAGTGATGACTGTTCTGTTTGAACTCAGCAAAATTATTGTGGAATTCACAGCCAAATTAAACTACTGTTTAGGAATTTTTACATTTTATTTCTGAAGTGACTAATTATATATTATACATGAAGGAAATTGACATCTGTGCAAATGAAAACTACCAATGACTTCCATTCTGATTGTCACAAATGCCCCACCTATACCTCAGTGTGGTTGTTTTGTGATGGAGAGCTATCTTTATGCAGTCTTATTATTTATCGTAGGGCTACGCTTGACTAAGTTAACAGATCTAGATCCCAGTGCCACTGCCTCTACTGTCTTGCTTTTTCCTTGAGCAAATCACTCCAACTTGTTCTGAACTCACTTTCACCCCCCATATATTTGGCATAGAAGAGCATTTTTTATAGCTTTTGCATAGGATTATGTTATGTGGATGAAATGAGATAAGGATTTTGAAAGAATTTTGAAATGTTAGAATGATCCTCGCTTCATGTTCCAAATTAATATAATCATTGTGTAATATTTTTTTTAAGGAATTGGCAATTAGAACTGTTCTTTTATCCTTTAGAAAACAAAATACTACAACTCTGGTTCATAAAAGTAAGTATAGACTGCTTATTTGTAACAGTTATTAGCACTGGCAGCTGTTTTTAGATAATATTTTTTTATCCATTAAGAAAGTTTGAGAAGAAATGAGTTGTTTTTCTTTTCCGTAGCATAGAGATAATCCTCACTGCTTATGTAATGTTCTTATATTTTCACACGTCCTTTGTTCTCCTTGTGCTCATTGGTTCCTTTTCCCCCAACCCATCTCCTGTACAGCATAACTTGTACCTGTTAACATTAATTAACCTGACTTAGGAAGATTAGTTGTTCTTGAGAAAAAGATAATGATTTTGACCCCATGAACCCTTTGATTATGTTGTTTTCCATATTCAGTTGTTGAAATTCTGCACATCTTAAGTAGCATCTTGTCCATGAAGGCTTTGTGTTCTTACTGCAAACATTTTTCCTCTTCTGGGCTTCTGCAGCTTTTTGTATCTACCTTTCTTATGGCATTAGCTTATTTTGTTTCATACTACTTTTACATTATTGTTTTTTGCTTGCTTATTGAGAGCTTTTTAAACTTCTTTTATTCTCTGCTTCTCTCCCTACTGACAAAACCATGAGCTTCTTAGATTGTGTTCTACGTATTAAATTCACAAGAGTGACTAGGAGGTTTTTCTTAGGCAATAAGAAGTAGTCCGTAAAGAGTTGTGGAACTAAATTGGATTGTTGGGCCACATTTTTAGAAATGGGTATCAAACCAAACTTTTCATGGAACTAGACAAGTTTAAAGAATAAACCTCCTCCAGTGTTACTGTTCTGAAAAAGAGTTTTGAAGTGTGACTGGAAGAGAAGAATTAAGCTGTTTGACCAATAAATGCTAGTGAGTTTGGGTAACATGTATGGCTATAAATCAGTAAGCATATATCACAGACACTTGGAGTCATGAAATGTTCTACAAAGTTAAATATTTGATTACTATGTTTGATACACAGGACACACATTTAAAGCTTATCAATAGTTTACCTAACATAAAAGAAGTACTCTAGAATTTGGACAGGTTTTAAAAACAGGATAAATCCTGCATATTTGAAATAAAACCTGTATTATGCAGTTTCCTTAGCCCTTTGTTTAGGGAAAAAAAATCAAATTTGAACAAATATTTTCAAGGAATGCTGTTTAGAAAGAAATCAAACTTGAACAAATATTTTCAAGTAGTACCACAAATGCTTTGTTTTTTATCATCATAACATGAATGGATTTTTCTTGATTTATAACATTCCCTAGTATTTGGAATCCTATGAAGGCCACACCTATTCAAACGAATAGGCTTTGTTCACATGAGCACAGTCACAGGTTTCCTGAGCCTTTAAACTTTCTGTCCATTATTTACATTTGCCCTGCCTATTTGATTCACATTATATTTTCTTCTTAGATTACTAAAACGAGAAGAAAGCTTCACATTCGTTCCTCGGTCCCGTGAAGAGCTTCCAGATAACTTTCCAAAGGAAATCCCTGGGATCTGCTATTTCCTCGAGGTAAGGACTGGGCCAAAGCAGCCAAAGCCTTCTCTTTCTTCATCAAGAATCAAAAAAGTTTCCTACAACATCGGCACCATGTTCCTCCGGGAGACAAGCCTCTGAGACCTGCTGCAGATCAAAGACTCCTCCAAAAAGCACAAGCCCAGAAGATGGGTCACGACAGGAGAGTGGAAAGAGATTGTTTCTCTTTCAGTTAGTGCTTTGTTGAAAACAAGCGGCGGAATTTCTGTGTTATGTCAGGCAATAATCATAGAAAATGTGGGTGACTGCTGCCAATCAAAAAGCTGGAGCATGAGGGGAAATAAGACGTGTCCATTCATGAGAGTGTTTTTGGTCATATATATATATATACATATATTTTAATTACAAGTATGGGCTCCCTTTCAAAACTAACCAAGAAATAGATTCTGTTTTCTTGTTTGTCACACATATAAGTATCTTTCCATATATATTTGTACCACTTTCGAGAGCCAGTTTTGATTATATATTCCTACATTTAGTGAGTTGGTAGGTGAGGAAGATTTTCTAATTTTCTTTTTCTGAACAGACATTTCATACATATATCATGGCAGTGTGGTAAACTTCCCAACCGGAAGAATTGTAACTCAGCAAAATATTTTAGGGATATTACCTATTTTTATACATGTCTCTTCTAGATAATTACATTTCACACAACATTATTAGATTTTTCCAAATCTCCTACTATATTGTTGGTATATTATGTAATGCTAACCTATTATTCTAATGTAGTTTCACTTATTTAGAGAGATTAGTGCTTGGACTGAGAATATACATACCAAGGATTTCAGATGCTGAGAAAGCATTATATGTCTGTTTAGTAAATATCATTTATATTTAATTAATGTAGCATGGAATCCAAAGGAAATGGAATTTCCTAATAGCAGATATACCTGTAACCAAGATTAAGGAAATGTTTCTTTTGCCATCTTCTAACAAACATCAGTTAAAATGATATGCTTTGCTACATTGGACCTTTTGCAACCTAGAACTTATAAATATATGTAGTTTTTGCAACATCAACCTGCATTCTAATAAGCAGCATTCTACCAAATGACATGTTGGTAACTCCCCTTTCCCTTCCCCAATTCATGCCTCCTAAGGGCTGACTGCCACTTGGAGAGCAAATTCCTGGATACCGGTGTTAGTGACAAATAGGTGTCAGCACATGTTGCCAAGAATGTTGTTTCTTCTTGTGTAACACAAAGCAAGGAAAACCCTGTATTTTATGGCACTGAGATTTTTGTTTAAAAATGTCCTGCAGTTTGATTGATGCGGCTTTTAAATTCAGTGAATGGTCTTCCTGAACACTGAAGTAAGTTTAACGTTCAGAACTAGTAACCACTGTAGCTACAGATAGATTTCCATCGCATGTTCTGCTAAAATGAAGACCTGCTCCCATTAATCAATGCTGCATGAAAATGTTATTATTGGCTCACACTAAAATTAGGTGCACAGTGTATCCAGAGTTGTTTCAGATCAGATATAAAACCTAAGTTTCTATTGAGGTTAATGAGCTGGAAGCATTTGTTTCCTTGAAACCTTGGAGTGGTCATTTTCTTACTCGTTGGTAGCTCATGTCTACTGAATGCAATATATTTCTTTTCTGTTCAGGGATTTTGGCTGTATTATGATTTGGTTATGACATAACTCAGCTAAGAAGTATATTAACTAATTTTCAATGTAGTCTGTGAGGCTGAATGTTTTTGTATTCTCTAAGTGTGTGGCTAGAAAACATTTAAAATATGCAAATATTTGTTATAATCATGATCCCTTTTATAATTTGAGCCTGTTCTCACCCTGGGGTTTATGAGGATACTAGCGTAACACTTTTTATGTGGAGAAAAGAGGACGCAGACCCTGAGCTCTCTAAACCCCTGCCTGACCCCTCTTCCCTGGGCCTATGTCTCTGTTTTTAACTACATGGGGGAGAGAAGGCCAAGATTTATAGGAGGCTACATGTAGGCCGAGGACAGGGTATTCTCATGGGAGTAATTACACACAAAGAAATCTCTTCAGGGTACTGGATGATTAACCCACTTCCTCCACAGGGGACGGTGGGGAGGTTTACAGCTAGTGTGGACAGAGCAGTCTGGGAGCAACTCAATCCTCATGGTGATACTAGAAAATGCCTTAGCAATGTTGATGGGCTTCTAATAGCATGGGACATGGGGAGAGAACCAAGCTCACTGAAATCATTTCCGCTTATTCTGTGCAGTAATGTAGAGCTTATTAGGATATATTAAATCAACACACATTTTGGTGATAAACAATGTGTTCTGTAACATAAACAGAGGGACTTCCAGGAACCATCCAATGTATTTCTCTGTCTTTTGTAAAGATTTGTCTAAGCAACTATACTAAACACATGGTTATTCTCTCTGTACTTAAGAATATCTATGGGAAACATATTTTAAAAGCATCATTGGAAATCCACTCCATTATCTGGTAATTGGTGATAGGGTTTGAGAGAAGGATTGTATATATACATTCAATTCATCAAAAAAATCACAAAATCTGTATTAGTTTGTATAACTTTACTTAGAGAACTAGCCATTTACATTGTCACCAATGTCACACTGAATAACATGCCAGAGATCTCTTATATGTCACCAACAGGAAGTAAACTCTATTTTTCATACAGTATAATCTAAATGTATTTTGGAAGCTATTGTCTGAGGCAATGGTCTAATCTATTATCATTTTTCCAACCTATTACAGTTGATTATTATAGTTACACTGTTGCTGAATGTGTTTGTAAGGTACTATACAAAATGTCTGTTCATTCTAGCTGCAGTCACGGAAGTTAGAAGCTGCAAAAAAGCATTGTATTTTTGTTTGTCCTACACAATGCAGTCCACATATTCTCTCTTAAGAATTGTGACTGTAACAATGTGGTGGCATTTGGTATTTCATTTGACTAATATCTATACAGTATTCTCACTTCCTTAAAAAGTATTTCATACAGCATGCATTTTAGCATGGCAGTTAAAAGGAATTTAAATGATGTTCCCTTAGAAACCAAGCAGTTGGGGAAATGACTTTAACCCACTGTAAAAGGAATACTTTGAAGCATAATTTGGCACCTACAGTTCCTGTATTTTAATGTTTTCTTAAGCAGCTAATTTGAAGAAGGCAGCTTATGCCTATCTGTCAGTAGCAAAGGTTCACATTAGCATGAGGATAATCTGGAGGAAAGGAATGCCATCACCTGCAAATAAATCAGTTATCTAACAAAACCAGAATCCCCCAATATTTACTCAAAATGTACTGCACAGTATCTGCTTTGCGAACCTTAATAATTAGGTAACATTGGCCATAATAAAAAGAATAATAATAAGAGAAAAAGAAACATATTTAGTTGAATCTCTTGGCTGTGTAATGTAGGGAAAGGGAAGAAGACATAGCTTCTGGGTGACATGGGACCCAACCGTCTAAAACTGCCTCTGTATTAATCTCTTATCTTATATTTCAAATTATTTTGGGTTTCCTTTTTAATATCTGGTTATGTGTTGAATCTAGTGAGCTGTGACCTATTGTGACTTTGAGACAGACATCCATGCCTGAGACTTGAGAGCGGGTCTGTGGATTCAGCACTTCAAATGATAATTCAGTCTCACACTTCTTCCTCTTGTCCAGTGACAATGGTACCAAGATACAGTGTTTCATTGTGAAAGTGTGAAAGTGTGTGCCCTTCCAGGAAAAACAGAGCAAAATGAGACAATAACAACTTAAACAAAATCTCATTCACAAGGACAGCAAGGCTTTTAAATTTGCAAATTCCTCCAAAGAGTTCCAGCAATAACACAAAATTAAATTGATGGCTACAAAAGGCAAAGCCATGGAGAATTTGGAAACCCCCCAGGCTCTGTGTTCTGTACAGAAACACATTGCTGCCGAATGAAATAGTGTATCTTAAGTTGTGATGTATCAAGAGGGAGCTCAAGATTATGACTATCATTACATTTATTTGTTAAAGGCTCCTTGGGTTCCTGATTTGCCAAGGGCAGGTGTTGTGGATGATTAGGAGAGTAAAACTTCTACATACAGGTTTCTGTCTTGTCATGCATTTTGAGCACGACTTAGCCCATCCCAGACCCTCTCTTCCTCCATGCTATTACTGGAAACCATCTATCACTAGAAACCCCTGAAGCCTGGCCCCATCAAGCATCATTCTCTCTTCTGATCCTGGCACAGCCATGGAAAGGGTTGCTGATGCCTAATTCAGGTAGATAGGAATGCCCACACAGGGCCAGGCCTGAGTAACAGTGCACTTCCAGAGTGAACTAACCATTGTAAGATGTGCTGGGGCATTGCTTACATCTGCAGCTTCTACCTCTGCTCTTTCTTCAAAACACAATCTAAGTCCAAGTGCTTCGTGTAACTTCACTGAATGTACTTTGGAATTAATCATACATGACTCTGAATAGACTTTGGGTGGCACCAGATGCCTTTCAGCCAACAAGACCTAGACACTCAAGTCCAAGAACCAAGCCCCATATCATAACTTAGTAGTTTTCATTATTAGATTGTAATTGCAGACCTTCAACTACAAAAATTATGTCATTTCAAAGGCTTCTATAAGCATAGATTATTAGATATAGCCCAAAATCATGATACGTGAGAGACTGAGCTATTAAATTTTAGCATATTCCAAGGCTGAATAATGGTTTTATGGGCAACTCTTGATATGAATATACCTAAATCACAACCAGCTGGTTTAACATACACATAAATTGTGTTCACATGATTGAACAAACTTTATTGTTAAATAGGTAAATTGACACCAGCTGTGGACTCAATTTCAGGATCCTCATGGTGGCAAATGAAGAGCAGTCACTGATTTTATATGCAGATTAGCATAATCTTATCAGTCTATATATATTGAGATAGTGTGCAAAATTCCTTCCTCACACTTGATTCATACAATTAAAACCTAAGTATTACTGTTCTTCCACCTTTCTGTTTCCTTCCTTCTTTCCTTTTTTCCTTTCTCCTTTCCTTTCATTAAAAAAAAGTCATTGATACATTCATAACATGGGAAGAATCACTGCTAATCTTATATTGTAAAAGAGTTTTATAAAGTGATGAATATTCTTAGTTTTTGTATGTGTGTGTGCGTATGTGTTTATTGAACGTAGATGTTACACGATTAAAAGGAATAACCTTTCTGGAAGGACTTGAGAATGTAGAGAGGTAAAGTTTGTGTCTTGATAGCTAATACGTTGTAACCAGATCACAGCTTCAGTTAAGCACCTCATTACCATCCCATCCTTATTAAGAAATGACCTAGTTCAATGGTTCAACTCATCTACTTGTAAGTAACTGGCTGTCTTCGTAAGAATTACCTGGGGAGTTTTATGAATACAAATCGCTAGGTTTTACCTTCAGAGATTTGGATTGAGTAGGTAGGACCTAGGAATTTGTATTCAGGAAATCACTCTAAGTAATGCTAATATTCAGCCAGACTTGGGAATTGTTGAAGAGTATTCAGATAATCCCAATTACCAGGAGTAAATACAAGTAGAATGAGATGATATTATTTCACATGTAGTTATTCTGAGAAGTTAAATACTCTGGGCTTCATACCATTATTGCTGTCACAGTTTTATAATTTTAGCTTTAGTTTCCAATTTGTAGTCTACTTTTTGAACATAAGTCTTCAAACTTATTAGAGATA
Source organism: Lemur catta (assembly GCF_020740605.2). Lineage (NCBI taxonomy): Eukaryota > Metazoa > Chordata > Mammalia > Primates > Lemuridae > Lemur > Lemur catta. The sequence continues at coordinate 31,615,982 of NC_059134.1, forward strand.
GATGTCATCACTGATAAGCATGAGGGATGAATATTGCTCACTATAGGGCTATTAGGCATACTAGATACGGTAGCATTTCCTTAGTTACTGCCAAAGATGTGCAGTATATCATAACATCTGCTGATCCTCACAACTGAGGTATAAACTATGAACTCTAGGATACAGAAGCAAATGTCAAAGTGACAGCCTTACTTCGGAATGCTTTGATTTTTGTTTTGAAAAGACACCAATTTAATACTTAGTCTCACTATGGACTTTTCACGTTGAATCATACATTCATCTAAAAGTGATTTCCTAGCAATACCTTATAACAACCTTTCAAGCAATAATTTAAGCCATAGTGATGATGCCATATGAAACTTGTATTTCTGAGCATTTCATAGAAACCTTGGGGAAATAGAGACATGCTTTATACAAGCAATAATATAGCTGGCGTGGACTTTTTAAAGATATTCACTAATCTATAGCAAAATGAGCAGCAAATGATGACTCAGATAAAAAAAATATCTGAGCAAATGATATGCTTAATCTATCTCAGAAGTTATTCATTTGCAAACAATAAAAACTATCTAAGCAGATGACATGCTTAATCTATCTCAGAAGTTATTCATCTGCAAACATGCTATAATTAGTATACTCCTATCAGATTATTTCTCATGTACAGTTTTTTAAATACCTATCATAATTTGATTTCTATTCTTTTGAAAGAGATCTGTGTGTTATTTGTAATGTCGCCTAAATCTTTGGATCTTAGTATATAATAGCAAGGGGGAAGTTAAGGATGGATCAATGAGTAAAAGTAGATCATAGGTTGGAGGAGGTGATTGAGAAAGTAGGCTTTGCAAAAATATAGACGGGTCTTGGGGCAAATTAACTAATTCAAGTGTTGGTTTGATAAAGTCTTGGAAAATAAAAGAGTAAAGATAAAAAGAGCTCATTACCACTGTTTTCTATGACAGCTACACGAATGTTTAGTAAGTATAATAGTATTTTGACTTCAGAATATGGTTGAAGTCATGCATAGAATAATTAATACATGTCTGGAAATGATTATGCAGATTTCAAAATGAATAACTCAAATTTTTAGTCCTCTTGAAATATAATTTTACTCAAATGTGGCATAGTCAATAATAATCAGTTCTTGAATAGTTATATTTACTCTTCCACCATTAAGAATAATGTGTTAGGATGACAGTTAAAAGAAACTGGTAAATTTATGGTGTACTGAACACTGTCTAAACATAAGATTATTATTTAGCTTATAAATTTAGGATCCATTCCTAAGCATCTAACTAGGATTACAGCTCCTTTTGATGCCTAGTGAGCTAAACTCTCCTCTAATCATGAATCTGAACCTATTAGGATGGTGGGTGGATTTGCTAGTATTTTATCTCTACCTTCCTATTACTCATAACAAAACTTAGCATCCTCCTGCCCACAATTTGGAAATTCCCCTATCCAAATCAAGCAGGATTGTTAATTCACTGAGAAGGTTTTGACAATTATACTGTTGCATATCACTGGATCCTTAAGCCCTTAATAAGAATGTTTTTGAGTGTCAATAAATAATGGAAAATGTTTAATTTAAATCTTTTACATTACACCGAATTTATCCTCCCAGTTAATCCATCTAGTTGCTGATCTGACCGTTCTCAACATTAGACTTAAGTACTGTTGCTTATTATTTGAAAGCAGAAAAGAGAGGAAAAACTAAATGGCAAGCCTGAATAATAGCTTGTTTTTGATTCTTTTGATACATAGTTTTTGAATGAAGGAATCAGTTTATATTCAATCTTCTTCTGTTATCTTTTCACTATTTGGAGATAAAGAAGTCATTCCACTTAACATATTTTTACTGTGGTCTGTTAAATGTCATTCAATCTAAGTTGAACGGAAAAGTAATAATTGGGGTATCATCAGAAATGTACAAAATTGTTTCTTCGTACCACCTCACTTCCTAATCTCTTGCATTTTGCTGCCTGGCAGTTACACATCAGATTCAGGACAAAGGGACAGATGGAGGGAGTAGGGTGAGCAGGAGCTTTAGATGAGATTCAGATAAGATTTAATGTTTTTCTTCAGGAAGGTATGGAGACTCTTAAAGGAGATGCAGTTGCCACAATAGACACCTCTGGTTTAATGAAAGCCAAGTGATTTATTTGACTACCGGTCACTCATTTTTAAAAAATGAGGAAGAAAAAAAATTAGATACCTTCACAAGCCATTTTTAGTTTTCTTAGGAGATAGTGCCAACCTCTCAGCAGCTGCACATCTCAGTGAAGCTGAGATAGAAGCTCACAGAGCTATAAATAGAAACTCTTTGAAGGTGGCAGATAGAACTAGTTTTGGTTACAATGAGGAAGGTAAATGAAAGTGTCAGAACATCTGGGTTGAAGGAACAAAGAAAGCCAAATACCAGCTCTGCCACATGCCACAGAAAAGCCTGCTAAACTTAGTACAGAAAAACAGACTATCAATGAGCAAGTGATATTACAACAAAACTTTTTTTTCCATTTATAACATGCCTGGCTGAGCTAGCATTCAGTGAGAAGAATATAATTTTGTTTTATGTATCCTTTTTTTATTGTTGTTGATCTGACATTATAGAAATTGCATCTTTCCTTCTTTGGGAAATTTAATCACAAAGGATAGGAAATATTTATTTTGTGTCCTGAAATTTGTAAAAGCATTTTGGGGGCTATACTTTATTCCACATTCTTCTTCATACTCTTCTCCAATTGGGCTTTGGCTGCTAACAAAACAAGCGTTCAACTTTAGAGTAGAGAGATGCTTATCCATCGCTTAAACGGTGCACCAGAGCATTTGAGCTGGGGAGAGAATCACCCCACAGCATTTGATGGCATTCTGTGGAAGAGATGAAGATTTACTCTCAGTCTTCTCAAATTAAAAGTAGTTAGGTAGTCTCTTATCGTCATTCAAAGATTTTTCACTTACGTATAACTGGTTAATTCATGCAGGGTTTGTTTAGAACAGAAACATTAAAAGAAGGAGACAAATTTGAACAATATTAAATGAAATTATCAATTAGAAAAATAATTTAGGACAAAGATTGATCATCTTGAGATAGTCAGCTTAGTTAGATCCAAAACTCAAAATGTTGGAGGCTTTTAAAAGTTTTCTAAATGTATCAAGTTCTTCAACAATGAGAAAGAAAATTAATTTTGTTTCTGGATTCCTTAGGAAAAAATCCTCTGGTAATGACACCTAACTATAAATTACATTTAAATGATTTTTCTTCATATTTTCTGTTTGTTACAGAAAAAAAAAGATGTCATTGAGCCACGGTTTGCAAATTTGACAATATTCTTTTACATAAAAAATTTAAACTCTTTTTAATAACAAGGGTTAAGGATAACAGTCAAATAATACTGTATTCAAGTTTGTCCACATTAGGATACGGAGCAAAGCATCTCAAACTTCTCAGAATAAAATTTAAGTCAAAGCCAATCTATGTTCAAATCATTTGAACAACATATAAATATTTCTGCATCACCTCTGACTAACAAGAACCTATGCATTTCCACACCTAATCAAGCCTCAGTTCCTAGAGCAATTCTACTTTTATGAACTCCCAGGAAGCATTCCTTTATAGTCAACATCACAAACTTTCAAGGCTAGCAGATGAATGTGACTATCTTCTGAGACTGGGGTAACCTGGATCTGCATGTTTGTGTATAACCATCTGAAGGGCTTCCCCTTTTTTTTAGCCTTTTAAGTTAAAATCTCCATAAAATGAAGCAAAATATTGAAGCAGCCAGTTGATTGATTAACAACAGGAAATCTTCCCTCTAAATGTTATTGGTATAAATGACCACATTGCAACCATGGCCTCTCAGTTAAATTGTTTTAGAATTCTTTGAATAGAAAGTATTCTCAAGAAGAACAAATTATCTCTGATGTAGATCCAAGTCTAGCCAAGAAGGTCTAGATAAACTAGAGAATAGTATAATTATCTAAAGTAATTCAAGGCAAATTTTAGAAAAAAAATTTTTTTTTTTTTTTGGAGACAGGGTCTTGCTCTATTACCTGAGCTAGAGTGCAGTGCCATCATCATAGCTCACTGCAGCCTCAAACTCCTGGGCTCCAACCATCCTCCTGCCTCAGCTTCCCAAGTAGCTGAGACTACCAGTAACCACCACCATGCCTGGCTAATTTTTCTATTTTGGGGTTTTTCTGTTTGTTTGTTTTGGTAGAGACAGGGTCTTGCTATGTTGCTCAGGCTGGTCTTGAACTCCTGGCCTCAAGTGATCCTTCCACCTCAGTCTCCCAATGTGTTAGTATTACAGGCCTGAGCCACTTTAATTTTTGCTCTTGTATAAAAAGAATTATTACTGGAAGGCAGCCAAAGTTATTATTCCTATTTTTTTAAATTTGTTTCACGTGTGTCACCAGGCACTTGTAAAATCCATCCCTTTCATGTGTTATGTAGCTCAATGACCTGGACTAGTGGGTGCTCATTGCTTTTTCTTTTGATCTTTAAAAACACTTTCAATCTGTCTAAAAAAAATTCGCCTGCTAAAAAACGCAAATGATTACCTGACTATAAGAGGTGTCTTATTTTATGATCACATATTAAACATTTACTTGAATTCAGCTGGAATGCAACATAGAGAAAGAAAGGGACACCAGTAGGGAAGATGAAAAGAAACACAAAAATCAAACTTTACCTACATTTAAATGCTGTCGGTAGCCCAACAGTGTTAACCTAAATGAAAGCTGAAAATGGATGGCAGGGATAACTGATTATAGATTTTTAAACAGGAATCATATTCAATAGAATGTCATAAAATGACAGAATGTCAGAAAATTCAACAAGCCAAAACCTTAATAAAATAAACAAGAAACTTAATAAATTCACTAATCAGAGGGAATATTAGTTCAAAAAAAAGGACAAAAAGAAAAAAAAAAGTTCTCACATTATAACTGCTCACCAGTGCAGAGTTTGTTTCCTGTTGGGAAAATCTGGCACTATATCTTCAAGCAATATTTGCTGCATGATCTAATTTAAATATTACTATAGACTTTATGCTAATGAGAAATCATATAAGAGTCCAAATATCAAGTGTGGCTCTAACTTGAATATCAATAAATTTTGGTATTCTTTCTGAATAAGACTCTTGATGATTGTAAAATGAATGAGTTGTATATATAGATTTTATGTGTAGTAAACTATTTAGGCCTTTAAAGCTTGTTAACATCCTTAGCACCTTTTTCTCATTCTTTCTTGTCTTCCCTGCCTCCCCCTTCCTTTCTTCCTTCCTTCCCTCCTTCTTCCCTTCCTTTCTTCCTTTCTCCTTCCTTCCCTCCCTCCCTCTCTCCCTCCCTTACTTCCTTTCTTCCTTCCCTCCATTCTCCCTTTCTTTATTTCTTTCTAGGTGTTATAAGGTACATGACAATAGTATTTCACTATTTTGACTGGGCCTTCCCTTTTAAACTTTTGCATGCCTGAACATGTTATGGATTTGTGAGACAAGGGAAAGAAGGTAGCTCATACACATAGATCATTTGGGGACAGAAGTGCCTGAGAGGGTTGGGACTTTGGCTCCCAAGGGCTTTGTCAGTCAAGAGAAACATGGGTCTACAAAAACACATATGTGTTCTTTTTTGCTGAATTTAAACACTTTTTCAAGAAGTATCAGGGTCAATCTTTTTGGACAATCTCCTTTTCTGGCTCCTACAAATGGCTTACTTTAGAAAAATCTTGTTTCCAAATAGTCAGTTTTTTATGTGAGTATCACACTGCTAAAGATTGAAATAGAAAAGATGTTTTTTCTACTTGTAGGAAAATTGTTTTCTGAAAACTACTTCCCAATAAGGCAGATACACCAAATTCGACTTGGTTTTACTGGCTCTTTATCTAGAGATAGCTGATGCACTGTCTTGTTTCCTGGGTACCCCTCTGAACTCAGCGTGGTGTAGTATGGTGTTTTGAGTTCTTTTTAGAAGATTTGAAAACATTTGCCATCAATTTTATAAATCTACTCTATTGAAAAAGCAATATACAATGTATTCTATAGGTCTTAGCTCTATGCCTTTGAATTTTTAACATATATTCAGATAGCTGTTTTTAACTACAATGTTGATGTATTCACCAGAATTAACAAATTGCCATGTTATTAAATACAAAGAGACATAGCGTGGGGTCATTTTATAACACATCAAGGGATCAATCATTTACAAATCCCAATCCAAAGCTATTTTGTTTTCAGGGAAAATTAAATCATTTCTAGCAGAGTATTTGATTCATAAGGGAAAATAAGTCAAATATCTTATTTAAGAGTAATAATAAGGAAGACAGAAGAGTATGTTCTTCTATTTTAGGTACTTCCTATTGACGTTGTAATAATTTGAATAAGTCTTAAACAAGATTTAAAGAATCTTTACTCTCCAAATGGAAAATTTTATTTTTTTTATGTTTTTTATGTTAGTGCTTTAATATTGTATTCAAACCACTTAAGTTGTCTTCATGATATGTTCGTGTTATTAATAGAATATCACATAGAAATAACACAGCTTTTTCCCTCTCTGAAAAGATATGCTTCAATAAGTTAAATATCCTTTGAATTTTGGTTCCTATTTCTTATTTGGACTTCTTTGTTATGCACTTCAGAGGTCTTAAACTCTAGCAGATCAAGGAGTCAAAGAAGGGTTTGAAATACTCAGAAGAATTAAAAACTTCAAAGGGGAAGAATTTATCTGTTAATCTACTTTTATTTATTCCATACTGACTAATTTATTTGAAATTATGGAAAAAAAAGCAGCTACCATATAAATTGGTGACTATGAAAATACTGATTATTTTCTTCCTGTGATTTTTAGTGTAAGAAAGCCTTTGTCTTGAAATGGCAGACAATTACAATACTTGTTCAGATGAAGAGCCATTTTTATTTCTTTAGGGAAATATTTTTAATAATGATTGTAAAAACAGAATAAATACAGTTGAGGAAAACAGAAAAAATTTAGATGAAATTTGAATAGCTGTGATCCTTAATCCCATTTTTCCCTCTATTTGGTTGCCTTCTACTGAGTTGATATCCAAGACCCAGATCTGCAAAATTTACAAGCTACTAATTCATTGCCTCCTTTAAGAATTTGGAAAAAAATTACTCTGACTGTAAGGAAATTGATTCACATTATCATGGCAGGTTATTACTACTAGGGAAATCAGGTTAGGTTCAAATAGAAAAATGGTCCATGGAGAGAAATACTTTCTGATTTTTCTTAGAGTTGGATGAACAGCTTTTTCTTCATTTAAAAAAAAAAAAATCCTCCCGAGAGTTTTGCCTTGGAAAAAGTCTAAAGTTTTATAACAGCTGCCTGTGGCTACATTATAACTTTGGTAATCAAGTGACAATACTGTCTCATTATGGTTTTAAAATGTACCGATCAAGTGCATTCCAGAAAAAATACATATCATTCTTCATTTCAAAATCAACCTACCTGAATTCTGACTCTTCAACTGTGAGTAGCCATTTTTTAAAACCAAAGGGTATCATTTCCAAAATACTACTTTAGATATCAAACGTAATCCTACTTATTTCAATGCACAAAATAAACAGCCAATGCATTTCCATTAAACATTCAGGCACTATATAATAATAAATAGGTTTCCCTCATTTAATATAAACACAGCTATAATGTGCTAGGCCTTCATTAGCTTTCTCTGCATGGGGTGGTTTTTATTTAACCTGAATTATTAAAATAACCTGAATTATCTTAACATTTTGGCTAATTTGTTTGCTGTAATTTCAAATTTCATAAGTCTAAATTTTTAGTTTGGCTTGCAATGTAAATTATATTGTACATCTCTTTTGCTATCAGATTTAGTTTGTGAATAATTTCTTTTAAAAATCTAGTTATCACAAACTTAAATTACATCATCAAATAATGCCAAGTAAATATATTAAAATATATGTAGAGCATGGTTAAATTGCACATATTTTGAAATGTCAAGCTATTTTTTATTTTTAAAAAAATGAATGCATCTCTTAAACCTGTACCATTAATTTTAAAAAGTTTCATTTCGTATTTCATATTATATTTTAAAATATTTTCCTTTATCCAGTAGTACAGGTTTAGAGAAACTTTTTCCGATTGAAATGATAAAATATGCCTCATTTCACTAGAATTTTAAGAATAATATAATAGTACATGTAAAAGTATGTAAACACAGGATTATGAACATCCACTGTATCTTCATTGTTTTTCGTGTAACACCACTTTTTACTCATTTTCTTATCTTATTTGTAGCTATTCTAAATCATGCACAATGTAAATAGTATGTTTTATGATACAAAATGTCTTTGTATTTACAGACTGCAGAACAAGGTGGATTTGTATATGAAAAATGAGTGATGGAAACCTGAGATTCTTATAACACAAAGTGGAAATGATAGTTGTGTGTTATAGTTACATAACTCATTACAAAACTGTCTAGTCAAGTCATGCATTTATTTACCCTATAAGTCCAAACTGTCACTTATAAAATATTTAAATCAATAAATGATACCATAAAAAGAGTCTGCAGATTCTTTTCAGCATATTTTTTTCACTCTGTGAATGACAATGACTAAGCATGTGAATGAATAATAAATGAAACCATGGGGAAACAAATAAGTAATGGAATGGAGTGTACATAATACATTACCTTTTTTAAATTGATGCATAATAGATGTACATAGCTTCAGGTGACATGTGATAATTTAATAAATCCATATAATTTATAATGGTTAAATCAGTATACTTGGGATATCCATCACATAATACATCATCTTTAAGGCTGAAGATGATGCTACTGATGCAATAGTAGGCTGAGCCCATTTGGAATTATTTTTATAGCATGAAATCTCTCTTTAATCATCTCACAAAACCTAATAGCACAGCCATGATTACTGTGGTTATATGTACTATAAATACATACGACACAGAGAAGGCATAATTCACCTGTCTTATGACTAGACAGTTGCTTCTCTGAAGGGACAAACTGAGAAAAGGTATCATATTACTGTCATAATTAAATAAATGTCAATTAAATGCCCACCTGAGTATCTGCCAGGGCACCACCCAACAGTTAAATGAGACACAACACATACCTACAAGACCATTGTATTCCAATGTTCCCATACTCCAGCAGATTATGTATAAAAATAGTCAAGTCATCTTGGTTATTTTATTGGTCCTCTCTTCCATAGTCATTTAGTCTCAACCATAAAAACCCATTTCTACCTATTGTTAGTAGTTCTCAAGGGAGTCTTCATCCCGTGTTCATGAACACAGCTGTTCTCATCTTCTGCTTTGTCTTCATGTTGATATCTGCTGCTCAGAAGCCATTCCTGAGAACCACTTCCCTGATCATAACAGAATTGATACTGAGGAGGTAAAAGAAGTAGAGGAAACATTTAATGAGTAGTCCTTAAAGGGTAATCACTGTAAAATTGCTTTATGTATATTTTCTTAATTAATTTTTGATAATCCTATGAAAATCTGATGTCTTCATTTTAGAGGTAAGAAAATTTAAGCATAGAGAGAGAGAAACATAAGTTGTCCATGGCTTGGTTGCCAATGTACTGCCTTGCTTTGATACTATTACCAATTAGGCAAGGCAGTAGCTACTTAAAATATGGTTAATGAGGCTAAAGTCTACCTTTTGTTAATAATTTGAACTTTTAAGGACTTAACTACAAGGCAGGCTGGATATTGTGCTCAGGATGAACTGGAAATTATTTTGGTGAAGAACTAGTAGTTTCTGCCACAGTTGCTCTTCTGGTTGTCAAATAGTGATTTGCACAGTTTCTCCCACATGTAGAATGCCTTCAGGTCCCTGTGCAAGGGAGACAACATAGAGTATCTTACAGTTCAAACATTCAGCTCAAGTGCAGATACTCTGGGTAATGTGTGGTCATGTCCGTCATCACCTGGCCACTTAGGAACCTAAGCACAGGTTGTCTGCTTCCTCCCTCTCCATCTGCCCCTATTATAAATATATGTGTGTGTGCATATTCACACAGATAGAGAGATGAGAGAGACAAAGACAAGATAATTACATAATTTCAATTAAAAATGTCATGGAAGAAAGAAAAAACACATTGCAATTCTCTAGGTCATAGCATGATGGGCAGTTACTATGAAATCCCTGCCCTGGCTCTATTCTCTAGGAGGAATCATTGTCTATGGCGCCTACCTCCATCTGCAACCCTTGTCTCCATTTGCTGGGAGGTTCTTACTTGTTCACTACATTCCATGGCTGCATCTGAAGTGGGTATTAGGAAACATGCCCTCCTTGGGAGTTTTATAGCTTTCACAGTCCACTCCCAGCTAGCACACGTTTTTGGCTGAAGCATTAATCTGGACTCACATGCTTTTCCAGGATAGGATCATATTTGTCTTTTGTTGTTGGACAAAACAATCCACTCAAAACTTAAAAGTCTTCTGATCTACTTTCTTCTAGTCAGTTCCACCTGAGAGCATCTAAGCCAAGGTACTCTCTTAAAGTATTTATTCCTACCCTCTTTCTTTGTCCCCAAGATTGTCCTTTAACCTCGTGGCAGCCACTTCAATGTCACACAGAACCGGAAAGAAGGCTTGGGAGGGGAGGCAGCACTTTTACTCTGGTCTTTGCCACAGAGCTGAGTCTCGCTGCTAAAATGAGAGGTCTTAATGGGTCCCTATTGTGTCTTTTTCAGTTCTGTCTCCTTTTAATGGAGTACACAAGTCATTGGCATTCTCCACATTATGCCTGAAAACAACCCAGGTCTGTCCTAAACTCACTTTCTTGTCGTACCTTTCCTGATACAGCAAGAAGCAGCCAACACACCAATACACACTGATATTCTCGTTCCCCTCAGCCACTGCCCTAGACTGTAGACTCTGAGATCACTTGAGGTTATCCAAGGTCAACAGTTTTATTATACTAAGTGTTTTATTACCACCTAGCATATACCCTATTCTTTTCCTTCTGAGAAATCCCCAAATCACCTCTAAGCCCTTACCACAGAGTTTAGGCTTTTTTTTTTTTCCAGTGGCATCCATCTTCAAGGCTTTGTATTCTGCACATTAGTTAGGATAGGATAGGCTGCACTTACAAAAAATCTAAATAGGCAAAGACCTCATGCAATGAATGTATATTTCCCACTCATACATCAGGCCAGAAAGTTTCTAGGTTGGAGTAAAACTTCTTTATGCTATTATTTAGGGACACAGGCTGATGAGGACTCTACCTGGCAGGCTTTTATAGGCCAGGTTTGGTAACAGCATAGATCACTTTTACCCACATTCCTGCCTCCAGACTCAGTCATACAACCACACTGACTACAAGAGAGATGGTAAAGACACTCCAGTTGCATACCTAGTGTTAAAGAGAAATCTTTCATGACACTTTCTAAAGACAGCAAGGCAGACTTTATTTGTGGGATACTGCAATGGGGTTTTCCAGTAGGGGAGAGAGATTGGTCTCAACTCCAGCTCCAACAAGAACTCATGGGGATTTATAACCAAGGAGCAGGGTCCGGGTCAGTGAAGGGAAAATTTCTAAGAGGAAACATCTGATCAGATCCCAAGGGTGGGGAAATTTTCTTAGCAGCATTCATGTTAAAATTGGACTAAGCAGGCCAAGGACAGAGCCCAAGTTAAGGGCCTGGTCAGACAGAGAACTCAGAGGAGTCTGATTCAGGTTTGGTCAAGGAGAGAGTTAGAAAAAGAGTAACAATTTTGGAAGACAGCTAGCCATTTCTGCCACAACTCTATTTTTTTATTCGGAGATTATTTATTATCTTATTCTTAGAAACACTAGGCTTCAGGCTATATCTCCCTATTTAAAACAGAGCTGTATCATTCAAAAATCATAATTGTAATATTAGCTGTGAGATTGTCTTAGTTCTCTAATTCCCATGGACAGAGACATTCTATCCAATCCCCCTAATAAAACATACTAACTAGACCACAGATTCCCACAAGTTTCCTAGATTCCTCTTGTGTGATCTCTACTAATCAGGAAGGGAATCCCTTGCAAAGTATCTTCATCACCATGATCAAGTAAGAGGATGGAGGACAACTTACATTCCTTAGGAGACAAAGCCTCCCCATCACTACTCCCTCCCACTCCCAAGTATGTGCCAGGCACTATGTGAAAGGGGGCTGATGATCTAGTAGAATAGAAGAGTTGGTATACGCAAAGTACCAAAAGAGGGATCCCTGTATTAGAATCACAATGAGCAAGACAAGGGAAGTAAGAGACCCTTAATCACCCAATCCTGGACAGATTGAACAGTTTTGGGTTTTCAGTGTTGGCCTTCAAGCCTAGAACATTTTCCATTATGAAAAGGCCAAGCCTATAGGATTTCAATTTAAAATACAGAAGTTAGGTAGAAGCACTCCGTCAGATTTTTACAGAATTTATGCCTTTTAGTTGAAGCTTATGATCACAGAAACAGATGTGCAAAGAAGCAAGCACAAGTTAGTTTGTGTGGGATATCAGGAATTATACAGACCTGGTGTCAAACCCAGATATGCAATTTATTAGCTAGGAAACTATAAGAAACTACCTCTATATATAATTTGACGATTGTACTTTACTCAACCCAGATTTCCATTGAAGGAAACTCTTTTTCCTTCCCTCTTACTACATCCCAACCTGAGAAAACTGTCATGAGTCTTTTTTTTAGAAAACATGAAACTCTTTCAGATACTATTAATTTCCTTATTTTAGCATGTAATGTAGCTAATGTTCTCACTTCAAAGAAGGCAATGACTTACACTTTAAAATGTTCTTTGATGCTAGATATGTGACTAATAACTTTTGTCTCTCAATGCAGAATGCTTGAGGGGCCAACTTAAAATCACATGTTCTGTTTTTAAATTACAAAGGAATGGGAGGGAATATGTTAATTTTACATGAATTCTGTGCAAAACTTTTTGACAGCATTAGTGATTCAGGTCGCCTCAGTCTGAGGAATCCTCATTAAGTTTGTTTTTATTGTTGTAATACCAAAAAGCTAACTATCTGAGATTAGACCAAGATTAGATCAAGTACATCTCTTTCCAAAGACTAAGATTTCAATATTGGCTGTCTTTAAATTACAATCTCTTATTTATATGATGCCCTTTATATAACTAAATAAATGTTGAATAGTAGAAAGTTGCTGAGAGTACATTCATTGGAATATAGTTGCAGTTTAGTGCTCTAACTTTCTCTCTCTTAATGGTCTCTGGATCTAACTCTTAATCAAATATATATTTGATTTAAATATTTTGCATTATCTTACACATCATATCACTATGTTCTTGGCTTTAATATATTAATATCAATGCACTTCTGCTGGATAAATGCTAAATGTCTAGATACTCAATTATGTTAAATGTATCACAAGGAAAGGACACCTCTTCAATAAATAGTGCTGGGAAAACTAGATATTCATATGCAGAAGAATAAAACTAGACATCACCATATACATAAATCAACTTAAAATAAATTAAAGACCTAAATGTAAGACCCACAACTATAAAACTACTAGAAGAAAACATAAAGGAAATGCTTCAGGACATTGGTCTAAAGATTTTATGAGTCAGACTTCAAGATCATGATCAACAAAAACAAAAATAGACAAATGGGCCTATGTTAAACTAAAAAGCTTCTGAACAGCAAAGGAAACAATCAACATAGTGAAAAGACAACCTGTAGAATGGGAGAAAATATTTGCAAACTATACATCCAACAAGAGACTAATATCCAGAATATATGAGAAACACAAACAACTCAACACAAAAAGACTAATAATATGATTTAAAAATGAGCAAAGGACATGAATAGACATTTAAAAAACTACACATGGACAAGTATATGAAAAAATGTTTGACATTACTAATCATTAGGGAAATGCAAATCAAAACCACAATGAGATATCATCTCACCCCAGTTATAATGGTGTTTATCAAAAATATAAAAAATAACAAATGCTGGCAGGAATACAGAAAAAAGAAAACTTTAATACACTGTTGGTGGAAATAGAAATTAGTACAGATACAATTATCTCTTACCTAGACAATGCTTCACAAGCACTGGTCCATGGAGTAACACTTGTTTGTAGAAACTTCTTTGTTCATGAAAAAATGAAAAAGAAAAAAAAATTGTTGTGAAGCTAAATCAATTCAATCTGAAAAGCTGTTTTTAATTTAGAGATTAAGTAAGAGAAAACCCAATTTAGCTGCATCGAGGGGCATTGTTGACAGTAGGAGTTTACTTTTTATAATTATTTACTTTGCAAGAATACTTTCCCCATGTCTGGAACTACCTAGAGAATATTTATCCATTCTTCAGAATGACCACTATCATCTCATCCTTTACAGAATTTGCCTATGTACCTCCCCAACACCCTTTAATGCCACTGTGGGGTACTACTGGAACGAAGTTATTCCAGCCTCAAGAATCTAAAACAGAACAGAACCATTATTCATTAATAGCCAAAGATGGAAAAGCAAGTGTGTCTTTTTAGATAGGTATATTGACAAGTAACAGAAAATCCAACTCAACAGCCTTTTTTAAATTAAAGAAGACTTACAGGCTCATAGAACTAAGAATTTAGATGTGGTATAAAGAGACTGTTTAGCTGTGATTCCACCCTCTTTTGCATGTTGGCTTGGTCCTCAGATTGGCTTCCCTTGTGGACATAAAATGGCTTTGGTAGTATTTTTATTCAGTCATTGAAGGAAGAGAAGACCCTTTCCCTGTCTGGATTATGTTCTGTACAGATGTGAAGGCTGCAACAGACCTAAAGCAATTGCTTTGAGCTGAGGGATATCATTCTCTCACTGGTGAAGAACCCACCGTGGTTTAAGAGGTAGCAAATTATACTGTTAGTTTATGGCAATAAATAAACATCCATATAGCTTTTGGCTGTTATCCAAGGGAGAAGGGTGGAGTGGATATAAAATATTTCAGGATGATTTAATCTGTCTGTGAGCCACCTAGAATTTGCAACCTATTTTAGACATAATCAGTATTCCATTGTTGCTAATTCAATGTATTAGAGATATTTGCATTTTTAAAGTAGGAATCAACGGCAGTGGTGAAATAGTACATAGAAGGTAGCATTATTGGATAAGGATAGTTCCTAAAATCCTGTAAGTCATAGCATGTAGATAGCCTTCTGCTTTGTGTATGCATAAAGATAGCTCTATGACCAGACAAAATGTAATGTAAGCTTTAATATCACTGCTAAATCATGCCTCTTTTAAATTATTAACTGTATTGACAATAGGGACTTTAGGATAGACTTTACCATGTGAGGAGATATTAAAGTTTTAATTTACACAGATTTTTTAAAGGCTCTCTGTCTCTCTCTCCCTCTCCCTCTCTCCCTTTCTTCTGCCCTCGTCATTCACCTGGAAGGACTCCTATATGCTCTCTGGAAGGAGGTTCATGATCAGTGGTAATACTGAATTTGTGGGGACCCTATATAGTTAGAAGACTGATTTTTCTCCTTGGGGATGACAGGTAGAACACTTCATTATCAAGAGGCCTCATTAAGATAATGCAACTCTGAGCTTATTAGTGCTAATGTAAGAGGGTGAGAAGTGATTTAAGCTCCTGATACAGACTAAGTAACACATTAAATGTAGAGCAAGACTTTCAGCCAGTTAAGAGAATAAAGAAATCTCCAAAGAACTTTTGCTCTTCTCCTTTGTTATGTGCAATTAATCAAGACTCACAGGTAAGGAAAAATTTAAATGGCCACCTAATCCACCCACCACCTCAAGACACAATGACTAGAGCCCACTGCACATAATGACAGTGGCCCCACATGCAGGTCACCAACAGAAGTTGACAAGTCACCCTCAAGCTCAGTGGCTGATTCTTGCATGTCTTTATACCCTACAGGGGTTTCTTAAGGCTGAGTCTAATTTGTTTCATCTAAGTAACTTCTCTTTCAAAGTTTTCCAGGTGAACAAGGACTATGGTTATTAATAAATTCAGACTATGTGTTAGATCCCATGTCATGTTCCTTATTTCATCCTCATTTTAATTTTACCAGGTGAGTATTTATTATCTGTCAAAAAAAGAAACATAAAGGATTAGCAAGTTTTCCAAAATCACCTGACAGATTACAGAGCTAACCATTAAATTTAGTATTCTTCTCTATATTTCTCTAACATTTCCAGGGAACACTACATCTTTCCTTTTGGTATTTTTCTCTGTCCTAAAATCAACTCCAGTTTTCCTCGTCTTACATTACAGAGCTTACATTGCAACATTTGAATGATATATGTTAATTTTTCATTGTCTTTCTACAGGTTCTCACATTTGTTCATTAAGTCATCAAATATTTACTAAACATAAACTTTGTGCCTGGAACTGTGCTAGCCTTTTGACTATCATGAGTCATATACATGTTTCCTCCCATGAAGGAGCTATATAAATTGCAGAGGATACAAAGATTCATCAGAACTGCACAATCAAATGTATAAATGCAAATTGTGAATATGATGTGGGAAACTTACAAAGTACTTTGATACATACAATAAGGATGAAGAAAGAAATCGCTGCAGATGTAACTTTTGAGCTGAAATCTGAAGGGTGAATAGAGTTCTACAGAAAATAGTAGGGTGAGACTCCTACCTCCAGCACTGTAGCAGAGGAGAAAACCTGAAAATGCCCCTCTACAAAATAATTTAGTATACAAGAAGGTAAGAGGACAAACTAGAAGCCAAAAAGTAAGAGGAACACTTGAAGTGAAGCTTCAGAAGCCCTGTGGTGGTATGGGAAAGGAGAGAAAGAAGATGGTTGTTGATTTCATTAAACAAGAAACTTTCATACCTAAAAGGTTATGAGATAATAGACCACAGGGAATTGGAAATCCTCAGGAGAAATCTAAGACTCATATGGGGTTACACTGTCAGTAAAAAGATGAGCTAACAAAACAAAAAAACAAAACAAAACAAAATCCACCCTCTCCTGGCAAGTTGCTTGGAGGAAATTTTTCTGCCTCTGTATAGCTCAGGCGAGACAAAAATAATAGTTTCCCCTAAGATTTGATGACCACAGACCAGAGTTAGGATCTTTAAATTTTACTGCCACAAAAAGTTTCCCTACGCTGCTGAAATTCCTTATGTGCCTAGCAAAAAAAAAAAAATGCAAAGTATCTCCAGAGAGCCACTACTTCAACCCAGAAAAAATAGATGCCTAAAGATAAAGCACTATCAAATATTAGCTCACAATCTAAAATTTCAGAACATAGAAGCAGAGAAAAAACTGTCACCAGAAAAAGAAACAAATAAACAAAACAACATGGAGAGGAGAGGGGTTGTTGATCTCAGTAAACGTGATAGAACTATCTTATGCAGAGTAGACCTTAAAAGTAACCTGAGGAAAAAGAGATTTTCTACAAAGGAATAATATTTAGACAAACAGCATGTTTCTCAGTAGCCATAACACAAGCCAGAAATCCAGAAAGCAGTTGGTATATTTTCATGTGCTGAGAGAAAAAGAATAAATTTAGAATTCAAGAGTTAGGGCAAAATAAAGATACTTTTACATAAAGATGAACGCATCAAAAGAGCTATTTAAAAATATACTTCTAGAAGAAATAAAAAAAATCTCAGAAAGATAATCTGAGATGTAGGAGGAATAAAGAGCAAGATAGCAATGCACACTCTGGTAAATCCAGCTAATCTTTGACTACATAAATAAATAATAATCATAATGCTAAGTTAGGAGATTTAAAAAATCAAAGCAGAGTCGTATAGAAAATAATGACATGTAAGATACGAATAGGTAATCAGAGTTAAGGTCCTTAAGGTTTTGTGGTTTTTAGAGGAGGATAAAAATGTTGACTAACAGTACACTTTCTACATCAGTTATGCCTGTTACAATATAAAAGTAAACTCATCAGAAACAGAAATAAATTGTAAAACTGCCAAACACCGAAAGAGAAAAGAAAATGGGTATGTGGGGGTAACTAAAGAAATGTCAATCAATACAAAGAAACAAAGAAAAAGAATAAGCACAGTCAAGAAAATATACAAAATAGAATATGTATAAATCTAAATATAAGAGTAATGATGATATTGTGAATCAATTAATACCACCAGGTCAAATACTAAGAATTTTTAGCTTAAATATTAAAGAAAAATGCTTTGTTAAATTCTGGAAATAGGGCAATCTAAGTTCCTGGGCCCTGGTCTCAGTTTATTCAGGGTGCTATAACAAAATACCATAGACTGAGTGGCTTATAAACGAAAAACATTTATTTCCCACAGTTCTGGAGGCTGGGAAATCCAAGATCAAAGCACACACAGATTCAGTGTCTTGTGAGAGCCACTTCCTCATAGGCAGCACCTTCTAGCTGTGTCTAGCTTATGTAACCAAAACATTTGTACCCCCATAATATTCTGAAATAAAATTTAAAACAAAGATATGGAATATTAATTAATTAATTAAAATAATAGATAAAAAAAATAACCTGGTAAGAGCACTAAAGCCAACCTGCCCTTCAATACTTTGCCCTTAAATACTTTGCCATACCCAGTGGATGGAACTGAACATGTGTGAGTTGAGGGCTTAGTATCATTAGAAAACAAGATGAACCCAGGATTTTGCCTTTGCTTCAAAAAACTCAGACCACAGAGAGCTGTACCAATAATGTATGGGTAAATGAAAACATGATTCCTTCCCCTGCCGTACCCTATCATTCAGAAAATAGCAAAAACAACGGCCTGTTTCATTCCTGAGTACTGATTGGAGGACAAAGTAAAAATCTCCCTTGCGCAATTATAACTATATTCTCCTTCTAATGCAGTTGAGCAAGCCAAATGCAAACTACCTGTGTTGTCTAAATAACCAAAACTAAGAATTCTTTTGAGCTGTCACAGACCGGTTATACCCCAAGCACCAGAGAAACAAAGAGAAAATTTTTGTAGGAACTTAACTTTGCCCTGGCTACAAAGACATTTGCTCAAATAATTTTGAGGGAAAGTTCTTAACAGATGAAAATAACTAAAGGAAATAAGGCATTATGGGGAAGAGGTAACTGAAAAAATTGGCAGAAATGATGCCATAAAACTTTTCGTATATGGAGCTAATGAAACACAGTATATAAAATGAGCATATTTGATAGTTTCAAGAAATTTAAAGAGACTTTACAATAAGAACAAACAGCAAGAGAAATGCAAACAAAGCTAACAAAATTTAGAGAAATACATAAATATAAAAATGTAACTTAAAACTCAATCTTTAAGCCTAATAGACAAATTAGATAAAATCAGAAAAGTATAGTAAATGGGAAAATAGAATTTAAAATATGGAAAGGTATATCATAGAAATAAAGAGATGGAAATATAAAGTAAAGATAAGGAGGCATGGATAATAGAGTTAGAAAAGCTAACAAACGTCCAACTAGAATGCCACAGAGGAATAGTACAGGAGCTGTGGGAGAGAATGTTTGAATACCTAACGCCTTAGACTTTCCAGAAAACATAGAAGCCATTCAATACCAAAGTAGAACAAATAAGAATAAATTCAGAGCCAGACATATAGCATAACTGCAGAATTTTGGATTCAATCATTTTAAAACTAGTGAGGAAAAAAAGACAAATTGGCTACAAAAGAAATTGAAAAATAAACAACCGTAACAATAGATGCCAAAAGACAGTGAGAAGTTTTCCACAGTATGCTAACAGAAAATAAATGTCCGTTTACTGAACTCTAGACCCAACACAATTTTTTCAAGAATGAGTGCAAAATAAAAACTTTTTAAGACAACAGAAAATGGGCCAAGTTTGCCTCTGACAGAACTTTATTAAAGAATGTGCTTCAGGCGAGAGGAAAATAAACTCAGAAAAAAAATTCTGAGACTCCACAATAAATGAAGAAAACAAAGTGGAAGATGTGCATGAATCTTAAAAAGCATTGGCAACATAAAACAAGTATTACAATATTCTGAGGTTATAAAATATAAGATAAAACCAGAATATATGACAATAGCATATAGTTTGGAACAGGGTGATCAGAAATAATATGGAAAATATTTATATAATTATTAAATATTCTAAGATTAGACTCTTGTGTCATTTGCCAGAAGCTAAATAAAGGTATTGATTAACCTGAGATTCTGGTAAATTTAAGATATATTTTTAAATGTCTAGGGTAACATTAAAATAGTAGAAATAAAAATTATAAAATAACCAAATTAGTAGTGGAAAACTATAATGAAAAATAAAATAGTCACTTAATCCAAAACAAGGCAAGAAAACAAAGAAGAAAACATAGAAAATGCTGGGAAAAAGAAAGCACAAAATAATGTTAGAAATAAATCAAAATATGTCAATAACTATAAAAAAATGTAAAGGCCATATTAAAAGAAAAGATTGTCAGCTGAGGGGAAGATCCATCTACTTGTTATTTATTAGAAATATGTTTATGATATAAACATACACAAAGGTGAAAGTAAAAGGGTAGAAGAAAGATATACTGAATGAACCCCACCATGGCCCAAATTTAGCTATTATATATTTGTATCACGGAAAATAGACTTTAGGCAAAGAGCACTATTAGATGATAAAAACGGCACTTTCACAATTATAAACTGTTTAGTTCAGCTTAAGATAATAAAATTATAAACTTTCACTTAGTAAAAAAGGGGTCTGTGTATGTCTATATATATAAATCTTATATATATAGTTATACAGTTGGCCCCCATATCTGCAAAGGGTTGGTTGATTCCAGGGCTCCCACAGATATCAAAATCCTCAGATGCTCAAATCCCTTAGGTAATATGGCATAATACAGCTGGCTTTCCATATTTGCAGGTTCCACATCCTCAGATTTAACCAACTGTGGATGGAAAATATGTACAGTTGGTCCTCCATATCCTCAGAATTTGATCTGTGGTTGGTTGAATACCGAAATGAAAAACTCACCGATACAAGCAGCTTACTATATACCATATATGTGTATACACACACCATATATATATATATATATATACATATGCCAAAAAATAGGCAGAACTAAGAGGTAAAATGGGAAAATTAACAATCATATTGAAAGATATTTTTATACAGTTCACTGAGTAATTGACAGAGCAAGGAGATAAAAGGTCCATAGGACATGAAATATTTGAACACTTTAAGAAACATGTATAGAACATTTTGTCTAACTCCTGCAAAATGCTCTTCTTTATCAAATGCACAAAATAGTGTGAAATTTTACCAGTCTGAGCTTTAAGACACATCTAAACAAATTCCAAAGTATTACCATCTTTCAGTTCTTAATATTATGGTTTGTTCTTTGACCCCAAAAGCACTTTAATTTCATGATGTCAAAGCTATAAGGTTTTTCTAGTGATCCTTGTAACATTCATGTGGAAAAATTAATCCAACCTCTATCTCATATCACATATAACACATATTCTAGGTGGTTTAAAGATTTAAATGTATAAAGGAAAACTACAAAACTTTAGAAGAAAACAGAGCAGAAAATCTGTATAATCTTAGGTCAGGGAAGGGTATCTTACTGAGACACAAAAAGTGTAAGTCATAAAGAAAAATACTGGTATATTCAGCTACATTAAATTCTGTTCATTTTAAGAACCACAAAGGAAGTAGAAAAATAAGCTCAAAGTGGGAGAAGATATTTGCATCATCTATAATCAATAAAGCATATATATATATGTATATATATATATATATAGTTTATATCTAGTTTATATGCCAAAAGACAGTGAGAAGTTTTCCACAGTATGCTAATAGAAAATAAATATCCATTTACTGAACTCTAGATCCAACACAATTTTTTATATATATATAGCCAACCTCTCTTTGTGCCTTTACTTTGGCTCTCCCTTTGCTGCAACAATGGGTCTGTTGTCATCTGTGGTGTATGTACCATACTCTATAAACCTATATCTTGCTCTTGCCCTATAATCCTATCTTTCTCTCCTCAATAAACCTCATTTTCATGTTTGCTTAACTTTGGCATGTCTGGTCATTCTTCAGCCATGAGCGCGCCGAGAACTGACAGTTTCAGACTAAAACCTGACATATTGAATTTATTTACTGTCATTTGTTTTGTTTTTATGAATACATATATGTAAATATATATTTCATACGATAAATTTTCCTCTGAATACTGTTTTTAGCTTATAGATTATGCTTTATTATTCTTTTTGATAGATTTCTATAAATTCTAAGAATTAAATTTTTTCCTTGCATATAAAGGATTTAAAAATTTTCAGTTGGAAGGACTATTTTGTTGTTATTGCTATTTTATAAATTTCTAGTTTTAGAGCATTAGGAATGGGATATTTTATACATTCTTTCTTCTTTGTTCTTGGATTTTAGTGAGGTAGAAGTATGTATGTGTGTCCAAATATATGGTCAAGTTTTGTAAATGTTCCTTCCATATATACTTGAAATGAATGTATATTCTCTAATAACATGTGTTTACTTTTTGATATTGTGAGAGAGAAGAAAAATTTCCCCTTTACCCTGGAAGATTTGCTGAAAGATCAACTCACAATGAGGCAGATTAAGAGGAGAGATTACAAATTTATTTACCATGTTCATGGGAAGAATCACAGAGTGATCACCCAATATCCCAATGGCATCCAGAAGTTTATATTTCCTCATTTTAAAGGGGAGGGGGAGATGAAGAATACAGGTAATTCTGTTAAGTGGAAATAAATGGTTACTAGGGAGGATGAATAGATACTTGAGAGGATGAAAGAACAGGGGAAAACAGATTGACTCGTAAATGATTCTCTTTGGAAATTTAATTAACCTGAGAGACAGGTATTATCTTTAAAATGAGTTGGATCAGTTCTGGTTGCATTCTTGATCTTCTTCCCTGCAACATGTTGAGATAACAGGGAGAGGGAGGATAGGCAATTGTTCTTTTTGATGGGTCCATCTGGTTTTATGCAGATAAAAGGAAGGCCCCTTTGAATGCCTGTTAATCTCTACAGGACTTTAATTCAAAATATTCTTTATGGCCGGGGCGCAGTGGCTCACGCCTGTAATCCTAGCACTCTGGGAGGCCGAGGCGGGTGGATTGCTGAAGGTCAGGAGTTTGAGACCAGCCTGAGCAAGAGCGAGATCCTGTCTCTACTAAAAAAACAGAAAGAAATTATCTGGCCAACTAAAATATATATAGAAAAAATTAGCCAGGCATGGTGGCGCATGCCTGTAGTCCCAGCTAGTCCGGAGACTGAGACAGTAGGATCGCTGAAGCCCAGGAGTCTGAGGTTGCTGTGAGCTAGGCTGACGCCACGGCACTCACTCTAGCCCGGGCAACAAAGTGAGACTCTGTCTCAAAACAAACAAACAAACAAACAAAATATTCTTTATATCAAAGAGCCATATTTTGGGGTGAGATTTCCTGAGCTCCTTCAGTATTTACCTAGAAGAGCCACTTTATAATTTTTTTACAGTCTACTATGCAATTATTATTTTACTGTCCATTTAATCTAAAATTGAGAAAAATGTGTCAAAGTCACCTATTATATATTTGTCTATGTTTTCTTTCTCGTTCTGCATCTGCACATTATGAAGATTGCTGCTGTGCTGAGGGGAGTGCATTTAATATTAATAATTGTTACATATTTTATTGAACTTAGCACAAATTTTTTAATAATTCTTATAGTTTGAAGATTTGCTGCCCTTGACATTATTTTATAAAATAAATAACAGACTACCTGCAACTGTTGCTGCCCAACCAGGTTCATTTGCACGTTGCCCAAGAGGAAACCAATATGTGGACTCAGTGGGTTTTATGGCAGAGAAAGAGTCTTTATTTCACATAGCACTAAGCAGGGAGATGGGAGAAATTTCTCAAATCCGCCTACCTGAGAATTTGGGAGACAGGGTCTTTAGGGATGTTTTTGTCAACAGAAAAGAAGCCAAATTCTGTAAAATAAAGAGGTTTATTCTGAGCCAAATTTGAGGACCATGACCCAAAGCCACACCCAAGAAGCCTTGAGCAAGTGGACTCTCTTTGATTGGGATACAGTTTGGTTTTATACATTTCAGGGAGACAGGGATTTCAGGTGAAGTCATAAATCAATACATGGAGGTCATACATCTGTTTGGCCCAAGAAGGTGGGCCATCTCAAAGTGGGGGCTTACAGGTTATTGGTGGGTTTAAAGACTCTTTGATTTGTAATTGGTTAAAGACATGAAGCTTTGCCTAAAGTCTTGGAATGTTTTAAGATTAGGAGGTCCGTTAATCAGAGACAAGCCACCCAATGCATATTTGTTATATAAATTGAGGACCTGCAGGTTTGTCTTGCATAGCCTTAGGCCTGTTAATGAGTTACAAAGAATATCTCTAAGAAGGGAAGGGGGCATGATGAGGCATGTCTAACCTCCCTCCTCATGGCAGGCAATTTAGTTTTAGGGTATCCCCTTGACCAGGAGGGGGTCCATTCAGCCAGCTGGTTTTGGGGAAGGCTTAAGATTTTATTTTAGTTCACAGGTAGACAAGGGATTAGGCAATTAGGTTTGTTAATTGGGGCAAATTATAGAGGTGTAGGAATCATCTTCTTGTGTTGTTTCAGTCCCTGGGGTCACAATTCCAGTTGTGTTGGCTTCTTGGTCTGGGCCACTGGTCTGGGTGGGTCAATCAAACCACTTGGAATGCAGGGCCTGGAAGATACCTTAAAAACTATGTTTAAGTTTCAAAAAGGTGATGTTATCTTTATGGACACCAGCTATGGGGAGAAAGTTAAGAATCTGTATGGCCACCAGCTGCGTGGCTCTGGAGTGGCAATTATAGAGAAGCAAACAGTGGGACAGCGATTAATTATTCTCATTATTTTTAGCTATGCCTTTACCATAGTTCTTGCCTTGTATCCTGTTATTGATTTCTGTGAAGGGCAGTTTCACTATGGAGATCATTCTTAAAGATTTTCCCTTGAAAAATGACTAACCTCAGCACAGTTGTTGGTATACTTAGAGATTCTCTACATCTTCAACTACCGTATTTATGGGTCATTAACTGGCACATAGTATATTATTTTAACCACACAGTTAAATATATTTAAATGCCAAAGTTTAGGCCTATATTCACCGGTCCTTATCACTTCCTATTTTGTTATACCTCAACTGCTTCTCTCATAAGTGTTAACTACCTTGTCCCTATAGAAATTTTAAGGTCAAATTCCTGAACTTGTTTGGCATAGGTAAGCTGTTTGGTGAATTTTGAATCATGCGCTTGGCATGTCTTTGAACTCCATAACTCCTCCTTTATCATGATGATTTGAGATATTTATACAAATATCATTCTATATAAGAAAGCAAAAGAATGTTGGTGGCTGGTTGCAACTAGCTGAGTTTAAACTTTTCTGAAATAAATTTTAATCTTACTAGATTTAATAGGGTATTTCTCCACCAGAAGAAATTGCAGTGAGCCATTCTTTAAATTCACATCAGCCACTGAATGCACCTGTTACCTGGGTGCTTGTCATTTGACACAGTAGTGTTAAGTGGTTTGTTATCTGACACTGAGAAACTTACTTGGGTACTAAAGGGCATGTCTTTCTGATCTCTATAAAACTGTTCCTGAAATAGTTTTCTTATATTCTTGGCAAATGTTTGTATTTATCTAGGCTTTCAAAACTTCACAATAGCAATGCATTATTGCTGCATAAAAAACCAAAAATGATCTTGAATTTCTATAGTTCTTTTTCTTCTCAGCTTACAAACAAATTATTGCCTTGATATTCTCTCCATTTTACCCTCTGAAATGACTAAGGAATTCCAGTCTTTGAATTGGGGGCAGGGTCTTCAGTAATTAATTGAATGTGATGCTCCAGAACTTTGATCTATCATACTAATCTCATTTCTGTCTGCTCCACCAATCATTAGGAAGACATGTGAAAGACAGAAACAGATGGAAGCCAAGACTTGACACTGGCCTGACCAGCAGCCAGGATACACAGCCAACAACTAACCCCTCCTCTGTTGTTCTATGATCCAGAATTCCAATATTAGTGATGCATTTCTTCAGGTTAAACCAGTGCATAACTAAAATATCAGTGAGCTAAAAGAAGTGATTCCCAAGAAACTTCACATCCATTTTAGCAGTTTTAAAATATTTTCTCAAGTGTTTGTTATAATGAGAGTATTGGCCTATCTAACTTGTTGTTGATATGAGAATCAGTTTAAATTTTGGATAGATATGTGTACACTCACATATTTGCATTTATGTTTTATTGAACCTATTCCATGGTTTTTTATATCATTAAATTTTATCTTGAGGAATTTGTTACGAGCATAGATGGGACTATTAATTTTACGTGTCATCTTGACTAGGACACGGGGTGCACACATATTTGGTTAAAGGTTATTCTGGGTGTGATTGTGAGAGCGCTTCTGGATGAGACTGCTATTTAAATTGGTAGACTACGTAAAGCAGATTGCCTTCCCTAGCGTGGGGGGGCCTCATCCAGTCCACCAGAGGCCTGAGCAGAACAAAAACCTGAGCAAAAGAGACTTTGCTCTTTGCTTGACAGCCTTCAGCTGAAACATCAGTCTCCTCTTGCCTTCAAACCCAGACTAGAATGTACACCATCAGCTCATCTGGTTCTCAGGCCTTCAGACTACAGAGCATGGGAATCCTCAGCCTTCATAATCCTGTGAGCCAATTCCTTATAATTTCTTTCTTTCTATCTATCAGCTATCTGTCTATCTATCTATTTATCCATCTAGAGAAACAGAAAACATTTTTTCTGGAGAACTGACTAATATACTAGACTAGCTCCAGATCTTTATACAACCCAGAAGTGCTTGGTTGCCCAAGTTTTCCTGTTTGTGGTTGGGTGTAGGGGAGTATAGAGTCAACCACTGGGACTTAAATAACTTTGGCTAGTAAACATTCTATTTCATTAATATCTATGACATTAAAGAAGATAATAGGCTCAGAGTAGATATTATTTTACATCACAATCATAGATGTTATGTCTGAAAATGAATCAAGCTTGGTATTGACGCGAACATACCCAAATGTAGCCACAGGCCCCAGAAGAAAGGTGTCTGGGGCTTGCTGTGCATCTGATGTGTGCACAGAGAATCTTTGTTATCCTGGCCTTTGCATAAAAACATTTTTAATGACAAAATCGTTGGGGGTGAAATAAATTGTGCATTTGTCAATTTGTTCTCCTGAGGGGAGAAAATGATACACACTAAATGTTTGTTATAACTATTATGTCCTCCCCAAAGCATTTTCCAGGTGTCTGAATGCTATTTGGAGGACCAGACTCTGGAGCCAATTTCCATACAGAGGGCTCACTGTTTCTTAATACCTCTACTGCCTGATTAAAAGAAGAAACAAAGATTTTATCCTATATTTAGAATAAACCTGTAATGGGAATAATTAGGGAAATTCTGGCTAATGATGGCTGGCAGCAGCACCTGAATATTATATGGACGTTTCCAGGCAGGGGACAGCTTTAGGGGCTAATGACTTGGGAAGTTTGTTCCAGTGCCCCAGGTACAGGCAGAGATCTGGGAACCTGGGAAGGTGTGACTATTTGCACCCTGGGAAGAAGGAATGTAGGGACAACAAAACATCTGTCATTGTGGAAAATAGCCACCTAGTTTTTGTAACAGAGAATGGCTTGGAAAAAAAGAAGACAAAAATATTTTCTGTATCTTTGAAACTTCCTCCACCCCTTTTGAGCACTGAAACCTGCATCCCTACCTCAGGCCAGTGGTAGGGAGGAGCATGGAGAAGCCCTTTTGTTTTTATCCCAGGTGGCACCAGCCCCCCCACCCCCAGGTGGGCAGCTGGTGGAGTTCACAGGCTTTGTCTTTGACAGAGATGGGTCAATTAGAATAGTTAACCACAATAGCCTAGAACTGAGAAGCTCTCCCTTTAAAAGCTCTCTATTTCTGCCTATGTTCAGGAAATTTGGAGTTTGAGATAAGAAGGTCTACCATTTTTCCTCCTTTGCCAGCAAAGTAAATCTCTTTCCTCCTCCCCAAAACATTTGTCCTCATTTTTCTGATTCGGCCTCATGGATAAGTGCCGAGTTTTTGGTAACATTTTGACACTTGCCAGTAACTCATAAGTAGAAGGCAGACTTATTTGTGTGAGTGTTCTAGATTTTCCTCAGAAAGACAGTCAGCATGTATAAAGGTTTGGGAAGCCACACTAAACAATGACAGATTCCAAAGGAACTGTTTAGTTATGTGTGTAGCTCACTTTACACCAAGTTCTTCAATTTCACCTTCAGCATTCTTAACATTTAAAACTGAATAGTTCTTTGTGGGGAATCTGTCCGGTGCACTGTAGGATGTTTAGTAACACCCCTGGCCTCTACCCACTAGATGCCAGTAGCACCCTGACCTCTAGTTGTAACAACAAAATATCTTCAGACATTTCCAAATATCCACTGGGAGACAAAATTTCCCCTAATTGTGAACCACCGTTCCTCAAAGAAAATGTTTCTTTCTTTAGATAACAACAATTTTTATGATTTTTCTGAATTGGCTTTTTAATAGGATTTTTTTTTCACATGTCAATGGTCTAACACTGCTACATATTTTGGCCTCTAATTTTTTTAAGAAATGAAATTATATTTTTAAAAAAGAAATTCTGTTTTAAATATTCTATTTTCTTAAAAGTTTGTTTTCTAATGGATTAAAAATGATCAGCACTTTTTTCCCCCTCCAAAACTCCAGAACTAAATATTTCAGGTGTTAGGGGTCATATAGTTTCTGTTTCAGCTACTCAATTCTGCTGTTATAACATAAAAGCAGCAATAACATAGATAATATGTAAAAGAATGGGCATGGTTGTATTTTAATAAGGCTATATTTACAAAATAGGCTACTTTCCCTGGTGTCTGCTTGATTAGAGAATTAAAGTAAAACTTTAGAAGCATCATATTTGATGAATACTTTCTGTTACCACATTCATAATAGAGAACAAAGAGCAGAAGGGATTTAAACTAAAGAAGAAGAAATTCTTCCTAATTGTAAAATACAGTATTGGAAGAAAAGAATTATCCATTAGGTCACTACTCCATGACATGAACTATGGTAGGTATTTTTACACAGATCCTCCACTGTGTGTGTGGGTATTATTATCCTCAAATTATATATAAAGATATTGGCTCAGAGAATTTAAGCTACTTGAATAAGGTCACACAACTAACAAGTGACACAGCCTTGATTCAAACCCAGGTGTTCTGACCTAATTCTAGTGTCCTTTTATTCCATGCCTCATTCTGCTTTACAGGAAAAGGACAATTGAAATATGAAATCATCTTTCTTATTAAAAAGCTGCTGAAAATAGACTCCTCAGCCTGGATTTTTCTGATTCAGTAGTAGTACCATAGAGAGATAGTATAATATCATACCAGCCTTCAATAGTTTTATTATAATATTTTTAAGTCATTTTCTTAAAGTTAGTTTAGGGCACTGAAAGAGTTTATTGTAGGACAGGAGTTAAGATATAGCTGTAAGGTTTTCAGAATAAGATGACTGACTACATCTCAATCATTGATTCTCTCAACAAGTATTTATTAAGAACATGCAATGTGAAGTGTGTTGCTCTAGGTGTTGAGAACACTGTAGTAAACAAGCCATGAGGTGCATGCTCTCACAGTTGTACTTCCCAGCACAAGAGACAGCCAAACAGATAATAAACCAAAAGGATCATAGAATACAATGCAGAGAGATAGAGTATGTCCATGTTGTGGGGAGGTGTTGGTGGTAGATGACGTTAGATACTTTTGTTAGGGAAGGCATTGTTGAATATGAGATATTTGAAGCAAGACTTGAATGTCTAGAAGAAACTAGCCATGAAAATATTCTCCTGAAGAATTCCCAAGTGGGAGGAATAGTAAGTACAAAGGCCTTGAGGTAGGAATAACTGTTAATCTTAAAATGAAGATTTGCTGATTGACAAGCTCTGTCCACTTTTCCAGTCAGCCTTTTTAGTTTTGAATCCTTAAGTACAAATGGGTAACCTAACTCAGCCATTATTTGAGGAAAGATGGCAACATGCAAAATAGTAATAATCATCATCATAATAATGATAATACACATGTATAGAAGAAAATGATCACGAATGAAACAAGAGCTAATTCAGGTTGGGAGAAGGAACATCAGTTTAAATGAGTAACTCAAATTAGTATCTCTGGACAGATTAAGGAAGATATTGCATATGTAAACCAAGAACAGGATGCTAAGTAAAGAAACAACCAGAGAAAGAGGTCTCGAAAATCACTGTACGAGAGCGAGAATGTCAGAAAGCATTCACTGGAAAGCCTCTTTGGATGGCTACCAGTCTGTCATGTGGTTTAAAACGTACTGTGTATTTTGCTCCCACATGTAAACTATACCCACCATGTTCCATCCCCCAAAACTCATTAATGATATAGAATTGGGTTAAGGCTTGGATTTTAGGATCTTGTCTTCTGAATCAGCTCTAGGTGAGGATAAGGCTCTTTGGGCATGAGTCCTCTCAATCTAAAGACATGAACTAAAGAGATATTCTCTTCCCTCTTTCCCACTCAACATACAGTGATGAGACAGGGATGCTAGAACCACAACAGCTGCTTCCATTCACAAAGAGGAAGGAAAATCAGGAAGCTCATAGCTGTCACTCATTCATAACAAATCTGAACTCCAGGTTTGCACCAGGCACCTGTTGCCAGCTCCTGACAAGGCCCGTTCCTGTTCCCTTGGAGGTGGTTCTCCATGCCTCTTGGCTCCACCCTCAGAAATTTTGGCTCCAGCCTCTGAGTCATTCTTCCTTTTTTATTAAAAAAAAACTCATGTTTGTAGCTTTCTCAGCCTGCCCATCAGAATTTAGGGGCCCAAAGACTTTTTTCATTGTGAATGGTCTCTCCTTTTCAGTCCAAAATTGTATATGTTCTTTAAAATTTTTGAGGGTTTTCTTATGATTCAAATTATAATTTATAACACCAGACAAAAGCCATACCCATGTATCTGTTTAAGACTGGTTCCTCTCTATTCTGGCTTGACTAACTGCTAAGTCCGGGTGCTATGAAACAGCATCTTTAAGATTTTAAAAGCTCTACATCTGTCTGAGAGGGTCTATGAGGCATCATCTTAATTTTTTCTGAGATCTTAACAAGGGATCTTGGGATATTGACCCTGAGATCACATTTTAACTAAAAGACTCTATGTTTGATATTTCCGTGAAGGCTATGTCTTCCTTCAACAGTCTTTTGCCAGGGACCCAGAAAGTCCTGACTTGGAAATGTTTACTCTGTCTTCTTGGAAATTGAACAGTTTCTACTTTAGTTAATCTTTTTTATATCCTTATCTTGTTAAGAGCAGCTAAAGGAAAACAGTTGGCACTTGCAACATCATGCCTGGAAATCTCCTTAGCCAAGTCTATAAAGTTTATTAGGTATATTTTCTAGTTTCCATGTTACTACAGATTACATTGTTGCCAAACTATCGGGCCCTGCTTTGCAAGGGTCACCATTATTGCAGCCTCCCAGGCCTTGTAACCCCCTTGAACAGTAACCTTGAGGCCTTCTGGCCTGCACACACTGCCCATTACCAAAGCCAGTGCCACATGCTCAGGTTTTTGTTATAGAATTTATGTTGTAAACATAATTCTCCTCCAATAAATCCCTTCTAATTTATGTTTTGGTTATTTATTGCTGTCCAACAAATCATCCAAGAACCAGTGGTTTCAAACAATTATTTATTACTTCTTGAGGCTCTGTAAATTGACCGGACTTAGCTGGGTGGTTCCTGTCTTGGCTCTCTCATGTGCAAACAGTCAGATGGCAGCTAATTAGATGCTTACCTGGGACACTTGAACATCTCCCACTCCAGATAGTCTCAGGGTCTCTTTCCTCCATGTGGCTTCCCCATTTGGCCTTTCCAGAAGGACAGCTGATTTTGCATGACACGCAGGTCAGAGTTATCAAATGTATAAAAATGGAAACTGCTAATCCTTCTTAAAGGTTAGGCTTAGAAATGGAACATGTCACTTCCAGCCCATTCTACAGGTTTAAGTTAGACCCAAGTGATGCTGATTCAGTGCTCGAGGGAACTATATAAAAATGTGTATTCCTAGAGGCCTGGTTCATTGGAAGCCATCTCTAGACACCAGCTTTCATAAGCATGTATTCTTTGTGTCTAGCTTCTTTTGCTTAAGAATATGTTTGTGAAATTCATTCACATAGTTCCATGAAGCTGCAGTTCAAGGTCTTTTTATAGCCATGTCATTTCCATTATACAAATATATCACAATTTAATAATTCATTTTACTCTTGAGGTCCTTTGGGTTGATTCTATTAATAGTTTTTGTCTACTATGAACAATGCTGTCATGCAAGTTCTTGTGCCGATCTTTTTAGTGCACAGGTTAACATCTTTATTTGTTTATAACTAAGCATGGAACATCCTTAGGTATTCCTTAGGATGCCCTTATTTTAACTTTTGTAGATAATGTCAACTAGTTTTTCAAAATAGTCTTACTTTTTAAAAATTCCACCAGCCTGTTTCAAATTTTACCTCCCTACAATTCACCCTGCACACAGCAGCCAATGTATTTTTTAAATATAAACTTAATCATGTCTCTGCTTAGGACTCTCAAATGATCCATACAACACTTAAAATAAAGTCCACGCTTATTATTCTAGCACACAAAGCCCTCCAAAGTCTTGCCCTTCCTGACTCCTGCAATGCAGCCTCAGACTACTTTCATACCCAGTTACTGATCTTTTAATGCATGAAAGATGCCAAGCTCAAACCCACCAAAATTGTTTTCTTATGTTGGAATGCTGCTCTGCCTGACTTTTAAAAAATGACTCTGTTTAAATTCATGAAAGAAGTATTTGCTGAGCAGCTATTAGGTATCAGACACTGTCGTAGGTTATCAGGATACATTAATGACCAGACAGACAAAAATTGCTGCCCTCATGGGGCTTACATTCTAGCTGGAGAAGATAAACAAAATAAAGAAGTAAATGACATCATTTCTTAGAGGATGAAAAGTTCTCTGGCAAAGTAACAGAAAAGAATAAGTGTCATAGAAAAAAACTGGAGCAGGAATAGAAATACCAGAAAAAAGGGAGGTTACAATTTAAAATACCAAATTCACGATAGGCCTCTTTAGAAAAGTGACATTTGAACAAAAGCTTGAAAGAAGTACAAGATTTAATATGGGGATACTTGAAGAAAGAACATTCCCATAGGGGACAGGGACCATGCAAAGTCCCTACGGTGGGAGCTTGTTTGTCCAGTGGAGACTAAGAATGCCAGTGTTGCTAAAGCTGAGTGATCAGAGATGACTTCAGATTTGATGAGAATTAGCAAGTAGTTAGAAGGATTTGAGCAGACACCTGAAGAAATATAAGGCATATTTAAAGATTTTTAGAAAGATTATCAGGCTGCGATACAGGGCGGGCGGCGGGGGAGAGTAGGAGGAGAGAGGCAAGTTAGGAGCCACCACAGCAATTCAGAGAAGAGATGATGTGGCCCACACTAGGGCAGTAGCAGTGGGGCTGGCACCAAGTGTCTGAAATTCTGGGATGTAGAGCCAAGGTGGATTCTATGCAAGGTATGATGCAGAGAGGAGACTCTGAGTGACTAGAAAGATGCAGTTGTCAAGTGAGATGGAGGTGATGGGAAGCAGAGTAGTTCTAGGGTCTGGGGGAAATCAGGAGATCCATTAGGTACTTTAAACTGAAATCTGTTAGAAATCCAACAGAAGATATTGGATAGGCAAATGGGATCTATAAGCCTGAAATTCAGAAGAAATACAAGGGAGATATAAGTTGGGTGGCATCACTGTATAAATGTTATTTAAAGTCATGAGACTAGATGAAATTCCCATGGGAGTGAGTATGGACAGAGTGAAAAGGAGTTTGTACTCCAGCTCTGGTATTTACTCTCTAACCTTGGCTGAGTTATTTAACCTCTCTGTCCCTCAGTTTCCTTATCTGTATAATGAAGTACTAGTATAAAGATTACATGAGTTAATACAGTATATACAAACCACTTGGGGCAAGACTAGCACAGAGTAGGCACTATATAAATATTAGTTATTATCCAGTAGAATGTAGACCCCACAGGACCAGGGATTTTCTTTCTATTGTCTTCACGGCTGTCACCCAGAACCCAGGATTGTGCATAGTCCATAGTTGGCACTTAAATATTTTTAAATGAATTTTGAACCTATATTATAATGAAGAAATGCAGAAAATTGGTGCTATCAGGTGATGAGAAAAAATAGTTCCTTAAATGTATGATTATGACTTTAAACGTAAAATCACTGAGCATTTATTTCTACTTGATTTAGAGCTGATGAAAAAAGAAGGGAGAAGAGTCACATCTAAGGTAGCAGTTCTGAATTGTTGAGCCATAGGCTGAACAGGGAAATGAATGAATTCAGAAGGGGGTCTGGTACTTTAGAGTGTTTACTTTAGGATCCTTATTCAATGCTCATTTGGAATCTCAATTTAAAGAAATTTTCTCCTCCTGTACTCAGTGGTGGGATACTTCTTTAATAAGAAGATAGATTTAGTATTTTAATTTTTGCTGCCACATGCATAACATTAACTCTTCCTCAGTTTATTTGCTTATATTTTTGTTTTGTATATATTTGTGACTGTGTGCAAACCTCTAGCTGGTATTTATAGTATTCCCTATAATAAAATCATATTCATGAACTTTCTCTTTAAGTCCCAGGATTCTTTTTTTTTTTTTTTGAGACAGAGTCTCACTCTGTTGCCTGGGCTAGAGTGAGTGCCATGGCGTCAGCCTAGCTCACAGCAACCTCAAACTCCTGGGCTCAAGTGATCCTACTGCCTCAGCCTCCTGAGTAGCTGGGACTACAGGTATGCACCACCATGACTGGCTAATTTTTTCTATGTATATTTTTAGTTGGGCCAGATAATTTCTTTCTATTTTTAGTAGAGATGGGGTCTCGCTCTTGCTCAGGCTGGTAGGTCCCAGGATTCTTAAAGTAACTCTTGGAAATGAATTGATTTTAGAAGTGCTTGCAGTCTGCAGTGTGTGGTTGGTGGACTGAGTCTGTATTGCTGCCCATTCTATTGAGACGTCATTGGTCTTGGTTTTAAGAATGAAAAGATGGAATTCAAGGCTTTCCTAGGAATAGTAGGTGCGAAATTGTTGGCAGTTAAATCAGAATCAAGATGGAAGGGTGCTTCACCTGTCTCCTCTGCTCCACGAGGGGAGCCAACAATGACTGAGTAAAGGATCACAGCAGCCATGATTTTGTCTTACGTTTGCATCTGCTTTAGCAAACACCTGTTTTTGGCAAGTTTGTTTGCTATCAGGTAGTCAATGAAGCTACACCCTATTGGCAACCGAATCTTAATCTCTTTTAAATAGGAAAAAGTTGAAGATCCAGAGCACTTTGAACTACACTTGGCATCATTTAAAACAGCAGGTACCTCTGATCACCACAGGTGAGCAAAATCAGCAGCCGGCATTAAAGTAGCTAATAGACTGTGGAATGCATTTAGTAGTTTCCCATTGGTGTGCTTCTATTTGGAGAAAAGATTTAAATGTTTACCAAATAACGTTTTATTTCCACACTGAAATTCTGACTTCAGCCGTGGGAATGCCATCTGTGGGTGCTCTGGTAGGAAAAACAAAAGACAAGGAGCAAGAGCCCTTGATCTAGACCTGGGTCTGCCATTAGGATTTCAATCAAGTTTCTCTTCCTCTCCAGGCCATCAGGTTTCCTAATCTGTCAAATGAGGAGTGGAAAACTCATCGATAAGATCAAGTCCTTTAAGTCCAACTCCCCATTTATACTTTCATGTCCAATTGATCTCAAATATACAATTTCCAAACCAAACTCATATTTCCTTCTTTTTTTATTTTTATAGTTATAACTGCACCCACCCAGTTTCATGAGCTAGCAATCTGGAATCCTACTCAACTGTTCTGTCTCCTTCATTTCCATCATCTACGTTGTGATCACATTCTCTGTATTTTGCTTCAGAAATTTGTTTCCATTCCATCTGCACCGGCACTGTGTTAGTCAAGAACAAGAATGTAAAAAATGTTTAGTTTCTCTCTTGTACACAGGGTAGGCAAAAATAAAATGAGCAAAAGGTTTGAGAAGAAACTTTACAAAAAGATGTATACAGATAACCAAGAAGCACACGAAGAAGTATTCAACCTCATTTCCTATCAGGAAAATGCAAAATGCAAAATGCAACCACAAATAGATACCACCATATACTCTTCAGAGTGGCAAAAACTAAAAAGACTGACAACTACAAATGCTAGTGAGGATATGGGGTAACTGGAATCCTCATACATTGCTCAGTGAGAGTGTAAATGGAGTATAGTCACTTTGAAAACTATTTGGGAGTTTCTTATAAATTAGAATACACACTCACCCTAAAAAATAAAAGATTTGTATAAGAATACTCAAAGAGGTTTTATTAGTACTAAAACTAGAAATAGTTCAGGTGTTTAAAAATAGAATGTTTAAACAAACTGTGGTATATTTAGTCGTACAATATTACTGTTTGTATTATTGTGCAATAAGAAGAATGTGCTAACAGTACTCATACCAACATGGATGAATCTCAAAAACATTATGCTGAGTGGAACAAACTTTGCATACAGAGTATGTATTGCATGATTTCATTTATATGAATTCCTAGAATAGCCAAAACTAATCTATGGTTTAAAAAATTGAAACAGTGTTTGCCTCTGGGGCTAGACATAGTGAATGACTGGGCAGTGGCATGAGAGAATTTTCTGGAGTGAGAGAAAGTATTTAGGTCTTGACAGAAGTTAAATAAGTATAGGCATTAGACAAAATTCAGCAAATGTATATTTAAGATTTGTGCATTTTACTGTACATAAAGGGAACCTCAAAAGTTAAAATTGTATACCAGCGTTGAGCTCTAGTGAATAATATGCATGCTGATGTATGCAGTGAAAAGGCAAATCATGTTTTCCATTTACTTTGAAATGAATTAAAGAATAAAATAGGTTGATTATTAGATAGAGGAATAGATGGATGGATGAATATATGATAAAGCAAGTTTAGGAAAACATTACCATGTCTAGCTGGTAATTATTTTTAAAATTATTTCAATTTTGCTTATAAAAATTATGAAATTTTTCATAATAAAATGTTACAATTATTAGTCACCCATGGTTAAGGCCCTTTTTATTAGTCATTTTGATTTTAAACTAGGTTCTTATTTGATGTCCTTGCCACAGATATCTACCTTCCCTGCACCATGTTCATATTGGTTCCAGAGTCTTCAAACTAAAGAGAAAATATAATCATGCCATTCACGTTAGCTTGCCATAAAAGGTCCTTCAAAATCTGACTTCTTTCTAACTCCTAGGTTTATCTATCCTTACTCTACCCACACACATTATAGATCAGCCATGTTGAACTTCCACAATTTCAGAGCATACCAAGGTTCAAAGGACAACCTAACAAAATCCCCTAATCACCCTTCTAAGCCCATATGACATGTCACCTTTGATGTGAAGCCTGTTTAACTTTCCCAGTAACCACCTTATTGTGTTTCCCTATCACATACTCAACACTATTATTAAAACATTAATTACATTGTGGTATAGTATGTTTACATTTCTATCTCACGTATTAATAGTAGCCCGGTAGTTTCAAACTTTTGGATGCATTCAAATCACCTGAAGGACTTGTTAAGACAAAAACTGTTGGGCTTCATCCCTGAAGCAGGTCTTGAATGAGGCCCAAGAATCTGCATTTGTATTAAGCTCTCAGGTGATGCTGATTAGCCGAGGGACCACACTTTTAAAACCACTGCACTGAACAATGTCTTCCATGAAGATATGCTCCATGCCTGATTGACTTTTGTGTTCTTAGAATACAGGACAATGTCTGGAAGAGAGTCAACATTTAATAAATTCACGTAGAGTTTCTGGGTAGCAATTCATGTTATAAAGAATTTTTTAAAAATAAAATAATACTGCATATAGAATGTGGGGTGAGCTTTTGAGATACGTGCATTCTTTTCTGACAGCTGTTGAGTGTTGAGCATCTAACATAGGCACTCAGGCTGTGCCTAGTTAAGAAAGTCTGCAATCCCTTTTGACAATTTTTTTTTTACACTATCACTTCAGTTGTCTACAGAAGACATTCACTTTTGAATAGTCAGACCCAACCCTGTCCAGGTTTTGCAGACTAGAATAGAAGCAATCTCAAACCCCCCAGAAAATGTGGCAAAGATGAATAAAATTCACATATGGGAATGAATATCTGATTCAGCTTTCCAGGTTAAACTGCTAGGTGGTAGTTCTCAAAGAAAACTCTTTTGTTGTGAGATAGCAACAAACTAGACAGCCTGTCAGAAGAGTGGAGTTAGAGAAACACAGGTGAACTTCTCCTGTTCTACCCTACATCAGTAACTACAGCACAGATTGGTTAGGGGCTAAGCCGGTTAGGCCAAGACAAAAATTTGACAGATTTATAGTATTGTTGTGTGATAGACAGCACAATGGCTCCCCAAAGATGTCCACATCCTAATCCCTAAAATTTGTAAATATGCTACTTTACAAGCAAGAGGAAAGAGACTTTTGTGATTAGGGGTCTTGAGATGATCTTGGATTGTAGGAGTAGGCCCAGTGTAATCACGAGGGTCCTCATAAGAGGAAGGCAGGAAGATCAGGGTCAGAGAAGGAAATGTGACAACAGGAGAGAGATCAGAGTAACGTGGGGACCTGAACTGAGGAGTGAGGGCAGCCTCTAGAAGCTGGAAAAGGCAATGGAATGGTTTCCCTCACAGACCTTCAGCAAAGAATGTGGTTGTGCTGATTTTAGCCCACTGAGACTGATCGTAGAATTCTGACCTCAAGAACTTCAAGGTAATAGATTTGTTTTGCTTTAAGCCAGTAAATTTGTGGTAATTTGTCACAGCAGCGATGGGGAACTAACACACCTAGTCTGATAAATCTGTTTACAGCACAGTTGTCTTCTTATTCAGAGATTTAGTGACCTTCACTGGTTTATATTTTAGCAGGTTTTAGGATCAACTCCAGGCCTGGGGAAAACTACCAAGAATTCAAGCTTAACATCTTAGAGTCTTCAATATTCGTCATGTAAACTATAGTACATATCTAGATAAAAAGAATCAATAGGGTCTTATCATAAGGGCTTGGAATGAGATTCAGGTGAGAGAGATCTCAGCTATTCTCCTGACTATATTGCTCGTGTAAAAGTCATTCATGTTTCTAGACTTCATTGGAAAATGTGGGGGCTTCGATTAGAAGTATATTATTTTTAATGGTACTTCAGTACATTTATTTCTTTATAAAATAGGAGATAAAGATTATTCACATTTATGTCAGTTGATTGGAAGAATAATAAATAAAGTGCTCTAAATAGCTCATAGCTTTATAGCTCAAGGGGAAATAAATAGTATGGGACTCAAAGTTCATGAGGAATGGTAAGAAAAGGTATTCTGGATGTTCCTCCTTGTTATGATAGTGAACAAAAATAGGGTTATAGAATCTCACAGAAAAACCGTTAAATTTATTTCAACATTACCACCAATATAAAACTATCTTAGATGAGAAAAGAAGAAAAAAAAATCAGATATTTTATCACAATAAAGTATCAGTGCCTGTTGTCCTAGATTATATACTGATTCTGATACTGTTCAAATAATATTTCATC
The DNA here is from genome assembly GCF_020740605.2 of Lemur catta. Classification (NCBI taxonomy): domain Eukaryota; kingdom Metazoa; phylum Chordata; class Mammalia; order Primates; family Lemuridae; genus Lemur; species Lemur catta. Next base: position 31,655,648 of record NC_059134.1, read on the forward strand.
TGTGCTACATTTCAGCTTAATTTTTCAAGTAAGATGAAGTGAATTAATATTCATTAATTTCATTTTAGTTTGCCAGGTAAGGGAAGAATTGCTCTTGCCATTAATATAGCAAGCACAGAAATCCGATTCCTGTGTAGATACAATTCTTCCTCTATTTAGTATCATGCCTCTCCTTCACTGCTTTCACCGATGCTCCCTAGTTGTTCCAAGTGGGGTCCACTTTTATAGGAAGACAATTGTTATCTGGTTACAGAAATGAAATCTTAGGTTTTTCCATCTGGACAAGGCACAAAAGGGAACTTATGTGATTTTTTTTTGTCAGCCTGGCCCCTTCCCCCTTTTACTATTCCTATTTCTAACTGCATTTCTGATCTAGTTATTGGAGAAATTTGTCCATAGGAGTGAGATTTGTGTCAAAGGACAGAGGAATATGTGAGGGCATAGGAAAAGAAAAATAGAGGCATTTAAAAGCTATTTATACATATTTATTATGGGGAAGCAGAATTCATATGGCAGTTCTGTGTTAGTCTGCCTCCTGACTCTCAAAAATTATAATAATTGCTAATGTGTATAGATTAGCGACTACGTGTCAGGTGCTTTGCAGTGCAAAGTGCTCACCCACAAAGCTCATCTATTCCAGCTCTGTGAGCGGGCAACTAATATTTTCTACCTTTTACAGAGCTAGAGGGAATAAATACTATCCCACAGTTACTATTACTAAACAATTCCAGCTTGTATCCATCTGACTCCAAAGCCTGTGACCTTGCCACTTCAAAGGTACCTCCAAACTGCTTCTCAGAGACACACCACTTCACTCATTTCCAAAAGCTTCATAGATCCTCTAGCTTTTGAGATCCTCTCTCAATTCTAAATCTCTAGCATTTTTCCATGTTTCTCTTGTACAGAAAGTAAAGTATTTCAAATATCCATCATGGCTAGATAATTGCTTATATTTATTCAATATTGTGTTCCATATTCTCACCACCAATACTTCAGAAAATTAAATGAATGAACTGAATATGTTCCAACTCTCAGCACTCAAATTTCCTGTAGCTAAATTATCACTCACACTGCAGATCCCTGTTAGGATGATACTTACAAAACCAGGGCCATCTGATGCAGCTAAAGGGTGCAGCTCCCTTTCCATCTGGAAGACTAAGTACTCTATTTTCTCTCTCACTATAACCTTTCCTAACTGTGCCTCTGACCCTTCTGCTGGAGAAATTGTTAGGGACTTATTGCAGGTGAAACTGATGCTCAGAGAAGTCAATAAGTGATGCAACTCTTAGACGCTCTCTTAAGATGGTGGAATAGAGTGTTTCAGATTGTCACAGAGATGACCTATAAAATCTAGGCACCACTGCCATATACACAAAAGTGGGAGGAAATAGAGAAGGAGTGGAAACTAACATTGAGTAAGCAACCCAAAGTCTGTGTTCCTTTATCCTAGGTCATTGCCTAGATAACAGAAATCTTGTCTTAGAAGATGCACATTCGTGAGACAGAAATAGCCTACGGCAAGATAAATGGATCTATTGGCTTCACCATGAATCCTTTAAAGGTGATCTGCCAAACAGGCACAATTTATTGGATGCTAGGAACACTGTGTTCATTCTACAGTTGTTCATGATAAGCACATCTTATGTACCAGGCACCTTAGAGGAGAGGACAGCTTCTTAGCCTGGAGACTCACTCTTTATCTGTGTCTTTAGTGGAGGTGAATCACATTCCAACAACTCCCAAATGTTCCTGTGATAGCTGAGCTGTTTACTTGTAAGGGGAGATCAGTTTTATTGCATCACCAAACAGCAGGAATGAACCCCAAAGAGAATCAGAGGGTATATTTGTAACTATCTAACAGCCGCACCAGGTAGGAAGAGACATTGCTCAAGTACCCTCTGAGCGGCTGGAACATTAGGACAAGGAAACATCAGCAGCTGCTTGATTGCATGTGCTGTCGCTGGAAATGAGTCCCGTGTTTCTAGTGCAGAGAAACCTCCCAGATGTTTCACTTCTTAAACAGCATGTGTCTCATCACACGGCTCGATCATGGACTACTAATCTCACCATTTAGTCCATGAATCCATCTTCAGGAAAATGCCATGCCTTCTCCCATGGAAAAGAATCTGATACCTTTTCCAGTAATTCCTACATTGCCACTTTCTTTTTGCCCTCACTTTTAACTTTCTCATTGATATTTTCTCTCATCCCTAAAGATGGAACTCTGAACTTTTTTTTTTCTATTGCCCAAATTCCTTTCTAAGTGGCCTGGTGATTTATGCCTACAAACAATAAATCTCATTACACAGGTTTTTATTAAGCTGGTATCATGTGGCTTACTTTCCAATCTGATTCCAGTATAGCTTTGCATAGCAGATGGAAGACCCCCTTATCTTAACTCAAGCATCCTGACAGACTCCCTAACTTAATTCCTGCATTCCTTTCTACTGTCTCCCGGTCCTAAGACAAAGTTTAACTCTTTCAACCAATTCCCAACTAAAGAATTCCTAAAATCCACCTATGATTGTAAGCCCTTGCTTTGAGATATCTTGCCTTTCTGGCTGAACCAATGTATACCTTACATGTTTTGATTTATGGTTTTACCTATAATTCCTGTCTCCATGAATTATCAAACCAAACTCTAACCCAGCCACCTTGGGTGCGTTTTCTCAAGACCTCTTGAGACCATGTTCTCCCAGCCACAGTTGCACATAATCAGCTCAGAATAAACCATTATTTTACAGAGTTTGAGGGTTTATTTTCCCTATCAACACCCCAAATAAATTGATGTAGGGTGAAAGAATATAACTTTTTTTTTCACCACATTTTGGTCTCCTCAAAATGGTTTTCCCCACCTGCTATGATTAACAATAGTTAACACGTATGTAACAGTCACTGTGTGCCGAGGACTGTGCTACACGCCCTGTGAACCTTACTCGTGAAGATTAACCTCATTGTGAGGTTAAGTTTATGAAGTCTGACTTCACAGGAGCCCAGAAAAGTAGGTTCTATCTCTGTCCGTTCCGGAGATGAGGAAGCTGAGATCCAGTTGGAGTTCAGTAAACTACCCAAGTTCTCACAGATGGTGAGTGAAAAAATGAGGATTTTAACCCAAATTTGTTTTACTCCAAAGCTACTTGTTACCATTAGACTAGTGATTCTCCAAGCATAGTTTCTGGATCTGAAGCGTCAACATCAACTAGGAACTTGTCAGAAATGCAACTTCTCCAGCCCCATCCCAGACCTTCTGAATCAAAAACGCTGCGGGCAGCAATCTGTTTCAGAAAGCCACCGAGGGAGTCCTGATGTGTGCTAAAATTTGGCAATCGCTGTTCTAAACCAGAAGTCTACCAACGGTGGGCTGAGAGCCACATCCAGCCCACAGCCTCTTACTGGAGGGCCCCGAGCTTAGAATGGTCTTTACAACTACAAAAGGTGGTCAAAAATAAAAAAAAAAAAAAGGAATATGTGACAGAAAATGTATGTGGCCAGCAAAGCTTAAACTTTTTATCATCTTGACTTTCACAAAAAAAGTTTGCTGTCCCGTGCTAGAGACTATGGTTCTCAGGGGGCTGTGATGACTGGACTTGTTCCTATTGTTCAGGAACAATAAACTTGTCTAGTCAATAAACTTGAACAAGTCTACCGTCTACTGATTGATAACAAGTAATTATTACCTCCACATGCTGCCTCGCTCAGTTTCTTTCTGTCCTTCCCAATATTTTTTCACCCCAATATTTTTAGCAAAGTATAGGGACTCAGTTTTATATATTACTATGGGCCTATCTTTAGAGATCTGGGTTTGCAAAAAGTGCTCTGGGGCACTTTGCCTTCAGACACTAAAATACCCTGGTGGCTCAGAGTGCATTTTTATGATCCTCTCCTTTGTACACCCAAGTTCCTAGAGTACTTATTAGTATGCTTATAGAATATGCATTTTTCCTTATGTGAATACATACTTTTATAAAAATAAATAGGTTCTCATTTCATTGATTCTAAGCCACATTTCTTTTGGGTACATTTAAAAATCTCTGAAATAGGAATGCATCTTAAAATCTATAGTGCTTACAGTTGCTTTCTACCAGACAGCAGTCATGTCAGATTTTTCATTTCCTATGTGAATGAACTGGGTCATATCTATTCATATTTCTAGAGTTATGAGCCCAGTGCATACCGTTATTGAGCAGTATTGAGCTATTTAAAATGTAAAATGTGTGAAAAGATCACATCGTGTTTCAGTACAGAAACAAAAAGTTTCTCTTTATGTGCAAAAACATGGGGAAAGAATAGAGTGAAGCAAATATGCATTGTTGGGAGAATAATTAAAATTCCATATTTCCTTGCAAAACAACCAAGTGCTTTATGGTATCAAAGAAAGGATGATGCTTGTGAGTATTTAAAGCTACATTACTTTTTTTTTTTTTTTTGGAGGCAGAGGCTCACTCTGTTGCCCAGGCTAGAGTGCCATGGCATCAGCCTAGCTCACAGCAACCTGAAATTCCTGGGCTCAAGCGATTCTCTGCCTCATCCTCCCAAGTAGCTGGGAAAACAGGCACACAACACCACTCCTAGCTATTTTTTTTCTATTTTTAGTAGAGACAGGGGTCTCTCTCTTGCTCAGGTTGGTCTCAAACTCCTGACCTCAAGCAGTCCTCCTGCCTTGGCCTCCCCAAGTGCTAGAATTATAGGATTACAGGCATGAGCCACCATGCCTGGCCAGCTGCCTTACATTCTGTCTGTGAGAAATGTGCAAAAGAATTGCCTGCCATATGCTAGGCAACTCAGTAAAAGTCAGGAGAAACTATCAAAATCCTCACAATAGATGAAAGTCATATCCAAGCAATAAGAGGTCTGTGTGAACAATTCATATATCACACAAAATTTTCTTTAATGCCTCTGTCATATTTTATTTGGCAGAGTTTTTGTCTTACTTAACGGTTTATAAAATAATAGTGGGTCTAGCAAACAATGTTGTATTAAATTTTATGAGAGTCTTAAAAGCTGTATGAATGCATGTTGCTAAATATGTAATTATATGCTAATCAGAGTAGCATGAATTTAATAATTTCTATTTTTAAAATGCCAATGTTTGGAGGCAATGTTTGCATGCATACAGATATCATCAAGGTTGCTCACAAATACAGATATATCAAAGGTTGCTCAATTAACTGGCCTGATCCTAGCTTAATTAGAAATTTTTTCTAACTTATCCTTTATCTATTAAACTAAACTAATTTTTTTTCTAAAGTTAAAAAAGCCAGAATACTCTCATCTACACTAGTGTCAAACTTCTGTAGATTGCTTCATGTTTTTGTTTTGTTTTACATCCTTTTTCAAGGAAGACTTCCCACGACCTGCCTACAATTCATCTGAAGAAAGGCTTAGATTACTTTTCAAGAGTAACCATTTTCAACCCCAGCTTCATCAGGGGAGCAAAAACAAAGAAAAAGAAAGATAATTTACCATCATGAAGGGACTGGCTTTCATAAATGCCCATGAGTATTTATTTCAGGTTAAATATGGAATACCCTTGCTGTCAATCTTCTTTACTGAGAAGACTTCATTGCTTCATCCTTCCATTTGATGTATGTTCTCTTGCCAATCAAAACATAACATAGCATAATCATAACTCTAAGAACTGCTTAGCATTTCCTAAAAAATAAAAACCAAAAATATTGATTGCCAAAATCAAATAATTTCTTTATGTCTAAATGGAATATGCCTTTTTAAAATCATAGCAGTCTTTGTAGAAAGAACAGGAAGATTTGAAGTCTCTCAAACTGAATCAAGAGAAACCCAAAATTTATTTCCTACTTGACCCCGTCAAATTACTATAGAGCCAATTGCACAGTGAACATGGATCAATGACAATTTAAGATTCAAATGCTCTCCTGCCTGATAATGATCTAGTACTATAAGAGTGCTTCTAAGTGAGGAAAGATACGTCCCTATGCTTGCAATTATAAAGACAAGTAGCACTTGAATTTTGTGAGAAGAAGATTGGCATTAGCAAACCAACAGCGTCTTAGGTTTAGCTCATTTCCCCTGAATTTCATTTAGGAGCGTGCTTTGCAATAGAAGTTGTCCTGATGAAATCATAACCCTCAATACTAATGATGCAAAAAGCCATAGCTGAACACTGCTTGAAGCAGAGCTTCAGTGGAGAAAAATGTAGCATTTCAATGTTAGCGTCTCCACTATGAAAGTAATAGAAAAATAACAGTTTCTCCCTGACTCAGGTACCTCTTTACTGCCTAACAAAAGCTGTGTCAGGCAAGTCATTTTCTCTGTCATCTTCCTTGTTTCCTTAAGAACAGCCCTATAATTTGAAGAAAATTGTGACTCTTTGAGGATGTGCCACTTTCTGAAATATAGGCACAAATCTACTTTACAATGAAAGTCTTGAAATATTCTTTTTTTTTTTTTTACTGTATGAAAGCAATAAGCCAAAGATTTCTCTAGTACTTTAAAAATATCATCTTAAGGTTTTCTTCATCATTTTTCCCTGAGTAAGCTAAATGGTCAGTTGGCTTAAGAGTTTCTTGATGATAAGCTTTTGCCTTATCATTTATTTATGTCTGTGTAACACCTGGTACAACACACATAATAAAGTGCTAATAGGAAACTAGGAAGGCAGAAAGGTTTAAAAAAGGAAAAAGAAAGGGGAAGAAAGAAAGGGGGAAAAAGGGAAAAAAGAAAGGAAGGAAGGAAAGAACTTTGGAGGGTGAAAGAGTCCTTCACTATAATTTTAAATGGAAGTTCTAACTTCATGCTGAAATACTAAGTCCTCTGGTATTAGTATGTTAAGTGGCCATCAAGGAGAACATACATTTTTGATTGATGGGGTGTACACTCATTCCAAAATTATACAGGAGTTGAGACTGGGCTTATTTCAGTCCTTGAGCAAGATGTAAACTTGAATACGACATGTTTTGTTCTTTATTGGCTCGTGGGGAACTCTGTGAGAGGGCAGTAGTGGTAGGACTGGAGGGCTGGGATTCTACTTACTATAAATGGGAGAGTTTGGTATCGGGCATGCGAGGCCAGACCCCAAGGGACAGGGAGCAGCAGCTCTGAAGTAGACAGGACCAATCCAATGTCCTGTACCTCTGTTCCTTTCTATTAGTTTGGATAATTTAGCATTGACTGAACCTGAGGACTTAATGGAGTTTTGGGGATCGTTCATTAATCATCACAGTTCTTTGAACTCTTTTGATGTAAAGTAACATACATCGATTTAGTTATTTCTTTTCTATTTCTAAAGTCAAACAAACACAGCAATGCTAATAGTTACTCATCATTTAAAATATGTATAGCAGATTGCATCTCATTTGGCATAATCTGATGTGTTTGAAAACGTTACCAGTTTTTTGCTTTCATGTAAAGTGCTCACAGAGTTCACCCAAAATAGAACTGGTAAAGATAAAAAGGAAAACAAGAAGAATAAAACAGTTATAGTGAAGGTCATGTAGGGACTATTGAGTTTAACAAACTGTTGTGAACACATTTTGATTTTTCACTGAATAAGAAGGCGTTTTTAAAAGGACACAAATTTCTTATTACATTGATTAAAACTTCAAATGGAACTGTCAAGTCTTCTGTATTTCACACAAACAAAGCATTGGGTAAAATTTGCCATTAGGTAGAAATCTAATCATTAGATATTGCCCATTATTTGCAAATACCTAAATGGGTGCTGTACTGCTTTTTCCATATTAAAAACCTGATACTTCACTGCATATGACATTCTTGTTATTTCTTAGCACTAATTCTGTCCACATTATGGACTTTATTGGCAGGTAAATTTGGAAATCTATATTATAAATTCCAAAATATCAGGTTTTTTTTTCCATTTTAAATTATTATGGTTCACAGAAATGAGAATTTAAAAATCACTAAAATTTATGAAGTGTTCACTATGTGAAAATGACATAATAACTCTGCAAAGTAAGTTTCTTTAGCTTCATTTTACCGACAGAAGAGCCACCGCAGTATGTAGCTGGGGGTGAAGAGTGTGGGTTTCATAGTCTCACAGATCCTTGGTTCGAATCTATTCCTTCTTGGCAATGTTGGGCAAATGATATTTGCCTTTCTCCCTTTCCTCGTTTAATTCTCATCAAATGGAATTATTAGCACTTGTTTGAGAGATGTATTGTAAGAATCAAGTTATAAATGCACTGGCATATAGTAAGTATTAAATACATCTTAGCTTCTATGAGTTTAAAGTATCTTTTGCATAAGGCCATAGAATTAGTAGATAGTAAGTACTAATTAGTAGGTAGCAAGTAGTAACTAGTAAGTAGCAGTTCTAGGAATCAGACTGAGACCCTAACCTCAAAATGACAGTCACATTTTCTACTATACTGACACAAATCATCACACAGGGACATTTCAAATACATTTAACATGTGCAATATCATACATCAATTCACTACATTTTGAATATAAAGTCACATAAAATAGAAGATATTTTTATATCCAGTTAGTTTTGTTATTTGATTTTTTAAAATAATAATGTCTATAGTCAAAAGAATTTCTGATGGTTTACCATTAGTAATATTTATTAAAACCTGAGATTAGCTTTAACTGAACACCTGAAAAAAATTATATTGAGTTCATTTGAGAGCAAAACTTTTCCAATAAAACTATGAAGTGATAAAATACTTAAAATAATAAAAATAGAATCCATCCTTTTTTCCCCTTAGGTACATCTTTTCTACATGGCATTATGCTAAGGGCTTTAAATACACTCTCTCAGTTGAACCTCCGAAGAATACTCATGAGATAATCACATACTCTCCCCACTTTGTGGCAATATAGTGGAGACTTGGAGAAATCCAGTAAGCTAGCCAAGTGGCAAAGCCAGGATTTCAGCCCAAGTTGACCTGATGCCAAAGCCTGGTTCTTAACCTTTAGAGCCAAAGTGAATTCAATTGGACATTTGAATTAGGGCACCAGAGGACATTTATTGGGAATAATAGCTCGGGATAGAACCAGACGTGAATACATTTAGATGTCCATCCCTAGAAATATCCTCAGAGGAGAGGAGTTTTAAATTATCTGCGAATTCTCAAAAGAAAATGATTTTTTTCAAGGACTCTTTTACCCAGGCTACTTCTAGCCTCCGAGCCACCTGAGCCCTTTCCCACAGATGCTCTGAGCCTCTTTTGTTACAGACCATGAATCTGTAAAAGACTCACCCACTGTGGAGTTCCAGTTGTAGGTCAAATTCCTCCCCTACAACTTCCTGTGGAACGTTCTCTTCAAAGCCTGAGAATGATAACTAAGCAACTTCCAGTCTACGTGTGGGGCAAAGGCAATGCAATAAACTCCTGTTGTGTCTCGAGCTACCTGAGACCTCAGCTCCCAAGGTAAACCACCTTATAGCCTTGTCATTTACTATCACTGGACAAAATGGCTCTCATTTTTCAACTCACTAAACTCTATGATGGAAATAACCAGTGATCTCATAATAGTCAAAACAAGAACTCTTCCCAGGCCTTTGATGGCTGATTCTTCATATATTATTTGATATTTTTGCCTGCTCAACCTTTCTTGAAAGTTTGTCTCAATTTCCTTATCATCTTCTGTAATGACAAAGCTCTTAGCACAAGATGGTTTATTAAAGTGTAGATGTGTGTATTAGTACCTCCCTCATAGACTTTATCCATGGCCATACCTCTCTGCATTGTCCCCTATCTATTTGGCTAATTAGAGTGGGTATAGAAGACCGTTTGCAGATCCTCAAACATTCTGTAGTGTTTCATAGCTCTAGTTCTCTCTTCCTGATATCTGCCTTCCTTGCTCCATTTCTTATTATCCAGTTTTCAAAGCAGCTCATTCATGACTTCCCCTTAAAAAGTCATTTCTTACCATTCCATATAAAATAGAACACTCCCTTCTTTACATCCTTGTTTTACCTTATGCATATTTCTATTATAGCCCTTACAATGCCTTATTTTGCTTAATTTTTTTCTCATGTCCTCTGTAACTAGACTGTGAATTCATTAAATATATCATGGACCAATTATAAACCATATTTAGGGAAATTAAATCTCTTGTCCCTACCTTTAGCCACAATACTACTCTCCAAATGTAATCAGTAACAGATTTGTGTGGATCCTACCAGAAATTTTTTATGTATGTGCATTTATATTTATAATATTTAGATTTCTATAAAGATTTACATACAAATTGGGCTGAAGCTTAGTTTTTAATATATTTAACACTATCATGAACATTTTCCCACATTAATACCTTGTTTTAAATAATGCTATGATATACTATTATAACTTATTTAAAGAGAGGGAACATACCTTGCTCATTTTGTGTCCCTGGCACCTAGCATGGTGTTTGGTATAGAAGGCACATATACAAATGCTAGAGGAATGAATGTTATTTTTCAAACAGAAACATATGACTATTCCATTTTCAAAAGAGGTGGCCTTTGGTATGAACTAAGTCAAAGCAATTTACCGCTGGTTCTTTCTATACTCTGCCTTTCAATCCTTGACTCTTTCTGAACACAGCTTTGGACCGAATAGCCATGCCTAAGAATATCCGATAATGCCTGGCTTTCTTTTTCTTTATGAGAAGCACTATCTGAACAAAAACAGAAGGCTGGATTCAGAAACTGATCTTCAAAATGTTTTGGTTTCAGTCCTAGGACCACTTCAGTGGTATTGCTCTGAAATGAGGATGTGCCAGGCAGCAACCAGACACACTAGCCTAATCCATGTTTGTTCTACTCCATCAAAGAAATGAAGGTTTTGATTTGGTTATTCTCTCCATCAGCTCGGGATGCCATAACAGAATACCACAGAATGGGTAACTGCAACAACAGAAATTCATTTTCTCACAGTTCTGGAGCCTAGAAGTCCAAGACAAGGTGCTGTCAGGGTTGGTTTATGGCAAGGTATCTCTCCCTGGTTTGTAGGATTTTCACTGTGTACTCACATAGCCTGTTCTTTGTCACACATGGAGAGAAATCTCTCTGGTCTCTCTTCCTCTTCTAATAAGGACACCAGTCCTATTGGATTAGGATCCCAGCCTGATGGGGTCCTACCCTTATGACCTCCTTTAACCTTAATTATCTCCTTAAAAAGGCATTATCTTCAAATACAGTCATATTTTGGGTTAGAACTTCAACATATGTGTTTGTGGGGAACACAATTCAGTCCATAGCAGTGGTAGCACATCCCAAGGTAACTGTTGCCCTGATTTTCTCAGAATAGTTAAAAATTATGTCTGTCATCCAGTTAGTACCCCCTTGCACTCTGAAAAAATGATATGGTCACCCTAAACATCCTCTCTCCGACAGGCTTTGCTTTCTCTCTCTCTGGTTGGATTAGTCATAATTGAACCATAGCCAAAGCATTCTTGTAAGCCCTGCTCCATCAGCTGCCTCTTTGGTATTAAGTCTATCATCGAAATCTACAAAATGGCTTTTAAAGCACAGATTTGCATGCTGTTGTTTATGTATGGCCTATTGTCTCCCCTTCATTTCAGTCTAATTGCCAATTAATTGTACACCCTTATGCCTTTTGGTCTGGAGATCTGTTGTGGCTTTTTGTTCTCTTTGTCAAACTTTTCTCAATAAGAGGTCTTGGGCATAACAATATGTACTAGTGGGTCTGTGTGAGTCTGTGGTTAGAACCAAGGTGGGATCAGAAGTCTCCCTTCTTTCAGCATATGATCCCCAACATCCCCATTAGAACTTGTGCTTCTGACTTGGACTGCTCTGCTGAAACTGTCTCCTGGTCTCCTAAGAGGCTCTCTTGCTCTCTGTCTCTGTCTCTTTTTTGATTGCGTATTTGCTTTGTAAATTTGAGCAGTGGTTCCTCCTTCCCTCACTCTGACTCTCAGCCCTTCCTTTTCTGTCTGAACACTAGGCTGACTCCTAGGTCCTCTCTCCTCACTGTGTTTTTCTTAGACCTTTGCTTTATACGGATTGCACTGAAGCTTTCCTCTAGTTCTACCACAAAATCTGAGCCTGACTATAAGGCAGAAATAAAGTTCCTGCTCTCAATGACAGGATTAGACACCTGCTGGGTAGACCCCTGCTATCACTCAGTGTGTTTCTTTATCTGGCCTACAAACTGATTCTCTGGGCTGGAAGCAGCTGCTCAAAATAGAGTTTTGCTAATACTGGCACAACTAAATGAAAAGCAAAAAATCAACTAGATGCCAGTGTCACCATTCACTATAGACATGACCATTCTAAATTCAATATAGTACTATCAGACTAAATACCACGTATACCACATGAAACTAACCATTTGTTTTGACCAAGTGCTATCTCAGGAGTACATGCTGAAATGATATTATTTTGTATACATTGGGTTAAATAAAATATATTATTGAAATTAATTTCATATTTTTAGACTTTTTGAAATGTGGCTACACCACTATATACCTATTAGAATGGCAAACAAACAAAAACTGACTATACCGAGTACAACAATGAGAAGCAACTGGAACTCTCATACACCACTGGTGAGAGTTTAATATGGTAGAGCCATTTTGGAAAACAGTTTGATAATTTCTTACATAGCTAAATATAACACTTTCCTTATGACTCAACAATCCCACTCTGGGTATTCACCTAAGAAGAATTAAAACTTGTGTTTACATCAAAACCTGTACTAATAATGTCTACAGCAACTTTACTCATAATCATTCAAACTAGAAATAACCAAATGTCTATCAATAGATGAATGAATAACTAACTGTGATGTCTCTATACAATGGAATATATTACTTGGTAATTAAAAGGAATGAACTACTGACACTCATTACTATACCCATGTATGACAGATGCATTATGCTAAATGAAAGTAGCTATATTCAAAAAGCTACATACTGTAATAATTGACTATATGGGAATAGCAGAAAGGAATCTTCTGAATAGGTAAATCTATAGAGACAGAAAGTAGATTAGTGATTGCTGAGGGCTGGGCAAGAGGTTGGAAGGTCAATGGGGAATAACCACTAATTGGTATGGAGTTTCTTTTTGGATTAATAAAAATGTTGTAAAATTAATTGTGGTGATGGTTGTACAACTCTGCTAATATAATAAAAACCACTGAATTGTATACTTTAAATGGGTGAATTATATAATATGTGAATTATATCAATAAAGCTGATAAAAATAAAACAATAAAGTGAATAAAATGATTTATTAGAAATATGGCCACTAGAAAATTTAAAATTACATATGTGGCTTGCATTATATTTCCATTGGACAGAGCTTCCCTAATATTTAGCTGATACTAGAGTGAAATAGTGACTCTGGGGAGACTGCAGTAGTGTATGCTGGCATTTGTGCCTAAGTTTTTGGGAGGCCTTCATCTTATCTTCTTTTATTAGTACTTTTCCCTATACTGTATGTCAGAAAGAATGTTCCTTTTAGAGTCTAGAAATGCTACATGAATTAACTAATTGAATGGCTAAAATGAGTCATTTATGAAGACTCTTCTATTTGCAAAAGAAGTTAAAAACAATCATAAGGCAGACTATTGTTTAAAATAGTTATAGACTGTTTAAAATTATTAATTTATAAAATTAAGTGAGGAAAACAGTTTTGAAAATTATTTTATACTAATTAGACTTCAGCAGGCTTTAAAACCCAAACTAAATCATAGCACTGAGAAGGAAAATGAAATTGGCTAGATAATTTATTTGTGTCACCATTGGATATAACAATTGCAGCCTCCATTAATTCAGAACATCCTCTGTTCTAGGTAAATGTTTATGAACAGTATTTCATTTAGTACTCACAGTAACCCAAGAGGTAGGGATGTTATCTTGTTCTTACAGGGAAAGGATCCTAGGCTTAGAGAATTAAATATGACCACGAACTCATAGCTGTCAGGTATACAAATGGGCTTCATACTCACATCTCTTATTCCACAGGGATGATCTCTTAACCACTTTGTAGCCCATAGGTGGCCTGGATGTCAGGTGGCCAGAGATGGTCAAACACCAGCTAATGGAACACAATTCAGGAAGTCAAGTAGTAACCACGGAGGTTTAGACTGTGCAGAAATGAGAAGTCCTTGAAGGTGAGCGTAGATCCATGTAGAGAAACTCTGGAAGCTCATAAGAAATAGGAAGGGTAGAGAGGCAGCTAGCCTGCTCTGAGAGTCTGAAAGTAGGTTACAAATCCAACAAACTAGCCAGGATTCAGGACCACAAGGTATTCCTGGAAGAACTGAGGAGAAGCTATCAAAGGATTCCATTTCCAAAGAAATAGAAGTGTAGACAACCCTTGCCAGAACTATGAAATGCATTCTTGAAAACCTAACCCTAAAATAAATATTTCTAAAGTAATTTTTTCATAAAAGGTAATAGTAGAGACTTCATTGTATGATTTCTATCGTACTACGTATAGAGGCATGTTCATTGCCTAAGGAGGAACTAATGTGACTCATCCTAGACCTGATCCACCCCAGGGGAGTCATTAACACACATTACATTCAATTACTTATTTTTACTCTGCTTCCTGTCACAATCAAACCTCTCTCTCTCTCTCTCTCTCTGTCTCACACACACACACACACACACACACACACACACACACATATAAAAAAAGTGCCTCCGCTTCTTAACCTTTGATTCACTCTTTGGCCCACTGAAATATGGATTCTACCACACCATTACACAAAAACTGTTCTCCATGGCTCATCAATCACTTTTGTATTGCCAAATCTACTGGAAGCTTCTTCATCTTCCTCCTAGTTATCCTTTCAGCAGTAGTCAGCATATTTGACCAGTACTCTTCTGCTTTAACATTTTCTTGTCTTGGATTCCCTAACACCACAAACTCCTGAAAACAAATCTGTCACCATTTTGGCCAGTTGGCCAATCCTTGTCAACTTATTTGTCTGGCTACTCCTCTAGTATCAAACTCTATATTTAGGGCGTCCTCAAGATTTGATATTTGCTCTTTATCTACATGCTTGATTTAGATGATCTCATTCACCTGTGACTTCGAATGCCTTTTAAGCACTAATAATGGCTAGATTTTGATTTCCCACTTAGATCAAACTCTGACTTCTGGACCCATTATAACAATTAGTCCACATTCATCTTAAACTACAGGTATCCTCCATAGCCTCTCTGTCTTAGTCAACTGTGACTACCATAAAAGAATACTACAGTCTGGGTCACAGTTCTGGAGGCCAGAAGTCCAGGATCAAGGTTCAGCCAAGTTGGTTTCAATGAGGGTTCTCTTCCTGGCTTGCAGAGAGCCAGCTACTTGCTGTGTCCTCACATGGCAGAGAGAGAGATTGAGCTCTGATGTCTCTTCTTCTTCTTCTAAAAGCACAGTCCTATTGTATTAGGGCCCCACTCTTATGACAATTTAACCTTTATTGCCTCCTCACTGGCCCTATCCCCAAATACAGTCACACTGGAAGGTAGGGCTTCAACATATGATTTTTTTTTGGTGGAGGAAAGCACAGTCTAGTCCATAGCACCCTCTCTTTTCAGTCTTCCCCATCTGAGCAAATGGCATCACAATCCACCCAGTTGCTTAATACAAAATCATGGGGTTTGCTCCTGTAACCTCAATGCCCATAAACAATAGAACTTGCTGATTGATTGGATACGTCTCCTCAAGATGTCTTGAATCAATCCATTTCCCTTATTTCCATTGCTTCCACTCTAATTTAAAGTCACTTCACTGCATGTCTGTCTACTGTTGACCTCTGACCCTTTCCATTCCATTTCACCATTATTTTAAAAACAAATGAGATCATGTTACCCCTGGCTCAGAACACATGAATTGTTTTCCATTGTATTTAGGATCAAGCCCCAAACTGTTCATGCAGATCATGAGCCCAAGTTACTGTGGTCCTTGTCTACAGCTCCAGTCTTATTTTCAGCCATTTTACCCAGTGTTTTCTGTGGGATAAGCACTTTGACTTTTCAGTCTCCTGAATATAAAATTTCCCTCCCGACCTCACAACAACCTTCCTACCTCCTCCCATGAAACATTCATTTCATTGCCTAAAGGCAATGATTGCCTTCTATGTAACGTTCATTTCATTCTACATGAAGGCATCCTCTGATCCCCAGTCTCATTATGCTTTCTTCCTGTTGTCTCTCACAACTCCAAATAACCCTTCACAGGAAAATTACCTACCTATGTGACTATATTCCCCACTGAGTTTAAGTAGGGACCATATTTTTGTTTATTCCTATATCCCCAATCCTAGCAGAGTACTTGGTACATAGTAACTGTTCAATAAAAACTTGTTAAATAAACAATTGCTTGATTGGTTGAATGGCTGAATCAATAAAATGGTAACTAAAACTACTTTCATTAACCTGCTTCCCACTTAAAAAAAAGTCCACCTTTAATAGTTAACTTCTCCTTCAGTGTTACCTGCCATAGATATTCATCAAGTGACAGGTTTTCTAAGTCCATTTTATGCTGTTAGAACATAATACCAGACTGGGTAACTAATAAACAATAATATTATAAAGTTATAAATAATAATTTATAAACAAGTTTATTTGGCTTACTATTCTGAGGCTGGGAAGTCCCAGATCAAGGTGCTACATCTAGGGAGGGCCTTCTTGCTGTTCTCAAAACATGGCAGAAGGCATCACATGGTGAAAAAACACACCCATGCTAGAGAGAGAAAATCAGACTGAACTCACCCTTTTTACTGGGAACTCACTCCCATGATAACTAACCCACTCCCAAGATAAAGGCATTAATCCATTAGTCCATCGTCATGGCCTAATCAACTTTTAAAGGCCCTACCTCTTCATACTGTTACAATGGCAATTAAAGTTCAATGTGAGTTTTGTTGGGGACATTCAGACCATAGCACAGGTACAGTATGGCATAAGCAGGAGACACTCAGTGGGCACAATTATTAATACCACTAGAAGGTCAAACCACTTCCCTGCCCAGAACTGAATTAGCAGAGATTGGCCACAGGTAGTATCTCCTGGCTAGAGATTAAGCAACTGAAAGATTTTGCCACCTTCCTCTCTCATCTCAAATCATAAGTTTTTGAGGCACAAGTCAGGTTGGTTAAAAATAAACGACTAGACTAAGTTACATTGCTACTCCTGAATGGTAATAATTTGAAAACTTTCTGAAAAGCCTAAAAAATGTAAAGGTGAATTGTGTACAGTAAGAAATTGATTTTAAAAAAAAAAAGCTTTCAGATTCTGCATATTAATGCCAAGAAAATATGTTATATAAAAAGTAGTTTGTTCTTCCTGGAAATGGGTCAGATATGCCCTTTGTAATCCCCTAGTAGTAAGCATAGGTCAGAACATATGATTTTTGCAAAAACTTACTTTGAAAGGATTGAAACAAATAGCTAATACTTGTTTTCTTTTTAAAAGAAAATACACTAAATATTCTGACTTTGGAGGGAAAAAATTATCTAAAATATGAGATCAAAGTTATGGCAAAACAGGACAACCAAAATTAAGATTTTACTCCATTGGTTCTTAAAATATATTCTGAGAGTCTCAGCAGAACCTAATTGTATCCCATTTTGGAAATCTTGTCATTTTCAGGGAAAATCAAAAGTATATTTCGTTATTAATGTAATGTTAAAAGCAACTCTTCACTTTAGATTTCAGGGGAGAATGTTAAACAGAAACATGTCAAATGCATAAAATTTCATTTGGGGAATAGAGCAATCCAACCTTACAGGCCTTTTGAGGACAAAAAAGCCTGGACTTTGAAAACATCATCCAGTGTGTGTGTGTGTGTGTGTGTGTGTGTGTGTGTGTGTGTGTGTGAATACATTTCCATTGCAGGAGACTGAAAACTTCTATTGTATCTTTAACATTGTCATTTGTCAGTTATCTATTTCCTAAATTTCATATTGACCTGAAACACAAGGGAAAAAGGGCTAGCACTTTGGGCATCTACAAATAGGTCTATTCAGGATATAATAATTTTAAACAATTTGTACAAAATTCTTACAGTAGACATTTTGGGAGAATGCACCCAGTCTATTCTATTTTTGTAAAATATACCCCACTCACAGCCCCTCTTACAGAAAGCAACTGCTCACCGCTAGCTAACTCAGCTTGGCTTGAACGCCAGCACAGGAAGAACCGGTGCATAGACTGGGTTGAACTAATTAGATTCCTCCTCTTGAGAAGTTGCACGGGGTGATACAGGGATTATTAGTTAGGCGATAGTGGACAATTGAATTGAAAATCGACATGTCAGGGCAAATAGAGGAATGTGGAACCACATGAAGCCAAAAAAGACAAAAAAGAAGGAAGATTGGGGGATACTTCATGCATTCAAAGCACAGAGAGAATGATCTTGTAACTGATTTTTCCGGTCTAGTATCTGTCCCCATGTGGCTTGGCTCCATTTCATATCTTATCCTTAAATGCCTGTGAAGATGCCTGGTTTAGCCTAAAATAAATTCCTCTTAACTTAAGCTGGCTTAAATGGGCTTTAGTTCCTTGCCTCTTGATCCTAGACTGGCATATGGTTTTACAAAAAGGTCTATGCCTGAAGTTAACTAGTTTCCCCTCCTCAGATAGGTCAGTGTGCAAACACAGCTTCACTGTGTGTAAATGGACTCTTGGCTCTTTAGTTAGAAACATTTCTATCGGCCAGCGCTCACAATCTGAAATAGACAATGGCCAAAATAGAGCAGCGTCCAGGGTCAGGCAAACTCTCATCTTATTTTCCCATTACAGAGACAAAATTCAAGCAGCATCCTTCACAAACAGCCAGAAGGGAGTCATGGCATCTGAGAGTTCAGGCTCTCAGCACGAATTTCTTAGCAGTGGTAGGTAAGGCCTTTGAAACTCCATCCTAAAATGGCAGGACTCTAAATAACCCAGTTGAAATTTATTGAGATGAATTCACAATGTCTGCAAAAGAAATCTCCTGCTGACGTCAATGGGAGTTTATCCTGAGGGCCTAAGAATTAGGCAAGTATTAATAAATTTTGCTGAGTTATTTCAATCCGATCTGAAAGCTTTAGCTTTCTCCTTCTCAAGAGTGGGCTGGAGAAGAGGAGGATACGACTATGTGGGAACACTGATGTTCTCAGTGCTGTACTTGGAGATTTTACTTAGAAAGTTTGAGTTAGAAGAAACTTAGCACAGGTTTCTATTTCTTTTTGTGCTTTGACATCTTGTCTCCATCCTTTCTAGTCTTTCTAGACTCCTTGCAGTTCTTTTGCATGATTTCAATTTTCAATGATTATCAGAAAAACTTCTGAAAATGATATTTAGATTTAAAAGCAAGTGGCATTGCAGATGTCGAGTATTTAATCACTGTTTTGGGGTGTTAGCATGCGTTTATGACCTTTTTACATTGTATTAAGAAATAATCTTACTTTTTGGCAGATAGGTATAAGCATGCAAAGTGATGAATTTCTGTGGCACCATTAAATTAGGGGGAACCTTTTAGAGGTGAAGCAAGGAAAAAAGTTTGTAATACAAAAGAAATGCTATGGCTTTGGAAATGCATAATGTTTTTCCAAAACCATATTTACCTATAAATAACCCATTTTGCATTTATCCTGTTGGAAATTATTGTACAGACTAAAATCCATCATTAGAAAAGATGTTTTTCCTAACATTTCAGATGTCTAACCAAAGAATGTTAAAAATAGATACATACTCATAATTTACTGTCTAAATTGCAACGCTTTGAGAATGAGAGGACACTACTAATAATCATACTGGGACAACAGGTACAAACCAGTATACCTCACAAATAAGGCCCTAGTTGTCACCATTTTCTTTCAGAAAATGGTTTTTCTCTAGTTTTCTAAACAAAATAATTGAAATGTTCTCTATTTACGTTATAGGATTGACTTTATTTTTTTTTTTTTTTTTTGAGACAGAGTCTCACTTTGTTGCCCGGGCTAGAGTGAGTGCCGTGGCATCAGCCTAGCTCACAGCAACCTCAAACTCCTGGGCTTAAGCGATCCTACTGCCTCAGCCTCCCGAGTGGCTGGGACTACAGGCATGAGCCACCATGCCCAGCTAATTTTTTTGTATATATATTTTTAGTTGGCCAGATAATTTCTTTCTATTTTTAGTAGAGACGGGGTCTCACTCTTGCTCAGGCTGGTCTCGAACTCCTGACCTCGAGCGATCCACCCGCCTCGGCCTCCCAGAGCTAGGATTACAGGCGTGAGCCACCGCGCCCGGCCAGGATTGACTTTAAACATGAAATTTTGTTTATTATAGACAACTTTAGATCCATCCTGTTTCAGCTTTGAAGTTAGTGTTAATTCTACACAATTTTCTCTACTAGTTACTTGGCCTTCTTAATTGTATTTGATTTTTAAAATTATAAAATATTGTAGATATATGGAAACGTACATAAACACGTTAAAATTATTGTAAAGAAAACATTTGTGTAACAACCTCCCAGCTAAAGAGATGAGATACTTTCATTACCCCAAAGATCTTATGAGGTACATGCCAATAAAAACACTTTCTCACTCCTACAAGGAAACCACTGTTTATTCTAAGGCAATCACTTAATTTTCTTTACAGCTTTAACCCTTGAGTATGAATTCTTAAACAATATAATTTAGTCTTTGCAATTTTATTTGAGATGTATATAAATGAAATAATTTTGTATGTGTTTTGTGTATGTATCCGGCTTCTTCTGTTCAATACCATGTTTTAAAGAATCATCCATATTGTGTGTATTTGTTTATTATTATTGTTGTAGGTCATTTCATTGTCTCAACATGCTGCAAATTGTTTTCTCCTTCTATTGCTGGTAGATACTTGGATTGTTTTTTTGCTTTGGTAATTAAAAATAATAGTGTTCAGAAACATTCTTATACATGTCTCCTGGTGCATAAAAATACGAATTTCTATAAGGGATGCACTGAAGAAAGAAATTGCTGGGCAGGGTATGTATAACTTTACTTTTAGCACTTAAAGCTAAACAGTTGTCAAAGTGATCCTATGCAATTGATTTCCACACTTGTCTTATCAGACTCACCTGGGGACTTGTTAGAAATGCAAACCCAGACCAACTGAATCAGAAACTGTGGGAATGGAGCCGAGCAGCATTTGTTTTAATAAGTACTCTGGGTTATTCTGATGCAAGCTCACCATCAGTGGTTCCTAAACTTTGCTGCACATTGGAATTATCTGGAGATCTTAAAAAATACCAATGCCTAGCTCCTTTGCTCCAGATATTCTAATTTAATTGGTATGGGGTATGATCTGGGCATCAGGACTGAGAGAGTAGTTCTCAGTCTCAGTTGTTAAATTAAAATCACCCTAGGAGCCTTAAAAAGGAAAAAAAAAAAAAACCAAAACACACTGCCTCCCACAAAGATTCAGATATAATTGTCCTTGGGGAATGTGGGGCTCAGGCATTGATCTTTGTTTGCTTGGTCTGAGTTTGTTTTGTTTCATCTTTAAATAGTTCCCTTGGCAGTTTTAGTATGCAGCCAGGATGCAGACCGCTGCCTTAGAGCAGGGAAGCCAGATAATATCATTATAAATGCCCTAGTCCTTTCCAATTATCTCTCTCCACTCCCCTCCTATCTCCTACTATCACTTTCTTCAATACAGTTCAGCTCAGTTAGGAAAAAAAAAGAGAGAGAGAGAGAAATATGATTCAACTAAAGCATACAAATGTGTGAACAATGAACAGCCTCAGAGTTCCAGAGTTATTTCTTATTTTACACTAAATTGTTATTGAAAATGAATCTCTAATTGGCAGAATTCCAGGTAGAATGAAAAACTGAAATAAAGGATGACGTGGAGCAGAAAGAGCCATTGAGCACTTCTTACATGACATAAAGCATGTTCCATTTGAGAATATGATAGCTTTCTTTTTTTCTTTGAAGTCTCTACTTCTAATTTGTTTTGTAATCTGGTTAGAGATTATTTTACCTCTCAGTCACCTATTTCCCACTGAAAGATGGTTCTCTTCCCTGCAAAATGGCATTTGATGGAACATTTTGATAATGTTATAAAGTATTTTGGTCACCTTAGTAGAAAAAAAATTATATAAATTAAATTTATTTCAGAAACAAGCACAGACATCAATCTTTTACCATTTACATCCTTTTTCTTAGTATTTAAAGAAAGAATTAAAATAAAATCAACAAGATTGATTTTCACAAAAGTAAAAAAAAGTGTTTAGTATTTGACCTGTTATTTAAGGTATCTCTGAAATTCAAAATAATGTATCCAATTTCTGACCACTCCATTATCCATGTAATGTCTGAAGCTGGTGAGTGCCAGGCGCACTGTCTGGGGAATAGACACCCTTGAGGCTCTGACTCAGGGATGGGCAGGACATGGGCAACGTATATAACCTGAGCTTTTGTACCCCCATAATAAGCTGAAATAAAAAATAATAATAATAATACAAAGATATATTCTGTTTTCAGTATGTTTGTTCCAACAACTTTCCATGAGTTCTATGTCACCTCCCAGCAATTTGACAGTGTGGCAGATGGTGAGAATTATAGTCAATCATTTTTAAAATGATTTTTGTTGCAGTCCTCAAATTAATCAGCCCCTGTGTATAGGAGGGCGTACCCAAGATTCTCAATAATGTTAAATTAAATAAGCAGGAGGTCAAGAACCACAACCTAACTTAAACAAACTAAAATCTAACTTAGGAGTATATTTTTTGTTACAGATAGTCAGGTCTCAGTCATGCAAGCATCTGAGCTTCAGCCAATGACATGCAACTCTGATCAGACCATGTCCAAATAAGGAAAACACACACTGTAACCAATCAAGCTATTTCACTACTTTACTTCCAGTCTTCAGCCTATAAAAGCTCACTGCCCATGCTAAGAAGGGGAGCTCTCTGAACTCCAATTTTTCCATATTTTTACTAACACTCAGTTGTTTTCTGGTTTTTTGTTTGTTTGTTTGTTTGTCTGTTTGTTGGCTAGTTGGGCTTTGATAATAGCCATCCTAATGGGGATGAGGTGGTATCTTAGTGTGGCTTGGATTTGCATTTCTACAATGACTCTTGATATTGAGCATCTTTCATGTGTTTATTGGCCATTTGTATATCTCCTTGGGAGATATGTCTACTCAAATCCTTTACCCATTTTTTAAAGTTGAGTTGTTTATTTGTTTTTGTTGTTGAATTGTAGGACTTCTTAAAAATATATTCCTTTTTTTAAGTTCACAAACCTCCCATAAAGTTAAAAATATATTCATATATTCATATATTCTACATGTTAATTCTTTGTCAGAGATATGATTTGCAGATATTTTCTCCCATTCTGGGGGTTGCTTTTTCACTCTGTTGATTTTTTCCTTTGAAGCACAAATGTCTTCAATTTTGATGTAATACTATTGATCTATTTTTTTTCTTTTGTTGCTTGTGCTTTTGGTGTCATGGTAAAGAAATCATTGCCAAATCCAATGTAATGAAGATTTTCTCCTATGTTTTCTTTCAAGAGTTTTGTAATTTTAGCTCTTACATTCTGGTATTTGATCCATTGTGAATTATTTTTTATATATGTATAAAATAAGGGTCCAACTTCATTCTTTTGCATGGTTTTCAATATCTGGTTTTCCCACAACCATTTTTTAAAAAGACCGGTTTTCCCCCATTAAATGGTCTTGGCATCCTCACTGAAAACCATTTTATCATATGTGAGAGGGCTTATTTTTATGCTCTCTATTCTAGTCCATTGTTGTATATGTTGGTCTTTATGCCGTTACCACTGCTTTGATTACTATAGCTTTGTAGTAAATTCTGAAATTAGAAAGTGTGAGATCTCCCACTTTGTTCTTCTTTTCAAGATTGTTTTGGCTATTTGGAAGTCTCTTGAGATTACATTTGAATTTTAGAATAAATTTTTCTACTTCTGCAAAAAAATTGTTGGAATTTTGATACACATTACTTTGAATCTATAGATATCTTTGGGTAGTATTGACAACTTAACAACATTATGTTTTTCAATACATAAACATGGGATGCCTTTCCATTTATTTATGTCTTCGCTAATTCCTTTTATCAGTATATTGAAGTTTTGATGTACAAGTCTATTGCCTCCTTAGTTAAGTTCATTCCTAAGTATTTTATTAATTTTGGCACTATTATAAATGAAATTATTTTCTTAGTTTTCTTTTTTGGATTATCTGTTATTAATGCATGAAAATACAACTAATTTTTGAGTGTTGATTTTGTATCCTTCAACTTTCCTGAATTCATTTATTGGTTCTATCCGTTTTCTAACTTTTTTTTTTGTGTGTGGAATCTTTAGGGTTGTCTACATGTAAGATCATATTATCTGTGAAAAGAGTTAATTTTGCTTCTTTCTTTGCAATTTGAATGCCCTTGATTTCTTTTTCATGCCTAATTGCTCTGGTTAGAACTTCTAATACCAGGTTGAATAGAAGTGGCAAAAGTAGGCGTACTTCTTTGGTTCCCAATCTTAGAGGAAAAGCTTTTAGTCCTTCACCATTAAGTATGATGCTATATGAATAGCATCAAAAAACATAAAACACATAAATAAATTGAATAAAATCCATGAAAATATACAAAACATTGTTGAGAGAAATTTTAAAAAACTAAGTAAGTATAGAGTTATTGCATGGTCATAGATTGAAAGACATTTAAAACTTTTGCATTTCAAGTCTATATCAAAAAGAAAATCTAAACAAATATTAAGCTCTAATTACTGATATATGTTCTAAAGTGTGTAGAGGGTTGTATAATAATGTCTAAAATTTACTTTGAAATGCATAAAAAAGATGTATAGACAGAAGAATGGTGCTATGTTTTGGATATAGTTTGTTCCCATTAGAACTTATATTGAAATTTGATCCTCAATGTGGTGGTGTTGGGAGGTGGCACCTACTGGGAGTTGTTTGGGTCATAGGGATGGATCCTCATGAATGGCTTGGTGCCATTCTTGCAGTAGTGAATTCTCACTCTTGTGAGACTGGATTAGTTCTTGCAAGAATGTTCCTTTAAGAGTAGCTTGTTAAAAAGCCAGAATGTCCCTGAGATTTGTCTCTTTGCAAATATTTCTTCCCCTTTGAACTTTTCTGCCATGTTATGATGCAGTATGAAAGCCCTCACCAGAAGGCAGGGCCATACCTTCAGACTTTCTAACTCACAGACTGGAAACTAAACCTCTTTTCTTTATGCATTACCCATATCAGGTATTCTGTTGTAAGAGCACAAAATAGACTAAGACAGATGGATAAATAGATAAATAATTTTTTTAAAGTACCATTAAATGTTAATGGTAGATTCTAAGCGATGGGTGTATATATGTTTATTGTAAAATTTATTCAACATTGCTATATATTTGAAGGTTTTTACAATAATAAACTTTTGTATATGCATAAGGATATAAATTAATTTATGTTTACATATGCATAGAATATCTTTGGAAGGGTATCAGAGAAGCAATAAATAAGGTTGCCTTCAAGAGATGTGTTGTGTGGCACATAGAGGCTTCCTTTGAACTGAATACCTTTCTGTACTTCTCAATATATAACACATGCATGTATGACACTTGTAAAATGGAAGAAAGAATATCTCTAACTAAGACCTCCATACCCTGACATACATTCTTTTTTCTACCATTTTTTGATAGTACCTAAAATTATACTATATATTTATTTGTTACCATCATGATGGCAGGGACTTTGTCTTGTTCACCATTGTGCCATCAGTCCCTAGCATGGGGTAGGGGGGTACACAATTAAAACAAACAAACAGAACCAAAACTTTCCTACTTGGTATCCTCAAGCAGGTAGTCAGGGGAAGTATACAGTTACACAGTGGGCAGGCCTGGGCAGGAAGACCAAAGGGTACTGGCCACTGAGATGAATGTTGAAATGGGAGAGAGGGCTACAGAGGAGTAACATAAGTGGCTTCCTGTTTCTAAAGCTGGAACTCAATTTTTATTTCCTTTTGGCCTTCATGTGTCTATGTTAGGGCACATCTTGGGCATGGCCTAGGTTCCTGAATATCCTACTGAGGGCTTTGGAGTTTTTTCTTCCCTCTGAACTCAGATTACTATGGATACTTGTTTTCATATGTTAACTATTGAGGCTGCTAACAAACCTATGTTTCAAATCCTAACATTAATGGTGTTAGGGCTCAGAAAACAATAGCCTGAAATATAATCCTTTGACATGTTGAACTAAAAAAGCAGCCTCAGGTTCTCTCTCTCTGACTTTCCCCTGCTTCTCTGTTTCTCTGATCTTCTTTCCTGAAGCACAAAGAGGGACTCTCTTTGGAATTTACTTATCTAAGAAATCTCTTTTCCAAAAGAAATGCAATTGTTTTAAGACCCCTTTCCTAAGAATCTCATTAAGTAACCAGGAAAGATTAACTACTGGGGAAGAGAAGAGGCTAGCAGTTGCCACCATGCTCAAACAGACTTTTTATCTCAACACTTCTGAGAGATTCTTCTCAGATTCTTCTAATCTCTGAGAGATTACCTGGAAGGCTTTATCAGTATGATAAAACAATCTTTTTTAACAATGAGATTCTTTCCCTCACCTTTCCACCACTTCCCTCAGAGCTCAGACCAATTTTGTCCAAGGCCATTGTTTCTTGGGCTCATTCATTTCCCCTGAAAATCACTTACTCTTATACTCTGTCTCCCCTTTTCCTATGAAGAAGATTATATAATCATCTAGAACTCATTGGGTATTTGGGTAATCATTCTCCTATAATTCCCCCATGCTATTCACCTTAAATAAATTTTATATGCCTTTTTCTTCTATTTATCTGTCTATTGTCAGTTCATTTTCAGTAAATCTTCAGAGTGAAACCATCCTTTATAAAATTAATAAAAGACTGTAAGGTGGGAACTATGGTAGGGGCTTGAACTCTGCAAAACTGTAACCATAGTTAAAAAAATACATATATATACACATACACACATACACACACCAGCTGTTGTTCCCTAGCTTGCTTTCCTATAATTGCTTATTACTCAGACATCACATAGCTGATGGTCATAAAAATTCTTAGCTTTCTTCATTGCTCCCACAGATAACATCATCTTTGTGGAACCTAAAGCTGGTCTTTGAGATATCTTCTAGGCCCTGCATTATGGTGGACCAACTGCCCAGACCAGACCAGTGGCCCATACCATGGAACTAACTCAACTTGTCTTTCAACCCTCTACCTGGGAACTGACTCAGTACAAGAAGATAATTTCTGCTTCCCAGTTCTATGAATTCATTCCCAGCCAATTAGCAGAGCTAATTCCCTAGCCCTTTGCCCGCCAAAGTATCTTTAAAAACCCTGGCTCAAAAACTCCCAGAGAGATGAATTTGAGAAATTCCTCCCATCTCCTCACATGGTGCCCCACAATATCAAACTCTTTCTCTGCTGTAACCCCTACTGTCTCAATGTATTGGCTTCCTCTTGAACAGCAGGCAATGAACTTTGGTAGGCAGTAACAAGAAGGTGGAGGGGAGGCTTTTCTTTGGCCTCTGCAAAGAGTATTCTCTTAGGATGCCTGTCTTGGGCTTCATTTGAAATAATCAAATAATTTGTCTCCTTCTCAATATAGTGCATTTCCTTAGGGAAATTTTCCAGTTAGATAAAGCTGAAATCCAAAGTTCTTTTTGCTTTATATTTTCATTCAGTTCAGCCCCATACTGCCCTCAAATTCCGGGATTACTTTGAGCACCTGCACAGCTATGGGTGGAAAGACTCTTGCTCTCACACCGGCTAAGCTTGAGGGCAAAGTTTTGATTTCTTTGACAACCTGGATTTATTTTTAGAGATATTGGGATGACTCACCTCTCCTGACATTTGTTTCTATAAAAACTAACTTTAAAATGTCACACTTCCAACTCTGTACAAAGAGCAAGAGCAAAGCTGTGAAAGCAATTGAACCTAGAGAAGACTCCACTTGAGAGTTCCTTTCATCCCACCTTGTCTGGCTCCCCCATTTCACTTCCTGAGACTGATATGCCTTTTCTGACCACCCCCCACAGAGCCATGTCCTATAGGTGTTTATGTGTGTGTGACCTGACAAGAGATATCTGGGGGCAGAAGTCCAGTTATACAAGCCTAAATAAAAGAAACTGGTGTTTGCATTGCTGTCTCCATATATGAATTGGTGGCTATAATATCAGTCACAGTTAAGTTACACATATAATTCATAGAATACCAAAGAAATATTTGTTTGTTCTAAAATACTTGTTTCAGGGCTATACAACAACACAGAAAAAATTTTTCTGGTATAATATTCCAGTACACTTCATTTAAGTTCTATCAGGGGAAGTTGACAGACTCAGAACCAAAGAGGGTAATATGAAGAACATGAGACAACTGATACGTATGTCATAATTGATTTCTATATGGAGCAGAAATGAAAAAGACAGGCTTCAAAATGAATAGATAAAAAGAGTGGACAGAAATGTAAAAAATGCAAACATATTTGCAAACTGCAAAGTTTATTGTGATGCTGGAATTATAAGGATGTTCTTTTATCTTTCAAACATTTCTAATTTCCATGTATTTCTTTTAAAATAAAAGAAATATAATGAACTTAAAAAATTCTATTTTATTAATATTCTTTAAATGAATATGTATTTTTGTGTATGTATTTTAAATTTATTTACTTGTAAAGTTTGAGAATTCCCAGATTGGTTACATGAAACGATTCAAGGCAGCCAATAACCCAAATGGCATAAATAGAAATCTACCACCATAGTTTAGTGTGCCAAAGGGATATTATAGGAGCCAGTTGGGAGCGCACAAGAATGGGTTCTGGCTGGTAGACAGATGCAATAAAATTCCGAAACTGCTGAGAAAGAGCTTTTCATATATCCAAATTAACTAGAGAATAAGGGGAATAACTCAACTAGAGTTTTAATCTGGAGATAATGATCCTACTAACCAGCCAATATATTTGAAATATTTACCAAGAACTTATCATGCACTAAGTACACATACCTGAACTAAGTTCAATGGGAGAAACGCAGCAGACATAATAAAATGTGCCAGTCATTAAGGTTTATATGATCTGGAAATAAAACAGATAGCCAGTCTTCAAGGTTTAAAAGATGTGAGACAATTGTACATGCTAAGGGAGTTCAGATAAGAGAAAACCAGGGGAAATTTTGAAAACCTCAGATAATAGAAAGACTTGGGTTGAATCCTGAGTGATGAGGGAGAGAAGAAGGAAGCGTATGAAAAATGGGAAAATCAATCTGTCTTGTTATAGATGGACAGTCTTTGAAATAAGCTGCCTTTCAGTGTATTTGCATGTTTCCAAAGAATGTTCACAGATTCTCTATAAATATTGCATTATAGAAGGATGAATGAATCAGAGAGTGAGTAGACAAGTAAGTACATTTTGACGTGAATCATGTGCATTTTTAGATGGTGGTGAGGGTTTGAAACTTGTGTGCATTCTGCTTCTGACAATTTACTCACTCCCAGAAGGGTCAGGCCATGAATATTAGTTTAAAGTCTATGACTCTCTATTTGCCTTTAGGATCAGGAATTTCTCAAGTTGCAGCTCTCCAGGATCTTATTCTAAAGATCTATTTCCCCAGCTCCCTTTTATTCTTCATTTGAATTGCCTCCTTACCTTTCCATTCTTTGTCTACTCCTGTTTGGTTTGCTAATTCATTTTCAGTCTGTGTTCCTGGCTCTGGCCTGCAGCTCCCTATGGACATTGCTTTCAGTAACCGTCTCATTGCTTTTTCTACTGCAAAAGAAGGGCAGGGACAATGACATCACTGTTCTGAATCCAGACCTCTAGGATCCAGCCCTCAAGGTTTTACCTGGAAGTGAGTTTCCTGAATTGGGCTTGGAATCCAGATCACTGATCCATGGTGAGTCTATGATAGAAGGCTGGCTTCTACTTTGGTTGACACCATGATTCAATTCTAGATTTTAGAATTCAGTGGTGAACAAAACAGACATAGACTCTACCCTCATGAAACTAACTCCAATAAAGGAGAAGATGCAGGCCATGATAATGAGCTTGGAGTTAACTAAAAGAAGTCATTAAAGGGTACTAGGTTCAACAGCAATATGATCGCATTTATATGTTAAGAGATTATTCTTGCAACTGTGTGGGAGATGATTTGAGGGAGGTAGGAGAAAAAATGGTAGCTGAGACAGACAGAGAGAGTGGAGAAGTGGGTGTCCTCAGGATGTATGTGGAAGGTAGATTTGACAGGACTTGTTAATGCAATGGATTTGGGTGAAAAATGGCAAGAATGCTAATCCACTCTGGAGGATTTGGGGAATCAGTGGAGTTCCAGGGATCTACCGGCTTATATTGAGCTTTACTCACAGTAAAGAGGCAAGAGAGATCTGAATATTAATATTTCAACCAGTCACTCCCAATCCAGGAAGTTTTTGAGTATAAGTCATTGCCTTAATATATTAATAAGCCAAATCTCACCTCTCTGTCATTTGGAAGTACTTAGACAAGAGATATGTCCAAGGTGTGAACATACAGTGTCCAGATTCAATACCACCTGTTGGGTGGGATACAGCTCCTTTAGGAGAAGATCTTCTAGATATAGCCACAGCCACCAGCCAAACACAGATGAGACAATTATAAATCAGAGAAAGTGGTTGGTGTTTCTCTGAAAGAGATGATTCTTTAGGAAAAGTCATGGCAATTCCTACTCTTTGAATTATTTTCTCTAATGACTTAAAAATAGAAGTAAACCATTATGGAAGCTACTTGGAATGGCCAGATGAATATCATCCATCTTGGTCTATGAAACGTTTTGACACCCTAGTTGACTTTATTCCTTTGTCCAGCCCATCATTTCTGCTGAGAGATGATGGCCAAACTTATAGATGTTAGTGTGCTGGCCCCCATATTAGATCTTTATCCACTGGGCCCTAACAGGCTTATAGCAAAATTTCCTTATGAGCTTTTGGGGATACTGCATTGTGTAATGAAGACCCCAAATATTTAATAGCCAAGACAATTTCCTGCCTCACAATTTCATGTAAGCAGCCCACTGTACAAGGACATTGAGACTTGATTCCTGAGCTCAGTCGTGTTCAGACTGTATTCTCTTCTTAAGAACTGATGACACGACCAGGGTGCTTTTTAAAGGGCCTATTATCTTTAAAATAATTATCTCTGAAAATATACTGCTGTGAAGACTAACCCCTGGGGCTCTAGGATTAAGTATTTCTTTGTTCCTTTGAAACTGAATTAGTGATTCTTGAGAATGGATGCTGTCTTTGAAGGGTAATCAGCAGGGAGCCATTTTAGGTTTGCACAGGAGGAGGAGAAAGAAAGAAGAATCATTAAGGTACCCAGATTTATCTTACGCAAGGTGATCCAGTTTCTAGGGCTGATGAATGTAACCTTTTCTTCCAATGAACCATGACATAGGAAGACAGTAGTCATAGGAGAGGTGATCCTACTGTAGGGAACTTTTTCTGTTTTGTGGTTTTTGTATTCTGCTAGAGAAAATGTGATAGTTCTTGAGATTGCTGAAGCCTGAGAGACCTACCTGTGCAGTCAGGGGTTTCCAGGCTCACTGATATGTGACTTATTGTTCTTACCTCTCTTCAAGCAGGACCAATAGTTTCCTTCAACAAATATTTAGTGACTGTTATCAAATGATAAGTAAAAGACTCAGTGCTACAGCTAAAATGATGCATGAGGCGCAGCCCCTGCCTTTGAGAGCTCAGTTGATTGTACCTGATACTCAAGGTTTTCCTCATGCTCAAGAACTGTGAATGTTTTGCTCTCAATTTATTTTATTAGTGTTGCAGTAGCAGCCCAAGTAAGTTGATTATTTTCACTTGAATGCTTCACCGGCAGTTAGCATGTGTGGTCAATGAGTTAGTGGTGGTACCATGACTACTTTATACAAGCAGTGAATAACAAAACCTAAGCTCTTATCTGCTATTCACCAATGCCAGCCTCCTTCAGTGGCCCTTAATCCAGTGTTTTCCAGCTTGCGGATCTCTGGATTAGTCTCTATTAAATATAATGGTGAGTCTCCAGTGAGCAGAATAGGAAACTGGTCATTTCTGTCCATCACATGGTGTCAATCAAGATATAAGTAGAATGTAGAATATAACTGTGTTTTATTGATATAAGATTGAAATTAAAA
Source organism: Lemur catta (assembly GCF_020740605.2). Taxonomy (NCBI): domain Eukaryota; kingdom Metazoa; phylum Chordata; class Mammalia; order Primates; family Lemuridae; genus Lemur; species Lemur catta. The sequence goes on from NC_059134.1 coordinate 31,687,709, forward strand.
GATCTATTTTATAAGCTACTGATTTTAACATCTAATTCTTTAGGTGCCATTTTTTGACAAGAAGGTTTATCATAAAGCAAATTTGTAATGCAAGGAGAAATATACAAGTCTACAGATACAGTAGAAATTTTTAGCACATCTATTTCAGTAACACAAAGAAAAAGACAAAAAAAAGGCACTAAAACTGTAGAATACTTGAATATTGTACTTAACAAACTTAACCTAACTGACTGCAGACAACAATCACATATAAAGCTCTAGAATAGTCATTCTTTTTAAGTGCACATAGGATATTTACTGAAATTGACAATATGATAGGCCACAAAGCAAGTCTCAACAGATTCAGTAAGGTTTAAATCATACCAAATATGTTCTCTGACCACAGTGGAATGACATTAGAAATAATAAAAAAGATAACTAGAAAATTCTCTTATATTTGGAAAGTAATAAATTCACTTCTAAATATCCATGGTTCAATGAAGAAATCACAATGAAGATTAGAAAATATTTTGAACAGAACAATAATGAAAATACTGCATGTAAAAACTTACAGAATATAGCTAACTCCATGCTCAGAGAGAAAATTACAGACTTGGATTTAGATATTATAAATGACAATCAGTGGGATAAACATCCATATCAAGAAGTCAGGAAAAGAACAGAAAATGTACCTTAAGAAAATAGAAGAAAGAAAATAACAAAGACAAGAAATACAGAAATTAAAAATACTACTACAAGGGTAACATGAAAACTTTTATGACTATATATTTGGATGGCATAGACAAAAATCCTATAAAAACACAACTTACTGAAATTGCTGCCACCAAAAAGGAGAAAATCAGATTAGTCATATCTATGAAAGAAATTGTATCCATTATCTAATACCTTCCCCAGAAGAAAACTCCATGCCCAGGTGTTTTCTGCCAGAAGTTTGGTGAATTCTAAGTTAAAAAAAAAAATGACTCCAGTTTTGCAAAAATTTTCTAGAGAATAAACTGGAATAGAATACTTGTCAAGATGTTTTGTGATATTGATATGAAAACCTAACAAGTACATTACAAAAAAAGGACAGTTACAACTAATCTTTCTCACGCAAAGAGGTTTAAATAATTTAAAAAAATATTGGCATACCAAATCTAATGATACATAAAAACTCTAAAACATTATTAAGAGATTTATAGAGGATTTCAATAAATGGAGATTATATCATATTCATTGATTGGAAGGCTCAATATAATTGATTCAATATTATTCCTTTCAAAGTCTTAGGGGTGAGGCCAGGCATAGTGGCTCATGCCTATAATCCTAGCACTCTGGGAGGCTGAGGAGGGCAGATTGCTTGAGCTCAGGAGTTCGAGATGAGCCTGAGCAAGAGCGAGACACTGTCTCTACTAAAAATAGCAAAATTAGCCAGGTGTGGTAGTGTGTGCCTATAGCCCCAGCTACTCAGGAGGCTGAGGCAGGAGGATTGCTTGAGCCCAGGAGTTTGAGGTTGCAATGAGCTATCATGATGCCAGTGCACTCTACCCAGGGTAGAGTCTCAAAAAAAAAAAAAAAAAAATCTCAGAGATGTGTGTGTGCGTGCACATGTTTGTAAATTGGCAAGCTAATTCTGAAATGTATATGTAAACTAAGAGTCCAACAATAACTAAGACAATCTGCATGAAGATGAGTACACAAGGAAGAAACACTATGTCATCAAGACTTCCTGTTAATATAAACTATATTAATAAAGTCATATAATATTTGTGTTAGGATAAAAAATAGACCAATAATTTAGAATAAAGATTCTAGAAATAGGTCCAAACATATATGGACACTTGAATCATACAGCAGAGTAGATACGTCAGGGTTATAGGGAAAGATTGTCTATCCAAAAAATAGTGCTGGAACACTTAGTTATCTATGTGTATATGCATATGTGGTGGGGGGGGTGCTCATCTGACTCCTAGTTCATACTTAAACATAAATTCCAGATGAAATTAGACCTAAACATAAAAGATTGCCTTAAGCTTCTAGAAGGTTCTAAAAGATAACATAGAATATAATTTTTTACAAACTTGGTATAGGGAAAGATTTCTTAAGCTTAACACAAAAAGCATTAATTTCACTAAATTAAAAAAGAAATAGTTCTGTTACTAAAAAGATTCTGTTAAAAGAGTGAAAAGGCAAATTCACAGATCAGAACATGCTCTTAATACTTCCATCTAAGGGCTCATTTCCAAAGTATATTTTAAAACTCCTACAAATCAATAGAAAAAGACAGTTAAATCAATTGAACAGTTGACAAAACAAAACAAAAACAACTTAAAAGAGGAACTTCAAGAAGGAGAAAATCCCAGCGGCCAATGAGCATTGAAAAGTGCTCTGAGCTCCATGGAGAAAAACAAAAAACACCTTAATGAGAATCCACTAGCCATCCACCAGAATGACTAAAATTAAAAAGACTGGTAATGTGAGAATGTGAAGTAACTCAGCTCCCATATATTGCTGATGATATTATAAATTGTTACAGCCACTTTGGAAAACTCTTCAGTAGTATTGGCTGAAGTTGAATATACACATATTCTTTGACCTAGATATTTCAGTCCTAGGTATATCCAAAAGAAATGCATATAAATGTGAAATTGTAATAGTCTCAAACAGGATACAGTTCAAATGTTTAGCAAAAATAGAAAATAAATTGTAGTGTATTTCTGGCATATTATACAGCAACGACAATGAATAAATTCTAGTTTCATAAAACAGTATGGATAAATCTCACAAGCATAACATTTAACAAGAGATGCCAGACAAAAAAATATGTAGTGAATGAGTGAGTCATTTATATAGTGTTCAGAAGCAGATGATTAATCCATGGAGTTAGAAGAACTAAGGGGGCTATTATAGTGTGTGATTGAAATGTACATCCTTGAGATAGAGCAGAGCTTCTCAAACTTTATGTGCATTTGCATCATGTGGGGATCTTGTTAAAGGGCAAATTCTGATTCAGGAGGTCTAGGGTGGAGCTGAAGATTTTAAATCTTGGAGCTTTCTAACAAGTTCCTGGTTGATACAGCTACTGTTTCTATGAATCACACTTTGAGAGAAAGGGCTTAAATTAAATATATGTTATCTTATTGATTTGAATCGATGGAATGCTATTGTATGTGTTGTGACTACTTAGAGAACTGCTATTTAAAATTTACATATAAGAGTACCTAGGAGTCTATGAATATACAGCAATGTCTGAAGGTAGGACATGTGAGAAAATAAGTATTTTCCTGTTTTTTTTTAATGCCCTTTCAAGAAAAAAATTTCAAAGATGCATGGATAGTTAGATATATCCATGTCAAATTAATGCATTTGCTTATTATGAATGTAAATAAACATTATATTTATCGAACATTTCCTTTCTTTGTTCAAATATAACTTGTTACCATCCTGTAGTCTCCGTGGTTTCATTTTTTCCTTTAGAAAATTAGTCTTGCTTATTGCATGACATTTATTGACTATTAAGCAAGCTTTTGAGAGCACTAAACAGTTTAGGGAAGGGGAGACAAATTATTATAAGCTGCCAAAATTAACAAAGCTTCTCAGAATTTAAATAGCACCAATGAAAATCATAAAAAAAGGTATTTGTAATTATTTACCAGTTGTCTGGAGGTATAATTAGAGGTGATTACTGGAAGTAACAGTACAATAAAGAGTGTGGAAAAAATTTCCCAGTTATAACCCAGCTACTTGCAGACAATGAATTATAATGGACACGGGGGGATAAAACAATTTCTGTTACATGAGCTGCAGTGTATAACTTAGAAAATAGAACTACCTCACACCTGAGTGAGGGAGTGTGAAAAGAGGAGGGCAGAAATTTATCTTTTATCCTTGGCATGTGAAATGCTGATTTATATATACGGTGAATTTGCAACATATTTCTAGAGAAATGGCCCAGTAATTAATAATGAAATTTGTCTAGCTTTAGTTTGCCTACCATACTCATGAATTAATTAAGGCCCTGGGCAGCACTTGCATACTTAGTGACAGCATATTTCTCATTCATCAGCAGCAAAATCAAGAATGAAAAAAGGCCAAAACAGCTAACAATTATTGAGAGCTCACTGTGTACCAGGCTCTGTATTGTTAAATTAAGTCTGGCTTACCACTGCCTCCGTACATATTTTCAGTTTGCTAGAGGTTTCTCAGTATGTAGTGAACTGTAACCTAACTTGATATGTAAGCAGACTGTAACCTACTTTTGGCATGAGTAGCTGAGTTTTAGCCAATCACTGGCAGCCAACTATTCAAAGCAGTTTAAATAAGGCAAATGTCTCGCTGTCAGGAATCCCTCTAGCTCTATACCTCACTTCTGTTTTCTCTATGTCCCTTTCCTTTTTCATTTCATAAATATTATCCAATCATTGAGAGCCCCAGTGTGGCTCTCAACCTATTCTGGTTCTAAGGGCTGACTAATTTGCAAATTGTTCTTTGCTCAGTTAAGCTCTGCTAATTTTAGTTTGTCCAAAGTTTTTCTTTTAACGATACATTCATTGTAATTTTCTGTACTTATAAAAACATTAAGAAGGTAGTGGGAAGTAAAGAGTATCTGAAGAACCGTGGGTAAAGGGTATTAGACCACAGCCAGGGAGTCTACTGTGAGGATAGTTGGAGGCAGAGACATTTACTTTCTCCAGAAAAACCCAATATTAATTCTGTTTTCTTCCCCCAGATAATAAAAATGGCACTTTGTTGACACTCAGTCCAGCTCAAAAGCCAAAAGGGCTCTGGATATCTGTAAATATTTTCATTTCTAATCACTTTTTACCTGGACATTTACCACAGTCTCCTAAGTAATGACAATTTTGAACTTTACCCCATCCCTGTAATTCTGGGAAGCAGCAGTGATTAAAGAAATCTCCCTACCCTTTGTGTTCCCAGAAACATCTTACTGGGAAGAGCCAGGCTTCCCCACATGACTTAGACATCACTCCTGAATAGCCCCTTGCTTATGTCGGGACAAGGCCAGGCATAGGTCTTCCAGATTTCCATTTTTGCCTCATAAGTATAATAATCAGCCGAATTGTTTATACCCACTGGTCAAGCAAAATGCGTGTTTACTTGACTTGCCCACGCTGTAGTTAAACTTCCCTCCTCCCCACAGGACCCTGAACTTTGACCCTGGCCTGATCCAGCAGCATACTGCAGGACTGCTCCTCCTTAGGGCCCATCCAAGCATCATCTACTGATCTCAGGAAAAACATTCTCGGTCCTGTTCCCTGAACCTGGTTCTTTCTAGCTTTGTTAACTCTGCCCTATAAAAGAAAGGCCCTTTTCTGTCTGACCTTTGTGATACTTGCAGATCTTATAGCCAGAGTTTTCAAATAAAGTCTCTCCTTACATAGTCTGGATTCATTTTTATTTAACATTAATATCACTGTCTCCAGAAACACCTCTCCAATCTATCCTCCGTGTGTCCACAAGCAGGACTGCCCATCATACAACTTCAGAGGGCACTGTTTACATGGCAGCAGAGGTAAATGGCATCCCCTAGAATTGTACAAGGCATAATGTCAGTGGCTACACATGACAGCTCTACCACCAGACTGGAGTCTTTAAATCTCAAAACTGACCACTTTACTCCCCTGCTTAAAATACAATAACGACACTCCTCGAGTCTCAGTAGGAAAGAAAACCTCCAAACCCCTTGATTTGACATGCAGGGACTTTTACCATTTTTCTCCCACTTATTTCTCTAGTTTGAACTTCTGCCACTCCCACTCTGTATCTTTTAACAATGTCAGGATCCACCATCCCTAGTCAAGTCTTTCTGTAATTGGACAGAGTGTTCTTTCAGCCTAACATGTCTGTTTCCTCCTTTATAACTGGTGTGTCCTGCTCATCACTCAAGGTGAAGCCTGAGTGTCACCACCACTGTGAAACCTTTCTCTAATCCTTTCTAGTCAGAGCTAGGTACTCCTAAGTCTAAATATTAATATTTGACATCTGTGAAAATATATAATTTAGCTATTACATTGCCTAATAGTAACTCATTTCCAAGGTCATCTGTTATGACTTAGACGTGTCCTTTCCAAAATTCAGGTTTTGAAACTTAATGGCCAATGTAATGTTATTAACAGGTGGGGTCTTCAGGAGGTGATTAGATCATGAAGGCTCCTCCCTTCATGAATAGATTATAACAGAGGCTTCATGCAGCCTTCAGCTTTCTTGCTCTTCTGCCTTCTGCCGTGTGGGGGTGCAGTGATCCTCCCCTCTGGAGGATGCAGCAACAAAGTGCTGTAGAGCAGCTCTCACCAGACAATTGAACATGCCAGTGCCTTGATCTTGGACTTCTCATTCTCCAGAACCATAAGAAATAAATCTGTGTTCTTTACAAATTACCCAGTCTTAGCTATTTTGTTATAGCAGCACAAACAGACTAAGACACAATCTCCCTCCAATTACTATAAGCTTAAGGACAGTAAATTAAGAGTACATATATATCTGCATGCACAATGCTGGTATTGACTCTCAGTACAAAATAATTAAACAAAGTTCAATAGGTGAAAAAATTCACAAGACTACACAAAGCATACTCATATTAGACTTTAATAAAGGCAAAGGATAAAGTACCTTAGGAAAAAGAAAATGCAAACAAGCATCGAGGGCCCAGCAGACTTCAAGACGCAGGTCTCCAGGGTTCTTTCTTAGTTGTACTAAATGCATTTCATCTCCAGGTTATGAACCACCAAGAAATGTTTAAGGAACCAGTTAAACATGGATAGATCATCAATCTACTCATCCATAAAGAATGTAAACAAATTGTGCATGGGTGCTACCAACATACTTTTGAAATTTAATAGCATATTATAAATTATTGGCTAGCTCACTCCTTCTTGAGTCAGGACTCAGTACCAGACTTCCACCCATTCCCAGAAAGAAGCACAGGGCTGTCCTAGTCCAGCTGTAGCATAATTTTGTCTTAAACACCTAGGGATATTTCTTGATCACCATGTGATCTTTGAAAAGTCATATTTTTCTGCTACAGTTTTCTTGTCTATAAAATTTATACAATGATGTTAAGTGTGTGAGATAATGCATATATTAGCTCAATTTAGTCATTTCACAATGTATATATATTTTAAAACTACATTTTGTCTATGATAAATATAGGCAGCTTTTTGTCAATTAAAATATAAGTAAATTTTAAAAACTTATACAATAATAGAAGCACTTGCAAGAGTGAGCACTACTTAATAAACATTTACTAAATGTAACTTATAAGATCTGAGTCAGCAGGGCTTAGCCAATGCCTGTTGATGACGAAGAAGAGAGGAAGATCTAGTGCAAGGTCACCACTTCTATAACACCTGGTTAATCTGGTCATTGGCAGCAAATTTCCTGTTTCTATTTCTTTTATTCTTCTTTTATATTCCCTCTTTTTCTCTTTCCCAGGTACTTCGTGTCCTTAGGGTCTTTCCAATCTTCCTTTTTCCTATATTTATTTTTAATCAAATTAACTAATTTACTTCAAACTACAGCAAATGGATATAATGGGCAGTCCATTCCAGTTTAACAAGGACAACTCATGTTAGCAAAAAATTCTCAAATAGAAATTTCAAGCACTAATACATAAATAAAGGAGATTTTTTTTTAAGGTATAAGAAATTACTTTGCTGAGTCCTAGAATTGGTTGTTCCTTGAATATTATAAGGGAAAACATGTTTCCTACAGAAATTATCCCCAGCTCCCCATATTAGCAAATAAAATTCAAACATGTAAAAGTTACAAAGGGATATCCACTTCCAAATAGTATGCAGTTGTGCACAAGAAGCCAATGTTCTTGTTGCAACAAATAAAAAAAGCTGCATAATTAATTTTATGAAGCATATTTTAAAGATATCAGATTTCTGCAGATGAAGTGAGAACTAGATAAACTAAATTTATATGAGGGAAGAAAATAATCCTCTGAGATGAACTGACACTTTTGGCTGTTTTATTTTTTTCCTATGAGAATTTGAAAATGTTGGTACTGGCTAAAGGTCCAGGATGGCCCAGATGGAAGAAACATAAACAGGAAAAAACATATAGCAATTTTGAGAGTCTAAAAACTTGAGAAAAATCAAACAACAGTTGATTTCCTTATGGAAAATTTGCACAGGAGCCCAGGAAACTATACCAAACGTTTCTAAAGGCAGAGTTACATTTCATATAGACTTACGGTGTTTAGTGAAAAAAAGGCCACCTTGCAATACATACCATGCAGGCCTGTCTCAAGCACACAACTTGTCTCCCTATTAAGAATTTTAGTAGATTTTGAAGCAGTATGTCTGGAGAGCTAGGCTGAGGATCTTTGCAGGAAAGAGTTGAATGTACTGTAGTCTTTCAGAAATGAGCTGGTCTGCCAGAACCTCAGTCAAAAATCCGGCAATTTCACCCCCTAGAAATGGAAGTACACAGAGGTAGGCAAAGTCTCAATAAGACTGAAACCCAGCCCTAGACAAGCAGAACCTCTAAGTGTATATTATCAGTCATTCAACCTAGCTGTCTAATAGAGGAAATAGGGTGCTGTTTTTGAAGTATAAGGCCATGAGGACCCCTGGTAGTTCTTTTATAAACAGTGTCTAATTCTTTTACGCATAATCAAGACTTACTTTATATACAAAGAGGTAAAAAAAAAAATGACCAATAGGATGTGGAAAAACAAGAGATAGAAACAGTCTTACAGATGATCCAGATATGAAGTTCTTGGAAAGATATTAATAATTTAAAGCAAACCTGATTACCATATTAAATAAAAGATGAAAAAACAGATAAAAGTGAGATAGAGCAAGGATCCCTCTTAGGAGTCTGCTGGTCCCCCTAAACATAGAAATAAAGGAAATTTTTGAGTCCCTTTGGGGGAAGTTCTGGGCACCTAGGTAGCTTTGAAAAGTGAGTGGTAATAACAATAACCCTCCAAGCCAGCCAGAGTCACGAGGTGCTTTGGTTCCCTATGGACACTAAAGATGGCATCTCAATGTATGTTCCTGAGTTGCTTTTCAGAAACCCTCACGGATAGAAAATGCAGATATGGGGGAACTGAGGAATTGAGCTCTGACCGCTGTTCTTTGCTCTAAATTTCTCTCTGTTATACCTATAATAACGTTCCTTTCTGCTAATCCAAGAATCCCTGAATCCACCTATGACCCATTGGCCCCACTTTGGGATATCCTGCCTTTTTGGGGCAGACTAATGTATAACCTCCGTATATTTGCTTACAATTTTGCCTGCCTGAAATGTACCCCTGCATTTAAAAACCCTGGCTCATAAGCCATCAGCGTCTTAAGCATTAGCTGCCTATCGTCCTTGCATGGCGCCAGGCAATAAAAAATGCCTCTTTCCCCCACTGCAACTCTTGGCTTCAGTGTCTGGCTTTGCTGCACCGGGCAAACAGACCCCAGTTTGGTTTGGTAACAAATGGGAAGAGATGAATTTTAAGATAAATTCAGAATTGTCTTTGAAAAAATAAAATATATATTCTAGACCTGAAAAATACAGTATCTGAACTTAAGAACTCTATGGATGAGTTAAATGCAAGATTAGACATAGAAGAACAACAGATGAGTAAAATGAAGAGGGAATGGCTTAAGATTTAGCAAAGTTGTTGAAAAACATCAGCCCAAAGATTTAAAAAGTTTAATGAAACTGAAGCAGAATTAATAAAAAGAAAATCACACTAGGCACATCATGGTAAAACTGCTAAAAACTAAGGACAAGAACATTTTTAAAAAATAGCCAAAGAAATAAGATAGAAAAGGAAAGAAAATCTAAATATTTTACCCCCAAATACATTTCTTTGGCACATTTTGAGATGCTTATTCAGAGAGCCAGTAAATAGAAGTAACACTGCAAAGCTATCTTGTTTGGGGGAGATTTATGTCTGCAGAGAATCTGCATTGATGCAGCCAGGTTTTCTCTGAGGCCTTCCCTTGTCTGGATCTAGGAAGGATTAACTGAGAGACTGACACTTCTAAAGTTCTGAAAGAAATATTTGCCCTCTATTTTCTCTGAAGGCTGACATCTATGCAGTTTCATCTCCATCACAAGGCAACCTTTGCTAGCCAGGCCTCCTCTTCTCCCCCTCTTATAACCTCTCTTGCCACCAAAACCTGTTTTGCAATAATCCAAGCCCCTATTTATTCTGTAACTTCAAGAGGGTATATAGCTTCTGTACCCCACTGGGGGCTGGCAGTAACCACTCTACGGTTCTTTCCCATGTGCACGTTAATAAGTTTGTATGTCTTTTTTCAATTAATCAGCTTTTTGTGAGTTTTCTTGCGAACCTTCAGAGGGCAAAGGGGGAGTTTTCCCCTTGGTCCCTGAAAAACCTTTATTGAAGCAATAATGGAATTTACAGCTGACTTCTCAGCTATTAATAAAACAATGGGAGTCATAAGACAATGTAATAGCAGTTTTATGATGCTGAAAGTAAAAGAAAAACTGCCACCTAGAATTCTACACCCAGTGAAAATATCTTCCAAATATAAAAGTGAAGTAAAGACATTTTCAGTAAAGCAAAAACTGAAAATGCAAGAGAAATAATACAAGTGGAAGGGATAAATCGGTTTAAAAGATTCCAAAACTCTAGAAGTATAGGGCAAGTGTTATAAGTTGTAATTTGTATTAAGTTGTAAAAAGTCAAGGATGCATATTTAATCTCTAAACCATGAATTGAATATAACCAACATGTCCTTAGGAGGAAAATGAAATAATAAGAAAATGTATACTTGATTAACCAAATATATAGAAGAAAGGGAAAATGGAACACAACTATTTCTGTAATTATATTCCATATAAATGAAATAAACACTCCAATGAAATGATTAAAACCATCAGCTTGGATTAAAAGCAAAAACAAAACAAAAAGCATTTCTATACTTCTTATAAGAATTTAGTTGAAACTAAAAAGAGGGGGAAAATATACTGCACAAACACTAATTATAGAAAGCTGAGGTAGCTGTACTAATAGGAAAATATACTTTAAACATTACTAGGAATAAACAGTAATATCAAGAGGCTCAATGTAATGGAATATATGACAACTGTTTGTCCTTAATAGCTTCAGAACATACAAGGTTTAACAAAACTAAAATAAGGAGTAGGTAATTCCAAAACCTAGTGGAAGACTTTAGCATACTTCTCTTGACTGCTGATAAAACAAGCATAAAAATAATCAGTAAGGATTTAGAACATCTGCAGAGAACAATTATAAACTCAATCTAATTGATATTTACTCACCATAATTGTATTATTTTCAAGTATACTTGGAACACACCATAGACTGTGCCATAAAACAAAACAATACAAACAAAAGAGCATCAGTAAATGTAGAAGATCACAAACAGTATATTCTATGACCACAGGGGGATAAGTCAATATTTAATAAGAAAAGATAACTAGGAAAACCCTATGGCCCAGAGGTCAGCAATGGACTTTCAAATAGTTCAGTGGTAAAAAATAATAAGAGACCAAAACAGAAATTCAAAAATATTTTTAACTAAAAGATACGGACTTCATAGCCTTAATTCATATCTTAGAAAAGAAGAAAGGCTGAAAATCAGTAACTTAGACTTCCAGCTCAAGAACTTAGAAATAGAACAGAACAAATTAAGCTCAAAGAAAGTAGAATAAAATATATAACAGTAAAAAAAAATAGTGAAATATGAAATACAATATGGAAAATTCAAGAAAGCAAAATTTAGGTCTTTGAAAATATTCATAATATTGACAGACACCCGAACCACAAATAACCAATATTAGTAATGCAAAAATGACAGCACTATATGTTGTACAGTTTTCAAAAATATAAGGAAATATTAGAGATAATTTTGCATTAATAAACTTAACTATTTGGATTCGATGGATAAATTTCTGAAAAACCACATCTTACAGCACTAAAAAATATTAAAAATCCAATATTGCTACATTTAGTAAAAAAATAAATCTCTTACTGAAGTCCTTCCTAGGGGTGTAAAAAGATAGTTCCATATGTCTTTACTGTTAGATTCTCTTAAATAACATCAATCAAGTATAGATTTTTCCAGAGGATAGACAAATGATGATTCCTAATTCTTTTGTAAGACAGAAAAACCACCCTGTTTCAAAAGTCAACAATGACATTTCAAGGCAGAAATATTACAGATCAATATTTCTCAAGAACATAGAAAAGTTCATGACAAAATGTTAGCAACTAAAATTTGGCAATAAATAAAGTGGACAGTATCCTATTACAAGTGCAGTTTATTTCAGGTTTGCAAATGTGTTTTAGCATTTTAAAGTAAATACACCACATTAAGAAAAATAAAGAATAAAAATCAATGAATGCAGAAAAAGCATTGAAAAATTCAACCCTATTCATGACAAAAACTAACTCTTAACAAACTAGGAATACAAGGGAACTTTCTTAATTTTATAAATAATATCTACAAAACAACTTAGAGAAAATATCTTTTTTCAGATTTTGTTTTAAAGAAAAGATCTTAATGATGAAATAGTCAATGTTTTCCCCAGAGAGTAGGAAGGAGACAAGGATTCTCACTCTTCACCAGCAGTTCTATGTAATATTATACTAGATTTTTCAGCCGGTGCAATAATGTAAGAAATGAAATAAGAAACACAAAAGTTTGAAAGGAAGAAATAAAACTGTCATTATTTATACAGAACATGAATGTACTAAGGTAATAAAAAATAATCTTCAGATTAAAATTAATAATTAAATTTAACAAGGTTGCTAGAGACCAGGTCAATAAGTGAAAATCAACTGTATTTCTATACACTAGCAAAAAATACAGTGAAATATTTTAAAAGATACAATTTACAGTAATATTAAAAAGCATCAAATACCTGGGAATACATAAATACCACACAAGACCTCTGCATAGAAACCGTCGAAACATGTTAAGAGAAAATAAAGACAAAATAAAGAAAGGGACATTTTTTCCAGCTGTGGTTGGTTGGTTTTGCTTTCCTACTGTAAATAGGTAGAAAACTGGAAACGATATATGAAACACATATTGGGCAATAGGCAGTACAAGATTATGATACCTGAGAGAAAAGAAACTAATAAGAGAGTTTGTTATGGTGCATAGTTTAAAAAAAATGAATTTGCATATATCAACAGCTTACCTACATCCTCGCAATAACCACATCGTAAAATATTTTGCTTTCTCTTATCTATAGCACTATTTATTTTAAGAAATAAAACTGGAACACTGACAGTATCTTCTAAAGTTAAACACACGTGTATCCATATGCTAACAATTCTACTCTTTGGTGTATATCCAAAAGAACTGTGCATGTGTATCTTCACCAAAAGACAAGCACTAGAATGTTATTATGATAGCAGTAAAATAGACCCAAACTGGAAATCCTCAAATGCCCACTAATATTACAATGGATAAAGGAATTCTTGAATACTACATAGCAATGAGAATAAGCAGCCCACAATTACAATCAACAGCATGGATTGCATGCATGCATCTCACAAATACGGAACTGAACAAAAGAAGCCTGACATCAAAATAATAAATACAATTTGATCCCACTTATATAAAGTCAAAAAAAAATAGGCAGAGCTAATCAGGAGGAAGGCTGAATAGTGGTTACTCTTGAGGATGGATAGTGAGTAGAAGGAGACATAAAGGAGACTCCTTAATGCTTGCAATGTTTTGCTTCTGGATCTGGGCAACATCTACATTGGTGTACTCAATCTGTGAACATTCATTGAGCTGTACTTTTATGATACGTGCTATTTTATGTATTTAAATTTTACTTTAATAACATTAAAAAATTCATAAGGAGTTCTCGACACATAAGGCTGCTGCTTAAAATGTGCTGTAATGAATTTAATGACAATTTAAATAATTGTACTCTAAAATCTCTCAGACTTGTCAAAAGCATGAAATCAACAACTGTCTGCCTGACGAGGATCTCTTGTCAGTGCCTACTGAAGAACAAGAGAAATAAGTCAGCACATGTCATAAATTCATTGACATTTTCTACCCTTTTATCTATTTGTCCTTCAGTTGAATGCTTAACCTAGAGAGATTTGGAATAGAATTGAGCTCATTCCATAGTTTTATAAGTTCAGTGCATAGTGATATTTTCTCTGAAATCATGTTTGGTTTTTGATGCTTTTGTCCCATAGCATACATTCCTTTTTCTAGAAACAATGCCTTCCACCTTTTGGAGAGCTAATCCTCTCCCTCCATCAAAATGACCAAAGAGAAAAAGACTGACAACACCAAGTGTTAGCAAGGATACAATCAACTGGAATGCTCATACACTGTGGTCTGAATGGGAAGTCAAGGAGGGTTCAACTGTTCTGGGAGGTGTCAAAGAAAATTTCACAGAGAATACATGTGAGTCATCATAGAGCTTCTATTTCAGTAGAAGAAATAGATAATAAACAAAATAAGAAAACAGAGTATGTCAAATAGTAACAAATGCTGTATTAAAAATAAAGCATGGAAGGAAGAGAGAAATTGTTGAGAGTGGGGATATGTGATTTTGAAATATGGATAAAAAAGTCTTCCCTGAGGTGACATTGCACAAAAAACAGAGGAGATGAGGGAGTGGCTATGTAGATGTGTTGGAGAAGAGTGTTCTGGTAGAGAGAAGAATAAGGGTAAAGACTTTGAGGTAGGACAATGCATGGTGTCAATGACTGGCAAAGAGGCCAATGTTGCTGGATAGGATGAACGAAGGGGATGAGACTCTAAGATAAGGTCTTAGAGGTAAGGAGAGGAACAATGGGAGAGCCAGTGTTTATAGGGCCTCATAATTATTGCGAAGACTTTATCTTTTACTGAAAATGAGGAGAGAAGCCATTGGAGGATTCTGAGCAAAGAGGTGATATAATCCGTAAGACATACTTTAAAAGTCTGGGTGCTGTGTTGAGAATAGGGGCAGAACCAGGGAGACCAGTTGGGAGACTCATGCAGAAATCTGGTTAAAAAATTGAGAGATTGTGATGGTTTGGTGCTGGAGACTGGCAGAGTGATAGCTGTGTGGAGATGATGTTCAACGGACAAAGAATTGATATTTGGGGGGAAAATGTGTTTTATATTTGCCTTTATATTTACCACATCTGGCAATCTTCATTCATTTGTATAGATCCAAATTTCTATCTGGTATAATTTTCCTTCTGCCAGAACTTCCTTTAATCTTTTTTATAGTGTCAGCCTAGCACAGATGAACTTTTTCAGCTCTTGTTTGTTTGAAAAAGCCTTTATTTCACATTCGGCTGTAAAAGGTATTTTTGCCTAGTAGAGACTTCTAGGTTGACTTTATTTTCCCCTTTGATACTTTAAAGATATCTTTCCATCATTTTCTGGTTTGCATGGTTTCTGACATCAACCCTATAGTAATTCTTAACTTTGTTCCATTGCATACAGTTATCTTTTTCTTTGGCTTCTTTTGTGATTTTTCTCTTTATCACTGGTTTTTAGCCATTTAATTATCATAAGCTTTGGTGTGGTTTTCTTCATAATACTAGGGGTTTACTGAGATTCTTGAGTCTTGGATTTATAGTTTTAATTGAATTTTAAAAACTGTCCATTATTTTCTGATTTTGTTCCTCTTTTTCCATCTTTGTTGGACTCAAATATATGTTAGCACAGGTTAATGCTGGTCCGATTTTTCTTTTCCTTTTGTGTGCTTTGTTTTGGATAGTCTACTGGTGAATCTTTACATTTGTTGATATTTTGTTCTTTAGCATCTAATCTATTGTAAACTGCTTGTCTTCTTATCCTATAATATGACCTAATGTGTTTTCTTATCATAATTTCTGTTACTTAGAACTAAAATTATCCCAAGTAGTTTACCCCTCTAAAATATATCTTCAGCATGGCTGACAGAATAAGCACCCTGCAATGTATATCTGGTCATACAGCCCTCCGTGATCTGACATCATATTCCTTTTCTGATCTTATCTTCTTCGTCTCTGCACCTCATTCATTCTACTCTTTCCTTACATTTCTCCTGGATTTCCCTGACTTGCTAGACTTTCTCTTGTCTCATGCCATTTGTGGTAGTGGCTGGAGAAAATCCCTTCCCGGAATGTTCTTCCACTAAGTATTTGCCAGGTTCACTCCCTCACTTCCTTCAAGTCTCTGCTCAAATATCACCTACTAAGTGAGGTCTACACTGACCACTCTATTAAAACTATAGCACACTTCTTACCAGCACTCCTAATTCCCCTTACTCAGCTTAACTCCTTTTCCATAATCAATTGTATACATTTGCTTATTTATTATGTCTACTATCAGCCTGCTCCCAACATAATATACATTCCACAAGGGATTTTTTTTTATAGTATTTTGTTCACCAATGTATTTACTGCACCAAGAATAATATCTGGAATATAGTTTTTTCTCAATAAATACATGTTGTGGGGAGTGAATGAATGAATTATGGAACATCCTTCAGTGGTTGCTTGTAAACTAGAGAGCATTAATGTTAAGATTGTTAGCAGGTCATACAAGGTTTTCCTTAAACAGACCCATACTATCTCTCACTCCTCACTGCGTCTCCTGACTTCTTTACTCTTTAAAATTATACCATGGTGCCCATCACTCCCTGCAGGTCCTGTTCTGCCTCATGCTTTCATTTCATAGCTGGAGGGACTACTTCTATGTTTCACTGCTGGCTTACTGCCTGCTGTCCTTTAATACTCACCTTATCCTCAAAGCTCTTTCTTACCCATCATGATTTTACTTATCATAATTGTGATATAGAACTGAATTCAATGATTGATTTCTCTGATTTAATTTTTTCATTGATATAACAATTTTTTATTAAACATAAACTGTGCACAAAAGTCTCTCAGGCAGGTGCTGTTGATACAGGGATAAATAAACCAAACATTCTAGTTTAAGGAGCTGCTTTAAAGTATTTTAAATCTCCTCAAAGCTTTTAAAATAAGGTCTAAATCCTTGGCCCAACATAAAAGACGCTTGATAGTCTCATTCCTCCCTCCTCCCTCTTCAAGTTTGGCAGGGTACACTTAGGAGCCCACTCTGCTCCAGTGATTCTAAAGTTCTTGTTTCTTATTGTCTTATAGGTCTGTATTTTTGTTACTGTCATTTCAAATATCTTTTAGAAGTGATCTAAACAAACTTTAGATCCAGTTAAGCCTTTGCAAATGTGGTGGTGGCGGGAAGAAGGGTAATATTGTAAGTACAGCCAGGCTTAATGGGAAATAAAAAACTTTCTTCAAGAACTATAGCTACTGCTGTCTCAGTGTCTTTCATTCTCCAGAAGCTTCTTTCTGCTTCTCTCTCTTGTTCCGCTGACAGCTTCCTCTACACAGAGGCTTCTGATCCTACAGCACGTTGGCTCACGTACCACACTGGCTCATTTCCTTCTTTCCCATCCACTTCAGCCCCACCACGGAGCAACCTAGCAGAGCAGCCAGCCATCCCCACATGTACACCATCTTTTCGAGGACAGTCTTTTTTTTCATATTCTTGAGAGGTAATCTCATGGACTCAGCCCGGCCTATTGATAGGGTCATTGTGGGTCAGGGCAGCTATAGATGGCAATAGCCAGGGAATCAGATGTTCTAGGAGCTATAGACAAGGTGGGTTAAATGAGAAAGAAAAGTCTGGTGAACCTGGTAAAATGTGAGTACATTATACCCTCAGTATTCAAACCTGTCCCATCCCTTTGGCTTATTGGAAAGAAGATGGATATGGGGAGTTAGATGTGGACCCAGATCTGAGTTCTACTGTTTATTTCCATGGTAACCTTGATGAATTTATCTAAGCTTCTATTTCCTCATGTGGAAAACGTGGATAATAAATGTACCATGCAGGGTTATTGTAAGCATTAAAGGAGAAAAAGACATTAAAATGCCTTGCAGAGGGTCTGGCAGAAGATGAACTTCCCCCAAATGTCAAATTTCTCTTTCTTTTTATTCATAAATTTTAACTCACATATCATTTGATCTTGTAAATCTTCTGAAATTGCTTTCCAACATTATGCAGAATTGTAAGTCACTCCTTTCTGTGTGCTATTACAGCATTTCTTATTGCTCATTATCTCAATGTATTAATTTATTAAATGTAATTTAATAAATTATTATTATAATTTCTGTGTTTTTTTCCTCCACCATAGTGAAAGAAATTTGAAGTCAGGGACTTTTTCTTATGTATCCTAATATCCCCAATGCTAGTGCATTGCCTAGCATGTAGTAGGAATGTAATAAATCCTTTCTAAATAAATGAAAGGATGCTGAATGGATGCTAAGTGGATGGGAGTAAAAGAACAAATGAGTGACAGTGAACTCAAGCCAGTCACTCTGTTGAGCAATGCCATTGATCAATAAAGCAACTCAAAAGATCAGGCCAGAGTCCTAATTTGCAAACAGCAGAACAGTTTCTGTGTCCCAGTGACATCACATTTAGTTTGAAAATATTTTTCTTCCGAATTGTAAGCCTAGGAGAACAGTCTAAGCAAAAAGTTCCTTAGGCTAAGAAGAAAAACTGGTATCTTGAAATCACGAACTAAGCCACATTTCAACTTAAGATAAAACACCTAGCTAGACTTTCTGTACTCATGAGGGAGGGAATTTAAAACAACCTGGAGGCTCTAAAAGTGTGAACTTCATATTTTTATATTTCAAAAATCCTTTAATCCTCCAGAGGTTCTAGTTTGTTTTTTTTTTAAGTTTTTGCTGTATTTCTATTCTATGTAAAATCTGCTGGTGTCCCGAAGAGACATTTTCCTGATTGAAAATCTTAAAGTGATGAGTACTCATCATCATAAACCAAAATTTCTCAACTAGCACTATAGATATTTTGGGCTGGATAATTCTTTGTTGTGGTGGGTCCCCTGTGCATTGCAGGATATTCAGTAGCATCCCTGCCCTGTACTCACCAGGTGCTGGTAACACACCCCACCCCTAACCCAAGTTGTGATGACCAAAAATGTCTCTAGACATTGCCAAATGTCTCCTGGGAGCCAAAATTGCCCACAGTTGAGAGCCACTATCATAAATCTTTAATGTATAGTTGGTTAGGATTCTTTATCTTTCTCTTTCTCAACCTACCAGATTGTATTTTTTGGGGTATAAAAATGTCTTGAGATGGTATCTAGTCTCTTTTCTGAGTTTCTAGGGAGATAGTACCTCCACCACCTCAGGCCAATGGCAGTCTAACATAATATTGGCCCTAATACAGAAGAATATTTAAATGATCAAGGATTTTGATAACACTAGTGTTTGATAATGTGATTGGAAGGAGGCATGTAGCCAAAACCTTTGAAAACTGAGAGAGAGCTAGGTAGGGGCAGAGGATCACTAAAACAAAGAACATTTGTGGGTGGTATTGTCTAATGACATGGAGTCATAGCTGGTATGATGTAAGGATAAGGGCAGGGGAATGATGTGGATGAGCTAATAGGGACCCCCCCCACACCAAGTCTAGAGGTGAACGGGGCATGGGAGAAAAAAAATCTACCATGGAGAGAGGACCAATGTGGAAGCAATCCTCAGGGGAGAGGTCTGCATGAGGAAGGTGAGAAGTACAGTGGTAGATGAAAAAGGATTTATTGTCAAGAGCTGTGTTTTTTTTTTAAGATGAGGGTAACAGAAGCTGACTTGTAAGCTGATGAAAGAGATACAGCAGGAATGAAAAAAATCTTGATGCAGGAGATGAAAAGGAGACTATCTGGAGCAATGTCCATGAATAGATAAAGGGATTGTGATCTAATATAAAAATAGGAGAGTTTGTAATTTCTTCAAGTCACTGAGGGATCATTCATAGCAATAGAGGAGAAGGCAGAGTATATGGGCTCAGATATAGGCAGGTTAGTAATGTAGTGGTGGGAATTTGTGAAAGTGTTGTGTCTTTTTTTTATGGACTCTGGTTTGGAAGTAGAAGTTTTTAAACTGGTTTTCTTGATTCTCCTACAAGATGATTTGTCCTTCTTAAGAAACCCATTAGTACAACTTTTATAACTTCATAATGATGCATCCTATCTTATTTATGTGATTCTGTATTTTTCATGTTAATTTGGAAGTAACTTCTACAAGGAAACATCTGTAATTGATCTTTTTTTCTTTCTCTTTTTAGTTACTAGAGTCCTAGAACTTAAAACACGGAATGCAATATTTTGAATTACATCGAATATGTGATTCCAGTGCAGAATATAACTGAGCAATATTCACATTCTCCTTCATCTTTAATACATAATATATGGGACCATGTCTTTGGGGGAGAAAACATTGCTCTCTAAAAGACTATTGCTTAAGGAATATGGAAGAAGAGACAAAATGGGCTATTCAGTTAGTTGGCCTAAAATAAAAACAAATCTAAGGAGATAAAATAATCAAATTCCAAAAGGAATGAATTTGCTTCTGGCCAAGACGAAACCCCCAGGACTGGACTTACCTCCCACCTGAAATAGCTAAATGAACTGAACAAACCATATGAAACAATGGCTCTCAAGACTTTCGACATCAGGCAAGAAGAGATAATTTTTCTTGAGAGAGGCAAAACAAACGAGCTGAACCCTATAATCTACCCAGATTAATATCTTAAGATAGTTTTTACGTCTGATTGCAGGGAGGGGAAACCAAGGCAGACTGCCAGAGTTGAGGAGACAGAGCTGGAAGTGTGAATAAGCCAAAGCAACTAGTTCACAGAGCAGAGTAGTGGAGATTAGAAGGTTGCGCAGAGAGATCAGTTCAGAGATAGGTACAAGGTCCTCCTAATGTACTCAATTGAGATCCTAAAAGTACAGCCTTGTGAGGAAACTATCCAAGCCCAGAAAAAAGCTGCCCAATGTAATTAATAGGAAAGAACATTTAAACATTTCATACGTTCAAGAAGAGAAAGAGAAAAAATTGAGTATGTCAAATAGAACCAGGAAGTATATTTTGATATCCTAGGCTATGCAGTTCATCTGCAAGTTTTTTTCAAATTGTCCAAAATCTTCAAGACATTTTCCCATATATTTATTGGAAAAGAAATCTTCATAAAGTGCACCTGTGCAGTTCAAACCCATGTTGTTCAAGGATCAACCGTACATAGGATGTTTCAGTTATCTATTTCTTCTTGAGGTTGATTTGCTAGTTGTGTCATTCAAGAAATTTGTACCTATCATCTAACTTGTCTCTTTTTTGATCTAAGGTTTGTCATACTATTCCATTGTTATTATCCCTTTAATATCTATAGACTATGTAGTGGTTGTTCTTTTCTCCTTCCTAATACTGGTAATATATGTCTTTCTCTCTTCTCTCTCTCTCTCTCTCTCTCTCTTTGACCAGTACAGATGAGTTTTACTAATTTTATTAATCTTCTGAAAGAATTATCTTTTGGTTTTATTGATTGTTTTCTATTGTTTCCATTATTTATGTCACTGAATTACACTCTGATTTTTATTTCTTTCTTCTGCTTACTTTGGGTTTCATTTGCTCTACTTTTTCTAGTTATTTAAGGTGAAAACTGGGATTATTGATTCGAAATTCTCCTTTTCTATTATAGAGACTTTGTGCTATAAATTACTGCTCTAGCAGTTGACCTCTTTATCATTATGAAATGAACTTCTTTAACTTTAGCAATGTCTTTTGCTCTGAAATCTACCTTGTCTGTTGTTAATATTGTCACTCTAGCTTTATTTTGATTAGTTTTATCAAGTTTTGTCTTTTTCCATTATTTTACTTTTATTCTACTGTGTCTTTTATGTTTAAATCAAGCTTTTAACACATGGATTATAATTGAGTGTTTTTTAGTCAATCTGATAATCTCTGCCTTTTAATTGAAGTGTTTAGAACACTTATATTTATGTGACTTTTGATATGATTAAGGTCAAATGTCCCATTTTGGTTTTTGTTGTTTATTTGTTTCATCTCTTCTTTCATCTATTTTTCCTCTTTTTATTCCCCTTTTTGGGTTGAGTGTTATTTATGATTTCATTTGATATCTCTTTTTCAGCTTATTGACTATGACTCTTTGTCTTGTTATTTTAATGGGTGCATTAGAGTTTATAATAAACTGCTTCAACTTAGCAGCATCTGTTTTTAAGTGATATTATATAATAGTTCTAAATCCTTACAGTGGTGTTATTTCATTTTTCGCTTCTGAGTTGTGTGCCAATATTTCATCATTTTGCTTCTATATAGTTATTAATGCCACCCTACATTGTTATTATTTTGTTTAAAAAATTAATGATCTTTTAATGTGATTTAAATAAGAAAAATATTATGAATTTACCCATGTAGTTTTTCATTCCTTTTTGTATCATTTTCTCTCTGTAGAGCTGTCTACTGGTAATGAATTCCTTCAGCTTTTTTGTGTCTGAAAAAGTCCTTGTTACATTTTCATTTTTGAAAAATATTTCCACATCTTGCTTTTAAAATTGAGTGAGGTCAGAGTAACATTTAGTCTAAGCCTAATTACTCTGCACTAAGTCAATTTCTTCTGAGTGTTCTATGTAATGCCCCTGTGTTATGGAGTTTTCCACTCTGTTGCTGAAAATATAAAGTATTCCCAGTGCTGTTCCCTCTAATCCTAATCCCTTCAGATGGTTCTTTCCACAGCTTTGTGTAGTTTCCTCACATGCATGTGTTGATCAGTTCTTTGCTGAATACATGGGGAAAACCCTCTGCAGATTTTAGAAATTCTCTTTTGGGACAGCTACCTCCCCTCCTGTACCTTACCTTGTGCCCAGAAAATCTCCATGCCATACTACAACTGGGCAATTCATTTCCTGTCTTTCAAGCTTCACTGTCTTTCATTGCTTGATATACATGTTATGAAAGTTGTTTCATATGTTTTGTCAACAGTTTCAGTTGTTTTAAATTGGAGGTAAATCTAGTCCCTATTACTTCATCTTGGCTGTAAGCTGAAGACTTAAGGGTCTTCAGGATGACAGTGCCATGATAAAATGTACATTTAAAAAGTATTATTCTCACTGCAATGTGCCGATTGATTGGAAATGGAGGGTTGCAGCTAGGAGACTATTTAAATGGTCCAGGCAGCAGTATTTTAAACAAGGATGATATCCGTGGGTTTGAAGAGAATTTGAGAGTTATTTCAGCATTATAATTGATGAAATCTGATAATTGATTGTTTAAAGGATGAAATATGGCTTTGAGCTATTGGATGATGGTTGTGGCATTATCTAAAGACAGAAACATCAGAAGAGGAACAAGCTTGGGGCTGCTCAAGTTTGATGGGGAAAATGATTGATTAAATTTTAGATTTGTTAATTTTGAAGTTACTAAAAGAGTCAAATAAAGGCATTTAGTAAACAGTTGGCAATCTGTGTTTGAAGCGCAAGAGAAAGGAGGAAGAAAAATTAGTTGGAGATAAAGATATAAATGGTTTCTTCTGCCCTCAGAGTGGATGAAATCAAATGGGAGAGTTGTATAGGCAGAAGAGAAGAGAGCTTAAAAATATAAACATATGAGATGGAGAGATGAGGAAGAAAGGAAAAGAGGAATCTGCAGGGTATCACAAGCCCAGAGCTATGTAGAATTCCTTTAATCAAAGCGAGTGAAGGAAATGGCTCAGGCAAGTGATTAGTTCAGTGAAAGTAATGTCAAGTTTTATGTACCTCCTTTGCCTATTCAAACAAATGTAAATGAATAATAAATATTGGGAAAAAAATTCTAAATTTCATTAATAACCAAACAAATGTACATTTAAACAACAATATGTAAATTGAATTAGTAAATGGTTTTAAAAAGTTTGAAAGAAAAATAAAATACACAATGTTAGAAGTGGTCAATGCATAGATATTTGAAAGGTAGATTGGTACAATCTTTATGGGAAGCAATTTGAAAATGCAATTTGACCCAATTATATGTATTATATGTGTGTGTGTGTGTGTGTGTGTGTGTGAGTGTGTGTGTGCGCACACGCACGCTATTGATTTCAGGAGAAACTTAGCAACAAGCAAAAATTCACATTAAAAAGGAAATTACTAAGCAAACAGTGCTATCTTCACATGAAAGCATTCTGTAATATTTTACATTTCTGTTAAGGTTTTTAATAACATGGGGATACAATTTTGATATGAGATTAAATGAAAATTTTAAGTACAGTATGTTTTCAAATATTTAAAAAATGCATTGGAGAAAAGACTTTAGCTGTGTATGCTGTAATTAACGGGTTTATTAGGTTATTCTTAGTAAAATATTAGTAATAAGTAAATTTGGGGAACTCAACATGTTAGGCAGTTAGAGTTTCCCTTCATTAAAATAGGCATAAAATAGATAGTTTACCTAATTGAGATAAAGGGTATTTTATATTTGTCCAAATGACTCCACAGGAGACCATATTTTGGTGTAAAAGTCTACTGTAACTATTAATTTACACATCATTTCCAACAATAACAAAAAACTGGTAGAACTTGGGAGAGGGGAAAATATTGATAGATCTATTTTTCTGGCTGATAGATAAATTTTGGACACTAAAGTCACTCAAAACATTAGAAACATACACTTTTAAAAAACCTCTAGAGTATTTCTAAAATATGCAGTTTCTGAAAAGTTAATTATTCAGTAGGCTAAAATATGCATCAAAGGGTTGAAGTAAAATTGGATATTTAATAGCTGTAGTATAGACTCATATCAACTTTAAAGGTCAAATTATTCCTTTTCATCTTCATGACATATAGTGAAGACCGCGTTTTAACACTGTGTCTGATATATGCTGGCAAAATATGCACGCACCTCTAAGGTACGTGCAAAGTGAAGAATTAAATGTGCTGTTATAAAATTCTGAACTTTAATCCAAAAAAATGTATTTTAAATTTTATATTCAACAAACTTTTGTTATGCACACACTATGTGCCAAGCACCATCCTAAGCTCTGGGGACGTCAAGGGGAAAGCCCAAGAGTGCACAGACTGAGAGAAGGACAAAGATATGAAACGATCTAATGATAGAATCTACTACCACAAAGACACATACAGGGGATCATTGTAGCATAGAAGAGAGACATAATCAGAGTGGAAAGTAAGAGGAGGGGAGAGGTCAGGAAAAGTACTTTCAGAGTCTGAGATATGTGAACTGAGTTTGTAAGAAATAAGAAGGTCTAGCCAGATAATGATGGAGAAATGGCAGCAGTCAGAAGAAACAACCTGGGCAAAAAAGCCAAAAAATATAAAATAAAATAAAACTAGATCCCTGGAAACTAGTTCATAACACAACTTCAGTGGCATGGTTTAGAGTTTGTGTTTTCCTCAAAACATCATTGTTACCTCTAAAAAGAAAAATTTATGCTACAGTGAACACAGTCAGTTGTACGTTGGGTAATAATAACATTGATTGAAGCACAGAGAATGAACCAAATGGGGGCAAGGGTGGAGACAGACAGACAGTGAGGAAGTTACTGTGGTAATTCAGACAGGAATTATTAGGCTATAAAATCAGGAATAGCAATGGACATGAGAAAAGATCAAAATTTCCAGAGGTATTTAGAAGGTATAATTAAAGAACTTGGTGACCAACAGGATGAGTGAGAAGGAAGAGTTAAGAGTGATTTTGACCATGCCATTCACCAAAACAGAATATTCGGGAAGAGGCAGGATTTGGGGGAAGGTAACTTCACGTATCTTGCTCTAATCCAGCTTTCCTTATAGTACATTAGTGAGATGGCCCTGCCTATATGATGTGATCCAGGAGGCTCTAAATGTTTCTCCCTCTCCAATCTACCTCCACCAGGATAGGTGACTTCAAGTGCTAATATTAATCACTCTTTTATGGATTAAGGCATTTGGAAAACAGGGCTTCTGGCAAATTGCAAACTTATTATCTGATGGCGATAATCACTGACCTCCAGTTACTTACAAAGAGGAGGGCTTTGATGTGGGAGGAGGGCCTTGATGTGGGGAGTGGTAGCAAGCACAATTGTACTGTATGATGGTCTGGGTAGTCAGGGTTGGAAAGACATCTAAAAGAAAAGCACATCAAATACTAAATTTACTTCCTTATTTGTGTAACAAGGTGGCCCTTCATAGAATGGGTTTTTGGAGAATATGATGCAAAAGACCATTTGAATTTTCTTAACCAATTATGCAGTGGACATATCATGTTAATTAATATGCAACACAACCAAGAACTTCAACAGCATTAGCATTCTTTTAGGAAGTTTGTATTTTGGTTTTAATTATAACCTAAATCCTTGAGTATTTTGCTACTCTGAGAAGTGCAAAATGAAGGGCATCATTAACAAAGCTTTACTGAAGGCAAAATTGAATTGTGAATGTTGAGTTGAAGATTTAGAGAATTAATGGAGGCATTCTGTTCACAAAAAGTTTACAATTTATGCATTATGACTCTTAGACAAACACACTCTCATACATCTTCATCACGAATCCCTTCCTTTGAGGAAATATCATGGAGAAATTCCCGTGAAAGTAGAATAACAACAAAGAAAAAAATAGAAAAATATAAGGTCAATACTAAAGATTCTAAAACCGAAACTAGGAGTTTCAGACAGATACAGCAGAGACATCTACATGAGTAAATTACCAAAATAATAAACACAGAGAAATGGTTAGAAATGATGGGCAAACATTTCCAGATTGAAGTGCTCATCAAGTGTCTGGCAAAAAGAGTAAGAAAAGGCACATATACAGCAACATACATCACCGAGAAATTTGAAAACACTGTGGACAAAGAGTAGATCCTAAAATCTAAAACAGATGGAAATAAAAATGAGGAAGGGAAAGAGAGGAAGAAAGAGAATAAGAGAGAGGAAAAGAGATAAAGAGATAGAGAGGGAGAAAGAGAGAATAGCCAAAATGCTCAGAATCAGAGTGGCATCAAATTTATAATAGTAAAAATCGAAGCAAAATAATATGGAACAATGCTTTCAAACTGCTGAGAAAAACATATTTTTAACATTAGATGCTATATATAGCCCAATAATCAAGGGAGAGTGTAGAATAAAGATATTTTCATTCTTAAAAGCTCTCCATATTTAGCACCCAGGCTTTTTGGGTGGCCACTGGAGTGAAGCAAGAGAGGAAGATACTGGATCTAATGCAAGAAAGAGGGAAAGGGGATCCCCAAGAAGATGGTAATGATATGTCCAAGGGTAACCACATGTCCACAGTTCTAGGAAATAGTCTGTCTAGATAGTACTAGAAGAAAGGAAGACTCCAGAAGGAAGGTTTTAAAGAAAAAGATGAAATGGATACATTACTCAGCATGTTTAAAAATATCAGGGAGATTTATACCTATGGTAAAGAATTTGTGGTTGATTTAAGGATAAGTTCATAGAAAATAAAGCAACCAAAAACAAATTAATTATTAACTCTAGGGAAAATGAAATATTGCACAAACAGTAAATGTATAGTATGTGATTTACCTGTGAATAATATTTACAATGGTATAATAATATACCCACTGAGTCATTATCAAGCTACAACTTTTAAACATATAATACAACTTTTAAACATATAAACTATCTTGAAAGCCTGGAGAAGGGAGGAAAGCCTGTGTGGGTAGAGGAGGAAGCTCTCACAATGACAGGTCAACAATTAGATGTGAAACTGAGGGGAAAAAAGAAAAATGGAAGCGTAAATATTTTATTTGGCAATATGGATGTAAATATCAAAAGAAGCAGCCAAAGGAATTGTGAGTGGCTGCCTTTGGGAGGTTCATATTTTTAAACTAATTGATAGAAATTAAAATTTAAAAATGGGGTGCTGATTAGACAGTGATGGATTTGTTTTCTATGCAGAAGGAAACACGAACAGAGGCATGAGCGTATGAGCAGAGGCAAAAAAGTGTGATAGTGTGATGGTAAATGGTATAATTAGTCACTGTCAAGTAATACAGTGTGATTCAAATCAAGATCTGGAGAGAGAAAATAAGTAGTAAAACATGAGGCTGAAAATAGAGGTTGAGGCCAGATCTCTGACATATTTGAATACTCTGTGAAAGGCTTTTTGGACTTTAATTTCTGACTGTGGTGGTCACTTAACTTCTCTCAAAATTGCCCACACATCTGCCAGGAGAGAGCTCCAACAAGTCATGTGTCTGCTAATTGGCCCTGTAGCAGACTATTGAGGGAAGGGTAGCTGACTCTTTTTTGGTCAGTTGATTCTGTCTTAGGAATTCAGAATTTTAAATTCAGAAACACAGGGGTAGGAATTATTGGCAACTGAGTCACATTACTTGCATTATTTAGAGGAAAAGTCTAGAAACTACTACTAATATTCCCAGGGAAGCTCTGGTTGCTATCTTTCCCAAGGTTTAGTTGCTTGGCTCTGCTCTGGATTTTGTGAAATACAGACATACTCCATCAATACATTTCAGCTTGTGCTTTAGCTCTCAGAATCTGTTTCTGTTATTTATATCTTAATGAATGCATAGGCAATTGAGAACACTCATGAACTATTGCCTTTCACAATAAAACAAATATTGAGCACAATTGAAGATGATACTCCCTTTAAGGCTAGTGCTTTTGAGCAGGCTAGTAGCCCCCTGAAACAAGCTCCCAATCTCTGAAGGCATCCAAGCTAAAATAGAATGACCACTTGCCAGGAATGCTAGAGAGGAACTATTCAGGGGGAAAGTCCTTCAAAGGATCTTTGGGCATCATCCAGTATCTGAATAGATAAACTATAACTTTAGGATCCAGAGCCTCACCAGCACCTCTAAGATCATACAACACAATGATTACCTGTTTCAGTTTTCTAAAGTTGACTCCAAAGTAAGACTCTCTTCTTCCCCTGGTGAGTACAACTCTAACCCTTTGACTTTCACTCTTTGCATGTGTCTACTTCTCAAGGATTGCAGCACATCTCTACTTGAAAGGTCTTGGGACTTTCTTTCTCAGTCTACTTCTCCTTCAAAAAGAAATCACTAGGCACTGCTGAGTGGACAGCGACCAAATTTTGTAGCATAATATCCTGGCCTCTTAATCATAGACTATCAGACAATGATTGTAAACTTGACTCAAATACAATCAGTCAATTGGCAAGCCAACAAATTACTGTATGTTTTATAATTTAAAATCCATGACCTGGTATGAGAAGTATTAAGGAAATCAATTTCTTCTTCAGAAATTCTTGCATTGAGACTGTTGATTAGAAAGAGAAAGCAATATTTTCATAGAGGCATTCCATGAAAAGAATCCAGACTGGAATGGCCATAGTGAGGCAAAGTTGAAATTTTGAAGAATTAGAATTTTTCAAAGTGTTAACAACCCTGACTGATACAGAGAGGTACCTAGAGCAGATTCACAGACAAAAGCAGAGGTGCTAAAAGAAATATAACAGAGAGAAACTGAGGAGCCAGTCCCTAGGGCTGCCTCAGTCCCAATTAATGTTTAGTTTCCACATCATTGGTATTTGCAGAATAAACTACCCTTTCCTTGACCTAGTGTGAGAAGATGTTTGTTCCGTGCAAACAAATGAGCCATCCACTTTAACCAACCAAACACCCTATTAGGTTTTAATGTAATCTGCCTTCATTTGCTCACATTCATGCAGTGGACAAGGTCGGCAGCTCAGTGGTCAAGGGTGATGAATATTGCTTTGCTTGTTTGGAATTAACAGTGTATTTAATGGAAAAGTTAGCACAGTTTTGCATGGGAGTAGATTGTTAAGAGCAATTAGCTAAAAGAATTGGAGACCATATTCTTAAATTAGCTTATCAGTGATCAATGAAATAAACTCTCAAAGCAATTAAACAAAAGAAACAAGATAACTTGCCTCCACTGAACAGAAGAAAAAAGCAATAGCAATGAGGAATATTAGTCATGGATTAAAAAAAGGGCACTCAATAAATAAAATTAATCAATACCCATAGTATTGGAATTGGGTAGCCATACTAAATTTAAAAGTCTGAAGTCTACGTTTATGTAAATAAAATAAATGTATTCAAATCTGTAATCTTTGATAATTTACATCTTAGATGTATTAGGAATGGGCTTCTTTTGGATCTCATGAAAGACTGAGAGGCAGGAACTCAGGCAAGGTCTAACTAAAGAAGTAGGTTAATGTAGGGGAGAGCAAGAAACCCACAAAAACTAAGTCCTGTAATGTTCAGCAATGGGGTTGACTCATTATTTTGCTACTGGCTACTGAGCTATGTGGTTTAATAAGCCACCAGGAAGGGATAGGGTCTCTACGCTTGGGGGAACTATGCAAGGGACCCAGAAAGGTATTAACCTATCTTTCCAGTCTTATTTCCCATTAATTCTCTACTCCAATAGAGCTTGTTTGTGAACTATCAAATATCACCGGCTGTTTAGCCATTTAGTGCTTTTGCACATATTATTCCCACTCTCTGGAATTCTTTCTCCTTTCTCTATCTATAAATTCTATACTTTTTAAAAAGCCAAACTCAAAACCTATCTCCTCTATAATGCCTTCCTTCTACCCTGGGAATAAATCGAATACAAAGTAGAATTTATCTGCTTCTAACTTTAACAGAACTTGCTGTTCCTATCTCTGTCTTGAAAACTGTATTCATTCTCAAAGCATTCCTTATTTTGTTGGTTTTAAAAGTAGCTTATCTGTTGAATAATTATTTCACTTTCATATGATCAGGCTTGTTTTATTCGTGTAACAGAATTTTAAGCTCCCTCCATGTGACTAGGTCATAAACATAGGACCTAGCCCAATGCCTACTATCCAGTTACTAGCGTTGATTCAAAAGCCACTATCATGAAAGAAAGTGACACACCACCTAAGTCTACCATTTCTTTCAGTGTGCTTGCTTGCCTACTAAGAAAAGGTCTCCAGGCTACAGAAAATGTGCCTAAATCTGTGATCTTGTGGGACATGGTTCAGTGTGAGCTTTTGTTACTCATGTAGACAGTCATCGGAAAGTGTACTTCCCCATGGCATCATTTGACTTGTTTCTCCATCCCCTGTAGTTTTTGTCCACCGGAGTTAAGATTTAAGTCTTCAATATTATACATATATATATATATATATATATATATATATATATATATATATATATATATATATATAGAGAGAGAGAGAGAGAGAGAGAGAGAGAGAAATGTATCATAGATGATGCTGAATTCTTCATATTGCCTCACATCAGGAGGCATATAAGGTTTGACTGTGTCACTTTTATTCTACTAAAATCGATCAGTGAGTTCAGACAATGACAGCCTGTTCTCCTTATTGTCAGTTTCCTCAGTATGGTATGACTGACATACCCCTGCCTGGAATTGTACCAGTTTATGCCTGGTGCCCTGGCATAATTATTGACAGTGCAATCTTTTTCCCACAAAATGTCACTGCTTAAGCAACAAATTACCCATCAATTTCACTTTTAATGATTTTATCATCTATTGATGATGATTACCTTAGTGAGTTATTTCATTGGGGTTGCAGTGTTTTTTAATTCGATCTGTTTTTCTCCATTTATTAATTAGAATATTTCTCTATAAAACTCTTTCCTACATCTATAGGACTTTTGGGATACCCTGAAATATAATTTACTTCAGAATGCCAAGGTGAATACTTAATTCTTTCCCTTCAGTTGGCAATTTTCAGAATATTGATTTAGTGACAGGGCAATCTCTAATGTCGTTCAATATCCAATGAGTTTTGGTTGGCCCTCTCTCTCTCTTAAAAATATCATTATGAATGCATGGCTTTTTATATATTAAATGGGTTTTAATACATTGTAGTAATGATTCTTTTTGATTCTCAATTTGTCTCACATTTGGACTGAAGAAGTCCATTCCAGCTGGCTCATATGTCATGTTGACAAAGCCTCATGTCCCTTTCATGGCTTCCTTACTTTAGGGCACACAATGTTCCAGGCTTATCTTCTATATATCCTCTCTTGGATCTGAAATTGAGTATTTCCCAGAAGCAGTGATTAAGTAGATAACTTAGAAGAGAGCTTCAGACAAGCTTTCTTTTTATTTTCCCAAAATATGAGTAGAAAATAATCCTTAAAACCAAAAGAAAAAGCTGACCCTTGATTATAATCAGTATCTGACTATGTATAAAGCTAGAGAGTGGCAACAGAGCTACCAACAGAACAGATACAATCTGTATATTCAAGAAGTTTATAGTTTAGAAGGAAAATCAGACTTCTAACAATAATTGTAGGTGAACATTGTGTATTAATATAAGCTCTCCAGCATGGCAAAATCGGAAAATCTTTGCTTAATTTCAATGGACATATATGACATATGCCAATGGTTTGACTCTCTATTAATTGCCTTAATAATCATTTTTCCCTAAACATATGGCTTTGATGTTTACCTGGCTGAATAATTTTGTAGGGGAATTTATATTAATAGTTTTCTCTTTAATGAGACAAGGAAATGTGTATATTCAGTTTCATTCTTTGTGGGTTTTGTAATTCTTGTAAATATTTATGAAGAAGGTACCAGTTCATGTAGAAGATGTCAGAGGCCTTGGTCTACTTAGAAATATAAACAACTGCCTTTTATTATCCTCAAAGACAGTGCTGAGACAGGAATTTCACCCACCCCTCTCCAAAACCTCAAATGAAAAATTTCAGAAATGATCATTATTTAACATTTGGAAATAAAAAAAAGATAGTTCTTTCTCCAGTAAATCTTCAGTTATAATGATCCACAGCTTTGCAGATGTCAATACTTTTGTGTTATGGTGGGGCAGATCTGCTGACAGGAATGGCTTTAGCTTGTTAAGGGTTATAACATGTTCTTGTGTTTCACCATTGGGTATCAGACTCTGAGCCCTGGGCTCCCCAGCTCAGAGGTCAAATCTTCTCTAACCTGAGAGGAGTATCTAACTGGCTCTAGGAACTGCCTTGAGGAGGATTTGGATAATTGACAGAGATAATACAGGGCTAGTCTCTCTTATCAGTCTTAACTTTCAAGCTGTTTTATATTCACCCTTTGCTGTTTTTCTTACTATTTTCTCAGGAACATTGGCGAAATAACCACCATATGTCATACTGACGATAAATAAAAGCTAGAGTTATTAATGAAAAAACATGATTGACTTCATCAATCAATATATGTTAAGCAGTTACTTATCCCAAATCAGATAAAATTTTGCTCATTCAATATTTTTCTTTCATCCATTCATTCAGATAGTTCATGTATCCACTCTAAAAATACTTAATGATAACTTGGCAAATTTCACCAGGTGCTACACTTGGCATTCAGAATAAATATCTTCGTAATACATGGTTCCTATCCTTGAGGCACTCACAGACATGTGTGATACAGGTTTATAAGTAATTATAACGTAGTTCAGATAGCATCTGTTTTATGAAGTTGGTTATTCTCTGCTTTGGAATGCAGCATAAGACTTCATAGAGCTGGAACTATGTGAACTAGGGGTAAAGAATGAACAGAAGCCACTAGATAAAAAGGGCTGAGCATTTAGGTAGAAGGAATAACACATATCAAGTTATTCATACAGCAGCCATTAAGTAAATGTTTCATATTCCCCCAGATAATCCTGATTTCAACATTTGTAACTAAATCCTGACAAATCTGAGGTCATATGTCCTGATTTAGTCTGAAAAATAGTCATTTAATGGGTAACTGAATGAGAGGGAGAGAGAGAGAGCGGCATTTCCCTCTCATATACTGTTTTAAAAATAATCAACAAGAGAAATATCCATTAAACAACAAAATTTGGAATTACTAAGGAACATTTTATTATAGAAAGAATGAGCCTATGCAAGTTAATATTTATTCTACTAAGTACTTGTCTCAATTCAATTGTTGTTTTGTTCTTCCTTGGTAAACAAGGAAGGGGTTATTTGTTACTGAAATCTAGTCTTTCTAGAAGAGTCTCTAAACTCTACATCAAGTTAGATAAACAAGTAAACAAAAAAAAAAGAAAAAAACTCCATGATTCTTTGCCCTTGTAGTATTTAACAAGTTATCTTTTTTTTTTTTTTCAAAGAGAACTGGAACTCCACTTTTTCTTACCTTTTTTTTTAAGCTTAAATTTAACATAGGTTTTGTGTTAGTCCAGAATTAAAATTCTGACTGTTCAATAGCTCTACAATCTTGAAATGGGCATATAAATTCTCTTAGTTTCTTTAATTATAAATATTTTTTTCTTACAAAGCTGGCAAGTCATGGGTTATCTCCATAAAGGTTGGATTCTCCCCCTTCTCTTAACTTTTTGCAGGACGTGAAACCTGCATTTAATGGTTTCTGTAGCAACCAGCATTTTTGACCAATTACTTGCAGATTAAAGTTTATGCAAAAAACAATTTTGTAATCATTTTTTTTCCAGAATGACATTTAAAGTAAAAATTTCAATAGACACAGTAATATAATTTAAACATGCATGATTGGTCTTTAAAACACAGACTTGTAATATGGAGACTCTCGTGGTAATTTTTAAAATAGGAGTTCCAAAATTGTTTTGAATAATGACAGCATTATTGAAAAAAAATAGAATTTTCATAACATTTAAAAGGGTACTATTTAATATTATTTGAAGAACAAAGTTTGAATGTCTTTATACTTTGTAAAGGGGGAAGGCCTAATTCTCATTAAAACCAGTTCCTTGAGTTTTTGACATTTATTTATTTTGTAACTTAGGGGAAATATATATAATTGATTATTTTATTAGTTCAAAATTTTTCTATAAATTAAGTGAATTTTGGTGTAGAGAAGGCAGCATCATTGAGTGAAAGGAATATAAACCATGGCATCAGGCAGCCCTATTTCCCACCCTTACTGAATTGAGGATCAGTTTCTTCATCTTTTTAAATTGAGGAGTATAGTTACTCTTCACAGTGGACATTTCCCATTTTTTCTCTCTTTTTTCTTTATTGTCCAGTGTCTAACCCTCCTTTCTCCTATTTTGGATCACTATTTTGTGGTAGCGCCCAGTCTCCCTGCCCTGAGGACCAGAGATTTCACACGTGATGAAGGCTTGGCCAACTATCCAGCTGCCCTTGCCCCAAACATCCAGCTTGCCCTTGACCTTGCCCCGGACTCTGAATCACGATTAAAAAACTCAAAGACGAAAGTTTGGTTACAATTTTCTCACAGTAACATCATCCTGGGGCAGAATGTACGTACCACCTGGCCTCTCAACACCTGCCCTTTTGTTCTTTACCATTTTCCCATACTGGCCTTCAGGTCTCCGATCAACCATGAACCTTCAATATCATCCTGCAATAAATTCCTGCTCTTCTAAGACGAGCCAAGCCAATTCCTGTTGCTTGCAAGCAAATGCCCTGCCTGGCACACCTAGTATAAAAGATTGAATAATGGCCACTGGAAGATATCAAGTTCTAATCCTTAGAACTTATAAATATTACTTGCAAAATAAAGCTTTTGTAGATGTAATTAAATTAAAGCTTTTGAGAGGAGGGGATCACAAGTGTCCTTATAAGAAAGAGAAAGAGAAAAACACACGAAGGGGAAGGTTGACCAGATGCACAACGGCTCACACCTGTAATCCTAGCACTCTGGGAAGTCGAGGTGGGAGGATCACTTGAGGTCAAGAGTTGGAGACCAGCCTGAGCAAGAGCAAGACCCCGTCTCTACTAAAAATAGAAAAAATAGCTGGATGTTGTGGTATGTGCCTGTAGTCCCAGCTACTTGGGATGCTGTGGCAGGAGGATCACTTGGGATGCCATGGCACTCTACCCAGGGTGATAGACAGAGACTCCGTCTCAAAAAAAAAAAAAAAAAAAAAGAAGGATAAGGTCATGTGGAAATGGAGATAGAGATAGAAATGATACAACCATAAGCCAAGGAATAATAGTAAAGCTAAAGGAAGGAATGGAATCTTCTCTAGAAACTCTGGAGAGAGTGCCAACTTGTTGATAATTGGGTTTCTTACCCACAGAACTGTGAGAGAATAAATTTCTGTTTTTTTAAGACATAGGACATAATTTGTTACAGCAGCCACAGAAAAGAATACACCTTCCTTACACATTTTTATGAGTATTGCATAGACTCTATGTATCATCTATATATCTATTCATCTACCTATTATAAAAGTGCACACTAGTGTCTTTTACATAATGTGCCTAAGATAAATAAATTTATATGTAAATGATGCCATTATTATTGTAGCTTTTGTTAAATTGTATAATTCATTCTTTTCAAAAATATTTAATATGTACCTATAATGTGTCAGGCACTCTACCAGGACCTGTGGGTAGGCCTTGTCCTGTCTCCAAGGAACTTATTTGTGAGGCAGAGGTTTCAGAGCTCAGTCTTAATTGGGTACAGCAAGGGGAGGGAGCAAAAGCCCAATGTAGGCAGAAAAAATGGCATTTACCAAAGCTCAGACATGACCAAGTTATGTTATGCCCAGGGAAAAGCAAGTAGTTTAGTGTGCCAACTATTGTAAGAGAGAGAGGGAGAGAACACTAACATCATTCTATACCAAAAACACCTCGGGGGGCATTTCTTTTTCTAAAATTAACAGTTTTCAGTCTCTTACCTTTACTTAAGTCACTCAAGCTTAGACTTTTTCATCTGTGTAACAAACAAAAAAAATAGACCTCATAGGTTTGTTCTGAACATTAAATGAGTTAGTGTATTTCACACAAATTATTTCATTTAATAGATAGAACAAAATTATAAGGCTATACTATTAAACATACATTTAAAGATTAAAAAAACTTAAGTCAAAGTGATATTAAGAGATAAAACAAGCCATCCTTGCAATTTATTCAGAGACTAAGCTTCTAATTTTGATGTCATATAGCTGCAGACAGAATGACTAGAATCCAAATCAAAGTCTCTTTGGCTCCAAAGACAAAAGTTTTTCACTCTAGATTTTGGTCATTTAAGTCTAACAGTGATGAGGAAGCAAATAGGTGATTTTAAAATAGGGTAAGAAGAAAGGATTTTCAAAATCTCACCCAGACTTTTCATAAAGCATGGCAGACTGAGCATATATATTTATTTCATCTCTTTCCTTAAAGTCTCACTTAAATGGTAGTAAATTGATATTAAAATGATAAATCCTACAGACTGATGACAAGAAAACAGCAGATAAAAATTTGAGGAATATGGAAAGTACATTTATGACTGGTAACTGATTTTGGCAAAGATGGTAAAACCTAAGGGATTGGGGATGGGGAGGAGACTGGGGTAGGAGAATTGTGACAAAGGGAGAGACTGGAGCCCAAAGGGATTTCTTCAAACCACAGAACCTAGAAAGGCCCAGGAAACAGTGGTTCTATGCATCTCTCAAGACTGGGATTTGAAGTAGTCTGAAACAGCAGGAGCTCCATCTTCTCTCCCCTTGCCAATGATGTTTTGCCTCTGCCCTGGCAGAAGATGGATGTTTACTCCCTAGGGAAGTTGAATCACAGGAGCAATTGGCTAAGGGAAGCCAGACACACAGATATAGATGTGGACAAAGATGAGTACGACACTTGAAACAGGGAGATTATGTGGAATTCTGCACACAGAATAGCAAGAAATTCACCTTTTCCTCACTCCCTCAGTCTCCAGATGCAGACATTTCAACCTCAGTATTGGGTGAGGAAGCATAGACTGAGTAAAAATGAATGGATTGATAGTTTGGGTGGCGAAAATGTGGGAAATTTCCTTTTGGCATCAATTTTCTCAATAAAATATGAAATATGAAGCAAAATCCTCAAGTAAAGGAATAGACCAGGGTGATAAAGTTTGAGGAGAAAAGAGAAGGTGTGAAGTAATCAGTTGAAGAGTAGAAATGAGAACACAGGAGAAAAAACTAGAGGCTGATTCACAATGAGAAAGTGATAGATTAAGTATCAGATTCTCTGGAATAAGGCTCAGATCTTGGTTTCTAACACTATTCTCCAATGAAAGAAACCAGGGCTCCTTCGAGAAATGACGGATTGTAGGACTGGGTCAGGAAATGTGTAAGATTAGCTCAGAACATCTTGTATTGCCAGAATGTAAAGAAATGCTGCAAAGGAAAGTATGTATTAATAAAATGAAGGAAGGTATGTCAAAGGGACACGGAAGCTGACTGAAAGGGCTTATAATGGCCAAAGCTGGAACAATTTGAACAAAATGCATATTAATATGATAGCTTTGGATTATAGATCAAAGTATAAAATAAATATTCCTGGGTCCACACTGATGTTAACAAATGAGTGAATAAATACAGAAATGGAGAGAAGAGACAAATCTGTGGTACTGAAGAAATCCAAATAATTTATGTAGATACTCCACCTCAAGGAGGTGGAATATAACTCCTCACAGTATGAGTTGTAGATAGTATCTTCCTTCTAAAAGGTACAGTATAGAAAAGGGAGAAAAGGAACTTTACCATGGAGAACGCTAACAAACGCTCCTTCAGCCCTGTGATCAAGGTTAACATCAACAGCGAGAAGTCATGTTGATACTTATGTGTCCTTCATACGATGTGATGAGAATGGTACTACTCCTCTATGGTCTTCCTCCCCTAAACCCGTAAGCTCAGTCTTATCATGAGAAAAACATCGGACAGATCTATGTTCTACAAAACACCAGACCAGGATTCCTCAAAAAACTGTCAAGGCAAGTCTGAGAAACTGTCACAGCCAAGAGGAGCCCTAAGGAGATATGATGACTAAATGTCATCCTGTGTGTTATCCTGTGTGGTGGTCCCCAACCTTTTTGGCACCAGGGACTGTTTTCATGGAAGACAATTTTGCCACAGACCAGGGAGTAGGGGGATGGTTTCGGGATGATTCAAGCACACTACATTTATTGTGCGCTTTATTTTCTATTATTATTATATTGTAATATAGAATGAAATAATGCTGTATGGGAATCCTAAAACAGAAAAAGGACACTAGGTAAAAGCTAAGGAAACCTGAATAAAGTTTAGACTTTATTTAATAATAATGTATCAATACTGGTTCACTAATTGCAACAAATGTACCATACTAACATAAGTTAGTTAATAATAGGGGAAACTAGGTGTGGGGTATGTGAGAACTCTATACTCTCGAACTTTTTTTTTTTTTTTTTTTTTTTGAGACAGAGTCTCGCTCTGTTGCCCGGGCTAGAGTGAGTGCCGTGGCATCAGCCTGGCTCACAGCAACCTCAAACTCCTGGGCTTAAGTGATCCTACTGCCTCAGCCTCCCGAGTAGCTGGGACTACAGGCATGAGCCACCATGCCCGGCTAATTTTTTGTATATATATATTTTTAGTTGGCCAGATAATTTCTTTCTATTTTTAGTAGAGACGGGGTCTCACTCTTGCTCAGGCTGGTCTCGAACTCCTGACCTCGAGCGATCCACCCGCCTCGGCCTCCCAGAGCTAGGATTACAGGCGTGAGCCACCGCGCCCGGCCTAAGAACTCTATACTCTCTTCATGATTTTTCCAGAGATCTAAATTATTATAAAATTTTAAATGTTTACAAATACAGAAAAGAAAAAAGAAAAAAGTCTCCAGAGATTGAATAATTGCTGGAATGGAGCCACCAAAGTAGGTAAGCTGGAAGGATGGCAGGCAGTATTCAGAGAAGCCACTATTAGAGATGTGGTGTATTATTTAAGGATGTCAATATCAAGAATATGATGCAGGCAGGGTGCCTGATGTGGATGTTGTTGAGGACCAGAAAGCTGAAAAAGTAAAAGGCTAAAACTAGGCTATAACAATAAAATTCTACTCATGAATATTGCAGTTATCTATAACAGAATGGTATCATAAGTAATGCTGAACAAGAAGATAGTGCATCCTTGTTTCACTGCAAAACAATCCTAGAGAAACTCTTTGGAGGACACAGGATACTATGAAGTTGAGCTTGTGTCCCTAAATGAAATGCTAATTCCTAATTAAAACTCATGCACAAGTATTAACAACGGATCGGTTTTTAAGTATCTTCAGTGGGCTTTCAGAGGCGCGGACAGTATCTAGTTTCGCCAGAGTAACAGATTATCAAAAATAGCAGTGAAGTAAGCTGTTTTTGTCCATATGGGATGCTTAAACAGGAACATATGCTGGTGTTTGATATTCATTCAGCCTTCTGCAATATGGCAACAAATTCAAGCTCTAGTGGTCCAGGGAAAATAAAAAATTTTTTGGTAATTGTTTACAGAAGTAGAGTCATAGCATTTAGAAGGGCCCTTGAAATAGTCCTTCTAACTTTCTGCTCTGGAGCTTGGTAACATAGAGTGGCAGAGTGCCAGATTAAATTAGTGCCAGCAAACTCAGCTATTATTTCAGCTGTTTTCTGATACTTGTTTAATCACTTTTCACTTTTTAATGGTGTCTCAACTTTAAAGCATTTTATAGTTTTTGTGGGCTTGATTATGTACCACTTACCCGAGGCAGGAAGAAGGGACATTATTCTCTCAATTTTACTAATGTCAAATCAGAATCTGAGACTAGTTAAATCACTTTCTTAATGTCAGCACAGTTTATAAGAGGCAGATTCAAATCTAGAATTCACATCTTCGGATTTTAATCCAAACTTTTCCCCTCACTATACCATAGAACCCCTAATTCCTACTGACTCAGAAATCTTCACCTTCTTAACTGGTCATTTATTGT
Source organism: Lemur catta (assembly GCF_020740605.2). Classification (NCBI taxonomy): domain Eukaryota; kingdom Metazoa; phylum Chordata; class Mammalia; order Primates; family Lemuridae; genus Lemur; species Lemur catta. The sequence goes on from NC_059134.1 coordinate 31,728,138, forward strand.
GTCTATATGAGTTCTTCTTTTTCAGGAGAAGATTTTTAAAAATTAATAAGATATTTGGAAATCTTTATGTGACTTTCAATTTTAAGTCAATGCCACTAGTCTGTACTGTAAAATCAAGAATCAGTTTTGTTGCTAGTGAATCCCCAGGGTTAGTTCTGTACCTGTACATAGCAGGAGCTCAGTAAACATTGAACAAACAAATGAATACATTTCAGAGTATTTTTTTAAATCCTTGAATATATTTATTCAGCAACAATAATTATGCCTCAGATATTTTAAGGCAGTATATTTCCACTGGAAAGAATACTGAGTTTAGGGTCGGAATGTATGTTTCATAGTTTTGATCAGCTTCCTCAGCTAGAAAATAAAATCTTTAATAGCTTTAGCATTAAATTATGTAATAAAACAATTTTATAACATGATTATATTATATAATAAGATTATATGAATCTTTTAAAACTTGTTACTGTGTTGTACAGGATATCTGTTCCAACTGCTACCTAACAAAAGATTACATTATGATTTCATCATATTTTTGTTGTATTAAATTATTTTCCCTAATTCTTTACTCTTCCCTGTATCTATTCCCTTTGTCATTTAACTTTGCAATGACACAAATGTTGCTCCTCTCAAAAAAGGTCCTTTGATTTTGGGCTCAGCCACGTAACTTGTTTTGGTCAATGCAATGTAAGCAGACATGACACAAACCAAGTACTGCATTGGCCTGTGTGATTGGGCATTCTCTCTTGTGCAGCTGCCATTCCCCTGAGAACATGTCCTGGCTGGGTTGCTGGTGGTAAGGATGAACTGCTACCATGTAAGAGAGAAACCTATACTCATTGCTCTTTGCTGCTCAGATTTTGTGGTTGTCTGTTATGCAGCAATATTTCACTAATAAACTGTTTTATTCTGTCCAATTTAAAAGATTATTGTCAATTAGAGGGAACAGAGATAAAAAGAAATAGGTGCTGAGGATACTTTTTATTTATTATGATCTTTAACATTACTCCATCTGTTCCAGGCACTGGACCTTTGGTTCCTACAGACTTTAGCCATCTTCAAAGTTTTGGCACTATGTCCTTGGTTAAAATATCCTTCTTTTCATGCTATATACAAATCCCTTTAAAATGTAAATGCCTCAGATGTTTCTTTATAGATGTTCCACTTTTCATCCTCATCAGAATCCAATTTGAGAATCTCCCATTCCTCTAGATACATCTTTCTCTTGTAGGTTTATGCCTTTCTATGAATCTTACACTTGTTACTGTGTTGTCTCAGACATCTGTTCCAAATCCTACCTGACACAAGATTGACCTGGAGGAGCTTTCAAGTTTTGATTCTTAGGCCATCCATCCCCACTGGCTCTCTGGGAATGGGATCAGGGAATCTATATTTGAAAATTTCCCTAAAAGGATTCTTTTATGGCAAACTTTTTTTTAACAGTATGAACTAGTTTTCTTTTTCTTGGCTATTAAGGATTAAAGAATAGATTGGCCACTTTCCCCCTAATATTGCCCTCATTTACACTTTATTAATGAGTTCTTTCTTGTTTATTAGAAAGGAGACAGGAAAAGCATGTTTCTGTATTTCTCCTACAAACTTCAGAGAGTAAAACTTGTCAATAAGGCAAGGCAAAAATAACAGAGACTTGATTTTGACAGAATAATATTTCTATTAAATATATAGGTGATTGATATCTTCCATCACTGTTTTATCTAGCTTCTGTGATGTGTTTTTTAAATTATTATTACTTTTTAATTAGAAAAGCATTGCTCATATTGTCTGTGTAATCAGGCATTGAAATATTCTTTCTGAATTCTTTTTATTTCTGCTGTTTCTAGTTTATGGGTTTTCAAAAGAAAATCCCAGGTTCATTACCTATAAAACTTTATCTATGAAATTAACTTAGTCTTTGAAAATATATATTAAAGTAAAGGTGAATTAACCCCAATTTGTAGATAAGGACACTGAGTTTCAGAGAGGTTGGTAGTTACTTGCTCAAGGTTGTATAATTTGTAAGTAGCAGAACCAGGTTTAAATCAAGGCCAGTTTTATTAAAGAAAAAAAAAACATAATCTTTCTACCATACCACATTGCCTATTTGCTAAGTTAAGTTGAAGTTACATTTGCATTTCCTCTCTTGTTACCAAGATCAACTACTTGATTTTAAATGTCCTTAGAGATCCCTATATATACACTGTAAAATGCCATGATCCCTAGAAAAGAAATTGTTAGAATCTTCCAGCTAAAATGTATAAAAGAACAGTTTGAAAAGAGTAGCATGCAAATAAAGGCTGTTAATAACAATATCCCAGAAATAGGCTCATACCATATTTCTTCCCTCTACCTTTTAGTCACCCTCACAATTTAATTATTACAGCACAACCTCAGGAGTAATATTTGCCAATTTGATATGGTTTCTATTTACATTAACAGTCCAGATGAATGGCAGGTGGATTGAAATGTAGGAAAAAGGATATCCTTGAAAATTTCAAGTTCCTGCTTTCTCTAGTAGCCTCTCGGGTTCTGGCAATTAGAAAATAGCACATTCAAATATTCTAGAAAAAATAGTTATTGACAGGGAAGAGAAGCTAAATAAAGACCAGTTTTCTAAAATCCTAGCTCATTTCTCTAGGATTTGTTTAAAAGATCAATTATGGCTCCATTAGAAATATTTTTTTGCTTAAAATATACCAAGCACTCATTGATTTAACCCAGGCATTATCATTCTAGTGGATTATATGTTTTTCAAATTATTCGTGCATCTAGTTTCGTCTGCCTGATTCTCTCTACCTTTGGTTCATTACCTACCTCATTGAAATTTCCATCAAGGAGAGGACACCTAATTCAATCTCATCACTTATTAACTGCTCTTGCAGAGGCTGCATGTGTTGGCAAATTAAAAGCAATGGTTAAGGTGTGGGTTGAGCCTCGCTTTCTATTTTCTTGTTTCATTATCAGCTAAGGAGCAGCACATGCTCTTCAACTGAACTTTGTATTCAAGGTGGTCTATCAAGAAAACTGGATTTCCAGATTGCTCTGTCCATAGGAGCCTGTGATAAGGGCCAGAGGAGGCTGGGTTTTATGCACAGGGCAATCAAAAGGGGACAGATATCACAGATGTGCTTATACATATGCATCTGAACCTGTGCTCTGCATGCAGATAAATACTATCAGGGTTAATGAACATTGCATGAGGATGGTTGTACTGAAAAGAATTACCTTGGTGCTAGCAATGTAAATAGAATAAGATGTTGATTCTGTCAAAATAATGATCGGACAAGGAATATTTAATGAATAAGGGAGAGGAGATGGGTATCTCAATCTCAAAACTGAGAATTTAGATCAATTCTCAATCTCAATAAACAGATTGAAAATTGCAGCAACCTGACAGTTGTGCGATCATTGGGCCAAGAAAGGGCACCCCAAAAAGTGGCTAATTACAAGAACACATCCATGTGGCTGATTTCACCCAGTATGTCTGCACAACCTTCTTGTGTTTAGAAGCTTTAAACATGAATGTCTGTTTAGGGAATTTAAACATAATGTCCAGAAGCAAAGGTAAGTAAATATAATCACCAGAATAGATGAGCTTTGTTTTTTATTTTTAACCAAAAATACAGGATCTGAATTCAGAAAGGAGTCTAGAGACTATGCAGTCTCAGATTCTACAAATTAAAAAAAAAATGCCATGGATGATGAAGAAATTTGCTAATCTGACGCCCTAGGTTCTTCCCACTTCTTCATAATCAGCCTTTAGCAGAGAACTGAAAACTTTTGCAACTGTGATTAAAGAACCATTTTAGAAATCTTTCAAGTATCACCAAAAATGACAAAGGATTCAGAGCGTACAGATGGGTCAAGTTTTTCATCAGTGAATTTGATGTTGATCCATGTTTAATCAGTTCTAAAAGTAATGACCCAAAATAATAGGATCCGGGATGAATTCACTAGATGTTCAAATGTTCAAACTAATCTATTTTTCTTCCAACTTTTATTGTCATAACTGGGAGCTTATCGTGAAAAAGAGTACCTGAAATTCAGCAACTTGTTTTATAAAGTTTCTCATGAAGACATGGGGAAGTGGAAACTCTCATATACTGCTGGTAGGAGCATCAACTTCTACAAGCAATATTAATTCCACCATGTATTCCCAATGCCACATATCCTCCACATGCCCCTGTAGATTCACCGTGAGCATCCCGTCGCCTTTCTTCACATTATCCTCTGCCCCAGAGAGCTTGACCTCTGTGTATTGCATCAACAAGGCCCCCATGCATTCTGGTTTCTAGCTGGGTTGAGCCATTGGAAGCCCAGGCACGAGCCTGGAGGGAGAGAAGAGAAATCTAATCCCTTATCCTACCCTGCAGGATCGTGACGGGGTGGCTGTGTACCATAGCCACCAAAGGCCATAGCTCCTCTCAAAAGAAGTCTTCTAAATGTGTCACTCTAAGTGTTCTAGAAACCTGTCTCTTGTCCCATGACTTTGGGCTGAGGAGCATAACAATTTCGTTGCTGTTTATCCCAGGGATCCTGGACTATCTCTTCTGGTTTCTTTACATCCCAACCATACCCTGGCAATTAGTCTCTTTGTAAATAAAAGCTTGAATCATCCTAAGTTTTGGGGTGTTGTTGTTTGTATTCCAACAGAGACACAACTTTGTTCAATGCTCACACTTTTGGAAATATATTCCATAGAAATTCTCACGTGGGTAGCATTGTTCTAGAAATAGGATCTCAGAAGCAACATAATGTCCTCTAGGAAATGGATTAATAAAATTTGTTCATTTACTCATCATTAAAGGGATGCTCCTAGTGGTATAAAATAACATCCTATTATCATTACCATTTTTTAAAACAGTCTTATTGAGGTATAATTGGAACATAACAGTGTATTGTTCTTTGTTTCTTGTGCTTGGGTTTTATTGAGTTTCTTAGATCTGTAAGTTTATTGTTTTAAAGAAATTTATAATTTTCCAGATATTCTCTTTTCTTTTCTTTTTCTAATTTGTCTATATATTTAATTAACAAATTAAAAATTGTATACAGTTATTGTATACAATATGATGTTTTGAAATACGTACACATTGTGGAATGGGTAAATTAAACTGATTAACATAGGCGTTATCTAACATACTTATTTTTTTGTGGTGAGGAAACTTAAAATCTACTCTCTTAGCAATTTTCAAGAATACAATACATGGTTATTAACTATAGTCCTCATGTTGTATAGTGGATCTCTTGAACTCATTCCTCCTATCTAACTGAAATTATGTATTCTTAGACCAACATCTCTCCACCCCCACCCCCTTCCAGTCCCTGTTAACCACCATTCTACTCTTTACTTATATGAGTTTAAAGGTTTTAGATTTCAAATGTGAGATCACGTGGTATTTGTCTTTCTGTGCCTGGCTTATTTTACTTAATATAATGTCCTCCAGGTTTTATCTATGTTGTAAAAAATGACAGAATTTTCTTCATTTTAAGGCTGAATAGTATTTCATTGTGTATATATACCATATTTTCTTTATCCATTTATGTGTTGGTAAACACTTAGGTTGATTCCATCTCTTGGCTATTGTGGATAATGTGGCAGTGAACATGGAGGTGCAGGTATCTCTCCAAGATAGTGATTTCTTTTCCTTTCAATGTATACCCAGGAGTGGGATTGTGAAATCGTATAATAGTTCCATTTTTAATTTTTTGAGAATCTTAATACTGGTTTTCATAACTAATTTACAAGATACAAATACTGATTTACATTCCTACCAACAGTGCAAGCGTTCTCTTTTCTCCACATTTTTGCCAGGCCTTGCTATTTTTTATCTTTTTCATAAAAACCATTCTAACAGATGTGAAGTGATAGCTCATTATGGTTTTAATTTATAATTCCTTGATAATTAATGATGTTGAGCAACTTTTAACATAACAGTTGGCTACTTGTATGTCTTTTTTAAAGAAAGGTCTATTCAAGTCCCTTGTCCATTTTTTAATTGGACTATTTGTTTTCTTGCTAACAGGTTGTTTCAGTTCCTTATATATTTTGCATATTAACCCTTCACAGATGTATGGTTTGCAAATATTATTACCCATTCCATAGGTTGTCTCTTTACTCTGTTGACTACTTCCTTGGCTTTGCAGAAAGTTTTTAGTTTGATATCACCTTATTTATCTTTTTTTATTTTTGTTGTCTTTGCTTTTGGGTCATATCTAAAAAGCCATTACCCAGACCAATGTCATGGAACATCTCCTATGTTTTGTTCTAGTAATTTTACAGTTTTCAGTACTATGTTTAAGTCTTGAATCCATTTTGAGTTGATTTTTGTATATGGTGTGAGATAAGGGGCTAATTTTATTCTTCTGCATGTAGATATCCAGTTGTCCCAACACCATTTATTAAAGAGACTGTCTTTTCCCCATTGCATGTTCATGCAACTCTGTCAAAAATCAATAGACCACAAATGTATTGATTTAGTTCTCTGTTTTGTTCCATTGGTCTACGCATCTGTTTCTATGCCATTATCATTCTATTTTGATCACTGTAGCTTTATAGTGTATTTTGAATTCAGATGGTGTAATGTCAGGCATTATTTTTTCAAATCATTTTTCTGATCCTTGATCCTTAAAAATTTTATCTTTTTGTGTTTTGGTTTGACTAATTTTTATTGCTGCGTATTCTTCTATAATGTCCAAACTGGTGCTTATACTATCCAATGTACTTTTCTTCTCACATATTTTAATTTTCATTTCTAGATAGTTGAGTTGGGTCATGTTTATATCTTCCATGCATTAACTTATCAAGTTTAATCATTCACTGGCTTCTTAAAATATGGAATGTAGTCATAAAATCTTTTAGTGTTCTTGCTAACTAATTTTATCATCTGAATCATTTCTGAGTCAATTTAAATTGATCAATTTTTCTCATTTAAGTTGTATTTTCCTGCTTCTTTGTATTTATATGTCACTTTTTGATTGGATGCCAGACACTGCAGATTTGTTCTTATTAGTTGCTAGGTATTTTTATATTTCTATAAATATTTTGAGTTTTATCTGGGACATGGTAAATTACTTGGAAACAGTTTAATTCTTTGAGGTCTTGCTTTTGACTTCTGTTAGATGGGACTGGATGTGTGTTCACTCAAGGGTTAATTTCTCCTCAATAAATTGTTCTTTGACTTTTAACTGATGTACTATGAATTTTGAAATATTCTAGTTGGGCCTTTTAGAACATGCATATCCCTGCCCCTGTGTGAGCACCAGGTATTATTCCTTGCAAGCCTTTTCAAGTGTTTCTTCCCCACCTTGAATGATTTTCTCATGTATGGTCTCAGAATTACTCAACTGAATAAGCAAGGGGTACTCTTTGAAGATCTCTATAATTCTCTTTCTGTGCAGCTCTTGCCTCTCTTGGACTTTGCACTGTGAATTCTAGCTGCCCTGACTTTCCTGTACACACGGATCCTCAATTCATGGAGACTGCCAGCCCTGCTCTCCTCCCTGCTCTGTAGCCTGGAAACTTTCACCAAGAAGTAATTATAGGGCTCTTCTCTTCTGTTTTCATCTCTTAGGGTTCATTATCTTCTGTTGCCTGATGTCCAATGTCTTGAGTGCCATTGGTTCATATATTTTGTCTGTTTTTTAGTAGTTTTAAATTGATAACTCTGCTGCCTTTTATTCCATCTTATTGAGAAGCAGAAATCTTCATTATTATTTAATTAAATAAGCTACATAGTGACACAAAACGCATATTATCACCTGTGAAGGCAGCAAATTAATAGCAGAATCAGTATAAAAATCCCTAAATGAGCCAAAGTGAGTAAAAGAAAATTATTTAAAAAATTTAAGTTTTGAAAGTATCCAAAAAACAACCATACATGGGTTACTAATTTTAGTAGTGGTTAACAATTCCTGTTATTTCTTGTCCCTAAATTGTATTTTCCTAAAGGAATAATCCAACCTTGGATATTATCTATAGGGACATAGCACTCACACCAAGGAAAGTAATATCCAAGTATATTTTGTCCTCATCAGATCATATCTGGAGATTTCTGTTCTGTTCTAGGAAGTCTAGTTTCAAAAAGAGTATTGACAACAAAAGCAATTCTGGGGAACAATAGCTAGAATAGAGAGTAAATATCAGAAGTGACATGACTAAAACAATTAATGAAATTGATTTTGATTAAGTGACAGCTTTTTAAAAAGCATTATATCAAGAAGGCCTGTGGAAAAATGAATAGACTTAGTGTGTACCATAAGATATTAACAGATCTAGCAGCTACTTCTTAGTATAAGCAAAAATATACTAGCAGATTTGAACATAACTATAAATGGTTGGGAATAAACATTATAGTCCTGGAAATATTTGAGCAGACATACATCAAGGAAACTATAGACAGTATTGTAAACCTGTATAGAAACTATCTACAGTGGCCTACAGTTTCTTCCTATCTTAATTTCTGAGGTCCAGTGTTTTGTAATATGGGCTCCTTGACACCTAGGAGATCTTCTGAGTCCTTTCAGAGACCACTACAGGGGCTACAGGACTCCACAGGGGAGGGATGCATTTTCACACCATATCTACCACCCCTGCTTCAGTCAGGGGAGCACAGCTTTTAATAGCATTTTATATTGACTTTCTCATGAAGAGTTGAAGAAAAAGTTTTGAAGAAAGTGTTATATGAATAAAAAGACTTGAAAACCCAGAGATGAATTTCTATGAATTTACCTTCTGATTTTTCAGTTAGTAATAATTCTGAAACTTTCATATGGGAATGAAAAAGTGCTGCAAAAGCAGGGAGCTCATTTATTTTGTGGTCACTTCTGGATTGCTGCTAAATAAAAATGTCACATCATTTAAAAGCTTAAAAAGTAAAATTTGCACAGTACAATGAACTCAATTCAATGGTGGCATTTCCAAGAATAATTGTTTGTCCTCAATTCAGTGTAGGAAGTGAAGGACAATTTTTCTTTTTCACCTCCATTACAGAATTTATTTTTTAAAGCCACACAAAAAGTGTCTAGGATAAAAAGAAAGAGAATTATTCAGGTGAATTCAGAGCTTGTACAAGGAAAATATGAAAGGAGGAACTGTATCCAGTGTTGTAAAGTTGAAAACCAATGTTTTTTTTTCCTAAAGACATAGTAAGCAGAGATCCATCTCTCCTCAGATATTCTGTTTCTTCGCAGGTTACTTGTGCTATAAGGAAAGGATTTTTTTTAGAATAAAGCTTTTGTTTGTCTAGTTAGTGAGGTGTTTGATCTTTTGAATACACAATTTGCATCACAGCCAAAACTTCTTAAAAACCAGAGAAGTAAAACTACAGCAAATGGAAATAAGATACAATTTATGGGTGACATAGCCCTTGTCTTAAAGTGGCTGTATCAAAATTGGACCTGCCTTTATTCAACACACAAAGTGCAACATTCATTACTGAAAACTCTTTGCTTTTGCTTCATACATTTATCCATACTTACCCACAGAGGTTTTCCTGCATTTATCACGAGGTAAATAATATTAAATTTTCTTATAGGTGGTGTTTTGGGAAGTCATGGAAAATCTGGATTTCCACAGTTAGACATGAGCATCTTTAAAATATAATTTTACATATGTGAAAGTTTTTTAATCTATGAAAGTTGTGAAGGTTAAATGAATATAAATACTTAGGATATAATAAAACCTCCATAATTTTAGTATTGTTATTGTTATCAATAAGTTGTTTATTCTGTTATCCTCATTTGTCTAAAATTCAAGAAATTTTTTTAACATTTTAATCTTTGTGAACTATACTTGCTTTTTTTGAAATGAATGTACTTTGTATTTATTTTTGGCTGCTAATAGCCAATTTAGGATACCCACAAATGTGTACACTATTGGGTTCAAAATTACAAATCAGATGTGGACCTCTACCTCATTTTTAGACGGTCCCCTTCTCTATTTCAAGAAGTTCCTCCGTGACCCCAACACACATTCAACTAAGACTTGTCCATTGGCACAACCTATGACTCTAATTATTTCATCTCCTTTTTTTAATGATGATGATGCCAATGATAAAGAATATATTTTGCAAATTTATACAACTGAAGTATGAAAAATGCTATTACTTTACATATATTATCTACCTGTCAACATATTCCTACAGAATTAGAATACCACGGTATTGGTTTATTATATTATCTTTCCAGAACTATCTAGATACTTACAGAGAATTTCTGAGAATCAATACATTATGTTTGGGAGGACATTTTGAAATACAGAAAAACACACACAAAATAAAACAAGTTCCTCACTTCAAAACCAAATAATATATAGTGTGAAGCAAAATTCTGTGCTCTGTTCATTCTCTAAGGGACAGAGTCCTGAAAAAGTCTGAGAATGTCAATTGTCAAAGTGTAAAGTGCAGGGAGAGAAGTAGGAGGTAAAATTGGAGAGATTGGGAGGGACCAATCAATGAGGAGCTTTCAACATTACCCTACAGGGTTTGAATTTCACACTGAGAATAATGGGAACCATTGAAAAATTTCCAAAAACAAAAAAAGAGAAATCTAATAAGATTTCCCTTTTTAAAACCTCACACTGGAAGTAAGATAGAAGATAGACTGGAGGCTGGAAATAAGTTAAGCCATGATAGTAATTAAGGATAGAAATGATGAGGATGTGATCTAAGATAGTAGCAGAAGTTTAAACTAAGGGATCAGTTTTCAAGAATTATTTTAAAATAACAGTGAAATGCCTTAATAGATTGGAGATGATAGAAAATAAAAATCTTGGATTACTACATGCTATAATTCATCTAAATAGGAAATATTGGACAAGGACAAATTTTAGGTAGTGGAAGCAATAATGAGTTTGGGTTTTTGAACAAATTGAGCTTGATATTCTGCTGGAAACTTTAAACTAGACATATTCAATAGGCAGTTGAATATATGGATCTGGAGTTCATTTGAGAGTTCTGGAGTCATCAGCATGTAGCTAGGTAGAACAGGATAGCTCAGGGAGACAGTAGTGTGAAAAAAGAGGGCTAAAACAATTTTAGAAAAACCCTTATGTTTAGAAGAGAACAAAGAGTCCAGGAAGTGAATCTGAGGAATGACTACAGAAATAGAACAGCACGGTAGAGTTACAAATGCCAAAAGAGAGCGTTCCCAGCAGGAATCTTCTCTCAGTCGTTAAGTAAGATGTGGAAAGCGATGTCCATTGCATTAGACACTTAACTCCTCTTTGGCCCCCCTGGTAAGAGGGGTCATAGTAGTATTGTGGGGGAAGAGTCCAGAGAACAGTGGACTGAAAAGTGAATGTCCCTTGTCCCTGCGGGCCAATCCAGGGAAAACTGCACTGTTCACCAGCATAGCTGCTATGTAGGAGGGAGAAGTTGAGAATAAATGTATAGATTACTGCAGGATTGAATGAGTAACAAAAAGAAAATATTGTTATTCTTTTCTCCTCGAAGAGAAGATTTTAAAGGAATGAGACGGGAAGCAACTGTATTTCAAAGGAGAGGAGGGTGCCATAAGGAAGGGGCCACCTCTCTTTGAGAGATGAGGCCACTTTATTGACACAGGTCATTGCTATGGACTTTGTATTTTCTGAATTTTCCCCTTTACTTACTTTAAAGTAGCCCTCGGGTGACCTCCAAGATACCGTCCCATCTTCAGACTCACTATTGGCACCTCCCTCCCACAGGCACTCCGTGTTTGCTGAGGCAGCAGAGGGTGAGATGGTACCACCCTCAGCATTGTTCCTCATGGTTTCTTCCACAGAAAATCAAAAGCATTTCTCTTTGAAAAGGAAAAAGAAAAACAACCATCAGCCTCTGGTAGCTTAGTGTGTGGGGCTGCCTAATACACAGTGAAGGGTCCCCTGCACCATGCCAACTCCTGAACCAGAAATGCTGGAGAAAGCACTAGGCAATTTCTGGGAAGACCTATTCTTCCTTCTCACTTTTGACAAGTCCTTGGCTATGTCATATAGAAAAGGTACACACAGTCTAAAGTGTTTTCTTCTTTGTATAATTTGAGAGGAGTGCTGAGTTTGTTTTTTCTGGTGTAGTCTGTAGAAGGTATGCCACTCAGACATTACAGTACTTCCCTATTAAATGTCTTCTATCATTGCTGTTCTTTTGGTGGGAGGCGGGTGAGCAGAACAAAAACAAAATATTGTATGAGCAAAAAACCCATGATATCTCATTTGTAATTTGATGCTCTTTTCAGAAATAAGATATTTCAGTCAAGACTCTTTTTGTTGGAAAGAACGTAAATTCAACTCAAAATAGCTTTAGCAAATTTCATTGGTTTGCATAACCCAATCTTGGACAGGCAGGAGAAAGTTTATTCTTAGAGAAGCCTGAATGCAGGGACTTGAAAACTGTCCATCACTCACTTATGCTTCTCTCAACTTACTGGCTTTGTTCTCTTCAACTCTAAGTGGATTTTCTCCATGACTTGATAAGATGGCCTTAAGTTGCTCTGATTCTGGGAGATACAGCTCTTCTCTCTATTATATCCCATTGTATCACATCATATCATCATATCACACCATATCATATCACATCATCATATCATATCATCTAAAGAACATCTCAACTTGGCCCGCTGTGGGTAATATATCCACCCAAGTCCTTGAACCAATCACTATGTCCAGGAAGATGAGAACTACAATTTTCCCAACCTAGGTTCCACCTTTATGGTGTTAGTTGTAGGATGTGTTGCCACAGAAGGTTAACATGACAAAGGTCACTGAGAGAAAGAAACCTCATCATCATTATAGAGCAACCTCTATTTGTGTCTAGTCCAGCAATTAAGATCAAATTATGTACCAATATTAATATAGAATGTAGCCCTTTTTAAGATTAAAGAAAGCCCTTATTAAGCTAAAATAATTGCTCATAAAATAGAGATCTTTCATTAGCTGCCTGGTGAAAAGATAGACAAAGGCAATCTAAATAGTATGTTATCAGGGAAGCCTGGGTTTTCTATTGCTTCATGTGTAATAGTGGGAGAGTTACTTGTTCTCTCTGAGCCTCAGGTTATTTTTCACTGATTACAATTCCACATTAAAATACTTAACTCCTCATGTTGGTTAGAGAATTAAGCAAATTAATAAATGTAAAATTCCTTGACAGATGCCTGACCATACAAGTGCTCCATATGACTCCTTTCCCTTTTGTGCACATCCTTTATGGGCAGCTGTTTAGACCAATGGTCTGAACAGTATTTTTACATACTGCTGCTAAGATTGTAGCACCTATGTAATAAATGTTTTCTAATCTGTACTAGAGACAAGTGCCTTCACTAAATGTTTGTGCATATGGCACTGCTCAATTTTTTAGCCTGATTTCAATCTCATCATGTTACCACCTTCTCATTAGAAAGAGCTGCCACTGCCTTCTGTAAAAGCAGGAAAGCAGACAAAAGCAATGAAGTGAAGAACCTTTCCACAGGTTGTGCATGATATGTATTTGAATTTGAAGAATGGATTAACTTGTGGTATTCCAGAGGCCTGGCCCACAGGGTAAACACTTAGTAACTACATGAAGGAAGGACGTGTAATAGAGGGTAATAATATATATTCTTGAACTATTGTGTTAGAGATTTAATACCTGACTCCTACTATTAACTAACAAGGTACCCTTGGTAAAGGTGCTTAGCCATTTTGAGACCACAAGTGATCCACTGCTGCCAAAAAGAATATAATAATGGTTGTCTTAGAACAGAGGGAGACGTAAAAAGGTGCTGAAATAAAGATATGTATGACTTCTAGAGCAGAATCAAGCAGATGTTCTTAATAATTTAACTCCCTCAGGGATACAGGGAAGCAAGACCCCAAAAGCCCTAATAAATAGCAAATAAACAGAGTCAGGCTCACAGGGCATGACATCTGCCCCTAGCATGGAGACTAAAATTTTTTACTGGGGTTGTGATCTCTTTCAAGCTTCTGTCTGAGATATGAGAAGCAAGCAGAGAGCTGTACAGCCAGGACTTGGACAAAGATGCTGCTGAATAAGAACTTAATTTGTGATACTGGAAAATAAGAATGCCCCCAAATACCAATGTAATACCTGATTCTGAACTGGGGATAGGTAGTATCTAGATGAAGGCAACCATCAAGTAGATATGAAAAGAAATTAAGAAAAAGAAAAGAAGGAAGGAAAAAAAGGAGCACAGAAAGAAAATGAGGAAGGAAGAAAATGAGAAAGAAGGAAAAGAAAGAAGAAAGAGAGTGAAGAAGAATTAATAGAAACAAATGGTAAGAAAAAAAAAGACAGGTATTTACCCAAAGGAAAAAAAGACATTTTATCAAAAAGACACTTGCACTTGAATGTTCATAGCAGAATAATTCACAATTGCAATGATGTGAAAACAACCCAAGTGACCATCAATACATGAGTGGATTAATAAAATGTAATATATGTATACCATGCAGTACTACTCAGCTATAAAAAAAATGGTGAACTAATACTTTTTGTAACAACCTGGATAGAACTAGACCCATTCTTGTAAGTGATGTATCGTAAGAATGGAAAAAAAACCCCACAGCATGCATTCTCTATTAAATTGGTACTAATTGATCAACATTTATGTGCACATATGGTAGTAACATTCATCCGGTGTTGGGCAGCTAGGAGAGGGGAGGAGGTGATGGGTATATTCACACCTAATGGGGGCAGTGCACACTGTCTGGGGGATGGACATGCTTGTAGCTCTGACTTGGGAGGGGCAAAGGCAATATATGTAACCTAAACATTTATACCCATGTAATATTCTGAAATAAAAAATAACAATCAAGTTTCAGGGATATGTGATACAATTTATAAAAATACTATATATATATACATGTGTATATATGTATACTAATATGTTTTATATGGACACATACATACACAGCTCACTCAGTACATAACATAGAATTTTATTTAAATTTCTCAATTTTTTCTTCCCTCTTCCCCAAGGAAGTCATAAATCCTTAGCTTATTGTCTATTTTTCTATAGCTTTCTCCATGCATGCACAATAATGCATCATACATGTGAATATAATTTTTAAATATTTTAAAATTAAAATTGGATCATGCTATGTAATTTTACACAATAAAATTTTGTCATTTAAAAATAAAGGGGATTTTTTTTTACTATTTTATTGCAGTATACCATATATGCAGATAAGTATATAAATTTTAAATCTACATTCAGCCTTTTTTTGTAGAAAAGCATGCACCTGACCAAATGAAGACATATAATATTGCTAGTTCAATGGCTTGATCAAAAACATATAAAAGTGGTGAGAGGCAGAGCCCAAAATTCAACATAGATGTCAAATACCAACTTCATGCTCCTCTGGGGTGTCTGGTAACTTAATGAAATAACAGTTGATAGATCAGCATGGCCATGACTATTTGCAAACAAAAACATCATTTTATCAAAACCTTTCCCTCATTGTTTGAATTGTATAAAAATATCTGCCTAGCAATACTTTTATGTGAAGATTTCAATATTTTTGCTCCTTTCATTATGATCTAACAGAGACTAAAAATTATCAATTAAAATAAAGCTTTATAGACTTTGGAATTTAGCAGAGTGAGGAAATGTCCTTCTCAAATTTCTCTCCTTTCCCCTTTGGAACATGTATTTATCAGTTTGGAGATTTGAAATTTCATGGTCTATTTAACTCGTGCTGCTGTTTGTGATTCTACAATGCTCAGTAACATCACTGTACATTCTGGGCACATCCACATGACCTAGTTAATGAATGCCCTGAATGTTCTGAATAGATTTATGCTGATAATATGCTGTGCTCAGGCCAGAGCACAGGATGAGGCCTAGGAGGGGCTCATTTTCCCTCTTGAGTACTGATTTACTATGTAAACTTGAATATTATATTTAGTCTCCAAGACCTCAACTCCTCCCATGCAAAACAAGGCTAATAGTAGTATATTTGATTGTGAAGTACTTTGGCAGCCTTGTCAGAAGAACATTGTGAGGGCATATATTTATTATTTATAATATCTATGATATATTTAATGGCACCTGTTTTGTTTTTCCACAATTACTTCCATAGAAATGGATCAACTGATACTGAACTTGTTAAAAAACAAAAGACACACTGAAAAAAATTAGAAACAAATAGTATTACCTAAATGATTAGCATTAGCATTATTTTAACCTATTATTCATGGGTCATGTCCATTTCCTGTTACCAATGATTTATCTAGTATGCATCCAAATGATGTTTTATCTTCCATTAAAATTAAACATGTAGTAAAAAATACATCAAAATGTCCATTGCATTAAACTATCTTAACAGCTAAAGACAAAGATGAATTCCTATGAATTTAGCTGCTAATATTAATTGATTAATTTGACCATTGGAGAATCAATCTATTGCCAGTAATTAACTGACCATCTTGTGTATCTGGCCATAGTCAAAGTTATGTCCTCTTATCTAAACAGATTACCTTACCAAAAATAGCAAATATTCTGTGAATATACTCCTATCTTAGTCTCAGCTTGTATTGACTAGGTAGCAACAAGCAACGTTGGTTTTATTTACTAGAAAGTTGAGCAAAAATTTAGTTAATTTTCTCTGGGGAATTAAGAGATGTCAGTGGGAAGTCAACAGAGGCCATCATAGAGATTTTCATCACTGCAGCCTGAGTTGAAAAGGGAAGTGCCTATTTCTCTTCATAACTATCAAATAGTAGACAGAATAAATTTTATTTTATAAAATACATGATCAAGATGAAAACTCAGTGCCAGAATTTAAGAGGTAACCAGTAAGGTAAGAAAGTGTTAAAATTCAAAGGCCTAGGATTAACCAAACCAGATAAATAGACTTTGAGTTAGTGGTAGTAATGACCACATGGAATAGAACATCAGGCTATCAATCTTCTGCTCAGAAGGAAATCTGGAACTATCAAGGCAGGAGTCTAGGAACAGTTGTCTCATCTATGAAAGGGACTTGGAAACCTCAGCTCTTCAGTCTGAGGATATGGCACAAAGATGAGCTGTTTGGCTGGGGCTCTGGTGACAACAGAAATGGTAGTTTACTGAGAATGCAATCCTGAACCATAAATCTTGCTTAAAATGCGGGAAGTGCTGGAACCTAAAGCAAAGAAATTAATATTAAAAATGATCTAGAAAAATGAATCCAAGAATCCTAGCAATTCCACAGGGATACTTCTATAATTCATGACTCACAAAAAATGCCTGAAAAAGATAATTTTTAAAAAAGATGAGCTCACAAAAAATTCCAGAGTATGCAATGAAATCTATTGCCATGAGATATAGACAACAAAGATGAGTCAAACCCAAGGAATTACAGATAAAGAGCAATTGGAAAAAGATTTTGAGGTTAGTGTTTCAAAATGTTCAAAAAGATAAAAGAATAGAATTAATAAAGCAAAAAAATGGCAGATTTAAAGCATAGTGAAATGGAAAACTAGAAATGCCAAATGTAATAATTGGATTTAAAAATTAATTAATACTCAGTGATTCATTAAGCAGTAGACTTACTACAACCCAAGAAGGAATTATTGAATTGAAAAATAGATTTAGGAAGTGTATGTTTATGGATTAGAAAATTAATATTGTTAAAGTGTCCATATTATCCAAACTAATATACAATCCCTATAAAAATTGCAATGAAATTTCTCATAAGAATAGAAAAAAACAATTCTAAAATTTATATGGAACCACAAAGATCCTGTATAGACAACACAATCTTAAGCAAAACAAAATTGGAGGCATCACATGTCCTGATTTCAAATTATATTGCAAAGCTATACTAATCAAAACAGTATAGTATTGGCATAAAAACAGACATATAGACCAATGGAACAGAAATAAATTTGTAAATTTATAGTCAATTAATTTTCCACAAGGCCCTTTGGTGTTATGATATATACATACATATATATATATTGGTTTTCATCCATAGTTCCTGGCTCTTTTGTTATAATGTTGGGTGTGTTAGGCCTCAGGAGCAGACCTCAGGAAATAGAATCTCTCTGACCTTCACCCACCACGACACAGAACTCTATTCTTCCCCCAACTTTCTGATTGTGGGTCTTAAGACTCTCATTCTAGAGAGAGTACTGCCCCATACTCTGAAGGATGATATTAATAATAGTTCAACATGGTTGTCCATAAAAACCCAAGAGGACAGGGTTCAGGGAGCTTCTAGAGAACTGAACACGTGGAGGTTCCTAGAGGGTGGTGTGCCCAGAGAGGGCATAGAAGTTCCCCGCCCCTTCTCCCATACCTTGCCCTACTCATCTCTTCATCTTTATCCTTTGTATCATCCTTTGTAATAAACCTGTAAATATACATGCTTCCCTGAGTTCTGTGAGCCACTCCAGCAAATTAATCGAAGACTAAGAGTAAGTCATGGGAACGCCAACTTAAAGCCAGTCAATCAGAAGTTCTGGAGGCCTAGACTTGCTACTGGTGTCTGAAGATGGGGGAAGTTTTGGGGACTGAGCCTTCACCCTGTGGGATCTGATGCTATGTCCAGGTAGATGGTGTCGGAATTGACTTACAGGACACCTAACTGGTGTCCACTGTTTGTTTTGTGGGGAAAAATCCCCACAGTTGGTCACAGAAATCTTCCATGTTGATGATTATTGCACTGTGTGAATAGAGGGAAAAATATAGTTTGAGAGTTTTTAGAGAGCAGCCACCAAGAAGCCACAATGAGGAAAGAATATTCTCATCAATAAATGATATTGGGAAAACTGGATATCCACATGTGAAAAAAAAAAAAGAAATTGGATTTTTATCTTACTCTATACATAAAAATCAACTCAAAATGGATTAAATATTTAAACATAAGACCTGAAACCAAAAATCCTAGAAGAAAACATATGGAAAAAAGCTCCTTGATATTGGCCTTGGCAATAATTTGTTGACTATAACATCAAAAACACAGGCAACAAAAGCAAAAGTAGACAAGTGGGACTACATCAAACTAAAAAGCTTCTACACAGCAAAAGAAACAATCAACAAAATGAAAGGGCAGCCTACCAATTAGGATAGAATATTTGCAAATTGTTTGTCAGATAAGAGGTTAATATTCAAAATATATAAGGAACTCACACAACTCAATAGCAAAAGAACTAAATAATCCAATTAAAAATGAGCCAAGGTCCTAAACAGACATTTTTCCAAAAAAGATATACAAATAGCCAATAGGTATATAAGAAGCTGCTCAATATCACTTATCATTAGGGAAATGAAAATCAAAACCACAATGAGATATCACCTTAAAACTGTTAGAATGGCTATTAAAAAAAAGACAAAAGATAAATGTTGGTGAGGGTATGGAGAAAAGAGAAACTTGTACACTGTTGGTGGAAATGTAGATTGGTATGGCCATTATAAAGTAATAGTATAGAGGTTCCTCAAAAAATTAAAAATAGAACTACCATATGACTGAGCAATCCCTCTGCTGGGTATATATTCTTAGGAAATGAAATTATTAACTCCTAGAGATATCTACACTCCCATGTACACTGCAGCATTATTCACAATTGATTAGATATGGAAACAAGTCTAAATGCCCATTGACAAATGAATGAATAAATAAATTGTGATATATATACACATAATGAAATATTATTCAGCCATAAACAAGGAGATACTTCCATTTGCAATAACATGGATAAACTTGGAGGATATTATGCTAAGTGAAATAAAGCAGACACAGAAAAAAAAATTCATTATCTCACTTATATGTAGAATCTAAAAAAAAAGTTGAATACATACATACATAGAGTAGACCAGTGGTTAGCAGAGATGGGGAGGGGGAGGAAATGGAAGAAGTAGGTCAAAGGTACAAACTTGCAGTTATCCAGGATAAATATTCTAGACATCTAATGCACAGCATGAGGACTATAGTTAATAATATTGTATTGTATATTGAAATTTGTAAAGAGAATAGATTTTAGATGCTTTTACCACGTACACGCACAAAAGAAGTAACTATGGAATGTGATAGGCTAATTTGCTGGCCTATAATCATTTCTCTCTGTACATATATATATATATAAGCATACATATACATAAATAACATGTAAGCATATACAATAAAAAATAAATTTAAAAAATGAAAAATAGAATATATTACTCAGCATCACAGAGAGATTTTTTTAAAATATGAAAATGTTGTTATGAGACATGGCCAATAGAATCAAAACTGCCAAGTTACATACAATAATGTTTCAGAAGAAAATGCAATATTCAAAAGATTAAGCATGTATGAATTTTTAAATTTGAAGAAAGATTGAATTCTTGGAAGTAGATGACAAGATGTAAACAGAAAAAAATCAACTCAAGTCATCTGTCTCTTAGTTAAAAAACAAAAAACCCATAAAAAACTTTTAAAAACTGCCAGAGTAAAGAAGAGAAAGGAATGACTATCATATGGATAGTATACTTGTCATCCAAAACAGTAAATGACAGAAAATGATGCAGTAAGATCTTCAAAGCGGTGAAAAAGATTCGAAAAAAATTATGATTCTATACCCAATTAAATTTTTATTCATAAGCAAGTTGAAGGAAAAACAAAGACTCTTTAGAGCAAACAAGACTAAGAGTATTTACTGCTCACAGATCATCACAAAGAACTCTAGAATGTAAAACAAGTAGGGAAGTAAACTCAAAAGGAAAGTAGATTTCTTTTAGGAAATAATTAGTGTGAGGCTGTAGGGACTTTTTTGCCCTGAAGTGCTATCAATTCATCTCTTTTTAGTGGGATTTTAAGTATTTACAAATTTTTTATTCTCTATATTTTACAATTTTTTTACTATGAACATGGATAATTTTGTAATAAGAAAAGAGTAAAATTTGTTTAAAATTAAAAAGAAAGTCTATACCTGGTAATTCTCAGCCTCTGCCCATAGGACCAATACCTTGGCCATTCTACTGGTTCTTTGACATGTGCTGATTTAGTACCAACAAAGTCAACTAGGTAATAGAACCAAAATTGATGTGTGGATGAATTTCAGAATATCTATCATGAAAGTAATAAGAGCACTGCTATGGTATGAATATTGGTGTCCCTCCCCCATATTTATATGTTTGAACTTAATACCCAATGTGATAGTATTAAGAGGTAGGGCCTTTGGGAAGTGATTAAGTCATGAGGGCTCTACCTCATGAATGGGATTAGTACCCTTATAAAAGAGGCTTGAGCAAGCTCCCTTACCCTTTTTCACCATGGAAGGACACAGAGAAGTTACCATATATGAGGAATAGGTCCTTACCAGACACTGAGTCTGCTGGTGCCTTGATCTTGGACTTCCCAGCCTCCAGAATTGTGAGAAATAAATTTGTATTGTTTATAAATTACCCAGTCTAAGCAATTTTGTTGTAGCAGGTACAGACTAAGACCAGCACTAATGATCAGAGAAGTTATCCTAATGTCAAAGGGTAGAGATAGCCCTATATTAAAAGATAAAATATTTACTTGGATAGAGTATACCCTGAGGGACTTCACAAGAGATAGAATAAATGCATAAGGAAATATCTTGCTTAAGTCCTGGGATGTTATCATGTTAAGGCTTCATGCTTAGTGAAGTAATATTTCATAGCATTGTGGGGGTACTGAGGAACCCTGAGTCATAGCTCATTATGAAGTCAACTAGACCTCTTCGCATTAGAATAAGAGCCCTAAATCCTGTGTCATTTCTGCAGTTTTGGTGGACTCCCACCAAATCCACGCAGACAACTTTGGAGCTCATTGAATTATGGTTTCAGGTTATCAGTCAAGGAACAACACAAGAAAGCACTGTAGAGAATCATATTTAGGGCACCTATTCTATATGCTTTCATAACTATCAAGAGTTAGGAATTTTTTCTTGGCTTTAGTTACTCATAACTGTCTATAGAAGAGACCTTTACTAAATATAGAATATTAGAATAGACATTGGTATTTATACCCTTTTCTCTTTAAACTTTTGGCAGATAATAATAGAAACCATAAAGTAGCTTTATGGTTAAAGAGATGTGTTATAAGGATTGTCATAAAAACAAGAGCAAATTCATAGACAAGAACATACCAGGCTTGATACAACAGTATTCAGCAGGGGAAAATCTCTTGAACACAGGAACAATAGCCACTGAGCCAGTTCCCTGATGCCCATAGTATTCTAGGTCAGTGCAGAGATAGAAAGCAAACTCAAATGACAGACTGCGGGGAAGCAACTTCAACCCTTTGTCTGTACTGCCTTCCTTCCCGCTCAGTATTCATGCTCAGGTGAGCACTGGCTTCTCCTGTAGTGTGATTAGAGAGTAGGTAGGTCCAAGACTTTTGGTGCAGTCATAGAACATGGCAATCTAGCAGCTGGGTTTTTCACAGCGGTGTTGATGATGGGAAAGCCCGAGCCTTCTCCTGGTGTGATCAGGGCTGGGTTCAAGCCTTTCTCTTGGCTAGGGTTAATCACTTAAGCACTAGGCCATAAAGGGGTCCCATGGAGGTCTTCAGGAGGTCAATTTCTTTTCTGAATCTAGCCTGCAAAGAATCGGTCTTGGACAAATCAACCATTAAGGATATAACCTTCAAGGATATAGTATATACTTCACAGATACTATGATTAGAGAGAGCAGACAGATGTAGCAGTGGGCAAAGCCAGGAAGAGAAAAGCTGGCAGAAACCAAGGAAACAGGTCTCTCTCTCTCTCTCTCTCTCTCTCATATTATGTCTTCTTTACTTCATTATACCTATCTGCCTCTTCTTCTCACTATGAGGACCAGCTTCCTTTGTTTCTCCCCACACATGGCAGATAATGATACCTCCTGCCACTGACTTTGTATGGTCTCAGTTTCAGCAGCAAGTACAGCCCAAGTCGAAGTCCAGATTTCTTAGAGAAAGAATACCTTTGGCTCTGTTTGAGACAGTGTTCATCCCTGTTCCAATAAACTATGAGCCAGAGAGGCAGGGCCACATGCCTTCCAGGAATGGGAGAGAGAGTAGTGTCCAGAGAAAGAACACGGCTACAACTGGAGAGAGACTGCTCAAGCCAAAGCCTGTCCCAACTGTGTGCCTGATCTCAGTGACTTGTGATCAGTTTCAACCAAAGCAAGAAATATAAGCATCTTTTCCTCCCCTCGTTTATCCTCATCCTTGTCATCTAATCAGTAATTAAATTCTGTCAATTCTAGATCTTTAACATTTTTCAACTTCATATAGTATAAGAAAAAAAATCAAACAATGATTAAATGGGAATCAATTGTAGAAAATCTTTGCTTACGTGAGGCCTGTCTTCTTATTCTCGTGTGTAGGCCAGTGTTCCTCACAATATAACCTTGAGGAAGCAAAGCTATAGCAGCCAAGCTAGCTGTGGGGGAAGCTTTTGATTCTTTTTCTTCAATTTTTTTTTTTTTTTTTTTTGCCACAATACTCACTGTTTCAGATTTTTGTGATATACTATCACATGACGCACAGAAATATGGCACAATAGACATCACTAGACATAATATTAGTCATACCTTTAAGAACTTGCTTTGTCACCTGGGGAATTCACATATACTGTTTAGGAGAGCTTCTCTCCTCCAAGCCAAGCTCTATTCCATTGTTTTTTAGGCAAGCTTTGAAAATATCACTTCTCTGTTGAATAATTTCTATCTATAACTTGGGGCAATTATGACTTTGGTTAAAAGTGACAGAAATACAACCAAATCAGCTCATGGAATTTTCGAAGGATTAAACAATCAAAACAGCTTCCAGGTTTTACATCATACAGTTTCTATCACAGAGAGAAACTGACTGTTCCAATTCAAAAGACCTTGAGTTGGGGCCTCCTCTAAGCCAGTAGAATGCAACGTAGCTGGGGGTTCAGAAATAGCTATGCGGACAATAGGATCATGCTAGAGGGATGGGGAGTGCATCTCTGGGCAGACAACCCAGAGACTGCTTTTATGGTCCATCTGTCTTCTTCAATGTGTGTTTATGTTATTATTCTGGGTTCTACAAAATAAGGTTCACAAAGATAGAAGCTATCTCTACTTAACTCACACTTCAGGCCTATATTAAAGGACTCAGCTACAATTTATCGCTTATGCTCTGTACTTTAAAACATGTTTCAAAACTATTACGAATTTGACACTCACAATACCATGAGGAAGATATAATCATCCTCTCTCTCAATGAGAAAACTGAAAATTAGAAAAGCAAGGTATACTAACATAGCCTAGAATTTGGGATCCAGGTAGATTTCATCCCAAAGCCCATTCTCTTCTTACCACATTATATTTTCCCTTAGTAGGTTCCAGGAGTCTCTGTACACTCATTAAATACTTTTTTTGTTGGTGGAGCTGAAATTATTTTTCTCCATTTTGTTCCTAAGGGGTATAAAATGAAACGTAATTTGCATAAGCAGCAGCAGTTGAGTCATCCAGACAGCCACATATGGTGGTGTGCAACTGCAGCGGACAGCTTGAGCAGACATTCATGCCTATGGTGAAGTCTTTAGAGGCCCACGTTGCAAAATTTACAGAGCAGGAGCTCAGTAAATATTTGTTGAATCGCTATTGAATAACTTATCAACTGCTAGTGCTTTCAGTTCCACAGTCATATATATGATACTCCACTGACAGTCCCAAGGATAACAAAGGGGTCACTTGCCTATCTGAAATTTATTCAAGTCTCTTTGAGCTAAGGAGACTCTAACACAATATGCTACTTTATCAATGTTAATACTTTCATACTAAGTAAGGCACTATGACAAAATAAATTAAAGCCCAGGGAGAATAAATAACTCATGAAATTGACAGTGGAGCTAAAAATATTCTGGGGTTTTATAACCTATCTGTTGATAGATTGTTATATTATTTATTAAATGACTGATAAATTTACTTCTGTACTCATAAATTACTTCTGACATGCGTAATTCAAATAAAGAATCAATCAATACAAATGCCCCACTCCATACAAATGTGAGCAATGAGTAGAAATAAACAATTTAGAATAATAATTTTGTCCTAGAGTGTTTCACTTTGAAAATTATTCACACTGTGTAGGATTTTTTCCCTAAAAGTCATCTGCATACTCAGTTAAACCAAAATTCTTTTGCTGCTACAGTTTTGCTGCTACAATTCTTTGACACTGCTGCTACAAGTTAAAAATGTTGCAGGTTTCCTATTCAACAATTTCATTCATCCGTTGTTTATGACTTGTAAGGTACTGAACACTAAAGGTCACAAATACCATGCATCGGCTCTGTGATTTCATTAACTGTTTTTTTGATTCAGTAAAATTGACTTTTCCTATAATAGTGAGATCCAGGTAACTGTTAAAAATTTATTTTTAATTGGGGTTTCATATTCACTTAGATTTAGTATAAAATTATGTAAGTTTTGACAATCACATACAGTTGCATAGGAATCACCACCACAACCAAGATATTCAGTGTTTCAATTAATCAGTAATTCCCTTGTGACCCTGTCCCACTCCCCAGAAACCACCTATCACTTGTTTCTTCCTATGTATATGTTTATTCCAGAGTATCATGTAAATGGAATTATACAATATGTAGTCTCCTGAGTCAGGCTAGTTAGACAGCATAAAGCTCTTGAGATTTATTTACATTGTTACACATATAAGTAATTTATTCCTTCTATTGCTGAGTAGTATTCCATTTATGGCTGTCCACAGTTTCCTTATGTATTCCATACTGATAAACATTAGGATTTTTTTCAGTTTTTGGCAATTTTGAATAAAGCTGCTGTGTCCATTTACGTACAGGACTTTGTATGAACATATGTTTACATTTTAGCTCAACAAATAACCAGGAGTGAGGTTGCTGGGTTATTTGGTAAGTATATATTTAAATATAGTATATATTTATATATTATGCTGCACTGATTTTTAAACTTTCCACACCATTTAGCATTTTCAAAGTAATATATGAGTTCAAAATGCTCTATATCATCACCAAGATTTTTTTAAGCCATTCTAAGGTCATCTAAGTTCTAAGTTGTTTTTAATTTGAATCAGATTGAGATTCTTTACATGTAGCCTTATTGTCATCTCTACATCTTCTTTGGTGAAGTGTATGTTCAAATCTTTTGCCTACTTTTTATGGGTTTATTCAATTTCTAATTATTGAGCTTTGAGAGTTCTTTATATGTATTCTATATACAAGACCTTTACCAGATGTGTTTTTCAAAAATTTTTAAAGTCTGTTACTTGTTGTTGTTTTTTTCATTCTGTTGGCTCTGTTTTGAGAAGCAAAAATTTTAATTTTGAAGAAGTCCAAATTTGATCAATTTTTATGGACTGTGCATTTTGTGTTTTACCTAAGATATCTTTACTTAATGTAAGGTGACAGAGGTTTTCCCCATGCCTTCTTTAATAAGTTTTATAATTTCAAGTTTTACATTTAGCTATATAATCCATGCTGAATTAATGCTTATATATAGTATGAGGCATAGATTGAGGTCAATTTTTTATACACATATCCTATTGTTCCAGCACCAGTTGATAAAAACATTATTCTTTCTGCATTGATTTGCGTTTGTACTTATATACAAATCAACTGGCCATATATGTGTGGATCTATTTCTGGACTTTGTATCATTTTCCATAAATTCTTTTTGCTTGTTTTTTTGTTTTATTTTTTGAGACAAAGTCTCACTCTGTTGCCCAGGCTAGAGTGCCGTGGCATCAGCCTAGCTCACAGCAACCTCAAACTCCTGGGCTCAAGTGATCCTCCTGCCTCAGCCTCCCGAGTAGCTGGGACTATAGGCATGTGCCACCATGCCCGGCTAATTTTTTCTGTATATTTTTAGTTTTCCAGCTAATTTCTTTCTATTTTTAGTAGAGACCAGGTCTCGCTCTTGCTTAGGCTGGTCTCGAACTCCTGACCTCGAGTGATCCTCCTGCCTTGGCCTCCCAGAGTACTAGGATTACAGGCGTGAGCCACTGTGCCCAGCCTCCATAAATTCTTAAGCTTTACCTTAAGACTTGAATTCACTAGCATAAATTTCTCAACTTTGTTCTTTTTAAAAAATTTATTTGGTTATTCTAGATTCTTTTTTTCTTTCTTTCTTTTTTTTTGTTTTTGAGACAGAGTCTCGCTCTGTTGCCTGGGCTAGAGTGAGTGCTGTGGCGTTAGCCTAGCTCACAGCAACCTCAAACTCCTGGGCTTAAGTGATCCTACTGCCTCAGCCTCCCAAGTAGCTGGGACTACAGGCATGCGCCACTATGCCCAGCTAATTTTTTCTATATATATTTTAGTTGGCCAGATAATTTCTTTCTATTTTTTTTAGTAGAGACGGGGTCTCACTCTTGCTCAGGCTGGTCTCGAACTCCTGACCTTCAGCGATCCACCCGCCTCGGCCTCCCAGGGTGCTAGGATTACAGGCGTGAGCCACCACGCCCGGCTAGATTCTTTTTTTCTATATGAGATTTAGAGTCAGCTTATTGATTTCTATTAAAAATTCTGCTGATATTATGATTGGGATTCTGTCATATTTATAAATCAGTTTGGGGAGAATTGATATCTTAACAATATTATATCTTCCAATCCATGAACACTGTATATTTCTCCATTTACTTAGGTCTTCTTAGGTATTTTTCATCCATGTTTTGTAGTTGTTAACATACATATTGATTTAGTTCACTTCATGCTGCTGTAACATGATACCTGCGACTGAGTATTACACAAAAAACAGAAATTAATTTTCTCACAGCTCTTGAGGCTGGGAAGTCCAACATCAAGGAGTCGGCATCTGGTGAGGGCCTTTTCTCCACCATTCTATGGATAAAGGCAGAAAGTCAAAAGAGAACAAGAGGCTGGGCACAGTGGCTCATGCCTATAATTCTAGCACTTTAGGAAGCCAAGGTGGGAGGATCATTTGAGGCCAGGAGTTCAAGACCAGCCTGAGTAATATGTTAGGATCCCTTCTCTACAAGAAATAAATATAAAAATAAATAAAAGCAAACAAGAAAGAGTCAAACTCTCCCTTTTATAGCAGCACCAATCCCACTGACAAGCTGGAGCCCTCATGGCCCCCCATGGTTCCATTGGGCCTAAAGTCCAACTTAAGTCCAGTGTTTCTTTGTTAATTATCTGTTTCAATAATCTGTCTAGTGCTGTGAGTGGGGTGTTGAAGTTCCCCATTATTATTGTATTGCTGTCTATGTCTTTCTTTAGGTCTAGTCTAGTTTTATGAATCTGGGTGCTCTGGTGTTGGCTGCATATACATTTAGGATTATTATAACCTCTTGTTGAATAGATCCCTTTATCATTATAAAATGACATTTTTCATGTTTTCTTACTTTTTTTGATTTTGAAGTTTGTTTTATGCGATTTGCGAATAGCTACTCCTGATTGCTTATAATTTTTGTTTGTGTAGAATATGTTTTTTTATCCTTTTATCTTCAATTATAAGTGGCTTTACCAGTTAAGATGAGTTGGCTCATTTTTTAATTCATTCTTCCAGTCCATATCTTCTAAGTTAGGCATTGTATCCATTTATATTCAAGATTAATTTTGATATGTGAAGTTTTGTTCTTGTTATAATGTTAATTGTTATTTAGTTGTTTTATGGATTTCTTGATTTTTTTTCTCTTTGTGTTTTCATAGTGGCAAATACTGACTTTCTATTTCCATGTTTAGAACTCTTTTGAGCATTTCTTGTAGTGTCAGTCTAGTGGTGATGAATTCCCTCAGTGCTTATGTGTCTGGGAAAGATTTTATTTCTCCTTCATTAATTAAACTTACTGTGGCAGGATATAAAATTCATGGTTGACAGTTTTTCTCTTTAAGAACCCTGAAAATAGAACTCCATTCTCTTCTGGCTTATAAGGTTTCTACTGAGAAATCCACTGTTAGTCTGCTGGGGTTTCTTTTAGAATACTTTTCTCTTGCTGATTTTTGGATTTTTCCTTCATGTTGACCTTAGGCAGTTTGATAACTGTATGTTGTGGTCCTGCTTGAAATGTATTTTCCTGGAGTTCTTTGAGCCTCTTATACCTGGATATAGATCTTTTGCTAGACTACGAAAGAATTCCTAATTTTTAATTCTTTTTTGTTTATTTTTAAAATTTATTTTCTTTAATTCATTTTTCTTTAATTTTTAAATTTATTTTCTTTAATGCAAAAGACCTGTCTTCAAGTTCTGAGATTCTTCCTTCTGCTTGATCTAGTCTACTGTTGAAGATTTCAATTGTATTTTGTAACTCCTTTAATACATTTTTTTATTTTCATTTTTATTTTGTGTTTTATTTTTAAATATCTATCTCTTTGGTAAATTTCTTGTTCACATCCTGAGTTTATTTTCTTACTTCTTTGTACTGTTTTCAGATATCTCTTGGATTTCATTGAGTTTTTTTTTAAATCAATATTTTGAATTTTTTATCTGGCATTTCAGAAGTTTCATTTTGGTTAGGATCCATTGCTAGGGAGTTAGAGTGATCCCTTAAGAGTGTCATATACCCTGTTTTGTTTTGTTTTTTAATATTTCTGAAATTGTTACAGTAGTTCCTTCTCATCTAGAGAAACTATCACTCCTTCTTATTATTGACTTTACTTTTATTTGGATGAAACCTAAAAAAATTATTTTCCCTTAAGGATGTGACTATAATGTACATCAAGTGAGGTCATTTGGCTTTGTTTCTGGGTGCTTTTCATGGCAAAGACTCTGTATGAATTCCTTGGTTATAACTGCCTTAATGTGGTGGCTTTTTAAAATGATGGTTGGAGTAACAGCGTGCTGGTAAGCAGTTTCATGGCCTCCTGCAGAGCTGGGGTGGCAGAGGTCTTGAGAAGCTTATCTGGTTCCCTAGCATTGTGAACTGTGTCAGCAGATTTTGCATTCAGTTATGCAATTTAACCTCCAGGCCACTAGGTGGTGTTTGCAGATAAGAACCTGCTATAGCTGTACCAGTAGGGTTTATGCTTAATCTTTGTTTACTGGGAGAAGCTTTCTGGTACCTAAAGCAATGGAGCTGGTCTGTGGAGTGCACAAGGGCCTAAGCTCCTTGCTTGGTGGTGAGGGGAGGAGGAGAGACAAAGTTGGGCAGAGCTGGACCAGGCAAGCCCCTGTCTTTGGGTCCCTCAGTGGCAGTCAGAAGCACCAGCCCTGATAGGGATGTCAGGGAATTCATGAGTCCCCTGGTGAAATGCACTGCTGCCGCCTGGTGTTGGGAGGAGCTGGCCCAGCACCACAGTCTGGCAGTCAGGAATGTCATCTCTTTCCCCACGATGCTCTCATCCTGGCACTTAGGACATTCAGTTCAGTCAGACGCTGCTGTTTATTTCCAGGCTGCAATACAGATGAGAACCATAGCAGCCACCTGCCCCTCAGCTCCCCACCAAACCTCTGTGCCATCTGGAAATGACTGCAGTGTGGAGTCTCCTCCCTGGACCCCAAACACACAGCTCTCCACCTCTCTATGCAGGAATATTGCAGCTCCCTGCAGGGAGAGGGAGGGACCCCATCTTTCCTCCAAGTTTGATCCTGGAAACCACACTGCCAGTGAGGACACTATAGCCCCTCACTGCCACAGATAGGGGGTCCTTGGTGTGCCTGTACCAACTTCCCATGGGAGAGGAAAGGGCTGTGTCTGCAGTAGTTGGCTGAGTGGGAAGAGAAGACCCCCCTCTCTGTATCTGGGCTCAAGCACTGAGGCTGCTTGGCCAGTGGGATGGGATTTTCACTCCTCCCTTGCAAAGCTGAGCAGAGTTTGTATCTCTGCTGGAAGCAGCACAGCCACTCATGGCCCACAAGAAGGTGGCTCTTGGGCACAAGAAAGTGTGCTTCTGGATTCCCTTCTCCCAGGGGCTACATGTTAGAGGCACTGCTCTCTCCTTTCCCTTAGGAGTAGTATTCCTGCAGCTCCCTTGGGTTCAGCCAGCACTGTGCCACTGCCACTCTGAGTAGGTGATAGGGAATGTCAGCAGGAGCTCCCAGGATGTGGAGATATGAGGGCTGAGGTTCCCTGGGCAGGATACAGTCCCCTGACTGCTGCCCCCAACACCGGTGTCCCACTGGAGCTGCTTGAGTCTGGGGGTGCGGTGAGCAACCGTCATGAGGTTGGAGTGTGGTGTAATGCCTACCCTTAAGAAGTCCCCAGATTGCTGTGATTAGTGTTCAGGTTTGGGGGAGCAAAGGAGCTCTCTAACAATTCGGATATCAGCAGTCTGCTGCAGGGACAAAAGGAGCCAAAATCCTCCCACTTACCCTCTCCATGAAATACCAAGTCCCTCGGGGTTCCTAGCCAATCACTGCCTCTTGCTTCCATCTTCTTTTGTGCCCCAGCTTCTTCCCTTCAGTTCTCTGCGGGGCTTCAGTATTCTATCGTATATAGTCTATTCAAGTGCTGATTATCTATTTGGAATTTTGGTTCTTCTTTGAGTAGTACTGGTGTCTGACGTCTCTAGTCAGCCATCTTGAATCTCCTACTCTCAATGCAATGGCTAATTTTTTAAAAACATTGTAAAATAGCACATGTAATATGAAACATTTTAGGAATACATTTACTTATATTTATTTTCATACATTCCCAAGTCAAAACATATGCACTGTCCTAATGCCTTGTTAACAACTGTTAAAATGTACAACTTGACAGCAGTTTACAGTTTCACAAATATTGTGTATTCATTTGCTTCTCAAGACCATGTAATAAAATTTTAAAAAATCTTTTTGTGTATGATAAATTAAAATAATATTTTATTATTTTAATAATGAATAATATAACAAATAATAAATTTAATATTAATTAGTTTTATTTTGATAATGACAAGATTGCATTCTCCCATATGTTTAGTGGGGATTTGCTTAAATTTTATTTTCTGCCTTTTATCCATTTTTTTTTTATTAGGAAGAGTTTTAGGAACTTTTTAAATGTCCACATTTAGGTTTATATTAGACACAGTCTAGAACTCTGTGACTATCTGTGAATCATAATTTTTGACACAGTAATTCACCTATAGAAATTTGTCCCAAATAAATAATCTGAAATGTGAACAAATAATTATGTACAAAATAGGCCATTTCAGCATTAATTATAATAATGAAAACTGGGAACAACTTAATTGTTTAGTATTAGAGTAATGGTTGAGTAAATTATAAACCATCTATGAGATGGAATGTTATGCACCATTAAAAATAATGTTTGCAAAGAGTTGTTTAATTTCATTGGAAGAAATTGGTAATTAAACATTCAGTAAAAGGAGAATATAATATTTTCTTATATGTGTTTGTATACACACACTGTGATCTGTTAAAAATATATTAAAACATTAAAAAATATAGATGTCAAAATAAGTATGTTGAAATTGCTTTGTAGTGGAGGGATTATGAATATATTTTTTTCCTATTTATTGACACTTTCTAGTACTTTCCATTTTTATAGCTAGAGAAAAACACTATTAAATGTTCTAGTCATTGCTTTCTGTTATTTTCCCTTCTTTTCTTTTCTTTTCTTTCATATCCCTATGAAATCATGAATATCTTTATCACAGCGGTGCTAAGCAAAAGGAAGATAAGACCAATTTATTAATAGAAACAGTAACTAGTCACCTAGAAGCATTTTATACAACAAACATGTTCTGAATATCAGTCATTTTAATATATCCTGGGGAAATAAAAATACATAAAATATGGAAACTGCTCTTAAGGAGTTCACTATATATTAGGGAAATAAATTCTCTCATACAAACTCAACTATAATTTAGTTTTAGAGTAATAAAGTTTTTAACAAAGTGTTAAGGAAAGTTGAGGAAAGAGACATAAATTCTAACTGCAAAGATTAGAGATTTCAAAAAGAAGCTACGAGAGACGCTACGCTTTTAAACACAAACGGGGCTTTGGTAGGTAAAGATCTGATGCTAAGATGAAGAGAATGATGTAGATGATATCTAACATTAAGTGCTGATTAGAATCCAGACACTTTGTTTGTTTTAAACATACCTTATCTTATTTAATCTTTGCATGGTTTTATGGAGTGGAGACTGTTATTATTTCATTTTTACATATGAGGAAACTGAAATTTAGAAAAACCAAGCAAGCTATCCAAGGTCATAAAGCTTGCATGTAACTTGAACAGAAATTCATATCAAATCTGATTCTAATGTTGATATGTTAATCATTGTATAATTAGCACTGATACACAGGTACATAAGAACACATAGAGAAATCACTACTTACATATGGATCAAATTAGGTCTAGGAACTAAATATAAATAAAGTAGAACCCCATGGAACAGCCAATGAAAACCTAGTTGTGTCATTCCACTTACTAAATCTCCCTGCACCCAAATGTGTGAAGTATAGGAGCTGTGAGGTATAGCTTACAACAGGGATTTAGTATTGTAGGGTCACTGACATTTAAGAGCGGTTCTACCAAGTGTGTTCACAAATTCTACTGCCTCCATCCAGTTAAGACTTGCCACTAAAATAAAACCTATTTGGAGATTTCGAGAATCTCTAGAAATCAGCTTAAGCATTTATTAGTTGAAGCTAACCCAGAATGCCTAGTTCTGTGTTTTCTTCAAATCAAATGATCAATCAATATTGAGAAATATTGAATGCTTCAAGATGATTGAAAATTTGCTCAGGACTGAGCTGCTAATTAGATACCAAGTTCAAGGGCTTTACCTAGGATGATAAATATTTAAACAAATAGGTAATAATTGGATATACAGCCTTTTTTATTTTTAGACCACAAATTCTCAGATTTTCACACTATGCCCAGTCAATCACACAAATGTATCCGTTTTAGAGGGAAATGCTGGATCAGAAGTCTGTTGTCTAAGCTACTCCTAAGGCAGATTCCTCAGTTAATTCCCTTTGCTGTCAGTATATCTCCCAAACTGATGTGTGAAATTCTTAAGGGAAGTAGAAGGCTCTGTTATGCCCTGTGCACTTGCTGCCTATAGGAGAACTGGGCTTGGTTTCAATTTTTATGTATTCTCACTCCACTCTTGCTTCCCGCGGCTGTCAACAATCAGGGGCCTGGGAGATTTATTCTAGTATACTTTCATCTGATTTTTGGGGGAAAAAATGTCCCAGTAACTTCCTGAACTTTGGGTTGAATAGGAAATGGCTCACCTTTCCATCAGTCCCTATTACATAAATTATGCCTTTCCCACTGGAGGGATGATGATTCACCAAAATTAGATGCAGCTATTCCCAGTTGCAGGCTTGTTACAAACAGGCTAGTGGCTATGTTAAATTGGAAAGATTTTTTACAATATTTGCCAGGAGAGAGTAAACAGCAACAAGCAAATCTTGGAAGATGTAAAATAAAAAAGGAAAACACAAAAGGCCTTTCTTTCTACTTCAGTGGAGGACTTTGTCCTGCTACAAGGGTGGGCTTTATTTACAGCCAGCCACTTCTCTGCTCCCATGTAAGTCACCCTTTTGTTTATTCCACATTTAGGGCAGGGGACCAGGCTCTGGCAGTCACCAGCTGTGTGATTAACCCAGTGATTCTCAACCCAGCTGCTCTTTAAGATTACTGGAAGCTTTTAAAAATACTCAGGCCTCCATTCTGGGCCTCTCTGAAGCCTCCATTTTGAAGTTATAATGAGCAAAACATGAAGGCTGGACAGATGTCAAAAACTCAGTGGGCCAGGAAGTTCATGTAAATAGGCAGAATTTTTCAAAGCCTCAAAGAATATTTTTCTGCCATTTTTCTTTAAACCTGCAACCCTTTGGAGCTGTCTTTTAGCTTTTAACATTAAAAAAGTGTGAACACATAACAAATAATTAACACTCATTTTAACTCTACATTGAAATTATATGGCAAGCATTCATCATCAATGGTAACTTGCACTTGGCTTCTTTACAGAAATGTGCTAAAAGAAAAACCTGAGACAAGTTAAATTTAACAAAGTTTAATTTAGCAAAGAGTAACTCACTAATTGGGTAGCCCCCAAACCAGAATAGGTTCAGAGAGACTCCACTCCGCCATGTGGTTGAAGATTTATGGAAAGAAAAAGGAAAATGAAATACAGAAAACAGAAGTGGGGTACAGAAACAGTTGGATTGGTTACAGCTCAGTGTTTGCCTTTTTGAACACAGTTCAAACAGTTAGCCACCTCCGAACTCAGTAATTGGCACAAGAGTAGGCTACAGTCTGTTTACACATTTAGTTAGGTTATAGTTCACTATGTACAAAGAAACTTTTATTCCAAACTTAAAATATGTAAGGAGGCAGCTTTAGGGCAAATTTAATTTAACAAATGCAATAGGGAATAGTGAGAGTTACAATAAACTGGAGAGTACAAGAAATAAATTTTAATATACCACACTATCCCATGCCATGCCACACTATGCTATACCATACTGAAGCTGAACTCCAATTGATTGTTTTTTTGGCAAGAAAATGAGGTCAACTCTCACAATTTTCTAAAAGAAACTAGAAATCCAAGAATATGGGTAAAATGCTTCAAGTTTTAGATGTTGGCAATTAATTTAAAAATAAAATTAAAACCTGATGTGGACTCATATTAGACCAGCAAAATATGAGCTTAGGCTTTATTGTAGACTGCAGGATGCCAGTTTGAAACCCTGGGGAACCAGCCTACTATATACTTTAAAGTTAGACCCAGGTTCAAATTCCAGCTCTGCCTCTTACCAGTTCATGCCTGACAAGTAGTAAGTGCTCAATAAATGTAATTATTATTCATATTCTATTGCCTTTCTATTCTAGTGGGCTAAGTCCCTATTATGATTTTTTTAGTAGTACGATTTTTAAAATACTTTCATGCAATCTAAACAACCAGAAAATGCAAAGAACCAGATATTTCTTTGAAGTTTACATATTCCACACATGGTTTTTTTATGAAAAGGGATGAGCAGTAGCAAGGATTTATTCCATTTTGCTGAGTAGATTTTAGTATCCATAAAGATCTCTCATTCCAGCCTCTCAATCCTTTGACATTCACAACCCTAAGTAAAAAGTAAGGTTTACAATAATGACTTTCCCTCTATAAGTCCTAATAAATTATAGTAAACAGTGGTAAATATTTTAGCATTAAATACATTTTTATTTTTGATATGGGCAGAATATGTCATCCAGAATTCACTCATTGGAAACTTAATCCTCAATGCAGCAATGTTGGGAGGTGGGGCCTAATGGTAGGTGTTTAGATCTTGAGGGCTCAACTCTCATGAATGAGTAAATGTCACTATTAAAAGGGCTTTTGGGAGTGGGTTCTCTCTCTCTTGCTCATCTGCCATGTGAGAACACAAGAGTTTGTCCCTTTTCACCCTCCTGCCTTCTGCCATGTGAGGCCACAGCAAGAAGGTCCTTACCCAACACCAGATGCTGGCACCTTGATCTTGGGACTTCCCAGCTTCCAGCACTGTGAGAAATAAATTTCTGTTTTTTTCTAAATTATCAGTATTCCATTATAGTAGCACAAAACAGACTGAAACAGTGTTCTAATAGTTTGAGCAATAACTATAATTTATCTATTGCTGAATATTTGTTTAAATAAGCAAGTAGCCTTAAACTTCATGGATAAATAGAAACCTACACATTTT
Source organism: Lemur catta (assembly GCF_020740605.2). Classification (NCBI taxonomy): domain Eukaryota; kingdom Metazoa; phylum Chordata; class Mammalia; order Primates; family Lemuridae; genus Lemur; species Lemur catta. The sequence goes on from NC_059134.1 coordinate 31,764,624, forward strand.
ATTTCTAATTTTTTTTTAAAGTAGATTTTTTTTTCTACATTAGCTTCTCTAAAGCAAAAGCCACAGCACCAAAGTTCTTATGCATCAGGTTTTTCCTTCCTCAGCTCAATGAGATATTTAAGAATAGATCCAAAAATTAAAAAAAAAAAAAAAAAGACAAGCCATTCTGAAGCTTTCTTCTACTTCCTGGCTGAGAGTTTGGAATAGTTTGAAGTTTGAAGGTAGGAGCTATCAGTATTTAGAGAATTTGACTCAGACTTAAGGGTATAGGCTCTCAAAGGCTGGGAGAGAGGAGATTCCTACTGGGTGGTCTCACTCACTCCCGTCACTAAACCAAGCATCTAAATTTCTCTCCATCCCCACTGCCATCACCCATTTTCATGCCTTGCCTAGGCTACTTAATCAACCTCCCAACTCATATCCCTGGTCCACTCTTGCCTAATTATTTGCTATACTACAGTCCACATAATTCTTCCAAAATAAAATCATCTCATTTCACTACCATGCTCCGAAATCCTTCATGACTCCTGGGTTGACCACATGAGTCTAAATTTTTTCAGTTCCTGACTCCAACCCAGCTTCCCAACCTCAACTCTTACTTAGCACCTCCCTGTCTCACATACTGAGCTTCATCCATTATAACATCTTCTATTTTCCTCAAAATCTCTATGTTCCCTCTTCTGTTTACTTCTGGACTCCAAAGATGCTATTACCTCTTAGAGCATTATTTCTCCTACCCTCTAACTTCATTATTCTTATTTATATTTCAGGTCTCAGATTATATATATTTCCTTTGAAAAAATCTTTCCACTCCCTTCCTGGAGTACCTGGTACTTCCCCCAGCACTAACTCTGAGATTGCATTTATGGCGTAGTATTGTTACTCTCAGCTCATCTTCTCCACTGGATTGCAAGCTACATGAGACAGATAGCATGTTTATCTTATTCTACCAATGTCAACACTAGAGCTTGGAACATAAAAGTGCTTAATACATGTTTGCTGAATAAACATATAATTTTGGTTTTCTTAGTGGCCAGTACCATATGAGAAATGTGGATTTGTGCGTGATGCTATGCCCTTACTTTGCAGGCTTTTGTTTGCATCTTATAGAGCTTAATATTTAAATTATATTCTAAAAACAATTCCTTTTGTGGAGAGAGGTTTATTGGTTTCCCAAGTGCTTTACATGTCATGCATTTCTCACAGAAACTCTAAAAGCAAGTTAAGGCAGTTGTAATTATACTCACATAATAGTTAAGGAAATTGAGGCTCAAAGAGACCATGAGATTTAATCAAGAGAATTTCAGTGGTAGAGCAAGACCTGAAATTTAGATCTTCTGTTTCTAAGATCAGTTTTTTTCTCACTGCAATGCACTGAATTTTTCCGGCTCACAAATTTTGTTTGTTTGTTTCTTTGTTTGTTTGGGGGATGCATGCATCTGCATGCATGGCAGCTCATTTCCCTTCTCAATCGTGTCTGGCTTAACTGATATTAAAATGAATGTTCAGAGAGCACATCAGAACAGAGCAGAGAAAGGCAGTCAAGACATGTTCTCGGTGGTAATGGCAACTGTTGTGGAGTATAAAGCTAACCAAAGAAAATCCACAAAATAAGTGAGCCACATGCAGAAAATTAAGAAATGAATCTCATTCCCTTAAAGAGTCTCTTGTGACCAAAAGCTACATTTCCCTCATGATTTGGTAGGTAATGCAGTTTCATAAAGACATTCTGAAGGTATACACTTATAAGTTTATCTAAGGCTCATTCATTCACATATTTGACAAGTATTTATGTAAATACCCTCTTTTTTTGAACTGGGGACATAAATAGATAAATGAGGTAGTTCCTAGCTTTGAGGAGGTCATATTCTAGTTGGGGAGATAGACAACAGATAAGAAAATAAATAATTCTAGATGGCAATAGCTTCCATGAGGTAAATGAAGAGCATGTGGTACAGAACACAGAGGGGATGTTCCTCAAATAAAGTGGTGATGGAAGGTCTTTCAGAAAGGGTGACATTGAGGCTGAAACCTGACAGATGATAAGGAACCTGGGTGAGCAAGATGACAGGAAAAACATTGCAGATAGATGAAAGAGCAAGTGAAGAGTCCTGACAGAAACTAATATTATATCTGTTCTTTGTACATCCCAGTGTTGGTTTAAATACCTGGGAAGAACAAGAAAGTCCTTGAATTAATTTTTGTATATGGGGAGAAAAAGGGATCCAGTTTCATTCTTCTTCCTAAGGCTATCAAATATTCCCAGCACTGTTTATTGAAGAATGTGTCCATTCCCCAGTGTATGTTTTTATTTACTTTGTTAAAGATCAATTGGTTGTAGGCATGTGATTTTATTTCTGGGTTCTCTATGTTCCATTGATCTATGTGCCTACTTTTATGCCAGTACCATGCTATTTTAGTTACTATTGCCTTCTAGTATAGTTTGACATTGGGTAATGTCATGCATCCAGTTTTGTTCTTTTTATTTAAGATTGCTTTGGTTATTTGAGCAGACTTAAACTGTGCAATATGGACTTAATAATTTACAGAACATTCCACCTAAAAACTACAGAATATGGACTTAACAGACATTTACAGAACATTCCACCTAAAAACTACAGAATATACATTCTTTTCATCAACATATGTAGACCACGTTTTATTTGTTTTATTTATTTATTTATTTATTTTAGCCTCTGTGGAACATTGAAGAAAAGACTACATTTGAGACCAAAAAACAAGTATTAACAAATTTTTTAAAAAATCAAAGAGATATTTGCACTCCCATGTTCATTACAGCATTATTCTCTATAGACACAATATAGTAACAACTTAAATGTCCATTGGCAGATGAATGGATAAAGAAAACATGGTACATAGAAACAATGGAATGTGATTCAACCTTAAGAAAAGAAAATCCTGCCATATTGCAAACATGGATGAAGCTGAAGGGCATTATGCCACATGAAATAAGGACAAATAAGTGAAATAAGGACAGAAGAAAAAATACTGCATGATTCCCCTCATATAATATATCTAAAATACTCAAACTCATAGAAGCAGAAGGTAGAATGGTGGTTATCAGGGGCTTGGAGGAGGGGGAAATGAAGAGATATTTTTCAACAGATACAAAGTTTCAGTCATGCAAGATGGATAAGTTCTAGAGATCTGCTGTACAACATAATACCTATAATTAATATTGTATTGTGCATTTGTTAAGAGGGTAGATCTCAAGTTGTGCTCTTACCACAAAAAGGGGGGGCAGAAGGAAACTTTAGGAGGTGATAATGTTTATTATCTCAGTTATGGTGATAGTTTCACTGGTGTGTACATATGTTCAAAACCATCAAATTATATTTGTTAAATATGGCAAGTTTTTTGTATAACAATTGCATCTCAATAAAGCTGTTAAAATTAAGTTCAGATGTATACACACATAAACACACAGAACAATAACAACAGCAAAAACAACTACATGCTGTATTTCTTTAAATTTTCATATATTAGGCTTACTCCTTTAAGAGCACTAAAACTCTTTAGGACCATTTACCCTCTTATCTTAAGTGACAGTGAAGTCAGGAGACCCTAGGAGACAGCTTTCCTTACAGAAGGGTTAATTTCCTGGACACAGAACATTAAATGAATCAAGAAGCTCACAAATATAATCTCCTCACAGGTAAATTTGGACAAAAAGAGATAAAATTTCCTACATCTTATACTAGGCCAAATGAAGCATACTAACATCTCAAAGTTCATTTTAAACTTTGTGCATGAAAAGACACCATTATCTGAATTATTTACTCAAATAGATTTCATTTCTAAACAATGAGAAAAGAGGAGACAACTAGAAACTCCAATATCACTGGTGTACTCGATTATAAAGCAGTACCATTCAAACTACTGCTTCCTGAAGAGACTTCTGATTAGTTTCATTGCTTATCTATCAGAGCCATTTTGTAACACTTTAGCCTTGCTTGGCCAAGAAGGCCATTCTAGTGGTTGTATATCCAGACTTTCAGGAGAGCCAGTGATCCGTCACCCTTCTACTGAGTTTAATCATATTCACTTCAGGAAACTATTTGCCTTGGGATCATTCACTTCGTTGTGGTGCTATAATTTATCATATGAGGCAAAATGTCCATTTATATACTGCCAGAAAATCCCCGGGGGGGGGGGGGCGGGAATGAGATAAATATCACATTGTTTCCAAACCTAAATCAACATTTTCATCATTTAAACATGTCAAGTCTCTGTAATATACCAGACAAAGCAAAAAGGAAAGCAAAAAAGAAATATAGCAAAACCCTGGATATCAAACAAAATTTATTTATAAGTGCATTTAGGGTATTGTAGAAGAGAAAACAATCAAGCCTGTTTACTTGATCCTCATAATAATCTTGCAAAGTGAGTATTGTTAACCTCATCTTACAGAAAGAGAAAGAAACAGTCTACAGGAGACCCAAGTATCATGCTAAAACTACACTGTTGGGAACAAACCTGAACTTTCTCCCCCGTATCCCAAATAGCTTATCATGCAATATAGAAGACAATGCAGGGAAGTTAAAAAAAAACACATGTAAAAATAATATATCAATAAGCGTAGGAATAAAATTGGCAAAAGCAAGATTCATAGGCTCCTCATCTGCTTTTCCCCATCCCAGAATGAGGAATTTATAGAGTTGTGATTCTCTGGGAAACTCTATTAACAGGCTCATGGGGAGATCCCTTGTAAGTTTTATTCTCAGGGCTGGTAACTTTTTTCCCTACGGAAGACACCTGTCTGCTGGAGACTCAGCCTCTTGGTAGGCAAAGAATCCTTAAAAGCATTATATTTTTCTAATGCTATCCAGCATCCAGTTTAGAAGTGTAAAAGAACAATCATTTCATTATCTCTCATCGTTCTTTGAATTAACTGAACTCATCTGGATGGTTGGTCTGTGCTATAGAATTTCCATGATGGGCCTTGGTCATCTGAGGACTTATTTAGTTGCAGTGTCCAAGTAGGCTTATTAACATGGAGGGCAGTAGATGCTGGCTCTCAGCTGAGAGTTCATTTGAGGCTGTTAAGAGGAGTAACATGGCATTTCCATGTGGGTTGGGTTTCTCACAACATGGCAGCTGGGTTCTAAGAAGGACTGTTTTAATAGAAAGTATTTCAAAAGGAAATTGCCAACTCTCTGATGCCTCAGTTTAGAATTCCCAATATGTCACTTCCAATGCTTCCTGTTGGCTATTCCAGATTTAGAAAGAAGAACAATAAGCTCTACCTCTTGATGGGAGCATGAGCATGAACATACACAGAGGGAAAGAATTGTTGGAGGCCATCTCTGAAGTCAAGCTCCCATAAAATGTCACACTTTTGGCAAGCAGAGAAGCTACAGATATGACCATCTAAGAATGCCCCCAGAATCTTCCCATTAGGGGACACTTGGTAAATATCATATGTATTGAGTGTAAAAGTATCCTGTTAGCATAGAGCCCAAAATTATCAGTAACAGGTAAAGATATGGCAGGCTTTTTGAAGGAACTGAAGTTTTGAGCCTAATCTGACTGAGATGATATATAAATATTGAACAATCTCCATGAGCTAATACTCATTTTATGTTTATATAATACAAACAAACCAGACTTTAGTTCATAATAGTGATATTTCCCCAAGTTGACGTTTTCAGCATAGAAAAAGCAGTGTAACTGTTTGTCTGAATTTTATTGTAAAGACAAGCTGTGGAAAACCAGGCAGACTATATTTTAAGGTTCTGTTGTAAGGCTGATTCTTATAAGTCTCAATTAATCAATCTGGATCAAAGCTTTAATGGCAACCAAATAACATATCTGTGACAGATGGTGGACCAGATGACCAAATATGCATTAAACATTGGATTCTTGCCAAACAACCTTTTAAATACATAGCCTGTCGAGTGATTGGAAATGCCTCTTGGATTATAGAATGCCTTATATTTACAAGAAAACAAAACTAAGAATTATCTATAGATGCAAAAAGAGCAACTTCTGTGGGAAAACATTTTGTATAATACAACATAACACATATCCTGATAGCAATTTTCTATGGTTATTTAAAAGTCACGACCTGAGGTTGCAGTGAGCACAGCTTTAGCATTCTGATAAGCTGGGACAAAGCTGGAATACCAAGCAGGTGTGAGGCAAACACGGTCTCTGAAACAGACAGAGATGAGGGCAAAGGAAGGAAGGGGGAGGAAAAACAAGGAAATAAATAAAATTACTGATAGTGGATACTCTCAAAGCATGTTCAATCTCAAATCTGTTTTAATAACCAGACACTGTGCATACAGAAAGTATAAGAAATTTCTTACCTTCATGTTCTTAAATGTATGTTGTATGTAATGATTTTTTTAAAATATAGCATTTTGGAAAGTTTGAAATGATGGGAGGGCGAATTCCCTAAAATCCCACCCTAAAACAGGCCTTGTCTTTCTCTTACCATTAAACCTTCGTTTATTGGTTTATTCATTTATTTATTACAATTAGTTTTTCTAAACAACTATAAGAAATTCCAACAACATAGAGATTGTCATTAGAGTTATTACTGTTTTATTAAAGATCACATAGGATTAGAGGATGAGCAATGATATTGGGTTGGAGGAGCATCTGACTAGTTTTAAGGCTTTCAATGCAATGCAGTTGAAATTTTATTCAGACATTACATACTGGGGAGAGGAGTTGGAGGATCAGTAATTTGTCTACAGGGAATTCCTACACAAAACAGACCCAGTAAGACTTCCTTGGTGAGGTCCATCTGCCTCCTCCAGACCCTCAGATAACCAGGATCACAATACTCCCATTGTCTTTTCTCCAACCCAATTCCTATCCATGCATTCTCTCCTCCCCAAAGGTGCTGTGCAAGCTGAGAGTAGCCTGTCCCTGTGGCTGAGACACACTCTGGTTTGGCTACAGTGTTTCTGCATGTGACTGGGAGGTTCTAGAGGACAGCCTTATTTTAAAATTTCAGGTTTGCAGGGAGTTTTGTATCTCTTCTCCAACACAATGCAGATAATCTTGAATGCAATATGAGTCTCAAAGCAAATGAGCGACCAACCTCACTTTCAGCAATACAAGCAATTCACTAGCCCTCGGCTCACAGCTCCATGCAAACTCCCAGTCTATTGAGTGGGTCTAAAGCCATTGTTTCATCAGCTCTCTCTTTGCAGAATTTTGGGCCCCATTTGAGTCATAAATACGGAGGTCAATACTTTTGAATTCGTGAAGAAATAAAGGCCTTTAGGCTGCTGTCACAAACACACTGAAGGCAGGAGTCCTACTCAAGGCCATCTGACTGCTGGACTTTAGCAGTTAGAATGACTTTATGACCACATGGCCTTTGAGTTTGTTATTTATGGGGAAGAGAAGAGGGAAGAATCCAGGCTTAACACGAGAAAAATTAAAAAAAAAAAAAAAAACTTCAGCGTGAAAAGTGTTTTTATTTATTTCTATTCTTCCTTCTGAGGAGGCTCAGTACAGCAAACTGCATCACATCTCCTTCTGCCCCAAGCACTGTGTGGTCTGCAAGTAAGGAAAGCTGGCATCGAATTCCAGCATTTGAATCCTTCATGAGGGATTCACTGGAACTGAATCCTCCCGGCTCCTAACTGGAGAAAACAAGCCAGAGAAAGATGCATTCAGGTAGAATAATGGGGAGATGAAAGGAAAAAGAGGTGATTCTAAATGTAGTACTGGATTTAGAGACTGGATGAACTGGGGACTCAAGAACACATACTCAGATCTGTGGTTCCCATTGATTGAACCTCCAAAAGCCGACTGATCAGATAACTGTCCCTAATGAACATAACATAGAAGGGCAGGACTTATAGCAAATGAACTGAAGTTCCAGTCACTGTGTTCCCGCAGAAGAAAACTTTAGCGCCTGAATACAAGAATGATTCCATCCTCAGGAGCCTCCTTCAGGAGGTACATAAGATCATGATTCCCATTTGGCAGCTGGAAAGGACATGAAAGAGGGTGAGATCATAAGACCTTCCTGAAGTAACTCACATAGCCCAGAGTTTTGAATCAGAAGTGTAGTTTATTATATCTTAAACAAGAAGCAGTGTAATCAATCAAAATATGCACCTAAATTATCAACACTGTTTTGCCATCTCAATGGTAGCTTGCTTATGCCAACAGCAAAGAAGCCTGGAGAGTGAGTACAAAAGGTGTTTTCCACAGCTTGTTGAGAATTGACTAGGTTTTCTTGCAAAATGTGGCTCAAAGCCTGGAAGAAGTGGTAGTCAGTTGGTGCAAGGTCTGGTGAATACCATGGATGACGGAGAGTTTCCAAGTCCAGCCTCTGTAGTTTATGTGACATGTGGCCAAGCGTTGTCTTGCAGGAAGATTGGCCTGTTTCTATAGACCAGTCTTGGCTGCTTAATTGCAAGCATCCTCATCATGTTGTCCAACTGGTTGCAGTAGACATCCTTGGTAGTCAACTGACCAGGTTTCATGAAGCTAAAGTGGATAATATCAGCACTGGTCTACAAAACAGACACCATTAGCTTTTTTTGATGAATATTCAATTTTGGACTGTGTTTAGGCACTTCATTTTTATCCAACCATTGTGCTGAATGCTTGTGATTGTCAAAAAGAATCCATTTTTCATCACACATAACAATATGGTGTAGAAATGATTTGCTTTTATGTCGTGACAGCAAAAAAAGTTAAGCTTTGAGATGATTTCTCTTCTGATACTCATTTAATGGAATCCATCTATCCAGCTTCTTTACCTTGCTGATTTGTTTCAAATGGTCCAATACTGTTGGAGCAGTAACATCAAACCTTGCTGCTAATTCACATGTAGGTTGAGATGGATTCGCTTCCACTACAGCTTTCAGTCATCATTGTCCACCTTAGTCTTAGGTCATCCATGTGGCTCATTTTCAAGATTAAAATCACCAGAACAGAACTTCTCAAACCATCGAGAAGTTCTGCATTCATTAGCCACATCCTTCCCAAACACTTTGTTGATACTTTGAGCTGTCTGTGCTGCATTGGTTCCATGATGAAGCTCGTATTAGAAAATAACACAGATTTTTGACTTATCCACGGTTTTATAAAAATTACTCTAAAAAAATTAGCAAGCCAAAATATGAAATTGAAAGACTGAGGATATACCTTCACAATAAAAATAGAACAACAAGTGTCAAAGTGACATGTCAGAGATATCAACTATCAAACTTAGTACTTCATGAAATTGGACATTTCATATTTAATAATCCAATATAAAGATAACTTCCCACCATGCATTGCCCCATACAGCTATATAACTTGGAGAAAATTTCCAAGCCTTGCAAGAGCTTTTTTAAGAGACTCATAGATTCATTATAGATGTCTTCACTTTTCTTATCCTATTGTCCATGACTTTTCTCAATCCTAAATGGTGTCACAAGAGGACACCTTGCCAGGTATTCCAGTTAAGTGTTAACCAAACAAGGTGTGAAAGTTTCTATTTACCAAGGGCTTAGAACTTGAAGTCATCCTGTGAATTTACAATACGTTTCCCCTGAGGACCACAAAGGGCTTTTTATATATTGGTTTGTTTGTTCTTAGTGCAGTAGGAGGTAGAAAGACATAATTATCCCCATTTTTCATGTTCGTTGAAAGTGAACTCAGCTGAAAACACTAGCTAGCTAGTATTTAGATCCTTCTGTTCTTGAGTCCCAGATGTATTTTATTTCATGTATTAATTTTATTATAAAATCACAGGTTCTCAAAATTTCCTATTTCTAAACTTTATCACTTTTGTTTAATTGCCTTCTCTTGGACCAAAACAGGGACTACCACAGTCATTTCTAATATTTGGAATTTTGAATAATGTTGCACATTGAATAAACTACAAAGTTTTATAATTTCATGTAGTTTATTTTATTTAATACACAGGTAGCTAATTTTTCAGCATGACAACTACATACAGTTTTGCTTATGTTCCACATGTTTGTGCTCTTGGTGTCTTTTCATTGCTTTTCCTTTGTCCTATAATATATATTTAATTTTCTACTTTATTGTTGATTAGAGGTTCATCAGTGTGAAAATAGTTCTTCTCCAGCCTGCTGGAAGCTAAAGTCTGAATATTTCCTCATTTTTTTTCACCTTAGTGTGAATCATTTATCAGTTCTTCTTATAGGCCACATAGTAACTATTTACATACGATTCAGTGCCAAACCATTTAAAGATTTACAAAACTCCAAAAGTCTTATTTTCTATACTTAGTTCCTCCTAACATTACAAGCCATCAAATGGAAATATCATCTTTAACTTCTGATTCCCTTTGCTTGTTTACTTTTCAATTCATAGATTTCAGATATTTATAACGATAAAGAGTACCACTGATCTAAAATACTGAGGAAAATATTAAAACGTTGGCTGATTACAACTTAAACTTCTTCAACTACTTAAGTTGCCTATCAATAACCAGTTCTAATGAAATTTATTTCAGGCATGTCACAGCACAATAAAAACTTTCCATTGTTATACAGTAGCTATGATTATCTGGCTAGAACTTATTTTGACAGAACAAAGTCAGCTAGTTGAAAAGAAATACTTTAGCTAGTAATAACTTTTATTGATTTTCAAAATCCTAACTTCTTTTCTCCCTTACTCCCTCCTATCCATGCTTGCCTCATACCTTTTTTACAGTGTCATACATATTTACTGGCTAAGTGATTTTCCAGATATAAGTTGTGTAGGAAAGAACTTATTCCCACAAGAAAAAAAAAAAATCCATTTAGTTTGCAAAAAATGAACTCTCAGCTCTCCAGAGGCAGCTCACTATTCCTGAACCATACACTTGAGTCAGAGGAAAACACCATGCAGCCCCCAGGAAACAGACAGCTCACTGAGTAGGAACAGACCCACGAACAATGAAAGGAGGCCTGAAAGGGCTGAGAGTAGCTGGGCTTTACATTCTTTTCCTCATTCTTCTTCTGCTGACAGTGCTCTGACAGATCCCAAGCATGGCATTGGGTTCCCAGAAGAAAAAGCAGAAGGAGAAAATTTTAAATTAGTCCTCTCCTTGGTTTAATGTAAACTTCATGGTTGTATGAACCATAGTGAATGGCACTTTGCAAGACTATTGAGTTCGAATATTCCATTTATTCAGGCAGCCACAAAATAAGTTCTACAAAATAATGAGCCCAAAGCTAAATGTAGTGAAAGGAAAATATTTCTAGCCCAGTGTGTGATTATTCTTTACCAGCTGTCACCACTAGTTATTGGCATTTTATATCACCTCTGCTAATGCACCAGGGAAATAATTCTACTTTTGCAGTTAGTTAGATCCAGGTGTTTTGTAGCTGGGACACCATTTACTTCTCCTTTGTAGCATTCATGAACATGGCATTCACATGATTGTTTGATGACTCACTGCCTCTCTAGACTCTAAGATCTTTGGGCAGCAGAACCGTGTTTTGTCTTATTGGCTTTCTTATCGCCAGTTCTGAACACCAGTAGGCCAACAATAAATGTTTTATAATGGATGAATAGAGAATTGAATAAATGAATAAATACATGGTTGAAAGGTCAGCCCATGTCTTAAAGATTTCCACAGAACACATGGAATGCACTGCAGTTGTTCTGTCACATAAATAGGAATGAAGATACATACCAAAAAAATCTGTCGTCTTCCAGCTCACTTGTAATGTGTTTGGCAAATATATTAACTTGCATCAAATGTCTTATCCTTAATCAAAACAAATATTTGCTCTCCAAAGCTTCTTTACCAGTATGTGTGTGTTTGAACACAAGCATATCTAAAATACCTTTTCATACACAATTTTCCAATTCTGTAACAGTTTATTCAAACATTTCAACATGAGAGCCCCTGGATGAATTTTTAGATAAGGGTTCTTGATTTTTTCTTTTTTTTTTTTTTCCTCCCATGATATCCTAGAACTCAAGCTTTGTTAGTTGTAAACAGTGTCCAATCTATATTGATCCTGGATTCATATGTTTACTTAGTCTGAAAAATAAAAAATGTGTTCCACGCTGCTGATTGCAATACAAATTAAGCACCAGCTGGGCTTGTGAGTCAGTGGTTAAGGATTACTGCAGCCTTATATCGTGGCATCATTCCAGTGGTGAGATCAGTCATGTAAAATAAATACTAAGCATAAACTGAAGATTTTTTTCTGAAGGGTTTCAGAAATGAGGAAAAAAAGTTTTGAACAAAAATAGAACTGAAGGAGGCCATCTTTAGCTGACCACCTGTGATGTCTTCACTTTCTTTTTTATGAAGGGCTGTTTATTTTCAAGAGTAGAGAAGACACACTGGGTGCATAATAGTGGCCTTGGTCTGACTAACTCACTGCAGTCTGGGAGGAACTGAAAAGGGAACCTTTGCAAACAAAGCAGCTGATTGGAAGTCTTAGCTCTGCTGCTTCTTGCTTGTTTTATGACTCTGAATAACTACTGAACACCTTTGAGCCTTATTTAGCCCATTCGTCTGTCAGAGCCCGAGCTCTGCCACTAGCTGGGTGACCCTGAGCAAATTACCCTTGATGGCTAAATTAACCCTCTAGGACTGTTTTTGTATTCACGAAATGGGGATACTAAGGTTACCTACCTCAGAGTGCTGTTGTGAGGATTAAATGAAATAATATTTATATAGCACTTGCATGGAATAAACATTCTACAAATAACCATTACCATCATTTCTATTATGTCTTCTCTTACGAACTGTTGTGCTTTCTGGTTGTGCATGCGTTTCAAGTACACTAAAACCTGATGTCTGAATTATGTAGGCAAGGTTTGGGGCCACGGATGGTTCACGTTCTTCCTCACCCCTACTCCATCTACCCTAAGCTTTCATGCAATGTCCCCATGAACCTTGGACCACTGCAATTGTTTGCTAGGGCTGCCATAAAAATGTAGCACAGATTGGGTGACTTAAATAACGGAAATTTATTTTCTCATAGTTCTGGGAGCTAGAAGTCCGAGATCAAGGTGTCAGCAGGGTTGATTTCTTCCAAGGCCTCTCTCTGTGGCTTGTAGATGGCTGTCTTCTCCTGGTGTCTCAACATGGTCTTTCCTTTGTCATGTCAGTGTCCAAATTTCCTCTTCTTTGAAGGATGCCAGTAATATTACACTAGGGCCAGCCCTAAGAACCTCACTTTAACTCTTTAAAGATCTTATCTTTACTATGGTTACTGAGGTCCTGAAGGGTAGAACTTCAACATTTGAATGGTGGCCTGGGGGAGAGGGGCACGTGTCAGCCCACAACAACCTAAACTCAGGTATCAGTCTCTGATCTCCGTTTCAAGAAAGCCCTGAGAAACGCTGAGTGTTTTTCCTGTTATTTGTCTTGTGTCAGGGGACTGGTGTAGGACAGTAAGCTCAGCCATTAAGGGGGCCACATCCTGCAAAGATCTGTTGTTCCCTATAAGTACATTTCAATGCCCTGGAGCCAAGTGTGGAAAAAATTAAACAGAAAAACTAAGTTCACTTTGCCCCAAGCACTAGGAGAGGCATTTCTGCCCCAAACACCCACTCCTTCAAAGATCACCTTTTTCCAAACAAGTTTCCAGAGCCCAGGAACGAGGCGTCCGTGTCTGAATCCTGCTGGGGATTGCACATTTCCCCAGGTCCTCTGGGAGCAAGCTCACCAGTGCCCAGAAAATGACAAATCCAACTAATCACACTTAGACTTGTCCCTTAGCTCTGGGCATTTGCCTCTGCGAGATTCAGCCAAGTCCAGTTGGAGTTGTTCTCCCATGGCACCTCCTCTTCCTCAGAGGTGGTCTTGGCCTTGAGCCACGCCTCGCTATTGCCACTTCATCTTCGCTGTCTCTTTGGGAGTTCATGGTCCCAACCAACCGCCGAGCTGCCAGGCTGCCGCTCCTCACTCCCATCAGGAAAGTGCTGAAACCCTTAGCAGTGTTTCTCATCGTGTTCCAGCAAGAAACTAAAACACATCCCTAATTTTACACTCAGGAAACTCACCCCAGGGGAACTTTTTATTCCATCTTTCTGAGCACCCCCTTTCCTCATGATGCAGAAGGCTTGAGCACCGCAGCAGATCCAGCCTGGCCCTCTCTGCAGAAACCTGGTTAGCAGTAGCTAGCTCAGTATTATGTGGGTACATACATCCTACAAACATAATTCATCTAAATTTGCTAACTGGGAAAGAATGGAATAAAATAAGTGAAAACAAACAAACATAAACTTTGGATTAAAATGAATGATTAAATTCTGGTTCTTCCCTTGTATTTCATTTCTAAATGTCATTGTCAAGAGCTTACTATGTGCTCTGCAGCTGCAACCTTGAGCAACTTAAATTGTCTGGATTTCGATTTTTATCCACAAAATGAGAATATAATTGCTACCTTGTAGATTCTTATAAGAATTTAATGGTATAAGGTATGCAAAGATCTTGAAATATATGGTAGATTCTCAATAAATGGTAACTATTATTATTTTTGGGTTAATGGAGAGTATCAGCAAATAGATCCACAGTACTTCGTGATAAACATGACATCTTGTCACCAACTGGTCTTTTTTTTTTTTTTTTTGTCATAGCAGTTGTGCTATTTTTATTTTTATTTATTTATTTTATTTATTTATTTATTTATTTATTTATTTCAGCTCTTCATGGGGGTACAAAAGCTCAGGTTATATACATTGTCCATGTCCCACCCATCCCCCTGAGTCAGAGCCTCAAGTGTGTCCATTCTCCAGACAGTGCGCCTGGCACTCACCATGTAGTCATACCTCCATCCCCTCCCCCCACCCCCCCACCTCCCCGAGTCAGCACCTTCAAGCATGACCATTCCCCAGACGGTGCGCAATGCAAAAATATGGAACGCTTCACGAATTTGCTTGTCATCCGTGCGCAGGGGCCATGCTAATCTTCTCTGTATCGTTCCAATTTTAGTATATGTGCTGCCGAAGCGAGCACACCAACTGGTCTTTATCCGATTTTAGTGAGGTCTTCTTTTCTTAGGTTCCCTCAAACACTTCTCATTTATTGTTTTTTTGCCATCCAGGCTTTGCTATTCTGTGAATTCCTTGTCTTGAGTTGTCAGAAAGATCCACTGAATCTGTGAACAGGTGGAGATTATAGTGTGTAAAAGATAATACTCTTTGGCACCTCTAGTAAGCTCTGCTTCTTGCAGATCTAGAGGGATCTTAAGGCACATAAGCCATCACTAGAAACTGTTGTTAGTGTGTAAGCTGCTTATCCACTCATGCTTTTCATTTGGCAATATACAGATGTTGTGTGTTCACTTTGTCTCAGGTACAGAACCAGGCCCAAAGGATACAGTGGCGAACAAAAAAGGCATAATCCCTCAAACCAGGAGTGTTATAAGGATATGGGAAAGACAGACATTAAACAAGTGATTATAGATATGGTATATTCTATGTAGAGGTATGCAGTACTTTGAGAGCCTATATTGTAAAACCTGAGTGTGAGTAACACAGGGACCTCTGTCAAGTGGCACTTTCATCTGTCTAATAAAATTCACTTAAGAAAATACAGTCTCCAAATTACACACTAATACTGGTATGAGTTGAAGTCTAGCTAAGCTATCAGCATCCCTGCAGTAGATTCAGCTTTCTGTATATTCCCACGACTTGTGTACATTTTGTCCAAAGTGACACTGATAGGAAAGGAATGTCCTATCACTCATGGGAATATATGTGTTGTTGTTTCATGAGATTTGGCTTCTCCAAAAGAAATGAGAAAGACCTGACATGGCCTTTTGTTGTGAGAACATTCTTTCCGGGACCATTCCTGGCAATATGATTCCATTTCTGCAAAGACTTCCTAATGCATACCACTTTAACCCAGAGAGCGTGGAGGCAGCAGATTGGGAAACTAGCTGTGGTTTTCAAAATGAGCAATCAAAACAAATGAGGATGAATCCAGACTTCTAGTTCTTTCCATGGCCCTTATATCCATAGTACAGGTTGGATTTCTTTTCCCTCCCTCCCTCCCTTCCTTCCTTTCTTCCTTCCTTCCTTCCCGCCTCCTCCTCCCTCTCTTGTTCCTCCTCCTTCTTCTTCTTCCTTTTCTTCTTCTTCTGATATTACTCTTAGCTCTCTTTTTCTTCCTTTTTGTTGTTGCTTTAGTACTGCTGGAAAGCACTGGGAAACAAAAATTCCTTATGCTCAGAAATGGAGTTGCAGAGACAGAGGCAATGGGTCTATAATGCCTTGACTTCATACTTTTTGGAAAATTCATTGCAATTTTTCACTAGAATGGACCGATGGGGACATGAACTCTGAGGGTAGTTTCCTCCAGTCCTCCAATTAGGGACCCAGATTTCTCCAAGGAGAAATTAGGAAATAGCGTGTAGTGATCGCAGGACAGTACTATGAAATAGCTCCCTACTTACTAAAGGTGACGTGTAGGCAGAATGTAAATCTCCTGAGCCAAATGAAAAGCATGAGTGGATAAGCAGCTTACACACTAACAACAGTTCTTAGTGATGGCTTATGTGCCTTAAGATACCTCTAGATCTGCAAGAAGCAGAGCTTACTAGAGGTGCCAAAGAGTATTATCTTTTACACACTATAATCTCCACCTGTTTACAGATTCAGTGGATCTTTCTGACAACTCAAGACAAGGAATTCACAGAATAGCAAAGCCTGGATGGCAAAAAAACAAAAACATCATGAACGTTTTGAAAAAATAACTTTTTATTTTAAAACTAGTACATTTGAAAATATATATTTAAGAAACTTAAAAAATTTAATGAGGAATATTTTTAAAATATTGATGTATAAGAAGAAAAAAAAATCAGTATAGATATACTGTTAAACTCTCATGTGTTATAGGCATCTCCCAACATTTTTTTTATGATTGCATAGTGCTCCTTTGTATGGAAGTAACATAATTTAACTAACTGACTTTCTAGTGATAGACATTCAATTAGAATTTTTGTCCATTATAATTAATGCTGCAATAACTGCTGCTTCAGTGAAATGACTCTAGCTGTATCATTGCACAGTTGTGATTATTTCTTATACCTTTCTGAAAATTGAATCGATGTGTCAAAATATGTATATTTGAATGGTTCTTGAGTAATTACTGCCCGATTTCCCTTCAGGGGTACTTTTTGTTGTCTCCAACCAGCATGGTCTATGTGAAATCATATTTTTGGGAATATGTTCTTAATAAAAACATAACAATTTTAATTTTGTTTTGCATTTCTTTTGCATAAATGTAAATCAACTCTTGCTTGCTTTTTCCCTGCTTGTTCTCCTCTCTCTCTCTCAGAATGCTTCTTGAAATTCTTCCCACCTATGTCTCCATGTGTGGTCTAATGGAGCTGGCTCCTTTCTCTGCAGACAAGCTTTATTCTTTATCAGAAAGGAATGCAATGCTTCATCTGACCCTGCTTGACAGATCTGAGGTTTAGCAATAAACTCCTCTTATCTTCCTTATCAGATCTGAAGGTCAGAGATAAGGTTGCAAATCTAAGTGCTATTTTTGACAATGGAAGCCAAATGTTCCCTTTTCATCTGAAACATTGCAAACCTTCATTGTTTTCCCTTACTAAATGCATTTCTGGGAACCCTTGATTTATTATGTCCTTCTGTGGGTCCTGTCTAATGACCTGCTACTATGTGATAAGGAAAAGATTGATTTTGCTTTCCTCTTGTAAAAGAAAACACCACTTCCCTATTTGAAAGAATAGCCATTCCAAAAGCTGTGAACTGTGGTGCTTCTGGCACCAGCCCTCTTTGACCCTGTCACCAATTAGCGGAAAGTAATTCTGCTTTCAAGGCCTTCTGTCCTCCACCCCAGCAGTAAACATACCACTTTAGGTAACATAGACCTACATCTGCGCTGTCCAACATGGTAGCCACTAGCCACATGTGGCTATTTAAATCCAAATTAATTAATACTAAATAAAATTGAAAATTCAGTTCCCCAGTTACATTAGCCACATTTCAAATGATCAGTAGGTAAGTGTATCTAGTGGCTGCTGTACAGGGCAGTAGGGGTTACAGAACGTTTTCATTATCAAAGAAAATTCTATTGAACATTATTCATCTAGAGATTCATCTTTGGTAATTTCCAGAAAAGAGTTGAGGGTAAATTTAGAAACAGCCTTTGTAATTTACTCTTTCGCTCAGGCTCAGGTCATTTTTAATCTATATTTTGTTTCCTCTTCCTTAAAGTTCAAGTGTTTCTTCTTTCAAAGCACACAGATCCTCTTAATTGCAACATATAACTCTCCAATTCATGCACTAGGCTGAGAAGGAATATTCAAAAATCACTTGCAGTGAAGGAATTTGATTGTAGTGGCATATGGGAATAAAATGCAAGAGACAAATTCACCTTATCAGCAGCACACCCAACCTAGATCAGTTTTGCTGATTGGTTTTGCTCTCTTTCTCTCTTGCTTTCTGCACCCTTACGGTGAGCCACCAGTCCTAAAGGAAGGCCCTGGCAAGGCCACCCCTGGCCTCAATTAAGTCACTCATTCAACACATATTTACTGAGCATCCACCATAGGCCAGCACTGTCCTCAGCACTGAGGAGACAGTGGTGCTTCCAACAAATGCAGGCATCTGCCTTTATAAAGCCATATGTTCTAGTTTAGGGAAGAACAAGTAGTATCTTTTCCTCACTCGTTGCAAGGTTCACGGCTGAGGATCCTGTGATAAAAGATAGATTTACAAGAGAAAAGCGCAGAAATTGACTGAACGTAGCTTTACAATAAGGTCTGTGTATTTTTATGGTCAGTCATGCAGAAGTATAATTAGAGGACCAAAGAGTTTGATGTAATGGTAATAAACTCTGGAAGGAGGACTTAGCCAGGCCAGTTTGTTCATATTTTTCTCTATGTCCCTGTGTCTTCAGAGATAAAGATGTTAATAAGGGTCTCATGATCTCTACTTCAGGAGAGAAGAGACGGAGGTCAGGGAGTGACCTTCCTGTTTCTGTGGTTCTCTCGGCTTATAAATACTCAGTATGCTAAGGTGCCCTATTTAGAGGCAGCTTTTTCTGAGGCGTGTCGCTACTAAACTAGCAAGCACCATGATCCGTGATTTTATAGTCTACTTAAATAGAGCAAGCCTCTTTTAATCTTCTAATGTATAATCTGTTTTCACTTACGACTCCAAACTTTTCTCCATTTTACATTCACTTAGCTTGGATCACCTTACATCTTCCATTCAGAAAAATTCCTTCGACCTCATTTAACACTTACCTTAACATGCTGCATTCAACAGATAACTAACCTTAACTAGGTTAAGAGAATTAGAATTATCACTCTCAAGCAATAAAGAAGAAATTGTCCTTTCCATAGGATCAACATTAAAGGAAACATGAATTTATTTCAAGCTAAGTTCATAATGACCAGAATATCTTTGGACAGCCCGTCTTCCTAGAGATTTGATGTACATGTACCAAATGCTTTGAAGTCAAACTCCTAGAAAACCCTTGGTTTATGTGTTCTATCCAAGCATACAAAACATATCTCGGACATTAATTAACCAGAGTAGATGGAAGCATGATGTCATGGGAAAGTGGATTTCATGTGGTGTTTTCAGCATTTACTCAACAATAATCCTTTAGGTCACAACGATTTGTTTTTTGTGGATTGGCATAAGTGGACTTATTTCAGATGCCACTGGGATTCTGGATCGGGCTGGCTGATGGAATCAGAAGGAAGTGGTTTGTGTGGTTCTGTTCCTCACTGAGGGATATTCAGTTTGCAGGGATGAACACGTGTGGGAATCTATTCAAAAATAATAATGCTACATCATTCTGAGGGCATTAAAGGGAAAGTCCCAAGAGCTGCTGAAATAGTTAATAATGCAGAAACATTGCAGATGACTTGAAGCATCCTGATTAATTGAAATTGATGATTAGCTGCCAGTTCCCTGACAAGAAATAATGAGATTCTTTGTTGTACAGTATAAGAGAAAAATGCTAAGCCAAATACAGCCCCTGCTGTTAAGGTGTTGAAAGGAAATATATATATTTTTTCACACAAATACATGCATCCTTTCTGATTAATTTTCTAAATTTAATACAATATCACAACATTAATATTAAAAGCAGTGTAGATCTACTTCCTAGACTTAAATATATTGGGAAAATAGTCTTTATAGGAATCTTATTTCTTTATGGATTTAAGATGACCTTTTGTCACTGATACACATAGGTAATTGCAAATCATTGATAGAGATATGTCTGCATTACTGTTTATTTGTGCACTGATCCAATATTTTCATTCTGCTGATGCCTTTTAATTTGTACATGATTTTTTTATTAAGTACCTACTTTAATCTAGGCAATGAAAACTGTTTGCCTTTTAAGAAACAAAAGTAGTGTTGATACCATTCATAATCAAAAATCCTTGAATGCTTGCTTTTCTGTACCTGATGCCACAGTAGACATTAAGTTGGGGCGAACTCAATGGTCTCTAACATCCCAGCGTCTATGAGATGAATAAAGCAAGTGTTTATTTACCTTGTAGACAGGCAGAGGATAATTCACTTTCAATGGAGTAATGAATTCAAAGGGGATCATATATCATATGGCTAATTACTTTTATAGATCTTCTGCAATTGTGAACATTTTTAGATTTTTGAATTTTATAAATTCCAATGTCATTAAAGAAAAAGATACTACCTTAAAATCTGACGGAGACTGAGACCTTGTTTGAAAATGATATGTGTATAGTTTTCAAGGGTATAGCGAAAATCTCTCATTGCTCAGATTTACTCTCTTGTTTCTGTCTCAACAATTTGTTGATCTCTATAATTGATTCATATTGACTCAAAACAAAGCTGTTCCTGACCTGCTCTTGACAGACTGAAGTGGGTTAGAAGGTGCAAAGGAGAAAGCTGGAGCTATTCTTTGCTTCTTACCATGTAAGCCTTTATTTCATTTTTGCTTTAATTACAATGTGTAGTGCTGAGCATAAATACAGCTCTGTGTGTGTGTGTGTGTGTGTGTGTGTGTCAAAGATTATTCATAAAATATGGCTCATCCCTAACTAACTGAATAAAATATTAATGTACATCAAAATTATGGGCCTTAAAATGCACTCACAAACCTTCCAAAAATATGACAAACAAATCTGCCATAAATATTTACGGTGAGAAAACTTTCATTAGAAATTAGAAACTGATCCTGAGGTACCCTGAGGATAAGGAGAATACACAGCTTTCATTATTGTGGTACTTACTGGTGAGTCCTACTGAGCCTGGCTCTTCAAGTGGCAATGACAATGAGCTCAGGGAACTCACATCCATGCATGAATAATCATTAGTCAAGGAGCTACTTTATGCTCCTCATAAGCATGATTCCTGACCTTAAACAGCTCAGCATCTCTTTTCCTTTGTCACTGATTAATTTCTGCAAATGGGGATAAAGTAATACCAAAAATGAAGCCTGGGGTTTAAAACACTTAAAATTAGCATTTGAATAACTTTATCATTTATGAACTGATTTCATGTGTGTTAACTCTTCTCATTTTTAGAATGATCCAGTGAACTAATTGATGTTAATTCCATTTCCCTCAGAAGGGAAAACTGACACTTGGAAAGGGAAATTGAATATCTTGTTCAAGACTGCATACTCACTAGTGGCAAATTCAGGGACCCAATACATGTCCTTGGACTCCAGCTACTCGATGAAGCACATTATTTTGTCGATAGAACTTTGTATGAAAAACAGTATCAAAGGTGCATCAGTGGTTTAAGTATAATCTTAATCATAAAGAATCCTGTCCAAGACCAATTCAAACATAGTTTTTCTTAAGTTCTCCCAAGATAGTAAGACACATGTGGGTGTGTGGCGTTTCCGTGGGTGCCGGCCTGCTGCTAGCTCAGCCGCAGAACGTGGGGGAGCAGGGCTTTGCTGCCTTGGCAACTAAACTTGAGGAAGCCTGACTGGGGCACTTCCACACCACCCCATGTGTTCTATTGACAAGACAAACAGGATGTGGGTGACAGTACACAACTCAGAGCCAGCCTCCTTTGAGAGCTTATTATTAAAGCAGGAGGAAAGTACCCAAGAATAATGTTACTAATTCTCACAATGTGAGCACCCTACATCCCACAAACCCAGGCATACTGAGTTCAAGGTCATTGCATCGAAAAAAAGGGGCCAAGTTAACCCAGTATTCATAGCTTATTGCTCAATTATAATAAATGGAGTGCTAAGGCCTCATTCAAATGTGTAATACTTTTGTCTAAAAGCTATTGCCAGACGTTACTGAACAAATAAAATGTAATGTTCTGGAATATTGACAAGATCAGAGGTATATAATAATTAAAAAAATAACAAAGTCCTTCTTTTGATTTATAAACTATGACTAAGATTAACCTCGGAGTCAGAGAAAACTAGATTTAAAGTTAACTTTTGCCACTTAACTAGCTGTGTGACTTTGGTAAGGTACGTATGTTGCTCTCAAGACCACTGTAAAATGGAGATAATAATATTTTCCCAGTAGAATTGTGGCAAGGATTAAATGAAATAATATATATCAGCGTTTCTTAATAAGGCATAGTTTGCTT
Organism: Lemur catta; assembly: GCF_020740605.2. Classification (NCBI taxonomy): domain Eukaryota; kingdom Metazoa; phylum Chordata; class Mammalia; order Primates; family Lemuridae; genus Lemur; species Lemur catta. The sequence continues at coordinate 31,787,133 of NC_059134.1, forward strand.
CCCATAGGGACATTTGGCAATTATCATGTAGTCACATTCAATTATTTATTTAATATTCACTATAAGTACTACAATATGAGGAAAATACAAAGGATTATAAGTTCTTGACATGATTACTATCTTGGAAAATACTAAACAGATAGAAGAAGAATTTAGTAGTAGACCATGGGGAAATATATATGATCAAGAAACAAAAGTGACAATCAACTTCTGGAATGGCAGAACGACCTCTGAACTCATCCTCCCTCTAAAACAATGGAAAGTATGGACAAAACAATAGAAATAACCCATTGCAGGATGCAGGCAATTAACTAAAGCCACAAAATGAACTGAGAATCATCTACCCAAGAGAACTAGTAAACCTCAATAAGACAGCATAGTCTGTAACATTCTAACTTGGAACTATCTCTATCCCCTTCCATCCCCAGCTCAGAAGCTCCATAACCAAAAGGCAACAAACTGCAGACAACAGAGAAATGTAATTGCTTTTGGAGCTCTGTGAAAAGCACCACCCCTAAAGCACAAACTTTTGCCAAACTTGTAGGTTCCTAGGAAGTGGGTATTCTCAGGGTGTAGTGGCTATTGATAGGACTCAGAGCTCAACTCAGGAGGGGAGCAAAGCTTTGAAAGCTCCTACGTATTCCTAGGAATCTAAAAGACTGAGTATGTGCAAGGCTGTGTGCATATCTAGCAAAGACCTCAGAAAGGAAAAGCCATTAGTCACTCATTTCTTCCTGACCTTAAAGCCATGATCAACCAGAAAGTGAAAGCTGTTTGTCTTGTAAACTGATGCCAAAAATGGGAGATATGAGAAAGGCATTTAAGGAAATCTGACTAATCATTGGCTTACCACTAAATTATACTCATAAAGAACTCACTCCTAGAAGCCAGGCTTAAAAATAAAGACAAAAACATTTATTAAAAAGGTAATAGAGAACTAAGCAGACACATACAACGGTAGGGACATAATCTACAGAATTGGTCTAGGAAAGTCACTAAGCAAATAAGCAGCAAAAAGAAAAACTAAAAAAACATAAAAATAGGAACACAATAAATCTTGATGGGTGAGGAATATCATTGTTACAATATATTAACATTCAGTTTTCAACAAAAAAATTATGAAACATGCAAACAAATGGTTAAGTATGCCACATGCACAGGGAAAAAGCAGCCAACTAGAACTTCCCTGCAGAAGCCTTAAGCATAGACATAGTATACAAATACTTTAAATCAGCTATTATCAATATAATTAAACCAAAAGAAACTGTCTAAAGAATCAAAGAGTGGCAAAGATGTCTCATTAAACAAAAAACATTAATAAAGACATAAATTATTTTAAAGGAACCAAAAAGAAATTATAAAGTTGAAAATTACAACTGAAATAAAAAATCTTATAAAATGGTTGAACAACTGATTTGAGCTGGCAGAAAAAAGAATCATCAAATATTAAGATAAATCAATAGAGATTGCCCAAAATTATCCAATCTGATGAGTAGGAAAAAAATAAAGAAAAATAAACAAAGTCTCAGGGAATTTTAAAACACCAATATGTGTATCAACATACGCATAATTGGATTTCCAGGAAGAGGAGAGAAAGAAAAAAGGGTAGAAAAACTATTTGAGGAAATAATGGCTAAAAACTTCTCCAATTTGATGAAAGATATTAATCTGTACATTTAAGCAGTTCAACCACAGAAGCTAGAAAACAGTGTAATGACATTTTCAAAATGTTAAAAGAAAAAGACTGTCAGCCAAAAATTCTATATATAGTTAAACTGTCCTTCAAAAGTGAGGGAAAATTAGGACATTTCGTCCTAAACTGAGGGAACTTATTGCTGGCAGACTTGCTTTACAAGAAATACTTAAAGGAGACCTTCAGGATGAAATAAAAGGACAGCTAGAGGGTAACTGGAATCCACACGAAGATGTAAGAGCACCAGTAAAGTTAACCATGTCGGTATTATGAAAGACAACATAAATGTGTTTTTTTGTTTGTCACTCTTTTCTTCCATTTTAAAAGACAACTGCATAAAGCAAGATTATAAATTTGTACTGATGGGTTTATAACATACAAAGATATAGTTTGTATAATAATAGTAAAAAGCAGAGTGAAGGAAAGGGGTTATATTACTGGTTGAATTTACTGGTAAAGAATTACCATATGACCCAGTAATTCCATTCCTTGGTGTATACCCAAGAGAAATGAAAACATTTGTTCATACAAAAACTGCTACAAGAGTGTTCAGAAAAACATTACTCATAATAGCAAAATGTGGAACAACATAAATGTCCATCAGCTGATAAATGGATAAACAAAAAGTGGTATATACGTACAATGGAATATTATTATATTATTATTGTAATTTTTTATTTTTAATTATTATGGGTACATAATAGTTGTATAAGGTACATGTGATGTTTTGATACAGGCATACAATGTGAATTAATCAAATCAGGGTAATTGAGGTATCCATCACCATAGGCATTTAACATTTCTCTGTGTTATGAACATTCTAATTCCACTCTTTTAGTTGTTTTAAAGTATACTCTAATTTATTGTTTATTATAGTCACTTCATTGTGATTTTGTTCAAATATTGTTCATTCTGTCTAACTATCTAACTATATTTTGTACCCATTAACTATCCCCAATTTATTCCCTGCTCCTTGCCACCTTTCCCAGCCTCTGGTAACTGTCACTCTACTCTCTGTCTCCATGAGAACAATTGTTTTCCATATTTAGCTCCCACATATGAGTGAGAACATGTGAGATTTGTCTTTCTGTGACTGGCTTATTTCACTTAACATAATGTTCTCCAGTTCCATCCATGTTGTTTCAAATGGCAGGATTTCATTCTTTTTTGTGGCTATATAATATTCACAATGGAATGTTATTAAACAATAAAAAAGAATGAAATATTGACACATGCTACAACATGGATGAACCTTGACATGCTGTGATAAGCGAAAGAAGTCAGTCACAAAAGATTCTGTGTATGTACAGTGTCCAGCATAGGCAAATCCATACAGACAGAAACTAGATCAGTAGTTGCTAAGGACTGGGGGTGTTGATGGATGAAGAATAAATGCTAATATGTGCAGAGTTTCTTTTGGAGCTAATGAAGATGTTCTAAAATTAGATAGTAGTGATGGTTGCATAACACTGAATATACTAAAACCACTGAACTTTATACTGTAAATGGGGGAATTTTATGATATATGAAATATATCTCATGAAGCTATAAGAAAGAATTAGAAAGTGGAAAAAATGCTATAAAGATTTAAACAATCAAAGAAACCAGAAAAAAAATAAATGGTGAAGCATAATATATGTGAATTCTTGAAATGTTGCATATAGCGTGTGCAACTGTGCATCAGACCCACTTTGACTTACGTCCAGATGCCTGTTTGGAATCCATCATTTCCCTTTCTACACCTGGACCTTGAACAGAACCAGCTGATCTGCTTGCTCTTTCATGTTCAATAGATAAACTATCACTCTGGAAAACATGCCAGAAGGGAGAACAGTCCATCAGTCAGGCTGCGTTCTTAGTAAAATAAATGCCAAGCTTAGGAATCACAAATATAAACTCAACTAGGAGTAGAAACCAAGATCGTGGATTTTCCCAGTGCACGAAACTGGGAGAATTAAGGACAGTATTCTGAGGCACCACTCATTAATTAATTTATTCACTCATTCAGCTGTATATGTCAAATGCTGGGTGGAAAAGGAAAGTCTTGCTCTTAAAATACAAATCTCCAGGAGTTTATTAACCATAACTCTTGATAAAAACTGAAAAAATATTCAACTCAAATGATTTTAAGCAAAAAATGGAAAAAATATGACTCAGGTAAATGGAAGTACAAGGTAACTGACTCCAGGCAAGCTTTATTCTGGGAGCTCAAATAGTGTTGTTAGAGCTCAATTTCCCTTCTCTTTCTTCCTTGCCTCTCTTTGATTGGCAGCATTCTCAGATGGGCTTCATGCAAGGGCTGAAAAAACAGCTCCCAACAGCTCCAGGCTCACGTATTTTCAGGTTAGCAATCTCAGCAGAAGGAGAATCTCTTCCTTGAAAAGTTAATAAGTTGATCCTAGTGAAGATTCCCACGCACCTGAGCCATGAGCTCATCCTCCTGTGGAGTTGGTGGTGGCGTGTGGTTGGAGTGGATGGAAAGGGTTGGGACATTATGACTGACAGTCCCAGTGCACTGGGCAGGCAAAATCCATAACTATCACTCTCTACTTCAAAGCCACTTGTGCAACCCACACAAATGAACATAAAAGGCAGAATTTGTTAAATGCTGCACAAAGGGTGTAAATAAGATAGTAGTGGGGTTCCGAGGAGTAGGAAATCTCTTCCAACTGGTGATAATCAGCAAACCTTCAAGAAGAGGTAGGATTTTAATTTGGAATTAAATGATTTCCAATATGAGGAAATCAGGTGGGAGAGGAAAGAAGGAGATTCTACACGGAGAGAACAGCAAGGCACAGTCTTGCTGTTCAAAGGGTGTTTCACAAGGTATATGGAAGGGCAGGGCATAGAGCACAGTCAGGACATCTGGTGTAATCAAATCAAAGCAGGCACTGCTGGGGAGGCACAAAGCCCCTCCTGGGGCTTTCCTTCCCATTCTATAATAAGAAATCTATGTAAGTTTCCATTTGTTATTTTATTTCTCTCAAGATTGCCTTCTCTCCTCTTCCCAGCCTTCTAAGCATAAACAAAAGAATAATGAATACCGGAGTGAGCAAACCAATGGAATTTTCTTCAGAACTGTTATGGGACTGCCTTTAGGAGCAGTTGAACTTTCCCTTCGTTTGTGAGGCATGTGTCCTAACCAAACATGCAATCACTGTTCTCCAGAAAGCAACCAAAATCGTTCGGGGCTATTGAACACCAGGAAGTGGTTGTAGAGTATTAATTGAAAGTTATTAAACACTCATTATAATTTTATTGACTTCTTTTTACAGGGAGAAATTAACATGCCTGGACCTCTGATTCTTACCTTAGTCTGTGAGCTAAGATAACCTGTTTGGTTTGTTTTAAGAACAACGTCAAAGCCGAGATTCTTGCTACTATAGAATGTCCCCTACTCCCCACCCCACCCTTTCCCCTACACATTTTCTCTACTGAAAATGGGTTTTCTCTTTAATCATCTCATATGAGTTGAAATTTTCTCATTTATGTCTCCCTTTATCAAAGAAAGGGACAATTACTGGGTTTAAATCCTAGCTCTGCCTTTTAATAGCCCTGGCCTTGGGCAAATTACTTCAAATTTTTATTTCTCTATGTCCTTTTATTAAAATTAAGCTAATAATAGTGCCTGTTTCGTAGGGTTCTTAGGAATGCTGAATGAGTTAACACATTAAAGTCTTTGAAACTGGGCTCATCCTAAGCACAAAAACATAATTAAATCTATTATTTAGCATGAGCATGTTTTCATCCCGTCTGAGTGTCTAGCTAAGGCCTTGGTGACTTGCAGGAACTCACATGGTACCAGAGTAAGATGACTCCATAATGTAAGGCCTGAGCCAATGGCTCTGCAGCCCCCTCCCCAGCCTTTTTCACAGTTATGTGCACGCAAGGGCTGCCAGCAGCAGTTGGAGGCAAGTCACAGAAGCAAGAAGATCAGAATCAAAAAAAGTTTCAATTGCAAACTTTATCAAGGCCTCTGCATGGACTTTGCATGTTCTTTCCTCTGTTTTTCTGGTACTGAATTCAGCTGCTCTAGACCTTTGTGGCTTTTCTCAAACCCTTTGCTGCTAAGCACAGGTTTAGCACACCAGCAGAGCAGCAGCACTCAGAAAGAAAAGAGAAAAATCAGAAAATCCACAGAAAGGTTTACTTTAATTCCATCATATGTTATACGGTTTGATTCACTTCAAGATAAATTATACTTTACAAGACTGGGTTCTACCCAACCATGGTTAAATAGGGTGGGGTAAGAGAGGTGCACCATAATTTTTCCAGCACGTAGTGTCTTTTAAGGCTTTAATCCTTTCACTCTCAGCAGATGACCCTGTGCATTTTACTGCAAAGAAACAGTGGAGAATGCCAGGCACCAGCTTGCTCTACTTTACAGAACCCTAATTTGTGCACACACACATGCTTCCTTTGTCCATGCTTGTCTCAGAATGCAAGAGGTCGTGCCCATTCCCTGGATTTTATCTAATGCTACCTCTATGATTATTCCCTTTCTCTCTTATTCCTCCCTACCTGCCACTTACAAAATAGGCTCAAGCATCTTTGAAAACATGTTGCATCCCTCCTGGGGGTTCACCTTGTTTCCTTCCTCTGTTTCGCAGCAATTTGAAACAATTGTTTACTCCTATGTGCTGCCTTGTCTTGCTTATTACCTTCCTTTGCTCAACTGCTGGAAGAACCTGGCTGTTGCTCTCAGCACTCCAGTGAAACCGCTGTCTCTGGAAGTCAGCAGCAGCCGCTGGGGCACATCTGTATCCTTGGAACAACGTTCACTTGCTGACCTCTCTGGGACACCTGACACCCTCCATCATTGCTTTCTCTCTTCACATTCCATCGCTCCCTTGGCTTTCCCAATAACGCTCTTTCTCTTTATATCATTATGCCTCATGTGGCATTAATTCTCTTCTTTGCAAATTCTTTTCCCCTTCCTGCCTCTGATATTTCCCCAAATTCTTTCCTGAATCTTCTACTCTTCTCACTGTCTCACTTTCCCTGGGTAGTGTGGTTCCCTCTTCTGGCTTCAGCTAGAATCAATAACATGCTGATGGCTCCTGAACTTCAGCCCCAGCCTGAGTCTGTTTCCTTGAGTTCCAGACCTAGATCCCCGATGCCTGCTGAAGGCTTCCCAGGTAGCTCAGAAGAACTTTAAACTTTAAACTCACTACACCTGGAAGATAACTCATCCTCTGCAAATCTTATCATAATTTTATATTCCCCTTTTCTGGTAATGACACCACAGATTTCCTCTTTGTATTTGATCTTGTTCTTTTCCTTCAACAACCTCCCTAGCAGCTAATCTGTGCTGTTGACATTTTGTCCTAGGACCGAAATTAAAATTAAAATTAAGGGTGTACTATCAAAAATTCCCCAAACTAACAGTGTGTTGAAAAAAATGTAAATAATTAAACTGTCAAAGTATGTTGTTTGTAAATTTGTAGACTTTATTAAACTATAAATCTGTACCAAGAATTTTTCAAGGGGTGTGTATATGTTTAGTCTTAGTTCGGACTGCCATAATGGAATACTATAGACTGGGTGGCTTTAAACAACATTATATTTCTCATAGTTCTGGAGGTTGGGAAATCCAAGATCAAGGTACCCGTATGGTTGGGTTTTAGTGAGGGCCCTCTTCCTTGTTTACAAATGGCCATCTTTTTTTTGTATCCTAGCTAGCTTTCTTCTTCTTCTTATAAGGGCACTAATCCCATCATAGAGGATCTACCATTATGATCTAAATAACTCCCAGAGTCCTCACATCTACATCCTAAGATCACCCCATTGGTTAGGATTTTGCCATATGAATCTTGCAGGGACACAAATATGTAGTCCATAGCACACAAATAGATAGATAGATACAGATATAGACATAATTATTTCTGCTTTTTATCCCCACCACCTCTGCCATATATAATAACAGCTTCAATACCTTTACCTGGACAATTATAATGTTCTTCTATTTCAGTGTATGACAACCATCAGCAGCCAAATTCCTTGAAAATCCTTATTCAAGGTCCTACACTAGTCCTGCTAATCAGAAATCTTCAGGGATATGGCTTGACAATTTATATTTTCACAAAAGTTCCCCAGATAATTCTCATGGACTGTAAAGTGTGACAACTATTTTGTTTCCGCTGGATATATTGCCATTCTTTCCTCTTCCCATGCATTCTCCACACTGCTACCGAAACGACCTCTCACAAACACAAGCCAGATCATAACCCTACATTATTTAAAATCCTTAATTATTGTCCATCACTGACTGAGAAGGTAAAGTTCAGACTCTAGAACATGACATAAAAGGCTCTTCAAAATCTACCACTTGCATCCACTTTAAGTACTGATCCTTAGACCACATGATTTCCTGAAATGTAGTCTTAAATACTCCCATACCTTTGAATATATTATTTTTACCATCTGAAATGCTCATCAAAGTTTATTTTTCTTTCAGGTCTCTCTTTGTACCTTTCCTAATCACCATATTTTTCTGGATTTCTCTTTAGGGTTTGATCTTACCTTAAGGGTAAGATCTATGTCATTTATATTTGTAGCCTAAGTATCAAAAAAATATGGCATTTTTAGTTTCTCAATGTTGTTTTGACATGTTTGATAAATGTATGAATAAATGCATGAATGAGAAGATTAACAATAGCTAATAGTTACTAAGAACTTGTGCTGGGTGCCTACATATGGACTAATTTGTAGGCACAACACCTTCATGAGGTCAGTAATACGCAGATCAAGGAACTGAGGCATAAGGAATAAAACAGATTTCTCAAGGTCACATAGGAGTAGTTGAAACTGAGATTTTAACTGAAGCAGAGTCAGAGTGTATGCTCTTAATTTCTATGCTTTATTGAGCTAAAATAGAAGGTATTGACAATCAACATAAAAAATCAGGTAAAACAAATGAAATTTTGAAGTAAAATAGTTTCCATAAAAGAAGCTATCAAAGAATACCTCAAAACAAAAAAAATAAGCACTCAAAATTTCATAGAGGATTTCTGTCAAATTTTCAATGAAGAGTTCAATTCAACACTAAATTTTCCAAGAGCAAAGAAAAAAAAGGCTTTTACAAAGTTCACTTTATATTTTACTTTATATTTTACTTATGACTATCAATGCAAAATTTCTAAATAAAATATTAGCAAATATAATCCAATGCCACATGAAAAATAATTCACCATGACCAAGGGGGATTTATTTCAGAAATGTTACCATGGTTCAATATTAAAAAATCAATAATTAGGCTGGGCACAGTGGCTCATGCCTGTAATCCCAGTACTTTGGGAGGCCGAGGCAAGAGTATCACTTGAGTCCAGGAGTTTGAGATCAGCCTGAGCAATGTGGGAGACTACATCTCTCTAAAAAAAAAAAAAAACCAAAACACAAATAGAGAAATTAGCCAAATGTGGTTTGCCTGTAGTCCTAGCAAGTTGGGAGGCTGAGGAAGGAGGATTGCCTAAGCTCAAGAGTTTGAGGCTGCAGTAAGCCATGATGGTGCCACTGCACTCCAGCCTGGGCAATAGAATGAGGCCTTACCTCAAAAAAACAAACAAACAAAAAAAAACAATAATTATAATTCACCAACCTAATATATCTAAGGGGAAAAAATCATAAAACGGATACTTAAAAAGCTTTGACAAAATTGAACACCTATTCTTGACTAAGAAAAAGAATCTATGGTATATATTATCATGTGGAAACACTAGAGACATATTTATTCTTACAATGGTCAGAGAAATAAGATCAAAGTGAACACTCTATCTTGACTCTCTTTACCAAGTTTAATCATGCGTTGGAGGTAGTCCATGAAAAGTGATGAGAAAACAATTACAGACATAACAATAGGTAAGGAAGAAGTACAACCATATATATTTATATTCACAGATGATAAAATACTATACTTCAAAATACCCAAGAGAATCAATGATAACACTAATAAAAATTCAATAAACAAGCAGAATGTAAAATAAGCTACAAAAATCAATAGTTTTCATATATACAGATAATAACCAGTTAGAAAATCCAGTGAAAGAGGAAACCTTCATAATAAAATAGCAACAAAAAAGATACTATACTAAGAAACAAGCTTTAAAAAATATGGAAGCACAGGAGGAAAACTTTAAAGCATTTCTGGAAGATACAAAATGAGACTTAAACAAAAGAAAGGACACCTTTTTTCTTAGATAAATGTCTGGACATCATGAAGATGTCAACTGTGTCCAAGTTAATAAGTACATTGAATGAAGTTCCTATAAAAAATATTGACAAGTTTGTTCTCATTTTCTGGAGCCAGACAAGTTGCTTGTAAAGGTTATAAATAAAAAGAAACATACAAGAATAGCAAGGAAAACTATGAAATTTTAAAAAACCCAATGAGAAGCAGCCAGCCCTACCGGATGTTAATGTATACTATAATAGAAAACCTCTTTTGGTAAAACAGTGTTGAACCTGTACATGAACAGACAGATCACTGGAGCAGAATAGAAGTCATGCAAATATTGACCCAAATGTATTTATAAGAATCCGTTTTAACCTAGGTATGGCTGTGGAGAAAGCCTTTGTAACTTGATTTAAAATTTTAAAAAATATAAGGAAATATTGATAAAAACCTCCCATGTAGAAATAAAATACTACTGCCTAAAACTATTGCATACTATCGCATACAGTACTATTGCATGTCGATAAAATCAAAATAATGAAAAATGGGAGAATATTTGCAATTTATATTACTAATTAGACTAATTTGTTTAATTCTTCAAGTTATCTTCAAATCAAGGAGGAAAAGACCACAATCTCCACTGAAAAACAGACAAAAAGTATTAAACAAGTAGAAATATACTGAACTTTACTCATCAGTGAAACAGAAATTAGAACTACACTGAGCTATAATTTCTCACATATCAGATTAGCTAAAATTGATAATATACTCCGTTGGTGAGGTTGTGGGATTGTGAGAAAACAGCCCTCTCAGCACTTCCATTGGTAGGAGGAGGATAAAACGGTGCATCTGCTCTGGGGAGGAATTTGGTAACATGCAACTAAACTATATATGCATTTACCATTTAACTCAGTGTTCTCACATCTAGGAAAGCACTCTAAAAGTAAACCTCCACAAATACAAAACATGTCACAAAATTATTCATTGTGACATTAAACAATGCATAAAATATGAGAAATGGAGACTGTTGACTATTTGTGACTATTTACACAATAGGGTGCTCTATGGCGGTGAAGAGGAATGAGGAAGATTGGTACAAGTTTAGGAATGATCTCCAAGATATATTGGTAATAAATAAAGCATGGTTCAAAAGAGAATTTATGGTGTGTTAATGTTTGTCTGAGAAAGGAGAAATTAAAATATATGCTTATTTTTGCCAATGAAATGAAAATAGAATATAGGAGATTGGGGTGGGAATAAGAATTCTATGCTATTTAGTTTTGGCTTTTGAACCAGGAAAGTGTTTTAAATGTTAAAAAAAAAAACAATTATCACTAAAGAGGCAAACCATAAAATGGAATACATATGAACCTTGCTGTGTATTTATTAACATATATAGTTTTATGTGGTTTTGTTATCCATACAGAGAAAACAATCCAAGTAACTTTTGAACAAAGCACACAAACTTTACCTGTTAATTGGATTTATTCTGAGATTAGAAAGTACTGGAGAAAAATTTTGAATTTGCTAGATTTGCTATTGCAGTGATATAGTGACGTTCGTGTTGAAATTTTGAAACTATTTGAATCTATTTTATATTTCTTTTAAAGTAGAGGACATGAGTAGATACATTGGTATTGCCAGGAAGCAGGAATTTTGCTGCAGGAGAAGGGAGATAAACTATAGAATAATGGAAAGTGAGGAGGAATCTATGATTGGATTTGAATTCGATGAGTATGAATTCTTAAGGTTTTTTTAAGTTTATATACATTAAAATATACTCTTTTTGGTATACCATTCTGAGTTTTGAAAAATTCAGAGTTATATAACCACCACCACAATCAGGATGCAGAACAGTTCTAAAAAAAATATTCCCTCATTTTGTTTTTTAAGTCAATTTCTCCCTTGTTTCAATGCCAGCTAACCACAGTAAATCCATAATTTTAAACAAATATATAGGTATTTTCTAGCTCTGGTCACTGAAATGCCTAGAAGCCTTGATAACTCAGCAATAATAAGCACAGCTAGAGCCCAGATCTTGGTTTCTATATATCATTTCCTGCTAAAATAAATCAAAGCCTCTTGGGAAAATGACAGATACTGACCAGGGAAAGTACAAGATGAGCCTAGGACATATTGTTAAGTCAGAAAGAAATAAAATGCTCAAAAACTAATGAAGTCATATCAAAAAAACATGGGAGCCTGTCTGAAGAGACTTTCAAGGGCCAGACATGGGCTATTTTGAGCATTAAAAAGAATAATAAAAAATATTCTTCAATTTAAAAAAGAATGCAGGCTGGGCGTGGTGGCTCACGCCTGTAATCCTAGCACTCTGGGAGGCCGAGGTGGGAGGATCACTTGAGGTCAGGAGTTCGAGACCAGCCTGAGCAAGAGCGAGGCAACCAGCACCAGGGAGGGCCAGTGAGCAGGTAGCTCCCAGTCCAAGCACCCCTTAGTCTGCCGCAGGTCTTTAAGAGGAAAGGTTTAAGTACCACTCTCTGTGGAAGCCTCTGTGTGACGGATGCACCACAGAGGGGAAGCAACTGACAAGCCCAGCTCAATTGTCTCTCTTGGCTTGGCAGCCATGGATGGGGGAGGGGAATGGGAGGAAAGGAGTCTGAATGGAGGAAAGCTAGCACTGTGGTCATCTCTGTCTCTTTCTCCAGAAGGCAGCCTGCCCGGAATGTCCAGGCTCTGGGCTCATGCAGATCCCCCAGGACCCACTAGTCCTTGTGGCTCCTGAAATCTGGGCCAGTGTTGGGAAATGTTTGTGTGGGAATGAGCGTCATGAAAACTGAGAGTCTAAAGCCCCCTGGGGAGGACAAAGGTGCTCAGTGGGTGGAGAAGCAATATGGCACCTTCCATCTCAGTTCAGGTCTGAGGTGATGGGAAGAAACTCGAAGGATGCTGGCACACTAGTGCTTCCCCCTCAAGAAGCTTCCAGTTTACTGGCCACAGCAGCTGTTGGGTTTCTAAGGGTAGAAGGGCTCTCCAGCAGCTCAGGAGTCTGCTGCCAGAGATGTGAGGGAGGGAAATAAACCACCCCACTGATCCTTTTTGCTAGACTCTAAGCCTCTGGGGGTTGATCTCTGCTAGTATCTTGCTCCTTCTTGCTCTGCTCCTCAACTTCTTCCCATGGACTTTCTGGTAAGTTCTGGCACTATTCCCTTGGAATTACACCCATTCTATGTTTGTGGGGGTTTTTTTGGTTGTTTTTTTTTCTTTTCCATCTAAAACTTTTCCTTCTTTCTGAGACAATCTGGCAGCTCTGGTCATCCATCTTCCCCACATGCTCCAGAAAAATTCAAAATAAAAAAAGATGATTATGATGATATTAGAATGAAAAATTACAGAAATGTAAGTGAAATATGGCACAGTACATTTCACAAGAGAGAAAACATTTTGGCTACAGCTAATTGATATTTTCTAACCCTGTTAACTTCTTTAATTTGGCTTTGCAGTAGCATAATGTAATAGACTATCTTATCACCAAATTTCACAACCCTGTTTAACACATCAGTAAATATAATTCATCACATTGTTTCATCTTCATGTCTCATAAGTTAGAAGAACACAATAGTTTTGCTTTCCTATAAGAAAACTTTTAGTATACCTACATGGTGAGTGCAATGCGTACTGTCTGGGGAATGGACACGCTTGAAGTTCTGACTCAGGGGGATGGGGGCGGTGAGGGGAGGGGATGGGTGTATACGTACATGATGAGTGCGATGTGCACTGTCTGGGGAATGGACACACTTGAAGCTCAGACTCGGGGGAATAGGGGGGGCATGGGCAATATATATAACCTGAACTTTTGTACCGCCATAATAAGCTGAAGTTAAAAAAAATAAAATAAAATAAAATAAAAATAAACAACAAAAAAAGAAAAACTTTTATAAAAATGAAAATTTTGGAAACATTGAATAGGAAGTAATTCCTCCCTTTATAAAAATATTTGCTGAGTTTTTCATTAGATAATGAGTTTCTTAAGGACCCTAAGGAACGCTGATTTAACACATTGTTGGATAAGACAATGTATATACCAACCATTATTAAGTCTATGTGGAGATACTGTCTAATATACTCAGTGGAGTTGTTCTTTACTTATTAAATATATCACCAAACTATTTCTTTAAAATTTTTGTTTTCACCCAGATAACACATACAAAATGAATCTATTTTTAGCTGATTTGAAAGCCAAAATTTTTTTATCCCAACTCTACATGAGAATTGGTGGAAATAGGAAATGGAAAAACTCATTTTTCCAAACACTACAGAAACTCTGAAGGGGATATTCCTTATTCTTGATGTCAATCAGTGATGTTTGTGTTCACCCAACCCAGGATTGATGTTTAAGGTGATTTTTTAGATGGAGTCTATGTGGCTAAACTCAGGGCCACTGAATAGACTATATCTTCCTTTCCTGTTTTGTGAGAAATTTACATTTCTAATTTTAATGTTCCATCTTCTGACTTACCTGCTTTCTCCTCAGCTGCTCTGAGTGATTGCTTTCCTTCTTTCTGGTGCAATCTGCATAAAACTGCTAACTATCACCGGATTATTTATTGTTTTAAAATGTGCTCATAGATCAAGTCAACAGCACATATTTCACATTCACTTTCTTCAACTTTCCAATTTCCCTTCTATAACACTGCTATTTATATACCACCTAATCTTCTAAAGGCTCAAACACTCTTTACTTTATATATTTCAGGTAATGGAAATGTCAGTGGGAAGCCAGGTGATAGGGCATACCTGACTAGGCTGTTTAATATATACTTTCTTTCATGATTTATTTAGTTGGCTCTAACCCAAAACAGCAAAGTCCTAGAAAAGAAATACATATGAATTAAAAAAACATATTTGTTTTATTAAAAAAGTAAAGTCTTGATTCTTAAACTCTAGAAGCTAAAAGTTATTAATATATAACTTAAAACATACATAAAAATACTTCATCTTGAGTATCAAATAATATCTCATATATACACCTTTGATTGGAAGTCTCTGGTGTCATTATTTTCCTCCACTTATTAAAAAAAAAAATAAGAATCCATTCAGGTACTCTGTAAGAGTGAAGCTTCTATCAACTTCTGTGAATTAAAACCCAGTGAGATTAAAAGCTGGATGATTTTCCAAGAATAATCTCCGTGTTTTGCCTGAATTCCACATGTCCTTCTGACTTGTCTTTTTATTTATCTTCATTGTTCTCAAACCAATTCTTCAGAAATGACTCAAAAAGCCACTTTTTGAGGCAAATTGGAAGCACTTCAGTAACAATCTCTAAATAAATCATTTTCACTAGTAACCAAATGAGAGTTTGAGAGTTTGATGCCTATGTTTCACCAATACTTAATCTTATTTGGCTTTTCCTATGAGGAAAGTATCCCTTTCTTATACAGGAACTACTTTCCTGATTTTAAGTAACCTGAATCAGCTTTTCTTCAAAACCAAAAACTTGTATTTCCTAATCTAATTTATGGAAAAAAATTCTTTCCTTCAAAACATCTTAAAACTGATTCCATTCTTAACTCACTCTAGTTGCATCCAAGAAAAACTTTCAGTGTCAAGCATTATACATGATAGTTTCACAGATACCTTATTTTATTACCCAATGGTCTTTTAATATTTGTATATTTAATTACAAATCAATACTCAACAGGCAACCTATTTATATGTCTCATTGAGAGCTTTACGTGATACATCTCACAATTCTGCAGATTTAATTTCCATCTAGAGTGAAATAATATTCTCTGTCTCCACAATGATAGCCAGTACTATACCTCTTGTAATATTACAGAAAGCCTGTAGGAGGAAAATACTTTTTGTTCTACTAGTACTTACCCATATAAATCATTTGACAAGTATTTATTAGTGAATCAGCCAAATACTATACTGAATTTGCTACTAAAATGTTAATGTTTACTTAAATCATACTGGTAAAAACATTAACTCAGCTGAGTCATCATTCTATTATCAAAGATTATATTGTATGTCAGAGTCAGATTCCTCAAATGCATATCACACAGAGAAATGTGCAATTCTTGGGAGTTCTGGAATATGTATATAAGAAATACTATTATGGCAGCCTGAAGGAATTAAACTAGGCTTATATGATGATCATAGCTAGAGCATGCTCAAACATGTTTTTGCTAAATTTGCTATAATGCATTTATATTTCAGATTTTAATGCTTGATATCCTCGTTGTCTGATCTTTGGGACAACAGCTAGCTAATTTTATGGTACTTTTTTGTTCTCAAGCATGCAGATAGAATCTCATCTGTTAGCTCAACATACGTATTACCTTCTATTAAAGGTACCAGATTTTTTGTCCTTGAGTACTCTATATTACTCATCTTTCCAAAAGGGAGATTGAGGGCTGGCAATGCAGAAAGAGCACACACAAAAAAGTGGACATAGGAGAGTGTATGAACTCTTCAGAAAAATATAAATGGACATGGTTTAAATGGAGATGAGACAGTGCTCTTTACCATAGAGAGAAGCCCATCTTGAACTATTAATACCTTAAGGGAGAAAAAAGTAATTTTGATTAATCCTTCTTGAATATCTAAGGGATGGCATAAGCTCCCAACAGAGATGGCTCTTGGAATTAAAATAATATCATAAGGCCTATTTCTTTAGGCCATCTCTAGTCTCTTTGTTGGCCTCATGCCTAAGGAGTCTTTCTCCCTGGACAGCAAAAAATGGCTCAATGCACCTACAGATTTACATAGCAGTTGGCACTTACGGTCTCAGAAAGATCAGGATGCTTCCTTTTCCCTCTGTGTTAGATCAATCCAACCACAAACACTCTTACTGGCCCTACTTACCATGTGCCCATGACTGTTTCAATCACTCTGCTAGGAGAGGGAGGTTCTCTGTTCAGCCTGCCTAACATTTTCATGCTGTGATTTTGTATAATAAAGAAGAGACGCTGGGTAGGTAAAAATAGACAGATAAGTAAATAGGTAGATAGATAAGACAGATGATAGAGAGACAGGTGGATGATAGACAGGTATATAGATAGATAGCTAGAGATAGATGGATAGATAAATAGATTACATAGATAGATATTAATAGATATATAGATAGATGGTTGATAGACATTCACTTCAGTAAAACCATATGTCTGGATTTGTACTATATAGTCTGATATTAAACTTGCATATCTATGAAAACCATTATATCCTTAATATTTTCTCATTCTGGTTTTCTTTCATATTTTCATGTTTATTTGTACATGGGTATATTTTAAAAATAAGTGTTGCATATTGATTAGGAGCACAGTCTTTAGAGTCAGACAGATATGCCTTTGAATCCTCTGCCAGGGACTAGCTATCTGACCTAGAGCAAGTTACTTTGCCACTCTGAGCTCCTATTTTTGTCATATGTAAATGGGGGTGACAATATTTACTGCATAAGGGATATACTAAACTAACTGGGATAATATATTTAAAGCACTTAGCAGAATACCTGCCATATAGAAATAACATCATTAAATAGATGTTATTATCGTTAGTACTATTACTATTATTATTTTATTTCTTGCTTACTCTTTAAGCCTATGTTAGGCACCATTAGGCCCGTTCACTACCATTTAGACATTACAGTAAGAACTTTGCTGGCACGTGCATCAGTGATGCTGTCATCATGCATCAGAGGCCTGGACACCACTGACATATCTTCTAATGTCTACTAGCCAGGCAGAAGCATCAATGCAATAACAGTGGATATTTTTGTATGTGCGCATGAAATTTGAAACAATGCTGTCATTTATCTATGTTCATCTCTATCAGCAGTGCTTTAAAATAGGGCATATGCAAAGTTTTCACAATAATGGATGCCATTGTGAATAGGGAGATTTTCTTTTCTGATTTATTTGCTGAAGTGAGTAGAAGAAAAACATGGTAAACTTTTCATCAGTGTGAAAGCTATGCCTACATTGGTGAAGTGCTGCTCTCATAAGCATGGAATGTGTATGATCATTGGAAGAAGAATTTTCTTTTAGAAAATATACCACTCTACATTCTTTTTTTTTAATTTAAAAATATTAAGGGTACACAAATGTTTTTGTTACATGGCTTGAGTCATAGGCTAGAAGTGTGCTCATCACCCAAAACGTGTTCATTGTACCCATTAGGTAGGTTTTTGCCCCTCTTCTCCTCCCCGCTCTCCCTTGCTTGATTTCCAATGACTTTTACTTCCCTCTGTGCATATGTGTGCCCATCAGTTAGGTCCAATTTATTAGAGAGTGTACGTGGTGTTTGTTCTTCCATTCTTAAGATACTTCACTTAGGATAATGGTCTCCAATTCCTTCCAAATTTCTGTAAAAGGTATTAATTCATCTTTTTATTGGCTGAGTAGTACTCCATGGTACATGTATACCACATTTTGTTAATCCACTCATGAATTGATGGGTGCTTGAGTTGATTCCACATCTTTGCAATTGTGAATTGTGCTGCAATAAACATGTGAATACAGGTGTCTTTTTGATAAAATGACTTCTTTTCCTTTGGGTAGATAGCCAGTAGTGGGATTGCTGGATCAAATGGTAGGTCTACTTTTATTTCTTTGAGAAATCTCTATATTGTTTTCCATAAAGGTTGTGGTAATGTGCATTCCTACCAACATTGTATAAGCCTTCCTTTCTCATCCACACCAGCATCTATTGTTGTTAGACTTTCTTAATAAAGTCCATTCCAACAGGAGTAAGGTAATATTTCATTGTGGTTTAAATTTACATTTCCCTGGTGATTAGTGATTTTGAGCATTTTTTTTTAATATGCTTGTTGGTTATTTGTCTATTTTCCTCTGAAAAACGTCTGTTCATGTCTTTTGCCCACTTTTCAATGGAGTTGTTGGGTTTTTTCCTTGCTGATTTGTTTGAGTTCTTTGTAGATTCTGGATATTATTCCCTTATCAGATGTATAGTTTGAGACTACTTTCTCCTATTCTGTAGGATGTCTATTTTCTCTGTTGATTATTTTCTTAGGTGTGCAGAAGCTTTTTGATTTAATCAAGACCCATTTATATATTTCTATTGTTGCTGTAATTGCCATTGAGGTCTTGGTCATAGATTCTTGACCAATCTAATTTTGAGACATCCTTTCTTTCTGGTGGGGGAAATCAAATCTATTTATTGTGATCGTAATAGAAAGGGCTTTTACCATGATCTCTTAAAAGAAGTTAGTCTTAAACTTGAGGTCTCCTTCCTTTTAAGAAAATACATTTTTCATCAGGAAAGAATTGCTCCTCTGAATTTATTTAAATTGGTTCACTATTCCTTTTCAATTCTCTTTTCAGTTGCCAATGTGGAAGATCTATAGACTAATGAGCAAAATCTGCAGAGTGTTGGTTCAGTGAAAGATAAATTTTTCAGTATTTCACTGGGTAAAAAAGATGTAATTATAAAAATTTTACCAAGCATATCACAAATTTTGCAAAACCTTTTTTTCATGATCTGAATATGGCCAGAGAGTAGGGTGCATATAGAAAATTGAGGTTACAAAGGAGGCAGGGCTCTGGTTTCCATGACCTACCTGGAGTTTCTTTATGGACTCCCCCAAAGCAACAACCTACCAGTGTAAGATACACTAAATGAAAAAAAAATACTTAAAAAAGATGTTTTACTTCTTTCTTATTACTACTTTTATGCATTTTCAAAACAAAGATATGAAAATGAAGAGTACGCAAAAATAACCAAAGTAGAGGAAAGTTTAAAAATTGAGACTATTTTTTGTAACTTGATATAAATAAATTTAAAAATCTATAGGAAGTGGAAAATTCTCTGGAAAAATATAATTTATCAAAGCAATCAAAAGTGTAACAAGACCAATTTCTAAGTTTGTTAAGATAGAATGACTCCTCATTTATTTACCTCTTCTTAAAGTCATTGAACAACACTTAAAAGTTTCACGAATAAAAGTCTTACACATCTTTTCTTAGATTTATTCCTAGTCAACTTATGTTTTATTGCAATTTTAAATAATATGCTTAAAAATTACTTTTTCTATCTCTTTATTCTGATGTGTAGAAATAAAATTCAGTATATTGATTTTAGAGGCAACTAGATTGTCCACCTCTCTTATAATTTCTAATAATTTGCCTATAAAATTTTAGAGTTTTCTATGTGTACAATCATATCTATAATTAATGAGAGATTTGTTCCTTTCTTTCCAATTTTCACTTACACTATTTACTTTCTCTTTATTGTTTTACCTCTTTAGCTAGTACAGTACCTCTAATACTTGAGGTGAGAATGCTTCAGACATTTCACATATTAAAAACAGATAATTGCTATAGGGTTTTTTAAATCATAAATAGAAGTTTAATTTTATAGAAAAGCTCTGCTACATCCCTCGATAAAATTACTGTACATCACTTTTTTTCTTTAAACAATTTTATTGTTGAACTGAAGTTATTCCTGAAATAAGCACAACTTACTCATTATGTATTGAAATGTTTATATGACTGGATTTGCAGAATGTTGGTCTATGTTAATCAGTAAGATCAGCCTGTGATTTACAATTGTCACACTTTGTGTGTTTTGTCATAAATGTTACATGAGTCATAAATGTTACATTTGCCATAAATGTTACATCAATAGGGGTCTATAAACTTTCTTTTCTCTGAAAAGTCTTGTGAAGGACTAGAATTATCTGCTTCGTGAAGCTTTGCTAGAATTTATTTATTAAACCATGTGGGCCACTTGGTTTTTTTGTGGAAAGATTTTAAACTACTTATTCAATTTCTTTATTGGTGATTGAGCCTATTTTATGAATAACTGTTAGAAGTTATATTTTCCTAAGATTATTTTAAAATAAACTTGGTTGTCATAAAATTGTTTGCATTATTTTTTTATCTTTTTAGGCTCTACTGAATCTGTGGTTATGCCTGCCTGTCATTTGTAATATTGATAATTTGTAATTTTTTGCTTTTATTTGTAATTTCAACAGAGGTTAAACCATTTTATTAGTGTTTTCAAAGAACACATTTTTGGCTTTGTATTTACATCATTTTTATGCTATTATTTTAGATACATACACATTTATATTAGTTTCATCTTCCTGGTTCAATTGAACTTTTAGTATTATACAATAACCTTTTCAATAATCTAAACTAGCCACTTATCTTAAAGTCAGTTTTGTCTGAACTTAGTATTGCTCCCCTAAAGTCCCTTTTAGTTAGTATTTTGGACTAGTATGCTTTTTCCATCTCTTTACTATCCATATGAACTCTTGAAAATAGCATGTATCATGAGTTCTTGAAAATAGCATATAACTAGAAATTTGAGAGTAGGAAGGGTTATCTAATAAACACCTTCTATTTTTTGTGTGTTTTATATTTTACTGCTTTCTAGCCCTCTTGAGATCTTTGGTTGATTTCCTTATTTTTCTTAATCCATTATTTTCGTCTACTGGTATACCCTTCTTTCTATTCTTTTGGTGATTATCCTAGACAAGTTTTACCATATGTTCCAACTCAACATCTAAAGTTAATATTGTAATCTATACCCTAAAACAGTATAAGGAAATTTATAATACATTATTCAGATCAATTCTCTTACATTTTACATGTAATTTATTTGGTCCAATAATTGTAAATTTATTTTTAGTGTGTATGTATGTATATGTCTGTGTGTGTGTGTGTGTGTGTGTGTGTGTGTGTGTGTGTATCCTGAAAATATCTTTAGTCTGTCTTCCATCTTGATCAATATTTTTTCTGGGAACACAATTCTAAGTTGAAAATTATATTTTCTCAGCCTTTCAAATACATTATTTCATTTCCTGCTGACTTGTATTGTTGTTACTGAGAAATCTATCTTTAATTGCCTTACTTTAGTAGGGGCTTTGGAACTGTTTTGGCCTATGACATGCAAGTGGAAGAGATGTGTATCATTCCAGGTTGAGACAGTGAAAAGGCTTGTGTACCTGTCCATTCCTTTCTTCCCCTTCCAAAGCAAACATGGAGACTTTATGTCAAGAAGACAGAATGTCAAGACCAAAGCAGCTTAGATTGATGACTCACTGGGTGAAGAACAGTTGACTGGCAGCATTACCTTGGCTGATGGTCAACTTTTGCTTTATGTAGCTATGGAGATGGAGATAGTTTTACTACACCATAGGCTATACTAATTAAAACACAATGTCTCTCAAGACATTGTTTCTCTTCTATTATCTCCATACCCTCCTTTAGTGAATACAATTAAACATATGTTAGAACTCCTTTTGTATCATTTACATATCTTATTTTCTGTTTCATAGTTTTCATCTCATCTCTCTGTGTTGTATTTTATGCTACTTCTGCACATCTATTTTTCAGTTTGGTAGTTTTCTCATCAGTTATATCTGATCTAACTAAGCCATTTTAGGTTATAATTCATCAGTCATATTTTTGTGATAAAAGTTCTATTTTGTATTTTTCAAATCTGCCAGGTATCATTTTTGATTGGTTGTTTTTACATGCTCATTCTTCTAATTCTTTTATTAATATTTCTTCAAAAGTTTTGTACAGAATTATTTTTTCTTATCTATCTGAAAATTCTAATGTCTAAATTCTTTGGAAATCTATCTTTATTATTTGTTTTTTCTGATGACTCTCATTCATGATAGTTTATTTTCTTGTGTTTATGGTACATTTGATTTGGGGGCCATAGATCTTAATCTGTGGAAAACCTAGAAACCTAAAATTGTGATGCTTTCTTCCCGTGGGAAGTTACTTTTGTTTTGAACCCTGGTTTTTCTTCAGACAGGGACCATTTTATTATCCTTCTGAATCCAATCTGGGAGGCTCAAGTTCAGTTCCCCTACTTTGCAGCTAATCCAATGCTTAGCCTTTTAGTAACAGCACTGCTGTGAGTATTCTCCTTTGAGAAAAACCTAATTTAGAGCTTTCTGCTCAAAAATAAGGCTTCTGTTTTGTTTGTTTCTTTTCCTCTTTACAAACTCCTTCACATCTTGGGCCAAGCAAAGCAGTAAAATATATTTTATACTAGATGTAGGTGTTTTGTAGCAGGTGGGTTCTACAGCAAATTCAGTCTGCCATTCCACCCCATTGCTTATTTTTATATTTCTTTCAATTCCTATTACTACTGGTAAAAGTCAGAAACATAGAAATCTAGAAAGGCTTTAGCTATATCCTGATGAACCCTGTCTGAGAAGGTTGTAAAATAAATTACCAGAAGCTTTATGTTTAAATGGAAAATATGCAAGCTTTGAAGTCAGATAAACATCTTAAATCTTTGATTTGTGACTTTGGGCAAATTACTTACAGTTCACAAGGCATAATTTTCTCATTTACAAATGGAAATAATAAAATTTATCTCTCAGGGATGTTATAATGATTTGAGAATGGATAGATATAGATATAGGTATAGATACAATACATATATAGATATATAGATTTTTTTTAGTGTCTGATCTATAGACAATACACAGTAGCTACATTTATTCACAGCATGTATTTCCCTCTGCATGTGCATTCCCTCTGCATGTGTATTTGGTTACTTAACCTATTAATTTGCTAAAATGTTGCTAAAGGAGATTACAATACAGTATGCAAAAGACTCTGAGTGCATTTTACCTGCTATATTGAATGAGCAAGAGGGAGAGGGAGAGATTAATTGTCTGCTCTAATTTTGTATATCTATATGCCCCATAAATCTGGAGCTTGACTTTTAGTTTAAAATAATGATATGAATATGATATATTCATAAGGGAACATTAAAAACTCCAAAATAATCTCCTAAATGCCTGTTATGTTAGCCTTCCATGTGGATTTTTTTCTTCCATAATGACTTGAATAAAAGAAAATATGTAGGTGAATATTAGTATTCAAATAACAAAGTAATTTCTTCCTTCTGCTAAACGAAGGAAAGGAACCAAATCTGATTGTGAACTGGAGGTGTCATTCATATTGCAGTCATGGTTTCTGCTGCATGCTTAATCAAAATTCAAAATTATGGTATTGACAGAAATAGTCCATGGAATAGGCTAATGCTGAAAATGAAAACATAACAGTGACCTTAGAGAAATGCAGTACAGATTATTTGCCAAACTAGCTACATTACTCAAAGAAAAGACTCTGTAAATTCAAATAGCAGAGAAGCATTTCAGGTAGCTAATGACTTCTTTCTTTTTTGTGTTGTTTGATTTAGCATCTTCGGCAAGCTACGGAGGTAATCACTTCTGTTGGTTGTGCAGGTGGCTTAAAAAAAGCATACTATAATAAAAACAAACTTAACCGATGTAAGCTGTTTGGCATAAATTCCTCCCACCATAATTACAATTTTCCTGTGTGCCAGACTATCTATGTTGTTTTTACTAATTAGTAGTAAATTCTATGATAATAGTAGTTAGCATGCATTATTTGACCACATATCTCATTTAATTTTTAGAATACCTATAAAGCAGATACTATTATAATCACCATCTACAAATGAGAAAAGAGGGACAGAAAATGTTTATGGTGGAAATGGCAAGTGGTGAAAATGGAGAGAAGAAAAGAACTAGCCCCTGTGAGCATTTTTCTAGTCAGCCTCACCTTTGTGCTATGCATGCATTGGATATATCTCCAGTTCCCAAACCATCTCTCCAGAATCTTGGTGATATTGTTAGATAATTTGAATGGTTGTGTAAGTATAATGCTCATCAAATAACTCAGCTGAGTGGGGTAGTGAGTTTCTTGTATAACAGAGTCAAGATTATCAAACATTTTAGCAAGCTTACATAATAGACTAAATTTAATATGTTAAAACTTAAAGACATAAAACTTTGGTTTTAAAAATATATAGAAATGAGGAATGATAAATCTGTGGTTTGGCATCAGCATGCTTAATTTAAGGATTTTCATTTACCTGAAGTTTAAGATGGACAATGACAATTAATGACAACGTCATAGGTAGAGAAATTGCCTAGGATTCTTGCTCCTCTAAAAAGCAAGAAAAAGGGAGTATGATTAAAAGTTTGAAAAGAAAAGACTTTTTAAAACTTAGTAAAGAGGGAAAAATACAAGAGTGGGAGTATGTCTGGATGGTAGGAAAGGGGGGTGACTCTGAGAAAAGTGTTTGGGATTCAGATGAGTCAGAATGCTGTTAAAATCATTTTAGTGCATTAATTTTATAGCTTTAGTTATGGAAGTAGAAGGACGAAGATAGATTTGAAAGATAGAGTTAAGAATGGATCAGTTTGACAAATGACGTAATATGAGAAATGAACAAAATGCTAAATCTGGCATCAAGATTCCTGACCTGGTTGATCCCAGTGTTCCAAATGTCCCATTCTTCTAAGATCAGCCTTTCATTTCATAGCCACATAAAATATCTCAAGCTTTCATGGTGTCTAACTGCAAAAAATTCAATAGCTTCTTGATTCTCACATTTGGATCAGGACTGCTGCTTATGGCAGCTCTGTTGACCCCTTCTTGCCATATCACCAGAAGTAGTATTGCAGTGTGTTTAAAAGCATGGGCTGTGTAGTTAGACCAACTCATTTAAATATTGGATCTGACATTTCTAACAGAATGCTCTTGGTAAGGTTACTTTATCTCTCTATATCTCACTTTCCTCAACTATTAGAGGGTGATAATTAACTATACCTACCTTAACAACATGTTCATTCCTTCATTCCACAAATATTTATTAGTCACCTTCAATGTGCTCACTGTATCAAATTCACAAATACCCTGTCCTCTGGGAAAAATTGTTAAAATCATATTAATAAGAGTATTTCCACCTAAAGAAGACAACCTCTTACTTTTCAGATTAATTTTACTCTTGTTTGTCTCAATCTGAGACTTGGCCTGGCAAAACCAGAAAGCCCATTTCAATGTCTTCTCAGGACAAAAAAAAAAAAAAAAAGTAGACAATCTGACTCCCTGTCCCACACCATACACACACAAAAATATCTGTCACAATTTCTAAACTGTGGAAATATTTACTGGTAGACTTTCTTAATAGTGTATTATTCCTCATTACATTATTAATTGTGATGAAAGCCAACAAGATGGGGTTTGGGGGGGGCTGTCTGTGTGTGTTCGCTAGTGGTAGGTGAAGTATGAGTAGTTCTGGACATGTTGAACCTCAAGCACCAGCAGTATTATTTTATGAAATTGTTCTGAAGGCATTTAAGTTGGAAATGTGTTTCTATTATTTTTAAGTAGCTCCATAAAATATACTAGAAATTGATTTGGAGAGACTAAGTACATAATAAGCAAATAGCAAATGTTAGTTGAATGGTGTGAAATTAAGAGCTCTGTGTTTCGGGGGGGGGGAAAGACAAATATAAAAGCAAACAAAACTATTTAGAGTTAATCCAAGAGAAATCTATTCGCTCTTCAGGTCAGAAGTCCTCAATGGTTTCCCGCTGTCTACTTAAAAATATGAATCTTTAACCCAGCATTCAAAGCCCTCAATTTTCTGGCATTCCTTTTTCTGTCTAACATTTACTTCCTGAATTATTCTAAGCTTCCCCTAATCTGAAAATCCCATACGTCTATGTTTTCATTTGAATTCTTTCCCAAATCTAGAAAGAAAGACTAATCTTCCCCAAACTGCAAATATCCAGTTCCTCTCTGTCCGTGAAAGACCATATTTTCCACAAAGATTTTCTTGGTAATTCAAAATAAACTGACTTATATATCCCTCTTCTGAGCCATCATGGTGATTGTATCTAAATATGGCACAATCTCATCTTACTGTGGGCCACCAGTATTGATGGCAAAAATCTGTCATTATCACAAATAGTTTCTAAACTTTCCCAGAATGAGAAATTTCTGATTCTCCATAGATCCTGGCATATGGTAGATATTCAATAAATGTTTGTAAAATGCACAGATTTGTTTTTCAGAACAAATAAAATTTTTGAGTTAAAAACTGATTTCTTAAAACTAGTCCTAGATTTACCAGTATTATTATTAAATTATTTTATACTAATAATGCCTGTACCATGGCATTTGTCAGAAAATAACATTATCCTTCATTTTGTTCAGAACTAACCTAATCCTAACTTTTTCAGTGTCTCAAGCATTTCTCAAAGTATAGGCAGCCATGACCAATGCACTGAGGTTAGTTAAGAAGAAAACAGGAACCAGAACTTCAAGTCGCCGTAAATTCTATGGGAGAGGCCAGGCGCGGTGGCTCACGACTGTAATCCTAGCACTCTGGGAGGCTGAGGCGGGTGGATTGCTCGAGGTCAGGAGTTCGAGACCAGCCTGAGCAAGAGCGAGACCCCGTCTCTACTAAACATAGAAAGAAATTATATGGACAGCTAAAAATATGTATAGAAAAAATTAGCCGGGCATGGTGGCACATGCCTGTAGTCCCAGCTACTCGGGAGGCTGAGGCAGTAGGATCGCTTAAGCCCAGGAGTTTGAGGTTGCTGTGAGCTAGGCTGATGCCACGGCACTCACTCTAGCCCGGGCAACACAGCGAGACTCCGTCTCAAAAAAAAAAGAAAAAAAAAATTATATGGGAGAGAAATTCTAACAGATCATATTTTTAAAAAAATAAATTTTGGAATACGCAATACCATGCCATTTTTTAGTTAATATGTTTTAGTTAAATATTTTCAGTCTTAAATGTCTGTATGCATTAATAGAAGTTCTTTAAAAGGAATAATACCATGTCTAGAATTTTCAGTGGATGTTCTCAATGCTGTGGCGCACTGCCCAGATCTCCCCTTCAAGACAAAGGTACATATTTCCTTAGCTGTCGAGTATTGATTGCTCGAAGTTCACAGCTGTGTCTCTCCCTAGGAATGCTATCAACCAAAGGGAGTGGCATCACCCATGATCTCACCCCATCCCCAGGGGCAGCCTCTATCCAATGACTGGTTGAAGCAGAGGTACCACGGCCCAGTTGGGAAAACTCTGAAGGTCCGTCCCAGCTTCAGAGCTCCTTGTATGATCAGCCTCTGTTATCACTGCACCAGAATTCAGTTTCTCCATATACCCACTCCAGCTTCCCTCAATTCCTCATAGGTTTTGCTCTTAGAGCACATACCAATACACCACTTACATGTACATCTCTATCTCAAGTCTATTTCAGGGGTATTCAACCTAAGACAGTGCAAGAAAAACATAATTAAATAGGTGAAATGTAAATGTACTTTAGATATTCAAAGTTTTAAAATTGCTTTTCCACACACAATATAAAGTTATTTACTTTCAAGAAAAGTGCCAGAATGAGATCAACTATAAATGTTCACTAAGGGCATTCTTATGCATGGAACTCTAATTTCCAATTCATGGCTCTAACACTACATAAGCAAAGCCTTCAGAAATGTCGATTGCTCAGATACTACACATACAAAACCTTCAAACAAGTGAATTGACATCTAGTCAAAATAGGAAAAACCAAAATAGTGACATTGACTTTCACTCCAGGATATTCCAACATAAATAAAGATGCTAGCAGTTTCTTCCCATACAAAAAAAAAAAAAAATCAAGAAAACACAAACAGAAAAATTATTTTACTAAAAGCAAACAAATCACAAAAACATGAGAGGAATTTAAAGAATCATTTATTTCCCTGTTTTCCACATTCTCTCCTTTATCCCTACAGGCTGTTTTATGTTCAGTACACTCACCCTTCTTCCCACTGCTCAATTCTGTTCACCGTTGTGTTATTCTCCTCAACTGTTTGTTTCATTTAATTTTATAAATAAAAGCAATAGGCACCAGACTATTAACAATTTAGGTATACTAGAAAACACTAAACAATCAGACCATTTTATGAAATCGTGTAAAAACTCTCTCAGAAATAACTGACATTACCATTGTACAAAAAGAAGTAATTTTTAGTGACTATAAGGCATTTAGAGATATATAATGAATAAATTATAATGTTATCTATTTATTTTAATAGCAGTAAGATTATCGATAAAGGCACTAGCACAAGCTGGTAGATAAATAAAATTTATAATCCCGCTATAATGCTGCCGCAAGCTGTCCTTGTTGCAGAGGGTGAGCACTGGTATTATGATATAAAAGCTTAGCGATTCTGACAGATCGTAGGGAAACTTACTTGGGAAAGCATGGTTTGTGAAAAAGAATCTTTCACTCTATGCAAATGAGTTTAAACGCTGCTTGACAGTGTCGGTGTCATTTATGACATTCTATGTCAAGCTCAGAGATGCCACTACGCTGTAGCATGGAAAGCACGCTCATGTATATTTCAGTGTATTTCCTATTCTGTTATATTGAAATGTGTGAAAAATCCAGAAAAGAAGAATAACAGAGAAGAAAGGGTATAATACTATGTTTTCTTGGGTTTGACTTTAAAAATGACAATCCACTGATGAAAACAACAGTGCCCTCTTAAAACAGGTAGATTATCTTCCCAGTATAGCCTGTGCTAAGGTTAACCAGTTGTTCTTGCCCAATCATAAATGAATCTAGATGTATGAGTTACAGCCTGGTGAAATTCAAAGATTTCTCTTTCCACTGCAAATAATATTTTAGTGGCACTATTAAACACCAAAGGAAATGAATGCCCCACAACTAAGACAGAATAAAAGACTACAGCATTCAGCACTGACAAGCTGTGACCTAGGTGCTATGGAGCAGAGAATGTTAAGTAAATGGTGGTGACTTGGTTGGCATATGGTATGTTGCATTGTGTTGCATCAATGCCCACCAAGTAATACTCTTTCATAATTTTGAGTTACGGAAGGTAAAATAAGAGAGATCAAGTTCCCCAGGATTATGAATCATTCTCTCCCCCACCTATAGTATAGTAGCAATAGAGTTGCTCAAAATTGTGGTGTTAGAAAAAAAAAAAAAATCACAGTGTGGCTGTGAGATGTTCAGTGTATAGGAACTACAGTTAACTCCAGATCTGACCTTTTGAGTGTTCCATCACCCAGTCCCAGGAACTTCCACAGATCTTCCATAAACCTGGATCTCCTGGCTTGACAACATTTAGAAGAAAAAAATTGATAAATCTTGACCTGATTCTCACTCCTTGTGATTTAACACCTTGGCATTTAGCCAAAGAAGTCACTAGAAGGCAAATGTGAACCAGGCTTTGAGTTATGGCTATAATCTAAAGGAGGACAACACTGCAAGTCTGAAATCCGCCCTGTTCTGTCCACTCTCACCTCTCCCCTGCCCTTACCTCTGGAACAGTTTAGCAGCTTGCTCGCTGGCCTCACTGCCTCCACTGTCTCTGCCCTGCCTCCCAATCCATCTTGCCCATTTTTACAGCCCTAATCACTTTGTACCAGAATTTCCTGCTTGTAGATTTATTCCTTTTCCTGGGAATTGAACTTTTTAAATGAAGGAACTGCATATTATCTGCCTTTGTATTTCTGTATCATATTGCCTGAGACATGGAGATGGGAAGAGTCCATTGGAGCTTCCAGCAATAACTGGAGAGTTGAGACCTGGATAAAATACTGGAAAGGGAGAAATTGGGAATTGAGCCAGGTCAGGTGCTCTGCCATAGGTTTTCACTAATTTGAGACGAGGTTCATGAAGACTTCCATCTTGCATCTTGGAGCCCAGCATGGCTAGACATTTTAAAAAGTATATTACATTAATGACTAAGTGGAGGAGTGGTTTGCCAATAGAAGCTTTCACATTAGGGGAATTAGAATGTCTATCTTCTGAAGTGCTGGGGCAGTGAATATGTCAATTGCAATCATAAGGCAAGCAGAGTTGTGTCGCTTCCTTTCCTTGAAGCCCACTCCACCTGAGACCCCAGGGCTCAGTGTCTTCAGATGGCCCCTGGCTATGTAAGGCCTTACCAACCTCTTGTTCTTTCCAAGGCTACATAGAAACATACCTATCCTGTTTGCCATTCATTTAACAGGAGTTAATATGTTTGCTGATCTGATACAAAGTGTGAATGAATGGTAATTAACTAATGTTTATTTTCCCTTCAAAATTTGCATTTTAGAAGGGATTTTAGTGGCCTCATCATGACATGGCCCCTGCCTACTCAGTTCCCAGCCTTGTCTTTGCCACACCACCATATACCTACATCCCAGCCATCCCGAACTAGACGAAACTCCCAGAGTATGTCTCAACTCACTAACTTCTCAGCCAAGAACACGTCTCTCTGCTTAGTTAATTCTGCTCAGATCAAGCACCATATCACCTGCTATGGTGATCAACATCTATGACCGACTAGAAATGTTTAGGAGACATTTTCCTATGCATTCTCACACTTGGTACTGTGTGTTTATTGTAGTGCGTTTCATACTGTCCTGTGCTTACCAGTTACTTGTCTTCCATGCCTACTACAATGTAAGACCCTTGATGCTAAATTTCATATTTATCATTTTGGTATTTTCAGCATTTGGCACAGTTATCAGAGTGCACTAAACACAAATTTATTAAATATATGATGAAATGAGTGGCCAAAAGTAGTAATTAAAATGAATATTTTAATAGGACTTGGGAGGTACTGAGGTCAGGGAACACCAAAGGTGCCTTTTGTTGCTCATCCCTTCCACCAAAAGATAAAGGGAGACCTCACTCGTCAACCAGGAAAACTCAACGTTACTCCCTGTTACCTGCAGACTCCCCCGGCTCAGATTCACTGTGCAAAACAGTGTACAGCTGACCTATTTTATTTTTCTGTTTCTGTCATGGACTTCTTACCAGCGAGGGAAAGATATTCCCTTTAAAAAAAAAACTAAGGGATATTGCACAGCAATACACTAAAACATTTTTTCCCTGAAATTTTTGGCCAATTATCTAAGGTGGGCAAGGCTTGCCTCCTCTATAACAATCTAAATATTATGCACTAGGGACAAGATGTTTTTCTTTGGTTCCATTTGTGTCTAGCATAGTGCTGGGCACACAGTACATTCTGAAATAGAAATAGACTGCAGAGCTATGGGATTCAGGAGTACCTGAAACATCGAAATCTTGTATCTCTCGGCACATTTAACGGACTTTGAATTCCAGATCGCCGGGCCACCTCCGAGAGCACGCACTGAATGATGCAGCCATCTGGAAACTGATTTTTTAATTTCTCTGTGCAGTAGAGGTGAAATGAAAGTTCAGCTGAAAATGTAAATGCTTTTAATATGACAGAGACTAGTAAATATTTAAGTGTGAATTAAACTGATATTTGTGCAGTGATAAGTAGACTCCTGAAACTAGGGAAATGAGCCTGGTTTCTGTCTCAGCTGAATCTTGTCCCTGGCTTCATTGCTTGGGAACTCAGAGACCAACCAAAGATCTCAAAGTATGTCCTAATTCTCCAGTTGAACTTTGCCTTCTATAAATTGGATAAAAGGATTTGGAGACTTTCATATGTGGTTAACTCTTTCATGTCTATATTAGAAATAAAGATTTGGAGTCTTTGAAGCCTGGGAAGCAAAATGGCAGAAACATGCATGATGCCCTCTAGGACTAAAGAAATTTTGAAAAAGAATAGTTTTTCTTCTCCTTCCCACACTCAAAACCATGGTGTCTTTTGCCCAGAAGCTAAGCTGCAAGCAGCCTTCTCACATACATTGTTCTTTTCATGTCTTCACAACTTGGCATCAGTTCTTTCCTTTCCATGAAAGTCTGTCCTGGAATGTTCTTTCATACTGTATTGTCCTGAATAACTCCCACTCCATCTTCTGGACTTAGTTCAGTTGTCATCTTCTCCAGGAATCTTTCTCTGATTTCTCCTCCAGGCTCGTAGACTACCCATAACATAGAACTGACAATATGTAGCAATAATATTTGGCTATCTTCTATTTTCATAAGGTTCTCTGTGGTCTCTTTGACTTGGGAACTGTCTGATTTATCTTTGTAGCTCCATCATCCTGACACACAGTAGGCTCAATAAATGGTTGCTGAACTGGGCAATGCAAAATTTCCAATTACCTTTAATGCCTTTCTTCCCAGCTACTTTTCTTCTCCTTAGAGCCTCTCTCTTCAGGGTGCAGGAATCAAATATGCCCCCTGACTGCTAGGACACCCATCATGCCCTCTAACAGCTCTATCAGTAACCCCTGCTTCTGACTCATCTTCTCATTCTCATAATATCGATGGCAGGAAACCTAGCACTCTCCTTGTTCATAGCCCTGATTTTGCAGATGACTCAGAAAGGTCAGAACTCACAGCCAGTTGGTGGCTTGACTAAATCTAGAACCCATTTCTACCATTTTTAATTTTAAACTCTTTGCACTTTCTATGCTGCTTTTTCTGCATCCCATTTCATCAGGACTGGCTGGATTATTCAATATGTGATGAACTAATCCACACAAAGATGTGGACTACTCCAATAGAAATAATACTTCCCTAATGATAGAGGGCTCCGTGACAAAAAATTATATAAAGATATTGATAGATGATGATGCCCTTAAATCACACCAAGTATGGAAATTCCTACTTTATGCCTAACATTGTTTTGTGTTTGCTGAGATCTTGATGAAGATAAATGCCAAAGACATTATGTGCTTCACTGGGGAGACTGAGCTCGGGAACAATAGATTTTAAAATGGAGAGGAAGTGACTTGCAAAAATATCCTGAAGTGACAAAGGAGACCTTCAAGCAAAAGGACCTGAATTTCTGAAGAGGTCAGTGTTTAGCCTCAACATTTGAAGGCAACGAGATGCCAGAAATGGTGGCCAAGACAACGAATGATTAAGGAGAAGAATTTCAACAAGTTAGCAAACTAGTTCTTTGTCCTATGAGCACCAGAGAAATCAGAATATAATGCTTGAAGCTGAAAGTGCTGACACTGTACTTTTTATTTCTCTTGCTGTTGGTTGGACCAATTTACAAAGAATACAGCCAAAAGTTTTTCTTTGACAAGGTTCACTAAGGGAAAAACAGAATTCTTCCAAGAGTCTTTTTTGGTTTTGGAAGTAGAGGCAGAATTTCATTTCTGGATTCATTTTCTCATTAATAGGATAACCGTCATTCAGAAAATGTCACTGGAGAAATGGATTCCATGCTGTGGTTGAAAGGCATGTCTGCTTCAACCTCAGAGTCTGATGAGGTCCAGAATTATGACACTGGCAAGACTTTTGCCAGCTGTGCTGGAGAAATGTTTCCATGTTTGCAGAAATAATCTACTAACCTATGGAAAAAAAATAGATTGCATATGTATAAATTATCCACAAGTAGAGAATAATTTTCCCTAGTCTAGACCATCTGTGCTAAGCGCAAAAATCATGAATGATATTGTAGACTGCAAAAAGGCCCTATATTCTCATTGAGAATTGGCCCATTCTGTCTATGGGTAGAGTCTAGTCTCTTTCCCCACCTGTTCAATCCAGGTGGCTTGTGACTGTCTACCAACAGGAGCAACATTGTATATCCAGATCCCAGCCCTCAAGAGACTTTACTGCTGCTTCTCCTCTTATGCTGGAAACTCTTCCACTACTATGTGAGCAAGCCCAGGTTGCTGCTGGTTGATGAGACCACATGGAGAAAGGCAAAGCCCCTGCTAGTACAGCCACCCCATCCATCTCAACCTGGAAGCTCCAAATGCATGATGCATAATGAGTGCTTATATTGTATGCCACCAATATATGAGATGGTTTATCAGCAAAAGCTACTACTTTGACACTAATTGGTTAGTTTCTGAATGAGATCTAATGTCCAGCCTGATGTATATGCGTGCTCAATAACTTCTTTCTAGTGGGCATTTTTACTTTGTGACTTCCTGAGATGTAGAGCGTGGAGAAAATCTCAACCAGTTGCCAGGTCACAAACGTACCCCCTGCAGCAACAGGCCCCCCAACACGTACTGCTGGAGTGAGATTGGGTGAGCAGCTAAGCCCCCTTAACACTAAATCAAGTTCCTCCTGGGCAACCAGGATATTAACTTCCAAATCACAGCAATTTTCAAGCACAGAAGTTGTTTGATGAAAATGTATCCATGAGAGTAACTACCCTGGTGAGAGGCTGAGTTCATTTTAGGTCAAATGCCAAGTTGATTCTGGTTCAAGGCAAGAATATCCCCTGGAGATCACATTCCTCTCGAGCCAATCTTGTATGAAATGTTAAAATCAAGATGCCTAAAAACTTTAGTGTTAGTCCAAATGTCTTTATTTTAAGAAGACACTCTAGAAATCATGTAAGCTACTGCCCATCATTTGGTGTTTTTGCAGTGCTTATTCTAGTTGCAACCAGATGGAACAGAGTGAATTACGTGGCAGCACCCACGGTGATGACCAGGTGGTCATCTAGGATTGATGACCGGCAATCAGTGAAGTATTTGTGGCCTAGAAACACCATTATGGATTTAGTGTTCTATGAAGAAATAATTTAAATAAGAACAAGTGAACAGCTTGGCATATGGCTAGAGGGAAACGGGGAAATGCCAACTCTATTCTCACATCTTTTGAATTATTATTTGAAAATTATTTAGCCCAGTGCTTAGCATATGTGGAGGCTTAATCACAACTTACTGAGTTTTACTGGGATCTAACGGTATACCTTTTTCTACAAGATCTGGATTAACTAGTTGTTTTCTGATATGCTACGTATGTGGCCACTCTAGGCCACAGGTTTTTTTTTTATCTTTTAAATTAGACCTTTGAATGAACCCCCATCATACTCTCAGAATCTCTGATGTACTCTTGAATCATAGCTTCTTATTTCATTCATTCATGAAAATGTTTGGAGTAAATGGCTGGATAAGCCAGGTTTTGGGAAATCTTGGAAGAGTGTCCATGATTATCAGGGCTCTTGTGAGTGAGATGCAGCTTCACTGCAGGAGGCATTTTCTTCATGATAAACCTGTGAGTCCTTGTGAGAAGGTAAAGGAGAACACAGATTTAGGGGGAGGATGACTGCAGATTAAAGACCACTTTGCCAGACACTGTTCCAGATCTTTAACATACCTGACCTCATTTAACCATAGCCACATCCCTACAAGGGAGGCTCAGTACTGTATCTTGCGCTATAGGGGAAAAATTAGAGACTCAAAGAAGATAGGTATTAATATTTTTTTCCAACCTCTGGCCTCTTATAAAGGGTGAAGTCAGGATTCACCATCTCCGCTGCAAAACTCCACCTCAGTAAGACCCTCATCTCTCAACTGAACCACTGCAATGGATAACAAGCTTGTTTCCAGCCTCCACTTTACCTGCGTAAGTTCATGGTCTACATAGTAGAGTGATCGTCTCAAAGCACAAATCACATCATTTCAAGCCCTACTTAAAACCCTCCAGTGACTTCCCGCTACTACTAGAATAAAATTCCATGGCCTGTGGGATCCCTCCTCTGCCTCTTCTTCCACAATCCTCCTGGCCTTTTCTAAAGCCCTCCCAGCTCTCAGGCTTGTTCACTGCCTGGACCGTCTCCACTTGCTGTTCTCAGTGCCTGGAACACTTCCTCTAGATCATGTGGCCGCCTGCATCACTTTCCTCAGAGCTCCCCCTTAGTCTCCATCCCATTGCCCTGTGTTAGTTTTTATAACACAATATAATACATAAATATATAAACAAAATTATTAATTTATTTAGTACATGTATTTCTTACCCCACTAACATATAAGCTCCACTCCACCTCTATTTCCAGCACTTAAAACAGCATCTGGAACAAAGAAGATGCTAAATAGAATTGTTTTATAAAGGAATCAATGAATTCATCTGGTTATATAAAAAAATGAGTTGAAGATAATTCATACATGCATATTTTCCACATCTACCTTGTCACTTTACTTAAAGGTTAAAAACAACACACACACACATAAAATGGATTCTTTCAAAATATTCCTCCTCATAAGGACATAGATGTATACTCTTAAGTGTACAAAATGAAAACCTTTTCATAAAATAATTCCTCCATGAAAAAGCAGTCCAAAAGTCCAAAAAAGTCCATCTCAATAGCCAGGTTAGCACACATATAGGATCTAAACTTTTCATCCTATAAGCGAAACACATGGAGGCAATGATTGTAGGAATCTGACCAAACCCTCCTCTGTTGTCCCTAACTTGTTCCTGCTTGGATCATCTATTCTTCAGGTTATTGAATTTTGCCTTTATTTCCCATTCATTAGCCTGATTTTCAAAGTTGGCTTTTTTTGTTTGTTTTTGTTGCCTTGACTTTTGAGGCTTATTTTTCTTTAAAGAGTTCAGCCTAGAATAAATCTGCTGCCTTTCTCTGTGTCAGACTAACAGATCCAATGCACTACGGTTTATACATACTGAATCCAATTCTCTGTTATGTCCAATCACCAGTACCCAAAGCCAGGCCTTCCTAATTTTCTTTAAGAAGAAAAGTGACATGTGCAAAAAGCTGGAAAACCTGGGCTCGATCTTCACATCCACTCTGGGCTCCAACCACATTGGTCTCTTTGCAACAGGTTCCTTGACTCTATGTACCATGATTTCTCTCCCCTTGTCTCTCCCCTTGTCTTTGACATACCTAGGACCATCTTTCCACCTCTCCCTAACTGCACCTCATGAGTTATGTCTTGTCTTAGATGCTACTACCTTTAAGAAGACTCCTCATGACCCAAAGACTTATCTAAGAGCCTCACTTAGCTGGTCTCCTGGTGCCCCGTGTTTTGCCTTTTATATTGGAAATTAAATCATTCTGCCATTGTGTCTGAACTATTAATAGATGGGACTAGGAGAGTTGCAGCTGTTTTCAGATTTTAAAATTTGACTTTTTCTTGAACTTTGAATTGT
Source organism: Lemur catta (assembly GCF_020740605.2). Classification (NCBI taxonomy): domain Eukaryota; kingdom Metazoa; phylum Chordata; class Mammalia; order Primates; family Lemuridae; genus Lemur; species Lemur catta. The sequence continues at coordinate 31,824,590 of NC_059134.1, forward strand.
GGTCCCTTTAGATTTAGAAAACTAAATTTTGGTTTCTCACCTATATAGTCTATGCATATAAGATCCTTGAGAGTAGAAGCTGTTACCATATTTGTTGTTTTATTTCCAATGCCTCATATAGTGCCTAGCACATAGGAGCTCAACAATATTTTATTCAGTTACTGGGCTAACCTGCATAGAAACAGAAGAATTTCCCTCTCTTTTGCTTCACACACCTGAGTTCTGGCTCTGAAATCTTTGTGGGCCTGTTTGAAGTGCACAGAGTAAAACAGCGCAAGTGATAATAGACTTGGAGAGTTCCTCTGGCGATGGTGCTAGGCTGGCTCTGCTCCTGTCTGCCCACCACTGTGCTCCTGCTCTCGGGGATCACCTGAGACATACTCGGCAGACACTGCAGCTGTGTACTTTCCACCACCTTTGAGCGCAGGACGCCAGGAACTCTGATTATGTCCAACTCAAGCTCCCTGCGTAGAGAGCACTGGCCCTATTATTTCCAAACTACAGTAATTAACTTGACCACATCGTTCGGAGTTAGAAGGTGAGGATAGCTTTGCTAAGATTGCGGTTTTCTAAATCTGAAGGGACCACAATTCAAAGTTCAAGAAAAAGTCAAATTTTAAAATCTGAAAACAGCTGCAACTCTCCCAGTCCCATCTATTAATAGTTCAGACACAATGGCAGAATGATTTAATTTCCAAGGGCTACATATGCCAATGACCTTAGTGGAGAAGTGCTTGAATTGCAAAGTCCCACAGTTTAGATAAGAATGACTATTTCAGCTTCCCTTGTCTGAACTTAAAAACATGTAAAACTCAAAGGATTGAGGGACTTCCGGATAACACAACGGACAGGTAGGTATGTTCCTGATTAGGACTGAAAGTTCTTGCTCATTTACTGAAGATGTGAAGGAAATAATTTCCAGTCTTTGCTATTATATGAGATTATAATAATGTTTTTAGTTCATGAAAACTGTATCTGTTAAAACCTTTTCTACTAAGGATAAGCCTTGGAGTTCTCCACCCCATGGAGTACTTTCCCTTCAGTTGCTGCCTGCTGAAACACTGCTATGGATTCCTATGATTCAGAATAAAAGTTGTGTTTCAGTAGCACAGTTGCTTCTTTCCAGAATATATAATTCTCCCCCAAAAACTTAGTCCTCATTTCAGTAATTCACACATCCTCTGAGTTCACTTTAAAGAATTATGCTTCTCTATAGCTCCTTCTCTTTGCAGACTCCTTTATGAGTTCACTTTCCAAATTTATCCAGCAATGCCCTAGGATTTTGTTATTCTTTTGAGAATCTGCTCTCACCAGATTCTCAGTTTATACATTCTTTTTCTACTTCTGAATCACATTGCTTTGCCCTTCACCAAATAAGATGCTTTTCTCTCCTCTCTAGCTACAGGTTACTTCTGTTCTCTCTTGAGCTACTGATCTGCTTTCAAGCAAGGAGAGATGCGTCAGGCTGTCTTGCTATAATTTGTTTACATATATGTATCCTATAGTAGGTACTGAGCTCCTTGGAGAAAATGTCTTCTTTGTCTTTGTGTTCCCAACCTTGCTACTTACACAGCACCTAGATACTCAATGATCTTGGTTAAAATGGGCTTTCTATGGAGTGGGGACAGTGATTTAAGCAAACATTGGTGGCCACGGGCTTCCTTATGTGTTACAAGATTATGTGATCAAACACTATACTATCCTATGCAACAACAATCTGTTTAAAGGAGGGTAGAGTTGTTTGTAATATTTTATTCCTTTGTCTAGCTTCAAGTTCTCAGAATGAGTATGACATCCTTCAGTAAGTAAGAGAACTTAACAACTGGCAAATGCTTACAAAATTAAAAAACAATCAATCCTAGAATAAAGAAAATTCTTTAAAGTGTCAATTCATTGCTTGCATTGAAATACATTTCTTGAGTAAATTTCCAGATTAGGAGCCTATGTTACTACACCAAAAATTGTTAAGTCTACTTTGTAAATTTAACCTCAGGCCAGATAATTTAATCCATACAGATAAAAGATGGGAGGAAAATATTGATATTGCAATGTTTCTAGGTGATTATTGTTTTTAAGAAAATCCAGATTATTTTCAATAGAATCAGCAAATAAAAACTGACAGTAAAATTTCAGATCACATTGATCTCTGGAGTGTCACATGTCCTCTCTAGGAAACTGAAATTTGGTATCATTCTAATGCCACTTTTCATTTGTGATTATGTCGACTTTGTTTTTTATTCCTTTAGTTCTTCAGATTGAGGGGGAAAACACAGTGTACCCAAGAAATGGTAGTCAGGGAGAAATAAAAACATCACATAAATATTGATCACTAATTCCTCTGCAGAATTAAACTTACATTAGTATCTAAGTTCTGCATGAAAAATGACTGACTGCAAAGAAAATAGCAAATCAGGCACTAGAAAACTACAGATGATTCCATGGTCAATTACTTATGTAGGTTGATTTGAAATGCTAGCATGCATTTTTTAAAATTGTTCATGGCATTTATTACATTTATCCTTTCCTCAGATGTTGAGTCAATTAGAAAACAATGGCAATGGTAATTCATGTATAACAGATTCCATTTTTCTCCAGGACTGACAATCTTGCCTTCAATACAGATAAACATGAAGAATGATCAATATATTACATATGTGACATATCATTGATACTTTGTTAAAATGTATATGTAGTTGAATGTTAAGAGACTTATAATACATATAAAATATGATCCCTTATGTAATAAGATAACCAATAGGCATTAATGATGTGCCACGTGATTAAATTTCAACAAAGGCAAAAAGAAGATTTGGAGATTTGAAAACTTAGATGCCATCTCTGACATCTAAACAACATAAATAGACAATAAAGCACTATTAGAAAAAGGAACACACCACTGAGGTGCAAAGCCCGGATGCTGGAGACCTTGAGTCAAGTCTGAACTCCTAATACTTGCAATGCTCTTAAGGTTACAGGATAAAATATGGAAAGCAATTACTTAGATTTGCATTTACCTGAAAAGTGGACAAAGTCAAAACATGGAAATATATGTCTGTTGTCAATCATTCTTAAACAAAAAAAGAAATTATACTAACATTAGAAAATCTGATGGGAAACATAGTAAAAATTTGCAGCTTTATGCTTTTTTCTGTAAAATACTAAATTTATTTATTTACAATTCCAAAATTATTTACCATTTTTTGCACATGTTTTATCAAAATGGGGGAAAAAATATAGCCATGAATGGAAGGATCTATACCAGTGCCATATGGCACCTATAGGTGGAGCCAGCTTGGACCCTCAGCGACTGTGCTGGGCTATTAGCCAGCAGCCCTGCCAGTCTCTCTCCGAGAGGACAGCCCCTTCCTTCACCAGTGCCCTCTGCTATTTTTCTATTAAAAGCAGCCCTCAAGAAAGGATTGGAAACCGATTTGTACCAAAATGTTAATAACTAACAGTAACTTCAACTGGATTTACATTTTACACTTTATAGAACTCAAACCATTAAAACTTAAAAGTCATTAATAGCAGCAAGCAGGAACCTATGGCACTTTTTTTAAATAAGGCTGAATTTCTAAGGATTTGTTTTAGTCCTCATGTTGTAATGAAAATGCCCTGGGTAGTTATGAACAGAAGGGCTGGTGCACACATTCAGTGCATGTGATAGATGAGGAAATAGAAGGGGAAATAGATGAGGGTCTAACAGGTATTAAGCATTGAACTTCATTTTAACTCATTTTTTCATTCCATAGTTAACTCGATTTCTCCACTTGATGTCATTTTCTTATTGTCCATTCAAATATGTTCAGAGGAAACTTTTGCTGGTAGAAAACAGTTCTGTTTCCAAAGGTGTAGAGAAAGAAAAGTTACAAGAAATGGTTGCAACGGCTATGAATTTTTTGTAGCCTACCACTCCGGATAAGGAAATGTGTTCAGCACCTTCTTCCAAGCATAATCTCAGAAGATCATTTAAAGTAGTTCGACTTTGTCCCATTTTACAGATAAGCGAGCCAAAAATAGCTGTGAAATTTCCTCATCAAATGTCACACTGCTCGTATGCGGTAGAGACAGGATTAAAAACTATCCTTTAGTGGCCTCAAATCTGCACTCTTTCCATTTCACTAAGCCAGATAGAAATTTTGCAATTATGTGGACAGGTATTTTCAAAGGTGTCATATGTGGGCTTGTCTAACTATTACACATCTAATGGTAGAGCCTGCTGTGCCTCTGAGAAACCTGTACTTACATACCTTTGGACCTTAGACCTAAAACAACTATAAATTTTCAATTCAACTCAGGCTAGTCCTAGTTAAATATAAGGGATCATTACTTGTGTTGTTTCTCAACCTGTCTATATGCAGCTTTGTCATAATGATTCTAAGATGACTCTTGCTGCAGTGGTCTCAGCTATCTGACAGACAATTTACTACACCTCATTTTTACCTATTTAATTCATTTCTGTGCTCCTGTTAAATATGGGTGCCACACATGCCTGCTTCCAATTTATGCCTCATCTATTCTTTATGAGTTCTGGGCCTTTCACTCTTTCTTCAATTGCTGTCATGGTTGCGATATCACTCCACATAGTCCTACAAGGTCATTTTGACAAAAAGGATTCAGGTTCATTACGTGGGTGGCCAGATAAGCTATGTAAGGTAATGAGAACACTGAAAATGTTGTCTTGTTCCATAAAAAGGCTTTTGAACTTATAATTCTCTATGACCTCTGTACTGCTGAATTGGCAACAGCTTGAAAACTGCAAAGACCTGGATTATAGTAAAAAATTCTTGTAAATAGTAGGCTATATAGTCTTGTGAAAATAAAAACAGTGATACCTTTATTCATTCATTAATTCAATCATTCTTTTTTAAATTCTAAAACTATTTCTGTTGCAGGCACTGTGCCCCTAAGGATATATCAGAGAGCAAGACACTGCCTCTGCCCATAGGGAACATACAGCACAGAAAAATAAACAGAAAATCACAATTCAGAAATGTGCTCCAATGGGGCATGCCCAGAGACTATGAGAGCTCTTAGGAATAGCACTTACTACAATCTTGTGAAGTTACGAAAATTTATTTTACTGGATCACAGCATGTCATTAATGACAGATGAAGCTGGAGGGAAAGCAAAGAGTCTCTCATAAAGTGTCTGGCACATAAGGTTGAAAAAATTGGACTTCATCCAGTGGGAAATAGGGGCCATTAAAAAGTTTTTAATCAGGAGAGTGATATGATCAGGTTTGCATCTTTACCAAGTCATCCTAGCTCTATTGAGGAGAATATAGATATAGTCAATCTTTGGAGACAAAATGACTTTGAATCAAATTTTCCTAGAAAAGTGAGGAGCTAAGGTAAGATTTAATTCAATCAGGGCAAGGATTGAAGGGCAAGCTGCCCAATAATTGACTAAGATCTGGGCTCAGATAAGGGAAAGACCTTATTTCTGGGTGTCCCATAGTCTGGACACAGGGAAGGTTGACCAGGCTATGTTAAGACTGAGAGGACCCTTCCCAGAGAGGTATCAGTGGCTGGGCACAAGATGAGGGGAAAAGGTAGTCTCAACTGAGAGTAGAGAGACAAAAATATTACTGTGCAATTGCTGGGAGGGAAGTTATCTACTGCAATGCATTTTTAAGTCCCTATATTATTCTACCTTATATACCTACATTTCTAAAAGCAAAATATGCCCTGAGAATAGACACCTTTCACTGATAGAGTGACCATTTTGTAAGTTTAAAAGGGAAGACCACATTGAGACATAATCAAATATTCAACTTTCTGCTGAACATCTTTCTCCCTAGGTATGCCGCAAGGGTCATTAGCTCAACATGGTTAAGCTATCATCCCATTTCCTCTCTACAAACCTACTTTTTATCTCTTATTTAAGTTACTCAGGCCAGAAACCTGGGATAACTCCCTAATTTTGCATTGACTTAATATAATCCCAATAAAATGTCTCGGAAGAATTTGTAGATATCAACAAGCTGATTCTAAAATTTACACAGCAATGCAAAGAAACTCTACTAAGCCAAAATAATGCTGAAAAAGAACACAACTGGAGAAGTTACACTGCCCAATTTCAAGACTTACTATAAAGCTACTTTAATCAAAACAGTGTGATATTAGCAAAAAGGTAGATGTATAGATGAATGGAACAAAATACGAAAGCACAGAAATAGACTCACATAAAGGTAGTCAACTGATTTTTGACCAAGGATTAAAGGCAATACAACAGAGAAGGAATAGTCCTTTCAGCAATTGGAACAACTGAACAACCACATGTAAAAAAATTAAATAAATAAATCTGACACATACCTCACAATTTATACAAAAATTAATTTAAAATGGATCATAGACTCAAATGTAAAATTTAAATTATAAAACTTGTAGAAGAAAACAGCAGAAAACCCGTGTGACCTTGGGTATAGCTATGAAGTTTTAGATATGACACTAAAAGCAGGATCAACACAGAAAAACATCAATTGTGTCTTGTTAAGATTGATAACTTTTGTTCTGCAAAAGATGCTGTTCAGAAAATTAAAAGACAAGCCACAGACTGGGAGAAATATTTGCAAATCGCATATGTGATACAGGATTTGTATCCAGAATATATGAAAAACACTTATAACTCAACAATAACAAAACAAACAACTAAAAAGTGGTCAAAAGAGGTAAACAGAGACTTCACCATAGAATATATGAAGATGGAAAAAGGCATATAAAAAGATGCTAAACATCAGTTGTCATTAGGAAAATGCAAATTAAAACCAAAATGAGATACCACTACACACCTATTAAAATTGAAAAATAAGTTTTCAAAAGCTTACAATACCAAATGTTGACAAGGCTGTGAATCATCAAAAATGCTCATTCATTTTGCAGCTAAAAGTGCAAAATTGTGCAGCCACTTTGGCAGCAGTTTGGCAGTGTTTATAAAGCTAAATATACACTTACATACAACCCAGCAATCATGCTCCTAGGTATTTACACAAGTGAACTAAAAACCCATATTCTCACACACACACAACTTGTATTCAAATGTTTATAGTAGATTTATTCATAATCACTCCAAACTGGAAACAATCTAGAAGCCCTTTAAATAAATGAATGAATAGACAAATTAAGGTAAGCTAAACAATTGAATATTACTCAGGAATATTAAAAGGAATGAGCTATTGGTTCACACAATAAAATATATGAGTGTTAAATGTATTTTGATAAGAGAAAGAAGCTAGATTCAAAGGCTACATGTTATATAATTCCATCTATATGAAATTATTAAAAAGATAAAACTGTAAGGATGGAAACATCAGTCAGTGGTTGTCAGGGGTTAGGAAAAGGAAGGAAGGAATTATAGACTACCGTGAGGGATGTTATATGGTGGAGGGACTGTTCTATACGGTACTGGCTTGATGAATACATGACTTTATAAATTTGTTACAATCCATATAATTATACATTAAAAAGAGTAAACTATTGTATGCAAATTCTTAAAAATCAGCCAAGAATGCAGACAGTGAGAAATGAATCTAACTATACTACTACAAATACATGATATCACCTCACTGGAGGGGGTAGGAGAAGAAGATCTGACTTAGGTAACTTTGGATATGGCATTTTGGCTGGAAATTAGATAGCTTAAGACAAAAGAGCTATCACTATTCTAGTTGCCAAATTTGTTTCTCATGGAGATTTGGGTTAGTGATTCTGAAATTACTTTACATGCATACTGGGGCTGAAAAAATAAGTAAGTAAATTGTAGATAATGGGAGCCAGATTTCTCATTATTAGAGAGAGAGGTTACATAAACAAGGGGTTAAGGCTTGAGCAAACCCTGTAGTACTGGATTAGAGAAATCAATATGAATACATTTTTATTTTAATATTTATACACAGCTAGATGTAGAAATAATTATAGATATGTGTGTACACATGGCTTACTGTGTACATGTGTGTGTGCATATTCCCCAGCTCTTTCTATTGGGAGAGTTTAGAAGTAGTGACGCCTCTGTGGTAACAAGCGCACCCAACACCCATATTATTCTCCAATAAAAGGAACCAGAACTCCCAGGACTCCTTGGAGAAATGGCTGATTCCCAAGTTGAGATAAGGAAAATACAATATAAACCTGGAGCATCTTGTCACATCAGAAAGTCAGAAATTACTTTTTTAAAAATGATGAGGCTATGTCAAAAGGACACAGAAACCAACTTGAAAGAGGCAAAGCCGGAATAATTTGAGCAACAAAATAAATAATGTAATGGATTATAATGTATAGGAGTATTGGATTATAACCCTGTGGAAGGCAGAATAATGGCCTTCCATAGACATCCATATCCTAATCCCTAGAGCTTGTCAATATGTTACATTACATGGCAAAGGGGAATTGAGTTTGCTAATGGAATTAAGGTTGCTAATCAGCTGACCATGAGAAGGGAAGATTATTGTGGATTTTCTGGGTAGACTCAATGTAATCACAAGCGTCATATAAGTGGAAAAGAGAGGCAGAATGTCAGTGTTAGAGTGAAGCAGTGTGATGAAGATGCAACTGGCCATTGCTGCCTTTGAAGATGGAAAGGGGCCATGAGCTAAGAAATGCAGACAGCCTCTAGAAGCTGCAAAGGCAAGAAAACAGATTCTCCTCTAGAACCTCCAGAAAAGACACATCACTTTAACCCTATGAGACCTGTTTAGGAAGTACAGAGGGAGAAAAATATTAACTATTCAGTGGGGAAATCTGGCAGACACCAACTTATCAAGTTTAACCTCCCCAGTGATGCCATATTGATATGATGTACACCTAATATGATGCTAGAAGAAGGCATTTTGCCTGGGATTCTTCACAAATCCTGTAATCCCAGCTAATCATGAGAAAACATCAATGTCCCCTAACTGAGAGACATTCTGTAAACTATCTGGCCAGTGCTCTTCAAAACTATCTTGAAATATAAGAAAGACTGAGAAACTGTTAGAGATCAGAGGAGATTAAGGAAGACATGACAACTAAATGCAATGTGGTACCTTAGATTGGATCCTGGAACAAAAAAAGGACATCAATCAAAAAAAAAAAACCTGGTAAAATCTCAATAAAGTCTAGTTAATAGTACTGTACCCCAGTGTTAATTGCTTAGTTTTAACAAATGTACCATGATTACGTAAGATGTTAACATCATGGGAAGGCGAAATGAGTGTGTATAGAAACTCTGTATTATCATTGCAACTTTCCTACACATTGGAAAGTATTCCAAAATAAGTGTTTAAAAATAATTTTTTAAATGTGTGCACAAAAAGACTTAAAATAACAAATTTATTCATATTAGCCAAAAGCTGGTAAAAACCCAGATGGGCATCAATATAGGAATGTACAAACAAAATGTGGTATATTCAAACAATGGAATACCTCTTAGCAAGTAAAATGAACCAACTACTGATAAACACAGCAATATGGATGAATCTCAAAAACATTATACTGAGCAAAGCAAGCCAGATACAATGATTGCATGTTATACAATCCTTTTTGGATGAAATCTAAGCAAGTAATTATGAAATGCTATATAAACCTATGGTGAAACAAAGTAGAGTGGTGGTTGCCTGGGGCTGAGAGTGGGAGAGAGTTGACTGCAAAGAGACAATTCGGAACTTTTTTAGGTGACGGTTACATGGTGTATACATTTTTTCAAAACTCATTGCACTGTACTCTTAAAATGGGTGCATATTTTGTATGTACATTATGCCTAAAGCTAATTTTAAAAGAAAAAATGAGACACTTGGAAATTTCATTTAGCTTCTCTCAGTGAAGTATTTTATTATACCAAAGGAAAACAACTTCAGCAGATAACCCCAAAAATGTAGTATAGCTTTATCCATTTATTTGTACATTTTTAAATTTACTATTTAGTAAAGCATACTGCCAAATGTGCAACATAAGCTTAGTCATTCTCAGAATATACTTTCCTGAATATTCATTTAGAGTCTTGTGCTAAGCATCTTTTTAGGTATTGTTTAGAAGAGGTATTGTAGCCATGGAAACCCAGTTACTGGAGTGGGCAGCTGATCTACACATAGCACCTTGGAGAGGAGCTTCACAGGGCCTATTCCAATTTGATAATTATGTAACATTTGCTATAACCAGCCTGTTCCAGCAGTGCCCTTCTAAGTAAAGGGATTTGGTATAAAATCCTCAATCCCATTTCTTTCTGATACTACCACCCGCAAAAATGCAGTTGAGAGGTAATCCCACCTAATACTCTATATACATAAATGTATACATATTTATCTGAGGTTGGTGACGTCTCCATTCTGGTGGTTTTTGGATTTATGGATTTATAGAACCATCTGGCATCTATAATTGCTCCTATAAAAAGCAACAATCTTTAGTTAACTATACTCAGACTTATTTCTCTGTATTGAAATATATTTTTCCTCTAAAAAGAATAATGCAAGGAGCTCAAAAAAGACTCATTTGCTTAACAAAATGGCTAATTTTGAATTCGTATATTTGTAGCTTCTACTGAACAATGTACTACTACAGAACCATTTTCAAATCCACGGTTCAGAGCAAACATAAACTATTGAATCAGAAGTAAAAGGAGACTGATTTGACCAATCAGAGTTAGAATTTGGCCTCTCTTTTTCTCTCTCTTTCTCTCTCTACTTCATGTTCAGAGAGTTGAGATAATTAGAGTCAGTTTATTGCAGCTTCATTGGTCTATCAGAGGCCCTTCCCTTGGCTTGTGTCTCTCTTTGGAAACATGGAATGTGACTGTATTAATAGAAAATATGCCACCACTCAGTCTCTGGTGTTGGTCTCAGCTGCAGAACTTTTTGTTTGTGCCTAAATCACCAGGCAACCCTTCCTCAGCCTCTCGGAGAACTCTCTACACTTCTGACGTCCTTCATCCAACGGCTACCTCCCCAATTTGTGATCACCAGCCCCAAGAAATGGAGGTGGTGAAGGGTTTTGTTCAGGAGCTAGCCGACAAAACTGCAGCCTGGTTGGATTCTCCAGACAGTAGATGCTGAGACAGAGAGTGGCATTCAGTTGAGGGAAGTTCTGCAGAGAGACTCAGCTGTAAGCTAGAAGGTGAGTGCCTCACCTCTGGAGAGGCGACCTAGACAAAGAATCAGGGCATCACTACACATTGTTATCCAGTCCCCAGCCCAGCCCAGCTCCTGGCATGGGCTGAGGCTATTGTTTCTCTGTCCTGAACTGGCTTAGGTGCTATTCTGCCCAAGACAATGTGCAAAAGGAGCAAGGAGAAAGCTTTTCCCAAATAGGAGTGGGGAACTTGTGGCCTTCTAGATTCTTAAGTGCGGCCTTTTGACTGAGAGCACACATGAGAACAGGAACACACTCCCTGTTCCCGAGTTATCCCGAGACGAGATAACTAACCCGCTCCCAAGATGACAGCATTAATCCATTCATGAGGGCAAAGCCCGCATGACCTAATCACTTCTTAAAGGTCCCATCTCTCAACACTCTTGCTTTGAGGATTACGTTTCCAATACATGAGCTCTGGGGGACACATTCAAACCATAGCAATAGTTAATTGAATGTGCAGCCAGAATTGAAAACCACTATGAGCCAAACATATGAGTTTCATTTAAACCTTGGAAAAACCCAAGGAATTTGGTATTATTATCATCATTTTATTTATGAGGATATTGGTTCAGAGAGGTTAAATAATTTGTCCAAGTTACTAAGGAACCAAGCCAGGGATTAGAACCTGTGTCTCGCCAACTGGAAAGGCTGCCGCTATAACCTGCACACTGTTCTACTCAGGAGCAAACCCCATTTGTGGGATTCACTTAAGGGCCTGGCCTGGCTGGGACTGCATTTCCAGCAATCCACTGCCACTGTCCTGCCGCTACACTGCCCCACCGCGGCCTCGCACTTTCCAGGGGACCGACTGAAAAGCCTGCACCATTTCACGTTATTCCGGCTTTGTGGGCTCGACGGTGCAGTTAGGACATCTTCCCAGATGGCAGCCAAGCTTCAGTCTACAGCGAAGCAAAACTGACCACAGGGGAAGGCTGCACTATATCTACTTAAGTATATTCTTTTGATGTGAATAGCGTGTGCCTTGTGCTCAGAGTAAATTAGTTTAGTGGGGCTGAGTCACAGACCCAAGGGCGAGACGCTGGGATTCGGCAGCTGGCCAGAATGCAGCTGCCCTGAAGTATTTCCATAAACCATCACGCCGCTAATATTGCACTCAGAGGCCGTTCTGGAGCTCAGCTTTGTTTTTCAATTTCACCCTGAAGTAGTTTTTGCAGTGAGAGTTTAAAAAAAAAAAAAAAGCACTTTACATTTCCTCTGGTCACTGTGAACTCAACCCAAGACACCTCTTCCCTGAGAGCTGGTGAGAGATGAGGAGGTCCTCGGTCTTAGACCTGGCTTAATAATCCCCCTTTACATTTGCATTTGTAGTCCTTAAAGTCATTTGACACACATGGCCTCATGAGCTCACAGGCTACTAAACAAAAGTTAAATTTCTATGTTATATAGTTAAAATGAATTTTACAAACCTCCCCCCCCCCAAAAAAAAAAGAAAGGAAGGAAGGAAGAGAGGAAGGAGGGAAGAAAGGGAGGGAACAAGGAAAATCGTTTACTATTTCACTTACGCTCACTGACATTACAAACTAAACCTAAACACTACTAATATTTCCCTTTCTCCCCATTTTTGTCTCTAATTCCCTCACAGTTCTATTCACTGCCTCACTGCAGCCGTCTGGGGTGAGCACAGGTGCCCCCGCTTTTAAGGCTGCTCCACAGATCTTCGCGTGGACTTTGTTACCCCTTTCTCACTCCGGGGAAATGCTCACCCTCGAATGGAATTGTTTTCCTCTTCCCCATTGTCTTCTCCTTCCATGACTTTCCGTGACGTTCTTCCTCTGCAGACCCCTGAGAGGTTGCTGGGCCCTGCCTGCTGCCTTTACAGGAACATGCAGCGTCCCCCTCGGTTCAGCACGGACACCTTCCTCCTCCCACACGGCTTCCCTCTCCTTCTTTCTGTCCCCATGACCTGAAGTCTTTCTGGTCTGCCCCCTACCCCCACTCCATTTCATTCTTCTTTCCCGAATTCCTCATTTGTACAGCAAATATTTACTGAGCACCAAGCCTGCGGGCACTATGAGAAGATAGTTATAAATCTCTGCCCTTCAGCAGCTCCAATCTGGCTGCTCTGAATGAATCCAAACAGATGTGGCCAGATCCCAGCCTTCATTTCTCCTCTACTCTGAAATGCTACGGTGGCCCCAGATGTCCTTTCCTCCAGTCTGTTCTACGAACACCCATCAGTCGGTGCTCGCACCACGGCGTTACTAACTAAACAAAAGGCTCCTAGAACTACTAACCATACGTCAGAGAAAGCATCATTTCCATCTCGTGGACTAACAACCAGAGCAGCGGATTAGCCCCCTTGCAAAAGAAAAGTACAACAAATACAAAAAAATTATTTCCAAGCTGAATTTAAGATATGAAGATCACACATTAGACAGGCCCCAGAATTCCCCTTGCCTTGGGAAGACCACAGACAGATTCAGAAACCCCCCACTCACTGGGTTGAGGCAAATACTGTCCTTTTTGTGCAGTCCCTAAGCGCTCTCCTGCAGGCATCTGTGGCTTCGTTCAGCTCTCCCTTCAGCAGGAAACACCAATCCCTGCAGTCCACTAGACTCTGGAAAGAGTCCTAGAGTTTATCCTTTTCTCGTTCTTCTCTTGGGGTTCAATTTTATTCAAAATCCGGCAGGTAGTTCTTTCTCCCTTACCTCTCCTGAATGAGAGATAAAATATCAGAAAATAATGATAAGAGAACATTTTTGGAGTACCATGTGCCAGAGCATGCTAAATATATTTTTCATTTAAACCTCTTAACAATCATGAAGAGGTATTGCTACCGGCCCATTTTTCAGATGAGGAAAGTGAGGGACAGAGAGTTTATATAAACTGTAGCAGTATGCTGTGTAGCCAGAAGTTGACACATCTGGTACCTAAAGTTTTAATGACCTACTATACAGCCTCCCATAGTGACAGCTGCTGCATCCAGTGTCCTGGGCTGGGCTAAGGAGCACCTGAGGCTCTTGCCATGCAAACTCAGGGTGGCCGCAGCTTTAGGAGAAGTTACCTCCTCGTACCCTTCGATGAGCTAGAGCTCCAGTAGTTGGAGACGAGGCCCACAAGTTCTCTTCAAAAGTCTTCTGACACAAAATATTTACGAGAATTTTAATTATTAACATTAAAAATGAAGTTCCTGACATAGGTAAGGCACAGAAAAAATGCACAGGTGTTTAAGCTTGTTAAAAAGAAAGTAAATTTTGAAGTGATTAGTTCACCATCATTTTTCTCCCTCACCTTTGACTTCTAGCCCTGGCTGTGCCCATTTAGACACTAAATTGGAAAGCAAAAAAGGAAGGAGAAAGGGAAAAAAGAGAACCGAAGCGGGGGAAAGGAAGGGGAAGAAATGAGAAGGGAAGAAAACGGAAAAACTAGGAACTTGTCTGAGTAAAATACCATCTTACAGGAAAAGGTATTTTTCAGAGATTCAGAGTGTGTACTCAGATTTCGTCTACAGTCGTGTAGTTCTTAGAGGTCATTTAAAAAGTCCCTGTCACTCTTCCTCAGATGCCTGCTGACCAGTAACAACTCGTTCTGGACCCACGTTAAGACCTTCCTGTGCCTTCTGCTCTGGGGCACAGGCACCACTTACGGAGAGTGGTCTGGGCTCTGCAGTCTCTGGGCCTTGGTTTATGTACAAGTGACTCTGTCTTGCTCAGGGCAGGGTCTCAGAAAGGGTAGAAACCCGTGTCCCTGCCTCCTTGAGACATTAAGACCCAAGGAAGAGAATCCTAGATGGTTTCAGAAAAAAAAAAAAAAAAAAAAAAATCTAGTGGATTCCTGGAGTAAAAGCATTAAAGTATGTTTATTTTACTCCCTATTTCTCCTTTAAACCTGCCTAGCAGTGGTTGTCCTTCCCTTGTACTTTAGATGGAAACTTATACCATCCAATGACTTTTCTGATACAGCTCTAATGTAACGAAAGTCATTAGCACACTTTAATCACAGAAAGCACTTTTCATTCAGAAATTAAGTCTTCATTCCAACACAGTCCATACTTCAACCTCTATTGAAAAGTAAGACCTCTCCAGCCTACCCCGTCTGCTGACAGATGCCTGCCCTCAAATGCAAGGTGGGCTACGTCTGTCTTTCTCATTTCTGGCTCTGACTTTCAAACATGGGCACATCCCAAGCTTCTTAGGTGCTGGCCCTTTCTGACTACAATTCCTCTGATGTCAGCTGGGCCTCTCTTGCAGCTGGTCACTCCCCTATCCACTCAGCATCATCCTTGCAGGGAAACCCATTCCTCTTACTTCTGGGGCCCTCTTGTCTTGGCAGCCACACGGCATAAGAAATGCTTTTTAAACAGATCCTGGGCTTAACTTCCTGCTGCTGCTTCCAACTCTGCTCTCTGGGATGTACGTGCCCTCGACCCACAATCTCAGAATTCAGTTACTTTGCAAGTACTTTACTCAGCTGCTGTGGGCAAGTAGGAGACAGGCACCAATCCCCTGCATTGCCAACCGCAGGGAACATTTACCAAGCTTTTCCAACGGCCCTCATGCCATGCCTGTCACATCACCACACTTGAACTAAGGGGCAATGCCCTCTCCACTCCCCACGCTCTCTTACCTAATAAATCACTTTCCAAGACGTTCTCTTATTTTGCTCTCTCTCAACTTTTTCATCTCCCTCTTGCAGATGAGAGGTTTCTAGAGTTCTCAAATAATTCTTTGAACATCTACATCCTGGCCTGGCACTTCATTTTGCAATTCCATAGCTATTGTGTCTGGATGTTCCAGTTGAAACTTCCTATTTATTATTTTGTTACAGAATGAGGAATGAATGTTTCTCTCTCTCAAATGGGCTAACCAGTCACATACAGAGAAAAATAATTCTTTTGATTCTACACCAGGTGTGGGGATTCACAGTGGCTGCACAGGTAGGGGCAGGGGATCAGCGGCCCCAGCAGGGAGGGTGTATGGCGGCACAAGCACATGCCCTCCGCCCCACAACACAGGGGTGTCATCAGTGTCATCATACCCACTCTGTTTCGGCAGAGAGAGACCCAAACACAGCCTGCACTGTTCGCAGTCAGTACTGCTTCCCTGCAGAGCCCCCGGGGAGGGAGTTCACAGCAGTGCATGACGTGCCTTCAGCTCTTCACTGGCAAGGGCTGAATGTGTCTATTTTCTAGGAAAGAGGCTCACTTAAAAGAAGCATAACTGCAAGCAAATCCTGGAAACCTACATGGAATAAGAACATCTCAGGGAGAGCAAGGAGGAGACTGACAACTTCTGTTGGGGGTCAAAGAACAATACCCCAAAGTATGGTGCTTGGGTGTGCTGAGCACTTTTGAATGAAAGGAAACAAACGGAAGGCCCTGGAAGCTGCCTCAGAACCGAGGGCTTTCTAACCGTCTTTTGTTTCTGCTCCCCACTCCAGGGGCAGGGAGGGACTCTCTCTGGGAGTTCTTTTATCTGACTGAGGAAACTTCTTCCAAAAGAAAGGCAATTGTCTTAAAACCTCCTCCCTAGGAATTGCATCCAATAACCAGGAAAAATTAACCTGAGATAAAAGGGATAAAAGGTTAAATGTTGCCACGCCATCCAACAGACTTCATCTGTTCTTCTGAGGGCAGCTCCAAAAAATTACTTGGAAGGCTTTATCTACATAGTAAGACAACCTTTGTTTGTAGTGATGTTCTGCTTCTCACCGTCCTGAAATTTGTCACCACCTCCCCAGAGCTCAGAGGAACTTTGTACCAGGCCATTGTCTATTCTTTGGGGTCAGTTTCCAAAGAGAATCAAACCATTGTCTGCTCTTTGGACCTGCTTGTTTCCCCTAAAATCATTTACTACCCCTCTAACCTGCCTGTGGAGAGGGGTATATAAGTTTCTGAATCATATTGGCTATAAGGTAATCACTTCCCTGTGATTTTCTTCCATGCATGTTAATAAAATTGCATATCTTTTCTCCTGTTAATCTGTCTACTGTCAGCTCATTTCAGTGAACTTTCAGAGGGTGGACTTCCCCTTCACCCTACATTTTGAATTTACATTTTATAATTTGTGTCAAAACCTGAAATCTCTTTTAACATATTTTACTATATTGCACTCAACACCCTCCAAAAGGAAAAAAAATCAATTTGAAGGTGATAAAATAAATCTTATTTATTCAATATTAGCAAGTATACTTGTAAGAGGGGAAAAATCCACTGTGTGACAAGGTCTTCAAAACTCTTCTGAACAAATACAGAAATATACTTGGAAACAGAATATTAAAATTAATAAATTCTATTGTAAAACTTCTTCTAAGATAGGTATTGTGATAGACAATTTTATTGTGAAAATTGCCTGAATATATCTTAGGTTGACATAGAAACATGACAACCATGAGTAAACCTAATTAGTGTGTAACATGGTGAGGCTTTTCCTTTTCCTTTCTAATTTTTATTCACTTAAGCTTTCATTCTTTGTACATTTTGTAAGTAAATAGTTTGTATGTGGAAAAATTGATTTGGAATAAAGCTGAGGTTTATAAATATTTAAAATGCAGTTTTATGACAAATCCAACCTGAATGGTAATCGGCATCCGAACCAGGGTACTGCAATGCTTTCCTTTTCTAACTGTTGGAGGCGACAGAATGAAATAGGGGACAGAATAGTCAGGTTTTAGTCTGAAATGTCAGTTCTTAGTGCACTCATGGTAGAAGAATGACCAGACACACCAAATTAAGGCAACCGTAACAATGAGGTTTATTGAGGAAAGAAAGATAAGACTATAGGGCAAGAACAAGATATAGGTTTACAGAGCATGATATATATGCCACAGATGATGACCAGAACCATTGTTGCAGCAAAAGGAAGGGCAAAAAAAGTTCGGTTATGGCCTGCAACTTGTTTTATAGTGCCTAGATTGGGACCTCCCTAGTGGCTCAGACGTCACCATGGAACCACTTTGATTGGACAGCTGGGAGTTGCATTACTATGCATGCGGGTTGTTCAAAGTCAATTTCTGGACCCTGCGGTACCTATGCTGCTTGGCTCGTGGGCTAGAGAGTCCTTTGCATTCTTTCACAGCTGGTGCACTAAGTTATGATTGGCCAATTCATACGGTATTCCCTCTTCCCCCAGGTATGGCAGTTGCTCAGGAGAGGATTCGGGTGGAGCAGGACCAAGATGGGGGCCTGAGGCCCCACCCTTGTCCTTTTTCCCAGGTAGGGCACTTGCACCAAGGCAACAGCACCCACCTTCATCCCTTAGAGACCCAGAATCCCTTGCTATCTACCTAACAGAATGAAGGCCAGGATAAAGACAAGACACGAATCTCTTCCGAAGCAGGACAGTAGGTCATGAACAATGCCTGCCTTGTAAGCTCCTCTTGTTTTCCTGTTCCTGATTCCATAGGGGTTATGAGGATCCTATGGAATAGCTAAATGGGCATGACAGTGACTTGCATGGCTGTGGGACTCTATTGTAGTCAGGATATTTTCCTATTCTATTGCTAGAAAATCCATTACAATTTCTCTATCATCAGGGTGGACAAAAGCAGTGGCTTTGTTATTTTCTTCTTAAATTTCTGCACTGATCCAGGATACTGGTACTTTTCTTCAGAGCTATGTAAATATGTCTTTTTTTAAACTAAATTAATATTTCCATCTTTACTGGCTCATTTTGGGAAGAAATTGATATACCAATGCAAAGAAAAAAAAAATAAGAGAAGTATTGTCCAGGAAAAAGAGAATGTTGGCAAAGTTACTTTGCAGTTTTCTAAGACCTGAGTGCCAGATCCTCATTAAAAAACAATATAAGAATAAAATCATTAATAATAATAATTAATATGATAATAAAAACACTGTAGGGGAGGATAAATAGCATTCTCCCTACGCCTCTGAGTTTTCAGCTGGGACAGATCCCTGTAACAAAAGAGATTAACATTAACGAGAGAAAAACAAACACAAGTTTATTAACATGTATACATCATATATACAAGGGAGTTACTCAGAGAAATGAGTAAATCTCAAATAGGTGGTTTTAGAATTCAGGCTTAAATACTATCATCCACTGAAACAAAGAAAGAAGGATGCTGAGGTGGCCAGTTATGGGAAGGTGACCAGGAAAAGCAGGGTAAACAAGAATAAGATTTGTTATGCAGGCTTAAGTCTTCTCCTTGATAAGAATTTCTTGTGATTTAGTCATCTTTCTCTCCCTGGTACTTAGAAGGAGACACCCTTGCAAATGGAGATTTCCTTTATAAATGTAAATTTTCCTTACAAAAGGGTAATGTCTGCTCTGTTTTCAGAGCTTCTCCTGCGTCTGCTGTTTCTCAAAATAATCAGCTCAAAATAATCCTTATGCCAAAGAGGCATATTCCGGGGTGATGTATTCTGGCGTCCTACATATTTAACGGTCAATGAATGAATGACAATAGAAGTACATGACCATCACGCCCGTGGGCCACACTGCTATGTGACGATGACTCTGGCCAATGAGAGTGAAGGGGGAAAACAGTAGATAGGTTGCAGTTAGATGACCTGGGAGAAACGACTCCCTACTCAGCCAGAGAAAGATTGGCAGAGCTCTCAAGTAGACCCATTAGTACTGGGCAGACCAAGCCCATCTGTTACCTTGAAGTAGCCTGGAAAGAAAGAGCGTCTTTTCTCTCCAGAAGTTTCTAGTGTCAGGCTTTACTAGTTATAAGCAATTTTTCAACCCCCACCCTATGATCCATTCTGCCTACTGAAAAACAAAACAAAACAAAACAAAACACTTCTATGATGCCTGAGATTCCCTTATGTAAAGAGTTAAACCTTTCATTTCATAATTAGTAATTTTGGAAGGAAAAAAAAAAAGCAAGAAACATTTAGCTTTCAAAGCACTTAAGTGCAAATAATCTTTAGTTTAAATGCAATCAGTCAATTAACCAACCAGAATAAATGTCTGATTGTATTTAATAATAACACCTTCCTGTTGCACAATGTTTTGTACTTTATGAAGCAATTTCATTCTCATTATCTCATTCAATTCTCTCAATATTCCTGTGAGAAAATCAAATTTTTCCTTATCTGAAAGAGTACAAAACTGAGGTTCACAGTGGTTAGGTCATTAAAAACTGAATCTAATAGAGCTGGAACAAAAGTACTCTCACTCTTTTATAACTAATGCTGATAAACCAAATCTTTCCCCACCTGTACTGAACTATAGAATTTTGAACATAATGTCTTTTAATCAAGTATTTATTGTCTGACACAAAAGAAACAATGAACCACCTTCATAGATCTTAGAGTCCAGTGGGATAAACAGGCACAAATGCATCCAATTTCCATACGGTGCAGTACGAGCGCATTTACAGGACACCCAGGTACCTGCAGAACACATATTCCAGACCTGGTGGGGAGGGTGTGGGGTCAGGGAAAGCTTTCTGCAGGAAATGATATTTAAATCTAGACCTGAAGCATTACTGGGAGGCAATCAGGTGGGCAGGTAAGGAGAGGCATTCCAGCCTAGGGGACCAGCATATATAAGCCCGGAAGAAAAAGTCAAGTGCTGAATTTGAACTGCAGGTGATTCAAAGGGGATGGAGCAAAACCATGATGAAACCATGAAATCGCCTTTACAAATTGATAAAGGGGTATAAGGTGAGAACTGTGGTAAAGGCCAAGCTAAAAATAAGGCACAGGCCTAGCTAAAAATAATGATAATAATTAGCTACTGTCCCTCTGTTTGCTACTCTATAATTGCCACTCTGTAGCCACACAGCTGGTGGCCATACAGATTCTTAGCTTTCTCCATAGATAACATCACCTTTTTTAAACCCACGGGGAGTTTCTGAGATATCTGCCAGGTCCCACATTCCAGTGGAAAGGCTGACCCTCCCAGCCCACACCAAAGAACGGACTCAACTGGTCTTGTGACCCCCACCCGGGAACCTGGTCAGCAAAGAAAACAATTGCTACACCCCTATGGTTCCGCCCCGAACACAGGCAACTAGCAGACTCAATTGCCCATGCCAAACTGCCTTTAAAAACTCTGTCTCCCAAATTCTCAGGGAGATGAATTTGAGAAATTTCTCCTGTCTCCCTGTTTAGCGCTATGTGGAATAAACTCTTCTCTGCTGTAAATCCTGCTGTCTCAACGTATTGGTTTCCTCTTTGGCAGCGGGCAGATGAACCTGGTTGGGCAAGAACAATGAATCCACCAAAGAGCTGAATCCGAGAAAGAAGCCTAAACTAGTTTTAGGGATTGTAAACCATTCTTAAGGAATCTAAAATTTATCTTGGGAGCCTTAGGGATCTTTTACAAAGTTTTAAGTATTTAGGAGAAATAATTAGATTTGCATTCAGGAAAGACTATGCTGTATGGCTTGTGGAGAATAGATTTGATTCACAGAAATCTCTGGAAACAAAGCACGTTTGAATAAACTGTCCATGGACTCATGTGAGCTGCCAGAAGCAGACTGATGTTAGCTCAGTCTCCAGGGACAGGTCTCAAGCTTGGGGAAGGACCTGGGCACAAATATAGGAGAACCCCATTCCTGTGCTGCAGAATTTGGTGATTTGTGGACAGAAGGTGTTGCTCAGGCCATAGTCAGGGATATCCCCTGTGTCTCTGCAGGGACAAATGAGAACTGAAGCTCTGCTACAGGGGGTTGAAAGGGGATTGGGAGGTGAAGAAGTGGAGACAGTCAGTATAAATAACTCTTTCAGGGAGGGAGTAATCAACAGGTGGGTGGAGAGAAAGCAGGCTACAAAGAGAAAAAGAACAGCCTTCTAGTTGCCAGACCCTAAACCTTCTTCTTCTTCTTCTTCTTTTTTTTTTTTTTTACAGTTTCAGGGAAGTGAGAAAGATTAGCAAGAAGACTCCGAAAAGGTTCACCATTTAGGTTTCAAAGGAATTCAGGGATTCAGGAGGCCATCATAGTAAGAGTGGAAGGGGAATGAGAGGATGAGAGGAAGTAGGGGGTAATGAGGGTGGAAGAGAAAGAAAGGGTGTCAGAAGGAGTTGCGTTTTTTAGTGGTGACCAAAGATTGAGCAGCATAGACAGGAATAACTGCCCTGAAGAATCTGAATGGAAATCAGTCAGGTGAGAAGCTGTATTAGAAGGGCTGTGCTTCAGCACGTTGCCAAGCCAAGATGGTAACAGAACCTTGCTTAGGTCTCAGGTGTCTCAGAGCTAGCTAGCTGCTGCAGAACTGTTGGAAGAAAGACAGACAACACAGTATGGAATATTGGGGGAGACTTCTTGTACAGCCCAGGCACTTAACACAACTGCTTCTCAGGAGTTTGAATTAATGCTCTTATTTCTCAAGATAAATATTTCCAGAAGAAGCAGAGACTTTTTTTAAAAAAATCAGTGAATGATAAAGTGAAAGTTCGGGCCAAGACTGACCTGCAAAGATTTCAAAGATCTGGTATCATGCACCCCATAATCTTTGCTTTTAATCCAACTTAGGTATACACTAATAACAAGAAGAAAAATATTTGAAACCTTCATAATTTGGAAATTTCAAAATACACAACCAAATGACTCAAAGGGCAAGAGAAAATCATAAAAGGAATTACAAAATACTTACTTAGAACCGAAAGGAAACAAAGAACTTTATATCAAAACTTTTGAACTGTAGCTAAATCAACATTCAAGAAAATTTATAACCTTACATGCTTTTATTAGAAAAGAAGGAAGGGTGAATGTCAGTAAGTACGCATACAACTTGAGAAGTTAGAAAAATATCAACCCCCCCTCAAAAAAAGAATAAAATAGACAAAAGAAAGGCAATAATTAATGGGGGATGGAGGGGAACTAAACCAAAATAAAGAGGATCAAGAAAAACAAAGTTGAAATGTTGAAAACATTAGTAAAACTGACAAACCTCAGGCAAAGCTTTTAAGAAAGAGAGAGAAAGAAATGGCACATATAAACAATATGATAAATTTTAAAAATTTAATAGGGATTTTTAAAATAAATGAATACTGTATGTCTTTATGTCATAAATTAGAAGACAGATAAAGTGGATATATTCTTATAAAAATATAAATTTTCAAAACCAACTCAGTATTAAATAGAAAAACACAAATTGTTATATGACATTAAAGAAAATAGATCAGTTGTTTAAAAACTACCCAAAAGGATTTGCCAGTGAGTTGTACCAAATTTTCAAGAAAAAAATAAATCGAACTTAGGCGAACACTTTGTGAGACAAGAAAAATTATTCTACCATACATTTTGTGAGGCTGGTATCCCTTGAAATCCACGTGGGTTATAGGTACTATGAAAAACGTAAAGTAGAGACCACGCTCACTCGTGTGCATAAATGCAAGAGCCCTAACAAAATAGTAGCAAACTAAATTTAGAACTGTGTGAAAAAAAGAACTGCATCATGACTGATTTGAGTTCAGCCCAGGAATACAAGATTGGTCCTACACTGGAAAATATATTAATTAATTTCACTACATTGACAGATTAAAGAGGATAATCATATGTATTAATACCTAGATGGTGTGTCTCCTATGTGGAAAATGCAATTTCTATACCGCTTTTTAAAATAAAGTTGCTTGCGCTGGACTTGCTCACTCTTTCACCCTTCTCTGGGCTGGACTGTGGACAAGGTGGTGACTCTGCCGAAAGGGAAGCTGCACAAAGGCAAAAAAATCTAGATTTTACAATTATCTCCTGGAGCTGAGCTGCCAGACCTGCCTGAACTGCCCACCCATCACTGTAATGTTATATTTTGGTCTCTTTGCTTTAGCAACTTAAAAGTATGTCCTAATGAACACGAAGAAATACGGGATGCAGGTACACAAGCTTAGGGGACATGAAAGATTGGATGTTTGGGAGATTTTTCCAAAATTCCTCCACCTGCTCTAAAGCCCCTCCTCATCTGACAGATGAAAAGGATGGGTGAAGAAGAATGAGTAAAATTTGTGATTACTCTAGTCAAGTATCCATTCTAGGTATTTCTGGTGTGGCCCAGAAAGAGGAGGTGGGGTGCAGGGAGATTATCTGTGACAGCAAAGTAGAGATAACAATACTCTCGTCTCAAGGTTGTTATGAATAGTAAGACAAGGTGACATATGTGAACTGTCAGCATAATGTCACACCTACAGTAAGGACTCAGCCACTAGTGTTGGTTCTAATTCTTCTTTCTCTGTTTCCTGTCCTCCTCCTCCTTCCTGCCTCCCAGTGCCTTCAAATTATCTTGGACTCTGAACCTCCACAACCCTGTTTCCGCCCGAAGTCTGACTCACCAGACAGTTGCTGAAATTCTCTACCCTAGGGACTGGAAGTGGTTCTTCCTCATTCTTTCATTTAGTAGATATCTATTGAAATCTCATTATTATTTCTCATGTACTTTACTATAGATGGTGATAATGCAGTGAACAAGACAAGTAGACCATTATATTAAAAAAATATGGCCCTCCAACAGCCTGTAGACCATGTGAAAATGCAGATTAGTGAGCCACACCCTCCAAAAATTGATTGCAAAGAACAAAGGGATGAGTAATCTATTCTTACATTCTCTAAAGTTTGGGAACTACTGACTAAGTGTTATTATGTAGGTACTGATCGTGGTAAGGATGCTAACTGCTGATAAGGTTTAATAGGTTTTATCTTTTAGGGTCCTCTGCATTGTACATCACTTAATCCAAATGAAGAATTACCAATGGCGGTAAATTAGGCAGCAGTGATAGGCTAATGGGAGAAAGATTTCGAGAGGGGTCTGTGCAGAGCTCTCAACACTGTATCACAGAACCAGGTGCCAACTCCACCTGCTGTGAGAACAGGGGCCATGGGAAAGCATAGACCTAAAGCCATGTTCCCCAAGCTTTTTTGTGTCAGGACCCCTTCATGCTCATAAAAATTATTGAGGACCTCCAAAGCTTTTATTTATGTAATCAGCCATATCAGAAATTAAAGCTGGGAAATACTTTAAGAAATTGATTTAAAACTAAGAATAATAAACACGTGTTCACATAAATAATGTATATTTGTTAAAAAAAAAACCCTAAATGTACCAAACCAAAACAATAGTGAGAAGAGATACATTGTTTTACATTTTTGCACATAATAAATGGATTAATAGAAAACAGACAGATTCTCATATCTATTTCTGCACTCATTCTATTACCATATCACACTGGAAAACTCCACTGTATACTCATGAGAAAATTAGAGGGGAACAAGCAAATAATCCTTCAGTATTACTAGGAAATGGTTTTCACCTTGGGGGCCTCCGGAAAGGGTTTCAGGAATCCCCAGGGGTCCTGGGATCACATTTTGACACCCACTAACCTAAAGGATAAGAAATTGCCTAGGGTTGCCCCCTCTCCTCCAAGTGGCACGGTGTTTGGGAATAAAGAGGGGGGGGGGACAACTGTGACAAAAATTGCACCACTTTACATTTTTCCCAAATCTGATCTTGGCTGTGATTCTCTCTGCTAGCTTTCGGTGACTCTCGGTGTCCTTGGGGCAGTTATGCTACTGAGCGCCCCATGTGGGACTGGAAGCTGGAATTAGCCTCCTGTTCTGCACTCCACTCTTAAACATATCTCAAGCTGTGAGTCAAAATGGAGAGGCTAATCTTCCCAGGACACTTAGAAGATCCCTCATCTCCTAAGAGTGGCCACAGACACCCCTGCAGTGGAGCCGACCCCTGCCCAGCATCTACCCTCCAAACACCCTTGCTCTGTTCTGCTGTCTCCAACTACAGTCCTTTGCCTTGTGGGCCAGGTCTTGCCGTTCTCCATTCCCATTCAGACCAGTGGTCTGTTCGAGCTACCTATTTTGCTCTAGATTTTACTCACTTCTACCATGGAGACACTGTTCTCGTTCTCCCCTTCGTGCCACTCCCTGCAACTAGCTGCCATTCCTGACCCAACTCTATTCCAAGCACAGACTTTGGGAGCCGGGCTCTCTCTCTTTGACTCCTTGTCCTTGCTTGGTCAATTGAAATAAAATTAGCATAATGGAGGACTCTGAACCTAGGGAAGACTGTCAGAAAACCATTTTACCCAGAAAAAAAAAAAAGTGATTCAGTCCTGCATCTAAACACTCATAACAAGTTTCACAAAATATTTCTCTATTTGGAAAACAGAATTTCACATACGTTACAATTTTTAAAAGTGTGTCTTTTTCTTTCTCTACGTGTAAGACAGTTTTTGATTGAACAGCCTTTTCCTAATTAGCTAGAAATCCACTTTCTTATAATTGCATGTGAGCAAGGGAGTGATGACTGAGTGCTTGAGTGCTTGAGAGATCTGACTATGGCATCATACCTTGACCTTGGTGGCCTAACGCTGCTTTAGAATCTCAGAGCTCCAGATGGAAATGACCTATATGAGGAAGATACAGTGAAACAATTGCCATGGAGGCCGATTTCTAATTAGACTGCAGAGGTTAGGGAAGAAGATGTTCCGATTAGTGGGAAGTATCTCTGCACCGTGGCATCACTGTCATATTTTTAACCAGTCATGACAGGCAGTTATTATATTTGAGTTTCAAATTTCCTCAATTCCTATTATTGCTAAATCAGCTCTTAATAAAGCCTCTCAAGATGGGTTAGACAGGTGTGATCCAAAGAAATACTCCATCAAAATGAAAGCGGTGAAAAATCTTTAGTCTTTACCTCTACATAATAAAACAGCAAAACAACAAAGATAGCCACAAAATAACCCACCTCACCTGCTCTTTTGATCCTGCTCGGCCACAGCACTTGAGGACCTTGTGAGGAAGAAAGGGAGTCACTGGTGTTGGTCTCTGAGTAACTTGGGGAGATCTCAAGTAGCTTCCTAAGCAAATGGTGACATGAAGGCCCCAGTTAAGTGAACAGGGGAGCTACCAATCCCTCAGGACCACCATCTCCAAAGAGAATCTTTCTTGTGTAACTGCCAGCATAGGGCACTGGTAAGTTATGGATTGGCTACTTCAGCAAGCCATGAGTCGCTTAAAGTCCAACATTCAATCCCAATTAGACCTCAGTGGGGTTTATAAGACAAAGAACTACAGAGCCAAGTTATCCATCCTCCTCTAACTACCCAACCATATTCACACTTTGGCAGCAATTTCTCCTAAGTGGGCTATGATGTGTGTGATGTGAGATAATTGGGAAAGTCAGTAAATTTAGGATTGGTAAAAAGAGATGGGGTTTTCACCTATTCTAGTGACTCAGGAACTCTTTGTTTAAGCAGTATTTTCTGTTATGGATTTATTTTTTGTTGTCAAAGCTGCAAGGGGGTTTTGGTCTAGGTCCAGTTGCTCATCTCATGAAGATCCAGTTATTGAGACAAGAAGGACTGCTAAGCAAGAAAGGAATTTCTAATATGACAGATGTTGGTAGAACTGGAGAAGCTGCCTCAAATCTGTCTCTCCAGACTAATGGAGATCCTGGGCTTTCACAGGAGGGGGCACATGTCCTGGGGCAGGTCATGGTGTAACTAACAAGAGGCTACCTGCATTGGGACAGGTTATGGGGGATGGTGAATCTCAGTGTCAGGAAGTCTGTCCAGGGGCCTTCAGAATGTCAGCTCCTTCATCTTGCAGAAAATCCATCATTTCTGGGAATCAACTCAAAATGTCTAGTAGTTAAGGGAGAGCATTATACAGGGGTCATTGAAATTTGCTCAGTGGGAGGCTGGTTACATATTCATGAGTCAGCAGGCAAGACCCTCTTTGAACACATAACAAAATGATTCAATCAAACAATAGTCGTTTCTACTTATGATTCTATACTTCTCCCAGCATATCCAAGGCAAAGCCTGTAGAAGAATATCACGGGGAGGAGACAGTTGCCATAACTGAAAAGCACTTGCCAAACTGAAAGGGATTTCTCTGTAATCGAGTGAAGAAGAACAGGAGGAGGGCAGGAAAAGAGAGATAAAGGAGTAGGGATGCAGATTCAGAGAGCCAATATCAGAAATGGGAAGACGAATCAATGCTGGGAAACTCAATCATATATAGATGGGGTTGGGGGGATTGGAGGGGTTAAGTTGGGAAGTCACAGGTAAGATTTTGAAGTTCTGAAAGAGGAGTAATGAGGACCAATAAAGGCATTAGGACCAGAGATAAGTACCTGAGGATGGGGAGGACGAAGACAGAAACTATAGATAATTATCTCCTCATAGCCATTTGTTTTCTCTCCAGTCCAGACTCATTTTGCAAAGGTAGTACTTTTTAATTTCCAACTGGAAGAGAATTATTTTAAAACATATAAAAAGATCTAATTATAAATATAAATATATTTATATTTAAAAATAAACATATGTAAATATAAAAAGTGTCAATGGAAAAGAATTCAAACTCTGTAAAATAATTGAAAGAGGTTTATTCTGAGCCAAATTTGAGGACCATGACCTGGAGCCACACCCAAGAAGCCTTGAGCAAGTAGACTCACTGTGGCTGGGTTACAGTTTGGTTTTATACATTTCAGGGAGACGGGGATTACAGGTAAAGTCATAAATCCATACATGGAAGGCATACATTGGTTTGGCAGGAAAATGTGGGCCATCTCTAAGCTGGGGGAAAGGGGGCTTACAGGTTATAGGTGGGTTTAAAGATTCTTTGACTTGTAATTGGTTAAAGACATGAAGCCTGGAATGTTTTAAGATAAGGAGGTCTGTTAATCAGAGTCAAGCCACCAAACACATATTTGTTGTGTAAATTGAGGATCTGCAGGTCTGTATTGGATAGCCTTAGACCTGCCAATGAGTTACAAAGAATATCTCTAAGAAGGGAGGGGGGCATAATGAGGCATGTCTGACCTCCCTCCTCATGGCAGGCAACTGAGTTTTAGGGTATCCCCTTGGCCAGGAGGGAGTCCATTCAGTTGGTGGGGGGAAACTTAAGATTTTATTTTAGTTCACAAAAGCTTAGAAAAGAGAAGACAGATTTTTTTTTTTTCCAACAAGATAAAGCCTACTTACAGAAATCATAAGCGTGGCTAAATAAGAAAGAGATGACCTTCCTGATTCAGATCTACAGAGAGAACATCGGTGAATGTTGGGGGCTATAGGGCATCCACCAAGTTATCTCTTCTAGTAGAATGCGGCACAGTCCATTAAATAAAGGGGGGAGTGGGCAAAAGTTGCTAAACAGAACAGATGGCCTAAAGAAATTCTTATAGGAAAGAGTTTCATAAACAGGACTTCCTAAATATTCAGCTTCATTCTCCTCTCCCTGTTCTACTCTGGTTATTTTTATCAGATTTCTTAATGTCTGTGTAGTGTGTTTTAGCATTAGAGTCCTCTGCTGTAATCTTCTACCACCCTTTACACTCAAAGACCTGAGAAAGCCTCCAATACAAGTGAGAGAGAAATTGGTTTCATTACTTTTCTCTTGGCCATCCTGTAAATCACCAGTGTAGGTAATTGCAATAATTTCCAACTTAGCATGTACCTTCTTCCCTTGTAATAGGATTAAAATGCAGCCTGTCAGGCTGCCCTGTTACGGCTCATAGACTGAATTTATCCCTTCACTATCTCCATTTGATTAAACACTATTTCCATCTCAGTTCTAACTAGATCTGTTTTCCCTTCCTATCTCACAAGGGATTTTGCAACACATCCCTTTTTTATTGTATGGTAAGTGCAGGGTTATTTCTGGAGTGTAGCATGCTGTAGAACTCACCATATTTTCATGTGTTATATATTTCTAACATTTTAAAAAATTGGACATCTCCCTTGTTTTTTTATGATAAAAACAGAACAATTTTCAGAAAAAAAATAAATGAGAAGAGGATTTATTTGGTCTCTTTAAGTGACTTAAAAAGTTCTTAAATCATACCAATAAATCTTCCTTTCCTGCCGTTCAGCATCAATCAGCTTGAAAAACAATATTGTGATTCACACACAGGAATTCAGATTGATTCCTGAATGCATGTTAAGTGAATTTAGTATAATTATGTTA
Source organism: Lemur catta (assembly GCF_020740605.2). Taxonomy (NCBI): domain Eukaryota; kingdom Metazoa; phylum Chordata; class Mammalia; order Primates; family Lemuridae; genus Lemur; species Lemur catta. The sequence continues at coordinate 31,854,547 of NC_059134.1, forward strand.
CAATTCCAAAGAACCTGAACCAAACCCTGGACAAGATGTAGTTGTTTTTGTTTTTGTTTTTTTGAGGGGCTGGAGCAGGGTGATGAGGAAAAGTGATTACATCCCTGTGAGGCCAAGGAAATTTACATTTTACGTAAAATAAGGGGAATGTTAGAAAAGAAAAAGGGAGTGAAGGACACACCAATTATGTAGATGGCCCTGGGTATGTGGAAGACTGTCTGATTCTGTCCTGTCTTCAGTTCTGTTACCTGTAAAGCTAACTTGTAATTTTTTATTAGCATGGAATCCAACAGGCTTTAGTTTTAGGTGCTAGACATAGTTAACTATTTGCGTGTCCTTGTTGATGAGAAGTCAGCAAAGAAATTTCTGTAATGAATGATCTGTGGGGTCGGCTCTTCACAGATGCCTGAGACCTTTAGCTTCTCGTTTGCAGAAGGAATTGTGGGTGGTGCAGGGCTGAGATTTTGATTTCCTTTTTACAACATTTTAAAAAAAGATTTGACTATTTCAGAATTATATCCATATAAATGAAAATTAAGAAAACCATTCAACTAAGCTAGACTCTGTTTTCAGAATCAGGAATAAGTCCCAGTTGGCAATGCTGTTAGTGTGGATATCATTGTTTCCAAATAGAAAATAACGGCTGAGCCGGGAAAGGAGGGCTCCTCCGCATTAGGCAGCATAACGAGGGATTGAACTGAGTCCTATTTTCCTTTTTCATGTTTCCCTTGACTCTTTTGCACCTTTATAAAATGTGTTTGAAATACAGTGTGGGATCAAAAGTATAGCTTTCATATTGACTATACTCTATTACAAGGGCTCAAGTCCCTATTTTAAAACACCTCCCTTCAAGTAGCAGCACCTCCTCTAAACAGCCCGGGAAGTGTATGCTGTGGCCCAGGCAAAATTTCTCATGTCTGTCTGCTTTACCCTGCTCTGTTCTAATGTGCCCATATCCTAAAAGCACTTCATATAAGGCTATAGAAATGCAAGTTGTCTAGAAAGAGAAAAATACATGACAATCCTTAAATCTTTACATTGCATAGGAAGACAGTAACTTTTGCAATAGTTTCCATTTCCCTTGCCATAAAATTCACCAAAAATTAGAAAAATTGGAAGAGAAGACATGGATGCAAGCTTCACCTTGTTCACCAGAAAATTAGCAGGAGCCTTCATCATAAAGTCTTTGAAAAGGCCAGTCCATTCTCCAAATGATGTGACTAGTTCATGAGGAATGCTTCTCCAATTTTTCTCATGAGTTTCTCTAAGTTCTGGGGGCCTATTTGTCTTTGGCTTCCCTCCCAGTGGCCCTATTTTACTAGTAGCAGCTGGCCCAAGTACAGTTGCAACTGAGAACTTGGCTATTTTTCCCTTAGGTGTAGGTTTCATGGATCCTCTAATTTTTTCCTATTTGGCAAAAGTATTCATTCACTAATATATTCTTTCATTAAATATGTATTTAGCATCTACTGTGTGCCAGACAATGTTCTAAATATTCTGTCACTCTTGTGAAGGTTTACAGTCTAGTGGGATGTCTAAAGTGACCATCTCTTCCTTGTTTGTCCAATATTTTCCCAATTTTTAAAACTGGAAGTCCTGTGTCCATGGTATCCCCTTAGTCCTGGGCAAATCAGGATGCTTGGTCATCCTAGAGAGAATTTGTTTATCAACAGCACTTTTTTTTTTTAGTAGACAAGGCTTAAAACTCTAGTAGGAAAACTCAGGAAGTCTTTTTCAGCAATAGTTTCAGTTGATGGTTATGGGAAAATCTTATAGATACTGGTATATGCGTCTTGGATTGCATAGTGGGTAGATTTTGGTCTATAAAGAAAACGGTTTCCTTTAATCTCTAACTTTCTACCTGACAGGAAGAGATTGAGATACACTTTTAAATAAGGAAATGCTTCTTTTCTGTCCTCAGTCTTACCCATATTTTACCTCTTTTAGCACATAATGTTCCCCTGCCTTCCTCTTTTCCAAGGCACCTTTATTTGGCCACACAAGTCTAGTTACTCTTTCCTGAGTGCGGGCTTCGTGGCTTCAAGATTTTGAACACAAAAGCTCTCTCCCTCCAGAAGGCAGCCTGTTACCAGTTCTGAGCTCACATCCTCTGTTGCATTTCAGCCTCACAGAATGAGTATCTACCTGTATTCTATTTTCACAGCAGTTTTTACTAACCTTTATCACAGTAGTGATCATACTAACCATAATTATGTGTTTCTGTATCTACCTCTAGAATGTGAGTTCCTTCAGGTAGAGAAAATATCATTTATCTGTTTCCCTAGTAACTTGTATATAGAAAGTGCTTGATAAGTGCTTTTGGATTTTTGTTGCCAGAAATGTGATAGACTGAACTACCTGAAAAGTATCTTGGAAATGCTAAATAAAATATTACAGATATTATTTTAAATGCACATATCAAGTGTCAAGAAAGTACAAGGAGCCTTCGGGTATCAGAAACAAAGAGGAAACTGAGAGTGGTAACTGTGAAATAACATTGGGGCTACTCTAAAGGAATTTTCAGCCTCAGGAACAAAGGAGCTTAGGTTTCAATGATCACATAGGGACAGGAAAATAAGCCTTGATTTTGAGCAAGGTGGAGAGTTGGAACTGACATGCCTGGAAAGTTTCTCAACCCTCAAAGTGTTATAACTTCAGCAAAAGGGCAGATTAGAAAATCCATCCACCAGCAATAGTTGATGTGAGAGAAGCTTCTCTCTTCAGGCAGTGCAATTGGAAATAAAATAAAATAAAATAAAATAAAATAAAATAAAATAAAATAAAATAGAATAAAAAATACAATACAACAGCTCTCCTAAAAATCAAAATCATAAACCTGTTCTTACCTAATTTTAAAGTATGCATTTATTTTACCTGTGGTGTCTAGGAATTCTTAAGCCAATCAATTAATAAAAGAGACTTGCTGCTTCTCTAACCTCATCTTGCCTGGTCTCCCTCTCACTTACTGAAACTACACCATCCATACTGTCTTCTTTCCTATTCCTTGAACATATCAGCCGTATGTTTGTTTATTTATTTATTTACTTATTTATTTTTTAATTTCAAAATATTAAGGGAGTATTTAAGTATTTTTGTTAAATGGATGAACTGTATAATACCGAAGTCAGGGCTTTTAGTGTGCCCATCACCCAAATAATGTTCACTGTACCCAACAGCTATGTTTTTTCCTCTCCCTTACTCTCCCCTTCCCTCTTCCTGATTTCCAGTGAACTTTATAACTCTTTGTGCCCCTGTGTGCCAATCAATTAGCTCCCAATTTATATTATAGAGTACATGTGGTGTTTGCTTTTCCATTCCTAAGATACTTCACTTGGGATAATGGTCTCCAGTTCCATCCTAGTTACAGCAAAAGACATTATTTCATTCCTTTTTATGGTTAAGTACTACTCCATGGTGTGTGTGTGTGTGTGTGTGTGTGTGTGTGTGTGTGTACTGCACATTTTCTTAATCCACTGATGAATTGATGGGCACTTAGGTTGATTCCATATTTCTGCAATTGTGAATTGTGCTGCAATGAACGTTCAAGTACAGGTGACTTTTAGATAAAATGACTTCTTTTCCTTTGGGTAGATACCCATTAGTGGGATTGCTGGATCAAATGGTAGGTCTACGTTTATTTACTTATATATTTAATCAACAGGAAAAGTGCCTTGTACACAGTAGGTTCTTAGTAAAAACTTTTTAGATGATGAAATGAAAGAATTAGTGATAAGGGCATCCAGTAGGACCCAACATAAACCCTCTCTGAGAGATAAAAACCTCAAGTTTGACTGTATAGGGTTTACACAAATAAAGACTCTTTGAAGATCAGCTCAAAATTTAAAAAAAGTAAAGTAAATTATCAACTGGCAATGAACTCAGCATAGACCAGGTGTAGATACCACTAAGTGTCTGAGTACTTCAGATAATAGAATCACTGGATACAGATGTTCAACAAGCATGGTTATGATTGAAGATATAAAATAAGGTCTTAAAATTTAATAAACAGAACAAGACACTTAGTAAAAAAGGAACTGATATTTTAAAAACAACTAAGTGGTTTAATAGAAAATGGATGAGAAAAATACCTAAACAGCAGATCAGAGACACAAAGAGAAGGAAAATATGCCCGAGGTTTATACAGAAATAGTTACTAGAAAGAAAAATCCCAGTATATGAATAGAGATAATTTCAGAGAGGTGATATTAGGAGCAGAGAAAATTAGGGAGAAGTACTTTTTGTAAAAATAATTATTAACTTTTCGGTCTTGATGAAACCCCAGATTCATGAAGTACAAAGAGTGTCAAGCAGAATTAATAAAACTAATCTACATGTAGACCCATTGATTGATACTGCCTGACATCACTGACATAAGATCACAAAAACAAAAAGATTTGAAATAAAAAAGAGTAATAAATGGATACAGTATTATTCTCTCTCAATAGCAATAATAGAAACCAAAAGATCATGAAATATCTTCAAAGTATTAAGAGAAAATAGTTGTCCCCCTGGTTTAAACGCAGAAAAACTATAACATATCCAAAAAAGTGAGTGGAAATAAAATTTTAAAATCAACAAAAACTAGCCAGGCATCGTGGCCTATAGTCACAGCTACTTGGGAGGCTGAACTGGTAATATTGCTTGAATCCAGGAGTTTGAGACTATAGTGACACCCCATCTCAAAAAAAAATTTTTTTTTTTTTGAGACAGAGTCTCACTCTGTTGCCTGGGCTAGAGTGAGTGCTGTGGCATCATCCTAGCTCACAGTAACCTCAAACTCCTGGACTCAAGCAATCCTTCTGCCTCAGCCTCCCGAGTAGCTGGGACTACAGGCATGTGCCACCATGCCCGGCTAATTTTTTCTATATATATTTTTAGCTGTCCATATAATTTCTTTCTATGTTTAGTAGAGACGGGGTCTCACTCTTGCTCAGGCTGGTCTCGAACTCCTGAGCTCAAACAATCCGCCCGCCTCGGCCTCCCAGAGTACTAGGATTACAGGCCTGAGCCACCGCTCCTGGCCAAAAAAAAATAATTTTAAAGATCAACAAAAACTGAGAGACAATGCCACTAACAGTTATTTCTGAGTAAACTTCCAAAGGATACAATTAGAGAAAAAGGAAATTGACTCTATATGCAAGACTTGAAACGCAAAATAGAATGATGAGCTAAGAAATCATATTTTGAAAAAATCAAAAAAAAACCCCACTGACTATATAAAATAACAATTATTATAAGGCTAATGTTGAGGGCATACAAATAAGGCAAAACTAAAATTCAAGTATTAAATTCTGCAGGATCTATGATCTTCTCAATAGACTTAGAAAAGCATTTGCTAAAATGTTTTACTATTCATGACAAAAATTCTCAACAAACTGGGACTAAAAAGGAATTTTGTCAATCTGATAGTGTTGTTATGTTTTTAAATTTATTAATATACTGAATGTATGCACACATTTTCCAGAGCAGCGCCTATTATTATTTAGTTACAACAAATAAAATTATAGTAGTTCCTAGTAACTTAATTTTTATGTCTGGGGTGAGGCAATGAGAGCCTGGTGATAAATCCTACACATATTAGAGTGTACTGTAGGTAATTTTTGAATATTCATATTCAAAAATATGAACATAGGTATTCACATTGGAGAGCCATCTCTCCTACCCTTCTAAAAGGAAGGGAGAAAAATCTTTGCTCCTTGGGCATGGTCCCAAGTTCTTATTTTTATCCTTTTGAAGGTAAATAAATCCCTTCAGAGGGGAGACAAAACCAGTGTCTTCAACTTTACCACAACAGGAATGTCTCTTTGATTCCAGATCTCATCCCTCACTTGAAATGTAAACATATACATCCAGGGCAGTAAATCTCTCCAGATAGTCTCTCCCTATGGAATCAGTCATAAATTAATTTCCAAGACTTGCTCTTTTAGTCTAGGTCTTATGTTTCCACAGAATGTGTTTAAAAAGCCCTAACTTTGCAAAAATATAAAAAGTTTCTTTGCAACCCCACATGTGTAGTTGTGAAAAACTGAGAACAAGCATTGCATTTAGTGGTGAAACTTATAAGCATGCTGTGTAATGTTATGAAAAAGAAAAGGATGTCTGCTTTCGCCACTTCTATTCGACATTGTACTAGCCAGTGCAGTAAGAAAATAAAAAGAAATAAAGCATTGTTAATATGAGAAAGTAAGAAATTAAATTATTATTCACAAATGACATGATTGTCTACACAAAATTTAAGATACTCTGTAAAGACATGAGAATTTTAAGAGTTTAGCAAGAACACTGAGCAATAGCATAAATTTTAAAAACTCAACTAACTTCTTACATATCATATACAAACAATTATAAAATGTAATTTTATAAAGATATAATGACAATATCAATAGAAATGTGAAGCAGACAAAAATAAATCTAATAATAATTATGAAAGACTTTTAGGTAGAAATGTAGAATATTCTTTGAGAAGACTTTTTAAAAGACCTAGATAAATGGAGAGACAAAATAGTTATGAATTTGGAGACATAGTAAGATAAAGATGTCAGCCTTCTGCAAATTTCTCTATATGTTCAATATAATTCCAATCAAAATATCAACAAAGGTTTTATTGGAAATTATATTAATAAATGGTTTCTGAGATTCACATGGAAAGGCAAATGGGAAAGAAAAACCAAGACAATTTTAAAGAACTACATGGTTGAAACTCGCTCCATCAGATGTCAAGAGTTAATAAAAGGCCGGGTGTGGTGGCTCATATCTATCATCTCAGCATTTTAGCAGGCCAAAGTGGGAGATCACCTAAGCCCAGGAGTACAAGACCAGCCTGGGCAACATAGGGAGATGCTGTCTCTACAAAAAATAATAATTAAAAAAAATAGCTAGGCATGGTGGTGTGTGCCTGTAGTCCCAGCTACTTAGGGAGCTGAGGTAGGAGGATTGCTTGAGCCCAGGACTTTGAGGCAACAGTGAGCTATGATCATTCCCCTGCACTCCAGCCTGGATGACAGAGCGAGACCCTGTCTCAAAAAAAAAAAAAAAAAAAAAAAGTTAATATAAAGGTATAATAAGAAGATGTGTCACTGATCCAAGCATAGGCAAAAGAACTGATGTGTATATAAGACAGAAGCAGCATTACAAATCAATGTGGAAATGATTATCTATTTTATAAATGCTGCTGTAATAATTGGTTTTATATACATTAAAAAACTGGATCCTTACCTCACAATGTAAGTTTAATTTAATTTAATTCCAGCTATATTAAATTCCTAAATATAAAGGCCAAAAGGTTAAAACTTTCAATAAAAAAAATGTGAGTGAATATCTTCAAAACATTGAAAGAGGGAAGAATTACTTAATTAAAACCTAAAAAGCACAAACTATAGGGAACAAAATGGACAAGTTCAACTACATTAAAATTTAAAATTTATGTAACACAAAAGACATAAACAAGTTTATCAAACAAGCCACATTTTGATAGAAATTATTTACAATGCCCACTACCAAAAAAGAATAAATATTCAGGATTTATTTAAAAAAAAAAACTCTTACAGGTAATAATAAAAGGGCAAACAACTCAATAGAAATATAAGAAGCCAATACGAAGAAGGAAAAAAAAAACAAGCATGTTCTTAAAACTCAACCTCATTATTAACCAGCACACTGTAAAATTAGAAGAGATGCAATTTAACAAACATCATATTCATAAAAATTTAAAATTCTGGTAATAACAAGTATTGGAGAGGATGTGGATTAGCTGGCACTGAGAAGTGAAATCTATATGCCTTCTAGAATCAGACTGAGTTCAAATCCGGGCTTTGCCACCTACTAACCGGATGACCTTGGACAAGTTACTTGATCTTTCTGGGCTTCCACCTTCTTATCTTTAAAACAGGGATAATCAGAATAGCATCCAAATGTGTAAGACTACTGTGAAAACAAAAGGAACTGCTGTATATAAAATAATTAGTGCAATGTCTGACACATAATGAGCACATGAGGGTTAGCTTGTGAGAGGGTATATTGGTACAACCACATCAGAGAGCCATTTGTCAATATTTAATCAAATGAAAATGGACAAGCTCAAAATACACCATTCAACATCTGGGAATAGGCCCCATAAACCTTGTCATCTCATCATCAATAACTGACAAGATAGTCTCTGACTTTTTTGAGTGTTTCACTTTCTAATCTCATTGCTACCCTTATGGATATTTTAAGCCAGCCACTGACTAATCAATATCAAAGAATAAACTTAAAGTTGAGAGACCAATGCCCATTGAGTAATTATGATTAAGCACAGAAAACAATCTCATCAAATCAAAGGAAAGATGGGTACACATCCTGCTATCTGTGGCAAATATCTGAAGAACACATTTAGTTAGTCAGCATGTCTGGGTGCTAGTCCTGGCTCTGCTTTCTAACTACTGTAACCTTTGAGAAGTCATTTCACTTCGCTGAGTTTCAGCTGCCTCTTCCATTAAATGATATGATTTCTAAAGTCATTTCCAGTTTGCACATTGAATTCTTGGAGGCAGGAGAATGCCCTTCAGATATTGCCAATGCTTTTCAGTTGAATTGAGAAAAAGCTATCATCATTCTCAGTATTCTCCTCTCAAGTAATCTTTCCAGAGGTTCTACAATGTGGTCCAGAGATACAGGAATATCTCTAATAGCTCTGAAAAGCTCAAACTTTTTCATGTGCCCCCCAGTTTCCAAAGTGGAAAACAACCTTTAAAGCTTCAACGAATCATAATCTGCTACAGGAACTGGCAAATCTCACTGTTAAATAGATACTAAAAAAGAAGTTGCATTGTTTGACAAAGAAAAGGAAATTCAAAAGCCTGTTACCTGGAAGAAAATTCCGTAAAATATTAGACATCTAGCCATGGGATGCAAATGTCTGTCTTTCTTTCACAACGGTATAAGAGAGAAAATAATCATGAAGAAATTCACAGCAGGTTTTCGAATTCCAGTTAGATTTGAGTACCATGCTTAAAATGGCAGACTCAGAGACCATAGAGACAGGAAACACTGTAGTCCCTGGGCAAGATTTGTTTGGTATCATCATCTTGCCCAGGGGAAACTTTTCCCTCCACAAAAAACTTTCAGGTTAGTAGCTTAAGTAGGAAAGCTAAAGGGAGCTATAAATAAATGATACTTTCCAATGGGTTTATTCTTATATGTTGCTTCATTTTAAATAGGAATTCCTATTTATTAAAAGTTTAATAATTACTATATTTAATCTATTGAAAATAGCAGTGGTTTTACTTTTAGCTTCTGCAACTGCCTGGAACACTCACTTGTTGTATCAGATACTTGATTTCTAGAGGTGTCTAAAGACAAGAACAAAGCCACCTTGAAAGAAACATTAGTGATTTTGTGCATGTATTACATTGATTATATTTGCTATTCATTTAGCCCAGTTCTATCTTTGTGTTCTGCAACGCCTAACTCTAAAAGAAGCTTTTCCAGGAAAGGAAAAAATGTGACTCATGTTTCATGAATATTGACAGTCACAGCCTAAAGAGGCTCAGATACTCTGACTTAAACCTTCCCAATCCAAACACCCAGATAGTCACAACTTTGCTATGCAAATATTACGCTGTAATACTGTGTTGCGCTGGCCTTTCTTGGATCAGGAAGAACTTAATGAAATAGGAAATTAGAGAACTATACATCACAGAAGAATTGTGTTAATGTTGCACTTCTTCATTCCATCTGCAGGACCTAGTACAGAGTTGCTCAAGAAGTCACTATTCATCATGGGACATTTGTCCTCTGGAGGGAATGGATGTCCCCTATCTAATTTTATCAACTAGTGAGGAGGGAATCAGGAATTCACTTTCTACTATGTAGCCGTGTGACGACCATAGCCCTCCGGGAGTCTAATGTGCATGGATGTGGTCTCTTTTCCGTTTCTTTCACACTGAAAATGAGGAACAATCTTTCACATACTGTTTTCTCCCCTCAACTATTGTTCAATGGTGTAAAGTCACTGAATACCAATATCTATATGGATTAAAAAGTCAAGTAAACTGAAGGTAATTCAGTGATCTGATGTCCTGTTACTACAACTGTGTTTCTAACATAGGTCTCCTACAAAAATTCTTTTTTTAAGGCAGTCTAGCTGTGCTTATGCATTTTTTCCTGAATAAAGAATAGTTGTATTCAGCAGCTGGTGGCATGCGAAAAATTCAAAAAAAAAAAAAAAAAGAATAGTTGTAATTTATCATATATATGAAGATTCTACTTTGTGTGAGGCAGTGTGTTAGTAAACAAGATAGACATGCTCCCTGCCTTCATGGAGGACATAGACCAGTGGGCAGGAAGAGGAGGGTTTATGGTAAGGAGTACAGAAAAAACCTACTCACCTCTGAACCCAGAGGGATATGCGACACATTTCCCTAAGCACAAAATAAAGTTTTGGGCTGCCCTTTTCCTAATATAGTTCTTTAGTGAAAGTAATATGGTCTTATTTAAAATCTTTCTTGGCAAAGGAAAAACAGCAGGTTTATCTGCAGTAGGGAAAATCCATAAGCTTTAAATTAAGACGTCAAAGAAAATGATAAGAAATTATATTTTTAAAATAGAATAAACCATAACATATATATGTATTATTTGATCAAGAATACAGCATATTTGGCATGTCAAGTGAAACTAATGAGTAGTAAAGGATTTTTCCTTAAAAAAATGATTTTTCCTTTTTCTTTATATCATGAACATCTCTACATTCCAAGTAAAAAGACAGCAAAAACAAGAAGAAAATTGGTAGAACACATCACTATGGGAAAGACAACTATGTCTTTAAGCTCAAAGCAATTTTGGTTTCAGAGGATGCGGAGAATACTAATGACAGCTTAATGTGCTCAGTCAAACAGAATTAGATAATTTGAGTTGTTAGATTTTTCTGTCTCCTAAAATTCCTCTCTGTAGTCCTTTATAGATGCACAAAGCATTTCTCTTTACTCATTATTTGTCTTTAATAACATATTCTTCTTGTGACAAATTGAATTTTTTCTTAGGCCAAAATATAGTCAAAATATATCTTTTCTAATAAGGATCATTTTAAGACATTATGAATGAATATATTTTATGCTTTAGACTAGATTAGCCTTTTCAATTCAGGGAAATAATTTATAATTTTAAAAATCACTTATTTTTTTCCTCTGGAAGTCATTTATTTCAAATGAATTTTGCAAAACTTGTCTTTCTGATTTGACAGAATAAAGATCACAATGAAATGGTATTTGTCACTGATATAATGCAGCCCAAGAAAGTGAAAATTGAAAAAATCATAACACTGGTTCTCAAAATTACAGGGAAAGAGAAATTGACACAATATCTCTAGAAAAATACTTGTTCCATGCTAAATTATTTTTGTTCACTACTGTTGATTTAAGGATTACTCAAGAAAAAAATAGCTTTAAAAGTTGTTTATCTGATTTACTTTCTGAATTCACATACAAACTTATAAAACAGACTTTTTAAACACTGATATCTTATGAAAAGCATGATCCTATGAATTTTAACAGCCATGCTTATATTTTAAAATTCTTTCAAGAGTATTATTTATAACTACAGTTAAGATATTATTTTAATAAATTCAAAAACACATATACACAGGGGTCTGTTTAAGAAAGTGAAATCCATATCCTGGAAGAGGATCCAGAGAAATAATCATGGACAGTATATTTAGTGCTTAAATTGTTACACTATTATATGCATTTTACATGCTTTATCTCAAGAAATCCTTACAACAACCCCAGAAGGTAACAATATTGTTACCATCCCCTTTACTGATGAGGAAACTGACGCTTGGAGAAGTGGTTACCTTGGCCAAAGTTGCACAGTTAGTAAATGGCAGTGCTGGACTCCAGATCTCCCTGACTCCAGGTCGCCTGCTCTTAATCCCTTCCTAGACTGTTCTGGAGATCTGTTCATAGCAAATTCTCTGCCTCCAGAAATCCTCTGCAAGTCTTCTCTCTGGACTTTGTACAGAATGGAAGGCCCTTATAGCTGTGTATTACAGGAAAAAGAAAATGAGTAGAGTTAAGTGGCAGATAAAAAATATATATGTCTGTCGAGTCATAAGGTAGCTTTACCTCAAAATTCCTTACTCTCTTCTTTTCTCATGAAGTTGCCTAAAAAAAGTCTCCCGTGCCTTCTCAAATGAAACACCTCCAAAAAGATCTATTAAGGGGTTGAATCAAAATAGATCTGTTGCAGCCCCAACGCCCAGTACCTGTAAACACAAGTGAACACAACCTTATTTGGAAACGGGATATTCACAGATGTAATCAAGTAAAAATAAGATCATTAGGGTTGGCCGTAATCCATCATGACGGGTGTCCTTATGAGAAGAGGGGAATTTGGACGGAGTCACACAGAGGGAAACATAGGCGAAGATACAGACACAGCAAAAACGGCCAGGTGAAGACAGACGCAGAGATAAAGTTATGCTGCCGCAAAGCAAGGGACAAGTGAGGTCACCAGAAGCCGGAAGAGACGGGGAAGGATCCTCCCTGGAGGACCTGGAGAAGGCACGGCCCTCTCAACACCTTGACTTAAGGCTTCCAACCTCCAGAACCGTGAGAGGGTAAGTTTCTCTTGTTTTAATCCACCCCGTGTGTGGCAATTTGTTACATCAGCCCTAGGAAACTGACACGAACTCTAAGGAAGGAAAGGATGGGATGGTGTGTGCCCGCAACATCCTTCTTTCCCCTGTTGGGCTGAGATTTACTTCTCACTGGTTAACTCAGAGCAGCTTTTGATTCAGGTTAACTTTATCTCGAGCTCTCACAGCTGAAGAATATGCTTATATTGCACATGTATTATATATAATCCAAGTTCACTTGAAGAAAAACATTAGTTGTATTGAGGAACTTATTAAGGAGATTTTACATACCACTTAGGTCTGCCTATGATATAAATGTTGACAAATTATCCACAAACAAGGAACAGAAACAGGGAAATGGCTAAGTGCTTGCAACGGAGTAACGTCCTCACTCCCTGCTCCCTTTCTCCCAACGTTTTCAACAATTCCAGCCCTGCTTCAGCAATGTTAAATTATTCCTTTGTCAAAAGATTGGGCTATCCTGTCCCTAGACAGCTAATTTCATTAAATTACTATGATCCGAACTTAAAGCTCTCCAGAAGAGATTGTTCTCCTGCTGAGATCAATCTACCTACCGGAGGTGCAGCTAAAGTCAATCTTTCAGACATTCACGCCACCAGCCACGGTGGCTGATACAAATTCTCCATTCTCTCCTCGCAGCACTCAGAGAGGAGGATAGAAGTTTGAGCTGGCGATGAAGGAAATTTATGCAGAACTATTTAGCTCTTTGATTATGCTTTTTATATTTTACATGCATTGTTTCATTTGGTTCAACAGGACAATAGTATCATTTCGATTTTGCAAATGTGGAAACTGAGGCACAGAGGAACTAAGTGATTTGCCCAAGGGATCAACATTCGTTAACGCCAGGCTGAGGAATAGATATCGGGCATTTGAATTCTATTCTAGTGTATCTTTCTGCTATTGAGTCTCATGCACATATTAGTTGTCTTTATCTAACTCCTCAAGAAATACAATTATTAATGGATAACATATATTCTGAAATATCTTATTTTGGTGAGAAAGGGGAAAAAAAGAGAGCTTTTTTAAAACCTTCCAACCCTTCAACTCCACTCTCTCCCTCTTTGTCCTTGCAGCATAGCATAGTGGTAAATAAGATAGATTTATGCAAATCTCATCTCTGCGGCTTACTAGCTGAATGCACTAGCACAGGTTGCTGGACCCTTGAAGCGAGGACTGCCAGGAAGATCAAATGTGCTGACGCATATGAAATGCCTCTTTAAAACAAGCAAATAAATATGCTCTATAAGAAAAAGTTTCGTGTGAAAGTTAATGCAACATCAAATCATCCTAAGTCACCTCTTCTCTGCCTCTGGGAACCTGGGCCTTTTCTTTATAAACATTATCCACTTTAAAATAATTTTACTCTTTTAATTTTGACCTTTCTAATGTCACTCAATGCTTACATCACTTTTGAAGACACATCATAAAGAATTTTATTTTATTCAGTTTGGGGTTTCCGTTAATGAATATGCATTAGCTTTATAAGAAGTGTCTCTTTTTGTAGTAAGAAAGGTCAGATGAGCAATAAAAATAAGACATAAAATGATCTATAACATCAATATGCATTTCTGTAAAAGTCCACCAGTGCATTAGATAATACATTAGATAATACACAATGTGTTAGGTACAGAAGATCTGGCCTTTTGGTTTCTGAGTTATGTGTACATTGTATTTAACGCTTTTGAGACTATCAACATTACTGCACAAGATGTGTACATAGAACTTCCAATAGGAATGATGTTGATTAGGAACCAGAGGAGATGATCTTTGAATTTGAATAAGAGGTCAGATTTGAACTTGCAGATAGTGAAGGAAAGAATACAGATAGAAAGATATAAAAACAACAAAAAAAGCCATTGATGTATAAAAGCTTAAACAAGTAAGGAAAACAGTGCCAATTTACCTAAATAGTATACCTAGCGGGGTTAAAAGAAAATGGGTTAAAAGGAAGTAGGGACACATCAGGGTTAATGTCAGTGTGGTTTTATTCGGAAGACAAGGATGAGATGCTGAAGTTAATTAAGGGAGTAACACAACCAGAGTTCTGCAAAGCATAATTTTCCAAGGATGCATAAGGTAAATAATTCCGCTGAGCAGTCTAGAGGTTCCTATGCAAGGTTCAGGTGAGAGAATGTCTTTCTTTGGGCAGCTCCCAGACAACACCTGGCAGCTACTTCCAAGGGCTATGTCCTTGGGTATAGAGGGGTGGAAGCCTAATCCTGCTGCAGAGGGGCTATTCCAAACCTGGAGCATATCAGACATTTTCCTTGCCCGCTATAGCTGTGAAAATAGCATCAGCATCCTACCCTAAAAGGGTCGACAAGTTAGTCTCCAGGAGTGTTCTGCACAGAAGTGAACATATTCAGTTAGTGAAATGCACTGGAAGCTAATCTCTTGTATGACCTGCATGTTGTCCAACTTTTTGACATATATGCAAAACTTCCCAAGAATATTTAATAAACACAACACATGCATAGTGTCTCAAAAAGAGCAGTAACATTCTTTAGCTGAGAGAGCCTTGCTTTAGTGTGATAACTTGGAACAAAAAAAATAAGATGATCTGGAAGATTTGGGGCCAAGGGTTGGGAAGAGCTGCCAAAAATATGAAGATTTAAAAAATTGTTGAGAATCAGTAGAGAGAGAAGAAAGTAATCAGAGCTAAATAATCAGAGCCACGATCCTTCCAACTGATGATGCTTTTATTTGAAATAGGTACTGATATATTCAAAGATATTTATTGAAAGTCCACTATACCCAGGGCACTGGGTTAGGTGCAATATTATATAAATCATGCCCTTCCCCTCAGTGAGCTTGTAGTCAAAAAGAGTGCACAAGGTGTGTACATAGAACTTCAAATAGGAATGATGTTGATTAGGAACCAGAGGAGATGATCTTTGAATTTGAATAAGAGGTCAGATTTGAACTTGCAGATAGTGAAGGAAAGAATACAGATAGAAAGATATAAAAACAACAAAAAAAGCCATTGATGTATAAAAGCTTAAACAAGTAAGGAAAACAGTGCCAATTTACCTAAATAGTATACCTAGTGGGGTTAAAAGAAAATGGGTTAAAAGGAAGCAGGGACACATCAGGGTTAATGTCAGTGTGGTTTTATTTGGAAGACAAGGATGAGATGCTGAAGTTAATTAAGGCAGTAACACAACCAGAGTTCTGCAAAGCATAATTTTCCAAGGATGCATAAGGTAAATAATATGTGCGAGAAACCAAAAAAAGTGAAACCATCAGAGAGCTATTGGGCCAGCCCAGCAAAGGTGGTAATAAAAATTGGCAGAGAATGCGCTGAAGTGTATCTGTAGGGCAGAGGTGGGCAGGATGGGCAAAGGAAGGCAGAGAAACCAACGATAACCCTTACACTTTGGGCCTGGGTAACTGGAAGGGTGGTGGGACCACTAACAGAAAAGGGTAACTCAGGTTTAGAAGGAAGATGATGGATTCCATATGTTGAATGTGATGCTCCCGTAGAAAACCTGGGTGATACTGTTGAGAACAGAGTGAGAAATATAGAGCTGGAGCTCAAAAGATAGATCATGATTTGGAAATTACCTAAATAATGAAGATAGAAGAAGAAATTCATAAGAAGGGACTAGATTGCCAAGGAAGACTTGAGGAGAGAGAAGAGAAGATGTGGAAAGAAGGCCACTGGTATGTTCGTTTTCTTGGGCTGCCACAACAAATTACCACCAACTGGGTGGCTTAAAATAACAGTAATTTATTTTCTCACAGTTCTGGAGGCTAAAAGTCTGAAATCAAGGAGTCCACAGAGTCATGATCACTCCAAAGATTCTAGGGAAGAATCCATTCTTCTTTAATTTGTTAATCCATCCTTCCCTAATTATCCTAAATAAAATAAACCAGATACAGAAAGACAAATACTGTACAACATCACCTATCTTAAAAAGTTGAACTCAGAGTAGAATGGTGGTTTCCAGGGTTGG
Source organism: Lemur catta (assembly GCF_020740605.2). NCBI lineage: Eukaryota > Metazoa > Chordata > Mammalia > Primates > Lemuridae > Lemur > Lemur catta. The sequence goes on from NC_059134.1 coordinate 31,871,137, forward strand.
GTTATGGGGGAAATGCAGAGATATTGTCCACAGGATACAATTTAAGGTTGTAAGATGAATGAGTTCTGGGGATCTAATGTACAGCATAGTGACTACCGTTTAGAATACTGTGTTGTTTACTTGAAATTTGCCAAGGGAGTAGGTCTTAACAACATCCTCACAACACACACACACACACACACACACACACACACACACACTGTTAACTCTATGTGATGATGGATGTGTTAATTAATTTGATTGTAGTAATCATTTCAAAACATATACGTATATCAAATCATCCTGTTGTACACCTCGAATACATGCAATCTTTACCTGTCAATTAAAATGTATATTTTTTAAATCTATCTTTGCCTCTTCTGGTTTCTGGTGGTTGTTGGCAATCCTTAGCACTCTGACTTGTGGCAGCACAACTCCAAGCTCTTTTTCAGTTTTCACAGGGACTTGTTCAGAGTCTGTTTCTATGTCTATGTCCAAATTTCTCTCTTATTATAAAAATAGGAATCATTGGATTAGGACCGACCCTAAACTAGTATGACCTCAACTTATATTGATTACATCTGCAATGTCCCTGCTTTCAAATAAAGTCATATTCACAGGTACTAGGTGTTAGGACATCAACATATCTTCTGGGAGACACAGCTCTACCTATTCTACAACTGGAAATGCCAATATTAGTACGGAAAGGGAAAAAGCAGAGGAGTTATGGCTACTAGGTGAAGAAGGAAGTCACCATAACACTTTAATGAAGACATAATTTAATTTTACATTTTATAGTAATTCCTATGAAATTTAATAAATATTTTAAAGTCAATTTAAGAAAAGTAAGATAACCACACCCCAATTTGCCTTAACATAGTTCGAGACTTTCTGGTGTAATTTTTTATTTGTTTTACCTAATCTGATATTACAAATGTAAAACTACAGTCAAGTGCTGAAAGTAAAACCCTGGGACATAAGGTTGTGAATGAAGCTATTTTGTAAATCCATTTTCGAATTTAAAATATCATGAACTTTATAGAATTTAAAGCATCCCACAATTTACATAGTTGTGATCTCCTCCACTTTCACTATAACAAAATTGTATCTTATCACCAACCCCTCGTGGGAATGGCTGATTTCAACATTGCTTACATGTTGATTTTGCTAACTGTACTACTTTTCACTGAGCAAAATAGAAAACATCACATAAAAAACTTCCTAAGGAAAAAGTCTACATATGATTTTGCCATATCTCATTTTTCATAACTAAAGCACATAAAGTAATAAAGGAAATGCCTCAACCATCCTTGTGTTGTTAGTACTGTAATCGTCATAGAAGTGGCTTATGCAGCCCGTCTTTCACCTCACTACTATGTAAAGAAGGTAGAGCATATGTCATTATTTCCATTTCAGAAGTAAGGTTCAGAGAAGCCTTAGCCCTTGTCACAGAGAGAGTCAGAGAAGAAGCTGAGGCCCAGGTCTCACAACCAGGGTGATGCTACTACACTACAAAATGGCACCTTCTTTATTGTCTTCAAGTTTCTCTCAGTTTCACATTGATCAGCGCCTGCTTTTCATGGGGAAATGATTAACTAATACCATCTAATGAAGGCTATGCTTAATAAATTTGAAGGTCTTGATGAGAGTAAGCTTTTAGAATATTTGAACACACTGGAGGTATATCTAAATTTATACCCCAAATCAAAGATACATATTCATTTTACACACATGAAACATTTATTTTTAAAAAGTGTAACTAGTCCACAAGACAAATTTTTAAGAAATACTAAAGAATGTGTATTATGAAATTATGTTATCTGAACAAAATGCAATAAACTTGGAAATCAAAAACAAATCCAAATACAAATTTTAGAGCACCTCTTTGAAAAATGTTTATATTAAAGAAGTCACAGTGAAAATTAACCTTTAACCTTTATTTAAGTGACAATGGTAACAATGAACATCAATACCTGGGGAAAGTGACCAAAGTAGCAAAAGAATATGTTACCTTAAATATTAGAATACAGGAATGACTAGAAAGAAATTAGCTAAATCAGAATATGAATAACAGGTTAAAACCAAAAAAGCAGATGGCAGAAAATAATAAAAGTAGACAATTATTCTGTTTTCTCATCTACCTGACTCCTTTTTAGGGATACTGGACTATCAGGAATAAGAACTGAGTCCAACAACAAGAATCCTGGGATTTCTTTGCAGAGTACAAGATTTCTAAAGACAATGATTTCAGCATAATATGGAAGAAGAAACCTCAAGCATTGAAACTTAACAGAGTAATTAAATGATTTCCTGTAAAGATGGTGTTCCATACTGGCTTTCCTTAAAAAGCCAATTATAACTTCCAAACTATAAAACTATCTGGAGCCAGAAATTTCAAATTAAAATAACCTTTCAGGCCACATCTAAAATGTAGAATACATGGAAGAAAATGTAATTTATATCAGACTTTTTACATTTTCTAGGACTTGCGAGGAATTATCAGGATTCTCAATGACTCTGTATTTTCTGTCCTAGATAAATGACAAAAGACACCAGACCCAAGACTTTCTATTTGCAAAATACGTCATACTTGGGTAATTGTGCTTTTAATTCCCAACAGGCAATGGGAAAGAAAAGTAAGGACCAGGGCCCAGCTCCATTGCAAACAGCATCGCATCACAGCACGATTGCTCACCCACACAGAACCTAGCACTCTAGTAATCAGCAAAACAAAACAGATGACGCAGACAAAATAGCTGTCATAATGTCTACTTGCTAAAGATGATATATTTTAATTTGAAAAGAATTTTAGTTCTTTACTTAAACCTCTCTATTTCTATTTGATGTATTAGCCAAACACATTCTTTCATATGCTGCTTTATTGCTTTAAATGCACTTCTAAATTCAATTAATTTAAGTTATTTTAATTATTATAATCCTGCTCCTTCACTAGACTGCCTCCAGATTCAATTAATACATCAGATGTTAATTCTCCATTATGAGACTGCTCCCCACAAGACTATGAGCACCAGGAAGGAGAAATATTGTCTAATGTATCTGGACAACCACAGCACTGTGCATAGCCCATGACTGTTGTAGGCACTTAGGTTTGCTGAAAAAGGGAGAAAGTGTGGAAAAAAGGAGGGATGGAAGAAAAGAAAAACAAGTAGCAAATTCCAAAAGGGAAAGCAATTAGGACTTGAGGCAAACAGCCTAGAAGAAGCAAAAAGTGATAATTTGTAGTCCTATATTAGAAGAGCAGGCAGAAAAAATAGAGAAGGTAAAAATAATAATTCTAAAATTATAGCATTTGGATTGTTTGGGATTTTTGTTTGTTTGATTACAACTGTCCCTACCAACTCAGAATGTGACAGAAGGATTTCTGAAGCCATGGGATATGCAAAAATCCACATCCACACAGGTTAACTATATTTTCCCTCTAAAAATTAGTCCCCAAAAGGCTTCACTTTAGATATATGGAGCTACAGTTTGAATGTGTCCCCCAACATTCAGTGTGTTGGAGACGTAATTCCCAATGCACCTAATAAGAGGTGATTAGGTCATGAAGGCTCTGCCCTCATGAATAGATTGATGTTGCTATGGCGGGAGTGGGTTAATTACCATGAGAGTGGGCTTGTTATAAAAGAGAGGTCGACCCTCTGTTGCTCTTCTGCTCTCTTGAGCTCTCTTGACCACAGGATGACACAGCAAGAAGGCTCTCGCAAGATGCCAGCACATTGATACTGAACTTCTCAGACTTCAGAATCATGAGAAATAAATTCTTTACCTGCGGTATTCTGTTATAGCACCACAAAGAAAAGCAAGATGCAGGGGAAACATTATTTATAACATAGCCTATTTGCTGATGTCTCCAGATAACTCTAAAAATAAAGCAGAAAGAATGTCCTTTAAGACTTAAAAGTCTTCAATGAGAATTGAAGAATTGTTGCAACATCAGAGAAGGACAGAAAAAGGTAGTGTTTATATCCATAAATGTGTGCTAGTTGCTTCATTTTCTTTCAAATGCCCTTTGTACTTAGAAATAAATAAACTTGTGGAATAGGTAGAAATCTTTTCCCTGTCTTAAAAACTGCCTAAAATGACAAGTGAATTCATGTGAATGACATTCTACTCAACAACATTTGATAATGGGTACTGGATATTTATGACTATGTGACTATGCAGAACCATATAGCTGGCCCCATCCTAAATAACTAGTGTTAAATCACAAAACTCAGCTCATTAAACACTGGAGCTGTGAAGATGACTGGCAGCTCACTGCTCAAAATGAGCTTCATGAAGAATTATTTACTAACCCCCAATAGCCAGCGTATGACAACAGCTCATCAGTGGTTTGCATATCCTAGTTATTATCTTTTGAGTTTTTGGAATGTTTCACTTTTGCGCTTGGGAAGAGCAATATTTATAGCATGAAATACATTATTTCCTTGTCACTTGACAAATAGAGAGTGGAATATGGATTGCTGGAAACAGAGAAACACTTATCAGATGAAAAAGGTACCAGATGACAAATATGAGAAAGAAAACCTTGCATTACACACTACCCTTTCCACAGGTGATAGTGCTTTTTTACTGAGAATCAACCATGTGCTAGGCCCTGTGCAAAAGTTAAGTAACTTGTTCAAAATGGCATAGTGTATACATGCCAGAGGCAGGATCTAAATAAATCTGAGACTAATAATAAATATATTTTTAATAAATTCCCAACTTTCATTTCAGTTTATCCTTATAACCATCCTGCAATTAAGCAGAGCAATCACTGTTGTATTCATGTATTCAGTCACCCATCCATGCATTCATTTATTCATTCAACAAACATTTACTGTGTGTTTGCTATGTGCTAGTCATTATGTTTTAATGGTTACACAGACTGAGATCCAGAAGTTAAGTCTTCTGGATGAGCTTCTTCCTTTCATTCTTTCTACTGTCTGTATTTTTCAAAATATGCTATGTTGATTCTCTACATTCAATCCAGAGTAAAGCAATTTAATTATTCAGGCATCTGTATTGTCCTGGAATGTTTTCATGGGAGACACAATGTTTTGTAATTCATCAGCCTGAATAATAGCAGGCCTCAGTAATTAGGAGCAGTAGACTGAGGCTGCATACAAATGGTGCTTCCACTCTTACTATATACAATATGGGATTGATTATGGTTTGTGAATTTATATAGACAGAATGTACCTTGGTGACGGCAGCACCTGAAAACTGAAAAGCTACTTCCTCTTACATAACTTCCCATTGGATAGGTTATTATTTGACTTCTTCTAAACACCTCTCTCTTTTAGGAAGCTGATTAATGTCATAAATCTAAGGAGTATAACAATGAATAAAAAGCACCTACTGAGTGTTTAGCCCGGTACAAAGTACTCTATGGTATAAAACAAGTATTAAGCCAGTCTGGGTAGTAAGATGCTCTAATGACCTGAATTATGAGTGACCCAAGTCTGTGATCTAGGAAGAATGAGGGAAAGAAAAAACGAAAATGGCCAGAATATCAACAACGGGTGGTCACTGGGGGTTACAGGACAGCAGGGTTATCAGGGCTAGAGATATTAAATGAAGGAATAGATATTGTGTAAACTAAAGGAAAAATTTGGCATTTTTAATTTGAAGAGAAGGAATTTGCTACCTGAGAGGGTGTTGACACCCAAGCCAGAGCCAGGTATCCTGGGAGGGAGGGCACACAGTGTCTCCCCATCCTTGCAAGGGGTGAACCCGGGTTTTCATACTCATCAAAACTGCTCACCTTTTGAAGTGTTTGAGAATCAGCATTTTCCGATTTCTGACTTTTATCTGCTTATGTGACATTTCATGAATATTTTTCTAGAAATGGGGCCTTTTATATTCTCCTTTATTTATTATTATTATTATTATTTAGAGATGGGGTCTTGCTCTGTTGCCCAGACTGGAGCGCAGTGGTGCGATCATAGCTCACTGCAACCTTGAACTCCTGGGCTCAAGCGATCCTCCCACCTCGGCCCTCCAAAGTGCTAGAATTGCAAATGTGAGCCATTATGCCCAATCATGGCCTTTATATTATGACATTCCATTTAGTTTCTGCTCTTTGTTAAACTGTAAATAAACCATTCTGTTTAAAGTGTTCAAACTGTACCAATATATATTAAAATAGGTACAGCCAATGGGTTTTTAAGTAATCTCAAAGTATCTGTGATCATATCTCTCTTTATGAGATACTTCCTAAGAAGTATTATATTTGCGATTTTATAAAATGATAAATTTGGGTGAAAGGCAGTGAAGATGGTGGGTGGTGAACTTTATGTCAGGAGTCCAGAACTGAAATTTTAGTTTCATCACAAAAAATTGAGGTGATCTAGGGCAAACCTCTTAATTTTAATGTGTGTATGATTCATATACCTAACCTCAGGTATCACTGGTGTGTAAGTACAATTGGTCACATTAACACTAAAATCTCATTGGCTTTGCCTCTGTTTTTTAATAAAACCTCCTTCAAATCTCAACCAGTTATTTCTCCTAGGTGTCTCACAAATAAAATCAAGACCACGTCTGTTAGCTACAGTGTACTAAATGGTGTTCTGCTCTGTCATTCCTACCCTCTGAAACTCCCTACTTCCACTGCTGACAATAAAACTCTGATATTCGTTCCAAAGATTCTCACTCTTAACATTTCAAAGAGCCACCTCTCAAGCTGCCAGCCCTTCATTCCCTGGAGTCAGGCAGTCAAGGCATCAGTGGCATTTTAAGGGCATTTTAAGTGGGATTGAGAAGAATGTTGCCTTAGTCTGTCTTGGCTGCTATAAAAAAAAAATACCGTATGGACTGGGTGGCTTATAGACAACAGAAATTTTTTCTTATAGTTCTGGCGGCTGGGAAGTGCAAGATCAAGGCACTGACAGATTCAGTGTCCTGTGAGGACCTGTTTCTGATTCACAGATGATACTTTTTACCATGTCGTCAAATGGTAGAAGGGCTAGCTAGCTCTCCGGGGTCTAAAAGCAGTAGCCCTATTCACGAGGGCTCCACCCTCATGACCTAATCACCTCCCAAAGGCCCCGCCTTCTGATACCATCACCTTGAGGGTTGGGATTTTAAAACAGGAATTTGGGGGGACACGAACATTCAGACCATAGTGAATACCTTTCCACATGACTGTTATTACTCTAGACACTGCAGTGTGGCTACGTGTCTCATGAATTATAGAAGAAATCACTCCTTCAGCTTCTGCCATGACCTCTTTCTTAACTTGGCTGAAAAATGAGTTCCGTGGAGCTGGACTACTCAGAGGTTGCCACACACCCTGTGCTGTCTTCGCCCTGACCTTGAAGTGTAAGGAATGACATACTTCTTTATTTTCCTTAGTCACAGTACAGTCTCTTTAAGCCCTGCCACTGCCCAAAGCTATTGAGAAATGTGGGTCATTTTTACGGCTACCTTTCCTTTCCCTAGGTTACTTTTGTGTGTGTGTGTGTGTGTTTTCAATTTATTTATTTATTTTCTTTTTTTTAATTTCAGAATGTTATGGGGGCACAAACATTTTGGTTACACATAAAGCCTTTGCATCACCCAAGCCAGAGCTGCAAGCATGCCCATCCCCCATACAGTGCACTCCACACCCATTAGTTATGAGTTTACTCATCCTCTCCACCGGCCTCCCTTCCTAACCTGGGGGCTTCAACACTTCAGAAGAAATAAGGGAAAGCAATTTTCAACCCAGAGTCCTCATAATTCAAGGTGTCTTGTTCACGTCCCTACAGTCAGTATGAAGGAGGGTATTTGCTCCCTGTAGCAGCTCCATTCTTACTAACACAGTCTCTGCCTTGGGAAGTTTTACTAACATTTCCAATCCAACAGGGCTTTGTACTTAAATCTCTAAGGACTGCCTTAGAGAGGAACAGGACATGGGTCTCAGCTACTTGCAGAGACTGTCACTGTGCAGCCTTCCCAGTCTTACGAAGCCCCGTAACTACTCCTTCTCCCTCTCCTGTCCTCCACTTCCCTTTCCCTTGGAAACAGTATTATAACCACTTCCTTTCTCAAATGATCCAGGTTTACCTTCCTGAAGTGTCCAGACTAGGAGCCAAAGGATCAATTAGTTGCTTTAACTTAGACATGTCTGTTTGATCCATTAAGTAGTTTATAAAATTTGTGCCAACATTAAAAATGAGAAGATTTTACATTTAGAATTCTTTGTTTGTGACTTCTATTAATAAATCAAAAGACCTGACAAGTTGAGCCCACATGCCTGCGTGTTAAAAGTGGGTGGTAACTGAGTAGCACTTTAGACAGGGCACACAGTCTCCAGTTTTCCACAGTCCTCACCACTCCCAACTATATTATATCCAGCTCTCTTCATTCATTTTTTTTACCTGCTTGGCCATTGTAGTCATTAGAGTTTGCAGCCCTATCCTGGACCTTACCAATAAAGACCATATAGCAAGATTGTCTTTAGCTGGTGTCACTGTATCTGGCAACTTTCAGCTCTGAAACATAAAAACACTTTCAATGTTTGCTATGGTCTGAATGTTTGCATCTCTCCAAAATTCATATATTGAAACCTAATCACCAATGTGATGGTATTAGGAGCTGGGGCTTTTGGAGGCTCTGCCCTTATGAATGGAATTAGTGTCCTTACAGAAGAAATCCCAGAGAGCTAGCTTGCTCCTTCTACCACGTGAGGAAATGGAGAGAAGGCGCCATCTATGAACCAGAAAGGCCCTCCCCAGACACTGAATCTGCCAGTGCCTTGATCTTGGACTTCCAGATCTCAGAAATGGTGGGAAATAATTTTCTCCTGTTCAAAATGTACCCAGTTTATGGTATTTTGTTATAGGAGCATGGACAGACTAAGACAATATTCCTCTGGGGCAAGAATGTGGGCCCTGACTGTCCCATCCTCTGGATGGAAAAGTAGGAAATTACCTTTTCATTCTTTGGCTGATGAGTCCAAAGCACTATATTTTGTACACCAAATTACTAACTATGACTCTTCTGCCTCTACACTTCTTGCACTCCTCTAATATCCACTACAGAGGCCTCCTCTAATATGAATATGCTCTCCTTTAACATGCATCGTTCCCTGCATGTGAACCAACACATGCAGAACACGTCTGCACCCTCCCCCCCTCGCCATCATCAACCTGTACCTACACAAGCCTGATCCCAGCAGCTGGTGCTCAGGCTCCAACAATAAGAATAAAAAATGCCCACTTCTCAGAGATGCTTTAAGAATTAAATAAAATATGTTGGGGTTTTGCTTTTGCCATTGCTTAACCTCTCCATCTCCTATCCCCATTTCAATTGCTGCAGCCCATCTGTTGAGATTTGTCAGAGTATAATAAATTGTCTGAGAAACCAGATGGATAATTAAGGACAAAGAACAGGGTATGGGGCTATTAAACATCCCCTGGAACCATCCCTAAAGTCTGTCCTTGGAAAACTGGAGAAGGAAAAGACATGCATTTGTTAACCATGAGTCATTTTTCTGAGAAACCTAAAGAAGGTAAATTCAATTCACAAGCCTAAGTTTTGAGGGCAAAACCTTACAAGCAGAGCCCAAGGAGATTTCCAGCACACTTTAATCTTTGCTGATTGACATCAACAAAGATACAATCCACCTCTTCAGATTGTGTAATGATGAGAAAACAAGTGGGAGTTGTCAAAGAAATAGCACTTGACTTGCTGTTATGGAAGAAATTAATCAACCTGACTGTATCTTAGAAAAAGAAAAGTGAAAAGGTGAGTCTGTATCTAACTTTCTTTAAACTTCCTCCAAAAGATTTCAAATGAAATGTAGAGCATTTTAGCTTCCTGGAAATCAAATAAGTCTAAACAGTTATCTATACCAACACTTTCCCATTGGTTTTGCATGAAGAAATGTCCCTTTTCCTTTTCAAAACTAACTTCCTCACCTGTACCCTTGATTCTTGATTCCATTTTCTCATCTCTCCATTAGACTTATTCCATTAATTCCATTAATATTTCTTTCACATATTTCTTTCACTGCTCACGTGTGTCATCCTTGAGACACTTCAGCTCAATATAGGTAGAACTGAAATTAAACCTACCTTTTGTCTTATGATCCCTAAGCTGAGTATGGCAACCAGTCACCAGAGCAAGGAAGCCAGGTGTCATCCTAGATTGCTCTTCTTCCTTTGTACCACATTAATTATTAAGTTTTTCTGAGTCTACTGTCTCCCAAAATATGTTTCATTGGGCCATCATGAATGATTTGCTTGGTTGGGCTGTGGAACTTCTTAGCAGATACTCCGGGCTTCATTGTCCACCCACCCCCGCCCCTCTGCAATCTGTCTTCCACAGCAATGTCTGAGCTTTTTCATCATGTTACCTCCCTACTAAAAACTTTATCATTTCTTTAAGGTTGAAATCTGTAGCACAGTTGCTTTGGCCCTCTATGATCTAGCTTCTGGTTACCTCTCCAATCTCATTATCTGTCTTTTATTCCTTGTCAATTTGGAGCATGTAAAATTTCATGGACACACTGTTTTACCTCATGGCTTCAAGTCTTTACCCATGTTTTCTCTGACTTTCACTAACCCCTCCCCCCTTTCCACATTCTTTCTTCTCTCTTCTTGGATGCTTTCTTTAACTACCTCCTCTCTGTCCACCACTCACCACCACCAGAAGGTTGAGCATACTCTCTTTTGCATTCCCATCCTGTGTTTATGCCACATTGAAGCAAGCACCAATCCCACCACTTTTCCAAATTATATAAAAAAGAGTCATCTGCCTCTTTTTTTAAACTAAGTTCCCTGAGAAGGAAGCATTATGTATTACCTTTTAATCTTCAGCATCTACCCTAGTGCCTGACACCTAGCAGGAGGTTAATAGATGTTTGAGGAATAAATGGATAATTTCAACTTGCAAATATGCAATAAGAGTTTGACAAAATGCTATGAGTTGGGGAGATAAGAATGAATTAGCACTCTGAGCAGCTTACAGTCTAGTGATATTTGTAAATCAGGTGACTTACACAAAAGAAAACTACAACAGAAATTGTTAGATGTATTGTCAATGGTATGATTTCAATAAAGTGAATTAGAGTAAGTATGCTATTGTCATTATTTGTTATTATAAATATTCAGATTTGCACAACAGATAAGAAATGAAGCAATTATATGCTTTGCACAAAGATTACTTATTTTGTTAGTGGATTTACTATAGGATCTCTTCAAGTTACCATAGTTTATAAAATAAAGCAATTTATAACAAGGCTCTTACATGTAGATTGCACAGAGTCAGGTGCACCACACCTGATCTTCCTGTAGCCTAGCTCTTTTATTCTATCACCCATAGAACATTCAAGACTGGTGCTCAAATAATTTCTCAACAGGCTCCAAAAGTAAAAATCAAGTCAGGTCAAAATCAAAGAACGTAACGTAAGAGGCCATATAGGAAATTACTTTCCAGTATTTAAGAGCAATCATGCTGAAAACATAAAGTCAAAATCCATATAATAGCAAAGCTATCCCTTCACACAGGTTCTAGAGGGATGCACTATCTGAATTATATAAAATTCCAAGCATATTTCATTCATTAATTAAACAAATACTGAAGTGGTTCAACTATGGACAAAATATATATGGTACCTGCCATCACAAACTTATAGTCCAGTGACAAAGATAGAAAATTAAATAACAGTTACAAAAAATTATAACTGTACTATCATAGGGGAGTTATAGGGTTCTGTGTAAGCACTTAGGAGAGGCATTTAACCTATTTGGAGAGAAGTCACAGGAGATTTTCTAGGAAGAAATGATGCCCTAAGCTGAGATTTGGGCAATTCATTCATTCATTCAACTGTATTTCCTGAGTAGCTACTATGGGGTAGTTAGTAACAGAAAAATTGGCAAAATCTTTGCCCTCATGGGTCTTACATCCTAGCAAGAGAAAGACAAATAATAGATACGTAAACATATGGCATTAAGAAAATCGAAGCACAGTAAGAGGTATAGAGTAGTGAGAAGTTTCTCTTTTTAGATAGACTAGCTAAAGAAATGATGTAATGACATTTAAAAAGAATCTAGAAGGATAAATGGAAGAAAGCAATGCAGGTGTCTTGGGGTAGAAGAGAGTGCGTCAGTCAGGTGAAGGAAACCGCCTGGGGCCAGGCCTAGACAAAAGACTTAATGACCTCTCGTTGAGGATCTATTTAGGTTGGTGCAAAAGTAATTGTGGTTTTGGACTGTGATTTTTAAGTCATTATAACTAGGCTCAAACACAGCTTTATTAATCAAAATAGGAACCATTACAATCAACACATTTTTGCCAATGAGGAATAAGTTTATTCCTGTAGAGTAAAAATGCTTTGGGATTCCACGAACTCTTGGAAAGCATCTTCTGCATTCTGCTGGTTGTGGAAGCATTTTCCCTGCAAAAAGTTGTCAAGATGCTTAAAGAAGTGGTGGTCAGTTGGCGAGAAGTCAGGCGAATATGGCAGTTGAGGCAAAACTTCGTACGTAGCCCACTTTGTTCAACTTTTGAAGCGTTGGTTGTGCCACCTGCAGTCAGGTGTTGCCGTGGAGAACAACTGGGCTGACCAATGCCAGCTGCAGGCACTGCAGTTTTCAGTGCACCTCATTGATTTGCTGAGCATATTTCTCAGGTGTAATGGTTTTGCCACGATTCAGAAAGCTGTAGTGGGTCAGATCAGCAGCAGATGACCAAACATTGACCGTGACCTTTTTTTGGTGCAAGTTTGGCTTTGGGAAGTGCTTTGGAGCTTCTTCTCGGTCCAATCACTGAGAGGGTCGTCACCAGTTGTTGTATAAAATCCGCTTTTTGCCGCACATCACAGTCTGATCGAGAAATGGTTCATTATTGTTGCTTACCAAAAGAGAAGACAACACTTCAAAACCATGAGTTTTTTGATTTTGGTCAGCTCATGAGGCACCCACTTGCCGAGCTTTTTCACCTTTCCATTTTGCTTCAAATGCCAAATGACCATAGAATGGTCGACATTGAGGTCTTCGGCAACTTCACATGTAGGCTCTCCTCTCCTTTGAAAAACTTGAGCCACCACTACACTGTTCATTCGTTAGCAGTTCCTGGGCCAAATGTGTTGTTGATGTTGCGAGTTGTCTTCGCTGCCTTACGACCCATTTTGAACTCGAATAAGAAAATCGCTTGAATTTGCTTCTTGTCTAACATCATTTCCATAGTCTAAAACACATATAAAATAAATAGCAAGTAATAATTCATTAGCAAAAGAACATAAAATGAGAAATGTGCATTAAAATGATGTATAACATGATCACATTTATTTAAAAATGTATTCCAATATCAAACAGCAAATGTCAACAACACTTAAACCGCAATTACTTTTGCACCAACCTAATAAAACTTCAGTATGACTAAAATATGTACTGTAAGGGCAAAGTCAGTGAGAAAATGGATGGAGCAGTATGTGAATATTCATTGATTGTGTAGCTAGCATCCATTTCACCACTCTCGCCTTCCAGGAAGTGCACGGATTTTTTTTCTGTTTTTTTTAATAACAAAGATATTTTATTTCAATAAATTCAGACTCTCAACTCAAAAAGTCATCTACATTAAGAGTGAAGTTTATAGAAATTTTAGAGTTGGCCATTTCGGTATTTTCAATTTGAACAGTGACTTGAGGCGTTGCCGCTGCTTTCTCTCCACCTGGGTGTTCTGTCGACACTGCAAACTCCAAACACAAAAAGCTTATTTTCATTGCCTAACAGCTCCTTTTTTAGTAGTCTTACCAGTTTATGACATTAAAAAGAGATGACATTTGTTTTCAAAAAAGAAGAAGTGGAAGAAGATTTTCCTTTAAAGAACCATCCTTCCCTAGCTTGTGGCAGCCAGGAGTTGTGGATTCAACAGCTGTCAGCACCACTTGTGGGCCTAGAGTGTCTTATGCCAGTCAGAAGTTAATTGCCCTACCCCTAGAGGGCCCCGTAGCCCAGGTGACAGAGCATGAGACTCTTAATTGCCCTGCCCTATGCAAATTGTTCAGGTTGGTTCCAGCGCAACAAAGCTCGGGGCCCTTGTTTCATGGCTGTGGAAATCAGTGTCTTCTCAATCCCCTAGATATGAATAAGAAAGAATGTCATCATGTTTCTTTTAGCCACCATGTCCCAACTGTCAAGAGAGCAAGGCTCTGGCACTCATCTCCCAGAGGCTGGGGGAGGGGGTACCTGGGGAGAGGGAAGTCACTGACCAGTTAGGGGGAATAAGCTATAGCAATCTATTGCACAGCGTGGGGACTATAATAGATAGTAATGCACTATATATTTCAAAATTGCTAAAAGAGTAGGTTTTAAATGTTGTCACCATAAAAGATAAGTATGTGAGGTGATAGATTTGTTAATTAGTGTGATTCAATCACTCTGTAATGTAAGTGTATATCAAAACATCACATTTTAACCCATAACTATATAATAAACACAATTATTAGTGTCAGTTAAAAATTTTTGCAAAGAGAGAGCAAGCCTGAGGATGAGGCAGATACCAGGAGAATCGCAGAGAAACAAGACCAGATTCTGGTCAAATCTCCGGATTTTACAGCAATGTGAGTAAATGAATCCCAATTTTGTTTAAGTCAGTTTGAGCTGAAGTTTCTGATATTTGTAACTAAAAACATCCTAAATAAGAGAAAACATAATAAAGAAACAGATCTGAAAGACCCTTTACTTACGTTAAGACTTTTGACTTACAGGAACTAGGAAGCCATTGAAAAGTCTTACACAGAGATGATTGTTGACTTTCATAAATTTTGACTTTCATCAAAAGATGCTAATCAGAACTTTGTAGTTTGGTTTAGTATATATTATGCTGTAGGGGCTCCTGAAAGGAGCTCTGTAAGTGAATTCGTAACATGTTTCTCCACACATCAATGACAAGCTTTTGCTAACAACTCTACTACCTACACAGTATTTATAAACATTGGCATAAGGTTTATTGCCAAATCTTTCCTCTCACATATTAACAACACCAACTCAGATTCTAAATAGCAACGTCTAGGAAGTTCTTACGGGAAATTCTCCTGATAAGCTGCACTCACATTTTAAAGTCAAGAGAATCCCAGGGGACTAAGAACAGCTTTGTTCCTGTCGTCCAGGTGGTTTGATTATCAAAAAGGGCATCGACCTTGGCATATTTCTTTCCCCTACTCCACAAGGGTCTTGTTTATTCTACTTCTAAAATGCATTTTCAGTCCACACACTTAAACTATTCTCCACTGTTACCTCCTTAAGGAAAACTAGCATCAGCGACCACACAGACTATTGAATATATGTCCTAACTAGCTCTCACTTCTAATCCTGCCTCCTCCAGCAGCCAGCCGAGCACTTTAGAGCCATAAATCTGATCCTACTTCTTTCCTGCTTAAAGCTCTCCAATGCCTTCCCAATGATTTCAAGATCAAAATCAGAATCCTTAATATGAACCAAGGATGCTATAGGATCTGTGCCCTCCTATGCTTCAGTTTCATATCAACCACCATTATCTAAAGCACTCATCATGCATGCAGTCCAGAACTCCTCTCTGTTCCACAGATACACCACATGCCTCCTCTAAGGACCCTGCCTCAGTGCCCTTTGTCTCGGTGCTCTTCTGTCTCCTCCGAATTTAGCAAATAACTTTTCTGGATTCAGATCAACGTAACTGTACTAAGGAGAGTTTCTCTAACCACTAAGCTGTATTAAGTCTGCATGTTACCTCCTTTCATAGCACTAGATACTTTACCTTCATGCCCTTTTCACAGTAGCAAATCATATATTTATTTGAGGAATTATAAATTTAATGTCTGCCTTTCTCGACTGTAAACTTGGTGAAGTTTCATGGTTGATTCCTCGTTTAATCCCAGAACCTAGCACAGGACATGACACATAGTAAGCATTCGATATGAATGAATCAATATGCACATAAATCAGCATGACCCTTTGTAATAAAAATTTGGCCGTGCTTCCCTGGATGCTTCCTTGCCATTCACAAGGTCATAGGCTGGAGGAAAAATGGTCCACTGAGCTCTTCCACTCACTAGTCGTGTGACTGTAAAGCAAGTCACTTAACTCTCTGAATCTTAATTTATTCATTACTCAAATTTTCTCTTCTGTAATCTTAGGTACCAGATTTTTTTCACCCTTGTAAATTTTACAAGTTCCTTTAAAGCAGATATATTTTTGCCCTTCTTTTAATCACCCAAAGGAGAAATTGCTTGCTTTTACTTGGTACCAAGTTAATGACCGAACATCATAAAACCCATTTGCCAGAAGCCATTTGCTTCTTTTCCTTACTTTTTATTCTCCTTGGCATTTTTCTTAAGTAAGAGATTTGCTCAAAATGCATATATGTTGGAATAAGTCTGTGTTACCATGGCAATAACTAGAAATAAAAGCAACATAAAAAATGTGTTACAGCCTTTCAAATAGAGTAAGGAATGAGATCTAAGGAGAATTATCTTCAAAATTAAAAACCTTCCCAAATTTCTAGTACAATATTTTTGGATGCAGTCTATCATTTTCATTCTGACTTTTGATGATCCAGAATTTCAGTAAAGTAATCAGAAGTCATTCAAAATTAGTTTCATATATGAAATATAAACAAAGAATGCTCTGTGAGGACTCTACCTGCTCAAATTGGGATGGGAGAGCCTCCCACCCAGAAAGAGGCATTATGTGTTACTGATACCCTTCGTTCCAGGAAAATGGAGGCTCAGCATTGCTAGCTAAATTCATCATCAAAGCAAGAAGATAACCCCAGTTAAATATGTTTTTAGTCCCTTTCTTCTCTCCTAGAGTTAGAGAAAGGGTGAGGCCCATACAAACTCACAGTGCAAAATCCTAGTCTTTATGGCGGTTTTATCATGGGCTGAGCACTGTGCTAACAGTGCATGCCATTGGTAATTAGGGTGTGGCTCTGTCTTCAAGGAGCTCAGAGTCTAGTGCACAAAAGTGGCATTTATGACACAGTGGAGGGCAGAAGTATGCACAGAATGCTAGTGCAGCACAGGAAATGGGATGAGGAAAGAAAGGCATGGAATATTTCATAGACAAAGCAATGACTCTCTGTTGGAATTTTCAGAAGTACAAGTAGGATTTGCTCAGAAAAGAGAGGGCAGAAGCAAGGAGAACATTCAAAACATTTAACAGACTGGACAGCTCAGGCATTGACCAGTTAGGACTCAGCTCTGGAGCAGGATCTTGGAACCCCAGCCCCAACACTGCTGTGCCATGTGCTTGACTTGTTAGACTTGTGGGGAGCAAGCAAAAAATATTGTGGAAAAAGGCAGAGTGGTGATGCTTTGCATACTCCTATGAGAACATTTTGATATTTTAACAACAAGCATGGACACGCTAGTGTCTATTCACTAAATATCCATCCTGAGTTGGGGGAAAAGCTTATAGACAGAGAAAACCATCAGCACAAAACCCAGTGTGGCACAGCACTGAGCCTAGAGGAGATGATGCTGGTGAGACAGACGGGCCAGTTCCTGAAGGATCTTTTTCTCCAGACTGAGATGATCAAACTTTTTTCAGTGTGATGATAAGACATACAAGACTTTTTTTTGCAGGCTAGTGACGTGATTAGAGTCATATTTTAGGAAGACCACTTTGGCCTTAGAATGAGGATTAAATTAGTGAGGAGAAATGACTAAAAGCGAGAAGACACAGTGAGACGGTTGAAGGCATCTATTTCCGGCAGCATGGCAGACGACAGCTTCTGAAAGCCCCTCCTGCTCCAGTACAACTAGAAACTGGATAATTGGAGCATTTATATTTTTAATATGTTACTGGGATCAAAAAATATAATAGTAAGAGAAATTGTGAAAAAAATACAAGAAAGAGAGAAAACAGCAAAGTGAATAGAGTCAGGAGCAGGGAGTTCTTTGGAAGCAAAAGCTGGTATCGGCTCTGGGATCCAGAGGTGAAGTCCAGGCCCAGCTGCAACTCACAGAGCTGCACCGAAGACCTGCATTAAGTGGGGTAGGGATGTACGGAAATCCCTCAGTGTAGCTAATATGTCCAATTATGTCTATCATCTGTCAATTCTTCTTTATGTATTTTGATGGTGTATTATTTAAAATAGTACATTTCATATTGTTATATCCTTCTATTGAGTTGAATTCTTTATAATTACACAGCAATTTTCTTTAATGTTTGTTATTTCCCTAAAGTCTATTTTGTCTCTTGTTAATATAGCAACTGAGTCTTTCCTTTGGTAGTATTTGTCACATTTTGTTTTCTTCCTTTTGCTTCCAGCTTTTCTGAGCCTTTACATTTATGTGTTTCTTAAATAGAGCATAGCTACTTATTTTTCAAATCTGTATGAGACTCTTTCTATTTAAACCAGTGAGCTCAGCCTTCTTGCATTTACTGTAATTAGCGACATATTTGGATACGTTTCTGCTATCTTGGATAGCACTTTCTATTTTCCTCATTGTTTATGTTCCTTTTCTTGACTCTGTGGGTTAATTAAAATATGTTTTCATTTGATTTCATATTTTATTTTTTTCCTTTACTGATTTGAAGCTATACAGTCTATTTCTATTATTCTAGTGATTACCCTTTGTGGTATGATACAAAAATATACAGTCATGCATCACTTAATGACAGAGATACATTCTAAGAAATGTGTGGCTAGGTGATTTTGTCATTGTGTAAATGTCATGGAATGTACTCACACAAACCTAGATGGTATAGCCTACTACACACCTAGGCTATGTGGTATAGCCTACAGCTTCTAGGCTATAAATATATACAGTATGTTACTCTCCTCAACACTGTAGGTGATTGCAACACAATGGTGAATATTTGTGTATCTAAACATAGAAAAGGTGTAGTAAAAATATGGTATACGTATAGAGCACCCTTGGCAGAAGTAATCCCATATTAGAAAAAGACTCCTTCTTATATTTCAAAAGTCATCATGTCAACTGGGACCAGATGTTTGCCTAATTGCTAGAGACAACACCCAATCAGACAAGGGCATAACCCTTTAATAGCAGCCCTCACCAGAGGACTCAGGGATTTTAAAAGGAACAGGGTTTCACCAGTCTGACACAGCCATTGCAACAGACGCTGTCTTGCTGTCCCTCATGATCAGCACCTGGCATCTGCTGCCATAAGGCTCTGCCCAAATCAAAACTCTTCCCTGCCCAAATTAAGGACTGATTCTGCTCCCAAAGATGTTGACAACCATCTGGATCAGCCCAGGACACCCTCCTTGTCCATGCTGCTCTCCTTAGACTGGTTTGTTAACCCCTCTTGCTATCCCTCTTTCTCCTGATGTTAAAGGTCACTCTGTTTGATGTGAAAATTTTAATCTATAACATTTATATATTAAGTATATTGCTATGTGTGGTTTGCAATATTCACTGCCGTGTGGAGTGGCTTAAGCCTGTGTGCCCACGGCCCTGACGACCAAGTGAAGAGGTCAAACTAAGGAGAACGGCCTCCCTGGGAGCTCCATGTAGCTCATGGGTTTTATGATTAAATATGCATCAATAAAAGTCTGACCTTACGAAAAGACACAAATTTACGTAGTCTTGCTTATGTTTGACCTTATGCCACTCATGACAGTATATATAAAAAATAATACACCTATAGAGAGTCCTTACCATAAATGGAGCTTGTGAGATTGGAAGTTGCTCAGGTCAATGAGTGAGTGAGTGGTGAGTGAAGGTGGAGGCCTAGGGCATTACTGTGCACTACTGTCGACTTTAGAAACACCATACACTTAGGCTACACTAAATTTATGAAAAGTATTTTTCTTTCTTCAACAATAAATCAATCTTACCTGACTAACTTTTTTTACTTTTTAAACTTAAACCTTTAAAACTTTTTACTCTTTTGTAGTAAAACTTTTTAAACTTTTGTAACATCCAACAAACACATTGGATAACTGTACAAAAATATATTCTTTCTTTATGTCTTTATAAGCTTTTTGCTATTTTTATTTTTATTTTTTCTCATAACTTTTTTGTTAAAAATTAAGATACAAACACATTGGCCTAGGCCTACAGAGAGTCAGGACCATTAATATCACTGTCTTTCACCTCCACGTCCTGTCCCACTGGAAGGTCTCCAGGGACTATAGTACAAATGGAGCTGTCATCTCCTAAGAAAACAATGCTTTCTTACGGAATACCTCCTGACAGACCTGCCTGAGGCTGCTTTTTACAAGTAGAAGGGGTACAGTCTAAAATAATAAAAAATATAGTATGATAAATCCATAAACCAGTAACGTAGTCATTTATCATTATCAAGTATAATGTATTGTACATAATTGTATGTGCTATACTTTTATATGACTGGCAGTGCAGTGGGTTTGTGTACACCAGCATCACCACAAACATGAGTAATGCGTTGCATTATGAAGTTACCATGACTATGCTGTCACTAGATGATAGACATTTTTCAGCTCCATTAAAATCTTATGGGACCACAGTGGTATATGTGTTTTGCTGTTGACTGCAACATCATTATGTCGTGCATGACTGTATTTAGTCTTTGTCCTGCTTCCTGACACAGAGTTACTAAAATCCCTGGGATTTTCTGCATAATAGGAGTGTCTTTCATTATTCATAATGAGTCCCATCCAATCACACCTAAGTTTGTGTTAATGAAACAAGACCAAGTGATAAGAAGGCTGAGACTTTTAGCCAGCCACCTCAGAGAGGGGAAGATTAAGCTTTAAAGAAACTCTTGGACAACAAGATTTAATAAGCTCCAGGGCTGGTGTTGGAAGGGCATGGAAACACCATGCTGCACCCCCGGCCCCTGTCCTGTGCATCTCCTATATCTGGCTGTTCCTGAGTTGTGTCCTTTATAATAAACTGGTAACTGTAAGTAAAATCTTCCCTTGAGTTCTATGAGTCATTCTAGAAAATTATCACACCTGAGAAGGGGTTGTGGGAACCCCCCAATTTATAGCTGGTTGGTCAGAAGAATGCAAGTCCTGAAACTGTCAACTGGCATCTGACGTGGGTCAGTCTTACTGGACCAAACCCTTAAATCTGTGGAATCAGGCACTAACTACAGGCAGTGTCAGAACTGAGTTGAATTAGATTGGATTGAATCGAATTTATTTGAATTCAATTGTTGGACACCCACTAAGAATGGAAAATTGGATGTTGGTGTTAGAAAATGTACCAGACCTTTCAAATGTTGTCATGTATAATTAATACAGTCTGAATGTAATTAATATCTTAGCCTTCCAAACAATTTAAGGACATTGGAACATAATATTCCAACCACTTTCCTTATGCCTTACATGGTACCATTGCCTAGTATTTTCTTCCTTATTTTTAATTCCTCAAATTATTCTTATTATAGTATTATTGTTATTATCATTCACATAATGTTTGTTTAAATTTACCTAGAAATTTACTAATAGTATTTCTCACCATTTCTTTTTGTGTTAGAGACCTCCTTCTGAGATTATTTTCCTTATTCCCAAAATGTATTTTATTTAGAATTTTCTTAATTTTCTATTACTAAACATTATCAGTTTCATTTGGTTACCTCACTTGGTTGGGCTTAAAGGCAGTGACAATCCAGTCATTGACAGATAACAGCACTAGCAGTCTAAGCCCTAAAGTGCCAAAACAGTTTTTTAAATTATGACCTATATTTCCTGTGAATTCAATGTGTACTTTAAATAAGACATGGGCTGAAAAATTATCATGTAAATGAGAAATATGAATGCTGTGGGATGGAATAGCTGCTTTACACTGCACTGAGAACTAAAAAAATAACAAATGTAAGGTTTAGAATTCTTGCTTCAAGATATGGTTAGAAATACAGGAAGGTTTTATGACTACTCCCCCCAAAAAATCTCTTATTTCTTGCAGGTACAGGGCTGATGCATTTTTAAAATTAGATGAAGAGTTGTACCTGGAGTTGCTTAATTACAATATAAGTAGAATTTACAGCCTTGCCTACTCTCTTATGTGAAAAGTGGAACAGTTGTTGTGAAAGAGTGGGAGACTATGATCTGAGTCAATCCAGATTAAGTCCGAATACTCTGAACTTCCCCAAAAAATGAATCCCCCCTTGTCAGCACAAACAACCCCTTCTCCACTACATGAATAGTATGGACTTGTGTTGCTTGAAAACTCTATAAAGATCTCACCTGTGATAATCATCTTGCCCAAGGTGCCAATGTGCTTGTGCCTAAAACCTACCACTCTTCCCTGTCTCCAGTTCTTATCCACCATCAGATGAAAACATACCCCAAAGGAGCAAGTACAGAGTCCCTCCTATGAGGACAAGATTCATACAACAAAAGAATTATACAATTTTGCTAATTTATATCAGCAAAAACTTGGAGAATGTGTGGGGATGGGGATGGATCTTGAGGATGTTAGACAAAAGAAAAAGAAACATAATTTTATATTGGGCAGTTAATCAGTATGGATTCCGTGTTCATTATGCTTGCTCAAACAGCTGGGAATTATTTTACAATACTTGATGACCTTTTTAATTTTTTTATTTTCAAGCAACATGTACAACATTTGGTGGTACTGCTTTGACTCACTTAAAATAATCCATGAGCTCTCAGTTGTGTTAGAGAAAAATTGCACTCAGTGGAATTAAACAGGCAAGGAAGGCTTTATTCAAGACTATTGCAATAGGAGAGGAAGACTGAACTAACCTCCACTGAAATAAAAAGTGGGAGGAATTTTGAGAAGTTGTGTAAGCTAGTGAAAAAGTACTGGAGGACTGGAGGGCATATGCTAGGGGGAGATTGGGCAATGTGATTAGGCTGTCTGTTTGCAATTGTTGCTTATCATCTTCCTTAGGCTCCTACCTTCTCACAGATACTACGAGATGGTGATGTTATCTCCTTCAGTGATTATATTTCAAAGACATGACTCCCATGTACTTGAGAAAGACTTTCTTGGATTGTAAAGCTAGCAAGAAGTTAGGAGAAGATTTACAACTCAAAGGGCAGAGAAAGCATTTGCAATTGCAAATTTTTGAAAATAAATGTTCTACAAAAAAGGCCAGAGTCCTCTAGCAAAGAAGAAACCTGCCTGAAGTTTAGGGAAACTGAGGGGAGCATGTTGGTTAATAGGACCTGAGCAACAAGAGCTCTCTTGTGGTTTCAGGCTACAAGTAAGCAGCCAACCACTGGGGACTTGGGGGACTTAGACCTGATGGAGCTTGAAGTATATGGGGCAAACTGGGCGCTATAGGGAGCAAGTATCATTAGAAGAATCTCAGTATACTTTTCTAAGATTTTGTAGCAAAGCCATGCCCTCACTGGCAAATAACTCTTCTCCTTTTGAGAAACAGCTCCTGACTTAGCATCAGGTTTTGGTGGAGTCGGAATGCCTAACCATATGCTTGAGAGTGAATATGCATCCTGAGCTCTTCCTCTTGAATTGGGTGTCAACTGACCATAAAGCCACAAGATCACGCTTGCACAGAAGCACTCTGTCACCACAGGACCGAGATTGAATATGAGTGCTGGTTTTGTTTAATTAAAATTTTTGGTGATACTTAACTCTAGTGCCGTATGATTTATTAGAGTTGGACTGTAATGGAATTCTAACCACAGTAAGCGATGTTCTTGTTAATAACAAATTACAGCCTTATGATCAGTGAATTGTAAAGAACATGTTAATTATAATAATAAAGTACTTAATAGATTAGCAGAATTTTCAAAGTCTGACAAATTTAAGAAAACAGTCTCTGGAATCTGAAAAGTTAAAAGTCATTTTTCACTTAGTTTTTGATGTTCACAACCAGTTCAAGTCTCCAAAATCTACTCAAGTTTCATGAATGGCTTTTCTGCAAAGATTTTGCCCCATCTGCAGTACCATTGGCAATAAGTTCCTGATAGTTCAAGGAACTGTTCTTTATGAAGTTTGTATGCTTTCAGGTGGTGACACCATTCAGCACAGACCTCTGTGCTACTTGCCATTCTTTCATTTGTTAATTCATGTTGTCCAATCAACATTTTTTAATGTTTGTAATCTCCAGATACTGCTTGTTACTGCGAATACAGAGACCAACAAAGCATGGGTTTTGGCAACATGGAATCACAGACTAAGGAGGAAGATAGGCAGCTAAACAAATTCATCTTCATTTTGTTTGCAAGACTGGCTAAGAGGATTCTGTACAAAATACACATATCACGTGCAGTTTTAGTACTCACTTTGTTCCTACTTCTCATGCGAGATGTCACAGTAGTGGCTCTCAACCCAGCATTGATTAAACAAACAAACAAAAATTCATGCAATAATGTCAAAGCAGTAGGATGCAGTGTACCCACAGTTATATATATATATCAATCACAATATATCCACTTGCACTCAATAGACACTTACTGAGCATTCATAGTGGGCCACTTCTAAGGAGAGGGAAACACGGTCCAGAATATCCAAGAAAGATTTTGGAATATTTTCTTCTTTTTATCCCACATTCTAGTCCAACTACCATCTTATTTTTCCACTTCCTTTTGTACCAAAATTCTCCAAAAGAAATGTCTGTGCCCGCACTCTACATTTCTTCTCCAATTCTCTCTTGAACTCTCTCCAAACTTCTCACCCCTTGAAAATAGCTATTGTCAAGATTCCCAGTAACCTCTATGTTGCTAAGTCCTATGGTCAATTTGTTTCATCATCTAATTTATCTTAAATGCAACGTTTTACATTGTTTCGTTTTTCTGGAATCACATTCTTAACTTGGCTTCTGGCCAAGTTGCTGGCTGTTGCTTTTCAATCTCTTTCCTTGGTTTCTTCTCCTCTACTGTAAGTGATGCTGATCCCAAGGCATGGTCCTTGGCCCTCCTCTGTGTTGATGGACATTTGAGTTATTTCTACCTTTTGGCTACTGTGAATATTGCCCACTACCTGTGTGATCTTCTTGAGTCACATGACTATCAATAGTACCTATATGATTTCTAATTTTCTATTTCACTTGAACTCCAGACTTGTATAAATAACTGCCTGTTTAACATTTCCATTTGCATGTCTAACTGCTACATCAAACTCAATGGCTCCAAGATGGAACCCCTCAGTCTTCTCACCTCTCCCCACCCCCTCCACGTCGGTCCACTATAACTAGCTTCTCCTTCAGGCTTCACCAACTCAGTTAATGGAAATTTCCTTCTTATGTGTTCTGAATCAGTAACCTTGGACTTATTTTAGACTACTCATGCTTCTTACATCCTTACATCTGATCCAACAGCAGACCCTGCTGACACTTCCTTCAAACTATATCCAGAATCTTACTCTTCTCACTTTCGCTTCTACCACTGGTCCAAGCCTCCATCTTCTTTCACCTGGAGTATTACAAAAGCTCTCTACCTTCTGCCCTTAACTCATGCAGACATTCTCGAAAGCCAGCACGAGCCTGTGAATTTCTCCCTGCTGCCCTGCTGCTTAAAACCTGCCTATAGCTTCAAGTCCTTAGAATCGTTTCCATGCCCAACATCTTCCTTTCCCAATTCGCCACTCATCACTCTCGGGGTTTATCTGTTGCTTCTCTCCCTTCTTGTCACTTTTTTCAGTCACACTGATTGGCCTCCTTACTTTTCCCACAAGACCCCAAATGCATTCTCATCTCAGGGCATTTACATATGCTGTTCCCTCGGAATGGGAAACTTGTTACAAGACAGGCATGTTCATCACATGAGCGAGGTCTGTTCTTGCCACCCTATATAAAATAGTAATATTTTCCTACACTCTCTATTCCTCCCACCTTATTTTATTTTTCTTTATGGCACTAATCATCTGGAAAACTTCATATTTGTTTATTGTTTCAGTTGCCTAACTTTTCCCTTAGAATGTCAGCACCACGTAAGAAGGTATTTTGTCTGTTTTGTGCCTGGCTTTATCCTAAAACAATGCTGACACAGACTAGGTGTTCGTTTAGCCATTAATTGAATGAATGAACAACTTGAAAGAAGTGTAAGTTCCAACTGTATCTGGAAAAATGGATAGAATTTAGATAGCAAGGAAATGTATTACCCCTTTATGTAAGTATATACAAGTGCCATTCAAAAATGTAAATATAAACACTATACAAAAGATTTAAAGATGAGAAAGCAAAGTGGAGGGGGAGTGAGCATCAGAGAGGGATGATGGACAAGGAAAAGGGCAGCCTTCACTAAAGAGTATCTTTCAAACACTTCTTGGTAATTTTTTTTTAATGATGAAAATGCAAGGGGTTTGCTTTGCATGTTTCACAAAAATTTTCCCAGACCAAAGTGGCGGCATCACTGTGGAGGCCACATCTGTGAATGCGCACTGTTCCTGCATCACATCAGATTCCAACCAGGAGGAATGGCCTCTCCTCTAAGAACCACCCAGGAGAACCGACTCAGAAGAAAACTCAAGGGTGTCTCCAAACCAAGGCTGCCCAAACTGTGGATAAATCAAAGTGAATCTCTGCTACTCTTCCTCCTTGCAAGCATGCAACACTGGCTTTCTTCTCCCTGAGCCACCCAGGAGGACCTTGGGAGATGGAATAGTGGTGCTTATTTTTGCTAGATAGTACACACTTATTTTCCACATGTAAGAGAGAATGGAGGAGCCCTGCACATAACTGTATTAACTACATTTTCTAGTTTTCGTATCTAATGTTTTGACATCTGGAGCCTTGCTGACTAGGGAGGGATTGCTTCTCCCAGGTTTATCAGACTCGTAGGGATAGAAAAATAATTCTTCCTCAGTGTGCCTTCATATGCAAACCAAACAATCCAAAGCCCATGCCCCTCACCTGTCTCCTCTTGTACTGTGGACACTATTGCTCTGCCCTAATCACTCTAGGGCTAGGCATCAGACAACTAGGGGCTGCCCTATATCCCAGACCACTAAAATTATTCAAACTAGCCAATCCTAAGCCTGCTTCACCTGCTTACCCTGCCTCACTTATTCCTTCCCTTGAAAACCACAATGATGGCTTTCTGAAGTACACCCTTCTCTCTGCCTGTCACCAACCTCAGTGTTCTCTCCTGCGGCTTTGCGTGGCATGGTCTGCCGCCCTCCTCCTGAGAACTATGAGTAATAAACTATCTTTTCCAATGACAATTATCTCCTGTTCTGTTGGCCTCATCACACCTGAATAAAAACAAAAATCCGGATACATTTTAAAACAATAACTTATTCTTCTTAAGCCTAAAAATTAAACTATCTACTCAGACATTTTGCAATTATAATTTAATGCAAATGTCTTAAAGCAAAGTGAAATCCTTTTCTCCTAATATTGGATTGGCCATAGAGAGGTGATCACAAACTTTTGTAAAACCTGTCCTAGCAGTGCTTCAAGCTGAAACAATTTCAAAACTTGACAATATCCTTTGAACTTACTTCACCTGAGAGCCAGACTATTTTATCTGTGAATCTGTTTGGCAGTTGAGCCAGTGTCTCTCCACTCAGTGACTTCTTAATCACCTCTTCTTCACTTTGCCCTCGCTCTTTCTGTCACCAGCAGGTCCATCTCTATGTAGCTCCAGTCCCTGTCTCCCCACCCCACTCCCTACTCCCCCACTCCCAGCCCTGCCCTCAACCCAGCCCCAGGTTGTGAATGTTCTATTGAGTCAGAAGAGGGTCTGGTGCTCATGTCTGTTGAGGGAAAACTGACCTGTAAGTGCATGGCTCCTTAGGTAAATCAGGTGTAGCCATAAATTACCCCAAATTATTCCTGAAGTTATTAAAACTAACAAACTGTGTAACTTCAGACCTGAGTCTGCTTAACAATTCTCTCAGGAGTCAGTAAAACTCAAAAGACATCACACATCCTAAATTGCTATTTGTGTATGTAAACGGAGCATGGGTGGGTGGTTTGAGAGCTCAAGTTCGTGTCTCACATGAAGCCAAATATGGTTACGATTGAACTTCTCTGCCTCTTTTTTTTTTTTAGCAAAAAATGAAGACAAACATCTTTACAATGTAGAGTGCTGAAGTTAAGCATTAATTAGTTTTGTAGGATATGTTAATATCAAAAGGTTATTCTCACTAATGATTTCCTCTTAATATGATAACAAAATGGCAAGATGCTTTGAAATCAGCCCTGTAGCGTGACAATTGCCCTTTTTCACGTGAGGTTGCCGATTCTCCAGAGGATGTCTGTCACCTGTCAGGTTATGCTTATGAAAGCTGTTATTTCAGATGCTCCTTGGGGCTTCATCTCTCAGTTGCTCTACTTTTGATTGATTCTTGGCAATCTGCTTAGAAAAACGTCAAACACCTAGAAAGAAAGATGTTGACAGGGAAGCTTGGCAGGATGGGTGACTTCTACATAGACTTGTCATGATCCCTGTCATTTGAAATTGGGGTCTTAGCAAAATAGCTCAAGCTACACTATACAAAAGAGTTCTACTCTGGCCTCTAGGAAATAGATTTAGGATGGTGTCTATCCCATTTTGATTGGATGGTTTTGATTGAGTCGATTGAAATAAAATTCAACAACTAATTGGTATCCTGGCTAAGTTAACAGATAATTTGGAAAAACACTCTCTGTGCCTCATTTTTCTCATGGAGACAATAATGGCTCTTAATTTAAATAGTTGTTGAAAAGCTTGAACGAGAAGTTCATAAAGAGTACTTAAAACACAGGCTGGAGTTTAATAAGTGCTCAATTGATATTGGCTATTACTGTGAATGGATCACAGCTAAGCATCTGAATTTCTCAAGACCGTTTCCAAACATAACTGAAATTTCTAGTTTATTTAAAATAGGTTGGATTCTGAGCCATCTGAAATGGCCTAAATATATGGTCAATCAGTTGACTACTGTTTCTTGAGTGGCCTCTGTATGGTTTAATATGGGAGAAAATATATCAGAAATAAAAACATGGTATCTATCATCAAAGCATACACAATTTAACTGCCAGATAACATTTCCTAACCCTAGAGAAGTTTTATCAGGTGGGAATATTTATTAAACACAATACTTTCAAGTCTTATGGTTGTAATCTGCCCAGTGAAAGGAGGATGGAGGAAACATGAAAGACCATTGTTTTCCTAGCCTGTAGAAAGTTCTAGTCTCTCTGTTCTTAGGGTTTAGTATCGAGGAAAAACTTATGTCTTTCCTCACTGACAAACAGTATACTTATTTTAATCATAAGGTTTAAAAGATCATAGCCTTTTTAAATTATAGAGACCTGGATTCAAATTCATTTCTGCTCTTTGTTTCCTTACATATAAAATGTGGATAAACAACAGCTCCCTCTAATGAGTGTTATGGGAATTCTGTGAGCTACACAGTACTTTAAAAACCTAGCACAGGATGAGGCATGGGCTAGGTACATAATAACTTTCACTTTTCCATGACTTCTCTTCTTTTATAGAATTTGGTGTCTTTCCTTTTCCTTCCTTCCTTCCTTCCTCCCTCCCCCCCCCCCCACTCTCTCTCTCTCTCTCTCTCTTTCTCTCTTTCTTTCTTCTTTCTTTTCTTTCTTTTCTGTCAGTAGGCTTCAGGTAGAATTCAATACTGAATCACAGTGATTATATTTATTATCTTTGCCTTGGGTCATATTTTTCCATCTCTATATATCAGAAGTATCCAGCCTGGGATCCTTGAATGGACTTATACGGGGTCCATGAAATTCCTAACATGTTTTGATTTTTGCATAATATGTGTTTGTGTGTGTTAGGCCCATAACTTTCAACATCCAAAGTGTCAGGGTAAAAACCAGTTTAAGAATAGAAGGTCCAAAATGTTTTTTGATTTTTTATTTCTAGTATTATTTCATATAATTATTTCAAGCTTTTTCATATTAGTTTTAGGATTTAGGCAGGATATATATTAACAATTAAGTCACTAATCAATAAAGCATACACATGTTATCTCCATTCTTGTTCTAGCAACTTCCCCTTTCTGCTTACAAAGATTAAGTCCATGTGAAAACACCTAGGAAGGTCTGCCATCACCTCTGTTTTTGCCACATAATTTATAACTGTCTATTACTTGCACATTTTTGCTGCTAACAAATGTTTTATGGCTTTTCCTAAGCCATGAGGTTGTTAGCAGAAGTAGGATGAATTCATCTTGGTGTCCCCTATCAGAAGGCCTAGCTCAGAGACATAGATATTTGTTTATATGAATAAAATTGTTTATTAAAATCATAACCCATCCCAAATATATATAGCAGAATAAAAAAATTTTTTTTTCTAGACAGGGTTTCACTGTGCTGGAGTGTAGTAGCATCGCCATAGCTCACTGCAACTTCAAACTCCCGGACTCAAGCAGTCCTTCCACCTCAGCCTTCCAAGTAGCTGGGACTATAGGTGCATGCCACCACACCTGGATGATTTTTCTATTTTCTTTTCTTGTTTTTTTGTAGAGATGGGGTCTCACTATCTTACTCAGGCTGGTCTCAAAGTCCTGGCCTCACCCTATCCTCCAGCTTCAGCCTCCCGAAGTACTAGGATTACAGGCATGAGCCACCATGCCCAGCCTAAAATAAAAATATTTTTAAACAATAATGGCATCTGAGTTATTCCACAAAGTTTTTTTATTGGTGAAAATATTTTCTAATTAATTAATTGATTTATTTATTCAACTAACATTATTAAAGGACTACTATGGGATCAGGTATACATTGGAGGATAACAAGTTTTTTGTCTAGTTTTATTTAAGTATAATTGAAAAATAATATTGTATATATTTAAGGGTATAACGTGATGATTTAATATACATATGCATTGTGAAATGTTTATCACTATCGAGTTAATTAACACATCCATCATCTCACATAGTTATCTTCTTTTGTGTGTGTGTTAAGAACTCTTAAGATCGACTCTCCTAGCAATTTTCAAGTACACAACACAGTATTGTTAATTCAGTCACCATGCTATTCATTAGGTCTCCAGAACTTACTCATCTTACAACTGAAAGTTTGTACCCTTTAACCATCTCTCCATTTCCCTATCCCGGGTCCCCCATAACCACCATTCTACTCTGTTTCTGCGAGTTTGACTTTTTTAGATTCCACACACAAGTGAGATCATACAGCATTTGTCTTTCTCTGCCTCACAAAGTTTTTAACAAACATTTACTTAATATTGGCATGGCCAGACACTGTTTAGGCATTGGAGATACAACAGGAAAGTAAATAAAATTTTTCCCTCACTGAGTTTACATTCCATTAGAAGAGTCAATCAGTAAACAAACAAAGAAGTAAATGCTAAATCATGCCCAATAGGGATAAGTGCCACCACGGAAAAAAGCAAACCAGGGGAGTGTGTGTCTGGGGTGTGGTGCCAGGGTTGTAATTTTAAACATGGTGGTCATGGGAGGTCTCTCTGAAAAAGTGATAGTGGAGCCAAGATCCAAAGAATGGAAAGGAGCAAACAATGTGGAATATTTGCAGGAAGAATTTTCTAGAAAAAGTGGACAGTTGGCACAAAGACCTTCAGGCAGGAGCATCCCTGGGTGGGTTCCAGAAAGAGTGAGGTGTCAGTGTGGTCAGAGCCAAGTGTAGGGGAAGGAGTGGGAGAGCTGAGGCAGAGAAGGGACAGGTCAGCAGGGCAGAGGGCTCACCTGTTGCTCTAATGCTGCTGGCTTTCCCTCTGAGTGAGATTGTGCACATAGCGGTGACTTGATCTGACCTGGGTTTTAAAGGAATTGATAAAATGCCAAATATTGTGTGTATAGAATATTTTATACTCCACCTCCTTTTAGGAAGAACTTAAGGTACTTTGTCACAAATAAGAGAAAGTATTTCTTCCACGCTCTAGGGAGTAAATTGTGAAACTGAAGATGGAAGGATGGATTAAGTTACTCAATATCTCTTTCAGCCCTTTGATTTTTTTAAATCATGCCTGAAAAATAATTTGCAGTTAATAAATACTCATATACTTACTACACTGTTAAAAGTGTGGATTTTCATAAACAAAAAAATATTAGTTGACTTTTTTATTTAGCCATTGTATTTTTTCTTTGTTGTCTTATGCTTGAAAATCTCTCCAGTATTTGTTCCTCCATTGAATTCAGGAGATCGTGCTGTTTCACTTTCTGAGCTGAGTTGTGTAGACTATTGTAACAGAACCAAGACCTTGTAATAAACCACACATTAAGTCAGAATAGCAGAGGTAGTTCAAATGAAGGTATACACTACAGAGAAATTAAATCGAGTTGCTTATGCTTAAATCTAATTATCCTCATGGATTATGGAAAGGAAAACAATGAAAAACAAAGTCAAGCATTTGCCTTAATTTGTTTTGGATCCTAAAGTTTTAAAACTCCACCTGTTGGCTGGACATGGTGGCTCATGCCTATAATCCTAGTAGGCTGAGGTGGGAGTATTGCTTGAGCTCAGGAGTTGAAGACCAGTCTGTGTATGAGTGAGACCCTCATCTCCAATAAAAACAGAAAAAATTAGCCATGCGCTGTGGCACATGCCTGTAGTCCCAGCTGCTCCAGAGGCTGAGGAAGGAGGATCACTTGAGCCCAGGAGTTTGAGGTTGCTGTGAGCTAGGTTGACACCACAGCATTCTAGCCCAGGCAACAGAGTGAGACTCTGTCTCAAAATTTAAAAAATAAAATAACTCCACCTCCAAGACCAGGTCTTTGGTTCCCTTTGAGCCAAAGTTAGCCCAGCCAGGAGGCTGCCACAGGGCACCCTAATGGAGAGACCCAAATCTACTGAGGCTCACAAACTCTGCCTGCAAGAATGGAATGGTAACCAGTGACAGAGGGATGACAAGTAAGCTCCCAAAGCTGCCAGTAATAAAATGGGAGCCTACTAAAAACTAGTCCATTCTGTCCAAACTGATTAGTTTTCAGAGAAATTGTTGTTCTTCACTATTGAAGCGGTCTATTAAAATTCATTTATTTCCACTGCCATTGATGTGTCTCTTGGGCCTTTGTGTGAAAGGAAAGCCAGAAAGGGAAGATTAGTTAAGATTTTTTTAAAAGCCCCTATGGCAAAGTGCCTTAGGTCACTCAGCCAGTGTGAAAAATTAAGGCCCCCAACAATGGGCCCATTTGATTAGGAAACTTCAGAATGTCCCTTAGAGCCTCGAGCCAGTTGTAGCTCAACTTCAAACAAAACTGTGGACACATTTTCGAAACTTATGTCATCATATTTATAAATCTCTGTCTCAGAGAGATCATAACAAAAGAAACTTCTGTGTCACATTTAATGGGAACCATTGCCCAAGAGATACTGGCCAATGCCAAGCCTTTCCCTTCTTTTGAAAGGTCAAACTACCTTTGAATAAAGGTTCCCTAAAGCCACTTAGACATAGACATATTATTGCCCCTCCCCCTGACCAGAGAATTCCAGAAACTGAGAACATTTTTCTAGTGTCTGCTCCTGTACTTGTAAGACTGAGCCTTAAAAATGGAGGCAATACAACATGCTGGGGCAGAAATTTTCCAGAGGATACTGGGACCAGTTTTCTTGCATGCCTAGAATAATAAGTCCGTGACTGACTTCACTGTGCCTTTTTTAATCATTCTTAACTGACTCCATTTTGCATTAAAGTCTTCATCTGGGACCAGAGTTGGGTCTACTAGGATGTAAGAAGCACCCAGTCAGAAATATCGCAGAAGACCAGGCATCCTAGAGCTTTCCTCGCGGCACACACCCCCCTCACAACTGTGCCTTTTGCTCAGCCATTGACTATAGTTTATTTAAAATGGATCAAAAATGAAATGAGAGTTTTCTAAATCCTTCATAAAAAAAGGAGAACAGGCAGGTACTGGAAATGGCATTAAAATCTGAACTTATAAAGCCTTCATACAACCCTGAAAGTTCATCGGTTTAAAAAACAAATATATAAAAATTAAAAGCCCATGAAATATGATGTGTTTTAAGGAATGAGCTTGCAGTGATCCATAACATGCCTCTTAGGAGTGGCATCTAGTTTAAAAGGTTAAGGGCAGAGGACACAATCTCTGCCAAAGGCTCAAACTTATGTTTTAGGCATGCATAATTTTCTTCCATTTATATGTATATTTTCATGGAAAGAAAGTTTCCAAAACTCATCAGAAAGGATAAAAGTAAAAAAGAACAACCAAAATATTATTTCAAAAAAATGGAAACGGAATTTATCTATGAAGTATTCAAAAATATAGCAAAGCTACACTAGCAAGAGTAAAACTGCTGCTACAATTAGATAGCTCCATGGAAGTGTAGAGAAAGCCCAGAAACAGATCCAATTCTAAGTAAATTCTTAGTATGTCTTAAAAGCAGCATTTTAAATCAAGGGATAATTATATAGTAAGTGGTGCTGGTAAAGTGAAGTCTCCATGTTGGAGAAAAGTTAGGTCTTTAGATTTCACCTAAGCCTAACTAAGTTCCATATGCTCAAACACACACACACACACACACACACACACACACACACACACACACACACACACACGCAGGCGCGGAAAGGGATGAGGGAGGGAGGTGGGGAGAGGGGAAGGAAGAGAGAGAGAGGAAAGTATTCCTAGACAAAACATCATCAAATACAGAAACCATAAACATAACGCATTTGAGTAGATAACTACATTAAATTTTTTATTTCTCTATTACTAAATATAAATAATAAAAGAATAAATAACAAATAAGTCAAATGACAAATTGACAAAAAGATTTATAACATATGCTTAAAGTTTATCTTTCAAATATAGAAAGAGATCTTTCAGACTGATAAAATGTTAACACTCCATTAGAAAAATGGGCAAAAGATATTTATTCATTCATTCAACAATTTTGTGTTAAGCATTAACTTCATGCCAGTTGCTATCCAAAGTTGACAGTACCAAAGAAAATAGAATCATACATTAAAAATTAAACAAATGATATAAGACAAGTAAGTATTATGGAAGATAAAAACCTAAGCCAGGAATAGGCATGAAATGAGAAGGAATTTTGTTGTAAAGAGTGATGTTAAAAGGCCTCTCATAACCCAATAATTAACAAAAGATGAAATCCAATGGGTAATGTATAAACACTTCACGGGAATTCACAGAAATGCAAAAGAAAACATTACAGTATAATTTTCTTCCCCACCAAATTAGTAATTATTGAAAGAAATTACAAAAATCCAATATTAGAGCACAAGGAAGTTAGCACTTGCATATGGAAAATAAATTAACTTTAACACAAATTCAAACATTTTTCAAGGAGAAAAATAGGCAAATATGATACAAATATGTTTTCTAAAAATTCTAAACAATAAAAATAATATGAAAATTTTGGCAACTAAGGAAAAGAACAAAATATTCTTAATCCTAACACCCTTGTAGAGCTCTTTCTACATTTCTTTATTTTATTCCACTCATTTTTTTAGTTGTTCTTATGGTGCCCATAAAATTTAAGCTCTTTGCCAGCCACATTCTAGACATGATAACCAAAAATGATCTAACAGGAGCTAACAAAAATTTGACTTAAAAAAAAATCATGAAAATGGACTTATATCCACTATCACGATAAACCTCTATGTGTATTGTACGCATATTGTGCCTCAAAATACTGAACTGATAGAATGTAGCCATCACAATTTGTCAGATATTTTTAAAAAGCATCTGTGCTATGAAGACAAAAGACATACTTCTACATTTTCCACCACCATTTACAGTCCTGTAAAATCCAATAAATATTTACAAAATTACGCTCAATTTAAAGATAAAACTTAGGACTTTGTTTTGTTACTTAATAACAAAGACAAAATGTACATACTATTGAGGAAACATATCTTTTACTGTCATGTCATGATTTTTTAAATGATTGAAATAAGCAGAAAACAACCTTTTTTGTCGTTAATTAGTGTTGGAAGAGTCATAGAAAACATTGTTAAAGAACTGAACAAGTGAGTATTATGTGGGAGGTTTGTTATAGAGTTGGCTGAAATAAAAATTAAAAATAATGTCTCAGCTTATGGTATTTGTTAGATTCTTTTTTAAGAATGCAACAGCTTTTTCTGAGCTATTGAAAAATGTACTGGAGAAGATATATTATCAAAGTAAAAAATATAGGAAAACTGTATAAGTGTAATAACTGATGATCTAACTGATTTAAGTAAAGTTTTCTTTAAAAAAATTGTGAATAAAATTACAGGTATAATAGCATGTTTGAAATTAATTTATTGAATTATTAGTCAGTCTTTTCAGCACACATGTTGAAAACACATTTTCCTAAAGTGCTGATGAATCTTATTGATGAGGTTAATATTATGTTTTTTAAGAGGTCTTCAAATTATAGTGGAATCTATAAATAAGGAAACAAATAAGAAATAACCTTAAAAATCTTTTATAACATAAAGAGGTTTTCTGGTCATTTTGTGCTGAGGACTTAAGAGCTTTGTCAAGCAAACATGAAGGTGAATTGCTCATTTTCCTTTTAGGAAAAAACACACACGTTCATTTTTTAAAATTTCTGTAGTGACCAATTAAAGTCTATAATCTGCTACCTAACAAAAATTTTCAGACAAACACTAAATATTTAACTTCAAGTTGACATTTTTATCAATACATGAGAAAGTAGCTGCTATTCAGAAGAAAATTGCACAAAGGGGAGAACATTTAAAACAGAATGCTTTGAAATGTTTCAATCGTTAAGTGATTTTAATGCCTAAAATAATATATTAATAAATGTGTCACCTATAAAATTTGTCTTAACTATGTGCTTAAAATACTTAGAAGCAGAATTTTCTAACCCACTTAAATATTTTTCAGTAAAAAGAAAAAAAATCTTTCAATAAAGAAACTTTAGTGGATATAACACACTTATCACAAATATAATTACTTAATTAATTTATAATGTCTACAGGCTGACATGAGGGCAGATTGAAATTTCAACAAATCCAATTGTCTTCGTGGTGGAGGGTTTGATAAGTTGCCTAGTAGGGAGATTCAGCAAAGGGAGTCAATATTGCATTCCATTTCAGTCAACATCTCTGTGAAGTAGCTTTTTCAAGTATGACAAGCTTTAAAACCAAGTGTCAACCAACAGGTAATTGGATTAACAATTTATAGTAACGAATGAAATAAAAGGAATGAATTATTGATACATGCATCAATACGGATGAATCTCAAAATCACCTATCAGAGTGATTCTTCTTTAAGCCATGCGAAAAAGAAGTACATACTGTGTGATTTCATTTATACAAAATTCTAGAATATTCAAACTAATTTGTAGTGACAGAAAGAAGGTCATTGGTTGCTTGGGGATGGAAGGGAGGAAGGATGATTTGCAAAGGGGTAACAGCAAGCTCTTTTTGGAAGGGAGTGAGAGAAATGTTTATCATCTTCACTGAGGTTTCAAAGGTATATACATATGTCACAAATTATCAAATTGTGCAGTCTAAATGTGTACAGTTTATTTTATTCCAATTGTACCTCAATATAGTTCTAAATAAAAATCAAAATAAAAACATCAATAGAAAGCATTTTTAGTGATTCAGTGATTTTAGGCGCTTAATGACGGAAACATTTCAAAGCATTCTGTTTTAAATGTTCTCTCCTTTGTGCAATTTTCTTCTGAATAGCAGCTAGCTTCTCATTTATTGAAAATAAAATGCAAAAATAATAAATTCAACCTGATCAAAATCAAAAGCTCTACTTTTCAAAAGACACTATTTTAAGAAAATCAAAAGATAGGCCACAAATAGAGAGTACATATTTGTAAAGCACATATCTAATAAAGGACTTGTATCCAGAATATGTAAGGAACATTTAGAAATCAATAAGAAGACAAATAACTCTTTTAAGTAAACGGGCAAAGTATTTGAACAGATACTTTATGAAAGAAGTAATACAGATGGCAAACGAGTGCAAAAAAATACTCAGTATTGTCATTAAGGATATTTAAATAAAAACTGCAATAAAATACCTTCACATACTGTATTAGTTTATTTTGGCTGCCATAACAAAGCACCACAGACAAAATGGCTTAAACAAGAGAAATTTATTTTCTCATAATTCTGGAGGCAAGAAGTCTAAGATCAAGTTTTTTCTAGGGTTAGTTTCTTTCTGAGGTTTCTCTCCTTGGCTTGTTGATGGCCATCTTCTCCCTATGTATTCCCTCTGTAACTGTTTATGTCTTAATCTCTTTTTATATGGACACCAGTCATGTTGGATTAGGGCCTACCATAATGATCTCATTTAATTATGCTTTCCTCTGTGAAGACCCTATTTCCAAATATGGTTACATTATGAGGGACTAGGGGTCAAGATAGCAACATATTTATTTTTGAGAGACACAATTTAGCCCATAATATGCCTACCAGAATGACAAAAAATAATTTTTTTAACCACATATAAAGTGCTAGTGAGGATGTAGAAGACTGGGACTTTCATTCAGTGCTGGTGAGGATATATAATGGTTTGTTTGCCCACTTTTGAAAACATGCACTTGTCATATGAGCCAGAAATATCACTCCTAGATATTTACCAAAGAGAAATTAAAACATATGTTGACACACAGACCATATACAAATGTTTATAGCAGTTTTATTCATAATAGCCAAAAACTAAAAACAATCAAAATGTCTATCAACTGGTGAACACATATATAGTTATATATCCATATAAGGGACACTATTCATAAATAAAAAATAATGAACCCCTAGTCCACTCAACAACATGGATAAATTTCAAAAGCATTATGCAACATGAAAAAAGCCAGACACAAAAATAGTACAATTTACATGACTCTGGAAAACGCAAAATTACAGGGTGATAACCTACAGGTCACATTTGGCAGGCTTCCAGATTAACTGCTTGGAAAGGTCTTATGATTCATGGCTCACATATCGTCCCTGAGTAAAGAATCTTGTTGCAAGTCCCTCAGATCTTCTTGTGAGTTCCTCAAACTGTTGATGAACTGGTTAATGCATAACCCACTGGCATTGAAAAGGACACTGATTGTTTCTAAATCAAAGTTTTGCTGATTTGTTTCTGAATTATGAAATTTTACTGACTGTCTTGTGTGTAAATCATTTTAGCTTATACGTTATAATCGGCATCCAATGATTGTAACCTCTGTATTGTGCCCTCCAATGAGAAAAGACAACTCCCATAGGAGGAGTCTCCCTCCATTCTTCCAAACTTTCCTATAAAAATATTGCAACTGTAACAGACTTTGAAACATGCTCAACTTTGTTGATGTGTCTCCCTGACTCAGTCCCCAAATTTGGCTTTCAATAAACCTTTATCAAATTATTTCTGTCCCGACAGCCTTAATTTCAGTCAACAAGGGACAGAAATTTGATCAGTGATTGTTAAAGGCTGGGGCTGGGGTCAGAGGACTGACTGTAAAACGGCCCAGGGCAC
This sequence comes from Lemur catta, assembly GCF_020740605.2. Classification (NCBI taxonomy): domain Eukaryota; kingdom Metazoa; phylum Chordata; class Mammalia; order Primates; family Lemuridae; genus Lemur; species Lemur catta. The sequence continues at coordinate 31,910,330 of NC_059134.1, forward strand.
TTTTTGAGGTTAGGGAAATATTCCATATCTTGATTGTGGTACTGGTTACAGAACTGTATAAATTTGTCAAAACTCACTAAATTTGTACTCTTAAAAAAAGGACACATTTACTATATGCACATTTTATCTTAATAAGCTTGAATCTTTAAAAAGTATCAAAAATAGTGATCTTAAGAGCAGACAATGGAATTGCTAGAACAGAAAATATTAAACCAATGTTTTCAAAAATATAAGGTATATTCAATCTCAATGTCCTAATTAAAAAATGAATAGTATTAATAATAACATTTTAATTCATACTTTCTCAATTTCTCTTGTGTGGATGCTTGTATACTGTATATAATAAATTAACACCTAAGCACAAGTGCATAATTTATACATAAATACCTACATATGTAAAGGAGATGCAGTCTAAAATTTTGTTTAACCTTAAGGCATGCACACTCAGATATTTTGGATACCCCTGATGTAGTTTCTTCTAATTTTTCTTTATCATGTTAAATAAGTCTCAAACTGACAACTCTGTGCTTAGAGCTTTTATCCTCATTTGGTATTTTTTTTCCCTTACAAAAGAATGACAAAATGTAGATTAATGTTTCAAAGTTTAAAAAATGTGTATCATGAAATATTTAATTATTTTCCAAAGTTGTTGAGCCAGTTACCATTGCCATAAACAATGAACAAAAGTGCATGTTTCACCATCCTCTTATCAGCACTGGTTGAAATAATTTTAGATGCTCTTTATTATATTATGGAAGACTCTTTATTATTATTATTTTTAGATTTTTTAAATTAGTAAGTTACTTTTACCAAATGTCTTTCAGTAAGGTATTAAAATCTTAAAAACATGGGTGATTTCACATTAATTTCCTTATATTAAACCATCTTTACATTCCTGAGTGGGAGGTACAGTTTGGAATGCCTGCTGACAAAGCTGCCCCGCAGTAGTCTGTAGCTGGCAATGGCTGGTCACAGCCTTGGCAGCAAACTCCTAACTACCCTTTCCTGCCAGAACCCAGTCCTTTAATAGATCTGTTTGTTTCCCTAATTTTAGTGCTACGTACTTTCCCTTATTCTTTCAGATAGCTGCTCATATTTACAGATAGAAATACAGTGACTATTTTCATAGTAGGTCTGTTTCTTCAACTCCTTGAAAATAGTTGCGTGGCCTCCATGTTTCAGGCACTCTGAGCAGGACCTCACTGTGCCTATGTCCACTGCAGTCTTGCAGAACAGACCAACTTTCCCTTCAGGAATTTCAGGCCTCTTAATTAAGCTTAGAGCATGTGCTGAGCTCTGTAAGTGTAACCATCTGCTGGGTAATGCAGCCTAGATTAGTTTATATCAGGGAGTCCAAAGATGCTATCTAAGTACACTTTATCATGCATCCTACCCACCTGAGGGAAGCTTTCATGCAAACAGCAGAACCAAATGGAATGCATATTACAGCACAACTTAACAACTCTCAGCCCTTTGAGAGAGTGAAAGCAAACAGCAGCACCACAAGGAGAAAACAAACAAACCAATAAGGAAATTAGGCTTCGGGTCTCAAAACTGGCCAAATAGTGTTAAGATCCTCAGGCTAACATTTATTGAATCAGTTCTTTGAAGCCAACAAAACAGCCAATACCAGTTAAATAAGGCTTACAATTTCCCCAGGGAAAGAAACCTGGAATTCTCAATTCTAACTATACACCAAAACAGTCTATGCAGCTTTTGCATGTATAATCTCTCTAGTATGTCTGGAACGAGGACTATGCATCTGTATTTTTAAGAAGCTGCATATATGTTTCTGATGCTGAGTCAATACTTAAAATCGTTGCTTTTAATTCTGGAGATCAGATGGGCTTGGGAAAAATATTAATAATTCTTTCCAGGAAGCTTAACACGAAGAAATTCCCAAATCTAAAAGTACCAGATTTTTATGTTTAGCCAGTTAATCGATTTGTGCATTGATTAAGACCTTTGGACTATATTGCCAAGGATTAACAATCTTGATACAGTTCCCAGAGTTACTTTGCATGGGATGAAGTTATATACTCGGTAAAATGGGGAGTGGGGAGCGACTGTGCATGTTGTCGGTCCTGTCCATCTCTGCTGGCATGACGCTGGGCTGTTGACAGAACGTGTGCTTAGTTTGACAAGGCAGTTGCTGTCCTGGAGGAAATGTTAATGATTTACTTATGCGTGGCATAATAGTGTTTGGAAGGCCCAGCAATAACAATACAAAATAATTTGAAGATTCTGGAGAGTGAAATAAACTCAAGTTTTATTAAACCCATCTGTGCAGCTGTGCACTTCTTCAAGTCAGAGGTCCCTGACCACTAGAAAGCAGCCACGTCTAAAACACACACGAGTGAGCAGAGCAGGCAAAGCTGAACCCAGAGAGGCAGCAGCAGACCCTGTGGGCTGAGTAATGCTGGAAAAACCAAGAAGAGAGGAAGGGAGGCATTGGCAGGGAAACAATTTGGAGAGAACAGTTATCTACTAATAAACAGAAGAGGGTGGGGAGCCTTTTTCTAAGGGCACGGTAATCAAAATTTCAGTGTTGTGGAGCTGGGAATATGGTAGCATCCAAGAAGAAAAAGACCGTTGTCTCTGCTGAGCTACTGTACCTGCAAAGCAAGTCAGCGGGACTCAAGAATGGATGTTAAGGATCCTAACAGCACAGGAAATTAAAGTCACTAAATGTTGGCTAATGATGCATCAACCAAAAACATAACTTCTGAGGCAGCAGAGGTTATTGCTGGTCTAGTTTTCATGGCAGTCATTTCACCTTTAAACAATACATGTGCAGAATTTTACGTATTATTTTTCAGCTCCAGCCCCATCTTTCTTCCTCTACTCTGCTTTGTGACCCTGCAACCTACATTTCCCAGACTTGAAAGTTAGCTGGCTTCCTATTGGTTTCTGCCAACAAGAAATATTATAGGGGGTTGGAGGGAGGAAGTAGAGAGAAGGGACTTCCTTCTTGGTTTTTCCTGTTCCTATCAGCATGGTTCCAGCCTTCAGCTTCCCTCAGTACCCTCAGAACCAGCCTCATCTCCCCCTCAGAGCTCTAGCAACAGCCTGCAATGCCCCTTCCTCAGAGAGCTGAGGACCTAGATGCTGCTAACTGAACCCCACATCCCTTGTTTACCTTCATTCTAAGGGTGGTAGCTGTGTCCTGTGGTTATTATCTCTGCACTACCTCAGTGCTCCCCTTTTCTTTATCAGCCTCTCAAAGCCTTTGTAACTAATTACCTGTATCAAATCCCCCCATGTGAAATGTTTAGAGCATTTTTTGTCTTTCTGACTGTACTGTGCCCACTACAGAAGGCAGAAGTTGATCTGGCTAATGTATTCAAAAGGAAAGAACAAAATGTAAATGCATCAGTTGTGCTTACTGACTTGGCCAGACCTTTTTATTCAAGGTAACTGCTGAGATTTTCAATGATTATCTCTGCTTCTGAGTCATCATCCAACAATTTTAATCTAATTAATATCAGTATTTCAAGATCTCACTGTCCTAAGCCCCCTTTCCTACACACCTCTCCCCCAGCCTCCTTGGATCCACATACTCCAGGGCTAGGTGAGTGATGATTACTCTCAGTTCCTTTGTACAAAGACCCAACGTGGGCCAACCACCAACGCCCTGGGTTGACTTGGCATACGCCTTTGTAAATTTTCCCTTTTGAACCCCGGTATAAACTGACAGGATTACTTTGTCAGGTTCCATGATGTGTAGCACAGTTTGAATATATCCCATAATTTTGAGCTCACACTAAGTAATACAACCCTACTGAGTGTCCAGATTTAAGGTCAAGTGGTGAGAGGTAACTGTTTTCTGCATATAATCCACACTCTTGACTCAGAGAAGTCTCATTCACACAGCTGGGATCTCCTCTTTTTTCCCATATTTGTCCATCCAGACTCCCACAGTTCCTTTCAATGCCTGGAGCTCCTGGGTCTCACAATACTACGTGTAGGAGTAATTTCCATCCTATGGTGCCTCTTTTATCAATAATTATTTTAAATACTCAAACAATTTGGCACTATTATATTCAGTCTATATAAAAAGAACTCAGCATTAAAAAAATCTGTGCACATTTTGAAAATAAAAAGTTCTGTTGATACTGAGAAGGGCTTCTTATTTCTAACTACTGGGATGAGCACAATACTAGGAAAATTCTAAATTATGGTTTCACTTCAGATGAAACTATATTTATGCTTTCTTATAATGTAATTGAAGTATCTTTGAGATGGTATCAAAGGTCTTCATGGTAGCTATGGAGTTTCAATTGTGCGCTCTGAGTTTCTTAAAAAAATTAAAATATATTCACTCAAAACTCACCTGAAGTCTATGGGTGAGGGGGAATCTAGCTAAACAGATAAGAAAGATAAGATTCACCCATTTCTTAGGAAGCTAATGAAAAAGAGGTAAATTATCAGAAATGTCTTTCAGAAATGAAAATTAGATTTTTAAAGGCTCTGTGCCACTTAATAAGTATGTAAATATAAAAGAGAGGAAAGTTTTCTTTATAGACATTTCTCCTAATTTAGATTCTCTTACCCTCTTGCCTATTTGCTACAATAACTTTCATACCTCCCATGTTTTCCCTGAACCTGTACTCCAATCTATTCCTCACACAATAATACCCTTATTATTCAAAATCCAAATAAATCATCCCATGTTTTAAATTTTCTGTGTATGGAAAATTTGGTCCTCCACTAATACAAAAATTTTTAAATTAACTTGTACTCTATCACTCATCCCAAAATATACTACCGTCAAGATACAAAACTCTACTTCTTTGCTGTTTCTATACTTTTGTCCTTCTTCAGGTTGGAAGGCACATAGAAGAGAGTAGCCCAGGCAATACTTATAAGCTCATTTAATTCTGATAGCCCAGAACAAAAGGGAATACCTGAGAAAAGCAAGTCACGACACCTGTCCTCTGCATTTTACTTCAGAGTAAAGACTGATAGACAAATTCAAGAGATATATAGGAGACAGCTTTAGCAAGACTTTGTGATTGATTACATGTGTGAAGTCAAGACACAGGAGACAAGGAAAGTGCCCAGATTTCTCACTAGAACAACTATGTAGATTGTGGTGTCGTTCTTTGGAATCATGAACATAGGAGAAAGAGCATAATGAAGGGAAAGAGGAATTATCTTGGATATATCAAGTCTGAAGTACTTATGTGAAATTGAAACAGAGACAACAAGAAGGAAAACGAATGTATTTGTCTTTATCTGCTATAGACTGAATGTTTGTGTCCCCCAAAATGTGTATATTGAAAATCTAATCCCCTGTGTGATGGTACTTAGAGGTGGGTCCTTTGAGAAGTGATTAGATCGTGACAGTAGAGCCCTTATGAATGGGATTCGTGCCCTTATAAAAAAGGCCCCAGAGAGCTTCCTTGTCCCTTTCACCATGTGGGGACACAGCCAGAAGACGACCATCTATGAGCCAGGAAGTGAGGCCCCGCCACACACTGAATCTGTGAGTGCTTAGATCTTGGACTTCCAGCCTCCAGAACTGTAAGAGATAAAGCTTCCTTGTTTATGAGCCACCCAGCCTATGGCATTCTGTGATAGCAGCCTAAAGTGGCTAAGACAACATTTCAGAAATAATATGGGCCTAAAATATAGATTTAAGGGCCTGCAGCTGATGAATTGTTCTCAAAGCCACTTTCTATCCAGGGAGAATATGTGAAATAAGAAAAGACAGTTTGAGGAGCATCACATTTGAAGAAGAGAAGCCCTACAAAGGGCCAGGCATCAGTGGCTTTCACCTGTCATCCCAGCAGTTTGGGAGGCTGAGGGTGCAGGGCCACTTGAAGCCCAGAGCTCAAGACCAGCCTGGGCAACATAGTGAGACCCCATCTCTATTAAATAAATAAATAAATAAATAAATAAATAAATAAATAAATAAATAAATAAGAAGAAAAAAGGAACCCTACAAAGAAAACTAGGAGAATCATAGACATAAGGTGACAATGAAGCAAAAAAATAATAATGATAAGGTATTTTTAAACGGGAAAGATTACAGTACTGAGATATTAAGTAAGAATAGGACTAAAAATTTTCCATTAGATTTCACAGCAATCAATCCCAGTGCTGGGTTCAGGGGCTGAAGCTAGATAGATGACAATGGACTGAGCAAGTGAGTAAGATGTTGAGAATACGGGGACTGCAGTACAAACTATTCTTTTGAGAAGTTTGTCTTCTTCTTTTTTTTAGCAGAAAAGAGAGTAGAATAGGAATAAATTCTGATGGAAAGTTGCCAGAACAGAAAAAGAAGTTGAAACAGAAGAAACAGATCTCTGCATCATCAGTTTCACCATCTCTCCATTTCTCAGTACACAGAATGTTCTAAGTTCTCCCAAGTGTAAAAAATTTTTTTAATTCTCCTTTGACACTTCCCCCCCATGTTTCTACTGTCTCATTTGTCTGCTCCCTTGCACACAAAACTTCTCAAAGGATGCATGCGTAATCATTGCCTCCACTTCCTCACTTCATATTTGCTCTTTAACTCCAATTCTGCCCTCATCACTCCTCTGAAGTTACTCTATTGTGATGCAAAGAACCTTCCCCTCATCAAAGTCAATGTAAAATCACATCTCTGTTCTCATCTTAAACACTTCGCAGTATTTTAACCTGCTCAAATACTCTCTTTTTTTAAATTCAGTGACACCATAATTCTTGGGTTTTCCCTCTACCTCCTTAGCAAATTCTTCTCAATCTCAGCAAAACTTCTTTCTCTGCTAAAGCACTAAATAACCAGTATCTCCAAACCGGTCCTGGACCTCCTATTTTCAATCGATATTTATCCAATTTGCTATGTCTTCAAATATCAGATGTACAAATAACTCCTAGTCTTTTTCTCATACAGTTGTTCTCCTACTTGACATCTCCACTGGACTGTCTAATTGATGCTTCAAATTTAATGCTGCCTGGCAAATATTGAATATTTCCCTCTGAAAGTGAAGGTGCATGGGACACAAAACATAGATGGAGAGATTAAGAAGAGTAATAGTTTTTCTACTGTAGGGGGGTGGAAGGAAGAAAGGAAAAAGAGGATGGGTGCAAATGGCAATAACTTGGTAGGTATGGTGGCAGACAGTAAAGGAAGACTCCACATTAAGTCTTCTAGTCTTTCTTAAATGGAAATATAGTGAGAACAACCTGTGAGCCAAGTTGTGGCTGGATGTCTTGAATTTATAGTGACCATTAAGAATTATAAGCAAGAGAATGATGTAATTATATCAATTTTTAGAAAGGTAAATCTCCCAGGAGAGTGAATTGGAAGACATTGAACAGGAAAGCATGGAGACTAATTAGGCAAGACCCTAACCACATTTAGAAAGAAAACTGACCATGGAGAGAGAATGTGATAGCACACGTCAAACATCCAGGCTTTCATTGATACACAGATGTTCAATGCTCCCCTTCTCCTATTAGTCTATTCAGAGATGATTCATTTACTACCTGTTTATTGTCTCCTCTAAACTGAAGACAACTACTTTCCTGGAGGCATCACTGATCATGCAGAAGAAAGGAGTCATGGTGAGGAAGAATATGGCTGGATCACTGTGAGCAACATTGGAAAGAAATAATCATTTCTATTCCATGGGGAAATGGAAGTCATCTCTATATCTGAATGATTGCACATGAGTGAAACTCAATAAGAAGAACTATCAAAAAAAGTTGTTTAAAAAAAGTTGTTTAAAAAAAGTTGTTAGGCCGGGTGCAGTGGCAGATGCCTATACTCCCAGTAATTTGAGAGGTAAGAGGGTAGCTTGAGCCCAGGAGCTTGAGTTTGCAGGAGCCATGATCATGCCACTGCTCTCCAGCCTGGGTGATAGCATGAGACCTTGTCTCAGGGAAAAAAAAGAAAAAGGAAGAAAAAGAACTACCTGTTCCTCTGCATCCAAGGTGAGAGAGCATTTCTGAAGCACTTCAACTGGGAAATATTGTCAAGATCATCCTGCTAAGGAGTATGTGTGCTTCTTGCTGTTGGTGCTAATTGGACATAACAAACTGTAAGAGCGATTCATTTCTGGCACCCTCTGAGGATGGTACTCTCAAAATAATAGGAACCAAAGAAGAGAAATGGTGTGCCTGGGCATCCCCTCCGAGAAAATATGTTTATGAAAACATCCATTGTGCAGGAGGTGGAAGATCTGTCACTCTACGTAAGGAATTGGAGTAAGCAGCTCATTAAATTCACATAGCATACTAAGGTGAGACAGAAACTATGAAAATCAAGAAAGAGGAAAAATAAACAAAGATGCTGTATGTTTCCAATGGAAATTATTTAATAGGTATCAGGAAGAAAACAGGTTGGGTATTAAGCAAGAATTTAAGCATAAGTTGTACTAAAAACTGATCTGGCCACTTACAGGGTAGTTTTTCATGACACTTCCAGAGTACTATTGTAAAGGAACAGGCTGAGTCCCTGATTGAAAGAGGGCAGGGTAATGACTACATGGAAATGTCAGAAGATGGTGAATATCAAGAATTAGTAGAGGGGCTCGGGGTTTTTTAAAAATATATATGTTGTTCAACCAACTAAAACACATAGATCTTTTAAAAATGTGATTAATGATCAACTGTATGCAAGGACTGTAAGAAATTCAAAGATAGTATAAAAGATGATATAAGACATAATCCAGTTCCCCAAGATGTTTTTTTTTAACTTGGGATTAATTTATCATTTAGTTGCAACTCCTTATCTAATCAGAATTGATTATCTGAACATTGTCAATACTCTAAAACTTTTCTTTAATAAGAGAAAAAAATTCCAAGTGATTAATACTTTACTTGGTTAATACTCTAACTTATTTAACCAAGGAACTCATGCTTTTTACCAAGTTGCTTATGCAATTGATGCGTTTCAGTTTGATATAGTAATCTATTCATTTTTGGACAAGCTCCCCTTTTTCATCTCCCACAATAACACAGTAGTTCTCTGGATATCCCAGACACCCTTTTCTTCAAGTGTTTGCAATTCCCAAGAGTCTATTCTAGGCCCTCCTCTCTTCTAAGTCTACATATTAATGCTTGCACAGAGCCTGGGATATAATAGATAGTGAATAAGCATATTTTGGGTTGATGAATCCAATCAATCAACAAGTTCTATGGACTTTTCCCTTTTCAAATCCAAAATATATGCATGTTAAAAAATGGCACAGGAAATTAATGTTAGGGTACAAGGAAGTGTCAATTTTATATGCATTGGACTTGGAATAGCCAAGTTACAAAAAGAACATTGCATTTGTAATATATAGTTACCATAGTTGCAAATTTCTATTTATTGTTATCTATTCAGCTAATGTCTATGACCCCAGCAAAACTATAAGCTTCATGAGGGCAGAGAAGGTGTCTGTCTACTTTTGTTTCCCATTCCCTTTCCAACTAGCACAAGTATCTGACTCAGTATATGATCAGTAAATACTTGTTAAATTTGCAGAACGGATGAATGAATGAATAACAATCTTATATCTGATTTTGTACAATGCTTGAAAAGCTGAAAGTTGGGTAAACTGACAGGAAAGGACCAAATACCAAAGCTCTGTTGGGTTTGGATGGTATTGGAAAGGGGGATTGAAAGTTAAACTCAGGGCTGCCCATGGGATAAGTAGACTGTACAGCAGTAGGAGACAGAGGAGGGCAGAGGAAAGCTATCACACCCCCCAAAGGGGGTGCTTCAGGACTTGGGGTGGAGGATGATGTAAATAATCGTCGAAACTGGTGCAATGGAGGGTGTCCTATAGCAATGTGGTGGGTCACAGTAAGGAATTAGAGAATGCCCAATTATGGGGAGAAGGAACAAGTAATAATTAGCTTCATTCATGAAGGGAGGTTCAGATGCCTATACTGTTCCTCCTGAGCCGCACAGATTGGAGCCGACCTCTGAAAGTGCTGGGACTGGGCAGAGATTTAGGACAAATTAAAATCAAAACTGTTCTGAAATAAAATCGTCTTTTCTCTGCGGCTCTTGACACATTCCTGGACCACTGGAGGCTGCTTTTTACCTGCTGTTAAATTATTTTTTTCTTACATTTCCCTTTGTTAATTCTCCATTATTAATGTCATATTCTTGCTAAAAATCTTTAGTGGCACCTCGTGGCCTGGGCTCTCTAAATCAAATCCCCCAAATCTGCTCCCCACCCACCTTTTCAATCTGATCTTCCATACTGCCCTGTAAGCCCTCTCTACCCACTAGACTAACCTATTCACTATGCCTAAAATACGTCATTCATTTCCCTACCTTTGCTTACTTCTTGAGTTCTTTAATCAATTTAACAAAAAAAAAAAAAAAATTGAGCAAGTGTCAGGCAGTTTGCTGGGACCACAAATACATCAGGTCCCAAGATATTTGTTGAATGTTTATTTTGTACCAGAGCACTGTACTAAGTACTTTACATGGACTTACTAATCACACTAGTGCTTTGAAGCTAATTATATTGTTATGCTCATTTACAAAAGAGGAATCAAAGAAATGTAGACCTTGACAAATTATCCAAGATCACACAGAATAGTAACGAATATGTGTAAAATGTACATATTCATTCAACCACACCAGCATGAGCACTTACCACATACTGGCAAGCCCTGCTGCACCCCAGGCTAGACCAATCCTGAATTTTTCGGTCAAACTTGTTTGCCACCTATTTTATGACATTCTCATTCCTGATCCTCTATCCTCCTGCCTGAAAAGTCCTTCTCTTCCTTTATCTCCGTCTTATTGTTTCTTCAAGATTCCACTGAAAGCAGCCCCTCTACTCCAGATCAGCACCGCTTCTCCAATTGGGCTGACAACTGCAAGTAGCCTCTGTGAAACTGAGTCAAGTTCTACTGGGTATTACTTGTTCCTTATTTCAGCATGTATGTCAAAAGACCATAAACTGCTTAATGGCAGGAATTATGTCATATATTGTTTTACATCATCCACAGAGCCTAGCAGTACCAGGCGCCTGGAAGCTTCTACTAAGTTTGAGACCAGAACTCACCTCTATTAAATGGACTTTGATAAAGATTTTCTATAAATACAGTCTCCAACTGTTTCAAACATGCTCTCTCACATTGTCTGCACTTCTTGAAATTTATAAATGCTAGCTTTTTTGAAAATGGTAAAGAATTAATTTCAAAACATGGTCATTAAACATACAGAAAAGTTATTCAGAAGGGATATTTGAAATGATGGAGAGTTCTAAAGCTTGAGCATCTTTTTCCTTTTCATGATACACGAAATTGTTTCAAATGAAAGGAGACTAAAAGGAAAGAAGGTATTATTTTAGTTTTGTGCCTAAATTAATTTAATGGCTTGTTCAAAAGAATGACAATTCAAATGACTTTGAAGCAGAAGACATATTTTACTATTCTTATTATCAGACTCGAGAGCACAGCCATCCCTCCAAAATGCGGCTCATTAAATTGATTTCAAAGCATCTCTGTTTCTTTTAATTATACATGTCCATCTATTTTCTAAGTCCTTTTATTTGGCTTGAAACATTCCCATTTTCTGACAAGTCTCTAATCTCTTGTGAGCTCCTCAGAGAAATTTAGTGACACTCTCTCTGTCACAGAATGCTACATGCTCACAGCCCCAACACTTCTGCTGAACTTGCAAAGCTGCTGATTCTCTGGTTTGTGTCAGACCCTGACACCTAAATTTCCTTTTCCAGGCTGCTGACAGCCAACTCCACTGAGGGCTTTGCCTCTGACTTTCCTCTCTAGACATCAGGTCAGCTGGGGTTCAGGAGCTGGCAGGATTTCTTCTTTCTCCTTGCTCATGGCCAAGGTCATATCCTGAGAGACTGACAGCCCAGGCAAAGAGCAGATGGAGAGTCTCTCTTTGGCTGATGTGGATGTATGATGAACAACTGCAATACACCAGGAAGCAGATGTGGTTCAGAAAGAGCCCTGGACTCACAGTCACAAGGGCTGTGTCTCTCATTTCTGTTCCTTAGCACATGTGTAACTGTGGGCAAGTCAGCACAACTCTCAGAGCCTCAGTATAATACCTTGTGAAATAAACACGATAACACCTATGATGTAGGACTGCTGCAATAATTATACAAGGTAATGAATGCAAGAAATATGTAAATGTAAAACGCATACAGACTTCTAAATGTGGGGTTTCCCAGTTTCTCCTTTTAGTTTACTGTTGAAATAGAAATAGAGCAACACATTCCCTTACAGCTAAAGTCAACTGGGATTAACTAAAACCATTGTGAAGTTAAACTACTCAGAGCAGATGAAAATTAAGAGCCAGTAAAGTTGGGTGAACTCTTAGAAACAGAAAAAGAATAACTTATGCCAGAAAAATGGTTTGACTCCTTCACCCGACAGGTTTCACATCTTTTCTGTCTGTCTATCCATTGTTGCAGTTCTGCCCTGAGGAGGGAAGGACATAGACAGGCACAGAACTATCACAGCAATGTAGAACAATTAATAACTCAACATCACTGTTTAATGGATCTCAACTCAGTACTATATATTTGTAAGCCACTCTATAGCTTGCACAGCACATAATTATTACTTCCGAACTCAGGAGTCATTTTATCTAGTTCTATGTGCAAAAAAAAGTGTGATAGTTCCCATCATCACAAATTCTGGAGCTTCTAGAATGCTGTCTGGAAACTGGAAGTCCAGTCTACCCCCCTCCATGGAACCTACTCTTCCTGTCACTGTCTAGGGGTCCCTGAGGACTCTCATGTGCAATCTCAGTATGCCAACAAACGGGCCACTACTGAGGGCTTTCTAGGTCCTGATCTAGGCATATCACGTCCAAAGCAGGAATTCGGGCAAAGTCCCCCTCAAGCACTGTCACAGGTGCAAAGGCAGTGTCAGTCCCCACAGCGCCAGCATTCAAGGCATAGTGTCCTCTCCCCAGTGTTATATTCATGGAAGAGGTTCTATGGCCAGGACTCTTTAGATTAGAACTATTCCAATTCGTGTTGTTTCACGGTCATGAGGCAGAGGAGATGCTACTCAAAGTGCTGCTCTTTGGGTAAAAATCAGCTACAAGAACATAGAAGCAATTTGGCCTCTTTGGAGAGATTCAGGCTTCCCGATATCCCTGAGGTCAGACTCACAGCAGATGAGTCTTCTTCACTGACTCCACATGAATGCTGGAACTGAGCTCTTTCCTTGCCATGCAAATACTGGACACCTAGTATATACAGCATAATCTACTAAAACTGAATATAAACAAGAGCCAGTAAAAAAATAATAAATAAAAATGAAGTCCCTAACTCAAGGAGCCTGCGTATGTGGTGGAGAGGACTATGCTTCTTAAAGTGGAAAAAAAGATTCAATAACTTGCTGAGTTGCAGGACCCTCAAGCACTAATAGACCCAAACCCAGCATTTTATATTAAACTTAGCAAATCCCTATTTTAATTCCCAAACAGATATAAAGCTATTCTAAAAGCCTTGTGTTAGTCACTGCTCTGGCAGGACAACCCACACATCTTATTGTAACCCTGTTTTAGGGTTTGAGAAAACTAAGGTTCAGAGAGGCTGAGCTGTTTCTATACACTGCAATAATATATCCTCAATTCCCAGAACAGAGTCTATTAAAAAAAAACGTCAAGCACATGAATTTACCCAAGATTAAGAAGGCAATAAGTAGCAGATCTGGGCATTGAACTCATGTCTCCTGATTCAGGTATACATTTCAAACCCTAAAGTAGCATTCTGCTTGAAAAATTAGTGCATAGAATCCTAGACTCTTGGAACTGGCAGGGACCTTAGAGCTCATGTAATCCTCCAGATACACATTAATATGGGCAATAAAACCTTCTGTACAAGATTATCATGTGTATGCTCAGAGGCTTGTAGACATTTTTAGGTAAAAAAAATTGTCAGATATGGTATCTTTACAATAAACCTGTATATTGTAGAATAAATAAATAGTACTTGCTGATTCTTATTAAGATATCTGTGAGTTAGGGAATTGTTACACATTGGATGTTTCAAAGTGTAAACATCTCTTTTTTTGTGTTATCTAAAGTAGTTATGAAAATACCAAAACCAGGAGAAATGCTCTAGCTATATCATCTTAATTCTAGTCATGTAAATATGCTAAAAAGTAATTGCTTAAAGGTGTCCAATTTCTGTAAAACACATGCATTTTACTAATTAGCTCTACCTAAGAAGTTTTTTTAGGTTGATGTAAGCAATCATAGACTGCTTAAATATATGGTGTACAAGGCTCTGAGCTAGATCCTGGGAGAGCATACAAAGGTAAATCAGATAGAATCTTCCTCTCCGGAGGCTAAAGGAGATGACAAAAGATGACAATAGCTATAAGTGAAACCAGGAAACAAAGGAATATAGTACAGGTGGTACTAGTAATGTGCTTAAGAATTCTGGGTAAATATAAAGATGGGGAATTATAGAAAGCATTCATAGAATAGGTTTTTAAGGTGGACTTTGAAGAGAAAGTGAAATTGTGACCTATTGAGATGGGAAAGAATCCATTCATTCATTCATTCATTCATACAATAAGTACATATTGAGCATTAATAAGCACCTGGACATTATAAATACAGTCATGAACAAGACATACAGAGCCTCCTGCTCTAATAGAGTTAACAAACTAGTGAAAAATACATGTAAATGTGCAATTATGATAAAATATGATGTATTGAAGCACATGGCACATCGAGAATATGTAGAAGAAGAAGGAACAAATCTACTTTAGAGAACCAGGTGAGGCCTCCTTGAGTATCTAACAATTTGAGAAAAACCTGAAAATAAAGCAGACATTTTCCAGGTGAAGAGAGCAAAGTGTTCCAACAGAAGAAACAGTATGTGCAAAGACCCAGAAGTGAAAAAGAACATGTAACTTCCAGGATCAGAATTGAACTTGGAGTGGTTAGCTCAAAAACATGAACAACGAGAGATGTGACTGGAGCCTGAGCTTAGATGGACTTGTAAATTCTATTTCTAGAGGGCAACTGAGCCACTGAAGAAATACAAGAGAGATGTAACATGATCCGATATTTTTGGAAGGAGCATTCCAGTTCTAGGAAACAAAGAGTAGTGTATAGTAGCTTATGGAATAATCTAGGAGTCTAGATGGCAAATAATGGTGGCCTAGACGAGGGTGATAGCAGTGTTGCTAGAGAGAAATAATTGGATTGAGGAGATATTTAAATGATAAAACCAACAGAATGTGACAATTAATAGATTGAGGGGGTGAAGCATGGTGAAGTATCAAAAATAATTCAGGTTTCTCAGGTTTCTGACTGAGGTAGGGAAGATTGGGAGAAACACAGATTGGAGGTATCTTTGTCTGTTTGGGCTGCTATAACAAAAATATCAAAAACTGGGTGACTTAAACAATAGAAATTTATTCCTCATGGTTCTGGAGGGTGGGAAGTTCAAGTTCAAGGTGGCCGCAGATTGGGTGTCTGGTGAGGGCCCCATTCCTGGCTGACTGATGGTGCCCTCTCACTCCCTCTTATTGTGTTCTTACATGGTGAAAGGAGTGACAGATCTCTCTGGGGCCTCTTTTATAAAGCCACTAATCCCATACATGAACTAATCACCTCCCAAATACTATCGCATTGGAGATTAGGTTTCAAGATATAAATTTTGGGAGGGCACATGTATTACATTCAGTTTATAGCATCAGGGAATCCTGATGGGTTTTGTTTTGAATATGCTGACTTTGAGGTTTGTTAAAGACATTCTGTTGGTGCGGGTTTTCAGGGAAAACAAGGTTGTCAGAAAAGGCATGAAGGGGTAGAAGGGAGGAAGAGCTCTTTAGCAAAGAATATGGCTGGGGAGTAAGAAACTAAAGGAGAGAAGTGTGAGAAAAGCCAGAGCCAGACTGTAGAGGGCCTGGAAAACGTATATGAATGCGTGAAATCATGAATGTGCGCACACTCAGAGAGGAGTCCGTGTGCATTCAAATCACAAGCTTGCTAGAGACGACACAAACCACCCCATGCTCGGTTTGAGAAAGAAGTGAAAATATCAGTTTCCTAAGGAAATCAGGGTCTATATTGGGGGAAAAAAAAAAATCCCAGAAACATGAAACTGTTAATAACACCTCTCAAGACGTTATCCTTTTTCTCTCCAGTATTTCATAAGATCAAACCCAGAGCATTCTGAAGTAGGCCCAAATTCTTCCCTTTAACACTCGGTGGTGATTCTGCTGCTTCTTGGAGAAAACTGGATACTTCAGGGCAATTTTTGCAATATGACCAGCTGCAGAAAAAATTGGAAGTAATATCTTCCTGCCTTCTATCTGAATTCTCTTTTCCTTCTTCTGGGCCCAGTTCCTTCTTAGCTTAGCTTTCAACTATAAAAAATGGTACCTACATTGACAACGTACATTCTCAGGTATTACCTCTATTTAATCATCACAGATACCCTATAAAGGTAGGCAAGGCCGCTATAATTTGTCGTTTTTATAGATAAGGAAACTAAGGTTTAGGGACATAGGACAGGAAAGTAGTTCCTCTGATGGTAGAGCCAGACTTTTTCCACTTTGAGGATAAGGAATTAGGGAGTTTTTCATCCCATATGTCAGAAATAGATAATATTTAGCACATGTGCTACTGAATCCCCCCTTCTGTAGGTGCAGCAGACATCAATAATTAATCATGTTATCCTTTTCCGCTGATTCTAGATGTAGCCTCCAAATCCTTGTCAACATATTTCATATAGCTACCACCTGTGAATCTGAGTTAGCATATGATAAAATGTATTTTCAGTGCTTACCTTAGGTATTTAATACTTGCATCTTTAATCAGGACTCTGAAAAACCTGAAAGCTTTACATGCATTAAGCCATGGCTTCTTGTAAACTAAGTAGTTATGAGATCTTGGGATGTCATTTTACAAATTGGAGCCTAGTTTCCTCACTGATGAAGTAGGTGATCTCTAAGGTTCTTTTCAGTCGGACACCCAATAATCTTATGGAAGTCCAGGAATGGGGGCAGGATGGGTAATTTTGAAGCAGAGTGACCGTCCCATTGCCACTCAAGTCATATTGTACAGATTTAAGCTTTCCTTATTTTCTCCTTAGTCCAACCCTGCTAATCATTATGTTCAAAGCTCATGCTGGCCCATGTGGTGCTCTAGAATATTAATTGATAATTTAAAATGTAATACATGAAACTGTTTCTAACATTTCTTTTGGTCTCTTATTATGTTGGAATTACACAGATTGCATACAGATTATAAGAGTCAGAGTGGCTTAGTATAATATTAAAAATGTTATATATTTTGTAAATATATAAAATTATAAAATATATAATATAATATAGGGACTTTTGAGTGAGAGAGAACTAAGTTCAAATCCAGATTTCATCTGTTACGGGTAGTGGATGACTCTAGTAAAGGTAACATCCCTAAGCCTTGGACCTTTTAAACAGATACAACATATCTAATTATTGATGTGGTGTTATGTGAATTAGAAATAATGTGTAGAAACACTTTTTATCACGGCCTGGCATATGGAAGATAATTAATGTTAAATATTATTATTTAGGGATCTTTAATATCCATTCGAGACACTACACAGTTGATTATCTGTTTACCTACCTTGAAAATTTAAAATTTTGCCTTTTGGTTCCAGATGCACTCCTTAGATGATTTATAAGTATTTAACATTAGCAGATCATACCCCATTCCCATAAGCTCTTCTGTGCAAAGAAAGTTTTGTGGTATATAGACCCATGTCTGTAATCTTTGACATTAACCCAAGGTCTGTGATCCCTGAGCAAAGCACATGCCTTGCTGTAGCCACAGATGAAGAAATGTAACGACCACCATCTGGACCTAAACAGAGCTCAAATGACTGCCAGGGTGATACCGTGCCTGTTTGTTCCTACTCTGTGTTCCAGAACCACCAGATAAATTGTTATGTTTTAATCCCACGTCTTCATGCTGGGAGGAAGCTTTGTTTGAGACTAAATAAAGGCTGTGAGTTTAGACTGGATACAATATTTATCCACTAAAGTGTCCCTGTACGTCTGAAAAGCAAATATCATTAATGGGAACTCAATACCTTCGGATCCTATTGAAGTGTGCTGAGCCTCTGCAAAGCAAGGCAATGAGAAAAATTAGCTTTTGACCACAGTATAAAGAGCAGCAGGGAAGCGCTGTGGGCTAAGGAACAGGGAGGGACGCTGTGGAGCTGTGGGCAGCAATTATTCATCCTAGCCCTGCCTATAACTTGTCAAAAGACTTAAGGCCAATCGTCACTCCTGCGTCTCTTTGATTTCTATAGCTGTAAACCATGGACAACTATTAAGAGTTACTGTGAGCCATATAAAAGCCAGGGAATCAAAGCGTTGGAAGGTTCAGTGAATGTGAGGTGATAGAACAAAATATATTGATGTATTTGTAAAATCAGGACTAGCCCTGATTTGATGGCTATGGTCAACGGTCTTTCTGCCAAAATATCTCATGTCTCATAAGGACCAGCCTCCCCTGATACTCCAAATTCCAATCATTTGGGATTTTTCTCTTGGGTTTAAGACATTGTGTCCCTAATAATTCCAGATAGCTTAGAGGAGGGATAGGTGTTAAACAATGCTCCTCTTTTAATATGTTTGTGTATGACACCATGATGAGGGAAATAGATAGACTGGTTTGATGGAAGTGAGATGTGTGGAAGGAGAGGTCTGGAGATGGAGGCGTAGTACATAAAAGCAGGGTCAGCTAGAATCCCAGGGAGGGAGGAATCCACGGCAGGTGACAAGGAAAAGCAGCAGCAGATTTATAAGTAGCTGGAGTATAGAAAATATGGAAAGGGGAGAAAGATATCTTCAGCAGGAACATAAAAGGGTGCATAATACCTACTCCTTACACAGTGGCTAGCACTGTCTGCATGGAGTCAAGAAATCAAACTACAATACACACCAATATTGTCCTTTGCCTTTAAGTGGCACAGTAGCAGCGCAACAAGATTGAGATAAGTCTCTTCCCCTCTCTAAACCTTGGATCCCTAATTTGTAAAATGAGGAGACTGGAGTAAATGATCCCTGGGACCCAGGCTAAGGCTAATACTATGCCTCTGCAAATGTCAGGAAGGCAAATACACTGCAGGTATCTGACTACTTCCTCCACACAGAGGCTGAGCAACATTAATAATCAATCATGATGTTTTCCTGCTGAGCTCAGATAACGTCTTAGGATCCTTTTCAAGGAGATAGCCACTCCTATTCTATCAGAGTTGGCCAGGAGTTGAAGTCCATTCACCATCACTGCTATACGCATTTAAATTCCTAAATTGTCTCAAAGACTTTCACAAATAATAACAGAGGCTCCAGGATGCAGATTTAATTCTGCCCCAGGAACTGAGTCAATTCCTGTGGAGATTTCATATGAGTGGAGTCAGCCACCAGAACTGGAGAAAAGGCAGACATGGTCAGCTAATATCTGAAGAGATACGAAGAAAGACTGGGCAGAGCTATTCTCCTTGTTCTTCACCTTTCCGCAACTACCATTTCATTTCAATGTCTCCTCTGAAATAAAAACTATGCTGAAAGTGACCCAAAGAAGGAGACAACACCTGTGAGTGGGAGTTAAAACACTTGGATCACATTTGATGGTGGCATCTTGGGTAAATAACCTCTCAGCATTATATCCATATCCTTAAAGTGGAGATTAAAATACTTTATAGGGTTATTGCAAAAGGCAAAGAAGATAAAGTAAGCAAAAGTACTCTGAAGAAAATATAAAGAACTATAGGAAATGTATTGCTCATGTAAGCCCTGTATTGGCTAACGTCTTTGGAGAATTTATTTGACAACCAATTAAGGTAAAAAAAAAAATGAACCATAAGACAAATATGATGGTGCCAAGGGCAGTGACAAAGGAGGCAGAAGGACCCTGTATTAGAGCTCTCCAGAGAGACAGAACCAATAGGAGAGATATATGTATTTATATACCTGTGTGTGCCCTAAAGGATCTTCTGTATTCCAGACACACACTCTCTAACCTCCATTGTGGAATGTCACTTGGTAGTCCAGATCATTCACCCCAGTCAACACTGTAACTCCCCTCTTAGCCTGCTGACTGAAAGGCATGAGGATCCCAAAGTTGCCAAGTAGCCATCTTCACTTCCAAATCATTGCTGTGTCTCTTCCAGAGGGTGGAAGCATTTCTCCCCCTGGAACTAAGACCTCTAGGCCAGCAGAGCATAATGTCATGAGAACAGGAAGCAGAAATTTTGCTAGTGTGTCACTAGAGGAAATGGTGAGTGGTGCCATTCCCATTTCCACCTTTTGATTATTGGACCTAGGCTATGGGAAAAACAGTACCATATATCAGATGCTGATTCAGAGCGTAAACTATCTTCTAGAGGACATTTTCTCAGCTCTGCAAGGTATTATCACCTGACTGGTGCTGTAACTGCATCAGAATGATGGGGAGGGAACATGGTAAGACCAGTGAATGAGCCCATTGCTGCACTTCTTTGGTTGGAAAGTGAGTTCCTTGGTCAGAAGCAATGCTGTGTGGAATACCATGACAGCGGGTTAGGCATTCTGTAAGTTCACAGATGGTAGTTTTAGCAAAATATTGCATGCAGAGAAGGCAAATTTAGATCCAAAGTGTCTATTCCAGTAAGGACAAAATGCTGCCCTTCCATGATGTAAGTGTTCCAGTGTCATCAACCTGCCACCAGATAGCTGGCTGATCACCCTGGGGAGTGGTGCCCATAGGTCAAATGGTCCAAAGGCCGAAGAACCTGGAGTTCTGATGTCCAATGGTGGGAGAAAAAGGGCATCCCGCTCTGGAAGAGAGAAAGAGAATTCACCCTTCCTCCTCCTTTTTGTTCCATCTGGGCTCCCAGCCAATTGGATCATGCCCACCTACACTGAGAGCAGATCTTCCCCACTCAGTTCACTGACTCACACACCAATCTCCTCCAGAAATACCCTCCCAGACAACCCGGAAACAATGTTTCACTAGGCATCGAGGCATCCTTCAATTAGTCAAGTTGATACCTAAAGTTAACCAGAACAGACACCAAACCCACATTTCACCAAGGTGCCATTCTCCTCCCACCATCTGTGGATTATTACTTCTTCAGCATGACTCTGATGTTCCTCATGGTTCCATATTTTAATGTGCCCTTCTCAAAACCCAGCATTTTATATTCATTCTGCTATATTTATCTCCTATTCATCTGTACCTCGGGCAGTCTTGCAGATGATGGAAAACATGAACTCCAGACCACCTGCCACCACTGGCAAGGCTCAGGGGCACAGTGGAGAATGTTTGTAATTCTAGGGCATTAGTAAACTCTCTGAGTGCACATGGTCAGGATCTTTAAAGTTCCTTTCCTTTTGTTCTTCAGCAAAGTTTTGGCCGGGAAGCAATTTTTCAGTCCTTCCCTGCATGTACTTAGAGCAGCTGGCTCAGCCTGAGACAATGGGTACAGCATCTGAATTCATGTTCCTATCACATCTAGAAATTAAACCCTATAACTCTACAGGAGTCAAGAAAATACTGTTAACCAGAATTTTGTCACTGTCTCATGTACAATGTCCTTTATACGTGTAGCGTGAGAGCAGCGCTCTGGGGAACTTTTACAGGAAACGAAGGACATCCTGATAAAATGGGGAGGAAAGTCAGAGAGAGATTTAAAAAAAGGCAAATCTAAGCCACTGTTTGCTCAAATTGGATAAAAACACATGGAGCAGAGCTGAGACCTCGTCGGGACGTAAGTAAATGAGTCTTCATGGATGCTTTATGGTTTAGAAACTGTTATAAGAAAAAAAATCAAGGCCGGGCGCGGTGGCTCACGCCTGTAATCCTAGCACTCTGGGAGGCCGAGGCGGGTGGATCGCTCGAGGTCAGGAGTTTGAGACCAACCTGAGCAAGAGCGAGACCCCGTCTCTACTAAAAATAGAAAGAAATTGTCTGGCCAGCTAAAATATATATATAGAAAAAATTAGCTGGGCATGGTGGCACATGCCTGTAGTCCCAGCTACTCAGGAGGCTGAGGCAGTAGGATTGCTTGAGCCCAGGAGTTTGAGGTTGCTGTGAGCTAGGCTGACGCCACGGCACTCACTCTAGCCCGGGCAACACAGCGAGACTCTGTCTCAAAAAAAAAAAAAAAATCAGAGGCTATGGAGTCTTGTGTCAAAGATATTCATTGTCTCACAACTTCAAGAATCTTTAAATGGGAAAGGGTCCCAGATCACTCGATCCTAAATCTTGCTGTGATTAAGTTTATTATTCCTCTTTTTACAACTGAGGCTAACAAAGTTCAAATAGTAAAGGGGCTAGATGACGATGGGTGTCACTGATTTTCCTACATCTCTGCCACTACATCACAAAGTAAGCAGCTGACAGATTGATGACTTCAGAGGAGTCAAAAGAAGAGAGAGTTAGGAAGTGAGAGAGACTAAGTTCTAACTGCCTATTGCATAGAGGGTCACTAACATGGATTTTTTCACAGAGGGAATGTTGAAAGGAAAACATACTCAATTCTTTTTAGAAAATTGCAGAGTATTCTAGGGCACTAGTGAGTTTTTAGTTCCTATTATCTGTTTTCATTTTTCACAATTTTTACAGCAAAGATTTCAATGTCATCAACAAACAATCTAATAGAGTCCATCTATGTGAGAGCATCATATGTTTGGTCATTTTTATCCTGCCACCATGTGGACGGACCACAGTGAGAGATTCAGAGTAACACGTCCAAATTCACAATGAGAGTTAGTGGCAGCTCTGAAATGGACATTAGAGACAAACATAGGAAGAAGTGGAACTTAAAACAACCTACTAGAACATATGTTCAACAATATGAACATGACCAAGACAACCAGGGTAGGGTAGAAGGTGACAGTATAATTTCTAGGAGGGGCTGGAACTGATTCATTTCTGTAAACTCTTCTGTGCCTAGCACAGTGCTTAGTCCATAGTAGACTGACAGAAATGTAATTTTGTAATTGGCTTTAATTTGATCAACTAAATCAGGAGTTGTTTTCAGATGGTTCTGCTGTAGCTGTGAAGAAATAAAAACAGAAAATAGGAAATGGTATGTAGCGTTTACATAGGAATCCCAGAAAACCCATTATGACTTCCAAAAGCGTAATAACCCAATAAATTTTCCAGAAGAAACAAGAATAAAAATGAGGATCATAAACAAGGCAGTTAACCTTTTGGGAACTCAGTTTTGAGTCTGGATCAACAATGACATGATTATGTCTCTCCCAGATGAACACTAACATTACAAACAATTTTTTGTGTGTAAGTGGACATTTTAAAAAAACTAACAGAAGAATATTCCCTGGACGTCTATATTTTGGAGCCTTGGAGACCAGTGTGGTTCTATTTTGAGAAAATGCCATGTTGATAACCCTGAACTCTTCCAGATACAGAATTCAGGGAATGTTAAATATGAGATAATTTCGACTCTGTGGAGAGAGTTACACTGTAGCTTTGGCATGAACTAGCTATCACTTCTCAGAGTGTTTATGAGAAAAGCATCCACAGCACAGTTCAACACTATGAACTCTTAGCCATCAATTCAGTTTCGAAATAGTAGCCCTGGGTGGTTCATATTTGTGTTACAAATAGAAATAAGTCATTATATACTCTACCTCCAGGAAAGCTAATATTGAAGTACAACATTTGGACATGTGAGTAATGATAACACAATCTTCTAAGTGTCATAATGAAACAAATTGGTTTTATAAAAAGTGCTCAAGTGACACAGAGTAAGAAGGATGTCTCTGCCTCGAGGGGCCATCCCACTCATTCAAGCGTCAAGCATGTACACCTAGAGCCAAAGAAAGGAAGAAAAAGGATCAGATTAGTTCTACTATATTAACATAGTTTTTAAAAAACACCTGTTAGACCTGAAAAGAAAACTGAAAAGTCCGTGGAAAGAGGTAGAGCAATGTAACAGAGAAGACCTTAGCATTTAGAGCAAAACCTGAGTTGGACTTGAGTCTTGGCTCTGCCACTTAACGGATACGGGGCTTAGGGTGGCTAACTAATCTCAGGCTCTATTGTTTATCTACCTAAAAAAAAAGAAATATCTATTTCACTTGGTTGCTGTAAGGGTTGAATGAAAAATTATGCACATAATCTAGCATGAGTCCTAACTCAATGACTGGTAAGTAGATTAGTCAAATCTAAGCTATAACTTTTGGGACATGTTAATTGAGAATTAGAATACAGATCCCACTGACTTTTTTCTTATATTGTTGATGATTTCCATGTAAACCCTCCCTTAGTCTTTGCACTGAATATCCCAGTCTAGGCCCTTGGAAAACACTTTTTTCTACAAAGAGGGACAGATCCCATGGAAACAAGTAGCAGACTCAAAACCAACTCTTTTAGCACACAATAACTTACAACTTTAATTGCAACTATCAGAGGAATTAAGCATGTATTGGCTCTTAGCTAGATGTGTGCCTAAAAAGAAACTAAGGGAAAAAATATGTATCAACTACTGGTTGACTATCAAGCTTAAAGAATAAACAACTGTTAAAAAGTTCAATTTGGGGTGATGTATCTAAGATGCTATTCTGTGGTACTTTATGTGAAGGAGATATGAACTAGAACCAGCCTACTACCTAGAATGTGACACTACATAAGAACACACACATGCAAAATAAAGTTTGCAAATTTCTTGAGACTCACATAAAAGTAAGTATCCAAGGAAGATGGTTCTTACTATGGCATCAAGCTACAGCCCAACAAACTTGGGGCAACCTTAATCCATAACGTGCTAGTTTCCTAAAATAAATCTAAAAACATAAATAAGCACCCAAAATCTTGCACTATGAGTAATAAAGTCTCAGTGTTGTTCTTGCTCTAGACATTAAAATCCTAATATCTAAAGCTAATGAAAACAGTAGAATTCAGAGTCTAGGAGAAAAGTCAAGCCTCAGACCTGGGAGAATTCTGTATTTCATTCATTTGAGGTGAAGACTTGAGAACTATAAACTTTGTATGCTTTCCCCCTGGTCTCCCTTCAGAATATATTTCAACATTTCATTTTATGTAAGATATTACATGTCCTAGAATAGCAACCTTTTTGTGGATTATGACTAATTGGGCTTTCAATTGAATTTTTCTCTGAAACTAACAGACCTTGTTATCAGTAGGGAGCTGGCTATTTTTAACCAAACAGAAAAAATGCATTGACAAATGTAAAAGAGAATCTTTAAGCAAATAGGCTTTAGAATGTTTATAAGTTTTGGGTTTTTTTGTTTTTGTTGTTTTTACATGTAAATCTCTAATGCTAACTTCAGAAGCTGATTTGTGGGAATAGACAAGAAAGGTAGTCCTAGGATGATCAAACACCTTCATCCATGAAGCATGAGGATTCACCCACAAGTTGGTTTTGAGTAGGTCCTTTTCCTCTCTTCCTTAGAGTCCTCATTTTTAAATGAGGAAGTGTCCCCAAAAGATATTTAAATTTCATCTGGCACAAAACTAAGCTATCACTTATGATATTGGAAACCCTAATTATTTCATCTCTCCAACTCTGAAAGACATTCACTTATTCATTTTTTCACAAACATTTTTACATTTATTACAAATTTTATAAACATTCATTGCATACCTAATGTGTAGCAGGCCCATAGATACTAGAGATATAGCAATGACTCAAACAGTGTGATGCCCTGAAACTGACTTTCTACTGGAAGAAAAAATATATAAACAAATAAAAGTAAGTCAGAGGGTGAAAAGAAGATAAATTCTAAACAAAGAGAAGGAAGGATAACAACTTTGATAGGATAAGATATGACAATTTTAAATAGAAACTCTCACTAACAAGGTCACATTTAACCGAAGATCTGGAGGGAGTAAGGAAGTGAGGCAGGTAGGAATCTGGGGCCAGATCAGGCTAGGGGAAGGCAACAGCAAGTGCAAATGACCTGAGTCAGGAGCAAGCATGTATGTGTTTCAGGAACCCCTAGGAGCTCAGTGTGAGTGGAGTGGAATGAGTAAGGAAAAGATCAGTAGAAGGGGAGATTAGAGAAGTGGTAAGAGGGCTAAGTGCTTAAAGCCTTTTAGGTCATTGTGTGGATGTTGTCTTTTACATTCAGATAGGAAGCCAATGGAGGACCGTGAGCAGCAGATTTGACATGATCTGCCTCCCCTTGGCTGCTGAGTTGAGACAGACTCTGGCGGGGGTGAGGTGGGTGGAGAGAGATCAGTTAGAGGAGTGGTTATCGTCGTAATCCAGGCAGGTGACAGTAGTGGCTGGGGTGAGGGTTGTACAGTGTTTATGGAAGTGGTCACATTCTGGATACATTATGAAAGTATTGCCAGTAGTGTTTGATGTTGGATTGGATGTGGGTGTATGAGAAAAAAAGACATCATAGACTGATTCAAAATGTTCGGTTTCAGAAATTGGAAATATGCTAGTGCACAGACAAGAACCAGGCAGCCTTGCTTTGAAGTCCAGCTCTGCCACTGTAACACACTGGGCAAGTTATTATCTTCCTTCATTAATCATTGCAAAAGATAAGTAATAATATCTGCCTCACGTGATATGTTTGAGGATTATATGAGTTAATATACATAAAATTCTTAAAATAGTATTTGGCATATAATAAGCATCATATTATATAAACGTTTGCTATCATTATTACCATTATATTGGGGAAAACTATAGGGGTCAGATTTGGAGGAAAAAGTTCAGGATTTAGGTTTGGGGCGTGTGAGCTTTGAGAGAAGCTTAAGATTTCTATCAGCAATCCAAGTGGAGATGTTGGGAGTCAGATTCATATGTGTATAAATCTAGAGATTAAGTTTAAATGTCATCAACGTACAGAACAAGCAGAAAGCATGATACTGGATAAGATCACCAAGAGGACAGTTCTAAAGGCATTGCCTTAGAGAGCTCCAACATTGAGAAAAGGGTGGGGGCATATAAGAATGTCCTAGAAGCCAAATCAATCCAGTCTTTCAAGGATGAGGAAGTGATCAGCTCAACCAACTGCCTCTGATTGCCCAAGTAAGAAAAAGTCTGATAATTTTGTATTAGATTTAGCTGTGCAGAGGTCATCAATCAAGAGCTTTCCAGTTGAGTGGTAAGACTGAGTGCTAAAAGGAAGAGAAGCTTTGGAGACAATGAATAAAGTCAAGTCCTTCAAGAAGTTTTGGTGTGAACGGTAATAAAGAAATATGGTGATAGCTGAAAGAAACAATGAGATCAAGATTATATTAATGTAAGGAAAATGGCAGCACATTTGTATGCTGATAGAAATGATTCAGTAGAGAAGGGAAAATTAATGATGTATGAGAAAGGGGAGACAAAAACAAAACATCCCCTTCCTGCCCCCTGCATCTGGGGAGAAAGGAAAGCTGGGCCAGGAGATTTGGGGTACTCAGAGCTAAGGGCTCCATGCTCCCGACAGGTGTAAAGATGAGCTTGAATTTTCCTGCTCCTACAGGAGTAACTATTCATTACTTATGCTTCCTGAGTAATAGGGGAAATATCAGAAAATTGATCTAGTCATTACTGCCTGGTTCAGAATAAGAAAGCCAGCTGGGTGTGGTGGCTCACGCCTGTAATCCTAGCACTCTGGGAGGCTCAGGCGGGAGGATCACTTGAGTCCAGGAGTTCAAGACCAGCCTCAGCAAGAGCAAGACCCCCATCTCTACTAAAAAAATAGAAAGAAATTAGCCAGGAAACTAAAAATAGAAAAAAATTAGCCAGGCCATTGTGGCATGTGCCTGTAGTTCCAGCTACTCCAGAGGCTGAGGCAGGAGGATCTCTTGAGCTCAGGAGTTTGAGGTCGCTGTGAGCTAGGTTGATGCCATGGCACTCTAGCCAGGGCAACAGAGTCAGACTCTGTCTCAAAAAAAAAAAAAAAAGAAAATAGAATAAGAAAGCCATCAGAAAACTGAGGCCTCGGTCCCCCGTATGTGTCCTCTTCTGCAGGGATATTGGCCTTTCCTCAGCAGAAATTCAATAAACAGTCCCTGCCGAGTGCTAGGAACTTTACCAGAATTAGCTAATTTAACTCTCAGCATCAGTAAGAGAAGTATCACAATTATTTCTCTTTTATAAATGCAGGAACTGAGGTTGTCTGTGGATGAATAAATTGCTCAGATTTGGACTGAGATCTGACTGATGGCAGAGCCTGAACATTCCCTCTTCAGTCCACCTGTTTCATCATCCATCCCATTCCATACACATCTTGCTGAAGGACAGACAGCAGTTGCAGAAAGGGAACTGAATCTGAGACTCACCTCTCTTCCCTGAAGGAAAATAATTCACCATTTCTTTGAACAGAAAGGCCGAGTGCTGAAATGGATTGACGTGTTTATATAAAACTGGGACATAATTTTACTCTGTAATTATAATAATTAGTCTGTGAACACTGATAAATGTACATTTCATGACACCTTCCCAGTGCTATTTGTGTGCCTTGCAATTACTCACAGTCATCTCAGAAGCTCGAGAGTCCAATATTTAATTAATGTGAAAACCATCGCCAAGCCTCAGAACTGCACAGCATTTTCAAAGAAAGACTCACAAAGCCGAGTTTTACAGCTGATGTCCGAAGTCTGACACTAGCCTAGGTTTGTGGGAATCTGACAGGGAAAGTAACATACTCCCAGAGAACTTAGGAGCCAGGGGCCCTGTATTTTTCCCTAAGAGTAGTATCAGATCCTTCTTTAAGTGTCTCTCCTTGCTTCTCTACTAAGAGAAAACTACAGCTGGATCAATCAGTAAAGACTTATTTATTCAATCAACAGAGTAAACAGACAACCTACGGAATGGGAGAAATTATTTGCAAACTACACATCTGACAAAGGGCTGATATCCAGAATCTACAAAGAACTCAAACAAATCAGCAAGAAAAAATAAATAAATAAGCCCATCAAAAAATGGGCAAAAAACATGAACAGATTTTTCTCAAAAGAAGACAGACAAATGGCCAAAAAAAATATGAAACTATGCTCATCATCACTAATCATCAGGGAAATGCAAATTAAAACCATAATGAGATATCTCCTGACTCCTATCAGAATGGCCACTATTATTAACAAAAGTCAAAGAACAATAGATGTTGGCATGCACGATACAGTGGAAAGGGAATACGCACATGCTGTTAGTGGGAATGTAAACTAGTACAACCTCTATGGAGAGTACTCAAAAAACTAAAAGTATACCTACCATTTGATCCAGCAATCCCACTACTGGGTGTCTACCCAAAGGAAAAGAAGTCATTTTATAAAAAATACATCTGTACCCAAATGTTTATCACAACATAATTCACAATTGCAAAGATATGGAATCAACCTAAATGCCCACCAACTGAAGAGTGGATAAAGAAAATGTATACACACACGCACACACACACACCCCATGGAATACTACTCAGCCATAAAACAAAATTAAATGTTTTTTGCAGTAACTGGGTTGGAACTGAAGACAACTACCCTAAGTGAAATACCTAAGGAATGGGAAAAAAAAATACCATATGTTCTCACTTATAAGTGGGAGCCAAACAAGGAGTATATGTGGTCATAAAGTGGAGTAATAAACATTGAAAACTAAGAAGCGGGGAGGAAGGGGGTGAGGGATAGCAATCTACCTATTGGGTACAATGTACACTATT
This sequence comes from Lemur catta, assembly GCF_020740605.2. Lineage (NCBI taxonomy): Eukaryota > Metazoa > Chordata > Mammalia > Primates > Lemuridae > Lemur > Lemur catta. The sequence continues at coordinate 31,939,901 of NC_059134.1, forward strand.
CTGGTAACAAGTACACCGAAAACCCTGACTTCAACATTATACAATTCATCCAAGTAACAAAAAAATGCTTGTACCCCCTAAATGTATTGACATTAAAAAATATATTTATTGAATCTCTGCTATGTGCCATGAACTTTTCTGGAGTAAAAAGGTACACATTCTGCCTTTCTTTGTGTAAGAAAAGAGACTTAACCTCTCAGATCTCTTTCTACAACATAAAAATCGTAAGATTTGACTTGAAAGGTTTCTAATAATTCAAAGGCTGGGCTCGTTTCCTAACTCTCACATTAACCAGCAGAGAGTAGGCATACAGAAATGCTACTTGCATACTGGTTGCCTTAGGTGGGCTGAACTCTGGACACAGAACAGTGAGTGGCCTCAGGTAAATTTATTTCCTCCCTCAACTACTATTTCTTTGCAATATTGGAATGATAATATTATACTACTCTCCTTAAAGTGTGGATGAGAATTAATTACATGAATAATGTAAAGAACCTTGTTTACTATAAAGTGCTTTGAATTCTTCACATTAAAGGCATGTAAAATTTAAGTTACTTTCAAATTCTTCATTTCCAGTTTTATGGACCCCATGGTGTGCTATTGGGGCCAAGGGAGGCAAATTTTTCCATTAACACCTAGCCTCTTGAGAATTCCCAGGCCTCTTTCATTAGCCCCAATCACAGAGGACTGTCTATTAAGCATTCTGTTATAATTTCTTTATTTCTCAAATGGCCTAACAGACAGTTCTATTAAGTGTATATTGTCCATGTAATGAGTAACTTAGAGATGACAGGAAATCATTCCTGTTAGAAACAAAATGAAAAAAAATCACAATTTCAAACAGTTTCTCAGTTTTAACTGCCTTTTTATAGGGCAAACTAGGGATATTGAGCTGTTCTTCAGTGGGCAGGTCTATACAAACCTACCCCCAAAGTCTGGAGAAACTGAAAGGCTGAAGAAAGAGGCTGACATATCCAGGTTCTAAGACAGAAACATTTACTAGGTACTTATGGAACTAAAGCCATGTCCTAGACAGCCATGAGGTTGGGTCCCTGTGCCATTACCCCCCAGACCAAGGGCTGATACACCATAGGAAAGGAATGTGTAGGACAATTGAATAGACCCCTCAGAGAAAGGCAAGAATGTTAAGTGAATCTGCCTAAGAATAGGACTTATGGTCATTTGTTTTGACCTATAAGCAGGATTTACTGTAACAGTAGATAAAGTAGAAATCTAGCACTGGATCAGGGTTTAATCAGGAGTCAACATGGTGGATTAACATCCAAGATGGAGTTGCTTTATTCTCCACATGAGCAAAGTTATGCTCTGAATCTATGCTTGCTCATACTTCACCCTGAAGAATGTCCAACTCTACCTTTACAATATATGTCAACATAGAGGGGTATTTACCTTTTTCATCTTCCTTAATTTTCAGAAAGGGAAAAAGATTATTATCCCCATTTTACCACTGTGTAAGTTGTAATTGAAAGAAATGAGACAACATGTTCAAAGCCACACAACTACCTTATTGTAGAAGAGAAATTCAACCCCCTGACGTCAAAGTCCATTGCTAGTCCTCTTTTTATTAGACCAGCAACCGACTTCTGAAGACCTTCGATGTTCTCACCACCTTACTCACCATGCCCATGGCAAGTTTTGTCTAGAAGCCTTACTCTAAAATCTGATGAATTATTCAGCAAATAAATATTTTTCCTGTTTTATTAGATACTATGCTAGGATTTTTACTGTAACAATAACCATAAACAGACATAAGGAGAAGAGAAATCCTGGAGAAGGAAATGGCACCAAGAAGAGTGGAAGGGGAGGGAGGAGAGTATGTCACAAAGCCAGGGAAGCTGGAGCAGAAACCAAGGAGTGGGTGGTATAATGTGAGATGAGACAACCTATGATATGGATGATTTTTTTAATAGACTTTATTTCTTTAGAGCAGTTTTAGGTTCACAGCAAAATTGAGAGGAAGGTACCGGGATATTCAGTGTACCCCTGGCCCCACACACGGATAAGATCCCCCAGTATCAAAATTCCTCACCAGCGTGGTGTTAGAGACCACCAGGTTCTTCATCCACTCCACAGTATCAGATCAACACACTGAGGCAGCAAGGGTTGAAGCAGAGAAAACATTTAATAATCACTGGGCAGCCGAACAAGGAGATGAGAGAAACCCTGCAAATCCATCTCCCTGAAGAGCTCTGGGCTGAGTTTTTTAAGGGAATTTTGGTGGGCATGGGGCTGGAGAATTGTCATAACTGACTGGCTAGGTAGGGGGAATGAAATTATAGGGATGTATAAATTGCATTCTTGCACTGAGTCAGTTCCTCTGCAGGCATCACAGGACCAGGAGGCATCAGTGGATTCATTGGAATGCAGGGTCTGGGAAATATCTTAGAAAACAGTCTTAGGCTTAACATTGAAGAAGGTTGCTCTATAGGAGTGATTAACAGAACTTCTAGGACTCTGTGACAAAAGGCTACATGACTCTTAAGCATAAACAGCTATAACAGTGACGGCTATGGGGCAAGAGCTGGTTAATGTTTAGCTGTGTTTTTCTAAGACGTATGCCCTTGTAAAAATCCCAGAAACTTGGTCTAAATTTTATTAGGACTGTTTCAGTGGTATAGTTGTTACAATTGATGAACCCACATTAGCACATCATATAATAACATGCAAAGTCCATAGTTTACAATGGGGCTGATTCCTGGTATCACAAACATATAGATTTTCACCACTATGCTATGAAAAAAATACACGTAGGAGGGACTCCTAATCCAGACTGGAAGGTCCGGAAAGCATCCGCTGGGACCTAATGACAAATGAATGTTAGCCGGTGAAGAGGTGTGGAAGCGTTTTATAAGCCAAGGTAACAGACTAGGAGAAGGTCCACCACAGGCAAAAGGGAGGATGATTAAACCAGAGAGTAGAAGATGGGCTTAGAGATGAGGTTGGAGATTCAGGTAGGGGGCAGCATGGGTCTCATAAGTCATGTTAGAGAACATGTTGATTTATCCTGTCACTGCAAGTGTTCAGCAGGGGAGAAATCAGATTAATGTATGTGTTCTGCCTGGCTATAGAATTGAAAGTGGATTGACTAGGACACCACAGAAAGAAGAGACATACATAAGAAAGCTATTGCTATAGTGGGCCGGGTGTGGTTGCTCATGCCTGTAACCCTAGCACTCTGGGAGGCCGAGGCAGGAAGATCACTTGAGGTCAGGAATTTGAGACCAGTCTGAGCAAGAGTGAGACCCCGTCTCTACTCAAAATAGAAAAAATTAGCTGGGTGTTGTGGCATAGGCCTGTAGTCCCAGCTACTCGGGAGGCTGAGGCAGGAGGATTGCTTGAGCCCAGGAGTTTGAGGCTGCAGTGAGCTACGATGATCCCACTGCACTCTACCTAGGGCGACAGAGTGAGACTCTGTCTTTAAAAAATAAAATAAAATAAAAGAGGTGATAGTGACCTGACCTGGAGCAGCCACAGTGGGCCCAGAGAGAAGCAGATGGACTCATGTCATGTCCAGAAGGTAGAATAAATAGGACATGCTCCTTTACAAAAGCTGCATTTGTCTAAGCACATTGTCTGTCATGCCAACAGCCCCTTCTAATGGAAATGACCGCCATGACCTGTGCTACAGAGACAGCCATAATCCGCACCATGTGATGCCACCACCCAGCAGGTCCAGGTGACTAGAGGAGGACATCTTATTGGACAAGGCTGCGTATCGGACCCAAAGCTGGGATATAGTCTGTCTTAAATTCATATTGCCTCGCATGGAGATTAAAGTCAAGATATACAAAGAAAATAAGGCAGAGAGCAAAATACAGTCTAAAATAATGAAGAAGCCACATGGAGAGCAGCATCAAGTTGGAGCCCTAGAGGGAAAAGCCACATATCCCAGGCTCCAGAGGTAACTTTAGCCACCTCGAGAGCAGAACCGCCCTTCAGCTTCTGCTCTTCCCGAGGCTATTTGCTCTTTCTGAGGTCCCGTGCCTGCGTATTCCTACAACAAACTCTTCCCTGTTTGAGAAAATTTGAGTTAGTCTCAATTCCTTGAAACCAAGTTAGTCTAAGCAGAAGAGTCTATCACACATCTCTTAAGAAAGGTCAAACATCAGGCATCCTCAAAAGCACTGAGGCAGCAGGGATTTTGTTTCAAAAACCCTTCCCAGAGAGAGCCCTGTTTAACTGGCAGTTATCTTCAAGAGTGCACAGGAAGATGAGATTTAACCGCAGTGACTGATTGTTCTGCATTTTCAGTGAGAAATGAACAATAAGAAAAGGGGACTTCCATTGTAGTCAGAGGAATTTAGATCAGATTTTCTTCAAAAGTAATGGATATTTTACACTAGGAAGACTACATAATGAATCTCCTCTGGATGAAATAGATAGCAGGTCATTTTTAGAAAAGCATTACATTTTTAAAAACTGGAGTTCAATGTACACGCTCCTCTCCAGGGCTTCCTGTGCCGTGATGACTGCACTTATGGTGACCAAAGATCAGCTCATCAGCTCTGGTGGCCACAGAGCCCCGGGGAGCCATCTGGGAAAGATGACAGCCCGCGGGTCTGTATTTCACATTGTGGGAAGGAGCTTGATGAAAAGGCACACGTCAGCATTTAGAGTCAAAATCCTTCTGTTGAAGGCTTGGCTCTATGCAATCTAAGTTTCTATTTTAGAATCTTTAAGTAGAGGTTAAAAATTTAGTTAGTATTAAAAAGCATTACCCTGTTTGAAAGCATCATATAAGCTGAGCATCACTCTGCACTCTTAATGTTTGTGATAAGAAGAGTTTCCGTACAGAATAAGGAAAACTACTGATGAAACTCACTTAGGATAGCAGTTAAGAACACTGACTTTGGGATCAGATAGGCCCAGCTTTGAGAGTTCACTTATTAGATCACCAACCCCATAGTATTGGACAAGTTATTTAAACCCTCCACCCCTCAGTTTCCTCAGCTATAAAATGGGATAAAACAGCACCTCACCTCATCAACTGTTGTCATTTTAAATTAAATCACATGAGATCATGAATATAAAACATTCAGCCTCATGAGTCATGCTTATTATATGCTCTAAATGTTAGTTAATTGTAGTGGTAGTAGCAGCAGTAGCAAATGGGTTTTCAAATATTATTTATAAACATTCCAGATCCCATAACGTCTTGGATTGTTTATCCCAAGAAGTAACTCAGAATGGGCAACCTTGACTATAAATCTAATTTGTATACCAACTAGTAAGATGCTTCATTCATGAGGCACAACAATTTCCTCTTTTCTAACTTCTCACACAGTTAGCAAAAGGAAATGTAGCTAGCTCTTCCAGCTACAAATATGCAATTGCTGTATAGGAAGAGTGTAGGACTGTGAGTTACCAGTAGTGAGAAAACATATTCCCTTAACATCAGTGTTCAATTTATTATTTAGAGTCTTCTAATTTAGTTTAAAGGCACGACAGAGATCTGGCAGGAAGAAAATATTCTGTTCTATAATAAATGAACACCTACATCCTTAGAGGTTATAATTTCAACTCCTACTTGTTTTCATTTATCCAGTCATTCAACAAATATTTATTGGCATGGGATTAAACATTGGCTATTTAATAGTCAGCAAGATACATATGGTCTCCGCCTTCAATAGCTAGTAGCCCACTGAGTGCACAGGTAAGATAACCAGCAATTATAATACTGTGTGTTAAAAGCTATGATAGGAGAAATATGCTTTACGAGTACGGAGGAAGGAAATCTGGCCCAGACTCATGAGGAAGCAATGCCATAATGTGAAAATTCCAGATTTATCTCTTCTTCCCTCCTAGACTTAGCCAGATTCTCTTGACAGAATCTGGTTTACTTATCTTTGCATTCTCTGGAGCATCTGAAATATTACTTTGCACAGGCATTTGCCTCAGATGTATCCAGCTGATTGTCTTGGGATCACTCAATATCTATCCCAACCTCCTTGTACTATCCTACAGCGTTGGAAAACTAAAAACAATATTTCCCAGCCCCCCCTTGCATATCTAGTTATGATGTGACTTGGATCAGGCCACTTACACACAATCACACAAGATTTGTTTGGGAAATGCGTTAAATGGAAACAGAAGTAGTACACAAAGTATCCATTATTGATATAGATTGTAGCAGGCATGCAGGCCTGGAGCCAACAGCGTTAACAATGGCTTCCTGGATTATAGTCAAGGTGGTATGACCCTGAGGCCAGCAGTTTGCAGAGCAGCTCCCTGATTCCTTAGCTTTTGAATTTGAATTAGTCAGAAATATATACAAGGCTCCAGAGTGAGTACATAAAGCACTATAAAGTATAAGCCACCCATTGACTGTGAAAATTGTAAGAATGAGCACAAATGGCCTGGCTTACTCAACTACATCAATAATTCTGCTTGATATGGTCTGTGAATGTGTTGTTTGTCAGTAATTTGGAGCCACTCAAAGCCAATCCACGTAGCTCTGTTGCATGTTTAGAACTGGCACGTAACAAGTAGACAATTTAATCCACAACATTTAAGAATATGTGTGGTCTTCACAGGTCTAGGAAGAAGGAAATCAATGAGCAGAAACAGGTCAGTGTACATTTGACATCTTAGAGGAGATGGAGACCCGACCAGCAGACAAGACTATTAGCTTCCCTTAGAAGGTGTGACTCTGTAGGTTATAGAACAATAACACTTGCCTGGAAGACTCTCTCCTCCTAATTCTCTTGGGTCTTTTTCCAGATTCATTATAGATTTTTAAAATATCTAGCTATCTGCCAATCTTGTGGTGAGTATTTTACATACATAAATTGACTCTCTTCTTTTACTTTATTCTTTCTAAATCCATTTTTAAATGAAAAGCTGAAACTCATGAAGGGTAAGTGATATATCCCAGGTTCCATAGCTAGTAGTTGGCACAGCCTGGATTCTTTGGCTCTTTGATGCTATATGTAGACTCTTGAATGGCATTTTATATTATGCTGCCTCCCACAAAGAAGTTCCTTCCAGGCAGAGATTGCATTGATCGACTGACATTGATAGTCAGGTCCTCTTGCCAAACATAATTCTCTGTAAAGTAAACAATTGTGTCTGGTTGTGAAACAGTCCCCTGTAAGTTGGGGTAGCACATGATTTCTCAGACCTCACCCACTCCCCCAGACCTGATGCATCAATTACGTAAATTTTAAGGAACCAACAAAGTCAAAAACATGTTCAAGAACATCCCAAACCCACCAAAATGCTGCCATCCTGTGGGGCCCAGCCTGGACAGCTAGCAGGCCCCTAATTTTCTCCTTTCTTCTAAGGACACAGCCCCCATTTCCCTTTCTCTTCCTTCTGTCCCCAAGAGGCTGTTGTGGTTTATGTGTGAAGCTCTTGGGTGTTTATTGTAACTGCATGACACAGATTTCTGAGCTATTTTGGTGAAAGGCTTGCCCCCATGTTGTTCCCACATGAAAGATTTTATAATTCCACAGCTCTGTCTTATCTTGACTGGTCTCTCTTAACTACAGGCTCTGTCAAGAGCAGGGAGTCTTAGCAGCAGCTTTTGTGATATAATTTCAGGGTCAACCAGAAGGCAACCCTGACCCTCATAAAATTTTGTCTCCATCTGCTCAATGGTATCTAACAATTCACAGAGATTTATTCATTTAAGCTGTGACTTCCTGCATTTCCCACAATTCAAATACCCCTGGGAAACTGGTATATTAAGTTTCATCAGTCATTAACATCCTACTGAGCCTGAGTTTATCAGATCTGCTAACTACAGGAAGTTTTTAATAGGTAGGGCCAGAGGGGGATGCCTCAGATCATAAGGCTGTGTTTAAGAAGCAGAAGAACCATGGGCATTATCTCTGTCTCTCAAGATCCCAGCAGGGGCTGAGGAGGAGAGTGTCAAATACGTGATTCACAGGCTCTCCATTGTCTCTCTTCTATTTCATTAGACCCTCAGTAATCTGGCTTCTGAGGCCAGCCTCTTAGTGTGATTACTGAACTGTAAGTGCCTAAGTGCAGTAATCTAGCTCTGTGTCCCCACCACCTAGAAATGGGACTGCCACAGAATCAGTGTTCAATGAGCAGTTGCTTAAAAAACAATTGTGGAATAATGACCTTCCGATGAGAATCATGTAGTTCTTACTTAACCTCTCCGGAGCATTTGTTCACCGTTTCTTCCTTCTTAGAATCCTTTCTCCTGGTATTTGTGTTCCCATGCCTTCCTGGGGTGGAGGTGAAGGGATGTGGGTGGCACATTAATTAAGAGATTGAACTCTGTAGTCACAGGAACACAGTTTAAATCCAAGATCTTCTACTTACTAATTGTGCTACCTAGGCAGGTATTTAACTCTCCAATCTTGTTTTTTCATGAAAAATACAGGAATCTGAAGAGTTTTTGCTTCATCAGTTTGCAATAAGGGTTACACAAAATAATCCCTGTAACATTACACAGTGCCATATACGTAGTAAGCTATCAATAAATAGTAGTCATTATTTTAGTATGTGCAAACTCTTTGGTTGCTATTTCTTATGCTCCTGTCTGTTCATCTGTCACTTAAATCTTCACTGATGAGAAAACTGAAGCTCAGGGTTCCATTCTCTTTTGTTCTTAACTCTATCTATTCTTTAAAAATTCTCATCCACTCTATAGACTGAATTATCCATTATATTACAATGATATGCCCCTTAGTTCTTAACTCTTAGTTCTGAACCACATAAACCCCTATGTAGCAGATATTATGCATTCACCCAAACTCATATTCTCTACCTCTTGGGTATGCTGCTAGACCTCATTTCCTAGCCTTCCTTATAGTTTCGTATGGCCATGTGAGCAAATTCTGTCAATGGAATATGGTGTAGATGAAATGAGTCACTCCTAGGATTGGCCCATAAAATACTTTCCATGCGATCCTCCATACTTTCCCCATCTGTTAGTTAATGCAGATGATCTAGGAGAGAAGTTGGAGGCCCTAGTAAATAGTGAGGCCATAGAATTGAGGAAACCAGTGTTCTAAATGACCATGGGGAAGGCTACTTGCCAACCAAGAACATCTGCATTGCTCTTTGCATGAGTGAGAATAAACTTTTACTGAGTTAAGATGTTGAGATGTTAGAGGATTGTTATAGCAGCTAGTGTTACCCTAATGAACATACCCTTTATCTAGCAGTCTAGGAGACCTTTCACTTTGCTGTCTCCTCTGCAAATCAACTCAGCATGTCTAAAGTTGAATTCATAATTGTTGAAATTTTTGCTGACAAAGATTCTTTGCTTGACCAAAATTTAGTCAGGCTTCTGAACGTTCTCCTAGGCCCATCAGTGCACTTTCTTGTATAATCCAGTTTTAGCAAAGAACCACACTGCTAAGTCAGTATGGTAGTGTGAAATAATAAGAAATATATATTTATTGGTCTCTGCCCACACCCCCCTCCCCCCTGTTCCTGGCACACAGCTTTTAAAACTCCTGTAGATAGGGGTATTGGAGAATCTTCCATTCTAATATTTGATCTTTGACCCAGGTTACTGACACAGAGTTCCTAAGATCTTTGTAATCTCCTGAGTGTTAGAAGCCTCTGACACCTATCCTAAATCCCTTGGAATATTCTGGGTGATAGGAGCATCCTTTGTTCTAATGAGGTGACTATTGGTGGGTTCCTGGATAGCCTCATTAAGAGGGCTGGTTACCAGGAGAACCAGCCATGTGATTAGAGGGTTAGAACTTTTAGCCTCACCCACTGACCTTAGAGGAGAGGGTAGAGAGGCTGAAGGTTGAGTTGATTAGCAAAGACCAATAATTAATTAATCATGTCTATGTAATGAAGCCTCCATAAAAAACAGAAAGGACAAGGTTCATGGAGTTCATGGGTTGCTCAACACATGGAGGTGTCTGGAGGGTGGTGCACCCGAGAGAGGGCATGGAAGCTCCACGCCCCTTCCCTCATGCCTTGCCCTATGCACCTCTTCCATCTGGCTGTTCATCCGCATCCTTTGTAATATCCAGTATACCAGTAAACAACCGAATGTGTTTCCGTGAGTCCTGTGGACCACTCTCACAAATTAATTAAACCTGAGGAGGGGGTCATGGGAACCATGATCTGTAGGTCATCATTTAAGAAGTATAAACGACAACCTACTACTTATGATCGGCATCTAAAGTGGGGAGCAGTCTTGTGGAACTGAGCCCTTCACCTGTAGGATCTGATTCTAACTCCAGGTAGATGAAGTCGGAGTTGAATTGAATTAAAGGACACCCAGGTGGGGTCCACTGGAGCATTGCTTGGTGTGTGGGTAAAAACCTCCACACATCTGGTGGCCAAAGCGTGTTGATTGGTGTGTGGAAGTAGGAAAAACACTTTGTTTTTGTTTTTGTTTTTCTTTTTCCTTTTTCACACAGTTTGTTTTTCTATCTAACAGAATCTGTTTAGCAAGAATCCCCCAACCCTGAAACTCTATAACCTTTAATATCTGATGGCATTCCACATCCTCCGTCATCTCCCAGGTGATGTCTTCAGCAAGAATCCTGTTAGATTGGTTTACCCAGAATCCCCACACTCCTGATGTTTCCTCTTAGTTATTTTCCATCTACTGACCCCCACCCTTCTCCTTGGCTATAAATTTCCACTTAAATAAAGTCTTCCTTACTGTGTTTTAACAAGTATAATTTTTGAATAAGTTTTTCTTTGACATTACAAAGCCTCACTAGGCGAATAATAGTGGTGAGATTATCTCCCAGAGCCTCTCATATTTCATCTCACAGGACAACATCACTTAGGTGAATTCTCCTCAGTCCTGTGTCAATGTTAATAGTCCAAGATCTGATACCAAGAATGATTAAGCTTCTCAAAGGCAGAGCCCCATTAGACCAGGTTATAAGGCTCATTTATTAAACAGGAATAAAGATTTATTAGTTTACAGTGAGAACTATAACTGCCCAGAGCAATGGCTACTTTAATCAGCCTGCCTAGCACTTTGCCTCCCTTTAGGAATACTTTGAGTAATTAGAATTAAATTAGAAGATGCATCTGAAATCTATTAAAATAAGGTGAATTTATTATGGGATTTGAGGGTTTAGTGATACAGGACTCTAATAGCCTGATTACATAATCTAACACCATCATTATGAGAATTACCCTTCATTCATTCTTCTCCTGTGTCTCACCAATACCTTACTCTTTCTTAAATCTTCCATCCTCTGTCCATCCTTGACATTAGTGCCTTAATTCAGGCCCTCATCATTGCAAACCTAGACTATAACAGCTTCTTAACCAATAGCCTTACCTATAATTTTACTCCATATCAATAAATACTCCACAAATTTGACACTCTCATCTTTCTATTATAAAAATGTACATGAAATCACATGATTTTTCAAGTTTAGAATTTATCAATGTTTTGTCTTTAGGATAAAATTCAAAGTCCATCATATGATTTTAAGCTCCTTCATGAACCATCCCTTGCCTTTCTCCCCAAACTTACTTATTGCCAACACACTCTAGCCATGGTGAAATGTACACAGTCTTCTCTAGGACAGGCCCTTTCTCATCCTCTTCCCTGCGTACTGGCTGCTTGCCTCACCATGATGACCTTCCCCTCCTTTCTCCTCTGATGACTCCTTCCTATACTGGCTTAGCTATGCCTCCAGTCTGCCCCTTGGTGTCCATCTCCATCTATCATAGAGCATATCCCAGCATACTCTAATTTCCTGTTTACCAATTTCCCTTCCATTAAATGTTGAGTTCCTGAAGGAAATGACTTTTATTTTAATTTGATATTACTAATTCCTAATATAGTACCTAACACATAGTGCTTGATGAATTTTTATAGAATGAATAAATGAATGTATAAGTGGAAGGGGTCTATCATTTTTTTAATCAGTAACTCTTTTGGCTACTTCAAATATATTATTTAATCATTTAATGTCATTCCTACAGAAAAGTAGCCATTTTTATTGCATATTTTGTACCTGAGGAACTGATCTCAGAGAAGTTAAACTTTCCCAAAGATCCACAGCAAATGTTTATATTGCTGCCTTGATATACCACAAATCAGTTATTACACTGGTTTTTAGTGACTTCCTAGTTCCAGCTAAGAAAAAATTCTTACCAACACGTCAGCATATTTAATCTATTGTGAGTAAATTGAAAGCCAAGATTTAAACACATACATGACTCCAAAAGTCAGTTTGCTATGGTATGGACCATTTTCTGTGCAGTTGACTACAGGTTCAAAAGGAGTTTGGGTATATGAGGATCAGTTGGCATGAAATCATCAGAAAAATTTCCATGTAAGAAGCAAGTCCTTAGCTGGCACTGGAAAATTGGGTAGGTTTTGAGAGTTGAAGATGCAATCTTTAAGGCAAAGGGGACTGACCCTAAGAAAACCATCCCCAAATAAATTCACGGATTGTGAGAGCACAGCTATGATGTTTTCTTATTCATTTATTGAAACGCAAAACTTAATCCTAGCCTCTATCCATGAAATTAATCTCTCGTTTTAAATTGTATGTTTTCAGTTCTGAAGTTAGAAGTATAATGCAACTGTGATTGGAAAGGAAATGATAATATTCATATTGCAGAGAAATGATTTTTAAACTATTCATTTCCAGATAAAGAGCAAAAAGATTCAATGCTTACCACAAATCAGTTATTATATCAGTTTTCGGTGACTTCCTAGCTCCAGCTGAGAAAAAATTCTTACCAACACATCATTCATTATATTTAATCTATTGTGAGAATTTAAGATCTGAATTACCCTAAGAAGCTTGAGAATGAAAATAATAAATGTCTTAAGATGTCAAAAACTTGGAATTGATTTGGATTTGATCTTAGGAAGGAGTTTGGGGCTGCTACTGTTTCCTGAATTATTTTTCTTCTCATGTACACGGCACTGTAGACAGGCCTGAAATAGCTCACTTTTTCAGCTGTTTATTCCCAAATGCAATGAGAAAGCTGAGAAACAGATGCCCTCAGCAGAAGGCTGGATGAGTAAACTCACCAGGAAAGAAGAGCTGAAGAGAAAGAAGACTAGAGGCAGGTCAACATTTATGCACACTTACTAAGAGCAGCTACTGGGCTGGGCATTTTCACCTACGTGATGCCTTTTTTTTTTTTTTTTTTAGTAAGAAAACATGGCTTAAAGAAGTCATGTAACTTGTCCCAAATCTCACAGAAAGCACATGGAAAATCAGGATTAGATTAAAATCTATTTTGCAATATTTGTTGGAGGTTTGTGGGGGCACTTGTAAGTTCCTTCTTCTATCTAGATGCCAACCAAGAGAATATAAGCCCAAGGAAACAAATGAGGGCCAAAATACCTTTTCAGGTATTTGCTACTGGCAAATCTAAACTGAGAAGCACAGCGGGACCTCTTACCTTCCTCCAAAAACCTAGACCTTGAAAAGCCCATGACACAGAAGCCTTCACCCAGTGGCACATGGGAAAACTCAAAAAGATCAGAGACTTGGCTGACCTACCAGAAATCAGACTCAGGCCTGATTTATCTGCTGTCTGAAGGAGGAGGAAGCAAGAACACACCATCCCTGGGCAGGACTGACTTGGAGCAACAGCAATGGGCCACGTAGCACCCACAGTCCAGTAGAATGGTCTGACCTCCTGGCTTACATGATCCACTGGGCTCCAGTCACTGCCCCCAAGGGGAGGAACAAGTTAGTGCGGAATGTCACTGCTCATACCTGAGAAGAAGAGTGGAAATCCTTCATGAAAAGGAGAATGGGAAGTCGAGATTACCCATAACACTTTTCACTGTATCGATAGCCCTATATTCAGCTTCTGCGGACTATTTGTATGTAAGCCTCCATAATAGAGCCTAAGGTTAATATGCTCTGTAGATGATAGAAACAGCACAGAACCAACATAACATGGAGAAAACAACCTTAGGACCATTCTTCATTATGGCATTTGTATTCAAGACTGAATATAATGATAACTGTTTTTTTAATTTTTTGAGAATAAAATGGTCTTCCTCTCTCTTGAATTTCACAAAAACATGATGTGATGTTACTATTGAGCTCACTAAATCATTGCTTGCCTTGATTTTCCAGCTGCTTTTCTTCACAAAGAGATTGGGAGCAGGTTTTCATGTTTGTGTCCTTCACAGGACATAATTAAATGTTGTAACCTTTATGGATTGTAGAATTGAACCAATGGTATCTCCAGAGTGTAGTCTAGAGACTAGGTGAAGGTTAATGTGCATGTATTCTGCTCACCAATGTCCCTCACAGCATCTAGCAGTGCTGAACACATGGTGGGAGATGAATGGATGATTTACTTAATGAAGTAAGGAACACAGAACCTAGAAAGAAGGTGTTTTTTTTTTTTTCTTTTAAGAAAGAGTGTCTTGCTCTGTCCTCCAGGCTGAAGTATAGTGGCATGATCAAAGCTCCTGGGCTCAAGGGATCCTCCTGCCACAGCCTCCAGAGCAGCTGGGACTACAGGCCTGCACCATGACTGAAAGCAGCTATCTTGTTCTTGAGAAAGCCCATGTTGTTTCTTCAAGGATCTGTTGCCATTCAGGCAAATACATTCAGACATAAAGGAAACATCCTACCTCAAGTCTAGTGTTCAGATTTCCTTCCTGAATAGTCTAAACTCATCTGATCTGCATATTGTTCTTTCCTGATTCTGGCTGCCTATCTTATGTCCCTTTTATTATCCTCTTCTAGACTGACACACTGCCACCTTTTTCCCAGTAATTTTGACTTTAATTCACTGTCCTAGCCAGAGTATTCAAAGGCATCCTTCAAAATAACACATTTCTCAGTTCTTCCAGATCCCTGGGATCACTTCCGTTTCCCTAAGCTGCTCACCAAGTATAGTTTGACCAATGTTTGTGACCAAAATACAGAGTGTGCCTTCTATGCCAAAAAAAAACCCCAAACATTATCAATCACTAGAAAATAAGTATTTTTCTTCCTTGGGTGATAGTCACACAACCCAATGTTGCCAGGAAGCTGCACTCAGGGCTCACCTACAGTAACTGATATTCAATATTCAGTGACATTAATTTCTCAACTTTATTTAAATTTTTGTGCAATTCAGTTGTCCATTATGGCATTACTGATTCTCTAATATTAATTATAACAATCATAATAATCATAAATAACCAAAATGGGGCTCTATGTATCAGTTGCTTTCCTAAGATATATAAAATATATATTATATATCATAAATGATATGTATACTATATATATAAAATATATAAACTTTTGAAGTTAGTGCTGTTATTCCTGATTTGTAGACAAGTCAACTGAAGTGCTAAATGTTGAAGTAGTTTGACCAAGGTCTGATTAAAATGTTCCTCAATTCCCCACTTCCATAGCTTCAGAGTCTGAAATCCTCCCTGACAATTTCTGAGAATTCCTAGCTGCTTTACAATCTCGGAGCCATTTCAGGACCTGAGCCTTTACTTTCTTGTTTGATGCACCTGATGCCTACAGTTGGGAGCTTTTACAGACTCAGATAAACACAACTCAGTCTTTCCTTCTTTGGGTCAAACAAATTCATAAATAAAACTTGATGTCTGGAGAGATGGATGTCAGAATGTCAGTCAGTTACATTACTAATAAAGCTGATTGAAGAAGGTGTCTTTGGATCTATAGAAAAATAACACTTATTAATTATCCCCACTTGAAATACATGAGTCCATCTGTCTGGTCACTTTCACAGATGGAAAACCATGGTCTTTCCCATCCCTTCCCTGTTTTTACTACATGGTGAGCAGTGATATTGGCTCAAGGGAAGAAAAGGAAAAGAAAGAGCACCCAGAAGACTAAATTCATTTCTTCTCCCAATCTTGTCATTCAGATAAGTGACTCTCCCTCCCCTGGGGAGAGCCAGAGCATTATTCCAATGAAAGTGCTTCCTTCTAGAAGGATTTTCACAGGAAGTGACAGTTCTTCCTAATAGCCAGACATGAAACTCAGCCCATTCCTCAATTTCCATGCATTTGCTAGATGTTGTTAAAACTTCGGGGGGAAGATAAAAACTGGATTTAAATCACAACAATGTTCTAGCTCCTAATTTTATATCTTTGTTTTCAAATCTATCCTGCAAAGAAAAGAAATTTAGATGGAAAAGTGGTTTTAAAAATGCAATAATAGTGGTTCCTGCTATATTTGTATCCAATTTTTATTTTTAAATATTTTGTCTTATAGTGGGTTTAACTGTGTATACTGGCTTTAAATACGTTTTGGAAATCCACATAATAAAACCCCAAATTAAAATAAGACCTGAATTCTGAAAAAGTGTATTTGTCTATCTCCAACTGCAGGTGAATCTGGTCAAATCTGATGGCCCCAGATAAGTGGTTTTCCCGTGGAAGTAGAGGACAGAGCCTTTGAAAATAAGCAAAGACAAGCCAAACTTAAAGTATACATGGTTTTTAAAAAAAAATTCTTCTAATCCACATCTTAAAACAAAGTGAAAATAATTCTTTCAATAATTGAAACTAATATTTATTTAGTATTTTTGTTCAAATTGCTCAATGTGTAGGAAAAAAAGACTGCATCAAATTTTTGTGCTGTGATATTTTCTTGGGAAAAAAATGACTAATACTCTACTTTTGAAAAAAAAAAATCTAGTATATTAGCCAAATTGGGAATTTGATCCCCAATCTCATTAATTCACATATGTGCTTTAATTAAAAATTTAATTTAGAATTTGTATGGAACATTAATCTTCAAAGCACCCAGGAGAAGTGAGTGAAGGTTACTAATATTCTTCTTTAGGCTTTTGGGCACAAACATTCAATAAGGGTCTAGTGGTGCAAAGGGAAGGAAAAAAAATAATAAAATGGAAAGCAAAAATATTACCAATGTTTTTTAAGTGGTTTTAGTGTAAGGAGGCCAGGGGATTCTAGAGGAAAAACCTAGTCACAAATATGAAGTTTACAAGTAAGTATAGTTAAGGATGATGGCAAAGAACCAAAAAATACTTTAATAGTTTATAGTGGCCAATAATGCTCTCCTCCCCCAAAATAGGTCCACATCCTAATTTCTGAAACCTGTAAGTATGTTACATCTCATGGCACAAGGGATTTTGCAGATGTGATTGAAGTTAGGGATCTTAAAATAGGGAGATTATCCTAGATTAACTGGGTGGGCCCAATCTAACTACGTGACCTCTTAAAAGTAGAGAGCTTTCTCTGGCTGGAGGCAGAGAGAGATGCAATGAAGGCAGAGACATGTGGTGGGAAAGGCACTTAGATAGGTGAGGCAGAAGAGGAAGCCACGAGAGAGATCTGAAGTGTGAAGAAGGACTCAGTTTGCCATTGCTAGCTTTGAAGATGGAGAAACGAGACCAGGAACAAAGGAATACAGACAGCTAAGACCAATCCCTGGCCAAGAATCAGCAAGAAATGGGGACCTCAGTACTACAACCACATGTAACTGAATTCTGCCAACAACCTGAATGAGTGTGGAAGCAGATGTCCCCCACAACCTCAGATAAGTCCTCAGGTCCCACACCTTGATTTCTGCATTGTAAGACCTAAAGCAGAAAAACCAGTCATGCTTTGAAAACAATTCACTCTGAATAATAGATGATGTATAATTTCTCTTCATATTCCTTTTATGATAGGTTGAAGAGTGTCCCCCTAAAATTCGTATGCACCTGGAACCTCAGTATAGGGCCTTATTTGGAGGGAGGGTCTTTGCAGATGTAATTAAGGTAAGTGTGAAATGAGACCATACTGGATCAGGGTGGGTGCTGAATCGAATGAGAGTGTTTTTCTAAGAGATTGAAAGGAAGAACACAGACACATGAGGAGGAAAGCCATGTGAAAATGGAGGCAGAGATTGGAGTCACGCTGCCATAAACCAAGGAATGCAGGAGCCACGAGAACCTGGAAGCAGCAAGGAAGAATTCTCCTCTAGAGCCCTCGGATGGAGTGTGGCCCTGCCAACACCTTGATTTCTGATTTCTGGTCTCCAGGACAGTGAGAATAAGTTTCTGTTATTTTATATCACCACGTTCATGGTGATGGGATATGCAGCCCTAGGAAACTAACACAGATCTCTGGATCTGTCAGCAGCTCTACGTGCTCTGGGAAAATATGAGCTCAAATGGAGTATTAAGGGTTGTTTATACTTCCACTTGTTTCTGTATAGGTTGTGTTTTTCTTTGTTCCAAATTTTGTGAAGCCATTATATATTTTCTGAGATAATTGAGAGTCATTTTTCCTGACTTGTTTCCCCTTTCTTCTGCATCAGAGAAAAACATGAGGAGTCTTAACACTGCCACCTTTGTCAACTCACTATTGGAGGGAGTCCCTACAGTGATATTCTACTGGGTTTTTTCCCCCTTGGACTCCAGGAACTCAGTACTTACCCATCAAATTGGGGATTTCAGCGAGGCATTCGGGCTTTTGTTTAAGGTGCTGATGTCTGAAAACCGTCTTGGTTTGATCCTGACTGTTTTGCATTTAAATTATACCCTTTGAATTATAGACTATGAGGTTGAGCTCCTACCTCAGTTCCAGCACAGCTTATACAGACTTTGTTATTTCCCCTTCTTTTTATAATATTATTTTCTTAGGGGCAGTAATGTTTTGTGAGTGAGCATCCAGACTTGAATTTTTAAGTATAGGCCTTTATTACTTCCTACCATATCTTGACCTTTTTTTCCTGCATATGCTTGAAGTGGCCAATATTTCATGTCACAAGCTCTCCACTTGAAACAAAGAATGAACTTTTCAATCATCCCTCCTAGTGCATTCATTGTCTATTGGTACCATAAAAAATGGCCACAAACTTAGCAGCTTAATGTCACTAGACATTGGGATGTTGTATGAGAGCAAGAAATGCAACTCTGAGCTTCTTGACAACTGTCTAATGACAAACTGGTCAGCATTGGATTATGTAGTTTTTGGCCAAGGAAGAAAGAATACACAATTTCCTAGAGATAGTGTTTAGTTTCTTTGGTGTGGGAAATGTTTGATGGTACCTGAAAAAAAAAAATAGCAAGATACTATTTGATTCCAGTTGTGTGTTAGAATACCTCCTGATATTGAAGAATTTACCGAAACAATGAATTGAATAGAGAAGGATTCTAAGACAAGTCTATAAAACAACTTAATGGAATGATTAGGGAGATTACAAGACCAAGAAAACAAATTAAGAAATAAAACATTCAGTGCATAACTAATAAATTATATATGTCAAAGAACATGCTAGATGTAGCTAGATATAGCTAAAATTACCACACAGAAGAAAGGCTTGAGTTAATCACAGTGAATAAAATGTTTAAAAAATTAAGTAATTCATTTTGAAAGAAGATAATTATATTAATTTTTTATGTCTGCATTACAAATTACCACAAACGTAGTTGAGTTGCTTAAAACAACACAAATTTATTACCTCAGTTTCTGTGGATCCAAAATCCTGCACTGCATGGCTGAATCCTCTATTCAGGGTCTCAAGGTGTCAGCTATATGGAGCTCTTATCTGGAGGCTCAGAGAAAGAATCTACTTCCAGGCTCACTCAGGCTGTTGGCAGAATTCTGTTCCTCGTGCTGGTAAGACTAAGGTCTCCATTTACTCCATTCATGGCCCCCTGCATCTTCAAGCCAGCAATGGTACATTGTATCTATCTTGTGCTTTGATTCATTCTGACCTCTGCTACAACCCTTCAGCCTCCAGCTGGAGGTACTTCTCTGCTTTTGAGGGTACATGTGACTACATTGGACCCACCTGGATAATCCAGGCTATTCTCTTTGTCTTAAGGTCTGTAATCATAATTGCAAGGGCTATCCGGAAAGCATCCAGCCATTCTTAACATAATAAGAATGGTTACATAGCTGGTTACTTTCCAGACAGCTTCATATATCTGGAAATTCTCTTTTGCTATGTAACATGATCTATTTGCAGGTTCCAGGGATTAGGGCTGGCTGGCTATTCTGCCTACCACAATATTACATATGGAGAAATGTGCCTGAGGTAAAGAACTCAACAAAAAGAAAGGGAAAAAACTCTTTAAAGATGTAATAAAGAAAGAACCCCATAAAAGGTAAGAGAATCTCCATTTTAAAAGGATATACATTGTTTTAGGCAATATTAGTAGATACAACTGACAAGACACATTCTAAGAAGGTGTCAAACTTTAAAGATAAAAAGCAACCAGAAGAAAAAATAAACAGAGAAAAATCAGACTAACCACAGACTACTATATGGAAATGTGTAACGTCAGAAAATGATGGAAGACTGTGAATGCAATTTAAGATAGAGAAAATATGAGTCATGAATATTATAGATGAGCAAGTTTTTGTTCAAGTTTCAAGGCAACAGATATACATAAAAGAAGTCAGATGATAAGGCTCTCAAGAATCTTTTTTGAAATGTAATTCCATGATGAAATCCAGTCAACTAAAAGTGAGTGGAAAATAATGGTATTATAAAAAGCCAAAGGACACTCAGTGTCAGAATACAGTTTTCTGATGCTTTTCTCACTTTCTTCACTTTCACAATAGTTTCCTTTCTTTATGAAATTCAAGTAAAACTTTTGTTTATGGAAATTTAGAAATAATACAATTTATCTAATATTGTTTCAAGTTTATCTAGACATAGATTGACATGAATAAAGGTATCTAAAATTATATTTACCTAATGTTGAATATGACTGCTTTGAGATCATGAATTTTGAGTAATTATTTGTCTTCTTTGATCATTTTTACATTGAAAAAATATATGAGGTAAAAATTACAGGAGATACAAGGAAATTTTGGCAAAAACATATACATAGCAAAAAATGTAAATTCACTTTTTCTGAAATCATAAAAATCCAGTTAATAAAAATTAAGAAAAGATCTTATGCATTATTGATAATTACCATGACTAAACTAAAAAATTAATTTATATTGACGTTTATGCCCTTAAAAGAAAGAAGATACTGTCTTTCTGAATGCCCATAAAATATATATAACATCTGACTATTTAGTAAGCAAGAAAGAAAATAAATTGCTAAAAGTTGAAATAAGACAGAATATGTTATCTTATGGCAATGCAACAAACCATCATTAATAACAAAAGTAGGAACCAAAAATAAGTTGGAAAATTTAAATTAGCTGTTAACTCTTGGATCAAGAAGAAAATCAAAACCACAACTGAAAAAAATTGTAAAAATAGTGACAATCAAATTTTAATATATAAAAACGTATCGGTCCAGGTTAAAGAGAGGCTCAGCAGAGGCTTAGCCTATACTACTATCAAAAGATGAAAATTACAACAAATTTAAAGATCTTAAATGGCTTTTATTTTTGATTCTAGGATCAGGCAATATCTCATTTTATAAAATAGAATGAATGTTTCTGATGAGCTGAGCATCTGCCTTTATAGGAAGAAAAGGGCTGAAGAAAGCAGAAACAGAAAACAAAACGTGGATTGACTGTTTCAAAATTATTTTCTTTCTAGGATTAAAACAGAGGGGACTTTCTCATTATGGTGACTCAGGTTGACTGAAATCCTCTGTTTTTTAGGAAAACTGGCCTGTTTCAAAGTTCAGTTTGATTACTTGACACTGAACACAAGTGACTCCATTCTGGTTTGGTCTGGTCTGCTGGGACCTAGTGCAGACACTAGTCCAAAACAATGGCCTTGCATAAACTTAAAGGATTGTTAAATATAAAAATAAAAATGATAAAACAGGGGAAAAAACAATAGAATGCATAAATAGGCCACAAAAGAGAAAAAACACTATGTGGAAAATCAAGAAACAAAAAAGCCCAAATACAGGAAATTAGGGTCCAGTAAAGGTAAATAAAGATAAGTAAAGAGTAAATAATTAAGAAAATAGAGTAATAAACTATTTCAGAAATTGCCAAAAAAAAAAGAGTAAATAACTGAAAGGTAATACTTTATAACCGTCTTGCTAGAAATGTAACCTTATGGCTTGAAAAATTTAACGCTTGAGTAAAACAAATTATTTTTTAGGAAAACATGTATTATCACAGATATAGAAAACCAGGTTGACCAATAACCATGAAAGAAATTGAGAAAGTTGTCAAAAACCTACTCATCCAAAAAACTACTAAGCCCAGATTATTCACAGTTCAATTATTCTAAACCTTCAAGAAAGAGATGATTCCAAGGTTTTTAAACTCAGCCAGTATAGGGAGAAAAATAGAAATATTTCTAATCCTCTTTACAAAGACTACATAACACTGATTCTAAAACCTGATGATGTGCATACACACACACACACACACGCACACTCTACATAAAATTCAGCCCTATGCTGGTAATTAAAGAATCCTTGGATTTCAGATTTGGGAAGACCATCAATTTCATAGCTAACCCATACACTGTCCCCTTCCCATATATTTGTCCTTCACATTTAATTTCTATTTGCATACCTCCAGTAATAGAAACCTATTTTCTTACAGAGAAAAATACTCCATCATGGAGTAGATCTAATTAGATTATAGGGGGAAAATTATGTTTGGATTTCTAAACTAGATACTACTTCTCCATAGATCTGTGTGCTCTCGTAGCAAAGTGTATGCGTATTTTTAAATAGTTCCTATCTCATTGTGTTACTATTGTTGTTCTCTTTGCTTGACTTTCCTACTGAACTTTAAAATCCTTGAGGGAAGTTAAACTCTTCTTCATCTTTGTATGTCCAGATACAGCCGAGTACCTGACATGTGATTGCCACTCAATAAATGTTTCCTAAATTCATTCAAATTGAATTGACATACACCTAGCTATTTTTGTTCTAAATTCAAGAGTCGGGAAGAATAAGTTTAATCCTTCTTCCACATAACCCTCCATTAGGTATGGTTTCCAGAGCCTTCCACTACAATTGAAATACCACGAAGAAGACTTTTCTCAAGAAGACTGAGAAGACAAACAGGCATTGTGTGCAAGACATTGATTTATTACCTCTTCTCAGTACACAAAGAATTATTTAGGCCCCTCTGCTGATTAGCAGAGGATAGAAAAGGCAGATGCAGAGTATAAGTCCAAAACATTCTTTATCTTATTATAGAGATAGAAATTCATGTATTTAAAAGGTTATAAAAAGTGTTCCTTTTTTTCTTTCTTTCACTGGAGTAAAACAAAGGTTATGTTTATGTAGGTGAAGCAAATAAGCTAGAGCCAAGTAGACTCATTCAGCAATCTGGCTGGTCTTCGTTAGGCTACTAGATCAATCCTGTCACCTATCCAGCAAATGACTTTTTGGGATAACTAAGCTGACAAGAGGGACTGGACAGGTTGATTCACCTGTAGAACGAGCAGTCAGTGGTGGCGAAGCTCTCTGAGCCCTGATCATTATTCTCTTGACAAAGAAAATAGGATGAAGCCTTTGACTTTACGATGGCCTTCTTCAGAGTCAGGCAACATCGCAGTTACCTCTTTGGGGAACCCCCTGGGGCAGACAGCGTCTACTGCTTACGAACTGACATGCAAGAGGATTGCAAACTGCCTTATCCCCGACACACAGAAAGTCAAAGAAAACATGCTCCAGAGGGACTTTTATTTTTTCTCAGAGAAATTCTGCCACAGCAAAACTAGTGGGCAAGTCTCACAGTGTAAGTGGAGATTGTGTAACTTTTTCTTTAAACAACTATTTAAACAAATATTTCTCTGGAGAAATATTTTCTTGTATCTCAGAAAATATACATTCAAAAAAATCTAACTTCCCATCAGCTAGCCCTGACTTGTTTTTAATATATTTGAGAAAATAACTACATGCCAGCATAGCCAGGCCCCTTGAGATTTTAGTATCCCGGCATTTTTAATGACTGAAATAATGTAACTAGGTTGTTGGCACATGTTAACTGTTTACTTCTGGCCCAGAACCCTTTGTCACAGCAATTATTAACTACTGATGCACTACTTTTTTTTTTTTTTTTTGTCAAGCAGGAGGAGATAACTCCAGGGTCACAAGGAAAACTATGAATTCGTTTTGCAGAAGGAATGAGTGCCCCTGAAAAAGTTACAACTAACTGCTGATGCCCAGATGTCTGGCTACTCAAGGTGTTACCTGAGACTAAAAGCACCAAGACTTCCTCCTGCGTTACTTTCACCCCTCATAAAAGCTCACTGCCTTATTAACTGTGATGAGACAGATCTGAGAACTTTGCTCTCACGTCTTCTAGCTTTGGCCAAATCGAATAAACTTCTCTGTTTCCAAGCACCTGTGTTACAGTGTTTGGCTTTAGCTGCGCATCGGGTATGTGAGCCTGAATTTGGGGTTCTACAACACCAGATGAACCTAATTTAATGATAATATTCATTTTATTCTACAAACAGCTGTTTAAGCCACTTAACCTACTTATGGGATCATCCTATGTTCTAAATATTGATTTCTCATGAGTCCAAATTCTGCGCTGACTTACAGCCCTCCAGTCTTCTCTAATTTCCAGGTAAACATTAGGATGCAGGCAGAATTTGAGTTTTAACACATTGACAAACACATCCAGATACTCAAGACACTTTTATGAAACAAATCAGTGGTGTTTATTTCTTTTCAGAAGAAGCTCCAATAGAAGTTAACAATGAAGCTACTCAATCCCAACTTCTTTGTAATATTTCCTCACTCAGGATATTTTATAACGCACTTTCTCTTAATAGTTTTACCTAACACGCATTTTCTCTATTCAATGTCTCCTTTAAATGGTGGGCAAACTGGGCAGAGCCCCCATGACATTATATTCATTCTCTTACTTAATAAAATGTTTTCTGGAGAACGACTCTGGGTTGTATGTTATGCTGTGTACTAAAAATGCCAGGATAAGTAAGACACAATAGCTGACTTAGAAAAGCTCAAGTTCCAGGGAGAAACAATATATGAAAACATATTTCAATGCAATATGATCAATTTGCAGACAGTGGGGAGATTCTCCCTATTCTGCCTCTGGGAAAGCTAGGAAAGCTACGCAAACAAGCCAGCAGTGATAGTCTCCATCTTTTCTGTCAGAATTCAACCTAAAGTAAAATGGTATTTCTAGTCCAAACTTGTAAACAAAGGTAACTATTGAACATTGTTGGGTAGATACCACACTGGTATGTCAAACTCCATGTGTCTTCAGATTTGCAAAACCAAAATCAATTTGACTTTCTTTTTATATTTTAGACTTCGGCAGTAGCTCGCAATTGCCATCTTTCATCTGTGCCATTGCAATAGTTTCCCAAGTGGTGTCTCTCTGTCTAGTCTATTCCCTGCTTCTAATCTATCTTGTATATTGAAACCAAAATTTATTTCTGAAACACAAAGCTGGTCATACTCTTTCCTTATATGCAATCTTTCAATAAGCTCTCATTGTTTATAGAAAAAAGTGCCTAAACCATGCCAGGCACAGAGTAGGCATTCAACAAATCGTTGTTGAGTAAATAAATAACCACCTCACCATATACTGTAAATGGTCTCATGGGATAAGTACAGTAACAGCCCCCAAAGATGTCCATGTCCTAATCATATTTCCAGAACTCGTGAAAAATGTTATTTTACATGGCAAGCAAGAATTAACGTTGCAGATTGAATAACATTTTTAGAATTCCTTAAAAATTTGATGTCAACTAAATTTCTACAAATATTGAACATCAATTTCTTATAAGCACTCAAATTGTCATTGTTCTCACTTCACTCAGTAATATGGTTTGGATGTTTGTTCCCTCCAGATCTTATGTTGAAATTGGATCCCAGTGCTGGAGGTGGCACCTGGTGGAAGGTGTTTGGGTCATGGGTGCAGGTCCCTCGTGAATGGCTTGGTGCCCTCTCCAAGATAATGAGCAAGTTCTTCATCTGTTATTTCATGCAAGAGATGGTTGTGGCACCCCCTCCTCTCATTCTTGTTCCTTCCCTCGCTTTGTGACACACTTGCTCTTCTTTCACCTTCCACCTTGATTGGAAGCCCCCTGAAGTCCTCACCAGAAGCGGAGCTCTGCCTCCCTGTTTCTTGTACAGTCTTTAGAACTGTGAGCCAAATAAACCTCTTTTCTTTGTACCCAGCCGCAGGTATTTACTGTATAGCAATGCAAATGGACTAATGCACTCAGTTTACCATCATATTTTCTATGTATTTCATCTTTTTGAGCTGTGTTCAATCATCCCTTAGTATCATCCATGGGGGATTGGTTCTAAAACTTCTTGCCGATACCGAAATCCAAAAATGTTCACGTCCCTGATAAATGGTGCTGTATTTGCATACAACCTACACTCATCTTCCTATATACATTAAATCATCCTTAGATTGCTTATAATACCTAATCCAATGTAAATACTATGTCAATAGTTGTTATACTATATTGTCTGTACAGGTTCACTTCAGACTCGATTTTTTTTATTAATAACATTTTTGATGTTGAAACCATGGATGTGAAACCCACGGAAATGGAGAGCCAACTGTATTTTCTTTTTCTTTTTTTAAAAATATATTTGTAGACTTTCCTATGTCTCTTCTTCCAGAAAACCTTAATACCTAAGATGCAATTTTGCTCATCCTGTTCCATCTTACTGTTTTGGATCATTCAGAGAGTATGTGTTGCTGAGTTTCCTCCTGCTTGTGACATTCTCTTGGGAAAGACTGTCTCTCGCCTGCCTGGATTTTGATTTTGACTTTTATTAAGAGCATTTAGGTAAGACATTCTGCATGACACACTCACTTTATCCTGGATCAATTCCTTGCAGTCCTTAAAGGTCATTTCACTTTCCACATGCTAAAGTTTGTCCTCTTCTAAGTACAGGTTTCCCCTAATAACACCCTTCTATTGTTCCTATTATTGGCCCGTGGCCCTACCCCTGTACTCTTCCACCTTCTTCCTATTCTTTTATAAGTTTTCCTTTTTGGCTTTCAAAAATCTTTTCCTTTCTAGGAGCATTTCAATTGGAGTAGTCAGAATTTGAAGGGCTTTTTGTTTTTGTTTTTTGTTAATCTGCTGATTATATTAAAGATGAAAAACACAAATTATAACTAGACAGAGGGTAATACCTAGCTCCCTTCTTGGGGACTGAAAAGTGATCTCCCTCCAGGTTTTCACTGTTTTTCTATAGTGCCATGAAAAATATCACCATCGATAAAATGATGTCTCTATTGTGTGGGAGCCATGCATCACTGTTATGTAAGTAAATTGGCAAAAGAATCTGATTGATAAGCCTTGTGTGTTTTCCTATAATGAATATACTCCCACACATACCCATGTAGTTTTTTTTCCTATTTCCCAATTGCTTTGTACCTTTTGAAGTGAATACCAATCACTCTCACCAGCCCATTCTCCATTTTTATTAATCTTCAGCACCATTCATTTTTTTTCTATTTTCTCTACTTTATTTGACTTTGTACTTTATCTTATTGTTTCCCATCCTAAGCATAATCTTTATGTATTTCAAATGTTGGCACTTCCTTTGTTATTGCCAGAATGACATCATCTGGGAGTTATAAAAGGACTCAGATTAACTATTAGCTTCCACTTTGATCTTTATTCTTTGCATCTCTTCGATTCAAAATTAAATTCCACTAGAGAAAGAGAGTCTCCAAGGCCATATATTCAATGGCTGACTGTGAGCAACACTTTCTAACTTCTTGTGTTTCTTTTCTTTCTCCCATTTTTCACATGAAGATGCAAGTTACCTTGGTTTATATGTCTTAACATAATATATTGGCAGTTTTTCTTGTCCATACTGTATTTGCCTTTTTGGCAGTACTATTGAATGTGATATCAACTTGATTTCTGTTTTTACTGTTGTAAGTGTGCTTTCTTCTCCCAATAAAAGACAGTAGTCAAACTTTGTGATATTAAGTTTGAATTCCTTGCATCTTTCAGGAATGGTTGTGGGGAGAGGTGAGGGTTGAGGACTGTTCCTAATAAATTTTGTACTGCAGGAATATCAGTTCAGATTCTCTAGCAAGCAGACAACAGGGTGAATTTAAAAGTAAATGATATAGGAGAGAGGCAACACGAGTACATGGGGAGAGCCTCAGACTATGATGCAAGTCTCACATATGTGGGCGGGGGGAAGGGAATGAAGGAGGATTGGGTAAGAAGAGCCTCAGACTACAATGCAGCTCTAAGAAAGTCCTGCCAGGCCAATGCGAGGCCCCCGAACAAAGATTGTCCATTAAAGAAGTCCAGCATTGGGCAGGAATGGCCCAGCTCTATACCTCTGTCATGCTCAGTCATTGGCCAGGAGCAGCCTGAGGAAAGTTAGACACTGATGGACATGGGACTGCATCCTGATGGTGCAGTAGCTGGAGGCCATCACTAACTACACTCCTTCCAGCACGTTCTATCCTGAAGGGAGATCTGAGTGGTGCACTTCCATGGCTGCCACACAGGACCCAAAACAGAAGCTATTGTTTATACAGTTGACTGTCACCACCTAATGTTTGATGGTGGAGAAAAGCCTGAGCAGAAAGATGAGCTGACCTGAGGTGGAGTTGAAGTTACCTGGAGCCTATGCCCTTACCACCAGATTCCAGGGGGACACGTAGAACCCACTGGTGTTTACATCCTTCATGCTAGGCAAGGGATGACTGTAAGATACTACAGAGGTTGGACCCTATTTTTAGAGATTGGCAGCAAGGGGATCTAGAAGTAAGTCTGCAGTCAGTGGAGTATTCTTGTGACAGTGTATCTCTGAGTATTCCCAGAGCAGGGTACTCCACTGGAGCACAAGAGCCAGAGATTGAGAGCAGCATCAGGTGGCAAAGGAAAAACAGAAAGATAAGTGACTTGCAAGGACACCATTTTTGTGATACTAGATAAGCCTGGGTCTATTTGAAGGCTGTACTGAAAGGAAAACTAAAAAAAGCAACTAGAATTGAATTTACTATAGCCCCAGTACAGGAGGGGCTTCAGACCAGGTTGGACTGCATGTAGAAAAAGAAAGCAATGTGACCCTTATTGTGTCTTAATGTTGTGGGGTGAAATCAGTTCCTTTGGTGTGTGAGTGACCCAGGGTGGCATGTGCCTTGGGATGTGGTTTCACTGCAGACCACAACTGCTGCCTGCTGCCCTGAAGACCCTCTGCTCCTCAGTGCCATCTTTCTGCCCTATTAACTGTGTTGCTGTGCTGCCCACAGGTATCTTCTAGAACCACTGACAGCCTCTTCTAGCCCACTTATTTTTCATACCACTGTGCTGTTCATACTGCTGCCAATTTCATGGAAATCCCTAATGTCTTCTCCTTTCCTAGAGAGTGGAAGAAGAGTCATTCCCACTTCAGGTGAGCACCTTTTTCAAAGTTGTATCCTTCAGGAGAGCTTTCAGATCTCTTATGGCACCATTTGTTGTTGTTCTGTTGCTGCTGTTGTTTTCTTCTATGACAGTCCTCTCATTCTCAGATTGCACAAACAGTCCAGGATTGAGGGGTTGCAGAAATGAGTAGGTGGCTAAGCAGGTGTGGCTTGCAACTAAATGTAAACTGTTATAGCTATTAAGTTATTGCCTCTCAGATAAAAAAAAAAATGACCTTTTTTTGTTCTACTGTGTGACACTGGACCTCAGACGGCGGACACATTTCTTTGCCAGCTAGCTCAATGTCAGGCTCTGCCAGTAGGGGTCGCTGGAGAAGAAAAGGACTTTCCTTTCTGGTTTTATTTTCCCTGTAGCAGGGCAAGCATTGGTCTCGGCAGAATTCATGAAAGCAGTGATGGCTCTCATGATTCTGCACTGAGGGGCTTCCAATAGGTTTCTTCTTCTCTAGAAGGAGGAAAAGTATTTCTGCAACAGCTATACCCTCTGGTCAAAGATCTGTGGTTCTTCTTTTTATTTTTTATTTCAATAGATTTAGGACATGGAAGTGTTTTTTTAACATAGATTAATTGTGTAATGCTGAAGTAAGAGCTTTCACTATACCTGTCACCAGAATATTGTGCATTGTACCCAAGAGGTAAATTTTTATTCCTCACCCCCTTCCCAGCATCCTCTTTCTTAGATTTCAATGTCCATTACACCACTTTATGACCATATCTTTCCCTCATTTAGCTCCCACTTATAAGTGAGGACATGTGGTATTTGTTTTTATATTCCTGAGATACTTTACTTAGGATAATGGTCTCCAGTTATATCTAAGTTGCTGCAAAAGAGATTATTTCATTCCATTTTATGGCTGAGTAGTACTCCATGGTATGTATACACCACATTTTCTTTATCCACTCATCAGTTGATGGGCAGTTAGGTTGATTCCATATCTTTGTAATTGTGAATTGTGCTACAATAAACATTCAGGTGTAGGTGTCTTTTTTATAAAATGACTTCTTTTCCTTCGGGTATATACCCAGTAGTGGGATTGCTGGATCAAATGGCAGGTCTACTTTTATTTCTTTGAGAAATCTCCATACTGTTTTTCATAGAAGTTGTACTAGTTTGCATTCCCACCAACAGCATATGAGCGTTACCTTTACATCACATCTGTGCCAACATCTGTTGTTTTTGACTTTTTAAACAAAGACCATTCTGACATGGGTGAGGAGGTACCTCACTGGGGTTTTAATTTGCATTTCCCTGATGATTAGTGATGTTGAGCATTATTTTCATGTTTGTTGGCCATTTTCTTTTGAAAAAAAATCTATTCATGTCTTCTGCCCACTTTTTGATGGTTTTTTTCTTTCTTACTGGTTTGCATGAGGTCTTTGTAGATTCTGGATATTAGTCCTTTGTCAGATGTATAGTTTGTAAATATTTTCTCCCATTTTATAGGTTGTCTATTTACTCTGTTGATTATTTCCTTTACTGCAGAAACTGTTTGGTTTATTTAAATCCCATTTATTTATTTTTGTTGTTGCTGTATTTGTTTTGGGGAATTAATCATAAATTCTTTGTCTATGCCAATGTCTAAAAGAGTAGGAGAGTTGGTTCTCCTAATACTATCGAAGACTAAAAGTTTCAGAAACCTTTAGTGATAAATTTCAAGATAATTCTGTGCAATTCTATAAAACCTCTCTTACTTCAATTAAATGATCCTAAAAACTTTTCAATATAGTTTGGCAAGTGACATTGTCATAAAATTTTTAAAAAAAGAAAAAAAGAAATAAAAGTTTTCAATATAGTAATAATTTCCAATTTGAAAGAATAGTACAATGAATTACATATATACTCTGCCTACATTCATGAATTATCATTTGCCATGTTCACTTTATTTTTTCTTTCTATACATTTTTTTCTTGATGAAATATTTGAAAGTATGACATATGTTACCTTCGTAATTATAAACAATATTGTGACATCCTTCTCTAAATGAATATTTGAATATAAAGTCAAGTCTTCAGTGAGGAAAAAAATAGTACCTTTCCTCCTCCATCCCAGAAGCATCTATATTCCTGGACCACATGCGCTGTGGGGTCAGACAGTGCTGCTCCTCAGAGCAGGCTTCCCAGGACAAGTATACAGGCTTAACTCTAAAGGCTCCATTAACACTGAACTTCAGATTAGTATGAATGTGAAACTGGTTGCAGATGCCTGTGTGATTGTCTAGTATGAACCCATAAGACAAAAAAGATGGGATGTTCATTAGAGCATTTCTCCCACAACCAAGCACATCATTGATTGAATGTACCTAGTGAGATTAGTGACTGTGTCTGATTCCTGAGCAGCATTGAGGCTCCTCTTCCTAAACAAAACACAACACCACCCGAGCCTGCTAACTTTACTTCTGCTAACTAGCCAGAGTAGAATACACATGTCTATCTTTAACTAGATACAGGCAAAATAAAAATAGTGCCATTCACTGAGCACCCATTTTATGCTAATTGTATACTAGGTTTGATGGAATTTTTGTGTGTAATTTATTTTGTTATTATACATGTAAAGTGAATAGATCTCAGGCCACAAACTCAGGTACAAATAAGTCTTCATTGTTTCCAGGTAACTCAAGTTAATATCTGCTTTGAGACATCATTCTCTGGAAGTGGCAAAAATATCTCAGGTAGTTGGATATTTTCTCATATTTCCTTCCTCTCCTCACCCTAGGGAAATAATTTTCCTGTCTAGGAGCATGAAAGAGATGAGATGTTCAATTCTCTCATTCTTGTATCTTTCCCAAATATTTTGTCTGCTGGAGTTTTGTTGTTACTCTCCCCAAGGTTACCAGACTTTGCAGGACAGAAATTGTTCTTTTTATCTTCTCTCATCCTAACAAATCACTCCCCAGAAAAGATATGCATACGATGACATAGATGCTTGAATAGGGAACAGAGAAAATGGCAGAAAATGATTACTATTTCAAAAATATCACTCTGCCACTCACATTAATCCTCCAGTCATCATTGTGTCACCCAGAGTTCTTAGATACAAGAACCCTGGATAATTTAAACCTAAAGACAATACATTAGATGATGTAGGTAGCTCATGAGATCTTAGGAAAGTTGGCAGAACCAGACTCGGAGTACAGAAATAGGTTATGAATGGCATCCAAAATTATAACAAAACTGATTTATCCCATGAAGATACTGCCACTGCTGAGCACAGACATGCCTATATGTCCTTGAAACCATTGACGCTGGACCCCTGGCATTATGTCCCTAAAAGCTGATATAGCTTCTCCTGCTACCTCTTCCTCACCAGAATGGATTTGGGGCAGTCCCTGCTTCCTGACCTCAGTAGCTCCTGAGTCAAAGTCCAGAGAGGGTGCACCTGATATGTATAGCACAGTCTAGGATGCAGCCTTGCTGTGCCCTAAAGAAAGATTGGGAAAGGGTTTTCTGCCTCAGTGGTGGGAGTCAGTGGTGCTTTTCACCATGACTCCTAAGATGGCTAATTCCCCAAACACAGTGTATTTGACCCAGTTTATACCACACACTGCTTGTTCACTAGGCCCTGGCCGTGTGTCCCATCTCCCTGTCAGAGCAGCCCAATAATGGCTCACATGCTTTCTGTGATCAAATAGCCCAATGCTGACACCGTCAACTCACCTCCTTTCATCATTGTCTCTGCACATCGCCTTCTTCTCCAGGGCCTAACCAGAGGAACCATGTCCCACATCCCACAGGGACAGGGCAGTCTCCCAGGGCAGACTTTGACCAATAAGAGATAGGAGGTGGGAAGAACTAACTAGTAAACTGCTTGCTGTTCTTTTCCTGGCAAACTGTTCTGAGGTTCAGTGGTTCTATAAGGTCTCTCTGGAAGCTTTCTTCAGGGCCAAGAGCAACTAGCAGTGTGTTTCTGAGTGTGCTAACACATCTCCTTGTATTGGTTTTCCCTGCTTTCCTGCCTCACTCCCCTTTTATGCTCACTCTTGCATCCCTGAGATTTCAATAAAGTGTTGGCAGGTGTCTTAGTTAGGGCTACTATAACAAGATATCACAGACTGGATAGCTTATAAACAACAGAAATTTACCTCTCACAGGTCTTGATGCTGGGAGCTCCAAGATCAAGGCACCAGCAGGTTTAGTGTCTGCGGAGGGTGCATTTTCTGACCCACAGATGGGTCACACTATGTCTTCACATGGTGGAAGGGGCCAACTAGTTCCCTTGAGCCTATACTGTAAGGGCACTAATCCCATCACCTCCCAAAAGGACTTACCTCCCAGTACCAGCAGCTTGAGGGTTAGGATTTCAACATAGGAATTTGGGGGGGACACAAACATTCAGACCATAGCAGCAGATAAGCTTTGTTTCAGATTCTGTGTTCCAGGAAATAGGCTAAGACACATGTGGGACGGAGAGGGTCAAAACATTACAACATGCACCGTGCTTACTAACAGTTAGGTCCATTTTACAGATGAGAAAACCAAGGCTTGGAAGGGTTCAATCATTTCTCAGAGTTGACACTACCTGTTAGTCCCAAAGCCAGAATTCAAAACAAAGGCAGAATGACTCTGCCATTTACCTTCTTTTCACTGCATTCATTTCCTGTGCTCAATACTGCACAGCCCCGTGGAAACAAATGTGGAAACACAGGAAGGCCGTTTCCTAATTCTATACCAAAGCATCTCAAACTGAGGTCTATGACACTTAAGTGGTTTTCTTCACACCCTTGTCTACTAGGGCCCCAGAGAAGTCTTTGTGCTTGTCTGACCCAATTTCCCAAACCCACCCACTTTTTTCCTCTCTTCTGCAGAGTTAGAGGGCAGGCAGAGCTGTTGGGTGGGCTTAGCTTTCAATAAATATAGCGGTCTTAG
Organism: Lemur catta; assembly: GCF_020740605.2. Lineage (NCBI taxonomy): Eukaryota > Metazoa > Chordata > Mammalia > Primates > Lemuridae > Lemur > Lemur catta. Next base: position 31,973,964 of record NC_059134.1, read on the forward strand.
GGCAAAATTTAAGAAAAGGAAACAGGATTTAAAAGCAGTAGAAAAGCCTTCAGATCTGTGAGGCAGCATCATGTAGGGATTTCCCAGCCAGAGTTTGGAGTCGAATAGGCAGCAATCCAAGTTCTGGCCATGCCTCTTACCAACCAAAGGCAATCTATCTAAATCTTCATGCCTCAGTGTGCTCATCTGCAAAGTGGGATAGCTGTAGTCTCACTCAGCCCATTGCTAAGTATTTAGTAAATGTAGATTTTAAAAAGAAGATATTGCTGTTATTAGACATAATAGGAAAAGCAGGAGGAAAGAATCCAGTACTTTCTGACTACACTTCCTACATTTTGGTAATACCCACATTAAAAGCCTCACCTTCATAAGGTAGAATCCAGAATACTTCATTCCCCAGCACCCTTGCAGGATGCAGGCATGAGACCTACCCTCCACCTGTCACAAATACCCATGTAGGTCTTCCAATTTGGAAGTGAGTGACCTAAAAAAAGAGACTGTGAGTGGGACATCATTTTGCTGAAATGGGTGGCAGCATAGAGGAATAGCTTTGGAGGAATAGTGAAGTTCATATCCTGGCTTATATTTGCAGCAAAATCAGTTTCCTGGCATCCATGGAACAGGTGACAGTAGCAACGCTGGGGAAGTTTTGGTATCATACCTGTTCTGAGGTATAGTTCTGGGCATTGATGCTGAAAGCTCAGCTTAGTTTCAGCCTGTTTCTCTAACCCTGCAATTTATTCCATGATTACTTAATGTCTTTTTTAAAATCCCTTTTTTCTGCTTAACAGAACCAGGATGTATTTTTTGTTTGCAACTAACAAACCTTATGGCGACAGGGGAGTGAACATATGTCATACCATGTTAAGATACTCTTACATCATTAGCATTTTAATTTTATAGATGAGGAAACTAAAGCTTAAAAGGTTAAATGATAAAAATCCTGATTTAGGTCAGATCCTATTATCTTCAAACCTGAGATCTTTTCTCTATTTGCCAGGAAAGAAGCTTCATGCAGGTATGCATCTCAGACACCATTTGACCTTTCATGGAACCTAACAAGCCCAAAGCTTTATTGGGAATCTGTTCTTCTCTGGGGGTCACCACTGAACCACGTAATCTTAGAAGAACAGAATGTCTGATTCCAAGAAGTTGGAAAATGTGGGAAATGTGTGCTCATTTGTGAACATTAAAATGAATCATCAAGAAAGATTAAGGACTTTTCTGTAAGTGGACAAGAAGAATTTGTTGTTAGGAGCTGAGCTGGGTATAGCACATTACTACCTGATAATTCCTAAAAAGCTTGGGTCAGCCAATAAATACAGGTGCGGAAAACTCAAAAGATTAGAAATAACATCTTTTTGAATTTTCAAAAAATCTCTTTCTGATTGTCTTTATTTAAACTCCAAACAGCAAACTTCCTCAGCAATAGAACAATGTTAATACTTAAGATTTACTTTTGATATGTCATGAAATTCTATTTTTATGTTCCAAATTGGATACAGAAAATAATTAGTTAGATATCTGTTTCTAGAATAGCCAGAAAGTGCTACAATTTTCAGGGCAAGAGACGTGGAAAACCACAATTCATTTGGTATAATGAAGTATGGTTATTTCACAATGTAACCCCAATTATTCTACTTAACTGACTATTTCATGGAGATACAACCTAACTGAGTGGCTACTTTATGAGCATCTTATACTAGCAAACAATTGGAGAGGAATGAAGAAAAAAGCCATTGTTCTTCAGGCCTGAAACTCACAGAAAATAGTCAATTTTTCAGAGAAAATTCATTATCTCTATGAATTTGCCTCTAGGTGGCAAATTCACAAAACACTCAGAACCACACTACCTCTAGGTAATGAAAGCCCGCTTGAAAAAACTGAAATCCTAGCAATGAACAGCATACTTCTTTTATCTCTTCTCCTTTATTTGTCCTAGAATAATTAGTATGAGCTATCAACTGACTACTTTTTATTCAGTTGTGATGTTTGCCCTCTTCTTACCTCTCTTTCATAAGCTCCATATGGGCAGAAAGCATTGCATCATAATAAGAATGATAGCATTCATGGCATACTTAGTATGCATCAAGTACTGTGCTAAACACCTCACATGTATTCATATTTAACCCCCACAAACATCCCATGAAGTAGGTACAGTTATATAATGAGCCAAACTTGACCTCTGTGCATTGGTTCCCAGGCTGTTTATTTCTTCACTCCAGGCTGAGATCAGTCAGCTCACAAGCCCATGGTCAGCAAACTAAAATTTTTACACATGCAATTATTTTAACTCATAAGTAGGAGAACTGAGACTATTACACATCTTGATCCTCAAATTCCTAATCCAGGGCTCTCCCACCAAAGCTCCCTTTACCCTTTCTGACCACAAATTTATGATCTTCTCAAAACACGGGATAAGAAAGGAATTGGCTAGATTCAAGCAGCAATCACAACATATACATGTAACAAACTTAACTTTTCATTGTTTTCATTTCTAATATCTCATTTTATCTTCATTTCACCCTATAATTATTTGATCACAGCTTTTTTCTGTTTCTTCCCTAGGGATCAGTGCACACATCGATTGAACTTTTTGCTCTGCTTCCTCAGCAGAAGGAAAGAGAATTTTACTATACCTCAAACTCTCAAGTTCTATCAAGGAATTTTATGTATCTTCACATACACACACACACAGAGACAGAGCATGTACTTACAAAGTTCTAAGCCACATCACTAGAAAAATAAGGAATTTCTACAGAGAATAGAGTTGTTTCTCTTCTTTTTTTAATCTCCTTTTTGCCCCATTCCTGAGTACCTGGCTTGTTTGACAGTAGAGTTAGGAAGCTCTCACCTCTGAGATGGCAGGTGCAGCACAGTGCTCCAGGCTCTTGAGTCTCTCAGACTCCTGCCCTTATTTTTCAATCTTCACTAGAGTTCTTTCTGCTGCAGCTCTTAGCCAGAGCTGAAGCCCAGGTGTCAAAATAGATGATAGATGATAGATATAGATAGATAGATAGATAGATAGATAGATAGATAGATAGATACATGGATAGATAGAGCAAGCAGAAAATAGGCTCTGTTTTGGAGCTCTAATTCTAAATGCTCCTGGCATTTTTATTAATATCTACAAATACCATGTCCTGTCTAAGAACTATCCCTGGAGACCAATTTGGACTGGACAGTGATCTCACATGGTCGTGATGGATTATTTTTTGATAAGCACCTGAATTCTGCTTGCTAGAATGTTTTTGAGAATTTTTGCATCTATATTTGTAAGAGATATTGGTCTGTAGTTTTCTTTTTTTGTTGTGTCCTTTCCTGGTTTTGGTATCAGGGTGACGTTACAAACATAGACTGATTATTCTTTGGGTGACAGTGACTGAAACTTACCGGAGACAAAACCAGACCCAGGCAAATTAGATAAGCACTAAGAAGATTGGCAGGTTTGAGAGTAAAATGTGATGCCCGGGACCAGGACGAGGAAAAGTAATTTTTAGGGGATCCAAATGCCACAATGGTCCATTGGTCAGAGTGGGAGCTTATGGAAATCAAGTGAGAGACTTTTGGTCCCAATCCATTCAGCAGTGGGCACAGTGACTCTGCAAACATACTACACAGGTGTTGCTCATTTCATGAGTGCATACTAGTAGTAAATATACTAGGCCACTGAAAAATTCCCATGGAGGCTCTCCAACCCTATGGAGTGAGACTTTAATTGGAAAAAGCCAGTGGAAGCCCCTGGAGTCTTTCCTTCCTACCACAATTAAAAGCCAAATGTAACATCTTATCCACTAAGTAATTTCAGAGATTAGTGCCACCATCCAAGGATTGAAAGATGCAGAGATACTGAGTCCTATCACATCCCAGTTTCACCTGCCTATTTGGACAATGTAGAATAAAGATGAGTATTTCAGAACAACAGAGGATTATCATCAACTATCAATTGTCCCTCCTGTTCCAGATGTGGCCTCTCTCCCAGAACAAATTAATACTTCTCTCAACATCTAGAATGTGCTATTATTCTGATACATGCATTTTCTCTATCCCAATAATTGAAGCAATACCAAAAGCATTTCATTTTCACTTGCCAGAGTCAGGAGTGTCAGTCCCATCACTACTATAGTGTCCCATCAATGCACAGGACACCATAGTAGTCCCCTATATTAATGACATAAGGCACAAAGAATCTGGTAAATGGGAAGTATCAGATCCCCTAGAAGCCCTAGATACAGTATACCCATTCCAGTGGATAGGAGAGAAATCCCACAAAAATGCATACTATCCAGGGCCTAGCCATGTCAGGATATCTATTTTTTAAAATAGATATGGCTCAAGAATGAGATACAAACCTTGTTTCTGGGTATCCAGGGTCTAGAATATGACATAATATACCCTGTAAAGGAGCCGCTGCCATTAATAAAGGGGTATACCTACTTTGAGCCTCTATAAATTTTGAAATTAACATAAAACAAAGTGGAATTACTGCTCAAACATTAACAAGCAATCCAGATTGACGCTGGCTTGGAGTGAAGCCCAGAGCAAGAGACCGTGTAGACTGCAGTCCAAACAGCTCTGCCACTTGGCCCTTATGAGCCAGTGGACTCAAAGCCACTTTAAGTGCCTGCAGCTGATCAAGGTGCAGTATGAAGACTGTGGCAAGCCCCATTGGTGGAATCACAGTAGAAGCTCCCAGTGTTGTGAAATAAACAAGGCTTTGACTTAATATCAGACCCAGTTAGAGACAAAATATCTGACCCTAAGACATCAGGGGAGAACCCTGAGTTGCTTCATGAAGTGAGTATTGGCTAATACTCCAACCCATAAAAAAGGCTGTTCTGTGTCAAGGTTTAATCAAACAGAAACCCCTCTAGGTATTTTATTCAGGATGGAATTTAACACAGGAAATTCGTTATTCTAAAATCACTGGAAATGTTGGAAGAAAGAGTTCTAGTTTATGCCTTCAAAAATAAGTATAAAGACACTATATAATTGATCAGTAAGGTAGCAATTTCCTCTGAAACTGCCACTTACACAATTAAAATCAAGAACACTTGTAGTGGGGCAGCTGTGCACGTGTGGGGATGGGGCTATAAGGGGAATCTTTATTTCTTCCTCTCAATTTTGCCGTGAACCACCAAGTTGATTTCTAGCAGACAACAGCAAAAATGGACCGAAGGTGGCCTTTGCCTTAATTTTTTTCAACACTGTGTGATGGCATCGAAACGCTAGTTGTGAAGGAGTCTGGAATATGTAAATTTTTACCTTTACAGTTTCTGCAGGTTGGGAAGTCACTCTTAAAGGAGGGTGGAATACAGTCTGAGTGAGCAAATTAACCTCACCAGTATGCCATTATCAAGGGGAATTGCTACATGTAAAATAAAATTTGAGCAGGTCCTGAAGATAAAATGAAATTGCATGAGCAGATGGCTGATACTTCTAATGACCTGTTCTTGCAGAGCTGCCAGCCCTCTGCCAACCCACACCCGTGGCCTCCTAAGTAATTCCCTCAGGTATAGACTCACCTGCACAGCTTACTAAGCATCTGAATGGTTTAAAGTAGCAGCAGCCCTGTGTGAATCCACTAAATTTCAAGGGAAAGTTAGGCTACACTTAAGGTACATATATCTTTACTGAGATGAACAAGCTGTATCTTTTGTTTCACTGACAGATGAATATGAATCTTTTGTTTCATTGATAATCAATAGCATATAGATTCATCCTTAATGGTCTCATCCTCAGCCTGATTTTATTATGCACCAGAGTTATTGTTTTATTAAATATACTGGTTCTGTTTTTCTGGAGAACTGTTACTGATCCACTTTCACATCCTCTAAGGGTGAAATTGTTATCATTGTGGTGTGTCCCCTTCCTCCTCTGTGCCCCTGAGCACTGTTCACACCCTCATTAAAGCCAGTATCACACTGTACCACAATTACCTGCATACCCGCACGCCTACCTGACTAGATTCTGAAATATTTCAGGACAGACTTGGGGTTTTACTCTTTTTAAAACTTTCTATTAAGGCAGGTATTATGGCAAATTTCAAACATTTGCATGAGTAGAGAGAATAATATAATGGACCCCTGCTTTACTTACCCGTCACCCACCTTAAACAATTATCAATTCATGGCCCATCTTGTTTCAACCATTTTCCTACCTACTTTCCCTCTTCTCCAGATTATTTTGAAACAATTCCTGGACACCAGTCTCTCATCTATTTATATTTCAACATGTATTTCTAAGAGATAATTATATTTGTAAAATATAATCACAATGCCATTAGTTCTGCTAAAAAAACTATTAATATTTAATTCATTAATATCATTTAATGCCCAGCTAGTGTCCACATCTCTTCAATTGTTTCAAAAACATGTTTTACTGTCTATTCATTTGAATCCAGATTGTAATAAAACCCACAAACTGCCATTGGCATAGATATGCTGCTTCTTCTTTTTCTTCCTTTTTTTTTTTTTTTCTGATACAGGGTCTCACTATATTGCCCAGACTGGTCTCAAATTTCTGGGCTCAAGCCATCCTCCTGCCTCAACCTCCTGACTAGCTGGAACTACAAGCACCCTCCACCATGCCCAGTTGATAAGTTTCTTTTTTTAATTCATAGAGTTCCTCTTCTCTCATACTTTTTTCCCCTCTTGCAATTTATGTGTTGAAGAAACTGGTTCACCCGTCTAATATAATAGTTTCCCAAGGACAAGCTTTTGCTGATTACATCAGCATGTTGTCATATAAAACATTCTTTGATCTCTTGTATTTCCTGTAAACTGATAGGTCTAGAGGCTTAATAGATTTTAGTTAGAATTTTTGGCAATACTACTTCAAATCAGTATTATCTATTTCTATCATGACACGCACATTTTCTCTTTCTCTTTCTGTGACATTAGTAGTCACTGATGACCATTGCTTAGAGCCATTATCTCACTAGGCATTGCAAAATGTAGTCTTCTCATTCTATCATTTATTCTTCATTCATTAGCCTAAACACCCCTACAAAGAGAACTTTCCCTCACTAACTATTTCAACACCCTGAAAACTAGTTCATGTAGAAAAGGCAGAGATTCTTCCCTATATTATTGGTTTTCAAAATAATGAGTTTAGGTATTAAACTCTTTGTTTTCCAGTTCTTTTAAGATTCTTTTAAGATACCTGTCACATAGCAGTTGCTTAGTAAATGTTTGTTGAATTGAATTGAGTTGCTTTCATAATGCCCTAATTTACAACACTAAATTTTTTTTTAATCTCAATTTTTTTGAAAATAGCCTTTTCTCTAACTTTTTCTGACAGGTCTACAATTCAGATATTATTATGGTTAAAGTGTTCAATTGATAAGATCTACCCTTAAACCTTTTAGAGCAAAGTTACTGCATGATGAACTACATAAAGAACTGAATTCTCAATCCAATTCCTTATTATTCTAATTCAGAACTTGAACAATAGATCTCAAGCTACCATTTAGGCAAGAAATTCCCCCTCCTCTAACACACAGCCCTGCAGCCCATTCACCTAAATTGGCCAGCCCTTCATCTGGGTGGAATACGGCCCAACTTTCAGATTTCCATAATATAATGTAACATTTGCCACGTGTATGCTGGGACATCAGCATAGAGGAACCAGTGAGAAGAAGAACAAAGCAAGGGTCATGTTTACAACATCTCTAGTGTCAATTAAGGAAAATTAGCTCAGTAAAGAGGCTGTCACAGTGAACAGGCAGGAGGTCCTAGGTGTAGTTGCAAGTAAGCGTACCACTAGTTCCTACATCTGAGAACAAACTATTAACCCAAATTTTCCTTTTCTATTTCCAAAATTTAAATATAAGCATATGCATGCGCGCACACACACACACACACACACACACACACACACACTTGAGCATATGCATCTTCCATGTAGCTTGACTGTGGCTAAAAATAGTTTTTGACCTTTGTCAGAATTGGCACAGCCAGGAATCAAAAATCTAGACCTGTCTGACTCCAGAGACAAACTTCTTATTCCTACACTAAACAGTTCAACTATTTTCTTTTTAGTCTCAGCTTCTGAAAGCCATTGTAAATCCTCCTGAAAATGGGTTGGACATTTGAAAAAGATGTGTGTGTATATGATTTCTATTTACTTGTTCAATATCCTCAGGATCTATAAGCAACTTGAGAACAGGAACAGAGTTCTATACCATTTCAGCTAGTGACTAGCACATTATAGGTATACAATAAATATTTATTAAGTGAATGGGTCAGTTTAAACAAATGGGCCTGAATGAATGGAAGAACAAAGGAATGTGGACATAGAAGAATGAAACTTTGTTAGTCCACCTGCTTTCAGAACTATTCACCTAAGGTCTGTTTCAACAATTCTATTCGTTTAATAAATATTTTAAGTATGTGGTGAATGAATGACCTCATCATATGGCTAAAGTATAGTTAATATATCACTTAAATATAAGATTATTCAAACAATTCCCACAAAGCAAACAGAACTAAGAAGCTACAAGCAGAGCAGGCATTTTAAAAAGCATGATGTCCCACTGAAGAATAATACCAAGCAATCTTGATACCAGATCAAATGATTAGTTCTTGTGCCGACGTTTTTTCTATTATGAAAGAAAATTGGTTTAAAAATTTTCTAAGAATCACTGGGAAATAAGTAGTAAGATCTCACTACTAAGATCTGTTAGATCTGTTGGTTTTGTTTGGTTTGATTTGTTTTGGGAATATGTGTGTTGCTGTTTTGTTTTTATTTGTTTTCCATTCAAAGGGAAAAAGAAGAGAATTTAGATAATATGCATCTGCTATGAGCCAAACACAAAGCCAGTTGGCTCCTTCCAAAACAACTCCTCCTTAAATAATATGTTATTGTAATCACTTTTAAAATAAAGAAAAAATGAGAGACTCAGATGTTGGGTGTTTTGCTCAGGTTTAGAAAGCAGCTAAGTGGTGGAGCCAAGGTTTGAAGCCAGGGCTGCGGTCTTCTGAAGGTTGCTCTGCATTTCCTCTCAGGCACAGCTACTTTTTATCTCCCGTCTGAGGAGCACAGCAGTGCGCTCAGCACTGGAGTTAATATTGATGGGCTCAGAAAACAGGACCCCAAAATGAAGGCCTCAGAGGCAGAAGTTTTTCTCTTTCTCCTGTTCTCTTGTCTCTCAGTCCCATTATGCCCTGAGGCTGACGTATAAACTAGAATCCCGCTTCCCCAAGGTGGGTCATAAAATCCAGAGCCCCTTTTCCTGAAAGCTAGCCATAAAGCCTAAAATTATTCTGCATAAAAAACTGGCCATAACGAAGTTACCTGACCCTACCTTGTTTGACTGTAGGTCTTCAGACTCCCATTCCGGAGAGGGTCCTGCCCGACACCTGGAGGAAGGAACGCATGCTCAGAGAGGCCAAGAAGAATCTAGACACACAGGCCTTGATGGGTTTCCCCACTTAGTCTATTAGCCTTAGATCATCCTTTTGTTCAATCTATTTGGCTGTCTATACTTTGTTGGACCTAAGCGTAAAAATGGACAATTTTCCCTATATTTTGGGGTCTTCATTCTGAAGACTCCCATGTATACACATTAAATAAATTTGTATGTCTTTTTCTCTAATTAATTAATCTGCTTCACGTCAGTGGTTTTTTAGCAAAACTTTGTGGGGCTAAAGGCCTTGCTCCCTGCAGTATCTCATATGTCGACCCACAGATTTACAGTAGTTCTGTGCAGAGGTTTAGTAAAATGGATATGCAGCTATGCTCTTTCTGTGAGCTTCCTTCCAACAGCACATACACAACACAATATAATAAATGGATATGAAGACAGGAGTAGAAATAATATGATACAATTTAAACTCAGGGATGAGAAAATATGACAATGAGAGTTCAGAAGAAAAGCAATTATGTTCAAAGGTCTTTGTTTGCCTCTTCAAGGTGCACAGATTTGTACATATGTATTAAGACTTTTTTCTGATCACCTTAAATATGCAAGTGTTCTAGTTCTAAGCCAATCAACATGTGAATAGTAACGCTTTGGCAAAACTCAGCATGCCAACCACTTATTCACAGAGAAAACTGTTTTTTCCCCAGTGAAATTCCTGTAGAAATAAAGTCATTTTAACTGAATGAGTTTTCTACCATTTCTGTTTTTAAAAATATCTCAACATAGAATACGATTATCCTCAGCATTATTCCTCGCCAGTGATATCACTGCATAATCACAGGGCACAGCTACCCGAGCCGAAGTCGGCTTTGTTGGTGCTCAAAAGGCATTTGGCTGGTAGTGAGGCTTTACCCTATATTAACTTTCTACCCCAGAATGGAAATGTAGATGTTCCTATTTTCAAAACACTCAGCCCTACTAAGTCAAAGGAAATTTTTGTCTTTCACCTACCTCTAAAGCATCTAGAGAATGTTCATTCATAAATGCAGTAAGTTGTATTCAAGGGGTTTATTTATGTCATTTCTGGCTCTCACCACACCCAACAGAGCAGGTGATAATTTCCATTTGCTCAAAGTCACTCTGTCTGTTAATGGCCGGGTCAAAATTTGAATCAAAACCATCTGAATACCAAACTGTCACACTACATACTTCTCCCACACACACAGAATTTACCAAATATTAAAAGTTGTGTATGAGAATTTTTTTTAACTAGAAGCAAGAAACTAAAATAATGCCACATAAATAAGTGAAGAGACTAAAAAGAAAATTACTGCCCAAAAGGAACTATACAAAATATTTTTTTTAATTCATGAGTTCAGTTCTCCAATAGCTTTTGATTCTGTTTTCACAGAAATGTCCAGATTATGTATGTAGAGTGAATATAACATTGGGCAGATTTTAAGATTCTGATAACTCGAAAAGCAAGGGCAACAGGAGGGAATATGCTAGAGAAGATAGCATTATTCTTTAAATAAATTTAGGAAAGTAGCTTTCTAGAAACATGCAAAAATATTTTTTTCCTCAATGATGATTAAATCTTTACATCATTTTTATCTCCCCACCAATATCCAAGGGAAGTGATGCACTTCAATCCCTCCTAATATACATAAACCTGGCCTTGGCTGTCAGTTTGCATAAAGTAGCAGACCCCAAATGTAAGGGCTGCAAGGTGCATTTTATATCATCCTATAAGTAGGAAACTGATTTTATCTCCAAAGGCAATTGATAGTGGCTGCCCAGAATGCTGTGCTGAGAAATGGAGAAGTCTGAGCTTTATTGGAGTTCAGTAAATAATCAGCAACGTCTTCCATGGGCCCATGTAGGAGAGTGACTGCAGCCTGGCCATTCGCAGTGGGCCAGATAGGGGCCCTCTGAGAGATACAGCCACATCCTAATGCCCAAAACCCATGCTTTTCTTCAACCTGAGTGAAAACTGTTTCTAGGGCTGTCACTCCAGCCAATTGTTTTAACTTAGATCCCTCTAGTGTAACATTCAACAAATATCAAGACATAATTATACCGTTTCTGGTACAGTTCAGAATCGATGGGTATCAATAGAAAAAAAAAACTTATATTACATTTATGTTAGGAATTTCTAAGGAAGTATATACTTGCTGGAGGCTTTTGGGTCGCTGGTCGTCATGATAACTTTGTGGAGTGTGTTGCTGGACTCTTCCCTGCACATAGAAGGGATGGAAGGGTCCCAGTGGTTCCCTTAGAGTTGCACTGCAGCCATCAGCAGAAAAAGGATTTAAATCAAAGTCTGTCTCACTTTAGTCACTAGCCCATGTTGCTTTTCATGTTATTGTATTGTCAGATCTTCTTTCATATGTAGAACTTACCACACAGTGTTCAATAACTTCCAAGTCTGAAGGCCTTGCTGTGTATGACTTAGAGAGATACCATTAAAAAAAAAAAGGTAACTAAAATGACTGCATGAACCACTCTACAGAATTAGAATAACATGCCCAAGCTAGCTTGAATTTTTCACACACTCTACATTGAAAAATGCAAATGCCTGTAATATCAGGTGCACAAATATGCAAAGTCAAAGGGAGCAGAGGAAATTAAAGTCTTATTCTACAGACATTTATTGCACACGCATTATGTGTCATGCACTTTGTTAGCAGTACAATGCAGGATGAATGGGACATGACTCCTGTCAAAAAGTGCAAAAAGTCAAGGGAGATGACAATCAAAATTAAAACAACCCACAACATTCTATAGCATCATACAAGTGAAAATGAAAAGAAATATCAAGAAGCTAGAGAAATAATTCTTAAATGATTAAGAATATTAACAAAATGAAATATCATAGGAAGGAGACTCCCACTATTAGATAAATGAAATAAAATTACAGTATTTATTTTTGTAGTAGAAAAATGTATGCTTAGGTGCTAATATAGTTTGTCTCATCAAGAGCAATTTGAAGATTCTTCATGGCAAATATTTTTACAGGACATTTTACTTTGGAAGGAAATCAAAATATTTTACCCCCAAATATACTTCTTTGGTATGTTTTGAGATGGCTGCTCAGAGAGCCAGCTAACTGAAGTAGCCTGCAAAGTTGTCTTCTGTGGAGGAGATTTGCATCTGTAGAGAATCTGCATTGATATAGCCAGGCTTTCTCCGAAGCCCCGCCCTTCTGATCTAGGAAAGATTCACTGAGAGTCTGACAGGTTTAAAGACATGAAAGAAACATTTACCATCTATTCTCTCTCAGGACTGCTGGCTGGGAGGTTTCCTCTGCATAGTAAGACCACCTTTGCTAACCAAGCCTCCTCTTCTCTCCGTCCTGTAACGATCTGGCCACTATAACCTGATTTACCACCATAACCTGTTTTAAGCCATGCTCGGAGCCCCCATTTTTCTGTAACCTCAAGATGGTATATAACTCTGTACCCCCTGCAGGGTCAAGATAATCACTCTGTAGTTTGCCTCTATGTGCACATTAATAAATTTTTATGCCATTTCTCTGATTAATCTGCCTTTTGTCAGTTGATTTTTCAGCAAAACTTCTGAGGGCAAAAGAGAAGTTTTCCCTTGGCCCCTACACTATTAATTACCCAACTGGCCAGACCCTTTTTATTCACTGTGTTCAATAGGTCAAATATGCCTCTTTGTTAATTCTCAACAATTTAATAAGTCAATTCTCATTCATAAAATCAAATAGCATACAGGTGAAAATATAGATCGGAAAGGGGTTTTTGGTTTGTGTGTTTTTTGCCCTTATCACAAGTGGATAGCATTTTGTGAATATTTGGGGGAAAAGGACAAACTGCATAATCTAAATCACTGAAATAGTTATTAATAACTGTAATTAAGAGAAAAAAACTGTAAATAAAAACTCTTACCAATTTTAAGTGTGTAAACTTAGTTTTGCTCCTTTGTTAATAATTTAGTTCATTGTTTGCCGTATTTCTCTCTTATATCTCTCAAGCCCAGAGAGCTGGTGACAGTTGGTGAAACTGCCCTTCAATAAGGCGAGAACCATGGTAAAGGCCTCGCTAAAAACAATGATACTAATTAATGGCTCTCCCCCTGTCTGCTTCTCCGTAATTGCCACTCTGGAGCCACACAGCTGGTGGTCATAAAGACTCTTCTCCCCGTAGCTGGTGTCCATAAAGATTCTTAACTTTCTCCATTGATAATACTACCTTTTTGAAACCTAAAGGTAGGTTTTAAATTTGTCTTCCAGGCCCTGCATTCCAGTGGATTGATTGACCCTCCCAGACCAGCAGCCCCTACCAAGAAATCAACTCAACTGGAATTGTGACCCCAGGGACTGAAACAACACAAGAAGGTGACTTCTACACCCCTATAATTTTGCCCCTATTAACGAACCTAATTGCCTAATCCTTTACCTGCCAAACTATCCTTAAAAACCCTGTATCCCAAATTCTCAGGGAGGCGGATTTGAGAAATTTCTCCCATCTCCCACTCAGCGCTATGCAGAATAAATTCTTTCTCTGCCTTAAAACCCGCTGACTCAGTATATTAGCTGCTTCTTGGGCAGCAGGCAAATGAACCTGGTTGGGCAGCAACATTGGTTTCCACTGTGAACTAAAATAAAATTTTAAGCTCTCCTAGCTGACTGAATAGAACCCCCTCTTGGCCAAGGAGACCCCAGAAAAATCTTAAAGCTGAGTTGTCTGCCATGAGGAGTAGAAAAGTCAGACATGCCTTGTTATATACCCCCTTTCTTTTAGAGTTATTCTTTGTAATGATAAGATACTAAATCATGAACAGGCCTAAGGCCACGCAAGACAAAGGTTAAACCACACCTACAGGCCATCAATTTAATTAACAGACCACTTGAGTCTCAGCATATGATTATATGTCTAGTGGCTTGTCTCAGATTAACATCTTAAGATTTATCTTAACTTAAAACATTCTCAGACTTTAGGCAAAGCTTTGTTTCTTTAAACATCTATAAATTAAAGAATCTCTAAACCCACCTATAGCCCATAAGCCCCCACTTCAAGGAGTCCCACCTTTTCAGGCCAAATACATATACACTTTCCACATACTGATTTCTGATTTTCCATGTAATTCCTGTCTCCGTGAATGTATAAAACCAAACTGTAACCTGGCTACCTTGGGTGCATTTTCTCAAGACCTCTTCAGGGCATGTTTCCTGGGACTGGAGTCACACACACTCAGCTCACAATAAACCTCTTTAAATTATTTTACAGAGTTTGGGGTTGGTTGTTGTTAACACCACTTAGCTGGCCAAATTAACAAAACGAATTTGGTAAATTTTTCATAGAATTCGTGGTGAAGCACACAGAGAGGCAGACGGGATGAACTTTAAAGTAAATTGGATCCTTCTGCATTTGCTGTACTTTTTCCTAAGATTCTAAATTGAAACACAAAAGATAAAAAAGGCCTCCAGGCCATCTTGCTTAGACCTATTTTGGGCGGCAGCTGTAAGGGATTCCTGCCACTGCAGAAGACACCTTTCCTGAGTAATCATATTTTAAAATATCTTTAGTTTTTATTATTTTATACTTTAAAAGTACAAAAATAAAGGAAGGTGTCCTTAAAAACCATATATATCCTTTCTATTTTAAAAGCTGATCTTTCCAAAACTACAGATTCTAATCTTGAGAGTTCTACAATGAGAAACATTCATATATGCAAGCCCCTTTATGGTCTCAACTTTTCAATATATTCCAGGCAAATAATTGAGCACAGAAAAAGAAGCAAGAATCAAAGTTGCCACGAGTTAAAGATGCTTTATCTCTCAAACAGCAGAAGGAATTGTGCCCTCTGCCCTGGATCTCTTCCTAGGCTGGAGACCTGGGCCAATGCCTTCCTGAAAACAAGGCTGAATTTCTCGTCTCCTGTTTCCCAGGTACATACACACACAGAGTCATCTTTGTCCAAGTTTCTGAATTTAAATCTAATTGTCCACTTTGAAAATGAGTACATTTCAATTGAACAAATAGAACAAGATAGAGTTTTCTTTTATTCCTCTCTCAGTCTATTTCTATGAGTACCTCTTTGCCACAAAGGAACAAAGTGGCATGATAACTGTGGAGATAACATGGGTCAGATCTTCTTCATGAGAGTCTGTTGAAAGGAGCATAGTTGACTAACTGCCCTGTGAACCCTGAAGCCACATTTATTGGTTCTTGCAGCCAATACAGAGCATGAGAGGGTAGCTAGTTCGGTCCCATTTCTGCCCACCATGATACCCTTTTCATCAGCAACTTCAATTCAGGAAATCTCTACCAACATGGACAAAATTTTCTCAGGAAGACACTACAGACTGAGACTTTCCCTACTCAATTTTTTTCTCTCCCCTTTCACAGATTTCAGACTTGGATTATGGCCTGAAGACTCTCTTTGCCTACTTTTTCTCCTTCCTTCTCTATCCTTCAAAAGAATTTCCTCAATAAATCTTCTGTATATCTCATCCCATCTAGGCATCTGCTTCTCTGAAGGATGTGAATAATGTTGACCTAAAAGAAAGAAGCTGAGGCAAAATTAATATAGAGAGTTTATTTGAGCCAAGGTTGAAGATTGCAGCCTGGGACATACTTTCAGGTTGCCTGAGAGTGTTCTTAAGAACAAAAGAGAGGCTCAAGTGTATGAAAAAAGCAAATCCAGTGATTACAAAAGTTGTTTGTCAAGAATTCTCATTGGTTTACAGAAATAACATTGGTTAGTGATACACTATTGAACTATATGGTATATGGCATTTTGTGGTCACTTGGTACATCAGTTAGTCTAGAGCCAGCATAGCAAGTGGCTTCAAGAGGTAATTATTTAGCTCCAGGGGGAGTGATGTGATTACTCTTTCATTTTAATTCCTTCTCTACTAGAAAAATTAGCCAGGCATGGTGGTGCACATCTGTAGCCCCAGCTACTTGGGAGGCTGGCGCAGGAGGATCGCTTGAGCCCAGAAGTTGGAAGTTGCAGTGAGCTATGATGACTCTACTGCACTCTAGCCTGGGCAACAAAATGAGACTCTGTCTCAGAAAAAAAGAAAAGAAAAGTAAAGGCAAATAATTTTGGATGGTAGGTAACTGCAAACCACTATGAGAAGAATCAAACAGTAACTGCCTGTGGATGACAAAAGACTAGAAATAGCTGTGGTTAAAGACACAATTGGCAAGGAAATTTGGTTATTTCTGTGTCATACAATAATTTAACGTAATAATAATAATTGTGACTGATAACATATACCAAGGCATATCAGAATTTAGAAATATCAAATAATTTTGGAGCACATATTAATAAAAAATTTATATAAATGTAACTCAAAGAAAGTGAAACACTATGTCTTATTTGACAATGCTTCCCATATGATTTTAACATACCAAAGCCCAAAAGTTAGTTTGAGGTCAAAAAGGCTTGGTTTTAGAATTTGAAATTTGACTTGGGGAAGTTCATCAAATAATCAAATGTTTAAAATACTTGGTATTAAAATAGAATCACAGATCACTGTAAAATACTAGTTATTCATTTAGCCAAAGTGGTCATTCAAAGATTTCAAAAAGTAAAAATTTTTACTCTTTGATAGAGTGGAGATTCAGTTTCCCAAACAATAAAAAGACCCAATTAAGACAGCATGAGATCAGTAGAATCTGTCTCTCCCTCTCTCTTCCTTCTTTTTTACTCTTTTTGTAGTTTACTTAAAAGGTGAACAAAAATCTTTTAGCATCTCTTACTAATACTACTTGAAAATCTTGTTCAAAAGAGAAAACCAAGTTCTACCTTTGTGTCAGTATATTTTTAATGCTTAATCTAATTTTAACAAAATTTAATTTAAAAAAATCCATCCAATGGCAATCAGCTTTGACCACATAAGGTAAGATTTCCATAAACCTTTTATAACCTCTTATTAATACAATTTTTTCTTATTTTTTCTTCTCCCAACTTTTTAGATCCATTTAATTTTATCTATAGCATTTTTTCTTCATTTTGAAACAATCTTTAAATAATCTCTAAACTAGACAAAATTACTTTCCTTTAGCAAAAACCACAACCTCATGTCTTCTTTATAACCTTATCTACCAAAACCCCATCCTACTTTTCTTATACAATTACATACAGAAGTGTTTCTCTTGTATCTAGTAGTTTTAATTGCATATATTAACTATAATGTTAAATCTTAGTAATCCTTATTTTTAGTGAAAAACCTAGGAAATAAATAATTTTGTACTGTTTTATGTCTGTATTTATAGATGAAAACCATTTTATAATTTTTTAGAAAGCTATATTTCCTCAAGGGTTTTTGTTGTTGTTGTTTATTAACAGATTTAAATACTTAAAACTATGACATAGGTAACCTTCCTAATGTCTTCCCTAGTGATCCTGGGTCCCAGGTGCCCACAAGGCACCCAAGGACAATTATGAAGGGCAGGGTTTGTCTGGGCCCTGAATTTCCACACCGGACATACAGAGCACAGAGCTATGGAGGTGACGCCTGGAGGATCCAACCCCTCCTAGCATGGCCAGGAGGCAAAGCTGGGCAAGGGAGGATGGGGCCATATTGGACTTGGCTCTGCCTTGCAGCTGGCAGTCCAGGTGCTGAGGACATGTCCCAGGCTTCACCATGGCCACTTGTCCAGAGCCCAGAATCTAGAGGCTCGAAGCCAAACACAAGCTCACAGTAAGATGTGTGCAAGGCTTCAGGGGAGCCCAGAAGGCAGCCCTTATGGCTTTAGCCCACAGACAAATCAAGCAAGTTTCAAAAATATCTCAGAAGCAGCCATTTTATGACATTAAAACATGTACTAGGGACAGCATAACACTGTCTGACCAGTAGACCAGGCAAAAATGACTGAATCATATTTAATTGAAAATTCTGAAGCCATTCCTATTTTATTTTACCAACAATTTTAAAGCTAGTTTCATTTACCAAAGTTTTCTAAAGCTGTAAGAACTTGAAAAATATTAACTTATGAACACTTATTTAAAAGTCAACTTACCATTATATGGAAAATATACAGACATGTACACAGATACACATAAAAGTACAATGATTTTATAGTTTTGATTTTAAAATTTTAGCTATGAGACAGGTAAACTCACTAGTTTAAAGGACAGTTGGATTCAGACTTTGTAAATGGAACAAGTTTATCCTGCTCACATACCTGAAGTCCTTACTGAGTTTTAGATAACAAGGTAGCAAATTTACATCTCAAAGCAAAGAGAAAGAATTTAAGCTTTCCAAAAGGCCAGTGAAGTTTTACACTACCCTTGGCAAAAAATTATGCCAACAAGGAAGGAATTAAACAGAGGGACCAAGCACATAATTTAAAAGGGGTTTCAGTTGACTTGAAAAAAAAATGTTTTCAGAAACAGAATCCAAAAGCAGAAAAGATAGAATTTTTTTCCAAAAATAAATAAATAAATAAATAAATTATAGCCTGAATATCAGCTTGTAATGAAGCTGACTTCTGATCAGAGCTCTTAAAAAAATCTTTTCTCTCCTGAGCTGAAGCATCCACTGAGAAAAGAAATTTTATGGCGGTCTAAAGAATTTTAACTCTATTTCAGGTCTAATCCCAACTGGAATACTGTTTAGCTAATTCCCTGGATGTTAACATTTCAAAGACATGATAAGAATTATTACATCTCTGAGTCCACTAGGGCATTTAAAGGGTTGTCTGATATTGGGCAACGGTTTAATTGTCTTTTACTTCCACTTTAATGGGGGTGGCTGAGTATATTTTACCAATGTCAGTGGAAGATTGGGATCAGAAATGGACTGGCAAAGCTTGCAATAAGTCATCAGTGTTATTCAGCAGTCCTGGTTTAGGAAATATTTGTTGGATCTGTATTGCTATAGTCTCAGTAGTTTCATTCTCATTCTGTAGTTGTTCTGTTTGCTCCTGTTCCAAATTTAGATATATCTCCCCCGCCCCCTTTTGGTAGAAGGAAACATGTGCATTGTGAAATTCCAAAAAAAATTCTCACCTAAGAAATTGATGGGAGCTGAGGGGAGTAGCAGAAAGCAATAAAGGTCATTGAGTGAGCCTACCTGGAACTCTAAGATTCTAGACTTATATACAGTCATAGGTTGATTAGATACACCTGCCATTTGCATAGTTTCATTACTCTGAAGAAGAAGACAGTTTAAGGTGGTAAGATTGAGGATAGAAGGTATAGTTCCAGTGTCTACGAGGGTTCGTGTCTGTTCTCCATTTATGAAAATTTCTATTTCTTCTAAGGCATTAGACAGGGAAAATGGGAAAGCATCTTTTTGGTCCTCAGAAAAACCCTATTCACTTTGTGAGGTCCTGTCTTTTTGTTGTTCCTGCTGTTGTTTAAGTTTTCTACAATCTTTTTAAAATGGTCATGCTTTTTGCAACAGAAGCAAACACCTTTTTGATCATTAGAAGAAGGATCTATCTTTTCTGAAAAGGCCTGATTTGACTAATTAGTTGTTGTAGCTGCAAATTTATAATCTTTAATGCCTTAGTTTTTTCTTCTTTCTGCATAGTTTTAAAAAGTTGATCTGACAAGTTTACTAATTTATGGGTTCATATATTGGCCTTCTGACTAAGGTAACCAAGTCCTCATTTTAGCAGTTGAAGAAAGTAGAATTTATAAAGGAATCATTCTGGTGATCTGAGAGGCAAGCATCAGCCATTCTGGGATACTGTTTAAAGATATTTTCAAATCATTTAACATAATCAAGTACAGATTCATTGAGTGCATGCTAAATGCTCCTCTAATCTACATTTTTGGGAAAGACCTGTGGAGTTTCCTCAGGTGGTGGAGATAAAAGGAGAGGCAAGTCAAGACAGGGGGTTCAGATAAGCACAGGGGTAGAAGGAGAAGGAGCAGTTGGGGGTGAAGGGGAAAAAAGTCTCCTAAGTCTTTTTTTAAAATTCAGGAATAATTTCAGATGTCCTTTTGCTTACCTCTTGAATGGAGGCAATTCTCTCAGAATTTCTTTTAGAAGCTTCTACGTACTAATGAAAGTAAATCTCCCATTCAGTTTGTCTCGTTCTAACACCAACTTTTTTCTAATTGTGTGCACAAGTAAGTTATTTTAGGCATTTTAAAAGATCCCCATTTTGGCCATTACTGCTATGATCATCCTAGGTTAGGCAGGTCCACTTTCCTAGATATCTACAAGAGGATGCCTCATCACTGTTATAGGTAAACCCCCAGCTGGCGTTTCTAAAAATAGCATTTAGATTTTGAAGCTTAATTTCCCATAATTTAGGAACTTCTTAAAAGTGACCAAGGCTAGGAATGTGTTTGGGGTCGAAGTGAGCATCACTCCTCTAGATGTCACCCAAGAGTAACGAATCGCTCTCTTACCTGCCTTGTATATCTCTAATCGCCAGGTGCCAGCAGAGTGCTCAGGGTATCAGGGACCAGACCCTCATATCATACCCATCTTGAGAATGACAAAGGGGGTGCCTAAAATGTTTTTCTGGAGTGGAATGCCCTGTGAGGCCACTTCACGTCCTGAACCACAGTCCTTATACCCTGCAAAGTCTCCAGTCACCTGGAGCACCCAAGTAGGTCAGAGGGAGCAAATCACCTCTTTTCTCCAGGGTGAGAAAACTCACCCTCATGTCCTTTTCAGTTAGGGTCTAACAGGAATTGGTCACAAATTAAAAGTCAAGTTTGAATTTTCAAGCAATAAAAGACAGCTACTATCTTAAAAGCACCCTATTAAAATGAAACCAGTGGTGCCTAATTGCCAAAACCTTGACCTGGGCTTTGCTGCCATGGGGCAGAGGCAGAACAGGCAGAGGTTCTTCGGAGAGCTCTTTGCCCACTGTGACCCAAACTTTCTGTCAGAGGTGGAAAAGGCAGGTCTTTTTTTTACTCACAGTAGCCCAAATCTCTTACTCACAGTATAAGAAAAATCTCCATTCTAGAAATGGAAGGTTTGAAAGAGCAGCCCAAATAAAGTCTAGACCTTCAATCAAAGAGTAGAATAGGTTTAGATTTTCAGTAGGACTTATCACTTTATATCCAACGATTTCTCTCAGAATCAGAACACAAGGGGTTCGGAGCTGGCCAGGCCACTCTGAATCCTGCTCACAGCACCAGAAATAGCGACCTAAAAGGAAGAAGCTGAGGCAAAATTAATGTAAAGAGTTTATTTGGGTCAAGGTTGATGGCTGCAGCCTTGGACACACATCCAGTTTGCCTTGGACCATGCTCTAAAGAACAAAAGAGAGGCTCAAGAGTTTAAAGAACAAAAAACAAATCAGGAGGTGAGGGTGATTACAAAAGTCATTCTTCAAGAATCCTCATTGGTTTGCAGAAATAACACCGGTTAGTGAGACACTGTTGAACTACAGGGTGTACGCCATTTTATGGTTACTTGGCGCATCGGTTAATCTAGAGCCCACATAGCAAGTGGCTTCACGAGGTAATTATTTAGCTCCAGGGGGAGCGATGTGACTGCTGTTTTCATTCCAATGCCTCTTCCTGGGCCTGATAATTTGAAAGGGGCTCTTATTCCTCAGATAAAAAGTTTTTTTTTTTTTCTTTTTTCCCCACAGTAAGAAGTGATTTTGTTAGCATAGTAGCCCATTGATATTATATTCTGATGAGGGAAAGCAAGAGAAAGACCTGTTTGGCTCGAAGACAATTTGTTTTGAAGACTATAGAAGGCCATGGCTCCACACAGCGCTGAAGAACGTGGCACTGGCCCTGCAAGGGCCTGAAAGGCTGAACGGGATCAGAGGTATAGGAAAAAGGAGGGGTGTGCCGTCCACGGAAAGGAGACAAGAAGTGTTTACAAAGCCACACTGCTGTAAGAAATGTGGGTCCTAAGTGTAGGATGTGTACACATAGGAACAGAGCCCTAGAAAACAATAGCAATCTTCCTATTGGCATAAGCACTAATCAGGCCCTTACTAAGTCACTCTACCACAGAGTTGTTTAAAAGGACTGGGAAAAGGAAACCAACAAAGACACAAAGAAACCAGGATGGTTTCATTTTAAAAGAGAAAACTGAAGGCAATTTGAGTGATTCTCAAAGCAAGCAGCATGAGGTAGGCATTGAGTGAAAGAGCTTAAGGGCTCAGGCTGGGGGAGCAGGAGACCTGTGTGTACAACTGTTCCTGCCACTCACATTGGGTGAGTTATTTAACTTCTCTGATCCTCAGTGTCTTTGTCTGATGGTAGAGATAACAACAGGCTATTGTGAGGGGTCAATGGATGACAAGCACAGAGAACAGAGAAAATAAAGCTGACATTTATTGATCACTAACTGTTTGCCAGGGTTTACGCTAAAGCTTTTATATGAAACTCCTAAATTAATTAATGGTGATTATTACTTAAAATATGAGGTGTCACAAAGGGGTTACTGATGTAAGTTATGGAACTAACCCTAGAGATTGTCAATGCTAATAAAAATCTATGCACAATACGATAAACTATATCATTATTTAAAGATAATTTGATCTTACTATTCAAAATGCTGTCTTCTATAAGAAGCCTTCCAAGATCAGATTTCTCCATCACAAATAACGGGCAACGTGCAGTACAATTGCCACCCTGATAGAACCTGACATGTAGAAGACATTCCGTGCAGGAAGAAATCCCTACAAGTTTGAAGATGGCAATTTGAAATCTGTATTTTCCCCTGGTCTTTCTTGGAAATCATTCAAAACCAGCAAGGGCAACAAAAACCAAAATCAATAACCTAATTTTTGTGAAAATAGAAAAAGCTAAAACCCCCAAACACAAAATAGGTGTACAAGCTGTCAAAAACAGCGAAGACTGAGCTGAAATGTGAGTGGGAAGAAGGAGAGAGGGAAAACCATAAAGGCAGAAAAAGAACAAGTAAAATAAGCTTCTCAAAGGACAGAAAAGGAAAGGCAAGGAGCGCACCCGGAGGTGTGAAACCTAACCTCTTGCTGGTGGTGAGAGAAACAAGATGAACAACGGACAGCAGAAGCTTCCCCACACTCATTTAGTTCCAAGAAGCAGAGGAGGTGAGACTACAGAAAGAATCATATATAAATATGCCATATTTGTAGGAACCCATCTGTTTCACAGGCAGAGGTGAAAAAAAGACTTTTCAACGTGGAAAAAAATCTCATAGACCCTAGATGATCGGCTGGGAAGAATTAAAGGACAAACATGCTCGCACACAAAATCATTTAAAAAATTACTTCAGCTAATCTGGGACATAGCCCTGGTCCTCTTCAATATGAACTTCAGACAAATATGTAAAAGTTCACTGGTTTCAAAAATTCATGATCAAAAAGGAACCAGCACGGAGTCTATGCAAACCCACCATGCAAGAGGACAGAAATAAAAGGAAAAACAAAAGCTAGATAAAGGACACAACACGGGGAAAAAAAATGTCATCATAACACAGTTGAAAATTTGAACATATCTTTTACAATATGTGTTTAAATTAATAAAGTAATCACCTATCTAAAGTAAAAATCCAAGACTTAAGGGCTAAGAGAAATAGGAGGAAAAGCATAGGAAAGACCAAGAGAAAGTAACCAATGGGAGATAAAACATATACTGGCAAAGCTCAGGAAAAAAAATAAAACCATCACAGAAATGAAGACAAACCTTGGGAGAGACACAAGGAAGGAAGACAGTAATTAAAGCAAAGTAGCCATAGAGCACAGAAAGCTAACAGCAAGCAAAATTAAATGCATATGAAAAATATGTTGGAAAAAAAATCAGGAGATCCATGACCACTTAGGATGTAAAATGTCACCAAAGACCTTTTATCATCCTTGTGATAACAGTGAGAAAACACCAGAGAAATGGGGGGACAGGGTTTCTTTAAAGTCATTGAAGATCTGTGGAAACAAAGAAGTCTTAGATAAATTAAATCAGAGAAAGGAAAAAAGACATTTGTAGGTGAGCAAAAACTCATCGTCACTTTTATCGCCAGGGAGCATGGACAAGTGCAGGGGCAACCTTAAAACAGGCCTCCAACCTCTGCTGAGACAAGTAGGAAGGAACTGAACTTTTGCTGGCTGTATGTTGTTTGGCACGGTAGGTAAGAATCTGCAGAACTCCAGATACCGGGCTAGTTTTTCCTGTACACCAATTCTCCTCCACAAGACTTTGGCTAGGTAGGCATGGCGGGCAGGGGGCAGGTCTGGAAGAGAGAGAGAGATCTTTTAGACTTGCAATGCTTAGATTCCCAAAGAAATTGGAAGAAATAATGGTGGAGAATTCCTCAAAGTGGATGAAAGATATTAATCACACATTCAAGCTTAGCAAACCTTAAGCAGAATAAATTAAGAAATTCACTCCTAGGTATATCACAGGGAAAATTAAAGGTGGAAAGAAAATTATATAAGCAAGCAGAGAAAAAAGATAATAAGAGACCAGCTCTATAAATTATGAACATTCAGAAAAAGGAGGAAATAAAGACTTTTTTGCTTGAATATGCATAAATATCTGAGAGGATAAATACTAAACTGGTAACATTAATAGTCTTCTGGAGGGTGTGGAAACCAGGGACTGCATAGACGGAAGACAGAGTTATGAGGGAGACTTTTGTACTTTTTGATTTTTAAACAATAACTGTGTTACCTATTCAAACCACATATAAATAAAATGTAAATTTAAAAGCTAAATACAGTACCATTTTCTCATGCGAGGTTAAGGAAAGGAAGAGTTATTTCAAAGAAAGGAAATCTCTCCATTCCCCTTTTTTCCCCTTTTACAGAAAATGAAACCAAACTTTATGAAAACTGGAAAACTATCAAGCCCTACTTTGTCTTTGTCTCTCTCCCTGAGAGGTTCTCACCTCTGTTTCCTCCCGTGTCCTGCACCAATCTCCTCACTGAAGCCCGGCTGTCTCTAAACAGCTCCTAGTTCTGTTCTCCACTAATTTAGGCTCATTTGTGAGTGTTTATCATCATGTCACTAACACTGGCCTTAATTCTACATGATCTTTCAGCTCCAGAGTCTCACCCTTTCTCATGGACTCTGCCTTTATACCTTAACCCTATAAGCCCAGGAGAGAATATCTAACTTCCCTGGCAAACATCACCCCTAGCCAACCACTGGGGTGGTTGGATCGTGGCAGCATGGAACTCTTCATCAGTGGTACAGGTAGGGCTCCCTATCCCACAAGAGGAGGAAATAATGGGCATCTGTAAACAAGAAGGGTGGAAATCAGATAAGCTGGCAATGGGAAAATTTAGTATAGACCCTAGAGTTATTTTCCCCTTTACAGTGGGTGAAGATTTGTAAGATACAATTAGGTGATACCAGGTAGCAAACTAAAAGTTTTATGCTTCTATGTATTAGTTAGCCATTGCTGGGTAACACTACTGCCACAAATTTAGCATCTTAAAACAGCACACATTCATTGTCTCACAGTTTCTGTGGGTCAGGAGTCCAGTCATTGCTTAGATGGGTCCTCTACGATGAAAGTGTTGGCCAGACTATGTTCTCATCTGAGGCTCTAAGGGGGAGGGATCCACTTCCAAGCTGATATGTTTATTGGCAGCATTCAATTCCTTGCAAGCTGCCCAAACGAGGGTCTTGGCTTCTTGTTGGCAGAAAGCTGCTCTCATTTCTTTGCCACGTGGCCCTCCCAATAGGGAAGTGAACAACGTGGAAGCTTGTGTCTTCACAGTCAGCAAGGAGGAAAAATTCTCCTTGCAAATTGGAGGTGATGACCTTATTTAATAATCACTTATACACAATCCCATATATCCCATCCCCTTTGCCATATTCTCTTAGTTAGAAGCAAGTCATGAGTTTCTCCCACACGTGGGGGTGGAGGGGGAAGAGGAGAAATACATGGAGGTATGAATGCCAGGAGGTCGGATTCTAGAGGCCACTTTAGAATCTGTCCCCAACTCAGCACCACAAAGATAAACATTTAATATTCTCTGATCCCAAATATTAACATTGATCTTCAAGCAATTGTTTGAATTCTCTATTTAAATATTCATCTCCTACTAGCTTGCTCTCTACAGCTGGCTTATGAGTGTGCCCTGGGCAGTGATGATTTGATTGCCTATTGGTTTGTTGGCTGAGTCTTTTGTCTGTAACCTACATCCCATTCCCATTCTACCCCATACTAGTTCAATAGAAGGTCTGAAAACTCTTAGCCAAATGCCTTTCTTCATTATCCCTATCTCTTTTTGAGAGCTGTGTTAAATATTAAGAAAGTGCCTTAGAAAGAAATCTCTGGAAGGCAGACGAGTGGGAGAAAGTTGGCCCTGTTCTTCAAATCAAAGAATCTATATTTAGAGGGGCCAACAGCACTGCTTATATCACACTGTTAATTCCAACACCTCATTAATCTTATCTGCAGAGTTATTTTCAGGAGTAGAAAGTGAAAAAGCATTTGAATTCACTGTTTCAGTTGCCCAATGCAGAAACCTTTTTTAAGAACCATTTTAACATTATCTTAGTTCTTAGACCTTTTAGAGATTCTAAATTCAACTCCATCAAGAATATCTCCGGGAACTTTTCCTTCTAAGAAAACTATTATTTCAAGTTTTCTTTTGCAGAAATAGATATGTTAAATATTTTCCAGCAGTATTTTTTTTTTTTAACAGCAAAACTCACAGTATGCTTTTGTATTCAACTGGGAGCAAAACAATAGGAATAAAAAAATAAATCACATTTCTAAAGAGATACCAGGACAGATTGGTAGGTCCTAACAACAGGTCTCATATAGCAAAAGAAATTGCTGTCTTTTAGTTTCCGTGTGTTCCTTCCACTTGCTCTCTAAGCTCATTTATGCGAGGATTTCTTTAACCATAAAACAACTACATCTAAAAAATTATTAGAATCAAACATTTATTCTAGAGACATTGCACACTATAAATGAAAAACTATCTGAGCATATAATCAGAAGCAGAGAGAGAGAGAAAGAGATAGAAACAATTGTTCAACTTATTCTGTTCATTAATTGCCATTTCTCCCACTCATTTTCTTTCCCTTCTTTATTTCCCCAAGCCTTGCAAAGTATTACTTTATATTCTCCCTGTCACTATTTCTAAATTAGCTTTGAAATTGCTTTTCTCATGAGGTAGGGCTGAAAATACTAACACAGAAAAATGTTCACAATAGAGTAAGTGAGGAAGCAGATCAGAGTGAGGTTAGAGTATGAGTCCAAGTTTTGTTTAAATACATATATAAAGAATATATAACAAATAAGATAACATATAAACATGTGTTTATAATACATATACATAAATGTGTGTGTGCATTTGTAAAGAAAGAGAGCAAATACATATATTTAGAGAGAGAAAATAGATTAAAATGATAGAAAAATACATATCAAACTTTTAATAGTGAGATTGTAGGAAAAATAAAAATTGGGAAATGGGACATTTGCTTGATTGATATAAATTTCTTTCCTTTTTAAAAATAAATGTGTACTACTTTTGCAAAGAAAAAATAATAATACTTTCAAATTGCTTCTATTTGCACTATATCCAATTATCTTCAAGGCTATCCAATCTTTATTCTGCCTATTATTGATACACTGCAGGATTTGGACGAGGATCAAGTTCTGTGGTGATTACTTCCTCACCTATTACCATAAAATGTCATTACCTCAAAAATTGCTGCCTAAAATGGAGACCTAAATGCATGTACTTTCCACTGGGAACTTGTCGGATTCTCCCTGTTTGTATTTCCGTGGTTCCAATATCCATAGAACCTCCTCCCAGACTGCCAGCTGTTCCCAGAAGTGCAAAGCTGCTGCTGCTGCTGCTGCTATGCATTGCACTTGCCTGCAACCATCAGGTTTATGAAGTTAATGCTTCCCTGGGGAAAGCTGACGTGCTGTCAAAAAAAAAAAAAATCAGTTATAAAAGAAATCACTGCATAAATGAGAATCTAAAGGATAATTTCAGAAACAGTAATAACCAAAATCATAAACCCTCCATACTTGGAGAGGACTTTATACTTTTTGTTGTGTGTTTTTTTTTTTAGTCCACTTTCTCTTTTAGTTCTTACAATAACTTCATGAATTAAGAGAGGCAAGTACAGAGAGTCCCTGATTTTTGCCACTTTGCATTTCACTGATTCATTCATACAACTTTGCTAAAATCCTTACACTTCATTTTTTCCTGATTAATTTGCTTAAACATCAGTTCACCTGCAATCTCAAAAAAAGCTCAGTGCTTTGCTATCTGGGGAACACAGCTGATATAAGCATTTTTCTTCTCCTCAGAGGAAACAGTACAGAAAAAGCATGGGTTTGGAGTGAGACAGACTTCTGATCTTGGCTCTGCCACTTACTAACTCATGCAGCCTTGGTCAACTTACTTAACCCTCTGAGCCTCAATTTTCCCATCTATAAAACAGAGATTATAATGTCTGCTTAATAAGACCGTTGTGAGGATTGTATAAGAACCTGGGATAAAGCAGCTGCCTCCGAGAAACCTCACTAATTATTTGGAACTTGGCAAAATCCTTTCCCTGGCCCCATCTGCTGGAGATAAAGAGTAAAGTCAGGTTTATAACGGAGTAAAATACAGAGCTTTCAGTATGTAAGTATTCTGTGGTCCAACATCATTTACAGAAATTCATAACATTGAAAAGCAGGAATTAGCTATCAGTCTTTATGTGTCTTGGTGAGGGAAACTAATGGCTCAACTCAACTAGTAACAGAATTTCAGACTCAGACTCCACAAAACCAAAACAGATGATTGACAGAATGAGTGGATAGTCATGGATGGATGTAACAGAGACCAAGGGACCCCTCAGGAGGCAGTGGTCGTCACCCGGGTGTGAATTGCTAAGAGTGGTGGCAGTGGGAAAAGACAGATTCTAAGGTGTCATTAAAGAATAGGACCCAAATGTCGGCTAAAATCACTTGTCCTTTGAGATTTACATAAAGTTGGCTTAAGCCCTTAATATATAGAAAATCCAATACTGTTCTTAAAGTTTCTGTACATTTCCAGAGGCCTACATGGTCACGTTTGACTCCTTTCTGTTTTGGGTGAAACCTCTTTCCCATCTCCTAACCCACAGCTTCTTTCTATCTCTGCTCCATACAAACCTAAATGTAGACTCAGCTCAACACAGAATATTTTTGTGTTTATAAAACTTTGCTGAAGTTTGAAGTAATGATGTTATATAGTGCTGCTCAGCAAGCCATTTAAATTGAATATTAGATGCTCTAAGTTTTTCAGTAGCCTGACACTTGCAATGCTCCTTTAGGAGACTCTCTGGAGACTCCAGCTTCCCACTGTGTTGCCTGGACCCCTTTCTCCCTTGAGTCTTTATTAACTCCTAATTGCCTTACTTTATTTTACAGAAAATGTCAGTTTCCCACCCCAGCCTCAGCCCTGGACTTGCATTTGCATAACCAAACATTCGTTAGCAAGGTATATTAAAATCCAGGTCCATCCATTCTCAGTCTTACCATTCTGTAGCAAAAATAAACTGTCAAAGAGTAAAATTTCAGCTGTTTCTCTCTCTTCATATCCATAAGCCTCTGTAAATAAAAGGGGACACTATAGATATTTACAATCCCTGTGAAATGAATAGTGCCAACTCTCCCCACAGTTCCTTCCCAAACTCACACATGAACCCAGAAGGCAGAAGTAGTTACCATTCATTTTGACTCCAATTGCATTTTTTTCATCCCACTATTCAAAGTAACAACAAAGATTGAGACTGATTACCTATGGAGGTTAAAGAAGAAAGAAATCAAAAATAATATTTGCACAAAACTCGGGAAATTGGAAGAAGAGGCGGTTGGGAAACAGGAAGCAGTGCTTAGTTTTGTACACATTGGATCTGAAGTCCCTT
Source organism: Lemur catta (assembly GCF_020740605.2). Taxonomy (NCBI): domain Eukaryota; kingdom Metazoa; phylum Chordata; class Mammalia; order Primates; family Lemuridae; genus Lemur; species Lemur catta. The sequence continues at coordinate 32,004,097 of NC_059134.1, forward strand.
GTCTTGACTACACAGGTATCTTGGGTAGGGAGCTGCACAGCCAGGCTCAGAGCAGAAGAACCAAGTCAGGACTGGAGCTTGGAGGACTTGGAGATCAACATAAAAGTGGTGACTAACACAACGAGAAAAGCTGTGCTCTTCAAAGAGAAAGGAAATAAGGAAAGAACAAAGATTGAGCCTTAGGCAATGCCTCCAGTGAGCAGTTGGTAGGAAGAAAGAGAAAAAATAATAACGCAGAAGGAGCCTAAGCATTGCAGAGATTGGAAGAGAATCAAAAGAGAATCAAAACTATGTGTTGTCACAAAAGGCACAGCAAGAGAGAACTTCAAGTGACAGTGGTCAGTAATATCAGAGGCCCAAGGTAGGTCAAGGATAATTGCCTGTCAGGTCTGCAAAAAGTCATGACGTTCGTACCATGTTAGCTGTGCAGTGTGTTGGGAATAAATTCAGGTTGTCAGGTGGTGGTCGCAGCAGTAGTAACACTGTTTAACATGTATTAAGCAATTAACATAAGCCCAAGGTTGCCAGATAAAATACTGGATGCTCATTCAAATTTGAACTTTAGGCAAATAATGCATGTTAGTGTATATCCCATTTCAGATAAACAATGAATAATTTTTAGTATAAGTATATTCAATTTCAGATAAACAATCTGAAATTTAAATTTAACTAGGTATCCTGTATTTTTATTTGTTAAATGTGGCAACCCTACATATAACAAGCACTACACTAAGTATTTTGCATACACATAATCCTTAAAATAGTCAACTCATTCAGGAGATTTGTCATGTTTTGCTCCTCTCTTCCCTAAGAAAGCCTATGGGATCTGTACTGAGAATAGGGAATAACTCAAGTTTTATAAATTTGCATTGATTAATATAGCTATTTATTAAGGCGCATTGGAGCTGAGAACGAAATGGACACTATACCTTACCTTATGCAACTTATGATATACTCTTACTCTCTTAGTTCCTCACTGAAAGGAAGCCAGTATAACTAAACCTCTCTCTCTCTCTCTCTCTCTCTCTGTGTATGTGTGTGTGTTGATGCAGTGTTTACTAAGTTATCTCAAAGAGCTTCCAGAGCCACTCAGATCTAGAGTAAAATGCTGATTGTCTAACACTATACTATATACATGATAAACATTGGCAAGTGTGTTAGGGACATCATCTTTTCAAACTATCTTTTATTCATATGAGTAACCATTTAGGATAAAGTTTAAATAGAGTTTAAAAAAATAATGGATATTTCAGTAATATCTTAAAAGTATAAAGCAGAAAGCAGCAGTGGTATTATTTATTAATAAGTCTTACATTTCCCCCATATAAGCAAGGCAAACATGGGTCCCTAAACTGGCACAACATGATCAGTTTGGGAATAGTTGAACACATTAGAATTTCTAACTCAATATCTTAATAAGCTCCATTGTTAACAGAAATCTCACAACTTATATGAACCCTTTAAGCAGTGGACTTTGATATACATTTTTATACAACTTTTATCAAGGAGCCAACTCCTCATTATAGAGGTGCTTAGAGATATAGTAAAAGGAGTCTGGGATTAAGTAGAAGACAACCCAAGATGTTTTTCCTACATCATCATCTACTGAAATTCTGTTTTGGACAAGCCATTCTTTCTCTCTGGGCCTAAATTTTCTCACGTGTACCAATCCTTGCCTATTCTACATAGTCATTGTGAGAGCTAATGTACATGAAAGTCTCCCATAAACTGTGATTTCTATACAAGTGTAAGAAGACTTCATTATTATCAATTATCTGTAAGAATGGAAGGAAATACGGTTCATATAATCCAAACTTGATTAACCTATCATTTTGGAATTCATCTAATACAAAGTAATTTTGCATTTGACAATGTGATATTTTAAAGACATCATAGTATGGAGCAAAGCATTTTCATCTTATTTTAGCCATTAACTGACTGTGTTAGCAGTTTTGTCATCTGAAAAATGGGAATATTATACTCAATGGTCCCTCCAAGGTCTCTGTCACCTCTATGATACTTGAATGCACAATGACAATGGCAGAAGGGGTCACCCAGGCATGCTAGGTGATGGTATAAAGTTAACCTAGATTTACATTTTTTGCTGCAGAGGATTCATAAAGTGAATATTTCACACACGGAGGATAAAATTAAAATTTTAATAAATCAAAAGAAGGTAAATGTTTGATTCCTCCTGTCTCAGGTATTTCTTTCCCTAGCAAAATTCTGTCTGATTATTTATTCATCCTGCAAATCTTTATGAAGCCAAGTCAGTACTAGGTGTTGGCAAATACAATTATAATTGAAGTCCTTGAGATCAAGGAGTTTATAATCAAGAGTAGAGACAATCAGAAAACTCAGTTAAAGTACATAATTTGAGTGTTACCATGGAGATGAAGTAAGCATAGAGAGATATTGCCACATCAGAAATTAAGTAGGAAACCAAGCTTTAATAGGTCAAGGAAGGGGTCCCAGAAAAGGTGACATCTCAGATGACCCCTAGAGGGGAGAGAGTAGAGTTAACCCCATGTTAGTGAAGTGGAGTGATATGTGGAAACAATGGGACAGATGTTCAAAGCAGAGAGCACAAAAGAAATAAAAGATGGATGCATTTCATAAAATACGGTGGGACTTAGTACACAAAAGTGTCAGAAGAAAATGGAAAGAGTTTAGACAGGAGAGCTAAGGACAGAAGAGAAATCAATCTGAGGGGGTTTATACTTAATTCTGAGGGCAAACAGTCACCTTTTTACATTGTACCCATGAGAGATATGATTACTATCACTAGAATAGAGAATAAGTTAAACTGTAAACTTTAGAAAGAAGTAGGACTGGATTGAGTAGCTTTGAGGTACAGGTGGGAAAACTGTAAGAAAGAAAAAGGAGTCAAGTTAGATAGCCAGGTTTGTGGCTTGGGTGCATGATGGTGTTGTTGATTAAGATAAGCTATCAGTCAGTTTTTACTAGGCTTTACTGTCTTAAATATAAAATACAATATAGGTTTATATTGCTATATTTAAGACACATATAGGTTTATATTGATTTTTTAATGTAATCTCACAATCTCTGCTTTTTAATTGGAGTATATAGACATTTACATTGAGTATTAGACTGAATTGAAATCTAACACTCTGCTGTATGTTTTCTATTTGTCCTGCTTGTTTTTCTTCCTATTTTCCTCTTTTCCTGCATTTTCTTAGATTATTTTTGTGATATTAACTTATATCCAATGTTCACTTATTAGCACTAACCCTTTAAATTCACACTGAATGGGAGATGGCCATGCTTCTAGCTCTGACTCCAGTAGTACAAAGGCAATTTATGTAACCAAAACGTTTGTACCCCCATAATATTCTGAAATTTAAAAATATATATTAAGGGGGTACAAATGTTTTTGTTACATGGCTTGAATCAGAACTATGAATGCGCGCATCACCTGAATAGTGTTCATTGTACATGTTAGGTTCCTTGTGTGCCCATTGGTTAGTTCCACTGTCATTTTTGTCTCCTTTGTTATTTCCAATGTACCAAGAATTTTAAAATATTTTCTGAAAATCTTCCAGTTGTTCTTGGTGGCAGAATTGGTCTGAATAGTCTAGCCTGCCATTTTTACTGGGAGCAGAAGTACTCTCACTAACTTTAAAAAATATATATTCTAATTTGTGAGATTCTACCTATAGTTTGATAACTTTTCTTTTCTTTTTTTATTTCAAAATATTATGGGGGTACAAATGTTTTTGGTTACATGTATTGATTTTGTTAGGATTGAGTCAGGATTATAAGCCTGCCCATCACCCAGATAGTGTTCATTGTACCCATTAGGTAGGTTTTCACCCATCCTCTCCTATGTCCTCCCCACTGCTTGATTTCCACTGAGTTTTACTTCCCTCTGTGTACATGTGTGCTCATCAGTTAGTTCCAGTTTAAAAGCAATTACAAGTGGTGTTTGTTTTTCCATTCTTTAGATACATAACTTAGGATAATGGTCTCCAGTTCCATCCAAATTTTTGCAAGAGGCCTTAATCATCCTTCTTCATCCTTCTTCATGGCTGAGTAGCATTCCGTGGTACACATATACCACATTTTGTTAATCCAGTCATGAATTGATAGGCACTTGGGTTGATTCCACATCTTTGCGATTGTGAATTGTGCTTCAATAAACATTCGAGTGCAGGTGACTTTTTGACAAAATGACTTACTTTCCTTTGGGTAAACACCCAGTAGTGAGATTGCTAGATGAAATGGGAGGTCTACTTTTAGCTCTGAGGAATCTGCATACTGTTTTCCATAGAGGTTGTACTAATTTTCAGTCCCACCAACAGTGTATAAGTTCCCTTATCTCTGCAGGGCTCAGTCACAGATGGCCTCGAACAGCTCCATTGTGGGTTGCTCAGTGCTGCATCCGCTCTGCATCCTGGAGCCTCTGAGATGCCGGCGGCAGCCTTTCTTCCAGGCTCCAAGCCTCTCAGGGGTTGATTTTTAGTGAAATCTTGCTCCTTCTGCTTCACAGTTGTTCTGCTCCACAACTTTTTCCTGTGGAATCTCTGGTAGGTTCTGGCACTTTTTCCTCAGAATTACACCTGAGCTAACTTTTTTTTCCAACTAAAACATTTCCTTCTTTCTGAGATGATTTGGTGACCAATGTCTCTAGTCAGCCATCTTGCCAAAAGTCCCAACCATTTGTTTTAATTCTTAGAGGTTGTTACTGGATTCACAATATGCATCTTTAAATTATTATAGTCTGCGTTCAAGTGAAATTATACCACTTCACCTATAATGTATCCACATTAAACAACATACCTTAAGTTTCTCCCCTTCCATTGTTTGTGTTATTGCTATCACAAATTTTACTTCTGCATGTGTTGTGAAGCTAACAATCCATTGATATTATGATTTTAAATATAAAAACTAGGCGACACATTTTACCAATACATTTACTAGTTCTGATCCTTTTCATTTCTTTGTACAGATCCAAGTTTCCATTTGTTATAACATTTCTTGCACTTAAAAAACTTTAATAATTTTTTTTTTGAGACAGAGTCTTGCTCTGTCACCCACACTAGAGTGCAGAGGCATCTCATCATAGCACACTGAAACCTCAAACTCCTAGACTCAAGCAATCCTCCTGCCTCAGCCTCCCAAGTAGTGGGGACTACAGGTGCATGCCACCATACCTGGCTAATTTTTCTATGTTTTATAGAGATGGGTCTCACTCTTGCTCAGGCTGGTCTCAAACTCCTGGCCTCAAGTGATCCTCCTGCCTCAGCCTCCCAGAATGCTAGTATTATAGGCATAAGCCACTGTGACTGGCCTCTAACAATTTTTAATGTAATTTTGGTGGAAATTAATTCTAACATATCAAAAAATTATTTTGCTATTTTTAAAGACATTTTTGCTAGGTTTATAGTTCTAGATTATGTCCTTCAGTACTTTAAAAATGTTATTTCATTGTCTTCTGATTTACATAGTTTCTTATATGATGTATGTGATATTCTTATCTTTGTTTCTTTGTATCTAATGCATGTTTTTTTCCCTCTGGTTATTTTTTATAATTTTCACTTTATCAGTGGTATTGGAAATTTGCTCACGATATCTCTAGGTGTGATTTTCTTTGTATTTATCCTTCTCCGAGGTTTGTTGATCTTCCTGGATCTGTGAGTTTATAGTTTTCATCAAACTTGGAAAAATTTTGTTTTGTAGTTATTATTTCTTCTATTATTTTTATGTCCCTTTCTCTCTCTTATATAATTTATGGACTCCAAATACATATATTTTAGATTGCTTATCTCACAGATCATTAATACTCTCTCTGTTCATCTCTTTTAGTCTCTTATTCTCTGTGCTTCATTTTGGAAAGTTTCTATTGGTATGTCTTCAAGTTTACTGACGTTTTGTTTTGAAGTGTCTAATATACTGCAATTTTTTATTTGATTTGATGTGTATGCATGTGTACGCCTTTATTACCCTCACCATGTTCATATTTTTTAAATCATTGAAAATATTTGCAATTGCTCTTTTAATATCTTTGTCCACTAATTCCATTATCTGTATTATTTCTGAATCTGTTCTGATTAACTGATTTTTATCCTAATTGGGGTCACTTTTCTCTGCTTCTTTAGTATGTGTACTGATATTTTTATTAGGTGCTGGGCACAATTTATTTTACATTATTATTATATGGGTTATGTTGCTTTCATTTAAAGAATTTTAGATACGTAGTAAAGTTATTTGTAATTTAGTATGATTGTCTAAGGATTTTTTTTAAGCTTTGTTAGGATGGTTCAAGGGTATCCTTTGCTTTAGGGATAGATTACCAGTAGCAGGACCAGTACTGAAGCAGGTCTCTTCTGGAATCTTTATTGAATGCCTGCAAGTAATCAACAATAACTCTTTCCTTGGACTAGTGGAAAATCAAATTATTTCCATTCCTGCATGAGTTTTGGGTACCATTCAGCTCACAATTTCTTAGTGACTTCATTTTCAATTTCATGGATTTTCATACATATTCAGCAAAGATTCCAAAAAACCCTTTGCAGATTTATGGAGCTCTTTTCTGGTATAATTTCCTCCTCTCTCGAACTCTACTCTAAAATTTCCAGCTGCTTCAAACTTCTTGAACTCTGATCTTTATCTTATCACAGAAGACCCCTATGATCTACTTGGAATGTCCTTCCCTGCTACACATTCAAGAATGTGCCTCTGGCCAAAAAGCCACTGTTGTCATCAGGCTCACCTAATTTGTTTGTTTCCTCTCAGGGATCCTAGTCTTATGCGTCCTCTTGTTCTGTTGTTCAATGTCTGAAAACAGTCATTTCATTTATTTTGTCAAGTTTTCTAGCAGTTTAAGAAGAAAATTATTAATAAACCCAAGAAATCTATCATATCATGTTTTAATCTGGAATAATTCTTTAATCTTATTGTTTATGACACTGCCATTTTTTGAAGAGTGCACGTCAATTGTTTTTAGGTTCCTCAATTTGGTTTGTCCAATCATTTCCCTGTTACTAGATTTAGAGTATACACTTTTGTCAGGAATACTACAAAATTATTGTGTGATCTCTTAATACATATAGCAGAAGGCAAATGATGAATTGACTCATCATTTTGCAACGTGTATTTGGATTCTTGTCTTACCTCAAAATGGTGTGACTGAGACTGCTGAGCTTTCCCTAGTGGTTAAAGTGTATTATTAGATTAATTACTGAAAAAAGCAGTTTGATTAACTGATTAAGTCTATTTGAGAGAAGATTAAAATCCAGCATGGAAATATTGACACAATGGCAAGAAAACCGATCAGCTAACAAAAAGCCGTGATGTTGCTTATTTGGTACAATAAATAAAGTAACTGCCTGACAGAGATAGTTGTGATATTTATTCCTCAGGTTCAGATCAATCTTTTTTTCCTGCTAAAATCTCACATTTTTCCAAAATATTTAGCCTTTTTCTGGTATTTATTTATCTCTACTTATACAACAGATACAATATACATATATATGTTTTCTAAACAGATACACATTGAATTTAGAAGAAACAGACATTTATATGTTCTATGTAGAACATTATCCTGAAAATATCATTTTGTATAGTATGACAAATAGCATTTTATTAATATGTATTCTAATAGAAAGTTATTTTAGCTTTTTATATTTTTGCTAGAGACAATTAAATTATATGGCTTTAGTTTTTATTTGGCCCAAATTTGACTTCTTTCCCCTCTCTGTGTTTCATAGCCCTTGACAGATAAGAGTCTCAATAGCTGGTGTATGTACTGCCTCATTTACCATGGCAGTTTTCATTAAAAATTATAAATGAGGATACAAAGCCTCTTAAAAGTGTCACTGAATAATAGAATCAAATGCATTGCTATAAGATCAGCTGTATGGTTTTTAAGCTAAGAGATAGAAAATCATTTAACACAGTTCTTTGCATAGCATTCACCTTAACTAAACATTGTTCTCTTCTTCACTCTCTCTTCTCTCTGGTCAAGGAGATGTCAAATTACCCCCAGTAGCATAATAAAAAATGTTTGATTCTGACACCTGTGTTCCTCTCTTCTAACACTAATCTTGCACGTGGCCAAGATGTAATACAAAACTAGCCCAACGTTGTTTTCTTTACCAATCCCAATATTGGTTTCAAAAGCACATTTCAATCTACGATGGTGTGCTGGAGCTACTTCATGACACAGTAAGTGCTGCTGTGCATTCCTGCTAACTGTCCCAACTATGCAAATGAAGCTGTAACATCTGTAATTAGAATGAATCTCACTGTAAATCATTTGACATGAATAAGCATCCTCATTGCACTTCAGAAAAGGCTTTTTAATTAACAAGATCTAATAATTTTAAAGGCTTAATGAGCAATTACACTAAAACCAATGATAGCACCAAGATGATTCATCATAATTTATTGTTTTTTTCCCTCAGATGTGATTTCTAATTATAGTGTAGGCAGGATCATGATTGAGGTTCCACCCTTATCAATATACCATTTTCATTACAAAATTAATCCACTCATTGCCTAATGCTATGAATTCTAACTAGCGGAGAGGACAAAGAGATTTTACATTTATTAAATATCATTAATATTTACATGTTTTCTTATATATTAACTTATGTAAAGCAACATGAGATAGGAATTATATTAAATTATCCACATTTTTTAATATGAGGAGACATAGACTCAGATATGTTCAGAAACTTCTCCAAAGATTATAGAGATAACAAATGAAAGAATTTGAGTTGAACCTAGACTGGACAGAGTTTAAACCTAATATCCTTTCCACTATATTACATTGTCTCTTTTTTATAACATTGTAGTTGTACATTGTTATTAATTCAGTGTCCACAACTAGTATTTTAACTTCCATTTCAATTCCTGCATTTTAATAAATAATTTGTAAATTAATAGGCACCTCACATTTTTTATTTGTATTTGAGGTGATTTTATCATTTCCAATGAAAGACACACCTCTGCTTTAGTGTGGCATATCATGTATTTCTGATGTCTAGCTAATTTATAAATGAAAATCACTTATTAATAGCTACCTATCTGCTTATGTTACTGTCTTCATTGCTGCCATGACTTCTGCTCATTGCCTGAACAAAAGCATTCACAGGGCTTTCCTGAATCCCCCAATAACACTCACCAGTGCCTTGTGATCCCCTCATCTCCACACTCACATTTTCTTTCTTCCATCCACTGCCAAGCCAGTTCATCAGCTTGTCCCATAGACAAACAGATTTCAGCAATTCAAAGATTTTCTAAACACAAGGCAATAGATGTCTTACATAATCAATGATATTAATAATGCCCTTTTGTTTTCCTTGGAACTCAAGAACAGAATTTAGTAGCAATGCCTTGCTCAGACTAGCCAAGGGCTTTGGGTTTTTTTTCACCACCTCTTGTTTCTTTTGTTCACAATATTATTATTTGAATGAATTGAATGCATGACCTGAGGGCCCTCATTTCTTCTGGACTTTTCACTTGGAAGGCTTGTATTATAAAAGCAAACTACCAGAAATCCCAGAATACTTAATTGTTGGTAGTAATGACCTATCATAATTGATATTGTAGAATCTGTCCCTATTCTAATTAAGTCTTTCAAATCATGATCATCTGAGTAATAACAAAGTAAATAAAATTTTCATTGTTTATTCAGCCCTTTAGGGGAACTTATATAATGTCAGTAAAATCAGATCTGAACCTGAAAGGCAATAAAGAAATAACTGGGCAAAGAACATTATTAGAAAAGATTTACTTCCAACCACATTCACTTCCCCAGTGTATCAGTTGGGAAATCTAATCTCTGCAGAGGACTAAGGTCATCACATGTTGTGGGCCCCATGAAAGACCTCACATTTCATTTTAAATTGACCCATAGCCCCATCAAGTTAAAACTCCACAGCCCATATATGAGAGCAATTTAACTCAGGTTCTTATTAAACTGACTCAAAACATTTTAAAATGAAAACAATCATTCTAAAAGGAATTAGAAGGTGTACTCTGGAAATGAAAATAAAAACATTTGTTCTAATATTTCCAACAAGTCTAAGAGTCAATCCAAAAGGAAAGCTGTCAAAGGCCCAAGGGAGAATAATGACATTAACCACTTTGCTTAACAGCTCCCCAGCCAGTGAGGACTAATTAGAAACTAGCTCTTCCATATTTCTATGAAATACATACATAGTGTAATTGGAGGGCAGATAGTTAAGTCCTCTTCATCTAGCTCCATATTAATAAAAGTCACCTGTTTCCTTCACTATTTGAAACTGTGCCATGATGTCATGTTAACCAAGCCATACATGTTTAAGGATAGTGACTATCAGAAGGGAAATTTGATCCTATACCCTATATCCACAACAAGAAAGAGAAGGAGACTTGTGGAGCCTGCCTCTCTCCTGACCTCAGTGTCTCTCTGACTCCCCATTTCTCTCCTTAGTTTATTGGCATATGTTAGGTAACAGACGAGTGCTATGCCAGGCACTATAACAATATAATAAGAAGCAGATATGGTCCTTAACCTGCTTTCATGAGTGCGGTGGCTCACGCCTGTAATCCTACCACTCTGAGAGGCTGAAGCAGGAAGATCACTTGAAGTCAGTAGTTTGAGACCAGCCTGAGCAAGAGCGAGACCTTGTCTATACAAAAAATAGAAAAATTAATCGGATGTGGTGGCGCGCACCTGTATTCCCAGCTACTTGTGAGGCTGAGGCAGGAGGATCACTTGAGCCCAGGATTTGGAGGTTACAGTGAGCTCTGATGACACCACTGCACTGTAGCTGGGGTGATAGAGTGAGACTCTGTTCCAAAAAAAAAAAAAATAATAATATGAGATCCAAATTGAGACCACGTTGTGTTCAAATCCCCGCACTGTAACTACTTACTAGCTCTGTGATCTTGAGTAAATTACTTAACTGTGCCTCAGTTTCCTTACCTGTGGAATGGGGTGGTAATAGGACTACTCATCCCCTAATAAAGGAATAAACAAGGAAACACATGAAATAAGCATTCAATAAATATTAACTGCTAACATTAGATACTACATGTCTGGTACTATACCAAGTGCTCTTAGAAGCATTCACTTTTGACCACTGCATGACCTATAATGACCATTATGATACCCTATTATGTAGATGAGAAAATTGACATGTAGAAAATTCAAATTCATTCCCAAGTGATAAACAGTAAGTGATGAAGTTAAATTGGAACTCAGAACTAATTGCAAAACTTGTATTTCTTTCACTATATGTGCCTATCGGACTTGTAAATATCACTAAAACACTTTACCAGATGCCAGAGCTTTTTCAAAAAAAAAAACCACAGAAGTCCAGTCAATGCTTCCATAATGTATTAGGGTTCTCCAGAGACATTTATTTTATGTGTATGTGAAAGAGAGAGAAAGAGACAGAGATGAGAGAGAGAGGTTGAGATTTACCATAAGGAATTGGCTCACACAGTTATGTAGTCTGAGAAGTCCCAAGCTGAAGACCCAAGCAAGCTGATATGTAGTCCAAGTCTGAAGACCTATGAACAGGAAAGCTGGTGGTATAAGTTCCAATCTAAAATCCAGCAGGCTCAAGACCCAAGAAGAGCCAATGTTTCAGTGTTCAAGTCCAAAGACTAGTGTTCCAGCTTAAGCAGTCAGGCAGGAGGAGGTCCCTCTTAGTCATGGGAGGGTCAGCGTTTTTGTTCTATTTAGGTCTCCAATTGATTGGATGAGGCCCATCCACATTGGTGAGGACAATCTGCTTAGCTTAGCCTACTAATTCAAATGTTAATCTCATCCAGACACTCTCACAGACAGACTCACAATGATGTTTGGCCAAATGTCTGGGCAACCCAGGCCCAGTCAAGTTGACACGTAAAATTAACCATCACACACACTTTCAAAAGCAAACTCTAACTGGTGCTTGTTTTCTTCACATTGGTCTTGTTCTTCTCTTGTAATCAAGAATACATTTTAGAGCAATTATAATTTGCCACACACGTATGTCCAGAAAACTAAGTTTTCAAAATTCTGTTATAGCAAGAAAAAATTACAACACATCTTGCCATGTAAGGTCATGGATACTACAAACCACCCTAGACTGACAGAGCATGATTAGTGCCCAAACTCACTGAATCCTAGATTGGCTCTGGACCCAGATTTTGTACCATTTGTCAGTTCCTCCATTCCTTGGTCTTCCCACCTATAGACCCTAAAGACCTTAAGATTCTGGCATATGCAGCTTCTGAATCCATTCATTTATTTGTTCAAAATATATTAATATTTACTGGGTGCTTTCAATATTCCAGACACCATTCTAGTCTTGGGAGGACAGCAGTGAACAAAGCAAAGTCTCTGTCTGTATGAAGATTAACTTTCCAGTGGGAGAAGAGATGTATCCAATCAATAGAACATCCAGTGATGAGCAATGCAATGGAGGAAAAACAACAGGGAAAAAAAAGATAGCATATGCCATACAGAAAAAGTTGCAATTTTAAACAGAATGATCAGGGAAACTTCACTGAAAAGATGATATTTGAGTAAAGATCTGGAAGAAGTGAGGGAGCATGTCATATGATACTCAAGGGAGGATTATTCCAGGCAGAGATAACAGCAAATGCAAAGACCCTGAGGTTAGAAGATGCCTAATGCATGTGAGGAATAGTCAGTAAGGCAGGAGTTTGATGGGCAAGAGGACAGGTGTAGGAGATGAGGTCAGAAAAATAATAGGGGACCAGATTGTGTTGTGGCTGGTAGAACAAATTAATGACTTTGGTTTTTACCTGAGTAAATTTAAAGATTTTCGAGGTTTTGGAGACGAGAACTGGGATAATCATACTTAAGTTTTGAAAGGATTCTATTTGTTGCTATGTTGAGAACAGATCTATGGAATTAATGGCAACAATTAAAATAGCAATAAAAACATTTATATCAGCAGAAGAAACTTAATGAGTTTAGTGTAAAGCAGAGAGAAGAAAAAGGAAATAAAAAGAAAGTACAGCAGAAGTAAAATATGAAATCAGATGGCATAATTAAATCCTAGTATATTAACAATAAATATAAATGGATTGGATTTATCAATTAACAGACAGAAGGTCTCAGATTGGCAAAAAAAGAGTAATACATTGGCTATAAGAAACTCTCTTGAGATAAAATGACTCAGAAAATGTTTAAAGATTGAATATAAAAATATTTTTTTTAATTATCTGGCAAATATAAAACAGAAGAAACCAAGGTTAATACCTCACAAAATATAAGGCAGCCAAAAAATGGCACAAAGGCATATTATATCCTGGTAAAAAGAACAATAGAGAGAGACAATATACTCCTATTAACAGGATTGCACCTAAGAAGGGTGCTTCAAAGTATTTCAAGCTGTAACTGATGTAACTACAGGAAGAAATATGTAAATGAGCAATCGTAATTGGAAATTTTAACACACTTCTATCAGAAATGATAGATGAAAAAAAAATAAGCAGATATCAAGAATTTAAACAGTATTGTAAATATACTGGTGCTAATACGCACACACAGAGAGAAAGGGAGAGAGAAATCTATACTCAACAAAGTAAGGCACTCACAAAACATTTTCAACAGTAGACCTTATGTTAAGATAAAACGGAAGCAACGATAAAAGCTAAAGTGTTAATATTATGCAGACTATACACACTGACCATAATGCAATAAAATTAGAAAACAGAAACAAAATAGAGCTTAAAAATGTATACACTGGAAAAAACTAAATGGCATAAGTCCATAAAAAGATCACATAGGAAATTCAATACATTGATGTTAGTGATTATGAAAACAATACATGTTAAAATGTGGGGGATATAGCTAAAAAGAGTAAGATTTTTTCATCCCCAAAGAACCAATTTTCACCCTTTTGCGGCTGATATACCCTGTTGAGAATGCATGTCCTAGATCTATCTCCCAATTTACAGGAATTGCAGGGCACAGAAGGGCAAATTAAACAACACCACAGGGATGCAATCAGCAAAGCCAGAGTGCTTATGTGTTTTTTTTTTTTAAGAGGCAGAGTAAAACAAGAATATTTTTTAAACATTTACCTATAAGGAAGTAAAACTAATAAGCTGGAGAGGACAGTGATAAAAGCCAAACTTTTCTTAATATATCTTACCTTGTAGAACTGACTTTGCAACTATTAGCATAATTATGCAACCATTTGCATAATTAAAAGCAAAAATAAATTTAAAAAAACAAATCTTCAAAATGTGAAATCAAAAGTAAAACAAATGTAGCTATAAAACAAACTATTGGAAAAAAACTTACCTTGTTCAACAAATATATAAGAAAAGAATTGAGGGAGGGTATATAAATCCAAAGAAACTTAAAAGACACATTAACAAATTGCAATGTGTGGATCATTTTTCAATACTGATTCAAATAAATGACTCGTAAAAAAATTTTCTGAGACAATTGGGGAAAATTAACAGTAAGATACCACTTAGCTTTTAACATTTTAAGTGCAATAATGGCATTATGGTCATATTTCCAAAAAGACTCACTATCTTTTAGAGATTCACATGTACCTATTTGTGGATTAAATGACATGCTGGGACAGGGTACAGAGGAGACTATATTGTCCATGACATTAATTGGTAAAGCTGGATGAAGGGTACATAGAGATTCTCTATTTTGTTTTATATATATATAAAAAATAATTTTCCATTATGAAAGGATTTTTTTAATGACTAAGCATTCAACTCAAGAAGTTGGACAAAGAACAACAGCAAAACTAAAAAAATAAGGAGAAAGAAAATAATAAAGGTGAGGGCCAAAGATTAGCAAAATCAAATCTTTGAAAGTAATTCTTTTCTATCTTATATAAGTTGTTTTAGAAAAATCGAAAAAGATGCTGAAATTTTTTTATTAGGTTAGTGTGATGTTGATTTCAATGTCAGATAAGGACACTACAAGAAAAGAAAATTATAGGTCCATTTCATCTATAAATGTAGAAAAAAGATACTTAAATGAAATATTAGCTTAATTAAATCTAAAAGTGCCTTCAAAAAATTATAATAGTGAGCTGAAGAGGGTCTGTGCAAGGAATGTAAAAATGATTCTTCTAAAAAATATTAGAGTAATTAATTCCTCATGCCGATAGCTCAAAGAATTATCTCAATTCATGCCACAAAAAGATGTGATTGTGCTTAACATGTGTTTATAATTTTAAATTAAAAAAATTATAAATAGAAGAAAATCCTCTTTTAAATGCAATAAATAAAATTATTACAAAACTTACAGCATATCAGAGGCCATACACTGGGCTTGATATACCTCATTAAATCCTTATAGTAATGCTAAGAATACTGAGGAGTGCTCTTAGGTTAATTTACTTTCTTAAAATCATAGAGCTAAAAAGTGGCAAAGGATTGATTCAGAACCAAATCTGTTCAATGACAAAGCTAAGTGATGTTTCCGTAATCCACACTGACTCTGGCACAAGCAGCAAGCCAAATTTATTGGTTTCCATCAAGATTTGCCATCAAGATAAAACTCTGTAGTGGGGTTATTTTGCCCTGAGTAGGTGTCAGTGTCCATGATTATCTTAAATCTGTGTGTCTATGTTTTGGCTTAGAAGAATCATAAGGATCCTCAGATGCAAATAGTCCTCATCCAAAGAATAATTAAAAAGGCAACAGTGAAAACACCAAATCTGATCCCAGTGACCCTGAATATGGTAAACAGATCTGAATTCTGCAGATATAAATATCCACAAATCTGGTGTGATCAAGAGCATTCCGAGATGCAGTTCACTGATTTCAGCAAGAGAGAGAAAGATGGATATAGCTGCTCATAAACAGCCATAAAATCCACTGCAATTTACAGAAGAGCAACTAACTACTGATGACTCTTTATTGTTATGAACCTCCACCTCTGTCTAGTGCAGAAAAGTAGGGGATGTAATTTTCCTACACTGATGTTAAATGGGGGCAGATGACAGCCAAGGTCAGAATATCAGAGTGTAAGTCTATAGAAGAGTGAACTCTTCCTGTATGTAACCTTCCCAGCTCAACTGGCAGAGCTGGGTCCAGAGAGCCAGTGAAAGGAAATGCTGGGGACGGGAATACCTGGGAAATTGGTCCTGGGAAACTGACCTGTGATGCGCCCTCTCTATAAGCACTTGGGAATATGCTGAGATTGTTACTAGTTATACACATCTTGTTGGTAAGTAAGGAAGTATCTATAAATCTACGGAAGAGTCAAGAAAAAAAATCAAAAACCTGGAAGAAAAGTAGAGGATGCTACTTAAGAGGCCACACAAGATTCCTGTATCATTAGCAGCACTTTGATGGGCCAGTGACAGCTGCCCCTCTGGCTGGAACTGCTGCTATCTCTACTGGTCTGTGTAGCATCTGCATGTTCTGAGTTATATTCTTGACCTACATTAAAAGGACTTGTTTCCTTTACCAATACTTATTAGCATCTTTCCATTAATCATATCACAATCCCATTATGACAACAGCATAGGAAGACTGAAAGATCTCAAAGTCACACAACTTCCATTAGGTTTTGACAAGCAGTACTCACTTATATAGTGCTCCTTACTTCTCTATAAATGCTACCTTATTAAAATATGAAGTATATATTAGAAAAGAATAACTGACATAAAAGAAAATATTTGGGCCCATTTATTGACCACTATCTGTGCCAGACAATTCATATATATTATTTCTAACCCTTACAGCAAATCATTTTATAGAGAACAAAACTTTTACCACGTACATGGTTAAATTAAGAGTACATTTTGAAGACATATTTTCAGTCCTAAATGTTGCCATGAGAGTACGTTCTAGTCAATGATATATATACATAAGGATTGTGAGAAACTTCTGGGAAGTCTTCTTACAAGGGAGGAGTCATGCCATTGTTTGCTTCCTCTGTTCTGTTACTGCATGTGATGGCTGGAACTCCAGCAGCCATTTTAATCATGAAGACAAAGACCACATCTTAAAGGATCAAAGCTGGTCCATGTCTATATCATGCCATACCTTTTGTCTTCTCCTGTACAAGAGAGAAAGATTTTTAAAACATAATTTAGACAGCATTGATTTGGGGTTTTCATTATATGCCACTGAACGTAATTCTAACTGGCTCAAAAACATAATTAACATTCCAAGTTCATAGATCTAGTAAGTGATAAAGCCCCAATTCAAACCTGCTCCATATCAGATCTGTATGGTGCCAAAGTCCAAGTCCTCTAGAAAATAATCTAGTGAAGATAAGCATGTTTTAAACTTGATTCTCCAGGAAACAGACTCTGAGATGTAAGTTGGAGATTTGAATACAAGAAACTTACTGGGAAATTCTCTCAGGAGCCACATCCATAAGGACTGGACAGGACAGAAGAAGTTGAACTGTGATTCAGCTGCAATAGAGGACTCAGTGAATCCCATGGGGAGCTTCAAAGCTGGATGACCCTTCAGAGACATCTCCAATTGACGGAAGAGGGCAGTCCTTTGAGCCTCATCTCAATCAGTCATTGGATGCTGGCTGTTCTCAGTAAAGGGCCATAACTTTGGGTGAGGTAGCTCCTGGGAAGGGACTCAGCTATGAGTGATCACAGTGAGCCGACACTCCCAGCTGGAGAAATGAATACCTTGATTCTGCAGGGGTTGCTAGATGGCACTAGAGCCTCCATTGCAATGTGGTTACTATTAATGAGATAATCAAAAGGACTTAAATCTGTTTCAGATGTGATCTTAGACATCTGTTCACAGTCATTCACTAACTTCAATGTGGCACGTACCTGAGTATCTAATGTGTAGTGCCATATAGAGCAACATGAGAAATATGAAGACAATTTAGGTATATGTTCAGTTCTCAAGAGGACAAGATGGAGATGGCAATGACCTAACTATCATGCAAAGCTGCAAATGACATTTGTAATAAGAGGAATAAACACATGTCTTGGGAATTCAGAGGAAGGAGACATTATTTTCATCAGAGAAATTAGGAACATTTTCATAGAAATGTCAGGACTTGAGTTGGGCCTTGAAGGTGAGAAAGATTTAAACATGAAGACAGGAGTCAGGTATGAGTAGTATTTCAAGGCATAATGAAATATAGAAATAATGGCAAAGTTTAATTTGATTGAAGTATAAAAGTAATGAAGGTAGAGAGAAAAACTTCACATAACAAAGGGAGTTTGAGGAATATTTTGCTGAGAGTTGCCAATTATGGAATTAATTCCATAAGCATTAGGGAACTTTTGAAGTATTTTGAGCTAGAGAATGACAAACCAAATAATTTATTTCAAGAATATTAATCTGCATTAGAAAAAAGAATACACCCCAAAAATCATCATCATCTGCTCTTTAGTGAGGAAGAAATATCACAACTGTCATCTCTCAGGCTGTTACTTTATATGTTGTACCAAATAAGTAACATCATGGTTTTTCATTAGCCCATTCATTTTCTTCCCATTGTGTCAATATTTTAGTCCTGACTTTTAATCTTTCCTCAAACAGAAATTGTCTTTAATCAAACTGCTTTTTTCAGTAATTAGTCTGATCATACACTTTAACCTCTAGGGAGAGCTCAGGGATTTCAGTCACTCACTCCAGCCCAAAATCTAACAGGGCCGAGGACAAAATGGACTTCAAGGACACCCAGTGGGGACAAAACTGGCACCATGGCACTCCCAAACTTCTCAAGGAAAAAAATTTACTGTTAGAGATATGCTAGAAAAAAAATCAACTGTTAATAAATATGTCACTTTTCTGTTATTTATATAAGAAAAAAGAATAAAAATAGACCAAAACAAAAAAGGACACTGTAGCCTAACGCAGTAATGATGACACTTCTGTCTGTAGTGGTTAGAAGTGCAGGCTCTGGAGTCAGACCTTGGCTCTGCCACACGACCTATATTACTTGTCTAAAGTGCTAGACAGCTCTCTAATTTTTTATCTACAAAAATAGAATCACTGATTGTATCTCCCACAATGGATTTGTAAAGATTAAATGAGTTAATATATCTACATCCCTTACAATGGTGCCTGGCACAAGGTAAGTACCCAATAAGTGTCAGTCATCATCATCATCATCATCTTGCTGATTCATGTCACCTTCTCAGACAAATTTTTCTCATGTATACATATTTGCATAGCTTTGCATAGCTTGTTAATATGCATTTCTTATGATTCAGCTATTCAATATTGATGTCCTAGTCAACTGCATTTTCTTTTTTGATAACTCAGATTATTTTAAAACAACACCGAAGTGCAACTACCTCTCTTTTAATCCTGGAAATCACTCACTAGTTGCAATTCTCATCTTTCCATCTGCTGCTTCCCCTCTGTCCTTCCACCTTCCTTTCCTACACTTTGTTCAGAATTAATGGAACAGATTAGGCAGCAGTCATCAAAATCCCTGGATCCCCCAAAAAGCTGTGTCCTAGTGCACAGCGATTGCCCAGGATCACAAACACACGGAAGCACTCAGGCCAACACAACCCCTTCTCTCCAAACATCACTCCCTCGTGTTAAGTCTGTGTCACCATAATGGGGTGGAGCTGGATAGAAGGAGAAAGGAAGGTTAGAGTCCTCTTCCTCTATACAGTTTTCTCTTTGCTCTTGCTTCCACTTAAAGTTATGGTTGTACTAAAAAGGCCAAGCAGGACCAGAAAGGCACTTACCGGAAAGGCATGAACACTCATGTAATTCAGGAGGGAGCTTCTGATGTTCACAGGTTGTCCAGCCGAGTGCCCCCAGTCTGGAGATGCACTCAGTGATGTAGGAAGGAGGCTCTCGTCTTCCTCTGTGGGCAAGGCCAGAAGGATGTGACTACCCTGACCTCACACATTCCCTTTTCTAGACCACCTTCTGGGTGGGGCTCCATGTACCCCAAAATTCCCTTCCCACATGGCCTGGAACTGGTTTCAGGGCCTGTTTTTGTCTCTTCGCTGGATGCAGAACAACTATTTACACAGTATGGAGAGAGCTTGGATATGTTGACCATGGTGTTCACCCATGTGAATGTAAAGCCCCTCGTAGTTCGTAACAGAGCCAAGGGTATGTGAAGAATGGAGCAGGCTGCAGGCCCTGGCCAGGGGCTAGAGGGCACATGCCAGCATGAGACTCTGAGACTTCTAAGTTCAAACTTGGCCCCTTCCAGCCAGTGTAAAGATAGGAACAAGGTAGGATAAAACATGTTTTATTTAAAATTTTTTAGTTTGGTTAATAACTCTTTTAATATTGACGTTGTGAGTTCCCACTTGTACTGCTGTGCCGCATCACGATAACATGAACCTTACCTAGAGAATCCTCTACACTCACCATTCCTTAAGAACCAAGGGGTGGCCTAAAAGATCAGCAGCCTAAAAGGATTTGGGTCATGAATCAGGACAGGTTTATCCCAACTAATAGCGCTAAAACCAGTAGGGAGCTGTAGGCACTTTAAAATGCCTAGATGATCCAAATACCTTTGTAACTCTGCACCTAGCACAGTGATGTGCAAGTATGTATCAAATGAACAATGAAGGATTGAATGAACTCCAACTTTCCTAAAGGCTCAGACAGCTTGAGAAACTTGAATGTAGCCTTCCACTTGGCAGCAGCATTACTGCTAATACACGCAGGTGTCCTTGTGCATGAGAAGCAATGAAGCTGATGAACAATAGCAATAGCTTTGAAATTTGCATAAAATGCATATAGAAAGAACTATTTTCTGCTTTTTAACAACACATCGAGGTACTCACATGTGTGAACCAGGAATGCAACACTTGGAATAAGTGGCACTTATGTTCAGCTCCCTGATTACATATTCAAATAAATGTGCACAGTTTTATTTGAATGTGTAATCCAATGTGAATAGGAACATTCAGACAAACTCATTTGGTCCATTTATTTAGATCTCCGATGGCTCATTCTAGTAAAATGCATGCACTTTCCCCATTTTTTTTTCCAAACCATTAACCAGAAGAAACATAATTTAAAGCATTTTGTTAAAATAGCATTAAGGATGGTGGGTTGTTGTTGTTTTGGTTTTTTTTTCTTTTTCTTTTTTTCTTTCTTTCTTTCTGGTGCGGTTACATTGAATTGTGATGCATAGAAATGTATACGTCGCCACAAAATGAATATACTTTATGGACAACCTCAACAACATTCTACTAAGCAAAATGCCCTCATGTAGAGCAATGAATCTCTTTATGTATAAAGAAAAAATATTGGTTCCACCAGAACTAAAGGGAAAAGAGATGCTTGCTTGCCTCCCCTGTTGCTTTGACTATTGTGGACTGCAGGATGGGTGGGGGAAGATGGAAGTAGAACTTTATCCTCATATAAAGGTTTAGCAGGTGATGGGGGAAAAAAAAACCAGGAAATCAGAAGACTACTTTTTTTATGACATATATGGACTTTTCTAATTCTTGTAACTGGCCCCAGAGCCATGCATGTGGGGAGTGATATGATTGGAGTTGAGTTTCCAAAAGGTTAATCTGGGAGTCCTGTGTCAAAGGTGAAGGAGAAGGGAGATCTGGGAAGGAGGGCATGTGCTGTGCAAGTCTCAATGAGAGTACCGAGGGCTGGAATGGGGTCATGGCAACTGCACAGGGAGGTGGGGTCATGGCAACTGCACAGGGAGGTGGAGTCATGGTTGGCAGGTAGCACGGATGGAGGAAGGAACACGGGATTGGCACCAGTAGGCATCATGGCCCACCCTTTCTGCTGAACCACAGAACCTCGTTTCAACACTCTAATGGACTTAACATACGGGGGCATCTTTCAGAAACTCAAAATCCTCACAATCCACTCTGAATCACCTGAATCTACTTAGTTTCTCCACACAGTTAGGGATATGTTAAAATTTCCCCTATTTTGATAAACATCTTTTAATACTACTTCTCTGGTAAACTTTGGGCCTCTTTATCATCAAACGACTTTTGCCTGTCGTGCACGTTTAACCACAAGCACTCTTTCTTTCCTGCCTCACCGTTAGAAGAGGACAGCTTTTGAACAAGGACAAATGGCAAAAGTGTGCCTTAAATGGGAAGGGTAACAGGATTATAAATATCCCCCTGCCTGCTTTTTAGGCTTCTCTGTTCTCTCTGGCTCTTTTCAGACAGTCAGATGAGGCATAAGGTGATTATTTAGGAGGAGACAGGGTGGGCCCACAGGTCCAACTTGAGCCAGCTCAAGCCCCACCCAGTTCATTAGAGTGAAAGAGAAAATAAGAATTCCAGCCAAGCCTCACTCAAAAACAGTGTCCATTTGGCCAGGGAAGTGCTTTTTCTTATCTCTGAGTAAACACAGCCTGACAAAGGCTGGGCCACTCTGCGCATCTGGCATAGCTGGAAGGAGAGGCCTCCAACGGCTGGGAAACCTCACCTATTCCTGCCTCCACCCAATGCAATCTAGCTTCCATTCCCATTATTTTATGGAAACGACTCTGGAAAAGTGGCCTCCTCAGCTGCAATTCCTGTGGACTCTCCGCCTCCAGCTGCCTGGCTCTGCGGTGGCTCCTGGGTTGTGTCTGGCTCCCTCCACCCTCTCCAGCTGCCCTGTGCAGCCCACACCTCAAGCTCTTCCTCCTTCTCCGTTTTGCCCAATTGATCTGGCTTTGTCTCTCTTCCAGACTTTTTTCTCACCTGGAAATCTCAATTCATCATATGGCTTCAACATCCACATTCACCCAGATGACTTTTAAATCTCTATCTCCAGTTTTAAAATCTCACCTAAGCTCCAACCTCATATTTCCAACCATCTGCTGGGAATCTCCTGTTATTTTCCGGCTTCTCTAAATAAGTGCACCTAAAAATGAAACTCACCAACCTAACTCCTAAACCTGCTCTTTCTTATACATTTCCCTACAACACAATGCTCCCAGACACTCACTCTCAACGTCTAATTGCTGTTTATTCATTCACTGAAAGAAAACACTAACCGGACAGCTGTCACACTCCAAGCACTGTGTCAGCCTCTGGGTACACATTCTTGTCTCAGTCCCCTCTAACTCTTTTTGTTTTATCATTCCATCTGTTGCTAAGTTTAAAAACTCTAGCTTATGTCTTTCAAATCCACCCTGCCCTATGTATTCCACCTTCTGCTATTCAAACCCAGCCCTTTGTGATTTCTTAGATGCATCATTGCTGTGGCCTCCTAATGGGCTGCCTTCCCCATCATATTCTTTCTTTTCTAATTCATCTGACACTCCTTCTCCAGATTAGTCTTTTCAAAACAGAGTTTTCACTCATCAGAAGCCAACATATAGCAGTGGAAAGACAGCACCATCTCAATTAGCTGTGTGACCCTTGGCAAATTGCTTACCTTTTCTGAGCCTGTTCCTTCATTGGTAAAATGGGACCTTTCTCATCAGGGATGCTGTCCGGATTAATGAAATGATAATGCCATTATTCTAAGCACTTTCACATATTCACTAAATCCTTGCAACAATATTATGCAGTACGTACCATTATAATACCCTTTTCAAAGATAAGGAAGGTGAGGCACAGTGAGGGAAAGTAACTCCCCCAAGGCCACACAGCTAAGAAGTAAAAAGCCAGGACTGGCATCTGTGCAGTCTGATTCTAGAGTACAGGCTCTTGTCTGACACAGTCGATGCAAAACAGGAACTACAATGTTAGTGCCTGTCATATTCCTAGACATAATGAGCTAATTTTCTCTCTTGCATGAACTAGATAGAGTTAGGTTTCTGACACTCGCAACTGAAATCGTCTTAATGAATACACCTGCCAACCAGTTGAGTTCACCCTTAGTGAATATTAGGAAGCACAGGAGAGTCTGTGGCCACCAACAAGTCAAACTCTGTGCAAAACATGTAACTTGTTAATAATCCCTTTCAAATACATACAAAAATTTTGTTTAAAGGAACAATGCATAGAAAGCATTAACAAAAGCATATTTCTCAAGTATATTCGCTAAACAAACCCTCAAATGTTTACTCAAAAACATAGATAACTTCCAACGATCTGCTTTATAGTTTACAGTATATAGTTTAGATTTGAAACTTTCTCTCTACCCTGGTATTGCTAGTGTCACCTGTCATGAAGCTAATATACTTCAACTTTACAGGTAATTTGCATTTGTTCTTCTATTTCAGGTCATTTATTTACTCATTTGACCATGAGTCGAATATTTGAGCCAAGTTTAATATTAGATGCTGTGTTAAACAGCATTGCCACTAGCCAAAGTGTAGGTAATCATGTCCATGTCTTCTTTGCATTAATGAATAAATATTTTCAGTAAGAGCTTTGTCTCAAACTTCTTACCACCTTAAAGCCAAAAACTATACTTTTACTTCCCAAATTCTTCCCTTCCCAGCCATAGAATGGACTCAAAGCTTCAGCCCTACTGGCGTTCTCAATCTTCTCCTCTGCTGCAGGACTCAGTCCTGGAGCCAGCATTTAGACTGCTCAGGTTTTATCTTTATCTTTGGATCCTGAGACTTCGTGTTGCACAGACAAAATTTCTTTTTAAAGTATGCAATTTAAGTTAAGTAGTTTCAACAATGCTTGGCATTGCATGCAAAGAATCCAGCACAGGAGTTTTGAATTGTTTCTCATAGAGTTTCTGCATAAATGCTAGGCTAGCTTTTCAAAAATGTTGTGGAAAAAAATCAACCAACTAAATAAGTATAATACAAATCAGATGAAATAACAACACACTTGGCTGTACACAATTTGCAGGGCCTTAATAGTCTGTATTGGATTTTTCAATGCTCAAGCCTAAATAAATATATAAATAGCCTGAAGTTTGAGCATTAACGTATTACTGATGTCTTCCTATATTCTTTGTTGCTGCAAGCAAGAGAATGCATAAAGCTGAGCTGGATGTATTGTCTGGATTAGAATTAATCTTTCAGCAGACAGATGGTTTTTTATTTTCATATAATTTATGTGAATTTTTATCATCTCTAAAGCCAGCCTCATTAAGATTTATGAGCTTTGCAAATAATTCCAAAAGTTTTTATTGAGCCACAGAGTTGTCCTTTGAAACATCCAATCTCATGTTTGAGGAAAATGATAAACAGGTAACTTGGCCACTTCTATGTGGCTCAACAACGAGAAGACTGATCTATCAATGGATAAGCTCATCTTTTTAAACGTGAGGTAGTTTTTAGTTTCCTTTGCCATCTGCAGACAAGTATATCAGAAGGATGAAGCATCTGTATTAACAGTTCCATTAAATCTCTCTTTTTTGACTTATATGAAATTCAGGCAAAGCTTGAGGGACGATTTTTGAGCAATAACAACCGCTTTATTAATCATCAGAGTAATCCACTACTTAAAATCCTCCCAGTGGCTTCCCATCATCTATAGAACAACATTGAAAACCCTTAGCCTAATTAATAAATTATTGATGACCATTACACCACCTACCACTCCCATCTCACTGTAGCCCTCCTTGTAGATAACTCTTGAACCTTAGAAGCTAATTATTCTTCCACCTAATCCACCCATACCCAACACAGACAGCCAATGCTCCATGCTGCTTCCTACTCTGGTACATTTGCTACTCCTTCCCTCTGCCTGGAATCCCCTCTCCTTCCTATTTAGCCTGGCAAATAACACTCTCAAGCATCAGGTTAAGTATCAACTCCTCTATGCAGCCTCCCTGGGACTCTCTTTCCACCCAGTGAGAGTTGACCTGCTCCTCTGTTCCCGACAATACTCTGCATATGTTCTTATAATAGCACCAATAACACTTTATTATACTTATTTATTTATACATCTATCACGTAGTATGAAATTATAAGCTCTTTGAGAACAGAAACCACTTTATTTATCTTTATGCTCTTGGTGATTAAAACACAGCTGGGCATATATTAAATAACAAACAGTGAATGAATAAACAAACACATGAATAAATAAGCTTTGCTTCTCTACTAAAATTACAAACTGGAAGTTAAGTTGAACTGGGCAGTTTAGCTCAAACTTCTCAATCATCCTTTAAAAGTTCTACTTGAGCAGACAAGACATGCCTTTTAGAGCCAAGCAGTCTTTCTGCTGCGAATAAGAGGTCAAAACATATCGTCAGATCACTATGTTTACAAACCTAATAGACTTAGAGTCTGAGGTGATGAACACAAGAGAGATCTGTTGATTCTCTTGGGAAGATCAATTCTTCACACAAACAACAGATTTGTTTTACAAGAGAAATAAGCACCTTATTTTGAAGGGATTTGCAATTTACTGGTTTATTTACTGGTGTGCTTGTTTAAAATACAGACCTTTGACCCCATCCCAACCCCACTGCATCAGTCTGAATCTCTGAGGGTGAGGACTGTGATGTGAGGCTGCATTTTTTGCAAGCTTTCCAATGTTTTCTGAAGTCTGACAAACACTTGTCCACAGCTGGTGGACATCATAGGCACCAGTTTATGCCAGAAGCCCCAGGTACTACTGAAGGATGCAATTGTTTCTCCCCTTTTCCTGATGGTTCTTAGAACTGGAGCTTCTCGTTTGCTTCTCTGTTGCAAAGTGAGCAGCCCAATTATACATGACTTTCTGACCCCAAAATTTTATTATTGCAAAGCACATTTTTTGAGGTTTGCTTTGAAAATTACTTCAAAGTGACAGATAATCCAAACATTCCCTGGTTTACCAGATTAAAACTCTAAGCCCTGCTGAGCACATCACACTTGTGCTCTACTTTCTGCATTGGCAACATCCAATTTGCTGCAGGGTACAGGTCTATAGGCTTGATTCTGATCAATCATAACAGTAGTTTCAGAATATATTAATTAATGTAATTTTATAATTAATACTAGTAAGTGAATCAATATAAGGTTTTGTGGTGGTATGTTATATGTGATACATATTAGAAACGTTATAAAATTTTCCTATCAATCAAAGAGACATGGTATTCTTAAGAAATTTATACAAATGTAGAAGTACTTAATTATTCTCATATATATCACTTATATATCATATAAATACACTCAAATATTATTTTATTCCTTTAGCTTTGGAGTGCTAAAACTCTTCAGATCAGGCAACAGTTATTTTATGATTTCACTGTTGGTCTCACAGAACTCTTCACATAATCCATGAAGTTTTTTGAAGGTGTTAGAATTAGATCTGTTTGAACAGTAGAAAGTATTTGAATTTTTATTTATATCTACAGTGAATCAAATGTTCAAACAACAGTTTTGTTCTGAGGTTAGTGTCACAATTGCAAAATAAACCATTTCCAGTGGAGTAGGATAGAGATCATCATCAAATTCTCTTTTTAGAGAAATAGGCTGCTGTGTTTTTTAAGTGGTTGGATGTTTTTGTTTGCCTTTTCACTGATTTCATTGACAAATAGATATACAGTTTACTTCCACTTATAAATCCATAAAACTGTAGAATGTAAGAGCCAGAACGGACTTTAGAAATTAACTTCCTTACTCAAGGTAAGATCAGTGGCAAAAACAGGGCTATGACCAGCTCTTCTCTCTCTACTAGTGATGCTTTCTACTGTTCCATAAATGACTTGATATGGACATATTAGATGCTCACTTTGTATAAAGGAAACATCTTTTTAAACATATAGTGTTTCTTAAAACACTTTAAGAACTATCTGAAAATGTCTGTCACAAATCCTTCTTTCAACATAAGACACCATTTCTTGATAAAATTGTTGTTAAAACAAAAATGTTTAACCAGTAGCAATAACATTAATCTGCAAAAGACAAAGTGTTCTTTGTCCATCTGTGTATCTACTTATTCATCCATTCAATCATCAAGCAGCTATTGAGAGTCCATCATGTCAGGCACAGCTAAGTCTAAGGATACATAGATCAACAAGAAAGGGTTTCTGTCCTCTAGGAACTTAATAGTTTAGCAGGGAGACAGAAATATCAACCAATAAATAAAAACATGCAAATTTTGATCAAGGCAAGGAAATACTGAAACAGTGGCTTAAAATTTAACCTGAAGAAGTCAATTAGATAACATTTGTGATGGGTTTTGAAGTATAACCTGGTTGTCTCTCTTTAAAGGTTGAGTGCAATTAATGGGTCCGGGTCAGTGCCATGCTTGGAGTTATGGTGCACCAGGTATAAGAAGTTCTGACTCATTCCACAGCTTTCATTTTCTCCTCTTCTATTGTTTCAGGAAAATCCCAGAACAGTATAGGAAAACCACCCTCCGAACTGAGATGCAGCCGACAGACCAAAGAATGACTCCGACAAGTCCAGCTTGGCGAGTTAAATGAGTTTATTAAAGGTTTCTCACACAGGGCGCTCCCTCCTGGGTGGCACAGGATCCCACCCGAGAGTAAAATCCCCACAGCCTACCTGTTGTGTAGCCTGAAATCCCTTTCCAGTAGGTGACGCAGAGCGTTTTTATTGTGCCATCCCTGGTTCACATATAAAACAGATTAGGAATGCGCAGTACAATCATCATGTGTCTTCATACAATCCATGTTATGTTAATGATATTGTAATTTTCCATTAGGTGGGGATTTTAGTATTACAACTAGCTAAAGGGTACTATAGGACAGGTAAAGCAGTTAGGGCTGGTTTGAGCCAGTTGCCTCGAGGAAGTGCTGAGGCATATCTCTTGTGACCTGGTATCTTTGGTATTTGCTTAATCTATTCTGTAACAATTCTGAGCATTCCCAGTTAACACAGTGACCCTCCTTGTGTGGTGGGAGCACATATTTCCCTCATTTACACATCAAAGGAGGAATACATTTCAGTTTTGCCCTAACCTAGTTTGCTAACTAACCCATGGCAACGGACATTTAAAACTGGCTTTAGCAGGCAGTGCTGGAAACATGGTAGCTGGGGCCCCGCAGTGACCTAAGGGAGTAAGGCAGCATCTTTTTACAGCTGTAAAGGTTCTTTGAGGGTGGAAGAACCCACTCCCCAACACGCTCAGAGAAGCCAGGACCTTGAGGACCAGTGTTCTGTTGTCCTCTCTTCTCTGCATACTCACAGGGCGTAAGGCTGCCCCAGAGTGCTGAGGAGGGCTCAGCTTGCAGAGGGCTGGTCAGCTGAGAGGCTACAGACTGGAGTTCTCAGCTGTGAGCTGAAGCTCTTTAGAAATAATGGCAAGACCTGAAGAGGGGACTCTGGAGAGCAGTACTTCTGCAGAGGAAGCTTTCTGCAAGGCTGCGTGAGAAAGATAGAGTGTGCGGGAGAGATGACTTCCTGTCCTAATGAGCCCAAAGGGATTGAGACTGCCCTAAGTAAGTTTTTCAGTTCACTTGCCCTGTTGCTTTCTGGAGAGGAAGTTGGCTGGGGCAGGACCAGTTCCTGATGAGGATGAAGCACTGCCCAAAGGACTTAGCAATATGGAGGTCTTGGGTGACTTTGAAGAAAAGAAGCACCAGTGTCGAGTGGGGCAAAAGCCTAATTTGAGTGGGTTCTAGAATAGATGAGAGAAACTGGAGATAGATAATGAAGTTATCTCCAGTTTTTGCAGAAAAGAGGAACTGAAAAATGGAATAGTATTCAAAAGGGAAAGATGGGGTCAAGAGAGGGTTTTCTTTTTTTAAATGAGAAAAGTAATAACATGCTTATATGATGCCATACAGACAGGGAAAATGATGTGTCAAAGAGGTGAGATTTGCCAAAGTAACATCCTAACTAGAGAAGAGGGAAGTGACTCTAATGACCAGATGGAGGGGCTGGCCGTAGACAAGAGTGTGGACAATTCCTCTCTGGCAGCAGGAGGGAAGGCAGAGCACCTGGGCACAGATGCAGCAAGGGTGGATGTGGTGGAGGCGGCTTGGGGAAATTCTCTTCTGAAACATTCTGTTTTTTCAGTGGAGTAGGGAGCAAGGTACTCAGCTGAGAGCAAAGATGGAGAATGTATCAGAGGTCGGAGGAGAGAAGGGAAAGTATGGAAAAGTCATCTGGGTGAGTGGACCAAGAAAATGTATAATTGCAGGGCAGTACTACGACCATTTAATGTTAGTGGTCATGAATTTAAATGAGATCAATCAGCTGGGAAGGGGAAGTACAGAAAGGCAGACAGTGAATTCAGTTTTGAGGGCTGGGGGCGCAGTGAGGGTCAGGTATAGCTAAATAGTGGCAGAGTGGAATAAAGCTGAGAAGTGAAGATCTGGAGGAGGTTTGTAACTGGAGTGTTGTAAGCCATATTAAGGATTTGATACTTCAACCTACAGGATAAAAGAGAACTAACCCTGCTTTCCAAGCAAAACAATGGAATCATTTAATTTGGTAGGCAAGAAAGAAATTCTGGAAGGTATCAACAGGATGGACTGAAGGTTTATTAGTGAATGTACGGACCTTGAGGTACCTATAACTCCTTACAACCAGAACATATAGGTCACTCTATAAAACTAAACTGGCAAATAAAAAGTTTCCTACAAAAAAAAGTTGTTGAAAAATCTGAACCCATGAGTTTCCACTAAGTAGCACTCTTAACTTTCCTAGGTATCTCATAAGTATGAACTCTGTGCTTTGAAACAAATCTATTTGTTCCTGTCCTGCCTTGAGGCCAGCAGAAAGAAAACAGTCTCCTACGATCTGACATGTTAAAAAGAAAAGAAAAGAGGAAAGAAAATCCATTTGAAATAAACCGACTATTTCTCATGATGGAAAATCTGCACAATTACTTTAGACATAATATATTGTGTTCGTTTATGGCTAATGCTTTCTAAATTAGTTAGGCTTTAAAATGATCAAATACTGCACATTTTGACACATACACTAAAAATTGTATGAAACACAAGTGACTGGGATACAGCATAAATGAACTAAGGACATAAAAGATTCTTTTCCCTGTAAAATGTGAAAAATTGCTTTGGGAACATTTTCCTATTTGATAACTACATAAGTAAATCTATCTTGACGTAGCTATTTTGAGAAATACCATTTTTAATGATAATTCTAAATACAAATGCAATTAAAGTCTGGGGAGATGTAAATACTTTCTCCCTGAGTAAATTAATCATGCCCAAAGTTAAAAGGATGTCAGTTTTGTAAAAGGCAATTTTAACAATGTATTTGATATCTGAACGATGTTTTCTGTGAAAGCAAGTGCAGTGAGTCTGTATTCTTAACCTCAAATCACATGCTATTCTTTTTTACAACGTCAGAAATCCTCTTTCACATAAAGATTAAAGATTGTCCTCAAAGAATTGTATTTATTTATTTACATTTTTTTCTTAATAAAAAGAAATGTTCAGATTACTTTTATTAAAACTCCAGGATCAGACTTTCCTAGTCTAGGTTGGCTCTAAAATGATTTTAATTCGTTTGCTTTAAGGTCATTTAGACTTATCCTGAATATCCAAATAAAAACAACAGAACTCAAAATAATTCCTTTTTCTGTTTGTTTTGAGGCAGGGGTGTCTCACTATGTTGCTTAGGCTGGTCTCTAACTCCTGGGCTCAGGGGATCCTCTTGCCTTAGGCTTCTGAGTAGCAGGGACTACAGGCATCCACCACCGTGCCTGACTCAAATTAATAATTTGATTATTAAAGAAAATACATCTCCAATAATGATATAAATCAAATTTCACTAGATTATTCTTATCTCTTCTAAGTTACTAAAAGATTAATGCTTTTACTTGACTTAATGGTCAACTGCACTCATTTATATATGAGGGGTGCCTGGGGAAACAACAGAAACTTGTGCTTAGAGATTGATGCTATTTCTTTGCATTAATTACCATTTATTGCAAATGTTTCGTGGTCTACAGGTCTATTTTAGACTTATTTTAAATCTCTAAATTAGTATCAGATTTCAAATGTGTTGATTATTATCTAAGTTCATTCACAGTGTGCATTTACTTTGAAAAAAATTACTTGAATAAAAGGGTCTAGTTTCTTATTTCCAGGAGCTACATATCCACAGAAATAGAAAACCAATAAACAGCTTCCTTACACACAGTGTAAGAATCAATGAATACACCATCTCTGCACTTCCATCTCCTGACACCAATTTAAAAACTACTATTAAATGAGCACTTGATCATCATCCACAAACTCAGAGCAGTGGTGCAGAAATGCCAAATGAAAACCAGAGTAGTTACACTGTGACGTATACTATTTACGTTTATGTATCGAAATGACAAGTATTGACAGCTATTTTCCTATCAAGTTAATGATTTCACAACTGGTATCCAGTGGAATTAAGTTTTTCAATGCAAATATGATACAGATTTTAAAGTGAAGCTCGTTCTAAAATATAAACTCTATGAAGAAAAAATTTAATTTCTATTAATATTTTAAATAATCAGCTACCCTCTAAGAGATAATGATTTTCACCTAACTATAAATAACTGGCTCTCAAAGCCAACTATGGTTTTGACCAATAAAGCTCCAGCATGTCATCAAGAACATATCTTAAACTCAACAAAAGCAACGAGTTTTTCCTTTACATTTTAGAATAAAATCACAGCCATTGCTTTGACATTATGAATTCACTGCACTTTAAATAAGGAAACAAATTTTTGATATTCTTAGGTACTAAATTGTGTGAAATTAGGAATAAATTTAGATGATCATCAAAGACAACAGAAACTGCAGCAGTAAAACATATAGGTAGATAGCTATGAGATTCAAATTCACCCTTGGAAATAATATTCAAATTCTAAACTTAATCCCATTTTCTGAAACATGAGACCTGCTTCAAGGGCAACCTTGCTTACAACATATAAGGCAGAAGTATGGTTTTCCACCATTCATCTTGATGACAGTGTGATATAGAAGAAAGAAGAATGAGCTTTCAAGTTCATGGAAACTAAACTGAATTCAGAAATGACACCATTTACTAGTACTGTGGCCTCAGAAAAATTACCTAATTTCTTTGGGCCTCAGATTGTACGTTCTTAAAATAGGAGAAACCATACTTAACAGCTGTGATGTTCAAATTAAGGATATAAGTTAAGTGTGAACATAACATCTGAAACTTAAGAGTTCAGAGAAGGAAGGAAGATACAGACACTATACAAATAAACACAGAGATAGACACATAGTCATGCACTGCATAAAGAGGTTTTGGTCAACGAGGCACAGCATAGGTGGTCCCATAAGATTATAATGGAGCTGAAAAATTTCTATTACCTAGTGAATGTGGACTCAGAGAAGAGAACCAGTTCAGCAGGTTTCTCACTCATACAACACCAGGAAAGCCTAGAAAGGGCTTTAAAGGATGCTAAGTATCAATACAGAACCATGAGGACCACCAAAGTTTTGGGCTTCTGCTTGCCTGCTGCTGAAGGTGCTTTGCCAGCAGAAGGGTGGCTTTACACCTAGCACGCTGGCATGCTCCTGAAGGTGACCTGCAAAGTGGTGCGTTACACCAAGCACTGGGCCCTACTGCTTAAGTACTCAATAAATGTTACTTTTCTTCCCTTTAATGTTGGTTCCTTTCCAATTTCTTCACTGAAAAATGATCCTAAAAGCAAAGAATAGTTGACTATCTACTCCTGGACAGGAAAATTCCTCTGAAGCCCCTCACCCTTTTTACTTAAAATGCAGGAAAGTTTGCATTCTTACTCTACCTGTATTACTTTTATTATAAAACGATCTTTCCAAAAATTTAGGTAAAATCGATGCCTCTAGGTGCTCAATTGCTATCTTGTGATGAGTAACTAACATACCATTGCCTACCTCTAAGTATATATACTCTCCTTTGAGAAGCTTAGGATTAAGTGAGCTGAATTATTCTGACACTGTTTCTACTTCTAAGCAAAACCCAAAGAAATTCCATCCTAATGTTTCAATTTTAATGTAAAGTACAAGCACAAAACACTATGTATTAATTATGGCTGCATAATCAAATACTATTAATATGCGTGGCATTATTTCATGGAATCAGCACAAGCTACATATAAAAGCCACCCATCCCTGACCCAGGATTGCTGGTTGTTAAACACCAGCACACAACTTAGCATGTGTTCAGCACACCACTTACTACTATAGTGGTAGAGTTCAGGCTCTGGATCTAGGCTGTCCAGGTTTAAATAACAAGCTCCACTATTCAATGGATACATAATCTTTAGTAAGTTGCTCAATTATCTCAGTACCTTATTTTCCCCATCAGTAAAACGGGCATAATGGCACCTACTCCATAAAGTTATGAGGAATAAGTAGCCTGATACATGTGAATCACTTAGGATGAAAGATAATTATTCTAAATACCATAAGACATATAAAGAAGTCACTGATGTTAACTGATAAACTGGAGATATATCCAAACACCTTTGCCAATCCCCAATTTACAAATACTACGATGGCATATTTATTTTCCCCACAAAAATGAAATCCATCATTAGCTCTTTTCATATCCTCTTCAATTTAGTTCAGAGTACAAATAGTTGGAATTGTTTTCAGGAATATTTTTAATCAAAGATATATGTGTACATATGATATGTATGTATAATAAGTTCAGATGTCAATAGTCCAACTAGTGAGGGGCTATTTAGTTGCTCAAACTGAATTGGTTTCTGAGATTCAGATACTGAGTAGGTATCCAAATCTATTTAATTTCTGAGTGTGAATAGCAAGGGATATATACATGGATCCATTTTTTAAATCAATACATGAGAATTTCTATGTAGAAAACTTATATAAACAGAGCCACGCACTAGGCAGTATGGTACAATGCAAGGAATGGTTTTGGACCCAGTGAACACGAAGTAGCACTTGTGGTCAGCCTGGCACAGGACTCAGCAACTGGCGGCATGAAATACTTGAAAAAAGTGAATATGAATATAGAGTTAACAGGGTGATTCCTACACCACTCTGCACAAAGGGCTTGCCCCTTTCTCTTATAAAGTCTCAAAAAATGTATCTCCCATCCCCTCTTTGTTCTCAGAAAGCTACTAGTGGACATACCCCACAAAAACGATGATGTAAATTCTAAGAAAAGATGAAATACAGGAAATGGGGAAACAGGGAATCCAACACAGGGGAGAGGCAAGCAATCCCTAGAATGATGGCAAAGGAGATTCCAGGGTAAAAGCTATGCACAAGCCATAGAAGGCAAAAAGTCCAGAATGGACAAAGCAGATTGCTCCAGGAGTGATTTCTTCAAGAAGATGAATGAAAATGGAGAGAATAACTGATATGTCTGAATAAAAAGATATTCATACATATGGTAGAGATCTATGCAAAGTCAATCATTAACTCAAGGAAATAAAAATGTAGTATAGGGTAAGGATAACATATCACTCAGTTATGAAGCAGTTACATAATCTCAATAATGTACACATATTCTTTATGTAATCATAGCCAATAATGTAAACATTGAATTGCAATATAATTATGTTGGGAGAAAGGGGGATAAAAAGGGAATATGTAATGCTAAGAAAAAGAAGAGGGAAACTTTATATTAAGAAGCAAAAAGACAATGCCTAAAATTTTAAAAATCAAGTAAAAGCAGTATGTTATTTGGAGATATGGTAATAAATAACAAAAAATATCAGCTAAAAGAGTTGAAAGTGCTTACCCTGGGGACAGGAAATGGAGGAAGTCAAAGTAGTGGTATTTTTCCTTAGAAGAAAAAATCTCGTAGATCTACTTGACTTTTTAAACTGTGTGCATGTGTAACTTTGATACAAAATAGAAAAACAAAAAACTAGAAACCACAAAATCTAGCAGTATCAGGCTCATAAAATTCCATAATAAATGCTAATTTTTTATTATAATGACAAGTATATTTTCGTATCACCATTACACTCATGCTAGGGATAACAATACTTCCTCTATCATAAATGCTACTTGATCTTTTTAAAACACATTATTTACTACGTTTAGAATAACTCAGCATGCTTAATAAAATTAAAAAATTATAAAACATTCCAATTTTTTTACTAAAGTACCTAATTTTATACAATTTACACACAACTTTTAATGTTAGTGATATTAATAGAAACAATGAAATTATTTTACTTCTTGATACTTAACAAGACTTTAACTCCCCCAAACATGCACTACAACCATATAATCGATTCTGTCATCAATATGATGGTCTTGGCATCTTATATATTATGTTCCCATTTTAATTCAGTCCTACTTATTAAAATAAAAACAGGTAAAGATGATGAACAGGCAGTTCATAAAAAAGGAACACAACCAACCAGTAACAACACTGATGGGATATATCCACTTCATGTGCAATGAAATACATATTTCTAAAATGACATACCATTTTCAGTTATGCTGGCCAAGATTAAATTAAAAAGAAAAACAGATAATACCTACAATTGACCAGGGAATATGTAGGTAGGAGGGCGGTCACACATATAGTACTAACTGAAAGGGTAAATTGTACAGCATTTGTGGAGAGCAATACGGTAATACTCATCAAAGTTCTAAAAATGTTTAAGCCCTGTAAACCAGTCATTCCACTTCTGGAAACTTAAGGACATAAGTAAGCATGTACACCTCAAAATGTACAAGGACATTCACTGAAACACTACTTAATTAACTGCAATCAAAATGTCTTAACAGAAAAAAAATGAGTAAATTGTGGCACACCTTTCTTATGGCAGGCAGTGGGCTTCACCTCAATTCCATTCTCCCAAGCCCACCTTAGCTTCTTCATTTTCAACAGTCTCCTCCTAAGAGAGGGTAAAAATGTCAGATGTTGCCTTTCTCTGTGACCTGATCTGAGTCAATGGAAACTGAGGGGAAAATCTTCTGGGGGCTTTTGGGAAGTCTTCCTAACTGATACAACAAATGAGAGGAGAAATGGCCTTTCCTGCCTTTCAGCAATTTCACAAAGATATAAAACTGGAAGTTACAGCAGCAGCTCTTATAATAGAGAAGGGGACGAGCCTAAGTCAAAACAAACTGAGGCCAAGGGAAAAAGAAAAAAAAAGTGTCTTTAATGACACCTCTGAACCATGTATTATGGTAACAAGATAACAAATGTCCTTGGTTACTTAGGCCAAGTACAATTATATCTGGACATTGTTACCTCTGGTCAAAAGCATCCTCCTTATATTAGCTATGTAACAAGAGTACTTTAGAATCACTAAAAGTTATATCAAAGAGGTTTATTTATGAACCATAGATGTACAGTTAAAAAACAAATTATAGGCTGGCCTTGGGGGCTCACGCCTGTAATCCTAGCACTTTGGGAGGCCAAGCTGGGAGAATCACTTGAGCCCAGGAGTTCTAGACCAGCCTGGACAACATTGTTAGACCCCATCTCTAAGACAAAAAAAAAAAAAAAATTAACCAGGCATGGTAGCACATGCTGTAGCCCCAGCTACTCAGGAGGCTGAGATGGGAGGACTGCTTGAGCCCAGGAGTTTAAGGCTGCAGTGAGCTGGAATAGTGCCACTGCACTCCAGCCTGGATGACAGAGCAAGACCCAGCCTCTAAAAACAAACAAACAAAAAACAAAAATAAGCCCTTCTAAAACAGTATGTTCCCATTTAAAAAAAAAATCAAATATGTTATTATGGATTCATTTGCCAAAAAAAGGTGTGAAAAGATATTCAGGTTTTAAGAGTAGTTCTCCGTAAGACAGCATTTAAATACTTCCTTTTTGCATCTGTAGTCTCTATTTTTTTCTACACTGAACATGTATCACTTTAAGATTGATGCTGCCATCCTTTCTATTTCTACCAATTTAATGCAATTTTGGACAGGAAGAGGTAAACATGTATTCTAGTGAGCTATCTTGAACTGGAAGTCTCCTTTTTTAATAGGAAAACTTTTCATTTTTTAAAAAAATTTTGTGAAATAAAGTTTAATACTATCAAGCATTTATTTTTCAGTGAATATGGAAGATTACAACCAGTTTTCATTTCCCTTTGTTATTCAGGAAATCATGACTTTGTACCATTTCGTATGAGAATTTCTTCTGTGAAGCAAAAGCAGTCCCAAAATGAAGGATCTTCAGGTGTCATGGGAACAGCAGATGCTATTAAATCATTAAAGGTGAGAATAGTAAATTTCCTCTGGGTTGGTTTAGAATCATCTTGAGATGGAACCTGAAAGGGGAAAAAACAGATTACCTCACTGTTATACTACATGTTAATCTTATCAATTTCTAAATTATGAAAACAACAAGACCAAATTACATTTCAGTAGTATTAAATTACAACATAGTAGAATTTCTAGAATATTGTTTTTACTCCTGTATTAGTGTTGCCAAAAATATGAAATAGAAAACCTGGTTCTTGAACTTTTTGATAAAATAATAACCTGTGGTATTTGTTTAAAATGTAGATTTACTGAGCCCACATCCAAAAAGTCTGATTCAGTAAATATGAGCTAAAGGCGATCCCAAAATCTGTAATTTTAACAAGCAGGTGAGTTACTTTGATAAAGTTGGGCCACACAGCAAACTTTTGAGAAATATTACTCTAGAGGGTGGATCAGATAAAACTGCCATAAT
Organism: Lemur catta; assembly: GCF_020740605.2. Taxonomy (NCBI): domain Eukaryota; kingdom Metazoa; phylum Chordata; class Mammalia; order Primates; family Lemuridae; genus Lemur; species Lemur catta. The sequence goes on from NC_059134.1 coordinate 32,042,387, forward strand.
TACACAGAGATGAATACTTCTCTAGGAAATTATTCGATACTAAATTTAAACTGTATTTTATACACTATGAGATTCATCCCTCGTTCACAACTTGACTCAGTATAGACCTTCTTTAATATTCTACACATTCTTGTATAAATAGTGCTTGGGTTGTATATCATACTTTAACAAGGTCCAGTATTATTTTACACAATTTGCCTCACAGCTATGCTGCAATATGGTTGTCATCTCAATTTTATAGATAGGTATTTGGGGCTCAGGAAGATCAAACAATTCAAACAATTTGCTCAAGCTCACAAAACAGGTTAAATGGTAGACCTGGGCCTGTGATCCAGATCTACTGAATTGTACTCTAGTCTTTGCACTATGCCGCCACTGCCTAAATAGGCTCTGTCAAAAGTACTGAATGTACAAATGTGTCACAAATTATAATGCTCTACAGAAATATAAGGTATTTGCAGAGAGTGTGTAGCTTAGACTTGAGAACAAGAGGACAGGTATCTGGGTCAGAATGTCTTTCAGATAACAGGTGTCAATTTTGACATGCCATCCTTTTTTAAGGAAGATAATCTATGAAGAATTTTAATCCTTAGACTATCTATCAAAGGCATGGTCTGTGGCTTGAGTTATTTTTCTAGAAGTAATGATGCACATATATTGGTCATGCCACATTCTCTCACATGGATTCCCTAAAAATAATGACATGTATGTAGTTTCAATTATAACATATCAGTATTGCTTAAATATATACTTCTGCAGAATCACAACTCTGTAAAAGTTTTTGACCTTAAGGTTTTTTCCCCCTCACTTACTAGATAATAGCATAAGAAAGTATAAGAAGAAGGAATTAAATTGAGACTGATGGTGTGCCACAATATGACACAAGGTTTGTCATGTTTAACATATAACTTCAGGAATAATTTAGGATATTACTTTAAAAGTGGGAGGGGTTCAATTTGCAAGGTAATTCCATTACTCACCAACCTTCAACTTGGTACCCTTATATTCAACACAGCCGCATTCACCAGAAAATAAATTACTGTTAAGATGACTAAGGTAGTGATTATCTTGAATTTCTATGGAAATATGAGTACTATGATAGTACTACCAAAATTATTTCTTTTTAATATTCAAATGTATTTGAATGTGAAGTAGGTAACATGCTTTTTAAAAATGTTTCTGCAAAATCCCCAATGATTTTAAGATTGGTAATGAAACATACTTCTAAATCTAAAATCTCAAAAAAAAAAAAAACACTCTTCTAACCTGGATAAAAAGCAAATTACTATTTCCATCCATAAAAAACAAACAACATTGATTCATGCTTCTCAGAAAAAAGAAATCCTAAAATCTTACCTCCTGATGTCTAGATCCATCAGGTTTCCTAAGAGCTACTGCAACAAAATGGTGCTCATCTATTTTGCTTTCCTAAAAAAATAAAAGTAAATACGGATTACTAAATATATAAATCTAGATACAGTTTTGTTCACATTTTCTAGGTCTTATTTTCTTTTTACACACACACACACACACACACACACACACACACACACACTTCCCCACCTCCCCTAAACCACTTAAGAAGTTACATACATTGTGGTCCTTTACTCTCAAATACTTTAATATGTATTGCCTAATAGGAACATTCTCTTACATAACCACAGTGGTTAATAACTCCAGTAAGTTTAACATTGAAACAATATTTTAACCTATTATCTGTATTCTGAATTTTGTGAATAAATCCAATAATATCCTTTGTGGCACATCCTGCACCTCCAGAACAAGAACCAAATAATGGGCAAATAGGGTTAAGTACAGCATTCAGTTGTCACGTCTTGTTAGCCTTTCTTTTGTCTTTTATGACATTAACATTTTAAAATAAAAACCCCAACCTCCTTTTATTAATAAAATATTGCTAATTTGGGGTTTGATGTTCTTTGATGATCAGATTTTAGGTTATATATTCTCAACCAGAATACTACAGAGGTGATATGACCTATCTAGAGATACATGGTAGCTATCTGCGCTTAACTGGTGGTTTAATTCTGTATATGCTTAAAGTGTACATAAAACAAAACTCAGGTTGCAACACTGGTTTGTAAGCATTTGATCAACTACATACCATACCCTATGGAAAATCATGCTGGAAATTTATAGGTAAAACTTAACCAATATGCAATTTTCTATTTTCCCCTGTGTATGAGACAATGAGGAAGGGAGTATGCTTAGCCTCTGCACCATTTACTGAGGGGCCAGTACGTACTCCTTCCCAGATCCAGACCTGGAATTCACGTTGTTATACACAGCCTCAACTCTGTTTCTGGTGCAGATACGGTTCCATCCTCCCTTTCCTCAACCCCTTCCATCCTTACTCAGACACAATGTATATTCATAATTTATACACTGAATAGGCAAAACAATATGGTATACTGAGTAAAGAACTTATTCTTCCATGGCTGCCTTCAAGTATGCCCAGATAGAACTTCCTTCCCTGCTCCTGGGCAAGGTCATAGGCAAACAGGAAAAAATAAAACAAAACAAAACAAAAACTAGTCACTTTCTATTGAGTCACTTTCAGCTATAACAATCTCATTTCAATTCTACAACAAATGTACATTCTCCTCCTTGGCCTCCTCTTGCTCTTCCATTCTTTCTCTTCCATTCTGGTTTCTTTAAGGTAGGTGGCAGAGAGGAAGGAAGGAGATTGAAGGAAAGGGGCAAAGTGATGACTAGTGCTGTTGTAATCCAGTTTTGGGTACCCTGGTTCATATCGGGTGTCTAAATGCTGGCTTATCCCATGGCGGGGGGGTGAAATATATCTGTGGCATTTTCAGAGAACCACTCCCAGTTCTTCAGCCCTGTACCAATCCTGGAGATAGCAGTGCATTTAATGGCTGATTTCTTGTATTCCCTGCCCTCAGTAACTAATTCACCTTTCTTTTGGTGTTCCTCTTAGCTGGGGTCCTTTTAAGACACTTCAAGCTCAGTAGCTACCATGTTCCATAGCATCTATTTGGTCCACAGGAACTCAGACATCTTTCTTGTCCAAAAAGGTAAAGCACAGCTGGCCCAATTGCTGACTCTTCCCTCCTCGTCCTGCATACTACCACTACTCCAGCCAGGATCCTGCTTTCCAATTCCTTTAGTTGAGAACTGTCTATCTCCACACATGCCTCTCAACTCCTGGGAACATAAGGCAAGTTTTCCTATAAACTCTCTTAATACTTTTTATTCAACTTTAAAGGTAAGAGAGATGGGACTATTAGTGTGTTATCTTAGCAAGACCACCTGTCCTATCCCCACATAAATACACTTCTCTTATTATATACAGGCTCGCTTGAGTGGTGGTCACTGAACCAGTTTTGCTACTCTAGTAAGTACTATATGGATATGCTCAGCATTTCTCTGTGAAAAGAAGAAATTCTACTTAACATCCTTTATATTTACATTCAGAAAGAAAATCTGTATTACACCCTTTAAAGAACACAATGTAAATGGTTGTTTAGATAATGGTTATTGGCTTCCTAATAGACCTCAAATAATTTGAATTAAACCTGGAAAACACCTGGGCACAGTGGCTCTCCCAGCACTTTGGGAGGCTAAGGCAGGAAGATCTCCAGGCCAGGAGTTTGAGATCAGCCTGGGCAACATAGTAAGCATCCATCTCTACAAAAAAATGAGAAAAATTAGCTGGGCATGGTGGTACATGCCTGTAGGTTCAGCTAATTAGGAGGCTGAGGAAGGAGGATTGCTTGAGCCCATCTCAGTCTCCTGAGTTCAAGGCTGTAGTGAGCTATGATCCTGCCACTACACACTAGCCTGGCAAATAAGAGGGAGACCCTCTCTCACAAAAAACAAACAAACAAACAAAAAACTACAAAAACCTGAAAAAAAACAGAAAAATTTCCATCTAATACTAATTCAACTTTTAAACATAAAATTAAACTTTTATTGGGTTAGCCTGAAACAACATGGATAAAATATGCAATATATTTCATAAAAATGAAATCTTTACCCCTAATAACTTGTCAAGAATACCAACAGTATTTACTGTGAGAAAAAAAAATTACATGAAATTTACCTAGAAGTAAATCATTAAGACAAGCTAGGTCAAATTCACCCTAAAATTAATTATATTTAATCCTAAAATTTCAATTAATTCACATAACAGCCGGATATGCTTTAAAAAAAAAGTGCAGAAAAGTAATACTTGCTAAAGTCAAAAAGTAGATGTTAAGATTCTAACCTTCCTCTAACTCAAAAACATAACTACCTTCCACTTCTGCCTATCACACACCATTGAGTGCTTCCAACCAGCCTTTTTGTGTATATACAAATTGGTTTGTTTTACAGCTACAAAGAATTTTTTGTACTGAACATCAGAATATAAGGATCATGCCCATAACAATGTACATAAGTGCTTTTTCCATGTCAATATGAATTATTAAGCATTATAATTAAGGCTGTAGTAAAAGGCTAACCATAGCTTATTTTACAGTTTTCTCATTAGGTGTTTCTGATTTGTTTCCAGTTATAAATAATGAGGTAAGGAACATGTAATTTACTTTCTACTGAATGCAAGAGCTAAAAGTAAATGTTAAAATATACAGTAAAAACTTTTTATCTGGCATCACTGAGAATAAAGGATTCCACATGAGCGAATTTTCATAAGGCTGAGGCCCATTTAAGTATGAAAACATTCATTAATAATTTTGTTATAATTTTAAAAATTACATTATCTTTTAGGATCTTAAGTAAGATCTATTCTTTAATTGACAGAATCCCTACCTTTCTTGGTATCCTAGCAGTTTTTGACAGAGTTCTCTTTCTCAAAATACCTTCTGCCCTTGGATCCCCTAACATTGCTGTCTTATGTCTTACCATTTTGGTCATTCTTTATCAGTCTCTTCCACACTCATTTAAACATTAGTACAGATGTTCCTCAACTTGCAGTGGGGTTATGTCCCAATAAACCCACCATAAGTTGAAAATATCATTAAGTCAAAATGCATTTAATATACCTAACCTACCAAACATCATAGCTTAGCCCTGCCTACCTTAAACATGCTCAGAATACTTATGTCAGCCTACAGTGGGCATAATCATCTAACATAAAGCCTATTTTATAATAAAGCATTGAGTATCTCACATATTATTTATCGAATACTGTACTGAAACACAGAATGGTTGTATGGCTACGAAAAGTACAATTTCTAACGAACATATGTCACTTTCTCTCCATCTTAAAGTTGAAAATCATTAACTCAAGCCATCATAAGCTTGGGACCGTCTCTATACTCAGCACTCTGTTCTAGGCTTTTCTCTCTTCATCGGTATATTAATGATTATAATTTTTCTTTCTCTAGCTCAGTCCTTCATTCTATTTGCCTACTCGACATCTTCACTTGGGTGTTTCTACGGCATCTCCAACTTAACATCCCATTTGTTTTCTAGTATTTTGGATCTCAATAGATGGGCTTTTAAGTCATAGAACTGGTAATAACATCTTTGATACCTCAATTCCTTTACCTCCACATACCATCGTAAACAGGACTTGATCTTAAAATATGAATCTGGGCCGGGCGCGGTGGCTCAAGCCTGTAATCCTAGCACTTGGGAGGCCGAGGCGGGCGGATTGTGTGAGCTCAGGAGTTCGAGACCAGCCTGAGCAAGAACGAGACCCCGTCTCTACTAAAAATAGAAAGAAACTATATGGACAGCTAAAAATATATATATAGAAAAAAAATTAGCCGGGCATGGTGGCACATGCCTGTAGTCCCAGCAACTCGGGAGGCTGAGGCAGTAGGATCGCTTAAGCCCGGGAGTTTGAGGTTGCTGTGAGCTAGGCTGACGCCACGGCACTCACTCTAGCCCGGGCAACAGAGTGACACTCTGTCTCAAAAAAAAAAAAAAAAAATATGAATCTGATTTTATCACTCCCTACTTTACACCTGTTAAATTCTCTTGAGAAAAATCAGTGAACACCTCACCTCCTATTTTATCCACTCACAACTCACTCTTTATTCTGAAAGCTGACTTTCTCTGCACACCATTCAGCTGATTACAATAGGAATATTCACATTAAAATACAGCCCATTTGCTATGTTCTTAACACCTGACACAAGCAGGACCAGTGACAATAGGCTACTTCCTTGGCTACAGTGATAGGTCTGAAGACAAATATTAATACCTGACTCAAGTTAGGCCATGGAGTCCCTTCTCTAGGGTTTTTGGGCTTGGAAAAGAAAGGGAGTTCACCAGTTTCCTTGGGTTTTTTCAACTATAAACTATTACATGCAAGAGTGGTAGGCAGTCATGTGTCCTGTCATGTAGACAAGAGAAGCTGAGAAATTCTGTGTGTAGATGAGAAACACAGGTGGGAGAAAACTAAAGCCAAGACACACAGAAAGGCAAAAGAAAGAGATAAAAAGAGCTCTGAGTATTCTAGTCCCTAATTCTGAGGCCCAGTTACTAAATTATCCTAGTATCCTCTAATACTGTCTGTTTGGCTTAAATGAGCTTGTGTTAGGTTTCTCTCACTAGCAACTGAAAATTGTTAGTGACAGAAACAAAATACAGAAAGAAATCAAAATCTTTAACTGGACCAATAATGTCCCATTGATCTACCAGCCTAATGAGGAATCTCTCTCAAATCCCCTCCTTATGGTCCAGCCAAAGTGGCTTCCCCTTGGCTATTCATATAAACAAAGCTCTATTTCAGGGCCATCTTTTCCTTTCCCATTCTACTTAACTCATCACAACTCACCTTTCAAGTATCAGCTTAAATGTTATATGCTCTCATAGTATTCCTGACTTTACTTTCAGAACACCAAGATTGGATTCCGATTGTGTCTAACTGCAATGACTAAGCCTCCCCAAATTAATCACACATACATGCACAAAATATGAAAATTCTTAGTTATAACAATTCTAATAAATTTCTTACCTCAAATGCCCATTCTTTTTCTTCCTCCCCATCCAAGAACAATCGTGTTTCTCTATAAACTTGGCCTATATCCAAGTTTAATGGAGACATATCAAATTCAAGCCGTTGCAATTCAAATCCTAGTCCAACACCAATGGCTTTTATGAAGCTTTCTTTCAGTGCCTAAGTTACAGAGAGACGTTTTCTTTTAGAATTCAGTAGATAAAACTTTTCATAAAATCTATAGGGCCAATACATATGAATTTTTTAACTCTATACTATATTATGGCTATAAGCTATTTTTTTTACCCTTATGGTAGCATGGAGACAAACCATCCATGTGCCCTTAAGGCCAATCATGTAAGCTCTCTGTGCCATTATTTCCTCAAGTGAAACTGTGATGATAATAACAGTACCTTCTTTATAAGGTTGTTATGTGAATTAAATTAACTAATTTATGAAGAGCTTGAAGTAATGTCTTCTGGCATGTAGTAAATATTATATAAGTGTTTGTTATATACGGCCTCATGTATTAGTTTCTTGAAGACAGTAAACATTTATAAATGATGATAAATAAAATATTTTTGTTAGCTTTAAGAATAGTCTCCAATTGAGCATAAAACATAGGTTAAATTTTCTTAAAATAAATGTCATTATAATGTACTACTGTATGCATAAAAAATCAAAAAGTTCTCAAGCAATGACTCATTTACTTCAAGTACTATATGAACTAGCAGGTAACCAAAGGCCTTTTACTCCTATTTTAAGATAATGGAATCAATATAGAGTTTTATTTTCAAAGTTAGAAAGGAATTATACCCAATTCCTATAAAACATATCCAACTGAGTCCATTCATCGTTAAAGCTTCTGATTGTTTCCCATTCTTTGTTGGTAAACTTTCTTTTCATAATATGAAAGAATTCTGAGATTGAACCACGACCTGTCAATTAAGGAAATACAGAATTAAAAACAGCTGTTCCATTACAAAAAAAAAAAAAAAGCTGCCAAAACTGTTAAGGACAGCACAGAAAAGAGAGCTATAGGTCATCCTTACTTTTGAATACATTCACAGTAATCCTAAACAAAGTATCAGCAAATAAAAGAGAGTCTGGAATTAAAAGAATAATGCACCACAAGCAGGCGTTAAGCCAGAAACAGAAGAGTAGTCTAACACTAATCAGTGAAATTCTGTGAATTATTAAATAATTAGGCAGAAAAATAGCTGTATCAGTAGGTGTCAAAAAAAATTTTGATAAAATGTAGCAGCCAAATCTGTTATAAATTCTAAACAAGTAAAAGGAAATTTCTTATATGACAGAATATTTATCAGAAATCCATAATAAACACCCCTAAAATAGAACCTAAAATACTATTCTAGGTTTAGAATTTTATTTTATTATATCATAGGGGAAAAAGGGGGAATAATTCTTTTATTGTAATTTTCTGGGAATTGTTTTTTTACTCTAAAGTTTTTGTTGTGACTGGAAAACTAATATATACTTAGTTCCTTCAAAATAACTGTTTTTCAACATGTTTTCAAGTTAGTTCTCCAAATAAAAACATTTTAATTTCTATTTCTTGTGGCTGCTACTGTGAAATAAGCTCATTTTAAAAAATCAGATCTTTAGCTCCACTATTCCACAGATAGTGGAGCTATTCCACTATTCCAACAAAATATTACACAGCATTCTAAAAATAAATAATAAAAGATACAACTCAAAGGATGTGACTCTCAGAACTAAGGACTAAGATACAAAATAAAAAACATGGTAGATCTGTCATTGTATTTTCCCAAAATATTACCATTATGTTTGTCTTTAGCACTAGGCAAGAACTTTCCATCATCATTCATTTATTCTACAAATATACAGGATATGTACAAATATTACACAAATATGCATTGAACTAACAGTGAAAAACAAACTGGTCACTGTTCTTGCCCTCATAAACTTAACAGCCCAGTGGGCCTATCAGAGAGCCTGGCCCAACCAAGGTAGGTGAAGCACAAACATTTACTGGATGAATAAATGAGTGTTAATTATTATTTGGTAAGTTACTTCTTAAATGTTTTACTGCCCTGTATCCTTAGTTTATGATTGCATTATTTTCCAGAAAACCTTTTGAGGGTAGTCCCTTTGCAGAGTCTGTTAATACGGCTTGTTTACTCCAACTCCCATTTCTAAAATACTTAACTTCAAAATCTGGCATTCCCAACCGGTTGACTATATAACTCTTAAACTGATGGCTGACACTACATCTCTCCATGGGTATTTCTTATGGGGAGAAATATGTCTGGAAAAAAGATGTCAAATCCCCTTACTTAATGCTTTACTGGCATTTAATCACTAACTCACCCCATGGAAATTTGACAATTAGAATTCCATTATGATCATTCACTAAAAACACCCAAGTGCTACATATTAAGATTATCATTATGAGCAAAATAAACCATGGTTCTTATCTTCACAGGAAGTTTATAGTTTCTCCAACAGTAACCACATACCTTTCCCATAGTTATCTCAAGTGCAGAAAACATTAAAAGTCAGTTTTCTCACAAAACTATTAATATTTACAATTTTCCCATTACCCCCCACCCCCAAAATAGTCTCCTCTTGTTTAGCCAGGAAATATTTCTGATGATCCTACAATGATACATGGTACTTTGGATCAAGACAAAGATCCTCATTTATTTTCAAGCACTGAAATATTCAAGTGAGATCTTCAGAGTGCTATGGCAAGGGATTCTTAACTTACCCTTTTTGGGCCATGGGCCCCTTTGACAGTCTGGTGCCTATTCCTCAGCACCTTACTGAGACTAACTAGAAGCCCCTTAATAAAAAATGCATCACTAGTTGCATTGACAAATAACATCCTAAAAAACACCTTAAGAAAAGCAAAAACAGAGAACTTCCAAAAGTGACTGAAGTAAATCTGGAGATTTTAAATACTGACAGCACTATACCTACATGAATCACAAACTGTTTCCTCTTGAATGGATTCTGGCATAAACAGGGGGTAACGTGATGACCATGGGAAGAATAGTTATCTTGGGTTTGGAAGACAGCATTATATATTTTGAGTGGAACTATATTTTTAATAGAATAATAGCCAAAAAACCTAAATTTAAAAAGATATACCTGTTGTCACCTAGAGTATATTTTTCTTTGTCTCTTTTATTTTTAATTTCATAGCCCCCAAAAAGCCCTCTGATTTTTAACTAAATATGATGGTGCAATCAAGGGAAGATTTTTTAAATATGCATGCTAATAAAAAACTGATTAACATAAAAGGCAGTCAATCTAGCACAATCACTAGAAAGCAATCACATAACTCATTATGTACAGCTAAGAAAGTATCCAATATGAGTACATTTTCATATACTTTTGAGAGCATCTTATCTAGTCCACAAAATAGAAAATTTGACAGCAACAGGAAAAGGTGATTTTGTAAATAATTCAGCCAAAGCACAACAGTGCCACACTGTGGCATTACAGTGGAAATACACTGTGGGTACAATTCTGTTAAGTACACAGTTCACCTAGGAAACTGGAATGAAGAGAAATCAGCAGGAAATATCAGCAGAACATTAAATCTGTCCCTCAAACTATCTGAAGATGGCATGATTATTGGACATATACACTGCCAAATCCTAATAATACCATCACATATTCATGTCTGTTACACTTCTATTTAATTATCCTATTGAACATTTAAGAAGTGTGTGCACATATATTACATACATATGTGTATATGTATACATATGTATATGTATATATGCATATATATTATATACATAAAAGATGTCTAAAAAACATATAAAACCACCAGTCAAGTTTAGAAATGCCTGATCCTCCACCTTATAACTTAATCTGTAGGGAAAGCAATGTTAGATGCTGTGTTTTGCAATGATTAACTAATCAAGACCACACAGAAACTAAAAAGTTTATTTTAAACACAGCCGTAACCTACAACAAAAATCATTCAGATCCAAAACCCTTAGCTACTATTGCAGGCCTACGAAAAAAATCCTACTAGTACTAGAACCTCAAAGCCCACCTACACCAATTTCTCTACACAACAGGGTCACCAATGTGTACATGCAACAGCACCTCAGTCTTAAAAAAATGGGCCAGTTATTTTGGGGGGGGAGTGGAAGGAAGTTGAGCAATGTTCATCTGTGTCCTTGCTTCAAGATATCAAAATTCAGCTTAGTAAGTCACATTATTCAGTAAGTCACATTATTAGTTCTAAGAGTTTCATTTTCCAAGTCTTGCTGCTATGGGAGATGACAGTCTTCTAAAATTTGAGCTAATATGTACAAAGTAATGCTTAACTTCTCTCATTTGTCCAGGAATTTATTTGGATGCAACCCTAGAATTAAACAAAAATGTCTAAGCTACCAATATAGGTTTCACAGACTACATGCACGAAGCCCCGTGTATGTTACTGACAAAGGATTTCCAAAGGCAGTCCTAAGCTTCAGTTACTCTTATATATATGTTTATTTAAATCTGTAGGTGTCAGGTCTGGCATGGTGGCTCACACCTATAATCCTATCACTTTGGGAGGCCAAGGAGGGAGGATTGCTTGAAGCCAGGAGTTCGAGACCAGCCTGAGCAACACAGCAAGACCCCCGTCTCTACAAAGAAAAAAGAAAAATCAGCTGGGCATATGCAGTGGCACACACCCAGCTAGTAAAAGCCATTCAGGAGGCTGAGGCAGGAGGATCACTTGAGCCCAGGAGTTGGAGACTGAGGTGAGCTATGATGCCAGGCAATAGTAAGACAATGTCTCAAAAAAAATTACAAAATCAGCTGTTTTATGACTGAGCAAAAAAAAAAAGAAGAAAAATGTACATGTATCAACATGTATAGGTATTGACACACACAGAAGCAAGAAAGAGGCCAACAGAGCTGGAACTACTGGGCTGTGAATGTTATCCCTTAAGGAAGAACTCCAGAGAGCAAGCAAGAGGTCCAAGAGGGTGGGGCCCCAGGGGTCACAGGACAGATTCATGCAACCTTAGGCTTTGAAACCTATCAGAATTTGCCCTGCTGGGTTTTGAACTTGTCTGGGAACCACATGACCTCCTTTTTACTCCCAACTTCTCCCTTTGAGGATGGGAATGTCTATTCTGTGCCTCTCCCACCACTGTATTTTAGAAGATGACTTGTGTTCTGGTGTCACAGATCTACAGATGGAGAGCAATTTTGTTTCAAGATGGATCATACCCGTCTCATTCACACATGATTGAGATGATTCAGATGATGAGATTTGCAACTTTGAGTTGATGAGACTTGGATGAGATTTAGAGTTAATGCCGGAATGGGTTAAGACTTGGAGATGCTGGGATGGGGTGAATTTATTTTGTTATGTTGGATGGATATAAATGGGGGAGGGAGGTGCAGAGGATGGACTATTCTGGGTTAAAGAGTGCCTCCCAAAATTCACGTTCCCTGAGAAACTCAGAAAGTAACTATATTTAGAAATAGCCTTTGTCGATATAATCAAGTTAAGATGAAGTCATACTTGATTAGGGTGAGTCTTGAATCCAGTGACTGGTGTCCTTCCTTGGAAGGAGACAGAGACATAGAGAGGAGACAGGAAAGAAGGTCATGTGAAGGTCGAGACAGAAACTGGACTGATACAACTACAAGCCTGTTGGGAAATAAGCTAAGAGACTTGAGAAGTTTCAGGGGTTTTGCAGGGCTTTGCCTTGAAGGAATTGTGGACATGTTAGTTCACAGAATAGAAGCTGCATCCAACAAGGGGGGCATTGTCAGAGGATGTTTGCAAAGCAACGTTTCTTCTTTGCTGACAGCCATTGCCTTGAGCTTTTTTGCAAGGCAGAAGCTCAGTGTGGCTCCTTGGCAGAGAAGCTGATTAAAATGCCTGCCCAGCAGATAACGTGCAGCTGGAACTATCCTAGACTTCAAGGCTATTCCTGCTTCACTCCTGACTACATGTCTCTGTGTTTAGAAGAAATAGATTAGAGTAGTACACAGGCTCAGTGCTCTCATTTTATACATTTTAATTTGTAGGTCTGTTTCTAACTTAGGGCTTAACAAGCTTATCTTAGAAAAGTTTTGTAACCGTCTATTTTTGTAGACAGAATTATGTAAGGTTCCCCTGGAAACCTCAAAGATGAACTGTATACATAATTCTCTAACAAAAGACAACTATTTGTTGTAACAATAAATACTGATGCGGGACTTCACTCATGGCCTCACAGCTCATGGGAATGCTGGGGGCCCCTTAACTCCCCCATCATTTAAACTGCACTTTGTCTCCGTCTCAATCACTTCTCTGTCTCTTAAGATTTCTTTATTTCCTATTATTTCCAAATCCCTTGTGATGATCCTGCCTTGGTGCCTGTTTTGCTGAGAGTAGCTAACTCCCGGCACAAGCCAAGGATTGCCAGGTACCAGAAGTAACTAGGAAGAGGTAAGAAAAGATTGTTTCCTGGAGTATTCACAGGGAGCAAGGCCCAGCTGATGCCCTGATTGATTTCCAGCCTTCTGGAACTCAAGAAAATAAATTTCTGTTGTTTTAAGAAACTATGTTTGTGGTACTTTGTTAGGCAGCCTATGGAAACTAATACACACATGCATACAATTTAAATTATAAATATATGTGGATGCACTCACACATTCTTATGAGCTTTACTGCTATGTCCCTGGAGTCAAATGTTCAAATGCTGGCTCCATCACTTCTTTAGCTACAGGTTAAGTATCCCTAATCCAAAAATCTGAAATCCAAAATCCAAAACGCTATAAGATCGGCAACTTTTTGAGCACCAAAATGAGGCTCAAATAAAATGCTCACTGAAGTATTTCAGACTTCCGACTAGGGATACTCAATCTGTATGCTATTTAACTTTTACTTAACATCTTTATGGCTGGTTCTTAAACTGTAAAATAGGGTCAAAAAGTTGGGTAGATTAAGAATTAACATGTAAAGTGCCTGGAACTATCAAGTACTTAATAAATGTTACCTTTAAGGTTGTGACAGCTGTTAGTGTTAACAACTTTTTTATCTTCTTTTATCAACTATTTTATCAAGTCCTTCCTGTATCCATCAAGTAAGGCTTTAATGGTTCTACTGTCAATACTTATAGAAGCATTTCATATCTTAACAACATTAACCTTTACCTGTTGTATTTGTCACAAATATATTCTCTGGTTTGTGAAAGATGATTTAATATGAAATCACATCTGTTGACTCTGTCATTTCTTCATACCTTCTAAGCTTAAAAAGGCATCTTTCTTTCAGAAGTCTGACCAAATAAACAATTTTATTCTGTTCTATTAATTGTATTAAACTTAACTCTTAATTTTGTTGTATAGTGCGAGGCAAGGATCTAATGGATTTCTGATTTTTTCACTCCTAAAAAAAGGTACAATTTTTTTCTTTTTTGGCTCTGTAAATTACATCCAATAGAGTATTTCCCAAACATTAATATTCCTAATAATCAACTGGAAAAATTGTTTAAATATAGAATCCCTGCCTGTACTCAGAAATTCTGGCTCAGTAGATCTATAGTGGTTTCAAGGAATCTGCATTTTTAATAAGCATCTTGGCTGATTTTGATATCCTCACCACAATTTCAGAAACATCACTCTATGCTCCTACTATCATTATAGAAATCTGAGACCAACTGACTCTAGTTCCTTTCAAGATAAGCTATTTTATTATTTGGATACTAGTAGGACTATTCAACCCCCCCCCCAAATTTACTTCTAATATTATTCTATATGTGATTTCTTCTCTTTCTATTGTGGTAAAATATACATAATCTCACCCATTTTTAAATGTACTATTCAGGAGCATTAAATAAATTCACACTGTTGTACAATCATCACCACTATCCATCTCCAGAACTTTTTGTTCTTTTTTTAAATTGAAATTCAATCTGTCTACTCCCAAATATTCCCCAGTTTCCTATGAAATATTTCATTTTTTGTTTCTTATCCATTTAATCTGTCATCTTCTTCAATAATATGTATTTTCATAAGCCTAATCTCTATGTTCAGTCCTCTTCATCTCCATAATTTCCTCTTCTTTCTGGAAATGTTTCTCAGGTTTGCCCTATGTATCACCAACTGGATTTTCTGTACAAACTATTCTATTTACAGCTTCCTATATGGATTCTATTTTCACTACTGACTTTTGGTGGGGAAAGAAGGATTAAGAATTTTGCAAGGGGGAAGGGTGGTATTTTCTGACTTAAATTTAGGAAAGAGGCTTTTATCTCAAAGAAAAATGTTTCTCCTAAGTCCTTTGGCCTTTAAAATTTCCTCCTCTAACTTTCTAAGTTTTAAAAAATTATTTTATATAGTTGGCTTGCTTTTAAAGGGATTGAGGGGCATTTGTTTTAAAAAAATAGGATCCTGCCATATATATTTTCTGCAATGTGATTTTCTTAATCAACAATACATATTTAAATACCTTCAGGTTCATATAGACCTAACTCATTCTTTTATTACAGCTAAAAATAGTCTATAAAATGCATGGACCATAATTTTTTTAAGCCATTTCTATTAACAGTATCAGGCAATGTTCTCACACAAAAACAACATCACAGATATACCCGCTAGTATATTTGTATCTTTTGCATAGAATATGATAAACAGAACTGCTAAATCAAAGAGTATATGTATTTTCCATTTTGACATTTTCCAAAAAGCTTGCAGCAACTTACATTCCTTCTATATGTGATTGTTCTTTTTCCACATCCTCACCAGCACCATGTTTTCTTCAGTATTTTTACAAATCTGATCGGCACCTGTTACTCTAATTTGCATTACTCTATCACTAGGGTAAAACCTTATTGACTGCTTGAAATTGTTCTATATTATGGACGTTGACACTTTATTGACCAAATCTGCTACAAAAATTTTTCCCCATTCTACTATTCATCTTTTGTATTTGGTCATATTTTTTGCCATATAAATTTTAAAAATTTAATTAAATATCTATTCCTTGATAAATTCTGAAGTCTGTGTCTTGTTTGAAAAAATAATTAAATTGGTAAAAAGATTTACTGCAACCTTAGGTTATAGTCTCCTATTTTTGTTCTAAAATTATAAATATTTTTACACTTAAACCTTTCTAATTCCTCCAGAATTTGTGTCTATAGTATTAATACATTTTACATCTGGATGGTTTACCAATTATATTAATACCAGCACCATTTAACGAATAAACTAATCTTTTATCCACTGAACTATTTTATATATATATATATATGTATACATACTGGGGTTTTTCTCTTACCTCTCCCAGTCGTCTATTCTTTCTTGCTAATACCATACTCTTTTGTTTACAATGCCGAATATAAGTTTTAAAAAAGGGTAAGGCAAGCTCATCTTATTATATTTTGTACATTCTTAGATATTAGTTCTGTAACTTCAAACTTAACCACAGTTTCACAGAGTTTTTCATAGATTTCATCTCTGCAAATTCTTAAACAGGAATCAATGAAATCTCTTACTGGGAGGCCATACACTGTAGAGCAGAGGTCCCCAACCTATGGTGAGTTGTATAATTATTTCATTATATATTACAATGTAATAATAATAGAAATAAACGGCACAATAAATGTAATGCTCTTGAATCATTCCGAAACCCCCACCCCCTAACCCCCACGGTCTGTGGAAAAACTGTGTTTCATGAAAATGGTCCCTGGTGACAAAAAAGTTGGGGACCACTGCTGTACAGTGTAGCAATTAAGTACATTCACACTGTTGTGAATGTATGGGCTTCTACTTTTTAGCTAAGTCACCTTGGGCAAGTATCTTAACCTTTTATACAAAATAACAACAGTACTAACACTCTAGGCTTAAGAGGATGAAATAAGATAATACGTTATTTTTTTTTTTTTTTTTTTGAGACAGAGTCTCACTCTGTTGCCTGGGATAGAGTGCTGTGGTGTCAGCCTAGCTCACAGCAACCTCAAACTCCTGGGCTCAAGCGATCCTTCTGCCTCAGCCTCCCGAGTAGCTGGGACTACAGGCATGAGCCACCATGCCTGGCTAATTTTTTCTATATATTTTTAGGTGTCCAGCTAATTTCTTTCTATTTTTAGTAGAGACGGGGTCTCGCTCTTGCTCAGGCTGGTCTCGAACTCCTGACCTCGAGTGATCCTCCCGCCTCGGCCTCCAAGAGTGCTAAGATTACAGGCGTGAACCACTGGGCCCAGCCAAGATAATACATTTAAGGCATTTAACACAGTGTCACACTCACAGGAGTTCCTCAATAAATACTAGTTCCATAGAGAATGGAAAAGACCCACCTATAACTGCATAGGGGAAAAACTCATTGAAAGTGAAGACTTGGTTTTCCAGTAAGGAATTCAAGAGTACAAAGTGATATGTGACTTTTTAAAGCTACTTATAGGCTCTAAATCTCCAACCTTTAAAAAAAATTGCTTTAAGCATATCCTATAAAATGCAGATCTAGAAGAATGAAGATCAGCCTAAATAGTAATGACAGTGGAACAGACTTGCAGCAGCAAGAAAGTAGACTCTGCGGGGGATGAAAATGGAGAACAGCAAAAGCTAGGAAGATAAATGGATGGGTGAGAAAAAATACTCAAAGGAAGAACTGTTTTTAATCTCTAGCACACTGAAGAGGACAGTTTATATTCCACCTAGAATCTGATATGAATATAGTTTTTCACTGTGATTGTATACCTACTTTTTTCGTTTTTCAACAAACTGAAGGAACTAAATGTAGAGGTCCCCTAAATTCTTCCCTATCATTTGTACAGTCAATAAATATTTATTGAGCATTTACTATGCGTTAGACCCTCTGCTAGGTACTAGGAACACTGTGACAAAAATGACACAAGTGTGATTTCTGAACTCTTCTAATGAAGGGAGTAATAAATAATCAAATAATTAAGTTATAACTACAAATAAGAAGGGCCATGAAGAAAAAGCAGATCAGGTGGTCAGGAAAGTCCTTTCTGAGGAGGTACTGGCTGCTTCTCATCCTTGAAGTCTCAGGAAGTCAAGAAAAGAATGGGGACAACAGAGAGAAGGATCAGCTCTTTTTGCAATGACCTTGAACAGGTAGCTTGCTACATTCAGTGTAATAAAAGATCAGTGTGGAAAGAAAACAATGAGCAAAGAGAGTAGCTAGAGATAAGAAGTGGTAGACAGGTATGAAAATGAAGAGGTAGATGAGAACAAGACAATAAGGGTCACGTTAAGGGGCTTGGATTTTATTCTACATGCACTGAGAACCAACTAAAGACTTTTAAGAGAACTGTAAATATTTCAAAAGACTAGTCTGTACGGATGGAGAATGTACTGACTGGGTAAAGACAAAAGTGAAAAGGAGGAGTCAATTAGGAAACTTAAAATAGTGAAGGAGAGATGGCGTGGTGGAAAGAGACAAGAAATAGGTTCTACTGCCTTCCTAATTATCATATAATACCAACACTTAATTTATCTTACCATACTTATTTATACTTACTATGTAATAGCTATTCTAGAAAGCAATTCCATAATAGTCATTTCAAATTACTCAAATTAATTAAAATTTGTATATCTCAAAATATTTTATAAGTTATTTTGTCCTGCCAACTAATATCCAGTGAACTTTATTAAAAAATATAAAGATGAAAGTATAAAAAAGGGCAATTTTGGTCTTTTCCTAAATTTGTCATAATTTTTATACTGTATTTTGCCTATCTTACCTTGCCTTATTTTATAAATATGGTAACAAAACTGAACAATTCATAAAACTATCTTTCCTTTATACTTATGACTGCAAACACCTTTTATGGCAGATAAAAATTAAAAAATAAAGAAAAAACCAACCAAAATTTCCCAGTGGGGGTAGTGAATGATGAGGACCAGGAAAATACAATTTTTCCTAGGAAAAGGAATGTACTGCTCTGCAGTATAGCTATACTGGGGTCCCCAATATCTTATAAACCCTATTCTTTGGACATTCACTGAATAAATATTTACTGAGTACTGACTATATACCAGTTATTTTTGTATAAGTTTCCTTTGTTACTTTCTTCATTAAGCAGAAAATAAAGTGGTGGCTGCAGTAATCTCCTTAATAGTGGGCATATACCCAGGAGGAAGAAACCCAGAGCTTCCTAGATGCATCAATCAGGACATGCTCCCCCGCCCTGCAACAGCAGCAATGGGAGAACTGGGAGAGGGAGGGAAACGAGCTGCACTTAGTAGAAATGGCTAATATAACAAGAAGGAAAAAGACGCCTCAAGCTCTTACATGATGGGAGTGACAGAGTTGACTCTTTCAATATACTAATGATGTCCCCAAAAGCCAACTCCTTCTTGACAGATCAGCTAGCATAACAATGCCCAAAACATATTACATATACTTCCCTTGTTGCTATCCCAAGTTGTGCCTACCATCATTTAGTAACCCTCTTAGGAACAGCTCTTGCTCAATTTCCCCACTTATTCTGATAAGCAGAGCAATTTGAATAAACCTCCAATAAAGCAAATCAGTGTCTACTTCCTACCCTCACTAAGACATCATGCTGTGTTCATTTATACTTCAGAAATTAGTGGTGGCACGGTAACAATATTAGTGACAACTGGAAAGTATCTCTTCCCTTATGTGTTACTGGACATAACAATAGCTTTTTGACAATGAAACAATCAAAGAAAACGAAAAGGCCTAGATATTATTATGATTAGTCAAATAAAATCAATCAAAAAAGCTGGGGGGAAAAATGTTCTAATAAAACATAACAGGAAACTGAATCTTCAATTTTTGCTCAATTATCTTCCCATCATATATTAAAAGCTTCAATTAATAATTACTTGTTCATCCGGTATTGACCATAGCCAACACGGCCCATCAAGTCAACTGGTAATAAAATCTGTTTCTCGCAGGCATCATTTCCAAGCAGACATCAACCCACTGGGCCAATCATTACCGTGCAGTTGTGCTGACTGCTTTCTAAAAAATAATGGCCTTTCCACTAACTTTTGATTTTAGAAAAAGTTCGTGTAAAGACAGTAGAAAGCTATAAAAACAAATAGGCTAATTCCCATGCTCACTCTGAATCCTCTATAGCAGAGGTTCTTTTAGGGTAAGCCTTTTATGACCCTATTGAATCCAGATCCTCTCCTCACAAAAATGCACAGGTGCACAGTCATACAAAATGTAGCAAAAATTTCAGGAGGTTAAAAAAAAATGCCTTGAAGCTTATCAAGAAAGTCAGGTCAAGAAACTGTTACGATGTTTCCAAAACACTAGTAGAGCCTTGTTCTAAGCAAACTTCAAAAGTTATAAAGGAGAGGTTTACAATCAGGTTTGAGAAAGAGGAGCTGGGGGAAACTGCAAGGTAAAGACAATAAAAGCAAAAGTGAGGTGAGATTCACAGCTATATGCTGAAGCCTATACTACAGCACAGTGCTTATTCATTTGACAAATATTTATTGGCACTATTATATACTAGGCAAGGTGCTAAAAGATGTGATAGTGATCAAACTCTGATGTAGCTAACATGGTTCTTATTCTCAGATAGCTTAAAAGCATCAGGGGAAAGACAATCATCCTGAAGAATAACTATAAACTGACATACATTATTGGAATAAAAGTATATTTTACGAGAGCCTACAATAAAGAACCTAGCTTAGTTTGGAGGTTCACCAAAGCTTCCCTAAAGTAAGGTTAATGTGAAATGTAACCAGTAAATAAGAGTTATCTATGTAGAAAAGGGGGTGGGGAATAAAACTTATAAGTCTTCCACTGTGAGAACCACATATTCAAAGATCCCATGGTGGAGGAAGTGTGGAAGATTAGAGAGTTGTACTATGAAATTAGAAAGATGTGGTTTCTCTTATAAACAGCTTTCTTATTAGCCAGTTAACTTATCTTCTGATAAAAGTATACTCGTCACAGCGTGGTTGAAAGAATTAAATCAGAGGATATATGCAAAGCACTTTGTTAAACACTGTGGCATATAGTAAGTGCTCACTAAATGTTAGTGATGATGATGAGTATAGGTTAAGAGAACTTGTATTTAGTATGTAAGTATTAAAATTGCCTGGGTATACTCAACCCTATGATAAATGTTAGTGGTTTCTAAAGCCACCAATACAATGTCTAACACAATGTATAAATAACTTAGATATTTTAATAGCACTTGCTCTTCATTTTTACTTATATAAATGTGCTAAAAAGAGCTGTATTTAGATATAGCACAAATACAGTCATCCCTTGGTATTCGCAGGGGATTTGTTCCAGGACCCCGCTTGGATACTAAAATCCAGCACATGCTCAAGTCCCACAGTTGGCCCTTTAGAATCAGCAGATCTGAAAAGTTGGCCTTCCCTATCCTTGATCTTCACATCCTGTAAATTCCGTATTTTCCATCCACGTTTGGTTGTAGTTGCGGAACTTGCAGATACACGGGGCCAATTTTATTTACTGAAAAAAAATGCCACGAAGAAGTAGACTACACAGTTAAGCCCATGTTGTTCAAGGGTCAACTGTGCATGTTATCTCTTCCTAAGAACTAAAATGTATTTTATCATCGGGATTCTTTTTTTAAACAAACCAACTTACTGAAAAATTGTGGGAAATGCTAAAGTGAAGCAAGCTAAGGTACAGTTAAAAAAAACCCTTTATATTTCACTTTGTCTCTATGTAAAGTATTATATGGATCCCCAGAAGTGGAGAATCTATTATTTATGTAGAAGTCTGTTAATATTCAATGAAATATATCCTTTTCAGATATATTACCATTGAGTATTGAGCACATTTTCTCTAACCTTAAATATCTGTAATACACCTCCTGGCCTGAGATTACTCAACAGGTAAGAACTAAGACAGCAAGACACAATTTCTGTACTACAAAAATGCCACATTACCTGGAAAACTAGTCTTCATTATATCAATTCCAACTTGTAGTTCAGGTTCAGCAGCAAGCACCGCATAGTCCCCTTGATGAGAGATGTTAAAGTTGAAATTGGGGTAAGGATTCAACGAGTCCTTTGCAAGAACTGGTTTTCCTTTTGCAGTTCTTTGCAAACGGATATTATTCCAAGGGATATTCAATTTCTCTGCAACTAATTTCCTTATCATCAGACGACCAGCCTGTTAAGTACATAGAACATTTAGTATGTATTGATGCCTACTAAAGTTATACATATATTGCCTGTAATATACAACGTATAGTTTTGTAGTTTCTAAAATTTTTCTTTTTAAAAGTTTGCAAAGTTTGTAAGTATTAAAGCCACTGCATTAAGATTTAAGAAATGCTTAATTAGCTAGAACATTAAAGCCCTGCTTATCAATTCCCTCCCCTTAACTAATAACCAATGTTAACAGCAGGTATCCTTTCAGTCTTTGCTCTAAGTATTTAAATATATATGTATTTACATATATTCTTCATAACTCTATAGGAACACATATACGAGGTCACACTTACGTAGTGTTCTACTACACATAGGCTTTTAATTTGTAAGTACTGGGAATTATTTTATGTCTTTACTTACTGGTCTGGTCTGTGCACTTTTAAATATCACATAATATTTCATAGTATTGAGGTACAAAAGAAGTACTGACTATTCCCTAATTATTGTGCATTTTAGACTGGCTCTATATTTGCTGTTCTAAAAAATGTCACAGTAATCAGCCCTGTTGTACCTACATCCGCGCATATGTGTATTTCTAGATCCTATATACCCATCATTCAGCTCCAACAATTAGCAAGGCATGACTTATATTGTTCACTCTCTCTTACCTCCATTAATTATTAAGACAGAAATTACTAAAAACACAAAAAACCCAACGGTATACGATGGCAAAGTATGTCATTAAAAAAAAACACCTTTCAGGCGTTTAAAACTGCAGGCCTTCAGAATTAGTTCATTTCACAATTTCTTACAATTATAAAAAAAAGTACAAAAAAATTCACTAATATGCCTTCAAAAAATTATCAACTAGCCCACATTTCAAACAGAAAGGTGTTTCAATATGGTACATTTTCAAGAAATATCTTGGAAGTGATGGTAATCAGAGATTGTTTCGAAATTGTACTATAGAGTAGTAAAGGTATTTATTTTGAAACCCAATTTTCCATTTTTTGATTAAAAATACATAACTAAAATTAAAAAAAATCTATTAAAAATACTGTTTCCTAAGGTACCTAGTCAAGAAAGAATGCCTGGGCCTGTATTCTCTTTGGGCTTCTTTTTCGTTGGCAAAAGGCGGCTGGCTTAGGCCTCCTGCAGTCTCAGGGTGCGCAAAGCCGTAAACTAAGTCTTATGTCAATATTTTCTAGGGCCTACCACGTGTACAGTCCCACTGGGCGGTGGTATCACGGGCTGTGAACCCAAGCAAAGAAAAAAACAGAATTTGATAACATTTAAAAATAAGAACATGCATTGAGAAAATAAATTATTTTATGGTTTAGTAGGGTCTCTATTTTCAATTACATGGGGAAGGAGCTAATTTTCACAGCCCTCGAGGCCTCCGCGGAGGTTACAAAGACCGTGGAGACCAGGCCGTGCGCAAGCCAGACACACTGCAGCGCCGACCACTCTCCCCCTCGGCAGGCCCCGAGCGGTGCATGAGCAACGGTGCCGGCGCCAGGGCGGGAAAGTGGGTCTCCACAGCCCGGCCCACCTCCCCCAACATCTGCTTCCTCGGCTCTAAACACCAAAAGACCTGCAGTACCATGGCTGCCTTGGCGTCCCGGGCAAAGACGAACTGGCCAATGCGCTCCTTCTCCTCGGGCTGGATCGATCGCACTGCCAGCAGCCATTCGGCTCGGCTCGGCAGCCAAGTGCCGCAGGAAAAGGCCCAGCGCACGCCCTCCATGGATGGCACCAAGCAGAAGCGTTTGGCTGGGAAAACCATACACAGGGAACGAACCCTTCCGCCACCTCTGCCTGATGGCGCGGACGCTAGCGTAGCCCCGCCCCTTCTTCCCTGCGCCTGTGCGCACGGGGCGGGGCTTTCGCTCCATTCCTGCCGGCACAGACGCAGGAGGCGGGGCCTCGCCCTGCGTCGGCGGGCGCGTTGCCCTCTGAGAGCCCTCACTGCCCCGCCCCCAGCTCAGCCTACGCCAATCGGAGAAAGCTGCCAGGGGTGGAGACCGACACCAGCCTCTGCGCTTTGCCGCATTGTGTGACGTCACGTGGGCCGTGGCTTCGGAGGGTAGCGAAGGGAGGGACCAAGGCCGAGAGCCCGACAGTTACGCCACTCACACTTCGGGAAGCGTTAACGGGACAGCGGTGCAAGCCAATCGCAACCAGTCCTCTAGAGGAAGGGAGACTAGGGTGGAGACTACGGAGACTGCAGTTGCAGGTGGGTGAGCTCCGGGGTCTGAGGGAGGAGTGGGATGGTAGCGCAGTATTCCCGGGGACTGGGTTTGGCCCCTGTGATCCACAGAAAAGAGGATTTCCTTGGCGTCAGCTGCTTCTGTCGCTCCTTGGGGGGCAGGAGAGATTTCTGTGTCGAGGAAAGGTCTGCCGTGGTGACCCCTGGAGTTGTACAACGCGGCAGCCCTGAGTTGCCTCTTTCCCCACCCTCGCAGCAGACACTGCCTCCCCTTAGCAGCCGCCTGCGCTCACGCCCTGCGTCTAGCGGCCGGGCAGACGCTGCCCCCCGTGCGGGTCCCGGGCCCCGCCTGACTCCGAGGCTGCCAGCGAGCCGCTGGGCTGTTGCCAACCGTTTATTGCGGCGATGAAAGGACCCAGGTGCTATTTTGCGATTGCCAGTATGCTCTAGGGAGAAAACTGGGGATTCTCAGTGGTTCCATCGTAACAGAGGTCCTTGCTCTAATAGCAGAACCAAGTAAAAACTTAAGCGGCCCTTCAGATTTACTCTGTGCCTTTCCTCAGATTTTCTCAGACTTTATGAAGGGTCATATTGATGTATTTCTCTGTTTTCATAGTTATTACGGGTAGACTGTTGTTGATTCTCTATGAAAGCCCATGTGATCCAAGTCCCCTGCGGGTTTCCATCCTGGAAAATGTAGGGCTCTGCAGATGAGTGTAAACGCCTAACTTGGTGGTCTATTAGGTGTCATGCTGTGGGATCCAGCCTATTTCCTTCCTTTGGCTGCCAGGAAATATCAGCCAAAGGCCAGAAGTAGTAATTAACACTATTACTTGCATATTATTTCTATTCATCTATACTTGTTTCCATTAACTTTTCACGATATCATAAGCCTCCACAAATCCTTTGCAAGTGAATGGGATTTTGAACACATAAACACACAAATACAAATCTTCAAAGGACAGTAAAATGAATTACTAGCTTGATATATCCACTTAGCTAATATTTCCTAAAAACCTGTGCCAGGTGCCATATTTAAGATGTTTACTACCTGCAGGGAGCTTATAATCTGGCAAGGCAGATAAAGCATGTAAATAAAAAGCTACAATAAGAGAAAATGTAAAGGTAAAAAGGTATGCCATTAGTAATATCAGCAATGATCATAACTCAGTTCTCCATTTTTAACTTTATAACTTTTTCTTTCCTTTTTGAACTGATTTTTATAACTGTTCTGTTTCTAAAACACTTCTATATACAGTATCTTACATGTCCTTCTGTGCAATAGTTAATACTGATGGAGAAGCTGAGCTCAGAAAGAAAATTTGTGGAATTGTTTAAATTCAGGTTTAGAAATTTGTATCCCATTCTTTTACCATTGACCAAGATTTCTGTGTATTCGATCTATGGAGCCTAATATATAGGCAAGTAATGTAGTGGGTATTTGTACTTGTTCTCTCTGCCTAGAATATTCTTCTCTCCTCCCATCACGACATTCATTGTTCCTCAGTATCATTCAGGTCCAAATGTCATACCAAAGAGAGTATCTCTGCCTACCCAATCTAAAATAGCTCATTCTCTCCACTCCCTGCCACCAGCCCCAAGCCTAGTACCCTAGTGAACACTCTTTATAGCTTTGTTTAATTTAATCCCCTTCCCTACTTACTTTTTTTTTAGAACAACTCAAGACATGTACCTATTTACTTTTTAAAATCTTACTTGTCATCCTTCAAAGCTTAGCTTAAACCTTACCTTCTTTTAAGGCCTACTCCAGGGTACTCTTCTTAAAAACAGTATTGTTTATATAATTCATTTGGCAGTTATTCTAGTACTGCCTTATGACATCTCTCCTATTGTCCTGAATTATTTGCATGGGTGTTATCCTGAAAATTAGAATGTAAACTATTTGAGAAGGAATTTCATGTATACTTTAACTTTTACAAATAGTATACATGAGCAAATGTTAATTGACTTTTATAATATATTTTATTCTCAGGGGTAAGACTGATTTTTATATTGTCTGCCTTCCCTCACTTTTTTAAAGAAAATATAAATGTGCAGTTCATAACTTGCTTAACTATATTCAATAAACCCCAAAATTTTATTAAAATATTTTTTATTGCATTGTTCAGGAGAAGAGGAGGACTAAAGTAATACAGGCTCAGCTAGTTTGTGAGTTAAGGTCGTCTTGCCTGATCCTGATCTGTGGCTTCTTAGCAGGATTCTAGGAGACTCGTGTTCTATTTCGAGTGCTACCACCAATTATCTGTGTGACTCTGGGTAAATCACATAGCCTTTTCCAGATATTAATGTCAATTGAAAGGCATCAAATGAAATCATTTCTAATTTTAAATGATTTTTAGGTGATGTTCACTAGCATTTTTTTGGGTCACAAACTTCATTCTAATTCTAACCTTTTTTTCTAAAACTTCATTGAATAGCTCCATAATTCTACCAGTTTCTCAATGAAGAAACCATGATTTATCCTTTTCCCTCACTCTCCATATCCAATTCATCCAATAGTCCTATTGATTATACTTCTAAAATAGAGCTAAATCCATGTATTTATTTCTCTTTATCACCAGTGTTAATACTCTAGTCTGAACCACCATCATTTCTCAGCTGAAATACTGATTAGTTTTCTAGCCTGCACAAGAAAGGGGGGCATTCTTTTCCAACATCTGTCCTCCATGCCATAAGCACGACTTGTCTTCAGAGCTAGCTCTGGAAAGCCATGCCCATAATCACTATGCTGTATTGCCTTTTAATTAGACTGAGAAGGAGAAGTTAGCAAGGGGGAAACCTTAAGAGTGTTTCAAGAAGAGGGACTAGTTAACAGTATGAATATTCCTGAGAGGTTAAATAAGATGAGGAGAGAGAAGTGAGCATTTGACTTCATGATGGTAGTGTAGTGACACTGACAAAGGCAGCTTTAGTAGGTTAAAAGAGAGGAACTTAATTGTAGTGGATTGAGATGATAACTGGAGGTGATGCTACTACAGAGTGTTCTTTAAAGACATTTTTCTGGGTTAGGGAGTAGAAAAATGGGATGTTAGCTAGAGGGGAATGAAAGGTCAAAGGATAGATTTTTGTTTGATGTTTGTTTAAAGATGAGAATTTGTATGCTGATGGAAAATGCCCAATAGAGCGGGAGAAATTATTAATGTAGAGGGGGTAGTTGTGTTTGTGTGTGTTTACCACTCTGAAGTGTACTCCAGAGTAGAGGACCTTGTGTGTACTGTTTTTAGCTGTATCTCTAGTATCTAGAATAATGCCTGCCATAGTAATAGTTACTCCATAAACTTTCTAATATTTGTTGAATAAATGAATGACTTGGACTCTACTTCTCTTACTTTCTTTCAATTCATTCTTCACATATTAGCGAGAAAGATATTTTAAAAAAACAAATCAGATTTTGTCACTGTTCAGTTTAAAGTCATTAGAAGCTCTTGTTGCACTTATTAGAATAAAATTCCAGCTTCTGTGGCTCATAGAATCCTGCTTGATGTAGCACCTGCCTTCTGCAGCCCTATCTCCTGACAGACACACTTGCTCTCATTAGCTATACTCCAGCCACACTAGTTACCTTTAATTTCCTAAAACTAAAGAACTCTTTTTCCACTTTAGGGCTTTATACATGATTTTTCCCAGCACCCCCTACCTGCTCATCCTTTAAGTCTCCACTTCCATGACACCTTCTCAGAAAGGCTTTCCCTAACATTGTAGTAGATGAGCACAAAGGCTCTGGAGCCAGACGGTCTTGAGTTCACATCCCAGCTCCCCACTTACTTCTTAAGTGACCTTAGACAAATTACTTAAATTATCAAAACCTCATTTTCTCTGTCTATAAAGTGAGGAAAATAATAGTATCTGCTTTATATGGTTGTTTTGAAGATTATGTAAAGCATGTAGTACAGAGCTTGGCACATAGTAAGCACCATATAAGTGTTCACTGTTACCACTGTTATTATCTGAAATTGAATGCCCCTTATTGTTCATTTTTATTTTCATTTCCGAGTTGTTTCTTCACAGTATTTATACCAATATATAATTATTTATTTGTGTAACTTATCTATTGTCTTTCTCACTAGATACTGAACACCAAAAAAAGCAGGGACCATGTCTGCATTTTATTCTCATTGTCATCTCTAGCACCTAATTCAGTGCCTGTCTTATAGTTAGTGTCTATAATAAATATCAAATAGAATAGGCCAGAAATCATGCTTTATATTGAAACAACAGTTACCAAACTAGTATCACTGGAGGACCTGATGAAATCAAAGTGCTGCAATCAGTCAGAGCACAGCTTTAGTTTAACATTCTACTTCTATTGAGCAGCATATGTTCTTTTGTCATTATTTATGTCAAAGACTTGATTTTTATACTTTTATTAACTCAATTATTTAAATGAAACTTTAATGAAAGACATTAAAAGAATAAGAGAATAGTTTTTGAAAATTGATTCAGTGTTTTGGGCAGGAAGGTGTTTCATAGGAGCTGTGATGTACTTTGTATACACTATTATTTTGTGTACTACTAAGAAAGAACAAAATTCCAACTTAACTATGGCACAACTCTTTATCACTTGGAATTTTTATACTTATGCCAGAGACCCTTTTTTAAAAAAAACACATAACACCCTCACACATACATAAAAAGAAAAATACAAGCAAAATTAATTGGCTGAGGTACTCTTAAAATTTCTTAACAAAGTCTAACTTTTTTGACTGATTTTCAACTCAGAGCCTCTATGTTCATGTTTTATCCATATAATATCATTCTCTGTGTAGCATTGTTAGTGATATGTAGTTTATTAAACCAATGTCCTTTATTATCACCATGGTTTTCTTCTAATATGCTGATATCCATTCTTCAAATTTAATACACATGTAATGACAGATATGTCATGAGTGCTACCCAACCAAAGAGATTATAAGATGCTTGTCAATTTCAGATATGTTAAGTGTGAAAAATTTGTGTCTTAAAATCAGGGAAATATCATAATTGAATTTGAAGAATATTTAGAGAAAAATAATTTCCGAACAAATCTTTCGCCAAGAATTAAGAATTAACTGTTAATAATTTTATTGATTTTAATCTTTAATATCTGTATATAACTTGACAAAATTAATTTAATATTCATGATATCATTTAAGTTTCACAACAGTCCAATATGATAGGTGTGTCCACTTTGCAGATAAGGAAGCTAAAGCCTCAGAGAGCCTAAGTAGGAATCACTAGTAAGTGATGGACCATTTAAATCCTCTTCCTCCAGCGCCAAATGCCACATTCTTTGTTATTTGTAAAATATACAAGTAGAGATTTACTCAAACCAAATTTAAGAAATGGACATTTTCAGCTTCTTGGATTTGTCATTTTGTGTTGAATATATTAATACATGGCAGGCTTTATTTTTTAACAACTTTATACAAGTGAAAAACAACTTTATAAAAGTGAAAAAGAGAGCTATGTATAATCCTAATATATTATTTTAGGATACCTGAAATTTTCTAGTAGAGTTTGTTTTTGTTACTATTTATAGAAATAAAAATTACTTTATGCTTAATATCATTGGGTTCAGTTGTTATTCACGATCCATGAACCATGACCATCAATAGTAGACTTAATTTTATACAAGACTTAAAATACATACATGATTTTAATGACAATAAGTTAATATTTTAAATTAATTAAAAACCTGGAATATCAAAGTAGTTTCCCAATTGAATTGATATTTTGTTATCTTCTAATTTAAAAAAATAATTATAGATACACAGGAAGTTGTGGAGATAGTATACAGCACTCCCACGTACCCTTCACCCAGTTTCCCGTAATGATTTCATCCATAATTATAGTAAAAAACCAAAACCAGGAATTTGACATTGGTACAATGTGTGTGTGTAGTTTCATGTCATTTTCTCATGTATAGATTCCCATAACCATCACCACAATCAAGATACATATTACTGTAGATTACCACAAAGGTCTCCCTTGTGCATACCCACCCCCACCATCCTCAACCCCTGGCAACCGTTAATCTATTTTGCATGTCTATAATTTTATTATTTCAAGAATGTTATAGACATGAAATTGTATAGCATGGGACCTTTTGAGATTGGCTTTTTTTCCCACTCATTGTAATGCCTTTGAAATCCATCTAAGTTGTTATATATGTCAATAGTTTGTCCCTTTTTAATGGTGAGTAATATTCCATGGTAAATGGAAATTTACCACAGTTTGTTTACTCATTCACCTATTGCACAACATTTGGGTTGTTTTCAGTTTTTGACTATACCAATAACACTGTTATGAATAAGCATGTACAGGTTTTTTTGTACATATAAATTCTCATTTCTCTAGGACAAATGCTCAGCAGTATGATTATTGGATAATATGATAAATGTATGTTTAATTTTTTAAGAAACTGCCAGACTATTTCCACCAGCAGTGTATGGGTGATCTAGTGTCTGTGTACTCTCTCAAGCATTTGGTGGTGTTACTATTTTTAATTTTAGCCATTCTGATAGATGGGTAGTGATATTTCATTCTATTCTTAATTGCACTTCCGTAATGACTAATAATGTTAAACAACTTTTCATGTGCTTATTTGCCATCTGTGTATTCTCTTTGGCGAAGTACCTCTTCATGCCTTTTGCTCATTTTTTAATTATCTGTTTTTTTACTGGTGAGTTTCAGGAGTTTTCTATATATTCTACCTTTATGAGATTTGGTTTACAGATATTTTGTCCTGGCTCATAACTTGTCTTTTCATCCTCTTAATAGGTTCTTTCACAGAGAAAATTTTTTTGATAAAATCCAATTTATTGATTTTTTTATGTATTGTGCTTTTGATGTCTGAGAACTCACTGACTAATACCTGGTTATAAATATTTTCTCCCATAATTTCTTCTGAAAGTTTTATATTTTCATATTTTATGTTTAAATCTATGATCCATTTTGAGATAAACTTTATATGAAGTATGATGTTTAGGTTGAGGTTCATTTTCTTTTGCCTGTGGATATCCATTTGTTTGAGCACTGTTGAAAAGATTATTTTTCTTCTATTGAATTGCTTTTGCACCTTTGTCAAAAGTCACTTGGTCATACTGTGTTGTCTCAATTCTATGTTCTGTTGCAGTGATCTTTGTGTCTCTCCTTTCACTAATATCATACAGACTTGATTACTTTGGCTATAGTAAGTCTTGAAATCAAGTAGACTGATTCTTCCCACATTATTCTTATTCAAAATTACATTAGATATTCTAGTTTTTTTATCATTCCATATAAATTTTACAGTAATTTCATCTATATCTACAACAAAATCTTGCTGGAATTTTGATAAGAATTGTGTTAAACCTGTATATCAGTTTGAGAGGAATTGACATCTTTACTATGTTGACATTTCCAATTTTCAGACACAGAATGTCTTTCCATTTATTTGTCATCTTTGATTTCTTTTGTTAGCATTTTATAGTTTACAGCACACAAGTCCTGTACATGTTTTGTTAGATTTATGCCTAAGTATTTCTTTCTCTTTTTTTTTTTTGAGCTATTGTGTTTTTCATTTTTGTTTCTATGTATTCATTGCTAGTATTTAGAAATACAGTTGGTTTTTGTGTGTTGCTTTTGTATCCTTTGGCATTGCTGAACTGCTGAACTTAGTTCTATGAGGGCTTTTTGGTAGATTCCTTGGGATTTTCCCCATAGACTATCTTGGCATTTATAAATAGAGAGAGTTTTATTTCTTCCTTTTCAATGTATATGCCTTTTATTGAATCATCTTGCTTAAGTGTGCTGGCCAGAGCTTCTAGAACTATGACAGTGGTGAGAGTGTACATCCTTGCTGTTTTCCTCATCTTAGGGGGGAAACCATTCAGTCTTTTACCATTTAGTATAATGTTAGCTATAGGTTTTTTGTTGGTGTTCTCTGTCAAGTTCAGATAGAGAAACTTTTCCATACTATATTCCTTGTTTGCTAAGAGTTGCTGTCATGAATAGGTATTGTATTTTGTCAAATGCTTTTTCTGTATCAAATGATATGATCAATATGCTGACTGATATTCAAATATTGAACCAGCCTTATATGCCTGAATAAACTTACTTGGCCATAGTATATAATTCCTTTTGTATATTGCTGAATTCTTTTTGGTAACCTTTTTTTAAGAATTTTTGCATCTGTATTTTGTGAAGGATCTTGGTCTATAGTTGTGGGGTTTTGTTTGTTTGTTTGTTTGTAGTACCGTCTTTGTCCAGAGTACCACAGTAATACTGGCTTCATAAAATTAATTGGCAAGTGTTCTCTTCTATTTTTCTGGAAGAAATTGTGTAGAATTGGTATAATTGTTCTTAAAATTTTTGGTAAATTTAATTTCCTTAATGATTACAGGGCTGTTCAAATGATATATTTCATGCTGAGTGAGTTGTAATAATGTAAGCACTTAGTGCTATAAATTTTCCTCTTAGCATGGTTGTAGCTGCATGTCACACATTTTGATATCTTATATTTTCATTTTTATTAAGTTCAATATATTTTTTAAATTACTCTTGAGACTTTCTCTTTCACCCATTGATTATTTAGAAGTATATTATTGGGCTTTCAAGTTCTCGGAGATTTTTATGTTTTATAATTTCTAATTCGATTTTATTGTGATCATAGAACATAATCTGTGATTTCAATTCTTTTAAATCATTTGAGGTTGTTTTGTGGGACTGAATATGGTCAATCTAGATATATGTTCCATGGGGACTTTAAAAGAATATGTATTCTGCTATTGGTGGGTGGAGTTTTCTACAAACGTTGATTAGATTCTGTTGGTTGATGGCATTGTTGAGTTCTTCTATATCCTAGTAAGGATTTCCTGTCTAGTTCTATTACTTCTATTACTTTAATTTTAGAGGGAGGGGAACTGAAGTCTCCAGCTTTCATGGTGGATTTACCTATTTTTCTTTTTAGTTTTATCAGTTTTTGCTTCACATATTTTACAGTTCAATTGTTTGGTGCATGCATATTTATGATTGCTAGTCTTCTTGGTGGATTGACATTGTGTAACATTCCTCTTTGTCCCTGGTAATTTTCCTTGCTGAAATCTACTTTATCATATAATTATATTGCCACACTTGCTTTCTTTTAATTAATACTTGCACAGTATATCTTTTTCTAGCCTTTTACTTTCAACTTATGTCATTTGAAGTAAGTTACTTGTAGGAAGTATAAAGTTGGGTCACTTTTTAAATCTACTCTGGTAGTCTCTATTATTTGGAATATGTAGACCATTTCCATTTAGTCCAGTTATTGATATGTTAGTACTTAGGTCTGTAATTTATATTTTGTTTTCTGTTTATTCTCCCTGTTTTAACTTCTTGGCTTTCTTTTTTCTGTCTTTCTGTAGGTTACTTGAACCTTTTTTAGAATTCCATCTTGATTTAGCTATAGTGACTTTGAGTGTTATCTCTTTGTATAGATATTTTAGTGGTTGCCCAGCCTTTTCTGATATGACTCCAGTGCGGGATAAGAGGAAAAGGGGTGAAGCACCTCATTACAGCCTACCATGGGTGGAATTCAAGGCTCTCCATTGCACCTTTGCAGGTGTGGGTGGGTATAGACCCACAATTTTTGTGTGGTGTTCAGCTGGGGTAGAGTGGTTATTGTGTTAAAACTTTTCTGTCTTGCTAGGTCGCTTTCTTTGCTGATCCTGTGAGTTGTTTTTCTTGGGACTTGCTTCTGGAAAACACTCCCAAACTGGTAGTGTGAGAGCTTTCCCTCCACTCTCACACCACAACAAACATCAACACAGAAGAAGGCTTCTGTAACTAAATGTGGGTAGCTGAGTATCCTCTAATTCAAGTCTGACGCTGTCTACTTAGAGATAGTGTCAGATCCTACAAGGTGAGGGCTCAGTCCCTAAAACTGCCCCCGACTCAGACACCAGTCACAAATCCAGGTCTTCAGAAGTTCTGACTGACTGGCTTCAAGTTGGGGTTCACACATCCCCCACTTTGGGTTCAATTAATTTGCTGGAGTGGCTCACAGAACTCAGGGAAACACGTTTACTAGTTTATTATAAAAGGATGCAGAGGATGAGGTATGGGGGAAGGGATGTGGAGTATCCATGCCCTTCCTGTGCACACCACCCTCCAAAAATTTCCATGTGTTCAGCTTTCCAGAAGCTCTCTGAACCCAGTCCTCTTGGGGTTTTATGGACAACCATGTGGAAATGTGATTGGACTTCAGGGTATGGGGTGGGACTCTCTGGAATGAGGGTCTTAGGACCCACGATCAGAATCAGAATGGTAGGGGAAGATTAGAATCCTGCCTTGGGGCAGGTGAGGGTCAGAGAGATTCTGTTTTCTGGGGCCTGCTCCTGAGGCCTAACACACCCCACATTATAACAAAAGACTGTAACAAGGGCTATGGGAGTCATGATCAGGAACTGTGGACAAAAACCAGTACACATTCACAAGGAGATCATAATACCACAGGGCTCTTTGTGCACCGATTGGTGTTTCAGGATTAAGTTTTTCAGTATCTAGACTATACTAGGCAAAAAGGAAAACCCAAGGAAGTCACCACCATGTGACTCCTCAGGTACCACATTCACTAGCCAGTCTGCGTTCTTCTCTTCACTTTTCATAGTCTTTGTATATTTGTGATATGTATTTATATGTATGTCTAGAGTTTTTGTTGTACTTAGCAAGAGAAATAGGGAAAAGTATGTTCACTACACCTTATTGGAAACAGAAGTCTCTTTGTTTTTTATAGGGGTTATATTTCTAAGAATTAAATTAAGTAAAATGTGAAATCTATGGGCCAGTACTTGGCACATCTTACTGGCTTAGCAAATGTTAGCTATTATTATCAAGTATGCCTTATTAAGAATGACTTTTTTTTTAAGAGATGGGGTCTCACTTCATCACCTAGGCTGGAGTGCAGTGGCGCAATATAGCTCACTGTAATGTCAAATTCCTAGGCTCAAGTGATCTTCCATCTTCCTGCCTCAGCCTCCTGAGTGGCTGGGACTACAGGCATGTGCCACTATGTCAGCTATTTTTTGTAGAGAAGGGGGTCTTGCTGTGTTACCCAGGCTGGTCTTGAACTCCTGGGCTCAAGTGGTTCTTCTGCCTCGGCCTCCAAAAGTGCTGGGATTACAGGTGTAAGCCACCATGCCCGGCCAAGAATGATCCTAAATTGTTGTGGTAACTTTTGGCAAGTACATTTATGGTTGGATCTTAGGAGCTTTCAATTTGCTTTCTGGGTTTTTGTTTGATATTAAAATCTGGAGTCAGAAAGACCATGGAGGGAAACAAGCATGTTTCTACTAGTTTTGTGTTTTTAGGCACGTTATTTATCTTCTGAGCTTCAATTTGCTGTTTTGAAAAAGTAATTATTAATACCAGTCTTAAAGGACTATTATGAGTGTTGTCTGAGATAACTGTATAAATTAGTTATTATCAATCCTGGTATCTTCAGGCTTGTTATATCACTAAACAACTATAAAAGTTTAGGGTCTCTAACCATTTATTTGCCATTTGTTAACAGAAATGAAAGCTTTGCCATATAATATTGTTCTGTCATTGGTTTAAAGGTCAAAAAAATTTTGCTTTGTAATAATGCATGTAGATGCTGAGTTTAAATTGTTGTGATCATTATCAAAATCTCCCTCCATACCTGCCCTTTCTCCTCAGTGTATTAACATGCTCAAGTTTCTCCCATCTATAACAAAACTGAACAAAATTTCTTAGTATTTACATGCTCCTTTAGCCTCCATCTTGCTGAACCTTTTAAAAGAATAATTTATACGAATTGTGCCCATTATTTCCTCTTAAACCCACTGTAATCTCTTTTCTCCCCACTTCACCCCAAATAATCAAGGATTTATTTCCAGGCATTACTTTGCTTAACTTTTTGATAATATAGGTGATAACTTCCTGCTTGAAACTCTCTTCCCTTAGTTCCCACCACCTCTCCTAATTCTCCTCCATTTCTCTCACTGTTCTTTGTGAGTTCTTCCTCAGCCATATAACTTGCTCATCTTGTGTTGTTCACAAATTGTACTTTCTACTATATTTTCAGTTTATCTAGACCAGTACCTGGTATATAGCAGGTGCTCCATAAATAATTCTTCAACTAAATTGTCTGTCCTTCAAGGTTAGTTCTCCTTTGTGTTTCATTATGCCCCTCTTTTCTACTAACTCTACTTATGCGCTCTGATTTTTTATCAATTTCAATGGCTTTAGTTATCATGTGAATTGAGTCCACCATTATACATTTTCCAGCCCCCATTTTCTTTAATAGCACTTACAATTGTTATGATTAAATAAAGTCTGCAAATAGAAATTTACTCAAATTAAGCAAATAGAAAATTTCAGCTGCTCTGCTTGGCCATTCTATGTAGAATAAACATGGTAGGCTTTAACTTTAGTATAATGTTAATGTATTAGTTTGATACTTGAAAATTTCTAATAAAGTTTTTTTACTTATGTTGCTATTTATAGGAATAAAAATTACTTCATACATATATCCTTGAGTTCATTTTTTTAATCCATGAACAATGAACTTCAATAATTGACTTAATCCAAATTCCAAATTATTTCTATGTGTGAAATTATATATATACTTATGTATAAATTATACATACACATATAGTGATATGACTTTAAAAAGCATTCAACGTTTTAAAAAAATTGACATTCTCATTATTGTTGCCACTGAACATGCCTATCTACCCCGTTAGTAAGATACGTGAGAACAGGAGCTACATCTTTATTATCCACTGCCGTATTTCCGGCAGAATGATCTTTCTAAAATGTAAGTCTAATTATAGGATGCCTCTCCTACTTAAAATCCTTCTGAATATGTCTCATTACCTATAGAATGAAACCCAAGCCTCCTACCCTGATATTCAAAACTGTGGATGAGCCAGTTCCTAGTTACCACTTCAGCTTTATCTACCCCTACCCCACTCCCAACTTTGTATTTCTCCCAATGAGCCGTGATAACTCCTGTATCTGTGGCTTTGCATCTATAGTTAACCTATTGAAAATGTCTTTCTCACCTTCTTTGGTAGCCATTTAAAATTTTTTCTTTAGCAGGTCAGGTACTATACTTGAAAATATCTTCCTCAAACCTCTCTGCTCCTCCCTGCCTTTGCAGCCCCACCCAGAAAAGCAAGTCTGAGTTTTGTCCCTCTGGTTTGCTTCCATGACACTGACCATGTATCTATTATGACCCTTGTCACACGATTATTTTTCTCCCTGCTAGTCTTTAAGCCTTGTATGAACAGGGATCCTGTGCCTTATTTAACTTTATGTTCCTAATGCATGCACAATTTGAAACCCAGATTTTTAACAAAAGTTTATAGAAATAAGGAAAATCAGCACTGAGGCTACAGCAACAATTCATTGAGAATGATGAGAGCTTAAACTAATACAGTGGCTATAGGAATAGAGGGAAGACAGTGGCTTTAAAATAGATATGGTGAGTGAAGGATGACTTCTGGTTGTCTGGCGTGGTGAATATAGGTGACATTCACCTAGATGGGAAATATGAAAAGAGTAGGATTATGAGGAGAAAGAAATTCAGCATGACATTACCTAAACTTGGGTCGTTTCCAGTGGTAATTATGGCCACATTACAGAACTGGAAAATAGAGAAATTCTTCAATGCTCAGTAAATAAAAATATATAGTAAAATTAAAAATTGGGTTGGGCATGGTGGCTCACACCTGTAATTTCAGCACTTTGGGAGGCTGAGACAGGAGGAATGCTTGAGTCCAGGATTTGAGGCCAGCATGAGACCCCATCTCTGAAAAAAAAAATGAAAAATTAAAGTTAAATTGTATAAATGTGGGTATATGTGTATACACACACATACATACACACGTGTCAATCACATACAGTGTGAAAGTGTGAAACAAGTATTCGCTATCTACCCACATCCTTTTCTCCTCTCTTTGTGACTAGATAGTCTAGCAATGGAGGTTTTAATTGCTACTTGAGGATGTTCCATGTGAATCAAATATCTTTGCCAACACCTATGATTCTAATTTTTTTTTTTTAAGATGGGGTCTTACCATTTTTCCCAGGCTGGAGTGCAGTAGCTATTCACAGGTACAGTCCCACTGCTGATCAGCATGGGAGTTTTGACTTGCTCTGTTTCCAACCTGGTCCTGTTCACCACTCTTTAGGCAACTTGGTGGTCCCCCGCTCCTGAGAGATCACTATATTGATGCCAAACTTAGTGCAGACATCTTATTAACACAGTGCACTACTGCCCAGAACTCCTGGCCTCAAGCAATCTGCTTGCCTCAGCCTCCCAGGTAGTTGGGACTACAGGCATGCACCACCATACCCGGCTGATTCTAATCTTTGAGAGAACGTTTAGAAACCCAGAGAAAACTAAGGTTATAGGAGATAAATTTATCTTGTGATTCTCAGCATCTAATTTCCTCTAACACAGAGAGAGATTTAAATACATATATTTTGGAGGATGAGAATATAGAGCAGTTACAGGGAATGTCTAGGTGATCTGGACTGAGTTTCTTGACCAATTCTGTCGTTCTCAGAGGCAAGTCACGGAGAGACCCTGCATTGCTGTTCAGGTGATTGATGCTCTGGTCCATCACTAGACTGGAGAATGAGAACAGGAGTAACATCCTGGCCACCTTGTGCCATTGAGAAGATACTTTGATCCTTTGCACAGCATTAATTCATGTCTGTATAACTAGTATAGACTAATTTCAATCATACTGTCTGTTTACCTACTTTGTGTATCTTTTTGCATAGCATAATTCTCCCTGGCTATTCCTTTTAAACATTTCTTTCTATCATCATGGAGTCAGGGAGGCTGTTTCAAGGCTCCCACCAATTCTCTCTTTTTTCCATTGATTCTGACACTCTAGATAAAAGTACTTTACAATCATCATTCTTGTATCTAACTTTGCTCTTAAGCCCTAGGAGTTATTAGATGTCTGCTTCTCCTATCCCTTCTCTCATCACCTTATAAATGTAAACTTCTTGAGTAATAACATTTAAATGATTTGCTTGCCTTTCTGTTAAACTTCTTAAAGAAATAAGTTCTAACTTCCATTTATTTACCATATATTATATGCTAAATTATGCATTTTTAATATTCTCAGCAACCTAGATAGGTAAGTATAGTTTATCCCCATTTCAAGATGAAGAAGATAAGAAGCAAAGATTAGAAGTTACTTGCCTCAAATATATCACAAGCAATCTGCTCAGCCACATTGGAACTCAAGTCTATCTGATTCTAAAGCCCTGCTCCTTTGTCCATTTCACATTGTTAAAGGAAAAACTTTGTAGGAAAATTAAATTTAACAAAGTTTGTTTGAGCAAAGAACAATTCATGAATCAGGCAGCATTCAAAACTGAAAGAGGTTCAGAGAGGTCCGCTCTAGCAGCATGAGCAGTGAGCTTTTATAGGCTGCACATGGAAACAAAATAGAGAAATTACTTGATTGGCTGCAGCTAGACATTTGCCTTATTTGTATATGGTCTTGTGGGAGGTCCCTAGTTATATAACCAATTTGCTCATTGGCTGTGTGATTGGCTGATTTTTTTGGTTTTCAAATTAGTTACAAGACATGGGCCGGGCGCGGTGGCTCATGCCTGTAATCCTAGCACTCTGGGAGGCCGAGGCGGGTGGATCGCTCGAGGTCAGGAGTTCGAGACCAGCCCGAGCAACAGTGAGACCCCGTCTCTACTAAAAATAGAAATAAATTATCTGGCCAACTAAAACTATATATATAGAAAAAATTAGCCGGGCATGGTGGCGCATGTCTGTAGTCCCAGCTACTCGGGAGGCTGAGGCAGTAGGATCGCTTGAGCCCAGGAGTTTGAGGTTGCTGTGAGTTGGGCTGACGCCACGGCACTCACTCTAGCCTGGGCAACAGAGCAAGACTCTGTCTCAAAAAAATAAATAAATAAAATAAAATAAAAAAATAAAAAGAAATGTTTCCAACTTAAGTTACAGTTTGCTTACAGAGACAACCTCAAGCTAATGGCTTCATTATTTGCTTTAACAACATTATATCATGCTCTTAGGAAGATATATGATATTTTAGACAAGCTAATATTTCATATGTGTGTATTTTATAGTTATTGGAAAAGGAGAAAAAATACATAACTTTTAAAATAGTTTTACAAGTGACTTAAGTATACCTTGTGAGGGGAGGAATCAGTCCTGGGACATTAGCCATATATAATTATCTTTATGATTCACTTGAATTTGGGATACTCTTTTTCTATACTAGATCATATGTTCTCAACATTATTAAGTAAAGATTTGAATTGTTGTGACAGTTAATTTTTTGTATAAGCTTGACTGGGCCATAGGGTGCCCACACATTTGGTCAAACATTTTGAGTATGTCTGTGAGGATATTTCTGGATGAGATTAACATTTGAATCAATAGACTGAGTAGAGCAGATTGTTCTTCCTGTATGAGTAGACCTCATCCAATCAACTAAAGACCTGAATAGAATAAAAAGGCCTAGTAAGAGGGAACTTCTCCTGACTAAGCTGAGACATCAGTATTTTCCTGCCTTCAGACTCAAATTGAAAAACTGGTTCTTTTTGGGTCTTGAGCCTGCCAGCTTTTGGACTGGAACTTACACCACTGACTGTCATGGTTCTCAGACATTTGGATATGGACCGTAATATGCTGTCAGCTCTTTTGGGTCTCTAGCTGGCTGACTACAGATCTTGGGACTTCTCAGCCTCTACAATCATGTGAGCCAATCCCTTATAATAAACCTTTGTCTTTCTTTCTCTCCATGTGTATATATATAGTGTGTGTGTGTGTGTGTGTGTGTATGTGTATATATATATATATATATATATATATATACCTCCATCTATCCTGTTGGTTCTGTTACTCTGCTTACTTTTCATCAGAACTGGCCCCCAGGCCTCTCATTATCTCTCTTTCTCCATGACACCCACTCTCATTCTTAATACATCTCCCTACTCACAGTTACTCAGAACACTACTCACAAAATTATTTCTACAGGTCACTTATTTTTTCAACAGTACTGCCATTTATGTCCTATTACTTTCCCATGCACACATACACACACAGACACACATACTCACACAGGCATGTTATTTTTCACACAGTATATCAGCTATCCAGTGGAACTTTGTATGACAACAAAAATGTTTTATGTTTGTATAATATTATAGTCACTATAGTCACTAGCCATACGTATTAGTCTGAGTTCTCCAGAAAAAGAGAACCAATTAGGAAGGGAGAGAGAGAGAGACTGACTCTGACTGTAGGGAATTTGCTCATGTGATTAAGAAGGCTGAGAAGTCTCAAGATCTGCAGTCAGCAAACTGGAGATCTAGGAAAGCTGATGGTATAGTTGTACTTTGAGTTTGAGTCTGAAGGCAGAAGACCAGCTTGAAGATAGGCAGAAAGGAAGAATTCTTTCCTACTCAGCCTTTTATTCTATTCAGGCCTTCAAAAGATTGGATGAGGCTCACTCACATTGGGGAGGGCAATCAGCTTTACTCAGTCTACCAATTCAAATGTTAATCTCATCAAGAAACATCCTTACAGACACACTCAGAAATAATGTTTAACCAAATATCTGGGCACTCTGTGGCCCAGTCAAGTTGACACATTAAATTAACCATTATATCATATATGGCTGATGACTTAAAATGTGGCTAGAGCAACCAAAGACCTGAATTTTTAATTATATTTAATTATAAGTAATTTAAATGGCTACACATGACATTCGTGGTTACCATATTGAACAGCACAACAGTAGATTGTTTCAGTCCTAGAATGGAGCTTTGATTGATGCTGTAGGACCGTTCAGAATACTTTTCTAGCATGTGGCTTTCACCTGGGCCTCTTGGAACACTTGTGTGGGAGAACCAAGCCACCATGCAAGAAATCCAGCTACCCTGAGACGGCTATGCTGTGATAAGGAGGCACAAGCTAGCCACATGGAGAGGCTGCATTAAGAGAGAGCCCCATCTGTTCTTGCCATCACAGCTGACACATAAGAAATGTAAATAAGGAAACCATATTGGACACAGTCAGGCCTTCAGATGACTTCAGTTATAGCTACCATCTGATTGTAGCCTTATGAAAGCTCCCAAGCAAGAAGCTCCAGCTAAACCCACAGAATCATGACAGATAATAAATTGTTGTCTTAAGCCACTAAGTTTTGCAATGATTTTGCAAAGTAATAGATAACCAGAACAGAAGCCACTAAGTTTTGGGCTGATCTCAAAGCAATAGATAACCAGAACAGAAATGTACTAGGGAATCAAGGTTCCCTATTTGTCTGGCTCCCCTAGTTCCCGGTTGTCTTTTTCCTTCTGTTTCCCACTTCCTTGCTTTTTATGGTGCATCTTTTATGTTCAGAGCTGAATTTACAGTTTGGGAAGGTCACAGTTATCTGACCTTCAACTCTTGGAGTCCTGACCTCATATTTAAAAAGCCTTTCTTAATAAAGTTGTATGCTGTTTACCTTCCTACTTTCAAATAGGCCAACTTGGACCAGTGCTTCCCCTTTTCTTCCTTACTAAAGGCCACAACTAATTAGTACAATCTAACACTCTGATCTTTCTCAACCACTTCTCTTATAAAAGTAACCTCAGAAGGAATATAGCCTATGTCCAAGATCAGCATTTTAACAGCTACTTTGCTACAGGAAGAAAATGGATGGGAGAGGAAGGGGAATGTGTTAGGTATATACTCAAATAATAACTACTGTAGAAATAACACCACTTATGTGTAACAATAAGACTGATCTTGCAATGAGTTCCTGTATATGCTATACAACCTGTAAATTTTGGTGTTTAACCCAATTATATAGATTGAGCATTAGCCCTTGATAATACTAGTATACTTTTTATTCCAAAGAGTTCAACTTTATGAAAATTCAAAAGGAATTTATCATTAAATATCATGAAAACAAATGTTTAGAACAAGTTTTAGTATGTTATGATTGTTCTTATCATTTTTGTGTAATTGACATTAATGGCAAGTTTTGGAGTCTGAACATTTCCTTAGGTCTCTACTACATCAGTGATTTTTTTTCATTCTAGTTCTAAGAACATATGGAATTGACTATGGATAATTCATATGATTTCAATCAACGAAGCTCATGTAATGGAATGTCATCTGAGAAGAAAAACAACTTCCTTGTATCAGAAGATCATGGACAGAAAATCTTAAGTATACTACAGAATTTTAGAGAACAAAATATCTTTTATGATTTCAAAATAATCATGAAAGATGAAATAATCCCATGTCATCGTTGTGTGTTAGCAGCATGCAGTGACTTTTTCAGGTACTCTACCTTATCTATGCCTCAAATTTTATGATAATGGGTAATTAAGTTACATTTTATAACTACACTCAATTCTTCCTCCACAGAAACATGCAACAGTAATTAAAAAATACTAATTATAACCAAGATTAACTAATGAATTTTGAGTAGGAGAATTTAAGGCTACCTTTTTTAAAGCATGGTCTTCCCAAGCCAGCATTTCCCTAAGTTCTATGGAACATTATTGCTTGAAATGTTCTGGGGGAAAAAAAAATTTTTTTTTATCAGTGTCAGCTTTATTTGGAGGATCCCTGTACTATATCACTTTAGAAAAACAGGACAGGACAGGTTGGACAAAAATGGAAGCAAAGTTCAAAGAAAATGACTCTAAGAGAAGAATAAACTTCAGTCCTATATTGTATCCATATATTAGCCAGAGGTCAGGGTCTGGAGTGTTCTAACCCAGAGGATTTATAAAAATTTGTTCTCTCTTTGGTAAAGACATTCCTATACTTAGGAAAAGTACTTCTCAGCTAAAAAGCATTCCTCAAGAACATGCAACTTGTTCTCATCTAAGCCACTTTCTGAATATAATTTGGTTTCCCATGTAGATCACCCTAAAGGGAATGTCCTAGTCATGACACTGCAGTGATCTGCTATGATGCCAGCAGGCTTCCGATTCAGCAAGGTTAAAGGTCAGACACGTGACCTTACAATTACCGTGGTAATCATATCGAGATAATACCATCTTGTGAAGCCTCTTGGTCAGCAGACAGATAAGCCTCTCTCGGTGACACCCTGGTCTGCAGCCCTCCTGGTCATACTACAGTAAACTTAAATCCTCATTGCAGTATTTTGCAATATATTCAATTTTGGAAGCACTTTTAATTCAAAGTAGGCAGGGTTTAAATCTCTAATAAATAAACTTGATAAAAACAGTAAAATATAGAAAAATCAAGATGCAAGTTAATTTATACTATTTTTAATCCTCAGTTTAACCCTTATTTTTTTTTACCCAACATCTAATTAGACCTCACCCCTATTA
Source organism: Lemur catta (assembly GCF_020740605.2). NCBI lineage: Eukaryota > Metazoa > Chordata > Mammalia > Primates > Lemuridae > Lemur > Lemur catta. Next base: position 32,086,954 of record NC_059134.1, read on the forward strand.
CCTTTATAGTAAATCTTACAAGCTGAACTTCATTCAGCAATCACGTATTGATATCCACTACCTGCTAAACACTTGCTCCTGTAGGGAAACCTGTAGGGTTTATTGCTTTGAATCTGGGAGCAATGGTTTAGTGCGGGAGCATGGTTTTCTGGGGACAGGGAGGCTACAACAGCCTTGAATTAGCTGTTTACCTATTTAGACTGTATGTCTTCATCTTTTCATTATTTCTTCTCTCAGGTAATCTAAGTTATTCTTTTTTGAACTTCACTGGGGCCCTGACTGTTCTTGCTCTGCCACATCTCAGGTTCCACCAGTGTCTTCCCTCCTCTCTTCTAATCCAGCGTTTCTTTCATGTTACTCTGTCCTGCTCCCTTATCCATGTTGCTTCTTTGTCACAGGAATGTGTGTAGTACAATGTTAAGTACTTGGCCTCTTAATGCATATCCCCTAAATTTAAATCTCAGGTCTACCACTTATTAAACATGTGACCTTAGACAAGTTACTTAACCTCTTCAGGCCTCACTTTTCTCATTTGTAAAAAAAATAGGATAATAAAAATAGGAGCTAACTCATAGGATTATTATGAGGGTTAAATGAAATAACGTGTAAGTAATGATTATCACAGTACCCACTACATTCAGTTACTATTAGCTGCTATGCTTATTATTTCTAAACCTAGCAAAAAATGGAAATAATCTGGTGTGAACACACAGCTTGATTTCCTTGTAATGTTTTCATGCTAATAAAATAAGAGGTTCATGTAGGCATTTGAATATGTGGTCCTCTACTCTTGTTGAAGTCATTTTTTAATTAAGTTTATCTGCACATAATTTTTGTCTGTGGTTCTTTGTTCAGCTTACTCCTACTTCTTTATAGGTCTGCTTTTAATTTTTAAAATTACTATTAAAACAGAACAAAATATTTTTTAGATTTTTCTACCTGTTTAAAATAATACAGATGACAGATCCTTTATTATGTATAGTATTTTTCAAATGAACATATAGTTCATATAAAAATATGTACAAATGTAGATACAAACTTGATCATTTCCATTCTTGTATAATAAGGCCACTAACTTATTTGTGTTATCAAACTCACTCACTGGGATATTGGGAGGAAAATGTAAAATAAAAATGCCAGAAAAGTGCACAATGAATGATAAATACCCTTTACAATGTTTTTGGAAAATGAAAATTATGACTGAGATGTAAAGTCATTGGTGACAAGAAATTAAGATGGAAAGGTGCATTTTATAGCCACTTTACAATAACGTGTAAATTTGAGATAGATTTAACTGGATACTTTAAAGATGAGTAGGATAAAGTATATAAAGACAGTTTTACATGTGTCTTCTCAAAGAAAATGTGGAGCTGATAAGAAATTAAAAATACATCTAATCTGATAGAAAACATTTGCTTTCTTAAAATAACAATAGCAGCTAATACTTTACATCAATTAACTCATTAATTTCTCTCAGCAACCCAATGAGGTAGATACTACCAGTGTCCCCATTTTCAGATGAAGGATTCGAAGCACAATAAAGTTAAGTCACCTCCCAAGGTCACACAGCTAATAAGTGGCAGAGGCTAGATACCTACCTGGGCAGCCAGACTCTAGAGCCCATGCTCTTAATATTATCCTAAACTGACTACAGATATCTTAATAATCTAATATAATTAGCATCACAGGTTAATATTTCTATTGACATACATTATTGAGAAACCCTGCATAATGTGTAACTGTATATAATTTTTAAACTATATTTATTTAGTTTTGTATTAAATATTGAATAGCCTGGTAGGAAGGCACTTTGTCATCCTTCCTTTTCCTAAGGGGTATTTTTTATTTGCAAGGTCCCTCATATTTTTCAGTTGAATGCTGTACTTTTTAAATAGATTTAGTTACCCTCTGGAGTAGACTCTAATGAGTAAATTGATTTCCCCCGAGAGTATTTGGGCACGCATCTAGGGCCGCCGCTCACAAAGGTATCCTAGACAATACTGGCACAAGTATTAATAAAAACCATTATTACACCAGAACCAATAGTAAAATACATTTTAATCCCTGTCTACACATTTCCAAATAATTTCTATGTTTGCCTAAACTAAACCAAAGAAATTCCCAATTCTTTATTAGACTCTATCAACTTTACCATGTGGGGATAAAATAGAACTTATTATGAAGAACTTCCAAGTTAGTCTAATTATTCAGATTTAGGATCCCATCTCCATTTTTCAGTGGCTGTTGCCACAAAAGCATTTTTTCTTTTGCCTTTTTAGCTTGGTGTAGTACACTGTTATTGTTTAGTCTTAGGAAATCACATTCCCTTTTCCCTAAGGCACTATATAAAATGTCTTTTTAGAGGTGTGTCTTATTTGGTAGATTTATAGATTTATTGGAGACATCTGGTATCTCACTGTACTCTATCTTTCCTGCTTCATTAATGTCAAATCAAAAATTAATTTGAAAAAGACTTTTACGTCCTAAACCCAAAAGCAGTATATTTTAAGTAATTTAGTTATCACCAGCACAGTTGATACTAACTAACCCATAAATAAAGAAATTCTAACATTAGAGAGATTTTGTCCCAATTATGTGAATAATATATAAGAACAAATCAGTAAACAAATTTGAATCTTTTTATAGTCTTTTTTTGGCTGAGAGGCCCGGCCAGCTCAGTCGGTAGAGCATGAGACTCTTATAGTCTTTTTTGGATTAGTTGTTGTAGCTCAGCTATAATCTATATACTTTGCAATAGAGGAGTTATGTAATATATTTGTTGGCAGATAATATGGTATATCATTATTTTGGATATTCAAATTATTAGGATGCTATTAAAATATGATTTTATAAGTATATTTCAAACCAACCTAAGAGTAAAGAAAACCTCTTTAAGGTATACTGAAAATAACCATGGAATAAAATATTCCTGTTTACTTGTTCTTCTGTGTTCTTTATCTTTGCAGGGCTATGTTTGAAGTAAACATGAAAGAAAGAGATGATGGAAGTGTTACCATTACAAATTTATCCTCCAAAGCAGTAAAAGCATTTCTTGATTATGCCTATACTGGAAAAACAAAAATAACAGATGATAATGTGGAAATGTTCTTCCAGTTGTCATCATTTCTTCAAGTTTCCTTCCTATCCAAAGCTTGCAGTGACTTTTTAATAAAAAGTATTAATCTTGTCAATTGTTTACAATTATTATCTCTATCAGATAGCTATGGCTCTACCAGTTTATTTGATCATGCATTATACTTTGTACAACATCACTTTTCCTTATTATTTAAATCCAGTGATTTCTTAGAGATGAATTTTGGCGTACTACAAAAATGTCTGGAATCAGATGAATTAAATGTTCCTGAAGAAGAAACAGTATTGAAGGTTGTCCTTAGTTGGACTAAACATAACTTAGAATCAAGGCAAAAATATCTGCCTCCTTTGATTAAAAAAGTAAGATTACATCAGTTATCTGAGGAGACACTGCAGGACTATCTGTTCAATGAAGAGTGTTTACTCAAAAGCACAAATTGTTTTGACATAATCATGGATGCACTTAAGTGTGTGCAAGGTTCTGGTGGACTTTTCCCTGATGCTCGACCATCCACAACTGAAAAATATATATTCATTCACAAAACTGAGGAAAACGAAGAAAATCAATATACATTTTGCTATAATATTAAAACTGATTCATGGAAGATACTGCCACAGTCACACCTGATTGATTTGCCAGGATCTAGTCTTTCTAGTTATGGAGAGAAAATATTCTTGACAGGTGGTTGCAAAGGAAAATGTTGTAGAACGGTTCGACTTCATATTGCTGAGTCATACCATGATGCCACTGATCAAACCTGGTGCTACTGTCCAGTCAAAAATGATTTCTTCTTGGTATCAACTATGAAAACACCAAGAACCATGCATACATCAGTTATGGCTCTCAATAGATTATTTGTCATAGGTGGAAAAACTAAAGGATCTCGGGACATTAAAAGTCTCTTAGATGTTGAATCTTATAACCCTCTTTCCAAAGAATGGATATCTGTTAGCCCATTACCCAGAGGCATATACTATCCAGAAGCAAGTGCATGCCAAAATGTAATTTATGTCCTTGGATCAGAGGTAGAGATTACAGATGCCTTTAACCCATCGCTTGATTGCTTTTTTAAATACAATGCTACAACTGATCAGTGGTCTGAACTAGTCGCCGAGTTTGGGCAATTTTTTCATGCAACACTAATTAAAGCTGTCCCCGTAAACTGCACTCTGTATATATGTGACCTTTCCACCTATAAGGTTTATAGTTTTTGTCCAGATACTTGTGTTTGGAAAGGTGAAGGATCTTTCGAATGTGCAGGCTTTAATGCAGGCGCAATTGGAATTGAAGACAAAATTTATATATTAGGTGGTGACTATGCACCAGATGAAATCACAGATGAAGTACAGGTCTACCACAGCAGCAGGTCTGAGTGGGAAGAAGTTTCACCAATGCCAAGAGCCTTAACTGAATTTTACTGCCAGGTGATTCAGTTTAATAAATACAGAGACCCATGGTTTTCTAATCATTTATAAAAGTAGTATATACTTGGACACTCTAAAACTATTCCAGTTCTAGCAACCTACAGTAAAGTTGTTAACCATGATTGGTAAAAAGGTCTTTACATCTTAATAATATAAAATGTTCTTGCTATCAGACAATTACTATATAGGTATGTACATCATATATGAGTAAACATTTCTCCAAAACTTAAAGTACAAAATACATTTTACCAAAAATTACAGTGAATATAATTTAATATTGGAGAAGCCAGAATATTTAGTATTTTCACATGTAAATTTAAGTCATAGACTCTGACACTTTGGTTTTTTAAGTACTTTATCCATGAAAGACTAGTAAAAACAAAGTTCACAGATTTGTACCATTTGGACAGGAGAAATTTCTTGAGGGAGTGCAAATGAATTATTTACACTCTCTAGGCAGTCAAAAATAAACTAGAAGGAGGTGACAATCTTGTTACTGCAGGGGGAAGAGTTGTTGAATTCCTATCGTTTGTGATCATTGGTTACCTTCTTTCAGGCACTTCTTTTACCCTTTTTTTAGTCAGAAATTTTTCTAAAATGCAGTCTATTTCCTTAGACTTCTAAACAGTACACTAAATATCGTTTAACTTTTTTTGATTCATCTTTTCATTATGAGTATAATGTACCATGTTATAATGCCATAAAGCCATCAGCAGTTACTTAAATGGTTTTAAAATTGTTGATTCTATTAGTTTTCAGTGTCAGTTGGTTTTAATTTCTACCATTATTGGCTCTTATTTTCTAGCTCAAGCTCAATAAATTAACATTCTTGATTTAGTTAGTATTTCTAAGTTACACCTGTCCTGAGCTTATCTTAACATGTCACCCATTGAGTGAAGTTCTTCAATTCTGAGATGGTAGCCCTAAAATACTTTTCATGTATAATTGCCAGGTTTCAACCTAATTGAGGATGTAGAAAATTGACCTCTGGATAAGTGGATCATTATTGTTGCATTTCTTAAACTGTCCAAATTTGAGCTACAGTGAGAAATTTCAGGATTTAAATTAGTACCATTTTTCTGTGATGATGAATACCAACTGTAAAGCACCATGTTAGTTTACTACTTAGGTAAATTATGCATATTGAATTTACTTTCTAAATTTAAAAAAATGACAAAACTTTTGGTATCAATAGTAATATTCACAACGGGCATCTGTTTAGAAGTTAAGTCTTTGTCCCAAACAATGAAAGAGTATTGGTTGTCATTGTTCTCAACTAGATGATTCTGCCGTGCAATAGCAGATGTTCCTTTAATCACTATAAAAGATAAAGGCATTTTAGATTTTAAGACTCCTGATTTACATCTCAGGTAATGTGTATATTGGATTTCTCTGGAACCAAATGTAGTTTTTTACGCTCAGTAGTAAATGTTAATCTGTTTTAAATGTACATATTCTTTAGAAGTGTGTCCCTAAATGGAAATATACCTAAATGAATGTCCTTTTCTTTTACCACATACATTTAGGCAATCATAAGTTTCAAACATAGTTTTCAAATTGAACAGAATATTAGAGTACATTTTCATGCAGTTCCAAAATCAAGGACTATCCCTGATTAGATGACAAGTGCATAATAAGCATTCTGTCCAATTGGTCGCCTTCGTATCTAAGCATGTGAGTAGGTGGCTCTGCCCTTTTTTCCGTGTGTGTAAGAAAAAAGAAAATTCCATGGAGGCTTTTGTGTATATGTGGCTTTGAAAACAAACTATTTAAGAAAAATCATATACAGTGAGTGACCTATGTGTGGATTTACTGAACTGTTAATTTAAGCATATATTAAATAGAGTATGATTAAAATAAATATTGTTTTAATCACTGACCCTAGGAATTGTTCATCTCTTCCAGAAAGGAGAAACTAAAGCAAAATCAAATCCCTTCTGAATATTGTTACATTTTTTGTATCATCTTTGTGATTTCCACAATTGTTCTCATTGGCCATTGCCTATGGTAATCCTTCTAGAAATATCCTTGTTATGAAGGCCTAGGTAGCTCCCTCTGCCATTTGATTTAGTACATTTTCTAATGCAGAAGATTTCCTGTCTTAGTTTCTGCTGTGGGTTACTTTTTAATCATTTTCACTTATTGCCATCCCTTTACATCTGCACCTTTCTGCTCTTCACCAGTTATCACTGCAAGAAGAAATACTCTGTGTAATCAAAAAACCCTAAACTCTTCCTTTATTCACTGTTCTTTTTTCTGTTCACCAAAGAAATCTGTGCTGGGCTTGGCTGGACTAACTGATCTCCTCTCTAATTTTGCATCTCTTTGTAAAGGTAGCACTTTTACAAGTGAGTACTTAAAGGTAGATCCATTTGCCTTAATGAAAAATGGATGTGTCTTCAAAATCCTCAAGGAATGCAACCATTCAGGGTCAATGACTAACTGGTTATATCCTTTGGTCTTGCCAATCACTATGGTTTCACTGTCTAAGAACCATATGTATTATTCTGGCCTCACCTCCATTCTGGATTTCTGACATGTAAATTTCAGTGATCCTTCAGTCTATTCTCAGTACCTCCAAAAGGAGCTACTTTTCCTGTCTGTGAGTTTAGGTAAGAGAAAATAACAATTCTTTATGGCTTCTTAGTATTTTGTTTCTTAAGTCTATTTTCCTTTCATTATATCCTTTAACTGGTGTTGCAGTGAAAGGGACAAAATAATTGTACTCATTATCCAGATTGCTGTAATTCTTGTGGAAAAAATTCTATTTAACATTTCTAAATCCATTATCATTTGTCTTGCTCCACTACATTTGGATTATGCATGCAAAAATATTTTAATATTATAATGTCTTCTAAAATTGAAAGTAGGTATATGGAATTATTAAATATAAAAAAGATTAAGTTTAACATATGAGATCAATTCAAAGTTAACGGGCATTCCTAGAGCGATCTTTAAACTTGAATTAAAATGTGGAACAACTTTTGTTCATCTACAGCCTTTGAGACTAAGTAGTATGAGGAATATTTGCATAATCAAAATGAACTACATTCCCACAGTACTTAACTCTGGTACTGGTAGTAAAAGAGGTCTTTATCACAGCACTATTCATTGCATGCTACCCTTGAAAGCTAGATTATTATTTGAGAGCAACCATGTGCTGCAACATGAGTCCCTTTTTCCCCAGATACCAAGAAGAGAAATTGGATGCATGTTCAGTGTGCATAGCTCAAGGCATACCATTTGAAAATCAGAATCAAGCACAGAGGAATGCAACTGTTTACATTTTGATATTTGAAAGCAATAAATATTGTAATGATTAAGTATATAGTTGATTATATAATGTTACTTTAAGATCATCATTCTCAGTTTAATTGGATCCAATGTTCTGGAAACTCCTATTTAGAATTGAAAGTGTAAACAAGACTCAAAAATGTTCTCCTGGGGGACAGCTCTGGAGGGTAACCTAAAAACAAAGGCTGGAATTTATAGGGAAGCAGATTTCTGTTTAGTGTAAGAAGAAACTGTACTTCACTTTATTAAGTCATACTTGAAAATGAGACTAGTTATCAAAGATTATGGCATGTGGCAGATCATTAGCCCAATAATTTCCTACACAGAAGAGCATGACCAAAGATTTTTACATTCTATTTACACCTCAATCTCAATAGTTTCTGATATGTGATCAGTTGCTTCCTCCTCCAACTTATTTAGCATTTTAGGCATTCTGAGTAACTTGATTTCAATGTTCTGCACATGCAAGGTTTTTCAATAGGACTTGAGTCTTATAACTACACCATTTTGGAGCATTTTCATTGAAGGGAATTCTTTCTTTTTTTTTAATCACTCAGGCAAAGTCTATAAATGCTGACATTTATAGTGAGTTGCTAATTAGGATTTTTTTTCTTCTATTTGCCATAGCTACATGTTTGTTTTATAGTGAATAGGAACTGAAAGACCAGTACCTAAAATTTTCTCCTGAATCATTATACTTATTTCTCTGCCAATGTATTTAATATAGCCAAATGTGATTTTGGCTAAATATTACATAATGTAAAAGAATATCTTTATATCTTAAACATCTAGATGTTTTATAAATTATATTTGATGACTATGATGCTTAATCAAATTTAGTATCAGAATTTAATCACAGGATGATACTATTACACACTTACAAAGGATAACTCTTAATCATAGACTCGTTCAAATTTGAAAATAAACTTGGAATCTAATGCAACTTCCAACTTGGTGTAAAAGTCCCTCTAAATTCTAAAACATCTTTGACGCATAATTTTTTTTTCAATTTCAAATTCAGTGTGTTCAGGGGTAAAGAGTCACTATTTCCACTTTCAAATGGTTCTATTAGAAAGTTCTTCTTAACACTGAGTTACAACTCTGCCTCCCTGTGATAACTTCCAGCCCTTGGGCCTACGTTGCTGTCTCCACATGCAAGTCCCTATTCAAGTGTTTGAAACACTACCATGTCTGCCACTCCTCAAAAACCAAGGCCTCATTTTCCTTCTTATTTAAATGCTCACCATTTCAACATCTCCCATGATGGCTGGGGTTACATGCCTTCTCCCTGTACAGTTATCTCAGAGAATCTCTCCTAGCTATATTGCCATTTTGGTGGATTGAGCCTGACCAGCATTGCACAGTCTGTTCCACTTATAGATCTTGCCTCACTGTCCATACTCAGTGTACTTGATGCTTCAGACATCTCATTCCCTCACTTGACTCTCTAGCTCATATAAATCCCATCTGGGCTAGAGCCTTTCTGTGTCTCCCTCATCCTACTCACCCCCATCAACGTGATCACAAACACATAATTTTTGGGAGAGATATTCTAAAGCCAAATTCTAATAAGTCAATCATTTGTCATTGGATATGGTTTTCAGAATTTAAAAAACACTTATAAAAAAGACTCAAGAAAGTATCCAAAAAATAGAAACCAAAGCAGTCACAGCCTTTGTGGCTAACAAGAGGGCAATTTGCTCACAAATCAATACAGACCAGCCTTACGGTGATAATCTAAATTTGGAGATGCATCTGTGCTGTTAGTCCAGTTGAATAGATGGTGATATTTTCATAAAACAAGGCCATAATTAAATAACTCTGTGGGTCAGGTAGCTTTGTTCATTTCATTGACTTTGACAACATCCCCAACCATAAAGGTCTGAGTAGCTCCACAACTTACGCTGTTGGTCTCAAGAGGAACAAGGTTGCTGAAATAACTCAGAATACAGTCCTCTATAGATGAGTATCCCATTGTAGCATAAATATTTCTTTACATGTCTGACTTCCTCATTTAACTGGAAGCTCTTAGGGTTAGGAACACAGCTTCATCATTTCTGGGTCCAGCAATTAGCACAGTGCCTATCATATAAGGCATCTAGTAAACTGATATTCTATTAAACCAATATGTGAAGTGAAATATATTTATTACAGTGTTGTTGTTACTAAATGGGTTTATATATCTGTATATTTTGCAACTTATTTTCATGTACAAAGGAAATTATGTTAGGATTTTACATTTTAGAATGCTACCACATTGTACTTTAGTTATTAATGTATGTGTTAATTCTTTTTGTAATATTTGATATCTTGTTTATGTTCAAAGTCTCTGAGAAAATTGGTTTAAGTAGTTTATGCAACTTTGTTGGTTTTTTTTAGTACAGTATATGAAAAAGTTAATCAAAAGCTTTTTCATAAGGGTGAAATTGCTTTTTACAGAGCATTGCCCACTTTTGTAGAGCATGTATAGTTGATTGTATAGTTGTGTATGTAGAGTTCATTCTTGAAGGTGTAATTATATATTCAAAGTAATTTATCTACCTTAATTTTTGTGCTTTGGGATTATTTGTTTTCAGTGAATTTTAATTATAATATCTAATTCTGCATTTCCTTTCTAAGGCAATAATGGATAAAACAATGACTTCAAATTTCATCAGTACACATGCAACCTCCATTTCTCCTACAAAAGCATAATAGCTTCAGTGACCTTTTTTACACTCAGGCAAGGGGATAGGGCCCAAAGCTACTTACATTGCATATGCAGCTAACTTATTTCATTTCTGTGTTAGTGGAATGTGGGCTTTTGCCATATGCTATGAGAAATAAAATCAGTATTTTGAGGTCCATATTGACCATATTAACATGTAGTAAAACATTTCAATTCTATAAAATAGTTATTAATTTATTAAAGTGTATCAGAAAAATTATATATATATTGTCTGTATTTATTGTTATTAGAAATAAAAGAGGTGGAGAAAGGTGGATGCCAGGGCTCTCATTTTCTCGCCTCTCCCTTCCCAGATGTCCTGAGTTCCTGAGTGGCACTGATGGGTCTCAGAGGTACTGAGAGTGTGGTGGGGAAGTTGGGGGAATTGTCAGAAGGGGCTTCTGTAGCTAATATATGTCCACCAGTATAGACTTCAAAGTGGACATCCTGGTCTGAAATGAATAGAGTAACAGCCAGACTTCAGGTGAGTCATAGGTGGGGAGAGACCTCCAGGCCCTGACTGAGCTAAGACAAACAGACCAAATGTCCACGAGCCACTGATGACAGCAGCAGGAGCCAGCCAAATCTACAGGGCCAGGAACTGGCCAACCCTGCCTCACTGGATACCAGGCATACAAGGACCAATTAGCTGCCAGGTGTAAGCCTTCATACCTCATATACCCGGAAGCTTATGGGGGGTAGCTAGTGAAGTCTGAGAGACAAAGTGGTACCCTGAAAGGGTTTTTAAGTGTTTGCATAGGACAGATGCTCTCTTAATTCCAGTCACTGTAATTTTTTCTTATCTCTGGACAGGGCCATTTTCTATCATGGTTTTCCTATGTGATGAGCTGTGATTTACTAAGTGACCTTGGCTCCCAAGTCATTCTTCCAGACTATGGCCCAGGTTGAAAAAGAGTTCCTCCTTGGAAACCCAACCCTTGAAAAATGAACTCTGTCCCCACCCCCACTTGACTGCATTGGCCCCTTATGGCCAATTGTCTTCTCGGAATTTCTCAAGATTTCTGGTGCTCATTCTTTAGTCCTTGGTCCTAACTTATCGTTCCAAACTTCTTTCCTTAACCTCCAATTTTCCATATGCCTCTAACTTTCTGCACTTTACTTTGCCTTCAAACATTGACCTATTCCCTTATTTTTTTTTTTTTTGAGACAGAGTATCACTTTGTTGCCCGGGCTAGAGTGAGTGCCGTGGCGTCAGCCTAGCTCACAGCAACCTCAGACTCCTGGGCTTCAGCGATCCTACTGCCTCAGCCTCCCGAGTAGCTGGGACTACAGGCATGTGCCACCATGCCCGGCTAATTTTTTTGTATATATATTTTTAATTGACCAGATAATTTATTTCTATTTTTAGTAGAGATGGGGGTCTCACTCTTGCTCAGGCTGGTCTCGAACTCCTGACCTCGAGAGATCCACCCGCCTCGGCCTCCCAGCGTGCTAGGATTACAGGCGTGAGCCACCGCGCCCGGCTGTATTCCCTTCTTTTAATCCACCCAGACAGAAGCCTTCAACAGAGGATATTAAAAACTTAAGGATATTGTAGGGAATTGGCCTGCCACGAGGTTGTTGGGGATGCTCCCCTCAAATCGGAGATTTCCTCTTTCAGTCAACATTTTAATACTCACAGGCCCTGAGTGAAGCTTTCCTTTTAAGTCATTAAACGGAATGGTTAATCATCGTAGTCTAATGCATTGGCATTTGACATTCTTTCCCTAAATTCTGAATCTGCCTGTATTAGTCTCTTTCCTCTTACTAGAGGAGAAAAAGAGACAGAAGCCCCTCAATGACACATTTCAATCTCCATTCTTACAGGAAATAAACGGCAAAAAGCATTTAAAGTAGCAGTTTGTCCCCATTCCAATTACTAAGTGTTACAGAATATTGGGCTATGGGCTCTTAATGTATTTATAATGTAAGTTACAAAATATGTTTTGGCAAAAACTATTTGTAGCAATTCAACCATTATACAGATTTTAATTGATTTATATGTATATTTTCCAGAGAAAATAACCCTAAAAAAGTAATATTCTTTTGCTATGGTTCTAAAAAGTTTCAAAATGTTTATAAAGTGTTTGGAGGTTTTTGAAACTAATACAAAATATTGAATTTTGCAGCAATGTAAAATTAGGCCAGTCTACATAATGAACATTAATTATTTAAAACTGCAGACTTTATTATTAAATACTTTTCATAAAACCCAAGTTTGCAGGATAAAGCTACTTTGTACTTATTGAATTTTATAATTTTAAAGATTTTTATAAACCTTAATGAGCCTAAACCTAAGACAGCCAACTTAATAATATTCATGAACAACTTAAGAAATCTGTAGGAGCTATCTTAAAATAGAATTTATGCATAAATATTAAACAGATCATCTAGTATTTATAGTGTTAGATTTCACTGCACCTGATAAGTATTTTTGCATTTCTTCTAAGTTCAGGGCTTGTTTAACCTGATTTTGCTCTGGTGGTAATTAGTGAATCTTCCATGGGAAGTTAATTACCCTTTCCTAACCCTGACCAAAATGTGTGCTGTAAAATGAGTTTAAATTTTTTAATCAAGAAAAGCCTTTCCCTGTGGGCTTTTCAGATTTAAAAATCCAATTAGATTTAATGTTTTTCCTTTTAGAGATTAACCACCCTTTTATGTTATGAAACATTAATTGGAATTCAAACTATTTATAGCTCTTTTTTAAACCTTTTAACAAATCAGTAAATTTTTTGTTTCTTTTACAAATAGTATTCACCTTGTGAATTCAGTAGTCCTGAAGGAGTAAAATATTACCAGAGTAGTAGTCTTTTATTTCAAATGGTTCATATTTCTCTTACAAGAACAAATTAACATGCACTCTTGTTTCTAAGAATTTTTGCAAAGAAAACTATTCAATAGTTTAAAATAAAGCATCTACATTTCTTTCATTGATAACTGACATACTGAAGTTCCAACCAATATTTCTGTAATGGAATCTCTACCAGGAATGCACAGAGTCAAGCAAGTGTTCCTTAAACTTGCTTCAAAAAAAATAAATCATCTGGACGGTTCCTGTTAAAAAATACCAAATCCAGGACCTCAGTCTTGGTGATTTTGATTTAGTAAGTTCTATATTAGGTCCTGGAAGTAGAGTGTGGAATGATAGACATTTGAGACTTGGAAGAGTGGGGGGTGTGGATGATGAGAAATTATTTAATGAGCACAATGTACATTATTCCAGTGATGGATACACTAAAAACCCTGACTCCACCACAGTGCAATACATCCATGTTACACAAGTACACTTGTACCCCATAAATTTATACAAATAAAACAATTAAATAGATTTGGGTCCCAGAACCCATATTTTTAACAAACACTACAAATAATTCTTATTGGTGGGCAAGTTGGGCAACACACTGGGGTAGGTGTTGAGAACTCAGCTCTGAATCAGACAGGCCTAGGGTTGAATCTCACTTCCACCATAGAAATTGGTTGATAAGCTGTGTCAAGCTTGAGCGAATTATTTAAACATTCTGTGTCCTGGTTTCTTTATCAGTAAAATTGAGATAATATGGACATCTAATTTCCCATCGCCATTTGTTTAAAACATGGTGTATCTTGCACTCAATTTTCATGACCCCTTTGTCCAAATCATAAATTAAAGTGCTTATTACTGGATCTGTGAATCTATTCCATGAATCAGCATGAATCTATTTTTATGCTAATACCACACAGACTTGATTACTGTAACTTTGTAGTAAGATTCGATATAGGAAACTTTTTCATCCAACTTTTTTAACATTGTGTTGCATATTCAGTTTCATTTCAATATACATATAAAATTTAAGTTGAGCTTGTCAATTTCTGTAAAAAAGACAGTTGGGAATTTGAAGAAATTTAATCTGTAAATCAATTTGTGGAGAATCATGATCTTAAAAATTAAGCATTTTTATCCTTGAACATATTATGTATTTATTTCATTTTTTCAATATTTTTATTTATTTCACTAATGAATTTTTAAATTTTAGTGTTAAAGATTTGCACTTTTTGTTAAATTTATTCCTAAGTGTTTCTTTCTTTGATGGCTATTATTAATGGAATCAGGTTTTTTTAAACTTCATTTTTATTTATTTTTTTATTTTTAAAATTGTTTTTATTTTTTTGCCTTCATCAAGCTTACAGTTTACTGAGAGAGGCAGGTAGGATAAAATAATACAAGTAGATTGCTTATAATAAAAAAGAAATCAGGGTAAGGGAGTAGAAAGTGACAAGGGAGGCACGAGGAAGCTGCTCCCTGAGTAGGTGCTATTTGAGGGTAAACTCAAAGAAGTACGGATGTGAGACTTGTACTTCACCTCATTTTTAGATTGTTCACTGCCAGTATATAAAAGTAAAATTGGAAAAAAAAATGGGATAATAGTTGTAGCTTCCACAAAAGGTTGTTGTGAGAACTAAAGAATACATGTGACATGCTTAGCAAGGGCTTGGCAAATGGGAAATGTTTAATAAATGTCTCTGTCTCCTGCCTCTTTTTCTTAGTTTGCTTTTAACAGATTCCATCTTTCCCTAATCCCCAAAATGCTCCCACATTTGGAGATAAAATCTTTCATTCCACAATTGGAGATAAAATTTTAAATCTGCAAAGTACCCAGGTCTGTCTTGGTAGAGGGAATTGATGTGACAAAGTGAAACTGCCTAATGCACAGTTTAGTTTTGACTTGGTCCTAAACATTCCCTCTTAGGCTCAATCATGAGTTTCTCATTTATTAATTTATTCATTCAACAACCACTTCTTGAGTTCCTACTGTGTTTCATCACTATACTAGGCATGGGATTATTATGCCAAGAAAACTAATGTGATCCCTGTTCTCCTTGAACTCACTGAGCATCCTGATGCTTCTGTGAATATCTTGATGTTGCCTGGTTTCTATTGGTAACACTTTGATTTGGCCCCATTTTTGTTTTACATGCTCTTTCAGGGCCTTGAGTCTTAGAAAGTTTCTTAGCTGCCACATCTGCTCTGCCCAGGTGAGCATTCCCTTTTGCTCCTTGGTCCATACCTCTCAATCTCCGCAGGGGCTCCCATGACTGCTGCCAGATGAAGAATGAAGCTCAGTTCTCCTGCTTGTTCATTAGTAAAGGAGTCAGACAACCAGTTCACAGAGCCCTACAGTGGTCATAAAATGGGTGAGAGATCATAGCAGTCTACAAGGAATTTCAAATCTATTGAATAATTTATTTTTACAAACTGCAGTGCAGAAGAATGTCTAAATTTTTGAATGAACAAATTCAAAAAATTTTTTCTCAGTAATCTCCTACCCTGGTACATGCACTCAGCCCTATATGATGTGTTATGTTAGCAAACTCTCATATATTATGCAGAATATTACTTTAAGATTTTTTTTCACCTGATAAACTGAATGAGAATACCATTTCTCATTTGTTCTGCCATCATATATCCTCATCAAAATAATACAGACTTGAAAATGTGCAGAGGTCAGCTTACTGATACTGAGAAATGCAAAATGGGAGTAGTCAGTCATGAAAGGCCACTTATGTACAATGATACCTCTCATTAATAATTTAAGATCCCTCCTTGATCCTGAAAGTAATTAATGCAGAATCAGGGGAGTAAAAGAAAGTGGAGATAAGTCATATAAATTCCATGTGGCCAAGAATGTCAAGGGAATTGACACAAGGCAGAGTCAGGACCTCAGTAAAAAGGGGACAGGCAAAGGAATAGAGATCAGTGATTCTACAAGAGGAGTTATATCAATAGCTCCTATAGACACTCATTCCCCAGCCCTGCTCTGCTCAGCCAACATCTGGCGTTAACTGTGCTGCACTTACATATGCCCACGAATCATGACACTCTGTCTCTGAGAAGAAAGTGGGGAGGCCATCTTATGGGGAGGAGGAGGGAGAAACACTCAAATCTGGTGGCTGGGGCTCAGACTTCCTTGTTATAAACTTCCATTTCCATCATAGTGATCTCTCTTTGAACAGGGGTGAAAAATCTACATTTGAAGACCCTGATGCTTAATATGTGAAAATGGGTTTGATTTCTTGCATATTCTACTTCAGGCACCTTAGTTTCTTAAGCTGGGGCCCAGATGTGGTCAACATTTCTGTAGAATAACAGTATCATAGTTTGAACGGACACATGACAGTATGGTGTCACCTGGAAAAGGCCCGTTGGCTACCCAAACAGGTCCTCATAGGATAGGAGGACCTTATTGCAGTCACCATGTCTGTATCAGTTTCCTATTGCCACAAAACAAATGACCTCAAATTTAATGGCTTAAAACAATCTTATTGCTCATGATCTATAGGTCAAGGATTTGGGCAGGGCTCAGCAGGGACAGCTTGTCTCTTTCCTTAGGGATGTGCTTACCAATATGGTAAGTACTAGCTATATGAGGCTATTTACGTAGACAATTACATTAATCAAAATTAAAGTTTAAAATTTATTTTCTCAATCACCAGGCACATTTTAAGTGTTCAATACCCACGTACGGCTAGTGGCTACCACATTGGACAGTGTAGAATATTTCCATAACAGCAGAAATTTGTGTTGGAAAGTATTGTTCTAGGGCCTCTTTCTTCAACATGATGGCCTGGACTTTTTTGTGTGTGGTGCCTGGCTTCCCTCTGAGTCAAAGCAGAGCTACAGGGCTTCAAAGCCTGGCCCTGGAAGTCCCAGATATCACTTCTACTGCATTCTGTTGCTCAAAGCAATTCACAAAACAGGACAGACTTCAAGAGGTGGCTCCATAGCAAATAGCAAGGACATATGGTAAAGGGTGCAGAAACAGGGAAGTCTGATTCATTGGTGCCATTTTTAACAGCCTAGTACCATATCAAGTTCAATCCTAATTTTACTCTAGGAAGTAAGACTGTGAGGGGGCCCACTCACACTTGAGAATCTTTTTACCCCTATCTCTCTCACTCTCTGTCTTGCATTCTATGCATTCTACCCTTGTTTGGCAGCCGTATTTCCTCATGATCTCTGCCTCCACATCCTCTCTCTCTCTCTCTCTCTCTCTCTCTCTCTCTCTCTCTCAGCAAGCTTAAATTCCATTGCTGAACATTATGACCACTTCCATGCTTACGTGCTCAAATCCATTGCCTCTCTCTTGCTTTGTCTTGCTCAGCAAAATCAAAATTGAAGTGATTTGATGCAAACTTCTACAGATTCCTACCACCAACCACATCTATCCACCTACCACCATCTTTATCAATAGACTCTGCCTTCCTCCTTTTCACAAGAGATAAACTGCTCTTGTGTCTACACCCCCCTTATCAGTAGATCACGTTCCCTCTCACATCAGCAATCTTCCCCCTTTCTCCTTCAGCATCCATTTTCCTGTCTTTAAGGATCATTCCTATCAGCATACAAACACGTGCACTCTATATATCCTCCAGAAACTGCCCCATTTCTCTGCATGTATTCATTTATCTTTCTTCTCTCAAGCTTTTGCCAGTAATTTCACCAAAAATACTTTGTCAAGACCACCAGTAGCTTGTTGGTACTTCTCTCACCTGGTCCATCGTAGCTCTTATCCAGTTTATCACTCCCTCCTCCCTGATAAACTTTCTTCATGTGGCTTCCAGAACTTTACTCTCTTATGGTTTCCTTCTGCCTCACTCCATCTCAATTTCCTATGCTGGTTCCTTCTCTTTTTCTTGAACACCCAATTTTAGAGTGACCCAAAGATCAGCCCAGACTTTTTGTCTTCTCCATCTACACTAATTCCATGGGTGATATCATCCAATCTCAAGGGTTTAAATATCATCTATTAATATTTCCTGCATGACCCCCAAATGTTTAGCCCTAAATGATATTTATTCTGAAGTCAATATATCAAAATTCCTACTTGTTATCTCCTATCAAATCTCTAATAAACATCAAAAACTTAAGATTTCCAAAGCTAAAACCTAATATACGCTCTTACAACCCAGACACTCAGTAATGGTACTTCCATCTTTCCAGTTCCTCAGGCCAAAGGTCTGGTAGACATCCTCAACTTTTCTTGTTCATATCTTATATCCAATCCATAGGGAATACCTGTAGGTTCCCCCTTTGGAAAATAACCAGAATCATCACTTCTTCTGCTGGATTATGGTAATAGCTTCTTGACTAGTCTCCCTGCTCCCACCACTTGTACTCCCACAGTCTGTTCTCAACATAACATCCATGGTGATGCTATTAAGATATATGTTGGTCAGATCATATCACTCTTTTGCTTGAAACCTTTCAATGGTCCAAATTTCTCTAAGAAAACCAAGGTCCTAAAGTAGCCCATTCCCTCTTCTCTCTCTGATCACCTCTCTTTTACTCTCTCCTCCACTCACTCAGCACACACAGTTCCTCCTAAGGGCTTTTGCACTGGCTGTTTCCTCTGCTTCGAATGCTCTTCCTCCAGCTACCAGCATGGTTAAATCCCTCCCCTCCGTCAAAGCTCAGCTCAAATGTCACCTTCTCAACAAAGCTTAACCTGATCACTCTGTATAAACTTGCAAGTATCCTCTACTCCTAGACTCCCACAACCTTCACTCATTGCTTTTCCCTTATCCCACGGCACTACTCATTCTTGAACATACTGTCTACTCATATTGTATGTCTCTTGTTCATATCACCTTCTGATAGAGTTTAAGTTCAGTGAAGGCAGGGATCTTTGTCTATTTTGTTTCACCAAAATATTTCAAGCACCTAGTACCCAGTACATCACAGGTGCTGAATTAATATGTCAAATAACTGAATGAGGTTTTAGTCACCTGCATATTTTATCTCTACTAATATCAGGACTAACGCCAAAACCAATTAAAACACATTATAAGGCAGTTTCATAGCCAACATTACCTGTTCCAGATGATGAAATTTTCTTCTGCCTGGTAACCTGAAAGTAAATCATGTCCTATTTAAGGCTAGTTCCAGACCAAACTGTCAAGAAGGTGAAATTGGCCTTTATAGACTTCATTAATTACCCTTTACCCCTATGCTAGCCTTTCCTCCTCATCTTATTTTTTTTCTAACCTATATCTGACCTATATTCCATTTCTAAAGACAGTGCTATATAAACTAATTCATACTAATATATTAGTCCATAATGGCTTGAAGTAGGTACTTCATCAGGAAAATGTCTATAACAAAAATTTTATTTTCAAAATTATTCTTTAGCGTTTTTTTGTCCTACAGTTTAGTTTCCCTGTGTTTGTGAATATTTGAGAGATTTAAAAATCAGTTTTGCAATGTGAATCTTTATTGGAACAAGTTGTTCCTCTTTCACTGTTCATTCCCTTCAGTAGGAATTTGGTGACAGAAACAAGAGAGCTGTTTAGCATCTTAGTGACTCAGTTTTTTTCCTCTGTAAAATAGGAATAACAGTAGTGGCTTTGTTACAGGATGGTTGTGAGATTTCAATGTGTTAACTTGTACAGAACCCTTCAGATAGTGCTAGGTCCATAATAGCATCATATAAGGGTTAGTGTTGATTATTTTAAGTTACATATTTGTTTTTCTTTATTTTTAGTTTTTTTATATATTTGTTTTTAAATATAATTCTATGGCTTCTTAACTTAGGGTAGAGAACAGTATAAAATGACACAATTTTTAAATAGTACCTTTGTTCAATGATCTAACAAATTTTATACTTAACATTATATAATTCAATGTATTTCTATTATACCTAATGTTTACCTGCTTCTTTCTTTATTTTATTCTAAGCTTCCTGAGGACAAGAACTGCTCTAATTAAAATTACAGTGGTCTTAAAGTATTTCATAGAGTACAGTCCATTCTCTGGATGCTCAGTGAATGTTTAATGATATTTTAGCATTCTCAAAAGCAGTGTTTAATGTTTTATTCTTGTATCTTTTGGTAAAGTAAATTGAATTTTTGATAATAATTATTTTTTAGCAGTAGAAGCGGAATATACAAATGATATTTGCAAGGTTAAATCTATTTAAAACCAAGGACTCATTTAGCCTTTCCTCTGAACATTTTATCCCTTGACGGTTAAATGCATTCATTAAAGATAACGTAGATTTGTAGCTCTGCTGTTTCATAGCTTAATGGATTTTTGTTTGATTACTGTATTGATTTAATTTTTTAAAGATGCAAATATGTGTGGCCTACTTGCTGAACTGTTTTCTCTTACGTAGAATAAAATTCTTTCTTTCCCCTTTTTTTTGCTCTGGTTTCTATAAATGCAAATCAAAGAAGAAACAGTTTATACCCAGACTGAGTCTGCATAGCCATATGATACTCTCAAGGGAAGGCTCGCCACAGATCTGACATCTGACTTGATGCAGTGTGTGGCTTCACAGCAGGTGCAAAAAGAGGGATTGTTACACGGAAAATTATCTACAAACAATCCATATCTTTAGAGGTGATGTCTCAAAAGGCTTTAGGCGAGAGATTGCACCTACCATAAAGTCTAGCACGAGGAGGGGTCGGTCACATGCATCTACAGATTTTGGGCCTGTCAAACAAGAGAGAGTAGAAATAAGAGTCTCAAAGAAATGTGTTGTATGTTTGTTGGGTGGGGTAGCAGAAGCCACAGTGGCTATCCTGGGACTGGGGTTTCTCATGGCACTCAGACAATGGGCAGGTGAGGGAATGGATTGGGTTAGAATTCAAGTTTCTACCAGCCAAGCTCAAGGGAAGCTTATCTAGAAAAAGGGACTATACAGAAACCTAACATATGAGGTTATCTTTTCAGGATCTTCTGGTGAAGAGAGAGTCTGCCTCTGACCCAGCAGGGGCAACAGCAAGTAGTGGGAGTAAGGCTGATAACAGTAGTTATGGAAGTGACAAGGCTGATATTAGCAACACAGGCATCAAAGTGGCCAGTTCTGCCTCTAAGATAGAAATCAAAGCAACAGATTCCAATTAAAGCTCTGTAACATAAAGCATAATGAGAGATATTTTATATTCATTTCTTATTTAACCATCATAACTGTAATCATGTAGATATAATAATCTCCATTTTATGAGTTAACAGATGACTTAAACTGAGGTTTAGATGGTTTATATCTTACCTAAGGACACACAATTAGCAAGAAGATGAGCTCAGAATAGAACTCTAGAACAATTTTCTTGAAACCACACTGCCTCCATGAAAATTTCTG
The DNA here is from genome assembly GCF_020740605.2 of Lemur catta. Classification (NCBI taxonomy): domain Eukaryota; kingdom Metazoa; phylum Chordata; class Mammalia; order Primates; family Lemuridae; genus Lemur; species Lemur catta. The sequence continues at coordinate 32,108,593 of NC_059134.1, forward strand.
TTAACCAGATTATGAAATTGACTAAATAGATAATTCCAAGAAACCATAGGTGAAAGTAGCACAGTTTTGAAACTTTATTTGGTCAATGTTTTCTATTTTATTACTAGAAGAAATACAACATTTAGCCTTTGTTCAACATTATAAGGTTATTATCTCTGGGAATTATTATTGCAAAGTGAGCCCTTCCTTCATTAACTAGAATGGCCCAAAGTTGCAGAGTGACTGAACTACATTATCGACCAATTGTGCAGATTAATAGTCTCTCGGCTGACTGTAAATTAAAATATGCTTGCTCTATAGAAATAAAAGCAAACAGCCAATATGATTTTACTGCTTTTTTGATTTCTCCTTTGCTTTTCTATTATTTAGAGAAACAGAATTGATTTTCATTTCCTCTTCCAAATTACTTTAGTCAAGAAACAATGAGCCATAGAATTCCTCTAAGGCTTTGTGATTTGTTCAAATGATTGGAAAATCATTTTGATAATTTAAAAGATGTAGGGATGCTTTCTAATCATATTGGACTGAAATGTAAAATATATTTGGAGTAAAAATGCTGGTAATTGCTCAAATATTATTATTAGAATAACATAATAGGATAATTTCTATGTCTGATAAAAGACATTCCACCTAAATTGAAAGCTACCTCAAAGTCTGCAAAGGAAGTACGGTGATCCAATCTCAAATACCCATGCTTGTAATTGGAAAGAACCAATTATAAGAATCATGAGGTAATGAAAACATGTATAATGGACACATACACATCAGTATTATGATACAGACATTTTTCAAGGAGTAATGATAACATCTTGCTTCTACTACACTTTCACCTATTTATCTTCTTTGAATATTACAGCAGATATTCAAATCAGAGGTAGATATTATAGATTAATATAGATAGATTAATATCAGTGGTAGATAGACAAGGATCAGTGTCCACATTTTACAGAAGTGGATGGAGTACTTTTTCAGCCACTGGATTACTAAGTGACAGAAATGGTTCCAAGAACCCTATTTTGGTTATCTATTGCTGTTTAACAAAATGCCCCAAAATTTAGTGTTTTAGAACCACAATTGTATCTCCTCCTTCCCTATTTTGTCGGTTGAGAATTCCAGAAAGATATGGCTATGTGGTTTGTTTCTGATCAATGAAGTATCAACTGGGGCAGATGGTGAGGATTCGGCTTCCAAGGTGGTTTTATCACTTACCTCTCCTGCCTCAGTGCTCCTTGGCATCTTTCCTTCTCCATGTCATGTCTTCTCCTCTAGGACCTCTACATGATATGTGGACTTCTAAAAGATTGGTAGTATCAGGGTGGTCACACTTCTGATATAGTGGCTGCTTTGCAAGTGGCCACAATGGAAGCCATATCTGTTAAGGGCTATGTCTGGAATCGACATAACATTATTTCTGATGGTTTGCTGTTGTTGGGGTTTTGGGGTTTTTTTGAATTTTTTTTCTTTTGTTTTGGTCAATACAGTCACTAGACCTGTCCAGATTCAAGGAGGAGAAATAGACTCCTTCTCTTAATGGGTGAGTGGCAAGGCCACATTGTAGGAGAATACTGGGAGGATGGGAGATATTGTTGTGGCCATCTTTGTAATATATAACTTTCCACAAACTCAGATATCTTGTAATATATATCCCGTGATGTCTCCACTACACCAAACTGCTCAACAGGAACAACAACAACACCATCAAAAAAATCAATCAATGTGTAAGATTTCAAATTTGTATATTAATGGCTAAAATATACCTATCTGATTAAATTTAAAATTTGACCATGGTTAGGGAGTAAGTACCTTGAACTGCTTTCCCTAACCAAGCTGACTTAATTATGCTTAGAGAAATGTTCAAAGCCTACCTTTTACATAGCCTCTACTATAAATCCTCCTGTTGCTATGATCCTGACACCTATTTGTATAACTAGGCCCAGGTTACTATTAATACCTACCGGATCTTCAACTCTGCCTACCTGCCTTCACCATTTCCCACATAAACCCTTTCTCCTGTGATGTCCTTGAATTTTTTTTTGCCTGTCATGTCGAAGATACTATTAACTGCCTTCCTCCCAAAGAGGCAGGAACCTACCCATTCATTAGAATGTATCACAGCCTGAATGCAACAGTAGTCCCTGCCATCCCTCTCCCCACTTCTACCCCAAACAAACAATGCAAAGCAACAAAAACCCTCACATGAATAAAATCCCAAATAAAAGTTATAGGTAGCGGATAAAGAGCTTAATTGATGGCAAAAAAACAAAATAGAAATTACCTTGTAAAGACTCAGAAGTTGTAAATGAGATGTTGGTATGGAAAAAAAATCAGGAACAAAAATAAGAAGTTCTTAAGGAAGAGGGTGACAAGATGGGATCTACACTTTAAGATGAAAATCTTGGCAGCAATAAACAGGTTAGATTGGAGCAGGGAGATTATTTGGGGGCCCATTGCATTCTATAGGCAAAATATATTAAGAACCTGAACACAGAGGAGATAGAATGGAATAGTTTTTAAAAACACTGAAAAAGGAAAATAAAAAAGACTGCTCAGACTTGGGTGTGAGGGAGAAACACAACCAGTCATATTGGAATGTTGAACAGGCCCTTTATTTTGTTAGCTGTGAGACACTCTCTGCGGGTTAGTTTGTGTTAAATCAAATGACTTTAGGCATCCTTGCATCCCAGAAAAAGTAGTGCTATGCTTTTGAAAAGTGCCTTGAAATTATAGTTTTTACTTCAGTTAGTGATGCTGCAAAGCCATTTTGCAAACTACATAAAACAAAAACATACTCGGCTTTCTGTATCACATACTTTAAAATAATGCCCAAAGTCCACAAGCACAAATGGAAACAAATGTAATAAAATGGCCGATATAGAGAATGTCGAGTAATATGCTTCTTAATAATTGTCTTCAGTACTGTGCTGCTATCCTTTTGACAATTAACTATGAAGTAATGCTTGGGTTCTTGCATTTATGCATAATTTCTTCTTTTCATCGTTCTCAAAGTGCTAAAGTTGTGTTTTTAAGTTTAGCTTTGTTTCTTGTTATTGTTGCTTTGTTTTCTAAGATATAGTTTTCCCTTTAGTAAAAACTTGTGCACAAAAATTGGTCATCTTAGCAAACCTGGCATGCCTTTGAACCTTCTTATTTATATAAATACTTGTAAGTACAGGTGCCATAAACTAACTGGGGTGCCCAAAGAGTTGTTCTCCTTGTCTTTTCTTATTCTTACAGGATTTGTTTTCCATTCTTCTTTAAAAGAAGCAACTGGGCTGTGGTCTAGGGTTTAGTGTGGTGGGTCAGAGCCTGCTGATTGTTGGTGGGACCCCACACAGTGTTTCACCACTGAGTCGTTCCCACCCTCTCACATGCAACTCAGGCTCTCATTTATCTACAAACGAGACAGTTTGGTTTCCTCTTTTGCAAAAGCACTGAATGGCCAATTGAGATTATTTTGGGGGATGAAAAGGCAATAGAGAAGACCCTTTAGAATGCACCTCCAAATCAAAATTAGGATCCAAACTGCAAATTCCTGGGAAAAGAACCAACAGCTCAGAATAAACTAAGGATCATCAACCACCACTTTTTCTTACACTCCATATACATGGTATCACAATACAAAAACTCACCAGACAAGTGGTACAAAAACTCACAAACAATTAAACACAAACAATAGAGGAAATTCCCAACACAATCTAAAATACCATGGCCTATCAATCAAATGGAATTTTCATTTAACAGCCATTTCTCATTCACACTCCAGCGTGTACATTGACAGCCAACATTCTTTTCCCAAGTGACTTTGCTTTCTGATGTTACAACAAAACTAACAAATAATAAACATAAACATAGAGAATTCTCAACACAAAATGCCACAGCCGACCAAATGGGAACCATCCAAATGAGAACCAAATTCTCTCAAACAAGAACCGACATCCCCCAATCCCCCTTGTTTCCCCAGGAACAACAAATGAGCTCTAAATCCAAACCAGTTTCCCTAGTTCCGCTTAAACTGTCTTACAGCCCCAAATTGGTGCCTCAAAACAAATCCAACAGAGAGGTGTGAAAACTCCCTATTTGGGTGGAAACAGGGTCTCAGCACAATGGGGAACTTTACTTACAAATGGCCGTGGCTGTTGCTTCCCAAATCTGTTTCCTTCTCCTCAACTCAGTTCAGGCTGTGGGGAACTGCATCTACTTCAGGGTGACAGAGATGGGAGTTCCCTGGAGCTAAAACAGGCTCCAGCAGCTGCTGGGGCTGTCCCTTGCTCTCTCACCTGGAAAAGAAGTCACTCCTTCCAGTGAAGACCCGCAGCTTGTCCCAGGGCTGCTCCCTGCTTCCTCCAGCAGTTGCAGGGTGCCAATCCACTGGAGAGCCATTCGGTCACCCCCCCAGGGACACCAAATTCTGTTACAGAAAGTTCAGCACTTGTCCCCCAGGCCGCATCAAAAGAATGAGGACAAATGGTTTGAGGAGAAGGGAAGAGGAGTTTATTAATTTGCTGGCAAATGAGGAGGCTGGCCATACCAGCATCCTCAGTAGGAGTATTCTAAAGGACCAAAGTGTGAAATGGCATGAAATCTTGTTAGAATTAATTAAAGGAATTAGGGAGATATAACTAGAAAATGCTTAGTGGTATTGGGGAGATTGGATTTAAGTATTCAATTATTTGAACTAGATCACCTATAGAGGCCCCTCCACTCCTATGAGCCCAGTGGTTCCCATCTTAATCTTCAGAACAGCTGTTGTCAGCTCTCTATAGAGCTTTTGGAATATACATCACGTAAATCAATCTTAACTACATTATATTTATCTGGCAAGGTAACTAATACCTAGATTAGATTGTAACACTAGATTAGATTGTAACACTAGATTAGATTGTAACAATTGTTTATTATATAGGGTATAATAATGGTATAGTATTCCTTATCTTCTATAGATAAATTTTGAAACATTTATAGGTGAAATAAAAAGTTCAAACTAAACTGTCCCCCCAAAAAGAATGAGTTTATGATGATCTACATAATGAATGGGATCATCTCTCAGGAATAAAAATGTGAAATTCTTTTTTTCTACCTCCCTTCAACCCCTCTTCGTAGTTCTTCACCTTATGCACACAATGGACATTCCATGTCTAACTCATTATACAAAACTTGCAGGACCAATGATTATGCACTGTTTCTCAGTTTGGTCTCCTACTGCTTGCCTTAGAGGTATTCCAAAGCAAAGACTGTTTTTTGATTAACAGTCCATTTCAAAGAGTTTAATTTTTCGTATGGAGAAGGGCTAACCACAGAACCTACCAAGTGAGTTTTTAAGTGTTAATAAAACTTGATGCTTGTAAACTAAAACTAGCACATTATGAGTTCACTGAGAATCTGATTTCATAGAATGCTTGGCAACACTGCAAAGTTCGTCTATACACATGCATATGCAGATCATTGAAATCCTCAAAATTTTCCAGAGGGAAAATAAGTTATTATCAAAGCATCTTTGTTGGTTTAACCTAGTTAGTTATGGTTTTTGATTGCTATCAACTCATTCATATATTTGTGAAATTTTTACTTTTTCTGTTTTTCTTTCAATGATTATTTCTCATTATTATTGTTATTTTGTTTCTTTTCAGTAAAACTGAAGTTCTTATGCTCACTATAAAGTAAAGATAGCTGTATTGAGTGAACTATGGGTTTTTAACTAGAAGTTAAGTGGGCCAAATCAAAACTATTTCAAAACCATTGCACTTTGTAAACTGATTTCCCTTATATAGATATGAAAGTTGCATTACTTTCTTATTGGTACTGTAACAAATGAACACAAACTTGATAGCTTAAAACAACACAAATTTACTAACTTATAGTTCTAGAGGTCAGAATTCCAAAATTGGAGCCACTGAGTTAAAATTGGTTTCCTTACCTTTTCCAGCTTTTAGAGGCTTCTCTCATTCCTTGACCATGGTCCCCTTACAGCCTTTTCAAAACTAGCACTGGCTGATGGAGTCTTTTCACACTTATATCACTCTGACATTCACTGTTCTTCTCCCTATTTTACTTATAAGGACACTTGTAATTAAATTGGGCCCACTAAGATAATCCAGGATAATTTTCCCATCTGAAGATCCTTAATCACACATGCAAAGTCTGTTCTGACACATAAGGTAACATATTCACACGTTTTGGGAATTGGGACATGGCTATCTTTGAGGGGACATTATCCTGCCTACCATAGAAGTATTGTTAGTCAACACTCTACTGATACCTAGGAATGTTTCCTGTTTCCAGAACTACCATTATTGGCTCCTGGAGATAAGCTCCTGAAATACGTAATTGGAAATGGAAGTTAATTTTGAACACTTAAAATAATTTTATGAGAAAGATTGGAAATTGTGGAAGTGGTACTGTTATTTTCACAGCCCAGACACAGTTTGTTTTACATATATTTTTGGTAGTAAACTCAGAAACTTACCATTTAGCATGTAGTTGCTTTTTAGAATAAGTACATCTTGGCTTCCCAACAACCACCTTCCAAATGAACCTAAAATTTCAGTCATTTCTAGAGTTAGATTGTACTTTGAAAAAAGTGAGCCATTAAGGCATTTCTGCTTATTTACACATTACCTTGAATTTGGTGTTTCAGTCATCTGTAGAGTCTCAGAGAGACTAAGACAAAAGATATCATTTGATGGAAGTTCATTAATTCAACTGACATTTATTATGTCCTATGATCTGTCAGGCATTGTGCTAGGAACTGCATTTTCAATGGTGAAAGTAAGCATTATCTGTGTCCTCCCTGTGTTTAGTCTAGTGGTAGTAATTATAGGAAGAGGAAGAGACAGGTACAAAACAAGGTCACTAGTAAGTTGAGTGGCAGGGAGGGTCTTGATGAGTTACTATAATGAGAATGTTTTGTCAGCAAGGGGAGGAGGCTGCTGAAAGGCAAAGGAAGACAATCAGAAGGACAAGAATAAGCTATTGCCTGCTTTAATGATTTGATCTAGAGCCAGCACAATTGTCTAGCAGGCATGTACCCTCACTGCTGTTGCTTAAAAAGAAAAAGTTTTCCATTTCAATATGGCAGAATTCCCTATTTTCAGAAGCTCAGAAAAAATGGTTTGAAACAGCATGCAATGACAATACAGACATGCCTTAAACTCCATGCTTCAATTTCCCTGATTGCAAATAGAAAGACTACTTATTAGAATAGAAATGAGAATTCCTATTTCCCTTATATCCTTTTTTTTGTGGATTCTGTGACTTTCTTATTAAATAATGAACAGTAAAACAAATTGCTTTTATTTCTTGAAGGGCTTTTTCTTTCTCACATGATTTTGAACTTTTTCTTCCCTTTTTGAGCATTCATATAGATGAGCATATTTTAAAAACTGACCAGAATGGAATAGTAAACATATTTGGTAAAGCAACTGACTGTTACTATGGCAACATTGAATGTATTTGACATTTAGTCTTTCCATTATTCTCTGTTGCTATAGTAATGAAACCTTGGATTCTGACACCATTTCCAAATTCTATTAAAATAAAGCCCTTCTCGTTCTCCAAGAAGGAGGGAGAGCCAGTACCATTAATGCACAAGATGTATTAGACTATTTTCTAGCACTAAGACACAGATGACAGGAGACACACTTTGCTGCACTTTAATCAAACTAAAAAAATGCCTAAAAAGCAGAAAAATAAAAAGGAAAAAACCCAGAAAGTATCCCAAAAGTAATTTTTAATTAAAATCCAGCCTTTTATCTTAAATATAAAAATAGCTTTAATTTATGACATGTTGAAATTTAACATCCAATATCAGTGCATAAAGAAGAGCAGAATTTTTTTTTTTTTTAGGACAAAATATAGTAGGATAATGGCAACTATGGGCCACAAAAATGAGTAAAGAAATTACTTGGTGTTTTGTGGGGCTTGTTTGCTTAAGACACTATGTGGTCTACTCATCCATTTTTAAATTTATGACTGGGACCCAGAATATTATTACATTATTATTAAATTATTATGTAAAATAGTAGAAACATACTTCACCTAAACATTTCTTATTAATGTAGAAAATGGGGAGAGATTAGAAAACAAAGTAGGGGAGAGAATAGTAAGAATGCAGTGTAGAAGAAAAGAAGGGATGTTAAAAAGGAAAGTAATAAAATAATGCAATAAATAGTAATAAAAATAATGCAATAGAGTTAGTACAAGACAAAACCAAAAAATATGAAAAGCAGAGAGCTCTGAAAGGAGATAGGGCCAAAAATCTGGAGAAGGATGTTTTATATGACTTATTGCTGATGTTTTATGTGTTACTGACCTAATACCAAATTATTCAGGTTATCAACAGCTATATAAATTGCCAATGATGTCTGAAAGTTTATTCAGTTTTATAGTAATTTAGAAAAATTGCTTCTTGCTCAGAGAGAATTTATGAATAATGGTTAAATGAAGCATGGCCACTGGAATCAGAGAGATCTATCTTAGCTCCACCACTTCCTTGCTACATGATATTGAGTAAGCCTCCTAACTTTTCCAAGCCTCAGTTTCCTTTTTCATAAAATGGCAATATGCCCTAAACTCATGCCTCAGTATCTCTAACTATAAATCCCTTAGAAAATATGTGCAAAGAACTTAGTACATTGTCTAGTATTTACTACACATCCAGTACACGTAATTGTTGTTGTTATATCTAGGAATTATGGAAATGGGATGAATAAGGAAACGACAAAACAGGGGTCTATTTTATTATATGTTTTTTGTCTCTTGTTTCTGTGGTCACGAAATTAAATAATTTGATATAGAAGAACATGTTATTAGAAGTGGCAGAACACGACCCTTTGAAGTAAAACATGATACAGCGGAGAGAACATGGAGCGGGAGCCAGGAGACTCATTATGTGTTCTCAGGTTGACCACTAATTAGTGACCTTTGATAAGCTAAAACCCACTCTGGACCTGCTTTCTCTTTTGTAAAATGGAGATAAAAAGATATCCTGGGAACAGAAATGAAAGGATACAGATCATAAATAAAAGTATTGTAAGTAATAATCTTCTAATTTATCTTTTTTATGAAGTTATAAATTATTTTTAAAAATGATCAATCACCAGGATCCCCCACATCCAACTTTGTTAACTATGGTTTAAATCTGAATTCTAATATCTTGGGCTTGTAGATATAAATAGTATCTTAATTCATTCAGGCTGCTATAACAAAAATATCATAGACTAGGTAATCAACAACAAACATTTATTTCTCACAGTTCTGGAGGGTGGGAAGTCCAAGATCAAGGTACCAGCAGGTATGATGTCTGGTGAGGGCCCACGCCTTGGTTCACAGATAGCTGTCTCCTCTCTGTGTCCTCACATGGTAGAAGTGGCAAGAAAGCTCTCTGGAGTCTCTTTTTTAAGGGCACAATCCCATTCATGAGGGTTCTACCCTCATGATCTAATCACCTCTCAAAAGCCCCACTTTACCATCACCTTGGGGGCTAGGGTTTCAGTATATGCTTTTGGGGGAGGCATTCAGTCTATAACAAATGGTATAATGTGTTAATGGTGTAAAGACAGTGTCAGTGTCTGAGAGAGGAAGACAGATAAAAACTGAGGTATATTCTATTTCTGGGTCTTGTAAAATGCTTTTCTCCCCACTTTTTTTTGTGTCCCCTCTACCTTTTCTCTTTGGAAAAACATTTATACATATTGCTTTTATAGTCGAACCACCCAAAAAGCTTGCCAGGAGTCATAACTCCTGTCTTTAAATGAGTTGAATGAAAGTTAAATGAACGTTTTCTAGTCAAACTCAGAATTCTATTTACATTTGTGCTGCTGTTTTGTATGTTGATCATGGTCTCTTTTACTGCCCACACAAGAAAATAATCTGAACAGGAAAAAAAATCAAAAACTTTGCCTATAGAAAATACAGGCTGTGGTGTTTGGGCTAAGGTGTTCCATGGAGATTGGTAAAGAAGTAAAGTGAAAGCAATGGACAACATGGGATAAAACAGCTGTCAGTCAGTTGCTAAACAATGATGGATTCACTGATGAAAGCTACTGTGCAATGAAATTATATAATCATCGTCCATTCTACAACCTGAAATCTAAAAATTTTTGATAATAAACGCAAGGTCTGTTCTAGGTGCTAGAGATAAAATAAAGACTAATGACAAGACCCCTGCCTTTGAGAGCTTCCAACCAGTTCAATAAATGTGAGGGAAAAAATGGTGGATTGTGGGGAGAATTTTGTTGTCTTCTTACTCCATGAAAACCTTTCAAACCTTTTGGCCACCTTTAAAGCAATCTCCTTGCAAGTACCAATCACATACACTTTAAGTGAAGGTACAGTGTGAGGTTTAAGCACACAGACTGTTTGGATTTAAACTCCAGCTTTACCAACTATGCAACCTTAGAAAGATACTTAACATCTCTTGGCCTCAGTTTCTTCATGTAAACAGTATGAAGAATACTAGTAGTCTTTCCATATAGGGCTGTTATATTAGTTAAATAATTAATATAAATAAAGCCCTTAGATCAGTGCTTGGCACAGAACATTATTCAACAATTATTTGTTAAATGATTCGAGAAGGGAACTGGCCAGTGAATGAAAATCTTCCAACTCTAAAAATCTGTGAAATTCTTATAAGAAGGAAATCAAGAATGCACACATATAAATACAACCAAGAAGTTACAAAATGTCACAGTAATTTCCCAAACTGAGAAAACAGCGTGCATAGTCTTTATTGCTAAAATGAAATTTATGCATCTGTTTTTCTGTTGATACATCATCATAGAAAAACAGTTGGATCAATTTTCACTAAATATTCAGGGTATATTTGGGAGGCAGTGATTAAAATATAGGCTATTTTGCATAAATAAAATTCATTCTACAGGAGACTCAAAGAAACAAGTGGCTATCCTATAGAAATATTGAAATTGTTGTTCAACCAGAGGCCGCTTCACTGCCAAAGAGGAGAGATATACCAAAAGTATATATATATACCAAAAGTGATTTTTAAAGATAAGCTCCAAATAGAAAGTCACCAGGATACATGTTCCAAATTGCAAGCATAGATTTGTAATTGATCTGTTTCTTCCATGGGCAATTCCACATATAGGTGCACTGGAATGAAGAACATGATTTTTTATCAAGGATTGTCAATGCTTCTCCTAAATCACCACTGGTCCATCTTATTTCATAGGCTGTTGCAGTAGAAACCAAAGTTTGGCTAACATCCCACTATAAACAAAAATGGCAACTTAAGCACAGTTTATGCTAGTTGGAGAGCTAGGACACATCTGACTTCTCAAGACTTGATACCAGATTGATTTTTGAAACTTAAATCTGTCATTTCTATTTCATGTAATAATGATTACCATTTTTAAATAGCTACTGTCTTGGCATTTCCTATTTTTTTTCCTATTTTTCCCAATTGTATAGGGGAAAAAATCTATAGAGAAACATACTGGTTTTCCATTCAACGGAAATTTTTAGAAACATGAGATTTGCTGTTGAAAAGCTTTTAAATGTCATTTTACAACCATTATAATTTACCTGATGGATGATGAAAATTGCAAGCAATTTGGTGGAACACCACAGAGGACAAAACAGAGTGAGTTTTATTTTGTTTAGTGTTCAGTTCATTTCAGCAAATTTATTTTTGCCAGCCTAAGTGCCAGTAATGTGCTAGGTGCTAGAGATAAAAAGATAAAAGGTACAATATGATATCTAAATAGAATATGTAAAACTCTTATGAAAAAGGAAAAGTTGATCTGTTCTAAGGTTGTCATGGAACAGTGGGTTTTGAAGAGAATAAGAATATGTCACAATGACAAGACAAAGAGGGAGCAGGGCATCACAGGAAGAGGAAACAGCATGTACAAGGGCAAAAACAGAGATAGGAAACAGCATGATACAGTAAGTGTACTTTTTCTTATAACACAGGTTATAACATGTTCACTGAGTTATTTTTTTCATAAATAAATCTGTGTTTGGAGACAAAAGAGGAAAAGTGATTTTTTCCTTCCCTTTTGTTAAATAATAAGCAAGGAAATAGAAATATTTTAGTTAAATATTATATTTTCTTTTTGAGACTTTTAATAAGCTGTGGGTAGGCAGTCTAGAACAGTGTTGTCCAATACAAATAAAATGCAATACATATGTATAAGTTCAAATTTTCTATAAGCCACATTTTAAAAAATAAAAAACCACAGGTAGCCAAAGACATCTTGAGAAATAAAAACAAAGTTGGAGGCATGACATGTCCTAATTTCAAACTATATCACAAAGCTCCAGTAATCAAAACAACATGGTAATGGCAAAAACCACAAACATAGACCAATGGAACAGAACAGAGAGCCCAGAAATACATCCGCTCATAAATAAATAAATCCACAATCACTTAATCTTTCATAAAGGTGCCAATGAATATGCAGAATACACAATAGAAAACGGATAGTCTCTTCAATAAATGGTATTGCAAAACAGGATATCCACATGCAAAAGAATAAAATTAGACCCTTATTTTACACCATATACAAAAATTAATCCTAAATGGATTGAAGACTTAAATGTAAGACCTGAAATCACAAAACGCCTAGCTGAAAACATACAAAAAACTGTCTTGACATTGGTTTTGGCAATGACTTTTTGGATAAGACACAGAAAGTACAGAAAACAAAAACAAAAATAAGTGGGATTACATCAAACTAAAAAGCTTCTGCACAGCAAAGGAAGCAACCTACAGAATGAGAGAAAATATTTACAAACCACATATCTGATAAGGAGTTAATATCCAAAATATATAAGGAACTCATATAACTCAACAACAAAATAATAAATAACCTGATTAAAAAATGGGCAAAGACCTGAATTTAGACATTTCTCCAAAGGAGACACACAGATGGCCCATAGGCATATGGATAATGATCAACATTGCTAATCATCAGGGAAATGCAAATCAAAACTTCTATTGTTAGGGTGGCTATTAAAAAAGAAAAAGATAAAAAGTACTAGCAAGGATGTGGAAAAAAGGGTAGTGTATACACTGCTGGTGGGAATGTAAATTGGTACAGCCAATACAGAAAAAAGTATGGAGGTTCCTCAAAAAAATAAAAATAGAACTACCATACAATTCAGCAATTCAGCAATCCCACTTCTCAGTGTATATCCAAAGGAAATGAAATCAGTATCTCAGAAATATCTGTACATCCATGTTCACTGCAGCATTATTCACAATTGCCAAGATACGGAAACAACCTATGTGTTCATCTATGAATGAGTACATAAAGAACCTGTGCTATGTATTTATTCATGTATACATACATGTTTGTGCATGTGAACACACACACACACACACTCTGGAATATTATTCAGCTATAAAAATCAAGGAAATTCTGCCATTTGCAACAACATGGATGAAACTGGAGAATATTACGCTAAGTGAAGTAAGCCAGCTATAGAAAGACAAATAATGTATGATCTCACTTATATGTGGATTCAAAAAAAAGTTGAACTCATAGAAGCAGAGAGAAGAAAGGTAGTTGCTCAGGGCAGGAGGGTGGGGAAAATGGGGAAATGTTTGTCAAGGATACAAACTTGCAGTTATAAGATGAATAACTTCTGGGGATCTCACACACAGCATGGTGACTGTAGTTAATAATAGCGTATTGCTTACTTGAAATTTGCTAAGAAGATATAGCTTATTTAATAATTGTCCTCACCCCCCCACATACAAAATGGTAGCTATATGTGGTGATAAATGTGTTAATTAATTTGATTGTGGTAATTATTTCATAATATATACATATATCAAGTCTTCATGGTATAACCCTTAAATATAGACAATTTTTATTTGTCAATTATACCTCAATGAAACTGAAAAAATTTTAAAAACAGAGACAATTAATTTTAATATTTTCTTAACCCAATTATGCAAAATATAATTTCAACTTATTTTATAATCAACACAAAAATAATCAATTAGAATTCTACTTTTTCATACTAAATCTGGAAATCTGTGTATATTTTATATGTACAGCACATCTCAATTCAGACATGGTTTCTTTATCAGAAGTATTTGATCTGTACTTAGATTTCTTTTTTTTTTTTTTTTTTTTTGAGACAGAGTCTCACTTTGTTGCCCGGGCTAGAGTGAGTGCCGTGGCGTCAGCCCAGCTCACAGCAACCTCAAACTCCTGGGCTCAAGCGATCCTCCTGCCTCAGCCTCCCGAGTAGCTGGGACTACAGGCATGCGCCACCATGCCCGGCTAATTTTTTCTATATATATATTTTTAGCTGTCCAGATAATTGATTTCTATTTTTAGTAGAGACGGGGTCTCACTCAGACTGGTCTCGAACTCCTGACCTCGAGCGATCCACCCGCCTCGGCCTCCCAGAGGGCTAGGATTACAGGCGTGAGCCACCGCGCCTGGCCTGTACTTAGATTTCAAAAAACTTATAGTTGAAAAAGTAGATTCACATAACCCAATTTTCTAAACTTACTTATAAGTTATCTAGTAACTGAATCAAATATCAGTTTTTAAATTAAAATTAAATACAATTAAAATTCAGTTATTCAGCTGTACTAGTCACATGTCAAGGACTTATGTGGCTATGACAGTTAACAGTGCAGTTCTAGAATAAGTGTGTAAGTACCTTTAGGTCAAATCTCTAGCCTAAAATTATTATTAACAAAAATCAAATCAGTGAACAGAATATCAGTTTGGTAATGGGGCAATAATATTATGCATTATGGATTACCTTCAATCTCTTCTTCGTTGGTCCACATCTACTCAGACAAGATGTAGTTCAGAAGAATAGTATGAAAGCAGAAGTTTCTTAATACTTACTGACTCACTTTAGACCTTGTCCTTGTTACTGAAGTAAAATAAATTGATTCAAGTGGTGGACAGACTCTGAATGGGGACCAAAAGAAAGTGTATGGTCATAGTGGGCATGGCTAATTCTCTTACTTTCTCACCTCACTCATCCAAAATACATTCACCACACACAAATCCAAAATAAGATACAAGTTCTTGTATTTTTTCAACAACAAAATTTCTTTTGTTCTATTTAGGCAAAAGTAGAAGCTTCTTTGGCAAAGTCATAATTAAAAATCTGTTAGATTAAGTTGATCATTACATTTCAAAGAATATATTTCAAAAGCACTCACTTATTTTATGGAAGAGAGTTCCTCCAAAAACCTCCAGCAAGGATTCACCATTCATCCAGAATATTCCATAATTTATTTAACAAATCTTTTTTTAGTGCCTATTATCTTCTAGTCACTGTGCTAGGCAAAGAAATTACTACAGTGAACAAGAAAAACCCCACCCACATAAAATATGTGATAACAGCTGTCACAGGAAAGAAAGGCTGTGAGAAGAGCTCCTTGGAGTAGGGTTGCCAGATGTAGCAAATAAAAATTTTTACTTTTAAAAGTTAGATAATAAAAAATGGGATGCCAAACGTTGCATTGGGTATACTTATACTAAAAATTATTTGTTGTTTATCTTAACTTCAAATTTAACTAAGTGTTCTTTTATCTGGCAAACCTACATTGAAGGAAAACTTGGAAGTGAATGAAGGTAGGGCGGGTGAATAGATAAAATGGAAGGCTTCCTTCAGAAAGTAATTTCTAAAATGAATCCTGGGCATAGCAGGGAAGAAGCAGGGAGAAATCTTTCTGGGAGGGAACACAGCAGCGCAAACTGAGCCTCCAGGCCACTGGAGAGTCCCAGAACTGAGAGAAGCAAAGGGATTGGGGTACGGAAAAAGGATGGTGGGTAATGTAGAGGGATGAAGCCTGAGGGAAAAGCAAGGGTCTTATCTTTCACAGTTTGGTAAGGAGTTTGTACTGTATCGTAAGAGTGGTGGGATTCCACTAAGGAACTTTAAGCAGCTTATTTTGGCTACCGTATGAAGAACGGACTACAGATAGAAAGGACTGCAGATAGAATGCTGGGAGGCCAGTTAGGAGGCTGCTGAACTAATTCAGCTAAGAGTCAGTAGAGGCCTGAAGGCAGTGGAAGGATAGGCCCACTAGTAACACTTGAACTTGAGGTGGCAGAGAAAAGAGGCAACTGCAAAAAGGAATAAGAGGACTGAGAGGGAGGAAAACCATGAGAAGCACGTATCAGGAATAACCGTGAAGAAATGGTCAAGTCACATGTGTTTTGAGAAGAACGATAAGGACTGAAAAGTGACTCCCAGATTTAGCCATAAGGAAGTCACCGGTGACCTTTGGCAAGGGCAGTCTCAGAGGAATGGTTGAGGACAAAGTAGGTCGCAGCTGGTTGAGTTTCTACTCCAGGTGATGATGGCCCAGGAAACCGGAAAGAGCTCTCACTTGTTCTCTGCCCTTTTAACAGGTGAAGGTCAACGACATGAGTAGAGTTTGGAGATGTAGCGGCCAGTGTCCCAATCAGTCAGAACAGCGCAGCAAGCAGATCGCTAGAAGCCAATCCTTTCCTAGAGCCCACTTGACTGACAGGGCCACGCGCCAAAGACTGAGCGCAAAGCAGGAGGCGAAGCACGAGGGGGCGGGACTCCAGGGCACTAACCCGGAACCGGTTTGGGACTCGATTCCCATTGTGAGCCGAGGCCTGGGACGGGCTCTCAGCCAGGATAGCCGTACCCTTTGGACCAATGGATGAGCCGCAGAAAATGAGCGGCGGCCATACTACCCAATGGGTGGCGGGAGATGGGCGGGCAAAGTCGGTGGGCGGGGGATCAACGAAGCATCTTTTTTTTACCCCCCTTAGGGGCGATCTTGCAGAGGTGCCGTTGGGGTCGCGGGTGCATGGTTTTGAGCCGGAGCAGGCAGCCCGGGGAGCCGTGGTTCCAAGAACGGTGGGTGCCCTCTCAGCGGGGAGGGTCCCGGGAGGGTCAGCGGTAGGCGGCCGCCCTACCGCTGAGGGCTGTGGCCATGGCTTTGCAGCGTAGCGGGACTGCACGCTCGGGATAAGTACTACGCGCGGCTGTCGCCTGACCGGGGGAGCTAGTGAGGGCCCAAGCCGCTAAAACAAGGCTGGAGAAGTTTCTGGGCACTCATTCAGGACTCTCATTTAATATGCAGAGAGAGAAATCTTTTTCCAGGTTGTCCGGACTCCCCCCAGGATTCCTACCAGGTGCAGCGGCTTCGTTGTAGCTGAGTCAGGTGCGCGCCCCTGCTCCAGGGTGGCCTCCAGTCTTCCTTGATTCTTCCCAGGGGCTACTTCTGGATGGTCCCTAAGGAGACAGCAGGGAGGAGGTGTAGGGTACCTTAGTAACAGGCGACTCTTAAGTAAACTTTAGTTATTTACCTCCTGCAAGTTTTTGAGAAGAGCATCTTATTCTGCAGGGACGTGAATCTCATAAGAATATAGGGGAGGGAAAAGCCACACTAGCGAAAAGATTTGGATGGGGGTTGAGGGAAGTTTGTGGATTTGTGATGCTTTTCTTCTTGAACTACTTAATGAATTTGCCGTCGAATTTTTTTTGACCCAGGATTTACCGTTTCTCTTTTCTCAGACCTCTTAATTTGTCTTATCATGAAGTATCTCTAGGAACTTCATGCTAGTGTTAGTTCTTGTAAAAAGTTACCTGGTTATAATATACCTTTGGCGGTACATCATCTTCACAAGGATTACTTAAGTGAACTACATATCATTCCTATTTCCCACCAGTGAAGAATGACTGTGAGCTGAGATTTCAGGAAAATGGCTGTTCTGTGTAATTTGCCACAGAAAGGTCTATAAGTTTTAGAGGTTGCAACTATTGACTTCCTTCCTGTAAAGACAGGAAGTACAACCAATATAAAACGGATAATATTTGGTATCTAAAATGGCATCTTTGCACGTTTTATGAGGGCTTATGTCCCCAGCAGCAAGAATAGTGTCTGACACATAGTAGGAGCTTAACAGGAATTTTTTCAGGAAATTATTGGGAAATGGATGGCAGAAAACCTAAGCTTCTGTTGCATGTGTACCAAAATATAAAGGAAGGAACAGAAAGACAAACATTTCTGGAAATGGCTTTTATCCCTGTAAGCACAGCTACCAAATTTCACCAACTCAAGATGCATCGATGCTAACGCTTTCTTGCACTTAATCAGAAAACATAAAAATTGTAGTTGTAAGTTTTCACACAGTTAAGCCAAGACTGAAAATCTAAGGTGCATTTCAGTATCAATTTCACTAAGGTTAAAAATGTGTTAAAGTCCATTGTACCAATGAAATAGTACAGCATAGATCAGTTAGGGACAAAGGGATGCCACTTTGTAAGCTACAGGTATGGAGTTAGGAATTGTTGGGAAAAATGGGCCATGCAAATAGCAACAACTGCTCCCAAATTTTAAAAATGTATTTACTCAGTGGTAGGTTAAAAGGGGCTGCTATTTCTGCCATGTACCAATAAATTTACAACATTCCAATTACTAAATCTCAGATTCTAAGAGCAGCAACATCTGATGGTGAATATCTGCATAAACACTTCCTATCTGGATATCTGCTCTTTACAACTTAAGTAATTGTTTTATTATATACTTATATTTCGTTATATATTATAGCTTATATATTATTACAGTAACAGTGCCTCCATATAAAAGGTAATCTGTTTGAACTTCAAAAATATATGAACTTTCACAGATATATTTGTCCCTTTCAGTACATTTTTTAGCAAAGAATATTGTCTTCTTTAGCATTAATGATGTGTAACATTTGGCCCCAACCTTCTTTTCTCGGTTTAATTCCTGGTACTTCTCTGCTTTGTTTCTGCCCCTCATTAGCTTATTTGCTTTATAAGACCCAAATCAAATACTAATTCCTTCTCAAAACCCTCCTTGATCTTGTCAAAGATTTCTGCTTCTCCTGAACATCCAGGCTATTCTGTTAGGACTTCTTTGTTGTACTTTTCATATGTTTACATTGTTCATCCAGTAAAGAAATACTTGCCTAGTATGTCCAGATACTGTACTAGGTACTGGATAATCGCAGACATTTGTGAGCTTACTATATCTTAGGCATCCTAAGCTTCTTAATTGTATTATCATTTTTAAGCCTCAAAACATTATTAGTCTAATATTATTGCCATTTCTAAATGAAGAAACAAGTTTAAGACATTGAGTAATTTGCTTGCGATCACAGAGCTAGTAAGTGGTGGAACTGGCACACAAACCTAGGTAGTCTGTATTCACAGCCTTTAGTTTATAGACTCCATTACAGTTTTTTATGTGCATTTTTTTATGCATCTGTGTTTTATGAGTTTTACTAGGTTGTAAATTATCTGATAGCAGGAATAATATATTCATCTTTCATCCCTTATTGCTCCTAATGTAAAATAAGTGATTTTTAAACAGCCTGATAGTGGAATTATGTAGCAAGGACATCAAACTTAGATGAATACAGACAGCAAAGATGTCCTGAAGCAGGAGATGTTTAAACTGAGTGTTGAAGGATGAGTAGGCATTGGCCTGACAAAGGGCAGACACCACAGGACTTGGAAGATGGACTAGAGAAATACATGTGTGATAGTCCTAGGGCAGGGATCATGACAGCTAGAGCTGTGCCAGCTGGTTCAGTAGCCAGTAGCCACATGTTACTATTGAGCACTTGAAGTGCGGCTAGTCCAAATTGAGACGTAAAAATGTAAACTGTAAGATACCCCCTGGATTTTGAAGACTTAGTATGAAAAAAGAATGTAAAGTATCTCAATAATTATTTATATTGAAATGATAACATTTTGCATATTGGGGTTAAATAAAATATTCATTTTTACCTGTTTCTTTTTTAATGTGGCTACCAGAGGACTTAAAATTATATATAGGGCTCTCATATTTCTATTGAACAGTGCTGATCTAGAATTTAGGGGAATTTCAGAATTACTGCTGCTATGTTTATGCACCTACCTGTATGCACATGTTTGTTGGAGAGGGTGGGTAGGGAAAGTGGTTTGGGAAAGTAGTTTAGGAGTTGTTGGAGGTGATGAGTAAGACTGGAAAAGGTAAGTGTGAAGATAAAAAGGTAGGGCTTCAGATAGGGTTTATAATAGGAAGAGAGAAGAGCAAAGAGCAAACCTACCTCTTAATTGCCATGTAAAGCCTTTGAAAGGTTTTAAACACCCAAGTACATATTTGTTGAATGAAGCAGTGTGTCTTAATTACTCAATTTAATAATGGATGTTTCTGATTTATACTCCTAATTCAATCTTAATTCTTTCAGATGAAGATATGGGTAGCTGTATAAAGACATTCTGCTTAGAAGAAAGTTTGGTTCTCCAAAGTGAGCAGGCCATTTCTTCTTAAGTCTAAATTGACTTAGCTTTTATTCCTTTGATGTATTTTCAACAAATAGAAGTGTGAGTTGGTCCTTACAACTAGGCATATTCTTGTATCTGGCGTAACATCCTATTGGGCATATATTTCCAAAAATAAACCACCTTTGTGTATATTTTAAGACTTCTGTGACAGATGAAGTCTTTCTCTGAAAGGAATATCTTAGCTATAGCATTTGTACTCCACCTTGTCTTTCTGTACATATTTGTGCAAGTAACACTTGACTCTGTAGCAGGGTGCTTCTTAATCCTGGTTTCAAATGAGAATCACTTGAAGAGCTTTTAAACTCCCAATGCCTAGCCCTATTGCAAAGATTGTTTTAATTGTTCAAAGATGAGGACTGGTTATAGGTATTTTTTAAAAGCTCCTTAGTTGATTTTTAAAAATCCTTATGTGCTGTAAATCTGCATGGTCTGGTATGTTAGCTACTAGGCACATTGCTATTAAATTCTTGAAATGTGGCTAATACAAAATGAGATGTGCTATAATTGTAAAATACACACTGTATTTTAAACTTAGTGGAAAAAACAAGAATGAAAATCTACCATTAATTTTACATTGATTACGTATTAAAGTGATAATATATTGAATACATAGTATGTAGGGTCAAATAAAATGTTAAAATTAATTTCACCTTTGTTTTGTTTGTATTATACTGTGACCACTAGGAAATTTTAAATTACATGTGTGGATCACATATTTCTGTTGGACAGTGCTGCTGTAGTCTAGACTGTTGCTACTCAAGGTGTGGTCCAGGGACCAGCAGCATTAATATTATTTGGGAGTTTGTCAGAAATGCAGAGTCCTGGTCCCACCCTAGACCTGCTGAATCCGAATCTGCATTTTAACAAGATCCTCAAGTGATTCATGTACATGGTACAGTTTTAGAGACACTGCTCTAGCAATAGCTTCACAATTTTTTTCAATTTCATAATTTTTCTCATCTCTTCTTTTTCATTGTAGAGGCTGGTAAGTTTTTATATTCATGATCCCAGCTTTGTCTCATTTGTCCATTAGAATCATTTGTCTTCATGTCATTTTCTGTTTTTAATTCTTTTGTTTTTTTATAATTTTATCTCTTTATATTTTCAACAGTGACTGCTTTTTAACTTAAGTTCCATTAACTTATGTGAGTGGAATTGGTATGTATTCATGTAATATATGTATTATGTGTCCATAAATACTTATATGTTACCATAAACATGATTTTTCTGGAAAGAATTTCTAAGAAATTGTTAATATTATGTTGGTGGTAGCATTTTACTTCATTTTGTACTTCTATTTAGGTTTTATAAACGTGTATTCTTTTTTAAAAAATCAACAGATTTGTGAGTTTTAGATTTATAGGACTTTAAAAAAATGTAGTTTTCTATGATAAAAATCTCTCATAAGTAGATTTTTAATATAATGTTAATCACCTCAAAGTAAAATAAAACAAATGTGCTATGTGCTAACAAACAGCCACATGGCTGAAACAGAAATGACTGTTACATGTCATCCTTAGAGCTAGTGATTGATGGTAGATAGAGTTAGTGAGCCTGTTGTAGAACATAGCATGTTCTGTGTCTGTCAGTGTTTCTAAGTTGATCTGTGAATACATGTGCACACATAGACATACACACTCATTTCCCTTCCCAATTTTGTTGGCTTAGATTAACTATATTATTTATACAGGGATGATGTGCTGAGATAGAATCATACTCTAGTATGACTGTATGGCATATATTCCATTATGTGACCTAGTATAGTTTATTTATCCAGTCCCCTGTTGGTGAACATTTGTATTTTTAACATGCTTTTGCGTTAAACATGATAGTGGTTTTTAAATGGTTCAAAAAGCTGTGTAAATACCATGAAACATTCTGTATCTTTTGTAAACAAAATTCATCCTTATCGCATTGTAGGCATTTAATCTAATATGGAATTTGTTGTAACTTTGACTCTGTCCTATTTTTAAGGACATCTAATCTGCCAATTCTGTTTTTTCGGAATATCTTTGATAATCTGCTTATCACCAGTCAGTATTGCTTAAGTAGAAATATAGTCTGTTTGCTGAACATTTTTTCTTTAGAGTTTCGTATAACTGTTAACTGTTACATTCTGTGGTGTGGTTATAGGGTAGGTAGTTAATCTGATGTCTTTACTTATTCTTATAAACTGCTTCTGGCCTATATTGAGTTGGGCTGCCTTTTTCTCATAAGCATATGTGCTTTGTGTGCTTATGGAAATTTCAGTTTTACTGGCTTCCCTGCCTTGAATTATTTTTTATTTCTCTTTTTATCTTTTTTTCCATCACCTGAGCACCTTATTTTAAGTTTGATTTTTTACCTGTTTGTTAGGCACAATGCCATATATTGAAGATACTGTCTTTGGAGCAGGTGGACTACCATCTCCAAGATCCTCAGAGGTGCAGCAAATGGTAAAAGAAGGAAAAAGCCAAGTTTTGACTTCAGTAGTTCCTTCAGGTATCCTGCAACATAGAGTACTAAGGAGAAGCATATTGGGGCTGGTTTAGTGATAAATCAGTTTGTATCAGTTCTTTTTATTGTGTCTTATAAACATGGTACTTCATGAGTATTTTCAGTCTCCTGTAGAGGAAAGCTGAATACTAGCCCACTCTATTGGATAATTGAATTATCAAGGAATGTTAGACCAGAATGCTAATTAAATTTGATCCTCTAAAATTATAAGCATTCTAGAATGTTCACCAAACTGACTTGGGATCAAATGCTGAAATGTTCCATTTTCTTAATTTTATTTATTAGGTTATATTTGATATATGCAGAAATATAATAGTATAGCTGTAGTATTCCAGTGAACTGGCTCCTTGATGGTTTACTAGAACTCAAAAAAAAAATCCTAATTTGTAGTCTTTGTCAATTCTGTAGTATAAGTACTGCCATCTTGGCCAAGTTTTTAGCTCCCACCGGGACATTGCTGACTGTAAAATTAGAAAAAGATGTGCACAGTTGACTCTGGAGAGCTCTCCCAGTCAGACTGCAACACACCCCTAATGTAGTTTGTATGCTATGAAGCTTAGTAATGAAGACCCGTGGGCCTACCACTCAACCTAAGAACTGGAACAATTCTAATTTTGTGACCTTTCTGTTGCCTTTTGTCAAAATTATTTAAAGATTTTGCCTTGGAGGTAACAAACACTTAATAATGCTTAGTTTGTGCCAGGAACTGTTCTTTGTATTTCACTAAATCTTTTAATCCTGTAGTATCTCTGTGAAGCAATGTTATCATCATCATTTTACAAATGAAATTGCACCTTGGGAGGTTAAGTAAGGCCATGCAACTTGGAAGTGGAAGAGCCAGGATTTAACCCAGGCAGTCTGATTCCAGAATCTGCTCATAACCACTGCACATACTGCCTGCTTTGATGATGTTTTAATTTGTGAAATGCCTTTGCTTATATTCTAGTGACAAAAGGCTTATATTTATTAGGGCAGTATATCCCTGGAACAATATCAAGAGTGCTGCCACTGATTACACATTCTGATTTAGTGGATTTGAATTTTATCATTAAATATCTCTTGAGAAATTTTGGAAATCTGCTAGTCTACTTCAGAAATAGTTTGCCTGCAATCTTTTATTTTTGCATATTCTACCCTTATTTGTGAGTGTGTGAAAATGACAGTGATTTGAGAATTTATTTTCTGCTGTTTGGGATTTTTAGTTCTCTCTGACCTCCATTTCAGCAGCAAGTGGCAGTTCAGGAGATGGTTGTTCCACATGAGTGATTAGAAACAACAAGATGTCATGGTGGGCATATTTTTAGTGTTGTTATTAGATACATACAAAGTCAGCTGAACAAAGATTACTGGGAGTTTGGAAAGGAAACTGCTTAAAAGTTTAGTGCAATGGCAATAAAAAATGCTTTGTTATTAAAGTTTAAAAATAAGGAATTAGCATCCACTTTTCAGTCTAAAAGAGAAAAGGCTCAAACAGTGATAGAGAAGAGTTTTTGTGAGTTTTCTGGTTAAATTTAGCCTTGCTTAATTCCTATATTTTTGCTTCAGTAGAAGATACTATTTTTATTGTGAATTACTAAAGAAATATTTCTCACACTAACAAAAAATTGGCAGACATTAAAGTATTTGAGAAGAAACCATAGTTGAAAGGTAAACTGAGGCATAATAAAATTTTAAAGAGTTTATTTGTGCAAACAGTGATTCATGAATTAGGCAGCTCCAAACCAGAAGTGATTTGGGGGGCTCTGCAGACGGAATACAAGGGGAAGGCTTAGGTAAGGTTAACATGAAAGTAAAGCAAAGCAAATATTTGGTTGGTTACGGTTACAAGGTTTCCTTATTTGGTCTGTCCTGCTAGAACGTCTCTAGTTACGTAAGTTAGTTGGTGGCTTCTGATTGGCTAGCCTTAAGTTTCATTTATTTCTTAATATAGACATTTACAGAAAATAGACCAAATTAAGTTTTGCTTATGTTTATAAATGAAGCAAGATCAGTAAAGTCACTTTTGGGGCCTAACTGGCTTTGTCTGCTCAGGGATTCTTCAAGCCTTGTCTCCATTTTAAATTTACGTTAACACATGATAGAGGAAACCTAACTGGTTGAAGCTTTGAGGAAGTTTTCTGCCTATATATAGGATTTTATCTGGACCTTCCACATGGATAAGAATCTACTCCTTTTGAAAATCTCTTACTGAATTGCATCTCAGAACTTAACCTTAGCAACATATTTCTAAGATTTAGCTATCACAAGCTGCTAATAAAGTCAAAGTAGATGAGACATAAAGGAAACTGGATATAAGTCTTGTCATTTAGCTATATTGTGTGCAAATTAACATCTCTGGATCTTGTTTTATAAATAGAAAGGCTGGCATCTCCCATAAAATGCCATGGAGAGGCTTCAATGACAAGACCTGGAACTTAATAGATAACTGGTATTTTTTCTTCATATTGACAGGAAAAGTTTATGGTCATACAATGATAGAGCTGGAAGGCACCTTAGGAGTCTCATCCCATATTCTTATTTTGTAAAGTCAGCCTTGTAGCAGTGATCAGTGAGTGAATTAGAAGTCAGAGAACATGGTCTGGGTAGGTAACTCTTACTCCTTTTGAGCGTCTGTTTCCTGTAACATATTTTTAAAATCTCTTTTCCAAGTAAAAGTGCTTTTCTGACCTATCCCACTTTTCCTCTCGGTTGAACCAACATTTATAAAGCACTATGTGATACGCTATGCAAGGCACTGGGACCTTTTCGGTAGATGACCTCATTTTATGCCTTTAGGAGAAAATCGAGTCCCTGACTTACTCAACATCTGTTTCAGCCTCCTAATATACTTTCCCATAGTGCAAAGGCTAGATAGCAGAAGAACTACATTTCCAAGAGCCACTGCAGTAAGAATTTTAGATGTGCTTCAGATTCCACCAGTCAGATGCATTTATGTTAGCTTTGAAATCAAGGTGGGTGAAAGAGTCAAGCGTGCGAAGCATTTGTTTTACTGGTGTGAGTCTAGCGCAGAGGTTCTCAAACTTTAGCTGCACTAGAACCATCTGGAAGGCTTATTGTAACAAAGATTGTTAGGTCCTAGCCTTAAAGTTTCTGATTCTGTTGGTCTGAGGTGTAGCCTGAAGAGTTTACCTTTCTAACAAGTTTCAAGTACACCCTCTTTGATGATTTGACGGCATGAGAATTGTCTGGAATTGGAGAAATATTCTCTCTCACATCTAAAAGAAATAAAGAAATGCTTACAAGAGGATCTTTCTCACTCAGAATTTATATTAAAATACCGCCACATGAATGTTTTTAAATTTATTTCATGGCATCTTCAAGTATAGTTACTTGCCTATGTCATGATCTTCAAGTCTACCAAGTGGCCCAGAAAAGTACAAAGTACTGCTGAGAGATTCTCCAAAGAAAGGCAAATAATTAAAAGCATTGATTAGAAACAAATGCACCATCCAGCCTGGTTTTTTTTGTTTTGTTTTGGGTTTTTGTTTTTGTTTTTTTTTTTGGTGTTAGAGGTTTTTGTTTAAGTCATTTGAAGGAGAGTGGACATTGAGGGACAGAATTACAATGGCAAACCATGAAGTGTGTGCTAGTGTTCAAAAGGTTTAGGAATTCAAAATATTTTTTTGTTGTAATTGGTTTTCTTTTTCTTTTAACTGATTAATTAGGTGGGGTGGCTGGGGAAAAATCCCTGTTTGTTTTTTTTTAATGTTACTCTTTTAATTTTGTTTTCTCCCTACAGTGTTTTCATTGTTTCAGAAAATTTTATTACAAGTTTAGAGTTTCTATATTGGTTTAACCTCAAAATAAGTTTTAATTTGTGAAGTAGTAAAATACAGGTAGTTGTCATTTCTTCAATCAGATTACATTGTCTCAAATTAGTTTCTGGATTTTGTTGATTTTGCAGCTCAACCTTTCATTTTTCTTTTAAAATTATTCTACAGTGTCTACATTTATTTTTTTCTTTTCAGTATTTCAAACTGATGATCATTTTGGCAAATCCACTCATGCATTCATTCAAAGTGTATTTATGGTGTGCCTGCCATGTGCTAGAAGCTGCCAGGCTCTGAGGAAATGATGGTGGGTGGAAACATCTCTGCTTTCATGAAACTTGTAGTAAAGTCGGGGAGAGAGAGGCTCTGAGCTGTATGTTAGTACAAGTATAAAATTTGGACTAGGGAAAGTACTATAGACTTTATGCTAGAGTAATTCAACTTGTTAGGAAAAGCTTCACTGAGAAACGGATACTTAATCTGCAAGCTGAAGGACATGGAAGAACTACATAGGCCAAGAAAAGAGCAATCCATTTTCTAGGTAGAGGGAACAGTGTGGACAAAGGCCCTGAACAGGGAAAGAGCTTGACAGGAATAGGTGAGTGAAAGAAAGCCAGTGTAGTTGGCAGAAAGAGGGTGAATTAGTGGGAGGA
Source organism: Lemur catta (assembly GCF_020740605.2). Taxonomy (NCBI): domain Eukaryota; kingdom Metazoa; phylum Chordata; class Mammalia; order Primates; family Lemuridae; genus Lemur; species Lemur catta. The sequence continues at coordinate 32,135,792 of NC_059134.1, forward strand.
GGAGCTGGAGAAGTAGGGAGTGGGTCAAGAGTGAATACTGGCAACTGGTGAGGAGCCATTGCAGCAACCTGGGTGAGAGAAGATGGTAAGTTGGGACGGCAGTGGTGCTGGCCAAGAGAACTAGACAATTTTGAGCCATATAGAGGGTGGTTTTTTTCTTTTTAAAATTATTTAGCTCATTGGGTTGAAGTATGTTATAGAAGTTGCAGATTGATTGTACTTTTTGCCGCTTTAGGAATTACCCAGCCTGCCTCTGCTACTAGATGAATGGAAAACTCAGTGATTTGAACTACGTGCCAACAAGAAATTGTCCTTGGTTTCTGTGCTTGCAGCATTCCTCAAATTCCTTTCACATCTTCTCTTACTATAAGAACTGCATCTAAGTTAAAAAAAAAATGAAGCAGCTGAAGAGAAAAAGGAAAAGCAATTTTAGCGTTCAAGAGACTCAGACCCTTTTGAAAGAAATTACGAAAAGGAAAGAAGTCATTTTTTCCAAGCAGCTCAACACAACAATTAACGTGATGAAACGAATGGCTTGGGAGGAGATTGCACAGTGTGTGAATGCCGTAGGAGAAGGAGAGCAGAGGACAGGGACGGAAGTGAAAAGAAGGTACCTTGACTGGAGAGCACTTATGAAGAGAAAGAGGATGAAGGCCAACATTAAGTTAGTTGGTTCCGGCTTTCCCCTGCCCTCCTCTGATTTAGATGACTCTCTCACTGAAGAGATAGATGAAAAGATAGGGTTCCGAAACGATGCAAATTTTGACTGGCAAAATGTGGCCGATTTCAGGGATGCAGGTGGATCCTTAACCGAGGTCAAAGTAGAAGAGGAAGAAAGGGATCCCCAGAGTCCTGAAGTAAGTGTTAGCCTATGTACTCTCTGTTTTTCTTTTTCAATTCTGGTGTGGGAGTTTATAGTTCAGGAATGGTTAAGAAGTGCCCAGATTTTCAAGTTTACTTAAAGATAGTACATAACAAGGTCATTCCATTTGTTTTCTCTTTACATCAGTAATACCTTTCTTCCCACCTAAACATAATGACCTCAACTGTATGTATTAGTGACATCAGGTAATTCAATGTAGATGATTTTCAAAATTCAAATGAAATCGTTTTGTATACTCAGACAACACAGAAAGCTTTTAAGAAATATTTAGACAGATTGACAACGATAAAGTAGAAGTAAATAACGAAAATTGCTTTTCTTTTTTCTCTTAGTTTGAGATTGAGGAGGAAGAAGAAATGTTGTCATCAGTCATACCAGATTCCAGGAGGGAAAATGAACTTCCAGATTTTCCCCACATTGATGAGTTTTTTACTCTTAACTCAACACCATCTAGATCTGCCTATGATGAACCCCATTTGCTTGTCAACATAGAGAAACAGAAACTAGAGTTGGAAAAACGACGCCTGGATATCGAGGCTGAAAGACTGCAGGTAGAAAAGGAACGCCTGCAGATTGAGAAGGAGAGGCTGCGGCATTTAGACATGGAGCATGAGCGGCTTCAGCTGGAGAAGGAGCGGCTGCAGATTGAAAGAGAGAAGCTGAGGTTACAGATAGTGAATTCAGAAAAACCATCTTTGGAAAACGAACTTGGTCAAGGGGAAAAGTCCCTGCTTCAACCACAGGACATAGAAACCGAGAAGTTAAAACTTGAGCGAGAACGCTTGCAACTGGAAAAAGATAGGCTGCAGTTTTTGAAGTTTGAATCTGAGAAGCTACAGATTGAAAAGGAACGTTTGCAAGTAGAGAAAGAAAGACTTCGAATTCAGAAGGAAGGACACTTGCAGTGATTTTTCTAGGGCTCCATTTAGCAAATATTTGCAAACTGTAGGTTTTTCTTATACCAGGTGATATGAAAATGGTTGCTGGATTAGCTGTAGTTTTTATTTTCTTGTCTAATATCAGTGTTTTCAATAAGGAAAAGTTACATGTGGGTAGCTGTATGCTTAAGTAGCGTATCATATAAAAACTCTGTGCCCTAGCAAAAACAGTATAGCAGGAACTTGTGCTGGACTCTTTCTATTGGTAATATTACATAGAGTGTTGTATAGTCTGTGCACCCAGGGTTTACAATGATGCCTATATAAAATTCTAGCCCAGAGGTTCTCAACCAGGGGTGATTTTGGCCTCCAGAAGACATTTGGGAATGTCGGGAGACATTTTTCGTTGTCAAAACTGGGGTTAGGGGACAAGTTGCTACTAGCATTTAGTGTGTAAAGGCCAGGGATGCTGCTAAATATCCTTTGATGCACAGGACACCCCCTCCCCCCACCCCAGACACACAATGTAAAGAATTATCCAACCCAAAATGTCTCATTAGTGCTGAGGTTGAGAATACCTATCCTAGCCTAACTGTGCACCTCTATAGCTGTGTTTTATAGTCTTAGAATATTAAAACCTCATATACTTATGTGAGTAGGTACTTAAATGGCCAAAAACTTTAACTATTAAATATTACTATGTAGTATATTGAATATAGGAAGTAATGAGAATATAGGAAGTAATGAGATTATAGGTATTTTATTCCCATCTTTCCATCTATGAATAGCCTTCCGAGATTCAGAAAACAATATAGGGAACATCAGAGAGTTTCTAAAATAGGTCATTCATCTAGCTACTGATGCTTCAAAAGCAAGACACAATTGTGAAGCTTTAGTTCCTTTTCTTTGAATTATTGTTTTAGTTTGGATATAAAAATTGTGATTTCAGCCATGTCTTGAAATCTTTTGTTAGTGAATGGTTGAAGCTAGTAAAAATGGTACCAATATAAAAATGGTACCAGTAGTCTATGAGCTTGAACCCAGTGAGCGGTTGTTTGACTTTTAAAATAAATAATAGCAGCTATTTGGGAGTAGGGGGTGGGGGAGAATGTTCTCTGTATCAAATAATAATTATAATGTTGAAATAAAGCTAGTAACTGTGTTATGGAGTGGGGGAAGAAGCACTGGTCACACGCTATCTGACCTAATCTGTAGGATAATTCTTGAAAGTAGTATCTATTATTCTTGGATCTGAAGCTCAGAGAGGTCACATAATGAGTAAATGGCTGATCTCCTCTCCCTGAGGAGCGAAGTATGTATCTTTAGTCTCTCTGGTATTTATTCTGAGCCCAATGGCTTGCTTAACCTAGTTTTTTTCAGTTCCCTGAAGGTGCTTTTTCCACAATCCAAGTGATTCTGATGCCCACTCAAGTTGAGAATCACTGCACAAGATCACTTTGTTTTCTGATTTCCAGGGCTAATATGTAGCTTTAATACATCTCTTCTGTTGACTAATACTATCTTGATTCTGCATTTGTTCCTTGTTAATTTAAGAATGGCTTGAAACCGTATGTTGACATTGAGTATGGGTATGCAAGGAAAAAATACACTTCTGCCAACTTACCCTGACTAAAATAGTTATTTTTCTACATCTGAAATAAATGCTTCTACCTTAGAAATAAACTTGCCTATGCTATCTGAAAATTTGTCATTTCAGGTGATGCTTGGTGTTCTAAGGGTAGAGGTTATCTAGCTTGAGAGAGAGCCATGTCACTGTCAGAGAAACAGGAGCCTAACATTTATACTAGGTCTTGAGCTGTGTGGGTTACATATGTTATTTTATTTGCTCCTCACAACAACCCTTGAACTACGTCATGTTGTCTCCATCTTTATAACACAGGAAACAGCACCTCATTGATTTAATTAACTTACATCCCTGAAAAATTCTATACCAATACTGACCCAAGATTTTAGTATAAGAGCTCTAAGAAGGAGTAGTGAGTTTGTAGGTGTGGTTATAAATATTGTAGCTTTGCCATTTGCTACTTGTGAAAGTAATTTAACTTGCCCTTCAACTTGATTTCCTCGTTTGTAAAGTGGGCATAGTGATACCTGCTCTGCCTGAGTGCCATCATTTTTTTCTTAAAAGAAAATGGTATATGTAAAGTATATAAACTATAAAATGCTTCTTAAATGAAAGACATTAGTGTTGGATTTAAGATCAGTGGATTTTAATTTCCTAGGGAAAGCATGAGTGTAGACAATAATTAATTTTGGATAGAGCACTCCTAAATTTTTGGAAGTGAGAAAAAAGGGAAGCATGATATCTTCCAGGGCTTTGGTTGAAGAGCCTTGGGTTTCTTAATCCTGCCTCAGGTGCAGGTGGGTTAGGTCGGTTCAGTCCGGTAGAAAACAGTGTTGCTGCATTTTTAAGGTGGTAGGCACACATGAGTCATATTTGTTAGCTATTGCTGTGTTACAAACAAATCCCAAATTTGGTGTCTGGAAGCACCAACCATTTATTTTACTCATGATTAAATTTAGAGAAAATTAGGCTGAACTTAGCTGAGTGGTTTTGATCTTGCCTGGGTTCTCAGGGTCAGTGTCAGGTTGGCTGGGTGGTGCAGCTTCTGGGATTAGCCTGGATATCAGTTGAGGGAGGTGGGTGGTGGGGCTGAGCTCTCTCCCTGTGGTGTTTGATCCTCTAGCCAGGCTAGCTTAGGCTTGTCCTAATAGGGATGGGCAAGAATCAAGGAGAGAAAGCACAGGTGCCCAAGGTGACTTGAGGCCTAGTCTCAGAACTAGCACCTTATCACATTTCTGCCACACTGTATTAGGCAAAACTAATCACAGGTCCAGACCAGACTCGGGTGGGGAATAGAGTCTACCTGCTGATAGGAGGAACTGTGAAGTTGTTTTGTAAAAGATAGCGATATAGAGAGGGGTGAGGAATTGTGGCCATTTTTGGAATTTACCACAACTCTCTCTGGTTTGCCTGGGATACTCCTGATTATGCCAGTGGTTCTGGTAGCCTATCTGATTAAGCATTTGTCCTAGACAAAAATGCCCTGGTAAGGACTTTAAATTACATGGTCATCCACATAAAGAACATCTCTTCCCATCCGTTTTGTAAAGATGCTGATGTAGAAGACGTAAGGGGCCATAAATTTGCAGGAAAGAAACGTGGTCTCTAGGGCTTTCTCTTCTAAATTAAACTTTAGTCTTTGTACTTGAAGAGAATTCCTGCTTCGCTCCTTTCCTTTTCTGCCTAATTTGTCCATTTTTTATTACTTTGCTGCTTCTCTTCATTTTCTTTCATGCTTTGTCACCTCTATCCTGTATAGAAAAGCAGAACATGGTGCTTCCAGAATATTTTATTTTGAGTTAATAACTACTTTATCTTATCCCTTTGTCCTTAACATTTTTTTTTTTATTTTGAACCCAGAATGATTTTTACTGTGCTGCTCTCCATTTGCTTTAACATTATACTTTCCAAAAAAATTTAATTTTTGAAATCTTTTTAATTTGTCAGGGCTTTGTAGTCACTATCCTCAGACCTAAACTTATAAGTTCTAAAGCTCCCAGCACGCTAGCAGCCTGTTTCCTATTTCCACCTCTTCTTTTTGACATGTGCTGATCCTGGATTTCCTTACCAGATAGCGTTTTATGCAGTGCCTTAATTAAAATCCAGATGAGGATTGCCTGTCAAATACATTACTTTGAAAATTTCCTCCAGTGCATATTGAAAAGGATTTAGCCTATATATAGCTGGGAGACAGCTGGAGAAGAATGTACCTTCCTGAAAAAAAAAAATCAGTAAACTGGTTGCTTAAAACTCAGATTAATTTACTACTGTAGATAGTGGCATTAAGACCACGCTGTTTGAATTGAGACAAGGAGAAAACAAGTGACAATGATTATAAAATATGAATTTTGATAAATATGCTCTGAGAACTTTTTCAATGATTTTCATCAGGGAACACCCTTTATTTACCATTTATTTTTCTGATGTGACCCATTCATCTTTAAAAAAAATTAATAAATTGAAATATAAAGTCCATCAACTCTAATATCAATTCCTTTCAAACTTAAATGTCCAGCTCCAACATTTGAGCTGAAATACAAACCTATCTTTATAATTGTTATAAGCATTTCACCCTGTATATTTTGCTGTTTCCTCCAGTATGTGATGTATACCAGAGTCAAGTTCACTAACTCCCTTCTCACACATGTAAATCGTCTTCCCTCTGCAGGGGCACCATTTGTACCGGGTTGTTTTAGAAGTGTCTTTGAATCCTTTGCCTTGATTCTACCTAAGTTGTTAATGAAGTCCTGTCTTGTCTTCTGTTGATGCCTCAGATCAGCCTCCTCCAATCTCACACATAGTGCTTAGCATGGGGGCATCTGCAGCCTGTATTCCAGCAGCCTCCTGTCTCTTGGTTCTTTCCTATCTAATCTGCGCTATTTTATGCCTCCAGGATAGACTTCCTGAAGTACTTCTTTCCGTATGTCCTGAGAATTGATGGTATGTGAAGTAGTGGAAGAGGAGCAAAGCTCAGGAAAGACTAGAGGTCCAGTCCCAGCTCCACTGCAGCTGGGTAACATGGGGCAGTCGGTCTCTGAGCTTCCCTGTCCTTGCCTGTCCTTGCCTCTATTACATCCAGTGTGTGTGCCCTGCCTGACTCTCACCATGTTTGGAATAATATGTGAAGTGCAGTTTAAAACTAGAAAGCAGCTTAGAGGTATTACACATTTGTTTTTCCCATAACAAGTCTCCCATTCCCTTCTGTGTCAAGTAAAAAGTCCACAAATATCCTTGGCCTACACCTGTTTAAGATTTTTCTCATGCCGACATAACCAAGTCCGCTTGTCAAGCCGCTCTCCAAGTACGCCATGCATTTTCCTTCCCTTTGCCTTTGATCACGTTGCTCTCGCCCTTCACCTTCCCATTTTCTATCCTAGAGTGACAATCAGCAGAACAAAACTTTCAGATTGAAGGCCTTTATCTTTTCATTTCTGCTACTGTTTACCATAATTTAAAAATATCAAAATGAATTTCACTGAATAAAATTGGAATATTTTATCATAATATTCGTATCATGTCTTTCAAAGTCTCCTTGGAGATCTTTTGAATAAAAATGTTAAGGTCAACACCAATCTGTCCAGTTTATGACTCATTCCCCTGTAGTCTGAGAACTGCTCCCAAACCACAGGCGTGGGCCCTGGCAGCCAGGTGTGTATTCTGTGACTCTGCTCCTTTGACTACTGTATGTACATGGACCAGGAGTGGTCATGGGTGGGCTTTGTATTTTCTGAAATATTCAGAACGATTCTCTTTCCCACTGAAGATGATCTGCATCCTGGCCTGGATCTGAGGCTGCTTTTGATGATTTTGTGCATAGGTAGGATGACAAAGATTTTAATTCATACATGCTCACTATAAACTCTGGTGCCCTCCTATGAGTCTGTTGGGGTTAGAGTCCTCTTTGCTCCCTATGCTGTTTCCAGATTACTGTTCATTCTCTTTTTTTTTCAGCGTATTGTGGGGGTACAAATGTTTAGGTTACATACATTGCCTTTGCCCCGCCCAAGTCAGAGCTTCAAGCATGTCCATCCCCCAGATAGTGCACACCGCACCCATTAGGAGTGAATATACCCATCCCTCCTCCTCCCACCTACCCGACACCTGATGAGTGTTACTACCACATGTGCACATAAGTGTTGATCAATTAATACCAATTTGATGGTGAGTACATGTAATGCTTGTTTTTCCATTCTTGTGATACTTCACTTAGTAGAATGGGCTCCAGCTCTATTATCCAGGATAATACAAGAGGTGCTAGATCACCATTGTTTTTTGTGGCTGAGTAGAACTCCATGGTATACATAGACCACATTTTATTAATCCACTCATATATTGATGGGCGCTTGGGTTGCTTCCACATCTTTGCAATTGTGAATTGTGCTGCTGTAAACAGTCTAGTGCAGATGTTGTTCCTCCATTCTTTCACTAAAAAAACCTTACACTTTTGAAGCTAGTGCCTGCAGGCTAAAACTATCTTCCTCTTTTCATTACTCTTTCTGATCGTACCTTCTTCATTGAAAACTTTTCCCTGACTCATCTTCCTCTCTACCCTGATCATCCTAGGAACTTCCCAAGTAACTGATGTCCAGATGGAGAATCTATGAAAGCTTTGGCCACTTAATTCTATCTTCAACACCATTTCCACCTCTTCCACTTCACCTCAAAAGCCTGTTCTTGTCCCATAGTATTATTCTGGGCCAAGTCACCACTGCTCCTCCATAATGATGAATTTAAACACCAACTTAGTGACTACAGTCTATGATCCTCCCAGCTTGCAAGTGTTTTTCATCCTTAGGACTTGCAGTCCAATGACCACCTCCCCAACCCCCAATTTCTTCTTTCACAACTATCCTTTCCTGGCTCAGATTCCATGACCACTATTTTACTCACATACCTAGGCAGATTGGTGCTGCTCTAAATTCACAGCTCCATCTGGGCTCTCAATACTGCCTGCCAATGTTTGATTCTTTAGCCTACCCTCACTTCCACTCTCCAAAACCATAGTGTTGTGGGTTAAATTGTCCCTCAAAAGATATGTTGAAGCCCTAAACACCAGGTACTTGTGCATGTGACCTTATTTGGAAATAGAGTCTTTGCAGAGGTAATCAAGTTAAGATGTCATACTGGATTAGCCTATAAGTGGTGTCTTTCTAAGAAGAGAGAGATTTGGAGACAGGATACACAAAAAGAAGAAGGACATGTGAAGACAGGAGCAGAGACTGAAGTGCTGCAGCTATAAGCTGCAAGGAACGCCCTTGCCGGTAACCACCACGAGCTAGGAGAGAGGCATGGACAGGTTTTCCTTCAGCCTCCAGAAGGAACTAACTCTGCTGACACCTTGATATCAGACTTCTGCCCTTCTGAAATGTGAGAGAATAAATTTCTGTTGTTTTAAGCCATCCAGTTTGTGAAAATTTGTTATGGCAACCCTAGGAAACTAATGCACATAATTCCAAACTTTTCCATTAGAGAGCTCTGACCTCCTGTTGGCTCTCCCTCGTGCTCAGTTGATGACCTTGCCCTTGAGGAAGTAGAAGCTATCAGACAGTAACCTCCACAACTTCTGAACATCAAATTCACAAACCTACTCCTGTCCTCTCTTTACCTTCCTCCCACTTACTGAATAAATGAATTAAGTAGCTACCATGCAACAATATTTTGTTTCATTTGGATCTCAATATTATTTTTAAAAAAAAACCTTTTAAAAATACATGTAAATGTTCCTCTCTCTCCTCCAGTAGTTCTATTTGACAGGACATGTGTTATGATTATTCAATCTAGTCCTCTTCTCTCTGCCTTCTGGAACTCCTTAGATGGGCACTGTTTTTTTCTCTGACGGTTCAGTGGGACTCTGGCCTTGTTGCTAATACAGTCTCGAGGCAGGGGTACTTGAAAGGGGTCTTGGGGTAAGAACAGGCTGTTAGCCCTGCCTGAATTACCCAGAGGATGCTGCTCTACAGGGCTTTCCCAGCTTCAAGTGTGGGAGGGACTCAAGCCACCTGTTCAGGTTATTCTGTATCTTCTGGGGTTACCGACAGCTAGCACACTTGTGAGGTTGCCAGTAAATTTCTGCTTCCAGTCCACAGAACTCCACAGACCAAGCTCTTCTCGGGATTTTCCACCTTCTGGAATTCGCTCATAGGATTCTAGCTGTTCTCCAGTGGACCACCCAGTTCTTACCCGATAGAGGTAAAATTCTCACCATACCTAATTGCTTCCAGGTCTCAGTAGCCTCCAGACCGAAGTGAAGAAAGTAACGTGGTGTTGGGAGTGAAAGTGAAGGGAGGTACAGTAGGTCGCCTGGTGGTACAACATATCCACCACCTTGTTGCCAACAATACGCTGGAAGTGGGTATTTTGAAATTTGTACTTTTAATGGCAGTGCTTTTTAATAGGTGTTCATGAATGGATTCCAGGTGTACTTGAGCCCTAGAGATGGCGATGAAGGTCCTCAAACTAGGAGTTGCCTCATCAGGGACGTCTCTGAAGGGTAAGTCCCACAGTCTCTGCTGATTCACCTGGCGCCTGCTGCTCTGCCAAGTGGTGTGTGTGAGACCAAGGAGGTTGGTTCCTTGAGTAACTCAGTAGCCAACTGAAGAGTATCTCCTGCCCACTGTGGCCAGGAAGCCTGACAAGCTGCTGGAGGAGATCCCCAAGGATCATTGCACCTAGCCCAAGGTCTTGCCATGGTGCATATGGGAAGGAAATGGGGAGGAGGAAGGGAGGCTCTACAAAGCATAGCTCTCAGCTGCAGCAGCAAAGAATCTTTGTCCTTAACACAAGTGCAACAGATTCTTCCATCCCTTTGTGGTGCATATGACCTTTAGTGGCCTTCAATCCAGCTTCAGGGTGACTGCTCCAATAAAACATGTGTGTTCTTCAAAATAGAGCATCATCATAAAATACTTGATATGAAAAAGTTTCATTGTATTCAAATTCATTCATATTTTGCCAAAAACTTTCAACATGATATTCATGGACAAAAAGAAAAATGTATTATATCCTTTAAATATAATTTTAGCTGTTGTAAAATTTTGAATGATTGTAAAAATGGTTTAAACTTTTTTTTATTGCCTACTTGTGCAAATAGCATTTCTGGTTGATGTCATCTATCAAGAATTTGAAGAGATTATCTCTTCTTTGTCTTGAATTGTGGGTAGTCATTCAAGTATATGATCTGATTTTTAAAAAATGTTATGGCTACAGAAGCTCAAGTTTCTCAATAAAGTTGTCTGGAAAATATTTTATTTGGAAGTTATGGACAAATTTATTTAATAGTGCTCTTTATTTTATTTCTTAACACAATTGCGTAATATAGAGAAAATGGAATTAAGTTTTTTCACCAAATCCCATATGGTGCCTCTAAATCTTTTCCAGTTTATCTCAAGTGTGCTACAGAAATATTATGTGAAATATTATGATGTGAAAGACTGCTTTAGTGAAAGTACCAACATGGTATTGGTAATATTTGCCCATTCTACTTGTTAAAATACATATTAATAAATTGTATATTTTTTTCTAAATATGCCCAAATGAGTGAAGTTACTGCCAGCTAAAGCCATGCTGTGCTGCCCTGAAAGGAAGAGGAATCTGGAATCTTTTACTACTGTGATATAAGTACTGATACCAATAATGTGAAAAATTCTAATTTTACCAAGCATTTTTTGGAATATTTGGCATCCATACCCGCTTCCTGGGCTTCCTGATTTTCTTCTAGGAATGATTACATTTCCCATCTTCATAGTCCAAGTGGGCTTGACTTGACTCCAAGCTCTAGGGAAGGTGTATGATGGGCTCAAACCTATTCATATATTCCATTCTCTGAAATTGGTTGATTCTGAGTGGCTGAGTTTTACTTCCTTCTGTGCACATGTGTGCTCATCAGTTAGTTCCAATTTAATAATGAGTACATTTGGTGTTTGATTTTCAAATCTTGAGATACTTCACTTAGGAGAATGATCTCCAGTTCCATCCAAATTGTTGTAATTACTGTACATTTTCTATGTGAAAACTCTTTGATAGGGAAATTTCAAACTTTGAAAATTAGAAAAATAGGCATAATAAAATTCACAAATGGCACCCTACAAAAGAAGTTGTAGTAAGTTGAAGTTAATTAAAAGTTATTTAAGATCTTTACTTGGTCAAGAGAAAATGTCAAAAATGTCAGTTTTATCAATTGAAAAGAAGATATGCAAAGAAGTAAATTTTGAAAATATTATCGATGAGTTTGCTTCGTTCATTTTTTCAGAGACAAGATCTTGCTCTGTTGTTTAGGCTGGAGTGCAGTGCAATCAGCTCACTGCAGCCTCAAACTCCTGGGCTCAAGCAATCCTCCTGCCTCAGCCTCCTGAGTAGCTGGGACTACAGGTGCACACCACCACACCTGGCTGAATTTGCTTCCTTTAAAGCCAAGAAAGTAAAATTATAAAAAATTCTATTTTTGATATAAATAAAATATTTAAACTTAAAATAATATTGTGAGTTTTAACACACCTATTTTTCAAATTATCAATATTTTTTCAACTACTTTAACATTCTGCAATAAAGTTAACCGTTAAAAACATGCATATAGGGGTGCACATTTTTTCTTTTGTCTCAGAGTCCCATATAGTTTGGAGCATGGCATTCTGTGATCTTATCTTTATTTAAAATTTTAATACTTTATCATGATTATTTGGCAATATTTTTGATTTTTTTTAAATTTGCATTAAAATATTATTTATCTGGATTACTGAGTGTTTCAGCTCCCCTTTAAATTTTGTGCTTGAAGCAAATGCCTCATCTGGCTCATGCTAATCCTGGCCCTGGAAAAGGAATTAGGTTTATTAAAAGAAATAACATATTCTTAATGTTCATACCTAGTACAAATGCTTTTTGTATAAATGAATGGTTAAAATGGTAATAGTTAACTGAAACTACCCTCACTCCAATACTAGGAATATAACCATCATGTGAAGATCAGGCTTAAATATGTTTTCTACTGTCTATTATAAGCAGAGGATCACAGAAGTTGAGATTTTAGAGCCATTATGTGACTATACAGAATAAACTATTTGAATAAATTCAAAGCCTCTCTTGTTTATTTGTTGTAACTTACGACTCAATTGAAAATTAGATAAAGAAGTAAATTTTGAAAATATTATTGATGAGTTTGTAATCCATGCATAGTTAGGGGCTTATGTGGATAGATTTCAAGGTGATGTTTGTGAATCCCCTCGAATTTTGATTCTGTCCCCCCCACTTAATTTTTTTTCTCACAAGTTATATTTTTCTGACATTTATAAATTTCATTCATTCACTCAGTAATTAGAATCAAGCATTTTAAAAATTATATTTGTTGTTATGGTTTTATTTTAAGTGGGTTTCTTGTAGAGTTCATATATTTGGACCTCACTTTTTTGTTTTTCTTTCCTAATCTGCAATCTTTACATTTAATAGGCATATTTAGATAATTTAAATTTAATATAATTATTAATATAGCTGTATTTAAATCTGTCTTCTTGCTAGGTTTTTTTTCCCTATGTTTCCATCAGTTTCTTTGTCCCTGTTTGTTTTCTTTTGGATTTTATGTTATGATTCCATTTCATCTCCAGTGATGACTTATTAGTTATACCTCTTTTCATAAAATTTTTTGTTGTGTTTCCTTTAGCGTTTACAATACACTTCTACTTATCAAATCTACATTAAAGTAATATTATACTATTTCATGTATAGTACAAGAGTCCTTAAATAGTATACTTTCAATTTCTCCTTCCCATTTTTTACACAGTTGTTGTCATCAATTTTACTTTTATAGACGTTTTAAACCCCAGAGTTCCTTGCTATGTGGTAGTTCATAAGGTGCCTTTGTTTCAGGCCAGCAGCAGCACATCTGTCTGACTTCTAGTTTCCAACCTCTAGACCCCCTTTTAAGAACTCACCTTGTTAGGTCAGGCTCACTCCAGATAATCTTTTTTTTAAATACACTTAACTGATTAGGGACCTTAGAGATATATGAAAAAAATCCCTTTTCCCATATAGCATATAATAATCACAGGTGTGATGTGCTCTCATATCCACAAGTCCAACCCATGCTCAAGAAGAGGAGATGATCCAAAAGCTTGCATCATTGGAGGTCATCTTAGAATTCTGTCTAAGGCATTAATTTAAAGTTCCTGTGTTAGAGTTCCAACACCTGGGTCTCTGAGAATGGTTCTGTTTATTGCTTTATTTCTTGACAATGGGTTATTGTTTTCTTCTTTTCTTTTTTTGGTAATTTTTGATTAAATACTTGACATTGTAGTAGAAGAAGAGTAGAGACAGAGCTTAGTAGTATATATGTGTGTGAATGCCACTTCTTTTCTGTCAGGGCTTTATTTTTTGAGGGGTTGAGTAAATCTAGTCAGGGCTAGAGCTGGATTTGGGTTTTATTATTGTTACTGTCACTTTCAGTATATCATTGTCTTCAGAGGCTGCTAGTGATGGGCAGCTACTACATTGTGCTTAAAGTGGAGAATGAGTTGCCAGAGGGTTTTTCTCCTGCTCCTGCCATAAGCTTTCAGCCACTCCTGCACACCCTTGCCACAGTAGAGTTCCCTCTCCATGCTCTTATCCCTCATTTGACTAGTAAGTGTTGTTTGTTAATTGGTGCTATGCTTGTGGTGGAAGCAAGCTAGGATTTTCTGGGCTGCTTTTCTGGCCTCAGTCTTAGGCAGGCAGTTTTCACCTTGGCCTTGAGGATGGGACTTTCTTAGTATTCCTATCCGTTCATCTCCTGGAAGCAAAATGATAGTTGGTCTTGGATAAGAATTTTCTGCCTCTCCTCAGCATAGTAGCCCTCTGAATGATATTGGTGTAGGATCTTGGACCCATGACAGTTTCCTGCCCCTCTCTCAGTGGTAGAGGCTTTTTGCTTCTGTTCCTTTTCTAGAAGCAATGATTCTTTGTGCTGTGGAGACAAAAGAATTTGCTGCTCCTCCACTCCTCCTCCAATAGCCTAAAAAGCCTCTACTTTGTAGAAGAGAAGGACCTGGGAAGTCAGGTATTTTGAGTGTCCCCAGTAGCTTCTGTCCAGTTCCTGCACAGCTGCCCCACCAACAAAGTCTCTGTCCAGTCTCCTACCCTGCTCCCAATCTTTATTCTAATTACCTAGTAGAGCGTCGTGAGAAAGAGCTTGCAGGTGAATTCACATTCTCTTGGTCCAGTGATCTCAACTGTTTCAAACTGACATACCAGCCAATACTCGTTCTTTAAGAATTTAATATTTTGATGATGCAGAGAGGGGGTGGAGCAAGATGACCAAATAGAAATGTCCAGTGATCATCCCTCTGCATGAACACCAAATTCAACAACTATCCACATAAGAAGGCACCTTTAGAAAAACCAAAAGTCAGGTGAACAATCATACTACCTAGTTTTAAGATTATATCAAGGAAAGATGCACTGAAGAGGGCAGGAAAGACAACCTTGCATTTCCTACACCAGCCCTGCCCCATCCCCCACAGTGCTGTGCCAGCACTGAGTGGAGAGAGGATCTGTGTGCCTGGGAGGGGGGAGAGTCAAGTGATTGTGGAATTTTGCACTGAAACCTAGGGCTGCCCTGTCACAGGGGAACACAGCACAGGGCAGAATTCTGCGGGTCCCCATGGAGGGAGGATTTAGACCAGCTTGGCGCGAGAGAAATCCTCTGCCCTGAAAACTAAGTTCTGGCTAGTCCCACCACTGGCTGACAAAAAGTGGCCTGGGGCCTGAAACAAATTCACAAGGGGTTGGGCCGCAAAGCCTGTGGTCCTTGGGCAATTCCTCCAGCTGTGCTGACTTTGAGCCAGTGGACTTGGGGTGCATGTGACCTGGTGGGACACCAGTGGTGGTGGCAAAGCCAGTGCCTGTGTCACACCACCGCCTTCCCCAATTACAGGCAGTGCAGCTAAGGGAGTCTTCTTTCACTTGAGGAAAAGAAAGGGGAAAGTTCAGAGGACTTTGTTTTGCAACGTAAGTACCAACTCAGCCACACTAAAATAAAGTACCAAGTAGACTCCTGAAGCCCCTGAGTTCAGGATATAGTTCCTGGAAGGCATTTCTGGACCCACCCTGGGCCAGAAGGAAACATGCTGCCCTGAAGGGAAAGCTCAGTCCTGTAAAGATTCACCATCCTCTGACTAAAGAGCCCTTGGGCTTTGAATAAACATCAGAGGTAGCCAGGCAAGAGTCACCACTGGCTTTGGGTGACACTGGGCTGGCTTTAGGTGTGACTTGGCACTGGTGGCCATGAGAAGTGCCCACATCACTCCTCCACCAATTACAGCAGCCCGCCACACAGAGTGAGGGAAGAGAATGAGAGACTTTGCCTGGTAATCCAGGGAACTCTCTTATATCTTACCCAAGTCCATCAAGGTGGTGCCACCAGGAGTCTGCAAGAGTCACAGCATTACTGGGCTTGGGGCACCCGTCAGTGCTGATACAGCTGCAGTGACCAAAGACTTAGATCACAACACTCAATTCCCTTTGAATACATGGAAAGCCTTCTCAAGAAAGGTGGGTTCAAACAAGCTCAGACTGTAAAGATTAAAATAAATACCTAACTCTTCAATGCCCAGACATCAACAAACATCCATAAGCATCAAGAACACTCAGAAAAACATGACCTCACCCAAAAAATTATATAAGGCACCAATGATCAATCCTGAAGGGATGGAGATATGTGACCTTTCAGAAGGAGAATTCAATATAGCTGTTCTGAAGAAGCTCAGTGAACTTCAGGACAACACAGAGAAGGAATTCAGAAGCCTATCAGAGAAATTTAACAAAGAGATTGAAATAACAGACACAAATAGGGCAGAAATTCTGGAGCTGAAAAATTCAACTGACAAACTGAGAAATGCATCAGAGTCTCTCAACAGCAGAATTGACCAAACAATAGTGAACTTGAAGACAGGCTATTTGCAAAACTGCTAGCTTTTCCTCTAGGATCTAGAACAAGGCAAGGATATCCACCTTCACGCTTGTTATTCAACATAGGACTGGAAGTTCTAGCCAGAGCAATCAAACAAGAGAAGGAAATAAAGGCATCCCAATTGGAAAGAAAGAAGTCAAATTATCATTGTTTGCAGACAATATGATTTTATAGCTAGAGAAACCTAAAGACTCCACAAAATAACTATTAGAACTGGTAAACAAATTCAGTAAAGTTGCAGGATACAAAATCAATATACAAAAATCAGTAGCATTTCTATATGCCAATGGTAAACAATCTGAAAAAGAAACCAAGAAAGTTATCCATTTACAGTAGCTACAAATAAAATAAAATACCTAGGAATAAACTTAACCAAAGAAGTGAAAGATCTCTATAATGAAAATTATAAAACAGCAATGAAAGAAATTGAAGCGTACACAAAAAAATGGAAAGATATTCCATGCTCGTGGATTAGAAGAATCAATATTGTTCAAAAGTCCATACTACCCAAAGCAATCTACAGATTCAATGAAATCCTAATCAAAATACTGAGGACCTTCTTCATAGAAATAGAAAAAATAATCCTAAAATTTATATGGAACCACAAATGACCCAGAATACCCAAAGCAATCTTGAGCAAAAAGAACAAAACAGGTGGAATCACATTGCCTGACTTCAAATTATCCAACAGAGCTGTAGTAACCAAAAGAGCATGGTACGGGCATAAAACACACAGACTAATGGAACAGAATAGAGAACCTAGAAATAAATCCACACATCTTCAGTGAAGTTATCCTCAACAAAGTTGCCAAGAACATGCAGTAGGGAGAGGATAGTCTCTTCAATAAATGATGCTAGGAAACTGGACATCCAGATGCAGAAGAATGAAACTAGACCCATATCTCTTGCCACATACAAAAATCATATTAAAATAGATTAAAGGCTTGTATCTAAGACCTGAAACTATTAATATGAAACTACTAGATGAAAACATTGGGGAAATTCAGGACATTGGTCTAGGCAAGGACTTCTTGAGTAACACCCCGAAAGCACAGGTAACCAAAGCAAAATTGGACAAATGAGATCACATCAAGCTAAAAAGCTTTTGCACAGCAAAGGAAACAATCAACAAAGTGAGGAGACAACTCACAGAATGGAAGAAAGTATTTGCAAACTACCCATCTGACAAGGGATTAATAACTAGAATATATAAGTATCTCCAACAACTCAGTAGGAAAAAAATCAAATAATCTGATTAAAAATGGGCAAAGGCTCACAATAGACATTTCTCAAAAGAAGACATACAAACGTCCAACAGGCATATGAAACAATGCTGAACATCATTAGTCATCAGAGCAATGCAAGTCGAAACTACAATGAGATATCATCTCACTCCAGTTAAAATGGCTTTTATCAGAGAGTCAGGCAATAATCAATGCTGGCGAGTATGTAGAGAAAGGGGAACCCTTGTACACTGTTAGTGGGAATGTAAATTAGTGCAACCACTATAGAGAACAGTATGGAGGTTCCTCAAAAAACTGAAAATAGAACTACTACATGACCCTGTAATCCCATTGCTGAGTATATATTCAAAGGAGGGGAAATCAGTATATTGAAAAGATATCTGCACTCCCATATTTATTGCAGCACTATAAACAATAGCCAAGATTTGAAATCAACCTAGAAATTGTGGTACATATACACAGTGCAATATTATATAGCCACAAAAAAGAATGAAATCCTGCCATTTGGAGCAACATGGACAGAACTGGAGAGCATTATGTTAAGTGAAATAAGCCAAGCATAGAAAGACAAATCTTAAATATTAAAAAGAATTGAACTCATGGAAACAGAGAGTAGAATAGTGATTACCAGAGGATGGGAAGGGTAGTGGGGAGCGGGGAATAAAGTGGGAATGCTTAATGGGTGCAGAAATATAGTTAGATAGTTAGAGTGAACAATATTTGATAGCACAACAAAGTGATTAGAATCAACAAGTTACAGCATACTTTAAAATAACTAAAAGAGTAGAATTGGAATGTTTCTAACACAAAGAAATGATAAATGCCTCAAGATGATGGATACCTCAATTACCCTGATTTGATTAATTCACATTGTATACCTGTTTCAAAATATCACACATACCCTATAAAGATATACAACTATTATGTACTCATAATAATTGAAACTAAAAAAGAAAAAAAAGAATTTTACCTGAATTATTCTTGCCCACCTGTGTTACTGCCAATACAGCACCACTTCCTCTTTGCTGTACCAAATATGAAACTGTGTATCTCATCTCTCCTTGAAGGGATTTGTCTTTCTTCGGTGTTCAATTTACTTGGTCACCATGTGCAGTTTTCTGATTTGTACAAAAGAGTTATAATTTTGTAGATGATTTTCCTTTTTCTCATTACTGGAGCAACAGTAACATTTTTTGCATCATTTTATTTCTTAGACAGAAACAGAAGCCCAGAGCTATAGAGAAGAAGTAAATACAGTTTTGTTTATTGAGCTCCTGTTACCAGCTGCTGTGATAAGCAATTTATAAACATTTATTCTCAACTTAACAGTCATATCAAATGCTAGGTGTTATTACTTCCATTTTATGCATGAAACAACAGCCTTTTCCCAGAGCCCAGATATCAGAGAGTAAGAGCCAGAACAAGGATTCACAGGTAGTTTTGTCTAACTCTTAAGCTCAAAATTTTTTCTTTCTACTACTCATTGTTGCATCTAGAACCAAAATGTCTGGAGAAATTTATAAAATAGTCATGGAACAGTGGTATAAGGGCTGTTATAGAGTTAAACGCAGGACCTAGGGAAATTAAAAAAAAAAGATCTCTGAACTGAGGGAATCAGGAATGTTTACTGAAGAGGTGATTTCTAGAATGCTTCTTGATGGATGAGTAGGAATTAGGCATAAAGGGAAAAATGATATATACAATACTTTGTGCCCACTCAGCTTCTTTTGAATAACTTCTTAGATATTAATATATTCCACATTACACCTCTCTACTTTGCCTGCCATGTTCAGGATCACTAAGTAGTGATCTTGCTTATGTGGTAACTGAGTTCTTCACTTTGTGAAACCAAATGTTTTAACTTAAATATTTTTCACTTAAACATCAAGCCTTTAAAATTGCATTTCCTACTTTTATAGCATGCCATCAGACTGGAATACAGAGAGGTTATCTCTTTTTACTGATGTCAAACTTAAATTTTTGTTTTTGGCAAAATTGTTCTTTATTATAGGAAATATAACTTCCAAAATTTACATCACGAATCTACTCCAATGCTTGAATGAAAGATATCTTTTGAAGTATGTCTAAAAACCAAACTAAAGCCGTGTCCTGGGTTATTTAGTTTTATTATAACAAATTCTGTAGCCAAACAACATATTCCATAGCTAGGTACAATTACATGGACTATAAATTCACCCGATCAGAAAATTTATCAGATCCTTTTTTTGTTTTTTGGTTTTTTTTTTTTTGAGACAGAGTCTCACTGTGTTGCCCGGGCTAGAGTGAGTGCCGTGGCGTCAGCCTAACTCACAGCAACCTCAAACTCCTGGGCTCAAGCGATCCTCCTGCCTCAGCCTCCCAAATAGCTGGGACTACAGGCATACATCACCATGCCTGGCTAATTTTTTCTGTATATCTATTTTTAGTTGGCCAGATAATTTCTTTCTATTTTTAGTAGAGATGGGGTCTCGCTCTTGCTGAGACGGGTCTCGAACTCCTGACCTCGAGCAATCCACCCGCCTCAGCCTCCCAGAGTGCTAGGTTTACAGGCGTGAGCCACCGTGCCCGGCCTGGATCATTTTTTTTTTTTTTTAGTTTCTTTTTAGCCACACTTTCCAATGATATAGGTGATGACATGATATCAGCCAACTTCAGCCTTCGTGTTGACAGATGCTTCTTGACTTACAATGGGGTTACATAATGATCTATCAGACATGATAGATCAGGCTATAGCTTAGCCTAGCCTACCTTAAATGTGTTCAGAACACTTATATTAACCTATAGTTGGGCAAAATCATCTGACACAAAGCCTATTTTATAATAAAGTGTTCACCATCTTGTGTAACTTACTGAATATCATACTGAATGCATATTACTTTTGCACCATCATAAAGTCAAATAATCACTAAGTCTAACCATCATAAATTGAGGAACATCTGCATTTAACAGATACTCAGACTGTTAACAAGGAAAGACGTTGTCTTTCTCCTTTCACTTAATTAAATTAATTCAATTCACATCACACATTCATTCAACAAATATTTATTAAGCACCTACAATATGCCAGGCACTGTGCTGGGTGCTGGGGATACAACTGTGAACAAAATAGACACAGTCCCTGCCCTCAAGGAGCTTACAGTCTAGTAGTTATACAGACAAGAAGTACACAGGCAATTACAATGCGGTATGGTAAGTGCCATGATGGGGAAAAACATTAAGAAGGGCATCTAACTCGGGCTCATAGACAGGGGGTGGTGGAGAGTCATGGAAGTCTTTTCAGGGCAAGTAAAATTCAATTTGAGTACTGAACAATGAGTACAAGTTAGTCAGGGAAAGAGGAGACAGGGAAGAGTTGTAGACTGAGGAAATAGTATATGCAGTGTTCCATGTGCTGCTTTGGGGGTTCATTCGCTGGGGGGAGAAGTTGGATAGGAGCGAGAGAAGTCCTGGAGGAGATAGGCAAGGGCCAGGTCATGAAGGGACTCATTTGCTCTGCTCAAGAGTTTGGAATTTTTCCTGAGAGAACAGTGTGTGGGGTGTGTGTGTGTGTGTGTGTGTGTGTGAGATTTACACTTTTAAAGATTGCTCTTACTGCCCCACAGAGACTGAGTGGGGCATGGGGGTCTTGAGAGTTGAGGGAAGGAGATCAATCCTTTACCTTTTCCAAATTTATTTTCCATGATGTCACACTCTGTGCTCTCACCAGCCCACCTAGTTGTATACATTCCTTAAATAAGCCATTGGCATGCATGGCTTTGGGCCACCACTCATGCAGAAGGCTCTTAACACAACCTCCTCCTGTTCAAACTCAACTCATCCTTCAAGACCAGACTTTTGAAATCACCCTAACTTGTGCTTTCTGCCAAGATCTCTAAGTACGTGATTTTTATCCGTATTAGAGTACTTATGTATTATTTCAAATGAGCCAAACCTTCTTTTGAATCATGTTAATTTCATTCATACATAACGTAAGGTAATTTTTATAAATAAACATGGGTGTAATTTTCTTTGCAATTTTCAGTTGAAAACAAGGACTAGTTCTTCATTTGTTGTCTACCCCAAACTATTATTACTGCCTTCAAATGATTTAAATGGAACAATAGGAAAGAGGGGAGAAGACCAAGAGACACATAATTTTATGCAGCAAAATACAGTCAAGTAAAATTTCAGTACAGGATTATAGAGTAGGTTCCTGTTAGGACAATGATTCATTCCCTGACTCCAAGACTTTGTCTTTGACAATTTAATCTGCTAATGAGTCAAAGATCTGAAAAAGAGGGGTAGCTTAGTATGCAAAAATAATAAAGACTAACTATATTTTCCAATATGGCCCACCACTTGAATTTCTCAAAGAACTTTTATAATGATAAAAAAAAAAAACCTTTAAGCTCTGTAGATACTGTAAGAACATCTGTTGTTTTATTCTTTTTGGTGGGTACAAAAACCACAATTTTGTACACAGAACAAGATTATAAATAATATCGATAACATGAGTGACCCATAGTCTCTTTTGAGTCTACACTGCAGACTGATGATTGAACATTAACGTTTTCTTCCTTTTGTTTTTCTTCCTGGTAGTGAGACAAATGCAATCTGTGAACCGACTCATGTGACAGAGTGAAGTTTACAGCAAACAAGAAGATGACCAAGAACTTTTATAAAAAAAAGTCTCTAAAGTTTATTACAGTGATGGCATTTATATCAATTATTGCAATGTATTGTTCCCTAAGATGGTTAGAAAAAAGAATTGTGTTGTCCTCTACTGAATTTACGTCAGTTAAAAAGCAAGCATGTTTCAGTATTTGTTTTCTTCAAAGTAAGTGTAAATACTTCCTTTAATTTTTTTTTTTCACAGGATTTACATGTTTGTTTATTATTTTCTTATCACAGTTGAGTGATTTGTTTTCTCAGCTGGGTATTCTTCCATTGACTATATGGGTGTTCTGGAGACACAGGTTAGCACGTCCATCGGCTTCTAGAACTATTTTATCCCTCCAGTGAAGACAAAGGCCTTTCTGAGCAAGAACTTCACAGTTGAATGCGCTAACTCGCAAGTCTGATTAGTTTTTAAGTCCACTCGAGTGAAATTTGTTGCTGTTAATACACCCATCCCAGCGCCCCACCCACCCACCCACTCCCCGAAAAATCCTAAATTGTGAGTTTTCCTGATATAAAATCTGAGTTTGGGGTTCCGAGCTGAGCTCATGCACACAGTGGCCGCCGCTGCTGGCCGGGCCGCGCTTCCCGCTCTCCGCCCAAGGACCCGGTTAGCGGGGACCGCGCTGGGCCTGTCCCTCGGGGCTGCGTTTCCATCAGTCACCGACACAGTTTAATTAAGGCACTCGATTATTTTTTTGGTTTTTATGGTAGGTCCGATGCAATGACAGCCAATCCTGAACTTTGTCTGACTGCAGTTCCAGCGTGCACAGCCTTGGGGCAGTCGGGCGTCAGGACGCGGCCGTTTTCTCCCACGCTCCCGGTGATGGATAACCTGGCTTTGTTTCTTATGGCTTCAGAAAAGGTCAGCTGGGTTGCATGGAAAGGAAGCAGAAAGAATGCGGAGTGTTACCATATTTCTGTTTCTTCAATAAAATAGGGCACAACAAACACCGAAATATCAATAATTAGACATCTGCATTTTTTTTCCCCCATATTCTTTTGGTCATCTGAAAACTGCTTATCCGGGGAAAGAAAAGCTCAACTACACTGAGGAATGAATCAGGCTAGAGTTTGTGGCCCTATCTGTCTAAGCACTAATTCTAAAATTATCATACTAGGTGTTGTTTAGCAAATCCGGGCAGGAAACATCTTTTAACTTGCTGCACTCTATATCCTAGTACTTCTGGATGAGCTTAAAAGTTCCTTTGTGTTTGACAACATTCTTTAATCATATTTTCTTTTCAGAAAATGTCTTCTTTACAGCGCAAGGATTAGGCCCTTAAAATTGTGGTAAATTGCCTAAACAAACTAAATGTATAAAGAATATTGAGGACAGATCTTCCTGTTTTCATAACACAGACCTACCCACAGACACTTCCATTCATTCACACCAATTATAGACATGACCCAGAATAGCACAATTGATGACATATAGTTCAATGCTATGTCTATTATGGAAGGTGAAGCTGGTATTTTAAGAATTGTGTTTAAAGAGGGTGCACTGAAAGGGGACATGTTTTAAAGCCTACTGAATGGTCATCAATGACCATTATTCCCATATTGAGGTTATGGGGTCAGGTCTCTGAAATCATTCAATTCCTGTTCTCTGTCATATTAGATAGCAGATAATAATATTACACACAGGAGAAACAGGCAGCATTATTATGTAAGTTTAATTACTGTTCATTCGTTGCTTTTAAATTCTTTCTATTAGCTGAGTTCTAACATTAATTCAAGTGGAAAATAAGGTAAAGGAAATATTTTCTCAGTTTGTTATGATTTTAGTTCATAACTCTGTCATAGCTTATAATGTATCTTAATTCCCTGTTGCGAATTTATGTTTGTAATTCTTTAGGAAATCACATCCCTGTATTTATAGTGCCATGGAAATTAGATATTAGAATAACTATATATTAAATAATGAAATTAATATTAGATTAAATACTGTTAGAATAATAATGTTTAGAGATCAGTTACCTTGATAACTTCAGAAAGTTGAAGTCAAATTGCTAGTAATCACATATCTATGATAAAAACCAAGGTCAATCTCATAGTTCTGTTTTAGGAAACAGTCTCAAAAATTAATGCTTATGTTCATAATCAGAACTCAGATTACAGTCTTTACAGAAAGATTGACAGCTTTTACATTTATAAATCATTGAA
This sequence comes from Lemur catta, assembly GCF_020740605.2. Lineage (NCBI taxonomy): Eukaryota > Metazoa > Chordata > Mammalia > Primates > Lemuridae > Lemur > Lemur catta. The sequence goes on from NC_059134.1 coordinate 32,160,135, forward strand.
ATATAATGAGCATTTTAAGGAAAAACAACACTTCTACCTGATTATCTTCTATTAGTCCCTTGCAATCAAAGTTCTTCTGACTTTTATTTGGCACATAATAAGCACTCAGTAAATATTTGTTGAGTGGATGAATGTCCATATATGGGAAGATACTTTTTTTCTTCCTTGTAAATGAAACTGACAGGATAAAATTCCAAATGAAGCATTTGTCAAATCCTGCAGAACTGTACACTAAAAAGGATGAATTTTACTGTGTGTAAACTGTCCCTTAAAAAATTCTAAATGAATGTATTGCATGCTATTTTAAATTGCACAGATGCTGAATTTCAATACACCAATGAGGAAGTTAGAAATGAAACAATTCAATTCAATTGAAACACGTGAAAGGATCCCTTAATCCAAGACCTCATTCATATGGCAGAATATCACCAGGGAACTAAAAAGGGGACATGGCTGCAATAGTCTTACTTTTTGAAGTGATTCTTCTGAGAGGTTATGTCCTTAGAAATGAATATTTTCCTACTCAGTATCAGAGTGTGCATGCTTTTGGGTATGTGTATAAAAGGAAGCATTAGCAAAGCAGTATTATTTATATCAAGCAAATCTAACAACAAAATGTTTTATTTAAGAAATATAAGTGAGGACTTGGTATCAAGTTGCTGAATAACTTTCTAGTGCAATCCTGTTTTTCAATTTTATGTGTTCTAGATGGATTTTTTTTTTTTTTTTTTTTTTTTTTTTAGGTCAGAACTCTGTAGTGGGTACCTAGCTGCATGAAACATTTCAGTTACAGCATTAGAATTTTCCATGAGCTTCTAGAGAAAAAAAAATTGGTCACTTTTGGGCACTTTAGATTAGTTAGATTAATTCAAATGCTGAGGAAAACAAGAAAAATGAATATCCATGAGTCTAATCCAAGCCAATACATTAATTAGCCCATCTTAAACACTGGGAAGCTTTAGAGTCTGAAGACCACTCAGGGGCTTGTTGAATAGAGGATTTGGGAAAGGTAGTTCCAGAGAATTCATAGCTATCTACTACTCATCACTCAATCTAAACAAAGCTGAGGCCAATGTCTGAATATGTTTCTTCAGATTCTCTTTCACGTTTAATATTAAGTAAAATAGATAATCATTTAGTGTAGCTTTGGTTTAATTTTTTTGAAGAGGAAATACTAAAATACAATTAATAAAAGCATTATGATTTTCCAAAGCATTTTCAGAAGGCTTAGGCCATAAAAATCTATTTTTGCCCTTTCTTTTCTTGATTGTATTTGTGGGGAAAGGAAAACTTGCAAACCTTGAACAAGTTCATGTACTCTCAAATAACCTCTTCTCATTTATAGATTAATGCAACTGAGTGTATTAGTTAATAAATCTTTGACAACTACTCATTTTCTCTTTAAATCTGTTCTAGTATTTTAATTTCCCATACTTATATCTTCTGCTTCTTCCATAAAATGCCATTCCTATTCATCTTGATGTGAACCTTTGCGGCTCCGAAAGCTGGAACCTTATAATTTTACCTATGGTCTGTGTTTGGTTGGATTGTTGTGGCTAATGGCTGTTACCTTAATTGTTTGTATATGTTCCTTTGAGAGATGATCACTTTTAACTAGATAGTCTACCATGGATTGAAGGTTTCAGGTTTTGTTTTTGGGATCCTGGGACAATATTATCTAAATTTACTAACTATTTGTATCATTATGGTCAATAGAATGTTTGAAAGTTTTCCTCTAATTTGAGAATAAAACAAAAACTGCTTACTTTTAAGTCTTCTCAACAGCACAGATCATTTCATTTACCATGAATGTCATTGTCTTTTAAAAAGTCAGATGGATATAAATGCTTTCTTTTTATCTGAAATCTATTGTCTCCAAATATATTATTACATGTAAATAGTGTATATATACATATATATAACCTGGGAATTTATATCTCTTCTTAACAACCCCCTAGAACTTTGTAATGAACTAGCATACATGAATATTTCTTTCTAAAATTTTCCTATACTCTTTTTGTTTTCTTTGCTTTCCTACCCTTGGACCTTTGCTGATGGTTGGAGTGCCTTTGTTATGCCACAGAAAAGTCCATTTTAATGAACTGGTAACAAAACTTTTTAAAGGCATCTTAGAAACTTCATCTCAGAATGCAGTCCAAATAATTGGCTCTGAAAGCTGGTCAAGTTTGTTTTTCTCAGCCTGGGAAAATCACTCCTCAACTCTGTAAACATTAAGATGAAAGCACGCCCCTAATGGGCAAGATACTTTGGCATTATCCTAGTTTGTTGTTTTGCTATGAGAAGGCATGCTCAAAATTTTTTGATCTGAGTGAATTGAGGGTTTAGTTCTTAATTCTTTTTCACAAAATCAGTAAAGAATCATTTTGAGATAATCTATGTGCAATTGTACTCAGTCATTGATTTCTAGATTATGGATAAAAGCAATTAGATCTTGATAAAAAGGGATGGCTTTTGTTCTTTGTTTTAAGATACTAACAAGTACTTCCATAACTTTTATATAAATAAATACAAAAATCAATCGTGTTCACCTGGCATATAACTTCAGATGTACATCTTATTAAAATTATATGAGGTTTTTGACTTGAGGGTACATCATGCACCGGGTGCTTTTATAGGTTCAAAGACTCATTTATCACTGTAATCATACTGAGCAGCCTATTCAGTGGCTATTATATATAATTTTAGAAAATGGGTTTTAGAGACTTGATTTTAGGAAAAGCAATAACGAATCCTTTCAGATCTTATTCTGAAGCCACTTTCAATCATTAGAGCAAAGAAAAATGGACATTTAGATTTTTAAAAAAATGATCTCCATCTCCTGGGTTTCAGTGAATGCTTACTTAGAATTTTTGTTGTGATATCCCGAGAGGATGTAAGTAAGTGGGACTGATCTGGCTTGCTTAAAAGCAATTGAAATGAAAAAAAAAGTGCGTAATAATTCACTGAAATTTTTGTCTTTTACTGCATTTCTCTTGTAGGACACAAATATTGCTGACATCTTTGATGGAGGAACTGCTGTATTGTCTAAAATGCCTATTTACCTTAGCGATACTGTGAGTATAAAAGTTGAATTTTATCTAATAAATGTGAATTATAGTCAAAATTCTGATGATCACTCTTCCCTAAAGGTCTGGGTCAAGGACCACTGTCAGATGAACAAAAAATGGGGTGTCACGCTTTAAAAATACAAAATGATGGCTAGTATAAAACAAATTAGGATAGTAGCCCAATTCATTAAGCACATGCAATGTGCCTGGGGGCTTTGATATGTATTATTTCTCAGAAAACAATGTGATTTTATCAAAAATAGGCAACTCTCTAGATTTTGATCATTTGAAATAGATTTTGTGCTCATTTTGTTAGCACCTATCCTAAAATTAGATCGTTGCAGAGAAGATTTGCATGGTCTGTGTGCAAGGAAGCCCAGATCTCATTTCCAATTTTTTTTTCCCAAATTTCAGGTAGAGCATACTGTTTAAATCATTTGTCAGAGAAATTCTGGTTTGTTTTTATCTTTCTGACCCTTGCAATGCAGATATCTATTGGCAACATAAAGGTTCAAACAGTACATCTGCAGCCAAAGAAAACCGAACCACTTTGCACTGAAGTTTTCAAAAATATAAAGCTCTAATTAGAAGCAAGCAATACCACCACTGGACAGACAGGTCACAACACCGCGTTCACAGGATGCATCCCCCACTCACTGTAGCAGGCCCTAAGTCCTACCCCTAAATTTTAATACTTTCGGTTCCATATACGTTGTAACCTTCTCTATAGGTTGCTAAATTCTGGGTATTCTGCGAGGAAGTTGGGTTAAAAGTCTGTGCACTCTTTGCCACCTTCATTCTCTTCGCTTCTGCCCTGGACTTGTAACAGAACTCTATCAAAGCCACCAGCATTGCCAAGCCCAAGCCGCCAACCAGAATGTAGAAGACGCCTGCTACGTTGCTCAGGCTCAAGGCACTCGTCTTGTCCTAGGGGGATAAAGACACTTCAGTTAACTACAGAAATGTCACATCCAAAAAGTAAAAGAACACATGAAATTCAAAATGCCCATTAAAGTAAATGCTTAATCTGAAATTATTTACAAGTCACTGATACAGGTTTGTGGATTAAAATATAAAGCTCATAGCTCTCGGGAGAAGTGAAATTATGATGATTACCAATAATTGGTATGTAATTACATTCAATAAAATCTGTAACATTGTATCATTATTAAATATGCAATGGAAACAACTATACTTAGCCATATATAAGCATTTATATATTTACATAGGGTGGCAGAAGTGGGCTTATTAATGTTCAATTTGAAAATGACATATTTAAAATCCATTTACATGGGAAAGGGGACCTCTTTTTGGCTTTGCTTTCATTAAAACATACTTTTAATGTTTGAGATTTCTCTTCAATAAATCTAACTCCACATTTCCTACGTGAGAAAGTAAGGGTCTTTAAGCTAGTAGTTTCACATTTTTTTTCATCATTACTTTAACAAATATATGCAAATAATGTGCTAGAGTACACATCATTTGTTCTTTCAGTTACATCTATAAGGAAAAGCTCATGAAAATGTTACTTTTGCATATTATATGCTATTTAGAAATAATTATTAATATATATGCATAACATGTAGGTGTTAAGCACATTTTTTTTTTAGGTAACTTTTAAAAATACATAAATTACTGTTGGTCAATTGAGAAATAAATTATTTATGTATGGATACATTTATAATTATTTTTATTGATTTAAAAATACAATTCCATTCCTTCTTAAAAATGCTTAATCAATTAATATTTTAGACATACTGTTTTTCAGAGCTTCAGTATACATATTGTCTCACAATAAATCCAGAATAGTCAAATATATGATTGGAAGTAAAACTGTAACAAGAATTTAAAATTTTTTCATAAATAATAGGTTTATTATAATATATAACATTATATCAAAAAAGTATTTTGCTAGACTACCTGAAGGATGCCCTGTGGCCATCATCTTATCAGCAATATGTTTTGTTCAAAATTAAGACCCTTAAATAGCTTTATTAGGAAAATGTTTAATTAGAAAAGATGCACTATATACACTGTCAATGTAGTGAAAACATCAACTGACTGGTCCAAAAATTTTAGGGTAACTTCATTTTAAAAATAATCACTCCTTAAGTATTTCTGCTTCTCTGACTCTGTATCAGGATTTAAGATAACTATTTCATTATCTGGCCAAGCTTGTTTCATTCCACTCTGGTTCAAAGGCAGACAAGTGATTAAAATATAGGGATAAGCTGAATAGGGATCCATTAACCTTACTTTGTCTTCTTCTTAAATCAGCTGAGGCTCTCCTATTTAAAGCAGTCACTTGTTTAATGTCTTAGAATAACCAATAATTTGTTTTCTTTCTAGAAGATACAGAAAAAAATAGAAGAGGATTTCGAGAATCTTCAACTATGGCTTTCAGGCATTGTTGCTATATTCTATTAATCTGTGTAGGTATTTAGATTCACTGATAAACTTATTTTTTTTCTTTAGAATAAAAATATAACTCTTTTTATGCTATTTTGATTTGCACTCAAATTAGGCTTACGGGTTCCTGCATTGTTTTAAAAAGAATTTATGATTAAGAGATATTAGAAATTGAGGATGTTGTTCATAAACACTGATTTATTAAAATCATTTCATTTGGGGGACTAGAATCGGACGGTCACTCTGTTTACTCTGTTTACGTCAGCACAGGACCTCTTCAAACTAAAGTGGAATGCTTGGCAATTTAGTGACCGAAGACTGAACTGAATAAGCATTTATTTATTATTTAGAATCTTCTTTTTCTGAATGACTGCTAATCAATTTCCCATTTCCTGTTTTGAGAATACATCGGTTCTCAAAATAATACGATTTCCTGGTCTTTGCCTCCGAAACAAAAACCTAACCACAAAACACTACTTTTATTAGTGGTACGTAAGTTTGAGAATAATATGAGGAATGTTATTTTATAGATTTTTGCAGTTAATTTAAGTTTATTTAAAAGCCTTAATATTGGGGAGCAGGTTGCAATTTCCTTAAAAGACAGTCCTTGTGGTTGAAATTTATGACATTAGCTTTTAATTTAGGCAGTGGCTGAGTGTATAGGGAAACGTTCAGTTTTTATGATTTCCATACACTTCTGACAATTGCTCCCGTTTACTGCTTTGTGAACACAAGAGGAGGCCCCGAACTGCAGCGACTGACCTTGCTTCCAGAGTCCTTGGGTCCACATTCACCTTTATCGTACCACCATTTGTTTTTCAGCTTGTCTAAGACGCCTGCCTCACTGAGTTTCAAAACGGCAAGGTTTACAGGAGTTCTTCACGTGGAAAATAACATAAATAACATTATATATGTTATTTTATGTTATTCAAGTAAAACTACATTAGAATCGCATGGCAAAGTGACAGAGCAGAGGCCACAGTAGGTGTTATGTCTTGTACTGTAGGCCCAGGTTTAGACTCAGACATAAAACTGGGGCCTGCTCCATCGCTTTAGGTAACAGGCACATACTGCTCGGGAGGATTTTTAAATAAAAGGTATGCAATTACTGTGAATCCAAAACTATTGGCCTTGGTTGGGTTTCTCGAACATATACAATTGTCCCCACATAAATGTAGAGTTCATTCAAAATCCAGATGCTTCCCCCCCCCCCTTCAAAACTAAAGACGTGGCTGCAGGTTGACAGACTTCAATAGAGGCTAGACAGGACTGATTTCATTTCTCGTACATATTATGATTCAGCTGGTGGGATTTTACTTTATGCTATAAAAGTATGTCTATAGTTTTCATTGTTAAATTGGCTCTCTAACCACTTTCATCCAAGACCTAAGAGGCGTGTGATTCCAGTGTCACAAAGGGCCACCTCATGCGGGGGAAGGTCCTCATGAGACAAATACGTAAATCATTATTTTAAAGTATAAGCCTATGCTGATATTTTCCTTCTGAATTGCAGTATTTAGCGTAAATAATATCACCAGAGCAACTGTCATGTATCTTGAGTCTACCATATCAATATACTTTAAGTACAAGGTGAAGTGTCTATAATAATTCTACCTACAAATAAATGACAGTTTAGAAGTAACTAAGATTTTTCTGAATAGACAAACTCTTTTTAAAGTCCTATTTGTCTTCTCTACCATCTTTGATTCCTTGAGCCCTAAATATTGTACAAGGAGTCTCAGGGAGGAAGATGTCAGTTACTATCCAGCATCAATATTTTAAGAACTCTTCCAGTTTTCATTTCCATATTATAGTACGAAGGCTTAGAAGATGGATGGGAAGCAGTAAATCCTAGGATCTTTGGCTATTATTGTTTTTGTGGTTGGTTGGTTTTTTGTCTCTTTGTTTTTACAGACATCTAGGGACAGATCCGTCGAATTCCTCTGGACATTTCTAAGACTGCTACAGTCATTTTGTCTGGCTGTATTGCCCAATGCCTCACTTCTTCTATGCATTTGAAGCAACACAGCATGCACTGAATTGGCTGCCAGGGGATTCATTCCATAAACCTATCTACACAACTAAAAAATGCATTAATAATGATGGTGAATGATAGCTAATATTTACTGAGCACTTATTATGTACCAGGCACTATGAAAAACATTTTATATGTTTGCTACTATCACTTACATTTTACAAATGAATGAGGAAACCAAGGCACAGAGAGCTTAATTCATCTAGGTACACAGCTTGGCAGCAGTTTAATCAGGATTTGTGATAGTCTGACTCAACTTGTGCAATTAATAATATTAATAACAGAAGACTCAGTAAATGAGATTTTTAGTTAATTGCATTTTCTGCTTGACAGTCAAACTAAAACCCATTTTTATTGTACTGGTTTGAAAAAAATTTCTAAAATATACATTTTTCTTTTTGTTTATATGATTTCTGAATGCAATTTAAATTTTGTATAAATATTGTAAGATCTTACTATACATTCATTGCTCCATTCAAGAAGGAATATGGATTTGCCATGATCCTAGAATATTATATTGGTTTTTGGATTAAAATTTTACATAAGCATGATTTACCACTTTCTACTAAAAGCTTGAGTTTGGGGGTGGGGTCAGGATTATGTTAATTGAGGTATTTGGTTAATTTAGCCCCAGTTCACCTAGGTTTTTACTCCATTTAAGAAGTGACTGTTATAAAACTACACCTGTAGGTTGACTGATAAACTGTGAAGCCCTTGAGAACAGAAACCACATCTCATTTATCTTTGAAAAACAGTGTTTTCCAGAGTATCTATAATGTAGCTACATTTAAATTATTTTGAATGCAGAGCAAGCTTTTTCACCAAACTGATCCTCTAAGGGTTTTCAGGTCCTCAGGCTAGATCCTCAAAGCATTTTTAACACATGTATAGGTAAATGATATTAGTCTATGTTGCAGTTCTTGAATGGGGTGGGCTGGGAGAAGGAGGATTTAGTGCTGAAAAGAAGAGGAAAAGGAAAGCAGTGAGTCTCCTACAAGTTTCTTCTAGAAGGGACACTTTAAGGCAAAATCGTGGGTTAGATGAAGGCTACCTTTGGCTTCTCTTTCTCCCTTCTTAAGGTCCTCTTTTCCCCAGCCCCTTCCTCTTTCCTCTGGCTTCTTTATCCCTTCTGCTGTTCACTTCAGTACCTGGGTTTTAGAGGGTAAGATTAGATTAGCATTTTGAATATAAGATTTTATTATTAACCGTACTTAATGTTCAACTGATGGAATATTAGAACAAAGAATTCATTACTGAAAGAGTCCTTCTCCAAGGGCTAGCTTCCCTTCATGGTTTTTGTTTATGACATTTTTTCCTGTTTATGAATGGTTTCTGTACTAATCCCTTTATTCTTGCACTAGTTTTCATGGTGGTCGTGGAGGGGAATAGATCGTTTGTAAGTACAATATATATCAAAGGCAACAATGGTCTGTATTCTTCAAAGTGCCAAATTAAATGCCTGGAATTGTGTGATCAAATGTAATTCCTAGAGAAAACATTATTTGGTAATCACACCTACAAAGTTATTTTTATATGAATATCCACTTCCATGAGTATGCATATTTTGTATATATAATAGAAGGAGAATAAAGTATAAAATAAACAGAAGAAAATAATTTTGTAGCCATTATGTTCTGCGGGTGATTCATGGTCACAGGCATTGCCAAAATCTCCAACTAGAACCAGAATTAATCAACTCACATAAAAATTCGCATAAAAATCTGGGTATGGTTTGTGCTTAGACTAAACCATATTAGATTAATATCAAAGGGAAAATCAGTGTTAGCCATTGTAGTTTATATTTTAAATAGGTTCATTGTCAATTAGTAAATTTCTGTGATTGTATTCACAAGAACGAGTATGAATTCTTATGACCATAACAAAAAGGACCACATGGCAATAATATTAACACCATCAAAAGATCAAGTTTTCAAACAAACGAATTTGTATCTCCCAGATCATGCCTTTCTGCTTTAATTTATTCATTTAAGATGCAGGACTCTGCTCCTCATGTCTTTTGTTAAATTTTTACGTTTCAGTGTGGAAGCCTCCTGGCCAAGATCAGAACTTCGTACCACTGGGAATGGCTGTCAGGTGAGCAGGGGTGCTAATTATTGCTTTGGGGTGTGAGGAGGAAGCTGCCACAGGGATGCTAAATGCCTCAGCTGTTGATTATATTAAATCATAAGCTTCTTGAGGGAAAGGACAGTGGTGTCTTTTCTACATTGGTACCGACTGGCACATTGCCCCATCACAGCGGAAGTTTAAAACTTAGCTGCTGAATGGATGGCTGGAGAGGTCCTCCTGGTTACAATCCTGTGAATGACAGTTGTCTCCTCACAGGAACATTTTCATGTGTGGTACAGGTTTCCTCTTCCATTTCCCCCCTTCATTAGATGAATCACTGTTAGGAAAGTTAGTTTTGTCCTACTAAAAGATCCTGTATTTGAAAATCAGGTAAGACAGGATTTCGGTATGTTTGTGCTGAGCCCTCTGTGTCTTTTACCCCTGCACTGCTTGGCTGTGTTTATTCTCTCTCTTCTGCTTGGATTTTACACTCAACACAGGCTGTAGAACTGGCTGTGTTCCTCAAGTCAGTACTTTTCCTGCTTATTTTACCTCTTTCGATGAGGATCAGGCCACATGGGAGGGGCAGGATAAGTTTACAAAGAAAATCAGTCACCTGAAGAAGGTACATAATGAAAATGAAAAAGCAACAACTGCCTCCTAGTAATTTACTTTGATCTAGTTAGCTCAGGCCATTTAAAATGTCATCTTTTATCACAAACTCAGAGTTGAGTATTATTGTTATTTTTTTTTCAGAGTTGAGTATTCATATTTAGATTGCAACAACTTATTATCTTGGTGATAAACCTGACACCAATATATAACTTTGAATTTATTTATTTTTTGGTATAAAAACAAAATTCCTTAGGAAAAATAGAACATACTGTAATTTCATTTTGGGAGAGCATTTTATGTTAATTTTTATAACATTTTGGAAAACTACTTGTTAAAATCTGAAATAACATTTATTCTAAAACAGTTTGTAGTTCATGTGTGGTGAAAGTAATGTACCCCATAACTGTAAGAACAAGCAGTTTGATTTTAGAACCTGCAAGACTAGATTCATATTTATTCTTTTGGACAAGTATTTACTGAGTTTCATTATGTACCAAACAATGTGTTGGATACAAGCTGATTAAATCTGACTGAGTTGTCCAGTCCATCTAAATAAATTAAAATGATTTTTGTTACACAGATTTTTTCCCCAATATATGTACATTTCTGTTATGCTTGTTTATTTTTCTTTGGAAAGAGTCTTTAATGTACACTAAAATGGGACTTCATTATTTATATTTGTAGAAAATTTTATCTGTGTTATAATTATCAGTGTTATGTTTCTCTTATATTTGTGATAAAAATAAAAATTTGAAAATAAAATTTTTCTGATGGAATAGAATATCTTTGTTTTTATTGTCTCTGGTGCTTTTATAGGACATTTTCTGATATTTCCAGAGGAATGCTAGATATTAGTAGAAACTTGAATAATTTTCTCTGCATATATGTATGCACATATTTATTTATTTTTATATGTTTATGAAAACTGTCAGAAAATTCCAGGTAAGTTGGGGATCCAAAATACATAACAAGTTCATACTCCTTAAGAGGGCTTCTAGAACGGAGGCAAAATTTATTCTTCCTCCTCTTGCAATAGTGCTGGTAATATATAAGTGAGCTCAGTTTGAAAGGCTTCTTAGATCAGGGTCTGGGAAAGGTAATGGCAGCCTTCCTGACAGCCACTGCCTGAAAACAGAGCATCGTTCTCTGGGTTAGGTGGCCAAGCAAGGGGATTTATAGCTCAATCAAGGACCTGAAGATAAACAGGATTTCTTGTTTTGGATAATTTTCTAGATTTTAAAACAAAAAGAAGAGCATATACTTTAAGATTTTCATTATTCTTACCTACCAATTGAAGATAGCTAGTCAGAGTTTTTCCATCTGTGGATTTTCTTTAAGTCTATAAACACTGATGAATAGTGAAGAAGGGTTCTGCAACCCTAGTTAATATGTTCTGTTAATTGTATACCTTTTTTTTTCTTTAGACACTGCTTAGAAATTTAAAAAAAACGTTATTGTATGAGACTGAAGATATGATTAAAAATGAAGACAAAGCTGAGCTGATCTTGTTTTAGTAGCCTGGTTATTTTGCAATTTGATCCACTTATGGAAAGCTAAAAATGTCTAGTGCATATGACTATCTTTGATTTGTTATTTAACTTTAACAGAAGCCTGAGAGTTTTAGATGGAGAAAATTTTCTGGTTAGCACTCTAGACAGATCTGCAGTTAGGTTATTGCTGTTACTTAAATAGTGAAGAAAACAAAACAGACTTACCCTTTCTCTCTGTTCTCTCTCCTCTCTTCACTAAATTGCTCTTTCAGAAACTTGCATCCCTTCCTACTTTCCAAAACCGAGGTTCATAGGACTGCTATGTCCAATCCACAGCCTCTTCAAAGCCAGAGATTTCCAATGACTATTTTCATTAGGTTTGTTCATGTGCCACCAAATCGATATGGTTGCAAATATTTTTGCGTTGACAGTAATTGCATACTTAAGTTTGTGAGGGGACTTGACTAGCAATTCAATTGGCATTAGCAGGTCCAAACCATAGTCTCCCAGCAGATGCACCTATTACTTTACATACTGTTTACCCGCTTTTGGTGACATTGAGGCTAACCTTGGAGTCACCTCCCCCGCTGCCACATTCTCCTTTGTCGTACCACCATTTGTTTTTCAATTTGTCCAAGAGGCCTTGTTCATTCAGTTTTAAAACTGCGAGGTTAACAGCATTTCTTGAAACGATAAAACATATTTTGTAAGAAACTGCACAGCTGTTAAGATATTAGAAGGAATGAGGACTTAAGCTCTTTTATAAGCTTCTCCCAGACGCTAAATAAACCTCTCATTTTGCCATCCTGCAGCCCCTTCCACCAGAGTCCAAACCAAAGGCAATTATAACTAATTCCAAACGTATTAAACATGCAGTATTTGGTGCTCTTCACTTTTACAGTTCATTTATTGTCAAATAACTGATCTCATCATCAACCAATTACATGGTATTTTTTTTGCAAAACAGTAATAAACTTGAATTTACTAGTAATTGGGAAAGAATTGTGTGTTGAATTCCTTTGCCTCTAAGAGTGTCAACAACTCAAAAGAGACTGAAATGAAAATTCATTCCCAGAAGGAAAAACAAAATGGCATAAACAAACCAACAAACCAGCCACTAATTTTTGGGTACTGATTTCCTAACAACAAAGAGTATGGCTTAATCGTTATTCCCTTTATTACTTGTGTGGGTTTAGTTTGTTTGTTTGTTTGATTTAGGTGGTCTCAGAATCTAGGATATCCAGGTCAGTCTGGTTTCATGGGCTGGAAGTCAAAGGGTAATCAAGAGATAGCAGCAGAAAAGTTTTTGTATCTAAATTTTGTGTTGATTCTTAAAGGCATTGGATGCTATTTAGAAATTAGGATCACATATCCAATTTGACTATTTAAATTAAGTAATTAAGCCCCAGGAAGTCATGCTGCATGTGATATGGACTTTGCAAACAAACACTCTAGATTAGATTGTCTCCATGTTTATCTCTTTAAGGGTACAGGGGGAGCATATTCTAATTATTCTATAAGAGGAATAAAAAAATGTGTCATGGGCTTTTGCCTTCCATGCATTTGGTTTCTTTCCTGTTTTCAAGTTACAGTTTTTCAATGATCCATTAACTCTTTCAGAGGTTTTCACATTGTTTAATGAAATTTCTGTTAAATCTAAGGAGTGGATTATATATTTAGGTACAGTTTGTGTTATGTTATTTGATAAGCACTGAGTTTGGTGATTAATGCCAAATCAATTATAGATAAAATAAAGAAAACAACGATATTAAATAGCACTTGAACATTGATTTGCAAGTGAAATGATATTTAGTGGACTAATAAAAAGTGTTGCATATTTTGCCATTAATCAGCTGATGAAAGTGTTTCTTCTCCTAATAAGTTTGGGTAATATTTCAGGTAAACAGTGTGCTTTTCTACTGTTGTGAGGGTCTGATCCAGTTAGAGAGTAAACAGTTCTCATAAGTAAACCACATAATTTGGGAGTATTAACTCTTCTTAAGGATTAGACTGCCCATTTGCTAAATGCTAAGTAAATAATTAGCTGTTCCTATATTTTGAAGTAAATGCCATGTTAGCTGTGTAAAATGATTAATATACTTGCTAAAGTGAATAGTATCAGGTTGTCAATTTAATTACAAAAAGGAACAGATTGAAATGTAGGAGTGAATAAATATTCAGTGAAGACAGAGACATCTATTAAAAAAATTCTGTTGGGAGAAAGAAATTGTTTTAATTTATTTTGTGTCTACAAGAAACTATATTTTTCTTTCAATGAATTAAAGCTAACTACTAAAATTTCTATTTTGGAGAAAATTACTTTTATAACCCACTTTATTTTAGATTTAATCATTCATATTAGATTTTTAAAAATGAAGTGGTATTCCAATTATTTTATATGTTGGTTTAGACCATTCCTTTGATAAAACTAAAATCATTTCATGAGAGGGTTATTTAACACGGTTATTAGCCATATCCAAAGACAGTTTCACAGCACAATAGAAAACAAAAAAGCAAAATAAAGGAATGAATAAGGAAAAAACGCTTCTAAGTTGAGAAAATTCTTTGGAATCAAGGTTTCTACAAAATTATTCTAAGACATTGTCTTTCTAATACCATCTATAGGCCATGTAAAAACAGTTTAGTTTCACACTGCTATCCGTGTGTGTGTGTGTGTGTGTTTGTGTGTGTTTGGTTGATGTTATACATTTAACCAACAGATAAGTCACTGCCCAGTTCACCATAAATCCACGTTTTCCTTCCAGAAACCTGTGGTCTCTCAATAAAGTCCACTTTATACCATCATATATGAAGTTTACATTTCTTTAGTGATGCATAGTAGAAGGCACTTTGTAATTAGTATTTGGAGATAGTCTTTAGTATTTCAAGATTTCTTTGCATGTTAAAAATGACTGTTATTTTCTATGATTATCTGACTAAAGATGTAATTTCCTCATATAACAAGTTTAGGTCTAAAGGCCCTCCTTGGATTACTATTTAAACTTCGACATAAGCCACATACATAATGACCATTTGGACATCTGTTCTATTTTATGGAATGAATCACTTCTACATGTTGTTAATAATAATTGTCACATGACTTTTTAAAAAATATATAAAGTTTCTTCACTCATTTTACGAGACTAGGTTGAAAAGTACTTTTTATCCAGCCACAAAAGAAAAAGGAACCCTGCAGGAGTAATAATAGTAAACAAGACTAAGGAGGTTATAAGAAGTCAGATAAATGAGGGATGTAGAAAGCAGATATTTGCTGCAGCAAATTTATTATTGTTTTGAAATCCCTTCAAACATTTCAAATGTAGACTTCAAAATCAATGTCAGAAACTCATATTGATTACGAGGGATATTCTTGCCCTGATTAAGCCTCAGAGAAGCTGTAATCGTGATCTGCTGAGCATATAAGAGATAGAAAAATATTATGAGATATTTCTTATATTATTCCTTTTATTGTATTAAATGCAGCTTTTACAGGATAAATTCAGTTGAAATATATTGTTTTCCATTTAAAAATGGAAGGAAAAGAAGAAACAACAGTAAGTGACCACATTTTTGCTGGATGTGTAAACCACATTGGAGAACCAGGTGTGTTGACAATGACTTTTCATAGACTGAAATGGGATCCAGGTAACTTATTTTTCTTTGTCTTTTATTCCTCAAGGGAAGCCTAGGTAAGAAAAACTTCTCCAAATAACTTTTTTTCATAGTGGTAAAATGATGGGGAATGTGATTTAAGGCTGGAACAAAAATGCTCACCTGGTCAAATTCCAGGACTACTGAAAAACTTCCAAAAGTTTTTATTCCTGGAATTTCCTTCAATGAAATTAGATTATGCAAATCCATACTTCACTGTCCTAGCATCTGGGACCCATTTTTGCTAATGAGAATTATGTTGAAATGCCACATTTAAAAAAAGCTTTAGAATGGGAACTAACATATGTAAACTTTTTCCATTTATTAATTTTGGGTAAATTAATCTAATGCTAAGTAAGATTTTTTTTTTGGTAAAAAAACATGCTTAATCCAGGCTAAGACATTTATCTCTTATTCTTTACCCTTTTGTAAATAACTTATCACTAAATTCTATAGATTTGGATATGCTTTTTGCTTACTTTTATGCCTTACTCATTATATTTACTTCTAGACCATATTTCTTACAGTGTAATTTCTCTGTTGGTGAGGTATTAAAGTGTACATCTGATCAACTGTCTACCTAAGAAAATGGGGCAAATTTTAAAAGCTTAAGTACTTTTCTGATTTCCTGGATTTTTAAATATTATTGTAAAGGACTGATGATAAAAACCCTTAGATCCCACAGGATATTCAGGGCACATATAGTTTGTAGAATAAATATAATAATTTGCAATTTTATCTTTAGTCTGGTTAAAACACATTCAATTCCATCTTACTAGGATGACCATTTTATTGTTGGTTATTGATGTCAAAAGTATATGGATTTAATGCAGTTTATTTCTCTTAACTACTGTGTAATGGTGCTAGTACTGTATTATCCTTATAAGAAGACATCCATTAATTAATTACACAAGTTGAATATCCCTAATGAAAATCTAAAATCCAAAATGCTCCGAAATCTGAAACTTTCTGAGTGCTGGCATGATGCTCAAAGGAAATGCTCATTGGAGCATTTTGGATTTTCAGATTAGGAATGCTGAACAGGTAAGTATAATACAAATATTCTAAAATCTGAAAAAAAATATGAAACTAGAAACACTTGAAGGGCCCCAAGCATCCTGGATCAGGAATACTCAACCTGTATACACATGAGAAAGACTCCTTAATTTTAGACCTATGATCTCTTCACTGAGTGCTCTATTCATACTATACCCTCTATAAATTTTAAATATCAAGTGTTAAAATGTCCAGAATATTTACCTGAATGAGGCTGGGAATTTTTTTCATAGTCCTCAATACATCTTAATATAGTTTTGAAAAGCTTAAAAAAATTATATGACTCAACAAGAAATTGTGTAAAGAAATGAGACAATTTCTTTAAATCAGCAAAGGACATTGATAGATAACTTATGGAGGAAAAAATACAAATCATATAAAAATGATTCAGCCTTACTTGGAATTAAACTAATGTGAATTAAAGCAAAACAATGGCAATTCATTTCTTGCCATTCATACTGGGAGAGATAAAAGTAAAGATAATGCTCAATATAGTCAAGGATGTAATAAAATGAGCATTCTTATAAACTGATAATAGAATTAAAAACTAAACAGGAAACATTAAAAGTTTGCTTTATACAACAAAATCTTTAAAACAATTCTTACCCTTGATCCGATAATTCCCCCCTGGGGAATCAACCCTAAGAAATTAATCAAAGATGTTGCCAAAGTAATTTATGATAAATCTCATAATATATTTATATAACAAAACAGTGAAAGCAGTCTACACATCCAAAAGAAGGAGAGATTAAGTAGATTTTGGTCCACACCAGTGGTTATCAAGCTTGATTTGAGTATCAGAACTATTTATTACAAATACAGATGCTCCAATCTAACCCCTCTGTATCAGGTTCTTCTAAATTGGGGGCAGCATATGTTACAAATCTCCTGAGGTGATAGTATTGACAAGCACCAATAATCCATATGATTGACATTTTATACGCATTAAAAATTTTTAATGACGAGGGAAAATGCTTATCGTATAATGTTGAGTAGAAAAAAGAAATTTGTATATTCATTATGATTTCAGTATGAGAGTAAGCTACATATATACTTAATGAAAAAATTTGGAAGAAAATACAATACAACAAATTATTATCTCTGGGTGGCGGAATTATGGTTGATTTGGATTGTATTTTTTTTAAATAGAAACTGGGGTCTTGCTAAGTTGCCCAGGCTGGACTTGACCTCCTGGCTTCAAATAATCTTCCTGCTCAGCCCTCTAAGTAGCTAGAACTATGGGTGTAAGCTGCCGTGTTTAGTTTATATTTGTTTTTTATGCTTCCTCACCTACTCCAAATTTTCTACAATGGGCAGTGGTACTTTAATAATAAGTAAAAAACAAACAAAAATGCTTTGTATCATTTTATAATATAATGCCTTACAGAATTGTTTGATTGAAGCCAAAATATAAATTCTATTTTTTGATCAAATAAAATTTGAGAAAGAGGTAGAATGTGGGAGTTATTTTTAAGGATCTCAGAAAAATATTCATTGTTCCCGATTATGTGGTGTGGCTTGGTCCATTTGATTTTGTGCCTTTGGTCACAGGCTTGAGGACATGTGATGTATTTGGCTTCTACAAAGCTCTACTTTATTTGAGGGGAACAGGTCAGGTAAAGAAGTATGAGTAATGCATCAATTAGCAGACAGACTCCATCAGATTGGATCTGCAGGATGTTAATAGAACTCTCAGTGTCCTGGAGAGAAGACTTGCTGTTTCACACATATTTACATAGACAAGGTGAGTCTTTTCCCTGCGGCCAAATTAAATGAATTTGACTGTGAATAGGACTGAGTCCTGCTAAGTGGGCCATTTAAAAAAGAAAAAGTATATGTCTCTGTTTTTAGAAAAAGAGATTCTATGCATAGCAACCATGTTCTTTCCCAAACAAGCAGTAGAGAGCCTAAGAAAAAGACTTTTTTCTTTGGATTTGTTTTTTGCAGGAATTAAAAAAAATGAAATTTGTTTTTATCTTCCATTTTACTACATATTTGCTATATCCCTTTCTTGAAATCAAACTAAAATTCCAGATTGGAAAACTCCTTTGATTTAAACTTCATTATGCAACACATATATATGTGTGTGTGTATATATACACACATACACACACATATATACAGTAAAATTTTTGCAGTACCACTCTAACAAAAGAGTAATTTCATAAAAAATGAATAATAACCAATCTGTATAGACTATTCATTCTGTTATTGATTGATGGCTGTGTTGTCAGTAATGTCACAAGAGTTGCATGCCTGAAAGGATATTCCACGTGTCAAGATGAGATAGGTAGGGAAGAGCAAATATCACATAGGATTTACTTTTTGTAGTTTAATTAAGGATGTCTCCCAAATAAAGGTAGGTGGAGTAAGTTAGCAGAAAAACTGGGAATTTACAACAAACCCCAGAACTTTGCATCAAGTCAATGAATAATCTACTAAGAAAAATAACTATTTTATTAATCAGGAAAATATAAAAAGCAAATAAAAATCAATAGGCTGTCAAAAGATAAAGAGTTAAGAGCTAAATATGTCTGAACTTAAGGAAAGGCATTTGCATGCACAGTTCTAGCCTTTATCAGCCAGTGAGGCCTTTGGAAGAATACCCAGTTCTTAGCATTATCAATGCTCCAGTAAGTTTTCAATTTAATTTGTAGCTGTGCTCTTACTTTTCTTCCCAAATTATTCCTTCCAGTAGACAAGCACAAGGCTCTTTTTGCTTTATTGGATTTGTGCACTCATTTCCAAAGGCAGAATTTGGGCTAAATTGCTATATACATATAAGGGAAAAGTTTTTAGAAAAGATATTAAATTTTCACTCCAGTTTGCTTATGCAATGACAAGTAAGATTTGCATAAAATGGCACTATAGATTATTTATTTATTGTTCCTAAGCAGTTAGGAATTGATCAATAATTTAATATTAAAATTAGGAGGGAAACATTTTTGTTTAAGTGGAAAGACAATTCAGACCCAGCATGATTTATAACGAGCATTTGAAAATCACTTTGTTAAGGAGGAAGTTAGTGTCTTTGTTTTGGGTTTTGGATAACATATATGTAATTAAGTTAGTGTGGAGACCTTGTATTTCATACTCCAAGTTGAGTCAAAAAGAACTGAACAAATTAAGTAGATACTGACTCAATTCCAGCAATTGTCTCTAAATTGCATGTTCTTTGGAATTTGCTTGACTAATTCCTACCTGAGAACTGCGTCTGAAGAATGTTTGTGATTTTTGTAAAAGAGCTTTGTGATTTTTGTGAAAGTGTCTGCCAGTAATTCAGAGCATTAGCTAGGGATTGTGATAAATGGGAATTTTAATTAATTTTTAGTGTTGAGTGTTTTCTTAGGCAATCTTTACAGATATTTCATGCCATTTAGCTTCATGATTTTGTCAATTTTAGGTCACAGAGTAGAATTTTCTAACCTATATTGGGTCATAGACCTCTTTTAGAGTCTCATGGAAGCTATGGATACTTTCTTAGGAAAAATGCACAGATGTATAAAGCCACAGACTTGCATACGGTTTTAGGGAGTTCATATAACTTGGAAGGGCAGTCATGAACGTGGCTCAAAAAAAAATCTGTTCTAGATTATAACATTTACTTTAAAATTAATTAGTGATGACTTTCAAGTATGTCTACCAAAGGTAAGAGAAATAGAAACATCTTTATGGTGCATGGTAGTTCAGAATTTTAATAGAGAAGGGGTTTTCAGACTGTGATTTGTCGAGAAGGGATTTCCAAGGTATTGGCCTCAATCTGCAATCATTCTGCAAACACATAATGTGTGGAACATTTTTAAAAGACTATGTGAAACCAATAAAAACTTTTAAAAAAAACCGCAGAAAGATGCTTTTAGCTACACTTTTATAATATTGACAAAATATCAGTAATTCATATTAAATAACATAAATTTCATTTTATTTGTGGTGGCCTTGGGATGCTATTTGAGATTATATGTGAGAAAGTCCCTGCCCCAAGCCATCCCCTTGCTGTTATCACTATCCATGATCACGCCACACAAAGCTTTGTTTCAAGGTAAGACCACAGCTGCCTAAATTGTAAAGGACTTCAAGTTATCTCTGAATATCATCTACTTTTCAAGTTGAGGTCATTATTATTCTAAAGTAAAGTAAATTTCAAAAATATAAGCACTGGTCTCTGTCATACAAACAGCATGTGAGCTGTTCCACAGGACGGTGCCTTGCCCGGACCATGATTTGCTGTGTGCACTCGGCCCCTGTCCCTGACTTTGAATTCCTTCATCTCCTTATATGATTTCCGGAATTCTAAACCATTCCATAGACCATGAATCATGTATAGTTTCCGTTCTTTGTAGACTCCTAAAAACTTTCATCAATGGCTTTAAAGACAGAATCCTAGAACTTTTGAGTCAGAATGTGGTTTAGAGAGTATCTCCAACTTTCCTATTTTACCGATGCGGTCACTGGGGCCTAATGAAAGTTAGGTGACTTGTCCATCAAAGCCCAGCTGGGGCGCAGGTCTTCTGCTTTCTGGTCCAGTGCTCTTTCCATAGTACTATGATATCTTTGTTTCCTGTTATCACTCTTTCCTGGGTAGCTAAACTATTTGTTCATACCTTCTATGGCATTCTAAGGGAACTTTTCTTTTTCCCCTGAGAAGTTTGTCAGGCTTGGTAGGGTTTATCCACGATTAAGCTTTGGAAGCTATTTGACTCATAGATTCTCTGCACTACTAAGACGGCAACTTCAGTCCTCTCAGGCTAAGTACTCCTTGAATTGAGAAGAAACTCAAAACGCAGGTGGGCTTGTGGACTGAACTAATACATCCTAAATACCCAAGAAGGAAGTGTAGTAGATGATTTTCTTTGAAAAGCAATACCAAGAACCTATGTGATGGCTTGATTTAACTAAAGGGTAACATTTATTTTCTCCCAAGGTTAAAATAAGATGTTTAGTTTAATACACACCAAGTTCTTAATGATTTAAATTCTAATCTTTTGGGACATGTAATCTTGGATCCCAAGAACAGCATCATAAGGATGCTCCAGTATAATGAATTAGAATATTTTACACAGAAGGAACAGAACTGTGAAAACAAATACTAAAATAACAATGGCCATCCACAAAAACTCAATCTCATCTTTGAATTTTTATTTAGCTTTCTTTCCTATAATCATTATCCATTAAGAACTGTTTTTCTGAAAAGTGTCTTTAAAATTTTTATTTTCATTTCTATTACCCTGGTCTCACCTTAGTTGAAGCCTTTGTCACCTGAGACCAGATCCATTGGCTCTCTCAATCCATTCTCTGCTACCTAGACTCAGAACCCTCTTGCCTATCTGCTTGTTTGTAGTGCTTTGTCAAAAACCTTAGTGACTCACGATTGCCTCCAAGATAGTATGCTAACTTTTCTGATATGAAAGGCTTCCCAACCATTTTAAAGTCTAATTTCATTATATTTTATCGAGCCATATACTATGCCAAGTTCATTATATTCTCATTGAATCCTTACAACAAACCTATATGATAGAATTACGTTTCCATTTTACAAATGAGGATAGTAAGTAAGGCCTAAAGTTGCCGGGCTAGTGAATGGCAAAGGTGGAACTGGAACTTGGGTTTGTCTAACATAGAAGACTAATCTCGTAACCACACTAATCCCCCAAGCAGGCTCTTTCTGCCATTAGCCAGGCTAGTTTCTTTAAAGTCCCAAAGGTATTTTATTCAGAACTGACTCTAAACTCGTAATAGAACTTTCACCAGGAATTCCTTCTCCCCCTCCTCTTAGCTTTTCTAAGTTTCTTATCATTTTTCAGGAATGATTTAGTCATTCAACAAGTGTTTATCAACGAATACATTAGAGCTTTCTTTATGAGGTCTTTCCCAGATACTCTAGATTCCATTTACCTCCCGCTTCCTTGAATTATAACATCTACTGTCTGAAGCATTCACATTTGCTTTGAGTCACGTATACTTTACGATGTTACCTATGTACATTTTTTTCTCCCTCTTGGAGGATAGCAACTGTGTTTTCTGGTACCTTATACATTCCCAATCTTAGTGCAGGGCAAGAAGTATAGTTGGTATGCAATAATTACATGAGAATTGATGTCAAAGTGACTTAGCTTCAGGGGCTGTTTTGCAAGGAACCCAATAAAGTGAAAGAATAGTGTGCTGGACAACAAAAGGGAATCCTTCAACTATGGAAACTAACAGATTTTGGGAAGATCTGGTATGAAGTGTGTTTTAAAACAAAACAAAACAAAACAAAATGCTTCAAACTGTCCATTCAATGTTGGCAAGAGGGATATAACAATATTATTAACACTAGCTGTCTTTATGCATAATGGCAGACAATTTGGTCTATTGTATAAACAAAATAATCTAAGAAAGTATTTCAGCGAGATTATAGATAGGAAAAATAAACGGTCATCAATTCACTTTGTGTATCCAGACAAGGAAAGAACACTCCATGATAAAATCAAATACAGCTTTGTTGTTAATATCAAAGGAAATATGATACTCCCAATTTCAAGATAAAAATTGTCCATAATTATATTTTTATAAATCAATTCTCATCTATTTAAGTTTAGCCAATAAAACACATCATCTTTAGAAAATTTTTCTGTTACTAAATTTACTACATAGAATAGTGTAATTCAGCTCATTTTATAAATTAAAAATTATACTTGTTATCAACTGATATTAAATGTCAACTCTATGGTTGAAGATTTATTTCATTGTATATTTTAACATGTATTTAACTCACTAAATATATCTATTTAAACTTCATATACAAATACTTTGAATTTTCCATCAAATTCCTGAGACTAAAAAAAAAAAAAAAATCACAATTTGAATTTTCTTCTCTCAATGAAAGTTTCAATTCCTTAGCAGTAGGCCAGCATTTGCTCTTGTAACTGAAAATGTATTCACCTACTTTATCTTTTGGCTTGGATTTTGGTTAGGTGGGACAATAACACAAACAGGAGAAGGAACTTGAGTAATAAAAATAGTGCTTCCTCTAGAAATAGGGATTACAAGCTAATTAAAGGAAGCTGTATGAGCTTTCCATTCAAAATTTAGGACTATAATAGGGGGCTCACAACTAGGAAAACATGTGGCTTTTCTGTTACTTTCTGAAAATAGTTGAAGCCTAAGAATTCTAAGACTATGGGTGTTTAAAGATTTTAAGATTATGTCATTCTAAGGGACGATAGAAAACTGCTTATCTCAAAAGCAACAAGACTCATAATCATATTTCAAAACAAATATATTCTAATGTCCATTTTTAAAATCAAACAGCTCAAATAGAAAAAAGTGACAAAAAGTTAAAATTTTTAAAATAGTCTCACATTTGTTTTTGTTGGTGTTAGAATAATACTAGAACATGGTCTTTTAGTTATTTGCTCCTTGTCAGAAGTTGGGTATGTCTTAAGCTACCAGTTTGGACACTTCTCCAAACTATTTTTAATATAATAAATTGAGTACAGTTCATATAAATCAATACATTTCACTCCACTAAGTAACAAAACCAAAAAAAAAAAAAAAAATGGTGCTTTCATCTCAATTTCAAGTTATCCAAAAGAACTAAGTCACTGTAGATCTACCACCAATTCTTTCCCTGGGTAAGATTACCAAAAAATATTTCATAAGAATTCAAAGTATACAACAACTCTTCCTGACATAACTAATCTCCATGTAGATGTCAAATTCTAACACATACATAATTCACTAAAAAATATTGTAACAATTTCCTTCTTTTGTATGATTGCTTAGGCAGAGATTCCAGAGGTTTGGCATCTTAAAATTTAGGAATGAATAGATCAAGAATGAATAATGTGACTCAAATATATTCTGTACTTTTCACTAAAGGAGTCAGTTAATGAAAAAGTCAAAACTAGGTTTTACCTGACTATTTGACATCAAAATGTGCTATGTGCTAAAAGTTCAATGCTTGGGTTTCTGGATTTGGTGACCATTACAATATAATTATCTATAAAAATAACACGTGTTGATATTGACATCACGTTTCTATTTCATATGTGTCCTTTTGTGTATATTACTAATGACATGACTACTATAGCTTCTGCTCTGATGACAATAGCCTCTAACAAAAATATATCCTTCTGAGACGATTTTCCTTCTTTAAAAGCTCCAACAACCCAACTTTAAGGTTATGCCAGGCTTTTAAATATGTCTGTAACAAAATGGTAGACCTGTATTACTGAAAGATGATGACTTTTTATTTTCTGGCAACAAATTGCCTGAATTTTCACTCTTCCTGAACATTTTTTTTTGTCCTTTCCTAAAATTTCCTTCTTCTTGAGCCCTAAGTGTCTCAGTTACCCTACCCTGAAACTTTTCTAAAATCTACTCAAGTCACACAAGATCTAGCCTCTTTGGAAGGAAATGATAGCAAAGAACTATTGCTGAATAGGATATGGAAACTGGTCCCTTGTATAATCTGTACGGTCTACCTTTCTTCTAATACTTCTAATTCTAGACACCTTTTAAATTCTCTCCCTTGTTGCTCCCCTTGGGGTCTCCTCCATGGAAGGACCAATTTGAAACAGAGTATCAAAGGCAGGAAATGCTGATTTCCAAGGACAACAACACAAAAAGAGAGGTTACGGTGGAGACCATTAAAAGCCATATAAAAAAGGCCTGGGAAGAAGGTGTGTAACATGGAGAAATAATGCTCAAGATAGTATTTCTTTTTATTTTTCTAACTACAATTTTCATACAGTACCTTAAAAAAATATCATCAAGTCTATACTTCTTCAGATCAGAAGTCCAACCTGATCATATTTCCAAATATATATCATTAAAAATATATGAGCTTTTCTTTCATTAAAATGTCTAAGAAATGATATATTTCTGTAGAAACACTTGGGATTTTAGTTTTAATATTTTTGTGACCTCTTATCCATTATGATTTGACTGACAGCAACTACGTATATTCTACCTATAGAGAAATTACTAGCTGATAATTTCCTAAGGCCTATGCAAGAATCTAAGCCTAATGGAAGACTGCTACTAATATTTAATGATGATGAAAAACATAAATGCATTAGCATATAACTGATATGACTTAGGTGAAGGTTATTATTTTTTCCTGCTATAACATTTGTAAGTGGATGTTCACATAACTATTATACACAAGTGGCAAGCTGGTTTCCTAATGTTGATTGGTTAAAAAATATTAATGTATAAAGAAAAAGGGATTAAAAAATAGGTGGGGGAGGGGTTTCCTTCAAATGGATGGAACCCATTCTTTTGAAAGAAAACTCCCCTCTTACCTTGGTCCTGGAGCTGGTTAGTTCTCCTCTGTCCTCCTCCTAGGGGAGAAATACCCAAAGTTAAACAATAATAGAACATGATCTTGTATTAAAGTCAAGTTCAGTTCTGGCCAACCCCTTCTTCAGGTCTCACAAGACACTACCAACTGTCTGATATACTGGGGCTTTCACTGCATTGATTTCAAAACCCATTTTAAGGATTAAGCCAAAGGGGAATGAACGTTAGCTGCCTAAGAGGAAAAAATTCTGTCTGCCCTTCAGTCAGTCTATCTTGTCAGAAAGTTCTTATAAATTGAAGACTGGCGTAGAGCAGGGAATTCATGGAAGGGCATTGCCTGGGTAATTTTCATCAGGTAGAGTGAGTAATGAAGGCTGTGCCATGGGAGTTCCTTAGGGAGAAGAGGTGCTGTGGTGTTCTCAGCCCATCTCCCTGATGTTCTTTTGTCTTTTGAGAGGAAAATGATAGTACTACAAGCAACACCATGTTTGGAGCAGTTCTAAACCAATATGGACAATAATTATTGTAAAAATAAAAAAAAAATTAGAGAGTCTTTAGACAGGAAGGTTAGAATAAAGTCTGGGGAATGGATATTATCAAACACTACATACTTGTTTTATTTTTTTGAAACAGGGAATCACAGCTTGGATAAAGATGGGATCATTTTTTTTTTCTTAATGTGTCTCTGTCTAGCTAGGGCACCTTGTGTCTTTGGAGAGAAACAAGGCAACACAGTGAAAGGAACATGGATTTGGGAATTAGACAGCAATGGGCTCCAATTCCACCTCTGTCACTCGTCAGCTATTTGACCTGCGTTTTAGCAGCATCATCCCTCCAGATGGAGATAACTGCATCAACTTCAAGGAGTTGTGGGGGTCAAATTAGAAAATAAATTCATATATGTGTGCTTGGTACATAGTAGTTTGTTATTAAATTTTTATTTCCTTTCCATTTATATAGTCTCTGATATGATCATTTCTTATTTGGATTACTTTATCTCTTTTAAGGCTACTGACCAATTAACCGAGCTTAGAGTCAGTTCTTGGTTACCCTTTGGCATAATTTCAGAGATGGTGGGTGAATGACTCCCATAAAAAAATCAAATACCAGACAATTGATTGAATTCTGTGAGACATGAAGGAGAGTGGAGACCAAGAATGAGCCTGAACCCATACAAGATCATGTGCTATTGTTATTTAACTTTGGGTAACTTATTAAAATTCTTCATCAAGTAAAATGACATCAGGTGAGAAAATGGATGTACTTTGGAACCTTAGTTTGTCCAAGTATATTCCAGAGACTTCAAAATGAGGGATGTCATAATCATTATGCTAATGGCCATTATGAAAATGTGCAGGGAAAAAACACTATATGGCAGATTCTGTTTTATAAAGATATCTTATCTCCATCTATTGTTACCATTTATTCAATGTTAGATTTATTATATAAAAATGAGATTTAAAATTTAATCACCTCAAAGTTTCATGATATATATATATATGGCATAATATAAATATATATATAAATATATATATAATATATAATATATAAAAATATAATATAAATATAAATATAAATATAAATGGCATAATAAAATTTCTCCATCTATAACATATATGTTTTCCCTGCTATTCCTCCTTGGAAACTTTAACTTCATTCATTATCTTTCATGAATATTCTAAAAATGGCTATTTTGACAAGCCAGATTTTTATCCACTAAATGCTATAAATTCAAAAAAATATACAGAGAGAGAGCATTTCCTTTTTTTTTTTTTGAAACACATACATGCAGAAATTGTAAAGCTGTGCTCAAAATTGAACAAAAAGGAGCAAACTGTATTTTATCAAACACCTACTTCATCCATGGAAGTCACTTATATGATAGAGTTTTGAAGGAAATAGCTTTATATTTAGAAATGATCTGGGAACCTATGAATAAGAACAACTATAGCTATACTGCCTGGATTGGGTAAAATTACAGTGGCTGTGCAGTCTTCATGCTTCAGGGCATAAATTGATTGCTATTTGTGATGAAGAGAAAAATGAAAAAGAAATTAAGTAGTACTGAAGTTGTTAGGGTTATTATGGTGCCCTTACAAAAATCACCGTTGCAGGTATTTCATATGGAAACACCACAGGATACCACATTACATAGGCCAATTCTTAAAATCTTATCTAGATATGGAAATATAAGTTTTGTTCTAAAAAAAATCAAAAGAAGTCCTTCTATATGCATGTGCTTCATTTTTGATGTTTTATTTCCCCTTTTATATAATCCAATGAATTTTGTCAGATTTGTACTTTGCCAAAAGTTTGATGTCAGCATGTAATTTTAAATGTCTGTTTATATCAGCATACAAGATCTGTATTTATCTCTAGTTATGTTGGTTCTTACAGAGAAGTGCTTTCCTTAAATACCTTTCCATTTCACAATGTATTCAGACTGCAATAAAAGCAGCTATTTACTAAAGAAGTGGTTTATTTAATTCCAAAAGCAGATGCGCTTCTATCAGGGTTCTAAGAATGAATTTTCCCCGAGTTTTATTAAGTGTCTGCAACTTCAAAGAGGTATGAGAATTCCTTGGTTGTTCTGCTAAAGATAGTCTAGGGTATAACTGAGGCTCTCAGACTGCCAAAGTGGGAATGGAATATAGAAGTCACCATTGCTATTTCCTCTCTAAGAGATGTGAGAATCTCTTCTACTTTTACTTGCACAGGTCTGATGTTGGGGATCATATGCCAATTTTCCCTCATTTTAGGGGACCAGTTTTAATTTTAAAATGTTTCTTTGTGCTGACCTGAAATCTACTTTTATGTAATTTCTTTAACTCAACTGGAGTACCTAGTTTTTTGGGCAGAATATCGCTCTTTTGCCCCAGGTAGAGTGCAGTGGCATCATTGTAGCTCACAGCAACCTCAAACTCCTGGGCTCAAGTGATCCTACTGCCTCAGCCTCTCCAGTAGCTGGGATTATAGGCACGCACCACCACACCTGGGTAATTTTTCTATTTTTTGTAGAGACGAGGTATTGCTCTTACTCAGGCTGGTCTCGAACTCCTGACCTCAAGTGATCATCCTGCCTCGGCCTCCCAGACTGCTAGGATTACAGGCATGAGCCACTGCACCCAGCCCTCTAGTTTTTAATATAAATTAAGAATTATGGAACTTGAGCTCTATATGGGTATTTCCAATACACTTTGAAATTATCAGTGTTGCCAAAACTGCAGCACGGAAAAATCACAGAAACTGCTTTGTAAGTTTTCAGATTTGAGTATATTTATATTTAAAAAGTCCTTTTTTGTTCTTTTCCCCATAAGAGCACTGGAGAGAGTCAGAAGATCTCATTTCTAATCTCAGCTGGGGACTGTGGGCAAGTCACTTAACGTCTCTACTGTACAGTGCCTTCCTCTGTAATAAAATGACATCACAAGAGGGTTAAAAAGTGTAAGTAGAAGAATGTTTGTGGGAGTGGTTGAAAACTGTAACTTTGTACTGTGACTATTATTGCTTCTCTTAAGACATATACTGCTCAGTAATCTTTAGTGTTCAACAGGAGCATAATCTTTCAAAAGTGAACAAATTAAAAAGAAAATTAAATGATATATTAACTGATTCTTTGGCTTATACAATATTATCATTACTCTATCATTTAATAGGAAGCAATTTTTATTTATTTATTTATTTTTAATTCTATGACCTTTTACTGTTTACTCCAGGAGACAACCTGAGGTCAACTTTTCTTGGTCCCTATTTATTTTCCATTTGCCTCTGACTAGTGTCAAACACAAGCCAAAGGTTAGGGTATCATCTTAGGACCATGGATACCTGGATACCTGGTTTCACTTTATTAATAATTTCCCTCATGCTTTTTTTTCAAATTCACTGTTTTATGCTAAAGAAACTAGCAATGTAAAACTGCTGTACTTGGTAATACTTTTATGATTTTTTGAGGTTCTAGTTGCAAATGGCTGAAAAGAGGGGATACCAGGGGCTGGGGAGCTGATGATGTCTTTTCTTAGTTACTAATAGGATTTTGGACTGTTACCACTTCAAAAAGGGATATTCGGAAGCTACGTATCTGTCAGCACCAAATACAAAACAACTAGGATTCCATAACAGCAGAGGCCCTGTAAGAAGCTCTCGCCAGTTTTTATATAATCCTCTGGGTAGCAAAGTAACAGTGAAAAAGGATCTATATATTCTTATACTTCATTTGAAAGGCAGAAGCTATTGTCACATTTGTTTGATTGACTCCAATTTAATCCTTAGTCTGGATAACTCCCAAATATTTAGTACTTAGAGAAAACATTAAATTTTTAACATTTTTGTAAAAATTTATCTGTGGGATAATTTCTTCATGGAGTACCCTAGAATTAAAAAAAAGTTAAATAAATTTTAGTTTATTACAACATGATATGATATGGTTTTGTGTGGTCAGTGGTATTTAAAATGATAGTTTTCCCCAACATCTCAGTATTGTATACTTTGAACGGTAGCGTTGATGCTGAGGATGTTTTTCTGCTTCTAATTTTTCTTAATTTTTGAGTTATGTGATATTAAAAGAATAGATCGAAATGGTTTCACAAACTTTTTGAAAGTGTATTTCATTCTGTGGATATCTCTTAATAACAATTGTTAGATTCTCAGAAAATATGGAATCTGTCCATTTAAAAGAAACTACTTGCAATCATGAAAAAGACTTTTCTGATATTAAGGAGGATAAAAAGTATGTTCACAATATTCCTAACTTCTGATAATGTAATTATTATTTACAAAATATTCTCATAATCCAGATAATGTTTCTTTCTAAGAAGGCTCAGGACCAGGGTTAGCTAAGTATTTTGGAGAACTGAATGGTGATTTTTTATTCAGGTTCAGCTGTTGCCAGATACCTGTGATACTGTATATTTGTGGCAGTTATCTCAGATATATGTTATTTCCTTCTGAAAACAGACTTATTGAACTGATTTTTTTTTTTGTGTGGAGGAGAACAAACATTAAAATAAACGAGCTATAGTTTCATATTTCTAGCTAAATTAAAATAGACTATAATTCTAAACCAGAGTTATCACTATTTTCCAACTTATTCTAATGACTACCAAACTATTTTATCTTTCTTTTCTTAAATTTGAATGATAAACTATTCCCATCTTGGCGGATGTTATCTTTAGATGACAAAAGGAGGCTAATAACGTCTAAAGTTGTGGATGAGTGGTTTCCTATATGCTATGCTGAAACAAATAGGTACAATTTCATTTTTGTGGAAAACCATTATTTACTTATGATGTACTAAGCAGACGTTTATCATTAGCATAAAACTGCATTAAAGCAGCATGATATAAAATTCTCCATTGAGGAGTAGATTGCATTTCCACAATAAACTGAGCTTTATAGTATTTTATTATAGGCATTTTGGAGTTTTATAGTGAACCTGATTACCATCACTCCCTCCAAACCCTGTATTGTGTATATTTGTGTGTGTGTCTAAATTATTTACATGTCTAATTATTGCAAGTATAGGGAGCCCCTTCCTACCTCTCTTCTTCAGTCCCTCCCCTCTCCACCTTTGTACTTTCAGCTAAGAAGGTGCTGGGACAGTGAGTGGTAGGAATCTACTGCAGTATGATTATACTACTTTACTTTTTGCCGCTACCAAACTGTCCAGAGTTCTAAGAGTTAGGTCAGAGTTATGATCTCTCTGAGAAATGTTAATGGTTCCTCCTTCTGCAGCAGCCAGGGGTGTCATCTTCCTGGCATCCTTTTCTTTAGGAAGATAAGTCTGGAGACTAAATCTAACATGAGTGATGTGCAAAGAACAACGAAACTTGTCACTTGACCTGTGCTGCTATTCTGAGGATAAATGAAGACCCACTCATGAAACTACCTACAAGCAACTTTACCAAGAGCATTTACTCTATACAGAAGTTATGATCCTATAGCCTGAGATCTTATAGTGGAGAAAATTAATCTGACACATTTTCTTTAATAACTGAGTATAGACAGGGTTAAAGAGCAGCTTTGTAGCCATGGTCAGAATCTATATTATGCAGAGCAGAAACAAAAAACCTCTTTTTGGGGAAACTTAAATATTGGTCCAGGGAATGCTGAGTATGAGGACACGGAGGGCAAATTCCACAGGGAGCGAACAGCACTGGAGTTTGATGCCTTCAAATCTACTTTGGCTACTTGTAAGGGTGAGTAAGCACTCCTGTCTACATACCAAGCCCATGCATATATTAACTTTTCATCTTTGATCTGAATACACCAGCACGAAGACATCATAGAATGGCCTTAGTGTCCCTTCCTGTCGTGGAAGTGCAGACCCTGGCAAGTCATGCTTGCCAGGCAGGCTTAGGAATGGTGAAAGCTTCACATAATTTCTCTGGCACAGGGTGTTTGTTTGTCCTGCCGCTGAGACTTAACTGTAAGCAGCATACCCATATATCGCGCCACAATCAACATATAGGATTCAATATAGAAGCAGATGCAGAAGCTCCAGGCAAACTAACATTTGCTATTCTTCTTATTTTCCTAGCTGTAGGATTCCTGCTTCCATAAATTTCCCTTCCATCACTTTCCCCTCCCCCAACCCCATCCTTTTTGTTAGGAGATCCTTTCAGATGCTTTGCTTTGACTAGCTGGACTTTATTTTCTCACTAAGTTACCTTTCATAACTGTGCCTTCTTCTAGATTTCAGCACTGCCAGCACCCTCAGGGGGCATGTCTCCCCTCCAGCCCTAGTGTTTTACAGCTTTGGTTCCAGAGAACCCATATCTCCTGGCCACAAAAAGGGAGATCCAAACACACAGAAACCCTCACACACTTGTTTTTTTGTTCCTACGCCTCTTAACCTGATCAATAGTGTGGATATTGCTTCTGGAGACCATGCCTTTTGGTAAGATGATCTGTAAAGATGAATGACATAATATGGAACCTATATGGCTACTTGACATGTATTAATACTAAGAGGAAACACTTAAGTATGCTACCAATGTAGGGGTAGGTTCATCCACAGATTTTCAGCACATTTACTATACATCAGATTATGAGCTTTGACCTTAAAGTACAACTTTATGTTCC
This sequence comes from Lemur catta, assembly GCF_020740605.2. Classification (NCBI taxonomy): domain Eukaryota; kingdom Metazoa; phylum Chordata; class Mammalia; order Primates; family Lemuridae; genus Lemur; species Lemur catta. The sequence goes on from NC_059134.1 coordinate 32,192,891, forward strand.
CGAAATACAGTTGGCGTATGTATATCAAAGTTGCCCAACTTGGGTGGCTGTAGGTATGTACTCATGTTGTGTGTCGCTACTGAATCAATTTGAATTGTATGGGATTTAGAGGTTTTTGTTTGGAGATTCTTTATATTTATGAGATTTGTCAATGAGGCAGTTGGGTGGGAGTCAACAAAATAGTTTGGAATTCTGGTTTTTCTTAGAACTGTCAGAATTGAGATCTAGTCTTAGATCTCTCATCAAATCTCATAAATAAACTGCTAAACTAATTTTTGGCAGCAGTTTTGTCTTGTTCAACTTGATACTCTTTGAAGTGGTAGAAACTAAAATGGCCACAAGTTACCCATTTTCTCAGAAAGTCACTAAAATACAATTTCTAAGTGCAGTGGTGAGAACAAAGAACTAAACATTGAATTTAGAAATTTTTCAAGCTGGTGTTACCTACTTAGGCTGCTGTAACACATCTCAAGAGTGACCAACTTAAAAACTTCCCAATAAATTCTCAGTTGGAACCCACCCAACAATCATTTATTGAATGAACTGTCAGAAGATTGAGGGCAAATCATTTCAGCATTTTAATTTTTTTCTTTTTTACTAATGAGAAGAATGGCAAAAATATATAATGCCTGGTCAATCTTAAAAGAAATATAGAAAAAAAGCAACATTTGTTTCCTCTTCGTGGAAACCTGTGATTTGGGTCATCTTTTAGTTACAGGAAAGAGTTAAGGGAAAAATCTAGAATTCCCAATGTCAGTGGAAAGTTTTTGTAGTCAACGTCTAGAAAGAGAAGGATGAAATATATGAATTCTACTGTGCAATTATTTCCCCTGGGACATGTGTAGCATTGATGTTTTACCATGTGACATCCCAATCTGTGAATGCAAAATACTTGGTACCCACAATAAACATCAGCATGCCTAATAGCAAACTGGGTAGCTGTTTAAGCATATTGCAACAAGAGGGATTTGTGTGTGTGCGTGTGTGTGTGTGTGCATTTTAAGAGGTTCGATTAATTTTTGTGGTGTGTGTTTTTCCCACTCTTAGCTTAATAGACCTTATTCCAAAATATAATAGGATTATAAAAACTAAGTTATCTATAGCATCTTTAATATGGCACTAAGAAAAATGAAGGATATTCATAAGCAAAAATATGTCTTTCCATAATAGTTAAAATTTAAGAAAACCCACTACAACTCATTTCCAGAAGGAATGTTAAAAGTTTATTCACTTGAGGCCAAGTGATACTCAGTACTAGGCCTTAAATTACTATACTTTTAAGTTTTTCTAGTGTCTACATTAAGTGCTAACAATTGAGATGTTTCTAATACCAAAAATGGACTATAGCTTTAGTCTCATACCCAACATCCAGCAAACTCCTTTTTTCTAAACCTTCTCAGTACACCTGAACTAATGAATAAGTATGTCTGACAGATTTTACATGCAAAAGTGATTCCTTCAGATAATACATTTTTTATACATGAATTTGAATACTAAGTTTAATACATCTGTCCTAGCAAATCCTCCAAAGTAGACAAAACATAATTTGGCCTACAGAGAACTCTACCCACCCTGATACAGATCCAGGCTTGGGCCAAGTGTCTTTTGAGGCCAGTGATTTTGTTAAATACTTAAAGAACCAATCCAGTGAAAGATGTGGGATTCTAATTCCCATTCCTGGTACTTCCTCCCCTCTGCCATGCTACCACCGTGGGGCTCTGAGCTGCCTGTTGTAAAGTAAGCATGATGAGCCTGGTTTCAAAGGATCAGTTTTTGTTGCCACGGGTTCCTGCAGCTGGGCACTGCCAAGCCAACTGGGCCTCATTTTTTCCAGGTCTTACTCACCGATGCAAGTGCTATTGGAACTGCTTTCTTACTTTTTGACAACAGAACGTTTGTCTTATTTTGGACACTGTCCCATAAATATCTTTAGAGAAGTCAAAGTTTGGGTGGAAATTATCACTGGTGAATAATAAAAGTTTAGGAGACTATGGTTTTTAACTTGGCTTCACACATTGGGGTCCAGTACATAAACCCTTATAAGGGCCAGCAAAAGTCTTCAGCTATGATCCACTGCTTTGTTCTCTGGAGGTATTTACAGATGCTAGATACCATGAATATCTTTAAAAGGTGTATTCTTGTCTAACAACTACTTAATGGTAAATCTGTGTCAACCAAATTATGATTCACTCTAAACAAGCTTTAACAGGGTTATTTATTGCATAGTAAAGTCAATAGTATAGTAACTAGTGTAGTATAGATAATAAAGCTGATAGTATTTTGATAGTAATGTACACAACTGTACTATACTATGAATACTTTAGTATAGTAAACACCTATACTATAGTAAATTTGTAAGTTGATAGTGTTGGATAGTATTGATAGTGAAGTCAAAATTAATATACTTCCTCTTTCATCTAAACTTTACATTGCAATGCCATCTAAAGTGTATACTTTAAAACAAACTTTAAAAATTTCTCAGCCAGAGAAAGGCTTTCACAATGGTTTTAGATTGCCACGGGTACTAGAAAAGTGAGAAGGGAGATGGCCATGGCATTGTTAAAGTATAAATAGTATTGTGCATGTGGAAAGAAAATTTAGGAAAATAACAGGATCAATATATCTGGCATTATTCTGTCACCTAAAAATTGGAGAATCAATGTCAAAGTCCAATAAACCAATAATTTCTGGGCATTGTTATTGGTAAGTGATAGGTCTATGGTTTCAGATTTCATTGTGTATATCCAGAAAAGACTAGTCTGAAATAAAGTCTCTGAACAGTAAAGATCTCTATATTTTGTTCTTTACCAAAAAGACAGGTGCTAGTCATCACTGTTATGCTATTTCTCAGCCCAGCCACAGATACACTCTCTGTGATAATCCTTATTACATTTGTTTTAAAGTCTACATTACAGATTCAAGTCCTGACTTTCCATCGAGATTATATGTCATACTCTTCCTCTTTTCTGTAACATTTATTCTGAAGCACTTTGGACAAACAGCAAGATCTGAACATTTCAAACTGCCTAGACCAACAGAACATTGCTAGTCCTTTCTCTTCATTCTCTGGTTAAGCTTACATAGAAAGAAAGATTGCTGTTTTCTTTTTCTTAAAAATCTCATGTTGCCTAATCAATCAAAACAGGAGAGTTTATGAGAAAGCCCTTGTTAATGACAATGAAATACACAAGTCTCACTATATCCAGAGCTATTAACTTAAAGACCTGATTACCTGATTAAAAAAAAGACAGATTTTCTAAGAAAACAGACTTAAATCTCTACTGAACTATACAAGACAAAAAGATTTCAAAGACACTTGATGCAGGTATGCCTTCTTGATCTTGCTCTGATGAAGGCAGTTATTTTGAATTTGCTTCTACAAATAAATCAATGATACAGAAGGTGCCTATTAGTCCATCTTTATATTAGTTTGCCTCATTTGAAACAGAAGAATCCTAGTCCAGTAAGACTGGGAATTTAAACCTAATGAGCCTCCTGCTGAGATGGCTGGGGCTTGGGGAGTGAGGAGGGTGGGGGTAAGGTGAATGCTGGTCAGCCTTCAGTGTCCTTCCAGTGTTCTCAAAGACAGGACAAAATGATTGTGGTTTTGGCATGCAGGGGCCAGCTTGCTCAGGAAATTGTGGCATATATAAAACAAAGCACATAAACAAACTCCCCATCCAGGAAGCTGAGTTTAACAATTGCCTCATTAACCAGGCCCAGGGAAGGACAGGAAAAGAGGGGGAAGCCAATGGCTGATTATTATACAGTTCTAGGCAGATGAAGCCCTTCAGTTTCTCCCCAAACAATCCCTGTAGTGTGGATTTGACAAAGTGGCACATTTAAGAGGGAACTCTCTTGCCATCAATGGGAGTCAGGCGCACCCGTATCTGAGGGCCAAATTCAGTCCCTGGAGCTTGACTTTATCAGTAGACACAAGACAGAGGACAAGGCAGCTACATCCACAGAGAATTAATTAAGAGCAAAAGAGACATCCAGTGAATGTAATCAATAGTCTGAACACTGATCTACATATCAACCACCATTGCTTTCTCCCCTCCTATTTCCTTTACATTATTTACACTAAGATGCTCTTAAAACTGAGAGTTCAACAGAGATTTATTTGCTGCTTGGCTTCATTGAAATTACACATTTTTCATATTGTATCATACAAAAATATACCCTCAAAGACCAAACATCCTAACTCCAGTGTAAGTGTCTGAATGGTTGAGGTATTTGTGGGTAGCATGTTATTATGGGTAATTTATTAGTTTGGCTTTCTCCCTGCACATTTCTCCAGGTTCATATGGGACATACGTGCAAACAAACCTGACTGATTTTGGAATTGCCAAAGTCCACACCCAAATTTGTCTTTACCGGCTAGTTTTGTTCTATCTTCTTTTGAAATTGCCCCTTTCGTAACACACCATAAAACTCCTTGCTAATGATTACAGTGTTGCTTGCAAACACAGAATACTGGTTTAACACAACCCTTTCCAGCACTGGTATATGTTTCTTATATCTCAACCCTTCCCCCGCCCAACACACATTTCAAATCACATTGCAGTTCCATTTTTGAAACCAATGAAAACAATCATATAATTTTTATATTGTTTTCATTTGTTCTGGGCAATAGTACAGGTCTCATTACCTTCATTTTTCAGTGGCTTACCAGAGACATCATTTTTCAAGACCAGGTTCTTGGCAAAGTCCTTTAGCAAAGATCCTGATTTCCTCTTGAATCTGTGTTTTATAGAAAACTCTCCTAAGCAGCACTGAGACCAGAGTAATTTGTCAGTCATCACTGTTGATGGGGTCTAGTCCCATCAATTCAACAGCAGCCTTTATTGCTTAAGGAAAATAGGAAATTCTGCCTCCTGGACATAAACATGTGAATTTTTCTATGTCCAGGATTAAAAAGATGAAAAGGGCAGATTTAACCAATATTTCCATAAGAATGAAAGTCTCACTTTTAAACCACATGTGTAATGGTTTGCTCATGAATCACATTTCAGGGATCTAACTATAGGTGTATTTAGATTGCCATTGGGTCTAATTTTACAGATCTTACTTATACCATACTCCCTTTGAAATAGGCGGGAGTGTGACTTGAGTAAGCACTATAAAACCAGAACTCATTTTTCTGTCTAATCATGATTGCTTTCATAAACAGATGTGATTTCAAACTTAGCACGAATCCAACCTAAGGATAATTTAAAATAGAATGATGCCATAAGAAATGAAATATTGAAATGAAAAAAAAAAGTGGTTGGCTAGGAAGAGGTTGATTTCTTCTTACTCAGAAACTGGCAGCCAGGCATAATTTTAAAAAATAATGATAAAATGTGGAATTATTACTGACACAATGATAGTGTAGATTTTGATGGCCAAAAAAGAGTTGATGAGATATAGAAGCATAGGCTACCCACATTTTAGGCCCACTGGAAGCAGCTAGTGTTCAACCAGTTTGGTTTTTATATGGCCTTCAAAGATATATGTCAACTGTAATTAATTATTCTAAAATTTAAAAAAAATTACCTGATTGTTGACCAAAAATATGAAATGGAGAAAAAGAAAAGAAACAAACAAAAACAGACATACCATGTCCACACACAAAACAAAATAATTCTCTCAGGGACATCAGGGAAGGTGGAATACTATAACAACACATGTTATATTGTTATACTATTCCACCCACCTTAATGAGGAACCCTTGGGCGTTGCTACTCCATAGCCTTTTGAATCCAGATTTCCTCCCACTTTCATCGTGTCACATGGCTTTCGCTGCTCAATGTATTCATTCATAGTGGACTCCAGGAGAAAGGCAAATTTGCCCTTGGATTTGCGGACACGAGCCACTCCCTCAGCTGTAGTCCTAGTGAACACTGATGGCTCTGCTGATCGCATGTAGGTCCACATCTTTTCATACACTGCTATTTTTGATCTCTGGAGGAAATTAAAATTAAATACAGGAAAGAAGGGAACAACATGTTAATATTGACTGAACCAAGATAAGGATAAAGCCTTTCAGTAGCTTTGCATTGCCCTCTAACTCCACGTTGCCACATGGTAACATAATGGTAACATTATTCTTTTCAAACTGGAAAACCACCTTTCAAAACTATTTCAGGAAATCATTGCAATGACAGACATCCAAAAGTGACATGTGCAGAAGCCTGCACCTCTTGCCACAGCAGCTACAGCAGTTACAGTTACAGCAACTGCTTAAATAGCTTATTATTGTTCTGTTAATGCAGAATGCCACGGAGAGAGTTGAACAGTTAATTATATCACATGCATGGTAAATCTGAAAAGGACCAGATAAGAACTGATTTCAAGTTTGTGAAATTCCTTTTCATACTGTGTTTGAGTTATAACAAATAAAGAGAGTTATTTTATTCTTATCTTTTTTCTATGCCTCAAAGTTTTACTGAAACTCATTCTAGGAAGATGTATATACCAAAGTGCAGTCTGTATCAAGTCAGTAGTTGAACACCAAAGGAGGAGGTGAAATCTGCTATGGTTTGCAAACCAAATATCCATAACACAAGAATCAAACTCTGGGTTGTGAAAACATTTTTAGACTTTTATCTGACAAAATCTCCAAATAGAACATATATTGAACTTTAAACAGAAACGATTCCTGTTTTCCCACTTTACAGTTTAGAGAGCTAGTCATGTTAATCCCCTGACTCCATCCAAGAAACTTACTTATCTTTGTAAATTATTTCTGTCTACCTTGGCTCTGCCCATGTTACTCCCACTACTTAATTCACCCAGGTCCTTTGGCTGGCATGTGTATTCTCATTACATTTTTTTGTTCACACATACATTTTTAATGTAAAAATATTTCCACATGAACTCAAATGTCTCCAAAAGATATATTCAATAAGTTAGAAAGGCCTGGATCCTGTTTAATAATATAATGACACACACAGACTTTTACCTGGTGTGATCATATTTGTTAAATAACAAGGTGCTCAAATTTTGTATCTGGATCCAAGTGAAATTGACAAACTTCATTCAGACTTAAGTCTATGTGTGAGGCCTAATCCTGAGTAGCATGTACATTTATTTGCATTGAGCTTACTTTGTTTACCACAATATAGAATTCAACAAGAAGCAGTTCTTCAATAATCAACAAAGTGACTTGAATAGCAAACTTAAGAATAGGTATATTTGGGCAAAGCACATTTTTCAAGTGGACAAAGAAAGAAACTGATAAAAGCAGGATTCAAAACTTTGGTTTCATAAGAAGAGAAATTATTAATAGTAATCAGTAAACCTAAGCAATAAACCATATAACTGATTCACATATTTGAATACCAAATAAAAATATATTTACAGTAATATATATTCAAATGTTGGTAAATATCAAGGTAGGAAATAGACATCCTGTAGTAACCTAATGAAATGTTTTTATGGTATTAACACTTGGAAAAGTATCTCATAATATAGAGATTGCGATGAGTGTGTATGTGTGTTTATGTAATGACAGTTTACCAGTATTTCTATAACCAGAAATTTCTGGTTATAGAAATACTCATATTAGATAATTCCATGCCAGTACTGTAATTCAACTGCAAGGATTCTAAGTGCTTCCAGAACAGACAAGTACTGGGATTTAGATCTATCAGCTGTGGGATCCACTAGGGATGCCATGTTGCCAGGCCTCATTCATTCCATCTCTAAAAATAGAGTCCTGTTCTAGAGAACTAACTCTTCCATTATACAATGAGTTCTTTTTTTTTGTTTTCCACTTTTGGATTATTTTTTTATTACTCCAGTTTCCCACTTCTTTTAGTTTAGTAGTTCTCTTCTTCTTTACTACCCCACAATTATATGTCCTTGACTTGTCAAAGTCTAATATAAATTTGTTAGTTTATATGTTTTTCTTTTCCTTGTCAATACAAGGACCTTAGAACACTTTGAGTTCATGCACTCCCTGCCAAATATGTGCTGTTATTATTTTTTTATTTTTTAAAGCTCTTTTTTTTAATGTTTTTAAATTTCAGAATATTCTGAGGGTATAAACGTTTTGGTTACATGAATTACTTTTTTACTGTTTGAGTCAAAATTATAAGTGTGTCCATCACCCAGATAACATGCATTGTACCCAATAGGTGTGAATTAACCCATTCCCTCCTCCCTCCCTCACCTGCTTGATTTCTGTTGGATTTTACTACCATGTGTACATGAGTGTTGATCATTTAGTGCCAGTTTAATAGTGAGTACATGTTTTTCCATTCTTGTAATACTTCACTTAGGAGGATGGTCTCCACTTCCATCCAGGTTGTTACAAAAGGTAATTAGTTCACCATTTTTTTAATGGCTGAGTAATACATATACCACATTTTATTAATCCACTCATGTACTGATGGGCACTTGGGTTGTTGCCACATCTTTGCTATTGTGAACTGTGCTGCTATAAACATTTGAGTGCAAGTGTCTCTTTTATAAAATGTCTTTTTTTCCTTTGGGTATATACCTAGTAGTGGGATTGTTGGATCAAATGGTAGGTCTACTTTTAGTCTTTGAGGTTCTCCATACTGCTTTCGATAGGGGTTGAACTAGTTTGCAGTCCCACCAGCAGTGTATAAGTGTTCCTTTCTCTCCACATCCATGGCAGCATCTGTTGTTTTGGCATATACAATGAGTTCTGAAAAATGTGAACTCTCTGGGTCACTTGGTATAGATTTTCCTTAAATATCTATTCTGATAATTTCAAATTTAGAGAAGTGTTGGTAAACAACATCCTTTAAACATATAACCACTTTTTAATATATTTATAACTCGACCTGAGAGTGTCACCCAAAAAGGTATAGAGCTCCATATACATTGCCTACTTTACTACATTGAAAACAGAAGAAATAAAATCAATGTGAATATTGTTTGAATTGAAGTATTTTTTGAAAATTTTTAAGAATATGAGAAACATGCTAATTATTTGCCAATTTTCCTTTATAACTAAGTAGCTTATTAAAGGAACAGGACAGTTAAACAAAACCAACATAGCAATATGGAAAAAGAGTATTTTTAGGGCTTGGTACTTATAAAAAAATCATTAACTACAGAATGCAGTATAATATTAGAGTAAATTATTCTTTTTAAAAGAATAAAGTATCTTTAGGCCATTGGTATTTTTTAATAGTCAATTCCTATAATATTAATGTGAGGAAAATTACTGCTGCATTTGTTTAAATATATTGAATTATATATAACTTAAATGTAAAAGAAGTTGCATTAATCCCTTTAAAATCTCAAAGAAAGAGGAATATATAAAGTAGTAATGTTAAACTTAGGAGGCTTTAGGTACATGGAAATTGTAAAATACCAACAAAATAGAGGAGAGATGAAAGCAAGTTTATTTGGGAAAAAAGTTAGCCTGGTTTGTCACCCTACTAATGTTTAGAAATTCTGATTCTCATTTAAAGGGCCATAGATTGGATAAGACCACATCCACATGGTGAGGGGATGAGGGAGAATCAAAGGACTGGAAATAATACCCCTGTGCCTAATCTGTGACTTCAGGAAAGTGATTGCTAAGCGGTGCGGGCAAGTCAATATTTACAAATTTGATGAATTAGGCTAAAATGAGGAAATTTCTGCAGACCCAGCAAGCTCAGTGGGTTTCTGTATCAAGCATAGCTATAAAGAAACTTTTAAGTCCCTAAAACCTTTGACTATAGTATCTACTGAAAAATCAGGGTTGAGAAGTAAAAAGATAACATAAAAGTCATTATTTTTTGAAATTTGAAAAGTAATCTCAGATCTATTGCTTTCATCTTTATTGTGAAACTCAATGCATGGAAAACTCTCCAATTTAAAGCATTGTTTTATTACTTAAAACAATTCTTGAAGGTTTAAAAATATGCTGTCCCTTTAATTTCTCAAAAATAAGTCTTCTAGCATTTCTCCTTTTAATAGAAACTATCATGCACTATAGTTAATGTTTATTTGCTGTCAGGTGAATTATTTCTAGTAGCTTATGCAGCAAGACTGATGTCCTAGTGAGAACTCATCAATGCATTATTTGACAATATTATAAACCCTGAGATAGTAATCTACATCATTTATGCATTCATGATTTCACTGATGACTGAAACAAGCATGGGACAAAATCTGCACTGAAATGAAAATCAGTGTGCTTGAAACAGGTGTGTAATAACGTGAAATTACCTAAACAGCGAGGTTGTCATTAAGTGACAAGTAAAGACTCTTTAAATGCCTCTGTGTTTATGCTTAACATGGTACGCAGAACATGAAGCATATCAAGTTCCATAATGGAGCAAAACCAAGGCAACAGTTGAATTCAGATGTAACTTTCCCCTATGGCCTCATTCTCTTTCCAGTTGAATATTACTGCGACATTTTTTTGAAGTGCTGAGTATAGGTCACTGCCTGAGGCAGCTTAGTGGAGCTGATAGATGTGCCATTACTGTGTTCCTAGGAGAAAATGTTTTTGACAGGTACAAAAATACCCTTCACGTTCCGGTTTCCTCAACCCATCAGACAAATGGTTTATTTAAACCAGGTCATCATGTAATGGAGAGGAGAGAGGCAAGCAGGATAGGAAATGAATGAGATTTTTATCAGAGAACTCAAATCTATGCATTCCTGATAATGTGCTGTCAGGGGAAATTACTTTCTTGTCCCATAAGAGTTCAGAATGTTCTGCAACAATAAATACCTATATTATAAAAATTTTCCCATTTAAAACTGAAGCTGGGTGGGAGAGAAAGGAAACAAGGCGTGGTGCTTGCCCAGCATGTATGGAAGACTCTGTAAATGTAGGAAGCAGCTTTCCTCATTCCTGTATTTCTTATCAATATACTCTCTTATCTGCCTCACCAGTTGTTTGAATTTGGGCTTTTTAAAAAAACCTTGTAAAGATTAGAAATAAACATTTACAGTGTGCTTGATGCTAAAGAGCTTTACAGTGAGTTATTTTAAAATTTTCTTCAGGGAATCAATATGACATTTCTTTTTCCCTTTACCACTCAAGGCAGAATGATGGGCCTGCATATATTTTCTTTATTAACTGACAATCAGAAATCACTTTTCAGTAAAGTGCAAGTGATAGCACAAAGTTGTATTTTATTTGGATGCATAGATGTAATGGTTGCTAGGCAAAAATATCTACATTTTACCTACTTACTTTTGGGTGGAAGCAGTTACAAACGACAGACTTCCAGCAAGATACTGAAATTATGCTAAAATGCATTAAAGCAATATTATTTCCATTTAGAAACAGGGATGTGGTTAGTGAGTTGAAAAAAAAGCTTGGTTAGTTAAATTTATTAATAGAATATTATTGATATAATCTACTGTCATGGCTATGTTTTTTCTTAAAAGTACAGTTTTAAGAAAATCTACAAATACTTTGTAATTACCTTATAAATTTTATATTATATCTACTAACACTCCAAACTGTTGACAAGTACATTGTTCATTGTCCAGTTTCTTTTTTAAACAATGCCCACAGATGGGTTTGGCTGAGTTTTTGAGTGATTTGCTCTTGATTTAGTATTCTGTAAACATCTGTAGTATATTAGGATATTGTAATCAAATCTTTTTTAAAAAGGATAAATATCTTACTGAACTTCAAGTACATGAAAGTCAAAGCTGGCTAAAGAAGTAGCACATTTTGTTTTTAATTTTCAAGCTGAGGGAGAATTATAAATAAATATCTTTAAAATGAAAATGTAATCTCTCAAGTATTATATATAAATATAAGCATGAATATAAAGCTATCATTACTTTTACACAAAAGCTTAAGAAATAATGAAATATGTTCTGTCTTCTATACTATTAAATATTCTAGTCTTTAAACAATGACATAAATATAAAATGTGTTCATTATTACCTAGTTCAGTATTTGTGAAAACGTCACTGGCTATTTTGTTATTTTTTGGTTCTGAAGTCACAAAATGAATGCTTTATCTGTGATCAGACATTACCAAGTGTATATCTTTGGATTTAAATAGAAACAGAGTAGAAAGAGGTTCACTGATCAAAAAATTCATCCTCATAATAGAATAAACAACTAAAAAAACTCTGCTATCCTGATGGAAAGTAAAAAATTTTAAGCCGGTATGATATATGTAATGTAATTATACCAGTTTAAAAATTTTTATCTGCAAAGCAGAGAAATCAGCACAAATCAAATATCTTACAATGTCTTACTGAGGCACCCAGAACTTAATAGTTCTTGCTATTATTATATTTTGAGAAAGCAAATTATGTTGACGTTCATTATAACAGATTAGATTATAGAATAATATAACTCATATAAGTAGCATAATCTGCAATTAAGGTTTTGGGTTTTAAATGCAGCAAGTTAAATGTATTCTTTAAAAGTATAGCTTGCTTTCATTTTTATGTTCTTAGTCCAAAAACATATATAAATCCGATATGGCCAAATCCAGTATTATCATAGCATTGTCAACATCAGAATGTTTTAGATAAATTGTGTTACAAAGTTGCTTTAATTACCTTTTCACTGTTACTATCCCTTAGGGAGGGTTCCTCTCCCAACCTGAATAAATCTATCTTTTGCAAATTAAAGCAATATAAAACCCAAGTAGAAGTATTAGCATTAAACATAGTTGTTACCATTGTGTTTCCAAAACCTGTAATAAAGCCTATACATAATATAATTGTTGGACAAATTGCCTGATCTCAAAATTATGAATATTTCATTGTTAGTTTTTCCCTTAACTTACTCTGAAGAATTCTTTTGTTGACCCTGAATCCAATGTTCCATAGGCAATTTCTGTTTGTTTGGCCAGGTCTTCTGCACTCTCGATTGGGGAGACCATTCGCTCAACAGTCAGGAAAGCAGCCAGGTTAGCAGTATAGGATGATATAATGATGAGTGTAAAGAACCACCACACACCTCCAACAATTCGACCTGAGAGGGATCTAAACATGGATAAGATAATGCACATTTTCCTTTCTCTAGCCAACATAAAAAAAAGAAAAGAAATATCATAATTCACGATGCATTTTTGAAAGAACAATTGTAAGTATTATTTTATTTTCTGATCACCTACTCAAGAATTATTCTAGTATTGCTGTATAATCTGGCATCTTTTATGCTATATTTCATATGTAAATGCCTCTGGCATTTCCTTTTTATTGTTTAAAAGAAATGGCAGAAATGTGGAACACTTAATGCCTTTCCTTCAGATAGACAAGAACAATACTTACTTAAATTCATTAATACTCTCCCTCCCTTGTATTTTCACATCTTTGAAATTAGGATGCAGCCTATGGTTGATGAGATAGAATATAACATCATGGTTTAATTGGCAGCATTGCTTCTCTCTTAGTGGTATGAAAGTAGCAATACATCTGGACAATAGGTGGGGTCTTAGATTTGACAGAATTTGGTAGTTACCATTCTGAGATGGAAGGAGAGAACTTCCCCACGATGGGTGGGGCACGGGCCAAGGAGAGGCTGGATCAGATGAGGGTCTAGCATTGGTCTCAAAGTGACCATAGTTGAGGATTTTTGTTGTTGTTGTTATTCCATTTCTGAACTGAGTAGAGGATAAGCCATGTCCCAAACATTTTTACATACTGGTAAAAAAATTTTCTCTCTTCACCCTTTCTCTGGCTATCAATGACATATAGGTGAGTGTGAGTGCAGAAGAAAAGCAAGAATAAGATGAATAAAAAAAACACAGGGAATATTAATAATTGGTCTCATTGTGGCCATCAAACTATTTAAAATTTCTGTTGAAAATTGTTTTAAAATTTGAAGAATCATTTTCCATTTTCCATGGCATGTCCAACTTTAAAATGCTCTCTTATTACCTGTTATTATAAAGGTGACACCTATTGGTTTTAACTCAATATTTGCTTAATCCCGGCATTTAAAAACCACTACTTGATTTGATTTGATTTCTTCTCATTTCATTAATTGAAAGTTATTGACTCAGATTCCTCTGTTATTAGAATTTAAGCACATTTATAATTTTCCTGGGTTTTAGGGAACACAAACTGCACTGTGGCCAAAATGCCTCTTTTTGAGAGAGCATACATTTCTAAAAAGATAAAAATACACATATTTGTGATGCTAATATACAGTCAATAATTAAATTTAACACTTTGCCTCTCATACCTTCAGCTACTTTCTCTATGAGAGAAATCAGGTATTTTTTCTTGCAAAAGAAGATAGTAACTGAGTAATGTCTTAGTGGTATTCAAAGGAAGGGAGCCATCACTCCACAGATACTTAAAAACATTTCCGTAAAACTAACATAATGTTTGCACTGTTGGCTCTTTGCCCACTGCTTAGCTTATTTATGCATTGTTATGTAAGACAATTTATATCTGGTACCTACTACATTGACTCAGGTTTCAGGTAACTCCATGGCAGAAATCTCCCTTATAAACTACACAGAATGAAAATCAAGTCCAACATTAATTTTTGAAAATAAGCAACAACAGCAATAATAGCAAAAACTTTTTTTTGAAAAGGACACAAAATGAAAATGAATACCTATTCTACAATTTAGATTTTAGTTTCCATCTGTCAAAACACTGAATAAAATATTAACACTAAACGATTTTTTTCTGAGCACTTTAAAAAAATTTATTTTATTGTGGCAAGAACACTTAATATGAGACTTACCCTCTTAACAAATTTTTAAGTATACAACAAAGTATTATTAACTATAGGTACAATGTCGTACAGGAGATCTCTAGAACGTACTCATTTTGCTTAACTGAAACATCATGACCATTGATGAGCAAAGAAAATGGGGTACGTACATAGAATGGAATACTATTCAGTCTTAAAAATGAAGGAAATTCTGTAATATGCAACAACATGGATGAATCCAGAGGACATTATGCTAAGTGAAATAAGCTAGTCACAGAGTGACAAATATTGCATGATTCCATTTATACAAGGTATCTAAAATAGTCAAATATAGACTATTTAGTGGTTGCCAGGGGATGAGGGGAGGGGGAAATGGGGAGCAGATACACATTATTGAAATCTAGAAATTCCACAGGACTCAGAGGCACACATGGAAGTCAGCTGTCCTGCACTTTAAGCACAACAAATATTATTTCACTCCCAAATGACTCAAAGTTTGATAAAAATGCTCTTTTCTCTCTCATGGACTAACAAAATGATTTTTGAGAGTTCTGGTGGGTTGCACAGTTTCTTTTCTATCGAGAAAGTTAATCTTTATGATGTATCTGCCTTCTGTGCTAACTTGGAAGAAATTGGCTATGAATCTACTTAGGTTAATTTGGGAATTGCAAGTTTTTTTTCTGTCTTTCAAATAGCACCCTGTCTCCAGGAATATAACATGTAGAGAAATACTCTGCACAACATTGAGAATTACTAAAATTTGGGAAATCAGTGAAGAACTTAAGAGGTTTGAAACTAACCTGGGTGAAATGTCACATCCTTGCTGCATAAAAGCACCCAGGGAAAACCAGAGGCTGTTAAAGATGCCAAACTCATTGGGAGGCTGGTCGCTGGGTCCTTCCTTTCCATCCTCTGGCTCTTCTGTGTGCCACTCGTACGGACTAAACCTACTAACTAGGAATAAGACCACGCTGACACCAATGTAGGCAAAGACTATGCACATCCAAATCTCATAGGCCAGAGGATCCAAGAAGGAAAACACTCCTGGTTTAGATTTCTGAGGCTTTTTGATCATGATAGATATGCCCAAACTCATGAAGGGCTTAGAGAAGTCAATGACCTCCTCTCGTACCAAAGTGATTGTCAGAGGGGCAATAGCAATCTCTGCTTTCTATAAGAGAAAAGACACATGGAAACACATAGGTTAATGAATTTCATGAAGCAATTAGCCCTGGAGTGATTCATTTAAACCTAACCAGTCATGCATTTATTCTCGATTTTTTTGGAGTGTCAACAATGAATAAGTCTAGTAATAGATACAAAGATGAATAGTAGTTTTCGTATTATTTAAATTGCACAAAACATTTTTATTGATGCTAGCAATTAGACAACAGGATGAGAAATAGAGAAAGAGTGGATAAGCAAAGATAACTTGAACTCAAATTACTGTATTAGTCTTTAAGGATCTGGGACAGTGCAGAGGAAGAGACTTAATAGTCTTTCCATATGGCTGAATTTCTGAATTTCTTGGCCAAGAGTGTTGCTATGTTGCAGCCTTTTCTGTTTTATTTGGGAGGTTGCCAATGATTCATTACTTGGCCATCCCTTAATATTATGAATTGCAAATTTCAAACCATTTTTTTTTATTCCTTTCCAGCTATGAGAAAACCAATCACAAAGTCTGTGTTTGTATGATAAAAGAAAACCCATTGTTTGACAACATTTTCCAACTCAGCGCACACACAAAAATCTGGAAATTGCCATTTGTTTCTTGCTATTCACATATTTTCGTTTTCTACTTTCATTTAAAAAAATTTTGGAAAACAGTAGATGTAATTCTCAGATATTAGGATCATAAGTCACCAGCCTCCATTTTCAGTGTTCTATGATTTTGAGCAATTTTTCTGAGCCGTTTTTGTATCTCCAAAATGAGGACACTTTTTTTCCCTATTTACCTCATTGTGTTATTGTGATTACTTGTTAAAGATCTTAATAAGGGAATACTGAGCATTTATTGAGGGATTCTGTAGCTCAGGGTTTCTAAATTTTTTAAATGGCCTCTCATTTAACCCTCACAACAATCCTATGTCTATCATTGTCTAATAGATGATGAAACTGAGATTCAGAGAGGGGAGTTTCACACATCATGGTAGCTCTGGGATTTGAGCCTGGGCTGTTTCTATTAAATCACATCATCTCTAAAATCAAATGAAATAATTTATGGTATAAAAGGCAAAATGTCTAAAAAACTACAAATAAAAATGGAGTTTTGATTATGTATTTTGAAAGGAAAATATTTGACATCAAAATAGAATCAGACACATACTCAGACATACATGTTTTCACATAGAGGTGGCCACTCACACATTCACTCCTATATTTCCTTGGGCTCCTGGTTTGATACAGCAGCCAGTGGCTTGATACAAGGGCAACTGGAAGCTTAGGATGGGGAGGGCACTCTGCAGTCATGGGTGACTGAGAATTCACTGGATATGCCTTCCAATAGGAATAGATTTTGTGTATATCATAAATGCCCATATTTACAAGAGCCAGAACCATTGCTGAGAGGCTATTAATTTCCCCATAGCTATTATTATTTGTGTAACTTTTATTATACAAGTGATATATAAACGGGCTATAGAAAACTTAGTATATAAAACCAGCTACTTGGGAGGCTGAGGCAGGAGGATTGCTTGAGCTCAGGAGTTTGAGGTTGCTGTGAGCTAGGCTGATGCCACGGCACTCTAGCCAGGGTGACAGAGTGGGACTCTGCCTCAAAAAAAAAAAAAAAAAAAAAAAAGCAGATGTAGCACATTAGGAAAAGTTAACTCTATTCTCATCACCTACTCTTGTTTTTTCTTTCTATATGCTCTACTAGACTTTGGTCTATGAATAATAATTTTATTTTTTTAATGGGGTAATACAGAACATTATATTTTATAATTTCTTTTGTCTTCTTAAAAGAATATGATGAATACTTTTCTATTTCAACATACAAATTAAAAATGTTTTAATGGTTGCAAATATTTTATCATGTAAAAATGGCAAAATTTACTCAATTTCTTACTTTGAGGGATATTTATATAGTTTCCAGTTTTACAAAATTTAAAACAGTGATGCTGTGAACATCTCTGAAGATAAGTTTTTGCAAATATCTTAATTATTTAAGATAAATTTCTAGAAATGGAATTGCTGTTCTAAATGGTAATGACCTTTTTAAAGTCCATGATGTTTTAACCAACTTTTCTCCAGAAAGATGATGCAGATTTCTACTGTCACCAGGACTATGTAAAAGCACGTTCAGCATTGAAACCCAGAAATTCCTTGTTTATCTTTATTCTTGTTTGTCTTCACTAATTTTCTGTATGGAAAATTAGATCTCATTGTATTATTTTGAATTTGTTTCTACAAAACAAATAGCTACCTTTACTTCTTTTATGTATTACCTATTATAATCTTCCCCCAGTTTTCCATATTGGGCATTCATTTTTTACTTCCTAATTTGTGCCCACTTTTAAATATGTTAAAATTATTAATATTTACTTTCCTTATATGCTGCAAATATTTTCCCTATTCATCAATTGTTTTGTTTCCATAACTTAGTTCAGGGTATCTTATATGTTTTAAATTTTGTTGTAACCATATAAAATTATCTGTTTGTGTTTTCAGCCTTTAATTTCATGCTTTAGAAAAATCATTCTCATATCAATATTACATGTTTTATTCTAGTATCTATAATCCCTCCATAATTTTTTGGTATATTCCATGATGAATCATAGCAAAATTGTTAATTCTTCCAAGTAATTGTTCTGCTATCTCAACAGGAATAAGTGAATGATGCATCTTTTCACTGACTTCAAATGCCACCTTTCACATACTACATTTTTCTATGTAGTATCTTCTGAAATTTTTTATTTATGCAAGTTACCAGTAAGGAGGGAAGAAGTCTTAAAGGGAAAGACACATGAAGAAAAATGAAGATGTTTTCTGTTAGTACAGAAAACTAAAGGCAATAGAAGGCAAACATTGGATGAAGGTGGTGACAACAGTGTTCAATGAGGGACACTTTTGAAAGGTCTGAGATTTGTGAGAGTTTCCAAAGAGATCAGCAAAGAGACAGGATACATATGACCTTTATCTGCTAACACTGGGGATGTTCCATGTGCCTTGTTTCATTACTTCTCAGTGATTCCCAAAATTAAGTGTGTCAAGTATCTCCTGCAGGAGCTTGATGAGATTTGAATTTTGAGCTCTGCTGGAGTGAGGCTAATGCTTCAGCATTTTCACACACACCACAGGTAATTCTGGTGCTAGGGGGCAATGGAATGTGCTTTGAGAACTATTTCCTTGGATTAAAAAAAAAAAATACAAAGATGGCAGGGCCTAGGAGAGGGCCCTGGAGATGCAAACAATACAAAATCAGAGTGAACTTGTAGTGCACAGGTGCAGTAGCAAAAAGGACCTGAGAGTGTAAGAGAGGTTCTGAGTTTCTGGGTTCCCATGTGGTGGTGTGTTGGATCACATGTGACATGTGAATATTTCAAAGACAATGTGTTGATAACAATTATAGTAACAAAGTCTGCAGAGAGTAAAGTAAAAAAAAAAATGTATTCAAAGTTAATCATTTTGCTGCCTAATAGGATTTGTCTGCTAGAAGAGAATGGATCAAGTTTTATCTAGGGCCCTGGAAAGCGGGCATTCATGGATGCATTAGCAGTAAGAAAGAAAAAGAAAGTTGAGAAGCGAGTGCAGACTTGGTGGATGTCCAAAAGGAAGGCACCAAATCTGTGGAATGTATGAGGCATGGGGGAAGACTCTTTTTGAGAAAAATGGACAATTAAAGTGTCAGAGATTGGGGTCTTTAAACACTCACAGATTGGCTAAGGAATGTGATAATATTAATAATCGCTATGTTATCTTTTCTCTGAGAACTGCATGACTTTGGGACTTTTTGTTACTGTGACAGGTATATTACAGATATAATTTTTTTGTTAATTATGCTGTTCTCTTCATATCATTTGTTTCCATTGTTTAAACAATTTCCCTTAAATAAAACGTGGTCAGAACACTTGCAAAAGGGTGAGCCTGGGCTGCCCAAGTGGGTAAGGACCTTAGAGGAGAGATGTGTAATAAATGCCTCAGAAAGTAACTCGCGTGAGTTATGCCATCATAACTAACTGGTAATCCAAGAATGATTTTTTTTTTGAGATGAAATACTGAGCATTTTCTGCAGGAAATGAATTGCTGTAGTTCTAACAATATAGATAATGTTTGTGTCTAAAATTTGCTTATTGTATCAAAAGTTTAAAATATTAACCAAAGAACAAAAGCATTAGGAATCCTTTTTATTTTAGATTTAAAGCTCAATATTAAACTGTTGATGAACCGTGTAGTGAAATATATTTTGCTTTTTTTAAAACTGCATTTTCTTTTTCTCATTTAGGGTCATCTAATCAGTCAGCAATTCTTTCCCGTTGATATAAAGCTAATCAATTGCCTTATAATGTCAAACATTTACCTCTTTCTGCTGAGGGTTTAGCTACCATACTGTACTGTGCAAAGACTGTTCATTGCTTCATGGTCTAAAAAGCAAGATGCAGAATCATGAAACTATTGAATTGCAGTTCTGGCTCAGAAAGTGAGTCCCTCTGTGACTTCAGTTATGTTCTAATCTTTCTATCTTTACTCTTTTCTGGGGAAGTGATGGCTCTCTGTGCAATTCTTCATTTCAAAGGAGTCTTATGGGGATTAATCAGACAGAGCATGTTTGAAGGTGACATATGTGAAATATAAATTGACTTTTAGGCAATTTCAGAATACATTTCAAGTGTGTATTACTTTTATTGGTTACTCGATGACTAGAGCTTGCTGTGAGCTATAGGTTTGGTTTTTGGGCTTTTGAAATATTGTACCATCACTAGCATGTGATAACTGCCAGTTTGGTTTTACTATGTTCAGCAGAATTGTAAGAATTTCACATTATTGATAAATATTTTATAGAAGCTAAAGTACTACAGTGACTGTTTCACCAAGTACATAAAAGATATTTATGAGCCATTACAAACAACAGGGATATAAATAACCAGTTAAAATAATGACCAGTTACAGATTACTAATAGATGTGTTTTCCATTGCATAACATAACAGAGTCAAGCCCTATTAAGACAATAGTCATGGCAGATCCTGAAGTCAACGTTTTTATTTATTTTTTTCAAATAGGACAGCATATTCTGAATTTTTAACTCTTTTCTGATTTTGAAGTTATCAAGTGTCAGTTTCTCTCATTGTTTGTGAATTTCAATATTAATGAAAGAGAGAAACATCTGAATACCTTTGAACATGGCTGCAAATTTGAAAAAATAGTAATAGACATTTACAAAGTGATATGTGCCCAAGTGAAAAGAAGTTTCAGGTTTATGTAAGTAAAGTCTTCAACAAATTGATTTGCTTACCCCATAAACAAGTTCTCCTACCATCCCATTCCAGATTTTTGTGTCTGCATCCCTTGCTCCATATTTTCCATCAGGGACAATGGCAATTTTATACTTGATACCAATATGTTTTGCAATTTCAGATGCCAAATCTACACAGTATCCTTCATACTTGTCATTTCCTTCAAACATTTCGTGATTTTTCTTGTACATAACATATGGGGATTCCTATAATGAGAGAAGTAGAACTGTAAAGGAGAAATTATAAAACATTTGAAAAACCTCATGTAACTTTCCAGTTTCAGATTTTGACAAAAAGAATACAGAAATAAATAATAAAATAGATGAATAAATATGCTCAGAAGATTACATGGCTTTACATTGGACATTAAAAGTAAAATCTTTAATTTTCTCTTGAGTGATGATTACATACCTAGTACTGTTATGGGGATAGGAAAACTGTTAATTGTCTAGAGAAGCATAAATATCTTCTTTGGCAATGGAATTAGTAGTTCCAAAATGTCTCGTGAAATTAAAAACTATTTAATAGTCAGCTTAATGTAATAAAGGACTCATTCAGGGTCACAGGTCTCCATATTCTGCATCTTATTTAGCCATATTAAACTGTGACGTCCTTGGGAAAAGGGCTATATCATTTTTCTTTGATCTCCAATGTTTAGCAAGATGGCTTTCTCAGAGCAGGCACTTGCTGCACAAATGCTCAAAGAAAAAGTAAATGAATGTTTAAAAATTCTTCTTTAGATAGTTATTTGCATCGCTTTCCTAATGTTACCTAGTATTTTGGCTTTAAATATGGTTTGTGCTCCATGAATTTTAATTGTATTATAAAATATATCCCTAGTGGAAGTTAATAATTTTCTTCCAGTGGTGATGAGCACACACTTCAAATGATATTCCCATTCGGTTTTCTAAGCAAGTGAGATAGAAAATAGGATAAAGAATTATTCACATTGCTTTCCTAAAGTTGCCCAATATTTTGGCTTTAAATACACTGGTGGCTAATAATTACTGGACAGTTTTCAGTTACACATACACACACATACACACACCTCTAAACCAAACCATTTAAAGGTATGAATTAAAGAGATATATTAGCTAAAAAGCACCTGATTTTAAAAATGGAACCTAAAGCCACCAACCAAAAGATAGGCCTGATGAATGCGTAATGAAGAGAATTCCTGCCCACATCTCAGTTTTTCCAGTCATTTGCAAATAAGGAGTGATCGATCACCTTTGGTCACAACATTATTGAGATCATTTATTCCTATTTTATAAAACTGTACTGTGACATTCATTAGTAATCTCTCATAACAATCTTTTCTTTTTCCCCAGCAAATTTGTAATTGGGGAAGATGGACTTGTTCTTGTAATTCTGGATTAGAAGGTAGATTACTTTGCATAAATAACATAAAAGTCTACACTAATTCTGATTTTAAGTATTTTATAAAAGTAAAAATGCCTTTAAAAATTTTTTAAAGTATAAATTAAATGATATTTTATTTTCTTCTAGAGATACCCTAAATAATTTCACAGTGGGGAATTGTCCAGGTTTGGTCCTTGTACTTTTTCCTTAAATCCTGCCTTCAGTTGGCATGGCCAAATGACTGAGAAATCTCCCACTTTTTTGAATTTGATGAATATTCTAAGCCTGGAATTGGTTAAAGAAAGTTCCTCTACTCCTAAAATTAAGGCAAATGTCTCTGTTTTATATAAGTGAAAATTAGTTATTAGCTTTCAGAAAACACTATTATTAATTTCTAAAATATCCTATAAAATATGATTAGTTATGAGCTAATTCTTTTATTTTCTCTTTTTTTACAATAGCCTTATTAAAGTTTGGAAGATTATGTAGAAAAAAGCAAGAGCCATATATTTGTAAAATGCATAACATTCTAACTGAAAAAGCCGTACAGCTATCACCTCTGAGAATAACAAACTTACGAGTTTCAAAAGGGGTATCGTTAAGGCTCCCATTTGGTACTAAGGCCAAAGGTCAGTTCTAAAGTGTCTGGAATATTTGGACACTTATGAATTTTGGTCCTCAAGTACATAAGGTACTGTTTTAGCTTGTTTGTGGAAGTTTCTATAGTTCGTATTATAATCTAATTAGCTAAATTACCTCTACATTATATAGTGAACAATTTGCTTCAGTAAGAGCTGCATGCTTATTATTTAATCACATATTTACTAAGCACCCACTGTATGCTAGCCACTTTACTAGGAGTTAGGTACACAAAAATAAATAAAATACACGCTTTGTCCTCTTATGATCAAAATCATTGTAAATTCTTTGTATTAAGGGTTAAGGAGTATAAAGTGTGGAGGGCAACAATAAACTATAGTAGTGAATAATAATAATAACAGCTCTTATTTATTTAGTGTTTCCTCTGTATTAGGTACAATGCTCAGTTCTTTGTGTCATTTCATTTACTTTTGACACTGACACCTTGAGGTAGGCATTTCCCATTTTACAGGTGGGAAAATGAAGACTCAGGAAGGTTAAGCCAATTGTTCAATTTCACAGAGCTGACAAGTGACAAAGGTGGGAGTTGAGCCTACATTTTAAAATATTTGTAAATTTTTGAAGCCATTATTGCATTCATCAAAATATGTGCAACTAATTGAAATTTCACAAAATTTAACAAGAAAGGGAACAAGATTAAAGAAATGCATTTCTGTATTTTTAGCAAATGAAATTCTTTATATGATCTTTTGCGTAAACATTATAGATAAGACCTTTCTATTTCTCCTCATAGCATCAGGCACATAGAAGGCACTAAATAACAAAAAGGTAAATATTAACAAGTGCTAGGTTATCTCTTCTGAAGCAAGCATCTGTCTATATGAGTAACATTTACTTAATACCATCTTTAATTTTTTTCAATGTTCCTTTTGGACCCCAGGGGCCCATCAGGTCTTTATTTTCCTGACAAACGAATAAACAAAGGCTAGAAAAATCTTCCACTTACTGGAGATGTTGATTAGAAACTTAGCTAGACTTTTGCATATCCAGGGGCATAAACAATTGCTGAGGTTCAGGAGGAGGGATGCCTGCAGAATGTGACAAATGGCATGCATGATCACACCCAGGGAGGTGGGAAGAACAAAGGAAGAGAAAAGCTAGGCTTTTCTTGAACAGAGGCTCTCATGGTTGTTCAACTCTCCCCAGTTTCTTTCAGTGTGTCTCATTTTGCTTTCTTTTCATGTCAAATCCAAAATGAGTAACAAATTCTAAACATTCTCCCAACTTCCTCATTTCCCACATCCTCAATCTGACAAGTTGGTCTGTAAGTAATTCTTCCAACACTGCATACTGGGGAGAGTTAATACAAAGTTTGGGGGCCACAATGGGTGAAGAAAATATCAAATCTTTTCAATATAATAAAAAAATGAATTCTAGCAAGTCACTATGGAGAATTTGTGGGGCATCTTTGCAAAACAGCCTTACGAAGTCCCAAGTGTTAGGAGTACTGGCTTAAGAGTATAACTTGCCATGTTTATTATCAGCTTATTGTGCTCTGTGGGACAATAATTTCTTAGAAGTTATTTTAAATGCATTACTTCTTATGATTATGAGTTTATTAAGACAATTTTCATGATGGATGGTGTTCTACATTTGCTCTGCTATTTCAGGATAGTAATCCTTCTTTGTCTAAAGCTGCTACATTAGGACTTGCTTATGAAACTGTTTGTCTCAATGATTTTCAGTCAATAAATTATAATGTTCCTACCAAGGATTATTTGTATTTAGCAAAAGTGAAACTATTAAAATGATATTTATTAGAAAGGTTTCAAGATTTTCTAAACACCAGAAATATAATCATTACAATTGCTATTGAAAACTGTTAAAATAATAAAATCAGCATTGACAAATATTGTGTGGATACTTGCTTTTCTTTAAAGAATCTCAATGGATGTAGGTAATTTATCCCATGTACAAATTTCTTAAAAGTGAAAATTAAGATGTTATTATTCAATTTAGAAAAAATAAGTAAATTTAATGCCTGCAAAAG
Organism: Lemur catta; assembly: GCF_020740605.2. Taxonomy (NCBI): domain Eukaryota; kingdom Metazoa; phylum Chordata; class Mammalia; order Primates; family Lemuridae; genus Lemur; species Lemur catta. The sequence continues at coordinate 32,217,967 of NC_059134.1, forward strand.
TTTAAGTTTAGCCAAAATAATTTATTTGAAAACTAACTGAATTATAAGCCCTCCAATAGGAGGTGTATGTGGGAGGGAGAAATTAATATTTGGTACAAGGAAGAAAATAAATACATTTTTATTTTCTGTATATATGTACATACATATAATATATCATACTTAAGTATGTGCGTGTATGTTATATATGCATATGTATATATTTATAGTGTACCTACAAAATTACACATAGAGAAGCTAAAATATCAAACATCTCATAGAAAGTACAAAAAGTGACCTCTGAAAAGATCAAGTGTGATAAGTAAAATTGTTTTTAAGTTTGTAATGTAATTCTGATGCTGTAGTGAATAAATTTGGTTTTATGGAAAATTTTCCTAAAGGATTGTTATATTCATAAAATGCCAAGAAATTTCTTCGCAGGTGAGTAATGCGTCATAAGCATCACTGCCCTTCAATAGTAAAGCTTTGGGGAAAAAAGGGCTTATCTGAAATATCACTGCATTAGTTCTCCTTTTCCAGAGAGTTCAATAGCCAAAGACAGTAACAAGATTACAAAGGAAAACACCACCCTCTCTTCCCCAAGTTCTATTGTAAAATGCCTTTCCCTTAATGCTGTACTTATCCAAACTACATGGCATAGATTTGGCTTCCTTAAGTTGCAAAAATTATTACTTTGAATACAAAAAAGTTAAATCAGTATAGTCAGAGTCATGAATATTACAAATTTTATAAATTTTTAGTCAATAAGACAAAGATAAAAAGTGATGATATTGTCAATTTTATTTTCTATTTAGTTTTAGCTATGTTAAATTCAGTATTCATATAGAATAAACTCATTATTCAAATGAAGATCATATTATAGATATACAATGCTGTTATAAGAAAAAATAAATTTCAAAAGTATAAAAAGCTAATGCCACATTTTATTTATAAAAGATAGCTAATATAATTATTAATTATGTTTCTTGTCTACTTTCTCTCCCTAGACTATAAGCTCCGTTGAGTGCAGGATTTTTATCTGTTTTGTTCTCTGACATATCCCCAGGGCCTATTATTGTGCCTAGCAAATAGCAGACGCTCAATGAATATTTATAAATAGCTGAATTTATCAATCAATTTTATTTAACAATAGCATATATCATTACAGTGTACCAACATATAAATAACAACATACACAAAGGAAAGACAAATGGAAGAACAGCAACACCGTATCAATTTCAATCAAAATGAATGATTTCCAGTGCACACTCTCAGCCTTCTTCTGTATCTAGGTATCTGTATGGTACATATTACAATGTCTAGCCATCTCCATCTGTGTTGAGAGTGTTCAACTGAATTCCATGCAGATGCCAGTATCTCATTCATCTACAAGGAACTGTATTTCTTTCAAAAGGAATGAGGTGGTGGGGATGTTATAGCTCCTGATCTACAATTTTCAACAAGAGCACATACAAAGAGCACTCTCAGGGAAAGGATTCTAGTATGTCTTTTTGAATTACTGAATGATTATGCAGTTGCAAATAGCAGAGGTATTATTTATATAAAGATTACATTTTCATACAAAAAGACAGATACTAGCATTGTACTATTTTGATAGCAAAAATATTGATGGCATCACTGTCAAACAGGTAACTTTACAGCATATTCTTTATATATACAGGAAACAGATGTTTTCAGTCATTTTTACTTATTTTTTGATAGCATGCTTCCTGAAAACTAGCCATGCTTGCAAAGTTAATTCGGTATTTTGGTTTTAAGAATTACATGTCCACCCCTTTAATAACAGGGATGGAGAGGAAATTCTCTACATTACACCTATAATGCACATTAAAACACTTTATTTAACACAGAACAGGCAAATATCAAAAAATTCTTTAAAGAAAACAGCCATATATGTTCAGAAAACATGCACATAAATTCAGAGATATTTACTGATAGAAAATCTACCCTTGGAAATAGGAGTGATATAATTCCATCATTTACATACAATGACCTCATTTCAAGATATAGGTGGGAACTGATATGTCAGAATCTCTAAGTGATTCTTTTTCAACATCTATTTATTTTCTTGAGAAAGATGAAGATTAACTCTTCTTGTGTTCTAGCATCTCAGAAAAGTCACAGAACTTTAAAAAAATTTATTTTTTTTCTGGTAGTCCAGAGTTGGTCATCCAAGAAGAATCCCACATGAAAAATAAGCTTAAATTTACTACAGTGGAGAACAAGACTTGAGCCTTAGTTAGGAATGGTCGAACAGCGTGGAACTCTTTTCTTTCTTGATCAATTTCTTAAAATAGGATTCTTCATCAGAGGCTGAAAAGAGGAGGACTGTACTGAAGTATGACTTTCCATTATTGTGTCTTTTTTTTTTAGGAAAAGAAATATATATATATATTGCTTTTCAAGTCCCATGCAAATATTACACAATTAAGTTAGAAGGTTTACACACAAACTGCTGTTGGTTGGTTTGCATTCTAAAATCATGAACTTATGATCAAGGCTTGTCAGAGTACATTAAATTACTAACTGGTGATGCAACACAGATAAAACTAATTTCAACAGTTGAAAGCTTCTCGCTGGCATTTTCATGCTTTGACCTCAGTGTCACTTTTGGAAACAACTTGACATTACTAAAAACCTAAAACTAAAATTATGAAAACTGAAAACTAAATTACATAAAATACTTTCATTTAGAGTAAGGGCTTCCATAAATAATGTAAAATATGTTTTGCCTACAGAGACAGTGAGCTGAGGATATATAACTTTACATTAGATAGAAAAGGTCACCGATTGTTGATCTCCTTTGACTAGCATTGACTCTAAAGGGCATGTTTGACTTTAGAAGAGAAAAATATATATGATATTCTATTATTTAAAAGGTAATTTCATGAGAATCTCTTTGAGAAAGCAGGCTTAGAATTTAGAGTATTTTTCATTTCATGATGCAATCCAATGAAGCAGTCATAGTTTTTGTAATTCCTAGAAGTTCAATAAATTATACTATGTATTTCTCATGGGTCAATGAGAAAAATAATCGGTGCAAAAAAACCCTTTCCACATTAAAAATAAAGTAAAACTAAATTAATTTTGAAAGCATTTAGTTATATAAACATGCTCATTAAAATCTTCACATTCACATCTCCACTATTATAAACAGACAATGCAAAGCATAATCTGATGATTAAGCTACCTGAAAATTATAATTTTAAACACTATTAACTATTATTACATCGATGTTTTTAAAAACATAATAACAATAATAATGTGATGTTTACTACTGGATATTTTTATGTGATTGGTTGTTGACCTTTGTCATGTTTGTTATTTTGTGTTTTGGGATCTTAGCATTTCATACATTTCCAACTAGAGTTTGACAGTCTAAATTTTTAACATCTGAGCATTTTTCCAAGAACAACAATGCAACAAAAGATAATACAAATAAAAGTACTGAATGTTCTCAAAGCTCAGGACAAATCTATTCAAAGCCTTAATAGACTTTTGTGGATCAGAACACCAGTGTCATCACTGCTGAGATTCAGCTTTCACCCTCCCTGTTCCCCATAGCTGGGGGGTTACAATTGCCTATGGACAAAATGGAACACCATAAAGCATAGACCGAAACTTACCATAATTGTGGTTACAACCACTGTTCTGTTCTCAATAGCTGCTGTGTCATTGCCAAGAGTGGGTACGTCTTGAATCAAGACTAATTTATCCATATCATTCCAGTAACCAACCTACAAAATAGAGAAAATGCTTGAAAACATATTTTAGTAAAGTTTATTCTAATTATTCTTAGAACAATGAAGGGTATAAATAAGTATGCAAACAAAAAAAAATTAAAATGCAACTAAAAAAAGTGTTTGCAAATTTTCTTAATTGATGATAAACCAGTTTTTCTGCTTTGTTACATATCTGGTAAATTTATAATTTACAATCATGGAGTAGCCAAGACATTGGGAATGGGTGGTTCCAAAAGGAGTATAAACACACATGGAGCATCATTCATTGTATGTTGATCCTCTCTTCTAGTGAGATGGACTTGTATGCCTTAAAATTAATTTGTATGACTTTATCAGTAAAGTTACAGGGCACAAGGTAAAGGGAATAGCCAGAATTATTTTAAAAAAATACATGTATAGGATATTTTCAAGCAAAGGAAATCTGTATATTTTTAAATCAGTATAGAAGTAGGTTTGGGTTTGATATAACCTAACCACAATATAAGAATCTTACCATTTCTGAAATGCTAACTATATCAGAGATGAATATTAAAGAACAATATTTTTACTTTCAAAAATTACATTTAAGTTTGTATTTTTTGCATTTTAAAATTATGATATAATTTTTCTGATTCAGAAGTAAAACAAACCCTTTCCCATAAAATAAATTAAGTAGTTAAGCACTTTAAAAAGTAGTCAACTACAATGGAATCTGAATGAAAATTGAGGATTCTTTGATTCATGCAGGCCTTTAAGTAATAATAATGGCTACCACATATTGAGTGCTTTGGGGCAGAAATTATATTCAGAACTTTCAAAAATATGCATCTTAAAGTTAATACACATGGTAAATGTAGAGTAGGTGCAATTATTATCCACATTTTAGAGATGAGGACCCATTTTAGAAGGTTAAATAAATTACACACGGTTACACTTTAGTGGGGCCAGAAATCAAAACTAAAGTCTGCATGGCACTAAGTCCACACACTTGGCTATTAAGCTGCACAGCTTCCCAAAATGGGTGTTCATTTAATGACTGCCAAACTTCTTTCTTGAATTTCTTGATGCAGTTGATAAAACTCATGTCTTCAATAAAATGTATGTATTCGCTCACTGGTTTGTATTCACTACGTGTTCTAATATGTTTTGGAAGTCTCCCTTGCCTCGTCCAAGTTTCTTAACTGCCATGTTAGTATTTATGAGCATATCAAAATAAAGTAAGTGTTAACATGTCAGAAAGAGCCACTATATTATTCACAAGTATTGCATATATACTTCAATAACAGAACAGATGGAGAAAAAGAATTTTCATGAACATGGCTTGCTCTACTTCTTGGTTTGATCTAAAATTATGGTATACGTAAGATCAGCAATTATTTTCGGTTGTCCATGTGGATCCATTTCTAGCTGACATTTATTTAATAATTGTGTGAAAAATTTAAGAACCAGTATACCTCTTAGTATACTTGAGTATACCTCAATTCCTATGTGTACTTTAGGACATGTCAGTTGCTTCCTGTTAATTCTCCTTTCCACAGGACAGTTATATGACATGAAAATGAGTTTTACAGTTTAGCACTCCATTAAGATGCAGCCATCCTGCCGTTCTCAGCAGCTCATTTTCAGGAAAGACAATTTTTCTTTACTAGTGAATCCCACAACAGAAAAAAATCTGGGATACATTTTGGAGAGTCCTCAGATACTGGCAAGACCTTGACATTTTGCATTTAAGAACTACTCTGTGGGTTTACAACTATCCTCTCTAAAAGATAAATGACTCAGAAGTGCTGGCAAATTAATAAGCAACATTTTATTTTCTTGCTTTATATCTACATATAATTCTGTTGAAAAAAGTAAGCCATGCTTTGTGATATGGTACTAATTGATGGTAGATTTCATGTGGAACCTGGACTTAGTGAGAAGTAAGACCTCACAGAGGTCAATTCCTAAAGAAAGGAATTGTAAAGTTTGGCCCTACAGCATCACATGAGATGGGGATTCTCTCTCCAGTTCTTCACAACATTTTGTAGTTACTGAGAACTTTTCCTATTCCTTACCTCATTTAATCAGATAGGGAAATACGTATTTTTTCCTAGAGACAGAAAGTGGGTGAAAAGTGGCTTTGCAATGCTAGAGCAAAAATATGGAAGCATTTAAATTACAAAATGGACAAGGGATATCAGAAAAACATTCATTTTCTTTGGACCTCTAAAGGTGATTTGTATGCAAATATAACCATAATAAAATGTGCGAGCAAATGTCTCTCTATTTACAGGGGTCTTGGCCTTCCCAGAACATAGGGAGTGGGTAAGGAGGGGCTGTGAGGAGCCCCTGTTCTACTCAAAGTTGGTTCCTTGGAGAGCTGCTTTGACCAGACCTGCCCTGAGAAATCGGACCTAATTCCCACACCATCCCTAAAGAGAACCCTTATAGGCACTGAGACTGATGCTGTTTCACAGCAGTCAAGACAGCGAGCTGTGGAGATGCAGGAATTTTGATTTTCACTGCAGCTCTACCTCTCTCTAGCTGAGCATCCCTGGGCAGGTTACTCAGTTTCTTTGAACCTTACTTTTCTCTTCTATAAAATGAAAAAGTATCTATATCTATATCTTATTTTAGGTTGTCATGAGGATTAAATATAAAAATGCGCATCAATTTTCCATTACAGTGTCCGGCATATAACCTGCTCTCAATAAATGAAATTTTTACAATTAAAAATTCCTGAATCCATGCAAGTCTGGTCCTGGAGCATTCCCTGTGGAGCCCTGGGGGGTCACCAGAATGATAAGAAGATTCTGCTGTACTTAGGAGCCAGGACTTCAGAAAGAGCTTTGTGGCTTCTGCTTAATGAGACTCTCAATCAGTTTTCCTGTTACAGAAGTCAGACAAACTGATGGGTTGACTCTCTGATCTATTTTCAAAGATAGCTCCCTTGCTGGCAAGTGTTCAATTTATAAGAACGATTGCTCACTTCTCAGACATACTGCCAATCTCACCAGCATAGTGTTTTTCACAGTGGCTCATTTTTAAGTTTAATATTCCTGACACAATGCCCAAGTTGATCGTTGCCACGGAAAAATGAAGATAGATGAGTCTACACCATTTCACACTCCATATTTCTTTTAAGGGCCTTAGATGAATGTCAGCTGGGTGTGAAGATGTCCTGTTCATCACTCTCCCCACTTACTCTTTAACTTTGTCCTCCAAAAATCTTAATTTTTGCTACCATCAAGGTTCAACAGGCCATGAAAAGACTCAGTACTATAAAAAGCCCACCTGATACCACTGGTAGTTACCACCAGCTTTCTTTCTTTTATGGAGAACCATTTGATTTTCTGCACTTACTGTTTTGTAAAATATGGAACTGGTTTTTTTTTTTTTTTTTTTTTTTGCATTTTAAAAAGCTCTGCTTAAACAGCTAATTTTGCAAGATCTGGTGTGTGGCAGGAGGGTGGGCTTGTCTTACCTCTGTCCACCTGTTAGTGTTCTTAGGGCCTGTGGAATATTCTGTCTGCTCCACAGTTAGCACAGGGATTTTGTTTAAGACAGGCCTCTTTCTTTCTTGTTGCTAGCTGTGTGTTGGCAGAGTGGGTTCTTCTGGGAGCATCTCCTTCCCTTGCTTTGGGCAATCTTGTTAGAGGAGCCTGCCTGTCATGCAGTGCAGCTGGGCCTCCCCAGCTGTCGTCCATCTCCTGCCATACTTAATCTGGATCAGGTAGGCTCTGGCCTACTGTGTATTGGCCGGCAGCCTACCCACAAGGAGGGATGGCACTAGGGGCTGAAAAGCTGGAGGTGGTTTTCATGACAGCTCCAGATTTCTCCTTCTCATACATCCAGAAGCATACTCACATAAGAGTCTGGAGCAAAACGCATCTCAGAAAGCCTTTGCTATTTTCCATATATGACCTTAACTGTCCTGCCTCCAAGCCTTTCCTCACACTGTTGCCTCTTCCATTTCAATATATCCAAACTCTAACTTCATGGCTAACTTTAAATCCCACTTCCTCCATGCAGCCTTCCTTAATTTTGTTTTCTTCCAGCTAAAGAGAAAGTGATCTTTTCCTCTTTAGAAATTCCACATGACTTTCATATAAGTCTTTAATCCATCTTGAGTTAATTTTTGTTTATGGTGAGAGATAGGGATTCAGTTTCATTCTTCTGCATATGGCTATCCTATTTTCCCAGCATCAATGACTGAATAGAGTATCCTTTCCTCAGTGTATGTTTTTGTCTGTCTGTTTAAGATCAGTAGGTTGTTGCTACATGGCTTTAGATAAAAATTCAGAAGAAAACCTAGGAAAAAGTATTCTTGACATTGGCCTAGGCAAAGAATTTCTGACTAAGAGCCCCAAAGCAAATATAATAAAAACCAAAATAAACAAATGCCACTTAATCAAACTAAAAAGCTTCTTTACAGAAAAAGGAATAATCAACAGGGTAAACAGAAAACCTACAGAATGGGAAAATTATTTGCAAACTATGCATCCAACAAAGGACTAATAGCTAGACTCTACAAAGAACTCAAACAACTCAGCAAGGAAAAAAACAAAAAACAAAAAACAAATAAGCCCATTAGTAAGTGGGCAAACAACATGAACAGATATTTTTCAAAAGAAGATATACAAATGTGCAACAAACATATGAATAAATGTTCAACATCACTAATTATCAGAAATGAAAATTAAAACCACAATGAGATACCATCTTATCCCAGTCACAATGGCCATTATTAAAAAGTCAAAAAACAATAGATGTTGGGGCAGATGTAATGAAAAGAGAACACTTATACATGGTTGGTGGGAATGTAAATTAGTACAGCCTCTATGGAAAACAGTGTGGAGATTTCTCAAAGAACTAAAAGTAGATCTACCATTTGATCCAGCAATCTCACTACTGGGTATCTACCCAAAGGAAAAGAAGTCATTACATCAAAAAGACACCTGCACTCATATGTTTATCACATTATTATTCACAATAGCAAAAGTATGGAATCAACCTAAGTGTCCACAAAGTGATGAGAGAACAAAGAAAATGTGGTATATCTATACCATGGAATAATACTCAGCCATGAAAAAGAATGAAATAATGTCTTTGCAGCAACTTGGTGGAACTGTAGGCTATTATTCCAAGTGAAGTAACTCAGGAATGGAAAATCAAATACCACATGTTGTTATTTAAAAGTAGGAACTAAACTATGGGTACACATGATCATACAGAGTGGGATAACAGATAGCAAAGACTTCAAAGTTGGGAGAATGGGAAGAGGGTGATTACCTATTGGATGTAATGTACACTACTCAGGTAATGGGTACACTAAAAGCCCAGACCTCACTGCTATAAGGTATATCCGTGTAACAACACTGCACTTGTATTCCCTAAATATATTGAAATAAAAAAAGAAATTTCACATGCCTTCCCTTTAATTGTCATTTGGAACTTCTTATTTCCTACCCTACTAGAATATAAACTCCCCTAGAGCAGGGTCTACTCAGGTGGGGCATCATATGGAAACGCTCTGGTGTCAGACATATCTGAACGAAAATCTTTGTTTTCTCACTTACAGGTTTCAGAGAAAATAACTTACTGGCCCATAATTTTCTCATTTGAAAAAATGGAGATTATACTCAAATTATAGGTTTGTTATGATGATTAAATTATACATAGCATCAAGTCCAGGGCTGGGGACCTAACAGGCATTTCATAAATTATAGCTATCATTATTACATTAAAGCAAGGAAGTATATTTTGGAAAGTTTTTCTAAACAGCCAAGTGTTGAAACAAATAGAGCTTTTAGATAAGGTCAATTTCAATCTCTCTTTCCTTGAGCATCCTAGCTAATCCTAAAGAAAAGGAATGTTAAAAATTATATGTGTTAGCTATAAAACACTTATATTAACAATTACTGTGGTGGGGTTGTGTGGTTCCATTGTATAAAGCACCTTTTAGATGCTTTAGAAGTAGTTTTCTTTATACTGCTTTTAACGATTTCATAAACGACTACATAGAGATGCTTATACCTTTTTATTGCACTGTGTTCGGTCCTGTGGAGTATATTTTGTTTTTTGGGATTTGTTTTGCTGAGCTTCCCTTCCCCCCAAAATATTGCTTCCATTTTGGATAAAGGATATAAACAGTGCATAAATTACTTTGTTTCAGCTTTATCATATCATTAAATATCAATTACATGATGCAAGAATTTATCTCAGCATAGATTATCAAGAAAGTACTACAGTATTTGTAAGTGCTCATATTGAAAAAAAAAAAACGAAGTGTAGAATGTCCAGCTATCTTTCTCCTAGAAATCTTTAAAAATGTCAAATGCAAACACAAAAACAAAGAATTTTCTTTTTTTCCCTTCAGTTTGACTGTGGCTCACCTTTCTAGGTCCTGTGCTCTTTAGCTCAAACACATCCATTGTGTAATTGACTCTACGTCCATAGTGGTCAAACTGAACGTTCCCTGTCAGCCCTTGAATTCGAACCTGAGAGAAAAAGAAAACCCACACATGTATTCATTTGCCATTTCACTTATAGAAATCTCAAATTCATCTGCTAGGCTATGACTACACAAGAATGTGTATAATCAGCTTACTGAAATGCTATTGGGTGTTTGAGCTGTTGGGATAGAATATGAAAGAGGAATATCAAAGGGATATATAAGCAAGTCTGCTATATACATAGAAGATTAATATGTCTTATTTGTTTTTAATATTATAAAGTTTCCATTTTAACTAACAGAATTCCTCCTCAATTATAAAGTATTTTTATAGGAATGGAAATATGGTTTGTTTACAGTTACTTTTCAGTTTTATCTATATATCCACATAATGAATCAAATAGCCCGGATACCCACGCCAGATCATATTTTTACCTCTCTACTATTAAAGTTAAGATATAAGAAGCTGAAACATAGAAATACATTTTTGAAAATATTCAAATATATTCTATTCCAAATTTACTGTTAGTTCACTTTTACTTATATTTTGAACTCATGGCATTTTGGAAGATTTAACCTGTAATATTAAAAAAAAAATATATATGTATATACACACCCTTATTTGAAAAATAGTGTCAGTATAACTATAAAAGACTATAATGGACTGATTATTTAATCCAAGGTTACAAGGTAATTTAAAGATCTATTTAGGTAGTCAGTCAACAGTGTGTTTGCTAAATATTCTTGTTCCTTTGCATTCTGGGTCCAAGGTAGGCTTGTACTTCCTGAACCCCTTGTGGTTAGTTAGACCTATGAGACTCTTTATGACACCTGAGCTGTAAATAGACATGACAAGTGCCACAGTATTTAATTGCCAATTCAAAATCTCCCCACAACTATCTATTTCCCTTGGCAGCATCCAAGATGGTAGCTGCTCTGCCAGCCTGGATCCCTGACTACAAAGAACAGAGTGTCCCTGCTAATCTAGGGTATGTCTGAGTGAGCAAAGCTCCCTTGTTGTTTTAAACCACTGGGATTTGGGATTGTTTATTACCATAGCATAACCTAATTTATCTGGACTCTGCATCCACATAATATATAAATAGCAAGATTCTACTCTGTATTCTATGAAGAAGTGTCTCAAAAATGATGAAGTCTTGATATATTAAAATAGCAATTGTTATATATATATTTATGCTCAGATATATTAGTCTGTTTTCTTGAACATTCAACTTAAACAAGACCATGAAATAAATTGAGCTTAAGTAAAACTGTGAGTTACCTGTTTGAGTGTCCTTTCCATGTCAATTCCCTGGCCCCACGGAGCAGCAGGATTTGCCAGACAATCCCCAGCATTTCCTCTCCTCGAGATATCGATTTTCTGCCTTCTAAGATTTCGGAAAGTTTCGGCCATCACAAGGACTCCATCATAAGTTAGAGCAGAGGTGTACTAACCAAGCGAAAATGATGATAGCGGCAAATGTTAAAATCTTATCAAGCCCTGGGAATGGGGGCTCTGTGGGTTTATGACATACAGCACCATCCTGTCTTTAGTACAGTTAAATTACTGATAATTAATTGACTCTGGCTTCAGAAATTTTTCTTCTTACTTTAATACATAGACTTTATGCCAACACTTATCATCCTGACTTCAAAAGGAGAAATCCCACCCTGAAAAATAAAAATTCTAATGGACAATTTTTCCATCAGTTGGAAGAAGAAAGAATTTTAGGTGAGGTCTTCCTATTGTCCTATTGTGTCCAAGCATAGACAGCTAAAGTATAAAAGGCTAAGTGCAGTGTTGCTGCCGCCTGTCCTGAAGTCAGTTGCTGTGCAAGTTGAGCTTGAAGTATGTATCTTTGTTCAGCCTCCCAGGAGAATGAATGGAACCATTTATTGTTATTCAGATATATGATGCCAAAAATAACATCTACTTATTCAACAAATGTGTATGCACCAGTCACTGTGCTAAACAGGAATGGGTATTGTTATACCCAATGAGTGTGCACAGGAAAGTTAAGTCATTTCTTTAAGTTTCCAATGTATCCTAGGATCAAAGTGGAGATATGTAGTATAGACCCTGCATTCTGATGAACACCTCATGCTTCTTGTTGGGAAAAGAGGGAGCCCCCAAGAAAAGATTATTAAGGTTAGGAGAGGAAGTGAGGAAAGACTGAGGTGAAAATGCAACTTGTTTAAGCTGAAAATAAAAAAGAACAGGGCATCACTTTAAATAGAGTTTGATTAGAGATTTACTAAACACATGGCAATAGAGCACAATTTTCTTGAAGCATGGCAGAGCAGCAAATACTAGTCATGACAAAAACTACACTATCTCTTTCAGAAATTCCATATGGTCAATTCCATATGATTAACACAGTCAATGCCTGTACCAGCAGTAGGTTTATGTTGTGGAAAGTGGAAGATGATCTCCTTGATTTTCTGCTTATAAATGAAGATTGAAATTCCAATTGTAGACATCAACTTATGAAGCATGAACATTAGGCATAGCAGACAGCATTCCAGGGAAGAGAAAAACTAAAGCATGGATAAAATAAGGAATATTAATTCTAACAAAGAACTTTTCGATAGCATAGGACCTAATTAAAATGCTTGTGTTAGAAGGATTTAGAAGAACCATGCAAATTAAGAGCTTTGCTATATATCCCTCCAGGGACATGCCAGAACAGGCTTACGGACAGGCATGCCACCTCACAGTTGGGATGGGGTAGCTGAGGGAAATTAAGGTGGGTAAGCAAAGTCCTACACCAAAAATGATCATTCCTTCTCCCCTGCCCGAACCAATACATCTCTGAGTAGAGAAAGCCATCAAATCATCTTTTTGTAAAGCAAGAACATAAAAACAAGAAATAAAGTGAAAGTCACTAAAGGCATAAAGGGCAAAATGAAAACGCAATGCTGGTATTTCAGGACCAAGAGAGGAGAAAAGAAAAATATTGCTGTTTTTTCAATAGAGAGAAAGAGATGGCAACAAAAAGCAAATGCACTTGCTGTGTTTCTTAAAAAGTCCATCCATTTTTATAGAATAAGTGAACTAGATAAAAGAACACATCACACAGTGCAGTGCAGAACAAAGCAGACATTCAGTCAGAGCGGCAAAGGCCTGGAATTTGACAGGTCATAGAGCTGATGGATGGAAAGAAGTAATAGTTTAAACCAGTTTTACCTTTTCAAAAGATGTAATTCTTTTCCATGTGTCTTACTGTGCTACAGTCCAGGGAGCCATATATATGGGCACACAACTTCTAAATGGCATCTAGAAAATTCTCATTAAACATTTCACTTTGGGGCAGGGCAAATAGAATGGTGGAATGAGTTCTGTTTAGCAAGGTTTGTAGATAACAAGACAGAGTTGCTCAGAATCATAGTGCAGTGGGAAGAGTATGGGCTTAGAGAAGAAAGAGCTGGGATGAATTCTAATTCTGCTACTCATAGGCTCGTTGGGGGTATGGAGCACGTTCTTCAGCTATGGAGCATGGAACAGAGCGAAACCAAATAAAACAAGATAATAATGACTATCTCCTGTGGTGATTATAAGGATGAAATTTCATATCGTATCTGAGAGCTCATTGAAAATGTACCAGACACTGGTTAGAAATCACAAGAACTACGAAGGTGAGTAGTAGTAATAGATGGTTGCTACCCCAGAGGAGTTTGTAGAAGTGAACCATTAAGTATACAAAATAACTATGGTACATCTTTGATGAGAATTACACAATAAAATATTATGGAGAGCACAAAGAAGAAAGGAATCATATTTACTGGAAAAATAAGAAAAAGTTTTGTAGAGAAAGTGGAATTTGGGATAAAGCCTTGGAAGATGGTTGGATCTGGACAGGTGGAAGAGAAGGAGGAAGACACAGCGACTAATAAGGAGTGGAAGAACGCAGGGCAGCTCAGTTTAGCTGGAGGATCGGAAAGCGAGCAGCAGGTCATGATGCCATTGGAAAGACTTGTTTGGCCTATACCATGGGAGATATTTATTCCAGAAGGTTTCTTTTTTCAAAAACAGAGAAATGACAAGATCAGAAATCCCACTTTTAATCTTGATTGAAATACTAAACAATTAAAGGACAATTTAATTAATTACAAGCAATCATCATTATTTGTTGATTCTATATTTTTGAATTTTCCTACTTGCTAACATTTATTTGTGACCTCCCCCCCCAAATCAATACTCGTGGCACTTTTGGGGTTATTTGTGAATATGTGGAGTGGTAAAAATTTGGAGTTATCCAACATGCAAGGTCCCAGCTGCAGCTGAACAAGGAAACACTGTTTTCTTGTTTCTGCTTTCATACAAGTGTCCTTTTTGTGGTCTATTTAGTACCATGTTTTCTGCAGTTTTGTGCTTTTTTGCTGATGATTTCACTGTTTAAAATGGCCTGAAAGCACAGTGTTGAAGGAAGTGCTGTCTAGTGTTTCTAAGCGCAAGAAGGCTGTGATGCGCCTTATGGAGAAAATACGCATGTTAAATAAGCTTCATTCAGGCGTGAGTCACAGTGATGCTGGCCAAGAGTTCAATGTTAATGAACCAACAATATATTAAGTAAGGTTTCTTAAAACAGTAACACACATAAAACAAGGTTATGTACTAATCGGTTGACAAAAAGTCTGTAACAAGAGGTCGGCACAGCATAACCCTATGTTTCCCCTGAGAGCAATGGTTGAATATACGCTCATTCAGTATTTGAAGAGACATTATAGAATGTGACTGCCATGAATAAACAGAAATAACTGTACTGTATATATTTATTAAATGGCCACCCAGTACCTAACATCATGCCAAGAGGTGTGAATGATGAGAGAATTATATAGATTTTTATACAACAAAGAGCCCAAAGCTGTAGCACAAACAAGTCTAGCTAGAGATTGTCAAATAGGAGACATTAAAATGATTCTGTCCTGGGTATTCCATGAATCTGGTCCCTGACTCAAGGATAGCCAATTAACAATTCCATTTACTATCTTGCATGTATTCATCTGTAAATCAGAGGGTTGGACCACAGTGCTTGGCAAATAGTGGACATTCAATAAATGCTCTGTTTCAAAAACCCATAATTCTATAATATAGTGAAGATGGTATGGCTAGATAGCCAACTTCCAGTATCACAAAGGAGAAATTGACATAACCAGTAGGAAAAAATGTTATAATTAGGAACTGAAAGAGCTGAGACTCTCTACCTCTAGATTTTAGTTTTTCTGGGCTTGAATTTTCAAATTACATATAAAACTTTTTACTGGAATACACTCATTCAGTGAGAGATTAGTAAATGTTGATGATGATGATGATGATGATGCCTTATTAAGTAGGAGCTCAAAACCACTAAGTTGAAATTTAGGAAACATTATGCCATAATTTACATGATGTCTAAGAAAGTCATCTATCTTTTG
Source organism: Lemur catta (assembly GCF_020740605.2). NCBI lineage: Eukaryota > Metazoa > Chordata > Mammalia > Primates > Lemuridae > Lemur > Lemur catta. The sequence continues at coordinate 32,233,537 of NC_059134.1, forward strand.
AGGTGAGAAAAAATGTACTTGTAATCAGAAATTTGCCAGCTTTTTTTGCAAATATTAATAACATACTTTTGCAATGTTGTCAGACAAAAAAATCAAACAACTCGATACTTTAACTTTACACTGAAAGAGAAATTTTACAGAAGCTTGCACATTTTACATTTCTACCAATTTCCCGATTTACCTACTTGTTATAAATCACTTTGCATATACAGTTTTCATCCAGGTAGAAAAGTTACTGATGGAAATATTTAATTAACAAAATTTTTTTAAAAACATACAATTTCTTCAAGGAAATTCATATGTAAACTATTATAATAATAATACTAAACTGAGCTAATGTCTAACAACTTTACTCTTAAATATAGAAATTTAAAAATGATTAGGGGCTTATACTGTACCATCATAATGACAAAATGCTTCTTTCCTAAGCCAGAGATGGTGATTTATGACAAAATGTTAATGGAAGAACTGCATAAGGAACTTTCTATCTTAACATTTTAAAATATCAACAACACATTACATAAAAACAAATACCTTTGGAGGAGTCTCAGATCCTGGATACTCTCTTTGATCTAGTTTTTTCCAGCGATCCATTAGTTTGGTTACCATAGGAGTATTAAAATCTACCAACTGGAATCCCGTAACATTGGCTCCACCGTGTATAAACCTCTCAAGAGAAATATCCTTGAATCCCTATAAAAATCGATATAAAAGATTGTTAAATTTATTTCATGAGTATACAATTCAGCTCTTCAATAGAAACATGAATTAATGACCAATATGTACATCCAAATAGATTTCTAATAAAAAATGGCTAAAAAGAGGTGGAAAGTCTAATTATGTCGATTTGGCTGTTAAATTCTGTAATTCAAAATCCAATATATGAGACAAGGATATAAATGTTTTTAGTTCGGTTCAGCTGGAGTATTTCTTGGATGCCTCTGAATGCCATTTATGAAGTATGAAGGGGGATATAGGAAACAAATATGATAGCATTGAAACTCTCCTTGTTAAGTACATAATTTCCCTCTGATGTAGATACGTACAGACATGTACTATATGAAGGTAATATCAAGGTATTATGGTACTCTGAGTCTGTGATGGATGAGACCATTTTAAGGGGTTTTTGTTTAGTTACAAAGTGGTTTAAAAGCAGACAGAGCCGGTAATTTGAACCAGAGAGGGTCAAAGCTTTGATTACATTCATCACTACAGCCCTTAGAGTCCTGAGAAATGGTAGTGCAAGAAAAGAGAGCGAGATGGGCCATTCATGGACTTCTGTGTGGTGGAAAAAAAAACCAAAAAGGTGTCTACTAGGTGAAGTGAAGAAGCTAGGAGGGAAGAGTATCCTCTCTTTTGGCCTGGAGGTAGTTATCTAGGTTTCAGAAGTTCTAAAAAGTCTTTCCTTCTCTCCTTCCTTCCTTCCATCTATCATCTACCTGTTCATCTATTATCCATCTATCTACAACTACCTATTATCTATTTATCTGTTATCTGTCTATATCTATCTTTCTCTTATCTATTAACTGTTTATCCATCCATCTATGTTTATCTATCATCCATGTATCTATGTATCTATCTATTGTTTTTTAGCTGACCCCTTTTTTTCCACTAAGTACTTAAGGTGTATTACAAAACTACACACTCAACACAAAGTGTAAAACAAGTAAATAATTGCAAGAAGAGGCCAAAAAGCATATTTGGAAGTAAATTAATAAAGGCAAAGGTATTAGCTCAGAGAAAAGTAAAACACACACATACATACACACATGTGTTTGTAGAAAATGTAATTGAGCCATTTGTTTTCTCTTTGTATTTAGTACAGTTCTTTTGAAAATGTGAATATCCTTCAATTTTGCTGAAGGAATTAAGGAAAATTGTTTTGTCTATTCTGTTGGTGGAAGTAAAATCCATACAAGTAACCCTGCAGTTAGAGTAGGAACCAATGAGGACTTGGGGTGGCCCGTCATGAATGCACCTTGGCCATACTTTTGAAAACTTGTTTCCTTCCTTCCTTCCTTCCTTCCTTCCTTCCTTCCTTCCTTCCTTCCTTCCTTCCTTCCTTCCTTCCTTCCTTCCCTCCTTCCCTCCTTCCCTCCTCCCTTCCTCCCTTCCTTCATTCCTCCCTCCCCTCCTCTCTTCTTTCCTTCCTTTCTTCCTTCCCTCTTTTCTCTCTTTTTCTCTCTCTCTTCTCTCTCCTCCTCCTCCTCTCTCCACTCCCTTTTCCTCCTCCTCCTCTTACTTTATAATGTTATAATGAAGGAGATTGTCTTCCTAGCCAACATCTGTGCATTGGCGTTTGGCTATCTAAGAAAAAACAGACACGTCTATTGGCAATTGAGCAAAATTGCTGTTGAGAGACCCAGGCATATGAGCTGGTAGCTAATAAGGATGCTGAATTTACTGTGTACCAGGCACTGTGCTAAGCACATTACACAGGTTATCTATCTAGTTCATTTCTCACAAGGTTATGAGTTAGATCCTCTTATTAGCCTTTTCTTACAGATAAGAAAACTGAGGCTCTGCCGGGCGCGGTGGCTCACGGCTGTAATCCTAGCACTCTGGGAGGCCGAAGCGGGTGGATTGCTCGAGGTCAGGAGTTTGAGACCAGCCTGAGCAAGAGCGAGACCCCGTCTCTACTAAAAATTGAAAGAAATTATATGGCCAACTAAAAATCTATATAGAAAAAATTAGCCGGGCATGGTGGCGCATGCTTGTAGTCCCAGCTACTCGGGAGGCTGAGGCAGTAGGATCGCTTAAACCGAGGAGTCTGAGGTTGCTGTGAGCTAGGCTGATGCCACGGCACTCACTCTAGCCTGGGTAATAATGTGAGACTCTGTCTCAAAAAAAACAATACAAACAAAAAAAAAAAAAGAAAGAAAGAAAACTGAGGCTCATTGGGGTCAAGCAAAACTATTCAAGGCCACCCAGCAAATATAAGGTACAGCCAAGATTCCAGCCAGACAAACTGACTCCTGAATTTGCCTTTTTCACCCTAGCCTCCTGAATATTCTTACAAAGAGGCCTGTGTTTTTAATTTTATTAATTATCATAGTGTCTGTAGGAAGGGCAAGGTGATACTGTACACAAAAAGGCCCAGGCTTTGAATCCCACCTCTGTTACTTTCTAACCTTAGGTTTCCCACATGCAAAATGAGAATGATAATGCTAAAGTACCACATTTGGTTTGAATTCAGTAAATGATCACTATTATTAATTAAGTCACTCAACAAATATTTATTTCATGCCTATTATGTGCCAGCTAATTTGACAGCTCATCAGTAACATTCTCATTTCATTGATGAAGAAACTAGACACCAGAAAGCAAATCTATGCTCCTTAAATGGGAAAAACACTGTCCATCAATCTCTAGCTAGTAAAATGTCAGTGGAACATTTGTTTGCTTCTACCAGACTATAGGGCAGACCCACAGGCAGTCAAATAATTCCAATGTTTTCTAAAAGCCACAGTAATTCAACTATTGCATTAGTTGCTAATTGATGACATTATTATTTTCTTTCAGCCATGAATGAAATAGAAGGTCTGCCAAGCCTTCTTTCACAGTGTTATCCACAGCTGCAAGATAAGCAGGCAAATCTACAGCCTTCAGAAAAATCATCTGATGCAAAGTCTAGTTGATAAATAACAGTCCACATTTCTCTGATTCCATCCTGCTGAAGGTAAAGGAGAAAACTGTCATGTATGATTATAAACCCCTTTCAGTTATGATTTGAATGAATGGTGTGTGGCTCAGTTTATTTTAGCTATGTCTGTGTGAGTACAGGCAATATTTTTCCTTTCATACATTTTCTTATAATTTTATATAGAAAATCGATAGGATCTAGACTGTGAAGCAGTTTTCTTAGAAACAGTTACTTTGGTGACCATTTAGATTTCAGTTTTTACCCAAAGAATATCATGGTTCTAGGGCAACATTGTAATCAAACTGATTACTTCACAGTTGGGGAGATCAGGGGTTAAGTAACTAAGTAACTAATGTTCCTGAGGGTGGGGGGAAATGAGGGGAAAGGCTTTCTACTTGTGAAACTGGGCTACTATGTTGCTTGGATTTCACAATGGTTAATGAACCCTTTCCAGATTAACTTCCAATTTGGTTTTCCTTTTAATTTCCATTTGCAGTTCATACATCCTCTGGGGGAAAAGGAAATGTTTGAAATTGTAGGTATCAGATATCCTGATGACTATTTATGTAAATTAATGTCTATCACATTATTGATGTTTTATAAATGCTCATTCTTTAAGCTTTATCTAATTCAGATAATATTTCTGCTGTGTTTTGCATTTCAGGTCCTTAGGTTGACTAAATTACATCAAGACAGCCCTGGTGCATTTAACAGAAGTAACATCAAATAGCATGGGGAGAATCTATTTTATTGATTTTTTCCATTCTACTGAATGGTAAAAATCTTAGTTTTTAAAGAAATTGACTTAAAGTATGCACTTTTTTTTTTTTTTTTGAGACAGAGTCTTGCTCTGTCGCCCTGGGTAGAATGCAGTGGCATCATCATAGCTCACTGCAAACTCAAACTCCTGAGCTCAAGTGATCCTACAGCCTCAGCCTCCTGAGTAGCTGGGACTACAGGCACATGCCACAATGTCCAGCTAATTTTTCTATTTTTAGTAGAGATGGGGTCTTGCTCTTGCTTAGGCTGGTCTTAGACTTCTGAGCTCAAGCAATCCTCCCGCCTTGGCCTCCCAGAGTGCTAGGATTATAGGCGTGAGTCACTGCATCCGGCCATGCATGCACTTTTGATGCACATGTAGATAGATGGTAGAGTCAGACATGCTTAATGCAGAAAAGTTGAACAACAGAGGAAACACAAAGGAAAAAGTAACACAATTTTACCAAGTTGATAGAATCTTAACTGGGGTCATTGCACTTGAATAAAAACATGCTAGAGTGCAAATTTTGGGAACAGTGTCTAGTCTCCACTCTGAAACTAACCTAAATGTAGACAAGTCACTTTTGCACTTTATATCATAAATTCTTTACCTTCTGAATGAGGTGTGAAGGCTATGTGTGTGTGGTGTGGTGGGGGATAGGTAAAGAATAGATTCAGTTCATTTTAAATTATATATCCTGAACATTTTAAAATTTTATACGTCTTTATGATAGAGCCAGATGTTTTCCTAGGTACAAACTGAATACATTTTAAAAAATTAAAAATATAAATGAGAAAAAGATTCTAAGAATATCCCTGGCAGGAGGAACAAATGACAACAGCCCCTGGTTGCTATTGGCAGCCGTATTTAAATGATCTGACTGCTGAAGGAAGAATGAATATGAACATAGAACAACATATGTCTAAGGTTAGATCCCCCTTAAGGGTAGTGCGGGAAATACTTAAATGAATGGTCACTTGGTGGCATTATTGCTACTTACAAGTTGTTTATTTATTCTTTGCAACCAGACAGGCCAGATCTTTAAACCTGTCTTTGTGATTTAAAATCTGTGTGATCCTGGGTAAATTACTCTAAGCCTCATTTTCCAACATATAAAATAAGCATCTATCTTTAAGGATAAATTAAAACAATTTATGGTAACAAAACAAACAAAATGACATAAGCTGAGTGCTAGAGGATAAGCAGAGGTTCAGCAGATAAAGAGTAAGGATAAAGACACTTTTATATGATAAAAAAAAAAAGAGAGAGAGACATTGTTCCTGCCCTCAATGAACTTGCAGTGTGCTAATGTCCTATTTGCAGCTGTGCAATAGGATGTTGGACAGTATCTGCTACAGAGGAGGTGTAAAATAATAATTTGGTGAATGAAAAAATGAATGAATTCTACACTATTGGTACACAGGGTGGTTTGTGAACCCAGAAGAGGGACTATCGGAGTGGATATTTAAGGACGGCTTTCTGGAAGAACTGACAGTGACTACTGATTAGGATTGGATGAGGTAAATGCCTCCTTGTTGAGATGACAGCTTAAGCTAAAGCTGTGAAGGAGAAAGCAACATTAGCTGTCTGGGAATTAGTTCAGTTTGCGGAAGGGACATGTAGGGTGGAGTAGGAAAGAAATTCTGGGGTTAAGTAGGGGTAAAATCTTAAAGGGCTTTTTGCACATCAAGTTCAATGGTGTAAATGCTTATCCTAAAGGATTTAAGTAGACTAGTGCTTGGACTTTGAATGCTTACTCTGCTAGAAGGTGGTAAAAACTGGGGCAATGACTCAGAGCTGGGATAGTATGTCATTTTGAGAGAAATGCAAGTTCTGTGGAGAAGTGAGACAAGAATTAGGTAGAGCTGGAAAACCCACAAAGAATCTGATCATGAAGGGTCTGATGTCTTTTACTGTATTTGCAGCTTGGAGCCAAAAAAAAGTTTAAGCAGGGAAATGATATAATCGTACTTATCTTCAAAAAATAACTGGCAGCAAAGTGAAAAAATAACTGGAAAAGGAAAAGTCTAGGGGCAAAGTAGGGAAGCGATTTTCTTTTAAATCTCTGAAAGACACACTACAATGAACCAACAGACAGATGAAGTTTTCCTGCCTCTAAGTCTCTCGGAAATTTCTAGAACAGAGCTTAATCTATTGGAGATACCATGTGCTTTCACCTGTACTGCTAGATGATGTGTTTGTCTAAATGAAAAATGCATGCACCCACATACAATGCACATACAGGACTTAGAAAATAAAAAGAGATTTCAGCAATCTTCTATTTCTTCTAAGTTTTACTCATACTTTATATGAAATTGTTAATGATAGTGGTAGTGATAATCACAGAGAAATTTCAAGAATCAGAGATGGGCATGCCCATTTATTCAGATATCCAGCATAGCTCATGCTATTCAGATGGAGTTAATAGCTTCCTGTGGCCGCTGTTGAACCCTCTGCAGACTGAGGCTAGAGTACTAAGAGAGAGGATTCTCACTTCTTTTGCCCTGGCTGGAGGTAAGATGCCAGCACATTGCAGTAGCTGCAAAGGCTAAGAAGATCGGTGGGACATGGAAAACATCAATCTATCCCCATTTCATCAGGATAGAATGATGCAAGAGATGGAATGACAGTTAATTGAAAAACATAAGTTCAACTTATAGATAATGACAAGACTATTTTAAATAATGCCAAAAAGTATTCACAACCTATTTTTATCTTTACTCATAAACAAATTGAATATTATTTTATTTAAATACATGGATTCTTCCTTCTGTATTTCAGCCAAAGAATTTAGTGACCATTAGAAAGCCACTATTTCTGTAACATTCCTTACTTTGTTTCTTGGTTTAGAGGATTATCCTTTTAAAAGAATCTAATGAATACCTGCATTTAAACTCAGCTTCTCCAGGGAGTTAACCTTGTTTAAATAAGGGAGTTCCTTGACTTTTACAAAAATACATGCTTATAAATTCATGATACAATTCAATGCATCACATATTGATGTCTGCTTAGCTTCATTCTTCTCTTTTTGGTAAATATGGGTTGGACTTCAGACCTTCTGTTTTGGTTTTCAACATTGTGTCTACAGAATATTTTAAATCAGGAATATTTGTAGCCACCCAGTAACCAGTAAGAATTATTGTTTCAGAAATCAGTTTTTACAAATGCCATTGAATCAGCCTTGATGAGTTGGTTAAGTAGCAGTTCCTTGTTTATTGTAAATTGTAATCATAAATTATAAATGGAATTTTCTTGATTTAATTTTAGAATATTTATTGCTAGTATATAGAAATATAATAGATTTTTATATATTGACCTTGCATCATGCAACCCTGTTGAACTCATTAGTTCCATACTCTTTTTTTTGATTCTGTAGGACTTTTTATATATAAAATATTCTTCTTTCTCAATCTGGATGCCTTTTATTTATTTTTCTTGCCTGACTGCCCCTGCTAGAACCTTCAGTACAAGGTTCAATAGAAGTAGTGAGAGGGGACAGCCTTACTCTTTTCCTGATGTTAGGGGAAAATTATTCAGTCTTTTAACATTAAGTACAATGTTAACGTAATTTTTCATTTTGATTCTAGATTGACTTCACAGTTGGGAATCCAATGCACATAGTTCTCAATAAATAGCTGCTGAATCATTCCACTGTGTTACTCAATAAAATATTATTTACATCTATTAACCACAATATTGGCTATGATGGGATAGTTTAAGATGGATAAAAGAATAACATTCCATTCATTGCACATCAGTGTTAAAACATTAAAAGAAAGTTAGTTTTATTAATTAAGACAAATTATTTTCACACAATGTCTATAAAATGCATTTGAAGTAACAGTCCTTTAGGGATAAATGAACATGTTAACAGAATCCATATTAATGCACTATATTATAATGCAGAGATGTGCAAGTCACTGGCCTAATCATGTGTAACAAAGATATCAACTACATATGATAAAACCTTGCTTATTTTGAGTGAGAGTGATGGTTCTATTTTCTACTGCAGGCAAAATGTTTTCCTATTTCATATGTTTGTACTTTAGATAACATATATGCTACCATCTACTAGGGCTGTTTATGACAGGCTGTGATACCCATTAGAGTGTTATAAATATTAATTCTTCCTATTTTGTATTGGTTTATTTATTTTAGTTGCCAGTGTCAGAAATTCATTTCTGGAATGATAGTTTATATATAACATATTGATTTTTTCCCCCTTGGATTCTATTGTTTGTAAGGATAAATGTCATAACATTGTATTTGATATAAAAGTGATTAATTATAATCTCATTGTACAATGCCATTGTGAATACAGACATCCCATAATCATAATGTCTTTTTTTCTCATAGTGATTAATACCAGAATATATTTGCTTTAGATTTGTATTTTTATAAAAATGTTAATATTAAAACACCCACACTAGGGGCCTTCTAAAAGCAACAGAAAAGACAAATCAAAATTTTCCAGATAGTCCATTAAGTTGCAAAATTATATTTTATCTAAAAAACACAATACGATAATGGCTCACAGTATATCGCTGTATCTTATATCTCAGCTGATATCTCAGCTCCACCTAGGTCACTAAAGACTGAAAATTCCTGTCTCAAAGTGTGGTGGTCCACCTGCCACGTGGAAAGAGTGGATAGATCTGAACCTCTTTTGCATCCTTTAGCTCCTTTCCTGCTTCAAGCACTAGATAGTCATCAAAGAAATGTGTGGTGGGAATAGACAGGGAAAAAAGAGAAAACATTCTTAACTTCTCTAGGATAAACCATTTTGGGGACCAAGCCCTTAGGGCAGATGGTACTCTAATAAAGCAAGAGAGGATGGCCCTCCCCAGAGCCGGCATCTGCCCTACACTGTAAGGTTAACAAGAGACATTTAGTGAGCCTTGCCAAGAAATCTGAAAGGACTTGTCTCGAGTCTTTTAGGATTTCATAAAAATGCATATATCTTGTTTGTTCACCATTGGTATATAATGTGTGAAAAGTTGACATGATTTAAAAATAAATTTGGATTACTCCCATTCAAAAAACTTGCTTATATAGCCATTATATACTGCTGTTCTTAAAACTGGAAAACATAGGTCATCGATTTAGGTCATTCTTGTAATATCCAAATATTGCCAATCTTTATCCGTAGGGTAGCATTTATCATTTAGATAGAGAAAAAAGCCATTATTTAATTTGACAAGTGATATCACAGCAAAGTAACCATAATAATTAGTTTTAAAGGTCACTTTGGCAGATACCAAGCCAATCTGCATAAAAATATATTGAATTCTACATTAGGAATATGATGATCATTGTAATAAAATAACCTATGTATTATAAAAGCTTAGTAAGTAATGTAGACTAACCATTTATTGAAGCATTATTTTAAGGTACAGCTAAAATAATCTAGAATGCTTGAGCAATTCTTATGAAAAGTGGAAAATAAAGAGCTCTTACCAAGTTCGCAATGATATAATGGTAGCCTTTAACATGCTTTCCAACACTTACAATCTGTAAAGACATAAGCAAATGAGAGAAAATCAATTTAACTTTACTAAAAGCTTATTTTTAAAAAAATAAAATATTAACTATTCTAGCATAATTCCATGAGGAATCATGATGAGAAAATGATATAGTTTTCCTTATCAAAATCATGTATTCTAATTAGAGGAATTTTATAAGCCACACTTAAAATAAATGGTAAAAATATCACTTTTATTCAGTCATATTCTATAAATGACCAATTTATTTCACTACATCTTGTTTAGAAAATTAGTATGTTATAATCTCCTCAAAGAGAATGACAATGCTATGACCCAACGAACAATTTACACACATTTCTCAGGAGAATACATTAACATAGAAACTTACAATGATTTTGGTCCAAACAATTTAGATGTATTTAATTTATTGATAATTTATAGAAATGCAAGAGAGACTGTTAGGTGTCTTCAAAAGGTAAGAATTATCACCCATAAGTAGATTGGATAGTTGTCCTGAGCAGCAAGGTTTTTCTAAGGCACAATCTTTGTTTTTAGGTACCTCTGATACCAGAGAATACTCAGTTAATTCTCATCTGCATATGGGTATGGAAATATTTTATTATAATAACAAGAATAAGGAAAAAAACAACATCAAGAAGCTTTTCTCCCTGTTAGATCCATTTTTTTTCTGAGAATGTTTTTAGGAACGTTAGGACATTAACTCAAATAATTTAAGAAAAGGAAATACCACGGATTTTTAAAAAGTACAATTTTATTTCTGTATAAGAGATTAAAACTCCTATTCTCTGAAAAACTGAAAATTTCTTCAATAAGGGAAATCTAATTGCGGTGACTAACGAGCAGCTTTGTAACCTCGTTGATGTCTTCAACGGTAACAATGCAATCCACGATTTCATATACTTTCACTACCAAAGACAAAAATTAAATTGTTTTTAGCATTTTAATATCCCCTAAAAACATTTCTTTGTAATTGAGTGACTCGTATATGAAATACAAGAAAACCTTTTAAAACCAAAACATATCAGTTGTGTCTGAAAGCAGAATTTTGTTTACATGGCTATTTGTGATATAAAATTCATGCTTATCTCATTTTTCCTTTTGATTACACCTGAGACCTTTTTTGCCTTTAAATTTCTGTAGTGTTAGTACAATTAGTTTAAATTTTTACTTTTAATTAATTTTTGTTTATATCGTTCATGATTTTTTGTACTTCCTGATCATGAGGACTGATTGCTCTTCAACAATAAAAACTCTCAGCCAAGCCAGTATCCCTTAAAATATCCCACTAAAGATGTTTTGTGTTGGCTTTTAATAGATACTGCAATGTTAGTATCACTGGCTGGGGCCACATTTATGATATTTCTCAGCTTCTAGATTCCCAGACCACAGTGTGTAGTGTGAATTGAAAATACAATCTGTCTTAAGAACAAGGCTGTGATGACAAATTCTCAGGGACAATATTTCCCTCACTACACTAAGCCTAGGCCCAGACAGAAAACACTTAGTTGACTCCCTAATCTTATAAGTGACAGATTTCTTTTTTTTTTTTTTTACTATACTCTGTTATGGGGCTGTTGCCCTTCAATGATCTGGTTTTGTATGGCATCTAAGGTCTAATTTATTGCCTTGATTGAGCCCAAAGCTTCTATTCTTGGGTGTATATTAAATCTCCAATTGGGCTACCCAATCTGGCAACTTCCTTCTTCACAGCAGCCTGTCATTCTTGGCCCCTGAAGATTTTCTTTACTTTCTTGGAAGTTTGGCTATGTATTTGTAACATTTTACAGAACATTTCTCTATATTTCATATTGCTGGACTTACCTAGTCCACAATTTATCTAAAACTGTATTTCCCTATAGAATCTTACCATGAAAATGAAGATAAACAATAAATAGATGGGATTATAAAAAAAGTTCAGTAAAGAAACAGCTTAATTAGTTGTCATATTGGGTAATGCAGACCTGAGTGATGTAACATGGGCTGAACAGGCTGGAGCCAATTTATTCTCTGGGAATCTCAGGTACAGCTTGTAGAGAAGACAGTGATCGGGGGACACTCCATTGTTGGTACTCAGCCAGGAGACCACATACTCTATTTACTGAGTCTACTACAGATTCCTGCTATTTGGCCCCAGGAGGGACTATTGCCACTCAGCAATCCATCATTTATCTCTTGCTGATTCACTATAACTTTCTCTGGTGTGGCTATTTAAGCCTTTTGGCACTCTCTCTAAGCCCCCATACTCATCCCACCTCTTCTTTCTTAACACTCTCAGCTTGTGATTTCTGTGTGACTACAGTCAAGACCCTGTGCCAGTTTTATAAAAAAATTCATGGTAAGGTACAAATACTTGTAAATGTTAAAAAGATGTGAAACCAGTGAAAATTCTGCACTGGGTGTGTCTCCATAAATTAATCCCTGTCAGTTCTAGATTGCCTAGAAAAGAATTGTAATAAATTAAAGCCTATACAATACATTTTCAAAGAGTGAGGAATTAAAAAACCACAAGAAACCAAAAGGGACGACAATCCTGGCACAAAAGGTCTTGCAGAACTCGATGTGCACCAACATTCTGGGGACCAAGGGCCTTGGGGAACAGGGATCTGGAGATTTATTTTCCTGGCTGGCAACACTAGAGATATCACCATCTTTGCTGAGCCAGATCCTGGCTGGGAAGAAGCAAATGTACTGCACAAGCTGCTGTGAAGGTCTCACTGCCTTTGAACAGTAGAAAATTCACCCACCACCCCAACCTGGGGTGGCCATGGTGTAAAGCCAGCTCTTGGTCCCCCTGCCAAGCATCCACCACTAGGTGGAAGTTTCTTTGTGAAAAAATCCAATTTACACTCCATAGAATAGTGTCCTGTAAATAGTGTTGTTATTTTTAAATAATTGTGCAAAACTGATAATGTCATTGTTGTGGTTTTACATGGCTTTCATCACCTCAACCAAAGTAAAGAATACCTTATGTTAAAAAATAAATTTGAGTGACTTGACTTTGTATAGACCAAATTTTGTGTCTCTATGTATTTGATGTTATTCTTTTATAAACAGGGAAAAGAACAGTTTGAGATGAAAGATGTGAATATAAAGTAGCACTGCCTTCGTAAAAGAGTGATTGGCCGAGTTGTCATGGAAAAACAATGCCTACAGTGAGTACTTGGCATAAAGTAAAAATTAATTATGGCATTTCATAAAGACAGAAAATGTACAGGCAGGGAATATGCATCTTTTACATTTTTAAAAGAAACAGAGGATGTAACTAGGCAAAGACTAATGATCAAATGTCTGCTTAGAGTTCTGTAGAATAGGTTAGGAAGGATAAACAAGTTACATTGATCGTCCACTCTCAAAGGAGCTCATCCTTACAAGAATAAAATACTTAGGAGAAGTGACTAATTGATTCCTTTAATTACTTCATCTTGTTTGTTTTTTAAGAAACAAACAGTTGTTTGGGAATATCCATGGTCTTGGTCAAATAATTAAGTTCTAAAATCAGGCCTATGCATATTAATAAGGTAAATGCCAGGTGCAAACACTGAAACTGTTTTATTAACAAATTATGGCAGAGCCAATCTTTAAGAATGCAACTTCTAAATCTCTATTCATTGACTGAAGTTCAAGAAAAATGAATCCAGGATACTTCTCCATTTTTATTCCACTTTTCAATTCAATTTAGTTCAACAAATGTCAATGGAGTGCTTCCCACCTATAATATTAAGGCCAGGAAATTCAAGGATTAGGAAGATAACTGAGTCAGTACTGCAGTTACAAGGATATTTATTATCTCATATGGGGAAGAGACTCAGAAACGACTGAAAAACAGCAGAATAAGAGGAGTGAAATGGGTTTCAAGGAGAAGTGGTATCAATTGCTTGGGAAAACATGGCAGATTTTAAGAATCAATAGACATTAAATAAATATTGATTGAATGGATGATTAAGGAAGTTAATGAGGACATAAATGGCACAAACACTAGTATGTTAAGGTCAATTTGAGACTTGCAAATGAATGAAATGTTGGCCTTCAATGTACAATCAGATTTTATGTTAATTCTTTATGTACCAATGGTTTTTAAAGTACCCAGGGATCCTTCTGTTGTTGTATATTACCTCAAACTACTACTACGAAACTGCAATCATTCTATTGAATACTATCTTCTAGCTAAAGACAAGCAATGATACACTATAGTGTGAATGATTTTGGTTTCTCTTTTAATTTATAAGTCAGCTGGAAATTCCTCTCCCAGTTGTTGTCATGTTCCAGAGAATTCAGTGACATGGAAAAAAACATCACAGTAGGTGGTGTTCAGGCCATGATGCTGGTAAATGTTGGAAACTTACTGGGTCATATGAAGGCAGTCACTCTCACTAATCCTCTTTTTCCATAGGAATTCCAGTCTCCCAAATGTCCCCTGAATGTTGATTTTCAAAATGCTTAAAAATGTTTTATTGCAGATAAAAAGTTTGTGTTTTACTTCAGTTCCATCAAAAGAAAAATATAAGGCAAGGGGCTTTTGTAAACAAGCTGCAGACTTATAGTAATACTACAACTTTGTAAGAATAACAGCAGGACTTTAGTTACAGGAGTGTGATGTACAAGTAGAGTGAGACAAATAAAGCACTCTAGACCAAAAGGAAGTAAGGCTATTTAGTGCAAGAAGGGATTTAGAAGGAGGGTTGGGAATGTAAGTTCTCATCAGAAATTTTAAGAGAAAGAGATACACACATTTTCACATGCATATTTGTTGTGGATCTGTGTGTGTCTGTGTGTACGCAGGTGCATGTGTGTGTGTATTGTGTGTGGGTGCATGCATTTTTAATTTTCTTCTCTACTTGAAGATATCAGAGATTAGAAAAATTTCTAATTAGGAAGAACTCTTCTGGAGAAAGGGGAGGGAAAGAGAGTTGCCTATAAAGGAAATGGCTGCCTTTCAAAGCAGTGATCTCTCTCTCATTGGAAGTTCCTAGCAAAGTCTGACTGACTTCCAGTAAAACATAAAAATACATAGATAAAAATAAATAAATACATTTATTTTTTTGCCACTGACATGCACACTTTAAAACGGTAAAGATGCGAAATTATATATGCATATTTTACCTTAATAAAAATACAAAAAAAAGATATTAGGTTAGGGTCCTTCTTTGGGCTGCAGTCTTGTGCACAAAGTCCTATGTCTCTATGGTCAGTCACTGTGATAGACACTATGGATCCCCACCTGTGCCTTTGCTCTTGTCATCTCAATGCATACTCATCCGCCTTCCTACTGCCAGCACCTGAATTTCCTTGCCTCAGGGTTTTCTCTGGTCTCTAAGCCCACTTTGCCCTTGGAGAAGGAAGAGGTCAGAAGTGCCAGGGCATTAATGCCCTCCTTCCCAGCAGCCTACATAACAATGACTGACAGAAGTTGGTACATACATATTCCAACTCCCTTGCCCCACAAGTGGGATGATTCCTACGTGTGTGTTCCACATTAGCTTCCTCCTATAATCAGTTTACACTCATTCCAAATGAGATTAAACTCCTGTCACTCAGAAGGTAATTTGCTTGATAAATGCATCTTTTATTGACTACATTTCTTCACTTCTCTTCTAGTCTATCCTTCACCTCCCAAACTGTTTGCACACAAATCCAACTTCTGGAGGAAATCAAACTATGGCAGTGTCCAAGTAAAAAAGTCACTAATGTGGTAGTGGAATCGATAATGTATAAAAATGCTTACTTTTGTTGGCTAACGGTCCCAAGCTTTTCACCTCTGTAGTGTCACACACCTGTGTTATATCTGAGTCCCCAATCTCTATAATCAAGGACTCAAGTTGTATAAAACACTATACTTTTATCTGGATATCCAAGATGGGTGAAAAAGGTTTATTCTCTTACAAAGGTAAATAGGAATGATTCAGTGTCTTTATGTAATAAATTCTTTATATTCCTAACCCACGATTTTCCCCTTCATACTTTCATATATTTCTTATGGATATCCATTTTTAGTACTGGTTTGTTATGATTCCTTTCTTTGACTTTACTGCAAATATTAAAGAAAAGTGTTCTTCAGTTGTATCCTTTCAGGTCACAGATTTTAGATCACTTTATATATATATACCTCCCCCCAATTTTATTGATTAGCAAATTGAGGGCCCTGCAAGAGATATGGTTTCAACAGGGTCCTAGTACTATGAAGTGTAAAGTGAGTGCTGACATTCAGCTTCTTAATTCCTGCTCCTTTGTCCTCTGTGCCACCCTTTCATCCCATCATGTGACTGCCAGTGGCTGTCAAAAAGCACATTGTAGAGTACATCCTTCTCTCTGCCTATCACAGTGGTTCTAAAATACTACATCCACCAGGCTTGGATAATAGGATTCTCATCATGTTAATTATGTGGCATATCTTACAGAGCTCGATTTTGATTTAATAGGATTTTAATTTAGCAACTTAAAATGTTTGCAAAGAAGAGCAAAACATTCTATGGCATTTGTGATTATGGATTTGAAGCACATATAGTAACTTGAAAGGACCAGTTGGAAGCATGCTCCTTTTTAATTAAAGAGACATTTTGTAAGAAACAATATACAAATAATTCTAATAAGACGTAGGTGGAGGGGGCAATTCTTTGCTTTCATAAACAAACACATTAAATAAAAACAGTCATTCAGTGATGAAGCTGGGACTCCAGCCGGGTCTTCTGACTACAATTTCCATCCTCCTCTCACTACACCCTGCTCTCTTCTTTAGACCATAGCAATTCAGAAAAATGACTTATTTTTGGCCAATATTAATATATCTTTCATAAGAGGAAAATAAATTAAACAGATACTTGTGAGAATGACATTTTCTATCATATTAGATATTGATAAATACCAAACTTGTTTATAAGAAAAAACAGCTTTCTCATAATGAAATGAAGGCACAATTTCATTTTCTTGCAAATAAATCTCCTGTCTGAACATATTGCTTATTTGAATAACAGGATATATACAAAGTGTTCTTAATTCTATTTTGCATGAGACTGGAACAGGGACACACAGATGGAGAACTATCAGGTAAATTTTAATGAATCTAAGATTGGGTTTGTAATTTTTTGTATATCCATAATAAAGCTAATTAGCAGAAAAGCTTAAATAGCTTGGATTTAGTTTTGCATAGTTGGTACTTTACCAGGTGTATATTTAAAATGACAGTTCAAATACATACCTTAAGTTTAATGCAAGTCCAACTCAATCCAATAGATAATCCTATTTATTTGTGACAAGGTCAAAGTAATCAATTAAAGATTAAACTATGCACAGTATAGTTCAGCATTAAATACATTTTCTGGTGTACTCTTTGAAAATGGGAATTCCATGAATATTTCATTTCTTGACATGTCCCTTATTGGACATATTATCAATGAGTAAATATCTATTCTTGGATTATAAAGCAAACTTGGGATCAGTGGTGATGGAAATGAAAGTTATTTTCAAATGTCACACACTGTCACATGTTTCAAAAGGATATATAATTATGAGGGAATATTTGCTGAATTTTAAGGTCAAATATGCTCAAGATGAAACCCAATTGTTCAAACACGGACTGTATAAGCATTTTGTGAAGATGTTCGTGAGATAGATGACTTCTAAGATCTAGTCAACCTGAGAAATCTCTGATTCTGTGATTCTCCAAGTGTAGAGGACTGTGTGAACCATCGGCTGTGCGAGGCTTGTGCTAATATATCATGTTTCCACTCTAGCCCTTTGCTTTTATATTTCTGTTCTTTATCATATTTGAAATGTTATCATCTGAAAGTTCTTTCCTCTCCCATTTTTCTTAATTCGAGATTTCCCTTATTTTCTTGCATGCATACTGGGCAAATAAAATGTAAAGATGTAGCTGCAAAAAAAAAAGGTTTTATGGGCAATTTTGCAAGGAACACTAGGTTAAATAAGGTTTAAGAGGTTTCTTTGCTATAGGAATTTTTAGAGACTTTATTATGCTACTGTACAGTGAAATCTCAAGAGCTAGAGTATGCAGTTCTGTAGAACAGTTTTAAAAGGTTGTTTAAGGACATTCTTCCTAGAGCATTACCTTTCACTTACCTCCTTCCTTCACTTTCACGTACATTTCAGATTTATGCTGCTTTGGCATAAACATAAATGTTGCCTTAGTAGCATTTTCTTATTTCCCTTCAGTGTTGATTATCTTTATCCACAACAATAACTCAACTAGATTATAAAATACATTCTGTTCATAATTTTGGGGATAGCGTGTCCCTCACTATTTAATAACTTCAGCTAATAATAACTTTTGGGCCATAGGTTTTAAAATTTCTGTTTGTTAATTATATTCAATGTATGAATTTGTAATTAATTAAATATGAAAGACATGCGATCCCAGAGTTATTCTCTTTGCTTTTATTTCAGCAGAATATTTCCTTTTTATGAGCTCAAGAAAACCTACATCTGTAAGGAAATAGTGTCCAATTTTGTGGTTAATCTTAAGTGAAGGATCAGGAATGAATTTATTCTGTTACCTTTCTGACTGAATCAAAGTGATCACAAAGGTGTATCACTTCATTTGCTGGCAGGTAGTACATTTTATTACTGAAATGTTTAATATAAGTTATGTATAATTTCTAATAGTATAGTTACATTTATGATGTTTACAAGACTCAGAAAAGTGTCCTCAAAGGTATTGTTGAATGTTTATCTTCCTTTTTGTTAATCTTGCTGCCTATCAAGCATTTGAAGAATAGATGTAAAATTGTACTGAAATAAATTATGAAGTTATCCTCTCTTTTCTACTTAATGAGGAATATTACTTACCTTTTTTGAAACCATAGTAGATACATCTATACAGCTGCTTTCAATTTAAGGATAGAAAAACTAATTCATTTTATAGTTCTAAAATTATCAAGCAGAATTTCCTTTATCTTTTAGAAAGAAGCTGAACTTTTGAATATTTGTGCTAAAAACATTAATAGAAATTATTCTAATAAGTGTTCTTGCAACATCAACTAAAATAAATTCAGTGGAACCTAAACTAATCCCAGAATTCACAATTCTTCCACGACAAAAGCACTTGAATTCTGACAATCATATTTTCCTTCTTCCTTGAAAAAATTTATGTCCTTTGCTTGTTTTACTTTTTCTTTATAAGAAAATGAGGTATAGCTGCAGCCATGGTAACAGTTGCTAGGAAACAATTGGACACCCCTTCGTAACCCCACCACTTCTATTTGCACCAGTCTGACTGAGATCTGTAAAGGTGTTTCTGTTTTCCATGAAAACAACAATCTTAGTGCATCATAATGGGACTTGCACATTCAAATAAATTCTGATAAAAGTAATATTAAAGGAGTAAAATTCATCTTCTTAGCATAACCTCATGTCTTTTGAGTTTCTTCTTACTTTATTGTAGATCCTGACTGAGCAAAGCTCGATATGCAAAAGGAGCTTTATAATGAAGCAAAAGCAGCAATCTCTGCCAGTACTGCAGTGCGGGAAATTGCTGATATGATTTCTTTGCTGTAGTAATTTCTTTGGGTGCCTGATTTGTTCCTGTTATATCTCACTCATTATTACTTTAATATATGGAGATGGAACTCAAGTGCTTTTTTCTGCCTATTTAACAAACTCTAGAAAAATGTAGGTTTCTCATAATCTTCGGTAAGTGAGATTCTGGACAAGAAGGCTTCCCAGGTAATTGAGGGCTTACCTTTGGGAACTTCAAATGCTACTGGGCACTTGTCCCTTAAACACATGCAAGAAATTATCTATTGCCTGTGTCTTCAAGTGAGGGTCATTTAGACTTTCATTTATTCAACATTTCTTGAGCCCCTACCAAGTCACTCTGGAATATATTGGTAAATGATAAATATAAACTTTGCCCTGTTTGAGATAAGATTTTCATCAGAAAGATGACAACTAAACTGGTATAATACAAGTAATCCACATTTCTGCTACCTCCAACCTTCATCTTTGATGACTGCTCCATTCCAGTTTCTACCTTTGTCCATACCCAATCTTGATCACATAGAACTAATCTCCACCTTCTGAGCATTTTCATACCTCCTTGCCTTTGCAATTCATTCTGTCTTGGAACACCCTTGCCCTTTTTCTCCGGCTGGGAAAATCCAATGCATTTTTAATTTAAATGTCTTTTTTCTTTGTGAAACATTCCTGACTATCTTGATTGCACTTAGCCTCCTCATCTTCTGGGTGCTTGATACATTTTGTAATATTTTTGTTTCTGAAGCTATCAGATTATCTTGTAATTACTTAGTCATGGTTTTGAGTTCCTGGCTTGAGTGGAAGCATTCTTACTGTAGGGACCATGATTGGCTCATCTTTATACATATAAATGTTGAATGAAGTGTCAACATGAGGTGTCAAGTGCAGAGCTGTCCTGCCTACTGTTGTTGGCTCATTCCTAGTGTCAGATGTATGCTGCTTAATCCTTCCACAGATGATTCAAATAATCAAACCTATTATCTCCAATTCTCAGATTCCCCCTCGAGGGACGCATCCTCCTTATAACTGTAGCTGGCTTTCCTCTTCTGTGTTTCTTTTGGTTATGGTGTGAAAAACAGACCTTATGGCCATTAGCAAGTAACTAAAATGTTCCTTTCCTTTTAGGTAATGACTCAACCAGTTGTGGGATATAGTCAAACTCTTTAAGTCTTTGGCTCCTTTTAAGGCTTTATTCAATGCCAGAGATTTTTTTGGGAATGAGGATGAACCTGGTAGAGTTCCAGGTTCTGGTACAATTCCTAATGTTTCAGAATTGTGAAAATTTACAAACACAGACTCTATATACATAGGCTTTATCTTTTAAATAGTGTTGCCATGCATTTGACAATTTGCCAAAAATCCTGTCTGGGACCTGGCATCTCACTTAGGTGGTACTAGGCAAGGCAGGCAGCCTTGGGCTTAGAATGATATGACTGGGACTATGTCCACATTTCACCTCTTAGGTGCAAAGAGCCACATTTGTGTCTGCGAGAAATTTTCCTCTTTCTAATTGATCTTGCCCTGAGATAGAATTATTGGCTTCCTTTGCTGATGCAATCAGGCTCTCAGAGGTCAATCATAGCTTTTAGGCTTTTTTGATTGATTTGCAAACAGTATGGGAAGGTCACTGGTTTTGACAGTGATCTGAGATTCGCATTGTGTCTAATGGGATACTGAATTTCCCTTTCGTATAATGAAAGTGGCAATGCTGCTGAAAGGGGTGCCAATTAAATCTGAGGTATGTGACAAAGAGGTAGTTTGAGATACCTGTGAGCCAATTGTAGAGCCATTTTTCTCCATCTTTTTGTTAAATATCTGTTTCATACTGGAAAGTCAGTTCTTACTATCTTCTCCTGAAAACTACTTGGTTAGACTCCTTAAATTCATCCATGGCGTGCCCTAGGGTCACTATACAGTCCTCTATCTCATGCCTTTGATATCATCATCTATTTAATAAGAACTGGCATTAATACCAAAATCCCTGAGGCAGTGTGAGATCCTTGATAACTTTCTATGTATTGTATTTCTAAAAGAAAGAATATGTTTTAGTGGGATTTCAGGAAATTCTTTTGGTTTAGTTAATCGGATAAGAGTTACTGCCTACAACAGAAAATGTATCTGTTGTGCTTAGTACTTTATCTTCAGCAAAGCATAGTGCCTGACTAGACACACACACACACACACACACACACAGCGGGCATGCAACAAATATTTGTAGTGAATAAATATTCTGGAAAAATAACCTGACTAAAGTTTTACTTTGTGTTTCTTTTCAAGGTATACCCCATATGTAAAATTATGTATTGCTTCAGGATCAAACACAATATCAGAAAGACTTCACTAGAAATAGAATTATCAACTTTTAGAGTGACCAGCATTTTTCAAGATCATCTCAGCCCAATTCTCCTTATTTAAAGTGAGGAGGAGAAAAATCTGTAAAAATAAATATAATTTAAAAGGTGTTGGAACTCCCAGAATGCTTTATGTCTTCAAAGAGATATGATAGTGATCTGAGTCACCTGTGGTTACAACTTCTGTTTCTCAGATTACAGATTAACTTGCTTTTTCATTTTTCATGTTTTATACAATGACTAGAAAGAACTAAATGACACTAAGGACAAAAACCTCCTGCTTTCTTAATGATCCTTGTTATAGATTGATTTCCCATTTATTATCCTGCTTTGCTTAGACCAGATGATAGAAACCCCATGACTATTAGACTCTCTGTAAAAAACAAAAAATGTTAAATGTACCCTTCCAAAACAGAAACCCTGCTTATAACCAACCAAGCTGCTATAACCATGTGCCAGCCTGTATGAATAGTGCTATAATCCTGTTCAAAACCCCTTTGTCTCTGCCTATATAAATGAAACCTTAACTTCCCTACATTGGAATGCTGACTCTGTTCCTTTAGAGTTAGTGCTTCTGGGTTGGCCATCCTCAAACTTTGTGCTTGAATAAACTCTCTTTAAATTAGATTTCGACCCTTTCAATCAAGGTGACAAATCATAGGTGGTAAGGGATTCCATTTACTTCTTAAAATAAACAATTGAAGATTTCTTTTGGAACGATCACAATTTTGGGGGATATAAATCAACTGACCAAAAAGAGAGATAGAAGACAATACAAGCCATCCCACTGCCCATCGTGATGACTCTGTTCCAGAGGACCAGAGTTGGGTGCTCATGGGAGGAGGGTTTCACTAACAATAGGAACACACAAATCCAGCTGCAGGACCCTTAGATTCTTCCATGGTGAACTAAAATGTGTGAAAAACCACCAGCCTTAAGTGCTACTTTGCCCAAATAATTTTTGAGGCCAGAAAAATTGTTAAGATCAGGTTCGTTGTTGCTTTTTTGTTACTAAGTTAAACATGTGACTCAAAGTCTCAATATTTAATTGATAAGGTATTAAGTAGAGTCCTTAGGGAGTCTGCAAGTAATCAAGTTCGGAATGTAAAATTAATGAATGTGTGTGAAAGTAAAATAATATATAAAAGGCTCCCACCATAAACCTCTTATTTTGATATGAAATAGTTCACTTAATTGCAGCTATATTAAGCTATTATAAGCTGTTCTACAAAATAATTGATATATTTTTACAGAAAGAAAATTAGATGAGACGAATAAAGCTAGTGTCCAAAATAGTATTTGTAATATCTTCCAGTCAAACTCATAATATTAATTTAAGGAAAAATACTCTATCAATAATCACAAATTCAGCATCACTTAAAAATACTTTTGGTTTTAAATTTCTTTTTAAAGATTTTTTCTGTGCATGAGTAGACCAAATTGTCCATTGGATTTAGACAACCAAAAACACAATCACTATAAACAAAATGACAATAAATCTAACTTTGTTAGATTTGTAGTTTTGTTATGTTTCTATTGCCTTAAATGACTCAGTGGGTGATCTTTACATAAATTCTTCCATTTTTTTTTCTTATGGTGTAATTTAGGGTGGAGAAATTGAAACATCTTAAACTACATTTTCAAATATTTGATCTGAAGCTCATGTTTTGAAAGATTTGCATGAGTATATGGCTAACTATTATTTTAAATAGCAACACATTTATAAGAACTAATTAGTTCATGGAATAAAAATAATTTGGAAAACATACACAGAAGATGAAATGTTTCTCTAACCACAGTTGTCCATTAACATACTTTGAGAGAATACTGTGTGAGCTATTTCCATCATGTTTTTGCAAACTGACACAAATTAAAATGTCAACGAAGTAATTATTGACAGCATGCTACTGTAATATGAAGTGTATCCATCCTTCTAGAAATTACGAATGCATCTCTTTATCTTCATTGTATCAATCTCACTATCTTCTGAAAGAAAGTCACTTTTCAAAGGCACTTTTTTGATCAAGATTATTTGACATTTTACTTTTTTCCTTTTAAAAAAACACTTTTGTTGATTCTCTGAAATTGCTTTCTATTGTTATTTTAATCCATGAAAGAGGATGTTGAAATACAGGTGTATTGAGGTCCATGTACAAATTCCTGACAAAGTTTGGATTAGCTCTTGTGTTTGGTTCAGTCAAGTAAAACCAAGAAAACACTAAAAGTGATTTTGCTTAGAGCCACTGGAATTAAAATATGAATAGAACTAATTAAAAAATTACATTTAGAATCAAAAAACAGCTTTTCTTGGGGGAAAATTTTACAGGACAATTAAGAGCACATTATTTTCTCACAATACAGTAGAATTTGTTACAATTTATGAGATTTATACCTGAGATGCATTTTAAAGGACAAAAGTCTATTATTATTCTCATTATTATTATGCAGCCATGATAGGAAAGAAACTTTTTAGAATTCAGAAGAATTGGAAAGGTAGACACTTAAGTTTTCTGATTTCTTTAAAGTGACAAAAAAATAAGATGTCTTGTTCCTTTAGCAAAAGCTCATTCAAGGCTTATTTAGAGTTTATCCAAAACACCTGGATGTGCTGATTTTCTTCTTAGAAACCAGCTAAGCCTCTGAAACGGGTCAGTGTGCTTTAGGCACTCAATTGTGTGCGTCCTCCAGACGTGGTCTTTTAAGCACGGGTGCTAAGTGCAGGGTCTGTCTGAGCCTAACTCACTCTCTGACAGGAACTTGGCAATCCAGGCAGTTCTTGAAATTGGCTGCTCTGAGAGATTCATCGTGAGTTATTTACAAAGCTTCAGTTGTTCAGGTCAAACAACTCAAACTCTCAATACAGGGGCAGGAGTGGAAGGGACTGGAATGGGAGTTAAAGGTGAAGTGACTGCATTGCTTCACAAAGTAAGACAAAAAGTTTTTTAATGGATTCTATGAATACCCATTAATAATTTCATATATCTTGTGTAGCTACAACCTTAATGACTTTTTGGACTCCCTCAGGAATAAATACAGTGATGTTTAGGATTATAATTAGCATTTCCTCAAATAAAATATGTATATTTCTTCAGTTAAGTGTTTTTCTTTTTATTTTTTGCTTTTCCTTCTACAGAGGGATAATGGGAGCTACCTACCTACCCTGTCATTACTTCTTATAGTATAGTCTGGCTTCACTGGGCTTTAGAAATGCATGTTTTTTACTTTTAACTTTTACCAATGCTAATATAGTTGAGGAAGGAATTTTAAGACATCTAGTTCAGTGCTTTTCGATATTATGGAGGAATCTCTGAAATCTATTTTGGTTTTGATCTTTATAATTGAGTACTAAAGCTATTCTTATAAACCAACCTCCAAATTAGTAAATTTACTACTACAAATCACATCATATAATTATGCAGTTAAATTATATGCAACAAAATAACCAACAACAAAAAAAATCGTATTACTCTATTGTCTAGCCAACCTAACATATTGTATTACAGATAAGTATAAGCAACCATTTCTAAAACCACTAGATGGCATTCATTCACTGTAATTTTGGCCAGCCTTCCAAAGCTTTATTATGATATGCAGGGTTGGGGGAAGGCAAATGTTATCCATTATTTGATGATATTTTCCTATCATTTAGCACAGTGACAAAACTCAGTTTTATCTTTTCCTGGCTGCTTTAAATCAAATCAACAAATATTTGTCAAAAGCTTTATTCAAGGATTCTTCCTTATTGAGGAGAGTTGAAAACCATCTTCACTATGGTGGTAATGTATTTACTTACAATATCTAGCAGAAAATACGTGCTATGTACAGTATATCACTTAATGTTCTTTTATTTCATTGCTTTACTAGTTTATGTAGGTATTTCTTATGTAGCTACTTCTCTAAAGGTTATAAAAAGGCATACTCCCTTAAAAATTTTTCTAATATTTTAGAAGGCATTAATCTTCAAGATTAATATTTTTGAGCTGTAGCCCAAGAGCTCTTGTTGATTCATAAAGGAGTCTTCTACTGTCTTAAGAATGTGCGAGAAACAGTCTCCTAAGTACACTGAGACCTAAGAACCAAAATGGCCTTTGATATTAATAAAAGCTTGCAATTTGGTTCTGGAGAAAAATCATGGAATGAAAATTCCCAAACCTCAAACTCCCAGCTAAAAGATTTGGAGAAGTTATTAACAGGCACAAGTCAATCAAAGGTCAACTTTTTTTGTTGGAGGTCTAGGTTAATAATATAAAATCTAGCACTTACCTGTTCTAATATGTTTTGAAGTCTCTCTATTTCACAGTCTATCACAAATTTCTTCTCTTGTCTTCTATCAAGTTCTTCTAGAAGTTGCCTATAGCTGACATCATTAAAATTTTCCACGCATATAGCGCTGACATGCCAACCATTTTGTCCTGCTTTTTCCATAATTGCTTGGAGTATCGAGTATCCTATTGGGGGGAAAAAGAGTTACTGAAAATATGCTTTTACTCCCCTTTAATGAATTCTGTAGGCACTGAGCCTACATCAACATTTTTATGTTCCAAAATATATACTGAATGCTTAGAAACTTAAAAATCTGAGTGGCTATTTCCGAATCATTTGTTCTTGCTTTCTTTACTCAGGGCAACAAAATCTCTTAAAATATTGATTCAACGAAGCAGCAATACCATACTTTGTGTAAGCTCTCAAAAATCTCTTTATTTACTGGAGAATATTGTATTGCTCTTTCTAGACACATTTTTGATGAAATAAACCAAAGACCAAATCCAATACCACCTGTAGTCAATAACAATTTCATAAACACTTTTTGTTATTTTATTCACCAGACAGAACTCATTTTGCACAACTGTTTTGACTCTCCCCTTGAGCAAGGTAGTAACAACATTTTTAGTTCAACTACAGAAGGGAAGATGTAAAGGAAACAGTACAATAGTACTTATTGTGGACTCATTATTGTCAGGTATCTCATGCGGTGATGTGGACAGATGTATATTCAGTGGCATTATTTAACTCTTCCTCTCTTGGCAGGGGAATGGTATAGATTGGGGGTGAGTTGAATGATTACTAAGTGACACACTGGGCTCTCATAATTTGGTAGAGGAGAAAGACATTCAAATAAACAAATACAACTTAGTTTTACAAAGGGTAATAATGATAGCAGTACTCAAGATAAAGTGTTGGCTCAGAAGACTTGTTAAATCTACCTGGATGGAACAAGGAAAAATACCCTAGAAGAGAAACAACTTGAGTTGGATCTTGCAGGCTGAGAAGGAGCATGCAAGATTGCTGGAGGTGGGAGTGTTTATTAGGAGAAGACAGTCCTTTATTAGGTGACAGAATAGGAGGGATGGTTCCCAGCCTGTTCTTGATCTATGTCTCTCTGCATGGGAAGGAAAGTCATCTGGTCCAAGCATGTGGGTTAAGGAAGGAGTTATGTGGTAATCCCAGCACTTGGGGTATATCTTCATGCCAACGCTGTCTTGAAATCTTCCTACTTTCTCCACTTCTGAGTTTTGAATTGCAATGTGAGAGAAGAAAAGAAAAAGAAAGATTCTTTGAATCTATAAGTAGCCCTTAAACAGGATTGGTTAGAATCAGAGCCTGTTAGGCAGTTATTTTTTACTTTATGGTTTAGCATAATCAAAATATTCTAGTCCTCTTTAAGAAAGTCTAACACTTATTTGAGCTCATTCTATAGCAGCTGCCTATAGTTTCTCCCTCCCTTGTTTCTGAAATTAGAGAGCTGGGTGGATTAAAAGTGAAGATTTAAAATGAATACACAGCACTTGCAAGATAAGAATATATTTATTCTGTTTTCTGATTGGTATGTGAGTCTCACAGATTCAGGAATTTTGATTGTTAGGTATGTTTTCTACATGTCAGAGTTTCAAATATTGCTGATGCTGAGTTTATATCAACAGATGGAACTGATGATGAGATCATATTTGAAATATAAATTACCTGATATCCTGCCAAATGAAACACTGTGGCAGTCAGGATTCATTTTTATCTAAATGAAAAAAATTCCCCAAAGAGGAAGAAAGGGGGCATGTTAATTACTATATAATTATTCTGGTCTATCTATTGCTCCATTTAGTCTTTCCTTTTGTAATGCATGCCAGTAATTATCTTTTCAAATCTCACCTAGATCTCCCGCACCCCAAACTCAGGACTCTTTCTCTTGTTTCCTATTCAACGCATATGTAACATGATGACATGAAACCTTTCTTAATATATGTGTTCATGCCTCATTTATTTTGTTACTGGGGCTCGCTTTCTGATGGTAACTGAGGCAATGTTCCTTTTATTCATTTTTTGACACCTATGAACATGTTCTTTGACTCAATATGAATGATTTTAAAAATACCAAATGACATCTTACTTTTCCTTTTTCTCCTTTGATTTATCATCATACCAAAATAATTCTAAGATATTTTTTATTTGCTCGAGCATTGTAAAAATTATAACTATCAGCCACACACATTGAAGCAGTCTTCCTGCTCTCTGGGATTAATTCACAGCTTGGCACAGTTCTCTAAATATTGCTGCTTTTTTTTTTTGGCATCATGTGGCTGTCAGGCCTCATGTCAGTACTAGGCATCCATGTTGTTATTCTCCCGCTGACATGACTTTTACACAATGTAGAGCCACACACTTTCTGGTGAAATTTATATATGTTCCCATGTACATTACAAAATTGAAAGATTTATACCAATGAAACAAAATCATAATTCAAATCCAGCATTTCATTATCTGATTTTTTTGGATTTACAAATGATACTAGAATTGAAATAAGACAGAACCCTAGGACACAATCTTTGTTGAATGGCAAAGAAAGTCGGTCATCTAAAAAGCCCCATTAATCATAGTCAGAAATAAATGCCATCTTTTTAATGCAGTGCAAAGAACATGCAGTTATAGTTTCAGAGTCTAGCTGAAAACTTATATTCTTTTATAAGCTGTGTTTGATTTTAATGTACTCCCTTATTATTCATTGCTACTTAGATATGTAAGTTTTATTTATTTGCCAAAAAAGCTGGGAATATATTGTAACTGGGAGAAAATATTGCTCTTGAATCTATAATTATGTAGCCAAGTTGTTATATAAACTATTATAGAAAATCACAAGTCAAGTCATAATATTTCTACATCTGGCTATGATTTGTATCTCCTAGTTATTAGAAAATCTGTAATACAATATTGTTGGCCAAAATGTAAATACTGCTGTTTTGGGTGAATTATCACAGAAAATTCACTATGGTAAAGAATATTTTAAATCTTGTTTCTACTCTAAAAAGCTATACAACATTTTAATTCAGTATGATTTACAGAAAACCTACTATATCAAAGATTCTATAAGGTATATGAAGATAAACAAAGATGTGATTCTTGTCTTTATAAGGAATTTACTATCTAATAAAACTGTTAGGTAAATTATCCATTATGCAAAATACACAGCATTGTATAAGTAGCTTCAAAGAAATCAAAATAATTTTTTAGAATACTAGAGAGAGCATACTATGAAAATATCACTTTACTGCATCACAATAAGTAATTAAAAGCTTTTTCATAGTTATTAAAGAATACTATCAATTACACATAAAATATTTGTTTGTAAATAACATAATGGTATTCTCAATTATTTTAAATAGCATCATAGTAAACTAAGCAGTCCTGAGCTACTGTGTTCTTACACAACACTTTTTACATCATCCATGGATAATGACCTATTTTGGATGAGTATCACCTCAGAGATGTCACTGCTGACAACACAAGCTGGGCTTATTTGATACTCTCTTTTGCAACAGTTATTTAACAGAGCAGCAGAAAGAGAAGCAGCAGAAGAAATTTGTGCCAGGGAGAAAATAATTTTAAAATTTAAATTTTATAATTTTAAATTTATAATTTAAAAACAAAGAAGTTATCCATATGCTATAAAGAAGACTCTACTTGGACTGAAAAATGCCCACTGTGTTTTTCAATGAGAAGGTCATTGGTGTACTCACCATGAGCCGGGTCCATGGGCAATGGAATGCTGGATATAGAAGTCATGCATTTCAGATGAGTGAGAAATTGAGGAGAAAATGGGAAGAGATGAGAATGTAGACATTATCAAGGAATACTGTCAGGGTAAGGAAGTAATGAGATGAAGGCTATGCCGTTTTGATGAATATGAGGTAGAGAAACATCTAAACTATGTGAACTGGTTTGGGAAGGAGGACTGGGCCTGTCCCATGGGGAGTTGTTGAGCCAGAAAAAAGGAAGTGACAAGGGGAGATAGCAGCCACTTGTACTTACTCAAATTGAAGCCTTCCTCCGTTAATCTTATAAATTGCTATGCAGGTACCTGCTACTTTACCACAGATTTCTCTGGTCTGGCACAATTGTCAGTGTCCCAAACTAGTAGATTTGAGGACAAAGGTGTGTGTGTCTGGAGGTCTACCTCATGCTGTGTATTGACTTGAGTCATAGAGAGAAATAAGATTCTGTAATCCTCACTGCATTTAATGCCACCATGCTGAAACTGTAGAGCAGATTTAGCAACCATTTAGTTTGGACTCTTTCCAGAACAGCTTAGTCCTGAAATAAAATGTTCAAAGGCCACAGTCTGAACCCCAAGGTCTGAGCACACAGAAAGGATAACCAACATTTTAGCTTGGTTAAAATTATCTGCAGCTGTGACTATAGCATTTATTTATGCCATAGCTCAAGAAGGGCATAGTGAAAATAAACAAAGATTTTCCCACTTATACAGCTTGAAGCTATGCATGTAAACCTGAGATAAGATGGAATGTTTTTAGTTTTCCCTCTTCTACAAATACTCAAGAGGAAAAGTAGAAAATCCATCTTCAAAGATGGATTGAAAAATGACCATTTTTCGAGGTAGTCATTCTGGGTCCTAGATTTTCCCTAAGGCCTCTTATGTTTTCTGACAATAATATTAAATATTTATGGTCTCTCCCAGTGTTCATACTTAGTTCAGATGACATCTTACAAGGGAATTTGAGACTTTAAGCCTTTAAAGGTAAAGCACTGTAGTAGAGTCTACAAGTTGTTCACGGCTGTCAGTTCTCCGCTTCATCCAAAACAATGGAATTTTAACCTGGACATATGGACAGTCAGAATAAATCATTTTCTTGCCTCTCTCTCACCTCTGTGACTAAGCTGTGGCCAATAGATTATAATTGGAAAGGTTGTGTGGAAGCTTCAGGAAACTTTCCTTAAAGGACTGCACGAGCATACTTTTTTCTTGCCTACTTGACCTTTCATCTTGATGCCAAAATGTGAATGCCACCCCTTGGTCATGAAGTTAAGGCTGTGAATGATGGAATGACCAGACAGAAGGAAGCTGAGTCTCTGGATTAATGAAATGGCATACTGCTCCCTGATCACCTATGCAGCCTTTTAAATGAGGGAAATGAATTTGTTATCTTGTTTTAGCCATTAATATGGCTTCAATGGTTTTCTGATAGTTGCAATTGAACCTCATCCTGATTAATACAGGCATATAGCAAGTATTCTCAACTATTTGCCACAAATTCAAGGCACTAAATACCTCTTCCAGGTATGCTCAGTCACTATTTTCTCTTATTTCTCTTCAGCTTTTCTAGAATTACGCCACCAGAGATTTTATTTCAGAACAAAGAATGGTTGGGTCCACCAATTCATATATTCATTTGTTTACATAGCAACTGGATTGATCTTTGTAAACAAAAATCCTAATTATGGCACTTCCTTGCCTATATCCTGTAATGGTTTCTTTTTGTTTTTATGATACATACTAATATCTGGTCATATTTGTCCCCTTTCTGTTGCTTCAGGGTTATTTTGTGCCACTATCTTTCTTGTTATCTACCCTCCAGCAACACTGGCCTTTTCAGATGTACTATAAGATACCATGCAGTCAGTCCCACCCCAGTGCCTTTGCACATGCTATTTCTCCCTTTAAAAGGTTGTTTATTGCCTCTTTTGCCTTCTATTCATCCTTCAGATGTCATCTCAGGCATTACATACTTCCCCCTGAAATAAACTCTCATAGCTTTCTGTACATTTCTTTCAGTTAAATTTTTATCATAGTTTCTAATTATATATTTGAATGATAACCTAATTTAAATATCTTTTCTCTTCCCTGTAACGTAGGTTCCGCGAAGATAGGGATGATTTCTATGCTCAGTACCTAGCCCAGTGGATGCTCAGTTTAGACTTGTCTGAATGCATGAACAATGGGCAGTTCATTGTGAGTAATCAGGTGTGAAAAGGTTCAGAGGGGAGAAAAGGCATGGCACACTCAGGCGCTTCAAATACTTCAGTTTAATCTGGTGTATTTGGAAAGAAAGGGGGTGTGTGGAGAATTGGTGTAGCCTGTGGAAAAAGCATCTAAGACTGGAGAAATAAATAGGCAAGCGACAATTCACAGGAACTTTCTCTATCATTTTAAGGAATTTAGACTTTATTTCTTAGAAACTTTAAGAAGAGTAACAAAACAGAATGTTTCTTAGAGGGATTGTTATAGCTGAAGTGTGGAAAATATGGCAGATGTGGTAACACAGAAATGGGAAAAACACTTAGGAGGTGATATTGTAGTAATCTAGGTGAGAGGTGATGGGGGCCAGATTTAGGGGCAGAATGATAGATTAAGGGGGGAGAATAAATCAACTTGCTGATTGGTGAAACATAAGGAATGAAGAGAAGGAGGATTTGAGCATGACTACTATCTGTTCTAACGGTGGTCATCCTACTTCTATTTCCAGATAGAACTCTGAGGTCTTTTTGATCTCCAGAAGAAGCTCATATTTTTCTATTTGGGTTTCAGGTGTCAATTGACTTCTGATGAAAACAATCCTTGCAGCCACCTCCATCATCACCCAAAGCAGGATGATAAATTCTGACACAGGTTGGAGAAACCCATTTTTCTCTCTGGCTATAGACATCAATTATTCTAGAGACTATCTCTCTAGATTTTGAATGTTCCCTGTGAATACACTGGATCTCTTTTCAAGTTTGCCTCCAACATTTTTTGACTCCTTTACACTATGGGCTTTTATCAACATCTTTTTATAAGGCAATCTGTTTTTACTTAAGTGAGACATTCTTGAAAAAATTTGCATAATTTTAAGCTCAAATTTAAAAAGATTAATTTTCTAATCAGAATAATTGTCTAGTATAATTTCTATACAGTTATTATTGGCCCATAAAGTGAGATTTTATCTCTCTATATTTTAATATACATTTTATATATCATACCATATAAAATTTACAATTCTGATTTTATTCTTTTTTTATCACACTATATAAAGTTCACAATTCAAACTTGGATAAAATGCAACCACTGTATTCTCATGAAGGAATAAAAATATACATTTGTGAATTAACAGGTAGCCAGACAATGTCTTTGTCTCATACTAAGCATTCAATGTACTTAAGAGATAATGTTGAATGTCAAACCTACTCAGTATGGCAATACTTTTGGAAAACAGTGTTAAGAAAAAGAATAGATCCCTTCAGAGGTAATTTCATTGCACGGAGAATGATTTGGACTGCAGGATGGTCCCTAGAGGATTGAGAGGGTTTGATGGGTAGAGATGGTGAGTAGAAGCTACTGTATCATAAGGCAAAGGCACAGAGGCAGGAAGCTTGAAGAATAATTAATAGGTGATCAATAGTTGATAGTTAATAGAGCAGTTTGCTGGAGTAGATTTATAGACTCCATTACGTTTATCAGCATTTCATAGTACAACTGGACCTCATAACAGCCCTATGAAATAGGTATCATACCCATCATATCAGTGAAGAAATAGACATAAGGATAGTTTATGTGACATATCAAAGCAAAACCCTATTAAGTGGCAGAGCTGTGAATTGAACTCAGGTCTTCAGTCTAGGGGTTTTTCACTACACTGGAGTGTGCAAGGAGAGCAGGAGATTAAAGTAGCAAGAAGGGTGAAGTTGTGATAGAAAGACTTTTAGATCAATTTCTTTCTTTCTCTCACAAACACGTCTCATGTTTTAGCACATTCCGTAACTGTTGCCTTTAAGATATGTAAAAATTCTGACCATTTCTCCGTGCCTCCACCCAGGTGCAAGCCTCCTGTCAAGGATTATTGCAATAGCCTCTTTATAGGGTTCCCTTCTCTGCTTTTCCTCCCTTCACACTACTCAGAGCACAGCTGTGCGAATGAAACTTTTCAAGCAAGCCAGGTCACACCACTTATAGGTCAAAACTCTCCAATGGCTTGTCACACTGGCCCACGAGGTCTCACATCTCTGACTCCATCTACTGTGCTCCCCCTCTCAAACATCCCCAACAGATCGGCCCCCTTGCCAGGTGTGCTCTGCCACAGGCTTGGCCCTGCAGTGCTGTCCCCAAGCTGGGTCTGCGTGCTTCGCCTTTTCACTTTGGGTTTTTACCCAAATGCACCCTCTTCAGTGAGGGTATGCCAGGCTACTGGTCTAAAATTTCACCTCCCTCGTCCTGAGATTTCCTATGACCCTTCTCTGCGTTACTTTCTCCCCAACACTTACCACTGCCTGATGTGCTCTGTATTTTACTCACTTATCTTGTTAATTGTTTCATGTAAGCTCATGAAGTCAGACTTGTGGTTTTGTTCACTGTGCCTAGAGGAGTGCCTAGCATCTCAGAAGCACTTAATAAATACTTTGGAATAATTAAATACTTAAAGTTTACAAATTATTCCATTGAAAACAGTGAAACATCGAAAGCTTTGGAGGAGGGAAGAGATAGATTTATAGAACTGCTTTCACGTTAACTTGATATAGTAGAAATGATGGATAAGAGTGGAGAGAGAGGAAAGACAAGGAAGCCAAATTGGAGACTACTAGAATTAACATAGGCACAATGCAATAACTCTTCTAATATAGACTAATCCCACTCCTACCCCCCAAAAAAGAAAAAATAAGAAGAGTGTCAATTGGTTGCTTTTCTCTAAATTCCTTGTTTCCTCATTCTGTACTTATAAGAGCCAGGCGATTTTTCATTACATGAGGTGCAGCCAGATGTAACTGCCATTTCTGTTGATCAAAAATAGTCAAATATCAGCAATGTCTTATTGTTCAACCTAGAACTAGCTTCTGGATGACATGAGTAATATTAAGTGGTATTGGAATGACCTGAAAACTACTTAATTTCTACTTTGTACATTGAGGCCCTAAAAGAATGCAGCAGGTCAATGTAAAAACTGCCAAATCTGGGCAGAAGGAGGTCACAAGTTGTAGGAGCCAAAAGCCACACATACCTCAGCTGGAATACCTTTAGAAATACCTTAGAGTATCCCAGAAAATTACTCCACAGTTTTCATTATCAATATTCATAACAACCATCTTGAGTCATTCATAAAAGCTAAAATAAACTTCAAAAAAACTCAGAATTAAAGTAAGTGTGAAATCCATTTGAGAAAGAACTCCATTCTAAATGATAAAAACAGAAACATTTTTGGTACATAAAAACAAACCCTTAGCTAACCCTAAAAAATTGGCTCGATGGTTGAGGATATAAGATAGCCAACGCTTTACTAAGAATTCTGGTTCTTAAAAGACCAATTTATTCTACTCTATGATGAAGTTTGAGTCTCATAGATCTCATTAATTAATCATGAAAGCAATCACTAGCAACAAAACACAGAGAAGTGTTATACAACACATTAAATATCAGTTTGTTATTTTCACATGCCAAGCTGTGTACTGTAAATAATATTAATTTGGATCTGGCTTTTATACACAAAGTCCAAACCAGTCATTTTGGTTGATTTGAAAGTGATATTTTACAATGTTACTTTTGTCTTTTCCTTACAGCAAGAGTAGCAGTACATAATTTTCTTGTGATGATTCTGGTGAAAGGATTTGCATACAATTACAGAGACAATTTCTGTTCCTAGCAGGAACAAACACAGGATAAAGTAAGTATTCACCATATGATTAGCCTAATTTTTATATCCCATTGGGGCTAACTCAATTCCAAGAAGTAATTGTAAACTCATGTCAGTGACTGAGAGTGAATACATTTGATTACTCACTATTAAATTTCTTTAGTGGGGAAATGACACCGAGGTGATCATCTAAATGCACAGTGATTTCTTGAACACCATGCCAGGTGACAAATGGTAGGCCTAAAGGTAGACTCAGTTACTTTTAACTGCAAAAGTTGTTTTTCTCATTTCAATTCTGTAGGTCTGAGGCAGGTTATTTAAATTCCTTCAGTTTCCACTTTTGACTTTCTATATAATGAAGATGATTGATGTAAAACTTTATTAGTCATGATAATTTTTTTGATAGCTGTAAATAAAATCACCTTCATTCTCCATGGTAGAGGTAATTTAGAATGTTGTTGTTCATGTGAGGGAAGTACATCATGGATTCTTGATATATATTCTCCCTTATGGTATCAAGGAATTCCCTTGGAATTACTTCCTACAACTCTGGGAGAACCATAGTTTATAACTCAACATACCACACCCCCTCAAAAAGAAAACAAAGACAAAAACCAAGCTCTTATTCTTTTTAAAAAAATTTTGATAAGTTTTGGGGGTACAAGAGTTTTTTGTTACATGGATAAATTGTATCATGCTGAAGTCAGGGCTTTCAGTGTACCCATCACCAGAATAGTGTACACTGTACCTGATAGGTAGATTTTTATCACTCTCCCCACTCCCACCCTTCCCCATTCTTAGTTTTCAATGTCCATTACAAAACTTTATGACCATTTATATTCATTGTTTAGCTCCCATTTATAAGTGAGAACATAGGGTATTTGTTTTTCCATTCCTGAGATATTACACTTAGGACAATGGTCTCCAGTTCCATCCAAGTTGCCGCAAAAGACATTATTTCATTCCTTTCTATGGCTGAATAGTGCTCCATAGTACATATATACCACCTTTTCTTTATCCATTACCAGTTGATGTGCACCTGGGTTGATTCTACATCTTCGCAATTGTGAGTTATGTTGTGATAAACATTTGGGTACAGGTGTCTTTTTGATAAAATGACTTCTTTTCCTTTGGGTGGATACCTGGTAGTGGGATTGCTGGATCAAATGGTAGGTCTGCTTTTAGTTCTTTGAGGAACTAAATCATAGAGGTTGTATTATTTTACAGTCCCACCAACAGTGTATAAGCATTCCTTTTCAACACATCAGCACCATCTATTGTTTCTTGGCTTTTTAATGTCCATTGTGACAGGGATAAGATGGTATCTTATTGGGGTTTAATTTTCATTCCTTGATAATTAGTGATCTTTTCATTTTTCTTCATATTTTGTTGGCCATTTGTCTATCTTCTTTTGAAAAAAATCTGTTCATGTCTTCTGCCCACTTTTTGATGGAGTTATTTGTTTTTTTTTCTTTCTGATTTGTTTGAGTTCTTTGTAGATTCTAGATGTTAGTCCTTTGTCAGATATATAGTTTGTGAATATTTTCGCCCACACTGTAGGTTGTATATTTACTCTGTTGATTATTCCCTTTGATGTGCAGGAGCTTTTTAGTTTAATTAAGTCTTATTTATTTATTTTTATTGTTGCTGTATTTTCTTCTGGGGTCACACATATAAATTCTTTGCTGAGGCCAATGTCTAGAAGAGTTTTTCCTACACTTTTTTCTAGAATTTTTCTTGTTTCAGGTCTTACAGTTAAGTCTTTAATCCATCTGGAGTTAAATTTTGTATATGGTAAGAGAGAGGGATCCAATTTCATTCTTCTGCATGTGGCTATAAAGTTTTCTTGGCATCTTTTATTGAATAGGGCTTCCTACCTCAGTGTATGTTGTTGTCTGCTTTGTCGAAAATCAGTTAGTGGTAGCTATATGGTTTTATTTCTGGGTTCTCTATTCTGTTCCCTTGGTCTGTATGTCTACCTTTATACCGGTACCATGCTGTTTTGGTTACTATAGCCTTGTTGTATAATTTGAGGTTAGGTAACAGGTTGCCTCCACATTTATTCTTTTTGCTTAGGATTGCTTTGGCTATTTGGGCTCTTTTTTGGTTCCATATGAAATCTAGGAATATTTTTTCTAGATCTGTGAAAAATGACACTGGCATTTTAATGGGAATTGTGTTGAATCTGTAAATCACTTTGGGCAGTATGAACATTTTAACAATGTTGATTCTACCAATTCATGAGCCTGGATTTTTTCCATTTGTTTGTATCATCTATGATTTCTTTCATCAGTGTTTTATAGTTCTCCTTGTAGAGATCATTTACATCCTTGGTTTAGCATATTTCTAGGTATTTTATTTTCTTTGCAGTTATTGTAAATATTATTGAGTTCTTGATTTGACTCTCTGCTTGACTATTATAAGTATATAGAAATGCAACTGATTTGTGTGCATTGATTTTATAACCTGAGACTTTACTGAATTATTTTATCAATTCTAGGAGTCTTGTGGAGGAGTTGTTAGGGTTTTCCAGATATAAGATCATATCGTTTGCAGATAGGGATAGATTTACTTCCTCTTTTCTGATTTGGATGCCCTTTATTTCTCTCTCCTACCTGATTTCTCTGGCTAAAACTTTCAGCAGTATGTTGAATAGAAATGGGACAGTGGGCATACTTATTTTCTTCCAGTTTTTAGGGGAAATGCCTTCAATTTTTCCCCATTCAGTATGATGTTGACTGTGGGTTTGTCATATATAGCTTTATTATTTTCAGGTATGTTCCTTCTATCCCTAGTTTTTTGAGGGTTTTTATTGTGAAGGCTTGCTAGATTTTATAGAAGGCTTTATCTGCATCTATTGAGATGATCAGATGGTCTTTGTTTTTAACTCTGTTTACATGGTGAATCATATTTATTGATTTGCATATGTTAAACCTTCCTTACATTCCTGGGATGAAACCCATTTGATCATGGTGAATAATCTTTTGGATGTGCTGTTGGATTGAGGATTTTTGCATCTATGTTCATGATAGATATTGGTCTGTAGTTTTCTTTTTTTGTAGTTGCCCTTTATTGGTTTTGGTATCAGGTTGCTACTGGCCTCATAGAATGAGTTAGGGAGGATTCCTTCCTTCTCAATGTTATGGAACAGTTTCAGTAGGACAGGTACCAGTTCTTCTTTGTAGGTCTGGTAGAATTTGGCTATGAATTTCTCTGGTCTGGGGATTTTTTGGGGGGAGATTTTTAATTACTATTTCAATCTTGTTACTCATTTTTGTCTTTTCAGGATTTCCAGTTCTTAATGAAACAAGCTTTGGAGGTTGTGTGTTTCCAAAATTTTATCCATTTCCTCTAGATTTTCTCATTTGTGTGTATAGAGGTCTTTATAGTAATCATGATAATATTTTGAATTTCTGTGTTATCAGTTGTAATGTTTCCTTTTTCCTTTCTGATGGAGCTTTTTTCAGACTTTTCTCTTTCATTTGTAGTTAATCTAGCTAGTAGTCTATCAATTTTATCTTTTCAAAGAACCAACTTTTGTTTTGTTGGTCTTTTGTATTTTTGTTTGTTTGTTTGTTTCCATTTAGTTCTGCTCCAAGATTTGTTATTTCTTTCTTCTGCTTGCTTTGGGTTTGGTTTGTTCTTTTTCTAATTCCTTGACATGTGACATTAGATTGTTAATATGTGATCTTTCTGTATTTTTGATGTTAGTATTAAATGCTATGAATTTCCCTCTTAGCACTGCTTTTTCTGTGTTCCATAGATTTTGGAAGCTTATATCATCTTTATTTTTTAGTTTGAAAAATCTTTGATTTCCATCTTAATTTCATCATTGACCCAAGGATAGTTCAGGAACACGTTGTTTAATTTTCATGACTTTGTGTAGATTTGAGAGTTCGTCCTGGAATTGATTTCCAGTTTTATTCCATTGTGGTCTGAGAAGATACATGTTATACTTTTGATATTTGTGAGTTTGTTGAGACTTGTGTGGTCTAACATGTGATCTATCTTGGAAAATGTCCCAGGTACTGATGAGAAGAATGCATATTCTACAGTTTTGAGGTATAATGTTCTGTAAATATCTGTTGGGTCTATAGTCCCTTTTAATTCCAGTGTTTCTTTGTTGATTTTCTGCCTCAATGAGATGTCCAGTTCTGTCAGTGGAGTGTTAAATTCCCCAGATATTATGATGCTGCTATTTTTTTGCTGAGATCTAGTAGAATTTGTTTTATGAATCTGGGAGCTCTTATGTTAGGTGCATATATTTTTAGGATTATTATGTATTTTTGTTTTATCATTATATAATGACCATCTTTGTCTTTATTGTTTGTTTGTTTTTACCATTGTTGATTTAAAGACTATTTTATCTGAGAATAGGTACTCCTGCTGGCTCTTTACTTCCATTTGTGTGTATATTTTTTTCCATTCCCTTTACCTTGAGTCTATGAGAATCCTTTTGAGTTGGGTTTCTTGGAAACAGCATATATTTGGATTGTGTTTCTTCATCCATTCAGCCTATCTATATCTTTTTGTGGAACATTAAGATCGTTCATGTTCAATGTTAATATTTACATGTAAGATACTGTTCTGTTCATCATCTTGAATGATACCTAGTTGCTTTATTTTTTCTCTGTATTACTGTTTTATGAGAACCATGAACTTTAACTTTTGGGTGTTTTTACAATGGCAGATATTGATTGTTCTGTTCCATGTAGAGAACTTTTATGCACTTCTTGTAGGGCAGGTCTAGTGGTGATAAATTCTCTTAGTGTTTGTTTGTCTGGATAAGACTTTATTTTTCCTTCATTTATGAAACTTATTTTTACAGGATAGAAAATTCTTGGCTGGTAGTTGTTTTGTTTAAGAAGACTAGACACAGGACACAAATCTCTTCTGGCTTGTAAGTTCCTGCTGAGAAGTCTGCTGTTAATTCTGTTTTCCTTTGTAAGTTAGTTGCTGCCTTCATCTTGCAGCTTGTAGGATTTTCTCCTTCACTTTGACTTTGGCCAAACTGACAATTATGTGCCTGTTTGTTATGAATTCGATATCTGATGATTATCTTGTATCTGGATGTCTCAATCTCTAGTGATACAAGGGAAATTTTCTTCAAGTATTCTCTCAAATAGGCTTTCTATGCTTTTTGGTTTTTCTTTTTGTCCCTCAGGGCCAAACTGATTTATATATCTGTTCTGACTTTCCATAGTCTCATATTTCTTACAGTGATTATTCATGCTTCTTTATCCTTTTTTCTATATGTTTGACTGACTGGGTTAATCTGAAAGCTTTATCTTTAAGTTCTGAAATTCTTTCTTCTCCTTGGTCTTGTTTGTTGTTAAAACTTTCTGCTGTATTTTGAAATTCCCTAAATGACTCTTTCATTTTTTAAGTTCTGTTATCTCTTTTTTTATGTTATCTCTTTCATTAATGAATATTAGTGAATTTTTCATTCATGTTCTGACTTTTTCTTTTGGTTTCTTTGTGTCGGTTTTCATCTTTCTCATCAATCCCATTGATCTTACTTGCCACCCATATTCAGAATTCCATATATGACTTTTTGATGATTTCTTTTTGGTTGGATTCCATTGTTAATGAATTATTGTGATCTTTTGGGGATGTTGATATTGCTTGTTTTTCATTGTGCTAGAGTTCTTATGCTGGTTCCTTCTCATCTGAAACCTCTTCTCTCAGCTCAAGACAGATAGATTTGTGTGACTATTCTCCTCTGCCAGAAACTCTCCGACTGAGTGAAGACCCATCCCTGGGTGGGTCACTTGAGTCCTACTCTGGAAGACTGACCTGGCAAGTGAGGGGCAGATGAACTGTGAGCATTTAATACTGCTGCTGTCCTGCGTCTCACATCTCACCATTCCCTTGTGATTGTCTTGGGCAGTCTGCATGCTGCAGAGTAGTGATTGCCCCATCTAGTTCCATCAGTAGTGGTGATTGCCCTTCACAGTGGCTTGAGCACTGCCCTGCCCTGCCCATGTTCATGGGCAGTGAAGATTGTTGGCCTGTGTTAGCTTGAGCACTGTTCCATTCAGATTTGCAGACAGCAGTGTTTGAGAGCCCATGCTGGCTTGAGTATAGCCCAGCCCAAGTCTGTGGGTGTGGCATTAGCCAGCCTGTGGTGGCCACAGCGTTTACCCCACCCAGGTCTCCTGGCAGGGGTGGGGGCACACGGTCCTGCCCACAGGACCCATGAGAGTACCCAGCCTACCTGTTTCCTCCCCAGCCTGGCAGGGACAATAAGGAAGCAGCAGCAACAGATCTGACCTCCAGTTAGATGCAGAGTTCTAGGTCTGGGATCTCAAAATGGAACCAGCCATAGTGCCTAGGGTTCTCAAACCAATGGGTCCCCACTGTGCCTTCTCTCTGGAGCAACACTGCTGCAGTCTCCAGTCAGCTCCCTACATCAGCCCTGAGGCCTGCTCAGGTGTGGGGTGCCTCCCACTGCTCAGATAGCGATGTCTGTGGGGGAAGTGTGGAGCCTTGTGATTCTTTTCTCTGTCTCTTCCCCATGTGTGGGTGCTTTCCCTGTGTATCTCCAATTCCACAGAGTGGGTCACCTCTCTTCTCTCTCTCTTCACTCCTCCCGTTACCTCTCTGTTGATTCCCAATGCTCTCTCTTAGATGATAGATCTGAGGGTGAATATCCACTTGCCACTTTCAGTACTCTCTTTGAGAGTGGCATGTGCAGGCTGCCTTATTCTTGAATTCCATATCTGGTTATTAGACATTTACTCAGTCACCTTAGGCAGAAACCTAAGTGATTCCCCAAGACTTGTCACTCTCCTTCATCCTCATACCAAGCCAATCCTGGTATTTCTTCCTAAATATTAGATTTAGGACATTTCATGAGCAATTCCTTACTTATTCCTTCATTCACTTTTCACTCAATGAACATTTTTTGAGTGTTTCATATATGCCAGGCCATTGCTCTAGAGGCTGCAGATACAGAAGTCAACAAAACAGTAAGACAAGCCTACCTTCATGAAGTCTATACTCCAGTGGCTGAGGCAGACAATAAACAAATACACAAATACATTTATAATATAATGACAAGAGGAAATAAGTGCTATGAAGAAAAATAAATGAAGGAACGGGTAGAAATGGTTGAGGTGGGAGGGTAAAGTGCTTATCTTCTGAAATCAATATCTCACTGTCTGTCTTAGGTATGCATCACTCAACTTACGCTAAAGATCAGCAGTTCTCTGAATAAACCAGATTCTTTCTTCCCTTTGACACATGGTGATGGCTATTCCCTGTGTGGAAAAAGTTTGCATTCTCCATGTTCACTGGCAACTTCCAATTTTTCTTTAGGCTTCAACTTCAGCTTTATACAATTTTAGAAGACTTCTCTGACCTCTTCCATATTAAGTTGTCTTTTATCTTTACATTTCTCGTGTTGTTTGTCCAGTAATTATAGTTCATGCCACCTTGGATTGGCTAATTAACTAATTTAATTAATAATAAAATAATATCAAAATATTTTAAAATTAAAATTTAATAAATTTAATTAATAATAATTTAATTAATTATTTATTCAATAAGTCCTATATCATACTTTTGAAAGTACTAAGTATACAGTGAGCCAGTTACTAACTTCAAGGATGTTGAATTTGTAATTGCTAGTTTACCTGTCTAGCTTCCTTTAAATATTAGACTAGCTCTCATTCATTCAATAGTTGCCCCATTTTTTTTACAAAAAGGAAAAAATAAGCTCCATAAGAGTGAATTAGATTGAATTAAATGACGAGTATAAAAGTCCTGCCTTTTTTTATATATATCCCCTCAATTTTATTAAGCCTAATGACAATAAAGGCAACAATAATAACTAACAGTTATTGAAGGCCTGCCTAATCCACGGCAGATATTGCATTAAGTGCTTTATGGGCATAGTGTTAATTTTATTATCTTCATTTTATACAAAGGAAACTGAAGCTAGAGAAGTTAAGTTCTTGGTCCAAATCACTTAGCTACTAATTGGTAGAGCCTTTTTCTAACTGACATTAAAGTCTGCTTTTTATTCTCCTCTATGATATGGTCTATAATACAATGAAAACTTAACTGAAGTTTGGGTTAATTTTATTCTCCTATTAAGGATTGAATTTTTACCTAGACATATGCCTGACCATGAAGCACTTATGGGTGCTGTGTGTATTGCCAAGCAGTGCTGTGGCTTCTGTTCCTCGTGCTGGGGGTATGCTTGCTGATTTCACTGCAAGTGCACAGCAAAGTAACACCCCCTCCTCTTAACGCCCTCTCCCCAACAGGCTCTGGTAGATCTGGCCTGAATGTCACAACCACTGCAAATATTACAATAATGAACATGGTTTCTTTCTTTAGAATAGCCTGTGAATGCTGTCCTGTGGTCCAGTTGGTTAATGATGTCGCCCAGCACTGCTCAGGACATACCATCACCTGCCTTCTCTCTGTAAGGATGTCACACATTAAATCGTAGAATTAGGTCAACTTTAGTCAAAAAGCTTTTGAATTACTACTTAGATCTATCTATATGTGTGCTCAAGTTCTTCCCTTCTAGAAAGAGTCACAAAACTCCATAGGATTATTTCACAAATTAAATTTGAATCACAGTATGGAGTGACTTTTGTCAGTGCAGGGATTAATGTAGGCAAGTTTTCTGAATAGGTATTAGGATAGTAGAACCAAAAAGTACTTGTATTTTTAATTAGAATAAATTTTCCTGAAAATTATAATGGCTATAGAAACATTTGTCTACAATTTTATAATTATAACAAATTTGAGTCAAGTCTATATTTTTAAGATGAAAAGTCAGATGAGCTATTTATTTTTTTCATCAAATATTTACAATGTGTCAATGAGTCAGTAAGACAATATCTGTTTTGCTTTCTTTAACCAACAATCTATGCTATATGTCATTGACATCTTGGTAGAAACTCAATAAGGTTTTCAAAATTCATTTTGATGAAACCAATAAGGCACTATCACATTAATTGTGCTAGTGAATTTGATTTATATATATATATA
This sequence comes from Lemur catta, assembly GCF_020740605.2. Taxonomy (NCBI): domain Eukaryota; kingdom Metazoa; phylum Chordata; class Mammalia; order Primates; family Lemuridae; genus Lemur; species Lemur catta. The sequence goes on from NC_059134.1 coordinate 32,278,173, forward strand.
TATATATATATATATATTTGGGCAAATATTTGTATCATCTCTCTAAAACTGGCAAGTTCAGTAAGGCAATGTGACATACAGAGCACAGAAAAAATATTGAGTAATTTATTAGGTTAGAATCCTTTTAGAAACTTTGTGTGAAAAAACCCCTGAGAACCATAAATTCCAGTAGGAAACCTAAGGTTAGTTTATAGAGCTACATTATGACTTTAAAGTTTGAGATGCCTATGATATATCTTTGGTAGTCAAGGCTGCAGAAGAGAAGGGATCACCACTATTGTAGGAAATTCTATTTATACTGGTTTTATAGTCCTAGGAGAGCTGCTTCCAAGTTTATATAGCTTAGCACTCTCCTTATCTGGGGCTTGTGCACTGGTCCTGCCTCATTTGATCCATCACCTTACCGTGAAAACTACTTTGGCTGTGCTGCTGCTGCTAATCTGTTTAAGTAGGTAGTTCAGCATTCATTGCCAAACTGATCACTCCAATTGACTCCTCAATTAACTATTCATTTTACAAAAAGGCAAACGTGTACATAAAATCTACATTTATTATTATGCTAGTTATTTCTGCTCAGAGTTTAAAATAGACATCTTATAAGGAACTGTGCTGGCTACTGCCCATCCAAATTTGCCTTTCATTTCTCCCCACCCTGCTCTGTGTTGATGGTAGAGGAGGAGGCTGATCAGTATGGCCTGAAGCTGTGCTCTTTGGCTTCCAGTTGAGTTGATTAAAAGAAGTCATGTACAACATATCAAAGGGAGAAGAGTGAAGTCAGGGTATACTTTCCATGATTTCTTTTATGCCAGCTCAATGTCAGAGTGACTGCATCCTTTAAATAAAGGCCCCAGTCTCTGCCATTCAGCATTCTCCATACAGCTACACTCTCCATATAACCACACCCTCCCCTTCCTTGCCCTTTCAGACTTACGGTGGTAAAGACTTTCTGCTGCTGCTACCTCTGGGATAAGGGCACCATCCCATTCCTTGCTGGTATCCTTAAAGCCTGCCTACGGCTTTTTAAAAGCGGTTCCATTATTAAGCACATCTTGATTACCCAATAAGAGTGCACCATTAGTTTCCCATTAGGATAGCAACTAACTGAAGTAGCTTTGGGTTTGAAACAGTACAAGTTTGACAGAGGAATTTATAGGTCTAATTTTTCTACCTATTATGTTATCTTTTCACTTAAATGTAAATTCCAAGAATTTCAAGAGATAGTTTATAAATTTCACTATGTTTTCATTACTTTCTGGGGAAAGAAAAAGCTTATGCTCTAACTTTACATACTGGGATATATCACCACTTCTAAATAAACAGTATTTTAATATTGTGTCAAAATTAAGAATGCATATGTATATTAAATCATTATATTGTATACCTTGAATATATGCAATCTTTATTTATCAACTAAATTGTTTTTTAAAATTAAGAAAGCTCTAACACAATAGTTTATAATTTCAAAGGATACCCAAAAAGTGCTGTATTTTATCTCTCCTCATTTTGGGGTTGTATTCCTTTCACATTTTAGACAAAGTCTGTTTTATAAAAAATAATAAATATTATGCTAATGATATGATATCATTTTTATGAACTAGATGTGACCTGAAAAGAAAAAGGCTTTTGCCATCCAATTGCTGACACAAATAATGACTTACTTGACACAAAACATTTCAAAATTAAAATTATTATTTTTGGAAGACATTATCCAAAATTAAATTGGTTAATTCTACAAAACTCTATTCAGCAAGTCTATTAATTAAATGACATGGAGTATATCTTCCAGCGCATCCATACTGGCAGGCATATCAGGTGGTTACATACTCCAGAACAAGAGATTCTATAGGGGAATCTATAGGGGATTTTCAGTGGGTCAAATGGACCTGTAATTAAAGTTTTCCAAATCTAAATACTTCTCAGTTATGGTATGAAACTTTAGGATCATAATCAAGTTATTATATAAATGTTTGACCTGACAGATCCAAAGTTGCTTTGTGGGAAAAATTCTAGCTTTGCTTATACAAATATTTATACAGGGAGATGGGCATACTTTTTCTGTATGATTTTTAGCATTCAAAATAAAATATCTTATCCTGCCACCTCATCATCCAGTTCTTAAAACACACGGATACTAATTCAGTAAGTAACAAAACAAAGTCAGTGTTTTAGGCTTTCATTAAATGTACTTTTGAGTTATGTGCTATCATTGTATTAAATGCTAGGGAAAAAGAGATTAGTTATGAAATATGTTTCCCCTCTAATTGCTTATATATTTTATACTGCAGCCTGTGCCCTAATGGGTTATTGCCAGCCCAGCCCAACATGCAGAATTGGGTAAACAATGTTACACCTTCAATTTTTATTGAGGGTCGTTACAATAAGTAACAATATTGAGACAGTTTCTGTATTTGTTGTAAACCTCTTTAAAGAAAATATATTTATTCAATATCCTCCAAAAAAGGTCTCAGATTTTACTTTTCTTTATGACTTCATCAATAGGATTATCTTTCTTGAAGAGCTGGTATACTTAATATTTTTTGTGGTAATAGGGATTACACAGTTAATAATTTTCCATTTTCCTCACTGATTACCAGGGAGTTCAGAGCAAATGAAATGTTATGTTCAAGTACCATAATTGTATTAGCCCTTGTGTTTGCTAGTTGTTTTTTCCTTCTTTTTCATGGCTTTGTCCTCTATTTCTTTAAAAATAATATACGTGCATGTGTGTCTGTTTTTAATAGTCATATATATGTATAGTACATATATGTGTGTTAAATACATACATTTAATTATATATGTATATTACATAATATAATATGTATATATACATTCATTATATTATAAAACCATCTCAGATCCATTCTGCAAAGAGTCAAGATATGAATATATATGTAAATACTTTGTGAAGTTATTTTAGTCAAAAATCTCTTTTTCCTTGCTTCTTCCAAATCAACTACAGGTATTGTCAAAACAATTTACATCAATGGAAATTAGAAAAATCAGTAATTTGAAAATGGACTTTGTTTTTTAAATTCTGAATACAAGTTTTCCAATTTGTAGAACTATATCATATATACCAAAAGAAATAGTATATGTAGACTTCCAAAATATTTACATATTAAGTCAGAAACCTATTCTTACCATTAATTTCATACATAAACACACTATGAATAATAAATGATCAATTATGTTTCTTCTTTGCTTTGACAAATGAAAACATTGTGTATCTCTGAGAAGGAACTACATGAATCATAGTTAACATTTACTGAGTGCTTACTAGGTATTATGCCAAGGGCTTCACATTTCTCATTTCCTCAAAATAACTCTGTGGGATAGGTACTTTTTATCCACATTTTTTTTTCAGATGAAGAAACAGGATTAACAAATCTAGTGGGAGATTGTGTTTTCCAAGATAGCCCTCTTCCCACATGCTTTTCTTACCATGTAACATTGATCTTGTTCTTACTAAACTGTGGCGGTCAAGTTTCCCTTCCCTTGAATCGAAGCAGGCTAGTGACTACCAAGAAACTGATGCTATGTGACTTCCAAGGCTAGATCAAAACAGCCAACATAGTTTCCACCTGGTCCTCTTGACATGGTTGCTTTTGGAGCCAAATACCATGATGTGAGGAAGCCCAAGCAGCCTGAGCAAAGCATACAGGTAGGTGTTAACAACTGGTAACTCCAGTTGAAGTTCCGGCTGACAGCCATGATCAACTACCAGACACACGAGTGAAAGAGTCTTTGAGATCACTCACCCCACCGACCGTCTAACTGAAATTTCATGAACCCCTAAATGAGAGCTGCCTAGCTAAAACCAGTCACCTCCAAAACCATGTGAGGTAATAAGAAAATGAGAGTTGTTGTTTAAATTCATTACATTTGTGAGTGAATTGTTATACAACAATAGAGTACCAAAATACTGACCAAGGTCACACAGCTAGCAAGCAGAGCCTAGACATGTACCCAGGCAGTTCTACTTCATCACCTACATTTCTGCTATACTGTATTGCATCCTGTTTACCATCTTCTATAAACTGTAGAGATGTACACAGGTTTCCATATATATGCATGGGATAATGAGTGTGCATCTGTGTATGGGTGTGTGTGCAATAGTAGTATTAGCAGTAGTGGTAATAGTGGCCACAGTGGCAGTAATAGAGCCTGGATAGAACCAGTAAGAGTAATAGCAGTCATCTCTGGATAATACTGCAATGTATATATTTTTTTAAAATTCCTAGAAAAAGGAATCATTACAGGAAACTTTTAGGATCTTTGGAGAAATATTTATATTCTTAACATATTTTTCCCAGTAATATAAATCCTAGAAATGTAGAGAGACTGTATTATGTGGTAGATGGATAGTTACCTTATTAAAAACTGCTACTGAATCATTTGTTCTTAATGTAAAAGATCCTGTTTTACAATTGCTTTACAATTCATTAATTTTCATTTTATTCCCAGCAAGGGCATTTAGGGTCTGGATTAGACAGTTTTAAAACACAGCACTCACTAGAATTCATAATATACTAGGTCTTAATATTCCATTTGAAGAGGTTCTTGGAACATGATGAGGTCAGAGGAGAGTGGAAAAGAAAACTATTTGACATATTTAATAATAGACTATTTGTCCACAGAACAATCTAAAATCTTTTCAAGCACGGCTGAAGGTGACTTATATCTCAAACTCATTCAGACTGGATTGGTCACCTTACAGGAATGGGAAGGGAAGGTTATACACATTTCATTAAATTTTTAGCTCAATATTTAACTTTGCTTATCACAAGTAGGGTGACTGTACAATTTATCATACAGACAGAGATACTTTCAAGAGTAAAAGGGTGCACTGTTAATATTACACTAGGATATCAGGTGTAAACCAGGACTATGTAGGTAAACCAAGATGCATGAGACAGTTACCAGCCAAGGGCCTGGATGAGAAGAGAGATAAATAAGACACTGTTCACAAGCAGTTCATAATCTTCAAATTCTTCCTTTGTTATAGTTGAGAAATGGCAAAAAGCATTGACAGAAACATATGACCCATGGAAGAGGTCATGGGAACTCCAGAGAAATTATCTATAAAGAGGTCTTAAGTATCCAGGTATTCCAAGTCTTTTGTATTGTTTTTCTCATTTTTATCTAGCCAAAGGTCAATACCTATGTATCTGAGGAAGTTGCATGTGATCCTTTCAGCACTTCTATTTTATCTCAGAAACTTATGGCATTATCAGAAATTCATTGAGGTAGTTAGAGCTGAGGGAGAGGAACTGGTATCTAGTGTTTGAGATCAGAGGATTCTGCATCCCCAGTGTTTGCAAGATGTTAAACCAAGATTATTGGAACTTTGTTGGAATTCCCATGGAAAGCAATCTAGGCTTTCTTGCTTTGGGAAGACATTGAAAAGCGTGATGTATTTGGGTTAACAGAATGTATTCACTGGATTTTATTACTAAAAAACAAATTAATTTTTAGATACATGAGAGTATTCAAACATAGGCTCTAATAATTTATGTATTGAATTTTATTTTTTATTGCATTTTATATTTTTATAATTTGTTTCAAGCCAATTTAAAAGTGTTAACAAATAAACTTAATAGTATCTTTTATAAAACAACATAAACTAGTAGATTTGAAGATTAAGTGACCCTCTTAGGCAAGCAAATTCCAACTCTAATCCATGTTGGATCAAAGCATTTTTCAGCTGGGAGGAATCATAGTGACAATTTAATCAAACTCCTGATGTGAACACAAAGGACGAGCCAGAGTGGCTTGCCCAAGGCAGAGAGCTAGTTATGGGGAGCGCTAGCGGTAGCAGTGAAAGGTTCTTTAAAAAGCAAAACAAAACCCTTCTCATGGGTCTGAGGACATTGTCCTTGTCCTCAGGGAAATCTGGATAGGGAAGAGTTGAGAGGCAACAGTCTTCAAGAGGATTTGAGCCATTTCGTATGGCTAATGTGAACTCCCATTAGCTTTGGGCAGAATAGAGCAAAAGGAAAAAAGAACAAAAATAAGAATATGCTTTTTGAGTTCCTGTTAAAATAAATCCTTTAAAACGGCACTTACAGATTATCCAAAAGTTTGGTTCTTTTCCCCCCTAGCATCATATTCTTGTAGGGATAGATCTGCCTTAAGAATAGTTTACATTTGCTATTGCCTTTATATTTCTATACTAAATGTACTGTTATTTTTCATTGCTTTTCTGTTTGGTAAAAAATTTGCAAAATATTAAAAAAAGTTTATGCATTCTGTTTTTAAAGAAAAAAAAGAATTCTCGAATCTTTCAATGATTGGTTGGTCTCAACCTGAGCAAACCCGAAACTCCACTTTCCCATGTGTTTTGGGGAAAAAGTCATCTTTATCATACCTCATTGCTTTTACTCTTCCATTTCTCCTTTGAAATTAGTGACTGTTGCAACTTTGAAAAAGATCAAGAGGGTGTGGGCTGAGAATCATGATGAGATTGTCTCGTGACCTGTGTAAGTGGACGGACAGTCCAAGGATCAGGTGGCAGAGCAAGCTGAAAAGTGGTCAACTGTCCATGTGTGCCAGGAAAGTACCATCTAATCTTGCCAGTAAATCCTCTTGGTTCCACCTTCAAAATACATCTGGAAACTTCTCAGTAGCCTCACTGCCACTGTCCTGGTCTAAATCCCATCATCTCTCACCTGAATCATTGCAAGAGTCTCCTAAGAGCTCTTCTTGTTTTGGCCATGAACTCCTTTCAGTCTGTCCTCATCACAGTGATCACACTGATCATGTTCAGCTGAAAGTCCTAGTATGCTGCACCTCTACTCGAAACCCTCCAATAGCTTTCCATGTCACTCAGGGAAAAGGAAAAATCCTTACAATGTCATTTTTCCTCGAGTCTTTTACTTCTTGGATTGCTTCTCCTTTTCTTGGCTCCTTGATAACTCTATTCTAGTCAAACTGGCTTCATTGCCAGTCCTCAGTCAGGGAAATTATACTCTCTCCTCAGGGCTTTCACATGCTGTTCCCTTTACCTTGAATACTTTTCTCCAGAAAACCACATGGCCCCCTCATCAGGTTTCACTTGAATGGTTACTTCTCAATGAGATCTTTTCTGAAAATCTCATTTAAAAGAATGAAATTCAAAACAATTTAAAAACTCACTTCTCTCTCCAGTGCTTAGTACATAGTAGGCACTCAATAAATATTAATTTAACGTATAAAGGACAGTTGTTTGTGCCCCTCTTTGCTGGTACATTCTCAGTTCCCAGCACCAGGAATCTCTTCTAAGATACCTCTAGCTTGTCTTGGGGAGAATGAGATCACCTGTTTAGAGCTGAGGGCTGAAAATCCAGAACTGGATTGAGATCTCAGTGTGACTGTGAACTCAAGGGCTCTATAGTATTTGGAACAACAGCAACAACAAAAATAGAGGAGCCTACTTAGATTTGCCAAAATCTGATTTAACAAATCAGGATGACAAAAAATATATAAAATCTTATAACTACCATCTATATCTGCATAATTTGTAAAAGAAAACATTTTCATTCTAAAGAAGTAGAAAAGACATAATTTTAGAATGAAAAGCATTTCTTCAAATTGAAAAAAATAGCTTCACAGAAAACTCTCCACACTATCCTCATTTTCTCCTCTGCCAACTCTGGAAGGTGGAGCAGTCAGCAACCTGGGCACTGGACTCCAGTCCTGCTGTGAAGGAGTCCCTGCCACACAGGCAGAGCCGTCTTTTTCAGGCCACAAGGCCACAGATAGCACAGTCTTGATTTTGTCATCAAAAATCAAAACAAAGGGTTTACGAAAAGTGCCAAGGATAAGATATTGGATGTAGAAACAAGGGTGAAAATATTTTTAAAAGACTTCAGAATCTCTCTTGGGGAAACCCACTCTATACTCTGTCTTCAGTTCAGGTGACTAAATGTTGACTTTCTTGACTTTACCTGTGAGAAATCATATCAGAGAGAAATGGGATCTAAAGAGAAACCATTAAAATGTATACAGGAATGTTAATCATCTGAATTATGCCATGGAGCAAACTGGATGCTTCAAGAAGTCTGAAAAGGAATTCAAATTTGCAGGGCATCTTAAAAAATAAGTAGCCTTTTTTATACAAGCTGACTTGTTTGTTTGCTTTTTGATCTTTCCTTAAGTTGTGGAGGGCAAGAGTTCTTTTTTCAAGGATTTAGGAGGGTTGATTAGGAAAAGGTCTACAAAGGTAAGGAAAGGTCAAAACCTCTTGGTTAATAATAGATGAAAAGGGACAATTTGTGAAACCACAGGAACACTAAAATGGAGAAGCAATTCAGTTTCCATTTTTAAAAATGAGATTGTACCTATCTAAAAACTGCACAATTCTCACCATGTTTTGGGTCAGTGAGATGTTTGTACTATTTTAAGTTTAATAAAAGTTAAACTTTAAGAGGGAATTCTTAAATTGCTTGAGAGCCTCTTCCAAGTAATTTTGGAGAATCTTATAATACAGTAAAGAAACTGCATTGTTCAAACCACCTGAGTCCATGGGAAATGGCACTCTGCCACCAATATTATACAGCACAACAGGGTGCATTCTAAAATGCCGCACACACATGCTGCAGGTATATTTGGACACTTCTGTTAAAATAAATCATTTCGTGTTCTCCTACCATATTATATTGATTAAGTTCCCATGAGTTATGCTGTCAATTTTGAGGAACACTCTTGAAATTCTAAACAAAAATAATGTATTTGGAGAGCATTTATTAGTGGTTCATTCAGTGCAGAAGAATAAATACGTTTTTGTGCCAATATGACCTGCTTTGTTATGTGCAGTAAATTGGTTATTGAAGATTTTTAAATAGCATCAATGAGAAAAGGCTTGTGTCCAAGAGTTTATAACGGCAGAAAATTTTAGTTCAACTCATGAAAAGAAAAATTTATTGCCTAAAAAAAATGAATAAAAGTCCTCAGGGATTTTAACCTACTATTCAGAAGAAATAAGAATCATTTGAAATATGTTAATATTATTTATTGTAATTTGTCAGCTATTAGTTAAGTTGTTTTAAAACATATAATTTCTTTTTGGTAATAACAACATAAACAATCTAAAAGACCTAGTTATTACAGACTTAACTCATTCAGCATTTGCAAAAAATTTAAATAAGGTAGGCTCAGATGTACTTTTTCCTTACCTATAAATAAATTTTGTAAGAAAATAATATTCATAAAGTAACTTAGGAAACATTTATTATGGTTAAAAATATCCTTTAACATGTCTTTATAATATGAGGGTAATTACAATATTCTGGTTAGAAATATACTTGTGTAACATTTCTGTACATTATAGTTTGGATATGGTTTGTCTGTCCTGACCAAATCTCATACTGAAATCTGATCTCCAATGTTAGAAATAGGGCGTAAGGGGAGTATTTGGGTCATGGAGGTGGATGCCTCATGAATGGATTAATGCCCTCCCTGGGAAGGGCCTGAGTGAGTTCTCACTCTTGGTGCCATAAGAACTGGTTGTTAAAAAGAGCCTGGCACCTCCTCCTGTATTTATTGCTTCCTTTCTCGCCCTGTGATCTCTGTCCATGCTGGATCCTCTTCACCTTCTGCCATGAGTGGAGGTCACCTCAGGCCCTTATCAGATGCAGATGTTCCAGTCTTAAACTTTCCAGCCATCCAGAATTGTGAGCCAAATAAATTTTTTTTACTGTATAAATTACCCAGCATCAGGTCTTTTATAGCAACACAAGATGAACTAGACACTGTATAAGATAATTACAATAATTATAAATAATTTTTATGTATATTATGGAAAACTCCTAAGTAATTCTATTCTCTCACAACTGTTGGTCAACGGCATATTATTGAATATGCTTATTTCATGGAAATTACTATTTCTGTTAAAATGTTCTATAATTCTGATTTATGCCTACTTCGTATTAGTGCATTTGGATGTAACAGAAAGAAGCCTATCTCCATTATATTTATTAGACGTTCAGTACCTCATATTTCAAAAAAATATTTAAATTTTTTTAAACATTTAAAATTAAAAAAGCTAATAATATATTCATTTATATCCACCCATTTGTCCTTATGCCTTGGAATACAGGGGATGGAAGGAGTTATGATTATTCTCAGTTCACAAGTAGAAAAGCTGAGTATAGGAATTAAGTATCAACTGTTATTAATGAACTAGAAATAGAACTAAGTGTGTAATTTTGGTTCCTTATTTTCAATCCTTAGTCCATTAATTCTCAGAAATTATGGATTGTGCTTATATAAGATTTTGATAAAGCTTCACACACAAATGTTTTACTCTTTCAAGGAAGAATGACATTCCATTTTATAGCAAAATAAAGTGAGATAGAAATTAAATGACCTAAAAAAGGTAAAAAAGAAAGTCATTATCAGAATGGCAATGCAAATTGAGAGAATATTATTTCCTTGGTGCTCATTCTTTCAATAAAGATTCATTGAATGCCTTTCAGTGATTTAGACATGAGCATCTAAACTGGCCCATGCCCATGAACAGCTCACACTGTATCAAGAGAAGCAGGTATCCTACTCAATAGGAAGAAAGATGATATACATAAATAAATTCCATACAAGGTGGAAAGTAGTAGATGTAATTGGAGAACTCCAGATACACTACTATGAAAGTTCAACAACAATATCCTCTCTCATTTTCTAGAGTTAGTAGAAACTGCCATAAAATCTATGTCTTCACAACATCAGAAAGGAGGGGAACACAGTCATGGCAGCAGAGGGCAGGCGAGAGGGGTCCTGTACATGGATAGGGCAGGACAAAGGCTCTGTCTTGTCTAAATGGGTTGAAGACAATGAAGACACCAAGGAAGCACATGAAACAAAGCAGGGTGGCAAGAACCAGAAGAGTTCCCAAAGAAGATAGCTGTGTTAGGAAGGAGCTTGAATGCCTGTTTCATGGAATGGTCAAGTTTCAGGGTTGTGTCATTAGTCACTATGCCGTGACAAATGCTGCCCCAGAAGAGAGGCAGCATCTTCTTCAGTCCAGCAGGTCTTTGATTTGACTTAAGGAGGCAGCACTCCTGCTTCAGGCAGATTAGAGACTCCTTTACATGGGTCTCAGCTCTTGTGCATCTGTGTAGCCATCACCACCCACTTTGTTGCGCCTAGCAAAATTGGTTACTGAAGATTTTAACTAGCATCAATGAGAATAGGCTTGTGTCCAATAGTTTATAATGGCAGAAAATTTTGGTTCGATCTATAAATATAACAGGAAAAATTTATTGCCTAAAAAAAATAAATAAAAGTCACCAGGGATTTTAACCCACTATTCAAAGGAAATAAGAGTCATTTGAAATATATTAATATTCTGTGTCATAACTTGTCAAATACTAGTCAAATTGTTTTAAAACATATAATTTGCTTAGATAATTCTGCAGGGCCAGAACTAGAATCTGCAGTCAGACATTTTATCTGGGAGCCTTGAGAGTGTAAGGTACACAACTATTAATATACAGCAGTGGGCTGGGTCTGTAAGCCCCAAAGCAGAAGAAACCCCATTACTTTATACAGAATTAAACAGGCCTGTGGTCCTACGTAGGCACACGTGTTGCATTATAATGAAGAAAAGGCTGATGTTACTGCTTGATTGGCAGGAATGGAACTTCCAGGTTTTAATTTAAAACTTAAAACATTTTAACTCACAAAAAGAGAACTGTAATTATTTGATTATGTGATTTTATCTTTATTAGAAAATAATGCTAGTGTTAAATACTTCATTTTTACCTTTATCTTCTTTTACTGAGCATTGTAATCAGCTTTTTATCAAAGTTTAATTTATTTTAATGATCAGAACCTTAGTATGAATTTGAAAATTGCCAGAAATAGGTCAATAATTTTGAAACTAATCTAAATAAAGTGCCTTCAAATGAGAGGAGCAGAGTGAGTTTTATCTCTCTAGTCCCATTATGAGTGTATTGGAAAGATAAGTGATTGTAATAGAAACAGAATTAATCATTTTGTCATGTTTTCTCACCTAGCAGTGCAAGGCACAAGAATAGCTATTTGGTAATTGCAATATGCCAACACAAATTTTCAATATTTTTGATGTAATTAAACAATAAGAGCAATAAATATCACAATGGAACTTTAAAAATCATGCAAAATTCAGGAATTCCTGATTAAAAAAATTATTTTCACATTGGGAGAACCCAATGTAATCATTGATATCTTATTGCATTCTACACAGTGCTTCTCTTTTCCCTTCTGATTTCCAAATCTACTCTCTCTCTTCCTGTACTCATCTCAGCTTCAGGAATTGGCTCTGCTATTCTGCTTCACAGAGAAGACAGAGAATATCTGGAAATATCCACCATTTTTACCTTTAGCACCACTGAACATTTGAATCCACACTGTGCTCCTTATCCTTTCTTCAAGGGAAGGAGCACAGTGTGCCTCCTTTCTTCCTACTGCCAATGTCTTCAGCTGTGGCCTTGGATCCAGCACCTGAAGACTTCATGCGGTCCTGAGATGTTTGTGGGAACATCCTCACTAGAGGGAAGCACTAATTTTAAGTGTGTCACTGGAATCATCCTGCTGCTAGTTCAATAGTACTATGGAAATGTTTGGAGTGTGGATTATCATACACATAAAATATAAAATCAAAGCCATCAGTATTCCTAGTAATGTACACACATATAATAAATTCATCCTTGCACATCATTTAAGACTATTTCTCAAGGTGTGACTTTTAGATAATCTACATCAGAATCACCTACTGTGCTTGTTAAAAAAGAATATCCCCAGGCTCTACACAAGACCTACTGAATCAGAACCTCTGGGTGTGGGACTCACAAGCTACCCATGCAATTATTATGGAAAACAAGGCTGGAGAGTCATTGACTTAATATGATGGCAGAGATAGTATTACTTATGAGTGCTCTGAGATTGAAGCCTAAGATGAAGAAAAGTGTCCGTAATAGAAGGAAGAAGATCTATCAAGGCACAGAAGAAAAAGAGTATACAGAGGACAGATGGTCTGATGGAGAAGACTACTGGAACTCCAGCTATCAGCTAGTCTGTGCTCCCCCATCACCGTATCACCTAGTAATTATTCACAGTTGAATGGCTAAAACCTTTGAATAAGCAACCCCTAAATGAAAACATCTCTATAGACAGCCTTTACACTGAAATTACTTAATTCAATTTGGTCCCAATATTAATCCCCACTGCCACCTCCCCAGCAAGATAAGTGAGTCAAATAGAGCAAGTCCGCATCCAGTACTTTGTGTCCCTCCCCTCCCTCTTCTGTGCTCTGGGTCTGATAGGAGAGAGGAGAGAGGAAAACAGTAAAATTGATATTTTAAGAGCCCTATCCTACTTTGACTACTTACTTTCCCATTCTGCAAGCCTATTTCTACCAGCTTAGAGGCCTTAACTCTTTACTTGAGAAAAGCTAAGAAAGCAATTGATAAATCAAAATTTTATTAATTCACAATACTTTTTTCTTATTGCTTTTATCCCCTTCTCCATGATGTTCCAAATCTTCCTCTTTTATTGGCTCTTAGCTTCTAGGCTCTTCATCATGATAAACTTTGTTTTATTTTTTTCCCTTCTCATCTGCTAGATTCATTTTCTTGCAACCCACTTTATTTCTATCCCCCATTTTAATTATACCACACTCTCTAATGTCACCAGTGGTCTCTGCTTTTCCAAAATACTTTCATTCCTTTTCATGTTGATTAAAAGCCATGACATATATCACCTGGGACTCCCACTAGCCAAACTGCTAATGAATCACAAGATTTAGTGAGATAAGCATTTAATAAAATCCCATGGCTTTGCAGATCTTTACTTGGATGTACATAGCTGCATTTCATCACCATTTGGCTATGCCCACTGTGTGCGTTCACAGCTTAATTTATTTATTATAATATAAAGAGGATGAAAAAGGAAAACCAGGGCATTATATAGTTTAAATACAAATCACATCACATACAGCTACCTTTTCACATATCTTGATCTTTGTACAATTTATAATATAGCATTCCACTACATATTAGTGAAGCTATGCCATGCAATGGTTATATCCCTCATGTATAAGTCAAATTTTGTATATCCAATTGTAAAATATTTTAACTCACGAAGAAAATTCTCTGTGTAAATGTTGACAATATAAGGAATCTTTTGCTTTGTTTTGCTCAATTTTTTAAATGATTAAATATAAAATTTAATAATAAAATTAAATAAAATATTAAAATAAGTTATTAAATAAATAATAAAGGACATGGAATAAAAAATAATACAATAAACATTTCTAGAAAGTAGGCTTACTTTGTATTTTATAACAAAATATAAGTAATCAAAGTCTTAATTATCCCCTGATCTTATACATATATTGATTGAAACTCTTGAATCAAATACACTATACTAATGAACTATATTTACTAGGGTGACGTTAAAATCCATTGCAGACTATTTGCAGCACGCTGACATTTAAACAGTCAGCTTAAATAGGTTTTCTCTTTGTTGGTACATCCACTTGCTGCAGGCATGCTCAAGGCCTAGATGTTTGCTTGAACCCACAGGGAACTGAACTTATCGGCTCATGGCACACAGCATGGTGGCTAAAACAGGTCTTTATGTAGCAGGACAGTAATACTTACATCTGAAAGCATCTTTAAATAGCTCCATGTTCCATTGCATATTTCTAGGTAAAAGCCACATTTTCCATAACTTCTTTGTTTCACTTAAGACCTTTTCTGTCCTCTTATCCTTAAAATGCCAGTATGCTTCCCACAGAGAACGCTGGCCTTGCTCTCCCAAAACACACTTCATTAGTAGTGTCAAATTGTAGCAGGATGCCATCAAGACACACTCTGTTTAGTGAGGCTGTACTCATATAATGCCTGGGCCAATTTTAGCATGGAATGGTCAGGGCTTTGTAAGGTGAGCGGTCAGATGTATGGACAGCATGTGTGGGGTAATCTGAGCTCCAAGCCCTATCTGCCCTTAAATACTTTTCTATTGATCTTCTATTATACTTGCACAGATTAATTTACCATATTAATTATTATTATCTTGAATAATTTTGATATTAAAAAGAGATAAAATAGCATTAACAGAACTCTGGTAATAGGGGGCTTCCTGAACTCCACTGGATAAAGATTTAAAGGATAGTATGCAGTTTCCTGTTTAAGTTTTTTTTTCTTCAGAATTTTATGATGGTACACATGTTTTGGTGACATTATTTGCCTTTGTACAGTTTGAGTCAAAGTTATAAGTGTGTCCTTCACCCAGTTAGTGTGGACTGTACCGGTTAGGTGTGAATTTATCCATCCCTCCTTCCCATTCCCACCTACTTGATTTCCCTTGAGTTTTACTTCCATTTGTGCACGTAAGTATTGATTGATTAGTTTCAATTCAGTATTGAGCACATATGGTGTTTGTTTATCCGTTCTGGTGATAATTCACTGAGAATAATGGTCTCCAGGTCCATCCAGATTGTTACAAAAGATACTAGATCACCATTTTTTTTTATGGCTGAGTAGTGATCCATGGTATACATATACCACATGTTATTAATCACATAATGCATCATACAACTTAGATGAAATTGTATTTGTTTACTTTCAACTAATCATATTCTTTATCAGAATGATAATAAATTTTGTGCAAATAGATTTACAGTATTGATAAGATACATAATAAAGTCTTGTGACAAGTTAAAAAAAGATGAAAGAATTGAGATATGGAATAGGGGTATCTCTGTCTATACATCTATATTTATTTTAGTGTGGAGACATAAAGACAACTTCTGGAACAGTGTCAGCTCCTCTGGCCCTCCTCTCAATTTATCTAATTATGATTTACTCTGAGCTGTTCCTACTGACACATCATAATGGTGTGCTTCTAAAGTCATGGCAATTAACACACTTTATTACAAATATCCTTTACATCACCTGTCTTGATACAGTCCATATAATCAACAAACGAATTAAAGCTTTTAGAATGGAAAGGCATAGTAAAATGATTGTTTATGAACATGGATTCCATTACAATAAATAATTAGATTGAGCCAGGAATTGTGGCTATAGCAAAGTAATATGAATATGATAAATACTGACCATGTAAAAATAATAAAGTAACAAATTTGGAAGATGGTTGGGAAGAAAATGTAAGGGCTCTATATTCAACATCACGTCGCCAATCTGCACCTTTTAAAATAGAAACATGTAGCTAAGACAAAACCAAAAACAACTATTATGACTCCAGCCTCAATATTGTTCAAAGTCTTTTTCTTGATATTAAAAGAATCTTGTGGGAAGTAATATCTTTCAGAGAAATTTATTTGAAGTTCATCAATTCCTTAAGCTTTTTTCCCTAGTTTTCTTTTCTTCTAATGAATTTAAGTAGAATAATTATTCATTGAATGTATTCAAAATAGCATTATTATTTGAATTCAACTTTGGAAAATTATTTCCATTCTACCATCTACATCTATACGTATATATCTTCCATTATATTTGTACAGATTATCAGGTTAATAATCATTACATTGAATATTTAGATGTTACAAAGAGATGGAAGGATTGAGATATGGAATAGGGATTTGTTTATATAAACATAGGGGGGTAGAGAGGGAAAGGGAGAGAGACCTTAAATAATGTTCACTAAATATTAACTGGTTATTTTTGGACAATAACCCTATTGTAACCTAAGAATCTTACATAGTGTCTAACACCTGGTAAATATCCAGCAAGTATCTGTTGTTTGAATGATGAGGAAACTCTGTTTAGAAATACACGATGAAGAAGTGGAAGTCTTCAAAACAAAGTTCAGAAAAGGGAGTGCTCAAAGAGAGGGTTGCTGAAAGATGTGGAAATTTGAAGGAGAGTGTATTGTTAAACTGTAAAGAATCATGTTTTATAATTATGGCTTAAATTATAAATTTAAGGCTGAAAAAACATGATATATTTCTATCAGTAAGAAAAGCACGTTCAAAGTCCTAGTTGTAAGCTTTGTTCAATAGTATCACTAAAGGCAGAAATAATCAATTACCTTTCTTCACTGCATGGGAGAAAGTAACATATACTATGGAATTCATGCTCCAGAAAGAGGGGGAAAGGAATGCACAGTCCCCAAAATGCAGAAGGACAGGTGTCAGCCACCCTCGAGTCCCAGCTCCTGCCACATCTTTTCTGCTAAAACTGATAACTGTAAGACAGAAAATTCCCAATTTAGATAACCCAGATATCTGTATGGCCGAATGAAAAATCAGAACTTGATCCTTAATGTAATCAAGCGGCTCAGCAGAAACAGAACTGAATTGGGAGTCAGAGGACAGTTCTACTTTGGAATAATCACTTCTCTCAGCTTCAGTGTGCTCATCTGTAAAATGAAGATACTAATACCTGCCCTGCATACTTCAGAGGGTTGCGGTAGAGAACAAATTAGATAAAGTAAGTGAACATGCTCTGTAAACTGTAGAGCACTACACAAGGCAAACTTATCATTATATAAGGTCATCCTGGATGCTCCACAGCAGGGAGAAAGTGGGAACAAGAAAGCAGCTTCTCCATCAATTTACACCTTGTCTCTGGGGAGACCCTCAGAGAGCTTGTGTAAAGACAGTGATAGAAAGTTAATCACCCCTGTTTCAAGCAGAGACTTTACCTTCCTTTTAAGGTGACAGCTTTTACTGCTCTGTCTCATTCCAGCAGATACATGTCAAGTTGCTGGAGCTTTCTGACTGCTCTTTCTCCGAATGCTTCGCTGTCTCGTACATTCCAGGGGTATTATTTCAGGCTCTTCCTCTTTTTCCCAAATCCATTTTCTTTGGATGACCTCATCTGTTTCCCTGCCTTACCTGGTTCCACAGTAACATTTCCACTCTCCACCGCACACCTAGATCTGGATGGTACACAGGCCGCTCAGGCCCAGCATGTCCAAAATGGAATCCATTGTCTTGCCTACTGCATGTACTTCTGGTTTTACATCACGATTTACCCAGTAGCCTAACTTGGAAACTACAGAACCTCAACTCTGCCATTCATACAGTGGCATCTCAGAATGGAACCGATGCTACACAGAGCAAACCAGTAGAGCTGAGCACTGCAGCCCTCCTGGTGACTGCCAAACTTGTCCTGTTATCTCAATAGCTACTGATTCCTTGATTTTCCACAACAGAGAGGACTCTAGACAATCCTTAACTTATCAGAGGCACCTGCTTTAACACTTGTGACACCTTATATAACGGTTCTACCTTTAGTTGATAAGTGCAGGGGCAAAATTCTGAGTGTGGATTGTGACATGTGAAAATTATAACACAGGAAGGTTTTTTTGTATTCTTTAAAATGCACATGTTAACACTGTATACCAATGAGTGTGTGTCTGTGTGTGTTTAGTAGAGAGTGTCCAAAGATAGCCCCCAACAATCTTCTCTTCTCATATGCTCATGCTAACCTTGACATCAAGAGGTGGAGTTTATTTCCCTTCCCCTTGATCTGTGCTGGCCTAGCATCTAGTCTTGGCCAATGAGATGTTACTGAGGGAGATGCAATTGGAGATTTGCTAAGTGGTTGCACACTGGGATTTGTCCTTTGAAACACTCCTTCTTGGAACCTAGGTGTCATGCTTTGAGAAAGTCACAGGAGGAGAAAAAAAGGCATGTTGGTGAATAGACCCAGCTGAGATCCCAGTGGATAGCTAGCACCAACTTGCTGGTCACGGGAATGAGCCACCTTGGACGTTCTAGCCCAGTCAGGTCCTCATGTGACTATAGCCCCAGCCAAATCACAGGAGCTGAATTGCCCAGCTGAGTCAAGGCATCGCAAAAAGTCCTTAGAAATAACAGATGCTTTTTTTAAAGTCACTAAGTTGGTGGTGATTGATAGATAAGTAAAAAAGTGTGTGTGTCTGTGTGTGTGTATGTTTGTGTGTATGTATATGAGTGTGTATTTATATAATTCACCTCTTTTAGGAGCCTAAGCTTAAGGCAGAGAAGACTGTTAATTAAAAGTACTATGTACTCTTTTGATTGAGATAGTTTTCAAAATAATTCTCTGTAATGGTCAATAAAACTACCTGTTAAGGCAGTGGGGTATATAATAGAAAAGAGAAGGAGAAGGCCCCAGAGATGAGGCAAAGAGAGTCCTGACCCTGGGTGGAGAATGTGGTCAATGGATCTCATACCCTAGGCTTCTGCCTGGTCTTTTATATGTCATACCTCTGTTCCAATTGAGTAGATAAAACTTCAAGAAAGTGCATATAACCTATGATTGAGAAGCTTCAAACATGTCTTTTGTTTTGAAATTCCATAAGTAGAGCCCCTACAATGTGATCCCCTGTCTATAATACCAGAAAACTTGAGATCTAGCTTATCATCTACAGGGCTAGTGCCATCATCAACTCTATGGGAGCTATGCGCTAGCTAGCAGAGAGAGTTTGCCTTTCTCCTCCCAAGGGCTAATCTCATGTGGAGCCTCCAGATTTTATCCAAATAGCCTTCAGACAAAACATTCTGTATTTAATAAACTTAAATAAATTTTAGTTGGTATTTTGGAATCCAAACCCAACTCAATTCCCACTTCCACTTTCACTATTTTAGTTCATATCCCCGTCATCTTCAAGACTAAACCACTACACTAGTTTCCTAAATAGTCACCCTGTTTATGGTTTCTATTTCCTTCTATCCATATTCCATACTACTGTCAGTGATATTTCTAAAACATGACTCTGTCACCTCATTGCCCAGCTAGGAAACCCACTAGTGAAATTCTCAGCATGCAGAATGGTGTAATTGTTAAGAGCACTAGAAGACTGGATGTCAGGCTAGGGAGTTTGGTTTTTATGAAGCATGCTGTAAGGAATCAAAGCAGTATTTAAAAAATGTCCTTTCAACTGTCTTAATATCAGATTCATTAATCGGTTTTGATTCTAACCAGGTCTACCACTTTGTTAGTTTTAGTTTACAGCAATGAAAATAATTTTCTGCAGTCTTCTTTTTCACACTTTTCCACCTCTCTTCTGCACATATTTTCATTCTTCAATTCAGACTCATATTCACATTTCTCCCCAACTCAGCCCTCCCTATGCTCATCTCGCCTTGAGTCTATAACTTTAAACTTATATATGGGTAAAATAGCTTTCTGCTTCTGTCTCTATAATTTCTATCATCTACAGAAAGTGGAACCAATCCCAGTAGATCACATCAATCTCTCTCTTTTCTTTAAACCTCTCCCTAAGCAGATATCAGCACCTCTGTTAGTATATGCTGACATGGTGTGGGGAATATGTCTTCTTACAGCTGGGTCACTTTTAAGTGGTCCCTCTGGCATTAGGACTAATTGTCTGTGGGTAGTTGATCATGTTGCAGTTTAAACTGCCTGGCAAATTCCCTTTATTTTCCACAAACACAATTGCAAGGGCTGTTCCTGGAAGCTGGCAGTCCTTGGTACTTTTGTCACTGGCAGATAAGGTTCATAATTAAAATCATTCCACAGCCATCTGCAACGATGAAGTCTCCTCAATTTGTGGCAGATTGGCTGAGTAAGAAGATTAAATATTAGGAGGCATTTCTTTACTTGACTCTGGGTAACTGCTGCTAAAGGCCTAGTCATCGCTTTTGCATCGCCAGAAGTCAAGGTATCAGCTCAGAAGGGACTTGATACTTTAGTTTTTCATCTTAGACATGTCCTCAGTCAAGTCTCTCTCTACCTTACTGATTAAAGCATCTTCTATATATTACTAAATTGTAATGAGCCTCATTATTGTCATCTATAAAAGGATTATAACAGTATCTCCTAAGAATTAGAGATTATCAGTCTGTGTGTGTGTGTGTGTGTGTGTGTGTGTGTGTGTGTGTACATCGCTCGATACAGCACACAATAAATAGCAGCTATTTATACTTGTAATACTAGGTGACTCTATGACTTTTGCCTGTTGTAGGTGTGTCTGGGAATACCGGGAACTCTATCTCTCCTCCCCATTCTCAAGTCTCCAATTTGTAATATCAGCAAGCTATTGCCTACAGTAAGGCTGAAAACTGTTCCTGAACATTTGGAGTGCTTTAAGTAGCTGAACATACAGAATCTCATGTCAAAAATTGCACCTTGGGATACTTCATGGAACAAGAGGTAAGTCCTCAAAGACATAAGACTATGATGCTTTCAGATAGACCATTCCTCCAGAATTGTGTTACAGTCCTTTGAAAATTTTGTTACACCATGTATGAAAAATCAGATCATGGGGCCCAGCAAAATTGAAAACCTGAAAGCCTGATATTCTTTTTATGAAAACACTAGAATTTGTTCCGCCAGTCTTTCATCTTCTAGAAAGTCTGCTGACTGGCAAAATGTCATGTTTAAATTTGTCCTCATTTTGCATTGTGACTGGGAAGTACAAGCTTTCCGAAATATGATTTTCATCCATTTTGGTAACCTTAGATAATAATAACCTGCATTAGCTGTCTCAGGTAGGAACTGTCAACACTGCTTAGGTAGCATTTCCAACATATGGAATTATCTGGGTACATACCACATACAGGGTCAGTGATGGCTACTGTGCCAATGACAGTTTCTCATGCATAAGAAATATATGCTCGGCTATGTCATTTGTCCACCTTCAAAAATCCTTCTGGGTTCAGCATGAATATAGTGGCTCTTATACAGAAGGAAACAGCTTGGGAGATTTTATTTTCCCTCTACAAATGCCCAGAGGCAGTAGTTCAGTTAAAAAAACAAATTAAATTTTGTAGAGGAGAAACAGTAATATGTTAGAAATATTCAGAGTTGTTCTCCTTCACTTGTATTTAAAAATGGCTAAACTGATCTAATTCACATTTGTGATGTCACTTGTCAGGTTGGAATAAGATCTGGTGGACCTTATCTTTAATGGCTAAAAATAGTGTGGCAATAAAAATTCTATTGAAAAAGCTACCCTGTTCCAGTGTTAGTGTCTTAATAAAGCACTGCATGTAAAAAGTGTTTGCTACACGGTCTTTTAATATTATGCACTAAAATCCTTCTTTACAACAGAAACATACCAAGTTGCTTGGCAGAATCTAATTTATTATTTAATCCCCATGTACATAAGAAAGCAAATTTAGTTAATGCTCTATTGATTGAAATAGAAATTATTGATTTAAAAATATTTATACAGTACAATAAAATGTAAGGAGACTTAATAAATGCATATTTTCCCTTTTGGTATTCCTATTATTTTCTCTTCTGTTCTTTATATGATGAAAATCATAAAATAATCAGTGGTAATATTACATAGCTGTATTTCTTCTCTACCTCTGTAGCACTGATGAATGGAAGAAAATTTCAACAGGTTTTTTTTCAGCTCTCATTATCTTTTTCTTTTATGAGAGACACTGGCCCCAGAATAGCCACACTATTCTCTTCTCTATAATCCTCTGACTGTAAAGTAAAATTATAGAACATTTTGGTAAACCCATGAGATCACACATACCCTATAAAGATATACAACTATTATGTACCCATAATTAAAAATTAAAAAAAATTAAAACAAGTAAAATTTAAGATGAGAAGATTTAACATGAGAAGATTTTCTAAGTAGAAATTCAGGTTATTTCTCCAGTTTACTTTTTTTTTCTTCTAAATATTTTCTATTCTGCTTAATAGTGATTAGTCAGATATATAATTTAACAATTACCATTAAAACAATGTCATTGATTTTGGTATCTTGTCACATATAATGAATGTTATTTTACTACAAAAATATTTCATGAATTGTCAGTTTGAGTGAATATTTTTGGAATCCGTTCAGATTTCAAGTAGACACTTTGGAATTACCCAACCCTGAAAACCATTTTTACTTCATATTGTGTTTTAAAGTGGGAGCTGGGATAACTTGTTAGCTTGTAGGTAGGGTAAAATCTCAAATCTATCACAATTCTTGACAATTTTGGCAATGCAGTTGTAATGCTGGATGAGGAAGGATGGAAGTCTCACAGGTTAACAGGATTTGAAAAAAATCATAGCAAACATGTTGATTAAATTGTATGGTCAACCACACAATAAATAGTCTTTCACTTTATTGCCTGTTAATGAGAAGGAATTGGGGCAGTGGTTGTTGACCAAGGAACAGGAAATAGGTTTGAAGACAGCTTCCCAAATAGTGCCCCTGGAAGTCAGGGACTTCCTTGCCAATTTTGTGTTCAGTCTTAGGTCTGCCCAATTGTAACAAGTATTACTAAGATTCCTTCTTTGTGGGTCAAGGTTTTCCCCTTTTCAGACAATAGTTCCAGAATTGCATGCCTCACTGAGTGAGAAAGGAGAGAAATATGTGACTACTGTAGCCAGAAACCAAATGAATTGTAAGAACTTAGTCTGATTTGCTTGGGAGATGAGAGAAGCAGGCAATGTTCATTAAGCAAGAATGTCAACAGCAGGGCCATCTATGGGCTCAGGCCCTTTTCCAATCTATCATGACGAACCTACATCCTTTCAGAGAAGACAATGAAAGATCCAAGAGTTTCTTTTGCAGTCAGTGTTGGCCGCTCTAAGGAAGCTTTGGCCCTCCTGAATAAATTTCCCTGAGACAGAGAAACTCCAATTGGAAGCCATAGATGAGGCATTGCCTAGTTGTTAGGCTCTTACTGCCCTGGGTTTGGTTTATCATGTGGATTCAGGTGTCCCACCAGAGAAGGAAAAACTGACCCACAGAAGTCTAGAAGTCTAGTGGCAGTACAACTTGAAGAGGAAAGTGAATGAGATGTTTTTGTTTATTGGCACAGGGCTCTTTCTCCCTCCAAGCCCTCTCCCCCATCCACATCCCCTCCTTTCCATGCGACTCCAGCTCCAGCTGCTGTAAGGAGAAAGATGTTTAGGGTAGAACTGAGGTTGACCTGTCCTCAAGAGGAACTGAAGGCTATATACATATGTCTGAGTATTGTGAGGAAGGAAGGGACTCAAACTTTTATGACTCTTTTGGATACAGGTGCCCACAGTCTCAGGTGGTCCTTCTTGGGAGAGAGGACTTCCAAATTCAACTGATGGGATTTGGATGGAGGTCATTGTGGAAAGGGAAGCTAAAATGACCTTGTGAGTCAGGCCCTTTGGGCAAATTCAATGTACTATTTTTGTGGTTTCCACTGCAGAATATAAAATTGGTCCTTTATGCTTGTACTATGAATGTTCATAAATGCCAGAAAGGGATTTCCCAATTGAGAAGAGCCACAAATAGAGAAGTGCTAGTATCTTTAGTGCCCCACAATCCTAATGACCCTTTGAGCTAAATGTCTCTGCGACTGATGATTTTGCCAGTTGGAGCCTCTGGCAAAAGGAGGCAGCCTCTTTCCAGACTTTGTCTCTGTGACACAGATATCGGGTACATGCTTTTACAAACCAGCTATTAGCTTGCTACTGGCTTCATGTTGAAACTGAATGTCAGATGCATAGAAGCCTTCTGCCTGTTTGGTCTGATATTTCCATTTTGGGGTGAGTCAACCTGGATTCAATGCCTTACAAGGTAGAAGGCCCAGCAAGCCACAATCATTAAGTAGAAATTACATATTCAAGAATGTAGTTGACCTGGACCCAGCAGCATCTCAGCTTTAGGTAAAAGGGTGGCACTCCACTGCCTGAACCAAATCCCTGGCTCAGTGAGATCCCCAGTTCACAGCAGGTCCCTGAAATGCCTGGACCTGGTTCAGTGATGGTCCAGATAACCTGAAACCAAGTGATGTCGACTGGACTGCTGCAGCTGCACTCATGCAGTGTCAACCTTGTAGAATCAAAAAATGCAGTGGTCATTGCTCAGTGGGCAGAACGCAAGGATGTTCTCATAGTTTTGGCCAAGAATCCCCCTGATGAAGCTTGTTATATTTTTATTGACTCTTGAGTGATTGCCAATGACCTAGCTTTTCGGTCTGACACTTGGAAAAACTATAGAACGGAAGATTAAAGATACTCCCTTTGAGACCATGAGTAGTGGAAACAGATTGTGGCTGCTGATTGAAGTCTCTGGGTTGCTCACTGGCCTCAGTGACTAACAGTGGGGGAGAGACCATTCTCTGATGAGACTGACTGGAATCAAGGTCTGCTTGAGCCTGCACCACCTGGATGACACCACCGCTTCCTGGAAGCATCAGCATACTGGCCATGGCAACACATCCCCCATCGTAGACTGGGTACAAAATACAAAGCGTCAAGAGCTTAAGGAATCTCCAGGTGTTGATCGTGTACACCTCTGATGACTGTGGTGATTTCTCCAAAATGAGACTACCCTTGGTTTTTTGGGAGACCTTCCTGGAGGGATAACTGACTTGTTATTTATGCATACTCCATGAGGTAATTATTAACTCCAGGGAAAACAAAACACTGTTCAAGTATAATCATGGCAGAACTATGGATATTCAGTCATAGAAATGAAAACATCAAATATTTTGGTGGAACTATATTGTGAAGATGAGGGAAGTGAAATATGTGTGTGAGTGTGTTTTGTGATAGTAGAATAAGCTGTTGAAGTGCTAACCCCCCTTCATCCATAGTAGGAAGCCATTAGATACTGTCCAATAAAAATTTTAAGAAATGGTGTAAAGTGCTATTTAAGAATACTGGAAGAAACAACTAAAACAGCTGAAAGAGATTGCTTTTGGGGAATGAGAATTGTGATGCATGGGGGTGGAACTGTGTGGTTTGTTTTTAAGCCTAGCTAAACTGTTTGGCTTTTGAAATTATATGCATGATGTATTGATCTGCCAGGGCTACCATAACAAAATCACACAACCTAGGTGGCCTAAAGAGCAGAGATTCATTTTCTTATAGTTCTGGAGACTAGAAGTCCAAGATCAAGGTGTCAGCAGGTGTGGTTTCTTCTGAAGCCTTTCTCCTTGGCTAATAGATGGCCACCTTCTCTCTGTGTCCTCACACAGTCTTTCCTCCATGCACACACACCACTCCACATTCAAATTTCCCCTTTTTATAAGGACACCAGTCAGATTGGATTAGGGTCCACTCTAATGGCTTCATTTGAACTTAATCCCACCTTTAAATCTTATCTCCAAATAGTCACATTCTGAGATTAGGGCTGGAGGTTAGTCCACTTATGAATTTTTGGGGGACATAATTCAGCTCATAAAACATGCATCAATTAAAATAATAAAAAATCCTATCTCAAAAACATCTTTCAGATTTAAACCATGTAGAGTTTAATATTTATCTGGATCTTCAAACTCCACTGTCAGTTCCAATTGCAACATCCATAGATCTTATTATACTTTGTCCATTCATTATGCCAAGGTAACATTTCATTTTAGATTTACTTATCATGTTTCAAGCAAGATAGTGGTAGCCACAGTATCTTGGGAGAATGCCACACTTGCTATTTTCATCAATTATTTCTCCTCAATCCTGCAAAATGTGCTTTCCACCACCTGCTTTCCTGAGTTCACATCAGCAGTTCTTCAAGCTTATCCATGGTGGTGTTTTTTTTTTCTTTTCCCCCCTCTCATTTATTTATTAGTTTCTCGTTTTGGACTTCTCTTTTTGACTTAGTACCTTATTTTTTCCACAAGAACCCAACCACAGAATTCTTGCCTGTTCTTGGAGAAGAAATTGGATGTTTTTGACAAGAGAAGAAAAAAGAAATCCACCTCTATGGTCTGTAAATAGTTGCTTCTGTAATTCAAGCTGTGCTCCATAAATCAAAACCAGCTATGTGGTTAAATCTGCTGGGAGACATACATGAATCTGTCAACAAATATTGTGATTCCAAATGAAGTTTTGTAAGCAGTGATAAGAATCCTGCATTCTCTCACTGCATTTGAGAAGATCCTGACAGAAATCCTGAACAAGACTAAAGGGGAAATATGAAATAGGATTGAACTGACAGAGAGTTAATACATTGCCTGGCACCACTATCATTCTAAAATAACAGAAAACATTGGGAAGAGACTGTAAACACATACTGAAAAATACAGAGTACTTAGAACACTAGGGAAGAAGAAATGTACAGAAGCATCAATTATATTAAAGATAGTAGAAAGGGAATAACCAACAAAATATATTTATTCAACATTTACATTGTATTCAGTTCTTGCAAATAATTTCTAAATACTGTATGCTCCCATAAGAAAATCAGTTTTTTAAAAATATACTTTTGTGACATATTAATGCCATCTTCTTTTTCTTCACTGGCATGATACTATTACTTGTTCAGAAGATATTAAATTAAGACATATCACAAGGCTAATTAAATTCTAGTTCACCATACTTTATTTTAATTAATTACTTGATTACCCAAAACGCAACATTTAAGTAAGCTTACAGGAATATATAATTAAAGAAGAACATGAACAAATATGGTAAAAGGAAAATTTGAGTAGGAAACTGAATGCATTTCTCGAGCATCCTACTGCCTGGCAGACTATTGTGCTAAATGTTACAGACATGAAAAGGTGTCCAAAATGTGTTTTCTTCTAAGAGTTTACAACCTACTTGGTGACATTGACCTCCATAAACATGAGCATTTATAGAAAGTATCTAATTTTCCTTTATTTGCAAATAATTCTGCAAAATCAAACCAAAAGAAAACAGAAAGGGCAATAAACTTCAGGTTCTTTTACTCATAGACTCACTCTGTTTTCCTTTGGGGTAGGTATTGGGCAGCACTCCCAGCAATGCCTTCTGGCTGGCTTTTAAACTTTATCTTGGTTATTATTGCATACCAGTTATGAAATTATATTTATATTATTTGTCAAGTACGTTGTTGCTCTGAAAAAAGGAAGATGCTATAGGAGTTAAAATAAAATTATATCTACAAAGGGATGGCCTGGCTTAAAGCTAAGCATTTCAGTTCCACTTAGGCTTTAGGTATTACTGTCTCTTTGTAATGCAAATTGTTCTATAGCACCAGGATTTTCCCCGTTCTGGGAACCTTCATGGTGAGCACAGCTGAGACTGGCTCATCTGCAATATTCAACAGTTCTACTGCATTATGTGGCTACCCCAGAGCAGCACTGAAATCAGCTGACTCTGTGTAATATGATAAGTCATGGTTTGTGCCAGCCACTGGCCTAACGTGGTGTGTGTGTGTGTGTGTGTGTGTATAAAGACTTTTTTAGCATAAATTTTATGGAGAAATTATGAATAAGAAATGAAATTTGTCCGGTCTCAGTGGCTCACGCCTGTAATCCTAGCACTCTGGGAGGCTGAGGCAGGACAACTGCTTGAGGTCAGTAGTTTGAGACCAGCCTGAGCAAGAGTGAGACTCATCTCTGCTAAAAATAGAAAAAATTAACTGGGCATGGTGGTGCATGCCTGTAGTCCCAGCTACTCTGGAGGCTGAGGCAGGAGGATCACTTGAGCCCAGGAATTTGAGGTTGCAGTGAGCTAGGCTGATACCACAGAACTCTAACCTGGGTGACAGCAAGACTCTGTCTCAAAAGAAAAAAAAAAAAAAGGAAGAAATTTACAGAATTCAAATTATTAGACCCCTCCTACAATTTCTTCAGAAGGAGTGATATTGCCAAAATCAAATTTCCTCAATATAAAATATTACATAGTTCAAATTTCGACTTTTTCCTTTGTTTTCCTAGCCTATCATTTTCTGATAACTTGTTCTAAAGTACAACTTTTGAGTCTGTTTTCATCTCACCATTTTATTAAGTGTTGAGACCAAGTGAGCTCTCAGTTTTGGATCTTCTAAATATTCAGTGAAATTTCAAATTTAACAGAAGGTATGAGACTGAAGAAGAGGAGTGAATAGTGCTGTAAATGGAGAACCAATTAAAACACAGCAAAAATACCAAAACCTAATGAAAGTCCAGGCCTCGTATACTGTAATGAAGTCTTCCCTTCTTTCTTCTGTCCTTAACAGCCTGCTGACCAATTTCTGGGTTGGAGAATAGGATAAAGATTGCATATGGCATATGTAAATCAGCAAAAGCTACATTTCAGAATTGTGGGGTCTAAGTAAAATTTCCAGTGCCTTCATCTGTTGTTCCTTAAAGGACTATTACATTTATGACCTTGTCTCTAAGCATCTTAAAATCCAGTGAGATTGACAGATTGCTACAGACTATTAATTACCTACAAACACAAAATTAGAGATAAATGGAATAATAATAGGATAGTGAAATCAACAGAAAAAAGGTTCTGACTAGGTAGATGAGAAGCTTCATGGAGTTGGAGCATTTGACTTGGCAGCTGAAGGATGAGGATTTTCATGTAGGAAAAATGGCAGAAAACTCATTTCAGGTTGAGAGAACTCTGCATATGAAAATTGCCCACCCAGTATGATGCCTGGCATGGAGGAGCCAGTCAGTAAATATATTTTGCTCCCTCTGACCAAAGACAAAGTGTGTCCATGCCTGGCATGACGGAGGAGGGCTTAGTTGAAGAGCGTGGCTGGATTGGACAGTGTGTGAAGGAACGATGGAAAGAGACAAGATGCCACTGTGGAAAAAGTTGTGTTTTGAATCCAAAAATGGGTTCCTTGTGTGATCTTACTCTCTGGGACTGAGTTCCCATATTTGTGACAATGGGGATTGTTTTAGTTTCCTAAGAAACTGTGTACCACAAATTAGATAGTTCAAAACAACATAAATTTATTGCCTCATAGTTCTGGAGGCTAGAAGTCCAAAATCAAGGTGTCTGCAGAGACACGCTTCCTCTGAAGCCCCAGGGGAGCCCTGCTTTACCCCTTCCTAGCTTCTGTGGTTTGCTGGCAATCCTGGGTGTTTCTTGGCTTGAAGCTGCATAGCTCTAATCTCTGCCTTTGTCATCACAGGGTGGTCTCCCTGTGTGTCCTATTCTTCACATAGTCATCTTCTTATAAGGACATTAGTCATACTGGGTAGAGGGTCCACCCTACTCCAGTATGGCTTCATCGTAACTAACACATCTGCAGTGACCCTGTATTCAAATAAAGTCATGTTCGGAGGTACTGGGGGTTAGGAGTTCAACATATCTTTTTGGGGGGAGACACAATTCAAGCCACAGCAAGAATAGTAGTATCTACTTATTTCATTGTATTGTTGAGAGGTGCAAATATAATAATGTACAATAATGTATGCATGTTATAAAATACAAATTTTCATGCAATTTCATCTACCTTTACCCCTTACCCACGAGGGGTTCATGTGCCCATAACCCCCTAGACTACACACTCCTCAGAAAGGAAAGAACCTCCCATAAATGTTATATTTGAAAAATGAATATGGAATATAATTATTCCTCAACTGAATTTGTGGGACATGATCAATGATACCAATATTGTATTTTTCAGTAAGGGTATATAATTTTCTGGTTGTTTGTAAAGATGCAGTTAATGAGAGTTAAAATTAATAGAGTGCATGCTTTGTGCTGAGCGCTGTGATGAGTGATTTATGAGAATTGTCACCAACATAGGCCCATGATCATTCTTATTATAACAGATGAGGAGACTGAGGTACAGAGATGTTAAATGCCTTATACAAGGTCACACAGTAGTAAGAGGGAGAGCCAGGATCCAAAATCAGAGAGCATGGTTTTAGACTACAGGTTCTCAAATTCTGCCCTACATGTCTCTCAAGTAGAGCATGCACATAAATAAGTAAAGGAAAGAGCCATTTCCACTTTTCTACCCTTAGTCGCCCTAGTTCTTCTTGAAATCATAAATGTTTCACCATGCCTCAAAGTCCCGATTATATACTAAAATAAACTGACAGTGTCCAAACTCAAATAGCTGCTTTTTATGTCCTTAATCCACGCACCTCGGAAAGATGAAGAGAAAAATTTTTTACATTGTCCTGATTTCTTTGTCTAAAATGCACGGGCATGAAATTTAACCTAATTCATATGGCTTGACTTTGTTATACAAACATAAAAATTAAATTGAAACCAAGGGAAGAGATTAGATTTAAAACACATGACTTCTAAAATCCCGTATCAAACTTGTAGCAATTTCCAGAGGTCTATATGAAATGCATGTCAGCAGCACAGAGTAAAGGTTACTTACGCCTGGCTATTAGCTCAACCCTTCTGTGCCCACCTTTTCTGGCATGCTGCTTGCCCTTTGGCCATTCGGTTCCCATTATACCCTCTCCAGTGTGTGTGAAGGGACGATGCCAGCACGTGAAAGTTGTATTTGTCATGTAATTGCTCTAGGCAGGCATTTTGTGCTCTAAGGTGACTAAAGCTTCGCTCAGAGGACATTTGTGAACATTCTGAGAATGTTATCCATCTGAACTATCTCTGTCATTGTTATTACATGTAATAAAATGTTAATTGAATATTTGGAGAAAAATAACATCGCAAATGAGGAAGGTGCAGATTAGCTCTTTACCTGTAGGTATTAGCAATTATAATGGATGGATATCACCAGCCAGACGTGTAGGTTACTGCTGTTCAGTAGGTTACCCAGGCCACTCTCTGAATGTGTGACTGTGAAGTTGCATTCATATCTCCCCTGAGGAACAGACTTGCACATCCAACTCTTTGTGGGACATTTCCATAGGAGGGTAGCACAGGCAAGTTCTAACTCATTAGGCTCTAAACCAGACATCTCCTTTTTCTAACTAACCCTTGGGACTCTAATTATGCATTTTGAGGATCTTCTGGGCCTGTTCTCCATATCTGCAGTTTGCTATCTAATCTGTGAAAAGTATTTACCTCTTATTTTGCTCATTTTTTTCAACTCATACTGTATTTTTAGCAATGTTGATTTTTTCTTTTCCTTCTAATTCCATCTTTATTTCTGTTTTATTTATTTTTTTTCTTGCACTACTTTCCTAAACTCTGTTTTGGAGCACTTTTATCTCTGCTTTGTGCTCTTGACTTCATATAGGTGCTTGCGTCATTAAATTAAAATGATTGCTATACTTTGTATTGGATTCAATTTGTTGGTGCATGTTCTTTGGCTGTTTTTCACCATTCCTTCCCATTTCTCTCCTCTCTGTACTCTTTTGCTTAGTAATTTTGAAGAAGGCTAGTTTTTCTGAAGTAGCTATTTGTAGGCATTATGTACTGTGGAGGGGTGGGTGGACCATGTTTTAATAATATGGTTCTTCACTTACACTAGACTATTAGAAATGTCTTTCTTTTGTTAAACTGCAAGATTAATTAAGAGCCACAGGTAGGTAAGAAACTTAATATAACTTAATAATTATTTTTTCTGTAACATATTAAAAATATAAATTTATAAGAATCCATTGAATTTATAGAAAGTATTGGCAATTATTTTAAAAGTGGAATTTAATCTATTATTTAAAAATATTACTATGGGATTTTTTTAAAATTTAAAATTTTCTCTTTTTACATGGCAATGCTTGGAAATATATGATATACCTGACAGATCTTGCTCATAGTTGTAAAAGGAATGAAAAATGAACATAAAATATTTTTAAAATTATTACTTTCACTTTACTCTGGACACAACACTGAACTAGTGCTCAAATGTATTACTATAAAGCACACAAGGGTTTAATTGGTGGTATATGAGGGCTGTCTGGAAAGTATCCAGCCATGTAATATGAAAAATAGTATTAACAATGGCTGGATACTTTCCGTACAGCCCTGTGAATGCAGATATGTAAACAGCATAAGAACAAAAGTTTTTGTCGCTGTTCTATGATTTATGCCTAGAATAGCCATGGGACATAGTAGATGTTAAAAAACTTCTAGTTTTATTCCCAGGTTAACATGTAATTAGAATGTTCCTTTTGTGATAACTTTTATTTCACTGTATAAGTTTGAGAAACATGATGATTTACCGATACTTCATTGAATCTTCATAGCAAACTAATGAGAGTGATACTATTAACATTCCCCCATTAGGGATAAGAAAAGTGCAGCTTCAAGAGGATAAGTAACTTGTCTAAGAAAACAAAGCTAGTGAGTGGAGGAGTTGGGCTTCTACTCCGGGCAGTGGGATTTCAAAGCTTGAACTTTTAATCACTATACTCTGCTACTGACATATCTATTACAATATGGAAGACCCTATCATACATCACATATATACTATTTCTAAATATAAATGATTGAACAGGATAGGTATTATTTTCTTGATGAGGAAACCAATGCTCAGAGATGTGAAGTGCCTGACCCAACCAAAAGCATAGACTTAGGATGAGTGGGCAACTATCCTGGGCACAGAAAATCCGAAGCCCATATGTTCTCCTCATACTATGCTGCCTCTTGTTACATCACCCTGTCTCACACCCACCCACAGTGTGAGTTGGGGTCACAAGCATGGTATACATGATACGGGGGTGGTACTGGGCAGTGAGGAGGAGTTGTACCTTGATTAATCCATTCCTGGAAATGTATTGCCTTATTGCCTGGATAAATGGATAAATATTTCCTTTTATTTTTTACTGAGGTAAAATGTAAATACATAATTTATCATCTTTACCATTTTTAAATGTACAGACCAGTGGTAATAAATACGTTTATATTCTTTTTTTCTATTCAACAGCTAAATATCTTGACATGCTATTAAACTAAACCAACTTGAAAATGACTGAGAGATTTCATAAGAAGATAAGACCTTAAAGTTATACATTTCTTGAAGCTGTCTTGATTTCCTAAAAGATTTATTGAGAATTTAGATATATCAGGAATTGTTTCCAAACTCTGTTAATGCTTTAGAAGTGAGAAAGAAGAAAATCCCTTAGGGTTCCTCCATGCATTTATTTTTTGGTCATTTTTCATTCATATAAACCCCTTAAACACACCTGGCAGGGCACCCAAAAGTTTCGTACTCAGCTTTCTGCAGTAACAGCTGGAGTGGCGTCAACAGCAGATGGGCTAGGCAGCAGAAAGGACCCAGAGAGCTCTTGGAATTGAAGGTGACCTGACATGTGAGGGCATTCAGGAGTCAGGTGAGAGGACAGATGAAGAGTAGGAAGAACAGCAGGCTCTGGGAGAGGAAACACATTCCCATCTACCTTTCTGCTAGATGAAAGAATGGTAATAACAACACTTCTTTTGCACCTAATAGTATTTCTAGGTCCCCTTTTCCAAACCAAATAAAGTATTTGCTTTGGGAAATAGCACATTTGTGCCCTAGATGGATGAATATATTTTCCAGAACTGATCTCAAATTGCACCGGTCTAATAGAAATTTTTGATTCATTATACTGGTTTAAACAAAATGTGGAATTTATTGATTCATGTAACTGGAGATATTTAATGGAAAGACTGGCTTATTTAGGTACTGTTTGGTTTAGAGTCTTAAACACTGTTATCAGGACTCCATCTCTCTATATCTCAATAAGCAAAAAGGACTGGTGATAGACCCAGACTCAACTTATCCACTCTAGCAAAATGATAGTCTTTTTATACTGTTGCGGCATAAAAATTCCTGGATGAACCCTGATTGGCCAAGCTTGGGTCACATGCCCATCTCTAAACCAATCACTGTGGCTGGGAAGAGAGTAGTGTAGTTTGTCCAGCTTTGGGTCACATGTTAACCTTTGTGGTTAAAGACAAACAAGATCTACCCCATGCTTGGTAAGGATTCTCCATTAACTAATTGGTAGAGATTTCCCATAGCAGAAGGATTAAAAAGAAAAGCTATGCAGGAATATAAGACAATAGATGTTCACACTAATTGCTATGCATTTATTTCTGAATATATTTCATGTTCTTAAGAGTCTGGGGCTGAAAAATGTAGCCAATTATGTTTTTCCCTTTGTGTATACACTTAAAATGGTAATAATGAGTAGCATTTGTTATTTGCCTACAATCTGTCACTCTACGAGGCATTTTATATATGTTTTCTCATTTAAATCCTACAATTGCCTTACCATTATTACTGCTTTACAAATCAAGGACTGAAGTTCAGTGAGATTAACTTGCTCCAGGCTACACAGAAAGTAACATTTGCTGCAGAAGAATTTATCCTACTTAGTGTTAGTTACCACATCATTTTAATTTCTGCACATGTTCCTAATACATAGGACACTGTCATTAATATTCTGGGTGTACATCAATAGTAATATCAACAATAATGAGTAGTAGAAGTATCCTTACACAAATAATAATACATTAATTACTAACATTTATTTGACACTATGTACCAGACATTAACACCACAATGATTTCTTAAACCTATAAATCAGATCATGTCATCTCTAAAAGTCCTCATTGAGTCACTGTGCACTTAAAATTAAATCTAAACTTTTCATCATGTCCTAAAAGGCCCTGATTTTCTCACTAACTTCAACTCACACTCCTTCTCCCCTTGCTTATTTTGCAACACATCAAGTTCTTTTTCAGTTCAGCACATTTGCACTTGCTGTTTCATCCTCTAGAAGGTTTTTGCCCTTTTTTGTTGTTGTTGTTGCTGCTGTTATTCTTTGCAGGGCTGATTCTCTCTTATTCCTCAGATCTCAGCAGAAATATCACCTGAAAGAAAGGCTTTCCAGGACCACCTATTAAAGCAATCCCTGCCCCCACCAGTTTATTTGTCTCATATCCTTTTCTTTCTTTCTTTCTTTCATGCTGTTTGTGGTCTATAATGGTCTATCTTGTGTTATTCATGTGTCCTCAGCACTGTGAGCACAGGGCCAAGCACATATGAGGCACTCAGCACTCTCTGAGGAAAGAAGGACACTACTAGAATCCTAGCTTATACCAATAAGAAAATGAGGGGTTAGATGGGCTTTGGCAAAGTGTCCAACTGTCGCACAGCTCGTAAGCAGCAGAGCCCACTTTCAAAGCCTCATTACCTGGCTTCAGAGCCTGTCCACTTACTGTCCTTATTGGTTTGGGGCTTTCCTAGGTCCTAGTTAGAACTGGAACTAAGCAACATAACAGTATCCCAATACCATTTCCCCCGGGGGAAAAATATTGATTGCTTATCCACTTAGAGTCATTTATAAAGTATAAGGCAGGGATATTTCTGTTTTTAGATCCTTCTAGAAATTTTCTTTACTTTGCAGAACTATTCTTGGCACTTTAATGACTCAGTATCAACAACATGAATTTTATTACAGCCATCAAATTCCTGAAAATATTTCAAGCTCTACATAGCATTGCTAAATATGAAACCAACTACATAATGGATGAAATCTTCCTTATTGAGGATCTCCAATTAATCCATTATCTGAATATGAATAGACCAGATGTAGTTTTATGATTCCTCCTCCTTCTCCTCTTTCTCCCTACCCTTGTAAAAAATGGCTCACTCCTCAGGATAATTTTTTTGGTATTTATTTCCTTGCCTAGATGAAGAGACCAGCTAGTCATTCCTAATTTCCTTGTAATCATCCTTTAAGTAAGAACCAAAGCACTTTTCCCTAATTGTCCTGCCCTGAATCTATGAAATTATCTCTATTTATGAGCTGAATGATTTGGAGAGAAGGGTAAGAATCAGAAGCCCAAAGTTCTAATTTGGGTTATAACATTACTAGTTGCAATACAGCCTTACAAGGGAGAGGAGGGCAAAGAAAGGAACATTGAGTTCCCCCTCTGTTAGTCACTTGATATTTATATTCTTATTTAATTTACTCCAAACTCCAATTAGGTCACTATTATTACATTTCAAAAATGAAAAATAGGTTCATGAAAGTTCTATCAATTTCCTAAAAGGATAAAGGTGGTAGCAGGTAACAGAGATGGAATTCAAAGGACAGTGTGGCTGAGCCCAAAGGCCCTCACATGGACTTTACATCACCCTAGAAGATGGCACCAGGTAGTGGAGGAATTCTTCATTTTCAACTATTCACAACATATTCATGAAGTCTGGTTTATCCATAAATGCTTATCAAATAAAGCTGAAGGAAGCCCTGCATGTGACATGGGAAGGGCAGAGAAATGCAGGTAGAAGCTGAGAGGGGATTCCACCAGAAGGTGGGTAACAATGCAGAGAAAACAAAGGAGTGTTGGCTCCCTGTAGGAACTTGAAAGTATTTGTGAATAGATGAGTACATGGTAACTGAACAGAGCTGGTCCTTGGCAAGAGTGAGGTATTGAAAGTTTGTCTGTTTTCTTTTCCCTCCTTATCCCCTCCCAGCCTTCCAGGTGCCCACCTTGGGTGGAGCAATGGGGCATCTTATTCTGAAATCACAGCCCACAGGTTCCCTTCCTGAAAAGCACGAGAGAGGGAGGGGGAGGTGAAGCTAAGGGGCTAGGGACAGAAGGGAACAAATGAATACCTGAAAGATGCTCGTCTGTCTCTGTGAATTCTAGCCCAGAGGAAGCACTAAACTGGGAAAGTAAGTACAAACCCTGAATGCCATTAGCCTCCTTTGTCATGGCCTAGTTTTGTAATGTGGTCTGTCTAAGGTTGCCAGATATAGCACGTAAAAGAAATTCAGGATGCTCAGTTTCATTTGAATTTTACATAAACATCAAATAATTTTTAGTATGTCCCATGCAACATTTGTAACATACTTTTCCAAAAAAAAATTATTCATTGTTTAT
The DNA here is from genome assembly GCF_020740605.2 of Lemur catta. NCBI lineage: Eukaryota > Metazoa > Chordata > Mammalia > Primates > Lemuridae > Lemur > Lemur catta. The sequence goes on from NC_059134.1 coordinate 32,315,501, forward strand.
CTGAAATTCAAATTTAACTGGATTTCCTGTATTTTATCAGGCATCCCAATCTGAGTCTCACATGTTAAAAATAATAAAACGTACAATAATGTCACTCTCTCATTCATAGGTGAGTATGAAGAAAATCCTACCCAGGTTGAGCAATCCCAGTTAGCCCTTTGTTCACTGCCAGGCTGGGGTCAGCAAGCTGCTGCCACCAGAGGCTGCCTCTGGAGATGTGACATTTGGGTCTTGGCACATCAAAAGAATGTGGGAGATGGGGTGAGAGAAAAAGGAAATGAAGAAATGGATTAGACCCAGCTGTCCTCAACCTTTTTGGCATCAGTGATTGGTTTCATGGAAAACAATTTTTCCATGGTTGGAGGGCACAGGGGCAGGGAATGGGGAGCGGCTGTAAATACAGATTAAATTTCCCTCACTCACTGCCCTCCACCTCCTGCTGTGGGGTGGGGTTCCTAACAGGCAACAGACCAGTACCAATCTGCTGCCCAGAGTCTGGGGACTGCAGGATTAGAGATCTCTCTTTGCCTCTGCTTCCAGGTAAGTTGCAGTAAGAATTTTCATTTATATCTCTTTTAAAGTCTAAGACTGGTGAAAGAAATCTGAAAGTCACCATGTGTTTTTTTTTTTTATTTCAGCATATTATGGGGGTACAAATGTTTAGGTTACCTATATTGCCTTTGCCCTACCCGAGTCAGAGCTTCAAGCATGTCCATCCCCCAGACTGTTGTGTACCGCACCCATTAGGTGTGAATATACCCATCTCCTCCTTCCCCCTCCCATCTGCCCGACACCCGATGAATGTTACTACCATATGTGCACATAGGTGTTGATCAGTTAATACCAATTTGATGGTGAGTACATGTGGTGCTTGTTTTTCCATTCTTGTGACACTTCACTTTGAAGGATGGGCTCCAGCTCTCTCCAGGATACTACAAGAGGTGCTAGATCACCATTGTTTTTTGTGGCTGAGTAGAACTCCATGGTATACATATAACACATTTTATTAGTCCACTCATGTTTTGATGGGCACTTGGGTTGTTTCCATATCTTTGCATTTTAATACACTTCCCTCAGCCTCGACTCTCTCAATTGTGCTGCTACATTCCCTACAGCCCTCTCAACAACTGACCCTGATGAAGGCTTCCTTTCTCTTCTAACCATCTAAAGCAGTGGTCCCCAACCTTTCTGACACCAGGGACCGGTGTCGTGGAAGACAGCTCTTCCACAAACAGGTGGGCAGGTGTTGCCTCCTTGGCTCCACCTCAGATCACCAGGCCATGGGTGGATTCTCATGAGAAGCATGTAACCTGGATCCTTCGCATGCGCAGTTTGCAGTGGGGTTTGCCCTTCTGTGAGGGTCTGATGCTGCTACTGATCTGATGGAGGACGGAGCTTGGGGGGTGATGCGAGAGATGCTGAGTAGCTGTGGGTGCAAGTGGGGCTTCACTTGCTGGGCCTACGCTTGCCTCCTGCTGTGTGGGTGGGAAGGGGGTAGAATGGGGAAGGGGGTTGGGGACCGCAGACCTAAAGATTTCCTGCACGGTTAATTTTATAATTGGAGGAAGGAGAGATTGCACTGTGGTAAAAATGCAACTCATCACTCCCAAATATAGTAATTCAGCCCTCTCTCTCCCTTCCCAAATCTACAAGATCTCATCTTCCATATAATTTGCTAAAAATTGTAGCCATTAAATAGCTTCAGAAATGGTAGCCATAAAAGAAAATAAGCAGTAATCAATAATAATTTTAAAAATGCTTAAACAGTTGCAGATACTGCATTTTTTCATAAAAAATAATTCTGGAGAAGGCAGCCTACAAACATTTTCCTTTTTCACGATCATGGCTTATGCAAAAAAGGCTGCTTGCCCTTGTCTTCAGGTGTCAGGTAAAATTCTGAAAGGTGCTAAAGTGGGGTGGGGGGATTATTTGAATATTCAGGCAGGCTTTAAGATTTATACATAACTTCTTCTTCAGAGGTTCAGCTATGCCTCAGGAAGAAGGTGGGGGTCAAGTACATTTTGAAAAGCTCTGCATGGAATTTCTTTTCCTCCTCCTTTCAACCACCTATCCTTAAGAAGCTGCTTGGTTATGTGGTCACTGACAGAAGTGTGCACCCTTTTTAGCCTTCTTAAGGTCTGATGCCTCCAGGACCTAATGGGGTGACCTTTTAAAAATGGGCTTTCACTGTGGTGGGTTCACTAAAGTAACTTACAGGACAAGTGTCATTGCCTGGAGTTTATTAGCTCATCTTCAATAGTGACCGGATGGTTAGTGAGAGCAGCACTGACCCTGGCTCTCAGGTCAAGATTGATTTTTCCGGCTCTTCCTCTTCCTCTGAGAGGAGAGAAACAGGGGAACAATTGCTAAGCTGTCTTCCAGAGCTAAAACTAAATTATGTGGCTGCAACTGCTACCCACAAGGCTGTTGTGACTGTTAATGCATAGGCCAACTGTGTAGCAACAAACAATATATTCTGTGCAGAACAAAAGTGTTTTTCTTGACTTTCCTTTATGATTAAGTTTTTAAGAAATTTATTAGTGACAATAATCTAGTGCTTCACACTTATCATGTATCTATTTTCTTTTAGGAATATATTCCAGTCCTGTAATAGTCATGGTTATTATTATTGCTATAGTTGCAGGTAGAAAATAAAAATGTATGGATGTTATTTGTTTGGGTTCAAAGAAGACATGATTTCTAATATGGTGGCCTCAAGCAAAACTCCATGCTGCACAGATGAAAGCTGTGAGGCAAAGCAAAATGAGAGCCCTCCCTATCCTTATGGGTCAACAGTGACGGATCAATGGAACAGATTGAGAAAAAGTAGAAACCAATGAGTTGCACTTTCCTCTAACAGATAACAAACCTTATCCTTAAATCCTTGCAACCACTTTACAAACTCATATGTGGGAGCTAAAAAAATTTGATCTCATGGAGGTAGTGAATAGGATGATAGTAACCAGAGGCAGGAAGGGTAGTTGGGAGGGGAAGATGAAGAGAGGTTGGTTAACAGTACAAACATAACAGATAGAAATAATATTAATAAGTTCTAGTGTTCAGTGGCATAATAGGGTGACTATAGTTAACAATAATTTATTGTATATTTCAAAATAACTAGAAGAATAGATTTGTACTGTTCCCAACATAAAGGTATCATAAATCTTTGAGGTGATGGATATCCCAATTACCCAGATTTGATCATTATACATTGTATATTCGTATCAAAATATCCCAAGTTCTCCCATAATAATTATACATAAAAATATTTTAAAAGATTGGGAAGTGTGTTAGAATAAATTATAGGTTAATTTTTTAAAAAATAAACTTTTTACTTTAAAAGTTTTAGATTTACAAAATATTGCCAACAGTACAGAGAGTTCTCATGTAACCTGTACCCAATTTTCCCTATTTTAATATCTTACATCAGTATGGTATATTTGATATAAATAATGAACCAATATTGATAAATTATTAAAATCCATACTTTATTCAAAAAAAATAAAAGCTATTAGAAATGATGACTGACTTAGCTTCACTTTTATCTGATCATCTGAATAATTTTAAATCTGTACATTTATTCCATAAATTTATGAAGCTATTTGTTTTTCCTTGAAATTCATTAAATTCCACACTTGCTGTTATGAATTTAGCTACAGATTTTTTTGTTCCCCATTTGTTAGTAATGTTTTACTTTTATTAGTTAACAGATTTTTAAATAAACAGTTGTTTTAAATTTCAGGGGATTTAGATAATGAATTTGTATTTTACCCCTTGCGAGACAGGCTAGACACCAACATTTATTCATATTTAGGAAGAAGGCAGACTTAAATATATTTTTGATCAAAAAATCTCTGTCAACTTTTTAAAAGTTTGTGGATCTTCTGGCTATTTGGTTGTATAATTCTGGCAAAAAGGAGTAAATTATAGGTATGCTCAAAGACCTTGCTATTCCCTAATTTGTTTATCAGAATTAAATATTCTGGATCAAGCAAAAATAATGGAAAAGAATAAAGACTGTTACAAATCTGGAAAGGGTTTAGTACCATAACTTTTCCCACTGGAAATGGAACTGTGCTTGTATTTTCTCCCAGTTTGCTTTCTAATCTTGGTTCCAGAGAGAAGGGACAAGTGACTGGGCCAGGAGGCCCAGGATTAAAAGTTGCTCCCCTTTATTTTGTTTTCTTTTCTCCTTCTGGTCCTAGACGAGGGCAGGATTTTCTATTTCAACCATAAATTTGGAAATGAGTTGTAACGTAGCCCTTCAAAATTGATTGAAACAAATATAGACTAAAAAATCAAACTCACAGAAGAATAATAAATAGAAAACAATAATATTATATCCACAGAAAAGATTTTTAACACACACACAAAGATGAACAATGTTGCAAAAGGTAGAGGATGTTTAATCTTCTTAATTAGGTTTAATATATTACAAAGAAATACATTTTAGAAGGAGTTATTTTCCATTAAATAGAATAAGACAGGATCAAAAGAGAGGACCAAGATATGAAAATTGAAGTAGATCAAATAAAATTAACATTGAAAAGAGTAAACAGTAATAGGTGGTGGAGATGACTTGAAGCTCAACGGAAAATAAATATGAATATTCAGAACATGAAGGAAGTAAGCAAAGAATGCAGAAAAATGTGAGCCAACATGATCAGAGTGGAGGATGAAATGTGGAGAGTTATATGAATAACAAAAGTCTCTGAACAATAATGAACAGAGTTAAACTCAGTAATTTGTGATAGAGTAGAATGAAAAAACCATGCAACTTTTCAGAACTGAAAGAAGATACTAAAGTCAGATATGTACAGGTCTCACTGAACTTAATAAAAACCAAATAGGTAGAAATTGACATCACAACACATTGCTAATGAAGATAAATCAAAGTTGTACATATATCCAGTTCATCAAGATAACTAGTTCTACAAAACATAGAAAGAAAAAGATTCTTCCTCTTTAACCTCCATTTTCATTCCTCAGAGATAAGCACTTGAAAAACATAGAAGTTCCTGACGGTTTTTGACTTTATTGTAAATTTTTAAATATACAAGTTCTAAATATAATACTTATGCTTCTAGTTCTTAACTTTTCCAGTGTTGAGTATTATTTATTGACTTCTTGCCATGAAAGATGAGGACTGAGCTACCTTGATCCTCTTCGAGACACACCAGATTGCCTTCTTCCATTATCATTCTTCTAATAAAATTTTTATAATTTTGGGTTAGTTAAATATAGAGTGTTATTTTAATCGCCATTATGTACACTGGATCCCTTTACTACCATATCTGGAAGCAGTTAGGATCTGCTCTTCATTCCCAAGTGTTCTTAAATTATGTAACGATATGAACAAGAATTTTTCTCCCATTCATTGTGCTGAGCCATGTGGACATATTCAATTTGACAATTTTTATCCTTAGCAACTATGAAATATTTAGTTTATTCTCTTTTAGTAATTCCTATTGCTTGTATATTTGGTGTCACGGACTGATTCTCAATATTTCTTCAGTTTTTCACTTCTATTTTTGCTTTCTTTGTCTTTAGTTGCATCTTCTAAGAGATTTTGTCAATGCAGTACTCCAATTCTTCTTTATATTTCTTTTTATTTTTAACTTATTTTAATTTTCAAGAGCTCTTTTTTTAGGTTGTATGAATATTCTTTTTTATAGTTTCCTGTTCTTGTTTCATGTATATGTATCTTTGTCTGTTATCTCTCTGAACAAAAAGCATTTTGAAATTTTCTTTGGCTTCCTGCCCTGAAATCTTTTCACTCCAAAATAATTTTGTTTTGTTTGGGTACTTTTCCAGTTGGGTGTTTTTCTCAAATTTCTCAATGGATGTGTGCTAATATTTTAAAAGGCATTAAAAATATCACTAAAAGGAGTACCATCGAATATGCAGGATTTCATTTCATAGCCTGTTTTCTTCATGACACATCTTCTCTAAACTGTTTCATGTCCCCAAGTCTAGAAGGTCTTTGTTTTATTTTCATTAGAAAGTAAACATCCAGATTTGTATGGGATGGGAGACGGGCAAATGCTAGTTAGAAAAGGAATGGGGAGTTTACACTTTTTTAGAAGACTCTCAACCAATATTCCTGTTTCTGGCTCCAGAGGTATTCTTTTTTTAAGGAAATTGGCGCCTCCATTCTTCAAACTTTCTGGTGAGTTCTGTGATTCTAATTGTCTCTCCTTTGTTCTATCTCCCTGCTCTGACCTGGGCATCAGCTTCCTGTGCTCTGATAAATCAAATACTTGAAATGTTTCTGCTTTACAATTCCTCCAATTTTATTCTCCCATTCCCATTGTTCATGTGGGGTTATGACCACACCTCCAACACTTACTTATCTTTTTTACCATTATTTAGAAGGGTATTAGAGGAAATGGTGGTAAAGAATTCAATTCATCTTATTTAACTAGAAGTTTAAATGTTTTAACTAAAAAAATAGAAGCCTACAACTATTAAAGAGAATAAGGAAAAAAAAAAGAAATACAAATTACTTTTATTAGATTAAAAATCCAAGCCAGGGTCGGGCGTGGTGGCTCACACTTGTGATCCCAGCACTTTGGGATGGTGACAAGGGAGGATTGCCTGATTCTGGGCATTCCAGGTTGTAGTGAGCTATGATACCACAATTGCACTCCAGGCTTGGTGACAGAGATCCTGTCTCTAAGGGGGAAAAAAATAAAAAAATTAGGCTAGTTTTGAATTTCTCTTGTGCAATAGCAAATTGCTTTGGTCCTGTGTTGGGTTTTTTTTTTTTTTTGGTTTGTTTTTGTTTTTTCTTTTTTTGCGACACGAACTCACACTCTTGCCCAGGCTAGAAGCACAGTGGAGTCATCATAGCTCACTGTAACCTCGAACTCCTGGGCTCAAGGGATCCTCCTGCCTCAGCCTCTTGTGTAGCTGGGACTACAGGTGTGTGCTACCATGCCCCACTAATTTTTTTATATTTTGCAGAGATGGTGTCTGTCTCCTTAGATTGCCAGGCTGGTCCTGAACTCCTGGGCTCAAACAATTTTGCTTCAGCCTCCCAAAGTGCTAGGATTATAGGAATGAGCCACCGCACCCGGCATGGCTCTGTGTTGTTTTAAGGACTCTCTCACCCTTCACTTCTCACTTTTGCTTCTTAAATAATGTCAATTTTCTCCTAAATTTCTTGATTAAATGGAACTCCTGGGTCAGGCCCTTGGTTTTCAGTCAGGCCACATTTATGGGTTACTAAGGAAGGATCTCTGCTACACAGTAACCTTAACAGAGTTTGACATTCTGCCATTTAATAATGGAATATACACTTTGTGTCTAGAAGGCTTTTAAAATTTCACAAATCCTTACTAAAATGTAAATGTCCATGCATGGGATAACCTTCTAAGCTATTAGCAATTACTCTGGTCAAGAAAGTCCAGCGCCAGAGAGGTGCAGCTGATCACATAAACTGACGTTTAGCATTCTAGAATTTAGTTTGACTTTTATATTGTATTGCTTTAATTTAGTCATTTATTTTATGGCAATGTTTTGATTTTGGCTATTGCTTTTTGCTTCAATTATTGCAAAATTTGGCTTCTGATATGGGTTCTGCTTTTTGCAGCTATTTTCCTTTGCTATTGTTTTTTCTTCCTCTCCACTTGAACTTTCTACTACTTGGGCATTTTGGAGATTTTGATTGATGTGAAGGCTATTTTAGAGACTTAATTGTTCATGTTTTCTCTCTTAACCAGCAGTTACTGGGGAGTGGTCTGCCTTACTAGATCATGGGTGATCTCTTCACTCTTTCTATTTTCTATTCCCCGATCAGTCTTATCACTTTAATAAGTGATATTAATTAGTTTATACTAATTGCTTATAGAACAGTATTCTGATTCCTTGTTAGTTTATGCATTCCTACATAAGTAACATATTACAAAATCAGCATTACAAACATGAAATGAAGAAGGACAGCTTAAAATAACCATTGTAACAAAGTGGTAATTTAAAATATAATAAGCAATCACCAATTCTCAATCCATTTTAAAGTTGTTTAAAATTATGTAGTTCTGTGTCTGAGAGGATATAGTCCCTGAGATCAGTTGCTTTAGTTTATAAGGATACAGAGAGTCTCTAAAATTTATTTTTCTGTTATACATTCACACATATCAAGTAGTTTTTTTTTTCAGCTCAGTCATTTTTATGTTCTCTTAGGAAAAAGGCAAACTGCTGTGTCTGGTCATTTAATTGAAAATACCTTTGCAATGATCTTCACATCTAACACATTTCCCAGTGGTTTTCATATAGGAACAGTTTTCAAGTAAAGCATACTTTTCAACCATTCAAAAAGGAGAAGGAGAGTGTTTAATAAAATGAAGGCCATTACTTTACCAACAGCTACTACCATGTTCTCAGAATTTTAAAATTGTGCAATCATCCACATAAAATTTATTTTTACAATAGTTTTTTCCCTCATTCCAACCAACTATTGTTAGCTATGACATATTTACCCTCTTGACACTTTAACAATTCTTATCAAGGCCTCCTTATGTCTACTGTCTACTGTCATTTTTTTTTGTACAAGAGTACATAACCAGAATTCATTTTATCTCTTTTTCAATACAATTCATAGTTTAATAAATCTCTTAAGAAGGGAATTCTTCTTTTTTTCTTTTAAGTTGGAAACGTGTTATTTCTGGAGGATGATTTAGAGAAAGTGTGTGTGTGTGTGTGTGTGTGTGTGTGTGTGTGTGTGTGTGTGTGTGTGTGTGTGTTTTAATTAAATAGAAGAAAGAACATTTGATGTTCATAAAATTATGTTTATTTATTAGGGAACACCAAACACAGCATTAAATCCTAATATACCTCTAATAATTAGGTTTATATTCTTCAGAGCCTAAGTAAAATTATTATGAGAAATATATCATGTGAATATATTAATTAGAATGTTTAGTTAACACTGTCTATGTGTGTAATATAAACTACACTACATATACCAGTCTACACCCTACATAAACATCAAGCATAGGTAGGTAACAATGTATTCTACAATCAAATCTCAATCATATATAGCAAATGAACAGGCTTGTTAATTTTCTATGCCCCAATTTTTCATTCTTCTCATCTTCAAATTTAATTTTTGATTTTTCAAATCTAAGAAAGTTCAAACATACAAGAGAAAGCTAGTCTCAACTATAATCTTCAAAATTGATAACCCTGGCTCTTTACTTCTTTTGGTATAGCACCAATCAGAATCACCTATATATCCAACTTACCAACTGTACTGTAAGCTTACTTTGAGACTTGGACCTATTTTCTCATATATATCTCACAAATCTCATGCATATAAAATATTGCATGTGTACATCTGTATATGTACTTACAGATGTATTTATTTATGTAGGTGAACATAAATATATTATTAGCCAAAAGAATATCTAGATTTTGCAGTGGCAAATAACCTCAAGTTATTTTTTTTAAGCCCTAAGTTAAGCTCATTAAGAGTTTGTGAAGTGTTCTTTACCTGGAAGATATACAATGTGTATTGCTTAACTAATTAAAAATGGAATTATGATGGAAATAGCACTTCAATTTATTTAGCTGTTCATGAACATTGATCTAAAATATTGCTCAGAAGAGCCTATTGATTTAATTACTTCAATTATGCCTTAATGCAGTAAAAACAAATAATTAACTTTTCAGTATAATTTAATTTTCAAATTAACATGTATAATAAATAACTTTTGTTCCACTTTATGAAGCATAATAATATCATCCCTAAGGCTCCCATATATATATAAAATATTGTATGTGTACATCTTTATATGTACATTAAAGATATATTTACACAGGTGAACTTAAATATATTACCCACAAGAAAGTCTAGATTTCACAGTGGCAAATAACCTAAAGTCTCAGAGCCTCAGTCTTCTCTGTAATATGAAACTAATATCTCCTTTGCCTCTTGCAAGAATTTACTAATCTTCAACAGATGCTGCATATAAAAAAGTCTGAGAAATGAGAAACTAAAAAGTCCTATTAAACTGTCCCATTAAATGTATAAAAATAAGTTATTTTTATACAAGCAATGTACTATGCTAAATATATATTTAAATATACAGCTATTAATATATTAAAATACAAGTAGATATATCTATTCTTCCTCTGATCTGGTAGATTAATGTTCTTTTTAGTTGAGAGGTCTTGACTGAAGATTTCTGTTACTGAGATGTAAGGTCAGAGACAAATTTAAAATATACTTAATTAAATTCTATAGTGAATGCTACTTTTATAAGATTTTAGTACATGTGTACGATGTGAATGTAGTATTATGTAGTATCTATAATATTTATATTTTTAATATACATGTAACAAACCTAATATAAATTAATAAAGTATATCTATTAATTAATAATGTGCTTTGAAAGAAGCAGATAAAAAACAAATGTTGATTTTTCTATGATATAAACTTTTTAATTAACTACCTTAGAGGACATATTTTAGTAAGAAATGTTGTATTCTCAATCCTTGTAAAGAAAAACAATCTTGGTAAACATTAAAGAAATATTCAATATTTTTATCTGGAAAAATGTTGGATTGAATTAATAATCAATATCTGGAAAACCTTTCAATAGATTCATTAAATTGTCGAAATGAGAAAATATCTTACCTCTTGTAATAGATTGAGAAATATTAATAGTTAGAAATCATTTTTTTGATAGGCTTGCTTGTATCTCAAACTATTTTGCTCATTTTGTGCCTGGAGTTCAATTAGCTGTTACTTTCTACATCTTGACAGTTAGAGATTAAACAAGTGCTTTTATTTGTTATTAAGGTATTCCTGTTCATCTTCATTTTGTAAGTACTTAGTTGTCTCAGATGGTTCTAAATCTAAGAGAGATTGACTCAGCTCTTAAATGTTTCCTTGTCCAGCACTGTCATTCTGGCTCTGCTTTTGGTGTTCCACCAGCAGATGAATTCTTGCTTTTGAACCCAGTCTCCCTTTGTCTAATTTCTGTTCTTGTACCTCATTTTCTCACTGCCAGCCTCTGGAACTCAAATGCCCTGGGTTTGTAAGTTTGTTTTGGGTCATTGACTACACTGATGAAATCTCCTTGATGTGTATACACCGGCCCATCTGGACCAAGGCAGGCTGCCTGCCCATCTGGGCGTTTGTTAACTCATCCCCTCACTTGGATCTTCACTAATTGCCTGCCTTGTCCTGATCAAATTGGCATCCCAGATGCTGGCCTTTTCTTCAACCTTGCCTTACGATATTGCTGTTCTGCATTTCTTTTCCTTTGTGACTCATCTCTAGGTATCACACTCTTAGTATTATAGAGTATTTTAGTCAGATACCATGAAATCTTCGCTTGAACACCTCCAGTGATCAGAAAGACAATATCAACCGAGGAACTCAGTTTCATTTTCATTACACTTATTATTAGAAAAATCCTTTCTTATTTTGAGGCAAAATCAGCTTTCTTGTAGGGGAACTATAGTTTTTTTCCTACTTTGGACCTCATCAGCAATGAACATAATATTCTACACTGTAGGCAATAAATAGTAATAAAGGGTAGTGGTTATTATTATTTGTAACACAAATTTTCAATTCAAAGATTTTTCTTCCCATCAACAATAATACAGTGGAAATTAAAAATTGATTGTGTTTCCAACTTTAGTGAAACTCACTTATGCTCTACAGTTAGAGATCTCTGCTTTTCTTTCTTTAATCTGTTATTTTTTATTTGAAAAGTAATAATTACTGCAGATGAACATATTGCTTTCTAAATTTCCCTGTTTAAATGCTCATTTTCTCTCTATTTCCTAATCTTTATTGAAATAAAACCCAAATGCGCATAATCCTATTTTCTTACAAGTTTATTTTAACATTTATTGTTGTCAAGTTTATTAAGACTTAACATTCAATATTATAATTTATTTTTTTCTATATACTCACCCATACCTAAATTATATTCATCATTTAAATATTAAATATTTAAATATTTCAACAGGTAGATATATTTAAATAAAATTTCTTTCTCTTTTTTCTCTTCATTTTAACTTAAGATTTTGTGTTTTTCCAAATCCTTATTTTATTCTTAATTTCAGTCTGCAAGATTCCTATTCTTGGTTTTTCCTTAAGTAGCTAAATTTTATTAGGATTTAATATTTCTATTGTGATAAATTACAGGGAAAATTTAGATTTTTGTTACTGTCTATACCATGCTGTAGTTAATTAATACTTTATGTTAACTGATTTAGGTTCTGAATTGACTTCCTGGACAATATCTATCTACTATTAATAAAAAGTGTCTAGCCTACATTTTAATATATGTTTTATGATTCTAGACTAAAATTAAGAAGCTCGTTCATGAAAGAAAATTTTGCTAATTTACTCATTTATAGTTTAGAATGTATTTTGAAGTCATTTTTAAAATTAAGAACTTTTAATATAGCAGAAATAATTAATACCTTAGAGAGGAGGCTTGTATGGTACAAAATTAAAAGGAGATTCGGTAGTTTGCCTGCTATGGAAATAAATGAAGAACGAGATGCAGGAATAAATATTTGACTTCTTATTCATTCAGAATGAATTAATTATTTTAATTGAGGAGCCATGTTTAAACTAGACTATGTTAACGCAGGTGGGAAGTGAGACATGGGCAGAGGAATTATGAAATGGGTGTGTAAACAAATGGGACACTGAGTAAGAAAACACACTGCAAGATAAGGGTAGCTGTGAATGTCACCGAATATTAGCCTAAGAAAAGTGAGACATGAGCAGAGAAAATGCAAAAAATGAGCAATGTAAACAAACGGGGCAATGAGTAAAAGAACATACTATAACAATAACAAGATAAGGGTAACAACAACTATCACAGGAAACACAACAAAAACAACACAAGACACATGATACATTACAGTTTGCAGCCCCTAAGAGGGCTTTGGACACCAACACATCTGGGCCTAACCATATAAGGTGAAAAACTATCCCCACTTGACGGCAGGAAGGAGACAACATCCACATTGGTCAAGAAAAAAAGAAGAGACGACATCAGTCATTAAGGAGGAGAGGCCAGAGAAGAGAAAAAAGGATGACACAGAGATCTCAGTGCCACTGTCCGCTGAGACGTGTGCCCACTCCTACTCCCCCACCTTCTGGAATGTACTATCACTTGGTTATCTTCCTTGGCAGAATGCCTCCATGCCTGGAGGTGTACTTGCTTCAAATTTGCTGCTTGCTGCTTCAAAACTGTCTCTTGCTTTCTATTCTTCGTTTTTGAGAAGACAAGAACCAAGGAGTTCAACAGCCGGTAACAAATACAGTAAAAAGCTTAATTCGTAATATTTAGTTTGTATTAATTTCTGTATACTCTTGTTTAGAAACAACCCTGTTCCCTAATTTAAATCTGAGATAATTTGAAACATCCAGACTCAGTATTTCAAGGCATGTGTACCTCAGCGTGTTATCACTGGTAGTCTTCTCAGCCACATTTTGAGCTAGGCATTATGTTCCTCACTGTAATTATAAAGAAACTGAGGTTCGGAAAGTGTAACTTGCCAAAAGTTCCAGTTAGTAAATACTAGTCCCAGTTTTCACATAGACAATTTATCTGAGTTTTGTAACTTCCTCTTTTCCAGTGCTCACAATTTGACCTTTTCACACGGTAGCCACACATTGCCATGGTGATACTTTGGACATTGGGATATTGGCAAAACTGTAGCCCTCATGATCTCCATTTCAATCACTTCCCCTGTGACCCCCATTTCCTGTTCCTCTGACTAGCTCCCTCTAGAACCACACTCTCACAATCCTCCCACCCCACTAGAACCATCGATCCATTGATCCTACTATTTCTGTTCCATCCCTCACTGTCCTTATGTGTTTTCTTGTTTCCCAACCCAGCCTAAAATTTATGGGTAATCAAAATCATACACCCTCAACTCCTTTTCCCCTTTCCATTTTATCATATTCACTTGGCAAAATTCCAACCCAGGTTAAATTCAGTTCTTTGTCACTCTGAGCTTGCATCCTTATAGCAGAAGGTGACTTGAACAAAACCCACAGCCATACCAACTAGTCTCCTTTTAAATTCTAAATGGCAGCTGGTAATTACACTCTATTTTCCAAGTCTATTCCTTTCTTACTCTTTTAAATGACTTTTTAATACTTCTCTTTTTGTAACTTTTCCACATCCTCAATTTCAGCAGATGGCCTTGACTCCTGCTTTATCTAAAACTTGAAGCCTTTAGAGGAGAACTTCCACAAGCTCCTACCACTATATCCATCCATGCATCGGGTTCCGTGTGTACATATTCCACTTTCTCTTCAGTTACTCTGAGTGTGTAATCTGTGCTCCCAGGTATGGCCAAATCCTCTGTGTGACCTGCATCTCATTTGCTGTTGTCTACTCAAGAACATCTCCAGCAATTCTCCACCCTGTCTCCAGCATCATCATTTTTTCCTTCTCTATTGATCATTTTTCGTAAGTCTATAAACATGCTGTAATTTCTCCCATATCTTGATCTTATTTTTCCTCCAGCTACTTCCACATTTCTGTTCTCTTTACAACAAAACTATTTGAAAGAGTCCTCTATTCCTGCTGTCTTCAATTTCCTTCCTTTCATCCTTTCTGGTGCACCCTTCAAGTAGGTTTTTATCTCAACCATCTCTAAAGATCAGAGTGCCCCAGGGAAAATGTTGGCACTTGGATTTCTCTTGTTTTTCTCATCTCACTTTCTATGAACTAACATTCGATAGAGAAGGCTTTAAATACCATCTTAATACTAATAACTCTGCAATTTACATCTTCATTTTCATCTTTGCTGAATTCCATACTGACATATCTAACTGCCTACTTGATATGTCCAGTAGAAGGTTTAATAGTAACCACTTCAAAATTAATATTAAAACCTGAACTTTAACTGATTTTCCACCAATATTCTTTCCTCTGTCCTCATCTCAGTAATGACAATTCCCTTTGCTGGTTGCTAGAGTGAAGAGGTTAGCATCATTCTCGACTCCTCCCTTTCTGTCACATTCAAGAGCAGATCCAGTTGGCCATACCTTCAAAATATATCCTGAATTCAACTACTTCTCCCCGCTCCCAGTACCAGTGCAGGCATTTCTCACCTGGATTATTGTCACAGTCTCCTAATTAGCCTCCGTATTTCTGCCCACACCCACTCCTACTCAGTATCCAGAGAGATCCTGCAAAATATAAGTCAGGTTATGCCACTTCTCTTTTCAGTCAAAACGAAATCCTTACTGTCATCTGCAAAGTTCCGTGGGACATAGTGTCCATCCATCGCCTCTCTGAGATACCTTTCTACTCTTTTCCCTTTGTTCCCTCTTTCCAGACACTCTGGCTTTCCCACTATTCCTTAAACACTCTAAGGAAGCTGCTTTTTCACTCAGAGCATGAGCATTTGATGCTCCTCCTGCCTGACAAGCTCTGCCACAGAAGATCTCAGGAATAACTCCCTCACTCCCTTCAAGCCTTCCCTCAAAGTTACCTCCTCATGGGATGCAACTTTCCCTTCATCTAATGCTTCTTATCCCTGTTGCTTGCTTTATTTTTTTTCTGTATCAACCTATTATCTAATTTGTCTTTTTAATTGATCACCTCTTTTACTTTAATGTAAAAGTAATGTAGGCTTCATGGGTATAGGAAATGCTGGCTTTTGTGTGTGTGTCTATATGCGGTTTTCTGTGTAATGTATTGTTATTGGCTTTGTAGTGTTTTGGCTGTGAATCCAGAATCATTCCTGACATATATTAGGTGCTCATTAAATATTTGCTGAATAAAGGAATACATAGACAAGGCAGAATTCAAACTTGGCATTATCTTATTGCAAAAATTTATGTAATTTTGTTTGTCTAAATTTTAGGCAGTAAACAACTAAATAAATGCATTGAGCTCTGTTCTAGGCACTAGAAGGCATGCAGTCATAAACAGCAGAACTCGGTATATAATTAATTGCCAGTGGTGCGGTAGTGATTACAAGCCTTGTGAAGGGAAAATAAAATAAGTAAATAAATATTAATAAAAGAACCCACTACAGTTTCAAAAAGGTAGTATGATTAAGCCAATTTAAGTGATAGGTGACATTTAGCCAGATTATGGGGACAAAGCATTAGTAAGATTGGAAGGACACTGGAGCCCTGACTGACTAGAGTGGACTAGGGGTAAAACTGGGGAATTAATTTTAATATGGCAGGTGGTATTCCAAGAAAAACACAGAAGACTTGAGACTTTATGCAGTGGTAATTTGAGAGTGAGAGTGTAATCATAGACCCAAATGCTCATTATATAATCAGGCTCCCTGATTATTCATATTTGTGGAATCAAAAAACTTTAATTTTATAAAAGTTACACATATAGCACAGTTCTCTTCTAAAAGAAGTGCATCACTCATTGAGACTATGTTCTATAATCTTGTATTGTCAGTGGGCTTTGTTTGTGCCCTGTTTCTCATCTAAACACAAATTCTTTAGTATTTCTAGTATGTCAATGCTTATAATACGGTGCCTTCTGTATAGTATCTATACTGCTTTCTTCTCATTACCAACATAAGACATGAAAGTTTTCATTTTAAGACAAAGAAAGACTAATGACAAAATCTCCTGTGAACTCTCTTCAAGACAAAAGTGATCAGTGGTTGTGAAAATATTAATCTATTGCTCAGTGTCAGTTCAGTCCACATATTTTCAAAATGTTCATAAGAAAATAAATTTTCATTGATTTACTTAAGGGGTCACTTTATTTTATAGTAAAAAGATAACTTTTCTTTATTAATGTTATTTTCTTAGTTTTCCATGTGTTTATACTCTAAATAACTTCCCACTACCTACTACTTGTCTCCCCTTGTACTTCAGGGTGACGGAGAAACCAGAGCACTGATGGTAATCACCTCACACAAAAGGGGACTGATTGGGGGTAATTGCAGTCATGGCAAAATGTTTATCAAATTTTAGAAGTGTATGACTAAAATGAGCATTTATATCCATGAGGCTAGTTACAGTGCAAACTAGTGGCTCTGAGAGGCCAGCTTGCATGGTTTCCAAGTCACATGTGCTGCCGCCAACTTATATAGTAAGTATCAAAGTTTTATCATGTTTCAAAGGTGAAAGAGAAAAATAACAGATTTAAGATTTGATCAATAGAAAGTACCCAAATAAATGAACACATGCTAGGAAGAGCAAAACATTTGGACCATCTTGCCAAATGTACTGCATTTGGTTTTAGGATAATGGATAAGTTGGATGGAATCAATGGAAATATTGAGTTGCATCTTGGGGAACGACAGTACAGAAAAGAGAGGATTTGGCTGAAGATAAATTTAAAATGGAAGCAACTGATATAAAAACATCATTTAAAATGATATAGATTATCAAGAAGTCACTATGTCCAAATTGGAAGCTTAGGTTATTGATTAGAAATTGGTCTCACTGCAGGCAGTTGTGGCTGGCAGGCTTTCCTGTGTGCACTCTCAGCTAAAATGCCATTTGTCATTTGCTGAAGCTCCTACCTGACTTCCTCTAGCTTACTTTCAATTACTTAAGCCACTGAAAGAAACATAAATGGATTGTATTATTAAGCAAGAGCTATAAAGCTCATGCTAATAATAGCAGTAACAATAGTAATAAGATTGAATATAAATGTATAGTAAGCAGTGGTGTTCCAGAACCATGTTGATGTTCTTTCTTTATTTCTGTATTTTTGTAATGACAATGCAGATCTCATACACTCTTCCTGAATTATTGAACCACACCTATGGCTTAATTCTTGCCCCTCCCCAGATCAATTGTCTCCAGAGTGATCTTTTATTCTCAGTTTTTAAAACTCATCACTAGCTTCCCATTATCCTTAAAATAAAGTACAGACTCTTTTGAGTGTTATCTTACTTGGTCTAAGGTATCTCTTTAGCTTCATCTCTTACCCCTCAAACATCTACCTCCTCCATTCACACACTCATACTCTCTAGTTCTGTTCATAATTAACTTCCTTCAGTTCCTTGAATATGCCTTACCCCTGCTAGTTTTTTAAGGGAAGCTGAGGTATGACTTCTCTCGAACTTCTTGCAGGAGCAATCCAAACTCTCCTTCGTATGTATGGTGATGTACTATTCTTCTCCTATCAGTGTACTCGTCACATCATTGAATAATAATCATTTGCTTAATTAATTTCTTTCCTCCCCCATGGAATGGAATTCTTAATAATTTCTGGTATCATGAACCTATTTAGCATTCTGGTGAGGTCTGTAGTTCTCCTCTCAGAGCAATGCTTTTAAATGCATAAAATAAATTACATAGTACTACAGAAGAAACCAGTTACATTGAAATTCAATTTCTAAGTATTAAAACTGAATTTATGATACCATAAGATACTTGCTTCTTTATTAATGCATTAAATAATAAAATCTAATGGCATGTCAATAACAAACAACTTAAAAACATGATGAGCAAAATGGCATTTTCAGATATCGGCAACACTGAAATGTGATATGAAATTATATGTGATTTTTAATGTTTGGAAAATCACAGGTACTGCTAATACCTCTGTGGTTTATGGCCTCTATTCATAATTTAATTTAATGCTAAATTTCTGTTACAGGTTAAGAAAAGTAAAGATGTAATTAAGATGTATTTCTTCCCTTTTATAGGGAGTTTATAACTGCTCTCCTCAGATCCTAGGTTAAAATCCCTATACCAGACTGTCAACTCTGTAAGGACAGGCACCAGATCTGTCTTGTTTATTACTGAGCCCTATTTGTTACTATGTAGCCATATGACCATAACTATAAACATTAATTCTCTCTCTCTGTGTATATATGTATACACATACATACCTACATGGTTCCTGTTCTATGTGCTAGAGAAAGAGCTGTTAATGATAAGACAACCCTGTATTTGGGTCTTCATTGCCGTGGAGAGTAAATCAGTCCCTAGCACATCATAGACACCCATGTTGTTTATGAACTTGCATGTACCTCTTTTGCTTTGTCTTCTAAGAGCAATAAGTGCCTACAAACACCTGCTATATGAGTTTTTAATCAGGCATTGAATTTTAAATTAATTGGTGGACAAAGAGCATTTAAAATATTGAGAGTGACTGTTATCACCCTTTAAAATAGATATTGTCATAACTACAGGCTACATTTAGGGATGCTTAATACACAGAATTATAATTCCTACAGCTCCGTGTGCCTGCTCATGTAATTCTTCCTTCCATGAGTGCCTACTGCTCCTGGTTAACTACTAACTTTTCAAGATTGAACTATCACTTACTCTGTGAAGAGTTCTTTCCATTTCTCCCCACACTGCTTCACCACTGTTATTAGGAATGCTTCCTTGGTGTTCAACTAGCACATCGGGCATATCTCTATTTTTGGACAGTTGACAGACAGGAATGAAATTATCTGCCTGTGTATTCATTCCCCTAAACTCTGTGACTCTGTGGCTGCTAGCGCTGAAGGCCCTCAGCAAATCGGACTTTGCTGTACTCACTGAAGCACAGCTTCCAAATTCCCAGAGGAAGGACAACGTCAAGGAAGGCTGCCAAATCTAAGAACATCCACTCTTGCTTTACTAAGAATGTTTAAAGGTCCATTTAAAGGGAGGTAGCAGAATCCTGCATTTTGGAACTCTCAAAACCCTTTAAAAACTGACATCATTTGTAGTTTTTAAGTTCCCTACTGTGGGATTCTCTGATGGAGCAAGAGACAGACTCAGTAGGGACCCTGTCTAGGTGTGATGATCCTAGCACTTGACCTGCATTGTTTCTCTGCCTCTGTTTACCCACAGGGAAGTGATAGAACAGAGACTGTGTGGTATCTTTGCCACTGTCTACATTTCTAAACATAAGGGAAGTGGTACAGACTTAGGTGTGCACTTAAGAAACTTGCTGGACCTGACTCACTTCTGCTTTGTCTAACCTAGGACCCCCAGGGACTAGTAGGCCTGTCTTATTCACCTCTCCAGGAGGCAGGACAGTGCCCAGCATATGGTAGGTCTCTATAATTGTTTCCTAAACTGACCCAAAGTGTTTTTAATGAAATTATGAGACTTAGTAGCTTGCAGGCACAAGAACCTGTTTTGCTATTAACAGTGTGCAATTTTCCTTAAATAAGAGAATAAAGGGAAAGTTTGAAAATCTGATATGACTTTGAGTGTACTGTTTAAAGCCTCAATAATTCACTTTCTGACTATACAATAGGGACAATATGCAGCCTATCTTTGCATGTTGGACAAACTCTAATTGGCAAACTGGTATAGATCAGACCAACGGCCTAGATACAGCATTAAGTATTCATTTAGTGTCTGTCTCTTGCTCTAAACTATAAGCTAATCGAAGGCAGCATCTTAACCCATTAAATCATATTTATTGAACTGAACAATATAGATAAGGATTTTAATTAAAATTTAAAATTAAACTGATAGATCCAAGAATAAAGACATGTATATCCATAAATGCTTTTCCTGTTACTGATAATTATAGGAAGAAATAAGGAAATATCTTTAGGTATGTTAAAAAAAATGTGGTGCTGATTTTAAAAACTCACACCTCTAATATAGAGATAACGTTTGTTGGGGACATTGAACATGTATCAAAGTTATGATTAAGAATTGTGTTAGTTTTCCTCATGAAAAGGACATAATTTATTCTTGACAAAAAATATCTAGAAGGAATGGTGCTTCTTTTAAAAATCCAAAAATTTTAATTGTAAGGTGTGAGGATTTTGTTTTTACTGTTAATGTCAAAAATTTCCTTCTCACTGGAATTCTCTGACGTAAACTTAGGCAAAATAAACTGCTTATTTGGCTATGACCACTCCCCTTGCAAATTACTTTTTATATTTGAATATACTTAAAATATTTTTAACATAAAGTAAGTTCTAGCTTTTGATGCTGGTTTATTTCTTGTACCTTATGTCTACTTTATCATATTCCACAGACTGGTTTTGACTTTCATCTTATATTACAACCTTAATAGTCATTATGAAGTTCAGCATAATTTTATTTCTGCTTTTTGTATGAGAAGAACCAAATATAGTTTTACTCTTTGACATTCCTGAAAATTTTTTCTGAAGTTGTTAACATGTGGCATTTATAAAAAAATATTTTAAAAGAACTCAGCTACCTAAGGAGAAGTGATGTGACCGCCTCATCTCAGCCAACATTAGATCAGTTTCATGCAAACCAACCGTCTTACGTGACATTCCCTGAGACTCTCTCCAGCTTTCTGGTCCTCCTGGGATAAATCCTTTTACGAAGCTTTAATGTTATAGAACATTCACGACATTTCCCAAGTGTAATTCATGTTGATATTTACCTTTTAATGTTAGCTTCCAATAGACATTCAACCTATAGCAAAATTCATATTGCTGTAGTGTCTTTGGACACGTGGGTGTGTCATTTTCCTGTACATGATGACAGACTCTCTCTAAGTTAAGCCAGATCCTTCCTTTTGAACTGTTGAAAGCAATACTGAGTGGCTAATATTACTAGGGACAAGTTTTTGTGCAGATACACGTTTCAGGTAGTTGAGAACAGGCCTAGAACTTGGCCCTCCATGGTACGTTTAGTAATTGGTGAAGAGAAACAATCACTGAGAATTCAGAAATGAAACGGGAGCACTCTTCTCTAACAATGAAGACGGCAGCACCACATGTATATTGGGCCTGTAATATTTTTAACCTTTAAAAAATGAATTAGAAAAACAATTTCAATGTCCTCTATAGAAGAATAGTGTGTACTAAATGCATAATCCTTGTTTTTTATTCTTAGAGGTTAACCAACAAATTACACTCTATTTGGATCTATTAATATTGATATACATACAAACACATATCATCATTATTTCTCTTTAGCATGGTGGAAAATATCTTTGGTGATTGTCTTGGTATTTTAAAGCAGCACTATAATTCATAATTCAACTTTTTTGTTGCTATTATTGGCTCAGACCAAAACTGCCTCTCATATATCCTGTACTGAGTGAGCCAACTTAGGAAAAAAAAACAACACAACAAAACAACCCTCAGACATGATCAGCAAGAAGGCCATCTGGGCTGGAAGCTCCCTCAGCACTTTCGGGGCTGGATCAGCTGAGCTCATCATCCACCCAGTGGGGGGTATGGGGGGGACAACACTCTGGGAGACCATTGGATCTGCTGACACAGACTCTGCGATGATGAATAGAGTAGAATGCTGTCGATAAGAAGAGGGTTTTGCAATGGACAGCCAAGGTTCTTCAGGGCAGAAAAGCAAGCAAATGCTCAGACTACATAAAAGTAAATGGAAGTATGCATGGTTCCATATACAATGGTCCATTACTTGCCTTCTCAGGATTCAGCCCTTCTCATCATCTTTTTGCATCTCAAAAACTTTTCTGATATGTCAAAGCATGACATTTAAAGTGTCAGTAGTAACATGATATTTCTTCTATGTCTTGCAAACATGTACTGAGGCCTCCATGCACTGGCACACTTTTCGATTTGTAGCATTATGTCTAATCCTTTTAGTTCCTGGGCTTGAGACAGAAAGGTGAACAAGTAATGGAAGAATGGTGCACAAGGGCATTAAGGTTATATTAGGGATGCTTCATATTTTGTTATTAATTCTCTGTGCTTGACAGGGTAGTTTAAAAACTGGCAAAGGAGCTATAGAAGTAGCAGGTCATTTTAGCAGCATGGGAGAAGACAACTAAGCTCATAGATCATCTGCTACCCGTGTCTGGAGTTGAGGGGTGGGCAACACATGTAACTCCTAGTGATTGACGGAGCTAAAGAGAGTTTTCAGACAAAGCTTAGAAAAAGATTTGTCCCGGTATTGGCAGTGAATAACTAAAGCGTGACACACACCGATGTGCGTTGGCTTCTATGAAGTAACAGATGTCTCTCTGACAGGTTAGCTAGAGGAAACAGTTTGTATAGTAAAAGGATGTAAAAAGGGAAACAGAATAAAGAAATTTGGAGAAGTTCCCACCCAGCCTGTGGTTCTTACCAATGCAGGTGGAAGGGAAGAATGGATCATCTTCTCTCAGATTTTGGTTGGCAGTTCTGCATTTTGAGCAGCGAACAGCATTTAATAGCTGTGTAAGAGTGATAGAAAAAAATTCTGCATTTTCCTCCTCACTTGCAGAAGCATAGAGTCCCCTTGTGTGACTCAGACTGCCTCGATCATCCATCAATGTTGCTGTCCACTCTGTTTTAAATAGGAGTGCTTCAGAAGAAGCAGCCTATTCTTCAAATTGACATTTAGGACTGTTAAGAATACCACAATGACTTCACTTAGCAATTTTTTTGTGTGCTGCTTCTTTTGATCAGTAAAGTCACCCTGAGCAACAATGAAATTAAAAGACATCCATTTAGAGAATCTGCTTATGTAAGCTTAAATTTCACTTCAACAAGTCAGAATATTATCTTTTGTGTTTCTTCATTCAAATAATGTCAACAGAAATAAGATACCAGAAGTTGGATTGTTGGAGCTGTAATGAGCCAGGAGTACGATTAACGCTAATAATTTTCCAGCTGAAAAACCAAAGCCCAAAGAGGTAGACATGGTGACGGTCACAGGGCAAATTATTAATAATTAATGGCCCCTTGGATCCAGCACCAAGGCAGATTACAGTCCAAGAACAAAGCAGAAGCAGTAGGACACACACACCCTGTCTCTGAACACTTTGGACATTTATTTAAATGTGCAGTTTGCTTGGAATACATAAATGTTATAATTGGTGTTGGGTTTTTCAGATAAAAATGAGTGGAAGCTTGAGTTGTCATGGAAAGCTCTCTCAGCAGTCTGAGATCTAATATAAACCTAGAACCATTGATGAGATTCTACCCTCGGTGGCCTTTTATTGTTGCAATTCCAGCAGAATGGAAGCATACTACTATTTTTGCAGATCTATATCTCATCATATCAAGGTATTAACATCTTAATTTGTCATTGCTGCCTTTTATGCCTTTTGTCTTTATCAGTTCTATCCATAATGCTACAAAGTTTATATTCTCTGTTCCAAAAAAATGTTTGGCTTTTGGTGAGATTTTATCTTCAGAAAGAGGATAGAACCCATTAAATACTTTTATCTACCTGTGTGTCACTAGAAATGTATAGCTTGTACTTTTGGTTGCACACATTTTAGTCCTAAGTCCTAATTCCCTACAACTTGAACTTGAGAATTCTAGCATTAGTTATTCAATGATCTTCATGACACTGGCCAGTCTTCAGATGAATACATTTTATCAGAACTATAAGATTTTCCAAGGGACAGTTGACTGTCCTTATTTCAGTACAAATTTCTAGTTTTCATCCAACCAATCCTGGAGATACTGGCTAAGAGTGGAAAGACTTTTTTCCCTATCATTTATTTGTATGAATATTTGTAGCTACTCATCGAAGGTAACAATAATATTGTTGCAGAATGTCTTGATTCTCTTAATTTTACAACCATCACATATAGTTTTATGGATTGGTTTAGAAGATTTAAAAGACATTTTGTAATATAGCATATTGCAAAAAATGAATTTTGGGGGGATGTGGTCATTCAATTTCAATTTTTTTTATTAAACATTGTTTTGGTACTTAGCATTAGTTTTACTGATCACACATGGACTAATTCCATGTGTCTTTCTTTCTTTCATTTGATGGGATGTTGTTCTTTGTAATAGGCAGTCAATCTACTCCTATTCTTTGAATAGGATCAGATTATATTGAAGGCATTATATTTTTAGTGCAAATGCTAATAAAACAAATAATGAAACAACCCAAAAATAGAGACATTGTCATAATTCATCTTCTTATTCTGGAAAAAAATAGTACTTAGGCAACTTTTTTAAATATTAAACTTGTGTGGTCAATAATACTTATATGATTCTCCCAATCTTCATCAGTTCCCCTCATAGACAGAATTTTTGTACAGAATCCTTCACCTCTTTCAGACTGTCCTGTGTTGCTTACAAAATGTTTTCCTTGTCTTAGATGTCTCTAAACTCTCTTACTGCAGGAACAAGGTCTCACGATTTCTGTATACTTCAGAGTATCTAACATAGCCTTACCCAAACAATAGGGCTTTATGTACATTTAATTGATTGGGAAAAATAATCACTACTGCTCATTTATGGTGCTTGCTCAAATTTACATTATAAAGATTCATATAAGAATGTATTAATTATTTTCAGTATGAGTTTATTGATTAAATGCCTTTAGACTTCTTTATACATAGAAAAAGGGATTTCAAACAGTTCTGGAATTGAACTGCAATTAGTGTTCAATTAGTTCTCTTTGGTTTGGCCTACCGGGTTAGAATCTCTGTTTCTTTCACCAGAATAGCAGGAATGGAAACCACTGTAAAGTTTAAAATGTACACTAAGGAAGAGTGCTTTTTGGCTCTGCTTTATATTTGCTGAGAGAGGTCAGAGAACAATGGCTTTCTCCATGGTGGTGGGGGTTGGCTCTGATGGCTTTCTGTTACCTCCTCACTGAAGGAGATTTCAATTTTTGCTTGGGGGAGTCCATTTCTCTTTTCTGAAAGTCCAAGATGTACCATAACAGCATGTTTACAGTCTAATTCACAATGGAATTGCTGGTGGTTCAATTAAAACCACTGTTTTGTAGATTAAGATTCTAACAGAGCTTCTTTCTCCTACAGAATAATAGCAACATCACTTTTAACCTTACCTTACAAAAGCAAAAAAAAAGAAAAAAAAAGCTCAAACAAAAAAAGAAAACTACCCCACAACTATCCCACACATTTAATAAAAAATCTTGCTTGCCTAGAGGCAAGATTTTTCCCCCTACTGAATTGAAAGAGAAACATTATACACTGCACTGTATCATATATATGTTTTCTAATCCCCAGAATCTAGCACAATACATGATACAACATAACCACATGATAATTGTGGTTAAATGAATGAATGATTATACTCCAGTCTTGGATTCTGTTTAATGTATTATCTTTCACCTAAAGAATTCACATAAGGAGAAATTCAAGAATAATAAAGCTAACTAAATGTTTCACAAATCAATAATATATTGATATTTAGAACATACATTGCTCCAGTGATCCAATTTTGAAATTTGTTATAATGAATGAACCTAAAAAGAAATAATTTATTGCCTCACTTACATCATGATTTGAGATAATTCTCTGTAACAGAAGATTCAACTCAATAATGTGATCTTATGAGTTATAATGGGGTCATAGATATCTTACAAAACATTGTCATAAATTTCTGGCCAATAGCAGACATTTCATTCTAGGCATAAATATTTTTATCCTAGTCAATTGATATTATTGGCAGATTAAATTAAGTGTTCACCACCATTTCCTTTTGCTTTAATTATTTAATTTTAATACCAGAGTAAAAATCAGATAATAGCAGCTAAAAGAGGACATATATCAGATGTCAAATATGATACAGGTAACTTTTTAATATCAAATAACTTTAAAAATATGGCCATGACTTGATTTATAATGTATGTTTCCCATGGGGAGAATGATGATTTGAAAAACACTAAAAGTTCACACTACATCAACACATAACTAGTTCATGCTTTAAAACTGTCTAATAATGATGATTAGTCAGGACTTACCAAGAAACAATTGATGTCCCTTTCGTACTTTATAGCAATCATTTAAATCAGTCCTAACTAATATTCTATTTACTTATTAATTTTTCATTCTGTCCTTTTTTGTAATGTCTTGCTTATTCCCTATTTGATTTTGGAAACAATGTATTGCTTTCAGTTTGATATAATTGATCAATCTAATAGCAATAGTCAATATATGCATATTTACAGGTAGGTGCAAAACACTTTTAATATGAATTAAGGAATTATATTTCAATTATTTCTCACCCAAATGAATAAAGTTTGAATTTTCAAAAGAGGAAACTGACATTTAGAGAGACTATACCAATTATCTGAGTCCCCATATCTTAAAGTATGCACCAGCAGGAACCTAGGCTGTGGAGCCAGAATGCCTGGGTTTGAATTCTGACACAAAGGTGTGTTGGGGGATTGAATACTTAATTTATATAGAACATTTAAACAGTAGCTAGAACATTGCATGGGCTCAATACATGTTAGATTTTATTATTATTACTTCAGTGTTTCCCAAATCCTGGTTTCCAGAATCATCTAGAATGCCTAACTACAGATACCTGGGCCTCACCCCATATCCACTGAATCAGAATCTCTAATTTGAGAATCACTGTTGTACTCTTTCCAATAAATGACTTTGACCTTTTTTAAAAAATTACGTTTTCTTTGCAAAAGAGGTTATATTTTGTTTTAACAGGTCCTTTTCTTACAATACAGATCTTATGCCAGCTAAATGCTTAATTAAGGAGGATGGTATGGTTAGAACTTTGAATGCAAGAAACACTTGTACAATTTAAACCTTTCATAATTTCATTGTACGAAATTGATCATTTATTGGGGATACAATAGATAAGATGATTTGTACAAAAAAAGCCTAAGACTGTCCAGTATTTACTAAGAATGGCTCTCATTCATTCAACATATACTGACTGGCAGCTACACGGGCCCAGCACTGTACTAGCTACCAGGATCACAGAGAGGACAAAGGCCAGACTCCTGCATGCAGGGCATTTTGACAGTGAAATGTTTCTATTCAAGAATGAATACTGAATTAAATATTTTATTAAGAAAAGTAAATATTGAATAGCTATTGATTAAACCTGCATGTAAAATGGAGAAAAGTTGAGGAGTCTACAGAATGATTTTAAAAGTCTTCCAGATTGATTCCCATTACAAGGCTACCAAATTGTATTGCAATTAATTTTCTCTTTAAAACAGTATAGGAATACATTTCTGGGATTAAGTTAATAATGCTGATAAAGGCAACTATAACTTATGTAGTGTCTATAATGACCCAGGTACTGTTCTAAGCCCTTTTCATAGATGGACTCCATTAATCTTCCAAAACAAGCATGTGAGGAAAATCGTACTGTCCCCTGGATGAAACTGAGGTACAGAGAGATTCAGCTACCCAAAGCCACACAGGTACAGGAGGCAAAGTCAGGTCATACATCCAGGCAGGCTTGCACTCAAGTCCACATGGCTCTAATAATTCTGTTGCGTTTAAATCAACACTCAAATGATTAATCTGCTTCAATGCAACTTCACATAGTTGAGAAATGTGAAGCTAGATGTTGGTGCATTTTCTCAAAATAATTCTGTCTCTTGACCTTTTAGCTTCAATTATAAAATACACTGGTTAGCTTTTTACTCTCATATATATGTACGTATATACATCCAGATGCTGTTTGCTTTCTTCTTATTCCAAGGTCTATCATTGTTTGAATAGCATAATTCATAAAATATTTTAATACTACATCTGAGTAAAATACATCCACCATAATTTGAAATTTCAACTGTCAGGAAGAAACATATGGATGATAAAGGAAGCTTTGCGACTTTTCTGATGAGCAGCTGTTCTAGTTGGTTGAATCCTTGCTTAGGGTGACCGTTATTGAGTCTTTTTGCTTCTGCACTGGCATTATGCTGCCTCTGAAAGGAATTCAGAATTATCCGAATGAATGGAAAGAGATCTATCTGTGTGCAATTGGATAACTCCCAGTGTAACAGCTGTGTGGGGCTAAGACTGAAAGTGACTCTGGAAATGAGATTATGTGACTTTGTGTTCCCTTCATTTTGTATTTCAACTTCCACAAGTGTTTGAGAACTGCATACATTAAATTGTTCCTATTTGATGAGTTCAAAATGCCTTTTAGTCCACTGCAGTGGTAAAGCTGATACATATATTTTCTTTTCTTCATTGACGGTTATATAATTGGGGGGAAAAAAAGAGATTTAGTAAGAGGTATTTCTCTCTGAATTACTTTACTCTTGATTTTCTGCCAGGGAAGCCCAGAATTAGATAGGTAAAAACAAAGAATTTAGTCTCAGAAGATCTCAATTTTAAAGTTCATCTCTGAGTAAAGTAGGCATAGCCTTTATTAAGGACCTACGATGGGCCAGGTATTGAGTTACATATTGATATAACTTTACACTTTTTGTATTTCACTCAATCTTTAGCTCTACCTGAGATCTAGAAAGTTGAATAACCAGTCAGTAAGTGTGGAAGCCAGAGTTCAAGCCTGAGCCAGGTCTGTTTGAATCTAAATCCCTTGATCCTCCTGTAACATACTAGCATTGCTCTTCCAGTTTGTGAACAGTCATGATGGGCTTACACAGAGGAGGAGGAGGCAGCTCCGTGGTGTGATCTGAGAAGGACCTAAAGCTCTACCTATACTAGTGCCTAAATCCACACACCCACCCCTTCTCAGTTCTATTCAATCTTCAGGTTAAGGCAGTGCTTCTTAAACTTGGGAAATCACAGACCACAGAGAAATCTTCAGACTTCCAGGAGTCCATGTTTCTTAATGTGAGAAACATCACCTTATAAACTGAACTCTGTAACTTTGCTTTATGGTTTGATGCAGGGTACTGGAGAATAAAGATTTATGCATTGACAGAAATATTGTAATCATGCACTGTTTGGTTATAAGGGGATCCCTAATAAGACTTTACTAATTTTCTATCATGATTGAAAGAACACATTTTAAGTCTCAAGAACTTAAGAATTTCTAAGTATGAAAAATCTGAAATATGAATTTTTGTTTCAAGAAACTCTGTTAACATCAAACATATCTTGGCAGGTCGAGATTTACTCAGAATTATCCATTAAAAATTATCACTGATTAATTTGTGAAATTAATTGGTAAAAGTCTAGTCTAGAACAACCCTGAGGGAATGAAGCACAGGCCAGACACATTTCCCTATGGGAAAGATGTCTGAACTGTGCAGGTCAACGGATGTTGACAAGGGAACAGATAAGAAAACTCATACCTAGGCCAAATGTATCACTCCTGATCTGATCATACAGGTCTCAAATTCAGCCAGGGGCATGAGTTGCAAGCTTTCATCTGTGTTTTGGAAAACAAGATGAATTCTCCTAGGCACCATCTTCTGCTTCAGATTTGTTTATTTTACAATTAACAGAGGAGTACTGTCTCCTCTGAATCCTTAATCTGAAATTCCTCAAAAAGCCTAATACCCCTTTGTTGCTTGTAAAATAAACAAATCTGTAGTGAAGAAATAAATGCCTCCCTTTTTTGTGTGGGTTGCGGGGGTGTCTTTTTTAACCACTCTTTCCAGGCCACCTGGGTATGATTTACTCTTGAGTTCACTAGCACTTTAAAAGTAAGCAGAAATTATTATACATCACATATTTTTGTATATCTGATTATTGTGGGGTATGTAAGTGATTTTTAAAAAGACTGTAAATCAAATTACACCTAGTTATAAGTTGAAAGAATACCAGTGAGATAATATGTTTTTTCTCTTTAGGAACTAAAACTAATTCTCTAAAGAGTGCATTAACTTTTGCTTTCCATGAGCAGCAGAATTAGCAACAATATAAAATGCAATGTACCCCAGAAATTGTGAATCACAATAAAAAGGAAATAGGTATGCAATTTATTAATATTTATCTAGAAACTTCATCTATGATAAAAAACAAAATTTAGACTCCAAATTGTAGAAGAGAAAAGAACAAGAAAATGTATGGATGAATAAAAACAGAACAACCAGGAGATCCATAGGTAAGATGTCTTTGTTAGAGACTTTGTACACAATAACAGGAGCATTGTGTGAGGGGATTTCAGGCTGTGATGTGGTCCCTAGAAACACCAGAGAAACAAGGTAATGACAGAAAGGCTTCCTGCGGGGAAACAAGTATTACATCTGACTAGTGTCAACATTTCCAAAGAGTTTGTGGCAAATGTTAAATTGGGAGAGACAAATGCAAATGTTCAAGGTCCTATAATTAAATCAGGACAAATAAAGATCAGCCGTTATTAGCAATTTGAATACAGGATCAGTTTTGAAATTGATTTAAAATCAAGTCATTATTTTTGTCCTTCACTGTCTGAACTTAGAGTCAAATCTTAATGATGACTGATAATATCAATTAGATAACATTGACATGAGTTAGAGGTTGAACAACTTCAGGTGTGTGTGTGTGAAAGAAAGGCATGCCAAACAGTATTCTGATATTTTTCTTTTGTAACGTTGAACTGTTCAAATCTGTGGAGGTAAGATGGTTAAGTTTTTGGAAGGCAGGCAAGGAATGCTAGTGTTTTGAGTGTACCAAGCTCCCTGCAGACTAACATGCATAATTTTTCTTTCTTGAATTATGGTTATGGTTATTTTTCTTTTATTTCATTTTGTACACTTGTAATACAAATTCACACATCAATTTGGAAATAATAAGAACAAAAAGAAAGAGCCATTACTTTTAGTGAGGCTTTTAACTTTCAACAATAACAATTTTTTCCCTTTAGTTTTTATCTACATTAAAAATTTTTTCCCATCTTAAAACACTTAGAGAGTTTTGTCCTTTTTTGTACACAATAACTAAAAATGAAATAAGATTTAAATAACTTTATGGGCAAGATGTAAAGTAGAATTTGAAATATGAGCTAAATTTCTTTTTCAGTATGGTGGAGAACCAGTGAATTTATCTGCCAGACTACAGATCTTACTGACATAAATAAGTACTCTCTACAGTTTGTGATGTTGAATAAATAGTTCCATCCTACAAAATAGAGATTACAATTAATTTATCAGATTATTAGAGTCCTTAAAAATTTCATGTTTTTATTATTCAATTCTGTTGCTTTTCTTTCTTCTACTAACAACAGAGCCTGTATTGCACATTAATTATATCAATATTCTACAAACTTGGCTTTTTTTCCTGTTCTTGGTAGGTGGTAAAGTGTATATTTTAAGTAATGAAATATGTTAGGTCATAAAAACAAGAAGGCCTTAAAAACAAGAAAAGGGAAACTACACATGAGGAAACCACTGCAGTAGGTGGTCCATATACACCAAAAGGCCCGGTATGCCCGGTATGTTGCCACTTATCTCTTTGAGAACCATCCAATGCTATGTAATTCCATTATTCTAATATTTTTACTCTTTTGAGCAATTCCTTCAGTCAGTGTGATATGCCCCTCTAAAAGAAGCCATTCCATAGCTTTGAAATAGCTACTATTGAATGGAAATGACTGACTTTGCATAATCCATAAATGTGAGCTACTGCATATAAATGTGAATATGTTTCATCCGTCTATATTTAGCTTACCATGATCATATAAATGGAGCACGAGCTAATATCTATCCTGTGTAACACTGATGGGATTTTATATAATATCTTCCTATGCTTAACTGGTGTACTTAAATAGCTCCCCTTTTACTTAGTGTTCTTAATATTTTATTTATATTCATTTAATAAAACTGGAAAAGCAATTGTCAAGGATCTCTTTAGGGATTTGTGCATAGCACACCATGATCCCCTTTCCTGACTGTTCAATCCATAAGCTGAATTCCTGAATTTATAATGAAATAATGTTAGGCAGCAAAAGCTAGAAGGTCTTTAAAAGCATGGGTGAAGACTACACGTGAGGAACTTCCTGTCTTCAGTTGTTTGGACAAGGGGAATTCTTCAATAAATCTGAGCCAATGGGATTTTCTTTCCTAGAAATTTGGAATAAAAATGAAGATTTAATCTTAGCATGTAAGTCAGTATCTGTAGAGAAGCTATCTTTGAGCCACCCCTGAAATACAGGGAAGCTGGACTGTATGAAAATACGAAGAGAAAAATGAATCAGAAGAGGGTCAGTCCTCCTGTCTGGCCTACATGGTTCTTCAGTTCTTGGTCTCTTTCCCTTCCTGAAGTCTCTGTGTTCTTGAACTTAAGATCTACAAAGTACCCTGTATGCTAGTTATAGTTAGTGTCTATTCTGTCCAACTGAAGAATTCTAAAAAGTAATGTTTTTGCGGTTGTTGTTGTACATCTATTATTCCTATGATTAAAATGATTGAGATGAATTGTTGTCACTTCAATGTGTGAAATAGACTTGAATGGAATGGAAAAGTTGAACTTTTCCAGGCCATCTGTCATGTGTCCATGAACTAAGGCTTCATCCTGAGAGTATTTGAGACTATAAAAACATTTTTTTAAAAAAGATAAACTATTTGAACAAACTACTATTTTAGGCACTATTAAAACAACTTTAAAAATTTTCCTGAATAGTCATGTATTAGGATGAATGCAACTTATTTCAATCAGGTGATTATAGCTTTCATTTAAATAAAATGAGGATATAATGCAAGACACATGACTATTAAATAGGTGGAATATTTCTTCTCTCTAGGGAATGATATATACTAATATTGTCATTTGCCTACCATTATTGGGTAATTTCACAAATCACCCCATGTAAATAAAAGTTTCTAGCTAACTAAAGCATAATTAAATAACAATAAAATCATGTATTTTGAAGGAATATTTCCTTAAATTTATCACATACAACCTTGCATTCTTTTAAAACATGTCTTAAAAGCAATACATGTTCATTGAAGAACAGTTGTAAAATAAAGAAAAGTGGAAAGAAAAAAATAAAATCACCTGTAAACTCAATGTCAGAAGTAAGCACTGTTAACAATGTTTGGAATATAGTTTTATTTATAACATTCTGTGTGTGTGCACGAGTGTGTGTGTATGTTTATGTGCTAGGTGTTGGTTGACACTAAAACCTCCAAAAAGGTGTTACATTGTTCTACCTGGATGAAATTGGGTGCCTTGTGGATGCAGGGCCAAGAGAACCTGTTGTTTGTGTGGTGGTAGTAGCAAATTTTGGTATAGGTTTATCAAAAACAAAATTTGAGATCAGAGATACTTTTTAGGGCAAGGGAGAAGTAATTATTGTTTTAAACTGGTGGTGCTTGTAGTTCTCTTTCTTCACAACCCCAAGGAATTCAGTAAAGTCTACTCACAAATGTTTGTGAGGGTTGACTTTCACATCTTGTTCTCTGACATGCGCACATTGAATGCAGGAATCCTTGGAACTTTCCAAAGGATGGAAATGGTGGTTCAAAGAACCTCTGTCTAGCCCTCAGAGACCAGGGAGACTCTAGTCGACATCTGAGATGTGTGTATTCGTTGAGCATTACTATGTGCCTGGCGCTCTGCTAAAGAGTTTACATAAATTATCTCACTTAATTTCCATAAAAATCATCTGTGGTTAGTGGTAAGCCTGGAATTGAAATGTAGGCAATTTGGTTTATGAATCAATCTCTCTCTTTACCATCTATCATCTATCTGTCCATACATACATCATAAAGAATATGCTGTTTTGGCATTTAATTTTTTTCTTTTTACTAATATTGAGACAAGATTGATATATTCTTAAAATTTTTTAAAAATTATTACTCATTTCTATATAGTATACGGGTAAAACAGGATTTTTAAATCTTGGTATTGCATATTTAAGTGGTTTTATTTTTTGCTGTCATAAATAATAGTGTAATGAATATCCTATCATCATAATTAAGAGAGCAGATTTTATTGTCAAACTACACACTCTTTAGTGTATAGTGCATAGTGATTCACTCTGCTAGTATGATTTGGAGCAACTCTTTTAGCATCTGAGTCTTGGTTTCTTCATCTTTAAAAAAGGAAAAACAATTTTATGATAGAATTGTTAGGTACTATTTATAAAATACTTAGCTGGCATATGCCGTAGTATTCAAAAAATAGCATCTTCTTTCTTATTAATTAATTATAAATATATTTTATTTACATTGCATTTGTAGTATTAGTCTTTATGCAAATTTAAGATTATTTCCTTAAGAAAATTCTGACAAGTGGAAGTTCTGAGTGTAGGCTTTAAATCTCTATTACCAAAATTTTCTCAATAACTTTATACAACAAAATTTGTGCAAATTAGTACTAACATGGATGGTAGTTGAGAGGCCTTATATCCTAAACCCTTGATAAAGCTGGGTGTCTTTATTAGAAAAGGGTCTTTTCTGGTAAGTGTATCTGTTGACTGTTCATACGGTTTTTATTTTATGAAATGACTGCCTATGTCTTTTGCAATAATTGTGTTCATTTATTTCATATTGATTTGGAATCACAATTTATATTAATTCCCAGTCATACATTGTGAAATAGATTTTCTTAGTTGTCATTTGCCTACCAGTTTTTTTCATACAGAAAATTTAAAAATGTAACTGTCACATCAATTTTTTCCTTAAAATTTCTTCCTTTGTTTTTGTGCTTAGCCATCTTTCCTTCAACAAAATAAGAAAATAAATAAAAATGCGTATGTAGTGTCTTGTGCCTTTGGATTTTACATTTAAATATTTATTGTATTATGGTAGGTTAATTAATGGCCCCTGAAGATATAAAAGTCCTAATCCCTAGGATCTGTGAATATCACCCTGTAAAGAAAAACAGTTTTTTCAGATGTGATTAAATTAAGGGTCTTGAGATGAGGATATTATCCTGGATTATCCAGGTGGCTCTAACTGTAATCACAAGTATCCTTGTAAGAATGACACAGAGGAGATCACACACAGAGAAGACATGTGAGGATGGAACGGGGAGATTTGAAGATACTGTGCTCCTGGCTGTGAAGGTGGAGAAAGGGGCCAAGTACTAAAGAATGTGAGGAATGTAGCTCCAGAAGCTGGAGAAGGCAAGGAAATGGATTCTCCTGTGCAGCATCACAGGGAGCACTGGCCCTGCCAACACCTTGATTTCGATCCACTGAAACTCATTTCTCTTTCTGACACCTAGAATTGGGAGAGAATAAATGCATGGTGTTTTTTTTAAGCCACTGAGTTTTGAAGTAATTTATTACATCCACCACAGAAAACGAATGTGTTGTGATAGTAGATGTGATGCAGGGGCCTAATTTTATTTTTTCAAATAGTCAAATGACCAAGCATCATTGATTGTGTAATCCAAAAGTTTCCAGCTGCCCAAAGTGTAATCCTTATCTTTCACTATTAATAAATCCCTAAGTATAGTTTAGCTTTTTATGTATAATGTTTTCCTTTATTGATATGCCTATACATTTTAGATCAGGAATATATTTATCTGAGTATTTTAGCCTTATAAATTTGAACGTCAGGTAAGGAGGCATCTGTTTCCTGCTAACCTTTCTTCTATCAGCTAATACATTTTTTTGTTAGCCATAAACAGTAATGCTACTTCCAGATAAATTTGTTAAAACATATTTGCCTTTTTGAAGAAATGAGTTCTTAAAATTAACAATTATAGTTTCCCCCATTCCTTCAATTTCTGTCTTTATTTTATTATTTCATATTTCTCTCTTTCCTTAGAATTCTTTTTTAAACATTTTTTCATTGATGCATGATAGATTACATAGTTTTGGGGGTACATTTGATAATTTAATACCTTCATATAATTTGTAAAGATCAAATAAATATACTTAGGATTATACATCACCTTAAATATTTGCCTTTTCTTTGTGCTGGAAACATTTGAATTATTTTCCTCTAGCTGTTTTAGAATGTACAATAGCTTATTGTAAACTGTAGTTGCCCTATGATCTATTTAACACTAGGTCTTAGAATCTGCTATTTTTATTGTATAGATAGTAGATTAATTTTTATCTTTTACTGTTTAATAAATTATTTAAGCCTATAAATTTATATCTCAGTATAGCTATGATTCATTATTTAAAGTGTTATCATTTTGATTTTTTTTCATTATTTTTAAATAGTTTGAAATTGAGCTTTTGATTTCCTCTTTGCCTCAAGTTCTTTTTTCATATTTTTTTGTTATAAATTTACATAAACCTTGATTTCTACTCTTTAAGTTTTTGCAATTAGCAAATACTTACTTATCTACTATATTAGTAAACATGGTTTCTATAATTTTTATCTTTCTATAATCTATTAGTTTTCATTGTGACTTAATATATAGTCTATTTTTATAAACGTTCCATAAAATATTTATAAAAAATAAAAGAATATGTATTTTTTCTTTGTAGAGTAATTAATTTTGCATATTAAATAAAATGCATTAAGTATATTATTCAAATACTTATATCTTTATTTTTAATGATACTTCTATTAAAACCAAAGGTAATATTTTGAACTCTTTCTATATTTTTAATATTTTTCTATTTATGTGCCTTAATTATATATATTAGTTTATGAATACACATCATGGATTTTGATATTAATTATGAATTTGATTATTATAAAGCTGGTTCACTTAATTTTTGGTAATCTGCTTGCTTGAATATATACCTGCTATTTTGTTGTTGGTTTCCTAAAGAGTTGCTCAATTCCTTTTTTTGAACCATTGCTGTTTTCCTTTTGGATTTGTCTCTTCTTTCTCCCTCTGCTCCACCTTGTACCTTGTACTCGTAAGAAGGTTCAATTTTAATAGACAAACATGGAGAAAAGCCCACCTGAAAGAAAGACTTCCCAGGACCACCTATTAAAGCAACCCCTCATCCCCTCTAGTTTCTCTCTCTCATGTCCTCTGTTTCTTTTCTTCATGCCGTTTACGGTCTGTAATGGTCTATCTTGTGTTGTTCATGTGTCCTCAGCACTGTGAGCAGAGGGGTAAACACACATTACGCGCTCAGCACTTTCTGGGGAGAGAAAGGCACTACTGGAATGAATCCTAGTTTATACCAATCATGGAAGGAGGGGGACACTTTGGCAAAATGTCCAACTGTTGCCAAGCTAGTAAGCAGCAGAGCCCTTATTCAAAGCCTTATTACCTGACTCCAGAGCCTGTCCACTTATTGTCCTTGTTGGTTTGGGGCTTTCCTAGGTCCCAGTTAAAATTGGAACTAAGCACATAATAGTATCCCAATATCATTTTCTCTCAGGGAATATCATTTTTAAAACAATGAGGAGAAGTAGGGGAAGATGGAGGAGGGAATGAGGCCTATTTAGCAATGAATGGTTAGTTTAATACTCTTTGTGGCTTTGTTAATTGTGTATATTAATTTTGGTCCTTGTCTGCATTGTTTAATTCATTTTACCATGTTAAGACTTATGTTTCTCTCTCTTTCTTTTAGCCTCTTGAGTTAAAAACTTAGCTTTTTTGTATTCAGTTTTCTTG
The DNA here is from genome assembly GCF_020740605.2 of Lemur catta. Classification (NCBI taxonomy): domain Eukaryota; kingdom Metazoa; phylum Chordata; class Mammalia; order Primates; family Lemuridae; genus Lemur; species Lemur catta. The sequence continues at coordinate 32,353,468 of NC_059134.1, forward strand.
TTTTATAATTAATATCTTTAAAACTATGAAATTTTCTTTCAGTACAACTTTAGTTATATCCTACACATTTTTATATATATACATATTTTATTTTGGCAACCCCTGGGCTCAAGTGATCCTCCCACCTCAGCCTCCTGAGCTGCTAGTACTATAGGCACAAGCTACCATGCCAGGCTAATTTTTTTATTTTTTGTAGAGACAGAGTCTCACTATGTTGTCCAGGCTCAAACTCCGGGTTTCAAGCAATCCTTCTGTCTCGGCCTACCAAAGTGCTAGGATTATAGGCATGAGCCACCGTACTTGGCCACACATTTTTATAATTTTTATTTGTAAATAATTTTAACCTATAGAAAAGTTTAAAAATAAAAATAATACAAGACAGACCTGTATACCCTATATACAAATTTACCTCTTGTTAACATTTCACACACACACAAATACAAGTGTATGCATACATATATTCCATGGATAAAGTATATATACCTATACAGTTGACCTTTGAACAATGCAGGGGTTAGGGGTACCCACTCTCATGTAATTGAAAATCTGCATATAATTTTTGACTCCCCCAAAACTTAACTACTAATAGCCTACTGCTGACTGGAAGTCTTCATGGTAATGTAAACAGTTGATTAACACATGTTTTGTATATTTATTATATATTGTATTCTTATAATAAAGTAAGCTAGAGAAGAGAAAATGTTATTAAGAAAATCATAACGAAGAGAAAATGCATTTACGATACTGTACTATACTTATCGATACAGTAAGTTTATGTCATCTGTTTACAAGTTGAATCATCTGAACTGGTGGCAACCTCAGCTGCAGAACTCAATCTATGGTACATATCAATCAATTCAATTTTGTTCTTGTAATGTCATGACTTTGCTTCTTGGGAGCACTTCTAGCATCTCTAGTGGCACTTGGTATGGATCCCATTGTGTTATTCAGGGTTTATGGTAATGCACTAAACACGATGAAAAATACGCGAGAACCAAGAGAGATCACTTTTTACTGAGATCCGCAACTGACTGGAGAAACAAACTACTCATGCAGAGATGATTAGCGTCACATGGAATTTTGAACGAATACTCGCAACACTGGAGTTTACCACAATAGCAACAGGAGGTGGCTACAAAATTATTATAGTAGTGCAGTATGTATTACAGCTAATTTTACACAGTTATGGTCTAATACTGCATCTTTATGCTTGTTTACATTTCTCTCAACTGTGAATGGCACCATGTATGGTCTGTAAGTATGTGCGTAAGTTTTGATAATTTTTAACATTTTATAATAAATTTGTGTACAATTTATGGTAGTAAATGATAAAATAGGCTAGTATCTACAAATATTGTATGCATTTATAACATATCTTTTTCTTAATTTTTTGATATTTCTAGGCCTCAAAAGGTTCATCTAGGAGTTTTTTCAAATTGTTGCAAATCTCCAAAATATTTTCCAACATATTTGTTTACAAAAACAATCTATGTATAAGTGGATCCACACAGTTCAAACCCATATAGTTCAAGGGCCAATTGTACATTTTTTTCTGGAGCAAAATTTGTACCTCATGACTTTTTTGTCCTAATTACTTCAGTGTATAATTCCTAAAAAATGAGCTAACCTATATAAGCTGTGTAAATTAATATCTGCTTTATTAAACAAAAATTCATTATACTTCCTTAGTGGAGCTTGTTTGCAAAAGGTACTGAAGCTTCAGCATGAGCTCATATAGAGACAGGGATCTGGGAATCATTCAGATCAAAATCATGGTTAGAACAATGGCAAAAATAGCACTGGCCCCAAACAGAATGTTGAGAGAGCAGAGTTCAGTAGCGAGGGCTGAACATGGAAAATTTTTATGCCTATGAGCAGGAATATAAAGCAGAAGACATGTAGTATTGAACATGATCATGGGAACATAAGATTGCAAAAATAGAGTCAGATATCAAAGAGAAATATAAGAAGATGAACCTCTTTGAATTTGGATAGTTGAAGGTTCATTTTTGAAGGGGCTAAATTCTTTAGAGTGGGCATGAGTAGAACCGGAATTATTAACAGTATTAAGGAGGGAAGATGCAGGAAAAGCTTTGCGGACCATGCTTTCAGTGAACATGATGATGAAAGACTTAGCACAGTAGCTCAAGTGTGGAAAGGTTATAGAGGGTATTTGATTGTTTATAGGTTAAGGACATTTTAGTCATGTGTATAGCCAGAGGAGGAGGAGAAACTCAAGGTCAAAGAGGGAATACAGATAATTAAGGGGAAACACCTCTGAGTATGAGAGAAAACATGGGCTCGTTTGGGAGGGTCAGCCTTGGATGAAGGGAAGGATTACTTTTTGATGATAGAAAGAATATAAGAGGGAATAGATGAGTATTCATAGCATTTTGATATTGATACAATGTTAAAGGGCTTATGATAAATGGTAAAGGAAGGCTGATTTGTAGAGAATTAAGGGAGTAGAAAAAAGTTCCTATTGATATTTATAAAAATTGAAAAAACTTTTGGAATAGGGCTTTTGAGGAAAAAAGTAGGGTTTTAACTAGGGATAAGTAGAAGAAATGCTCAGCAAAAGTGAGGGCCTCTGCCAGTTTGTAATGGAACAAAGTGATCCCATTTTATGTTTTTCTCCGGGACTACTTGGTAGCCAGGGAATAGAAAGAAACTGGATGATTGGGTTTACTTAAAAACTAATGTTATATTGGAGGATACTCTTAAACTATGTATTGAAGTGCTTAAAATAAATTTTTGAGTTATTTTGGGTGAGTGGGGAGAAGGCTGAGAAAATTTGGCCAAGTACTCAAACTTATTTAATTTATACAAATATATGTAGGTAAACTAAGAAATTTTATATTTTGTCAAATATAAAATTTGACAAAAATATGCATCAGTAAATGGAAAAATGTATTGATCAATACATTTTGTATATTAAACAAAGGCTTTTAAGGAGGACATTTATTTCTTCACAGAATTGCAAAATTCTACAAAGTTAAACAACCAAAGAAGAAGAATCCACCCACAACTAAAGTCTGTCTTTAAATTGGGGATGTTAGGATGCAAGCAAGTTTTCATTACAGATTAAACTCTCTTTGCATCAGGATGTTAAATGCACTATAAACTTAACAGCAAACGACGGCACTTTATCATCTATTCTTTATGTAATGTATCATGTAGATACACCAAGAGTACTACAAATGATGTATTACATCACTTATAAATGATGCATTAAGAAAATGTATACATTGATATTTATACTAGCATCTTTAGTACTTATTAAAATATATAGTAGATGTAGGAATCTATGAGTTAAAGTAAGTAGTAGTCTATATCACATTTCTGTTAACTTTTAAATTAAATTAGGGATAAAACAATCTTTTAAAATAAGATCTGGCTCCAAATCCAAACAATAAACTTTAAAGCAAGCCTACTCTGATGACTCATGTACTTGACACCTTTTTAGAATTTATGTGTACAGGTTTTACTATGCTCATTTCACTTGCCCATGTGTCACATTGTGACTTTCTTGGTTTCTTTTTCTTGCCCACAGACTCTTCTCACCTCCAGTTCCTCTTCCATACTGCTTTAGTGTAATAATTCTGAAAAATGAACTTTAGCCATGTCACTACTCTAGTTATTTATTTATTTATTTACTTGAGACAGGGTCTCACTCGGTTGCCAAGGCTGGAGTGCAGCAGCACAATCACAGATCACTGCTACCTCCAACTCTTGGGCTCAAGTGATCCTCCTGTCTCAATTTCCCAAGTAGCTGTGACTACAGGCGCACGCCACCATACCTGGCTAATTTCTTTTTTTCTTTTTTTTGGTAGAGACCGGGATTTCACTATATTGCTCAGGCTGGTCTTAAACTCCTGGCCTCAAGCAGTCCTCTCACCTCGGCCTCCCAGAGTGCTAGCATCACAGGCATGAACCACTGTGCCTGATCACTATTCTACTTTAAAATAATTCTTGGTGTCCCCTTACCTAGAGCACAGAATTTAGATTCCAGGTAGGGCATACACAAGCTGACATTATCAATTTTCATCTGTCTCAAACAACCTCATCAGCCTCAGTCTCCCTACCAGTATCTCCCCATCCCTTTCTTTTTGAGCCACACGGAGATACTTACCATTTGCATAACATGTCATACTCTCTTATACACACTATTCTCTCTAAGAAGCACTCTTTTTCCTCCACTTCATCTGGAAATCTCTTAGTCAGTCTTTAAGATCTACTCAGCTCAATGTTATCCTTTCTGAAGCCTCTTCTGACTCTCTAAGCAAAATGATCTGCCTACTCTGGAACTCTGCACGGTCTTGTATGTGCTTCAATTAGAACATGGTCTTACAATTTAATATGATTATCTGCATAGAAGGCTGCCATTTCATTTCACCTAACATTATCCAGACACCAATGATATGCCAGTCACTGAGACAGGTCTGGGGAATCAGAACAAGACCGAGTCCTTGTCCCTTGGTTTATAGTCTCTTATTAGACTCTCAGCTTCTCATGTTACTGAGCCTATGCCCCAGAAAATGTGGACCACTCGTCTCTCAGGTTGATCCTTACCCTCTCCCCTCATTTCCTCTCCCCGAATGCCTTCCCTCTCCTCTACCTGAAAGCCTACATTAACTTCTGAGGCACCAATTCAAATTTAACCTCCTACTTAAAATCTGGCTTAGTCCCAAATCTGATATGAGGTCTTCTTTCTTTGAATTCCAACATCTTCTTTATACTTCTCTTATGTTACTTACGTGGCATACTTAATATTAAAGCGGTTGTGTTCTGCTTTCTCTTTGCTACTTAAATGTGTAAGTTATACATAGATTTGCCTAGCATGGTACACACAGATCATCCAAGAGCACTTGTTTAATCCAATGGGATGACTTAACTCATAATAAAAAGGCTCTGGCCCTCTTTCACCAAAACATCACTTATTTATACTGATTCACATAAGCATCTGTTCATAGAAAGTATCAGGTGTGTTCTTTTTGTAGAAAGGTACTGAGTGTGATTTATTTCTTCTCTTTTCTTCGATTTTTTTTTTTTACATAAAAACTTAAACAACACTTTGGACTTCTTAAAATTCAAATATGTAGATTCTGATTGTTGTTTACTTTGTCTTCAAATTATAGTTCTTTGATGTAACCCTCTGATTTTATCACTTTATCTTTGCCAGTTTTTAAACCAAATTTTAATTTTTAAGCCTGCTAATGCCACTATTTTTATGCCAATATCATCCTTTATCCATCCACAGATGATGTTTTTTTAGAAGACAACTTTGTTTTTCTTCAATAAAAATGCATTTAGAAGAAAATTGGCACATGCATATGTTTTACTTTCAGTATTAAACTTGGCATTACCTCCAGGGGCTGGCAGTCCCCACTGTGCTTGCCTTGTCATCCACCATTATGTGCTCTCGTAATACAGCCAACACCTGTGACCACACAAAAGACCATACACAGCAGCTGCAGGACTCAGATGTCCATGCTGAAATAAATTTCTAAAGCTGAAATATTTGGATCTGTGACTGGTTCTCTTTTTGAGTCTTTCAGGAACTGCTGGGATTGCCCAGTGCTGCATAGTGTTATGTATTAACTGTCCAGGACCTGCTGACTCTACTGTTTTCTTTGGCTATCTCTGATTCAAATTGAAGGTGGAGGTCCTCATGGCAGCATAATGTAGTGCTTAAAAGCACACATTTTGAGGCCAGTTTGAAACCCGGATGAGCCACTTACATTCTGTGTGATCTTGGATGAATTATTTAACCTGTATGGCCCTCAGTTTCCTCATCTGTAAAATGGAAATAATACCACCTACCTCATTAGAAGGAGTTTATATGGAATGAGAGTTTGCTATTATTATTAGCTCATAGATTTTAGAAGAGCCTCAGACTTTAGAACTACCTCGGTGGTTCTTAGAAGCACTTGAAGGCAATTTTTTTCATAATGTCTATGATCAATCTGTTTCCTTCTTCATAGTTTTTTACTTCCATTTGCATTTTTGTGGCATGTGTTTGTTATTTATCCAAAAATGCATAAGGATGCTCAAAACATATTGAGCTTATGCTTAACCTTGGTGAATTTAGAACAAAATATGCTAGAGTTTTTCTCCCCTCTTAAGAATCTTTTAAGAACATAATATACCATTTCTTATACAATTACCAACTGTAAGTGCTAAAATAAAAAATGCATATTTTCCTTGATCAAGTACAGAGAACTTAGTAAGAGGCAGAAATGTCAGATTCTCCACCAATTCCATACATGTCCTCAATACCAAGCACTTCTGGTCATTCATTAGTGGGCCTCAGATGCTCCAGACCAGCCCCTCCCCTGTGGTAACTATTAAGTGATTGTACTTATTATTGTTTCCCATTTTTAAATTTAATTCTCAAACTTCATTTGACAAATACAGACGAAGCACTTTCTATGTACCAGGTACAATTATAGAGCCTGAGAATATAGTACTGAATAAAGAAAATGGCCTGTTGTAACAGAGTCTACCATAAATAAATAAAATGTCATGAATGTAAGGTGGTAAAATGTGCTATAGGTAAAAATAAAGCAGGCAAGGAGGTTAGGGAATATCAGGATGGAGAATGGAGGTGGTCAGAGCGGGGACCACTGAGAAGGTAACATTAGGCAAAGTCTGGATGGAGGAGAGGGGAGTGAGGTCCTCTTCCCTCTGTGGAAAGAGCATTCCAGGCAGAGGAAAGAGCAAACACAAAGGTTTTGGGATGGGTTGTGTCTAGTGTGCCATCATAAGAACTTTGATTTTACACTGAATGAGCTAGGAAACCATTAGGTAGCTTCGCACAGACGGGTGATGTGATCTGCCTTTTGAAAAGGTTCAGTCTGGTTGCCCTGTGAAAGATACAGTTTGGGGCAACGGTGGAAGCTGAGACCAGTTAGGAAACCATGGTAGCAACAGCACAGAGATGATGGTGCCTCTACCTTTGTTCTACTTCTTAATTGGATTAGTAAGTGTATCAGTTGTCAGACCCAATCAGGATTTTAGAAATAAGTATAAATTCATTCTAAAGTTGAAAGTACTATCACTACATTACAATGGTTTCAAATTTAATTGCCAAAGTCCTTATCAATAACATAAAAGGCAAAATAAAACAATTAAATATGAATTAAGTAAAAATTCATTATTTTATGTAAAGTTTTACTTCAACTACCATGTATACATAAATGTAAGAAACTTCTGAATACCTGGAATACCTTTGGGAAAGAGTTTTTTGTTTGTTTGTTTGTTTTTTTACAGGCACATGTCTTACATAAAAGCAAACTAACAATTGGCTTTTAGTATAATCCCTAGTTTAATATTTTATACCAGAGGTTTTGATCAGGCCTACAATTCTATGGTATCTTAAAAAATGGGAAATATCATTCTTTAAATAAAGAGGCTTGAGTTCTATTTATCCAGTAATTGAAAGAAATATTTCATCATTATTGTGAAAGATATGAAAATTGAGACTTCATTAGGTCAGGTGGAAGCACCTATGCTTATGATACTATGGATTCATAATACTGTTTCCATGCCACCCATAGTCACACTCTTGCATAATCCTGAAATAAACTTTACAAATATTTCTAGAGTTACTTTTATGAATAATTTTTACAATATATTTTTATATTATGCAAATTTTGTTTCTTTAGTAATGAAAGTATATACAGAACAAACACAAACTTAAGTATCTTTTTCACATAAGATGATTCTATTGAAATAATCAATTTTCAATGAAGGTTCTAATTTAAGGGTTGTCAACCTTCTCTTAAGGACCAGATAGTAAATATCTTAGGCTCTGCAGGCCATACAATCTCTGCTGCAACTACTCAATGCCACCATAGTAGTGGGAAAGCAGCCATAGACATGTAAATTAATATGGCCCAGTTTGTTTATTTGTAAATAAAACTATATTTGCAAAACAGGGCTGTTGGCCAAATTTGGTCCATAGGCTGGAGTTTATTGACCCCTGTTTTAAAGATCAGGAGTGAAAAGCTTCAGATCTAGGACGAGTCAAAGTAACTGGTAAATTCTAGTCATCATGCATGCCCAAGGTCACAGTTCTATAGAGTGCCTTGGCATCACCCGCTCCATATCTATTTCCACTTAGCTGCCCATTTTCTCATCAGTGATTGCTTTAGCAATATACTGGCTTCAGGGCTTCCTCAAACTCACTCTGATTTGTCTAACGTATATGACCCTTCAGTACCTTAACTCTTGCTATCGTTGTTGATGTAATTCTACTCTTATTGTTTAATATATTATTCTATGTGTGTTTAATTTAAAGATCTGTGTATCAAATTATAGTGCTGGATAAGAGTATTTCTCTATGTTGCATCAGAAAAACCTTGACTATTCCATTATCTGTTCTACTTTGCACCCTGTGTTAATCTGCGCTGAGTTCAGCAGCATAATGGCTTTTGCTAACTTGGGCTGCTTTTTGAATCTACTCTCTGAGGCCATACTGCTTCAGTGGCCCTCCCCCTCCGTAGGCATATCTGAGTCCCTGTGTAGACATATGGCTGAAGGCACCATTGGTCACATACTTCTGGGTTTGCTGAACTACTTGGCTACAGTAACATCTGGCCCAATGGGTAGTACTGGCCTCATTCTGACAACTACATGTCTTTAATTGGTCTCTTGGGTCTATTATAGTAATGGTGAATCTACTTTGTTCCCATGTTTTTAGATAAGAAACAATAATTTTCAGTCCAGGTGCTACTAGGGGAACTGTTTCTAAGACAGTAAAACTTCCCTTTCTTTAGGTTTTTTTTTTTTTCTGTTTATTTTTTTAAGACCTACCTGCCTTTTGCGGACTACTGGAATATAGAGCCAGCATACATTTAATATGAAAGAATGCAAAGCACTCTCAAACTTGTCAATCTAGTTGAACAACCATTTTTGCCATTTAAAATCTGCCAACTCCCTGATATAGTATATATGGTTCCTTTGTAAATCCATGCAGATTTCTAGAGTGTGGTGGGGACTTTTCCTAATATAAATTTACTTTAGAGGGGTATTTTTTAGACCTGATAGGCATGTGGACTCTATGGTTCTATATATCATTTATTTCCTACATTATTGAGTGAAAGCTTAAATAATGTAATGTAGATAATGTAAATTGCATGATATGAAGTAACTGAAATGCTTCAAATAACATACTTTACTGGTAAAAAATATACATAAGAATTAACATAATTCATCAAGTTTAAAATAAAATTACAGAAAAAAATAATCTTTTTAGGACACATCAGTGACAAAATGTTAGTGTTCATTTCAGGTTCTGTGTGTTGTCTATTTCTGAATTGGTCTTTTATGGTCGTGTTTGTGGTATTTTAAGATACTTACAAATAGAAGAGCTTTTTAAATGAGTCATAGTTCAAATCTTTCCTAAGTGAGAATTGATAGAAATGTACCTCTTACATATCCTTTTCTAAAATTCATATGAAAAGAAATAAATGGTTCCCTATGAAGTGGCAGAGAGTAACATGCACTCACATAAAATACCCATGGCTACCCATGGCACAGAATCCTTTTTTGCAGGGTAAAGACACATCACTGTCAAACATGCAAAAGGCCTAGCGAGGAATGTCCCTCACAAAATTCTCTCATCTATCTTCCAAATGAAAATAACAGACTGCTGTAAAGATGGTCGTTTAAGCTGTTTTTCTCTAGTAGAGGATGCTTGTTTGTTACGATCTTAATCTGGCATCTATCAAAACAGAACAAAACCCTTAAAATAAACTTTGGAAAACAGTAAAAATGTAATCTTTTATACAATGAGGACTACTGTCTTCAGATACTAACATCTTTGGGTCTATTAACAGACAGTAGACATCGTCATATAAAAGAAAGAAAAAAACAATAAAAAAAATCTTTTGGGCTATTGTTATCAGTTCAATAGATCTTTTCTATTCTGCCATGAATGAATAATTCTAGTTACATTAATTTTTCAGAAAGGTATTAAGAATTCTAAAGTATTTTTTCATTAAAATATATCGCATATTAAGCAAAAATGTGTAAGACTACAAAAATTGACAAATCTATGACCAAGGTAGGAGATTTCCATATACTCTTCTCAATTAGATCAAGCAGTTAGAAATTTAATAAAGATGCAGATTTGAACAAATGTAATCTCTAGCATTGCAAGTATTTCAACATTAACTGGGCATTATGATGATTATATAGAACCTTGCAGCTAAAAATGAGAAAATAAATATTCTTCCTAAAGCCCCCATGAAATATGATTAAAACTGAGGATGTACTGGGACATGAAGAAAGTCCTCAAAATTCAACATGTTTTCTGGCCAGAATCCATTGAGTATTTCATACTAATGCATTTTATGTATCTCAGCAAAACTGTCACAAGGAGCAATGATAAAAACCTGAATAGGTCTTAAAATCATGAAATAAATTGAAGCATTGGTTAAAAAGCTCTTACAGACATCATGCCCCAATTTTTTTTATTTCAGCATATTATGGGAGTACAAATGTTTAGGTTACATATATTGCCTTTGCCCTACATGAGTCAGAGTTTCAAGTGTGTCCATTGCCCAGATGGTATGCACCACACCCATTAGGTGTGAATATAACCATCCCCTCTTACTCCCACCTGCCTGACACCCAAAGAATGTACTATTATACGTGCACATAAGTGTTGGTCAGTTAATGCCAATTTGATGGTGAGTACATGTGGTGCTTGTTTTCCCATTCTTGTGGTACTTCACTTAGTAGAATGGGCTCCAGCTCTATCCAGGATAATAGAAGAGGTGTTAGATCGCCATTGTTTTCTCTGGCTGAGTAGAACTCCATGGTATACATATACCACATTTTATTAATCCATTCATGGATTGATGGGCACTTGGGTTGTTTCCACATCTTTGCAGTTGTGAATTGTGCTGCTATAAACATTTGAGTGCAGATGTATTTTTTATAGAATGACTTTTTTTCCTTTAGATAGGTGTCCAGTAATGGGATTGCTGGATCAAATGGTAGCTCTACTTGTAGCTCTTTGAGGTATTTCCATATTACTTTCCATAGAGGTTGCACTAGTTTGCAGTCCCACTAGCAGTGTATGAGTGTTCCTCTCTCTCTGCATCCATGCCAACATTTGTTGTTCTGGGACTTTTTGATAAAAGTAAGTTTTTCAGCCTCAATTGTGCATTATCATTTGTACACATGTGATTCATTTTCATAGAAGAAAAAAATTCATTGAGGCAAGATAAGTTATCTGGAGGCGATGTGTTCAATCAGAGCTCTAAAAGGAAGCTTTTTTTCCCTCCATATCTTCAGATAAGCAACATTTTTTTTTTAATGAAGAAGCTGTCAGGAAACCATAATTCATTTGTAAACTTATTGCTTAGAAAGTTGTGGGTCATTGTGGAACTGGTAAGAAAGCCTATTGAGTTTTGTGCTTTTCATATAAGAAAACTGCTTAACCATTATACTCATTTCATCAACCTGAGGATTTTTTTTTTTTAATTTCAGGATATTATGGGGGTACAAACATTTTGGTTATAAGTAATGACTTTGCCTCACTCAAGCCAGGGCTAAGGTGTGCCTGTCCCCCACACAATGTGCACCAAAGCCAGGTATCACAAGAATCTAACGATTCTTAAGGAACATGTTCTCTCTCCCTATTCCTCAGCCATAGTTGAATAACTAAACTGAAAGATTCAGCATTTGCTCAGGCCTCTATCAAAACAAAACTTTTTAATATAATTTTAATATTTCAGTAAAAACATTAAAATAATCACCATGGGAAAAATCAGAACTCTGTTGGACTCCCATACACTTATTTGTAATTTGTTTGCTGAAATTTTTAATTTCCATGGGTTGGGGCACCAGTACTTTTCCAGAGGTCTTACCCAGATTTGCTCTTGTCTCATATTCAGTGACTGAGTACTGACAGTGTGAGGGAAACAGGAAAGGAAGAACAGCCTCCCAGCTGATGTGTCGGTCAACAATGTGTGTTTGTCCAGAGCCTATTAAGTGATGACAACCAAAGTGACCCAGCACAAACATTCATGGAGGATTGCATACTTATTTTCCCTGCCATCCCAATCAGGTCTCTGCAACCCTTCAAATGCATATTTAGAAGGCTGCTGACACATCTGTAGGCTTCTGTCCTTCTTCTGCAGGGGTTCTCCATTCTGTCAACCCACTGCTTATTTTACTGCTGCTTGCTCTGCTCTCTTCTTCTTTAGACGACCCTTGTTTTAGCTCCCTATCGATATTCACTGGTCAGTCTTGCTGGGCAGTCCTTTTCGGATTCACACACCTTGCTAGATTTCAGCACTCCTTCAGATGACTTCCAGCATCTGCCTTCGAATCCTTAACTCTGTCATCGGGGGCAATGGAAGGTGACAGAGAGGCATGTATCTCCTTTTGCCTCCTGTCACCAGGGAAAAGGGACTAGATTCATAATCCACTTTATAAAGACACCCACCAATGCACCTTTATCCCCTCCACTCACCGCTCAGCCCATTGCTCCCTTTCCTGACTCAAAGCGGTGACAGCCTGAGTTCATAAGGGCAGGGAACACAAGTTACATGACTCCAAAGGAGATGCTATGAAGGGAGCCAGGCTCTCTTGCCTGTTTCTGATTATTTCTTCCTCAGTTACAAGTGAGACTCTCCACAGGAGTCTCCATTGTTATTTTGATACCTGCACCTCTCTCCGTTCTCCCCTTGGCCTGGTTCCAGCAGGAAAGCAGTGATATATATTTGGAAGATGCAGTTCAGTGTTGTCCTCCTCCTGGTGGGATGGATTATCTTCACACTTGGCAGTTGGCAACCAGTAAATATTTGACTTGTCAGCCTGGCTATATATGTGATAAAAGTTTATAAGAAAATATATTTGAATGACTTACAAAGAATAGTCTAAATCCTGATGGGTTCACTATAAACACGGAGGGTTGCCTGAGAGTCTGCATTGGGAGATTTTTAAAAAGGGAACTCCTCTTCATCCTGGTGAGGGTGTTAGACCTCAAGATTTTTTTTTCTGGGTTAGGAAAACAGGGTTTAATACTATCAAGTATTAAGGATAAATTATTCATCCCCTCTTGGCATAATACCAGGTTAGAATTGGAAAGATTCTTACTTTTCCTGAATTTATATGTCAATGAACTCTGTTTTGGCATTATTTCTAATTTTTTTTAATAAGAAAAATGGACCAAAAGAATTTTAAGTGGCTCAATGAATGATAGATGTGTGTTGGCAGAGTATGAGCATGTGTGGTAATTAGGAATTGGAGATGGGAAGAATGAAGAAAAGAATGGTGCTTGTTTGTAATCTGCACTGCAGACATGGAACACGCCTCTCCAGATGGCTCCAAGTTCACTTTACAGATGTGGGGTTACCCCTGTTCCTCCCTGTTCCACCCCTATCTGAAAGATATTTTAAAGACAGAGCTGATATCAGTAATTTTATTTGATATGAATTGATATTGATATGCTACATTCCTTAGTTATTGGCCTTGTCATTGTGCTATATTATTTATGAATTAGAGTTTAAGGGAGTTCTTAGTCATCTTATTAGTCAGGGATTTCCAGATAAACAGAACCAATAGAATACATATAGATACATAAAAAGAAATTTATTATGAGGGATTGGTTCATGTGATTACGGAGGTTGAAAAGTCCCATAATCTGCTGTATGCAAGCTGGAAGTCAAATAAAACCAGTGGTGTACTTCCAGTCCAAGCCTAAAGGCCTGGGAACCAGAGGAGCCAATAGCGTAAGTCTAAGTCCAAGTCCCAAGGTCTGAGAACCAGGAGCACTGATGTCCAAGGGCAGAAGATGGATGGCCCAGCTCAAGCAAAGAGGTCAAATTCAGCCTTCCTCTGACTTTTTGTTCTATTCAGACCCTCGATAGATTGGATGATGCCCCACTACACTGGTAAGAACAATCTTCTTTACTCAGTCTACCAATTCAAATGCTAATGTCTTCAAAGACACACCCAGAAATAGTTTGATCAGCTATCTGGGCAACCTTTAGCCAAGTCAACTTTAGTTTAAGTTGACACATAAAATTAATCATCACAGCATTCATATCTGGTAACAGAGCAGAGAAAGCTTGAGGATCCCAGGATGCCTGAAATCATGTTGCCTATCCACCCATCACTCTAGGCTCCTAGGGAAGGAGGAGAAAATGGGAAAGCACGAAATAATGTGACAATACAGGAAGAAAAAGGATAAGAAGAGAATTAGAGTTGAGGACCCAAAAGGAGGCCAGGAGAGTTTGCTGGAGTGATTTATATAGACTTGTTATGGGGGGAATAAGAGATATCATTTAAAGGTGTTTCATGTCTTCTCTTCTTCATTTGTTCCTTTTCATGTTATTTAGATCTCAACTTTTTTGCAAAAGGATTTAAGGCAGTTTAAAAATACAAGCCATGTATACAGTTAAATCCAAAAAGTAGAAACAAAATAGTAAGATCCATCCCCTTCCCCACACAAATATATTCCTCTTTCCTCTTTCCATCCCCTCATCCCCTCTTACACTGGCTTCAGCATAGGATAGCGGCAGGTACATATTATGCCATACAGGACATTATTTCCTGGGTTTCTGAAAATACATTACGCAATGTGTAGAATAAATTTTTGTAAAAAAAAAAACCAAACAAACAAAACAGACCAAAGGAAACAAGCCAAAGGAAAATTTTCTGCTCTATGCCTTGCCAAATATATCTCTCCTAGGAACAGTTTACATAATGTTATAAAATTTATTAAGATATTGGATATTAGATATTTAGGAGCCCCTAAAATAATACCATAAACCTCGAAGGCACTAATGTGAGTAAAATGTTGAGCAGTAGGCATTAAATAGAAACAGCATTCAGTAAAACAAGGTCATTGTCAGCCATTGCAGACTCTGGACACGAGAACAAAATTGCTGGCCATCATAGCAGTTTTAAGAAATATCACCAGTGATCACTAGAAATTAAAAAAATGTTAGGATTATTTCTCTTCATCTCTCTCTCAATTATAAGCACATTACAGACATTTAAAATTTTGTGCAGTAGACACAGGTAAAAAATATATTCCTTTGAAAAGATCTATTTTAAATAAGAAAATAACCACTGGTTATATTGTATATATTCAAATTAATGTCTTTTTTCACTCAAGGAAAATGATATCATATTAATTAGATTTGAAGAAATTTTTAAGATTTTATATTGCCAGAAAAATTTATTTTTTTTAAAAGATTTTCTAAATATTTTGGGTAATTTGTTTGAAACCCAGAATGTTAACTTTCAGCCCACCAAACATTTTTCACTATAGGAAAATTGCATTTAATTCAAGTAACACCTCTCCAGGTGAGGTTTTCATTTTGGCTGCTCCGTTAACTATTTGATCCATGAAAACATAGCACCATTAATCAAAAATGAATTACATGATTAATTATTACAGCCCTAAAGTTGTTTGATGCCTATTGTCCAGCACTTCACTATATTAATTCTTTAATTCATTTCATAGCCGTAGCGTACCTATCAGAGGTTACTATGCTAGACAAAAAATGTATAAATGTAATAAGATATAATAATTACTGGAGTAGCACATTTCTGAATGAAGAAAAGATATGCAAATGTATACACAATGCAATGTGAAAATCATTATCAAAAGCATTATGCACAGGTGTTCACTAAGTTCCTTTCTTATATGGTAAAATAGGAGTCAAGAAGATATTTGAAAATTTTACTCAAAGCTAAATGTTATTTCATATGAGCTCAGAGTGGTTAGATATGCTGTGTTGTCCAATGTAGTAGCCATTAGCCAAATGTGGCTATTTAAATTAAAATTATTTAAAATTAAATAAAATTAAAAATTCATTTCCTCAGTTGCATAAGTCACATTTCAAACCTTCAATACCTTCAAGTGGTAATGATTACCATGTTTGACAACTTGGGTTATAGAACAGTTCCATTACCATAGAAAGTTTTCTTGGGCAGTGTGGGCATAGTACAACTACTTTATTTATCAATTCAAAAATTTTATAAAATTTTGTATTTAAGTGATGCTTTCTAATTATTTATCCCCAAAAGGCAATGATCTTTTTGGAAAACAGTTGTGTTCCAAATTAAAATTTTAAAATACCTAGCTATATATCAAAGGCCAGTGTCTGGTTTCAAGTAGAATGCTGTGTACTATTTCCTAAAGAAGTCATAGCAAGTGAGTTAGTTGATTCCAGTACTGTCTTGCTCATCATTGAATTCTTAGTACCTATCAAGGTGTCTGATACGACAAGTAGAAAAATAAATATTTATTGAATGTTAAATACATAAATTTAATGGATAAATAAACGAATACTTTCGTTTTTCTTCTTTGAGAGGTAGTCAAATGAACAGAAGCAGGGTTTGCCTGCAGATAAAGAGATCACTTATGCCATGAGCTGTCTTTCTCTTTCTGTTCACCATTTCTAGGTAAGGAATATAATATTTAAATTTAAAAATGAAATGAAATCTTAAAGATAATTTGAATAGACCTTGAAGATAAAAAAGAAAAGGTGATCAACTGCATTAACAGATGTTGGCAAAATACTGTTATAGGCAAGTTCACACAGCTAATTAATAACAGATCAGGACTGGAACATAGGCTATCGGAGGAAATAAGTATCATTTCTTTAATTGCCATAATTCAATATAAAACACCACTTTAAGGTATGACAGAGTGTTTGTATTGCATTTTGAGAGAGCATTTGGCACCACAGGATTAAGATTGCAGAAATGATCGAGTGGTCCAATGAAATATTTTATTCCAAGATAAAGATTTGTGATGCATCAGAAAGTAATGTTCCACTCAAATTTGTGAAGACATTCAGGGTCATATTAGGACAGTTACTTACAACAGGAAAAATATTTAAATAATCAGTTTATGATAACAGTAGGGGATTATGGATACAAAATATACCATAGTATCTTATTTCTTTACACTTATTTTTTGTACATTTTAAAAATATTCTGATTTTAATGTTGATATGCATAATAATTTAAAGTATTCTTTTTGTTTATGGTGTGAAAATGTGAATTACTCTCAGCCAACTTAATTTATGATACAAGTTAATCATATGTTCATAACTGAGGTTTACACCTCAGTTGGTGAGAGTGATACATAATTATAAACACAGTATCTAAGAGGAAATAAATTTGGCTTATGATCCTAAACTTATAAAATGAGCATAACTGTTTCTAAGGAATAAAAAGTATCATTCTTCTGCTTTGAGAGTACTTGATCAAAACGCAGAATGTTGAGAAACATGATGTTATCATGGCAAGGTAAGCCATCTGAATATCAAGAAATGCTGTTGGGCATGTTCAATAGGGAAAGCTTTGACCTCTAACAACACCTGGTACTGATGTTTCCTCCCCATGGAACCAAGAAGACCAGGATGTGACCAGAACCTGGACATGTTGATTTTTTATTCAGGCAATTACTGTTTGGAATAAAGATGTTTGTTTTGAAGTTGGGTTGGGTAATTACAATGGGAGACAATACAAAGGACTAGCTATTCATTCTGAAGCAACAATTGAAGAGAACTAAGAAATTCTAGATAGCAAGTTGTATCAATTGGAGATTGATTTATACAGGGAAGGGGAAAAAAGTGAGGCACAAGGCCCACTGGTATTGCTGTGAAATCAACATGTTATCAAATAAGCATCTTCTGCCCAATGTGGAGCACTGAGTTATGTCATAATGAACTACAAGCAGAAACGTACCATCTACACTCTAGTATATATTTTTTGACATTATGGTTCAATGTTCAATATCCTCTTGCTTAAGAATTTTTCCAACAGTGAGAAATGAATACAGTGATAATTTCTCTAATAAATAATTCATTCCTTTGGATGCTTTAGATTGCTAACTAATGGAAAATTATAGTATATGATATGGGTGGGTTCCCATATTTCCAAATATTAATTAGAGTATGTTGCAATCTTATAGAAAATACACTGATGATATTAAATTTTCTGAGATTTTTCCAAAAGGGAAATTTACCAACAACGCCAGTGTAACCTTAGCATCACCCCATACTGGCCCTACTCTGTTAAGAAGATGTTGAGTCACTTTGTAGGTATGACAGAGCCAAAGCAGAAAGTCACGTAGCCTGGGCATGCTCAATAGAGACAGCTTTGACCTCTAACAACACCCAGAACCGATGTTTCCTCCCCCTGGAACTAAGAAGACTAGGATATGACCAGAACCTGAATGCTGGAACCCTTTCAGAAGTGAGGGGTCTGTTGGCCAAGAAAATCGGGTGTTAAAGTCCACCTCAACACACCTTACTGTAAATGGTCAAATTTGAAGCCCTCTAACCAGATCCTACCAAGCCAACATTCCTACTGCTTTCCTTTGTTTTCTGACCCCTTAAAACTTGCCCTGTACCCCAAATCAGGAAGACAGATTTGAGCCACACCTCCTATCTCCTTGCTGCCAGCATCTCAATAAAGCCTTTGCTTTCTCAAAAGCTGGTACCCTAGTGTCAGCTTCTATGTGCGTTTGGAAGTGAGCCCGTTGCTCAGTAAGACCAATAGAAGTGGTATGCTAGGAACCCTTTTGGTGTGACATCTTAAATGACATACTGTTTCCATCTAATTAAATATGTAAATTTTAGCAATAAAGATGAATTCATTTAATGGGTTTTCATCTCCGAGTATAGGAAATTTTATTTTGGACTTTTGAAGGTAGATTGTACCTTCAAAAGGTTTATTTTGCTTGTTTATTGTTTTCTATGTGGGGAAGGAGGATATTTATTATCCTTATTCATTTCATAGATAGAATTCTACTCAAGGATGTTATTAAAATGTTGCCTGTTTCAACCTTTATTCTAACTTTTTGTCTTCTTACAACTCTTAAACCTTATGGAAAAGGGACTGAGCCCTTAACCTGTGACACCTGATGCTAACTTCAGGTAGCTAGGGTCAGAATTAAGTTGAATTAGAAGACACCCAGCTGGTATTCTCTGGAGAATCTGCTGGATATTGCTTGATGGGTGTATAGGGAGAAAACCCCACACATTTTGGTGACCAGAAGCCAGAGGAATATTCTATGTTAATTTTTGTGCGAGAGTAGGAAGAGTATTTTGGTTTGTTTTATTTATCCATGTAGTTATCTCAATTTCAATGAAGTTACAGAGCATGGTTTGCTCCAGTAACCTTATGAACATGAAGTTTGTTTCATTCGAAGTTTTTTTTTCCAGAGTCAAGATAAAAATACTGATAATACACATCAACCATTTTCTGATTTTAGCAACGTTAGAGAACAAAATATTTTGCTAAATCACACAGGTTATAGAAGGTCATTTTCCATTGAAAATTAGAGTTTTCAGAAATTACTGATGTAGACAAAGAATCAAAACTTACCTCTGTCTGTGTCGTACAGGAAGACGAAACAGTTCCATTCATAGTGATCTAGCAGACTCAACAGTGCTCCTCGTAACGAAGGCCTTAGTTGCAGCACAAACTGGCTCTCCCCCTCAGTAGGGAAACTTGGTGTGATGAGGGAGATATGTAAGGCGCTGCAGAATGAGGTCAAGGTATGTACTGACCTCTTATCATAGAGTCCAAAAATGGCAAATACTCCTCTAGAATACTGGGAACAGACTGAAACAAGAGAGAGAGAGAGAAAAACCCACAAACTATTAGCGCACTCAAATACTTGACTGTATAGTCTACATTCTATGAAATTAAAAGATAAGAATCACTGAATCATTGATATGTCAAGAATGTAAGATAAACAGAGTAAAAGTGGTAGGCAATTAATTGTACAATCAATTAATGAATTCTTGAGCTTGTACTCAAAGCCCAATATTGAATGAAGCTGATCTGAATTACAGTCCTATATCAAGAAGCCAATTTGAATTAAAGGAAAATTTGACTAAAATAAAGTAACATATGGCCTTCCATGATAATGTGGCAAATCCTATGCTGGAGACTTTTAGATGTGATAAATCTATTTTTTTTCTGTACTTTTTCCTTATATGAAAAAATTTAATAATGTACTTTTGACATTTTTGAGTATTAATTGAAGGAACATTTAAATTACCTTGGTATGCCCTCCTGCCTAAGCTGTATGTATATCTTTTCTATTCTTGAATTGGATTACAGTTTTTACTGAGCCTAAATGTTTACCTTTGTGTATGTGTGTGTGTACAGTGGCAGTTTCATTTGTAATCAAAATCTTAGGGTTCTCTTGAATCATGTTTGAAAACAGAAGTTAGACTGTCTAGAAAGTCATTCTTGGGGTATCTGAGAGGCTTAGTGAATTGGGGCCAGCTGCATAGCTTCTAGGGCAGCCACAAAGCTAGGATAAAGCACTTCTAATACCCAAGAGAACCAAAACCACCTGAGGTAAGAGGACCTCAGGGAAGCAGGTGCACAGCCCACTGTGTCTTTCTTTCTCCATGCTCCTAGTTGCTACAAGGATGATGAAACAACATCATAAAGAGAAATTTGTTCTCAAAATTCATTTGCAATCATATTTTGATCACTTGGTTAATATGACTGGCTAAGTAAAAATACAAGGATTTTAATTTGTTTGTAAATTTTGCAGTTTTCTCCCTATATCTTAGTGTCAATTCTATCCTAGTCTTGCCCATTTGAATATAGGCTCTGGTTTGTTAGTTGGGCTTTCATTTCTCATATGATATCACTTAGAAAAGGTCATCTAAAGATGACTAACAGCATTCATTTTCTGTTAACTTTTATTCTCTTCTGTTAGAATTACCTTGCTTAGAATCTATCTTTAACATCAAGAGGCACAACAAATAAGAACATAAAGAAACAGCTCCAGGGTTTATTGAATTGTCTTATTTAATTATGCTTCACAATCTTTTAAAACCCAGTATTGTGGAATAGAGATACAAATGTTACTAAGATATTTTTTTCAAGAGCCTATTAATGCTTTAACAAAGTAAAATCTAATTTCTTTGTATCACAATGAACTACTCCTAAGTTAAATACCTCTAGATTATCCAATACTCTAGACTTCTTAATGAATTTATCAATGAAAATTAGTAGCTAAAATCAGAAAACATAAAAATTTTATAGCCCTAAACACTTCTGAAACCAACCAAAGAGAAATAGGACTGTTAGCCATACATGAAAAATTGTAAGAACTGGGAATTCAAGCAGGGTTACTTTATGGTATAAACAAGAACAGAGTGTCCCCTAGTGCAGGTGCATGTCCTCTAAACATAAATTAGAAAAAGTCACCCATGTTTGGATTAGAAATCAGACCCTATCCTCATAAATGTTCCACCAAGGCTTTGGATGAATGTATTTAAGTACTGCACGTTTAAAGCATAACCTGGCATTACTTGGCTCTTTTGTGTTTTCATATATTTTTTTTCCCAGCTTTCATGCCAGTCGAGGGCCAATTCTCAATCTTTATTTTACTCTATTGAAAAAAAAAATAAAGTTGAAAAGCTTCAGAATTGAAATCTAAGATCCTGGCTTTCAGCTTGGTGCTGAAACTACACACAAATTTTATACTTGTTCACGAAAATGTAAGTAAAGATGATTTGTGAGTCATGTACCTTAACTTACCCCTGCAACTTACTTGTTTTAGGAACCCATAAATTTGCTAGGAGGATTTATGTAGCTTTGCATAAGAACCTTTTGTGAGATAGTGTTGAGTGGACAATGCTGGACCCCTTCTCCTGGTACCCTTCTCCTCCACCAAAAAAAAAAAAAATCCAAGAGCACTTCTGCTTCCATCTATTTCAAATATTGAGTGATTATCTATATAAAATTTTATGTGCAAAAAATGTTACACTACTAAAGTTCCAAAACAACTAATATACAAAGTCCCTCTACTACTTATTCCTATTATACTGTTTTGTTCAATGTATCATTATGACTTTCTACTTTTCTGGTGCTATGTTATTTATTAATAACATTTAAGTTATTTTATTGGGACTCAATAAACAATATTTTCTAATATTTCATCATCTACTATCTGCCTTCATTCATTTTCATCATCATATATATCTTTTCTTTCTCTCTTTTTCATAGCTATCATCCTGCCTCTATTCTTATGTACTTATTTTGAAACTACAGCAAGTCTCAGACTAATAACTTTGCTTCTGGATGTATTCTGTCACTCACATTTTACTTCCTCTTTGCAGACTTATAGTTGTGGTATTATTCTTGTGAACACTTTTTTTTCCTATTTAATCTAGATCATAGTCTTGGTAGGTAAAAGTTATTGGGTTTTCTGTGCATGAGGACAGATTGTCAGTTAAATGTTCAATGTTATTATCTTTGTGTGATACCTTGGACAATATTTTATTTGGTCCAATAGATTCAAATTTTAAAATATAATTACTTCAATATTTAGTATAAAAATCCAGCTTTGGAAACAATTGCTTAGCATACAAATCATTATTCAAACAATGGAACTTCTTAGACCATATAAATGCAAACATAAATTAATGAGAGTAAACTAAGCTGAATATGAATGTGTTCCAAATACATAAAAGGGAAAAACTGAATTTTAATGGTTTCAAAAAATGTCAACATAAATTAAACAAAGATTAATGCTTGATCACTAAATAGATGAAATAATATTATATTGATATATATTTTTGGATATAAACACTAATCAGAATAAGACTTTCAATGAAAAAATCCAGTCATAGTTTTCAGTGGCAGAAAATATTCTGCTATATTCTGCTTCACTAATGAGATTCCCTGGATCATGTATTATGTAAATAAACTTATACTGTAAACACATGGTAATAATCCATTCATCTGTTGCCTGAAGATGTCATTTAACTAAATATGTCTTCTCATCAATAATCACCTAGTTTCATTCCAGATACCACAGTCCAGATGCCAAGCTATACCAAATTATTATATAATTGGTGATGATTTGTAGCCCTATATCACATACAAATCAAAGAATGTGGTCTTAGCTCAGTGTTTCTCAAGTTGTGGGAAATAAATTCAAGAGATATACTGAATTTTACATTACCACAGCAGCATGGTCACTCTTCCATCTATGGCCCTTCTCCTCCCATATTGTTGATTTTTTTCCTAAGACTACAACAGTGAGATAAGCTAAGAACAAATTTGGAACTAGGTCAAGTAGGACAAACAGAGATTGAACTCTGCAGGCCCTATTCCTGATTGTCATGGTTATGAGAGTCCTCTTCACATCAGTGATATTTTACTAATACAAATAATGTAAATGGTAATTAAAACAACATATGAACAAGCAATGACATTTTGCAGATGAGCATGTTGGAGATGAGACCACTATACTTTGCAGGAGTTTGAGATGAGTTTGTGCACCAGACACAAGTGAACTTATGAGGATTGTGAATTAATGGCATTGTGCTGGGTATGTTGGCTTGGTGTTGCAGTTCTGTTGTTTCTTCCCTCTCATAGATTAGTCAGTGTAAACACAGTAGATGTTTTGTGCTTATCTGCTACCTCACCTGTTCTACCAGGTGGCCGTTACTACATGGGTAGAAATCCAAGAACCAACACATTATCCTGCTCTGATAGCTTCGGCAAACTAGCTCAAGTTGCTAGAATTTGTGAAAGTCTGTTGCCATGAATAATTTTCCTAATTATTGCTGCCACCAAGAAGGATTAGCATAGGTAGGCAGAAGATTAGAAAAAAAGAAATAACAACAGAAAATCTCACTAGGGAGAGGAGGCAAGATGGCTGACTAGAGACACTGGTCACCAGATTGTCTCAGCAAGAAGGAAAAGGTTTAGGTGAAAAAAACATAGCCCAGGAATAGTTCTGAGGGAAAAGTACCAGAACCTACCAGAGATTCCATGAGAAGAAGTTGTGGAGCAGAATAAGAAGGAACAAGATATCAGCAGAGATCAACCCCCAAGGAATTTGGAGCCTCATGGAAAGGGTAAGTGGGGGTGTTTGTTTTTCCTCCTCTTATACCTCTGGCAGATTGTAGGCTCCGTAATTGTTGGAGAGCTTCTCTATCCTCACGAGCCCAAAAGTTGCTACCACCAGTGAACTGGGAGCTTGTCAAGAACAGAGCATTAGGCTACCACCACTCTCAGGGTTGCTCTTCCTCACTACAGACCCAAGCCAAGTTGGCGGGCACCATACTGCTTTTCAAACCATTGTGTGCCTTTGTCCTGCCTAGGGAGCTTCAGCTCTTCAGTTTTCTTGTCACTGGACCCCATACAAACATTTCCCAACATCTTCCCAGACTGCAATGGCCATAGAGGGCCAGTGGGTCCCAGGGAAACTGTGCGATCCTAGACCTTGGACATTCAGGGTGGGCTGCCTTCAAGGGAGAGGAGAATATAGCAAGCCAGGGGAGTTCATCAGGACAAAGAGGACCAGAGTGCCAGCTCTCCTGCATTCAGACTCTTCTTCTTCTCCCCTCTTCCACCCATAGCTGCTGATGCAGCCATGGTACTTCCTAGGTGAGTCAGCATGGATACCCCAAGGGAAGATTAAGCAGGGTCTCTCAGGAGCAGCTGCTTCCCCTCTGTTGATATGCCCACCACACCAAATCTTCCACAAAGAGTGGGTCTCATGCTTTTCCTTTTAAATACCTGCAGAGGACCAAGGGGTACTCAGACTGTGTGCTCCCTGACTGCCAGCCTTCCCTCAAGCTACTCACTTGACTGCTCCAGCAAAGCAGGACATACCCCAAAACAAAAGTACATTAAGCCTGCTTGAGCACTACTTGACCATCTCGGGAACAACACACTTCTCTCTGGCACAGTCAGGGATTAAACTTGGAGGATTAGAGGACAGGCTTGCAGGCTGGATCCTGGACTCCTAGGACTTGAGTGTGTTGCTTAAGGGGCATAGAGAGGATATCTGTGAACTAATCTTGGGAAGAGAGGGAGCCCATGCAGGCAGAACTAAAAAGATAGGGCAGTATGGGTCTGATCCACAGAACACTCCTGGAGCTCCCCACAGGAAAGCAGTGCATTCAGACTGGGGAAGGATCTTGGGCAGAGAAGCTCCCAGCCTGTGGAGTCATTGACCGTGAGCTCAGCTAGTTTGGGCTGCTGCTTGTGGCCAAACACCAGAAGGAGATCTGTGGGGCAAGGGAAAAGGGAAAAGAGCAAAATCCACTCCCATCTGCCAGACTGTGAATCCCAGACTGCCCCTCTCTCCAAGCAGACTTTTTGGCTTGGTGGGGCCACTTCAGGCAGTCCCTGGTAGTTTTCTCCAGCAGCCTGGGAGCTGACTCTTGAGATCTGCTAAAACAGCTCTCATGCCTCCCTTTGTGAAGCCTGAATATAGGCTCACCAAAACCAGCCACCTGCCCCAACCTCACTCCTCCACCTGCCTTGGCTGTGGTGAAGCACAAGAAGTGGTCTCTGGGAGCTTCAGGGTCCCACACACCACCTGGGGCATCTGAGTGCTACTACTGATTGACTGGGGCCAGGCACAGGTCCCAAAAAACTCCACTGCAGCTGGCTGTTTCCTGCAAGTGCCACCCACTGGCAAGGAGAACAGCTTGTACTGCCCATTACAGCATTTACTGATTTAATAACATAGGGTTTAGCTGACTCTTACTGAGTTAGAGATTAAACTGGGCATCCCAGTATAATTCATGCCATTAAGGAGGCCATGGGTCTGGGAATAGAGAAAGGCTTTCAAAGAACTCTATCTTCCCTTGTCAACAAAAGACAGGGAATCTGCCATGCACATAGTACACCAACACTACAACCTACCTACAAATAACTAGCAATTGAGAAAACCACCACATTAAGGATATCTATAACCAAGGTATCCATCCAGAACCTAGACTCCCATCAAAGTACCCACAGGCAAAGTCAAAGATCTTTACCCAACATATGCTACAGGCACATCCTTAGGAGTGTGTGTGTGTGTGTGTGTGTGTGTGTGTGTCTGTGTGTGTATGGGGCGGGGGCAAAGTTCCATTTAACAAAAGAAAATCCAAAAACAAGAAGTGTCAGCTGTTCCAGATGAGAAGTAATCAGCATCAGAATTCCAGAAGTATGAAAAATAAGACTGAAAGGACCCCTCCCAAAAGAGCACACCAGCTGTCTAACAATGAATCTCAACCAAAATGAAAATACCAAAACAACAGGTAAAAAATCGCAAATATAGGTTGTAAGAAAGCTTAATGAGATCCAAGAGAAAATGGAAAACCAACTCAAAGAAACCAGAAAAATAATTCAGGAAATGAATGAAAAATTTACTAAAGAAAGAACAAACAGAACTTATGGATATGAGAAATTCACTTAGGAAAATACAAAATACAGTGAAAAGTTTTAAGAATAGACTAGACCAAGCAGAAGAAAGAATTTCAGAGCTTGAAGATAACTGTTTTGAATTAACATAGACAGTCTAAAATAAGGAACTAAGAATCAAGAGGAACAAAGTATACAATAAATATGGGATTATGAAACAGCCAGATATAAGAATGATAGACATATCTGAGGGTGAAGAAGAAAAAGATAAAAGCCTGAAAACCTTATTTGAGGGTATAATTGAGCAAAACTTCCCTGGTCTTCCTAGAGATATAAACATCCAGATAAAGGAAGCTCAATAAACACTCAGGAGATTCATTGCAAAAAGGGTATCACCAACACATAATATCATCAAATTGGCCAATATTAACATAAAGGAGGAATTCTTATGAACCATGAAGTGAAAATGTCAAGTAACATACAAAGGAAAACCCATCAGACTAACAGTGGACTTCTCAACAGAAACCTTACAAGCCAGAAGGGAATGGAGTCTTATTAGTCTCTTTAAACAGAATAACTGCCAAGCAGGAATTTTGTATCCTGCAAAGTTAAGATTCAAAAATGAAGGAGAAATAAAGTCTTTCCCAGACAAGTGAACACTAATGGAATTTGTCACCACTAGACCTGCCATACAAGAAATGCTTAAAAGTATTCTATACATGGAATAGATCAATACCCACAATGAAAAAACACCAAAAAGGTAAAGCTCACAGCTCTTATAAAAAAGTAACACAAAAGAGAGAATAAACCAACTAGGTAACAATCAATATGATGATCAGAACAGTACCTCACATATCAAAACTAATATTGAATGTGAGTGGTGTTCATGTCCCCTTAAGAGATGTAGACTGGCTGAAAGGATTTTTTAAAAAGGACAATACAAATATATACTGTCTCCAAGGAACTCATTTAACAGGCAAAGATTCCCATAGACTCAAGGTAAAGGGGTGGGAAAAAAATTTTCATGCAAATGGAAACCAAAAGTATGCAGAAGTAGCTATTCTCATATCAGATAAAATAGTCTTTAGATGAATAATGGTAAAAAAAGACAAAGATGGTCATTATATAATGATAAAGGGATCGATTCAACAAGAAGATACAGCAATCCTAAATATACATGCACCCCTTAACATAGGAGCTTCCAGATTCATAAAAAAAATTCTATTAGAGCTAAGGAAAGAAATAAACAGCAATATCATAATAGTCAGGGACTTCAACACTTCACCAAATGAACTAGACAGATCATCAAGGCAGAAATTAATCAATAAACACTGGACTTAAAAATGACTCTAGAACAAGTGAACCTAACAGACATCTAGAGGACATTCTACGTAAAAAGTGCAGCATATACATTATTCTCATCACCACATGGGACATTTTCTAAGATAGACCCAATGTTAGCCCACAAAACTGGTCTCAGCAAATTTAGAAAAATTGAAATCATACCATGTATCTTCTCAGACAACAGTGGAATAAAAGTAGAAATCAGTTCCAATAGGAACTCTCACAACTACACAATTACATAGGAAGTAAACACTCTGCTTCTAAATGATCCTTGGTTTGTTGATGAAATGAAGATGGAAAGAAACTTTGATTTGAACTACAAAGGAGATACGTTTCCAAAATCTACAGAATACAGAAAAAGCAGCACTAAGGGGAAAGTGCATAGCTTATATGTTTACATAAAAAGGCAGAAAGATCACAAATTAAAAACCTAAGTCAAACCTCAAGGAAGTAGACAAAGAAGAACAAAGCAAACTCAAAGCTAGCAGGAAGAAAGAAATAATAAAGCTCAGAGCAGAACTAAATAAATGGAAATAAAAAATCAATACAAAGGATCAATGAAACAAAAAGTTGATTCTTTGAGAAGATAAACAGAATTGATAGACCACTAGCTCGACTGGCCAGAAATAGAAGAGAAAGGACTCAAATAAGCTTAATCACAAATGAAAACAGAGACATTACACCTGATTCCACAGAAATGCAAAATACCATCTGTGACTACTACAAAAACCGTTATGGACATAAACTAAAAGATCTGGAGGAAATGGGCAAATTTTTCAAAACACATAACCTCCCAAGGCTGAATAGAGAAGAAACAGGAATCCTGAACAGACCAATAAGGAGTAGCAAGATTGGAACAGTAAAAAACAAAGTGCCCAGTGGAAAAGAGCCCTGGCCCAGATGGATTCACAGTCCAATTCTACCAGAACTATGGAGAATAACTGGCACCCATTCTACTGAAACTATTCCATAATATCAAGAAGGAAGGAACCCTCTCTAACTCATTGAATGAGCAAGTATCACCTGGATACCAAAGCCAGAAAAGGACATAAGAAAAAAGAAAACTACAGACCAATATCCCTTATAAAATAAATGCAAAAATTCTCAACAAAATGCTAGCAAACCAAATTCAACAGTACATCAAAAAGATAATCCATCCCAAGGTTGCAAAAATGGTTCAATATATATAAATCAATAAATGTGATTCACCACATAAACAGAAGTAAAAACAAGGACCATATGATCATCTTAATAGGTGTAGATAAAAGCACTCCAATAAAATCCAACACCCATTCATGATAAAAACCATTAACAAACTAGGCATAGAAGCAACATACCTCAAAGTAATAAAAACTATATATGACAAACTCACAGCCAACATCATACTGAATGGGGAAAACTTGAAAGCATTCCCTCCAAGAACTGGAACAAGACAAGTATGGCCACTGTCACCATTTATATTCAACATAGTATTAGAAGTCTATGCCAGATCAATCAGGCAAGAGAAAGAAATAAAGGGCATCCAAATCGGGAAAGAGGATATGTTTGCCGATGATATGATCTTGTATCTTAAAAACCCTAAAGACTCCACCACAAGACTCCTAGAATTGATAAATCAATTCAACAAAGTCTCAGGTTATAAAATCAATGTGTACAAATTAATAATATTTCTATATATTAATAACAGTGAAGTGGAAAGTCAAATCAAGAACTCAGTAACATTTACAATAGCTTCAAAGAAAAGAAAATACCTAGAAATATACTTAACCAAGGAAATGAAAGGTCTTTACAAGGAGAACTAAAAAAAAAAACTGATAAAAGAAATCATAGATAATATAAACAAATGGAAAAACATCCCATGCCTCATGGATTGGAGGAATCAACACTGTTAAAATGTCTATACTGCCCAAAATGATTTATAGATTCAACACAATTCCTATCAAAATACCAATGTCAGTTTTCATAGCTCTAGAAAAAATAATCATAAACTTCATATGGAACCAAAAAGGAGTCTGAATAACAAAGTAATCTTAAGCAAAAAGAACAAATCTGCAGGCATCACATTACCTGTATTCAAATTATACTACAATGCTATAGTAATAAAAACCCCATGGTACTAGTATAAAGGTAGAGACATAGACCAGTGTAACAGAATGGAGAACACAGAAATAAACTCACACAGCTATATCCAACTGATTTTCAACAAAGCAGACAAAGACATACACTGGGGAAAGGATGCTTTATTTAATAAATGGTGCTCAGAAATTAGATTGTCATATGCAGAAGAATGAAACAGGATCCCTATCTCTCACTATATACAAAAATTAACTCAAGATGAATTAAAGACCTAAATATAAGACCCAAAACCATAAAAATTCTGGAAGAATCCATAGGAAGATCTCTTCTAGACATTGGCCTAGGCTAAAAGTTCATGACTAAGACCACAAAGACAAAGATAGCAACAACAAAAATAAATAAATAAATCGAGCCTTAATTAAATTAAAATGTTTCTGACAGCAAAGGAAATAATCAAGAGTAAATAGACAACCTATAAGAATGTCAGAAACTGACGAAGGGCTAATATATAGAATCTACAAATACTTAAATCAGCAAAATAAAGCCAAACAACCCCATTAAAAAATGGGCAGAAGATATGAACAGAGTTTTTTCAAAAGAAGATAGACAAATGGCCAACAGACATATGAAAAAATGCTCAGCATCACTAATTGTCAGGGAAATGCGAATTAAAGCCATAATGAGATACCACCTTACTCCTATCAGAATGGCCTTTGTTAAAAACAAACAAACAAACAATAAAGGTTGGCATGGATGGACAAAAAGGGAATGCCTATGCATTGTTGGTGGGACTGTAAATTAGTACAGCTTCTATGGAAAACAATGTGGAGATTCCTCCAGGAACTAAAAGTAGCTCTACCATTCAATCCAGCAATCCCTCTACTGGGTATCTACCCAAAAGAAAAGAAGGTATTATATCAAAAAACACCTGTACCCAAATGTTTACCACAGCACAATTCACAATTTTCAAGATATGGAATCAACCTATGTGCCATCAATTGATGAATGGATAAAGTAATTGGTGTATACACACACACACACACACACACACACACACACACCCTGGAGTACTACTCAGACAAAAAAAAGAATGAACTCTTCTCATTTGCAGCAATTTGGGTGGAGCTGAAGAACATTATCCTAAGTGAAGTATCTCAGGAATGGGAAAACAAACATCATATATTCTCACTAATAAGTAGGAGCTAAATGATGGGTGCAATGGTTATAAAGTGTTGTAAACAACATTGGGAACTAAGAAAGGGGAGGCTGGAGGAGGATAATGGATGAAAACTTACCTATCTGGTACAATGAACACAATTCTGGTGATAGGTACACCAAAAGCCCTGCCTTCAGCATTATACAATTCATCTATGTAACAAGAACACTTGTAATCCCTAATATTTTGAAATAAAAATTATTAAAAACATTTAAAAGGTAAAAAAGTATTGACTGCTAGTGCAAGTTTTTATACTCCAATAGGATTGGAATATATTCATATCATGAAAATTACAAATATTTTCCAATTTATCTTATATTTTAATCCCTACCTATCCATTTCAGAGCCCTGAGAAAATGGGTCAGTGGTAACTATTGTATCAATATATCATATGTTCAAATTAATGTATGTGACTCTTCAAATAAAGATTGCAATTAAATAAATACATATCCATTTATATAGACATTTACATTTTACAAAGAATATACACATATATAATCTTTTTTATTATTATTATTTTATTTTAACTATTATTATTCACATTTTATAAAAAAATAAAATTTTAGTTATTACTTAGGTTAAGAAACGGGAGGTTGCAGAAATTTATTTAACATTTCTAATTTTTCTCTTTGAAACTTCTATTTACTTCCTGTTTAGTCAGCTAGATTAGCATACAGAATATTTTCAAAAAGTTTTTCTTGTATTAAAAGGCTTAGTAACTTACTCCCTTTTTGAAAGTTACTGTTTCCATAGCAACAGAAACATGATTGGAATTTGCAACTGGAAAATGTGCCACTATGATGGATTGGATAACAGCTAGAATTACTGTGAGAGAGCAGACCCAGAATTAACAGTATAACATGGCATGTGAGCACATTGGGATTGAATAATGGAAACAGAGTCTAACAGGTAAGAAAGAGCTACTAAAGCTCTTCGAATTGTCTTTTACATTATACTATTTGTATATGATGCATAGGATGTGTTTGTCTACATGTTACCATTTTCTGAGCTAAGATAACAGAAGTTGTAAGTTTCCATAGTACATCTGAAGCAGGGATCACCAACTGGAAGCCCTATATCTAGAGAAGATGAGCTTTATTTGTCTGTCACATTTTTTTTTCAATTGAGTATGAATGCTTTGAGGTGAGGTTTGTATGTCTCAGTAATCTGCAAGCCCCACCACCCGCTATTACTACTACTATAGCACTTCTGATACTTATGTTAAATGCCCAGGCTTGTAGGTATTTGAGTTTGGATAACTAATTTATGCATTTTATAACATAAACATAGGTGTTTCTTGGTTTGGGGTGAACTTTTTAAGGTAGTATGAAAAGTATGTTTGTTAATGTATTCTTCTTCTAACCAAATCCAAGTTGAAACAATGCATTACAAAAAAAGAGGTGGATTTACCCCTTCCACTCATGCTTTTATTCAACAAATGCTTATTTACTGGCTAGTTTATTTCAGTCACTGTGTTAAATACTTTGAATAAAGTACAATTAATATAGTATTCCCACTGAGATGTGTTTCACAGTTTAGTGGACAAAATACAGATATAAACTGATACTTCAAGATGGTGAATACAATAGGGGAAAGACAGAGGGAATTAGGAAGCACAGGGATGTACTTCCCAGAGGATGCAGAGAAAGCTGACTAGGGGAAATGACACCTGTCCATAGAGTTTAGGTTGAAAAATAGTGAATAAACATATATTCAATGAGTGAGATATTATAGTAGGCCAAGAAAGAGATAATGAAAGGGTAAATTAAGCAGATGTTGCCAGTATAGACCTTAGAGATAATATTTGGGAAATATTTAGGAGTTAAAAAGGCAAATCTAATAAATGATTGAATGAGGAGAATGAAAAGAAGAGGAGGACTGAAGGATGCCTTTTTGTTTCTATCTTGGTTGAATGAGTGGATAGCTGTGGTATCACCTTGGGTGATAGCCTAGATAGGTTGAAAAGCTTTTTCTTAGATACTGTAGGAGAACTGGAGTTTTACATAGAAAACAATGGATTCTGGTTGGACATGTTGAATTTGAGGTGTCAGGTGTCTAGCAGGCAGTTGCACATAAGAATATGAAGTGGAGCAAGAAGGAATGGAAATATGGAAAGGAAATATGTAGATTTTGAAGGAGGTGGCTTTGAAAGTCAATATGAGATTCTTCAAGAAGAATATACAGTGCAACTCTGGTATGAGGATAGAACTGTGGGAAATAATCCATTTCAAAATTATAGCAGACATCAGACGAGTAGGAGACCTGGCAGATGAAATCCAAGAAGTATAATTTTTCAAGGAATGAATGCTCAAAATTATCAAATATACAGAGAAAGATTTTGCAAATTTGCATTTGAAGATTTATTTTTAGAGGTCCATGAGTTGTCTGTGAGACTTTATAAAGTTGCTGTTAACATTTTAATGGTTATTTAAAAGTAGTGTATGCATATGCTGAGTCATCTAGATGACCTCCTTGAAATAGAGAAATGCCATGGGATTTCAGTGCCTGCATTTCTATTTTTGATTAAAATCACATTTAAACTATCTCAGGACAAGTGATATCTATAAATGTTAGGTAAACAAAAATGTATGCCAACTCTTGAATAAAAACAGTGGTGAGAAGATGGAGTCATTTTATGGGCACCTGGTTTAGGTATGCAAAACACAAAAAAAACTGTCACTAAAGCAATAAAAACGGTATGCACTTTTCAAATATTTATAGGGAGACTGTGTCATAGCACATACTGACTTCTAAGAGATTATTAGCCATCTGAGTAATAGTGAATTCTTATAATACATATTTCAGGTTCACCATCCCAGTAACAACTGGAGTAGATACCAATAAAATGTAGGTTTCAGTAATGATGTCATTCTAAATTTATCTTCAAAGGATTATGAATTTACATAGCACAAAGATAGAGTATACATGTATATGTGTGTTTGTGTGTGTACATATACGTATATATGGGGGGGAGAGAGAGAGAGTGTGTGTGTGTCTCTGTTCTGTCTCCCAGAGTGCAGTGGCATCATTATAGCTCACAGCAACCTCAAACTCCTGGGCTCAAGCAATCCTCCTGCCTCAGACTCCTGAGTAGCTAGGACTACAGGTGCACACCACCATGCCTGCTAATTTTTTCTAGTTTTAGTGGAGACGGGGTCTCCCTTTTGCTCAGGCTGGTCTGCAACACCTGACCTCAAGTGATCCTCCCACCTCAGCCTCCCAGAGTGCTAGGATTACAGGCATGAGTCGCCATGCTCAGCCTATAAATTTTTTTTTTTTTGATAGGAGAAATTTGAGCATATTTACAGGTTGAGGGAATGGAGCCAGTAGAAAGGGAGATAGGATACAGAAGAGAGAGGGGGTACTAATTAAGCAGGGCTCCAGAAAGACAGAATGCACAGGGTCAAGGGCAGATATAAGATTGACTTTGAATAGGATGTGCAGATGTATAGGGAGATACCTCATTCCATAAATTTCATGAATCAAAAGATTAGGTAAGATGTGTGTAGGTTTATAATTTTACAGTTGCACTGATTTGCAAGGCAAGGTTGTAGCAGTGACATTTGATAAGGGCGTTTGAAAGTAGTACAAGTTTCAAATATTTGCACAGGGCAAGAGAGGAGACTGACCAAGAACACACGAAGTAGCTTATAGACTCCATTATGATAAGGGATCAGGCCTATTTTACCCACAGCTATATCCAATACCACACATGTCACACAATAATTGTTATATGGTAAATGCCCTATAAAACCATATTGAATGAATAACAAAACAAGCAAAGCAAATGATTTTTTTGTATGTGGTAAAAACACCTAAAATCTACTCTCAGCAAATTTTCAGTATATAATACAATATTATCAACTGTAGTTCTCATGCTGTTTGTAGACATCTTACATAACTGCAAGTTTGTACCCTTTGACCTATTTCTCCCCATTTTGTCCTCCTTCCTTCCTCTGGTGACCACCATTCTTGGTTCTTGACTGTAGTAACCGTTTCACTATGTATATGTATTTCAAAACATCATGTTGTACACCTTAAATATAAACAATAAAAATAAATTAAATGAATGAATGAATGAATATTGACAGAAGACAAGATCTGAAACTGTGAATTAGAAATGGCAACAATTTAGAAATTCATGATTTTCCTCACTTCATGGTGACCAAGGTACTAATTATGAGGAGCTGATGTTTACCACTTTCCTTTTTCTTGAAACACACTCTTCTCTTGGCTTCCTCAACAAGCACACTTTCCTGGGTTTCCTCTTATTTGACAATTTATCCTCATTTTCCTTCACTTGCATCTCCCCATATGACCAATATTTAAGTTTTGATATAGCACTTCTTCCTCTACACTCTTTCTTTAGATAATCTCATCCATTTCTGTAATTTCAAATACCATTCATGTTCCATAGCTTCCGTGATTAATATCTTGGAATATCTTGGACTGAAGAATCTTGTCCCTTTGTTCCCTATGGTCTTCTCAATTAAATATCAATATTTCCCTTGACATCACCCTTTGGTTGTCTATTTGACACCTAAAATCTAGCTGGGCCAAAACAGAATGCTTCATTTATTCCCCCAAAACATTTTCTGTTTTCTCTTATCCCAATAGAAAGCATGGCCATTTACCAAGATAGTCTTGATTCTTATCTTCCTTTTCTTTCCACATCTAAGTCATGAGCAAATCTTTATGACTTTACTTCCAAAATATCAAAACATATCTAAATCCATTCATTCCTCTCTGTCTCCACTGTGCTATTTTCTTACCCAGTTGGCTACAAAAGTCTCCCATTTTTCCTATTTCTAGTTTTCTTCCTCCCTAATTATTCTCCACTGAGCAGAGAATATAAATAAGACTGCTTCTTTTCTCTATTTAAAATTCCAGTGGCTTTCTACCTTATTTAGGATAATATCCATGTGATCTAAAAAGCTGTAATGATTTTGCTTTTACTAAACTCATCCTCCATTACATTCCTCACTCAGTAAACTCAGCCACACTCTCCCTTTTCCTATTCTTTAAACTTTTCTTCTCCTCCTACCTTACAGCCTCTGCACTAGCTGCTCTTCCATGACTTTCCCATGGCTGAACTTTCCCAATTCTTTCTCAGCAAAAACATCACCGCTTCAGAGCTTCAGAGAGACTGTCTCTGACTCTTCTATGTACCAAGGCTCCCATAGCTCCAGTCCCTATCTACCACATCACTTTGTTTTATTTTCTTTGTAGCTCTTATCACTATTTGAGATTATCTGATTTATTTGACTGCTTATTTATCTCTCTTTTCTCTTTGCTCTAGGATAATACGAGTTCCACAAGAAAGAGGTATCTTGACTGTCTTGTTACATGTGAAAGTGCTCAGTTAATATTTGGTGAAATCATGGTTTCTGGAAAAAGAAATATGGAAGGAAGAGAGACTAAGAAGGTGTAGAATGACTGGCCCAATGCCACAAAAGTCTACTTTCAGGTCGCTGAATTGACTCTGGCCATTGGAAGTTTCCGTTTCTATAGTGAGTCCCTGTAATTTACGCTTGGTCTCCACGTGTGTTCTCCCTCTCCTTTCAACCATGCATTAACTCACCACTGGTTTTTAATTAAAGCTCAGTTTCTGAAAACTGGCAGCTATTAGGACACAGAAATTTAATGGTTCCTTGTGAGGAAAGTAATTATAATCATAGCTATGTATTAATTGTTTAACAATTTAAACTGAGATAGTGAGATACTCTTTTCCTTCACAATTGATAAAAACATGCCTCCATATTTTATACTTTTATCAAGTGATGTTATATTGTCATTGTCAGACATTTAATTCTCACTACTTAGAATGTGTTGGGGCTGTCAGTGCATCCAGCAGCACAGAGACTGGAGTTGAGTGTGAAGCTCTATAAATTGGCCCCCGCCTCCCGCTGCACAGTCCCTGGCCCTGGACTGCTCTTGTTACTGTTTTCTACTCTATATTTACATAATTCTTACCTGTTAATTTTAAGAATCCTGCTATTTATCTTTCTTTTAAAATAAATCTTTTTACCCATCTGGATTTTAACAATAATTTCTCTTACTAACAGTTCATTTGAAAACTTTACAAAGGCAGGCAGTATTGGTTAAGTATCTTCCTTCTTTCTTTGATTATTTGATGTTAAAATGATAAGCTCCTTATGTTTAGATTTGAAACGGCTCAATCAGATGGTGGCTAGTGCATGCTGGGCCCAGAATTCATTAATTTATGCCCTTAAGACATTATCATAGGTTATTAATATGTAAACGCTAATTTTCTTAGAATTCTAAATGGTGGTTAGCTACAGTACATAAAGCTACCGAAGCTAATCACCATAAATGACAAGCTGAAATGCAAATTACACAAAAATATTTCACTTTAATTATATCCCAATTAAGTGCTTTCAGTGTTTCAGATGTCTTCTCCGAAGCTGCTTCTGGACACCACCACCAAAGAGCACAATGAGATATAATCATGGGCTGCACTTGTACAGCCCTGCACATGGGTCCCTTCAGTTTTATGACATCTCAGCTAGAAAGCACATTTCAATTCTAAATTAGACTAATTGAGAGCTCAGTAAAAATATACAGGCTTGTTTGCCCATTTCTTTCCGGAGTCAGGCCATCATAATGGAAACACATGGCTCACTTTGCTTCCAAAGCATATAAAGGAATAAGCAGAAGGCTATTTGCAATACTCAGCACGAGGCACAAGATTCCATTCAGTGTAAAGATGGCTTCCTTTGCAGTAATTTAGGTGTTGCAGAGATCACATCATTCTTTTCTACTACTAATCTATAATCATAAGGGCTCCAACAAGTGAGCCCTTGGAAGGAAGGAAGGTGAGAGGAGAGGAAAAAACCAATTTCTAAAAAGCACCTAAATCAAAACAGGTGTGTTTGCTTCTTCTCAACTTCCAATCATGGAAGAAACAAAGTATAGGGAAAGAAGTACCAAGTGATTAACTGTTTAGCATTCAAGGATTTGGAATATATTTTTACCCTTTAAGTAGCTCTTTAATGGAAACATTTGATTCATCATCTATATTTTACACTATATAATGGAGTCTCATAATTACCTAAGGTTCCTTTATATGCTAGAGAAACATTTTTTCAAGGGTCTAAATAATATGTTGAAAGTTTTCCTGCATTGGCAGAGACAGCTGCCTTCCTGAAAAGCATTTAAATGTATTTTGGAAGTGGATAACATCAATTAAAAATGGAAAGAGATAATATTTGGGCAGATATTTGAATGAGTTTTAGAAACAACTATTCTCATGAATATTATACTTCCTAAATCACTGAAGTATCACCACTTATTTTGGACAAAGAATTTTGTGACATTTGTTTAATGTCTGTTTGTACCATTCCACATAACTGTGGTAGCAAGGACTATGGCTGCTTTAATCATCATTTTTTTTCTTGCATCCAACATAACACTTGGCACATAGTTGGAAGCCAATAAATATTTGCTGAGTGAATGGAGGTAAAGAAGAGGATGCGTGTGTAAGGTATTTGAGATTCTTGAAGATATTTGGCTTAATTAATGTACTGAATGAATAATGCCTCATTGTATTTAAGATGACACAAGTTACCAAAGTTAATTTACGTGCAACTGGTTTGGAATTCACAGCTTACACACTTTTAATGGGACTGCCCTGCTCTGTGCTTTAGACCAAGGACACATATCCAAATGCTCTAATGCTATGTCTTAAGCAAGAGAGGGAGACATCCAGGCAGCTGTGTGGGAAGGGAAGGGAAAAACATTAGCAATTATTATATACCTACAGTGCATCAGGCTCTGCAATAGTCATTTTATATTTATTATCTCATTAAACTTCATGACATTCTTACAGGTAGGTATTATTTCTCCTTATTCTTCCTTTTCCTTTTTAACGATAAAATTTGGTGAATTTATGCAACTAATATAAGTGTACACATCAAAGCGTGAAAGAACAATTTTTAACCTAGATATGCTTCCAAAGTTCATGCTCATTCTACTCCACTACTTGAAAAGAAAATGACCAGCTAAGTACTTCTTCCATCCTGCTCTGCTGAAGGGATTTTGGCCATTGTACCTTTATTACTGCTGGAAAAGGCACTGTAAGGATACTTACACTTCATGGAAACAGAAGTAGGGCTTAAGGGATTATGGAAAATTGGTTTGTTGTTAAGAAGCCATTTCTTAAAGCAAACTGAGTTTTAGCTGTCAATTTAAAAAGGACAAACACATATAAAACTCAGACCAATAAGACTGAAGCATTCAATGTTTCAATATTTTTTTTTGTAATTGTGCCTTGGTAAAACACAAAATGCAGCACAATATCCTGGAAGATAATTGACAGCCAAGCTTGGCTAGATGTAAATACTAAACATTTGTATGGGTAATTTCTTCATATATAAAAACAAATGCTAAAGATTTCTTTCCCTTCTAGAATATAATATTAGAACCACTGGTCAGATGTTAGTAAAAATCATAAAATTGCTGATTTAATTTTGTGTTGTAATTTATTATTTTGCCTGTATTCAAAGTTCAAGAATAATTTTCAAACATTTGGGCTGTATAGCAAGAAGGAAAACACAAAACGAAATAATGAGGTACGCGAGTTGTTTTGTTATATTCTTAAGGCAACAGCTTTTTGAATTCTCAGAACTATTTCCAGAGTTTTCACAGTTAAATAAATTCTGATTTATAAAGCCCTTTACTTCTCTCTAAATGATTAGGTTATTACAGAACAGAATGATGTCTAATAAAAATGCTATTTCATTCCACATGATATTAAACCATGATTTATTACTTAAAGAATACTATTAATAATTTCTCTGACTGCATCTGTGTGTGTGTGTTTGTGCATGATGAAAACAGAAAATGCTTTTGGGTTTAGGGAAATTGTAATAGAATATGCCTTGGTATAATAATCACTACAATTACAATCTTAAAAACATTAAAACTTGAAGCATATATTTCCTTGCTTTTATACTAAAATAGAATTTTCTGATAACTTTTATATTTCTTAGAATTGTTAGAGTCCCTTAAGACCAAAAAAATCAGACCATATATTATTATAGGATATAGACTTTTGACAAAGAAACTGAAATGTATGTGCATCTATTTCTTAGCTAATAAAATGAAGAGATTTTTAGTCATTCCATCTAAAGTAAAATAAATTATGCAATATAAAGTATTATTATGTATATAAAGTAATTTATTTCAGGTCTCTGAAGAGATCAACAGACATGTATACTGTGCCATATACTATACAGGGAGATTTTATCATTGTTCTAAACAACTTGATTATTTAGCATGCTGTGCAAAAGAAGACTATCTTTTAGAAATTGTATAACATTAAGATCCACAGTTTTCTGAACAGTCATGAATATTTCAAGTACTACAGTTTTCCAAAATATCCAACCATTTTTTTTTAGAGATATAGAATTAATGATTCTTCTTTCAATATGGCTCTGAATATCAGCCTAACATTAACCTCCTCTAAATGAAGACTGCAAAATCCAGTACCTATATGGACCAGGTAGGGGATGTAAATGGGTGAAGCACACCAAGGGAAGAATGGTGAGGTCAGTAATGAATCCAAGAGTATTTGCCCACCAATAGGCGCCAGCCACTCTCATCCCAAACACATTGTTGCCAAGAGGGATTAAAGACCTCATGTGACTGGGAATTCTGAATTTTTGACAGAAGCTTTATATCTGAGTACTTGTGAGTATTCTGCTAATTTTTAAACATTGGCCACCAATTAAAATATTTATTTATTTTAGTGTGGGTCAAGATAAATTTTACTTGTGAGAAG
The DNA here is from genome assembly GCF_020740605.2 of Lemur catta. Taxonomy (NCBI): domain Eukaryota; kingdom Metazoa; phylum Chordata; class Mammalia; order Primates; family Lemuridae; genus Lemur; species Lemur catta. Next base: position 32,394,078 of record NC_059134.1, read on the forward strand.
TGTATTGCCTAGAACTGACAGTTTTCCAGGCCTATTGCTGCCCCCTATTCATTTAAATTTGACAATATATTGAATTTTCTGATTTTCACAGTGTTCATTTTAACCTGTTACTCTTCTATTTGAGCTGTTTATCATCAGTATTAAAATGTATGTATAAATATGTGTGTATTCTTCTAATGTCAAGAAGAAAATATTTTTCCTGGAATATGGAATTTTGTGTTTGGAGACAATCTAGATGGATTATTTCCTTTTATAGAGGAGTAAAGTGAATCACTAAAAATAAAGTCACCTGACCATGGCCTTTAGACATTGACAAAGTAAAGCAAATATCCTTAGCTTATCCTAAGTAGAAATAAAATGTCCATTCAAACAAAAGGAACAATTCAACAGCAAGATCTTACTTATAAATTAATATATATTTACATATACATATATTTAAAATCTACATAGTGAATTTCTTGCTGCTGGGAGAGAGAAGACCTGTGAGCAAGGAGAGTGTATACTATCCTGTGTCTTGTTATTATTTAAACCATATTTTATGAAATTGTTGTGCACAGAGAGTACGATGTATACTTCTGTAGATTTTGACTATGGGTCTGAGCACATTTTAATTACTCAAATATTTAATCAGTAGTACTCACATGTTACCTAAATTGTTCTCCTTTGTCTTCTGTTAATTAAGACAAATGAGTTACTTATTCCTCTGATTCACTTAAAGGCAAACAGGCCTTTAAGTCATGGCTCACTATATAGAGCCTTTACATAGATTTTTGTTTTTGCAACTTGATTTTTCTTTTTTTTCTTTTAACTTAATGTTCACAGATATCACGGGGTAAAGTTTCTAAGGATTAAATCTAAAAGCTAATTATTTTGAATGATATTTTGTGCTTGAGGTAGCTATATATATTGAGGTAGCTCTTAATATTCAGCATATATTTACTGATTCGCATGTCATGTTTCAGGTGCTCTGTTATGGGTTAACATAAAAATAAGTAAAATATATTCCATTACTTTGAGAATATGCAAAATTAGAATTTTATGAGATAGTATTTATTTCCATTATGGTTAGCATAACTATTCATCCAACAATATTGAGCATCTACTCTGACTTGGGCACTGTGCTAGGTACCTATCCTCATTTGATGTATCTAAATGTCAAATTGTGTAGCCCACACTTAAAAATCCTCTTTATAGCTTATGTTTCATATCATCTTCTTTGCTGTATCTAAATCGATGTCTAAATTAAGTACATGTACAAACTACCTTTCTCAGATATATCATGTACCTTTAGCATCACTATTATTTTGAAAGAGTCAGTATATCATCATAAATTTCTACCTTGTTGTTACAAAATTACAACAAGGTAGAATTTGGGACACTTCAATAAAGAATTCACGTGTGATGCCTACCCTTATATTGACCAAATATTAATTGACATGCGAAATCAGCACTTATAAAAGGGGAGGAAAATAAAGGGTGCCATAAGGATGCAAACTTAATCTGAGTGATAACTAGGAGTATGCCAATTACAAAGTGGAGAAAGCACTTTTTCAGATATAACAAATGAAAATTGCAAAGAGTTATCAAGAAACTGAACAATTTTGTTTGGTGCTTGAGCTGGAGTAGAAATGGTGATGATAAGGCTGCAGAGGAAGTACAAAGCCAGGTCTTGGAGAATGGTGCAAGGAAGGTTATGGATTTTAGACTTCACCCTAAGGATGATGGAAAGCCACATCCCTGTTCTGAAACAGGAGCCTGAAATAATCTGTTTTGTGTTTTTACAATGCTAGCTACAGTGGGGAAAATTAATTAAACAGAGGTAATAATGGATCCTGGGAAACTTGACGGCTGGTATTGCAGTAGTCTAGACAAAAGTTGTTGGTAGTTTAGAATGCAAAGGCTGTGAAGATAGAAATATGTGGACTCAATGCATACTTAGCAAGTAGAATTAATAGGCCTTGGTGAGATTAATTACACATGGGTATTAGGCAAGATCCACGTCTCAGTCTCTAGCTAAAACAACTGGCCGAATGCTGTTGTGTTCACCATTCAGTGAGTTGTGGGAGGTTTAGTGAGTTCAATTTTGTACATACTGAGTTTGAGATGCTTGGAGAAATTTCAAGGGGAAATGCCAATTAAGCAGTTGGATATATTGATCTTAAGCTAGAGATAGAGATTTCAGATATATATATAAAAAATAAATGATCACTGATTTTAAAGTAGCAGAGGTAAGCACTTAGGAAAAATGTATAGAGTGAGGCCAGCAAAGTAGCCTTAGCAGGGAAGGCATGAGAAGTAAGGGAGACCCAGTGCAGTGTGATATCATGGAATCCATATAAGATGTCATAGAAGAAAGTGTTTCAAAATGGGAGGGGTGGTTACTGGTATTGGTTGCTGCTGGGGCAGGATTATAAATGAGTAGGGTAAGAGTAGAAGTTCCTGGAAACCAAAGAGAAACCAGGGAATGAGAACAACAAATCTTTAAAGATTATGTAGAAGTCGATTAATGTCTACTTGCAAATAAACAACAGTTCCATATGTGTATCATATACATGACCTACTCACTTCTATCTGCTAAAATATATTGACACAATATCTTCTCTAAAGTGTTGGTTCATCCAGTAGTGTGATATTGAAGATACCATTGGTTATAATTATTTTCTTAGAATTTGGTAATTTTGTAATAACGTAGAAATTTATGAAGATGTACTTACTCTTTCAAAAGAACAATGATGCTTTAAGATACAGGATATATGTGACAAAGATAGTTTGCATATGTATGTAATTTACTCCTAGACATTGATTTAGACACAGGAAAGAAGACATAAGATACAAAAAGGACGTTTAAGTGTGGGCTACACAATTTGGCATTTAGACAAGTCAAATGAGGTCATAAATGTGAAAAGAACGTTTAAACTGTAAAGTGTTACACAATTAATAAGAGTGTAATGGATGTTTGTCATTCTTTGCTGCTGCCTGACATCTGAAATATTTGCCTGTGTTTAGGAAATTCACCACCTCATGAGTCTTGGTGCCTGAAAGTGCCGGATATTGTTTTCCCAACCTCCCTGGAAACTAAACTGTGGACTCATGTGGCAGTTATCAACTTATTGTGTCTCAGGTCCAAATCTACTTTTCTTTGCCCTGCTTCTTGATGCTGGTGCTGGGTCCTGTAAACATTCTCCTTTGCCAGCTGGTAGAATGGTAGGCTTTGTCAACAGAGGTCACTGGAGTGACCCTACAAAGTGATAGCAGCAGGAAGACATTCCCTTTGAGGTTTGGTCCTCCACTATTATTTTTCCATGCAAGAGTCCAGCCCCTCACACTGAGGAGTTCCAGCAGCACCCTCAGGCCATATTTGTCCCTACTACCTGTGGCTGTTTTAATCATCTTCATCCCACTGGAACCATCTCCATCCCTCCAGCAACATAGAGCTCCTTCTATAAACTTGCATGCCCTCTGCACAACAGCAACTTCTAATGCTTCTGCTGGCTTACACCCTCCACTCAACAGTGGGTACTTCTATAACTCTGATCTGGCCTGCTGATACTCTCAGGCAATGGAAGGCCACTTCTAGAAACTAGCATCACCTTTTTGTCACTGCAGGCTGCACCTTCCTGTGGTAGCCACATTCTCTTTGAAGAAGTTTTGAGTTTCAACTTTGGCAGGGAGCCTTCTCCTGGTCTTTAATTCCTTATTGTCCACTCTTCTATAGCCTAGAGAAGGAGCTATTTTTTTGCACTTGCTACTTCTGGACAGCTTGGAGTCCTCTTGAATGCTTTTTATATTACTTAACCTGCTTCTAGTAGCTAATGATTCTTTGTATTAATTTTCCCCTGCAAATTGTGTAGTTTCCGATTCATGATGAGATCCAAAACGATATAGGCCATGATCTGGATTTTGCCAATCCAAACAGATGTCAACGGTGTGTAGAATTAGCAAGCACAGATGCCCTCTGTGGCTGCAGTCAGGTTTTAGCCCTATTAAGGTCCAGGTATAAGAGTCTCTGTGCTGTGTACAGGGTTGAAGCAAGGAAATGACGTAAGTACCCTCACTGGCAACTCATTTTTTTTGTTGTCAATTTGGGCAATGTTCGTGTCTTTTTGTCCTAGATCTAGTTATCCAGTCCTCCTAGCAATTCTGAGAACACTTAGTAACTTAATAAATTATTTTTTGCTTAAATGAGTCAGAACTTGTTTCTGTTGCTTGTTGCAAAGAACACTGATTATTATAAATAGCTAATATTGAGCACTTAAAATGTTTCAGGTGGTGCTTTAATTACTGTATATGTATCATCACATTTAATGAAATAATATTAACTAATTCTCATACAAATTCTATAAAGTATCGATTATCTTCATTTTGTGAATGAGGAAACTAAAGCATAGAGTTATTAGGATTTGCCCAAGCTCACAGAACTAAGTAGTAGAGATGAGATTCGAATACAGATGTTGATTTCTAAATCTGGGGCTCTTAATTGCACATTCAGACAACCTCTTTATTATTTTTGTGACAACAACGTGTTCAAACATAATATTTTATTTTCCCCCAACAGCATAGGAATTATATTTGACTGTCTGTCAATCTGGAAGAGAAAATCCACTCTCTACCATTAGTGTTCAGGCTCAGAACTCACCTTTTATTGATCTTTAGGACCAAGTTGAATCAACTATTTTCCTGGATATCTTGTTCTGATCACTGTCTACCTATTTTTCATAGTTCCACACACAATAGAATGATATATTGGAAAGTCAGTGAAACAATGATTAGTTCTCTGTCCAGTGAAGGATCTAGATTAGGGAGGAGGAGGAGGTTGGGGTTAAGGTTAATTCCTACTAAAATTAAGGGAAATAAATTAGTGGGGAAAAGTCCTATATCCTCTTTTCCTCATAGTCTGAATAATTTTCCTTCCTAGAATTTACACACCCTAGCTCTCTAATTTGTCCTTTGGCATGTTAGCTTATTAACTTACAATAAATGCTGATCAATCATTATTTTTTTCATTAGATATATTGATATCTTTTATTCAGACAAAATGTAAAATTCATATTTTTATTTTAAAAGTGCAATGATCTAATTCAGTAGGTCATGCTTTAAGGATATTGGTTCAAAAGACAGTTCAAGGCACCTAAAAACTCAATCTCTGGACCATTTTAGATAAAGCCATGGTTTAAACAATTTAAAGAGCCCATTACACTCAGCTACATTTTAAAATTGCATAATTTGATTAAATTGACATTTAAATGTCAAGTACTTTTCCAGCATTTCCTTTCTCATGATTGCTCACCGCTGAGACATTTGTGAGTAATTAGGAGGATTTTCTTCCCCTCTTTCTTTTTTAATCTGTCTATCTCTTCAACCTTATGCATTGACAGGTTGCAGGGTCCAATTGTCTTCTCCCTGGAATTAGCTGTGAGGTCACTAAAATTACGTGCAATATCACTAAAAATTTCAATATTTAATTAAGTAAAATCATTTAAAAGAAGAAATATTACTTAAATAACATAGCGTATATAAGTGACAGATTTTAAGTATATGATTATCATATTAGTTTGGTTATAATATGATTTCATTATTAAATGCCTAAAGTATGTAAATTTGCTTAAAGAGTTTAAATTTTAAATATTTACCTATATTTTAACTTATTTTATGTATATATCCAATGGACATGGAATATAGTTATGATATCTTAAAATACATATGTTATATACATATATTGCTAAACTGAAATATAATTGGAGGAAAACACATAGTAAATGTTACCATTCTAACCTTTGAAATTAGAGAAGATTTTAATGAAATAACAGTTAAAATTGGTAAAAGTATGATGAAATGGGAGCTTTTGCTTCCTGCTGATAGAAACATTAATTGGTATAACCTATGAGAAACATAATTTATGAATACCTGTGAGGAGCCTAAATTTCATAGCAGGTAACTTCTGGGAAGTGATCCTAAAAGACTAGTATAGATGTTCCTCTACTTACAATTGGTTTATGTTTCCATAAACCCATTATAGTTCTAACACGTAAGTTGAAGATGCATTTCATATCCCAATAAATCCACTGTAAAGTCCAAAAATTGTAAGTTGAACCATTGTAAGTGCAGATGCTCCTCAACTTAGAAGGGGACTATGTCCCAATAGGCCCATCAAAAGCCAAACACATCATAAGTTGAAAATGCATTTAATACTCTGATAAACTGATTGTGAAGTTGAAGAATTAAGTCAAACCATTGTAAATCAGGAACCGTCTGTACACAAAGATGTTCTCATCTCAATAATACAGCAGAGGGAAACTGGAAACGTTTTAATTTTCTAATATTGAAAAGTTTGGCAATTTTACAGTTACGTATACAATATGATTTCAAATTCAGTAAGAGAATAGAGAACATTTGTCAATATATCAAGAACAGTAATTTCTGAGAGACAGGTCTATATGATTTTTATATATTCTTTTATAATTTCTAGCTTACAGCAGATTTACTATAATTGACACTCACTACCTTTATAGTTAAGAAAAAATAATTCTTATTTTGAGCCCTTCCAGGCATGAAGATAACGCCTGGTTCTCCCACAATGAACAAACAATCTTTGAGCACAAGACCAAAGCCCTCCCAACACCTCTACTGCAGGATCACCGGCCACAGAAGCTCCTCCTGTCCAATTCCATTGACTGGGAGAATGGGATTTAGCCTGTGGTGGGAATAGCTGAGAGAAGAATATTCCAAGCAGAAAAGAGGAAGTATAAAGGTCAAGATTAATAATTGCACAAATTACAAATAGTTTTTACAAATAATTGCAAATAATTATTACAAATAATTTGTGCAATTATTTGTTTAATTAAGGTTTTCTCTTTTATGAGGTTGTAAACCCCAATAGGGCAGGACCTTGTGCAGGAATCTATCTTTGGCATTTTGTACAGCGCTTTGCACCATTAATATTTGTAGAATCAGTGAAACACATATAATTATAAAATAGTCCTTAAAGTGTCTGTTTAAGTCCAGGTTCATAGATTAATTTTGTAAACAACAAAACACATGTTCCTGAATGTTACGCTAAGAACAGAAATTAAACTGTAAGAGTCCTTGAATCTGGTTATTTTCCCAGCCAGCCTGTGAGAATGGAAGAGAGAGGTGAAAAGGAAATGAAAATTCAAGTTGAGGGGAACAGGAGTGGGGAGGGACATTCTTGTTTTTTTTTTTTTTTCCTTCGAGACAGGGTCAAGCTCTGTTGTCTGGGCTAGAGTGCAGTGGCATCACCACAGTTCACTGCAACCTCAAACTCCCGGGCTCAAGCCATCCTCCTGCCTCAGCCTCCAGAATAACTGGGACTACAGGCACACACCACCACACTTGGCTATTTTTTCTATTTTTTGTAGAGATGAGGTCTCACTATGTTGCTCAGACTGTTCTTGAATTCCTGGCCTCAAATGATCCTCCTGCCTTGACCTCTCAAAGTGCTAGGAGTCCAGGTGTGAGTCACTGCATTTGGCCACACATTTTTTATAATTTTTATTTATAAATAATTTTAACCCATAGAAAATAGAAACCCATTCTTGGTTCTTAAGTGCTTCTCAGAAATACACTTAAGTCACTAACAGAAAAACTGAAATTTTCTCCGCCTTTAAAATCTTCAGTCATGAGCGATGGTTATTTTTGCAGTGAATCGCAAGGGGTCCCTTAATTAGCAAAGAAGATTGTTTAGATGTTAAAAGCCCCTACACATAGAGCCCAAATCACAGTGTGATCAGCTAGACAAAAAATAGGGAGCAAGCCACCATTCCAGGAACTAGGCTTTGCTCCCAGGAAGAAGGATCCAAACCACAAAGTACTGTCTATGAAAATGTGTTCAAGTCAGGCAGCCCCATTCCCACTTGACATCTGAGAACCAACATCTCTTTCTATTTAAAACCTTGGATAAAGCCAGGAGGTTCTGGAGCAATGAATAGCTCAAATCAAGGCAATCTCAAAATATACATTATCCCTTATATCCCATAGGGGGATTGGGACACTGTTCCAAAGAAGCAGCCAATTGGTCTGCAGCCTGAGTCTGTGATGTCGTACAACCCTGAAATTTCTCTGTGATCTGACAGGTTGGAGATTTATCTACCTAACCCATTTGCACAATTCTTATAAATGTGGATGGTCATTTGACAGTGAAGTAACCAAGACATGTATTATTAATGCTTTCATTTAAAATATAAATGTCAGGCCGGGCGCCGGTGGCTCACGCCTGTAATCCTAGCTCTGGGAGGCCGAGGCGGGTGGATCGCTCGAGGTCAGGAGTTCGAGACCAGCCTGAGCAAGAGTGAGACCCCGTCTCTACTAAAAATAAAAAATAAAAAAAATAAAAAAAAAATAAAATAAAATAAAAAAAATAAAAAATAAAAAAATATAAATGTCTAAGGGGCCAAGCAAATGAAGCAAGTGAACAAAGCAATTTAAATGTAAGTCAAGAACTAGTACACTTCTTACTCTGGTTGGTCCTTAATGACATCATAAATTGTACTATTTAGATATGTACATGTGTTGCTTACAGGCTCTTCATTTCTACTAGGAAATATACCTTTTCATATATTTTGAAAAACTCATAATTTCACAGGTCATATATTTTCTTTTATCAGGTTGGATATTATCATGGATACAAGAAATGTTTCACGTTTATTTTAAGTTTACTAGTACATGAAAAACCACAGTTCAATAATGACAAAGGGTGGCACAGGCTCCTGGCAAGCTGGGAAGTGCTTGGCTGTCTGAGGCCGGTTGCTGCTACTCTGCCAATGATTGCTATGTAGGCATGTGAGCCCAGCCATGTTGCATCTTAAATGTTCTGGGAAAAGCCAGAAACTTAGAATGTTATGAGCAATCTCACAATTTAAAAACATTAGCTCCTAATTAAAAAAAAATACTGGTGGCTACAAAAATACAATACTGGTCTGGAGATCAAATTTCGTCCACTGACACAATTCTGCACCTTTGCTGCAGACAATCAGGAGAGGTTCTTTTCACAGATGGCAGGTGAATACATTTCGCAACACATTAAAAATTTAAGTACAATAGTTAGTACTGCTGCTGAGGACTCTTAGGGTGAAATAAATAGGCTGCATGGAAGGCCAATTGGCAGACTCTTTTTACAGTAATGTGAACAAATGCAATTTTAAAGGATGTTAGTTGCTGGGAAAAATACAGTATAGAACAGGAAACTCTCCACATTTATAATTTTGATAGTCACTGTTTGGAAAATTTTCCATGCCAGGCTTTTTTTCCCATCAGTGACTTTCCCTGTCCACAGAGTCACAGCCTGTTTGAGTCATTTGCAAAGAAAAAGCTGACCACCATCTTTATGGTATGTATAATATTTATGTCCCTATACTCAGGGAACTCACAAAGAAAATCCCCATAAGAAATAAGGCCTTCTTCATTAGTTTTCAGAATAAACTGAGCACACATGTTTATTTTGAAAATAAGCTCTGTCTTCAGTGACTTTTTTTAATATGTCCTGCTGTCTGCTGTGCCATATCTTGGATGACAGATACCTATCTCTTGCTCTGAAGTGGCATAAATTATACATGCATTTTGCCAGCTCAGATTTCTCCAATGATCTGTTTCTAATATTAACAAAGTTTAAAAGCTTACATATGCACAAAGAAGAATTACTGGTTTGGTGAGGGTAAGATCCACCTAGGATCAGCAATCCTAATAACCCACAGCATAGTGGCTCATGGGCCAACTCTATGTTTACCTAATAGCTCTGATAGTTCCTAATGCCAGTCACAATTCTGTCCAGCAAATACAATGAGTGACAGGGAAAATGGAGAATCCTATTCAGTTATGCCTGCCCTTCGAGCGAACACTAGAACGATTTGCAGCACTTGCCAAACCCACAGTTTTAAAATTGAGTGCCAAGACCAGGTACCGATGCCTGAAGTAGTTCAGCGTGTCTGTTCTAGAAATCAGTACCATACAGTTAAACTGTTAGCAGCCAACTTCCTTTTAAATTAAAAAGAAAAAAAAAAGCTTTTTAAGAATAATGTTTCAAATCTGGAGCTCTGTGACATATCTCTGATGTAAACTCATTCATGCCTGACCCCTACCTCGTGTGCCCTGGCTGGTTCCAAACTCCTAAGTAAGCAGCTGATTGGAATTGACAAGAATTCTGCTCAAGAAGCTTCAGCAAGCACAAATCTTTTCCATTCCAATACTCTGGTAGCTTAAAGGAATGAGCTGCCAACAGAGCAATGGACTGGAAAGGCACGTGTGCATTCCTTCTCCTTCCATAAGCACCCATGTTAACAGTAAACCCTGGCCGCCACATAGCTCCTTTTAGGAAGTGTTACTTAACTAGCTCAAAACACAACCACTACCATGACACACACAAAAAAGTGACCTATGAAACCAAACCAGTTTCCTCATTCTTTTTTATAAGTGGTATCATGGGACAGCAATAGTTTTCTGTTATATATATTCACTTCAAGATCTTTGAAATCTTCTTCTCTTGCTTCAAACATCCATCTGCCCATCCATCCATTTATTCATTCAAAAAACCCAAATTTGTTGACATGTGCTTTATGCGAAGCATCACAACAACTGAGTTGGGAGAAAGATTGTGATTAAGGTACTATATTATTGGTACAGCTTGCCTGGAGTCTCATACTCCAGTAAAGGCATCAGTCATCTGTGAATTATACCATGGATCTAATCATGCTCCTTTAAAAAATTACACTGGTAAAAGCATGACCAAGTTTAAATAACTGATCCTCAGAAAGTGCTACCCATGTATTCGATATACTTGTGTGATGATACTGAATTTTGTACACTGGTTTCACAGGTATTTCTAGTCTTAAATATTTTAAGACTCAAAATTTATTTTTTCTGTTTACTGGGCATATGTTTGAGATGAACCAGAGTATATAAACTTGGCTTTGATTTCAGTACACAGTTAACCAACTAATGATTCATCTATTTTTTCAAGACAACAAAGCCTGCACTTGAAAAGCTTAGTTGGTGTGACTCCATTTTATAGCTCCTCTTTGTTGTAAGCCTTTGCAAGATTCTTGCAAGTAGGGAGAATATTATCATTGGGATTTGTATTTTTCTCCATTGGGATGACTATTCCTCCCTTGCAAGAGAAGACACTAATTTGTAAGGATGTCTTTTTAGGAATTCAGAAACATATGTCATTGGATTAATTAAAGAGACTCACTTAGGCAGAATTTGGCTTTAGGAGAGACAGTGAGGTTTAGTTTTATTTCTCCTTCTCTAAAGGCTTATAATTAAGAGTTCTCTAAGAAGATAACTGCTGGAGTGGCTCAGCAGAATTCCCACTTAGATTTTTTTTTCTTTTTACCTTTTTAAAGTAAATATGGTCTATTTATAGTCACATAGAAAAATTAACTGCCATGGAGTTTGGCATGTTCTAAAATGGAAGAATGAATTAAAAAGGTGGTTTAAGGGACTGGACACGTTCAGATTGGCATTTTGGAATTCTGAGCTTCAATCCTCCTTGAGTCTAGTGGCTTATTCTGTAGGGTTAGAGATAATGTTAACCTCATTTCCAAAATAAGGGGAAAAGTACTCACTTGTCTTGGATATTTTGTAGATTAATGAATAAATTATCATGGAGGATTTTACTAAAATAAACATCTATATATCAGAATAATAAGGATTACAGAGAATAGGGAAAGGGAAAGATTCAGTTTCTTCTTTTATGGATTAGAGCAACTGTCTATCAAGTTGTAAAAAGTGAGAACAATTTTGTCTTCTGAAAGTAAGGCATCAAGGTAATTTACATTACAATATAGTATCTTCTCTAGTTAAAGACTGAATTACAGTCCATCTGAGTGTGAATTTTTTAATCATTCCCTATTTTTACATAACTTTGCCTTCTGCTGCATACAGATATTTCCACTGAGTTATGAAATCTCATAATAGGATGTGTCTGGAGAAAGTAGTATTGATGTTAAATACAAAGTATTCTTCTCTAGGGGATTATATTGAGGTGCACTGATATGGTGCTAATGATGTATAGGGTTCTCTGTACAGTGATGATATAGGGTTTAGGGGTTTCTGAGAAACTTTCCACCAACTGCTTTCTAACCAGAGTCACTAGAAATAGGACATCACAGTCTGTTACAGCATAGATATTTTAGTTTTTCAGTGACTGTGATAAATTTTAATTTAGGAGAAAAAATTTTTCATTCTGTTTTAACCACTGCATCATGATTTAAAATTATTAAAATTAAGGAAGTTGAGAATCCAGTCATAAATAAACCCACTGAAAGTCATTTGGAATATATATGTTTCAAATGAACTAGAAATGAGAACTGTGTTGCAATTGTCATTATTATTGCCATAAAGTCTAACTTTGATCATAGTAGATTCTGAGTTATTGGTTGAAGGTGAATCCATTACATCGGACAAAAAAAGCAGATGGTTTGACTTTCATCCTTTTTTGGACATTAGGGAACCTAATCTAGACCTTTTACTAAAATTAATAGAAGGCTCTCAGAGACACTTGCAGAAATATCCAGGACACACACACACACACACACACACACACACACAGATATACAGATTTCTGGGTCCATTACAATTTAAGACCTAAAACTTAAGACCAAAAAGTTATTCTGTATAGTATAATTAAATTACATTTTAAAAATATACATTATCATCATAGTTCAATAAATATATGCATTGGCCTATATGGTTTGAGCACTATGAGGTTTTGGTGATTCTGAATAAACTAATTGGAAAATACGTTCCCTAAGATGGGTTTACTAGGTATGAATCAATTAAATTTTGCAAGATAATTGATACTGTTTTATAATAGAGCATACTAAAATTTTATGTATGATAACATTTAGGTAGCAGGATCAACTGTTGATTGAGGCCTCGGCTACTCTGTGACAGAAAGATCATATCATTTTACTATGGTGACTTGTCCCCCTATTTATCATACGGAAGCAGTCAACCAGTGGTATCATTAAAATAATTAGAAAATGAATACATTTCAATTTTATGACATAGTACCATTTCTTTTATATAAAAATTACACCAATAACTTTGAGTATACTATAAGGGTTGATTTGATTCTTTTACTCTTCAAAATTTTAAATATTTCTCATTTGTTTTTTATATTTTTTAGTTGAAAAATTACTAAAATTATCTTGAGATAGTTGATTTCCGAGAAGCCAAAAATAATTTAAATTTATATACCAAAGCAGTCTCTAAATAATGTTTTTATAAATATAAATTTGGAAGTTGAGACATAAATTCCACAATTCTCACATACAAGTCCCCAAAATATTTTGTAAAACCTAAATCCTGTAGACTTTGTCTCAAGGCCTTTCTAAGTTTAGTGATTTCTATATTGTTTTGGTAACAAAATTAGCTTAGCACAGCTGTACTCACTGAAATAGCACAGAAGGTCCAAAGCTGGCCAGTACATATGTAATTCTTCCCTTGCAGCTGTACCTACTACTAGTTCTCTGGGCCTGTTGTTAATAATTTTTAAGTTGTCCTTTTGTTACCTCAATGGCCTCAAGCTACTTTCAATTTCCATTCTGGTTCTGTTTGTGCATCTTTAAAATATTTGTGCTCTTAATTAGCATATATTAATTAATAATTCCTGCATTATGTTCCCTCTGTAATTTAACAACAGCTCCAAATTAAAAAGCTTCTTGTACAAGGTAGCAAAGTTGGTAGTTGAAAATTGATTGAAAGCTTTTAGCCCCCACAAATCACGCAGGAAAGAACAAAAACTTGCAGGTGAAATTGGAATGTTTAATGTATGATGGCGTTTCTCTAAATTAAGCAATGCTTTTAGTTATAAAAGCATTAGAGAAAAATTTGGAAAAGATCCCATAATCTTACTATTTTAACAAGTGGTTTTATTTTATAAATTTCACTTGAGTATGTGTCCATATGTATACAATTGAATGTATTTAGAATGTTTTTTCTATATTATATTGCACTATCAATCTACAGTTACTTAGTAGAAGAGTTTTGTTTAGAGTTCTAAAGATAAATGCAGATTTTTATATCTCCACCATGATTTTCAACATCTTATCATATATAAAAAATACTGAGTAGTATTTACCCTTTCTATAAGATATTTAAATATATGGTTTCCCTTTATTAAGCCATTTTTCCCATGCTCTTTTTTTATTTGTATAAATTTAAGGAGGACAAGTACAATTTTTAAAACGTGGATATATTGCATAAGGGTAAAGACTGGGTCCCATGCTCTTTTTTTTTTTTTTTGAGACAGAGTCTCACTCTGTTGCCTGGGCTAGAGTGCCGTGGTGTCAGCCTAGCTCACAGCAACCTCAAATTCCTGGGCTCAAGCAATCCTCTTGCCTCAGCCTCCCGAGTAGCTGGGACTACAGGCATGTGCCACCATGCCTGGCTAATTTTTTCTGTATATTTTTAGTTGTCTAGCTAATTTCTTTCTATATGTTTTTTAGTAGAGATGGGGTCTTGCTCTTGCTCAGGCTGGTCTCAAACTCCTGAGCTCAAACCATCCACCTGCCTCCCAGAGTGCTAGGATTACAGGCGTGAACCACTGCGCCCAGTCCAAGGGTCCCATGCTCTTTATAATTTTTTTGCAAATGTGCTCTTACTTTGTGAACTTTCACTAGTTATGAGGAATGATCTGAGGCCAAATGTAATTTTAAATCTAGACTGCAATGATATATTCATAGTTAATTCACTGAAAACTTTTTCAGTGTTAAAAACAACCCAAGTGCCCATCGATCCACGAATGGATTAGTAAACTGTGGTATATGTATACCATGGAATACTACTCAGCTATAAGAAATAACGATGATACGACATCTCTTTGGTTCTCCTGGAGAGAGCTGGAACCCATTATACTAAGTGAAGTATCCAAAGAATGGAAAAACAAGCATCACATGTACTCACCAGAAAACTGGTTTCCCTGATCATCACCTAAATGTACATCAGGGAAGGATACCAATTGGATATCAGACTGGGATGGGGGGTGGGGGGAGGAGGTGAGTGTATGCCTACATGATGAGTGCGTTGCACACCCTCTGGGGAATGGTCATGCTTGAAGGTGCAGACCCGGGGAGGTGGGGGGGGGAGGGGATGGAGGTATGACTACATGATGAGTGCCAGGCGCACTGTCTGGAGAATGAGAACAGACGCGCTTGGGACTCTGACTTGGGGGGATGGGTGGGACATGGAAAATGTATATAACCTAAACTTATGTACCCCCATGATGAGCTGAAATAAAAAGGAAAAAAAAAAAAAAAAAAAAAGAACATCAAAAAAAAATAAATAAATAAAATATATCTTCTATGACATGCCTAAAAAAAAAAAAATAAAATAAAAACAAAAAAACCACCAAAAGACCTATATGTAAAGGATTCACTAAGTATGGTAAAAGGACATAGAATATGATTTTTAAAATTATGTACAAAAATAGGATAGGCTGAAACATAGTATAAGTCTTCTTATTGAGAAGTAAATATGAACTACCTTTGTAATTTTCATATATGTAGGGGAAACTTTTGCATTATTTTATCCCTTTTCCATTTTTATGGTATTTTCTCATTCTAAATAAGACTTAAAAAATAGTAAATTAAAGGACTGACAAAGCAGTCAATCCTTTCTCTTTAGTCTATCCTTACTATTTGACTAATGTAATACCTAAAGATTCCACTTTAGACCATTTAATTTAAACTAAATGACATCAGTTCTTTTTCACGTAGAAAAATTCATTCTACTTTTCAATAGCTTACTGTGAGATTTTGGCCATGAAGGTGCATATGCCAAAATATGTACTCGTTGGATGATTTTGGCCTTCCAGATAAATAAGAGTAAACTAAACTGACTTTTCTATTTATTCATAATAGTAATTCCTTACATCAATATAATGATATATAATCTTTAACATACATAAATTTTAAAATTTAATCTTCTCAAAAAACTCTTTGATAAAGAGGGGAAAGATACACTGACATTTCTTTCCTGCCTATGATTTTCACAATATTTCACATTTAATTCTCACAACTTTGCAAAGTAATTTTCATGGTAATTCCACATTCAGAGAGTGGAAGAGCAGTTTAGAGATGCTTCCATAACTTGCCCAGGAACACAATTTTGGTAAATTTCTGAACCAGAATGAAATTGAGCCTTGAGAACTACCTGTTTTCCAACCTTAAGGACAGGTGCCACACCTTAAAAATAGGGTAGCCATAATAGTAACTATACTGTCTGGGACAGGGAACATAATTAACTAACGTTTATTTAACTGAAATTACCTCTCTCCACTTCCCCGTATCACCATCCATATAATTTCTTCTTAAAGTCCCTCATAAAGATAGTGTTCCAGGTAAGAGTATTTTATTTTCAAAGATCGGCTGCTATTTTGTTCATTTAAAAGTTATTTCTCCAGTAGGAGTATATAGATGGAATCCACATAAATCAAATTTTATAACATAAGCAAAAATTTGAAAAAACTAAAACATAAGTATGTTGTATCATACAAAGAAATAATAGTCTCTTATCCTTATAATTTTGTCTTTGGAATCTAGGTTGGAACCACATTAGGTGAATAAATTTGAGTTACACAGAAGAGAAATATAATGAATATACTTTTACAATAATTTTGTTTGCTTTAGCAATGATTCACCTCCTTGATTTTTGCTTAATCATTTGCCCAAGAAAAACAAGTTTTATTAGGAATAATTTTGAGATTTCAGTGCTGCTTACTTTACTTGGTTTTTGCTTCCTAAAAAAGTAAAGAAAAATGAAAATATAACACATTCATGTGTTTAATATCAGCTAAATCTCATTCATTCATTTGCTTTATTTTTTTAAATACATATGCTGGGTACTGTACTTCTTACTGCCCCTATTTCAGTTAACTCTCTATAAATCCTATGAGTTGAGTCCAGAGCCTTTTAAGTTAGTGGATAGTTCCCTCTAACACTGTTTTTTAATCTCCTTCAATGTACCCTGCAATTAATAAATGGAAAGATCATCTACCTGTTGTGCAGCGCACAAATCTGGGGGTCCTCCTTTAAACCTCTTTGTGTTCTCTCTGGAACCCACAGTTTCACATCTCATATTGATCTTCAGATTCTGTTGATTCACTCTTCTCTTACGATCTATCTACTCCCTTCATGTCTTCCTATCTCCACTGTCAGCATCTTAATGAAGGTGGTGGTGCCAAACCACCATCAACAGCTATCCTTTCTTCCCCCTTCCTCCCTCTCTTCTCCCCACCTCCTTCTCCTGGGTGTCTGATATTTTCCCATGTGGCAGAAATATCACAGGAATAATGATGTGCTCTTTGCAGTGTGGAGGTCCCTGATGTTGATATGTCATATCACTGACCATGTTAACTTCAGTCACTTGGTTAAGGTGGTGGCTGCCAAGTTTCTTCACTGGAAAGTCACTATTTTCCCCTTAATAATTAAGAGGTATTTTGTGGAAAAATACTTTGAGACTATTTAAATATCCCATTTCCCATCCTATGTTCACCTTTTAATTTTAGCATCCATTGATAATTCTTTCCTGCAGCAATTATCACTGTGTTGTTTAACTAATGATGGTTTTCTGTTTCCATCTTTTCTTTTACATTTTTCATTAGAATTTTACTGTGAGGAAAAGCTGGATCTTCTCCCCCATGTATTTATTTATTCACTTATTTCTTTATATCACTTTAAACTCATGGACATTTACTTTATTCTGTGGTTATAATACATTGTGACCATTAATTATTTATTTATTTTTGCTCACATTGTCCATGATTTGGCCATTGGTAGCTCCTGAATTCTTTCCATATACCTTCCCCAATCATTTCATGAGTGCATCATAACTTTCTGACAACACAAGATGGTCTTTTCTCATCTTATATTTTCCATGCCCAGAACTAAGATCAGCCAGTTTTCTGAGACACCCTTGCTCCTTAAACTGGGGAATGGTATTCAGAAATTAAGATATGGATGCCAAGTGTGTTCACTGCTACTGGGATAGTCTTGCTTCTACGCCCTCACAGTGGACAGATCTAAGAAATATATTTATGGATATTCACACACATACATATTGATATTTATTTCAGTATTTTAAATTCAATATCTATATTAAAAACTATGAGTTCATACTTACACCTCTGATTTCAATCCAACATCAGGGTGTTCATTCTAGTCTTTCACTTTTCTTATATGTAACTCCTTTCTCCAACAGTGAGAAACCTGGCCCATATTTACTTATTTGCTCAAGCCTAGTGTGTGTGTGTGTGTGTGTGTGTGTGTGTGTGTGTGTGTATAAAGTAGTTTGTATTAATACTTTGCAGACTCTCATTGAATGAAGAAAGCTAGCCCATTCTTTTAAATAAATACCTGTTATTTGTATTGAATAACTGTCTATTATATCTATAGGCCCAGAGGAATAATGAATTGGATATAAAAGATATTTACATAATGCTAAAATATCAATGGATTTTAAAGTCATATTTACTTTTATGTATATTTTTTCAAAATCAATTAAAAATTAGTATTCTTTTTAACACAGAAAGCACTCCCAGCTCTTTATTGCACTATGGCTAAAAGGTTAGATGAAGTAGATTAATCCTATAAAAATTCATAAGAACCTGCCCATTCATTATTTATCTTATTAGTCTTTGGAATCTAAAACAGGGTATGTAATCATAGGTTTGATATTAAATAATTTGCCAAATTAAAAGTAAAACCACACTCTTAGTTTTTTTTTCTATTTATAAGTATATCAAAAAGGCAGTTTATTTTTAAAACAAATTTAAAATACTTAAAAAGGAAATGTTTTAAAAATAATCCTTAGTTTTACCTCTATTGTGGAATAGCTACTGTCTTCCTGTTTACTTCCAATACTTATTTGTTGTTTATATACCTTCAACATGATTGTAATAAGAGTGTATTTTTAAAAAATTTAATTTTGTATTTTACTTAAAATGATTTCACAAATGTTTTTCAGAATTGCTTTATATTTTTTAAATCCACGATTTTTACAGCAACATATATTTCATTACATTGACCTCTCCGATGTACTTAACAATTCCTCAATTGTTTAATACACATTTTTTTCCAGGATTTACTTCAACCTCCCACTCCTGCTATATCCAGCTCCTCCTTTCACACACACTGTAATGCTTTACACAATTTTTTAAATGTTTAAATTATTTCTGTGTTATAAATTATAAGGAATGGCATTATGAATCAGAGGGCAGAATAAAGTCATTTTGTCTTATATCAAACTGTTCTCCAAAAGAATGATGACAGGTCACCACTTAATTGGTTACTCATAATTCTTGTGCTATTGTATCTTGACATTAGTATAGGTTGATTTTCCTTATTTTAAATACATGATTAGATGTGAACAAGAATCCTTGCTTTGAGACTTCATCATTTTCTAGCTAGTTGACATTGGGCATGTCATTTATCTTCTTTTATGTATCTAATTCTCTGTTTCCTTATCTTTAAATGGGGCAAATTATATCATGTATCTTATAGGATTAAATGTGCTAATATTTGAAAAGTGCTTAGAACAGTGCCTGGCATACATCAACTGTCATCTGTTTTATTCATTATTATTACTGTGATTTATTAATATTTATTTTTTATATTTTTATTATATGAATTTATTTCCATTCCCTTTCCCATCTGGGTGGCTTTAGTTGTATGTTTTCTATTCTTTGGTTTTCCTATAATGTTTATTGTTATTATTTTATGTGGCTTACTAATTATATATACTTATATGTTTAAAATTTCATATAATTATATACAGTCATTTACCCTTGTATTTTCTTGTTTTGCTCCAGAATCATCCCAATGACTTGGATATTTAATTCTATTTTCAGTTGTTTTATTTTATATTTAAGTAATTAAAACTTATTGTGGTTTAACATTGAAGATATAGACAGAGATATTAACTTTTCTTCAACAACTAGAAAAGTATTGATATAAAAACATAAGTGGCTGGAGAAAAAATTAGTGTATTATTATGACAAAATATCTGCTCTTCAGTAAAAAATATAAATTAAAAAAATATTGTATTAAGTCATACCTAACTTTAAGGGAAGTCATTTTAAAATTTCGTAGTATCAGGTCTCAATAAATGTGTACTATGCTTATTAATTTGTTCTACATTTTCTGGTGCTGTCACACATCCAACAAGTAGCACTTTTCTGGTGGAACAGGCTAAGTGAAGGTGCAATCTTAATCAATGATTTTTCCACACTATTTAATTGCATTTAAGAAGGTTAAAAATTATGTTTGCCTCACACCTGCTGGAAGTAACAACCAATACCTTAAATAAACCTTGTTTCATATTCATATGAACACATACACGCTCTCCTATAATGAAAGTGAATTCTTGATCAACCTGTAATGGATACTCTCTGCTTTGAAATAGTGAGACACTATACTTTAAAATCATGCAGTTATATATTCTAAAACTCCCTGATTGTCTTGAGGGATCTGTGAACTTCCAAAAGTGACTTCTAAGTAGATGTAATATGGAGACATGTCATATCCTATACCACCTCCATCCATGTAAATGCAGTTTCGTTGCAGTCAAGGACTCACTCATTCGGCAAATAATGCTGAATACCTACTGTGTGCCAAACACTGTGTCAAACACAGAAGATACACTTGTAGGCTAGTGGGTAAAAAGCACAGTAAGTAGGCAATTTCAGCACTGTGTGATAACTCCTATGCTGGGAGTGACAAAGCATAATAGATGGGCACAGATAAAAGGTGCATAATTCAGCCTCAAGACATCAAGAAAAACTCTATGGACATGATAGTCTTCAAACTAAAACCAGAGGGGGACTCAACTCCACCAAAGTGGGAGAGAAGTTACACCAAGTATAGCCTCAAGAAAGAGCATAACTTCTGAGAAACCCAGAATGATTGGAGCTCAAAGTTAAGAGGAATAGTTGGGAAGCTGAAGAATGAGGGAGGTATCTAATCATGAATGGCCTTTCATGCCACACTAAAGAATTTGCCTTTATTCCAATGACAAAGAAAAGCCAATATAGATTTGTATTTTTGAAGACCATTTTGTATTCTGTAAGGCAAACACATTGGAGAGGAACAGAACCAGAGGCAGGAAAACCAGTGAGGAGGGAATGTGTTAGTCAACACAAGAGTTAATGTTGGCTTAGACTAATTTAATGTCAGTGGGAATTTACAGAAGAGGGCAGTTTCAGGATAGAGCTGACTTAGTATTTTGAGTGCTTGGAATTTGGGGGTGAAGAAGAGAGAGGAGTCACGGATAATATCCTAGCTTCTGGCCTGAGCATCTGGGTAAATATAAGCCATCATCAGTGTATAGACATCTGCTGCCAAATAAGGGAAAAGAAAAAGAGATTCAATGAAGGATTAGGCAGATTCATTGAAAGTTTGCCAGCACTCTAACAAATTGTCACATGGGATTTGAGCACTTTTGTTGGCAGTGAGGCTTAAATATGGAGGAAAGTAATTGGGCCACATGGGATTGGAACTACTAATAGGAATGATCTACTCTGGTTTAGCAAGATGTGCCTGGCATTAGCTTGCAATTGCCAAAGCAATTGTTTTACTAATTAAAGAAGAGAAGGAGGATGTGGTAGAATTCTGGAAATATGTTCACCTATATGAGGGTCAAGTGTTATGCCAGAAATAAGCTGACTCATTCCCCTCTCTTTGCAGTCATATATTTAATGCATCGCATCAAGTCAATGGTTATCAAAAATGTTTCTGCAACTGTGAGCTATGTCATCACCCCAGAAGGATACTTATCATAGCATCTATGTGCACTCCTCATGTATTACCCATGTCATATAACGAAATGGCACATCTTTATGCTTTGTCAGGCATGTATAATATGTATATAATATTCATTGATTTCCAACACACATTCATTCATTCATTTATTCATTCAGCAAGTATTTATTGAGTGTCCCACTAGGTTCTAGGCACCATCCCAGGTATTGGGACTGAAACAGATAATGTTCCTCTTCTCATGAGGTTTTAGTGGTTGAAGACAGATGATGAACACATACGTGTGCCAGAAAGTGACAAATATTATGAAGAGCAATAAGCCAGGGTGAGGTGAAGGAGAAGTGTGGGTAGTGGTGGGATGGGGAAATTGTATGGTTACTAACTTAAGTAGGATAGTTATGGTAAGCCTCTTTGATAAGGTGATGTTTGAACCAAGTGAAGGGCTGAGGGAGAGAGCTGTGTAGATGTCTATGGGATGAGTGTTTTAGGTAGAGGACCTAGCAAGTGCAGGACCTTCCTGGTCCTGTGCAAGGTGTAGCAAGGGGAACGAAGACAAAGAAAACCATAGCCCTTGCCCTCAAGAAACTTATATCTTAATACAAAAAATAAAAAGGTAGAAAGTAGAAGTTGTCAATATGAGTACAAAGTTATGGCCTTCCTTCTGGGAGAATGAACTGAGAAACAAAATACTAATTAAGAACTGGAATACCAAATCACATCAATGTTGTATTCATCTCCAGATGACACAGAAGATTGACAGTACCTGAAAGTATGGTCATGTTCCAATTTCAGTATGGTCATGTGATATGATCTCATCCTAGAGAACACAGCTAGTCCCCTGAGCAACTCTACCAGCCTCATTCACTGATTATCTTTAAAATCAACTAGCAAGTTGAGAGAATTCAACAACAGGATCCTGGGAAGGTGTTTGTCTTCTTCCTGCTCTATTTTCAGCATGTAGCACAGAGAAAGAGATAGAGTCATGGTAGGCCCTCAATAAATATTTTCTGAATGAACAGATTACTGAATGAAGAGAAAATAAATACCCAGCATTTAAATGATATTCATGAAAACATAACTCTTGTCAGTTGTGGCATCAGTGAAGAGCACAAAGGAAGACATGAGCACTTAGGGAAAGCTCTATATACTCTCAAACAATAGAACATAGTTGTAGGAGATTAGGGTAACTCAGCAATGCAGACCAGACTGACATGGCATATTCAGGAATTGGGCAGCTCTTGTGTGAAAAGATTTGGAACTGACTTCATATCTAAGTAGCTGCCCCTTAAACAGCAGCATGTTCTGCGACTAGCAGTTGCAGCTGCAAAGCTAAGGAATCGTCAAGGCATTGCAGAGTGAAAAGGCCCCTTGTTCTAAGCAGGTCTTTCAGCCACACCTGCATGTAGATCATCAGTGTCTAGTGTCATCACCAAATATGACAGACGATGATATGATGCATATAGTTCTATGACATTTCCAAGGTGACTATGCACATTCTCTCTGGCTTTCCCGTAGATTTTATGCAAGAAGTTTTTCTTGGTTCCCTGGTATTTTACTTGAGGCCACAATTACTTATACATAGACTTGCTCAAAGTCTCCCCTTAGGTCTAATTGCAAAGCAATTCATTGTTACCAGGGAAACAGATCCAAGTCTGAGTGCCAATAAATGACTCAGAGAATTAAAATGATCTCCAACCCCACTTGAGCACAACTGAAACCACAAGACTACTATCTTAATTTGAGACTTCTCCTACATAAATAATTTCAGGGCAATCAAGAGATGCCATGCTTTTCATTAAATTGCTACAAAAATATCAGTTCTACTTTGGGCACTATTATGATGCCTAAAACAATAATCTTGCACTATTATTGTATTAATTATATATCACATTAATGTTTTCCCATTATAGTCACTTAATATTAATATAATTAAATTATGTTATGGTCCTAGAAGTCATTAACAACTTCATTTTTTTGCATATAGTATCAATAGCAATGACAAATGAAAAATGGCTTGTGGATATAAAATCAGTGCCATAGTAAGCAGAAACTTCTAAACAAATGGATTTCTTTTCCTTATTTCTAGCATGACAGGCTAGTATATGTAAGAAACACAAAGGAACTGCCTAGTTTAAAATAATAATTATTCTTTCACAATTGCACCATCTCTTCCCCCATTCCTAACATAGTTCTTGGCACATAGTGGAAACAGATAAATACGTCTTAATTAAATGGGTGCATGGACACAGGTATTCTGTTTTCAAACAATTTAAGTCCTTTTGTTAGGGGCATCCAAAGTAAGGAATATTCCACAGAATTTTGCAAAGCATTGTGCATTCTTCTCTTCGAAAGCACCTACTTCTTCCCCATCTTTCACACTTATGCCTGTCCACCTTTGTCCCACCTCTCGGCTGAGTCGATGCTCTTTTCAGGCTGATTTTAGCCTAGGGTTTCTTAACCCAATTTTCTTGGATGAATCAGAGAGTCCTAGAATTGTGGCAAAATTGGTGAGTATATGTGCATTTGGGCATTTCCCTGGAGAAAAAGAGAGAGCTAGCCTACAGCTTTCATCAGCTTTTCAAAGGCATGCTGTTTTCCAACACAGGTTAATAACTACCTTTAAGTGCCTTTTCTCACACCACCAAAATAGTCACTCACTGTGTTCCTTTTAAGTACTTGTTTTCATTTGTTCTAGAAAATAATAAAGTGACAACTGTGCTAGAAAATATGAACAATAGCTATTTTAGAATATGAAATATGTTAGGAAAATTCTATTCTTATATCTCTTAGATAATGAGTTTTTGTGCAGAATAAAATGAACTTTAAAAATCTTTATCAGTTGCAAACATTCCAATTAATTAAATTTTAGTAAGAAGTGGTATCTAGAAAACTATAGAATGCTATTTATAGAGTGCTTATTATATTAAATAGAGTGTCATTATCATTAAGTTCTAAACACCTCCAATAGATAACATTCATTTTAATATTATACCTACTGAATGCACATACAATGACTATATACAAAAGAACTTTATTTTGTTTGGACATTTAAGACAAGTGGTTTGATTGACCCAGTAAATATTTACTGAGGCCCTGCTTTGCTGTTAGGCTCTTTGGTATATAATAGATTAGAGCTATAACAGGACATCACCCTGTCCTCAAGGTTATCAGCCAGTGGTGGAGATAGGCAATGGTAATACAGAGGGAGGAGTCTTACTCTGAGAGCACACCTGGGCCACCATGTGAGCCAAGGTCAAGAGTCTGACATGTCTTTGGGACTTAGGGGAAGCTTGGGAGAGGAAGTAACTTCTGAGTTTACCAATATGAGCAAACCAGACCCAAGGAAGATGGGATGGGAGGATGTGTGGGTGATCAATGAACCAGGTAGTGGGGTCAGCTGATGTACAAGTTCAGACATGACAAAGAAGTTAATATCTTCAGGAAATTGAGGATTTCTTCAGGAAAATGGAAATACCAAAGAATTGAGTCTTTTATGCCACTTAAGATTTCACTGGCCCCTTAACCAGAGGGCAATGAAGATCTTTTAAAGACTTTTAAACAAGGGAATGCAAATTAGGTCCAAGGAAGACAACAATGCAATGCTATACAATATTTGAAGTGTTTAGATGTCAATAGATGAGTGGAATTAGTTTGAATACTCAATCCTCTAGAATTTGACTTTCATAGTCTCCAAGTTTAAGAAATGGCTCCTAGCCAAGGAGTAAGTTAAAAAACAAACACACACACACAACTAAATTCTCATTTCCCGTGAAAGACGTGGCCATTTAGCAAACAAAACCAAATGTGTCTAGGTAAGGAAAGAAACATTGAATTAGTAGCATTATTGAAGAAAGGCCACCCTTTTCAAATCAAAGTGAGAATAATGGGAGAAACAAGAAGACAAAACACAACCCCCAACACCCACTCCACCAACACACACTCCAGGATGAAAAGTACAAGGAACCCAGCAAGAAGAGGGAAGAGGCACTTACAGGAGCAGCAGCACTGGCTATGCAGCAGTGCCTCCAGACAGCTGCACAGTGAAGAAGAGAATCGGGTGGGGATAGATGGCAGATATAAAGATTTACAAGAGGGTTTTCGAAAGCAAAACAAAACAAGACCAACAAACCTGAGAGGCAGAATACAGTGCTCTGCAAGGCTAATATACAAGTAGAGAATGTGTAATTTTTTTTTTCCTAAAGCTTTTCAGTTCAAATTCAACAAATACAGTATTTTGGCATGTATAGGACAAACTAGAGTCTGCAGAGTATAATAGTTGGAGAAAAAGTATGAATTAAGGCAAGATCTGGGGTTCAGATTTTCTACTTAACTAGCTATATACCCTTGGTGTTAACAAACAAGTTACTTTGTTAACTTCAGTCCCCAGATTGCACATCTGTTTAGATTTTTGTGACAAAGCAAGTGGTTAATCAAGGATATCTATTATGGCTATTGTTATTAATAAAAATAAATAAAATTTTATATTACCTTAAATGCTTCTGTCCAATATGGTATCCGCTAACCACATGTGGTTACAGAACACTAGAAATATGGCTAGTGCAACTAAAGAACTGAACTTTTAATTTTGTTTAATTTTAATTAAGTTAAAAGTCCTGATATTTAATATATTTGTTAGAAAGCTTTATGAAAATGAATTAGAAAACATACTATAAAACATAGTAGAAAACACACTTATGTTTGGAACAACTTGAATATGTGAATCAACTTTTTACAGTGCAAATAATTTAACCTGTTTCTTTCCTTTTTTAAAAAATGCATTAACTAGACAATTTATAATGCAGTCTATTAGACAGTGCTAGTTTGTATTTTTCAAATAAATATTTCTATTGGAAGGTACTGGTTTGTCTGTGCAACATAAGTAATTCCCCAATGTTTCAGAACTAAAAATGATTACCATTATTAAGTCCCTACTATGCTGTATACCATGTATTGGCAAACTTCTTCTTTAAAGGCCAGATAGAGAATATTTTAAGGTTTTTGAGTCATACAGTTATAACTACTCAACTGCCTTTGTAATGTGAAAGTAGCAATAGACAATATATAAATGAATGAACATGGCTATGTTCCAATAAAACTTTATTTACAAAACAGGTGGCAGGCTGGCTTTGGCCCCTGGGCTGTAGTTTTCTGATCTCCCTGCTCTAGACATTTCTCCAAACATCATATGATATTTCTAATCATCACAATATTGCTGTCAAATAGAGTCTATTATTCAAATTTAGGAAGTAAGTAAGGAAATATAGAATACTATACACTCCTCTGTTAGAGTTTACAATGAACAAACATGTAAGCCAGCAATCAAAAAACAGGAACGTAATAGCATGTTAAAAAAGAACTGCACTGTGTGAACCTACTGGAAAAATTCCAGATTCTTACCCTGGTCATCCAGGTATACATCTCTCTAGAAATATTTACACTTCCCCTCTTCAAGTTCTTGAGTTTTAAAAAATACACTGCTCTATAACTAAACATTCCAAAAATTTACTGTAATTTTACAGTCAGAACCACTGCTTGAGATTTTTTAAAAAATTATTTATTTTCAGAAATCCTCAATCTTGAAAAATAATTTTCTTTCCCCTTGGCCTGATGCCATCTGGCAGTTTGCTGATAAACTACATATTAAACAGATACAAGAACGGGAGTCATAGATAAGAAGTATTTCATAACATGCACGATTAATTCTGCTAGCAAGAGAGTAAATACCAAACTTTATTAATCTTGTTATTAGTCTAGTTTCTCTTTTATTAATGATGACTTGATTTGACCCTAGTCCTTTGTTTTATTTGTTTAGGACTTGTAATCATTGGCTGCTTGAAAATATAAAAAATAACAAACTATTAATAACATAAAGTGGTATGGAGATAACTGAAGCTTTTTACCATGCCCTCTGAGGCAGATAATGATCAAGCTATTTAGTAACAGAATACTATGATTCCAGAGTCTAGTATATGTGTGGGGGTTTTTTTGTTTGTTTATTTTTATTTTTTGAGAGGCACAATATATGCCAAAATGCCATAATTTTCTTTTGCATACTTCATGTCCATTTAGACTTCAGTGATGCTCAAAAGCTGCATCATTTAACTGAAATAAAGAATACTATAAGATAGTTTAGTAATTTATATTAAATTATTTGCAATACTTCATAAATGAAAAATTACTCAATTTATATGTTACAGGGGCGATCACTATTTTTGGAAGATTGCAATTCATACATTGATTTGTCAATGCTATGTCTCCATTTTCAGGATTCCGTATCTTTGGGAATCAAATTTAAAGCTGAAATAATGACTTACCAAGAAGTTATATAAAAGCATAGTTAGACAAATGGCTATTTTGACCTTAGCAGTCAAATGAGTATGGTGCTCTATCCTTTTGATTCAAGTGTCAAAGAGAACATGTTAAGATAGATTTTTTTCCAGGTTGATCTTATGATTTATTGACTTTCAAAAGCAGTACTCTCCAGTAACAGGGATGGAACTACACAACTGTGGAGCAATAGCAAATATTTCATTGCTATTTAACTTGCCCCAGTTCACATCACATCTCTCCAGTAGCACTGGTTGCCTTGAAAGTAGAGGCTCCACTAGAGTCTAAGCATTCCCAATAATAATGTTTGCTGTGGTGCTTTAGATTCAGAAATCATGCATTAAATGCCAACTGTATTTTATTTTTAAGTAAGTGATTATGTATGTAATGTGAGTAGTATGGATCTGACCACGGGAGGTACTTAATAAATGGGGACTATTATTGTATCTATCATCACAATTGTCATCTTTGGCATTACCATCAACATCAAACACCCTCAAATTTTTATATCCCCCAAAGTCTGTTACATCCTCAAGATCATGCACCTTTCAAAAAGTCAGCACCATCCTCACTCTGTGCTGATTTTAGATATCCTCTTTAATGTATAGTTTTATAATCTATAAATATATATTTATGCATTCATTATTTAACATGTGCTGGAATTTTAAAATATACTTTAATAAAAATAATTCATCAAAATAATTCTATGAGGTAAGTACTATTGTTATTATCCTTTTACAGATGAAGAAACTAAGGCACACTTGTTTACAGCTAATTTTCATGAGTCAAGCAAACTATTGTCCAGACACCTTTATAAAATTCAAGTTTAATTTTCATAAGAAAATTTAATTGCTCCTTTTGGATAAAGTATACAAAGGAAATAGACCATATTTCTTTCTAAGAAACTTTTAACTCTGTATTGGTTTTATTTACTCACTCTTATTTTCTATATTAAACACCACTTTCTGGAAGCTTTCATTGCAGTCTTGTCATTCTCAGAAAGCAAATATCAGTCTATCTAACTGGGCTGTGGTAACTTACAGGAATACACAGAATCATGCCTGCTTGCACTTCCCAGCATCTTAGTCTTAAACTAAAGACCTAAATAACTAATGAACTAACCAGCCAATAAAACAATTAACTAACTAAAAACATAAAAGCCCTTGAAAAACAGAGAGTTGGTGATTTTCATTTCATCTTTGTCTTAATGCCATGATTGTCTTCTCCTATGTTCCCCTCAGGGTTCAACCACCTCACTTCTTGATCTCCTGCTCTCCATCCTTGGCTGTTCAGGTGCAATACTAACATACAGTGGAGACTTGCTCCACCCAGGGAAGGTATCCATCTATTTATACTTCAAGCCTAATTTGTAAAAGTTCTTTATATTAAAGAAAATCAATATAGTCAGTTATTTTTATGTAAGAGAATGGTAACAATGATTCCTTTCCCACACACATTATGTGCACAGCCACATACACAGTGTCATGAAAGACCAATTTTAACTAATCTCCATATAAGAAAATGATCAAACCTCAGGATCCAATGACAAGACCAACCTTCTCATTTTAAAGATGAGGAAATGGAAACTGAGTTTAAAAGACACACATTAGTACAGGGAAAAAGGAAGAAAAAGACTGGCAAATTAACTCATGTACTTTAAATATTTATTCTTGAAGTTGATTATGATTCTTTAATAACTTTGCCTTTATGAAAAGTGAGTGGCATATGAAATGTCAATTTTTTAAAAAAGTCTCTGGAAAAGGTCACGTAGATCAATCTCCAGCCTTGGCAATAAAATGACTACCCACGGTAGGTGGGTTAATATTCTCAAAGTTCTAAGATGGAGCATGCACACAACTTTTTGTTTGAGATATTTACGTATCTCTGTTATTTCAACATCTTAATCACAGAAGTTGTGAGAATATTGTGAAGTAAGCTTTATCTTCCTCCCTAATCCCTTTCTTTTGAACACATGCTTCAGGAATATCTTTTCTATGTCAATAGCCCCATTGAAGTCTTCTCTCTCCCAACTCTTATTAAGAGTAACAGCTATAAATTACTTATTACTACTTAAAATATTAAGCCATACAGAGCAAATTTAACATTGCAGATCACTCAAATATTAAATTTGTCCAAACACTGTTAGCTTTAAAAAAAAAAAATCAAGCAGCTTGTGTAAGGAAGTGAACATGAGCTGAGTTAAGAAAAATAATGGAAATTCTATTAAATATAAGGGAAAGGTAAGAGTAAAGTTGCTAAAAGCAGGAGCAATGGGGGTTGCCATAGAAATCAAGGGAGTCTCCCCTTCCAATGGGGCAGAAAAGTTGCAGGATAAAGAGGGATGGAGGCGTTGCATTTCTTCTCTGTCTCAATCTTTCTATCTGTCTATGACTTCGAAGAAAAAAAGGATGTAACTATAGGCACTAAGGGAAAATGCAATGAAAAGATTCTTGAGTCCTGCCAGGACTAGCAGAAGGTTGTCCTAGATAAGGGAGTTAGCTAAGGTGTAAGGATAAGCACTAATTAAAAACTTGTGGCCCAGAAGCTGCCAGCAGGAACTTTTCAGTGGAAATGGACTAAAAATGGACTAAGCTTCAAAGTAAGAAATAATCATGCTTCCCAGGAACCATCAGTCACAACCTTACAAGGTTCTACTCTGCAAAAGCCACTTGCTAGATAGGCTGGACTCTGAACCACAAACTTCTGGGTTGGCGGCCCCAGAGGGATTATATCACATGGCTGGAGATACAAAGAGAATAAAATGTACCTACATCAGTAGTTTTAATTAGAAAGATAAATGTCCTTTTCAATGTTTTTGAAAAACCTCGCTCTTAAAGGTGGTCCTCTTCTGGAATCTATTATGATTTATGTCTGTAATGATAGTAGCATCTTGCCAATGAAATTTATAGTCTTCTTAAGAAAAAACTATGACACTGAGAATTCTAGAGACTTTAGAAATTTAGAGAAATACTCTGTTGGGTATAATTTATCCAGAATTCAGTTTAATTCACTACCAGGTGGTTTTACAACAGAACTGAGACCCCAACTTCTGGGTCATACAAAGGGTCAAAAAGAATGTATGCAACTCACACTTTTGGGGGATATTTGCTTTTCAGTAGGGCACAATGCCTTAAGTTTTGTCATCATAGACTCTCTAGTTCATGAATGCTTGCATTCTCAGAGCCCTGCACTTACACTGGTATCTCTCATCTTCAACATGGATCTACCTGACCCATCATCATCCTTTTGAGAACTACCTCACCCTCCAAGATGCTTTTCATAGGCAGCACTCTTATTTCCTAGCTTGAAAACATAGTTCGTCAAGTGCTAACTCTCCTGCATCCAATGAATGCTAAGTCATCCTGGTGTGTCCAAGGTCTACTAATATTTGGCAACCCAAATAAAATTTCACCTTCTTCTCAAAGCCTTTCTATTCTCTTCTCTAGGAGGAGCCTCCACTACCATACATGTCTTTCAAGTAATACATCGCTTTCTACCCTCTATATGTAGCACATCTGCAATAGAATCCAGCACCTAGGAGAACTAAGCAATGTATTAATAATAATAAACATTGACTTACATTTATTATCCTCTTTATTACACTCTAAGGTCCTTAGAGGCCAAATCTAGATCTTTTTCAAACATATATTTCATAGCACTTTACAGTGCCTTGTCCATAAAAGGAGAGCAAAAAAATGTTAATTCTTATGAATTGACTCCTCACAATGTTTCTCAAATTCCTTTTGTATTTTTTTAAATTTCTTTTGCTACCATCTTTGTTCCAACATTTATTGCTTTTCTCTACAATAGCTTAAATTTTATTTCTTAGTTTTTGAGTGTCTTCTAGTCTTTTGTCTAATATCCACATCATCTTATTCTTATTCTTTTTTAATTCATGACAGTTTATGTGACTTTTCTGACTTAAAAAAATATTTATTGTTTTCCTATTGTATACTAGATTTCAATATTATTCACTTAATTTTAAGGATCTTTACCATATGTCTACTGTTAACTTAGATTCTTGACTCTGCTCTTTCACATGTAACCCACACCAGGTTAATGTTTCTCCTATAAGCCTGCTAGTAAACCCACATTTTTCCACCTTTACATATTTGTCAGTGTTTCTCTCTTCTCTTGGACTGCCCTCCATTCTAATTCCATTCTCAGTCCAAGCTAATCCACTTTGAAACTTCTCTGATCATATATAAATCATAAATTTTCACACACATTTTCTCTCTCTTATATAATGAAGAATTGTTAACAGCAAACTTGTATCTTATTCATCTTTGTTACTTGTGCTCTTCTATTGGGTTGAATTTTATGAAAGTGCTGATATTTGACAGTTTTGGTCCTTAAATTTGCAAGTTCCTATAATTCAGGATAATATTCTGGTGCTGTTTCAGAGCCAATTTGGCAGTGATTTCAAGCCAAGGGAAAAGCGGGTAAGTTTGGACACAAAATTATTTAAAGTTTTTATTTTATTTAGAAAATGAGAGCTTTGGCTGGAAATCTCACTTTGATGAAGTGCCATCTCATTTCTGAAGAGAGACAAATTGCAGCTAGTGGCCATGTATCGGTTTTCTGGGTGTATCTGAAGAAAGAGAGTCCTTTTACCTTCCTTCCTTCTTTCTTTCCTTCCTTCTTTTCTTGATACCTTCCCAAAGGAATCCAAGTGGCCAATAACTGATGAATAGATGCACTACCTAATCATAAATACTGCTGCCCAGACATACCAAAAATATTGTCTCTTTTAACCCAGAAGGCCAGTAATATTAGTTTTTACCCACAGAAGAAACTAATGCAAATAGTTATTCAAAATTCCAACATTTTAAATAACTTATAAGAAGTAATACATGAACCAAATATTGTTAAGTAATCTTTACAATGAAAGTTAGTATAGGAGATCTTTTCAAAAACCCACTTTCCAATGAGAACATCAGTGAATGCGCTGTTTTCTAGTGTATTAAAAGTACTGATGCATCAATTTAAAGAATATTAACAATTTGAAAAGAATTAATTTTATTTTCAAAGTGCCCACCTTTTTATTTAAGCAAAATTATTTTCCCTCTCCACTGAAATAAGATTGAAAAAGA
Organism: Lemur catta; assembly: GCF_020740605.2. Classification (NCBI taxonomy): domain Eukaryota; kingdom Metazoa; phylum Chordata; class Mammalia; order Primates; family Lemuridae; genus Lemur; species Lemur catta. The sequence continues at coordinate 32,427,265 of NC_059134.1, forward strand.
ATGACTTTTTTCTATTACATTATTTACTCTATTTTTACTCAGGAATGAAAACCACCTAAGGTCATTTCTCTTTTTCTTTTAGTGTGATCACTCTAAGTCAACATAATCCTCACCTAATTTTATTTTAACTATTGAAATGAAACCAAAGTCCTTCATCCAAATAAATGTCTGAGACATAGAAGATTAGAATTATATATAGCTGATACTGATACATGATGTAACCAGGAACAAATGACGCTGTCTCTGTTTTCCATTTGTTTAACACATTGATAAAATTTGTGAGCAAAGAACATCTTGAAGACACAAAACCCTTCATACTTTTGATACTAGTCTTCCCTGGAAACATTCTGTTTAGCTTCCGTCACGCTAAGAATATGCATTTATTTCCTTTTCTTCTATATCTTCTGCTTTCCTCATTTTCTCCCTTTTCATTCAGCCTTTAAGACTTCATTTTTCTTTGCTTTTCTTTTGTAATAAGGGTATTGTATTGAACAACCTTGCATGGTCCAAAATTATGCTTAAATAGTCAAATAAATGTCCTGAGTATTATTTGCTAAAGATGATGGAAATCACTTTAGATTTTCTTTAAAAACATTTAAACATGGTATTATTCTCACCAGAAAAGTAGTAGGAAACAGTAGCAAATACAGTTGACCCTTGAGTAACATGAGGGTTAGGGACACTGACCCCCATGCAGTCAAAAATCTACATATAAGTTTTGACTCCCCCAAAACTTAACTACTAATAGCTTACTGTTGACTGGAGGCCTTATCAATAACAGTCAATTAACACATATTTTGTATATGTTTTATATAATGTATTCTTATAATAAAGTAAGCTAGAGAAAAGAAATGTTATGAAATCATAAGGAAGAGAAAATATATTTACTATTCATTAAGCACAAGTGGATTATCATAAAGGTCTTCATAATTGTCATCTCCATGATGAGTAGCCTGAGGAGGAGGAGGAAGAGGGGGATTGTTCTCACTGTCTCAGGGTGGCAGACATGAAAGAAAATTCATGTCTAAGTGGACATGTGTAGTTTGAACCCAGGTTGTTCAAGAATCAACTGTATTTCCATGAACAACAAATGAAATGAAACACGTTATATATAAAGAGTACTTGATGAAAATCTTTCATAATTGGTTCACAAATTAAAACCTGAGGAATTGCTAGACAGTGAGTTACATACTATTTTATACTGGAAAAAAACATTTCTTTCGCCTTCAGAAGCCTTAGTTTTAAACTCAGCTCCAAATTTAAGTAAATTTTCTGTTATTACACATTGTACAAAGTACAGATTTTTAAAGAACCGAAAATACTAGTTATTTGCTGCTTCATATTAACTCTGGGTATGAACAGAGAAAAATATTAATATTCATTAATGTCACATTATTTTAAAGAGCATCACAAGTAAGGATTTACTTGAAAAATATCAAGTGGCATAAAAATGTAAAGTACATTGTTATTAAATATCAGAAAAAAAGTAATATATATTTAATGTAAACAGAAAAAAACATGGACTTTCTTATTTCCTATACTTACACTCCATATTAAATGTTTTAACCTTAGTTTAGCAATTTAATTCCTTAGTGTTATAAGAATAGAAAAATATAGACTTACTATTATTATAAATAGGTTATGGATTTCAAAGGTACTATTAATATTAGAGGATAGATTTTTTTCCCCTCTGAATATAATACATTTGACCTATCAAAAATAATGGATGGCTTATGGGATATTTTTATATGATGGCGGAAGGTTTTGTCATCACTCACACCAGGAGTATACATCATCACTTTGAGCATATGGGTTTTGCTAAAGACAACTGTATCTTTGGTTCAGATCGTTTGTTACTGTGAAGGCAACTGTCATTTCCTAGAGATTAGCATTGGGGTTCCAAGTTCTGCTCTTCTTTAAGTTGTACTGTTGCTTAATTAATCATCTGTACTAACTGCAATACTGGGTTAAAATAAAAGTGTAAAATAGCAAAAATCTGAGCACAACTGCTTTTTTTTTTTGCACAGGGTGAGGTAATGCACACAGCTGGAATTTTAAGTAGAAGCAGAACTGACCACACCTTTATCTAAGAAGTGAGCTGGTTGCTATCTGCTTAATTCTCAATGCTAAGTATTTAGACCCTAAATATTGCCTTCTGAACACAATGATTGATCACACTTTTGAAAACTTGTCTTATGTAATATAAGTTCTTATTTCTACCATCATCTTTTCTTCAGGGTAAAGTACAGAACAATGATCCATAAGAAAGTCAATTATTCAACATTACTTCAGCAAATATTTGTTGAGTGTAAGCTATAGGTCACTAAATATGAAATGTCCGATTTGGAATGAAAATTTTAGTTTATTATATCTCAAACAAGAAGCAGTACAATTAACCAAAGTATGCACCTAAACAATCAACAGTTTTGCCATCTTAACAGTAGCATGTTTATGCCAGCAGCAAAGAAGCATGGAGAGTGAGTGGCAATGAAATTGCAAAAGGCATTTTCCACAGCTTGTTGAGAATTGAATATTTTTCCTTGCAAGAAGTGGTCCAAAGCCTGGAAGAAGTGGTAGTCAGTTGGTGCAAGGTCTGGTGAATATGGTGGATGACAGAAAGTTTCCAAGTCCAGCTTCTGTAGTTTGAGTAGCATTGCTTTTTGTGACATGTGGTCTTGCAAGAGGATTGGCCTGTCTCTGTTGACCAATCCCGCTGCTTAATTGCAAGCATCCTCATCATGTTGTCCAATTAGTTGCAGTAGACATCTGCTGTAATTGACTGACCAGGTTTCATGAAGCTGTAGTGGATAATACCAGTGCTGGACCACCAAACAGACACTATTAGCTTTTTTTTGATGAATATTCTGTTTCGGACTGTGTTTTGGCAATTCATCTTTACCCAACCATTGTGTTGAATGCTTGCAACTGTCACTAAGAATCCATTTTTCATCACACACAACAATATGGTGTAGGAATGGTTCACCTTTGTGTTGTGACAGCAAAGAAAGGCAAGCTTGGAGACAATTTCTCTTCTGACACTCATTTAATTCATGTGGTGCCCATCCATCCAGCTTTTTTACCTTGCCCATTTGTTTCAAATGGTCCAATATTTTTGGAATAGTAACATCATTGCTGCTAATTCATGCATAGGTTGAGATGGATTCTCTTCCACTACAGCCTTCAGCTCATACCCACTTTGTTCTCAGATCGCCCTTGTGGCTCATTTTCAAGAATAAAATCACCAGAACAGAACTTCTGGAACTATCAATGTACTATGTGTTCATTAGCCACCTCCTTCCCAAACATTTCACTGATATTTTCAGCAGTCTGCACAGCATTAGTTCCACGACAGAACTCATATTAAAAAAATAACATGAATTTTGACTTATCCATGGTTTTACAAAAATTGCTCTAAAAAATTTGAAAGATAATCACAAGCCATAAACAATGCATTTGAAAGAATGAGGATGTACCTTCAGAATAAAAATAAAACAAGAAATGTCAAAGTGAAAATATCAGAGATATCACCTGTCAAACTTAGCACTTAAGGAAACTGGATGTTTCATACTTAATGACTTAATACATGCTAGACGAGCTATGTTGAGTAGAAATGTAATGTAAACCATGTGTGTTATTTAAAATTTTCTGGTAGCCATATTAAAACAAGAAAAAAGAAATCGATGAAATTTCTTTTAATGTTTTATTTAACCCAATGTATCCAAAATGTTGTCAATTTGACATGTAATCAATATAAAAATTACTAATGATACAGTTTACATTATTTTTTTCATACTAAGTCTTCAAAGTTTGATGTGCATTTTACACTTACAGCACATCTCAATTCAGACTAGCCACATTTCAAGTGCTCTATATCCACATGTGGCTCACAGCTACCATAGTTGATGGTACAGTGTTAGATACTGAGACTTAATGTATGAACCAGAAAAAGTACGTGACCTCATGGAGCTTATGTTTTAGAGATACAGATATTTGGATACTGTGTGATACAAACATATACATTTTCTAGGAGCTTCTAATTGAAGCCAAATTTCTTCTTGACTTTCCTTATGTGTTGTCTCTCAAATAGTACAAAGGAAATACCGTAACAGCAGAAAACAGTAAACGGATCAGACTCTTCCATCTCCCGTCTCTCTTCAGGTCTGCCATCACATTGCTCAGTGGCCAAGAATCAGGACATTTTTCTGAAATCACTAATTTTAGCAATAAGTGCATGCAAAACTACCATTTTCCTTCATAATGTTTCTATTTGCTTAATGAAGCAGTGTTTTCAATTATTTATCATTGACTCAAATGGACTTTTTGAGGATCATATGCTACTCTTTGCATTCCATGATTTTAAATAATTCTGGTCTCACTGGAGACCCCACTATAAGCAATGTGGTTTTAGAAGTACTAGTACTGTGAGGGTGGAATTTAGGCTCCAGGACATTACAAACCTCTCTAGAGAGGGCTTCACAGTCTGCATAGAATCCACTGAATCCACAGCGATTGGGATGACCTGTGTGGAGGATACTGCGGTGCAATAGCAGGGTTGACCACACAGATGCTTCAGAGAAGACATCTGCTTCCAAGGGGCTAGGTTACTTGTAACTGTGGCTTGTTATCTACTCTGAGGTGGGTAGTCGTGAAATAGGACAAGGTGATACAAATCACTTCCCAGAATCTCATGGGGAAACATTTCCTGCTAGAGAGTCATTTAAGGAAGCTCAGTGGGGAAGTAAGGAGGTTAAATAAAGATCAGAATTTGACTCATTCCTTAACCTCCACTTTGGGGAGATTTTTTAAAACTCAGAGGCGTCAGGACCTCACCACAGACCATGATGATGGTTGGAATTTCACACAACGTTGCTTCTGATCAAGGAACTCACTTCATACCAAATGAGGTATTCCAATTGGCCCTTGCCCATGCAATTCACATCTTCCTCACCATCCTGACACAGCTGGCTTAATAGAATGGTAGGATGGCCTTTTGAAGACTTAGGTGCAGTGCCAGCTATGAGGCAATACCTTGCAGGGCTGGAGCAAGGCTCTCCAGGAGGCTGTATATGCTCTGAATTGGCATTCAATGTATGGTACTGTTTCTCCCATAGCCAGGATGCAAGGGTCCAGGAATCAGGGGTGGAAATGGGAGTAGCACCAGTCACTATCAACCCTAGTGACCCACTAGCAATATTTCTGTTTCCTGTCCCCATGATCTTATGTTCTGCTGGCTTAGAGGTCTTAGTTTCAAAGGAAGGAATGCTTCTACCAGGCAACATAGCAATGATTCCATTGAAGTAGAAGTTAAGACTGCCACCTGGCCACTTTGGACTCCTCACGCCTCCAAATCAACAGGCAAAGAAAGGCCTGGCTAGAGTAACTGATCCTGACTGTCAAGGGTTAATTGAACTGCTGCTCCACAAAGGAGCTAAGGAAGATTAGGTCTGAAATACAGGGGATGCCATAGGGTATCTCTTAGCAATACCATTCCCTGTGATTAAAGTCAATGGAAAACTACAACATAACCTGGGCAGAATTCTAATGACCCAAACCCTTCAGGAGTAACAATATGGGTCACCACACCAGGTAAAAACAACCACCAGATGAGGTGCTTTCTGAGAACAAAGGCAATATGCAATGGGTAGTGCAAGAAGGTGAGTATAAACACCAGCTACAACCACTATAATGGTCATGAGTCTTTATTTTGTTGTGAATATGTTTGTGTGTGTGTGTGTGTGTGTACATTTACATATTATGTATTTATATATAAAATCTTTGATTTCTTCCTTCTTTTATTCTTTTATCATATATCATAAAATATACTGACTTTATATCAAAATTTAAGTATCGTTAACTTTACATGATAGTATTTAAGTTATAGTATATCAAGAATAAAAGTAAACATCGGCCAAAGACTTTACACTCTCTTCTGGGGAAAGGGTTACTCAGTTTATGCAGAATAGTTGTATCATATTAGGCTAAAGTATGGCTTTGTTATTGTCTTTATCTGGAGATCAAATATGGCTTAAGAAAATGTGTATGGCTGCCAAGTTGGCATGGGTGGACTTGTGATAGTTAATTTGATGTGTCAACTTGGCTGTACCAAGGTGCCCAGATATTATTGGGTAAATATTATTCTGGATGTTTCTCTGAGGGTGTTTTTGGGATGAGATTAACATTCTAAAAGATAGACTTTGAGTAAAGCAGATTGTCCTCCATTATGTGGGAAGTCCTTAGCCAATTAACTGAAGACCTTAATAGAACAAAGACCAACATCTCTGCACCAGAAGGGATTCTGCCAGAAGACTACCTTTGGACTTGAACTGCAACACCAGTTCTTACCTTAGTCTCTAGCCTGCCAGCCCACCCTTCAGATTTTGGACTTTCTAGCCTCCATAATCATGTGGGCCAATTTCTTAAAACAAATTTCTTTTCTTATGTATACACATCTTATTGGTTCTGTTTCTCTAGAGAACCTGGATAATCCACTAAATCAGAATATTCTTAGTGGAATCTCTGAAAAAAATTTTTACATGTTTTCTAATGCTTTCTGATTCAGGTTCGGAACCTCTTCAGGTAGGAAAATTAACTATAATCCTCCCCTCACTTATGACTCTTCCATACTGAAAAACCTCAGCTATTTCCCTCCATGATTAAATATTAGCTTCATTTTATTTATTTCCACAAATAATATGCTTTTATTATAGCTTAAGGGTATTTGAGAGAATTACTATTCAGAGTTTCATCTAGTCATAATTTCTTGATGTGCTTCACTGACGTCAGGCTGAATAGCAATTTCAATGACAGGCTTCTTTGGAAAAACACTCAGAAATTAATTTCAAAAGCTGAAATTCAAAGGTAAATTTAGAATGCTATGCATAGAACCTATTCATGTAGCAACAGGTTATGAGAGTTAAGTAGAGTACAAATCCAGTGCTTCTTACATGAAGTGTCAAGCACCATATTACATTCATAAGACAACAATTATGAATAGAAAACTGAAATAGAAAGCATTAGCTTCCCCAATTAAATATAGAATTAGAGTGAATAAAACAAGTGAGAACAATTTTTGGCTATTACCACTCTCTTTAATCTTCTGAAATACTTGTTTACTAACTATCAAGAAAATGGGTAAAGCCTATTAGAGTTCTAAGTGAGAAGGGAAACATCATAATCAATGCTGAAATAGACTTATCTTAAAGCATGGGCATAATTGGGCCCCCATATGAACTTTACATATCCTCATAGAAGACTTTCTTATTATTGTAAGTGCTCCAAATCTTGATTTAAACAGACCTTGCTCCAAGCTATGAAATACATATAGTAAAATATTTTTAAAAATGCATACTTGAAAAGGCATTATATATGGGAGTGCCAAATAAAATAAAATAGGTTGCTCATCTATCATTTTATTCACAAAATATTTTTATGCCAGAAGCTGTGTGAAGTAATAGTTTACACATTGGGAGATAAGGTGGACATGGTTTCTGCCCTCATGGAACATATAGACAGGCTTATGGGAGACATAAACAAATAAATATAGATCACAACACAACACATCTGAATTCCTGATCTACAAGTTCTTACACAGTCTATCAGCCTCTGTGGCCCAATCACTTAGGAATACCCCCATTGCTCATGCATATTAGCTACATTGGCCTTTGCAATTGCTCTATTCTGAACCTGGAATTCCCTGTCTGTAGATCTTTGCATGGCTAGTTTCTTCCTCTCATTCAGGTCTCAATTCAAATGTTATATTGTTTAGACTGAAATTCCTGCCTGGCTGTGCTATTTTTTTAAGTTCAAAAAAGATATTACAAATGAAAGACAAAAAGGAGTCTGAGAGGTGGTGGGCCAATGACACAAAAAGTTGCCACAATATCCAATACTTTCTTAGTTTCTGACTGAAGTTTTGCTTCTTGTTTGTTCAGGGAGGGAACAGATGAATAAATTGCTTCTTTGTTTGAATTTTAGATTCCTTTTGAAAAAAATTCCTAGTTCTGTTGCATTGCTTATTTCCTGTACTGGGCATCTTCTTAATTGGTTGATATTTTATTAACTAATCATGCAGCTAATTAGGAATGTTTCCAGGTGTAGAAAAATAAGGAGAATGTTATCTTAATTTATTTTTGCCCAGTTAACGTTACAAGTATCAAGAATGCATTGTTTGACTGTGGTTATCACTTTGACCTTCTCTTTAATTGACCAGGGTTACAGAGACTATACAAAGGTACTTTGTACTCAAGTCTTTATAGCTTAATTATTAACTTTGCAATTATTCTAAAGATAAATAAAAATTATAAAGAGATTGGATCACTTGGATGCCACTCTTTTGGAAACAGTGAAAACAATAATTTTGTAAATATTTTTTCACATATATTTATCTAACAATAACATATTTTGTGATTTATAAATTATGTAGTTAGCATAAATGAATCATGAAAATGGAATACATGTTTTTTAAAAACCCATGGCTTATGCAATTTATTTATATCCACATGTAATAACCAAATATTCACTAGTAGATACACAAAGGGAAAAGTTGCCCTCTCTACTTCTGCTCACCAAGATTTCTTTTCTCTAGCAAAACTGAAATATTTGAACATTTTATGGTTTTTCAAAAATTTTCTCTTTGGCTGGACTGTTCAGCTCATTTTTCAGGATCCAGAAAAAGTATAACTTGCTCTTTCAAAATTCACTGAAACTATCATATTTTTAATGAAACTTTTTCCATCCTTGTCATTTACATTTAACTATTCCTTTTGCGATCAGTGTCCTTTCTGTATACTTCTATTTCAGCATTTGCGCAATGTTAGTGCACTTCTTGGTCAACATGTCTGTCTCCCACTCCTAGAAATTAAGCTTTTTCAAGATGGGAGTGTATCTGACTCATTGGGTATCCACAGCACCCAGTAAAATGTTCAGCAGGCACAGTGCATAACAAGGTGAAGTTTCAGTGGCCAGAATGCCAGGGAGGGCTTTCCCTGAGGAGAAAAGTGGCAGATTAGGGAATAGGATACTTCAATTCCAAAATTACATTGTAGTGGGAGGGTCATTTGTGGCATCCATACACTTTGCTTTTGGTAGGAGGGGGTAGCATGAGATTCGGAGATGTGGGAAGAAGGAAGCCAAAGAGGAAGCAGTGTGGTGCAGGGTCGGGTCTGTACAGAGTAGAGTACGTGTTTAGCAGCTATTGCATCTGAGGGACTTCAAGGAAAACAATATCTAACGGCACTGTCAGAAGTTTTGCTACGGGAAAACTGCACAAACTCACTATCATATCTCCATGAAAACTTTTGTTAAGGTACAAATTGATAAAACACACTTTTGAAGGTAACACATACAGAGTTATGCATGGACTTAATGAATATCATTGAATTCAGTAATATGAACTGTTTCCCTATTCTAGAGGTAACCAAAGTTAGTCACTTCCTGTTATTCACTCATGTTAAACCGGTGCATGCTTCTATACTAGAATTCATCATACTGAATTTTATTTTTGCTACTGATTTTTAACTGCACAAGTATTACACTATCATATGAGAGATAATGCTAAAGTCCACTTCTGCCACCACCCACATGTCCAGTTCTCTCTACACTTTATTGTTATCAATTCAGGTACACACTTCCTGACTCCTTCCAATGCATTCACAGACATATAAACACATACCTGTATATACGTTGATTCTTTTTTATAGTTGTTTTTCCATATGAGGTATCAAATGTGTTTTACAAATCAAAATAAACCTTTATCCTATTCATTCAAATCGTCACATAGTATTCCAATGTATGGGTACAAAATAGTTTTTTTAGTCATTACTAATGGAAGGACATTTGGTTTGTTTCCACATTTTCTCTAATACAAACATTTCTCCAGCAAAATAATGAAACTACCTCTTGTGTACTTATGCAGATGTTTTTCTAGAGCAGGTGTCAACAGCTGGTTCCTAGGAAATATGTGTGCATTTTTACTTTCATTATTTGTTACAAAAATTTTTTGTAAATTACCTATAACACTTTCTATATCCATTACCAGTGTAACTGCTAACCTATTTCCCCTTATTCTTTCCAATGATTAATTCTCCCTATTATATACTACATTTTAAACAGACCATTCTCTATTTTACTTATTAATATATCCCTAGGCCTAACATATTTTATAAGATTCACAGGTGTTCATTCAATACTTGTTGAATAAATCAACAGATTTTTATAGATGTGAAAAGACTAACATGAAAGGATTAAAGAACACTGATAATGTTTTGCAAATGAACCAATCTTTGGAATCACTAAAGCCAGGACTAAAGATATCTGGAATGTCTCTACATTTCTCATTTTTAAAATTGGATAATTGAAGTAGTATAAATATCAAAATATGTAACTTAAGATATTCTCATAGTTGAGAAAAGTATATGATCTCAAATTTTTAAATGAGGTATTTGTATTCTGAAAGAATAAAAGACAGCATATGGGAAACCATTCCTACTTACTATTATAGACAATCAAGGATTGTAGAGACATAGGTTTTCTGAATTCAAGATTATAGGAAATACTAAGATTAACTGAATAATGACTATAATCTTTGATGATCTTTATAGATCTTGTCCTTAAGAAAACAGGTCAAAGACACTAAATTAAATTCCTATTAGGGATGAATATGACACCTGATAAAAAATTGTTAAGTGTCAAGTTATGTTATCTTAAAGTTTTCTATTAAAAATTAAGCAAGAGAAGAGCTCTAAAGCTGGCAATTAGCTTATTAAATCTACTGGCAATGTGCAATGACATATATAAGTATAAATCTTCCATCTAAAATGTCACCCCAATTCAGAAGGAAGTAGATTGAGGACTGTATTTCCCCTCTTCCCATAAATATGGAAGGGTAATATTGACAGTGGGGAACATGTAACAGAAAAATGCCCTGAGGGGAAAAAATGGCAAAAATATTTTCTGTCTCTTTAAAACATTCCCCACTCTTTATTGGGAACTGACACCTACATCCCTGCTTCAGGCCAGTGGTCCAGAGGGGCAGGGTAATGTCTTTTTTTGTGTGTGCTACAGGCGATGGCTCAGCCCCACCCAGACTAGGTGGGTGGAGGTCACAGAGGTCTGGGCCAAGGTCACAAGATTGTCATCCCTGGAGATGGGATGGACTACATTTGAATAGCAATTGTCTGAAGCTAAATGGCACCCCTTTAAAAGCTCTGTATTTCTCTTATTAGTAGGATGATAGTATCATAGACAGTAGTCTCCATCCTCCTCATTTGCCGGCAAATTAATAAATTCCTCTTTCTTCCTCCTCAAGAAAAAAAAAAAAAAATCTACTGGCAAATAAACTGTGCTCTGAATCCTAAATGTTTAAAACTATTATTCTTTGACCATATCAATAATCAGATGACTGAAGTAATTAAATTGTTACATAATTCAAAATGTACAGAAGATTTTAGTTAAAAATTAAACTGGGTCACAAAAATCACATAAAATGTTCCATTTTTTCATATAAATAAATGTTAGACAGCTTTCTACAAAGATAGCACCAGCACAAGGGGGAAGTAATTTTTCATAGGAGTTTCCTCTACATCACCATTAATTCATACCGATTACTTGAAAGTAGAAATCAACTCAAAGCATGTGCTATTAATTGACTATCTTTCCTGAGTTTCAGCTATAATGAAAATCTTGAAAAGAACATAAACCTCTGCCTGCCAGCTACTGTAAGAAAATATCCCCCAAGGAGCTTTTTTAGTACTTTAAAAATGGTCTCCATGCAGAGATTTCCCTTTTTACATAGGCACTTACAGCTTCAATTCTTTGCAAGTCTCTGAGGATTACGAAGAGAAGGTTAATACTTTCATCTGTAAGATGATAGCCTAGTGCTACTAAGGTTTTGATTTTACAACTGAGCTTCTTGCTTGAATCAGCATTTGTTTTATTTTTCATGCAGTAAAAGATTTGTTTAATATTGCCAAATAGTGATACTAAAGTAACCTTTCATTTTCTTCTTGAAATATGCTTTTTTTTTAAACTTGGAAGGTAGATTTTCCTTTAGATGTACACTTTCAATTCCCAATAGTAATAACTATGATAATACAATGTGTACAGGCATTCTAAGTAGCACACATACCTTAATGAAAATGCTAGAATAATGAGGTTTACTGGTTACGCAGACAATTTCAAATTTGTGGGCAAATTGAAGCCATGTGGTCCAACTACATAGAAATTAATAATTTTTGTCAATGATGCATTATAATATAATCTCTATTTGGACACAGTATTGTTGCTATCTTCATAGGTTGTCTGCTCCTCCTTTTTCTTTCAACTAAGTCAATACAAAAACCATCCTAAGGCACATAGATTTCTAAATTATATAGTAGCTGTTAACTTATAGAGACCTAGACACGACTATTTGAATAAATTTAAAAATCATTCCCTCCCCTGCAACTCACACACACAAATCATCTACTTTGCAAAATTGATCCTTAATCCAACATTGGTAAAATTCATTGTAAAACTGATTAATTTGCATGGCAAAATGCTAGCATACCATGGGATATGCAGTCTATCAAAATGAAATATATACACATTTCATAAACATGATTGTAATAAATTGGTAGAATGTTTCACTATTAAATAGAAGAAATAAATATTTAAAGTACTCACTATATAATTTCACATATATTTACCCATTCGCCATGTTTTGTACATCTTGCAGATAAATAATAATTCTACTTCAAATATAAACTGTAACTTCAAACTCATTGCATATGCAGATGATTTTTAATAATTTCTGTCTTTGAATATAAGTATGTTAAAAGAATCCAGGAACACATTACAATCCATATGCATTTAAAAATATTAGATACTATTTTCCCACTTAAAGTGTTTGCCTTTGAAACTATATTCAATTGATCTTATAGTTTGATATGGCTAATTTTTAGATGGTCTTGATAAAATTTCTGAATACAATAAATATTTTACACATGTTGTGTTTTTAATATTTTCTCTTCTTAGTTAAACAAATGTTAAGTGTCCTTAATTGTTTTACTTGAAAATTAAATTACTTAATTAATAATTGAATTCTTAGTAATTTACTTAATTTTTAAATAAAATAGGAAAATTCAAAATAAATATAATAGAATTCTTTCACATGAGATGAATGTGGAATAAAATGAGAGAGTACATTGAGAGCTGCCATCTTGATATCCATAAAATTCTTAGTGAGTGGATAAAAGTACCTTCAAAGTCCTATAGAAAGGAGAACTAAAGAATAAAACTTTTTTTTAATAGAGAAGAAAACATCTGCCTTGTTCCCATCAATTTTGAAAGGAGTTCAATCTGGCTTTATATTTTTCCAACTTCAGTGTGAAGGTCAGGGATCTGATTTGGATTTTTACACCCTCTTTTATATGTTTATGTGCTCTGTTCATGTCCCTATTTAAGTATGTACCACATGACACTTTATAAGTTGTTTATTTATTTGTTATTATTTTGTGAGCTATAGGAGTCAGTAACGTCTGTGATTTCAGAACATATGACAGTGCTTCTTTGCATTAATTTCTCCTTGGGCTCTACCTTCAACAAACTTATGATGTAGGGATAAGGTAGGTAAGTGCAATGCAGTGAGATAGGTAAGATGAAAAGTTGCATTGAAGTCATGAGAACATGTAGGTTTGGCCACTTATCTGGGTGTGTTGTGTCAGAGAGGGCTTCCTTAAGGAAATAAAGCTGAGACCTGAAGACAAGTAGCAGGCATCTAGGCAAGACTTGGAGAAAGAATGGAGTGTGCTTGGCACAGAAAACACATGCATTCAGGTGCAGAGAAGAGACAGAGAACATGGCTTCCGGCAACTGAATTACAGCTAGAACTTCATTGGGTGGAGGTAAATAGCCTACAATGAGACTAGAAAGGTGAGCAGGGGTCAGATGATGTGTACTTTTTCACCCACATCCAGTAATTTAGAGTTTATTTTATTAGCATAGGGGATAGATTAGAATTGTTTAATCAGAGAAGTTAACTGAGTTACCCAACCTGATTTTCAATTTGAAAACTTCAATTTTGCTATAAGGAAATATGTGACATATTCTAAAAATAAATCATTTGGTAGTGAATGCTAGCATTTAATAAATAATATATAAATAACATAACTACAATTTTTTTTTCTTTTTAGAGACAGAGTCTCACTCTGTCACCCAGGCTAGAGTGCAGTGGTGTGACTGTAGCTCACTGCAGCCTTGAACTCCCCGGCTCAAGTGAAGCAATTCTCCTGCCTCAGCCTCCCAAACTGCTAGGATCACAGGTGTGAACCACCATGACTGGCCACACTGCAATTTTAAATCAGTAAGGGTAATAGAAATTAGAAAAGTAATTTTGCTTTCCAAATGTTGAATCCCAAAATAGACGTACATATTATTTCTTACTGTGAGTATGACTGCATCTCTGGGTTAAAAGAACAGGTGCTAATGCACTAAGACAAAATTATAACGAATTTATCTTGGAGGATGCTGTTATTATTGTCAACACAGATTGATAGTGAGCTCTGCACTGGAAAATTGTTCTCAATTTTATGTTCAAAAGTTAATCTATTTCTGCTGGAACCATTGGACTAATCTGTCTGGGAAAGTTTCCTAGTTGGACCTTAACATTAGCATTACAAAGTGCCCTTCAGTGTGTATTATAATTATTGTAAACTGAATACAACAATATTAAAACAATTTTTTTGTACTTGATGAGCTATATTAACTTCATTTTCCCATTAACATAAAGAAATTACTTTCTCATTAGCTTTGAAGCCACAATGGGTAAGATTGAATAAGCTTTCTAAAGGTGTGACTACTGAGAATACTCTTGATCCTCCCATAGCATTTGGCCCAGTTTTATGTGTATAATGGGCAATCAATAACTGTCTTTTGAATAAAAAACAAAACTTATGATTATTCAACTCATTTTAATTGTATGCAATCTTGGAATGATACAAGATTGTAGCAACTGATTTAAAAAATACTTTTTTCATAAGCCCCAACCATTCTGTGTATCCTCAATTAAAATTCTGTTTTGTGCTATCTTACACAAAATGTCAGTTTTGAATAATAAATGTTCTCCTGAGTCAGAAGTTCAAATACCAGTGAGAGTGATTAAGCTGTTGTAGCTCCAGTGGTAAAGAAATAATCACTACAGCAGCATTTCTTAAAGTGCTGGATACACCCTTCATAATCTCTTCATGTGCCTGTTATTTTAAAATACAAACTTCTAAGTCCCATCAAAAGCCTTCTGAATCAGCATATGTGGTGGGTGGAGTCTGGGAATGTACATTTTTAACAGACTCCCTAAACATCAACTGCAAGAGTGCAATAGAACTTGCATAATATTAACAGATATTTCCTTAAGAGTAGGTGATATTACAAAGATTATCTTGTATAACATTTTTCCACTGGTCTGATATTGACTATACAATTAATTCAAAGTTATTTCTATTTTTAACCTTATTTGATCTACTGACAAAGTCAAAAATGAAACCCTCTGTTGATTGCCTCCTCTATACAGAGCTTTTAACCCTTTTTCCTCAAGCCATTTATCCATCTATTTTGATAAGAAAGCATGGTAGATAAAATAATGGTCCCACAAAGATGTCCCTGTTCTAATCCCTGGGACCTGTGAATATGCCAGCTGACATGGCAAAAAGGACTTTGCAGATATAATTAAGGTTAAAGACCTTGAGATGGGGCAGTTAGCCTGTATTGTCCAGGCGGGCCTAATGGAATAATATGAGTCCCCAAAAGCAAACAATCTTTACCAGCTGTGGTCAGAGAAGGAGCTACGACTACGAAAAAAAGGCAGAGAGAGATTCAATGCTGCCATCTCTGAAGATGGAGGAAGGGGGCCATGAGCCGAAAAATGAGGATGGTCTCTAGCGGATAGAAAAGACAAGGAAACAGATTCTCCCCTAGAGTCACCAGAAAGGAATGCAGCCCTACTGATATACTGATTTTTAGCCCAGTGAGACCCCCTCTCAGACATCTGATCTCCAGAACTTTAAGATAAGAAATTCATGCTGTTTTAACTCTCTAATACATAAGGCATTGGCTTTGATCCTACCTAGATTCCTTTATTTAGAGTACAAATACTGATGTGACTGGTGGCTGGCATGAGTAAAAGATGTCCTAGTTATTACCAGTTTAGTTTTTCGAAGTTTAGCTAAGGGTGTTAGGGGTTTGCAATAAATACACTTTTGTATGCCACATACAAAGCTGTTTAGAACTAAAGATTTTATCTGAAAATTGTTTGTTGTGTGTACTTTTAACTGCTAAGAAGCCAATATAGTTTTATGAAGTAGAACTAGTCATAAGGTAGATCTAGATCATCTATGTCTTCTTAGCTCTGGTAGCCTCAGACAAACACGCTTTCTGCGTGTACCATTCCTCACCTGGAAAATGGGTACAACAATGCATAGTCTTCTTCCCCAGGGTCATTATTTTATTAAAATACAACAATATAAGCAAAGATACCTGCTGAACTTTAAAGTGTTCTAAAAATGCAAGATATTTTAAAATGTTACAGTAAAGTACCCATGGAAATTAAGTTACCTTAAAATAAGCCTATCCAAAAAGGAAACAACAGAAGGATTTTATATACTGTATGTACATGCTCTCCTTGAATACAAAAGCACAATACATCTTAAGATTTCTGGTTACTTTCCCAGAATCCAGAAGTAAATTTATTCAACAAATGGCGCATTCTAATTATTCATTTATTCTAGAGGTTGTCTTTAAATTTTCATCACACCTCACATTTACTATAACCATCTAATCTAAAGGAAGAACAGGTGGTGGTTTGGGAGTGTACATTTCACACGAACATCCTTTGTTCTCTGAGTTCACATGATGTTTCTGAACAGTTCTCTCACTGGGTATAGAAACATAGATGTCTATTTAAACAGACGTCTGTTTTATGGATGTACGCATCCAGAATCAGCTGACTGCAGAAACAACTTTGCAAAATTTACAGTTTTGATCTCACTTAAGGGAATTCTTTAAAAATGACTAAAACTGACAACATTGAATTATATAGTATATAAAACACTTTGACACAAAATGGTTATTCACTCACAAAGTTAGTACCTACCTAATTTCAGCTAGCAGACTGCTGTGTCCCTGAGATATAGAGAAGAATGTACATATAGATATAAAGTCTCTGATGTCCAGGTCTGATAGGAGAACAGAGGTGAGGAAACCAACAAGTAAACCACAAACTATGATACATAATATCACTAGTTTCCTATGACAGAGGATCAAAACAGATCTGTGAGAACACAGATCATTGCAGGATGCATTCTGTGTGTAAAAGTGAGGCTAGTCCTGAAAAGAGAGCAAGATCTTTTATTTGTTAGTTTAAAAACTTGGTTAAAGTATTTCCAGTGAGAAAGAACAGCATGGATAAAGGCACAGAGGGGTGACTGTGCATCCTGTATGGGGGAATTTGAAGCTGATGAGAAAAGAATTTTCGAAGTTATAGTATGGAAAGGGTATTTTTTTATTTTAAACAAAAAGGTAACATTATATATGACATGACATACGTAGATCTCACATATGTATATGACCATATATACACACACAAAAATTAGAAAAATATTTTAACTGTGCATGGACATATTAAAGTCCAGAGATACTAGTGTAAAGCTGGTACATAGAAAAAGGTTATTATAATTGTCCAGGGAGAAGATAATGGTTTAATTTAAAACAGAAACTGTAGAGTGAAAAAGAGAAGACAGAGGAAGAAAGAAACCATGGGAGTATCATGATAGGAATAACCAGGATTTCTTTACTGATTAAATGTAGCGAATGTGGGAGATACTATAAAAATGACTTCAAGTTTACTGTCTACATGACTGAAAGGTATACACTGTAATAAAAGCAGCAAATAGTGGATGTGAAAGGTTTTATGAAGACTATGGTATCTGGGACATCTAGGTGGCAATGTCCAGCAGAAGGTAAGAAACAGACGAATGGAGTTCAGGAAAGAAATTGATATTAGAGCAGTCAATTTGTCATTAACATCTCATTCACCTTTTCAACTACATTTGGTAGCAAACAAAAAAGAAAGTCAAGAATGGATGAATGATGGAATTGTATCAAACTAAAAAAAGACTTACAGAAAAGGAAACAATCAATGGAGTGACAAGGCAAACTACGGAACGGAAGGGGAGAAAACATTCGCAAACCATGTATCTGATAAGGGATTGAGCTACAAAAATGTTTAAGAAACTCATAACAACAAAAAAATCCTAACAACCCAATTAAAAAATAGGCAAACCACAATGAGCTATTGCCTCATGCCTATTAGAATGGCTATTTATAAAAAGACAAAAGATTACAAGTATTAGCTAGGATGTGAAGAAAAGGTACCCTTGTACCCTGTTGGTGGGAATGTAAATTGGTAGTCGTTATGGAAAACAGTATAGAGGTTCCACCCAAAATTAAAAATAGAACTACCATATCACCCAGCAATCACTCTGTTGGGTGTATACCCAAAGGAAATGAAATCAGCACCTCATAGAGATATTTTTACCCCTGTATTTATTATAGCATTATTCACAACAGTCAAGATATGGAAATAGTCAAGATATGGAAATAAGCTAAGTGTCTATGGATGGATGAATAGCTTTTAAAAATGTGATATACACACCATGGAATATTTTTCAGCCATAAACATAAGGAAATCCTATGATTTGTGATGACATGGATAAACTTGCAGTACAATAAGCCAGACACAGAAAGACAAATACTGCATGATCTCACTTACATGTGGAAACATAGTCAAACTTATAGAGGCAGAGATTAGAATTCTGGTTTTCAGGAGCTAAGAGAAGGGGAAATGGATGGGGATTTTGGTCAAAAGGTATGAAATTCCAGTTATGCAAGATACATAAGTTCTGGAGATCTGTGTAAAGCATGGTGACTATAGATAATAATACTGTATTATATACTTGAAATTTGCTAAAAGGGTAGATCTTAAGTGTTCTCACCACAAAAATAAAAAAGGAATGGTAACTATGTGAGGTGATGGATGTTAATTAGCTTAACTGTGATCATTTCACAATGTATACTTACATCAAAACATCAAGTTGTACACTTTAAACATATACAATTTTTGTTTGTCAATTATACTTCAATGAAAATGAATAAAAAGAATTAAAAATTTAATTTAAAAAAATTAAAAAAGAATGGATAAATGAGATGGACATGAATTGTTGATTAATATACATTTTTCTGAGAGCTATAGTTCTACTGAGGTTGTTTATGAACCTCTTTTTACTTGAAAAATAGAACAAACAAATAGGCACAGAGATAACTAGAATGGGGTAGAGCTCACAGGAGATTTTTAGTTTAAAAAACAATTTTTTTAATATTTTAGGATTTTACAAGGATTACTTGTATAATTAAAACTACTAAAAAGAAGTTCTGAGCTGTAGTTCAAGACTGTCTTATCAAATGGTACAGATTAGGCCAGTCCTTCACACTTTCATCTTCATCGTCACCTTACACCACTTTGATTTCTAGGCATCCACTGCATTTTTTAATTATCTCTCATTGTGTTTATTACCATAGTAATTTACATCATACCCTCTAATAAACATTAAATCTATAGAAGATTAAATGTAGAGTATCTTCAGAAATGATAATTTGCCAGAAAATTTGTTTTTCTTTGCTAGGTGCAAATAAAAGCTAACACAGGTACATAATTGCTTGGACTTTTCTTTTTTTTCTTTTTCTTTTTTTTTTTTTTTTTTTTTGAGCCAGAGTGTTGCTTTGTTGCCCTGGCTAGAGTGAGTGCCATGGCGTCAGCCTAGCTCACAGTAACCTCAAACTCCTGGGCTTAAGCAATCCTACTGCCTCAGCCTCCCAAGTAGCTGGGACTACAGGCATGCACCACCATGCCCGGCTAATTTTTTTTTCTATATATATTTTAGTTGGCCAGATAATTTCTTTCTATTTTTAGTAGAGATGGGGTCTCGCTCTTGCTCAGGCTAGTCTCGAACTCCTGACCTCAAGCGATCCACATGTCTCGGCCTCCCAGAGTGCTAGGCTTATAGGCGTGAGCCACCGCGCCCGGCCTGCTTGGACTTTTCTTAATTAAAAAAAATTTCTGGCCAGGCGGGGTGGCTCACGCCTGTAATCCTAGCACTCTGGGAGGCCAAGGCGGGCAGATTGTTTGAGCTCAGGAGTTTGAGACCAGCCTGAGCAAGAGCGAGACCCCATCTCTACTAAAAATAGAAAGAAATTATATGGACAGCTAAAAATATATATTTAAAAAAAATTAGCCAGGCATGGTGGTGCCTGCCTGTAGTCCCAGCTACTCGGGAGGCTGAGGCAGGAGGATCACTTGAGCCCAGGAGTTTGAGGTTGCTGTGAGCTAGGCTGATGCCACGGTACTCACTCTAGCCCAGGCAACAAAGTGAGACTCTGTCTCAAAAAAAAAAAAAAAAAAAAAAAAAAAATTCTAAGTTGAATTACTTTGTCTACATTATGTATATTTTAAGTGGCTCTGAACATGTGTAGTTTCATTATGTGGCTTTGAAAGGATTTACAAATATAATTAGAGAAGCTCATTGTAGGAACGAACCACTTCATGTCTTTTGTTTATGCTTCCACATGAATAAATGAAGACACTGAATGATCTTGAGAGTATGCACAGACCATTTGCTTTAACATTCAATAGAGACAGATGGTAATTAATTTAGGGAGATACTTAAGAACTTGTCAGTGTAACCATGACCAAAAGAAGCATGATTTAAAAAAAAAAAAAAAGTCAAAAAAGATGTTCAAAAGCAAAAGCAAAGGAGGAAATTAAATAATGTCTCAAGTAAAGCACAACAATTTTCAGGTTAAGAAGTTAAAGAAAAAAAAGGAAAGAAAGAAAGCCAGTATAATTTAGATAAGGTAACCACAATATTCACTTAGCTATTCTTTTATAAATAACCAATTCAAAAAAAGATTAAAACAACACATCACCAGATACTAAAGAATTCTCTTTAGTAATTTAATTACACAATTACAGTAATACCAACAGAAAATAATAACAATTACTGAGGGCTTACTCTATGCCAAACAGTGTTTCAGTCTGATATATGCATTATCTCATATTTTTAAAAAAGAGATTAAGTTTTCCAGAATATCTGCTTAGAACCAGGCAATTCAGAAATGTCTTATGAAGGAATAAACTTATTTTAAGACCTACATGATAGAATCTTTGGAAAAATATAATTTATTTTTTTCCTCAGTTTTCCAGGGATACTTAAGAATATAAGCATTTATGGAGATAAATTTTAGCATGAGCATAGTACATGGCACATGATAAATTTTTGACACATTTTGTTTGAATGGATTAGTGAATAATAAGGTAAAGTGACTCTAAATTAATAAATTGTTCTTTTAATTTTATATTGAACTAAAATGTTTTTTTTTTTCATTTGTTCCCCTGAGAAACAGAAATGATGGTTTTTACACATTGACATTACTATCTACATTTTAAAATCTCTCAGGCCATGGTTCAAAGTTATTTCAGTACACAGCCTCACCTACTCACAGCTATCACTTTACCTTTATACAGAAACACATTAAAATAATACATACTCAAAAATAAGATGGAAAGGTACTTGTTTTGATGAATAACTGAATTTCACTTGACTGATCACTAAGTTATTCCCTGCCCAGCTGAAAGGTATGAATAGTTTCTTTCTTGGGCAACAACATTTGTCAATCATATACATGCAAGCAAGTAAGCACAACTGTTTCCTGATGAATGGCATGGAGACCCAGCTCAGTATTTCTTTCTGTGAAAACATGTTACAAGCTTTACATTCATTGAAGAATGTATCTCTAAATAGATGTGATACAATAATATCTCTGTAATTTTATTTGAATGTTCCTGGGGTCATTTTGACACACATTATTCTGCAAAGGAAATGTTTTTTTGTTTTTTTTTTTTAAATTCTAGTGATAATTGAGAAATTAGAATGCTTTATTCATTTTATTTTGGCTGTATGAAAAACAGAAATTACTTAACAGCTTTGTTTAGGTATTAAACTCAGTGAAATCATTTCACACTTGTACTTCCTACTTTCTAGGCTCCTTGCAATTTCAGCAACCAGAGTCTCATAACATAATATGTCCCGGCTGCTTGCAGCATCCCCTCTGGACCTGCACTTCTCCCCTTCTCCATGGCCAATGTAACCTCCAGTATCGAGTACTGGTTAAAAACCTGGGATCAGAGCCAGAATGGCTAGGTCCAAATCTTGGCTCTGTCACATAGTATGTGTATAATTAGGACAAGTTAAACTCTCAGGGCCTCAGTTTCTTCACGTAAAATGGGAATAAAAACATCTATCTCATAAGATAATTGTTAGTCTTAAGTTAATATCCTCAAAATACTTAAAATGATATATGGTACACAATAAGGACTATATAATTGTTAGCCATTATCATTATCTCATAATCAAATCTTTTCTTCTTTTCATGCCACTGAGCAACTACTGGTCAAAGTTCAGATAAATAATTCAAAATAAGATACTTTACCAATTCAGATGTATAAAAGAGAATATTTAGAATGCTTTCCTTAAGGTAAAGAAACACACTTCTAGTAGCAAAAGCTCAAGAGTCATAGCATGCCCAGAGGTCTTCCTTCAAAGTACCTTCCAATTACAGTACAGAGGTTACCACATACTCCCTCTCCTGGAAGGCCTACACTGTAGTATTTGAGCTTGTATTTAGTGCTAAAATTATTGCAGCAAAGCATCCATTTGTAATATTGTTGCATTAGAAAGAAACAGATAAAAGAAAACACTGAAGTAGCCGAGAAAGTCATAATTTTGTAATAATGCTAAGATAGTGCTTTTTGATGTTGAGAAAAGGATTGAGGCATATAAATGGGTTCATACTGTAATTTGACTCTCATAACATCAATTTTGTATTTGTGTGCTAATTAATGGAAAAGGACGAGAAGAAAATTCCAAAAGTTTCTCTTCATAAAAGGAAGAGTATATTTTCCCTTTTAGAAATTGCTAAAGTTAAAATATTTAGTAAATCAAATTATGGTCAGGTACTTTGTCATTACCTCAAATTAATTCCTTTAGAATTATCTCCCAAATATTGCCAAATTATCTCCCAAATAGTGCCAGTTCGAATTTGAATAAATTAATTGAAAGTGCTTCTCGTAATTGCTTATCCTTTTTGAAAGAGAATCAAATGTTTAGATCCTTGGGGCATCATTAAACAAAATGAAACCCACCCAATTGATTCTATTGTGGGGTGCATATTAGAAAAAGACAAAAATCAGAAAGATTGAAATTAAGCTTATTTTCCAACCTGCAGAAATAATGGTATTCAAGATTCTGCAACAGCTTATCTGATTTAACCATTTGGTCCAGCAATAATTTCTCTTTTGAAGACTGGCCAGAACATTGCTGCCTGTCACAGAAGACTAATTAAATCACACTAGTGTTTTGTTTTGTTTTGTTTTGTTTTGGTTGTTTGTATTGGTTGTTTTAGCAAGTTATTGTACAAATAGAAATGACTATTGGTTCTTCCACAGAAGACAGTGCTAGAAAATATTGATGATGATGTGTGTCAAAGCTACAAAATACAGATAATATAGCTAAAGTTATCTTCTTCATTTATACATCCAGTTATGTCACTTTTCTGCTTATATCCCAGCTTGGGATAAAAATAGAACTCCTAACTCTGGTTTTCAAAGTTTCTATATGCCCACACCTCTTGGATCTCTTCTTGTGCCATTCTCTCATTTGCTCACCACCCTGTCCTCCTGCCGGTCACATCAGTTTTCTTTCCAGTCTCAAACTCAACAAGCTCATTTTGACCATTAAGACCCCGGATTTGGACTCTTTTTCTTCCAATCTTCACTTGCCCGGTGCCCATTCATATCTCAGCTACAAATGTGACTTCCTATGAGACATCTTTCCTAGCCCACTAGAAGGTAGGCTCTGTGAAATCCACACCTTGGCTATTTTATATTCTCATGGCATTCCCAACAGCATCACACACACTAGACACTCAACACATTATTTGCTGAGCAACAGAATAAGCACATATTATGTGCTAGGTTCCGTGCTGTTAGTAATACATCTCACCTTTCCTTCAGTCTTCCTAAATAAGATAAATATTATTATCACAGTTTTATATCTCGTAACGGCCCAGACTCATGTGGTATGTCTGGCTCCAAAACTTTCATTTTTCCACTTACCTACTGGGATGTATTAGCAAAGATGAATAAATACTTGAGCACTGTGAGTCTAGTTCTTGCTTTTTGTGCTCTAAAAGAGCTATGCTATACATCAGGAAGATTTCACTATGACATATATGACCTATTACCTTCAGTCTCATTCCCTAAATGGATTCTAATTTCCAGCCAATATGGAACTTTGGAAGTTTCCCTATATTCATGCTATTTTTAAAGTTTAATTTCTCTATGTCCTTGTAAATGCTGCTCCCTAATGCTGGAATACCTTGTCCTTGGTGTCCATCCATATCATCTTGAACACCTCCAAGATTCATCTCAAATGTTTAAAGCCTTTCCCTGTACTCTTAGTAAACCTAGTCCTGTCATTGTCTCTACTTAAATACCGTTCTATAAATACTTCTCTTGTAGCACTTCTCACTTTAAAACATATTCACATATTGATTTTCCATGTGAGATTATGAGTTCCTTGAGAGTAATGACCGTGCCCTATTTATCTGGATAGCCAGGTATCTGGAATATCATAGATCTACAATAAATATTTGTTGAAGAAATAGATGAACTTAGAGAATCCCAATTAATAGTAACTAAAATGAGATCTAGTTATTGAATTGATGTATTATAGTAAGCTTTATAAAACAATGAGTTTCCTTAACCAAATAATTTTTGAATTAGAAATTTTATGCACCTTGAATATATAAACTTTTCTATATAAAAACTGCTTCAGTAAATTGATGGGCTTGATGTTTTCTAGATAATTACCCTTTTAAACATTTTGCATTCTTGGAGGCATGAGTTTATAATAATTACTGATATTCAATGACAATGTTTCTTTATAAAGGTACTGCATAAGGATATTTTGAATTATCTGCCATGTAACTATTTTTGGCAAAACTGTTTCTGTTCACTAGTTTTTAGATACAGTAAATTTATATGTTTACTTTCTGTGTTATGGCTGTAAGCAGTAGGCAATTTGTTGTGAGAGATGGTATACTGCTACACTGATGTCCACGTGGAGTTTAATAATGATAGAGGGCCCCTCTTCTTGCTGACTCTGAGAAAACCTCAGCCTCAGCCTGAGAACTTTTTCTTTCTGCTTATGTAGCCACCATCTTTTCTTAAAATGTTTCACTTTCTGCCACATCACTTAGTTTCATCACTATAGCTTTCTAAAAGGGATGTGCTCTTTGTGATGTAACATTTGCTTTGTTATATAACATTTTCCATCTCTCTCAAAATTCTATTTCAGAATGAGTAAAGAAGTAAATCCTTCTTTTCCTTCCTAAAAATTGCATACTTCTATACTGCTGTGGCTTTGTATACTATGGATGCTTCCTGTTGGTCCGACATTCCCCTTTTCTTTCTCCACTTGAACTCTTTACTTTGACCTTTTGGCATTCTCACTTCCCATGGCACCTTCTTCCCCATCAAAGGCCAAGTGCATTTCTATCTGTGTATCTGTGTCCATGCCTTTCCACCTCATGAAATGCATTCTCCCTTCCTTTAATTCTTATCTTGATTATCTCTATCAATGGAAAAACATAGAGTTTAGAGATAGGCAGACCTGGGTCAGACTTTCAGTTTTGTCACTTAGAGGTATATGAACTAAGGTAAGCAAATCAAACCTAACTCAGTTTTCTCATCTGTAAAATGGATATTTTTAGAAGAGTTAAGATGACACATGTGATTGACAAATTTATAATGTAGTAAATAAACAATTATTATTTTATGACCCAAATAAAATCTCATCTGCTTTCTCAGATCTTGTCTGACTTGTCACATTGCATTCATTTACCCTTGTCAACTTCTGCTGGGTTTATATTCTTAAACAGCCATTGTGTGTACATACATACACATCACATACTTTCTTGGTTGAAAGTCTTATTACCCTACCCTTGAAGTTATTTAATGGTTGTGCTGAAATAATGGATTCATTTAAAATTTATTTTCCCCCATGTAAATATATTAGCATGGTTTTCAAAAACAAACCGAATAGCACAGAAAGTCCTACAATGACAAGGAAAAGCTCTTGTCTCTCTGGTTTCATCTCTTCCTAACCTCAGTCCTATTCCCTAGGGGCAAATATGTTTAAGGAAATATTATTGTAATCCTCATATCCATCACCCAAAATTTATTTGTTTTTCTTTACTTAATCTGTTGATTTCTTTTTTTATTTTTAATTTTTATGAATCATAACAGTTGTACATATTTATGGGGTACATGTGATATTTTGATATAAACATACAATATGTAATGATCAAATGAGGGTAATTGAGATACCCACCACCTCAAACAGTTATCATTTCTTTGTGTTGGGAACATTCCAAATCTTTTCTTCTAGCTATTAATATTTTGAAATATAAAATAAATTATTTTTAACTATAGTAGCCCTATATGAACACTAAAATTTATTCTTCTATTTAGTTGTATTTTTGTACCCATGAACCAATCCCTTTTCCTCTTCCCTCCCCACTACCCTTCCCAGTGTGGTAACCAACATTCTATTCTCTACCTCCATGAGATCAATTTTTTTAGCTCCCACATATGAGTGAGAACATGCAATATTTGTCTTTCTCTGTCTGGCTTATTTTACTTAATAAAATGTCTTCCAGTTCTATCCCTGTTGCTGCAAATGACAGGATTTCATTCTTATTTTTTGGTTATATAATATTTTATTGTGTAAATATACCACATTTTCTTTATTCATTCATCCACTGATGGGCATTTAGGTTTGTTGCATACTTTGGCTATTGTCATCAGTCAAATTTAATAGTTATCAAGAATTTACCATGCTGCCTATTTACTCGTCTTCTCTTTCTCTCTCTGTCTTAGCTAGAGTATTTAAAAGCAAAGTGCAGATATAATGTTATTTCATCAATTTATACATCAGTTTGTATTAAAAATTAAACATGAATTTCTTAAAAAGCATGGACCTTTTTATGTAACATGATGCCTTTATCTTACCTAAAAAAATAATTCCTTGATTTCATTTAATATGCAGCCCATATTCATATTTTCCAATTTATCTCAAAATGATTTTTTCCCAAAGTCTGAGTTAAAATCCACACAAAGTCCACCTATTACATTTAGTTGTCTAGTGTCTCCAGTCTCAATGTAGAGTGATTCCCAGGGAGCAGTTAATTTATCTCATTAAACATAACTTTTAAATTCATTTTCTAGATTCTTCCAATACCTCTAGATAATATGCCTATACTTCTATTTCTTTGCATGTCAATTAAAGGCATAACTTATTACTGTAATAGAGGTAAATGCAACTCCTTTTCTCTACCTATGGTCCCCTCTCCAGCCCTTGCCAACGTAGTATTTCACCTTTTTAAGGTATATATTGGTAACCTATGCATCAGTAAGTAATATACTTAATTTCTTATTATACCACTCTAGAAAACATCTCTTAACTTCCCACTCTGAAAAATGATATTAGTGCTTCTAACTTTTGCTTCAGTGTTTCTCACTCCCATCTTTCTAATTTTAATATCTGACTTTCTTCCTTTACACTGTCAAATTTAACAACATATATGTTCTCTTCAGGAATTATAACTAGGTCTTCTTTACCTTCTCTTTACAAACTCATCTACAGGCAGAGCCTAAACTTTAAAAATAAATAAATCATGTTTACATTATTACAATAATAGAGTTTTGTCACTGCAGTGACAAATAGTATAAAATGACTGCAATTCCTTTTCATATATCCTGGAGTTTTTCATTGCCTTTCTTTTTCTTTCAATTGTTTGCCTATTCCCCCATCCTCATCTGTTTAATGTGAGGTAGTTAAGATCCTTGTTAAGATCTGTTTCTTCTTGTAGTCTCCTCTTTCAGATCACCTGGTCCTACAATATGGACTCAATTCTCTAGGCAAAAGTTATCCTGAAACTTCACCTGATTGCTCTCATTTCCTGGATCCCATGCCTTCATTTTTTTTCTCTCAATAAATTTTCCAAGAAAGGTATCTGTAGCACAGATTTTCTGCTTTCAAGCAAATATGAAAATATCTTCATTCCACCCCCATACTTGATCTGTGGTTTTACTGCTTAAAGTACTCTAGGCACAAAAAAATCTAGGGGAAAAACTTCCAGCTATCTGGCATTCAATATTGTTGATGAAAATTCTGCTTATTATTCTGAATCTCATTATTTGTAAGTAATCTATTTTTTTCTGAAGATTTTAGCATGCACTTTTTATTTTTGGGGTTCTAATTGATTTCTAACTGTACTGTCATTGCGCTGGAGACTCAACAGGTGTTTTAATTTGGAGATGTATGTCCTTGATCATAGGGAATTTTATGTGCTTTTTTTTCAAATTAACTTTGCTATCTTCATTTTTTTTTTCCTTTTTTTCCCTCTAGGAACATTATTAATCAGATGTTTAAACTCCTGAATTGATTCCCTCTGATTCCTCTTTTGTTTAATTGTTTCTCTTTCTGATTCTGTTCTACTCTTGGAAGCTACTTTTGACTTTCTATTTTAGCATTTTTATTATTTTTTAAATATCAGCATTAATTTTTTAACTTCCATCGTTGGTTTCTTGTTCCATTTTCACATTATTCTGTTCTTGTTTTACATTACATTTAATATTTCTGAAAATACTAATTAGAACTTTTAGTTTTAAGTTTACATTCTAGTCATGGAATTCTCTCTTTTGCCTCTATAGTAATTTTTCTGATGTTCTATATTATAAGCTTTCTTCAAAAGTCTAGTGACACTTGCTATTTGTTCATATTTTAGCATTAGGAAATAAAAAATTGACTGCAACTCAGTGGAAAATGGTAAGGGCTTGTCAATTAATAGGCTTTATTTTAAGCTGTAGGTCAGTTGGGAGGCTTTTGGCTACAAGTAATAGAACATAAAGTAGC
Source organism: Lemur catta (assembly GCF_020740605.2). Taxonomy (NCBI): domain Eukaryota; kingdom Metazoa; phylum Chordata; class Mammalia; order Primates; family Lemuridae; genus Lemur; species Lemur catta. Next base: position 32,456,382 of record NC_059134.1, read on the forward strand.
TTGAACAGTACTGAACATTTATAGAAATAGAAGTAAGTTGCTCCAGGGTTCGTAAGTTCAGTGATGCTGTTTAGGGCACAGGCTCATTTTTTTCCCCTTCTTGTTTCACACCCTTGATAAACTAGCTTAAGCTTTAGCCATCTCACCTAATCACAAAAGGCTGTGGCAATTTCTGGGCAGACACAACAAATGTGGTGAAGGAAGAGTGTTTTCTTCTGAAACTCTATTTAAATTAGTGAGATAAACCTTCCCCAGAAGTTTCTTGAGACTTTATCATCTCCACTTATTCAGGATTGAGCCAAATTTCATGCCTAAGATGTAAGGGAGTTTTCAAAAGTGAGGACCTGGCATTTTTAGCTTCCATGGTGACAGCCATACTCTGCTAATAAGGAAAAGCCTGGGAAGGAAAATAGGTGACACTTGGGTGACAACCCACAGCGCTGCCACATTGATGGTGGGTGAGGGACAAGTAATGTGCTGGAATCTCCAGGTATTTTTGTTTCATGAGTTTCTTCCATGACTTTCGGGCCAAGTTTATTGATTTCCTCTTGGTTTTGTTTCTGTCAGCATACATCTATGGATGGCCTAATCCTACTGTTTTCATCAATGTGAATTTATGATTTTTTACTAGTTGAATACCATTTTATTGGACTTTTAGGAAGGAGAAGAGTCTTTACTTGGAAGTTTAGAATTTAATTCCAACAGCAGTTTTGATTACCTACCTACCTTTTCTATTCACATTTAAGGAGGAAATTATGAGTTCATTACAGTTTGCTACTTTCCCACAAACAACATCTCTTAGAAATTTCTTCATAAAATTCAAGAAAGTCCTAAGGAAGTCTTTGTTCCTTTCATACCTAAGTCCCACATCCCTATAAATTTCTTCTTGTACAGACTATGTGAAATATTACTGCCAAAATAATTTCTCTCACCTGTCATTTTGTTTATGTGTAATTTTACCTTCTTATTGTCATTTCTTTCTGCATAAAATTACTTATATTTGGATTCATGTCTCCACAGAAATTACTTCTACTAATCCCATATCTATCTTTTTTTCTAGAATAGTGACTTTTTCTTTTGTTTTTCTAGACACATTGCAGATTTCCTTTGTAACACAAAAGAATACTTTACAAATTCCAGGCCATTTCAAATACTCTGTCTAAAGATCAGTTCATGTTATTCTGAACTACATTTTATAATGTAGACTAGAGTTTTTGCAAGATGAAAAGTGTTTAGTATGAAAAATGAAAATTCATTTTATTATGGTAAAGGGTAAACTGAAAGCTCTCACTCCAGCATGATACAATTCATCCATGTAACAAAAAACATTAGTACCCCTTAAATGTTTGGGAATAAAAGAAAAGAAAAGAAATATTTATTGAAAAAAAGAGAAAATTCATTTTATCTTCTTTACCATATAAACTCATGGCAATCAGCAAACTTATCAAAAGGCACACTTCATATTTGAATACTAGAAATATAAATATCCTATCAATTTCTGCACCTTTTTCAGTAATACTACTGATAATTGGAATGAGGAAAGACCAGACACTGAAATATCTTTTAAGTTGAGACTATATGGCAATCATGTTAATAGGTCTTAACTCTTTTTTATTCTACTATATTTATGAAATATGCTATTAACATTTTTTCTGAAAAGATATTTTAAAATGTGAAATTTCTTCTTGATAAAATAGTTGTAAACACAAAATTAACTAATGGTTATAATAAAATCTATTTTTTATAAAATAGACTTTATTTTTATTTTTTAGAGCAGTTTTAGGTTCACACCAAAATTGAGCAGAAAGTACAGAGGTCCCATATACCTCCTTTGAAGATCAAAATCATTCCTTCCATCTGTACTTTCCTTAAATATTTTAATCTCATTTTTCTTTTCATATTTCATAAGGTCCTCTAATTCCATATAGACCACAAAGCACATTATATACTATCACGATCAGATAAAAATTACAAACATTGATGAGGACCGTCAGTGGGTGGCTGATTATGAACCTGAAAGGTGTTGTAGCAACCAGAGACACATCTGAGCTGCTTTTTCCAAGGCATTTGGAAAGACAGTTTAAACTAAAGAAGCCTTAGCAAAGGTTTTAATCGATAGTATTATAGACCAGCCCCTGCATCTACTCTCCAGCTTTTGTGATCATTTCTGACATTAAGGTTAGCAGTTCTTAGCAAATAACACTAAGGGAAAATCAACAGAAGACAAGTAAGGCATTTAAGAATCACTCCATTTCTCTCTTAACTAAGTAAAATAAAAATATATATAAATATTAGTAAAATATTTTTGAAGAATACATTGAGTAACTTTTGAAAAGCTTGATTATTGTAGATAAAATGAGTGCGAAAAATTTAAGCTTACATCAATTAACAATATATTTCTTCTTAGCATAGACTTGTTCATTATGGAGTTAACTACTGGACCCAAGGGTTACCATATCCAATAATGTTGTTTCCTTCATTCTCTATGCATTCTCTAAGGCTTTATTAGTCTCAAAGGTTTAAAGCCTTCACCTCATTAGCTTACACTGTTTTTGCTTCCTGGAATGATTAACCCATCGTTTTAATGTACAGGTCAAATGGTAGTTTACACTCGTTACTCTAAACTATTTCATTCAATTATCAGTGAACCTTTAATATACATTCTTCTCTCTGGTTCATTAATGAATTAATAGGCACATATTTTCTGATGGCGAGTCTTCCACTCAACAGATTATTCCAACATTTCATTTTTATCTTTGTAAATCAAACTTGCTTCCTCTTAAAATAATTACATATATGAAACATATACTGATATTATTTTTTAAAGAAGACATCACATAAAACAGTGAACACTTACCTATTTTTTATCATTTCAATGAGGATTCTCAATATCTATATTAATTATAAATCCTAAGACCTTGAGGGAAATAACTCAAAAAGTCTGAAAGCTTTAGAGAAATTGTCCCTTACCATACAAAAAGGATGGATGTAACTACTCAATGTCTTCAAAATGCAGAAATTGCTCTTTTATCACAATGTCATTTAAACAGTTATTTCTTGTTAGTGATAATATCCAAAGAATCAAAAAAAAAACCCCCAAAAACTGCTGTATTAGAACAAGATCATCTCAACACATGAAGAAAAAGTGTTCAACAAAATCCAGCATCCTTTCATGATAAAAAAAACTCAACAAACTAGGCATAGAAGGAGCATACCTCAAAATTATAAAAGTCATGTGTGACAGATCCACAGCCAGCATCATACTGAATGAGGAAAAGTTGAAAGCATTCCCCCTAACAACTGGAGCAAGATAAAGGTGTCTACTCACCCCATTTCTATTCAGCATAATACTGGAAGTCCTACCCAGAGCAATCAGGCAAGAGAAAGAAATAAACGGAATCCAAATCAGGAAAGAGGAGGTCAAACTATCCCCATTTGCCTGTGATATGATCTTGTATCTAGAAAACTCTAAAAATTCCATCAAAAGAATCTTAGAATTGATAAATTCAGTAAAGTCTCAGATAACAAAACCAGTGTACACAAATCAGTAGCATTTCTATATATTGATAACAACCAAACTGACAATCAAATCAAGAACTCAATACCATTTACAATAACTGCAAAGAAAATTAAATACCTAGAAAAATACTGAACCAAGGAAACAAAAGATCTCTAGAGGGAGAACTGTAAAACACTGATGAAAGGAATCATAGATGACACAAGCAAATGGAAAAACACCCCAAGCTCATGGACTGTCAGAATCAACATTGTTAAAATGTCCATACTGCCCAAAGTGATTTACATATTGAACACAATTCTCATCCAATTACCAACATCATTTTTCACAGATCTACAAAAAATAATCCTAAAGTTCACATGGAACCAAAAAAGAGCCCAAACAGCCAAAGCAATCTTAAGCAAAAACAAAAAAATACACACAAAAAAACCCCATCCAAATCTGGAGGCATAGCATTACCTCACTTAAAATTATACTGCAAGGATATAGTAACCAAAGCAGCATGGTACTGGCATAAACGTAGACACCTAGACCAATGGAACAGAATAGAGAACTTAACATAAGACCATATAGCTATGACTCACTGATTTTCAATAAGACAAACAAAAACATACACTGGGAAAAGGATGCCCTATTCAATAAATGATGCTGGGAAAAAAATGGATAGCCACATGCAAAAGAAGAAAACAGGATACCTATCTCTCACTGTATATAAAAATTAACTCAAAATGGATCAAAGACTTAAATCTAAGACATGAAACCATAAAGATTCTAGAATAAAATGTAGGAAAAAGTCTTCTGGACATTGGCCTAGGCAAAGAATTTATTACTAAGACCAAAAGGCAAATGCAGCAACAACAAAAATAAATAAACGGGACTTAGTTAAACTAAAAAGTTTCTGCACAGCAAAGGAAATAATCAACAGAGTGAATAGACAACCTACAGAATGGGAGAAAAGATTTGCAAACTACACATCGGAAAAGGACTAATATCCAGAGTCTGCAAAGAACTCCAACAAATCAGCAAGAAAAACGAAACAAAACAAAGCAAATAACCCTATTAAAAAGTGGGCAAAAAACATAAATGTATGCAAGTTACTCTTTTTTTCAAAAGAAGACACACAAATGGGCAAGAAACATATGAAAAATCCTCTACATCACTAAGCATCAGGTAAATGCAAATTAAAATCACAATGAGATATCACCTTACCCCTTACAGAATGGCCATTGTTAAAAAATATATATATAGATGTTAGATATGGTGAAAGGAATGCTTATACACTGTTGGTGGGACTGTAAATTAATACAACCTCTATGATTTAGTTCCTCAAAGAACTAAAAGCAGACCTACCATTTGATCCAGAAATCCCACTACCAGGTATCCACCCAAAGGAAAAGAAGTTATTATAACAAAAAGACACCTGCACTCAAATGTTTATCACAGTACAATTCACAATTGCACAGATGTAGTATCAACCTATGCATCCATCAATTGATGAGTGGATAAAGAAAATGTGGTATATATATATGTACCATAGAATACTACTCAGTCATAAAAAGGAATGAAATAATGTCATTTGCAGCAACTTGGATGGAACTGGAGAACATTATCCTAAGCAAAGGGTCTCAGGATGGAACAATGAACCTGTGTGTTTTCATTAATAGGTGAGAGCTAAACAATGTGTACATATAATCATAAGGTAGTAAAAAGGACATTGGAAACTTAGAAGGGAGGAGGGTGGGAGTGGAATGAGGGATAAAAACTTACCTATGGGGTATAGTGTACACTGTTTTGGTGATGGGAACACTAAAAGCCAACTTCAGCACCATACAATTCATCCATGTAACAAAAACACTTGTACTCCCTCAATATTTTGAAATAAAAATTATAAAAAAATAAAAAAGCAATAATAATCATGTATGTAATTATTATTTATATAAAATCAAAAATTCTCTTATCAATTATAATTCTATTTTTTTAAATTGTGCTTTAAGGGAAAAAAGGGTATTTGGTAATGCTGCAGACAGAATACTTGGGAAATTATGTTATATGGATATTGCCCTAGTCACATTTAAGAAAAAGTTCTCTATAAAGTTTTCATTGCACAAGCTCCTCCTGGTTGCCATGCTCAAACACTCATTCTTCTATTAATAATATTAGGATGAGAAAAGCAGATGCATATGAAGTAAATACAAATTAAGGGCAGACATATATACAATCTAGGTAGTTTTACCTTGGAAGAGGACAGAGAAGGTGTTTGAGAGGGGTTTATGAGGACAAAAGACAAGGACCAAAGGCAGTGGTCCTGAGGTTGTATTTAGGCGTCTATGTACTGAGCCTTGCTGCTCAGAGACTTACTAGGTACTCAGACCTGTCATGTCCCCTGTGGACTTTCTCAGTCATTGTAAGAAATGTATGCAAGTTACTTCAGCTGTTCTGTTTGGTGGTGACTCCTGCACGGAAGAAAACCCTGGATTAGGACACAGGAGGACTCATTCTCCTGGTGGTGTAGCAGAGAGTCAAGGTTGGGTGTCCTCATCTTACTGGTTACAGTAAGCCTTTGTTATAAAGAACAAACATCTACTCAAGCCCAGCCTACCTCCCATCACCTTAGATTAAAAAATGTGAGGAGGATCTGGTGAGATTTGTTCAGTTGTCCTTCTCTTCATCAGTGTGTTTTTATTTCCTGTACTTTCTAATTTTCTGTTGTGCTAATTTCCTTTCTTCTATTCTTTTCTACTTAAACTAAAATGATTTGGAACCTGATTATGTTGTATGTGCTTATTATTTATTAACTTAAAATAATCATGAGTCCTTAATACAATGAGAATGCTGAATGTTTCTCTTAAAATATCACAAAACTTTAATTCATTTTATGGGTATAGAGTTTTCCAGTAACTGTATTAATGGCTCTTTACAGAAAAGGAGGCTTTATGCCTAATATGTGTAAAACATCAGAAAGTTAACCCCTCTTTTGTGGAATGTATATCTCTGGCATCAGTATTATATGAAGCCCCAAATTAAGTTAAAGGTGTATAAAATGTCTCACTTTGTGCATGAGATTTGGACCTATTTCATCAGCAATACTTAATTACTATGTTGCACATGAAGTGACAGAGTCCCATTAATTAGCTCAGGGACTGGCATTATTCATTCTTTTGGCATTGAAGCAATTCTCATTACCGTGAAGTTGATATGGGAATAATAAATGACAACAGGCTACTACAAATGTTACTATATATTGAGCCAAAGCAATGCAACACCAAACAGAAGTATGCAAGGAAAAACACTGCAGTGATATGGAGACAATGCAAAGTGCTATCAAAATGTCGTCAACAATCTGGGTGTGTTTGACAAACATTTTTCTGTATTTAATGAAGCCAAAAGAGATAGGTCTTCATTAGGAAAGGACAACCCAGCTAGTTACATCCAAAATAGTGTCCACACCGTGACTGATCCTCACAATTACCTGGAAAAGTTTTCTATAAAAGGAGAAATTCCTGTGTTCTTCTCCCTCCCAAAATATGTGTATTTCACAGATATATTTCATGATATCCTTGCACTGATATATCAGTGTATTTTAATAAATATCCCAGGTGATGCTGTTGCAGGTTGGGAAATCACGGAGTTAGAAACAAGCGTACCAATGCTTCAGTTAACCCAATGTAGTTGTATACTGCAAATAGGTTGTGTGGTAAATTAAAGTATGGCATTATTTGGGGAAAATATTATTGGAAAAAAAGTACTGATATTGAGTATCATTTCATAATAGTATTTTTAGTGACTTACCAAATTAGCATAAAAACTCATCTTTTTGTGAATTTCTATGTTTACCCAAGTTAAGCAGAATTATTTTTCTCTACTTACATTTAATCAGTTGCTTGAAAATTGATAAATATCTACGATACTGATCTGCCTGAAATTTCATATTTAAATATAAAAGTTATGAGATTTAGATTTGCTATAAATTACTTATTTCAATTGATTAGAGTGTAATATATTTGCTCAAATAACTGCCTACTTCAACAGATTGAGGTCTACCCTGTTGACTGATAGATCTTGCTATAAGAGGGGCCCATTTGAGATAATTTTTATATTATTCATACATTGTTTAAGTTTAGTGAGAATATTTATAGATGATCTTCTTTATCTGCAACTTCTACAGGAAAAGCTGGCTTGTCATTTGAAAGTCTAAAGTGAATGTACTTCATGGACCATCTGCATAAATAGCCTGGGTATGCTCATAAAAATTCTAGTTTCTTTTCTTTACCCTAGACCAACTGAATCAGAATTTCAGAGACACAAAGCCAGGAATTCAATTTTTAAAAAGTGCCTCTCTACCCTAACCAGAGATTCTTATGTACACCAAAATTTGAAACTCTCCAATTAGAGTCTAAAGTTTTTGCTTGACTTGATGCTTAAGAGTTTTATGTTGTTGTCAAGTCTTTTTCAATCACAGACACATTTTTTCAGACTCTTGCTTGTTACATAATAAAATATTTAAATCTCACACATTGTCATAACTGGTGTCCTATTTTCCATTCTCAGGAAGTTGCTCTAAGTATAAGGAAGCCTAAAGGGCAAGGTAGATACTGGGAATTCCCACTGCATGGAAATAGGACAAGTTGCTTTATTTAATCTGACAGCCCCTCTCAACTAGGAAAATACTCTCTTTGAGATTTATAATCTTCAAGGCCTCCACATGAAAGGAAGAATGGATAAGCCCCCAAAGAGATGAGACTTGCAAAAACAAATAAAAGTATTTCCGCCATTTTTAAATTATAATTTTGGAATATTTGTAAATATAGAATACATTAATGAAAAAGTATTTAATTATTCTCCCAACACTTGGACTCAGGGAATAGTTTTGCACATTCTTTTCTAAATGTGTTCTCTTCATGTAATTATATGGTTGAACTCATATTATATACATGTTATTTTAGGTTCTGATTATTTTATCTTAACATATTCTCTCATAGGTTTTTTTATATAATTCAAAATTATGTGCATCATTTTTTTAATGTCTTCAAATGAGTCAATTTTGTGGGTAATTTATTAATTCACTATATTTGGACATTTATGTTGTGAAATTCAAATAATATTTTATGAACATTCTAAAATTCTTGATATGTATAAAATAAATATAACAAATATGTTCTTGATATTAAATTTTTGATAAATATAAAATAAAAATTACTTTTCATAAAGATTAAGCCAATTTAGACTCCCCCTAGTAGTGTATGATAATGCCCATGTAGGAAATCTCATGAGGCTTAACTGTTATTCTTTTTAAAATTTTGCTAATTTGTTATGGAATAGGCATGTTGCTTTTACACAGGTTATCTTTAGTTATGTAGCAAAGAAGAAAGGTCACATTCATAGGCCAATGCTAATGCAGATCAAAGAAAAAGCTGAAGTGCTTGACTCTATCTTAAACCGTGTCTGTCAAATAGAAGAACTGTCAGAATAATGAAATGATAAAAAACATTATTAGGACAAAATCGAAGGCTAAGAATTGGATGAAATAATTTTAACAGTACATATTTTTCCTAAATGAATTCAAATTCTATACTAAAGTATTGAAAGACCTTGTACATGAAAATGCTGAAACATTCATAGAAATATTTAGCTGAGATAAACTGAAGAATTAATTCTATTTTAAATATATTATGGCTTTATTTCTCAACTCTCTGATCTATTATGGTCTATTACTACTAGTACATTTCTACTGATTTCTTCCTAATGTATTTTATAACTTTTGCTCTTATATGTGTCAAAAAATATCATGTTTGATATCTAAAGATTTGTGAGAGCCTCGTTGTGGTTTATAATTTATAGAGCTGTTAAGTAGCAAGTGACCTTTCTGATCTTATTTAATGTTTTCCTGCATTAACATTAGCTTTCTCTGACAGGCACAGGAGCATGAGCATGGCAGTGAAGGGGATGGGCTGTAGGACCAGGTGGCCCAAGTTGGAACCCCAGTCCTACCACTCACGCGCCGTTACATCTTGGACAAGTCAGTTTCTCTAATCCACAGGCTGTACACTGGCAATAATGATAATATCTATCCAGGAGGTTATTAAAAGGATTAAATGAGTTCTCAGTCACAGGACAAATGCTTAGAAGAATGGCACCTGTTTGGTGATTTTTATTATTGCCATTTTGTGCCTTTTTCCTCCCTTCCCTCCCTCTTTCTCCAGACTGTTTCTCTCCCTCACTCTCTTCTTCCCTCCCTTCTTTCCTAGCTTTCCTTTTATTTTTTTATTTTTTTTATTTTTGGATTTCTCAATATCTTTGCAAATATTTTATCTTCAAATTCTTTGAGGAATTTGAATTGATTGTATATCTATCTTTTAGGGCAGTGGTCTCCAAGCTTTTTGGCACCAGAGACTGGTTTCATGGAAGACATTTTTTCCACTGGGGAGAGTGGAGGTGGAGTTCAGGTGGTGATGGGAGTGATGGGGAGAGGCTGTAAATACACCTAAAGCTTCGGTCTTTGCCCCTTTCCTCAGTTTCATGGAAGACAATTTTTCCACGGACAGGGGACTGGGGGCTGAGAGGGTGGGGGCGGGGACGGTGCAGCTCTGTGGCCCAGTCCCTAACAGGTCACCAAGTAGTACCAGTCCTTTGCCTGGAGGTTGGGTGCCCAGTTTTAGGGTATTAAGTATTATTTTTATACAGCATAAAAACCAGTATGTTTCACAATTGAGGCTACCCAATTACATTTATTATTCTAATGTAAACATCCAATTTCTATCATCTTATTTTATATTTTTTTCTCTATTTCCTTAATATTTTCTTTACTTTCTATCTTTTGCTATTTGGTTTGTGTACTCTTTGGCCCTTTACCTACTGGTAATTTGGAGAGAATATGAATTGGTAGTTACCTTTATAACTCTAATATTATGTTTACTTCTCAATGTACCAATTTCTGCTCTCAACAGTGTCTATGACCATATCTCCCTCCACTCTGTCATTCATCTTGTTTTCTTTTTTGTAAAACATATTATTTTTGTAACACTGAATTATATTTAATTTAATATTAGTTTTCTACTTCATTACTTTTATTACAAGAATTACACGTAGCTCCATTTTTCAATAATAATCAGTATAGCTTTATGACTAATTATTATTTAAATAATTGTATTTGCCTCCTGGATCTTCAATACCTTAAGTTTCCTCCCAATACGGTTTGTATTTGACCAAACTTTCTGTTTATTGAAATTTATTTTCTAGTATTATTTTTAGAAAGAGCACAATAGTGGTTTATATTCTGAATTATTGCATGTTTGATATTGTTTTTATACCTGAATAACCACAAAGCTTGGTAAACATTCTTAGCTGACATTTTTTTCCCTCACTGTCTGTAGATAATGTCATATTGTGGATAATGTCACATTGCCATATCTTAGCTAATATTGATGAAAAGATTTTTCCTTGTAGGTAATATCCTTCTTCCTTCATGGTTTGTAGGAATCTTTCTTTAGCCCAATTTCAACCAGCTCACTAAAGTATGTCTCAGCTAGTCTCTATTAATTTTTCTTAGAATATGACAAGCTCTTTCTCTACAGAGATTGAACTTTTGTTAAGCTTTCTTGTACCCCTGCAATGTTTCCTGCTCCATTTTTTTTTTTCAGAAATGTCAATTATTTATAAATTTGATTAGTACTATTTTCCAAAGCTATACTACCTTATCTATCATTACTCATGTTCTGGTACTGCAGCTCTACATCATGTGCTATTCTCTCCACTTTAAAAATGCTAATTCTACTCATTGATGTCCCTCTTGTCACTTTAAAAAGAAGTTTTATAGAGTTACCATAATATACTTTGTTGCTTTTGTTGTTTTTTATAGTCTCCACTTCTGAATGTGGGCAACTCCATACATTCTGACTAACTGCCCCAAAATAGTGTTGATGAATTGTCTTTGATTTCCCCTCCCTGTTTAAACAGATGCTGTTGGAATCTTCTCCATAATCTTTGAACTGGCTGCTTTATTTGGTTATTCAGCTGCTTGAAGGAGGATGTGAGTGGGGCCTGAGGCAACAGACAGCTGCATTTTGGGTGTATTATTCCTGCCCACTTTCTTTTCAAATCAGGTGACTCCCCTGCTAAGGAGCAAATCTGGACTTTGTCACTCTTCAGCTTTGGCATGAGCAGCCCACCCTAGCAAGACAGTCATTATGTTACAAAATTCTCTTTAATTAGATTTGTGGAAAGTTTCTTTTTGCAGCTACAAAGTTTATCTCTTCAGTTCTTTTTCTCATCACTTTTCTGGCTCAGCTTTGCCTTCATGCCACCCTTCCTGATGCTGAAGCTGAATCTGCAAACCAAAATAGCATAGCCACGTTGCTCCTCTTCAACTCTGCTGCACCTGCAATTTTCTGGCTGGGGGTGGGATGTGGGTCACAAGCAGGGAATTTCTTGTTTCCCCTACAAACCACCCATTGCTTAGTGCCCAGACCTCACATCTCCTACAGAGAGGGAGGGTGCTAGCAGGGCCTTCTAGAACGAATTACCTGCTCCTTATACACTGCAACTTGCTATCAGCTCAGGAGTACATATGTTAAAGGTCATCTTGTATTCCCTTTGTCTAGGTAAAATAATACCTATTATTTTAAATCACATACTATGATTTAATAGTAGTGGGTATCATTTCATTAATCTCAGCATAAATAAAATTTTTTTATCTAAGTTTCATCTTCATCTTCATCTTTTTCTAATGTACCCTTGCCATATTTCCTAGTGATATCCTGTTCAACCATGCAAATATGATTTTGATTTTCTAAAATAATAACAAGTTATGGAGCTGGAGCCCATTATACTAAGTGAAGTATCACAAGAATGGAAAAACAAGCACCACATGTACTCATCATCAAATTGGTACTAATTGATCAACACTTATGTGCACATATGGAAGTATCATTCATAGGGTGTTGGCAGGTGGGAGGGGGAGGAGGGGATAGGTATATTCACACCTATGGGTTTGGTGCACACTGTCTGGAGGATGGGCATGCTTGCAGCTCTGACTCAGGTGGTGCAAAGGCAATATGTTTAACCTAAACGTTTGTACCCCCATAATATTCTGAAATTTAAAAAAGACAAAAAAAGTTAGACTCAATAATTACAGACCACTGAGCTTGATGTGGCTTTGAGGAAGCAAAGAAGAGCATGGATTCTCACAGCATGGTAGTCCCTTTCCCCCTAAAAAATCTTTCAATAATCCCCTCTTCTTTCATCATACTTTCTTTTGCTCTTGAAGTAGGTGAGTGGTTTCAAAACCAGGTTCTCAGTCATTTCCTTTGAAAATCTTTATATGCATAGTATTTCTCAAACTTGCTTTGATATGGGATGTCAATTATATTGGTAACTTAGTTAAAACTGAGGCAGAAATAGTTGCATTTAACACCCTGTTAGAAGAACTATTGCATCCACTTCTGTAACTACTAGTAGTTACACTACTTACACTACTACTATGAAGATAACTCCTGCCGCTACTACTGGAGGAGACCAGGAACAAGAGGGGAGCCTGGTGTATCAGCACCTCAGCAAAGCATATGGCAGAGTCTTTTTAAGATCCTTGAGTAAATACTAAGGAAACATGGGATAGGAAATTTCTTTCTTAAGGAAATGGTGCACTTTATAAATGGTTAAATAATTGTACCTATAGGTGCTGACAATTGATGGATGTCCTAAAGTGAGCATTTTTTTAAAAAAAAAAATGCTACAGAAGCTTATCCTTTTCTTGTTTTTGTTCAACATTGATATCACTCCCTTAAATGCTTATCATAATATTTTCAGAAAGCAAAACAACAGAATGATGAATATAGCAAACTGTACTGAACTATCATCTATAGCCAATAGAAAAATCATAGGTATAAGACGTTATATTTTCACTAAAAAATATTTACCTAAATAGCTACAGAATGTAGGGGGACACAGCTTTGCATCAGAATTAAAAACAGACTTAAGACTGTAAGCTATATATACTTGCTTCAACAAGATAATTCAAACGTCTTGTTTGTTAATAGAAGTCTAATAGAGGGCCCAATCTCAGGATCTAGCCCAGGTGGTCTAGATTAATTAGACACACCTGGTGTTTTCGGGAACTTTGGTGGATGGGTAGGTGTGAAGGGGTGCTGATGCCAGTCATCTATTTTCATAAAAATTGAGAAGGTTTTTATAGTCAAGAAATACTTTTACCTGACTGCCAAGATTTAGGCCTCTACTTAGAAACAAGGGTCACACCTTCACCTTCCAGGAAGAGTTTAGTGTGACCCATTGCAAGGATGGAATTTCACCATAATAATTAATAGACTGAAAGTGTCCAAGCTTGTTTCATGAATAATACGTTTCAAATCAGGATCTGCGGATGATACAGTTTAGCACATGTTCTCAGCTTGTCTTCTGCACCCCCTCCCCTAAATGTACACCAAAGAGAGAATAATTGCTATAGTGGATGGAGAAGCACATGTTGCAAAGGACACATTATGGGATGAATTGTGTCCCTTTAAAATTCAAGTATTGAATTCCCAACCCTCAGTACCTCAGAACCCGACTGTATTTGGAGATAGGGTCTTTAAAGAAGTAATTAAGTTACCATGAGGGTGGGCCCTAATGCAATATGAACAGTGTGCTTATAAAAAGCAAAAATCAGGGCACAGATCTTCACAAAGGGAAGATCATAGTAAGACACAGGGAGAAGATGGTATCTACAAGCCAGGGAAAAAGGCCTCAGAAAAAAACAACTAAGTCAACACCTTGATCTCAGACTTTTAGCCTCCAGAATTTTAGATAATAAATTCCTGTTGTTTAAGTCACCCACTCTGTAGTACATTGTTATGACAGTTCTAGCAAACTAATACCGGGCAGTTTTGTATGTTGTAAAAAATACTGCTTTGTGGCCTAGTAATACAATGTGGACTAGAGAACATTCTTCCTACTATAAAGTATTCAAGGATGGGGGGGTAGCTAACTTTATATGGGCAGGAAGTAAAATTTATGAATTCTATCACCATAGGGCCTTTAGGATTCACATTACCAAAATTGGGAGTGACATAGAATGATGTCATATGGTTGCCCATATGTTTGCAAGATATGCTTTGTCTGGTTATATGCAAGGGTTCTTTGTAGATTAAAAAGATAATCCCCCCGAAGAATGAAACTAGAGCCTTATCTCTCACCATATACAAAAATCAAATCAAAATGGATTAAAGACTTAAAATCTAAGACCTGAAACTATGAAACTACTAAAAGAAAGCATTGGAGAAATGCTTCAGGACATTGGTCTGGGCAAGGACTTCCTGGGTAATACCCCCAAAATATAGGCAACCAAAGCAAATTGGACAAATGGGATCACATCAAACTAAAAATCTTCTACACAGCAAAGAAAGCAATCAACAAAGTGAACAGACAACCCACAGAGTGGGAGAAAATATTTGCAAACCACCCATCTGACCATGGATTAATAACTAGAATATATAAGGAGCTACAACAACTCAATCAAATAATCCAATTAAAAACGGGCATAGGATCTGAATAGACATTTCTTAAAACAAAACATACAAATGGCCACTAAATATATGAAAAAATGCTCAATATCATTAGTTATCAGAGAAACTTAAAACTACAATGAGGTATCATTTCATCACAATTAAAATGGCTTTTATCAAAAAGACAGGAAATAAATGCTGACAAGGATGTGAAGAAAGAGGAATCCTAGTATACTGTTGGTAGGAACGTAAATTAGTACAACCACTATGGAAAACAGCATGGAGTTACCTTGAAAAAACTGAAAATAGAACTACCATATGACCCAACAATCCCACTGCTGGGTATATATCCAAAGGATGGGAATTCAGTATATTGAGAAGATATCTGCACTATTATGTTTATTGCAGCACTATTTACAATAGCAAAGATATGGAAGCACCCTAAGTGTCTATCAACAGATGAATGGATAAAGAGTGCATACACAATGGAATATTATATAGCCACAAAAAGAATGAAATCCTGCCATTTGCAACATGGATGGAACTGGAGAACATTATGTTAAGTGAAATAAGCCAGGCACAGAAAGACGAATTTTGCATGTTCTCACTCATATGTGGGAGCTAAATATTAAAAACAATTTATCTCATGGAGACAGAGTAGAGTGATGGTTACTGGAGGCTGAGAAAGGTAGTAGGGAGGGATTGATAAAGTGGGAACGGTTAATTGGTGCAAAAAGATAGTTAGATAGCATGAACAATGTTCGATAGCACTACAAAGTGACTATAATCAACAGTAAGTTAGGGTATACTTTAAAATAACCGAAAGAGTGGAATTGGAATGTTCCTAACACAAAGAAATGTTAAATGCCTGAGGCAATGGATACTCCAAATACCCTGATTTAATTAATTCATGTAGCATGCCAGTATCAAAACATCACATGTACCCTATAAAGATAAACTATTTTTAATTAAAAATAAAAAATTAATAAAAAAAATTCCCCCCAACCAGCAATGTCTTACTTACTAGCCATGTTTTCATTTAAACATTCTCTATTCTAGTCTCAGCTAAGTTATTAAGCAGAAAAATTCTTCCCGAGTTTCTGCTTAAGTAACTGGTATAAGGAACTATTCAGTGACCAGAATGGGCTGGGAAGCTACACCAAAGAGAGCATAATGGCTATGGTGGGTAGAGAACAAAACGTGAATATAATAGAATGATTTAAGTTGAACTGCCACTAGGTCTAATTTCTGTAACTTTCATTAAAATTCATATAGTTGCTCATTCCAGAATTTTATTTAACATATGAGGATAATTTTTCTTGTTACTCATTAAATGCTAATAATTTCTCGATTTAAATGATAAATATAAGTTCTATATTTTATTTTTACTTTCTTCAAAATCATCATGGTAGATATTGGATAAACATTCTCATAATCATTATAAGTGCTCATTAAAAGCTATAGAGCAATGTTTCATCATTGTAAACACAATTATTTGTCATAAAAATAATAATTAAGATGAGAACAATGTTGCAAAACTTTGAGGCTTCAAAACATCAGCTTAATCTAATTTATTTTTACATGTTAAATGAATGGAAAAGTAAAAGAAATATGCAAAAGAAATGGAATTTTAACACTGCTCATGATGGTTCACACCTGTAATCCCAACTACTCAGGAGGCTGAGGTGGGAGGATCACTTAAGGAAAGTTCAAGACCAGTCTAGTCAACACAGCAAGATTTCATCTCTGAAAAAAATGGGGAAAAAAAAAAAATCCCACCTGGGTTACAGAGTGACGCTGTCTTAAAAAAAAAAAAAAAAAAAAAAAGCTCAGCAGCGCCTTTAGGCTGCAGTGAACTACGATTGTGCCACTGCACTGCCTCCTGGGTGACAGAGAGAGACCCAGTCTCTTAAAAAAAATAATAAAATAAAGGAATTTTAAGAAATACATGACTAAGAAAGCAAAACAAAATGAAAATAATTAGCCATGACTAGTCACATATCTAATTATAAAATGAATCAATACTCAATGTGATGGAAAGGACATTATCATACAACTGACAAGGGACAGGTATGTCCATTTTGGAAAGAAATTCAAAGTGTACATCAAGAACCTTTAAGATGTGTATACTCCTTTATCCATTAATCCCCTTCGAGAAATATACTCAAAAGAAATAAGTACAAATATGGTCAAATTGGCACTTAAAGTTGTCAAACATTGAAAAAAATAAAAATGTTAAAAAACAAAATGAATTACTGACATCCATAAACTAAATTATTACTTGCTTATTAAAGAGTATTTTTGAATACTATTTAGTGAAAAAATGCCTAGACTAAAATGTTAATCCAAAATAGAGCAATATATATTATACATGTTTTTAAAATAGTAAAGTTAGTATGCATATTTTTTATTATTTGGTAAGAGTTTAATAGGTTTGTTTGTTTTAACTGTATTTTTCAAACTGCCTACTCCCGAGGCACATTAATTTTAGAACTAAAAATATTTGTCCAAATAAATCTCCAAGTATAAATATATTGCTAAGAAAATCTGAGAATACAAGAAAAAGTATTAGTTTTTTTTTTTTTTGCTGTAAGAAAGCATTTTAAGAGATTTGAAATTCTTATGCAACACTCAGCTTTTAAGTAAGTAAATATCCTTTCTTTCCTTTTCTGGATATTAGGGAAACATTTTCATCAGATTCTGAATCAGAAATAAATCCTAGATTACATTTCAAAAGCTCAAATGCAGTTATTCACTAATTTAAATGTTTATGCTCTCATCATAATAAAAATTATCTATCTATATTTTCCATTAACCATCTTATAACAACACTTCTAATGATTTTTTTAAACCTTCATGAAATGTTAAAGGTTTGTGATACCTGTAGTTACTGGCAATGATGACAAATGCTGTCCAAGATGTAAGCAGCATAAAAATGTAGGAAACAGTATTTATTTTCTTCTTCATGTTTCAGTGAAAATTTAGATGTAATATGTAAAAGGAAGTGGATGTGGAAAACGTAGTCTTTATTGCTGTCTTCAAATGCTAGGATTTTCTGTTGTTTTTCTATTAGTAAGGTTACTATGGAACAATGGAAGAACATTGGACACTAAAAAGACATGGATTAATAGTCCCAGCTGTGTCAAAAATGAGTCATGTGACTTTAGGAAAGTCATTTAATTTCCCTGGTAAAAGGAACTACATTATTTAATAGGGACTTCTCAATTTAACAGTCTATAATTATCATGATTATATTTTAATGTGGAAAGTATGATGGCAACATCATTGCAAATTAAAAATACATGCTGTACAATTTTGAAGTAAAATATTACAGTGAATGTTTAAGATATTTTCAACTTTTCTAAGATCAAATTCTTTGAATTTTTCATTCAGTATTATTTATTTCATTTTCATAAATATTTTGAAGCATAAGGAATGGCTGACTCTGGTTGTAAATGAGACATGATTATGATGCTGATATTAATATTTTCATAAGGCAAGAAGCTAACAGTCCCTTTTAAAGCTATTATTCAAATGTTGCCACAAATGTACTTTATTCATAAAACTAATTCTATCTGTTTAAGAAGAATTTTCAAATATATTTTGCGTTTTTTCAGATACTTGTTCTTTTACTAAACTTTTTTTCACTTTTTCCCAAAAGCAAATCAGTGAATTTAATGATTGCAGAAAAATGCTCAATTCAGAGTTGGAAAGAGAAAGGAACTCTAAATTAGATCTGACATAGTATAAATCTCCCTTCCTCCCCATGGAGTTAATGGGATTAAATAAGTATTCCAGTCCCAAGTTAAGAGGGAAATAAGATGCATCTTCTGCTTTATGTTTATTTGTTTGCTTTCTTGGTTGATTTATTGTTTTAAGATAAAATTAAGACATGCTACTGAAATATTGAGTATTTAAGTAAATATTTGTTAGGTGCCTATTATGTATACAACACTGATTTGACAACTGGGCTTAGATAATAGAAAACGACTTGTGGGCAACTTCACTAATAAAAAAGTAAATGATAACAGGGAAGAGAAACAAAGAATAAATGTTACCCTAGAGGAAGGAAGAGAGAGTGAGCTCTGATAATTCAAGGAAAGGATTAAGAAGGAAAGCAATTCCCTCAGCATATAGACAAAGCGAAAGCATGGCAGTGAAGCTGAGGTAGCTAAGGAGGCAAAAGGGTGAAAAACTGGGGTCGATGAAGAGACTTTGAAATAGGGTCAATAAAGAATAGCGATTTTTAATAAAAAGAAATGCTAAAGAATCAAAGATGCTATTTAAAAGGGAGTGCAAATAGCATGCACTGATAAGGTTTGGAGAGGAAAAACAACACACCCTCTAAGGTACAGATTTCTGATGAGAATTTGTATTTGAGAACATCACTACTTTGTACTGATCATATTTGTTTTAAAATGATTGAGATGTTATTTATGAAATAAAGTAATATGATCAAGAGTCACAGGTGCTCAGCAGGTTCAGGGTAGTTGGGTCTGCACTCTGCTTTTGGGCCTTGTGTGTGGATGCTCCAGGCCTTGTTAGGCTCTGGTTGAACACAGTGTTTCTGATCCATCCTTTTTACTACATCTCCCTGTTCATATCAGCATGATCTGTCTGCTGCTTTGGTTTCACATCAATCACCATGCACAGCTTCCATCAGCATTCCAATGCACAATTTCAGTATTTCTTTGGGGGAAGTTTTTCATAATTTCATTCTTGCAGTTCCCAGCATAAGAACTACTCTAATTTTTTTTCAGAAAAACAGCCTATGTCATCTAACAGGTGACATTGTGAAATTAGCTCACATGTACATGATGCATCGGTGGCAAAAATATGCCATTACAAGAATTTAGAAAACATCATGTTGTACATGATAAAAATATGCAATTTATATTTGTCAACTAAAAGATAATTAATTAAAAAAGGAATGTAGAGTCTCAGATATTCACGTTAACTTGGAACTGGTGTTTCACTGATGATAAACCATCCTCCCTCATGATCATTCTCATCTGGGTTTAGCTTTTAAGAATCTTTATATTCAAATTGTATTTTCTTATACCTACCTTCCAAAATAGCAATATGCTATAATGGCCCTCAAATATGTGTTATTAAAAGTCTGTTTAGGTTTAAGATTCAGTGCCATATGCTCCCCTGGCTTGGAAACTTCTCTGACCTTGGAACACGCAGAGGACACTATTGTACTTACCACTTTCTAGTCTACATGTTAATTATCTATTTACATGTCTTATTTCCCCTACTAGGCTTCAAACTTCATGAGGGCACAGTATGTATCTGGCTTTTCTTTGAATCCTCTACAATACCTAGTATGTTATGATGCATGTAGTAGGCACTCAGTAAATATTTATAAATAAGTGTGTTAACAAATGCAAATGTTTTTCTGAGATGATTCATATTACACAGTATTCACTGATCCAGCGATACTATTCTCAGAGAAATTCAGTCCAATTTAAAAGCATCACTCGTAAAATAGCAATGATATTATAATAAAATTTTACATATGCTGTTGTAAGCAAAAGAATTATTTAAAGGTGACAGGTGCAGAATTTTATTGTTATTATCATGAAATGCATTAAAATTAATTATATATTTCTAGTGTTAAGGGGAACAAAGCATCTATTCATACCTCATATCATTAAAATTATCTAGTTTCATGGAAATATTTTCAAATGGTTGATTATTTTTTCAACACTAATGGAGGGTGCATGAATGTCTAAGTTAAGCAGTATTTTGTAGAATTTTAATCTTATAAATGTTCTAAATTCTTTTCTGTCTCCACACTTAAGATTTTACATAAAAAATATCACCATCATCATTTTGTATTGCTATATGCTAAGGTAATTGTACTATTAAAACCAAATGAAAATTAACAAACTGCATGATTATGTGGTAAAATTCAAATGCTAAGACTGAGGTGAATGGGATGGTCCGACGGTAGCAACATACACAACACTGATTGAATTCTAGGCGAGTGCAATGAGAAATGACCATTTTTGCCTCTGCGGTTTATTTCCAATGATTCACTATTAAGGGATACTGTCATTCCATGTTATCATTTTACGGTTTCTCTTTACAAAGAGCTCACAGATTAAATAAGCATCCTTTTTTCAAAGCATATGTTTACAATGTCCTTGTCACACTAGTGAGGAAGCATCACCATATGGCTGCACTAAATGAGGCTAGACTTTAGGCAATGGACTTCCGAAACCTGGGAACACTAGGGAACATGGGGGGATGTGGTGGCAATCCTTTCTATTTCAGCCCTGGTATCGCAAAGGTAACTTAGGTGATTGTGTCTATGGAAAAAGGAAAAGGATGAAAATATAGGATGTTTTGATTTGGTATGTGTGTCAGGTAGGGTATGGAAAGTAAATGAGACTTTGAATAAAAAGTCACTTTGAACTTTAAGAGAGGCTGACCTTGAACAAAATGCAAAATGGCAAAGTATTCATGAGGGATAAAAATGAAAGGAGTGGGAAATATTATACTATCTACACTTTTCCAGTTTTAGTCACCATTGCCTTAAAATGTACATTTCGTGAACAATACTTACCTTTAATAAACATGAAGATTTTATATTATTAATATCAGACATCCCAATTGGGAGATGATCTAATAAAAACTACACTAATGAAAAGCAATATGCTATTTGTCTTTTATTCTCTTTGCACTGGAAGCTGTACCTTTTATACTCTAAAACTATCTCCTTCATGTTAAGGGATTATAAATACACTTGAGAATTAAAAGCAAGTGTTTTGAGTTCTTGCTACCCACATGCATGGTAACAGAACTGTGAGGCAATGCTGCTTCTGGTTCATATGAACTACTCAGCTCCCCAGGCCTTCTGGCATCATTCCATCTCAGCACCAAAAAGACCCAGAGATCATCTTCTATAACTTCCTGTTTCTAAACTACCTTGAGTACCTTTTTTTCCCCAAGAATTTGATTTATCGAAAATCGTTGAAATCAGTAAGGTTAGGATTTATTGTGATATTTAAATTTTCAGTGAAAATGTGAGAATTTATTCCTATTGCTCTATATTCAAGGCCAAAGTCTGGCTTTAACCACTAACACAATTTCCAGGGCAAGGAAGGTGGGACTCACTCCAGGGGACCATTTGGCTGGGATGCTCAGCACTGGAGGCTTTGCATGGACTAAGGCCACAGCCCTGCAGGCGGGAGGGAACAGCCTCTTCTCATGCCTCTAATGATCTGTGAAATGGCATGAATCCAGGGCAAGACTCACCCCTGCGAGTCCCACAGAAATTTAAAAATGTCCTTCATAGTATTTTCCTTTGTCAAAAATGTGATTTCTACAATTCCCATTTCAATTTTATTTAGCCCCTTCTCCTAAAGTAAAACTGATGGAATATACGATGTATACTCTATGCTTGACACTTACTGTGGAACCATTATTTATCAGCACTTTGACAGATTTTCTTTATATTGTCCTTTCCCTTTGAATCCTAGCCATTTTTCTTCCAAGTCACAGATTATATATTCAAACTAAAGTTTCTTAGTATTCCTGTACTTCACATACTGGCATTTTATTTTACTCCTAAGCAGTTAATTTCCTATATAGAGATGTTAATTTCCCCAGCTCTATTTTGTATTCCAAATAAAATTAAAGTCCATACTATCATTATTTTAGAGAATACTTAAATATAAGTCTACTTCATTTGATTACACATATTTAAGAAAGGAAAGAGATGCAAGTCATAGTTTTAACTGTCAATATATTTATGAGAAATACTGTGTATCACCTAATTTATTAAAGTCTCATTCTTGAAACACTGTGAAGTACTATACATGTGTGATGTGTTATTATTATGAGTATATAGACAAAAACATCCATATTCCTCAAGTCCCACCCCAAAATTACATACCCTGAAATCGTTTCATAAAATATTGGTGCATGCTCTATAGAATGTATACATTTTATAATGGATTTTCTAAAGGTTTTCTGAAATTTACCTATACCTAGGATATAACTGATAATGTTTTATTTTCACAATCATGTCCAGAAAATAATTTCCCATGTGCTATATAATAAGTCTATAGAGGCAATTTAGGAAATCTAGGGACTGTCAGAATTCTGACGTATTAAAAAGGGACAACTCTTTTGTAGTCCTTTGTGAAATAGGTAAAACATCCTGGAATGTGGAGACAGAGACTTTGGTCAGAGTCTTTCTGGGTGGGGGTCCTTGGGCCAGCAGTATTCATAGTAATAGATTGGTACATGCAGCAGGCACTGTGTTAAGCACTTTGCAGGTAAGTTTTCCAAAAAGTAGCCCTTTACGTTACTATTATTATCCCTGTTTCAAAGATCAGGAAATTGAGAATCAGAAAGGTTAAGTAACCAGCCTAAGGTCATGATATCTAGGAAGTGGCAGAAGCCATTTCCATCCTAAGAGCACTAAGCACCAAGGTGGTTCTAGGAGTCCCAATTTCCAGTCTGAAATTTCCAGTTATTTCTCAGCGTTGTTTCGAGACTCAATTAGCATAGGCTACATGAAAGATTTTGTAAATGGTAAACTGGTTGTCATTTATGTGATTTCAAAAGTCTCTTCCAGGTCTGTGATTCTGATTTTGTTATTGAACTAAGTCTGAAATACAGCTCTTATGACTTATTGAATTTGGATTTCTGTAGTGCTAGAGATTTCCAAACTTGGCTTCAATTATTTTAATGAGTTATATCTAGAGACTCTTTGAAAGAAAGTATGGTCATGGCAGATAAGTTTGTTTTTCTTTAATAGTCTCTAAACTCCAGTGCAATTACTCTTGATCCGTGGATTTCACAGCTTGAATAATATCGCAAATTTACACTCAGAAATATTTATTGAGGGTTTGCTACAGTTTACACACTGTGCTATGTACTATGTTCAGGAGATGCAATAGAAAAATAGATGCAGGATTCTGCCCTCGTGAAGCTCATAGTCTACTGAGCAGACTTGCAACTTGTGCATAATTTGTAAATTGACATTTCAGAATTAGTTTCTTTGAATTTCACAAGAAAAAGAAATACTTTACATATAAAATTTCCAAGCAATGTCAACATTTTCAACTGTGAAACAAATGTACATTAAAACAAGACTTAAATTTAAGATCATTTTCAAACAAAAATAAGTGGAATAGTAAAGTTCATCTTTTTAAATTGCCCTCATTAAGAGTCATTATTCATCATCTATGGAAGTTACATTTGTCATAATATATAAAATAAAACATAACACACTATGACACACCTGACAGACATTTTGAACTATCTTTTGGAGCTAACTCCATCAGCTCTGAAATGAACCCATGATGTTGCTTCAGTACCTTTGATGGCACCTGTATTTCCTGGTGTATAGCACCAACCTCCACCACCTTCCAAGTTATAATTCTCAAGACTCCTTCTGTCTCACCTCCATCAGCCATTAAAGTTGGCATTTTATTTTGTATTCATGAGGCTAAGTGAATGATACATATTATTATTTCAATGATTATTATGGTTATACTAATCCTTAGAGGACACTGCCTAAACCCTTTATATGATGTATTTTAATGCACATTGCTTTATATGTTTCTAATTAAAAACAAGGCAAGTTGTTTTTACCCTTACAATTTAGACTCTTGAAACTTAAGATGATTAACTCATCAACAATTCACAAAGCTGGTGATCAGCAAGGCTGGGAACTGAATCCAGATCTTGCTCTGAAGGCTACACTACCAGACCACAGGATTTGGGAGAGTGGAAGTGTTTCTACAAATGAAGAGAAAGTGCAAAGACATTCAAAGCAGTGCTATTGTCTTTGAAATTGGGAAAGTGAAAGTATAAATACAGAGATGCATTTGGAGTAGAGGTCTTACGTGGACATAAAATGGGGAATCAAGTAAAACTCCAGACTGAAGAGAGCCCAGAATGATGAGAAGTGACAAGAGATGAGAGCAGAGTGAAACTTTAATTCAGTTCATTTCACTTTCCTGTGTCTCTCTCCTCTGTATACTCTAAGTTGATCTGCACATCCATGCCATAATAATGGTCCTCGAATTCTACTTTTCATAATACCAATACTCTGCCCAAACCACTAGATGTTCCCTGTTACCAGATTCAAACAATTATTTTCTTGGCTTCTAATCTCCTGAATTCATAACTAGGCTTCCTTCTCCCTGTTTTCCTTCCCCCCAACTTTACTCAGATCCAATGAGACCCTTTCCTGTGCCACCTCATCACTTTTTTCTATGTTAGGGTTTTTGTTTACTCTACCCAACCCTCTTTTATTCCCCTCCCACACTTCCCTATTCATTCAAGATTAAATTCCACTTTATTGAGATTTATGTTCATAAAGTCTGGACCCTTCCTTCTTTAGCAATTACCATACAGTACACAGTATCTTCTAATTTGACATATATTTATCACCTTATTTCATATTAAGTTACTTCTATCTTTTCTGAATATTATAAGCTTTTTAAGGTCCAATATCACATCTAGTACTTCCTTTCAACAAAATGTGTGGCATGACAGAGAGAAAGACAGTTGCTGAGTGGACATTCAATTAATTAAACTGAGAATTGAACATTTAAGAAGCTGCATATTAACAGGGACAAATAATTTGGTATCAAACATGCACAGATGCATAAGGGATACAGAATATAGAAGTGATAAGTAATTTGGGATCTATGGGACAATATGAGTGGTTCTGATTCATAGTTGTTAAATCGAATCTGGAGCTGCCAAAGGATTTTTTATTTAATTGCTCATTTCTCTCCATATAAATTCTGACATCTAAGTAAACCAGTTCAATTTTACTTCATTAATCAAATTAGTCTGGGTAATGTACAGTCCTTTTCTTTAGTCTATTATCTCAGCTTTATGAGAAATAGTCAAGCTGTTTTTCTGGCCCATGAGAAAAGAAAAGAGAAAGCATCTTTTGAAGTACATTATAATATGCAATAACCCATGCAGGGCTGGCTGCCTCCTTCCCAATGTAATCACAGCTTTTGTCACATTGCATTGAGATTTTTGGTGGTCTTCACTAGACTGTATGCTACTTGGGAGCAAAGAGCCAATGGCCCCAGAGTGGAATGTTGCTTGGCACTCTAGACAAAGCTGTCTTTGAAACTAGGTAGAAGTGAGAGGGTTTTAGTAGCTCTAGGTGCTTTGTAGTAAACAAGGTGGAGAGTAGGAATGAGAATGAACCTTTGAGGCTTGGATCAGAATTTTAAATGGAGAGTTGAGATATCCTTGTTCACGGCCAGGCATCCTGGCAGTATCAATAATTCAGAGAAAATAATCCTCATGACACATAAGAACAAGGGAGGTTGTAGGGCAACTTGTATGACTGTCCATTCCATTTGAAGATTCTAGTTATAGGACTCCTAGATTCTAAATCTGGAAGGCAATGTGTTTTAATGAGTAATGATCTTTACCATCCTTCACTAGTCACCTACTCATATGGAGAAGTCCATGAAGAATTGTTTTTCATTTCTTTTATAGTTCCAACACTCATTAACACAAACTCTGCTATAATTAATGCCTTAATTGAGTGCTCAAAAATTGAATTAAAACACTAATACCCAATCATCAATCCCCAAGCCCCTCCATTTTCATATCCACACATATAGTGGGTATTAATTTAGTGCTATAATGTGCCAGATATTGAGTCATGAGTCAAGCACTAACAATCTGCTCACAAATACAATAGCACCCCAGTCCTCCAGGAGCTCATATTCCGGAAGGGGATGTACAACTAAATAATAATATGACATAGCAAGGTACGCCCAAGGTGCCTTGGGATCACACCAAACTGGAGCCTCAACCAGCCTGGTGGTCAAAAGGAAATACCCAAGGAAAGTGACCAGATATTCTAGAGCCATCAGCTTACTCACACAGCTGCTATCCTTTCTCCAGAACTGAAAATAAAATATGCCTGGTGAGTTATAGATTTCAACTGTCAATGACCACTGCCTTATCATAAATTTTCCTGGCTCTTTTAGTGAACTATAGTAAGCAAATGTAATGACATTAATTTTAGTGCATTAAAGCTGGGATTTTCATTTTAAACTAACAAAAGTATGTAACCAAAGAGATCAAACACGACAATTGCTAAGTGAGCAAGATATTCTGACAACAAACCCTAATATTGGCTAAAATGTCTAAAGATCCCCCTCAATTATCTGTTCCATTTGGATAGAGAAAGACAAACTCAATACTTACTGGCAAGATCACCACATTTTTAAAATTTAGATACTATTAATCAGAGAAAGTATAAACATATGCCCTTTGTAAACATGTAAAAATTCAGAAATATGTAAATTAAAACAGAAATTCTGCATGATAACACTAAGGAAAAATAGCTATTACCAACATTTTGGTATAGTCTTTTCAATCTCTTCTATATATTATGATTCTTATGAAAATGCAACCAAAAGAGAATCTATCTTTTTCACTCACCACTATATCTTCCATATTTCCCACATACTAAAAACCTCTAAGTCATGATATTTTATGGCTATATAATATTATTTATTATTTAGCTATTCTACCAAATAGCCCATTGGCTACAGCTTAATTTTAAAGACTAGAGTATTACTATCACCAAATGGAAAATTTCCCTTTGAAATAAAGTGTAGGAGAGGTAAAGACATTGCTATTTTGAAAATAAAATACTATTTTAGCAACCATTCCCACTAAGTAAAAATATTCACACTTGCTTTCCAATCTGTGATTTTATCACTTCTTTAAAATGAGGCTTATTTTCACAGTCACCTATGTTTTCATAACATATAATCATTACCAGCTTTTGTGAAAACAACAAGAATCAAATGCTAAAGGCATGTACTGCATATTAAAGTCCTGATATATGATATATGTAAAAAAATACCTATTTATAAAGTTATTCTGAACTATATATATGTTTACTATATTTGTAACAACTAAATTTGCAAATAACGTTGGGTAAAAGTATGCATATGAAAGTTAATCATTATTTTGAAAGGAAGGAATAACCGTATCTTTCAAATTATATATGTTACTATCTCTTTGTGCTTTTTACCTTGGTAGGCTATGTGTATGTTTATATGCATATACACACATACATATATGATGGCATACAAACACATATATGATGGCAATTGTGCTAATTATTATTTTAGTCTTGAAATTGTTCAACTCAGTTTTCTTAAAACTGGTTTTTAATACTCTGTTGTATGTGATTGAGTGGCAAGTCACAATTGTAGTATAGATTCTTTTTTGTGCCAACTAAATTAAATAATTAACTTCTATCATGAACAATAACTTTACAAACGTAGTATAGTTTGAAATTTAATCAGGAATGGAATACATAGTGTTCTACCAGCATCTCTATTAATCCATAAGGAGATGTAATTAATACATATACCTTTATACGTATTATAAATGGTGTTTAATTTTTGTTTTCTTTTCTGCCACCAATGCCATCTCCTTTCCAACATGATTATTATCATAAAAGTCCTGGTTTGCAGTTCTTAAGTTACATGGTTGAGATGATAACGCTAAGTATTTGTTGCTGGAAGTAACTGTTCTTGTTAGAAAATAGTGAGCAGAATTACATACAATAATGGGTTCTACAAACAGCAACTGAAGTAACAAAATTGCATTTCTTCTCTAGGAAACGGCTTCTTAGTGTATTTGGTATGGGAAAAGAACCATGTTTCACTATACACATGAATGATAAACAGTGCTGCTAGAAGTCTTTCTAAAATACAAATATAATTGTTATAAACTGCTTAAAATAATTCTTGCTGTCTTCTGCACAATAATATGGAGCAAAATTCTTAGCCTACAGGGAAGTGTACAAGGCCCCTTCCTGCCTCTGCAGTGCTAGCCCACCCTCCCCTCCACCCTCCATTCCACCATCTGTTAACCCCCAACCCCCTACTCCATTCTCCAGACACATTATTTTCCAAAGTCGTCCATGCACCTTACACTTTTTCCTATGATGCTGTTTTGCCTGCCTGAGAAATTTTTCTCTCACTTCACAGCATACCACAATCACATGCACCTTTCAAGGCCCAAGCAGACTGTCACATAATTTCTGAATCTTCCCACAACACATTATGTACTTGGGGGGATGAGAGGTGAGGGGAAGGAAATAGCAAAAGAACTGAGACAAAACCAATAGCAGTGATTTGACTAGGATTTCCAAATATCTGCACAAGACACAAAATGTACCTATCTTGACTTGGACATCAGCCAGGACTGGTGTGGACGATCTATGTTCCTCTAAACAACTTTAAAAAAATCATTCAACTAGCTCTACGAACTCCATAAATTATTACATTTTGAAGACATCACTTTTTTGCATCTGACTAAAATGCTTTTTTCCTACTACGACCCCGGCCTTTCTACAAGAAAACAAAGCAAAATAATATGATATAAATAAAAATAAAAAATATATAAAGGGTCTCAATAAGAAATTCCTGAATCCAGAACTGTTGGCACAAGTCACCTAGAGAACTCTCACTGTCGACAGTCTTCCTTAAACAGTTCGGCTGGATCTTAATTAATTTAATCATTCCCCAACTAAATGCTACCAAGTAATGCTTTAGCGAACATTTCATGTCTAGAGATTTTCCTATATTCATGGGGTCAAATGATTCACAATTTTAATGGCTTATGATAAATATTTACAAATTGATTTTCAAAAGCTTTGTACCAATTTTAAATGTCCCAATCATCTTGAGTGACTTAAAATTCTCTTCATATTTACCACCAAAATTAGCTAATTTATTATGTAAAACTGTATATCTCATTTTAATTTGTTTTTCTATGATTTTTAAGGTGAAATATAGCTTATACTCTCTTTATTACACTTATTTATTTATTCCAATGTGAATTATCTGATATATATCTTTCATCTATTCTTGTCAATCTGAATGAAGGGTGTGTGTGTGTGTGTGTGTGTGTGTGTGTGTGTGTGTGTGTGTGTGTTATTCTTTATCCTATGTAGTTGTATGGAGACATTTTCCAAAGACTTGATGGCCTTTATGTTTGTTTTAATATTTAAAAAGTACAAGTGCAGTGAAATGGCAATCTTTCTGGACAATACGGAGAAATTTGATCAAAATAATTATTTTTAGAAGAATTTACATTTAATAGACCACACAGATCTAAAAAGCATTGGTTCATCCTCTGGTATCATCCTTTATCTACCCTATATCCCAGCCTGTTCTGAATTTTAATCAGCAAGATGGATAATTATATAGCAAAGAGTCACATAGAATTTTAAATAGTTTATAGCTAACTAAATTAAAATTGAACATGGTCTTGATATTTCCAAACAAACTGAAATTTAAGACTAACCATATAAAATCTTTCATTGTAAATTTTTAAAAATGTTCTATGTGGAGGTCAACTTGTAGCAATTAATGTGGACAAAAGAGCAGAGTATGAAGTTTTAATTCACCCAGACTTAACATGAACCAACACAGTGATGTAACTAATGAAAACTCAAATAATCTTAGGCTACACCTTATGTGCCTAAATAATTAGAATTAGTATGTTCATGCAGACAGATCATGTCAGATCATAATATGAGTGTCAGGAATGTAAAGTTTAATTCTGGACAGATCATGACAAAAGTGTGGGAGTTAATTCAGGTCATTATATTTTAACAAAATTATAGTAAATTCAGAGGACATCCAGAATGCCAGAATTTGGATGTTAAAGGTTTTAGAAATTTTATCATATAAAAAAAATGTTATTTAGCTTGGGAAAGTACTAAGGGATGTGTGATCCATGTTTTCAAAAATGTGATGGGTGTGAGTCATATAGAAAAGAAACTAGATTTGTTTTTACATTATTTAATTCTGGCTAAGAATTAGTTATAGATATCCAATCAAGAAATGTGTTCCCTCCCTCCCTTACTTAGTCTCATAATCAGTCAGCAAACATTTATTGAGTATGGAACATTTATGTTCCAGGCACTGTAATAGGCCCTCATGGCAGAGGTATTAATATGGTATTAATCTTATTGTCAAGGAACTCACAGTCTAACAGAGTTGACAGATGTCTCTCTATCTATCTTCCAAGGCAGATATAAGATACAGAGAGTACTAATCAGGAAATTTGACTATTTAAGCAAAACCTGCCAACATCTGTGTTGAATGGGATATTATCCAGATTTCTTTTATTTATAACCACAGTACCTCTGTGCTAATTTCCAAAAATGATGTGCATGTTCTTATATATATATATATACACACACACACACACACACACCCCTTATATATATATATATACATATATATATATACACACCTATATATGGTATACCTTATATTATACACTCCTATATATATACCTTATATATATACACACACAATGTATTACAACATATATTTTGATATACTATAATTATATAATTATATGATTTTAGAAAAAATCAAGGATATAAAAACAAAGAAAAATGTTTAAAATGGGAAGTATATCATTACTAAATAGTAAATTTGGAATTGAGTCTTCTGGTTGTTGGAGCAAAGAAAGAAACATTTTGACTTGCAAACTTCTGATTAAGGAAAGAGTAGGGGCCAGGCGCGGTGGCTCATGCCTGTAATCCTAGCACTCTGGGAGGCTGAGGAGGGTGGATTGTTTGAGCTCAGCAGTTCGAGACCAGCCTGAGCAAGAGCGAGACCCCGTCTCTACTAAAAAAATAGAAAGAAGTAATACGGACAGCTAAAAATATATATAGAAAAAATTAGCCAGGCATGGTGGCACATGCCTGTAGTCCCAGCTACTCGGGAGGCTGAGGCAGAAGGATCGCTTGAGCCCAGGAGTTTGAGGTTGCTGTGAGCTAGGCTGATGCCACGGCACTCATTCTAGCCTGGGCAACAGAGTGAGACTCTGTCTCAAAAAAAAAAAAAAAAAAGGAAAGAGTAGGCATGCAAAATTTTCAGGAGAAAAAAAAATCTCTTGATGATAAATCTTTGAAGCACAGAAGAGATGAAAATTCTTTCATACTTGCCTAAGTGAGACTGTAAACATAGTTGAAAATTAAGTATTAATAATTTACCAAGGATAACTTAATTTCAAATAAGGGAGGGATAAAGGGTTATAGAAACTACCACATTGTGAAATTTACTGTAGAAGGTGCAATGTAGATGATTAAGAACTGACAGGGATAATATTATACATTTGACTCCAACCCCCTTTTTTTCAAAGTCTTCTAGTTCCATGAACTTTAAGAAGCACTGAGGAAGCAGCACATGTCTGAACAGATGGGAGTCTCCTGAGTGTGCTTACTAGTTCACCTGGGCTTCCCAAACGGGCTTTCTCCTACTTTGAAAGTGGTTTGTCTCAGCATTTTCAAGTTCTTTTGTTAGCAGACATCAAATGTTATAAGCACCTTCTACCAGATTTAAATTTCTGGCCAGCACAGTGTACATAAATGTACATTAATAGTCCCAACTTCTTCCTTCTAGGACTTATTTTCCTCCTACTTAGCTCAGCCCATAAATTGAATCTAATTCAGTGGCTCTAGTATGTAAATTATCAGGAGGAAGGTAAAAAGTAGAAGCAGGAAAATTAATTTTGAAGTTATTAAAGTAGTATCATTTACCTGGAAATGGATGGTGGAGTAGACATGAAGGTAGACATGAAGAAAGGGACAGTATTTGTGAAGTACTTTGAAGGTAGAAGCAAGTGAACTTGGACAGATGGTGAGTGACAATCAGAAACAAGAAAAAAAAAAAAGAAAACTAGGAAGTAACAGAAAGAATAAGAAATCAGATCAAATATCAAAGCTAGCAGTATGACCACTAGTGACCATTAGAAAGGATTAGGCAAGTGAGGGAGAGCAAACAGGAGAATTTCAGAAGACATAAAGCACACAATTTCTACTCAAGCTCAAATTAAGTCAAAAAAGGCATCGGTTTTGCACAAATGTAGTAGTTCAAAACACTTATAAAGGAATAGCTTATTCAAATACATAATGCAGAAAAAACAAATAAAGATCGATTCTTAACACTAAGAAAATAAATTTCAAAAGAGTTAGTGTTACAAATATGAAATTTAAAATTATAAAGGTACTAGAAAAAATGTAGGATATCTTCAACACAGTATTCCTAGAAAAAGAAAATATAGGATAATATATTTATACTTTTATGGACAGGAATGGATTTATAAGCATAACACAAAACCCAGGAGCTACAAAGAAAATGAGTCACAGATCTGACTAAATAAAAATTTTAAATGTCTGTATGGCAAAAGACATCATAGGCCAGGCAGGTGGCTCACACCTGAAATTCTAGCACTCTGGGAGGCCAAGGCAGGAGGATCGCTTGAGGTAAGAAGTTCAAGACCAGCCTGAGCAAGAGCAAAACCCCATCTCTACTAAAAATAGAAAACATTAGCCAGGCATGGTGATGCACGCCTATAGTCCCAGCTACCAGGGAGGCTGAGGCAGGAGGATCTCTTGAGCCCAGGAGTGTGAGGTTGCTGTGAGCTATGATGATGCCACTGCCCTCTGCTCAGGGCGACAGAGTGAGACTCTGTCTCAAAAAAATAGAAAAAAAAAATATCACAAACAAAACTGGAAGACAAAGCCAAAGTGGAAAAAATAATTTGCAACATATATGACAAAGGGTTAATTTCTATAGTATATAAAACACTCCCACAAATACGTAGCAGAGTAGCACAGTAGAAGGGTGCTGGGCCTATAAAACACTCCCACAAATAAACAAGAAAACATTGGTGAATGAAAAGCACAGACAGTTCACAGAGAGAGAAGTACACAGGTATTATAAGTATAGGAAAATTTCCTCAGCCTCACTATTAATCAAAAATATGCAAATTACAGCAGCAATTAGATGTTACTTCACCTGTCAGGACAAGTGAAGATTCAAGAGATTGATAATGGTTAGTGTTGACAGGTCATAGAAAAACAATTATTCTCACATGCTAGTGACTATAAATTTAAATAACATTTTTTGGAGGTGAGAAGATAAGACATTATCTGTTATAAACAAAAATCTACATTATTTCGTATAGTAATTTCACCTCTAGGAGTGGATCCTACAGGGATATTCACACAGGGACACAAACAGCTTTGCTGCTATTTTGTTTGCAATACCAAAAATGTGGGGCACAATCTAAATGTTGATCCAGAAGGGACTGAGTACATTAATATAGAAACTTCACACAACGGCATGTTATGTACCAGTAAAAAGAAAATGAGAACGTTCCTGTATACAGATAGAAAATTTTTTATGATGAAGTAAAATAAACCATTAATAAAATATAGGTCTAGAGTGATATTATTTTTATTAAACGCTTTTATTTCTAGATATATATTAGAAGCTTATGTTTACAGTACTCTGTATCTCTCTAGGTCTCTACAGAAAATAAAGAAGTCTAGAAAGATGTACAACAAACTGTTTACTCCAATTATCTCCAAGTGGTGGGATTAAGGAATATTTTGACTTTTTAAGATTTCAGAATTATTTGAAAATTTTAAAGGCACATGTTAGTTTTAAATAAAAATAGGAAAAATGGAAAAAATACAGAGCATAATATATTTAAAGTTACTAACAAAAACCCATTTTGGAACTAACATATAAACAACTAAAGTAAGTAAACACTGATTATAGCTTATGGTGTAATTTTTGCTATATCTGGAGAAATACAGTGGCTTATTGAAAGAATATATAAATCTCAAACATTTTTACCTCTTATTTCTAACATAATATTGAACTTTTTGTTGATAATATCAACAGTTTTATTAAGTGGGAGGTAAGTGTTGATGCTATATAAACTGGAGCAATTTTAACTCAGGGTGATGTTTTTTAACACAGTCATCACTCTATTTATTTAGAATCCAAAAACAAAGTCCAAGAAAAAAAAACTGAAATAAAATACCTGATAGCTAAGCAAACCTTAAAGTAAAGCACTCAGGAAAATATTAATAGTTTTAAATATCTGTGCTTATTCTGAAATCAAATAAAGTTCCTACACAAATATGTAGGTTGGCCAACTAATGAAGCATCCAACACTGTTTGCATAACAGTTAAAAGAGTCATTTAGTCATGTTCACACATGGTTTTATTTATGACATGAATTTGGCAATATAAAGTAGTAATAGGGGTGTTACCATTTAGAATTCTGAAATTTTTGTGCTGCATTACAAATCACATAGAAGAATAAATACTTACATATCTATTGGGGTAAAAGAAAGTTGTGAAAGAGGTAGCTTTCAGAAAAACATCTTGATATTTAAATTAAGAGTTATCAGGCTACAGCCACACTGAGTGATGGGTATTTGGCAATGCTATACTGATCAAGATGCAGTAGTATGAATGGCAGGCAAATGGTGTATTGGTTAAGAGAACTGACTTTAAATTCTGATGCCCTGGATACTTTGTGGTCTTAGGCAAATTTTCTTAGGCATCCAAATCTTGGGTTTCTCCACCTATAAAATGATAATAATAATGCCTTCTCAGAGTTGTGTAAAAATTGAGGTAACACAGAACCCTGGTGCAATAGTACTCCATTGTAATAGCTGTTATTATTATAGAAGGAGGAATGAGTTTCAAAGAACACGGAGTTGTCAGCAATGTCAAATCCTGCAAACTATTCTGAGACAATGAGGACTCAGAAACAACAATTGGATTTACTAATTTGTAAGTCACTGATGACCTTCAAGAACACGGTGTTCCAGGAGTGGTGATGGTAAGGGAAAAAGTAAATAGTGATAAAAATAGAAGGAGCTGATGTAGAATATGTAACACTTTTGATAGAGAAGGAATAAAAATCATAAGATGACAGTATGAGAGGCAGAGGACCCAGCCAAGGATTTTTCCAGGTAGGACACACTGATTATTTTCTATGTCAGGGAACAAGCTCGTGGAGATGGATGTTATGGAAAAATTCCTGGTTGGTTTCAAGGCTAAAATCCACTCTGCTTCTAAAATCATGAAGATAGGGAATGAAGAGCTGTTTGTTAATCTAATTTATGTGTGGCTTCTTTAGGGCTGAAGTACTGGGCCTTTTTGTGACTAGAACCCATTGAGAAGCTGTTCAAAAGTTGAAGACTGTGTCTCTGTAAACACACACACACAAACACACACACTGTGCACAAGCACACACGATTTTGCATAAAATTAGGAGAATTCATTGATTTCCTCAATCTATCAATGAAACAATCCTCTCTCTGAATGGTGCATAGATCCCAGATAAAGTTACCCATTCTTTGGACTTAGAAATAATTTTGACAAATATGGCTTTAGACTTATATACATAAATTAAAACTAAGAATTCAGTGAGAGGACAAAAATACTTCTATGAAAATATCAACAAAATATATTTATCTAAAACAAACTGCCCTTTAAAAATATGAATATAAAATATGAATAACTTGAAATATTATGATTGGCTTAGAAATAAATGTTCCATAGGACACAGAAAGTGTTATACAGTTATCATTAACTGAGTTCTAACTATATGCATGGTATTTTCTAAAAACTTTCCTACTGTTCATAAGATTCATACAGATGTGATTTCCCTGTGTTAAGTAACTTACCCACTATATCAGATTGCAAATTCAAAGTAATCTGGCTTAAAAGGCCAGATGAGACTCTCTCCCTACCTCTAAAAAGATAAGAATATTCTAGGTCAATATATGCAAAAAAAATATGTAGTAGCAGAATCTCTGGGGGTTTAATAAAGGTTGCTATTTTTTTTCCTGTCCAAAATACAAAAGAACGCTCTCAAAGAGAAGGAAAGATCTGTGTTAAAGATATTACAGTTATGTTTGCAATTCTTTATTTAAACTCTGCAGCTTTTGGTAGAGTTGATTACTATTTATTTGACCTTCTCCCCACCTCTTGGCTTCCTTGAAATTACCCTTGCCTCATTTTCCTCTGAGCTCTCTGATCCCTTCTCCTTTAGTCTCCTTTGTTTTAGCCTTTTCCTCTCCCTTCCCTTCAAGCATTGGTTCTTCCTAGGGTTTGGTCCTCAGCAGCCTTGCTCTGCTCCTGCCACCTTTAGGTGATCTGGTGATCTCATTCCCTTCCACGGCTCTGATTGTCACCAATCATTTGTCTTCAGCTCAGACTGAACTCAAGACCTCCAGGTACACATATCCAAGTCTCTACTGCACATCCCCCTTTGCATGTCTTTTTAACACCTCAAAATCAGGATGTCCATGCTAAAATCACCTTCCCCACTCAGATCTGCTCCTTCTGTGTGTCCCTTCCTTATCACTATCTAAATGTTTGCCCAAGCCACAAATCTGAGAAAATACCTTTTACTCTTACCACACTTTCTCTCCATTCTCCCACACAGACATCCAACCAATCACTAAAGTCTGTCAAAAATTCCATATTTTGTATCTATGTGCTTTTCTCTATCGCAGTACTTTTTTTTTTTTTTTTGAGATAAGGTCTCGCTCTGTTGCCTAGGGCGTCATCATAGTTCACTGCAATCTCTGACTCCTGGAATCAAGCCATCCTCCTGCCTCAGCCTCTTGAGTAGCTGGGACTACAGGCATGCACCACCATGCCTAGCGAATTTTTATATTTTTGGCAGAGATGGGTTCTCACTCTTGCTCAGGCTGATCTCTAACTCCTGGCCTCAAGTGATCCTACCAGCTCGGCCTTTCAAAGTGCTAGGATTACAGGTGTGAGCCACCACACCTGGCCTGGTACTTCTACTTTTAATCAAGCATCCATCATTCCAAATTGTATTACTTCAACACTCAACTGATCTTTTTCTTCCCATTTTGTCCCCTCCACGTTCATTCTCCCTCTTGCAACCAGCCTGTTCTTTGTAAAATATAAATCTGATTATGTCATTATTAAATTCAAATCATTTGTGGGTCTTCCTGTTTATTCAAAACAGTATCCTTACAACAGCTGCAGATCCTGTGTAGCTCTACAAAGCTTCGCCCCTTAGCACACCTCTCCTCCTCATGCTCAATGCTACCACAGATATAAACCATATTCATTGGACCAAACACCTGGCTCCCCCACAACTTGGTGTCTCCTCAAGGACTGCTCCTTTGGCCAGGCATGCCCTCCTTTCTCCCTCTTTTTCAAATGACTCACTCAGAGCCTTAACACCCAGGTCAGGCAACATCATCCTTAGGATGTCACGCCAGGTTTGGTATAATTATTCATCCCATGTCCATGTCTCTCCTAGCATTCTCTTTCTCTGCCACGGCTCTTCATCTTACTGTTTAGTAATAATCACTGACTTTATCTTTCTCACTGGACTATCAGCTCCTTGAGGGCAGTGACTATTTTTATAAATTTTGTGTTGTCAGTTTCTGGTATAATGTCTTGACTTGAACAGAGTAGCTCTTGATAAATAGGTTTAATGAATAAATGGATATATTCATTATCTAATCTAATGAATGCATGGATGGCTTCATTACATAATATGACTTCAGCCTTTGCTGTATCACTCACTGTCATGTGATTAATGAGTAAGTTGCCCAGAACTGTCTTGCCCTGTTTTCTTCAAAATGTTGTGATTAAATTAGAGAAAAGATAAATTGCAATTCTTTTTTATTTCTTAATTCAAGCAATCTCAATATAGATTTTATATTTTCATACCCTTATGGCTTCCTGGTAAAAAAGTACTAGGATAGCACTTAGAAGACCTGGTTTCAACACTGGCATTGCAGTCTATTACTATACAGTGTTTAGCAAGTAAAGTAAATCTTTTGAGCCAAAGCTAACTTAACTATGAAATAATGACTTTCTTCTCAGATTGTCCATTGTAAGATTAGCTTGAGGTCAAATAAAATCATGTACAAGAAAGCAGCTTAAAAACTACGTGTTGTTATAAAACGTAAGGTGTATTGTGCTTATTCCTCATTTTAAAATCCAGAACAATAATAATATTACTTATAAAGAAGATGTGTATGTGTGTGTGTATCTCACAATGCCAGGAAGAAGTAAAATTTTTTTCCTTTTGGAAATAAACAACACTTGGAAGAGTCTAGATTGAAAAAAATAATTAAGGAGTGTTTCTGACAGCTTTATGGAAGCTTAATCCCGTGACAACTCTGAAACACATCAATGCAAATTATGCATCATCTTATCATTTAAGAAAGGGACAAATTGTAGGAATGTGACTCATATCTTTGTCATTAATCTCAGTATAAAAAAATTAAGGGAAGAGAGAAAAATGTATAAAACTAAAGAATTATTCCAAATCAGCACAGAATCTTGCTATCAGTTTAAAATAAGGACGCCTAATGAGAGTCACAGTATAGCCATGTCACTCATTTTCCTAAAAATAATCAGAAGTCAAACAGTATTTAATTCTAATATATCTTTACTAACAACTTTGCATGTCGAATTATCAGAATTTTATCTTTAATATGCTTAAGATTATATCAGCCCAATGTAAACCCTTAAAATGCCTTTTTAAGGCTTTCTGTTCCTGAAAGAAAAAATGTACGATATTTAAACATTGTTGAATTAAACCCAAAATAGTATATTATTTAGTACATTTAAATTCAGCGAGTTTTTATTATGTTCCTAGCATATAAGTGGAAAATTCTGCAGAGCCTACTGAACATAATGTCACATTTTCAATGTATCTAAATTAACTAAACAACTCTGTCTTACATACCAAGGTACTTTTACAAGTACTACTCATCTTGTGTATTTAGAGTTGACAAGTAAATTAGACACACATAGACCTCATATTTAACTTTAAAAATAACAACTTTCTCATCATTACTAAGGGGATAATAATATCTACTCTATTTATGATTGTTACAACTTCACAATCCATCATCTTTTAAACAACTGAGCAGAACAATTTTAGACAGAAAAGGAGAGCAAGATAAATACATCATTAAAAAGAAAAGAAAAATATTAATCAATTTGTCCTTTCTATCAAAGTCTTAAAAGTTGGAAATATCCCACAAAATTTTTTTATTTCATTAAAGTGGCAAGACACGAATACTTGATCTGTTTTATTACGTAATTTCTACTGCTATCTGAAATTTAAATTGATCATTTCAGAAACTAAGTATTTGTGGATTTTATTGTACAGGGAGGACCTTTTTAAAAGACTGATTCTTTTACAGGATTTCTAATGTAGCTGAATTAA
The DNA here is from genome assembly GCF_020740605.2 of Lemur catta. Lineage (NCBI taxonomy): Eukaryota > Metazoa > Chordata > Mammalia > Primates > Lemuridae > Lemur > Lemur catta. Next base: position 32,496,492 of record NC_059134.1, read on the forward strand.
ACCAATAATAGCAATGTGTCAAATATTTTTATCCTTTAGAAAATTTGGGGATAGATTAATTTAGTATTTTGATGATTATTTTGGGTCTAATTTAACTTACATTATCCTCCAATCTAAAATATCTCTATCTACTAACTATTGGGAAAATACAAGAAAATAGGCTGCTTTGAGTTTGTCTCAAATGTTTTGCACAGAACATATCCAATTTAACAAATATGTCTGTTTGCAAAGATAGCTGTTTTGGTATCTACCTGAAATACAATTATATGACATTTTAATTTTTAAAAATTGTCCAGCTGAATTTATTTTTAAAATATACATTTTTTCATCCTCCATACTTTGGATAGATCACAACAAAGAAATGTATTACATTTTGAAATTTGACTAGAAGGGCTATTTATTACACTCATATTTTTTGTTATTAAAATAGGTCATAAGTTTATATTATCTTTTTCATATAATTTCAGCTTAATATTTATCAAAGTGTGACTTTCCAACAATGTGAATAGTTAATAATGGAAAACAATATTTTAATTTAATCTTACACAAATATTGTTGAAAGTAAAATTAAACTATAAGGCAAAATTACTTTTCCCCTCCAGGAACTTGGAATTTATACCAAAAATGCTAAGTTTGAGTTCATCAGGTTTTGACTTATGAGTATGTAAACTCTGTACATTAGAATAGTTTGATTGCCCAAAGTATTCTTAGAGCAATAATTGAATTTTGAGGCAGAAGAACCAGCATTAAATTATCTGTCCACTAGATGACCAAGAAACTTTATTCTTTAATCTGTCTTTTTTGTGTGTATGTACACACCACCAAACAATTAAACATATCCTCTTTAATGGCCCTTATTCACAGACAGACCAGACCCTGCAGTTTTACAGGGAGCCACTATAGGAAAATCACCATTAAAATAAACCTAATCAGCCAAATATTATGTCTTTATATTTACTCCAATGTGACAAATTTAAAAATCCAGTCTGTATCTCAGTGAGGAAGAAGTTCCATGTTAATTCTCCAGAATACTAAGGTTTAAGACCTATTTTTACCCTTTTGTACCCAAAGGCATAGAGCTTGATAAATGAGGTTGCCTTATACTTACTGCTTACGTTTCACCTTTAATTAGACTGGAAAATCACGCTTGTGTAGCTCTCGGTCAGTCTATTCAACAAACACCGATCACCTGACCCACACTCTCTATTGATTTCCCCAAATTCTGCTTAGATTTGCCTTAAGGATGTTCAGCATACTCATTTGTCAAAATAATTTTCCTTTTCTTTGCTAGAAAATGATTTCTTCTTATTTACAATTGTTTTAAAAAATATTTTTAAATACCTACACAAAATGAATTATATGTGATTATAAAAATATTAGATCACTAACATTATGTTATACTTGGGTTCAAAATAAACTAAGTTTACTTATGTCAATTTTATCAATCCTAATCTCTTAAAGAATAGTATACTCTCTATATTTCATACTTTTTCTATTTTTTTAATCCTATATGCAGCTTCCTATCAATTTCTCATGTTTACAGGTACTTTACCAGTAACATTTTATTTCATATATGTTTTTATTACATAAATAAAAAATACTAGTTAAAATTATTCCAAATGAGGTTAACAAACAATATGGAGGAAGAAAGAATTAGTACTATATAGTTTACATAGCTGGAAGCCATCACACAAATTTTAGAACATTTAAGATCTTAATTTGTAAAAACACACACACAAAAAACTAAAATGCCTGCCACTTTTAAGAAAACCTTTCAAAGTTTAATAACAATTAATTTTTTTAAAACTAATTTATTGTTGACAAAGTATCTTCACACATTATGGATTATTTTTAAAGAAAATGATGCTTGTATTGACAGAATCTTAGGAGACACATGAGAGGAATATTTAAATAAACTAATGATATTCTTGTATTAAGGAGAATGCTTTCCCTAGAACTACTTGAAATGTTGACAGCCCTTTTAAAACTTGGAACATAAAATAACTTATAAAATTTACAAAAATAAATATCCACAAACCTAGTTCTAATTTATATGCATTTCTACTTAAAAATAACTCCCCTTTGCTTCAATGTAACATTAATTTTACCAATAAATACATCAAATTATTTTTAATTAAGTAGCAACTCATAGAAACTATAGCTTTCCTGGAAAATAATATAATTGTCATAGTTTACAAAGCTGCCAAATGCTTCACCCTCTTCATGAAACTTTTTAACTTCTAAAAAGAAGTAATAGTTAAGGAGACACCAAAAATTAAGATACAGTAATCATGTTACCTATTAGACAAATCAGCGGCAAATAAATATTAATTAAAATATTTAGACTGATGAAATAGATGTTGTCCAAACATTTAAAAACTGTTTTCAATTTCACTTGTTTCTTTGTTTGGTACACTTTTTTGTACTAAGAGGATTTTTAAAATGAAAATATACCCAACTTGACATAATAAAAATACTTACAATTCAGATTAAACATTTTATTACTGCTGTAAAAAATATGCAAAATTTTATGTAGCAACTATTCCTATATGTCTTACATAATCTATAACCATTATCTTAATATATACATTTAGAACAGTGGTAAATTAGCATATAACACTGAGGAGGTATGTGAAACATGCACTTCCTTCAAGAATGAAAAGGCAATACAAATGCTATTGATTGATCATGTCTTAAAGTGTTTTAAATTAATGCACAGTTGATTGTACTTTTTTACATTAAGTTATACAGTATCTTGGTGGGGAACACTGTACAACTGTTTTCTTATAGCATTAGGTGAGGTCACCAGTTTAGTTTCCTCCTGTGGGATAATAGATTCAGCTGGGTTGGTTTGTGAATTCAGGTGGATCGGAGACTAACGTGATTTGGCACCAAGGTAAAGATTCATGGAGTTATATCCACAGGATATATGCATTACGTGATAGTAAGAGACATTTACAACCCAGAATATAAGAGCAGGGCAGCCTCAAGTGACATCACCAGATCATCTGCAGCGTCAACCAACCGACTCAAATATATATCCTCCACCCCACCACTCCTCTCTTTCTCACTATTAGCAAGACTTCCATTGCCCTCACCAGTGTAAAAGAGCATGTGTCTTCTTTAAAAGCAAGACTTATGCTTACTCAAGTGAAAAGCAAATGAGAAAAATTAAAGAAACAAAATCAAAAACTAGATTGAGTACAATTTTCACTAAATTGGCATTCAGATGATGGGAATAACACTGAAATGTCAAAGGAGAATTTAAACTGAATTATCCAGACACCAAATGAAGAAAAGAGGAAGAGAGGAAAGGCAGGAGGGAGGGAGAGACAAGAAAGAAAGAGAGAGAGAGGGAGAGAAAGAAAGAAAAAAAGAAAAGAAAGAAAGAAAAGAAAAAAAGAAAGAAAGAGAGAAAGAAAGAAAAGAGAAAGAAAGAAAGAGAAAAGAGCCAACTGAATATCCCTGAAACTAAATCTTGTTTTCAACTCTGATTTGCTCTGGAAGCAGGCAACTGTGGGAATCTTTAATTTCTTTCTAAAAAATGTAATGATAATAAAGAGGAGGGGGACTCTATTGACTTATTTTCACTATTTTCTAATTTATCCATAACTTATGTTTTACTTACAGGCATTTGTTACAGCAAAACTGTTGGCTGTCTCAATGTTGTCCACATGAGGTACCAAATTAAAAGGAGCTTCCGACGCATTGGGGCTGGTGTTATGAAGAAAAATTGCTAATCGGAAAGCAGTGTATTCCTGATCTGTGTTTCGGATGAAGAGACCACCTATTCGAAACGGCAGGAAAAGCACATTCAATATTTCCTCTTGTAAGTGTTATACCCACCCCAAGCACTGTCAAATCCACTGCCATTCACAAGCACATACAATTAAGGAGCTATCCCTGCCACATCTTGGGAAACTGCCCTTTGTCCCTCAGGTGCATACTTAGTATTTTAGTCTTTAGAGCAGCTCAGCTTTTTCTTGTCCCAATCTGTCATGATCACAATGACCTCTGAGACCATTTAATGTATTTTCCTTCCTCTCCCTTGCCCTCCCTGTGATTCCCAGCACACTGCTACACCAGCCAGCTCAGGGCATCTCTCTCTAAGCTGAATGCAGGTGAACGGTAAAGAGATTTACATTAAAATACAGGAATGAAGGGTTGTGGGGACACGTAAGGAAGAGAGAAATCAGAAAGGAGAAATGAACTTTGTTTTTCTGCAGCTCGTGGACTCAGCCTAATTAGCTCCGTTTTGTGCACAGTCTACGAGAAATGATGCAGTGTTGAGGCTGGGCTTAGCTGGAAGAAATTCAATAGCTGCGTCCCATTAAAAGACAGGAGAGGAGAATAGCAAGAAAAGCAAAGGATGGAGGGGGTCCCTGGACATAGAGTCGAAGCGGAGAACTAAGGGCAAAAGCTTCAAGAGGAAAACAAAATAAAAGGAGAGAAGGTTCCTGGAAAGGGATCTAACTTTAGAATCTGCTAACCGGTAGCAGATAAGGCAGGGGGTACGGTGGAAATGCTTTTTTGCCCAAACACTGTCTTTCTGTAAAAGCAAGAAAGCTGCGGCGTACAATATGGGAAGAAGTGGATTTGTTTTTAAAACAAATTCGACATCCCTTCATGCTCTAAAAAAAGGGGGTGAAAAGAAATATCATATAAAATACAATCAAACCCCACGAAGGCTTTTTCCCCCAACTTATTCCAGTCCTACTTAAGCGACTACAGCCAAGGGGGAAAACGGGGTATGAGCTGAGGAAGGATGGGTGGGCTGCCCTGGGTATAGTCCAGAGAAACCTGCACCAAAGAGGAAGTCTTTTTGTAAAGGAGAGAAAGGGAGAAAAGAGAAGCAGAGGGGAAGGGAGCCGCCAAAGATTTCTCTGAATTGCTTATAAGGAACTCATTTAACTCACTTTCGGATCTGCTACAGCCAGCCACATGCACACCCCACCGGGGCAGAGCTTACCTATTTGCACGCTGCTCGGAAAGGCTCCCATGGCGAGTCCCCAAAATCCAGAAAATAACAAGACAATCTGTCTGCAAATAATCCTCATCTTCTTTTCTCCTCTCCCTGGTGCGCGCTCTCTCTCTTTCTCTCACACTCTTCCTAAAGGCTGTTCAGAGAGGCATTGAAGACGATGGCGCTAAAATTAAAAAACAACCAAAAAAAAAAAAAAAAGAAGAAGAAGAAGAAGAAAAGAAAGAAAGAAAAGAGAGAGGTTTGGGTGGTTTAAGATTATGACTAGTTCTCCCTCAGCAATCCATCGCGAGCTGCCAGATTTTTCCCGCAGTCTCCATAGCCCTGGGAGAGGTTTTCTGTCCGGCTGCAAATGTTGCACATGCAAAAGATGGTGGTGGAGCGTCTAGTGGCTGCTCGCAGGGACGAGACATGCGCTCTGTCTTTGCCTCACTCGCACTGGCGCTCGCCCCTCGCCTCCTCACACACACACAAACACTGGCGCCGCGGCCACCGCACGCGCTCCCGGCTCGCACCCGCCGACATGCCCCCAAGCCTGCGCCCGCCGGAGCGCCGCTGCCCGCCCCGCGTCCCCTCCCCGGCGCGCGCTCCCTCCGCGCGCCCCTCGCCCACCGCCCGGCCGGGGTCACCCCCTGGGTGCTCACCGGAGCGCCCCGGTCTCTCCGACGCTCGGAGCCAGTCTGGAGACGGGTTTTTCCTTCTCCTCACCCCTCGCTGACTCCCTCCTCTCTTCTACCTCGCTTCGCAGAGGGGGACCGACTTCAGGGAATGGGCACCCCCCGGCGCCCTTCTCTTGGCTTTCCAGTCACCTCTGCTTCTTGGCTGCACTTGTCAGGAAACTGGCCGGCGGGCTGGGTCCGCAAGCCGGGACGAGGGGCTCGGGGGTCAGGCCCTCCCCGTGCCCCCGGGCCGCTGCCGCATCCTTGCGGGCTCTCGGGGAGGACGGGCTGCCTCCCGCCCCTGCCGTCCCCGCTTCCCTCTCAGCCTAGCCCTCTTCTGCCACTGGGCTGCGCGCGGGGGACTCCGGTCCTCGCTGCAGCAGAGATTTCTCACCAGCAAACAGCCCGGGAACCTGGAGAGCCTGACGCGGGAATGGCTGAGGTGAAGGGGCTCAGCGAGGGACGAGGGGCGGGAGGAGGGGAGAGGAGCAAAGGGCAGCCCCGGGGGCGGGCGGGTCCTTTCCTGTCAGTGCAGGAAGAAAGAACTGGAAGGGGTAAAGGTGTGGGGGAAGAGAGCCAGAGAAGTTGAAACACCCCAGGAAGAGGGGCAGGGCGGAAAGGGTTATTTTAAATAACGGACAAAGTTTAGGCTACCGGACAGGATGGGGAAGACTGAGAAGTGAAAACTGAACGCGGCCTCCAGTATGTTCTTTGAAAGGCGTGAGGCAGAGCTAGGAACGAGAAGCGTGTGAAGTAAAACAGGAAGGGGATGGAAGACGACTCCTTTCTTTTCCCTCCCCCATTCCGGAGGACCCTTTTTCTCGGTGCTGTGGCCCATTTCAGGAGCAGGAGGGACAGGGCTGATGAAGGAGGCCAGAAGGGCAGTGCTTGGGGCAGTGGGCACAGGTGTCCGGCAGAAAAATGGAATGTTTTTCATGCACGTCTCTTCTCGGCTGGGACTCTCTGGAATGTTCACTCTACTCCACGCCACCTCCAGGAAGACTCAAGTATTTCATTGATGATGTCAATAGTTGTTTTGACTGGGTAGGAGAAATGAAAAGGAATTATCCTAGAAAGTTTTAGGGTGACAGTCTCCCTTCCTGTCCAGAGTCACCTTTGAGGCTGTCCTTTCATCTGGCTGTCATGGATGGAGCCTGTGCCACACTGAGGCAGGCAGTGGTGGTAGCAGTGAGTGACAGACTGCTGATTTCCTCTGTATGGTTTGAGATCTCCCAATCTAGGTAGTAAATACAATCTCCTGATTCCAATAAACTGTGTGGGAGAGAGTCATTAGAAGGAGAGGTACTCGTTAAAGGTTAGGGAATCCAGGGCAGTGTCTCCCATTGAATTTAAAAAAAGAATATAGGAAATGCCTGTGTTTGCCTGGTGTAATGTTTGGGTAAAGAGGAGAATAGAATGCTTAATGTGGACTTCTCGCAAGGGCTCCACTTGGTAAAGACTTTTTTGAAATATGTATTACCTTTACTCCTTCAAGCCTGCCTTTATTAGGTGTCACCAATTACCTGTATTACTAGTTTGTAGATGACATTTAAAAATCTCTGTTAAAACTTCAGAGTGCTTTTCTATTTCCTAAGTTTTGAATTTTACTTTTTAAAACCACATTTTTTGTTATCTATCTACTTTCCTGTTACATTTCACCACAGATTGTTGTGACAAAAACAGCATAACTGTAATTGTATTACACAAATCATGCATTTGTCATGTTAGTTTCTGAGGTTTTCGTCTTGCAAGTCGAGTGAGATTTGAAATGTTTTCCTTTTTGTCTCTTCTGTCTGTGTGAAAACCAGGGCTGTAAATAATAGCATTCTGTTTTCTCTTGTAAGAAGATAATAAAATAGGACTCATAAAATCCAAGTTAAATTAAAATTTCAAAATCCACCAAACCATTAAATTCATCACTTACTTGGGTAACTAGTGAAGCCCTGCCTGATACACAGGGGCAATTATTAACTTTTATTCTTCTTCAAATGAAAAGGTTTGGGCTTTCATGTGATGTGTTAGCACCACTGATGCAAGACAAGTTTTATTTTTCATCTAACCCCTGTGATGACAACTAGACTAATATGACCATAGAAGACACAACTATATTTTCCCAAAATAGTAAGCTGGTTTTCTGAGTTTCTATATTTCCAAATTAACTAAAACCTCCATTTTACTTTGTGAATTTGAGTTCTGTTTCTCAGGATGATATGCATATATATCATCAAGTAGATATATTTTCTCTGTATAACATATAAATATGTGTGTATATATATATTTATATACATCTCAAATAGTCATATATTGAGAACACCTACCATGTATGTTTATTGTCCAATTGTTTGAGACATAAAGGTGAACAAAACAAAATCCCTGCTATTCTTGGAAGATTTCTAATGTTTATTAATGCTCACTAATGTGCCAGGTGTGTGCTGAGGCCTTGAGTGTATCACCTGATCTATAGAAAACTTTTAAATATCAATATATTTGTTAGGAAATCCATCTAAAGGTTAAAATTCTTTCTAAAGGTTATATTCTTAGTACATTATAAAGCCAAGAGCCAGGGATGGAACTCAGGTTATCTGATTTCAGAGACTAGGCTGTCTTTATCAAAACGTGCTGAGTTAATAAGTTTAAGGTGCAATGAGGGGTTGGGAGCTGAAAAATAAACTGGAAGAATCCACAGCATTCGGGAAGGTCATATGGTCTACTACAAAGACCTCAGACTTCCAGAGTGACAATTAATAACTGCGTATGGATTATAGGCCCCCCCGCTTCCTGGCCATATTACCTTGGATACATTACTTAACATGTCTGTTCTGACAAAATGTATGTAAACCTAGCATTTCTGTTCTGAAGAATGTATGTTAATTTTCTGGCACATAATAGGCAATTCTTATTAATAAAGAGTTGCACCTAAAAATGTGACCAAGGCTCCAATAGAGGGAGGTACAGAGCACCATGTGAGCAAAATAGGGTGTCTACATCTGACTTTTAGGGAATTGAGGAAGAACTCACAGAGAAAGAGACATTGAACTGAATTTTTATAGATTTGTAGAGATTATCAGGTAGAGAAAAATTATGTGCAAGACAAGAGAGAGCATATATCTTTCCAGACACTGCTAAAAGTTTGGTATAACCAGACTTCACATTGTATGAGGGGCCATGCTAGAAGTGAGGCTGGACAGCAAAGCAAGGGTTGGTTGTGCACTGGCTGCCTTGGCAGTTTTGCCTTCATCTCACAGAGATAGAGAAACAAAGAAAGGTCATAAGCAAAGGCGTAAAATGATCAGATTTGCACTTTAGGGCTGAAATCTTCACCTAAGTGTGGCAAATGCTACACAATGAGGGTGGAGGCAGGGAGAAAAATTTGGAAGCTGTAGAAATTGTCTAGGGAAGAAATGGCTGTGTGAACAAAACTAATAACAGTAAAATTTGCCATTTGACCCTGAAATCATATTTTTAAGTTTCCAGCTCAAATATACACTGGCAGAATTATAAAATTTAATGGCACAAATGTATCACAGCACCATTTTCCATAGCAAAACACAAGACAACCTAAATGTCCATTGATGGGAACTATCTTACTAAGCTGTGGTATATTTATATAATAGTGTGCTATATAGTTATACAAGGAAAGAGGAGTTTCTCTATATACCACCATGGAGTGTTCTCGAGGATATATTATTATGTGAGAAAAACCAATGTAGAAACAAATGTGTAGTACACTAGTATTTATCTGCAAAGAGGAGTTATTTTTTTAGGGACAGAGAAAAGGATAGAAAGAAGCAAATAAATTTCCATATCTACAATGAGTTGCACTATTTCGATTTATTTTAAAACAGATAATTCTATCTTATTCTCTCCAGTAGGATATTTCCTGCAGACAAAAATAATTGCAAAAGAAACAAAACAAAACACACTGTCTTCCCTAATCATACAGTTGATACTGGTATTGACATTACTATTATGAGAATGTTATGTGTATATTGTTACATAAAGCAAATAAATTATTATGCCGGTATGGTTAGAAAAAGCATTGGAGGAAGATACATGTTTAAGATCAAAAAGGAAAAGTGAAAAATTTCGTAGTTGAGAATTTGAATTGGAAGCTTCAGAATGAATTAATGATTTATTTTTTAATATGTATTTTCTAGCTTCACAAAGTAAAAAAGGCTTAGAAATAATGACCAAGCTATTAAATATTAGCACCCCTAGTACAGAATTTGTGGTATCTAATACCATTTCCCATGAAAAGGCATCAGAGCTCCTTGGAGAAATAACTCATTGCAACTCTGAGGAAAGAATTATGTAAGATAAACCTGGAATATCTCATTATAACAAAAAGTAAGGAAGGTATTATAATCACTGAGATCAAGTCAAAAGGTTTCAGGAGCTAACTGGAAGATGTTCCCATTGTCTGACAATGGGAAAATTTAAACATCAAAAGAAATAATGACTGCAATATATTATAACACATGTTAAATCCATGAGATAATAATGATGATTTTAAAAAGAGAGAGAGAGAGAGAGAGACGCCTCATTAGTTTCCTTTGTGTTACGCTAAGAAACCAACCCATAATTTTTTAAAAAACAAACTTTTCATTTGTAATAATTTTTGATTTACATAAGAGTTGCAAAGATACTACAGGGAGTTTCCCTATACTTCTTGCCTAGTTTAAATTTGCCTTAATGTTATCATCTTACATTACTCTTTTACCTTTATTAAAATTAAGAAACCAACACTGGTATATCACTATTAATTAAACTCCAGAGTTTATATTTAGATTTTACCATTTTTTCCATTTGTGTATTTTTCTGTTCCAGTATCTAATTCAGGACACCTCCTTACATTTAGTTTTCATATCTCCTTGTTCTGTTCTGTGACAATTTTATCTTCTTTGCTTGTCATGACCTCCACAGTTTCATGAGTACTGGTTAGTTGTTTTGTAAAATGTCCCTCAATTTGGATTTGTCTGATAATTTTCTTATGATTAGGCTGGGGTTATGAATTTTTAGAAAGATACCATAGAGGAGAAGTGCCCTTATTATCACATCATGTAAGGAGATCCATGATATTCCTAGACATACTGGTGATGTTAACCTTCATCAGTTGGTTAAAAGGTGATTGCAAGTATTTTCCACTGTAAAGTAACTGTTTTTCCCATTCCATACTTTGTTCCTTAGAAGTGAGTCACTAAGCATGGCCCACTGTCAAGGAGAGGAGAGTATCTACATATATTATTAGAAATTTCTGTAATGAAGTATTGTCTCTTCTCTTCCATTTTTTATTTAATCATTTATATCAGTATAGACTCATGTATGTTTATTTTACACTTTGAGTTGTAGTCAAATACTATATTATTTGTTTTTTTGTTTTTGTTTTGTTTTGTTTTTTGCTTAAATTAGTCCAGTTTTGGACATTTGGAGCTATTGACACACACCCATCCTTTTGTTTTTTGAACACTTTGATGCTTGTCACTACAAGATTCTCTAGGATCATCTTGTATATTCCTTGCTCTAGCCTAAGTAGGAGCAATTTCTCTACAGAGCCCTGATTCTTTTTATTGAAGAATTATGTTTAAAAACAAAAGTATAGCAATGGATTTGTTAAGTGTTACTAGGTGGTCATTGCTTCCAGATTCTAACATAGGACAGTGATTTTTTGGTATGCATAGCTATCATTGTTTCTCTCTCTACCCATCCATATATGTATTAAGTATATGAGTTCATACTGATATCCCCAACTCAAATTCCTTACTAAGGCATTCATTCCAGTCTCTATTCTTATTTATCTGCAATTTCCCTCTCAAACATTAAGAAACCTGCTTCCTACAATCAAGTAAAATACATTTATTTATTATATTAAACCTAACCTTAAGGTCTCTAAAAACAATTGAATTTTTGGTACCGTATTTTTGTGTTCAGCCACAGGTGATCACTAAAAACCCATGTCTATTATTGTTAATTATCCACATTCCTGAAAAGCATTGAATTACATATGCATTAATTTAAATAGGTGACATTGTTTGTGATCATCTGTCCTGTAAGAGGCAAGTGCATTGTGCAGACTATACATACAGACTATGTTAATACTAACAATTTAATAAATTTATTTATGTATTTATTAGCTAACTGCCTGGAAGGGCCCAGTTTTTTTCAATTGAGCTGAGATGATCTGATTTTCATATATTTTGCTACTGTCACTCTTCAGCAATAGGAACAATACCCTAATGCCTCACAGAGTACATTGCTTTACCTTTTTATCTATCTGTCAACCTTGCTTGAAATCAGCACACTAATCTTGCCCTATAGCAGTTGCTTGATTAATCTTTTGTCATCTATCTACCTCACATGGTCTCTCCATAAAACTGATTGGCATTGTGCATGACTTTAATGCTGATAAATTATCTCTTTTCCAGGACCACAGAATCCTCATTATCCAGAAAGATTACTTTTCTTGTTTTATGTTCCTCATTCCTCTTTGGAGTCACTGTAATTGAAAGGGGCCATTGAGTAGAACTTGGCAGTTCTTCCCTCCTTCACTCATTCATTCTAGAACATTTTCTATGGATCCTGTTTTATTAAAATGGAATCTACTCCTACCCTAGTGCTAGTTCCTCATCTCAATGTTTATTCCAGGATAGGAGTGGCCAAGTAAAGCATCATGTGAAAGTTAATATTTGAACTTGATTATAAAACACTGTAAGGTTTTAATTAGCTAAGAAAAAGAGGAATACTCCGGATGGAGGGAAGTGGTGAGTGGGTGTTAGGAGAACAATGGGCAACCAAAGACAGGAATGATGATGGGGATTAGTAGCCAATAAGTCTCAGGAGTTTGATTAAAGCCAAACTCTGAATAGTCTGGCCTATATGGACATTAAAAATAATTGGTACATAAATTGACAAATGACACAAAATGAAGCTTTGTGATATAAATTTTCCTCCTAACTTGTGAATTGCATTTCTCCTAATAAGTCACAGGTCATTGTGTGCTTAACTTGATTCATATTCAAGCAGTTGATGGGGAATTAATACAATGATTTGGATAATCAAACTCTTCCCAATGATATTTGAGATTTTAAGGAGTAAATGTTAAGTTGCATTTTCTAGTTTAAACCTGTACACTTGATATATCCACAAAAATACATGTTCAATATTTTAAAATTTAATTTTACTTTGGACAACACAGGAGTGATAATTGTAATTGTCTTTTATTAAGCAACTACTATGATGTAAGAATATAATTTTTAGTCTTAAAACAATCCTTCAATTTAGATAGCATTAGCCTTGTTTTAGAGATGAGAAAATTAAAGCTCGGAGGATTTAAGTAACTAGCCTAATGTTACACGGCTAATAATGTTGCAGCAGAATTCAAAATATCTTTCTGGCTTAAAGCCTATGTTTTTTGGACTGTATACTTCTCATATATATTCATGAGAAAAGCCAAGTGTTTGGTTTGTACCAGTTATCTTTGCCATGGCTCTGACCTAAGCTGAAGTTTATACAACATTAAGGAAGGAAAAAAATATGTACATTTACATTTTTGTAGAAATATTAGTAATTACTGGAACTACTACTATTTACCATGGAATTAACACAATGCCATGGAAGCAAAGTTAGATCAATAATATTTATTTCTTTCACACAGAAATATTTTCTTCATTGGGAAGGAGAAAATATAAAGAAAGAAAAATAAATGTAGACACTCTAGTCATATAACTATCTTTGTTCTTAAGACAGCTCAAATAATTGGTTTATACTAGAGTCATCCCTTCATCCCCAAGTGACAATTATTAATCATATTCATCCCAGCTTGTTGGGCTTAGTCCTATACTGAACTTTCCCTCTCCCGTTTTCTGATTTTTTCCCCACCCCTTCCTTTTTTAGCACCTAAGAAAATTGAGTCTTGTGTATTTAGTCACACCTTATCCTACTGCCTTCACTTGAAAATATCCTTGGCTGTGACTGAATATATTTTGCATAACATTTTTAACAAAATAACACGGAGCCATAACAACTTCACTTTCAAGATGGTTCTATTCACAAACCTCTCTCCATTCCTGACTCTTCAGACAGTTTTGTGCAATGTGTATTTTCCAAGCACACCATGTAGTCCAATGTAGATATTATAGATACACCATTTATAAAAGTGCTCAACAACTTCCATCCCCAGATATATTGTTGAAATCTGGATATTAGTTTGACATTTTTATTTTATTCTGGAAAAATACAAAAAATATGATGTTAATTAAAAACATATTATAAATTTAAATAAATTATGGTGTAATTCTACGTATGAAATAACATGATTATCACAGAAAACATTATTAGTGATTATTTGAAGGATGTAGGATCATGGTGATTTTTATTTTCTTTTTATTTTCTTTTGCACACTTTTATCCCAAATAACACCATGTGAAGTTTGTTGTTGTTGTTGTTTTCAATGGGAAAAATGTCATCTATACTAAAAGAGACAAAGTAATTGTGTCTAAATACCTGCTACAAATATATATGTGTATGTATATATATTAATATATGTGTAAAATCTGCTATATAGTATCTTACTGAGTATCTTACTGACAACTACTTACCTAACAGGTCAGCACATTTGGAACAGTGTCTTTTTCTTAAGCTTACTAATTCTTTTAAATAATTTGCCTTAGATAAATAGCAAACCTCTGTGTCATACATATGATTGTCATAGTCTCCTTTCCATTATAAAAAGTTATAAATATAAGATTTAAAGAAACCTGATTTTAGGAAATTGACCATACTGAAAGCATCTTCATAATATGTAAACTGCTCAGAAATGCTGAGAACAAAGCAGTAATTGAAGGCATCATTAGTAGCCCTTTCAGATTGTATACATCCACTATTTTTAATGAAAAATCCATGGACTATGAATGGGCATATGGCCAGATAACATAGGGACATGGTTCTTACACCTAAGTGTAAATTCATATTTTAAATCTTCGTAAACTATATTTTCCTCATTTTTTATAAAGTCGTGGCACAGAGAAGTAGCACTAGTAGAACTACACATGACTGACCAAGCAGAATTTAGAAAGAAAGAGAAAGAAAGATGGCTGCTGGTTTCTAAGTTGGGTGAATGGGTCAATGACTCTGTGAGGCAATATAGGCCTTATAAAATGAAAAGATTGGAAGTGAGAAATTAGTTCAATTTGTGACATTGATTAATTTTTGGGATACAAAATGGACATATCCAGTAGGCAATAGAATATATGGATTCAAGTCTCAACTGAGAGATCTGGACCAGATGCGTAAATCTAGGAGTGGGCAGTCTAACTGGGGTTGTTCACACCATGGATAGGACAGGAAACTCAGAGAGGGTGTAGGATGGGAAGAGAAGAGGACCTAGGACTTATTCTAGAGAAGTAGGGTGGCAAAAGAAAGAAGTCCATGAAGGATGAAGAGAAGTCAGACTAATTAAGAGGACAGTCAGGAGAAACTGGTCTCAGGGGTTTCAAGTGAAATGAGAGTATCCAGAAGAGAAAATGATAACTGTGCCAAATGCTACAGAGATCAAACAAAATGTAGCATGAAAATTGGTCATTCAACATGAAAAACTATTGACAGTGTTCCGAAAGAAGTTTTAGTTTATCAGTGAGTGATAGAAACCAGTTTTAGTGAATTGAGAAGATATAGGAGATGAAGGCGTAAAAATCAGTAAAAATGTCTTACTCCTATATTTTTTACCATACCATTCTGTCTAAAAAAAAAAGCTTTTTTCTTCTCTTTTTGTGTATGCTTATCTCCCTCAATCCTTTCTCCTCATATTCGCTTTTTCCATGGTTCTCCAGCTAAATGCAATTGCTCAAGGTTCTGCACCTACGTAGCACCCAGGTACAACTAGCTTCATACGTTACTGAAGATATTTCAGTTTGTGTTCATCTAACTGGTAAAAGGGGAAGCTCCTTCAGAGCTCATGATGCAGCTGGGATTGATCCTGTCTCAGTGAGACAGGGCCTCTCACATTTTCCTGATCATGGCACAAGGGGTCTAAATTGAAGCAAACTTGAAGGCATCTTTATCAGTCAGGGTTGGTGAAACGGCTAACCAAGCATTCAATGTATTAAATAATAAGAATAAGAACAATTAACTGCAAAGTAGTGAGGAAAATACTGCATGATGAATCTCTATCAAACTTCTAATAAGTTTTTTTCCATTTTTTAAAAAGAAATTGGAGCTTTTTTTGAATGTACATTTTTGTTTGTTTGCTTTCCTTAAATCAGGTTTTGCTTTGAATGGCTAAATGGAATTCCTCATAACTTTTTAGTTATAACCTCTT
This sequence comes from Lemur catta, assembly GCF_020740605.2. Taxonomy (NCBI): domain Eukaryota; kingdom Metazoa; phylum Chordata; class Mammalia; order Primates; family Lemuridae; genus Lemur; species Lemur catta. The sequence continues at coordinate 32,512,444 of NC_059134.1, forward strand.
CATATTTTTGTTAGTTCTCATCTATGAGAAGCTTTGTTCACAAAGTCAGTGACAAAAATATCATCTGTTTATTTAATAATTATTTACCACATTTCCAGAGTTGAGATTATTAATTTATCTTCTTTAATTGACAACTTTAAATTGAACTTTCTTGTATAATAACAATGGGTGCAAATATTGGATATAATCAAAGATTTTGTTCATGTTATGTATTGATATTAAAAAATAAAGATCCTTCATTTATAGAACTCACATGAATTGTTGGAAGAGTCACCTCTGTGACAGCTAATGTGAAGCTAGTACAAAGCATGTCAGCTACAAGTAGACGGAAATATTCAGTGTATGTGAAGGCAAAATTTGGAGGTGGTGACTTGAAGAGTCACCTGTCAGGTGTCCAACTTAACTTCCCTGTTCTCTAGTCCCCAGTTGACAGCACCTTGGCCTAAGTGACAAGCTCCACAGGTATCTGGAGTAGGAATTGCTCTGGAAATTCCACAGTCCCCTTCTGTAATGGATAGTGTTCTGCAGCTGGCTGCTGTGGTAGACAGCCATGTGGTAGATCACCTTTGTGGTTGTCCTCAGTACCTTGTAGATGAGCAGCGAGTACTCATTATTCTTCCATGTGCTCACTGCCTGCAAGACAGAAGAGAATAGTTCCATTTCATCCAGATCCCCTTTGGGGAAGCCAGGGACAGATCTACTTTAATACAGAGTTGACTGGCCAAATAGTCTCTGGAAGCTCCAGACACCACCTGTTCATTCCAAGGACGACTGAAGTCAGTGTTTCATGGCATACCTATAAGCCTTCCATGGTGCACTATTAAGCTGTTGGGAAGCTCTTCTTTACAGCACATAGCAAAGTGTTTTATTCATAGAAAAATGAAGGGGATGGAAAGGAAAAGATAGAAGGGGAAGAAAGGGGAAGGCAGGAAATGGGAGGAAAATTCAGGAGGGGTATAAAGGTTTATATCATTATTGAACACCTACAATATGAAGATGCTATGTTTTGGGGGAAGATAGTAAAATGCATTAAAATACTCTGCCTGGAGACATACAAGTGACAAGTATCTGTAGTACAAGACAGAGTGCAACAAACATAGTAAAGGTAAAAATTCAATTCTGTAAGAATACAATTAAAATCAATTAGTCCACATCCACCAAAATTAAATATTAATAATCTCAAATATGTAACAAATACATAATATGAAATAAGGTGTTAAACTTGGTGGGTTCTTCGTATTTTATACAGTTATATCAAAGCAATTTGTATATTTTCAATTAGTCCATAATTTTGTTTATGAAAGATGAATAACAGAGTAAAGTAATGCCTGAAAATAAACATATGATGCATTATTTTCTGATTCAGAAAAAGACCTCTTGATCATTTTCATAGTAGCATTTGATATTCATGAAACTGCCTGTGACTATTCATAAACATTGATGTTAATCTTTAAGATCCTCTATTAAGGCAAGCATCAAAAGATGATTAAGAAACATAACAGAGGTACTGTCTTAGTCCATTTGTGTTGCTATAAATGAATACTTGGGAAAGGAATACCTGGGACTGGATAATTTATAAAGAAAAGAGGTTTATTTGGCTCAACATTCTGCAGTCTGTACAAGAAGTATGGCACCAGCATCTGTTTCTGCTGAGGGCTTTAGGCTGCTTTCACTCATGGCGAAAGGCTAAGGGAAGCTCTTGTCTCCAGTGATCACATAGCAAGAGAGAAAGCAAGAGAGAGGGGAGGAAGGTCCAAGACTCTTTTTAAAAAATTTATTTTTAAAATTTATTTTATTTCAGATTGTTTTAAACAATGAGCTCTCATGGAAACTAATCGAGCAAGAACTCACTCATTACTGCAAAGATGGCACCAAGCCATTCTGGAGGGATTCACTCCCATGACCCAAACACCTCCCATGATGCCCCACCTTTCACACTGGGGATCAAATATCAACATGATCAAACAAAACTATAACAGGTACACAAATATTTTCTCCAATTATTTATTTCATTTATAATTAAATAATAGAATAAATATTGAAATGTATTACATAATAATAAACAATTGACACTTGATATATTCTAAGCTGGTCTACTTTACTGGATAAAGGATATATATGCTAATATGGAAAAATCTTTTTGGAACTTAATTGCATTTCTTTCTAAATATGTAATAAATCTAAAATCTTAATGTTTTTTGCATTTTTTATAGTACTAAAATCCAGTGTTGTTATTTTTTCATGTATGACGTATTTAAGTATGAATGTTAAAATTCTAAATGTACTTAAAATATGATCTATATCTCTTAATGTAATTTTTATTTTAGAATAGTTTTAGATTTATAAAAGCATTATAAATATAGTACATACAATTCCAGTAAACCACACATCTGGGTTCCCCTGTTATTAACATTGTGCATTAGTATGGTACATTTGTGTTCTATCTTGGTGAATGTTCCTTGTGACCCTGAAAAGATTGTATGTTCTGCTATTTGTGGATAGAGTATTTTATAAATATCAATTAGATCAAGTTGATTGATAGGACTGATCATGTCATCTTTGTTATTATTGATTTTCTTCCTGATAAATCTGGCAATTACAGGTAGAGAGGTGTTAAACATTCTGACTATAACCGTGGATTTGTCTATTTTTCTTTGCCAGTCCATAAATATTTGCATCAAGTATGTTGATACTTTGTTGTTAGGTGCATACACATACACGATTTTTGGAGAATTGACCCCTTAGTCATTATATAATGCCCCTCTTTATCACTGATAATTTTCCTTGTCCTGAAGTCTGCTTTTTCTGTTATTAATATGTTAACCCCCAATTTCTCTTGATCAGTTTTTAACATATCTTTTTCTACTCCTTTATTTTTAATCTATCTCTGTTTTTATGTTTCAAGTGAATTTTTGTAGACAACATATACTTAGGCTTTGTTTTGTTTATCCACTCTGACCTCTCACAACCTCTGTCTATAATTGGTGTATTTATATCATTCAGAATAAAATTTATGATAACCTTTTTTACCAACTAGGGTATAGAAACTTTCAACTGAGACAGTAAACTTAAAAGCTAAAATATAAAAGATAGACATGTCTATGCATATATCAAACATTTTCATTGCAAAAATACTATAAACAAAGTGGGAATACATAAAGGTTTGAGAAAGTCTTTATATGTGTCATTTAAAAGGTTGGATAATCTATAATATTTTAAAAGTTTCTACAGTTGATAATTCTAATAAAGTAATCAGAAAATGGCATGGATAGAAAATTCAGAAAAGAGTAAAAAAAAATGGCCCCAAAATATATAGTTAGATTCTGTACTGTCTGGAGTTTGGGCAAAGAAAAATGAAAGTAACAATGAGATATGACCTTATAGTAAAACATTTACACTTAGCAGTTTGACAAAAATTAAATGGTACTAACATTTGGTACTAATGGAGATATGATATTCTTCTTATGTATTGATTGTGAAATTAAGTATTGCTATAATTATTTTCAACAGCAATCTGGCCACATCTATAAAAATTAAAAGCTCACATATAATATGGTGTAGCAATCCAAGTCCTATGGAAGTTCCCAAAAGGAAAATACGTTAGATTATATATAGAAAAATATTGATTGTAGCTTTTTTAGTATTAATGAAAAGAAAGCAGATGGGTGGAAGGAAGGAAGGAAGGTGAGAGAAAGGGAGGAAAAGGAGAGAGAAAGGAGAGCTGTAAAGAAAATAAATGATTGCATAAAATGTGACACATCCATCCTATGGAGTATCATGCAATTACTAGAAAGAAAAATGTGGATGGATTTCTAGTCTGTTTTGTAAAGTGAGAAAAACAAAATGCAGAGATATATATATTATTGTACTAATACCATTTCTGTAATACAAACTATGAAAAAGCCTATACATGCAAATACACATGAATGTCTATATGTACACACCTATGCATATGTGTATATATTTCGTGTGTATATATATATTGTATATGTACACATATATTCTAATATATACAAACAGGTGTGTGTGATTGAATGCATATTTGAAGAGAGATAAAGAAGGACGTGTAGAGGTTGTTGACAATTGTTATCTTGGGCTAGGAAGTTGAAAGAGTAGGACAGGGAAGATAGGGCCGCGGGAGGAAGGGGGAAAAGCAAAATATAAATTTCCATGTTAAAAAAATATTGTATATGATATATACTTAAATTATATTTTTACATGTAATATATAAATGGATTCATGAAAGGATGTTCATGAAAGCATGGATTATTATCTCAGGAATAATCTAATTTTAGGTGATTTTTAAAACTTCTTTTCTTATATTTTTATATATTATATAAGTTCTTTACACAAAGTATATTGGGTTTGTAATTTTTAAAAAGGTAACATTAATTGTAAAAATGATAAATATTAGCTATATTTTAATTTATTTGCAACTAATTGAATGCCATTGAATTTTGGATTTTACCTTGATTTTTCGATTTATCAGGGACAATTTTTAAAACTGTTAGATAATATAGCTAATGTTTTGTTGCTTTTTACAGATTTCATAATAATAGATGTTTTATGATAAAAAATAAAAATAAAATTTTCTGTTTACCTCCTATTTGGGTTGCTCTGTCCATTTACTGACAGCATTCTGATATCGATGTTCCGTTTAAATAGTCACTTTCCTGTTTCTATAATGTAGTAAATATTTCCATAATGCAGACTTCTTATAAACCTTTGCCTTAATAACGGTATATGTTAAACAATCAAAGAAGAAAAATTAACCAAATTATTTTCTCCAAAACTTAAAACTGATAAAATGACTCTACCTTAGGTGCACTGCCATTATTAGTAAATCAACTTGTACTTTACAGTATATTTTAATATCACAACTCTTGTTATTTCATAGAGAAAATAAGCTAAACAAATATTTCCAACTTTTGATATCTCTAACCAGGGTACAGGACTCTATAGTGTCTCAAAGACACCGTCTTTGGGAATAGAAGTACACATGAAAATATGATTGATAATTTTTCTGTGGTGTCTAATTATTGACTTTTATTTGTAGTACAGTCTTTAGCCCTAAAGTGCAAATGCTATCACTAGTGTCATGATTCTGATTGGTAATACATCATTTTATCTGTTTCCTTTAAATTTTGCTCCATAATCATGCCATTGGCAATGGTATGTTTCAAAATACTCCATCTATTTTAGTTGCACAATGTTATTTAAGGGGTTAATGTGATGGTTTCTGTATTTGGGGAGATAGAAAGAATTATTATTATGATATGAGATCAGACCCATGGTAGATTTTAATGCCCATGCTATCATTACTAGCACTAGAGTACAAAACACTGCAATATAAAAATGATTTAAAGTAATTAATTAAGTGAAGGGGGCTACAGTGTTGATGCTGTGCCATTCCATCTTAAAATCTGATACCTCTACGTGAACACGATGATCAGTTTACTGAGCTGTTTCACTCCCACAGTGACCAAAGCTCAACCACTGGGGAGACTAATGCTTTCAATTATCCAAGAATTCACTGGAGACCCTGCGGAGCAGACAACAATTAAGAAACAGATAAATCTAAGGCATAGAATAAAGAACACTAGGCATTAAGGATAAACATGACAAGGTGTTGGTAAATGCTAAGCACTGAAAACCTCTCCATTTTATCTCAGCTTGGTTATCTATTCTCACTTAAAATGAGATCTGCTAATTCCTACTTAAAGACTTTGAAGTCATCAACTACTGCTGCTAAGTGTTCACTACTTTGATTGATTCTGTAATGCCAGAGATGTCTGAACTAAATTCTTTCAACTAATAGAAAACCCTATGAATACCCAAGCAATGATGTAGATTCACATAGTTATTTTATTTATGCATGCTGAAACTGTGGTGCAATAATATTTTTTCCTGGATATGAAAAAATCACTCATATCTTACAATCCTTACTTACAGAGAAATACTTGTCACTCTTGCATATTATTTTTCCGTTTTTCTATATGTTTGTGGAACTACAATCATTGTAATAATTGTTATTTTAAAATATTCTGCTGTTAGTATTTTGAATTTCTGTAGAGTTCCTTTAGGGTTGGTATTGGTTACACCTGCTGAACATGAATGGAGTCCTAAAGAGAGAAACTTAAGAGTGTGGACTAGCAGCTATTAATAGAAACAGTAGCAGAGAAATCCTTCACTGCACACCTGACCATAGCTCCTTATTCAATTGTATTCTCAGAACTCTTAATTTACATGAATGGGGTCATTTTTTGGTCTCATGAAATGGTTTAGGAAACTATGTTTTTCCTAAGAAACAGTAAAATACTATGTGACTAATATTCACATATTCACCCTGAGTACCTTCTCTGCTTATTCTGCATTGCTTTTCTCCAACTAATGCTAAGAAGCAAAGATCAATGAGATGATAAAGTGAATTTAAATAGAAACCATACAATAAAGATTCATTAAGATATATGAATATAAATTTTTATGTGCTAGTTTAGAGAGCTCTAACTCTGGAGGAAGCTTAGAGAGATAGTGGAAGAACACGTGTGTGTGTGTGTGTGTGTGTGTGTGTGTGTGTGTGTGTAACTATTGTTCTTACTATGTTTATCCATTACTTCTGAATGCAGATCTAATGTCTACATTTAGATACTGGTTGTACAGCAACCTTAAGAATGACTTCTGGCCTGTAATCCTAGCACTCTGGGAGGCCGAGGCTGGAGCATTGCTTGAACTGAGGAATTCAAGACCAGTCTGAGCAAGAGCAAGACCCCGTCCCTATTAAAAATAGAAAAATTAGCTGGACTTCTTGGTATATACTTGTAGTCCCAGCTTCTGGAGAGGCTGAGTCAGCAAGAGGATAGCTTGAGCCCAGGAGTTTGAGGTTGCTGTGAGCTACGTTGATGTCACTGCACTCTACCCACAGAGAGACTCTGTCTCCAAAAAAAAAAAAAAAGAATGACTTCTGATGACATATGGAAAATTGACTACATGTCAGTATCAATAACCACAATTGTCATGACCAAGTAATTGCCTTTGTCCCCTTCAAATTGTATAAAAGTGCTTTTTTTTGTAGAGATGGGTTCTTGATATGTTACCCAAGCTCATCTCAAAACTCTTGACCCCAAGGAATCCTCCTACCTGGGCCTCCCAAAGTGCCGGGATTACAGATTACAGGCATGAGTCATTGCACCCAGCCAAAAGTGCTTTTTTTGAACACTGATAATTGCTTATTTCTTTCTTTGGGTTCCCTCTATTTCTTTCAACCAACAAGCACACTTTTCAAATTCCAACACTTTATTCATACTTTTGATAATTTCCTAGTGTAAATTTAATTCCTCTTGCTTAATATTGCCTGATATAATTTTACGAAGATTGTATAAATCCAGCAGGGACCCAGTTTCAAAAAAAAAAAAAAAAAAAAACTATCTTCTTGAATAAGGTATCAGAACAGAACTCTCTATTAAGTCCAGAAAAAAATCACTGTGTTAACACTTGATCTTAGTTTTAAGAAGTGTGTTATTTTTCTGTTTTTAAAAAAATAAGTCTCCTCAGTTGGCATTTCACCCATACTTTTAATATTTGTAAAATACTACATTGTCACAATGTAATGCATTTTCCTTAATTGAAGAAAGAGTTAACAAAATTACAAATAATTTATTTGTGACTATGTTTTCATAAGATAATTTAAGGAATATGATTTTAGAAGGATGATTACTATTAACACTTACAATTTTCTTTACCAAACACAGTGTGTTCTTAATATCTTTGTATTCTATATGTCCTTTTAACATAGTGACTAAAAATAGATTTATTCTGGTCATTATAGGATCATTTGAAAGGAAGTTCAAAGACTTTATAGTCTGTTTTCTCAAAGCGTCTTTAAATGATTATTTCATAAAGGTGAGAAGAAGAGGTGAAATAGAAAGTTTAAATTATAGCACTATAGAATAAGCAGTAGAAAAAGCAAAAGTCATTGTCAAATAAATTTTACTTTTACAGAATGTCAGATTTATTTTCTTCAAGTCCCGAATCGGCTTTTAAATCCTTAATATTTTTTGAGGCTACACTAGTATTTCAAATGCTCAATATTTTATATGGGTGAAACATCACCAAGACATTTTTATGGAGCTAAGTAAAAAATAGTAAATGCAAAATACTCATTTTATCTTCTCTAAGGAAAAGGAAAAACTGTTTGAGTTGATAGTATAGAGTTGAACTAATAGTCCTGAGAAGTTAGCATTATTTAGGTAGTCAATATAATTCATTAGCAGATTTATTAAAAAGTGTTCTATATATTTAAAAAGTTTTTCCTGTTTTATGCTATATATGTTATACAAATATGCACTTGCAGATGAATGTTCCAATATCTGCTTCCATGAAATGCTTCTGGATACTAAATTATACTAAATGTATAATGTTTGGATAGTGAGGGAAAAAAAAACAGTCAAGTAAAGAGTGCAGCAAGTGCAAAGGATCCGAGTTGGGAGGAACCAGGGTGACTTTGTGGAAGTAAACTAAGGCCCATTTAGCTAAACCTACCAAAAGAAAAAGATTAAATGATCTAGGTTTGGGTGTTGGGTGGTGGGGGAGGCATATCCTATAAGACTTTGTATGTCATATTGAGGCTTTATCCTGAGGACGATGAAGAATTTCTGAAAGGCATTAGGCAAGGAATCCAATTTGCATTTTGAAAAAAATTACTCTGGTTGCAACATGAAAACATATTGGAGTGGGGATAAGCATGGGTATAGAAGACCAGTTACAAGGTATTTGTCCAAGGGAGAATGTGATGTTTTAGGAGAGAGTAGAGCACTATTTCTGATTGATATTTAGAAGGAAAAAAATACCAGGGTGATTTGTTTGGATATAGAAACTACATCCAAGGTATCAAAGGTGCCTCCTTTGCCAGTCTTATCAAACTGGATGGTTGGCTGGTGCCAAACCTTGACATCGGAAGCATTTAAGCCTTCAGTGTTAGAAAATGTATTGCGAATCATGTTTTCCTATTTCTGTTGATTTGCTCCAACATTAAAGGCAAATTGTGGCCAGGCTCCAACCAGTATGTAAGACTTGAGGGCCTGCACTTTGTGTACTGACCTCATTTCTGGCTCCATCTGCTTTTGCATTTTTTTTTTCTTTGCCTCATTGTTCTTATTTATTTTAAATGTACATTATGTCTCTGAATTGTGGGGATCCTTGTAAGCCATCTTAAATCATTTTTGAAATGATTGGTGACATAAAATAAATAATGGATACAAATTAAATTTTAATGAATTTATTAATTTTCCAATAAATGGCAGCAGGTAAAATTGAAATGTATTAGAATATTTGCTAAACTGATAGATAAAAGTGATTTGTGACATAACTAGAAATACCTGTCAAAAAATTGGCACTGTCACCACTACCACCACTGTATGTCTATGATTAATAAATACTGGATCTTCCAATTCGATAGCTATTGTTGCATCATCAGGGAGGTCCAACATCTATTTTCATTTAAGAAACAGTTAATAAGCAGCTATTGTATGACATGGATTTTCTGGATACTAGAAATTTAAAGGTTACCCAGCATGGCCTTCTTTTTTAGATAATATTATAACATACATAGAGAAATTTTGGAAGGACATTTTACAAATAGTAGTAGTAATCACCATCGGTAGCAGTAGCAGCAGCATCTTTCTACCATGACTTATACTGAAATAAACTCTATAAAATTGGCTAAAAATAAGCAGAATTACTGAGGCCTATAGACCATGAAAATCCTCTTGATACTTATCATTAAAAAGTTGGTTAACCAATTGATACCAACCTAATGGGAAGTTTTTATTCATATGCCAGCTCTGTTCTCAAGTTTATTGAATATGTTCACCAACGACTTTGAGGAAGCAAAGAAATGCCTGTTAGCTTGTGGATAAAGCAAAGCTAGGTGAGATAGCAAATTGAAGCCTGATAAATCAGTACCTACAAAGCTCTTGATATAAAATAAAGTAATAAATATCAATCTAGAATAGAGCACACACAGCTTAGTAGTAACATATGTGGTGCTGGCTTGGAGGTTCTATGTGATAGTAATTTGATAAAAATAACTATATGAAGTGATTGATTATCAGAAACCAAGTGTACTCTTTAACTAACTTAGGTTAAGCCAAACATACAGTATTGTTTTTGTTTGCTTGAGCTTTCATAACCAAATCCCATAGGCTGAGTGGCTTAAAGAAAAGAAAATGATTTTCTCACAGTTCTGAGACTGGGAAGTCTAATACCAAGGTGCTGGCCAGTTCAGTTCCCGGAGTGGGCTCTCTTTCAGGCTTGCAGATGGCAACTTCTTGCCTTTCTTCCTATGTCCTCATATGGTGGGTGGGGCAAGAGGGTGGAGGAATTTGAGCTTTCTCCTGTGTCTTCTCCTAAGACACTAAATTGGATCAGGCCCTCATCCTTATGACCCCATTTTAATTTTAATCTTAATTACCTCCATAAAAGCCCCATCTTCAAATACAGTCATAATGTGGGTTGAGGCTTCAACATATGCATTTGGGGGAGATACAAACATTCAGTTCATTAACTAGTACCTTGCCTAACAGACATAATAGTCTATGTGTGAGTTCTTTATAAATTTTGGATATTAGTCCCTTGTCAGATATATGGTTTGCAAATATTTTCTCCCAACCTGTAGGCTACATTCTCACTTTTTTGATTGTTTTCTTTGCTCTGCAGAAGTGTTTTATTTTGATGTAGTCCCACCTGTTTATTTTTGCCTTTGTTGCCTGAGCTTTTGATGTTTTACACAAAAAAATTATTGCCAAGGCCAATGTCAAGGAGCTTTTTCCCCTATGTTTTCTTCTAGGAGTTTTATGGTTTCAGGTTTTTTTTTTTTTTTAGATGGAATCTTGCTCTGTCACCTGGGCTAGAGTGCTGAGGCATCAGCAACCTCAAACTCCTGGGCTCAAGCGATCCTCCTGCCTCAGCCTGCAGTGTACAGGCTGAGTGCCACCATACCTTGCTAGTTTTTTTCTATTTTTTAGTTGCCTGGATAAATTTATTTCTTTTTCTATTTTTAGTAGAGATGGGATCTTGCTCTTGTTCAGGCTGGTCTCAAACTCCTGACCTCAAGGGATCTTCCCACCTCAGCCTCTCAGAGTGCTAGGATTACAGGTGTGAGCCACCAAACCCAGCCATGGTTTCAGGTGTTATGTTTAAGTCTTTAATCCACTTTTTCTCTCAAGTAAATGTATTTGAGTTGATTTTTATGCATGGTGTAAGATAAGGGTCTGGCTTCATTCTTCCACATGTGGATATCCAGTTTTCCCAGCACCATTTATTGACACATTGTATCTTCTTGGCAAGATTGTGAAAATTAGTTGAGCATATATGTTTGGGTTTATTTCCTGGATCTCTATTCTGTTTCTTTGGTCTATGTGTCTATTTCTGTGCCGGCATTATACTGTTTTGATTACTATAGCTTTGTAATATAACCTAAACCGAGAAGTGTGATGCCTCCAACTATGATTGTTTAGTTATTTGGGGTATTTTTGGTTTTAATTTTAGGATTTTTTTTCTTGTTTTCTTGATTTCATTTTCAGATAGATTACTATTGGTTTAAAGAAATACAACTGATTTTTATGCTGATTTTGTATCCTGCTATTTACTGAATTTGTTTATTAGTTCTAAGTTTTTGTGGAGCCTTTAGGATACACATAGGATCATGTCATATACAGAATTTTGCTTTTTCCTTTCTGATTTGGATGCTTTTTATTTCTTCTTCTTGTATGATTGCTCCTATTAGTACTTCAAGTACTATGTTGAATAGACATAGCAGGAATAGGCATCCTGGCCTTGTACAAATCTTGGGGGGAAAGCTTTCAAGTTTTCTTCATTTGGTTATCATGTTAGCTGTGAGTTTTTCATAAATGGTCTTTATCATATTGGAGATTATATTATGTTAAGATTATATTATGTTAAGGAAACTTCATTAAGATTACTCAACTAATTCAAAAGAAGATTGCCTTCAAAATTCTTTAAAGAATTATTAGGATCAAATTTCTCATGAAATTTAAAGTTCTTTCTTGCAATCTACTTACTTACAAAATTAATAGTGGCAACTTTATTGATTAGTATATCATTTTTCAGACATTTTAAAAGAAAACAATTTAATGAAATAAACATTTTATAATTTGATGTCAAAATAGATTAATGGTCAGAATGCTTACTTTCCTAGTTCCTATTTTTCTCCTTAATAAGCATCTTAAATGAAACCAATGAATGATAAAAGTTTAAATATTTAAGGGTCTAAGATTTGAGATTTACAGAATGAAACATCATACATGATCTCACTAGTAGAGGCCACAAGAAGGAACTGAACAAATCCTAAGATAATAAATTTAAATGTTCTTATATAAACATTTATTATATATGGAACACTTTCTTAAATATTTATTTACATATGAGTTTGGAAGACACATAGTCCACACTCTTTCTATGCATAGGTTGTGTGCTAAAATTGTCACTCAGTGATAGTAAACCAAAATATATCTATGTCATTCTAATGCCTTGTTTCTATTATTCATGTGTCTAATTCAATTTACTAAGAAACGTAATTAATAAACTTATGCTATAAGTAGAAATATAAACTACAGTGATTCTGGCACCTTTGTAATGGCATATACATAGGACAATGTGACACAGTCATATGCAATGAAAGCATATGGTTTTATTAAATTGAAAAAAGAATCCTCTGGTTGTTTCAATAAGTCAATTAAAAATATTAACTCAATTAACTATGAAATGTCCAATTTCAAATCAAAAGTGTAGTTTACCATATCTCAAACAAGAAGCAGTACAATTAATCAAAGCATGTACCTAAACTATTGACACAGTTTTGCCATATTAACAGTAGCTTGTTTATGCCAGCAGCAAAGAAGCCTGGAGAGCAAGTGTCAATGAAATTGCGAATGACGTTTTCCACAGTTTGTTAAAATTGAATATTTTTCCTTGCAAGAAGTGGTCCAAAGCCTGGAAGAAGTGGTAGTCAATTGGTGCAAGGTCTGCTGAATATGGTAGATAACAGAGAGTTTCAAATTCAGCCTCTGTAGTTTGAGTAGCTGTTGTTTGTATGACATGTGGTGGAGCATTGTCTTGCAAGAGGATTGGCCTGTCTCTATTAACCAATTTCGGCTGCTTCTAACCGCAAGCATCCTCATAATTTCATCCAGTTGGTTCCAGTAGACATCTGCTGTAATAGATTGACCAGTTTCATGAAGCTGTGGTGGATATACCAGCGCTGGACCACCAAGCAGACACCATTAGCTTTTTTTGATGAATATTCAGTTTTGGACCGTGTTTTGGCAATTCATCTTTTTTTTTTTTTTTTTTTGAAACGGAGTCTCACTCTGTTACCTGGGCTAGAGTGCCGTGGCGACAGCCTAGCTCACAGCAACCTCAAACTCCTGGGCTTAAGCAATCCTACTGCCTGATCCTCCGGAGTAGCTGGGACTACCAGCATGCGCCACCATGCCCGGCTAATTTTTTCTCTATATATTTTAGTTGGCCAGATAATTTCTTTCTATTTCTAGTAGAGACGGGGTCTTGCTCTTGCTCAGGCTGGTCTCGAACTCCTCAGCTCAAGCAATCCTCCCGCCTCAGCATCCCAGAGTGCTAGGATTACAGGCGTGAGCCACCGTGCCCAGCCGGCAATTCATCTTTATTCAACTATTGTGCCGCACACTTGTGATTGTCAAAAAGAATCCAATTTTCATCACATGTTAACAATACAGTGTAGAAATGGTATATCTTTATGTCATGACAGCAAAGAAAGGCAAGCTTCCAGACGATTTCTCTTCTGACACTCATTTAATTCATGTGGAACCCATCTATCCAGCTTCTTTACCTTGCCAATTCGTTTCAAGTGGTCCAATATTGTTGGAATAGTAACGTCAAACCTTGCTGCTAATTCACCCATAGGTTGAGATGGATTCTCTTCCACCGCAGCTTTCATCTCATCATTATGCACCTTGATCTCAAGTCACCCACGTGGCTCATTTTCAAGATTAAAATCACCGGAATGGAACTTCTCCAACCATCGACATACTGTGCATTCATTAGCGACTTCCTTCCCAAATACTGCATTGATATTTCAAGCTGTCTGCACTGCATAGGTTCCACGACAGAACTCATATTTGAAAATAACAGAAATTTTTGATTTATCCATGGTTTCACAAAATTCACACCTAATGGGTACAATGCACACTATATGGGTGATAGACACACTTACAACTTTAACTCAAACTGTACAAAAGCAATTCATGTAACCAAAACATTTGTACCCCCATAATATTCTGAAATAAAAAAGGGAGATTAAAAAGTTATGAAAGATAATCACAAGTGAAAATATGCGTTTGAAAAACTGAGGATGTACCTTCACAATAAAAATTAAATAAGAAGTGTCTGAGTGAAATGTCAGAGATATCAACTGTCAAACTTAGTACTTAAGTAAATCAATCAGACATTTCATACTTAACAACCTAATATTTATTGAGTCTATTGTAATCAATTCTTAGAATACTCTAATCCATTTCCTGACAGTGCAATTTCAGTTTGAAAACATGTTCAGGAAATATCATTGTATGAATTATGGAAGATCAACATCTTACACATCGTCAGTGTAATATAGATGAGATCAATTAATCATATACAAAGCAACCCTCTTAAGAAAGAGTTTATCTAGGGTAAATATTTGCAACTCTAAGACAAGAAACTGAAATAGAGAGAGAACCTATATAGATAATAAAAACATATTGCCCCAATAACACATATGCATAATTAATACAAGTGTATGCAAATACATACATAAAAATGCTTCATTTCACTAGCAATAAAAGAAAGGCAAATCTAACCCACAAAGTTGTTTTCATACTCATACAATTAGCACATATTTTAAATTTCATATTCAAGACTGGTGATTTTATGATGAGATAAATGTCACTGGAGAGCATATAACCAGAGTAACTTTTTGAATCATTCAATTGGTTATTCCCTTGTGTGATCCTTATTCTCTTTTATAGTAGCTAAATAATCAGAAAGTCAGTATAATTTATATACAGAAATGTTTTTCTGTTTTATTTGTGACAAAAATATTGAAAATCATCACCCAAATACTTAATGGTTAGGGAAATTATTATATGTCAATTCAAGTAAATATTATGAAGCCTTTGAAATGGCATTTATGGAGATTTTTAATAATGAGAAAATGCTTATTATGTAATGTTGAGTTTTTAAAAAGAAGACAAGTTTGATAGATCACAAATAAAAAGAAAATGAATAAGAAAATGAAATGGGAGTATAAAGATGCCAAAGTGCTAAAAGTGGTTGCTCTATATGATGAGGTTATGGGCCTGTATTTTTTTCTGAGTCTTTAAATTTTATGTCTTTTCTAACATTCTAAGATGAATACTACTCCACCAATCAGGAAAACAAAACAATATACAAGGAAGGTGATTTCTAAATTCAATCTGAAGAATAAAGTGTTTCTTATTCAGACAGCAGAGTTTTTTAAACTAATATAGTGGTTATGTGTAAAGAAAAGGAATAGAAAAAGTGCAAAAATAAATCTCTATAAATGTATAAGTTGTAAATAAATTTTTGAGACAAATTTTTAACAGATTGGAGGGAAATCTGCATACAGCCTTGAAAATTATGACCCACCAGACAAGGAATTGTCCCAACTTATTCAGCACTCTTCACAAAGAAATTGTCTTTCAAACGTCAACATATTGTCATTACTTTTTGATGTAGTAACTCACTCCCAGAATTTGTCTTGAAGAAATAATTTTAGATTAGGTGAAAGTTTATATACTGAAATAATAATTACCCTTTCCCTCTGAAAATTAACCAAATTTAGAAAACATTCTCTTGTCTGATAGTTTTAAAAAATTAACTGTAATACATGAGCCTGTCATTAAGCAAAGCATGTCCATAGGCATTATCCCCTATCACAGTCATGTGTCACTTAATGACAGAGATATATTGTGAGAAATGCATCCTTAGGCAATTTTGTCATTGTGGGAACATCAGAGAGTGTACTTACACACACCTAGATGGCACGACCTACTACACACCTAGGCTATAAGGTATAACATGTTACTTCTAGGTTACAAACCTGTCCAGCATGTTACTGTACTGAATATTGTAGGCAACTGTAACACAATGGTAAGTGTTTGCATATCTGAACATATCTAAACATAGAAAAGGTACTGTAAAATATGGTATAAAGGATAAAAACAAATGGTACACCTATATAGGGCACTTACCATGAATGGGCTTACAGGACTGGAATTTGCTCTGGATGAGTCATTGAGTGAGTAAAGGTAAAGCTGAAGGCCTAGGACATTACTATACTGCTGTAGACTTTATAAATACTATACATTTATGCTACACTAAATTTATTTTAAAATTTTTTCTTTCTTCAATAACAAATTAACCTTAGCTTAATGTAACTTTTTTACTTTATAAACTTTTAATTATTTAAATTTTTGACTCTTGTGGGTAATAATACTTAGTTTAAAACACAAATACATCATACAGCTATAAAAATAGTTTTTCTTTATATCCCTATTCTATAAGCTTTTTCTTTAAAAAAAAATTTTTTTTCACTTTTTAATTTTTTTTTGTTAAAAAGTAAGACACAAACACCTACATTAGCCTAGGTCTACACAGGGTCAGGATCATCAATATCACTGTCTTCCACCTCCACATCTTGTCCCCCTGGGAAATCTTCAGGAGCAATAACAGGTATGGGAGCTGTTACTTCCTATGATGACAATGCCTTCTTCTGGAATACCTCCTAAAGGACTTGCCTGTGGCTGTTTTACAGTTAACTTCTTTTTAATAAACAGAAGGAATATATTCCAACATAACAATTTAAAAATATAATATTGTAAATACATAAACCAGTAACAGTGGTTTATTACCATTATCAAGTATTGCATGCTGTACCTAATTGTACATGCTATACTTTCATAGGACTGGCAGCCCAGTAGGTTTGTTTACACCAGCATCACCATAAACATGTGAATAATGTGTTGCACTGTGACATTAGGATGGCAATAATGTCACTAAATAATAGGAGCTTTGCAGCTCCATTAAAATCGTATGGGGTCATTGTCATATGTAGTCCATCCTTGACTGGAACATGGTTATGTGGCACATGACTGGATTAGCATTACATTAATATGCTACATTTGTTACAATTAAAAACCAATACTGATACATTGTCGTTAACCTAAGTACATTAAGTTACTCCCATTTCTTTAGCTTTTGCCTAATGTCCTTTTTCTGTTCTAGGATCCTATCCAGGATACCATATACTCTTTAGCATTCATGTGTCTCTTTAGGTTCTTCTTTGCTGTGACAGTTTTTGAGCTTTTTTGGTTTTAATGACCTTGACAATTTTTAGGTGTACCGATCAAATATTTTGTAGAATGGTCTCAATTGAGATTTGTCTGATTTTTATTTTTAGAGGTATAAGATTTTGGAAGAAAGGCCATAGAGGTAAAATGCCCTTTTTTAATCACATCATATCAAGGTTACATGCTATCAATATGATTTATCACTGTTGATGTTGACCTTGATCACCTGGGGGGGTAGTATTTTTCAGCTTTCTCCACTGTGAAGTCACTTCCCTTCCAGCTTTGCCTTCCCATATTGTACTCTTTGGAAGGAAATCTCCACGTGTAGGCCATGCTTAAGAACTGGGAGTTCCACCTTTTTGAGGGCAGAGTATCTATATAAAGTATTTTATTTATTTTTTTAGATATGGGGTCTCACTCTGTTGCCCAGGCTGAAGTGCAGTGGCATTCATAGTTCACTGTAACCTTGAACTCCTGAGTTCGAGGCATCTTCCTGCCTCAGCCTCCCCAGTAGCTGGGACTACCGGCATGCAGCACCACGCCTGGTTATTATTATTATTTTTTTAAATTTTTTGTAAAGACATGGTCTTGCTGTGTTGCTCAGGCTGGTCTTGAAATCCTAGCCCTCAAGCAATCCTCCTGCCTCGATCTCCCAAAGTGGTGAGATTACAGGCATGAGCCATCACGCCTGGCTTACATAAATTATTTAGAACTTTTCTGAGAGGAAGATTTGCCTCTTTGAGTGTTACTTTCTAAAAACAAAATAAAATATAAAATTAATTCAATGTTGAAATAACAATATCAAGAATTTTCTGATAGAGAAATATGTTTTATTAAGATCTGTTAATTATGTGTATAAAGTACAATTTCAAGTAAAAACGTATTTGTTAGAATTTCTCTTTGTTTTCTGGGGAAAGAAAAAATACTATGGAACACTTTTTAAAATTGGGGTAAAAATTGGGTAAAACATACTTAGGAAAGAAAATAGTTTTTCCATTTTTATTTAGCTTCTTAGAATTTCCCTTAGAAAGATGACATTAATGTATTGGAATGTAAATGCTGGATTTCAAAAAGGACTTGTATACATACAATTAAAGAAAAATTATATATTATAAAATGGATATGGATTTAAAAACTACTTTTGATTATTCTATATTAGATTTCAAAGAAATTTAGTATTTATTATATATCATATTTTCCAAATAATAAAAAGTTCAGTGTCTTAGTATATGACCAAGCAAAAATAAAATTATGCTTTTAATAATGTATTAATCCCAACTTCCAAATAATAAAATTTTAAAAATTATATTATCTTACTATTTATAACAAAAGTAACATTTAAAACGAGGAAAATTTGAAAAAATGCTTTAGCTACATAGCACCTCATGCCTAGGTGGTAAGGATTTTGTTTTTATACTGTCAGTAATTCATACTTATTCAAATAAGAATCAATAACAAAATTTAATTTGCAGATCAAATCTGTATATGTTTTAGTAGATCTGAAAAAAAGATAATCTAGTTGTTGAAGGTCACATTATTATGATTAGCTTTCCTATTGATAATAAATATTTCACCCTTCACTGAAATCTCTCCTTTTAAGAGCTTATTTTCTGAAGTGCAAGCCCAGGAACCAGACTGTGTAGGCTGAAATCCCAGCTTCCTCCCTTACTGTGTGACCATGGGCAGACTACTTAACCCCTCTGGGCCTCTTTTCTCATTTATAACATGAAGATAATGAAGTTTCTCTGTCAAAGACTTATTGTTGGAATGTATTCAAAGGGAATAAAATAGTTCTTGGCATATAGTTAGCACTCAAATATATGCTAGGTATTTAATTATAATTTTAATTATTCCTCTTTATTATATTAAAATCTACAACCCAAAAGTGATGGATAGTTGAATGAAGTAGGGACTTCTTCAGAAAAAAACTGCAGTTATATGTATGTGCATATTTTTATTATAATTGTGCATGGTTTTATATATATATATATTCATACATATGTACATATACACATATGTACATATACGGAAAGATCTTCTGAATATAGTATACTAATTTTTTTAAAATACCTTGAGATCCAACCTGAATATCTTATATTAGTGTTTCCAGAGACCTCATTGGAAATATTTAGCATGCTGTGAGTGACATTCTGTCATAAATATGATATATTTTAAAAGACAGTATACACTTTGAGCCCTAAAATGTTTCACATCCATATATATTTAATATACTCATTTAAACATTTTTATTCTTACCAGAAGTATTGAGAAGATTAAATGGTAATCCTTAAATTGACTTGAGGTACTTTTTAATAATCCAGACTTAATCAAAGAACTATTTTTACCAATGTTTAAAAATATTTTAATATATTTTCTAAAATAACTTCTGTCATATTTTACTCACTTATAATCTTCTTTTATTCTTTTGTAGATTTTACCTTCTCACATTTCATTTGAGTAAATGGGAAAAGATTGGTTGCTACCCATGAGTCATTTTTAAACCACCATAATCTCATGGGCTTTTCTTTATTTCAAGTTCATTCAGGAGACAAAACATTACAGTGGAAAGACACACAATAGGAATTTCTATCTGTATTTGTATTTTCTATCTCTCTCTATCATCTATCTATCTTCCCATTTAGATAAATTATTCACATACTATGTTATGTCAGGTAAAGATGAGTACAATGAAAAAAAAAGAGGATCATAGGAGAATGCTATTAATATTGTAATGTAATACCATTGGTTTAAACCACTCTTTCCAAATTTGGTGTTATTATCTATCTTCATGCATATACTCCTTAACAAATATTTTTGAATATTTATTGTATTCCAGGCACTGTGCTACATGATGAGTGTACAATGGTGAATGAGACAGACAAGATCCCTACTCCCAAGCATGTTACTACAGTAAAAAAATATAGTCACTTAAAATATTGCTGAGTGACTGACTTGCAGAAAATGTTGCATGCATATATAAAATATAATCAAAGATCATACAATCTTAGATGAAGGTTTTAAAATAAGTAGATTCAAATGTTTGAGCAAAGGCAATATATGTAACCTAAACATTTGTACCCCCATAATATGCCGAAATAAAAACAATAAAAAAATAATAAAAAAGAATACATTACAATTCTTCTTAAATAGTATCATAAATGTAATTTAAACTTTTCTCAAGGTCAGGGGTTATTAATAAAAACCTCTGTCCTGAGAAAAATAAAAATAAAAATAAGTAGATTCAAATGTACTTTGGCTGGTAAAAGGAAATGTAACATTTTCCTATTGATTTTGAACACTTAAGTCAATACTCTTAAGAATCAAGATATCTAACTTATTTTATTTTATTTTATTTTATTTTTTTCAGCTTATTATGGGGGTACAAAAGTTCAGGTTATATATATTGCCCATGCCCCCCATCCCCCCGAGTCAGAGCTTCAAGTGTGTCCATTCCCCAGACAGTGCGCATCTCACTATCATGTACGTATACACCCATCCCCTCCCCCCACCCCTCACCTCTGTCCAAACCAAATGGTGTTATTCCCAAATGTGTACTTAGGTGACGATCAGGGAAACCAATTTGCTGGTGAATACATGTGGTGCTTATTTTTCCATTCTTGGGATACTTCACTTAATATAATGGGTTTCAACTCTCTCCAGGAGACCAAAAGAGATTCTATATCACCGTTATTTCTTATAGCTGAGTAATATTCCATAGTATACTAATACCACATTTTACTAATCCACTCATGAATTGATGGGCATGTGGGTTGTTTCCACATCTTTGCAATTGTGAATTGTGCTGCTATAAACATTCGGGTACAGGTGTCTTTTTCATAGAATGACTTTTGTTCTTTTGGGTAGATGCCCAATAATGGGATTGCTGGATCAAATGGTAGGTCTACTTGAATCTGTTTAACGTATCTCCATAATGCTTTCCACAGGGATTGCACTAGTTTCCAGTCCCACCAGCAGTGTATGAGTGTTCCTGTCTCTCCGCATCCATGTCAACATGTATTGTTTTGGGACTTTTTGATAAAGGCCATTCTCACTGGAGTTAGTGATATCTCATTGTGGTTTTGATTTGCATTTCCCTGATGATTAAAGATGTTGAGCATTTTTTCATATGTTTGTTAGCCATTCTTATATCTTCTTTTGAAAAATTTCTATTCATGTCCTTTGCCCACTTTTTGATAGGGTTGTTTGATTTTTTCTTATTGATTTTCCTGAGTTCTAAATAGATTCTTGTTATCAGTCCTTTATCTGATGTGTAGTATGCGAACATTTTTTCCCATTCTGTAGGTTGTCTGTTTATTCTCGTGACTGTTTCTTTGGCTATGCAGAAGCTTTTTAATTTAATCAGGTCCCATTTATGTTTGTTGTTGCTGTGATTGCCTTAGGGGTCGTCTTCATAAATTCTTTGCCTAGGCCAATGTCTGTAAGAGTCTTTCCTACATTTTCTTCTAGAATTCTAATAGTTTCACACCTAAGGTTTAAGTCTGTTATTCACCACGATTTGATTTTTGTGAGAGGTGAAAGCTGTGGGTTCTGTTTCAGTCTTCTACATGTGGCTATCCAGTTTTCCCAGCACCATTTATTGAATAAGGATTCTTTTCCCCAGGGTATGTTTTTGTCTGCTTTGTCAAAGATTAGATGGCTATATGAGGATGGTTTTATATTTGGATTTTCTGTTCTGTTCCACTGGTCTGTGTCCCTGCACTTGTGCCAATACCCAGCAGTTTTAATAATCACAGCTTTGTAGTATAGTTTGAAGTCTGGCAAATTAATACCTCCCATTTTGTTTTTGTTGCTTAAAATTGCTTTTGTTAAACGGGGTCTTCTCTGGTTCCATACGAAGTGTAAAATTATTTTTTCTTTATCCGTGAAAAATGATGTTGGTAATTTAATAGGGATTGCATTGAATCTGTAGATCACTTTGGGTAGTATAGACGTTTTAACAATGTTGATTCTTCTAATCCATGAGCATGGTATGGTTTTTCCACCTATTTACATGTTCTGCGATTTCCTTCCTCAGCGTTTCGTAGTTCTCCCTATAGAGGTCCTTTACCTCCTTAGTTAAATATATTCCTAGCTATTTTATTTTCTTTGTTGCTATTTTGAAGCGTATTGAGTCTTTAATTTGGTTCTCCGTTTGACTGTTATTGGCATATATGAATGCGTCTGATTTGTGTGTATTGATTTGGTATCCTGAGACTTTACTGAATTCATTGATCAATTCCAGGAGTCTCTTGGTTGAATCCTTGGGGTTTTCTAGATATAACATCATATCATCAGCAAAGAGTGAGAGTTTGATCTCTTCTTTCCCTATTTGGACTCCCTTGATTGTGCTCTCTTGCCTGATAGCTCTCGCAAGGACTTCCAATACTATGTTGAAAAGTAATGGGGACAGTGGGCAGCCTTGTCTGGTTCCAGTTTGAAGTGGGAATGCTTTCAATTTTTCCCCATTCAGTATGATGGTGGCTGTGGGTTTGTCATATATGACTTGTATCATTTTTAGATAGGCCCCGTCTATGCCTATTTTGTTAAGCATTCTTATCATAAAAGGGTGTTGAATTTTGTCAAATGCTTTTTCTGCATCTATTGAGAGGATCATATGATCTTTATTTTTGCTTCTATTTATGTAGTGAATTACATTTATAGATTTGCGTATGTTAAACCATCCCTGCATCCCTGGGATGAAGCCCACTTGGTCATGAGGGATTATTTTTTTGATAAGCACTTGGATTCAGTTTGCTAGGATTTTATTGAGAATTTTTGCATCTATATTCATAAGGGATATTGGTCTGTAGTTTTCTTTTTTTGTTGCATCCTTTCCTGGTTTTGGTATCAAAGTTATGTTGGCTTGGTAAAATGTGTTGGGGAGAATTCCATCCTTCTCGATATTGGAGAATAGTTTATGTAGGGTGGGCACCAGTTCTTTATAGGTGTGGTAAAATTCGGGTGTGAACCCATCTGGTCCAGGGCTTTTCTTTTTGGGAAGGTTTTTTTTGCTGTTTCGATTTCAGTTCTTGATATTGGTCTATTCAGGAATTGTATTTCTTCCTGGTTGAGTCTGGGAAGGCTGTGTGTTTCTAAAAATTTGTCCATTTCCTCCTCATTTTCCAATTTGTGTGCATAAAGATTTTTGTAAAATTCATAGATGATATCATGTATCTCTGTGGCATCGGTCATGATTTCTCCTTTCATGTTCCTGATGGAGGTTATTAGAGTTTTTCTTTTCTGCTCTTGGTTAGCCTAGCCAGAGGTGTGTCAATCTTGTTTATTCTTTCAAAGAACCAACTTTTTGTTTTATTAATCTCCCTTATGGATTTTTTTTTGTCCTTTTCATTTAGTTCTGATTTAAAGATATCTAACTTCTTATGTTTTGTTCAAGTCTTTTGCCCATATTTTTTTGCTTGTTTGGGGGTTTTTTGTTTGTTTTTGCCTTATTTTATGGAACTGTAAGAGATCTTTGTGTATTCTGGATATAAGGTCTTTGTCAGGTAGTTAAATATTTTGTCACTGTTGCTTGTTTTTTCATTTTCTTAGTGTTTTTTTTTTTAAGAGTAGAAGTTTTCAAATTTGAGAAAGTTCTGTGTTAAAGTCCACTTGGTTTTGATGTGTTTTTAAATATATTTCTAGGTTTAATTTGCAAATATTTGGATTTATGTTTATGAGGAATATTTGTGTTTGCTTTTCTTATAAATGCCTTTGTCTGATTTTTCTTTTTGGGGTTTTACTGTCCTCATGAGACGAGCTAGGAAGTATTTCCTTATCCTCTATTTTTTAAACATTTTTTTATAAAATTGTTATTTTTCTTCCTTTAGTGTTTGACAAAATTCACCAATGAAACTATTTGGAAAGTGTTTTTTTTTAATAAGAACTATATTTTGGGAATTCAATTTCATAAGTACATAATAAGACTATTCAGGTTTTTTTCATTTATTCTTGAATTACTTTTAGTAAGTTGTATTTATTAAGGTATTTCTCCACTTGTTCTAAGTGCCTGAATTTGTTAAGAAAAAAATTGATCATAATATTTCTTTATTATCCTTTCAATGCCTGCAGTATTTACAGTATATCTCCTTTTCATTTCTGATCATGGTAATTTTTGTTTCTTCTCTTATTCTTTTTTCATCACCTTGACCTTTTTTGATTTCACTTAAAGGAGCTGGTTCACCATAAATTATTTTTCTTTAGAATTAGGTAGGTATTTGCCCCATGAACCTTTCGTTTTGTGCCTCTCAGAGGTAAAGTTAACACATCAATGATTGATGCCCTGCATACTGGCCTCCCAGGGGAGTTAGTCTCCTGTTTAGCAGGACCATTTGTGAGCTGAAATCTTCTCCATAAAACTGGCTACGACTAGTAATTAAGATAATCAGTCCTAAGACATGATGAGGTGGTGGATCAAGGTTTGAAAACACTGGCTTACCATAGTACATATCTTCATTTACAAGGCTTGGAATCTAATCTTTAATTACACTGTCAGAGGGGTTGATGTACCCTGAACTAAGAATGCAGAAGGGGAAAATGAGGCCAGTGTTCTCCCTGGTCTGTCTTACGGTACAGCAACAGATGTATGATGGATGCCAGTCCTTAGTTGTTGCCAGAGAAGGGCCTGGTGCTTCTCCAACCATGGATTTTGTAAGTTACATAGTCCAAAGACCAAGGCCCTTCTTCCAAAATCTGACAGCCAACTTGGATAGATCTCATTTCATTACACCACAGTAAATGGGCAGCAGGGGATCTCTGTACCTGCTACTTCTCTGGTCTTTTATGTTTTTCTCAGTAAATGCTGTTCTGAAATTGATATATGTGCTACCCAGTGTATCACTTTACCTGATATGCTTGGCAGGCTTACAAATACTCATAATTTGTTCTTATTCTATTTCCTTGTTGAATCAGAATCTAGTAAATACAATAAGAGACATTATAAACACCTGTACCTTCATCCAATTGCATAGCAAAACTTCATGTTGCATGTTTTTTCTAATACTTTTTTTTCATAACTTTAGTAAAGTTTTCTGTGAGATTTCTGACACTTTTGGCTGAGAAAGGAAGTCATGGTTGCTGCCTTATTGTTTGCAGTGTATTCGTTCAGTCATTTTTATTGTAGCAGGAAAAATATTTATTTCCTTAATTGTATGTGTCTTTCACTATTAAGTAATAAAACTCAGAAAAGGTTTCTAAACACTTATCATTAAGTGCATTGAAACTGTAAAATACTGGACTGAGAGTACATGACTTTAAACAGAGAAGCAAAAAATGTAGGTATTTGTATCATTCTGGATTCTATTAACTTACTGATTTTAATATGAGTAATTGAAACTTCAGGGCACAACATGCACAATGCATACTATTAATGATAGAGGATGTGCATCCTTATTTCACACAAAAATGGTAAAATCTTGCAATACTTACAATATATATACACAACTCCTTCCCAGAGTATAGCTCATGCTTTTCTGTCTGCACTATGCTGGATCTTACTCTCATTAAGGGTGAATTCTGAAGAGAATCAACATTCTCTCATAAGAAAAATTCCCTAAGTAAATTCATTGCCAAGTTTTTATGTAAGAGAAGCACAATTCCCTCAGGATAGGGAGGATTTGCTTCTAATGAAAAAGTGGGCTCAGGGTAATTTATGGAGTTCAAAGATTTTAGCTTTATCTGTGTCTGCATAAATATTTCTATTTGAGCCTGGAGGCCTCACTCATTCCAAGCTAGTGCTCTTAACTTAGCACAAGACACCTGGCAGGATGATGTATTGAACTGATTTTGTAACCCACAAGTTTTAAAATCAGATTTTATCTGGTCTTTATCTATATCTACTCAAGCAAATGATGACCTTAGAAAGTCTTGAGAATCAGTATGAATGGCAAAGACAGTTTTCTTCCACATTTAAATGCTATTTGACACAACTGGCTAAGTGCCATTGTTCTTATCACCAAAGAACACTCTTGATTATGGCTCCTGACACCTTACACAGAATTTTGGAGTTTGAAGGGAACTGGTGTTATTTTAACTACCATTGTGACAATTATTGATATTACCTTATAAGATATTTTTAAAATTAAAAGGTGGGGTCAAATATATTATCCCACCTAATTCTTCTAATTGTTAAATGAGGTAGACATTGTTATTTCATTTTTATAGGTGAGGGAAATTTGGCTCAAGAAGGTTATATTCCTGTCCAAGATCACATACCTCAAAGGTAGGCCTCTGGTTCTAAGCCTTTGCATTCTCATTATTTCATAGTTTCTTAACTGTTTATAAACTAGGATCACATAATGCTTTCACATTGTGAGAAATAGATTTACATATGTCCCTAGAAGTACTGCTTCAACTATTAGGGTGACTTTTTCAAATCTATAGCTACAGAGAAGGTAAGTGTATATTCTTGTGAAAATGTAAGTGATTGATATAGAAATTATGCATTTTGTTGCTGCAGCATTATGTACAGTGTTGTGTCCCAAAACATTATGCAAGACATCAATGACTCAGCTATTCTCCGGAGTTATATACCTTTCTTGTAAGTGAAGCACTTTTAATGTGTGCATATGCATTTTTATATTTTATATATCTGTAATTTTTGTGTCTTACATAGCATCTTATTTTGTGATCTGAGCATTCCGGAATTGATGTGGCTTAGGATAGTAAAATAAATAATCATTATTTGATTTTAGATATTAATTGTTTAAATGAATGCATTATAATGTCTTTTTTAAAAAAACAGATAAATGATAAATATAATATTTTAATGTACAATTTGTATATTTGTCAATTAACAAAGCATTAAAACCTCATTTTAAATTTTTTCCTCATAAACTTTCCTGCAACAATCTTTTTAGATTCAGAGAAAGCCTTTGGGTGCAGCATTAGTCATTATATTTAAGTATGATAATTAGCTTACTTAATTTTGTTGGCAGATTTGCCTCTTAGGAAATCATTTATTTATTTGGCTAGTAGTTTTGTAAACATCACTTAAAAAGTAAACAACGCTCAAAAAGATTGATTAATACATAATTTTTGAAAAATACGTAGGTATCTTTGAAACCTAATTTTAGAATATTTCTGTCCTAGTAGAATACAAACTAGGTTATTCTAGTAATTATTTTCCCTTTTCAAATGCTGTTCTTATAAATCCTCCCGTAGGCTCAAGGAAAGTGATGCCACTCACAAAAACAGTGAGGAACAAAGAAGATAAAAGTGAACTCTGACATATTTTCTCTTCCAGGAGTTCATTGGTCCACAATGGTGCAACCTCCAATACTTGAATTTCAGTGGAACATAGTTTTGTAAAAACTTTGTACTAATCATCTAAGGTGTCCCTTAAGTGTTGGGGACCCAGAAGCTATAAAGAACCAAAAGAAACAATTTGATTTGCTTCCACTGCATCTCCAGAAAACCCCATGTAGATTATCTAGAGATTCCCAAACCAACTGAAGTCATCGTTAAAATCAACCTCTTTACCTCTGTTAAATAAATTTCATAGGAGGTCATTGGTTTCACTGAGCTCCTGAACTAGGCCAGACAGACCAAACCCAAATGGAGTCACTCATGCTGAAGTTCCACACCATCAAACCAAACTCAGTTATTTATCTGACCTTCATAGAAATCAGGAGAGAGAGAGAGATCATGGCCAAATTCCCTGACAGGCTAGTTTTAGCTGGCATGTTAAGGAAGTCCCCTCTGCTTTAACCTTTATAAGTAAAGTAACTTTGAAATGAGCAATCCACTTTTGCTCTCTGTTTCTGCATTCTTTGGCCCTTCTCTGCCTATAAAGCCAGACTCCACTGCTTGGTTCATTGGAACACTCATTCTATTTTATAAAATGAGGTACCTTCAAGCCTGGACACACACACACACACACACACACACACACACACACACACACACACACACACACAGAAATGAGATATTGCTTGATTCTAGAATTGTAAATAAAAGCCAATCAAGAAAGATATTTACACTAAATTTGTTGTAATTTTATCTTTGATACCCGGATATTCTAATCTAACCTAAATCTGTTCATTGGACCTGTTTGCTTAGGATCAATTACTTGCTTTATAAAATGAAATAATTGATTCTATGGTTTGGTTTTTTAAAGTTCAGCTTTTTTGCTTAATGAATTTCAATAAAGTGAACAATTCTTATATTCAGGACTAAGAAGGTAAAAGTTTTTACATATTCCCACTGGAATATTTAAAATGGGAATGCAGATAAGCTTGATCACGAAAAGTTTGTCTTTGGGGTACAACATTTCATGTTATGTCAACTGGTTGTCTAAATCTATATTCAAAATTTGTTCAGGAAAGTGTGTCACTTATAAAAGAAGCAGTTGCTATTTGAGATAAAGCAAATGCTGCTATTTGTGGGTTGGTTCTCTTCTGGTAGGTTGTTAGTGGGCCTCTGTGCTGTGCCCTTACAGCTGGCCTTGCTTTTAACCTCTTCTCTGGGAACTTCCTTGGCAGTTTTATTTCTTTACTACAAAGCCTGCGATTTCCAATTGCTACACTCAAATTCCTTTTAGCATTGCAGGAAAAGAACCATTACATCAAATTTCTCCCCCACACAGTTGTCACAATGTTACTGAAATTTTTGAGGTCACTGTACATATATGAGTTCCAAATTTAACTTCAGGGACTTTGAAATGGGAAATACCCTATCTCAGCCTCCAGCTCACTCTCCTCTTACAGTGCTACATGTTTCTATTCATGCCCCTATTTCTTTATTCATTTTTAGTAAAAAAAAAAAAAGAGCTTAGTTTTAATACAGCTTAGGTTAAATATCATTTAACATCAATTAATTACTTTAACTGCAGATATTAAGATGTTTCCTAAAGAAAAAATAGAACACTGCATCTTTTCAGGATACAGGAAAACCATAATCCTGTATTGTTTCATATTTTGATATGAAATACCATAATATTGATGCTCCTTAATAGTTAACTTTCAAGTTTTCCTTACCCATTACTCCTATCATAAGGAGATAATTTTACAAAAATTAAAATTTGCAAATTTTGACATTCTTCAAAACAAAAAGAACTTTAAAACTTTAAAATTATTATTATAAATTGTCCCTTGACACTAATGGTTTTGTTTTGGAGACATTTTTATGATTAAATAATGAGCTAATTTTAAGATAGTCTCTGAACACAGTGTAGACATATGGTATGGCTTTATAAAATTGATTAGAAATAGGTTCTATATTTTATGTTAAGGTTTAAATTTCTGTAGAAACCTTGCACCCTTTAAAAGCAAGTTTTCATTAAGAGCAAATACTCTGGAGGGAAAAATAGAATTGTTTGTTGCTACAGTTGTCTGGTTTTAGGTTTTTACTCATAGGAGCACAGTCAGCAGAGAAGAGGGAAGGATGGAAGAGAGACACTGGCAGGAGAAACCAGGAGATATCATAGTTTTCTCAATTGCCAAGTTAGCCTGGACTCACCAAAATGATGTCATGATAATAGATGGACTTTATGCTATAAAGATGGGGTTGCCCAGGAGCTTAAAAACTAATGACAATAACTTTCTTTAGTGACATATCAGAAATAAATATGCTGTTTCTCTGATTAGGTGTGAAATGTAATCAGGCACAATCATTCCACGACAGGCTGTAAAACCTACAGGGTTGACCTTAGTATGTTCTCTGCTGTCATGGGTGTAATTCCGGGATACAACAAATACAAAGGATTGGAAAACCATGCAATAACTAGAGCAGTATTTCCCAAAGGGTATTCTACAAAGCCTCAGTTCTGGAGCTTATTAATATACTTTGGAGAAAGGTTTCAGGTCTACATCAATTTGAGAAAATTTTGCTTAAATTGTTACTTAAATACCTGCTAAATAAGATTTTTCTGTATGGCAGGATTTTTTTTTTTTGCACACTTATACTCTGAGTGATCTCTATGTATTATATTATATGATCTATATGTAATCTTCCAAATAACGCTTTGAGGTGTTATCTCCCTTTTACAAATAAAAAATAACCTAGGCACAGAGAGGTTAAGTAACTCATACTTTAGAGGGCACTTATATATGAACAATTCATTTCATATAATTGTATGCATATACTTCAAGCCATGTAATAACAAATATTTAAATTCATCAATAAATTCTCATATATTGATCACCTAATGTTTCATTCAGTAATTAAACAGCATGTGTATGAAGTTTCCAGATTGCTCAAATGCAGGATGTATAGCTAATATATTCACAGACCTAGGAATGTAAAGGAAACCAATGATGATTAATTTTGACTATGAACAAAAATTAAAATATATCTCAAGAAATTAAAATAATGCCCATATAATGGAACTAATCAAATAGTCATTAACAGGGATCTATTACAGTTATACCTAAGACAGAAAACCTGCCCAACATAGAATTAGAAGGGGAAAATATTCTAAGGTAGAAGTTTAGGTGAAAAGTGACTTAAAGTGACTACAAAGTCTAAGATAATGGGTGGTTACTTAAAATCAACTAAATTTTAGACTCAATATAATGAGAACAGCATCCAAAAATAAAAGAGATATCAGTCATAGCCTAATGATTAGAACTTATAAGAGGTCTGAGTTAAGATTTCAGGACCAAATTCATAAAAATAAAATAATTATATTCACTTATAATATTATAATAATTTAAAAAAGAAATTCTTGAGAATAAGGAGGGTCACTAATTGGAAGCAATGCCAGTAGGCGTTGACCACGACTGTCCCAGGAAAACTGGGATGTATGCATTCCCTGTTCATGGCCATTTAGAAATTTTCCATTATGAAGTGTTTAGTCTTTTATCCATATTCCTAATAGTTGTTGTTTTTAATTGATTTTGATAAAATTTAAAACTTATCTGTTGGACAAGAATTCCTAGTATGTTATATATAGGTTGTCTGTTTGCTCTGGTGATAGTTTCCTTGGCTGTGCAGAAGCTTTTTAATTTGATTAGGTCCCATTTATTTATTCTTTCTCATTTTTTATAAATTAATATTGTCAGGAGCTTATCAACATTTTCAAAGAGCCAAAATGTGGCTTTACTGTTTATCTCTTTTATATTTGATTTATGTGTTATAGTTGACTTTGTATTAAATTTACTATTCTTTCCCTAACTTCTTAAGGTGGATATTTAGACCACTCATTTTCAGGTTTTTTTTTTTTTTCTTAGTTTCAGGATGCACACAAGAAATCAAGCTAGTGATAGTGGCTCATTTGTTAATATAAAAGTGAAAATACACTCTCTGGAAAGGAGAGTAGGCGGGCTCTAAAAGATCATCTGCCCCAAAGTCTGGGTGTCATCTACCTTTTATTTTCAGGAGTCAGGAAAGGTGGAGTGGTCAGTATTTATATTATCCAATTTTTGTCTCTCTTTTGGGCTTTTTCCTTATTTGATCACTTACCTGTCAGCCATCTTAGTTCTTGCCCATAATTCCTCCATTTTCCCCACAAGGGGGGTAGAAACTGCAATGTTAATTTATTTTAATTAGAGTATAATGAGAAAAAGGCTATTAAGAATGACTTGGGTCCTGCACCTGCGGAAGTGGCAATGTTGACAAACACCCGGGTTTGCAGCGGTTCCTGCTTTTGCCTTGAGATTTGCCACAGATCTGGCTGTTTGTTCCAATCAGGTGACTAACTTCTCTATGCCCTCATGCCTTGCTCATGTCTAACTTACTACCTACACTAATACCATGAAGAGTTTAGCTGTATTCTACAAGTTTTTTTTTTTTTTTTTCAGACAGAGTCTCACTTTGTTGCCCAGGCTAGAGTGCCGTGGCGTCAGCCTAGCTCACAGCAACTTCAAACTCCTGGGCTTAAGCGATCCTACTGCCTCAGCCTCCCGAGTAGCTGGGACTACAGGCATGCGCCACCATGCCCGGCTAATTTTTTCTATATATATTTTAGTTGGCCAGATAATTTATTTCTATTTTTAGTAGAGACGGGGTCTCACTTAGGCTGGTCTCAAACTCCTGACCTCGAGCGATCCACCCGCCTCGGCCTCCCAGAGGGCTAGGATTACAGGCGTGAGCCACCGCGCCTGGCCTCTACAAGTTTTTATATGTTGAATTTTCATATAAGTCAATACAAAATATTTAATATATCTCACCGTAATTTCTTATTTGATTTGTGAGCTATTTCCAAGTTACTGCTCATCTTTTAAACAAATTTTTAAAAAATTTTTCTTTATTTTTAACTTTATTTTTTGTTCAGAGAATATATATTCTATATAACTTCATAAGTTTATTGAGACATTTCTATCGTAACATGTAGTCATTTATCATAGATGTTCCATATGCACTCTAAAAAAGTGTCTTCTGTAGTTGATCTGTGTAGCATTTTATACATGTCAATTATATTACATTGTTAAATCAAATTATTCAAATCTTCTATATCCTTGCTTTTTTTTTTTTTTGTCTACTTGTTCTTTCAGTTATGAAGAACTACATGTTAACATCTTCAGTGATGGTTGTAATTTAGCTCTATCTTCTTTCAGTACTTCAGTTTTTTCTTCATATATTTTGAGGCTATTTTAATAGGATCATGCACAATTAGAAATGCTATAACTTTCTTTGTATTGAACCTTTAATATAATGTCCCTATTTAACTCAAGTAATACTTATTGTATTAAATCATATTTATATTGATATTAGTATATCTATTGCAATGTTCTTTAAATTTGTTCTTGCAAGTTATATTTTTTAATTTCAGTGCTTTCTATTCTTATATTAAAAGTTATCATTTTTTATTATCCAATTTGATGATCTTTGACTATTAGTTGGGTTATTTAGTCAATTTATAGTTAACATAATTTTGATGTATTTGGATTTAAGTCATATCTTATTATTTGTTTTAACTTTGTCCTGCCTCTTCTATTAATGCATTCCTTTTTTGGTTTTAACAGCTTTACTGAGATATAATTCAATTACTATAAAGTTCACCAGTTAAACATGTATAAATGAGTGATATATTCAGAGTCATGTAATTATCAGCAGAGTCTAATTGTAGAACATTTTCATTACCCCAAAAAGAAGCCTGTACGCACTAGCAGTCACTCTATATCTACACCCACCCAAACCTATCACAGCCACTAATCTATTTTTGTCTTTTTTGTCCCTTAGATTTTCTTTAAATGGAATCAAACAATATGTGGTCTTTTGTGACTGCTTTCTTTAAATTCACATAATGTTTTCAAGTTTTGTCCATGTTGTAGCATGTATCAATATTTCATTTCTTTGTATGGCTGAATAATATTCCATTCTATGGTTGTATCACATTTTATTTATCTATCATCACTTAATGGTCATTGGGGTTATTTTTACTTTTTGGCTATCGTAAATAATGATGTTGTGAACATTCACATATAAGTTTTGTGTGGATATATGTTTTCATTTCTTTTTCTCAACTTGAAACTTCCTGGCTAAGGCTTAGTAGTAACAATTTCCTTGACGGAGGATGGCTTTTGAAAGTTCTGGCTCAACTCTTTATATTACCTTTTTCCCTGTGATTTTTTTCCCCATAAGTCCTTTGCCTTCATAGCTCACCAAAGTCTTCAAACAGGTGGTATATGAAATATTTTGTTCAGATTTCCTAGTTGTCCTCTTTGGAACCTATGTGCCAATATAAGCTCGTCTGCTATAGCCAAAGCAGATGTCTTGGCACTATTTTTATTTAAGGAGAAACTGAGTGAAAAATGCAAATTCCCCACCACATAACGGAAACACTCTGCTAGCCTGGAGTGTTCAGCAAAATTGTTACAAAGTAAATTAAGCAAGTACCAAGATAACTACTGAGTACAGGAAAAGTGCCCAGCACTTTCTTGGGAGCCTTAGCACTTTCTTGCCTTGAAGCAGCTGGCTTAAACCAGCCCTGACTGCTTTAGAACAGCTTTAGCTGTCCTATAGTGACCTTTACCTAATTGTAATACTAAAAGCCCCACTGAGTGGATAATTGTAATATCATTAACATAGCGCAGGTTGTATTAAGGCACATGAGGATGGTACTGCACATGCTTGATTTGTTTCACCTCCAACAAGCAACAATACAATGTAAAAGCTCTTTATCACTCCTTTGGAAAGGATTTAAGGCAACACCACAGGGTGAGGAAGTGGGAATTTTGCATGCAAGAAACCTGTGGAAGAAGTTCTTGTGCTACTCAGGGGCAGGCGCCCTTTTAAGTAACCCCTAATAAACTCCTCTAACTCTTCAAGCTGGACTTGTCTGAGTCATTCTTTGGTCTTTCACCTCCATCTCAATTTGGGGAGTGGTGTTTCCATACTGTCCTGGGATTTTTCTGAAACAGAAACATTAACAATACTATTAAAAAATCCATTACAAATTCTTATAGTAATAACAATAAAATGGTGAAGAGTCCAAAAGAATGCCATTTGAGAAAAAAATAAATTCATTATTGATAGATGACCTAGAAGAGAAAACAGAGATGTCATGGTATCTCAAATATTAAAATGATTGTTTTATGCAAGAAGCAATTATTTTATTTAATGTTGATTTATAAGATTTAACTTAAACTGATGAAGTAAATTTTGGTTCCATTTAAGCTAATCCATTTATAAATAGAACATTTATATGTTTGTATCCATTTATAAATAGAACAAGCTGTTCTATCTAAAAGTACAATCCCCTCTAGCATAGAGAATGAAGAGGAAGTGGCTTGTTGAATCCTTTTTAAGAATGTTACAAGATGTTATGAAATGAGAAGAAAGCTAAACTCTAAATAGGCCTTGAAGAATATTTAAAGGTTAATGAATGAATTGAATGGAGTGAATTATCTAAAGGTGTGAGGAACAAGGACACTGTTCT
Organism: Lemur catta; assembly: GCF_020740605.2. Lineage (NCBI taxonomy): Eukaryota > Metazoa > Chordata > Mammalia > Primates > Lemuridae > Lemur > Lemur catta. The sequence goes on from NC_059134.1 coordinate 32,547,658, forward strand.
TTGGGTGAAGAGTGCTAATGGATAGCTTTGACTAGATGAAGAGTTTATATTGATCAATCATAAAAGTACTCTATTAGGAACAACTTCTATCAGAGATCCCTTAATAATTTATTGTACTTAACATCTATGTGGTGTTTTGTTTTGTTTTGGTTTTTTTTTTGTAATTTCCTTCCAGACTGCATGGTATCTGATAGAAGAGATAATGCTTTTCATCTTTTTATCTTTCCCTTCAGGCAATAAGGATTCACAGGAGGTTTTAAGGAGGAAAGAAATAAGCTAAAATTTGTATTTTGAAAACATTATTTTGGGGGTGACCAGAGGTAAAAAAGAAAGCCAGGAGCCAGCAAATTTAGTTAGGAAGTGTAGTGGTGCAGTAGAAACAAAGAGGAAGGCATGAGAAAGAATGGAGAAAGAACTGACATAACTCAGCAAGCCAATCACAGAAAAGAAAACCAAAACAAAAGGGAAAAGTGATTCCCAGTTTATATGACTGGTAGAATATTAATTTTATTTTTAGAAACTGACAAGGAGCATTGACTCACCATGTGATATTTTCTATCACAATATTCCAATTTTTCTACCTTCATATCATTTCTTATAATTTTAATTTTAGTCTCATTTTCTATCCTCTAATAGCCAACCCCTACATGGTACTCTCACAGACCTCTGAATCTCTCATTGATACCCCAGTACTTCTATAGCATGTATTGTCATTGACACATCTTTGCTTATTATAATTACTACCTGATGGCATTTTGTTTATTACTATGTTAAATAAATAGTAAATATCTCCCCCAAGTAGACTATTGTTCCTAAATGCTAAGAAATTATTGTCTAAATTTCATCTGAATGTTAAATCCCATCTTATTTGACATTTAATATAATCTATTGAATTAGAATTGAGATGAAATGAACCTTGATTGATAGATATAAATAAAAATAAATACTTTATTATTATTGCCATAGCCATACGAAAATATAGCTGTATCTGAAGCTTCTTAACTTTTAACTTAAAACCAAAGTGACATAAACACTTGGAAATGTTAGCTTTAGTGAATTTTCCAAGTGTGCTCTGAGTTTCTAATTATAGCTAATGTTCACTTCCATCATCCAATTTGTTTAGTGATGCAGCTAACCTAAAGATAATCTCTCCAGTGTTCGCAATTTGGGTAGCCTTTTCACTGAAATATAAATGCCAAATAACTGGGTTTTTAAAATATAATAAATGCCCATCTGAAACTGGTTTAAGCAATGCAGAATTTCTTATCTCATAAAGAAATATGTAGAGGTGAAGTAGGTTCCAGTTCTAGTATGTCGGGGTCCGTCCTCCTCTATGGGATGTGTATAGGAACTTATAACACTTCTCATGCCAGATGTGTGGGTTTTTTTCCCCACACCAAACAATTTTCCAGTTCTTTGCAGACACGTACTGGGTGTCCTACAGTTTAATTAAATTCTGATACTATTGTTAGTGGGGGGGAACTCTGTAAAATAATTTAAAGAGCTTTATTCTGAGCCAAATGTGTGTGACTGGCCTGGAGCACATGATCTCAGGAGGTCCTGAGAAAATATGCTTGTGATAGCTGAGGAACAGTTTAGTTTTATACAGTCATGGAGACAGGAATTACATGTAAGACCCTAAGTCATTGTGTGGAGGGCATACATTGGTTTGGCCTGAAAAAGGGGGAGGGGATGAATTACAGGTTATAGGTGGGTTTAAAGATTCTTTGATTTGTAATTGGTTTAAGGAATGAAGCTTTGACCGAAGGCTTGGAATGTTTTAACTTAAGATAAAAATGTCTGGGGAGGGGGAAGATGGCAGACTAGAAGCAACCTGAGTGCACCACTCTCAAAGAGAGGATCAAAAGTTGCAGGCAGATGCCCACCTGTGGATGGCTCCTCTTGGAAGGAGCATTGTAAAGCACTGGAGAAGTGGGGGGGGGGCGGACATTGGAAGAGAAGGAGACGGTAACAGGATGATTCATTCTGCAAGATGGGAGGGTGACGGGGAGGCATCCACATGTGGGGAAGGATAGGAGGACAGAGTCCTGGGCTCCACACTCCCCACACAGGTCCCCAATGCCACCACAGACCTCTGGTCTGATCAGGGAGCTGCTTGGGGTCTGTGCAGTGACATTGCACAGGACACTGGGCACAGCAGGGATCTGGTGGCTACTTGATCCTGGATTATTGCAACTGATGCCATTCTAAGAGCTCAGATATAAGGCACATGGTCTGCACAGGGCTCGGCTTTGCAACAACTGCCTTTGCATTGCCCCAACTGGGTTGTGGAGGGAGAAAGCAGAACATATGCTCCCCTGTGCCATGACCTGTGACTGGGAGCTGAGGACTACTTCCCTCCAATGGGGGATTAGAGCAGAACAAGAACCTCAGATACCTCCTAAGAAGCCTTGTTGCCATTGACTCCATGGTACCTGGGCAGGGGAAGAGCCTGAGCTTCCTGGAAGCCTCAGCCCACAGCCCTACCTCCTATGACTGCCACACTGCCACCCACCATGCACAGCTCTATCTCCATGATTCCTAAACTGGTGTCTGACCCCACGGCCCAGCCCATGCAGCTCCTGCCCTACCTACAGGCTGCAACTCCAGCTCTGGGGCTAAGTGCTGCCCCCGGGCCTTGAGATTCCATCCCTGAGGTGCCATTGCTGCCACTGGGACTGTGGATCTGCTCCTGAGGCTCCAGGACTCCCATTGGGCCCCCAGGGTCCACCACTGAGGCTTTGCTGCAGCTGCTGGGACTGCAGCTCTGGCCCAAAGGCTCCAGTGCTAACTCCAGGCTGTGAGACTCCACGCCCAAGGCTCCAGTGTTGTCGCTGGGCCCTCAGCTCTGTATCTTAAGGCTCTAGTGCTGCCCCTGGGCCCAACACTGGACTTCAGTGAGATTCTAGAACAAATGAATCTAACAGACATTTACATTACATTCTAACCCCAAAATATTAAATATACATTCTTCTCATCAGTATATGGGACATTCTTCAAGATTGATCATATCTTAGGGCACAAAACCTGTCTCAGTAAATTAAAAAAAATCTAAATCATACCATGTATCTTATCAGACCACAATGGAATAAAACTTGAAAGAAATCTACAAAGTCATGGAAATTAAACAACTTGCTGCTGAACCATCTTTGTGTCAATTAGGAAATTAAGATAGAAATCAAAAGAATCCTTGAACTGAACAACAAAGAGGACACAAGCATCAAAATCTGTGGGATTCATCAAAAGCATTCCTCATGGAAAATTCATAGCCCTAAATGCCCAAATCAAAAAGTCAGAGAGTCAGGAGTTCGAAACCAGCCTGAGCAAGAGCGAGACCCCATCTCTACTGAAAAAAATAGAAAGAAATTAGCTGGACAACTGAAAATATGCAGAAACAATTAGCCGGGCATGGTAGTGCACGCCTGTAGTCCCAGGTACTTGGGAGGCTGAGGCAAGGGATTGCTTGAGCCCAGGAGTTTGAGGTTGCAGTGAGCTAGGCTGACACCATGGCACTCTAGCCTGAACAACAGAGTGAGACTCTGTCTCAAAAAAAAAAAAAAAAAAAAAAAGTCAGAAAGATCATAAATCAACAACCTTATGTCACATCTCAGGGAGCTAGAAAAGGAAGAGTAAACCCAACCCAAAGCCAATAGAAGAAAAGAAATAACAAACTCAGAGCAGAATTAAATGAAATGGAAATAAAAAAAAAAAACAACACAAAGGATAAACCAAAAAAAGTTGGTTCTTTGAAAAGATGAACTAAATTCATAGACTCCTAGCAAGATTAACCCAGAAATAAAAGAGAAAGGACCCAAATAAGATCAATAAAGTGAAAAAGGATATATTACAACTGATACCATGGAAATACAAAATATCATCCATGAACACTATGAAAATCTCTATGTAAGTAAACTAGAAAACAGAAAAAATGGATAAATATCTGGAAAAACAAAATCTCTCAAGACTCAGTCAGGAAGAAATAGAACTCCTGAACTGAACAATAACAAGCAATGAGATTCAAGCTATAATAAAAAAATCTCCCAAAAGCTTCAGACAAACTGGATTCACAGCAGAATTCTACCAGACCTACAAACAAGAACTGGTACTTATCCTACAGAAATTATCCCATAGCACTGAGGAGAGCTTCTGCCCTAACTCATTCTATAAAGCCAGTATTACTTTTATACCAAAGCCAGGAAAGGACACAACAAAAAATGAAAACTACAGACAAATATCCCTTATGAACACAGATGCAAAAATCCTCCACAAAATACTAGCAAACTGATTTCAATAACGCATCAGAAAAGTAATTCACCATGATCAAGTGGGTTTCATTCCAGGGATGCAAGGATGGTTCAACAAACACAAATCAATAAATGTGATTCACGCCATAAACAGAAGCAAAAACTAAGAACATACGATCATCTCAATAGATACAGAAAGAGAATTTGACAAAATCCAGCACCCTTTCATGATATAAAATCTCAACAAACTAAGCATAGAATTACAAAACCCATAATGACAAACCCACAACCAACATTGTACCAAATGGAGAAAAGTCAAAAGCATTCCCACTGAGAACTGGAACAAGACAAAGATGCTCACTGTCACCACTTCTGTTTATTAATAACATAGTACTGGAAGTCCTAGCCAGAGCAATCAGACGAGAAAGAAATAAAAGTGATCCAAATTGGGAGAGAGGAGGTCAAACTCTCACTTTTTGCTAACAATATAATCTTGTGTCTAGAAAATCCTAAAGACTCCCCCAAAAGACTCCTAGAATTGATAAATAAACTCAGCAAATTCTCAGCTTATAAAATCAATGTACACAAATCAGTAGCATTTCTATATACTAATGACAGACAAGGTGAGAGTCAAATCAAAGACTCAATACCATTCACAACAACTACAAAGAAAATAAAATATTTAGGAATATACTTATTCAAGGGGGTGAAAGATCTACAAGGAGAACTACAACACTAATGAAAGACACTGCAAATGACAAAAACAAATGAAAAAACATCTCATGCTCATGGATTGGTAGAATCAACATTGTTAAAATGCCTATACTGCCCAAAGTGATTTACAGATTCAATGCAATCCCCATGAAAATACCAACATCATATTTCACAGATCTAGAAAAAATAATTCTGCGCTTCATTTGGAACCAAAAAAGAGCCTGAATAGCCAAAGCAATGTTACACAAAAGAAACAAATCTGGAGGCATCACCTTACCAGACTTCAAATTATACTACAAGACTGTAGTAACCCAAACAGCATGTACTGGTATAAAAGTAGACACATATACCAATGGAACATAATAGAGAACCCAGACATAAAACCATCTAACTATAATCAACTGGTCTTTGACAAAGCAGACAACAACATGCCCAGGGGAAAGGAAGCCCTATTCAATAAATGGTGTTGGAAAAAATTGATAACCACGTGCAGAAGAATGAAACAGGACCCCTATCTCTTACCACTTACAAAAATTAATTCAAGATGGATAAAAGACTTAAATGTGAGGCACAAAATCATAGAAAATGTAGGAAAAACTGTTCTCGACATCAGCCTTGACAAAGAATTTATGACTAAAACCCCAATGGCAAATATAGCAACAACAAAAATGAATAAATGGGATATTATTAAATTAAAAAGCTTCTGCATAGCAAGGCAATTAATCAATAGAGTTAATAGACTACTACAGAATGGGAGAAAATATTTGCTAACTGTTCATTTGATAAAGGGCCAATATCCAGAAGCTACAAAGAACTCAAACAAATCTGCAAGAAAAAAACCAGATAACTCCATTAAAAAGTGGGCAAACACATAACATAAATTTTCCCAAAGAAGATAAACAAATGACCAGCAAACATATGAAGAAATGCTCAACATCACTAATCATCAGGGAAATTAAAATTAAAACTACAATGAGATATCACCTTACCAGTGTCAGAATGGCATTTATTAAAAAGTCAAAAAACAACAGAGGCTGACATGGACACAGAGAGAAAGGAACATTTATACATTGTTGGTAGAACTACAAATTATTAATAGTACAACCTCTATGGAAAACAGTATGGAGATTCCTCAGAGAAATAGTTGTAGACTTACTATGCAACCCTAGCAATCCTACTACTGGGTGTCTACCCAAAGGAAATAAAGTCACTTTATCAAAAAGACACCTGCACTCAAATATTTCGTATGGCACAATTCGTATGGCAAAGATGTGAACTCAACCTAAGTCCCATCAAATCATGAGTGGATTAATAAAATATGGTATATATGTACCATGGAGTACTACTCGTCCATAAAAAGGAATGAAATAATGTCTGTTACAGCAACTTGGTTGGAATTGGAGACCATTATCCTAAGTGAAGTACCTCAGAAATGGAAAAACAAACACCACATGTACTCTCTAATAATCAGGAGCTAATCAATGGGCACACAGACACATAGAGATGTAAAGGTCACAAGAAATCAAGGGAGCAGGGAATGGGAAGGAGGTGAATAGTAAAAACCTACCTATCAGGCACAATGAACACCATTCACGTGATGGCACACTAAAAGCCCTGACTTAAGCTTTATAAAATGTATCCATGTAACAAAAACATTTGGACCTCCTTAATATTTTGAAATTATATATATATATATATATATATATATATATATATGCTTTGCTTTTTTCTTGTTAACTTGTCTTCTTCTGTTAATGGAGTGTGGGAGATGACCTTTATGATATGGAAGGAAAGATAGATATCACACCTTTTCTGCCCCTATGGCCCCAAGAGGAGTGAATATGAAAGGTAGGAGAGAAAACTGCAAGTTATATCTGCAGAAAGGACCGGGCGCGGTGGCTCACGCCTGTAATCCTAGCACTCTGGGAGGCCGAGGCGGGTGGATCGCTTGAGGTCAGGAGTTCGAGATTGGCCTGAGCAAGAGTGAGACCCCGTCTCTACCAAAAAATAGAAAGAAATGATTTGGACAGCTAAAAATATATATAGAAAAAATTAGCTGGGCATGGTGGCGCATGCCTGTAGTCCCAGCTACTCGGGAGGCTGAGGCAGGAGGATCGCTTAAGTCCAGGAGTTTGAGGTTGCTGTGAGCTAGGCTGACGCCACAGCACTCACTCTAGCCCGGGCAACAGAGCGAGACTCTGTCTCAAAAAAAAAAAAATAAAAAATAAAAAAATAAAAAAAATAAAAAATAAATAAAAAATATATCTGCAGAAAGAATAGAGGAATTCTGAAGCCAGGCATAAAATATATGTATATAAATTTAAAAATATATGTTTTATTTTAAGTCAGCACCCAAAATCTACTGAAATAAACTTTATGAGAAATTTCAAAATTAATGTTATTTATGTAGCTGGCTCCATGAACAAATTTCAATGATCCCTATGTGTTTTTTATAATCCTCTCTTTTAACTAACTACTTTACCTTTTGAGTTGCTTTACAGAAATGATGGATTTTCTGCAAGACAAAGGAATAGAGATTCTGAAGCCCCCCGGGCAGACTTCTGGCAGCCAACTCTAAACATCCCACTGGACCTGCCCTGCCCCAAGGCATATGGCCCCTCCTTAAAAAGCTCATGAACTCTGTTACTCAGGAAGATAGATCTGAGGCAGCGTCTGTTCTCTGGACTCCATGTTCTCTTATTAAGCAATTCCATTCTTCCTTGACAATCCTTGTTTTCTCAATAATTGGATCTTTGTGCAACAAGCAACTGGACATAGGCTGAAACCTCCTTGCAGTTTTGATAACATGTATTAAGTATATAATGTGTAGGATTGAATTAAGAAACCTGGAACACCTTTTTTCATATTATGTCCTTGACTGGATAGTAGATGCAAGTCATTGAGAACTTACTGACAGTCAGTATGCTAAGTGATTGACGTATATCATTTTATTTGAGCTTTAGACAACACTAAGAGGTAGATACTTTATCTGAATTTTTCATATTAAAAAATTCAAGGCTCAGATGGTTTTAAGAACCTTGTCTAAGATCACACAGCTTGCCACGATGTGTACCTAGAATTCTTATCCATGCCTAACTGCAGAGCTGACACACTTAACTAGTTTGCTGTACTGCTCAAGTAGTTTTAACAAAATAATAATGTTAAAATCAAGTTAGATTTGTTTCCCTCAAACACATGAACTATTTTCTCCTTCAATTTCCATGCAAATTCTCTAATAAGCTCCTAAATATCTACATTTACATGGATTTCAGATTCAAATGTAATGCAATGGTCATGCTACTTGACAGCAATCTTGCCAATTAAGCAGCAGCCCTAATTGGAAGAATTTTGTACTGTGCATACACATTTGCTGTGTTCTCAGTGAGCTTGCAGCTGCTGGCATAGACATCATTAGAATCTAGGAAAACAACTATTTCCAAGTGAACATCAACATAATATAAAACACGATAAGTCAGGAAGTGAATAAATTTGAATAAAAGTTAGGGAACGGGAAAACAGACTGGAATAAGCCTAAGTGGAGTTCTGCCTAAGGTCTAATGTCAAAGTTGCTCACAAAAAAGAGGAGTTGGAGTTTTAACAGAAGTGAATGGTTATAAATTTTCTTTTGCATTTTACATAACAGAAGTTATAAAGATGATGTCTATTTTACTTTGGTCTCTCTTTCTTTTTTATTTTAGATGTGTTTGCAGGCGTATATTTTAGTATTTGGGTAGTAGAATACTTTCTCTTATGTTTCATAACTCTTTCTAACTTCTCTCAGATAATATATCACTTGATGGGCACCGTTCCTAAACTTTATTTTTCTCAAAGCAACACTATCATAGTTCTTCCGTGGATGACAAGGTTGTTGGTTTTACAACCTGAGGTAAATAGAGAAGAAAACATGTATTAAAAAATTTTTTATATTTGGTGTCCATTTAAAACTTAAATGTCTCCCTCTTTCCCTTTCTCTTTCTTGATTTTTTTGCCGTGGAAAATATGTATGCACTAAATGATATTTAATAGAGTTTATAATTAATCTCTGTTTGTAATACATTCTTTTTGCTGGTATTTATTGCAGGAAAGAAAACAAGCTGCATCCTTCTCTTCCTCTCTATTCCTCTTCTTACATCTCTCCTCTACGGTGATTTACCTGAGACAATGTCATGTTTCCCATGATTGGTGGTAAAGATGCACTTCCTACCACTTCACTTATTGCAGATTGTAAATATCCCCATTCACTTTTTACTTCACTCCCTCTAAACATTTATTTCCAGCCCACTCCATGGAGACCCATTTTTGATCTACACCTCTGTTTCCTCCTGGCTCTCTTCCAACGTTAACGCAGTATTTCTTATAATTATCTTGCTTCCTCTCTTCTATTGTCAGCCCCAGTCTTGAAAAGCAGTGAAATTCACTGCCTCCACTTCCTGAGCTTCCATCCATTCGTTCCTCAGCCTCCTGGAGTTTGATTACTCCCAGTCTTGCAGGCGAAGCTGCTCTTGTAGAGCTCAGCAATGGTTTCCATCCAATGGACACTTCAGTATTCATAATTTCAGGTTTCCCTGACACATTAGACTCTGTTTAACACTCTTTATTTATTGACATTTTTCATTCACTTGCAGTCAATATCCCTATGCGTTGTTTGTTCCCCTACACCTCTGACTATTGATGCTTTGTCTTCTTAGTGAGATTCTCCTTTCCCTACTCTGCAGTTAAGTTTGCTGCTTTGCTGCTGTGTTTCTGTCTTTAATCCACTCTTCTCTCTTCATATCCCTCTTGTAAAATCTTATCGCTTCTCATGTTTTATGTATCTAACATGCTTGAAAAAAATATATAACGATGTCACACTATCCACAGTATCATCACCTATTAAACGTGTCACACATATTAAGCTGGTATGTGTAGAGTATATACTTGGCACCGAGAAAGTTCATATTTCTTGACTGTTTATTGTTATATTAATAACAAATGTAATCAATATTTATTATTGTTTATAACAGATTACATTAATCTCATTAAATCTTTTACTATAGCCCCTCCAAGAAAGGGTTCATCATTCCCAGGGTTATAAATAAAAAAAACCCCAATCTCAAAGAATGCAAGTAAATTTTTCATATAATATCATTGGTTATTGCAAAGATAAGACTGAGAATTAAGTTTTTTGACTATAAAATCTAAAATCTTTCCACTATACAATTTTATATTCCCAATCCTTCTGCTCAAAGGGTTTACATTCTTGCTGAGCAGCTGTAGCATATAAAAGTGTGGCATTCAAAGACTTCTCTGAGGCATAAGCTACCCCTTCCCTGATCTCTGCACAATCACGTTCATTCCAACCTTCAAACTTTCTTTGCCTGAGAAATTCTCAGGTTTCAGTCTGAAATGTCGGTTGTTAATGCACTCACGGCTGAAGAATGACCAGACACATGAAATTAAGGCAAGCATGAAAATGAGGTTTCTTGAGGAGAGTAAGATAGGATTATAGGTCAATAGCAAGATATATGTTTATAGAGCATGATATGTACACCACAGATGACAGCCCCCATTGTCACAGCAAAGGGAGAGCAAAAGGAAAGGTACAAAAGAAGGCTTGGTTATGGTCTGCATCTTTCTTTTAGTGCCCGGATTGGGACTTCGCTAGTGGCTTAGACATCACCATGGGACCACTTTGATTGGGCAGTTGGGAGTTGCATTACTATGCATACAGGTTATTCTAGGTCAATTTCCAGACTCTATGGTACCTATGCTGCTTGGCCTGTGGGCTAGGGAATCCCCTGCATTCTTTTGTAGCTGGCACTCTAAGTTCTGATTGGCAGATTCATACGGTATTCCCTCCTCCTTCAGGTATGGCAGTAGCTCAGGGCAGGATTAGGGTGGGGCAGGACCAAGATGGGGGCAACAGCACCCACTTTCGTCCCTAGGAGACATGGAATCCCTCACTATTTACCTAACAAAATGGTGGAGAATTAATTATTCAATGCTTATCAAATCTTAAGTCAGCTCCTGTGTCCATCTTTATCATAAAACCTTCTTTGGCTTTTCCTGCAAATATTGAGTGTTCTCTCCCAACTCAAGATTCTTATAACTATTTTCTTTCAGCCCCAATTCCAGAAGTCCTACTTTTGGTGATCTACCATTTCTTTCCTTTTTGTGGGGGAGGGTAGACTTCCCATAAAATTAGAAGATTTTGGTGGTTAAAGACTTTGTCTTTGCCACAGTACCTAGAAAAGGATAAGCAGAGAACTACTGCTCAATAAATATATTGTTAATTTTATTGAATTTAAAATTGAACTAAATTGCTTTGCGACCTCTTTTAATTCTGGAAGATGGAAGAAAAGCTTAGTAATGTAAAACTAATGCTGATGTGCAAGGGAAAGCAACAAATGATTGATTATGCAAGTCTGTAAGAGGAAGTGTTTTTGCAGCTATTCCTAGCTCAGTAAATCAAAAATAGCTTGCCAGATGTGACTCCCAGTTTTCTATAAAATTTATCATTTTCGATATACATTTACAAAGCAAAGAACAAATTTTATAGATAGCAACACCCAAAGAAAATTAGGCCAGCCATCTTTCCTTATTTTCTTTCTTTTCATCCTTTTTTCCTTCCTTCTTTATTATCTGTCTTTATATTTGTGTAGAGCACACTTGCATATGGACATTGAGCTGAGCTGGGCAAATTTTCAATTGCTGAACCAACAGACCTCAATATTATAAAGACTTGTAATGCTGATTCAATAACAATAAAAGATTGAACTTGGTAAATTTTGAGATCCCTTACAGTTCTATGATTCTGTAACTGTTAATGCAGTGTTGGGGCACAGAGAATAACACCCCAAAGTACAGTACTAGGACATACTAAGCACTTGGAACTAAAAGAAATCAGAAGGCCTTAGATGCTGCCTCAGAACCAAAAACTTTCTAACCTTCTCCTTTTTCTCCTATGACACTCCCTCCCCCAAGCACAGGGAGAGACTCTCTCTGGAATTTTCTTATTTACTAAAAATTTTTTTTTTCCAAAAGAATTGCTATTGCCTTATGACCCCCTCCCTAGCAATCTCATTAAATAACTAAAAAAGATTAACCACTGAAGAAAAGGGACTAAAAACCAGCTGTCATCACACCCAGACAGATTTTTTTATCTATTGTTTTGATGGCAATTCTGCAAAACTACCTGGGAGGTTTTATCTACATAATAAGACAACTTTTGTTGACAGTGAAGTTCTGCCCCTGACCTTTCTGTCACCTCCCCCAATAGATCTCAGAGCTCAGAGAAACTGTCCCAGCCATTCTTCTTTGGGCTCATTCACTTTTCTTGAAAGTCATTTACTACCCCTAAAATTAACTGTAGACCCTTATTTCCCTCTCCTTTATGAATAGGATATTTTAGCCTCAACCATCTGGATATTTAAGTCTCAACCATATTTCCAGGACTCTCATGTCCACGTGCATGTTAACAAATTTGTATTCCTTTTTTCCTATTCATCTGTCTATTGTCAGTCATTAAGTGAACCTTCAGACAAGGTTCACTTGTCACAAAGTGATGCCTTCCCTTTGCCCCTACAATAGCATATTTAATAATTATATGCCAAATATTCAATAAAACCTAAATTCCAACTTGAACTTGATGGCTCTCAGAATTAGCAAACTCTGCTTTGCAGCTTGCCTGTCCGTCTTCTCAGTATCCATATACTGCCTCATTTTTATTTAGCTCCCCAGGTGATAGCCTCTCCCCCTATATGGTGCCTCTTGCCCAGACAAACCTGTTTTTCTTCTGCTACAGGATTACATACCTCCGAAATAATGTTTTTAGGTGAGAATCATCCCTAAAGCTATTTCAGCTCTTTATGTTACCTTAAAAACCCAGTCATATGAATCATGATTTAAGATACACTCGGTTCGCTTATGCTCTCATATACTGTGCTCAGCTATATTTTATTACAGTGAATTATGAAATGTTGATGTTTGCAAGATTCATCTGTGGTATTCATAAAGAGACAGATTCCTAGGCTGCACCCCAGATATTCTTGTCCAACAGTTTTTAGTCAGAACTGAGATGGCTAAATTTGTATTAAGCACCCTCTATAATTCTGATGCTGGTGATAGCGTTTTCTCTGGAACTAACTTTGAGAAATTATGATCCTTACCATTTACTCGTGATAACTTTTTGCATGCAGTAAAGTCAAGAATTTCACTTTAAATATCACAAAATATCAAATATCAAAGTGATAGTTATATCTTCAGAAATCTTTTGTGTGTGTGGCTACATGATACTCTTAGGAGTGCAAAACCTTCTTATTTCAACCCAAAATTGTATGTTGAAAGTCACATTGAAAAACCATATTGGAGTACTCATAAAATTGTTCATGATCTTGTCAGGTTTCAGTGTGAAATGTCAGTTCTTAGTGCGCTCACGGTAGAAGAATCACCAGATACAACAAAGTAAGGCAAGCACGAAAATGAGGTTCATTGAGGAGAGAAAGATAGGATTATAGGGCAAGAGCAAGATATAGGTTTATAGAGCATGTTACATATGCCACAGATGACGACTGGCCCCATTGTTGAAGCAATGGGAGAGCCAAAGGAAGGGCACAAAAAAAGGCTTGGTTGTGGTCTGAGTCTTGTTTTATAGTGCCCGGATTGGGACCTCCCTAGTGGCTCAGACGTCACCATGGAACCACTTTGATTGGACAGCTGGGAGTTGCATTACTATGCATACAGGTTGTTCTAGGTCAATTTCCAGACTCTATGGTACCTATGCTGTTTAGCCCATGGGCTAGAGAGTCCTCTGAATTCTTTTACAGCTGGTGCACTAAGTTATTTATGATTGGTAGATTCATATCTCCCCCAGGTATGAAGAGGATTAGAGTGGGGCAATTGCACCAAGGCAAAGTACTCACTTTCGTTCCTAGGAGACTCAGAATCCCTCACTATCTACCTAACAGTCTTATATATCATGCTTTTCAATATTAAGGACTTAATTGATAAGGTAGATAATTATGGTATTACATGATTACTAATTAATGTGCTTATTAGCAATGGATCTCTCTAAGATCCTAATGTCATCAGGGATGACAACTCATGCTGAAATATCACCTTACAAGGTAAAGTACCTTATGCTAAGGTCCTTTTGGAAATGTATGGCTTAAATGCTATTTACTGGGATCCAAACCTTAACTGTCATATACTGAACTGCTTTGTACTGAACTGTGGCCAGTGATAAATGAAAGTAAAGCAAATTTCTAGTTTATTTTAAAGCTAAATGTAGTACATTTAATTAGAACAGCTCAATACATCAAAAAATCAACATTCTGAAACAATAAAGCTAAAAGAAGGGCAAAAAAGGATAAAAGGGGTAAAAATATAGCTTTTATTAGGAAAGATTACATTAATATAATCTTCAATTTATAAATACACTTTGTGGCTGTCCAGTCTCATCTGTTTTACAAAGAATTTCCTTTTTGTAATTATCCATTTTCTAAGTATGCTCAGAGGAAGGGAAAGATCTCCTTTTTTTTTTTTTGAGGTAGTCTTTTCCTTATAATTTTCTTTTTAATTTTCTCATGTGCTTGTTTTAAAGGTCTATATTTTGTTAACATCATTGGTTAGATTTTATTTTTTAAATCCAATCTAGGAATCTGTTAAGTGGTGAGTTTACATTTATTATCATTATTGATACATTTTGGTTTATTTCCACTGACTTAATAGAACCAAAAATCTTAAACTGGGTTTTAAATCTTTAGTGTAGCTATCATGGATTGGGAATTCAGGAATGTAAAGAGTTATATTTACAGTTTTGTGCTTTCTTATAACTCCTCAAATTCATGAAGCTATTAAATCTATTCAGCTTATTTTTAAGTTCATTTTTGTCTATTATAATAAAGCAATTAATATTTGCAAACAATTGTTACTTCACTTAATGTAATATATTTTTTATTCTATGGCAAAGATTGAACTATGTTCTGGGGCTATAAAGGAGGACAAAATAGGGTCATTGCCCTCAAATATGAGGGAGATGTTTGAATTATAATAATACTTGTGTTTTATATACAAAAGGTGTTTATAAATCAATGGGTAAATATTAGAAGGAGATTTCCATAACTTTACTTTTACATTTTCTATTTAGAGAATTTTAAGCTGTAGAACATTTAAATTAACTATTTGACTTCATTCATTTTACACAAACAGTGATAGATTTCAGGGGTTTTTTTTTTTTAACGCAAACTTTTTTTTTTGGTAGCATAATAGCTATAATCTCAACAGACATTGGGCATTGAACGTGACTGGTATACTCTATGCTCTTATGTACCTAAGAGAGTTGGGCAAAACATACAGGCTCAACAAGTAACTGTAGGATTATAGTGAAACTATGGGAACAAGTGATATGAAGAATTTACCTAGTTTTGGGGTTTTGGGAAACCTTGCTGGAGGAGCTCCTAAGTGGGCTCAAGCCTAAAGATGAATGAGAGTTAATTTAATAAAACCTGGAGAGAAAGAGTATTCTAGGCAAAGAGATTAAGATGTGTGAAGACCGGATAATGGGAAGAGCATGGAAAATTTGAAGAAATAAATACAGCCCAATGTGGTTGAGGTGGATAGAGTGAGGAGAAAGATGGGGAGAAGTTAAGATGGGTAAGGTAGCCAAGATAGAAATTATGCAGGGCCAATGAGAAACCTTGAAGAGTTTTAAATAGGAATTATTTTTCCATTTACAGGGACTTACTTGTTTTCCAGAGCTGATGTAAATATAAAGATGGAGAATTCTGGTAATGCGTATATATTATTTTTGACCCAGCCAGAAACATAATCAGCCTAAGGAAAGAACTGTCCACTTGAGCCACGCCCAGTGGGTGATGGTTAATAGCTATGTCTTCCTCATTGAACACTGGGGTTCTCATTTCATTGAAAGAGATAATATGATTCTAGTACACAGATTTTACTATCTGGCTACATAAATCCTCCTCCACTGCATACATGCTTTCTCAGTCTGTGAGATGTCTGCCTTAATGAACTGCTGTTTTTCCAACAGTTCTGGTTTCTCGGCAATTATTTCACTCAACAATTGGCTTTTGGAGTTCAATAATTCTCATTTCCACAGCATGTGTTTGAGGAGCAACACATATTCTCACATTACACTCTGACACTGCATCTTTCTAGCAGCATTGTACCAGCCAGCAATCTCGATCAGCACATATGTTAGAGGCTTGTTTGGCAGCAGGGCACAGCATTGTCATACACTGAACAGTCACTTCAGTTGGCATGCATTTCTCAGTGCATACCATCCTTCTGATGTCTTTTGGTTTGCTGATATGCCTACTAGAACACAAATTTTATCAATTACTCAAGATATTATGCATTTCAGAATAACCATGAAAAGCAAGGAATTGATTTTGATTATGTATGTTTCCACTTAAATGTGAACAGTGGAAGTGACTTTATTTGGAGATAAGTTGTTGCAGATATAATTAGTTAAGATAAGGTCACACTGCCCTATGGTAGGCTCCTAATCCAACATCACTGGTGTCTTTATATAAAAGATAAACTTGGAGATAGACAGATATAAAGGGAAGATAATGTGAAGAGACAGAGAGAAGATGGCCATCTACAAGCCTAAGAGAGAGGCCTAGAACCCATCCTTCCCTCAGCCCTCAAAGGAATTGACATTGCTGACGCCATGATTTTGAACTTCTAGCCTCCAGTATAATGAGAAAATAAATTTTTGTTGGTTAAGTCACGGTTTGTGGTACTTTGTTACAGCAGTCCTAGTAAACTAATACCATAGTAGTGTTGTCTCCATTGCCAAACTCACAGTCGGTCAATTGCCTAAGTTTCAACCAAGACCTCAATTTTTATTATATTTATTTTATTTTATTTTATTTTATTTTTTATTTTTATTTCAGCTTATTATGGGGGTACAAAAGCTCAGGTTATATATATTGTCCATGTCCCGCCCATCCCCCTGAGTCAGAGCCTCAAGCGTGTCCATTCCCCAGACAGTGCGCCTGGTACTCACCATGTAGTCATACCTCCATCCCCTCCCCCACCCCCACCTCCCCAAGTCAACACCTTCAAATATGGCCATTCCCCAGACAGTGCGTAACGCACTCATCATGTAGGCATACACCCATCCCCTCCCCCACCCCCCACCTCAGTCTGATATCCAGTTGGTATCATTCCCCAATGTGCATTTAGGTGATGATCAGGGAAACCAATTTTCTGGTGAGTACATGTGATGCTTGTTTATCCATTCTTGGGATACTTCACTTAATATAATGGGTTCCAACTCTCTCCAGGAGAACCAAAGAGATGTCGTATCACCGTTATTTCTTATAGCTGAGGAATACTCCATGGTATACATATACCACAATTTACTAATCCATTCGTGAATTGATGGGCATTTGGGTTGTTTCCACATCTTTGCAATTGTGAATTGTGCTGCTATAAACATTTGGGTGCAGGTGTCTTTTTTATAGAATGACTTTTGTTCTTCTGGGTAGATGCCCAATAATGGGATTGCTGGATCGAATGGTAGGTCTACTTGAATCTATTTAAGGTATCTCCATATTGTTTTCCATAGGGATTGCACTAGTTTACAGTCCCACCAGCAGTGTATGAGTGTTCCTGTCTCTCCGCATCCACGCCAACATGTATTGTTTTGGGACTTTTTGATAAAGGCCATTCTCACTGGAGTTAAGTGATATCTCATTGTGGTTTTGATTTGCATTTCCCTGATGATTAGAAATGTTGAGCATTTTTTCATATGTTTGTTAGCCATTTTTATATCTTCTTTTGAAAAATTTCTATTCATGTCCTTTGCCCACTTTTTGATAGGGCTGTTCGATTTTTTCTTGCTGATTTTCCTGAGTTCTAAATAGATTCTTGATATCAGTCCTTTATCTGATGTGTAGTATGCGAACATTTTTTCCCATTCTGTAGGTTGTCTGTTTATTCTCGTGACTGTTTCTTTGGCTGTGCAGAAGCTTTTTAATTTAATCAGGTCCCATTTATGTTTGTTGTTGCTGTGATTGCCTTAGGGGTCTTCTTCATAAATTCTTTGCCTAGGCCAATGTCTGTAAGGGTATTTCCTACATTTTCTTCTAGGATTCTAATAGTTTCACACCTAAGGTTTAAGTCTGTTATCCACCATGATTTGATTTTTGTGAGAGGTGAAAGTTGTGGGTCCTGTTTTAGTCTTCTGCATATGGCTATCCAGTTTTCCCAGCACCATTTATTGAATAAGGATTCTTTTCCCCAGGGTATGTTTTTGTCTGCTTTGTCAAAGATTAGATGGCTATATGAGGATGGTTTTATATTTGGATTTTCTGTTCTGTTCCACTGGTCTGTGTCCCTGCACTTGTGCCAATACCCAGCAGTTTTAATAATCACAGCTTTGTAGTATAGTTTGAAGTCTGGCAAATTAATACCTCCCATTTTGTTTTTGTTGCTTAAAATTGCTTTTGTTAAACGGGGTCTTCTCTGGTTCCATACGAAGCGTAAAATTATTTTTTCTATATCTGTGAAAAATGATGTTGGTAATTTAATAGGGATTGCATTGAATCTGTAGATCACTTTGGGTAGTATAGACGTTTTAACAATGTTGATTCTTCTAATCCATGAGCATGGTATGGTTTTTCCACTGATTTACATGTTCTGCGATTTCCTTCCTCAGCGTTTCGTAGTTCTCCCTATAGAGGTCCTTTACCTCCTTAGTTAAATATATTCCTAGCTATTTTATTTTCTTTGTTGCTATTTTGAAGCGTATTGAGTCTTTAATTTGGTTCTCCGTTTGACTGTTATTGGCATATATGAATGCGTCTGATTTGTGTGTATTGATTTGGTATCCTGAGACTTTACTGAATTCATTGATCAATTCCAGGAGTCTCTTGGTAGAATCCTTGGGGTTTTCTAGATATAACATCATATCATCAGCAAAGAGTGAGAGTTTGATCTCTTCTTTCCCTATTTGGACTCCCTTGATTGTGCTCTCTTGCCTGATAGCTCTCGCAAGGACTTCCAATACTATGTTGAAAAGTAATGGGGACAGTGGGCAGCCTTGTCTGGTTCCAGTTTGAAGTGGGAATGCTTTCAATTTTTCCCCATTCAGTATGATGGTGGCTGTGGGTTTGTCATATATGACTTGTATCATTTTTAGATAGGCCCCGTCTATGCCTATTTTGTTAAGCATTCTTATCATAAAAGGGTGTTGAATTTTGTCAAATGCTTTTTCTGCATCTATTGAGAGGATCATATGATCTTTATTTTTGCTTCTATTTATGTGGTGAATTACGTTTATAGATTTGCGTATGTTAAACCATCCCTGCATCCCTGGGATGAAGCCCACTTGGTCATGAGGGATTATTTTTTTGATAAGCACTTGGATTCAATTTGCTAGGATTTTATTGAGAATTTTTGCATCTATATTCATAAGGGATATTGGTCTGTAGTTTTCTTTTTTTGTTGCATCCTTTCCTGGTTTTGGTATTAAAATTATGTTGGCTTGGTAAAATGTGTTGGGGAGAATTCCATCCTTCTCGAAATTGGAGAATAGTTTATGTAGGATGGGCACCAGTTCTTCTTTGTAGGTATGGTAAAATTCAGGTGTGAACCCATCTGGTCCAGGGCTTTTCTTTTTGGGAAGGTTTTTTATTGCTGTTTCGATTTCAGATCTAGATATTGGTCTATTCAGGAATTGTATTTCTTCCTGGTTGAGTCTGGGAAGGCTGTGTGTTTCTAAAAATTTGTCCATTTCCTCCTCATTTTCCAATTTGTGTGCATAAAGATTTTTGTAAAATTCATAGATGATATCATGTATCTCTGTGGCATCGGTCATGATTTCTCCTTTCATGTTCCTGATGGAGGTTATTAGAGTTTTTCTTTTCTGCTCTTGGTTAGCCTAGCCAGAGGTGTGTCAATCTTGTTTATTCTTTCAAAGAACCAACTTTTTGTTTTATTAATTTCCCTTATGGTTTGTTTGTTGTCCTTTTCATTCAGTTTTGATTTGATCTTAATAATTTCTCTCCGTCTGCTGGGTTTGGGGTCGAAGACCTCAATTTTTAAAGGAATATTTCAAGGGTAAGTTTGCAGGGGCAAAGCAATCTCCTTTCAATACATAATTGGTGCCAACATATTTATATAAAACATGTCCAGTTGGAACAGGCTTGGGAACAAATTAATTTGCAACCAAAAAATAATCCAATTTGTCATTAATTGTAAAAAACAATTGACAGAAAGATTGTACAGCCTCCTGCCCTCATATAAACAGTGAAATTACCTTGGCTGTGACAACTAAACAATAAGAAAGCAGTAGCTCTAATTAGCATTTGACATCTATGCATATGGAAAACCCCGAGAATGCATTAATAAGGTGTATTTTGGATTACTCTTACTTGAAATTATCAAGCAATATTTGTGTGTCTAACAGCTTCATTGCCACTGTCACATTAAGTTATGGGAAAGTCAAAATACATACACCAGATTAACAGCACATCACAGGATTTTGAAAATATCCTCTTATTAGCTATTGAGAAGTATACCAGTACACTTCTGATTTATGCATATATATTTGCACAGATAGATTCCACCAGGGCTCTCAGTAACCAATGCTGGAGTTAGTCATTTTGAAATTCAACTGTCAAAAATCTCTTGGATCTTCTCCTACATACCTTTGTTTTCCTTGCATCTTCAGGGAGGAAACAACTAATAAAATTTATAACACTAAATAATCATCCTTTGCCAGAAAATTAAAAATAAAATCTCAATCTTTAGCCTCCTATTCATAAAATAAAAACAACCAATTCCATGTAATTCATTTATTCATCATTTATGTATTGAAAGCTAAGAGGTGTCAGGCACTGTTCTCAGTGCTGGAGATGTGGAGGTCAAGAGGCAAGGTCCTTTCTCTTCCCTTAGTGGAACTTAGGTTCTAGTGAGAGAAAGGCAATATAGAAAAAAACAAACAAACAAATTAAAACTGCAAATTTCAGGTAATGATAAGGGTTATGAAGAAAAATATTGCAGGGTGAGGGGATAGTAAGAGAAGGGTAGGGTTGGGACAGTGAGAAATTGAGTTAGTTAGATGGTCCGGGAAGGCCTTAGCAGGCACATGGATGATATGGAGGAACACATAGTGCACAGTTCTAGGCAAAGCACTTTCTAGGTGGAGGGAACATGAAATGTAAAGTCTCTAAGGCAGAAAATGCTTAGGGACTAGAAGATGAACAAGAAGGCCAGTGTGTGTTTGGGGAAGAATGATTGAAGGGTAGATCGTCAGGGCAGGAGGTCAGAGACATGAACAGGGGCCCAGAGCATGCCCCTCAGCCCCGTCCTGGTGTATTTGGCCTAATCATCACATTTAATTAACAACTAGGATAAAGATGCCTTATAATATGTGTTACTATGGTTTGAATGTCCCCTCCAAAACTCATGTTGAAACTTAATCCCCAACAAGGTACTGTTGAGAGATCCTTTAAGGGGTGGTTAGATCATAAGAGCTCTGCTATGAATGAATTAATGGATTGATGGATCAACAGGATAATAGTTTATCATGGGATAACCTAGTGGCAATTATAAGTGGAGGTTAGTATGCTCAGCTTCCTCGCCCTGTGATACTCTCTGCCATCTCAGGACTCTCTGAAGAGTCCCCACCAGTAAGAAGATGTAGTCCCAGACGTGGTCCCTCAATCTTGAGCTTCTCAGCCTAACTGTAAGAAATAAATCCATTTTCTTTATATGTTACCCAGTTTCAGGTATTCTGTTATAAGTAATAGAAAATGGACTAAGACATATGCTTATTAAATGTTAACACTGCAAAAGATAGAAAGGATTCCCTATTCCCTTAAGGATAGGATCATAATTCATTATGATTTAATGAAAAACTTCCTATAACATAATCTCAGTTGTGCCAATAACTAACTTTATATTAGCGGGCAGTAGCTCAGTTAACATTATATAGGCCTCATTTTCTCTATTATTTGAATAAGGGAATTATAATACATTATAACACTTGTTTTTCAATTCTAAGAATTGTTGAATTTGGATAATTTTCTTTTTATAGATCAAATAATAATCCAAATTCAGCAAGATGAAATATAGTAGGAATAAATGGAACCACAGTTGCCTTTAAAATTTTAATTTATATACCAGATATGAGAGTCTAGAAATCCCTGAAAACCCCTAGGAAGTTGGAACTGGCTATAGGTTTAAGGAAATAATATGATCATAAAGAAATATATAATATCACAGAAGTTTAATACATTCTAATTTAGGTTTTAAGCCTCAATTTGTATCTAATTTTTCAAATTCTCTAATCCAGTGAATTTCTTTATGACATTTCCAAATATTTCATTTATCATATTGCACCCTGGACCTATTATGATTTTTTCCTTTGGTATATAAGTCACATATTATTAAAATTCAGCCTTTTAAAGTACAAAATTCAGTGGTTTTAGTATATTTACAAGGTTATCAAACATAACTGCTATCTTATTTGAGAACATTTTCATCAACCCAAAAGGAAACCTGTGCCCATTACCAAACATTCATTTTCCTCCTCACCACCCTGCCTAGGCAGCCATTAATCTATATTCTGTCCCTGGATACGCTGATTCAGGGCATTTCATAGAAATGAAATCACAGAATATGTGGCCTCTTTCATTCAGTGTGATGTTTTCAAGGTTCATCCATGTTGTAGCATGTATCAATACATTTTCCTTTTTATGGCTAAATAATATTCCATTACATGGATGTGGCACATTTTATTTATTCGTTCACCAGATGGTAAACATTTAGGTTGTTTCCATTTTTTGGCTATTAAGAATAATGCTGCTATGAACATTGATATATAAGTTTTCATGTAAACATGTTTTCTAAGAGTAGAATTGCATCATATGGTAACTATGTTTAACTTTTTGAGGAATAACCAAACTGTTTTTCAATGTAGCTGTGTCATCTCACATGCCAATCAGCAATGTATGAGGGTTCTAATGTTTCCACATACTTGTCTAGACTTTAGTGTATTTTTGGATTAATCAATAAATGAGTTTTGGAAGAGATGAAAAATTAAAATATTTTTCAGATCACATGATAGTGAAATTCAAATTTTTTTTAATTCAAAATTTTTTTTTATGTCAGTCAAATTTAGCAGTGGGGAATGTAGACCAATTTTAGTGACACTAATGTTAAATAAGTCCTGATACCCCACTACCATCTGACCATTCTGAAATTCAAATTTAAAGAGATTTAAAATTAACTATGTTTTGCAAACAAACACTCTTTACTGCAGTGATTTATAAAATTATTCTCCTGTAAGATAAGTACAAAGAAGTAAGGTATGTGAATGCTATTACTAACTCTTATCATAGCATATTTGTTTAATCTGTAATATATTCAGAATCATACCTTATAACTCTTCATAATTTAGAGACATTTAATGTGTCTAATATCCTAGAATGGAGACTCTGTTTTTCATGAGCTATCCCTTCTTTTCACAATTTCCTTTATTAGAAAAACTCTGTCTCAAATACATAAATAAATAAACATTTAAAAAACAAACAAACAAAATTACCTAGAATAAGAAATTGCTATTGCTAGATTCTGGATACTTGCATTTGCTGTTTCTGTTTCTTAGAAAGATTTTTCCTCGTGACCCTTTACCACTATTAACCTCTATGAGCTTTCTGCTATTACCTATATAGAATGTATCACAGCATGTTGCAGTGGGTCTTTGTCCTATTGGTTCTACAGGGTTAATATCACTGTCACCTGTAGGATATGAGTTCCATGGAAGAATAGGTTGTGTCTTATTTATATTTATTTGAATATATATGTTCTTGGCCCATAGTGAGTTCTCAGTAAACTTTTCTGTAACATATGTATGTATAATGAAGACTTAGATTTAGAGCTTTTTTTTAGTAACATGGGTGTCAAGACCTGTACTGTACAACTGTTCATCATTTATCATTTACTAGCTGTGTAAACAAGTGCATGTCAAGTTAATAACCTTTCTGTGCCTTAGCCTTCTTATGTGTAAAACGGGATTAATAAATATAACTACCACATGAGATTAATATAAGAATTAAAATGAGATAAGTCGTGCAAAGAGTTGAGAAAGTGCCTGGCACACAGTGATCATTCAACAAATGTTTTTGATGGTGTTGTAATGATGGTGATGATGATGATGGTTATGATTGTGATGATGATGGTAATGATGGTGACCTCTGCCATTTGAATAAGCTAGCCCTGCATTTTTTGTGTCTTTGGGGGCACTGAAGAAAGGGGGACTGGATCTCATATGTAGTAAGCCTTATTACTTTCATGATATTACTTCACTTAATCCATATAACCCATTTTCATTACTAAAGACATTAAGGCTTAAAGAGGGAAAGTCATTTCTTTAGTTCACACAGGCTAGAAGCATGTACACATTAGCTGCCAGGCATTCTGTTGAGGACTCTAACGTCAGTTATATTGGATTATCTCCTTTAATTCTGATATCAGCTGCTCTGTGCAACTAAGAGTGAGAAATTTCCATACTTTATAATAATAATTGTTAAAATATTGCTTCTGCCTAAACTGTTACAAGGACCTGATACAAACTGAAGCATATCTTAAACAAAAAAAATATAGTTTCTTTTCTTTTAGTTCTTGGAATTCTCTGGTGTAATGAAAGAAACTTGAGGTTCGGAAAAAGATGAATGAAGTGTTCCTGCTCTACTTTGCTTTTTAGACAACACTTAAGTGCATCTATTCTTTAAAGGACACATAAACAAACTGAAGCAGTCAGAGGGGAAAGATCAGGATGATGGAGTGACTCAGAAATCAGGTAATATTAAAAACAATTGAAAGAACCAAGGAGAGAGTAGATTTAAGGAAGAAAATAGTGGCTTTCTTTGAATAGTTTATGTTCTGTCATATGAATGAATGTTTCCTCCCCCATAGGACTACAGTAGGCTGAATTGGAACCATTAGGTATAAGGCATAGAATAATTGTATAAACTTTGTACAAATTTGTGTTCTGCACAATCTTTTTTTGCAGTTATGCAAATTTGCATTATATTTGTACAGTATTTGACCTCAATATCTGAAAAGTTTTTCTAATAAAAGAAATTGTGAAGAGAAGGGATAGCTCATGAAAAACAGAGTTCCAAGTTCATAAATGTGATTTCAAAGGGAATTTAATCCATCTTAAATTACAGGACATTGAAGATGCCTTCCAACCTTGATACTCTATAATCCAGGGTAGTTTGTGGAGAATGTATGATATTTCTAGCATCATTAAACTCATTGCCTCTTCCACCTTATTATGGGTAGATTTAGTAATTATTTTGTGCATCAACTGAGAAAGTACCCATCTCTGCTTCTGTTATGATGTGACCGGAAGGTACTGTAGAAAGATAATGAACTTGAAATTAAACATACATGATTTCCAATCTTGAATTTTGCCATTTACTATTTTGAGGACATTAAGCAGATTCCCCAGGCCTCAGTACTTTTATCTCTAAAATAAGAATACTATTAATTTAGTAGTAAGATTTAATAAAGTAACATATGTGAAATAAATGCCTACCTTGTGGTAGTAGTCAACAGGTAAAACCATTAGTACCATCTGATGAACAACAGGAAATAACTACCAAGAGACAATATTTCATTCATTTTCCAGTAAAATTTTCATTAAAGTCTAACATATATGCAAACAAGTGCACAAAGTATAATTGCTTGGCTGGATATATGTTCTTTAAGTGAATATGTGCATACATTTATAAATTTTGTCAAAGTAAACACCTTGTAACCAGCATTTAGAGGGAAAAAAACACCAGAAGCTCCCTTCTGCTGCTTCTCAGCCTCTAACCATAGATTTATTCATGGGATAATATATAGCAGCATTTTTTTTATATATTTAGTTTTGCATTTAAGGCAGTGCTTCTCAACCTAAGCATGCATCAGAATCACCTGGATGCTTTGTTAAACTGGTGCCCCAGTTCTAGAGTCTCCAAACCAGTAGGTCTGCAGGGGCCCAAGAATTTGCAGTTCTACCGGTTCTCAGGTGGTACTGATGATGTTGGCTCACGGACCTCACTTTGAACACCATTAATCTATAGTATTCCATTTCATGAATGTATTACAATTATTTATCCACTATCTCTTGATGTAAATTTGGGATATTACAAATAATACATGCCTGGCAATTCTTATATATGTGATTGGGTGGGTAGATACATGAATAGATAAACAAATATGTATTATGGTTTATACATATATGTGTATATAATTCATATTGTACAAAAATTCAAGAGTGGTAGTACTAACTTATATTTCTACCAGTAAAAGAAAGGCCTAGTTGCTTTACACATGTGACAGTTGTGTCATTTATAAAAGAAATTTCCTACACTAAATATATAATGGTGTCTCATTGTGATTTTAACTTGCTTTTTTTCTGATAACTAATATTATCGAACATATTTTCACATGCTTCATTTGATATCCTCTTTTGAAGTTTGTTCAATGTATTCCTGATTTTTATATGTGTATATTTTTCTTTATAATTTATAGAAGTTATTTGTCTATTTTTTGGATACAGGGACTGTACATATGGGATGTCAAAGCAGATGAGGGACAACAGATGTTATCACAGAGATAGCTACCGTCCAGAGAAAAGAGAAATGCGCCAGAATAGGTCCCAATCCTTTAGGATGAGGTAGAAATCTATGAAAGAGCTCCCAAATCTTAGGGACATTTATGGAAACTAGGGGCATTCTAACTGCAGTCTGTGAATTGCCGAGCCCAGAGGGGAGGAAAAGCATCTCCACAAATACCTATGAGTGTAAATGACTTCCGTGTGAAATGACCCCTTCTCCAACACTCAGCCTTGTGTAACACCATCAAAATTTAGCCATAGGCAGAGGAAAATGAAGAGGGAAGCTGACCAACATTAAGTTTTCCCTACCCAACAGAATAAGCCCTCAAAATGGGAATAAATTTGTTATTTCCTGCTCACTTGAATTTGTGAATAAAAGCTTATAGAGATTGTGGATGATATTCTTCAAAGAAGATTTAGTTTCCATAATTTTAATTTTATTTAAACAATTGAAATTTTAATATTTACTGGAATTTTTACTATTTTGTTGCTTCTTTCCTGAATTGTAATCCATGTATTGGCTTAAATCAAGTGCCAGGGCTGGGAAAGTTATAGTGCTAAAAAGCAAATATAGCTGCTAATTTTTGGTGTCTTTGTCATCAACAGTCTTTTGATTACATTATCAGTAGGTTGCATAGGGTGGGGAAAAACAGGATTTCCCCAACTTGAAACAAGACATTCCATATGCATTTGACCAATAAATGTTGCATATATCTGTTAGGAAGATACTAGAAGAGGGGAAATAGTACCCTACATTGTCCTTCTTAGCACATTGACTGCCACACTAGAAAAAGAAATTTTTTGCTTGGGGCCATGGTGTTCTATTACAAAAATAGAATAAGAACTTTGAAAACAAAATGATCCTTTCTAATTTAAATAAAATTTTTTATTTTTTATTGTTTTCTGTTGGTGAGTTATATGTAACTTGAAAAACAGTCCTTGGGGCTCCCAAGGTAAAGAGACATGTGAGTTATATATGCTTCATGAGGTCCCGGGCGCAAAACTAGCGTGAGTTAAATACAACTCACATGGGAGTTAATGTGTTAAACTAGGGTCCTCAGGACTGTGCATGCCTGACACTAAACCATACTCCATGTCTGTAGTATAAATTTTAGATTAAATTGGCAAATAAAGCATAGCAGTGAAGATCAGAAAAGTAATTTATGAAATGACTAAATCCTTCCTCTAGAACTAGTGACATTTAGAAGTATTTTTGATTGAATAGTTTTAAATCTCTACAACACCAATGCTAGATTAAAATGCAAGCCATGTTCTAGGACTAACCTTAGCTGACACCCATGTCTTTTCATTTCCTACAGGGTTGTAATGTTCTTCAGCTCTCACAGCGATTAATGAATGAAAGAATTATAAAACAGAGTAAATTCAGTTAATTACTAATGTTCTAAATTGGAATTCATATTTAAATTGCAGTTCTATTTTTGTAATGAAGGGATACAAAGCTTGCAATTTTTTTTCATTCTATAAACCTTACAGAGATGCCATAGTACATTTAATATAACTTTATAAAAAGAATTTTAAATCAAGAATTATTCAACCATATTCAGGGAAATAAAACAGTGTTACAGAGGAGCTGCTTCTATACTTTTAATTATCTAGAAGGTAGAACTGCCTTTGAGATGCTTCAAAAAGATAATTTATGAAATTGAAATTCTTCAAACTATCCAAAACTAAAATTTCTGGCATGTAATATCATATGATACCTTAGATAGAGATAAAGGTAAGATGAAAACGACTTCTTACATCTTTGGAGAGTCGCAATATCTTTTTTTCTAAAACATGGAGTGCTGCTTTTAAAAAATTATAAAATACTTAAAGTGCAAAAATGTATAGAAAGAAATATCATAAATGTCCATGTACTCACAAGTTGGTCTGTCATATTTACCTCAGATACTTCATTTTTAAAGAAATGAAACATTGTGACATTACCTATTTTAGTTCTCCTCTCCCTGCTTCTGCTGTGATTACCATTACACTGAAATAGGTGTAGCAGATTGTGTTTTCCAAAAATGTCCTGCATTCCACATGTGCTTCTCAATGTGGCCTTGCAATTCCTGCAACAATGGGTAGAGTTAATTGCTCCTTTTTCTTGAATCATGGCAAGTTCCATGACTGCTTTGTCTAATGACAGATGGAATGTTACTTATGTCAGTTTTGGGCAAAGTATTCAGCTGGTTGGCAGTTACTGCTTCTTGACTTTTGAAAGCCAGCCACCAGTAAGAAGTCCCATGGAGGGGCCCTGAAAGAGGGGCCATAATGTGAAGAGAGAAAGAGACTGAGGAACACCTGGCACAGAACTTTCTAGTGCCCCCAACCCAGCTGCCATTCTTCTGCATCCCTATGAAAAATTCAAGCATGAACCACCCAAAGGAGCCCAATCAGCACACAGAAAACAGAATGCAACAAATAAGTTGTTTTTTAAGCCATCATATTTTATGGTGATTAGTTACACCACGCTAGAAATTGAAAGAGGTCTGTGTGGTCTTTCCCCTCTTTTCATGTATTTACAAGTATCCAAAAATATGATATTTTCACCTATTTTAAAAATTTACATAAATATAGTCTTTTGAAATCTAATCTTACCAGAATTTAAATATTTTTATTAATTTTTCTCATTTATTTCTTTATTATGAAATTTTATGCCTATTCAAGGCATAGTAATATAGCATAATGATGGTCAATATATTGTTGAATGAAAATGAAGCTTGAGTATATTTTTTCTAAGAAAAAGTTCTTTGAAAATGCATTCCTTCTCTGGTTGAATCGCATAGGTCCTTTGGCAAAAATCCAATGGTTTTACATCTGTCCATCTATTTCCGGATTCTGTTCTCTTTCATTGGGATATTTGTCTTTCCATTCCAATATCAAAATTTATTCACTGCTCTTGCTTATATGTCTTTAAACTTTGTTGTTTCTGAAGATGATTTAACTCCTCTAAAGTCTCTTGGAATCCACCTTAATTGAACAATCAGTGTCAATTTTAATCTATAGCAAAAATGTTTACAAGAATTTTGATTAGGATTATGCTGAATGGAATTTTTCAATCCATGACCATGTCATTTTAGCTTGTCTTTAATTTGTCTGGTACTTCTGCATTTTCAGTGTTTGGGTTTTATACATTTCATTTAATTTATTTCTAAGTATTTTAGATCTAATTTATTTCAGATTCTTTTGCAGTTATTCCTATAGAAGTCTTAATTATAATTCACTGAAGTTATTTCTAAGTATTCTATGTTTTCTGATTCTATTAAAAATTACATCATTTATTTAATTTCCTTTCCCTGTTGTTTGTTACTTGTATATAGAAATAAACATGTTAAAATTTTTTTTGCAGAGATGGGGTCTCACTATGTTGCTCAGACTAGTCTTGAACTCTTTACTTCAAACAGTCCTCCTTCCTTGGCTTCCCAAAGAGTTGGGATTACAGGTATAAGCCACATGCTGAGACAGAAATAAATATTTTTGTTTGTATACAATCACTTCACTTTTGCCTAAGTACCTATGCAATTCAATTAGGGGAAGTAATGCATTTCTTAAATTATTACTATTTTTAAATTCATCAATGTGTGCACACTGAATGCATTTTGTAAGAAATTTTGTTTAAAAAGAAACTCAAACTTTATTTTTGTTCATCAATATATTCAACATTGTATTGTTTTTTATCTTCTCCTCAATTTTCTATTTCTTACAAATTCATCTTTCTTAAGCCCAGAGAAAATGAAATGATATTTCATTGTTTGTGAACAATATGTTCACTTTTGCCTTTCTGGAAGTTTTTATTTCTCTTTTATTCACTGTATATGAAATTCTAGGCTGCAAGTATTATTTCATTGTCTTCTTGTTTCTATTGTTTCTGTTGAGAAGTTAACTGCTAGTCTAATTGTTTTTTTTTTTTCTTTTAAAAATAATATGTCCTTTTCCTTTGGTGAGTTTTAAGTTTTTCCTAATTGTCTTTTATTTTCAGAAATTTTCATGTAATGTTTCTATACTAAATTTCCATTCATAAGGCTTACAAGGCCTCTTTAATTCATAGTGTCTTATATTCTGTGGGTTGTTTCATCATTTTAGAAAAATTCTAAGCCCCTTTCTCTTCAAATATTGCTGTATCTATATATTTCTGCTTCTCTTTCTGTTAAACTGGACACCAGTTAAACATATCTGTCTTCTCATTGTGATTTATATGCTTTTGTTTTTTTCCCCTCATCATTCTAGACAGTGTCTTTGGACTTATCTTCAAGATCACTAATTCTCTCTTCTGCTGTGTCAAATCTACTAGTAAAATCATACACTGAGTTCTTAATTTTGTTTGTTATTTTTGTTTTTGTTATTTAGTTGTTTATTGAAATATGCTATATTACTTCTTATGACTTCCAGATGTTTACCAAATTTAAAATTTTTTGTCACCTTCTTGAACATGATAATATCAGTTACAGTTTTAATATCTCTACCTGGCAATTTAAATGCAGATTTAGGGGTTCTCTTTTTATTATGTATCATTTCTAATGGTTTCTATGTCAATTGCCTTATCTCCTTCAATCTTTAATAGCATGTTGGAAATTGTATTTTAAAAAGTTTTTGTAGCAATAATTTACATTCTAGAATAAAGCTTTCCTTTTCCAGAAAGGATTTTTTTTACCCTTATTTTGGCACTTGATGGCATTAGCAATGTAGAATCACCTTGATCCAAAATCAGAGAGTGAGAATTTCTGGGATAGTCAGGAATTTACTTGCTCAGAGCTGGGCAATTGATGGTTTATATTTAGTTTCCCCTATTTCCAGCACATAGCCTTTCATAAGGGGAAAAGTTTGTATTTCTGTCCCTACCACCATCTATTTTCCAACTGTTGTTCCCAAGTCCTGAGAGCCTGTCAAAAGTTCTTCTGGGTATGTGATAAACACCCCCAGGAGAAAGAATTTCTAAATGCAGTGTTCACTCTCAGAATTTCAGAACTTCTCCCTTGACCTCATTAACTATTTCATTAGTACTTTCCCTTTGAGATAATTTTTCAAAAAGTATTTGGCACTGCCATGTCAGTTTTCTTCAATGGGATTTATTAGTCCAAATTATGCAAGCCATTATTGCTGGAATCAGAAGCCATTTCAGCCACAGAATCAGAAGACCACCATAGTCTTTTCAAGTGTCACTTTTCCTTTACTCTTTCTATGTTATTTCACTGAAACTCCTATTAGACATATGTTAGAACTGGTCATTCTGTCTTCAAAGTTCTGTAACTTTCCTTTCATCTGATGGATCTTTTTTATCTCTTTTCTCTCTCTTTTGGGCAATTTCCTGAGCTGTTTCTTATAATTATTCAAGTTGAGACTCTGCTTTAAATTATTATGTTTATTTTAATATTTAAGAAGTTCTACTTGTAACTTATTCAAATTAGGTGACTATCACCCCAGTGTTCATTTTTATCCATTGTGGTTTCCCTTTCACCATTTCATCTCTTATAGCATTTTATTT
Source organism: Lemur catta (assembly GCF_020740605.2). Classification (NCBI taxonomy): domain Eukaryota; kingdom Metazoa; phylum Chordata; class Mammalia; order Primates; family Lemuridae; genus Lemur; species Lemur catta. Next base: position 32,579,732 of record NC_059134.1, read on the forward strand.
TATTTTATTTTATTTATGTTATTATTATTTGAGATAGCATCTTGCTCTGTCTCCTGGGCTAGAGTGCTGTGGCGTCAGCCTAGCTCACAGCAACCTCAAACTCCTGGGCTCAGGTGATCCTCCTGCCTCAGCCTCCTGAGTAGCTGGGACTACAGGTGCACGCCACCACGTCCTGCTAATTTTTTCCATTTTTAGTAGAGACGTGGTCTCACTCTTGCTCAGACTGGTCTCAAACTCCTGACCTCATGTGATCCTCCTGCCTCAGCCTCCCAAAGTGCTAGGATTACAGGCATAAGCCACCGCTCCTGGCCATTATTTTCATTACTTTCTTTTTAGAGACAAGGTCTCACCCTGTTACCCAGCCTGGAGTACAGTGACTGGATCATAGCTTACTGTAACCTCGAATTCTGGGGTTCAAGTGATCCTCCCACCTCAGCCTCCTGAATAGCTGGGACTACAGGCACCACCAGCATGTCTTACTAACTTTTGATTTTTTTGTGGAGACAGGGTCTTTCTATGCTGCCCAGGTTGGTTTCAAACTTCTGGTCTCAAGCAATCCTCCCACTTTGGCTTCCGAAAGTGCTGGGATTACAGGTGCGAGCCACCATGCCCAGTCTCTTACAGCATTTTAAACAAATTATTTTTCCATAGTCTCTTTCAGATAAATCTGTTGTTTCTATTTCTTGATGTCTCAATTTTCTTGTTGGTTGTATTGTATGCCTTTCCCATACTTCCACACTGTTTAAAAATGTTTATAGAAAACTCCTCTTTAGGGAAGGTTGCTATTTATTCTTCAGGAATTTTATATCCATGTTGTTGAAGTGGCCTTACACAGTAATTAGAATTTATTTCTGCTAGGGCTTTGGCTGTTTTATCAGTCCTAGATCAATTTTTAAGTCAATTCCCTTACCTTGGGAGTCCCACCTCTTCAGGATAGATTAACCTCCACGCATGCATGGTATATATAGGCTTGGACTTTTAATGTTTCACAGAAGACTGATTTTTCTGCAATGGAGGCCCAGAAAAGGCAAATTTTCTTAATGCTCTCATCTCTTTTCATGGCCGTACAGTCTTTGAGGCCCCACCTCGATGCAAATGTTTCAGTTCCAGTTCTGTACTTGATCAAGCACAAGGTCATACATATTTTCCCTGTGTGGCTACTAAAACATCAGGTACTGTTTCTTGATCTTCAAGTCTGATATCAACCTTGACATCAGTCCATTTTCACTGATATGGCTCGTATATCTGCTTTATTCTGGCACTTGGGATTTACCTTAGCTTTGCATTACCCAGATATGTATTCTTATTCTTATTTTATTTTTTTTAAGACAAGGTCTCACTCTGTTGCCTGGGCTAGAGTGCAATGGCATCATCATAGCTCACTGCAACCTCAAACTCCTGGGCTCAAGCTATTCCCCTGCCTCAGCCTCCTGAAGCTGGGACTATAGTTGCGCACCACCATGCCTGGCTAATTTTTCTATATTTTTGTAGAGACAAGATCTCAAGATCTTGTTCTTGCTCAGGCTAGTCTTGAACTCCTGGCTTCAAGCAAACCTCCTGCCTTGACCTCCCAAAGTGCTAGAACTACAGGCATGAGCCATGGTGCCTGGCATGTATTATTATTTTTTAAATGTCATATTTTCTTCAGCATTTTAACTTTTCATTAGGAGAGGAGGTTTTAATATAGCCTAGTCAGCCATGTTGGTAGAACCTGGAATACTGACAAGTGGGTTAAGTTTTTCTCAACACATTAGTATAAAAAATAGAATAGAATATTAACTATTTTAAGAAACTAGGATGCTGATCACAGTTGCAATGTTAAATAGATGGTTAGTTCTTGGTAAATTCTTTTTGTTCTTCATGCTTCTCATCAGGATCAAAGAATCATTTGGTGTCAGACAAATCTGAGGACAGGATTCTAGCTCTGCTAAGTTGTTAGCTCTGAAGACGGGCAAGTTTTCAAATTTTCCGAGCCAAGGCTTCTTACAATATTAAATTTAAATATGTGAAATGCATATAGACATGTGCTATATAAAGAATATAGATATAGACTATAGATACGTGAAAATGTGGAATACGTGCATCATATAGCATATATATTATGACTATAGAAATGTGAAAATAAACAATATGGTAATAATTGTATCTCACACAAAAGATATATGTCCACATATAAGCAAAACACATTGCCAATTTGATATAATTAAATACAGATAAAGAACTTTAACTACCGGCCCTTAGAGCTCATTTTACCTGCAAAAATACAAATGTGAAAGATTTAGCAATTTATAAACTTGAAGGGTTAGCAGCTCTCCTAAATTTCTATTTGCTACCATTTATAGGCCATTTTGATGTGAAAAAGTTAATTATATTAATATTATACTAAACAGTCCTGGATTAATACTTCAGAGTGATTTAAACACTAGCCAAGAACCCAACTTACAAACATTAGCTCGTAATAACATTTTGTTTTGTAAAGACTGATGTTTTGAATTTTAAATTTTAGTAAATATTTTTCTAACTATAGTTATATTCACTGTATTATGGTTTTATTTTTTATGTTTGCTCTTTTATTCATATAATTTAAGAATATTCTTTTCATAAAAAGAAATAAAATTTGCTCAATAAATTAATTCATGCATTTACATTTCAAAGGAGTTCTGCTATGATCTTAACAGAATATTAGAAAACACTTTTGTAATTTGAAATAATAAATATTGTGTTAGAATCATTAACATATAATTTTAATATGATGAAATAAGAAAGTTGCGAGAGCAGAGAGGATGACTGAGTGTATTCTTAGAATTTCCCAGGTTGCACTATCTCATTACTTTCAATCTTAAGCATAAATTTTGTTTATGTGCTTGTCTCCAAGACACACTGTAGTTTCTTGAGAACAGATTCTCTATCAGTGTTTCCAGGGAGCCCAGCATAGTGTATGGCACAGAGTAAATGTGTCTTGTTTATAGGAGGCTGATATGAAGGAGAATTTTAATGCTAAATAGGACTCATTCAAGGGTGGCATTCATGTCAGAGTGGTCAGATAGATGCATAGGGCACGTTCTGGGATGTGATTTTAGTTGGCGTGATTGGAACATAAGCTGCAAGGGAGGAATGGCTTAGGATATGTGAGGCTGGAGATATAAAATAAAGAATTCCATGGCATAATTTGGACAATGCCCTTCATCTTGTAAGAAATAGGAGCCACAAATGGGATCATTGTGGTAGCTCATAGAGGAAAATAGAACTAGGAACAAGAAAGGCAGTATATACTTGATACTAATCAAGAAAAATAAAGAGGGCATGGAATACGTACCACTTACTCCAGGAACGGGAATGAATGGGATGATTCAGGGAGTGTATTAAAGTTAACAGCAGGAGGATTTGTGACTGAGTAGTTAGTTGCACTATGGCATTCAGCTGAGAGAGAGAGCTTTAGAGCAGTCTGACTTGCATTTGAATCCTGACTCTGACATTCTCTAGCTCTGAGAATGACATAGGACAAGTTTCTTAATTGCTCTAAAATTTAATCTTCTCACATGTGATTATAATGACACCTCAAGGGATTGTGGTGAGTAATTAAATGAAATGACGCATACAGAACACTCAGCACTGTTTTCTGTGGCACATTCTGAACATTCTGGTGGGCATTTTGTGTGGGTGAGAAAAAACAGACATCTGAGTCTGCTTGTTCCTGTTTCAGGGTGGCTCTCCTACTTCAGGTTTGCCTGTTACCAGTCTTTCTCAAGGAGTCGTAGCATTTGAAGAAACTAAGTTTGCTGAACTGATGTTGCTATTTTTCCAAAGGCAAAGCAAGCAATGACCACAGTACCAATGTGCTGAGTATGCTTCAGCTTCTAGTATGGATTGGTGTCAGAAATTTATTTATTTTTTGTTTATGTCATCATGGAAAGAGTTAGCAGAACGCCTAATAAAGTTTACCTTTACTTATCAAGTCTCTTCAGTCTGGATCCTCTCAGGGTCCTTCTCAACTGTCCTAAGCTTGATACTTCCAATTCTCCACATGCTCTGGTGGGCCTGTGTTTCTCCCACCATGGAAGGAAGCAATCTGGAAGAAAAATTTGTTGAAACATAGCATTGACTACTTCACTGGATGTACATATATTTAAATTAAATGTTCCAATAGAATAATGTTCAGCCAAAGGGAGCTCTATCAACACTTATTCCATGAGTTCATCTGGTCTATGATTTAACAATCTCATGAATTCAGACTGCATATTTAACTCCTTACTCTAGGACTTTACTGAAGTGTCTAGTATACACCCCAAATTGATCTCTTTAGCTTCCCCCAAACCTGTTCCTCCCACAGTCTTCCCCATCTTAATGGGTGGAAACTATACTTTCAGTTATTCAGGCCAGAAATCTTGGAGCCATCTTTGACACATCCTCATACTCTACATCCCATCTCTCAGGAAATGGTGTTGGCGCTATCTTCACAAGACAGCTAGAATTGAATCCTTTTCCATATTCATGGCTACCACCTTTATCCAAACCATTGTCCCTCACCCAATTACTGCAATAGCTTCTGAACTCTTGTTTCTGTAGCTCCCTTCCTTTCCACCTGTCATAATATTTTCTCAGCACAGTAACTGTATTAGTTTTCTGTTGCTGCTATAACAAATTACCACAGACTTAGTGGTTTAAAAGAGCACACATTTATTATCATACAGTTCTACAGATCAGAATTCTGATATGGGTCTCATTGGACTAAAATTAAGATGTCAGTAGGATGTGTTCCTTTTGTGGAGACACTACAGGAGAATCTGTCTCTTGTTCATTCCAACTGTTTGCAGAATTCAGTCCCTTGTGGTTGCAGGACTAAGGTCTCCATTATCTTGCTGACTATCAACTAAGGGCTATTCCCTGCTTGAGGCTACCACATTCCTTGGTGGCTGGATCCCTCCCACCATCTTCAAAGCCAGCCATGGCAGAGAGTCCTTCTCATGTTGTGTGTCTCTGATTCAGTCTTCAGTCTCGCTCTTCCACTTTCTACTTCCTTCACCCAGGTGATAGGATTGGGCCACCCAAATAAACCATCTCAAGGCCTAACCTTAATCACATCTGTAAATTCTCTTTTTCCATGTAAGATAATATATTCAAAGATTCCTGGGATTAGGGTGTAGACATTTCTGAGGGGCCATTATTCTGCCTACCACAGTAACTAAAGTGATTCATTTTAAATACGAGTCAGATCCTATTGCTCCTCTACTTGAAAATCCTCTAACAGCTTTGCATTTCATTGATGGTAAAAGCCAAAGCCTTTATAATAACCTATAAAGCCCTCCCTGGGGTGATCTTTCCCTACATTTTTGACCTTGCTTCTAGTATTCTTTCTTTCTCATTCACTCCAGTCAGCCTCCTTCTTGGACCCTGACGACATCAGGCATGCTCCTTTGTTAAGACCTTCACCCTGGCTCTCCCTGTGTCTAAAACATTCTTTCCCCTGACTGTATGTTCTTCCAATATCTGCATAACTAATTTCCTCCTTCAAGTTTTGTGCAAATGTCATTCTTTGAATGAGACTACCTTGAGCACCTCATAAAAATGACAACCATTGCCTACTCCTAATCGAGGTACTCCTAACCTTTTCCTTTTCCATTTCTATTCTTCAAAGCACTCATCACTTTCTAACACACTGTACAATCTACTTATTGATCATGTTTACTGTTAGTCTGCCTCTCCTACCTATAATGTAAGCTCCATGAGGGCAGGGATGGTTGTTTTATTCACAGGTGTCTTACAACTTTGTAGTGCCAGGCTAATAGTATATTTTCAATAAATTAAAAGAAAAAAACAGTAAATGACAGAATCTAATTGTGGCACTTGAGGCACTGGTAGCTATAATGGAGTTTTTTGCTTGTCCCATTACACATAGTCAGGTACCTGTGCTGCTGTCACACAATGTGGAATTCAAGTGTGATTACTAATTAAAGAAGAAATCATGATGCCATAATAACAATGAAAATATTCAAAATTATCTTCATAAACTTTGGGAAATTACATTTCTTTTTACTTTCAATTTACTTCAAGAAGGTATGCTACAATCATATTAATTATACTAAAATTAATCTCTAAACCAGAAAAAACTGAGATGAGGAGATAAAAAGTGTTTTGTACACATGAACTAAAGACATGAAGAAAGTAGAAGCCTTTATATTATATACATCCCAAAAGTTGAATGTATTTGGAAAATGGCAAAGGGAAAGAGTCCTTATGTTCTTGATGGGTTTAGGGAGATAAGAATGGTCTTGAGGGCAAATGCCTACTTTTATATACATATTAATATACATGTGACTTCTTCAAGGAATTAATCTTCTTTAGTTGAGAAATCACTGTGATGTTATGTAAAAAGAATTTGTCTAATCTTCAGAAGGCCTCAGTATTGGTCACAGTCAGTAAATAGTAGTTTATTAATTCTTTTAAACTGTGTGAGGCATTTTTTTTTCCTGTTAAAATGCATTCTTACATCAGACAGTTTTTGCTGTGCAACGCATCCTCCTGCTGCTGCAGGTCTGTGGGGTGGCAGGGGCTTTGCTGGGCTCATCTGAGATTGGTGGGGCTCTGCTTCGTGCCACATGCCCTCTCTTTCTGGAATGAAGGCAGCAGGAAGAGCCGCTCTCTGGGGCATGCTGCCCTCAGGAGGGCGAGTGAAGCTCTGGGGCAATGCCTCTGAAAGCCTCTACTCACAACTGGCACACTCACACTTGTACACACTCCACTGACGTCATGTGGTCAGACTGAAACTCTGAGGTTGGTGATACACTGCACTTGGCCTACTGAAAGGAGATAAATTGACGGAAGCAATAATTCAATATATCTCACTACCTCATTGAGTTCTTGAGTGAATGAAATGTGTTTATTATGCATTTTTTTGTGAGCAGTAAAGATTTAAGCATAAGTATTAGCATGAGAAATACAAGGGAGCAACTTTAGCCAATGGGACATTATTATAGACATTAGTAATAGGTTAAAGAAGGCCAAGAGGCAGGGAAAGAGTAACTAAAAAGATATAATAATTAAACTTAATGGAATTAAAAGAATAAAAGCTAGAAAAAATAACACAGCTTGCAGCAGTCTTATGAAGCATTTTAAACATGAGGGAGAGATTTTATCACAAAGATTATCTTGTATGGTATAGATTGGCACTGAGTTTTACTAAAATAATACTTGTGAATTATTTCTCTTTAGGAAATATTATGTAATATATGCCAGATTTCAAGATTGAGCCACATAGGTGCTTGCTTTATAAGGGTTACATCAGAATCAAATACACTGTGATTCTCAGGGGAAGTAAAAAAACTGAGTCCAGGTTGAGTTTTTCCTATAGGTGAAAATTTCCCCACTTGGTGCCCTTGTACCAACTTAAGCTCCCTACTTCCCTGAGTTCCATAACATCCTCTGCCAACTTATTCCATGTTGTAAATATGTACACAGATGATCAAATAAAGCAAGTATTACTTGTTTGCATTTTATCTCTGGTTTACAGAAAAGATATTCTATAAGATGATTCTAGCCCAAATGTTCTTCCTACCACAGTGAACACGTGCATTTTGGGGGACTAGCTCATCCATTTAAATATCAGGCCACAGGCACACAGGTATTTCAAATAAATGTTTTCCACTCTGGTCCAATGGGCGAAGAGAACAAAAATGAGATGATATGGCTTAGTTAAGATGTAAACTGTAGGTTTTGTATTGAACTAGTTGCAATATATTCTAACAATCATACATTAGAAGAATTGTTTTTGTTGTCAAAACTTTAGATGTATTTGTAGGTTTAATAATTTTTATTTTTGAATGAGCAGGGAAGAAGCACTGTGTAATTGTGTGCCTAGTGAGCATTCCAATTTAATCTTAGATTTTTCTGACTCTAGCCTCTAGGTAAGTAGTGACTTTTACTGTGCGTATATGCTTTAGTGCACTGGGTCCTTGTGCCATCAATTATCCATTCTACCTCTTTTCTGGTGGTTTCTTTATCGGGAACATAGAAAGAAACAAGTTTCTACTATTGATAATGGGGGAAAACCCTCCCTCAAATCTGTGGGTTTTTTTTTCCCTAACACCATATGATTCCTAAATGATCAATCTGCTTCCTTGTCGGCTTTCTCTGTTTTTTTTTTTTTTTTTGATCCTCCATTCCTTTCTCAATCCATTGCAGTGCAGTCTATTTTTTTTTTTTTTTTGCCTCTGTCATTCCATTTAAATTATTTGGATGAATGCTGCTAGTGACTGCCTAATATTAAATGCAATGGAAAGCTTCTAGCTCTGATTTTACTTTGACCCCTTTGATATTTGACACTTTGTGACACTCTCCCTTGAAGTCTCTCTTCCTGTGGCTGGAGTATCATCTAACCCTGGGTGTTCTATCCACCTCAAAGACCACTCTGTCTTCTTTTTTGTTGAGTGTTCTCTGTCATCCCTTCATGAGATGGTGTTCTTCAAGGGTTTGTCCTCAGATCTTTTACAAATTTTATGTATTCTCATGCATATTCCGGATCTAACCAGGATATACCAGCTGATCCATACAGTCTAAATGTGTTTCTGAGCTCCAGATTAATTTCTCTCTCTACTTGTCACTTCTAGTTAATGAATATAACCTCCAACTTGATGCATTCAAATGGAAATCGGTATTCTCAACATTCCTCTCTCCTCGTCTTTTCTCTTATATTTTATATCTCAGTTAATGTTGATGTTTAGAAGGACCTCAGTCCTACACATTAATAGAAGTAGTATATAATTTTGGCCTTAACATATAGTATGGCTAAGATTATTTTTATTCATCATATTTTAAAACCAATGGAAGCTAAGTCAAATTGACATAGCTCTTGCTGAAGAAATATCAATTTCCCATTTGGACAATAAACTTAAAACTTTTGTAAGGGTGATTATGTGCATTTTTCAAAGTGACTTTATGCCTTGAAAAATGTCAGTTGTATCAACATGAGAATGGAAATGTTATTTATTCTTTGAATTTATGTTTAAGCACCTAATGCATTGCCAATATGATGGCCACTAATGGAATTCATTAACTTTTAGCAGCATCAGAAAATATATTTGTAGTATTTTGTATAATATAAAACGACTTCACTCATACATGTTTTCTCGGACCTAAAACTATTAAACAGGTTTTACCTAACAAATACCAAGGACCACATAACATGAGAAAAAAAAATTATCAGCTTTCATGGCATTAGTGTGGCAAAACAGACTTCTAGGAGTTCACTCAGAATGGTATAAGTTAGTCTTGGCTATGGCCTGTGACACTGAAATTCATGGTTATGGGGTGATGGAGGAGATTACTGGTCAATTAAATAATAAAATTAATGGAAATAAGATGATAAGATAGATTAGAAATGAGCAGGGGCAAAGAAAAGGAGGTTTATTAAAGTCTTTGAAAGATAGAAAAAATTATCTTAAACCTTCATGAAATAATAATGTCCTAAAAAGAGAAGTATGACCTTTGCTTTGCCTTCTATGTTAAAATTTTATTTTTAAACATAGTCCTGTTATTATAAATAGGCCATTTTAGATTAAGTTCTACTTACCCATAGAATACAGAATACTAATAAGCTGATTTGTGCCTTGTAAAATGCATTTTAGCTTAAGCAAAATTGAATTAGCAAAATCACTTAAAACTAAGAAAACACACCAACTATGAGGTTTTGGGTGAAGCAACTTCTTGATTTTCATACATTCTCAGGCAGTAGAAAAAGCCATGTTGGCCTTGCAATATTTATCAGAATTATTTCTTCACTACCGTGTAGTATAAAGGAACGATATACTTAAATATAGTTATCAACTTGAAAAGTGTATGTGAAAAACTTGTATTGTCTTTTGTCCCCTGGACCTCATAGGTTATCCACTTGTGTCTATGGAGGGTCATTATTTTTGACAGCCTGTTGAATTTCATGATTTCTGGGAAACATGCTGTCCTGTAATGTGGTAATTCTGTCATTTCTCTCCCCATGAGGGTTACTCTGAAATGACCACTTGTGCCAGGAACACAAGGAAAGGATAAAAGTCCACGATCAGCTGGATGACTTTATCACCTATTAATCCCCCAAGATTTAATTTTCAGCTCAGGAGATTATTCTCAGGTTTTTGTCTTTAAATTATAACCTGAAGAGCATGTCTCAGTTGAGGGCAATTGTTCATAAAAGCAAATTCAAAACTGGGTATCATTTTGGATTGCCAGTCAAGTATATTTCTAAGTAATGAGAAATAGTCATAGCTTTATGCTGGAATTTTCCCCAAACTCACAGTTCTATTGGTCTTCACGAAATATTTCATATGAGTAACAAAACATTATAAAAATAACAGATATTTTTAATTATGATTCTTTATTAAGAAGAATTTTGATAACTAATTATATTACCTTATTCATATGTTCTTGCTGTTGTGTTATGAATTTTCCCACTCTTCACTCTAAAAGTAATTCATACCTAACAAAGACATTTTGGAAACTTAAAAAAAAGTCACTTTCCCAAATTATTTGGTGTTTGAATTTCATTTTAGTGTCTCTTTCTCACTCTTTACACACACATACACACACATACACATACACATTACACACACATATGAACACATCCCACTTATTTATATTTATATCTACATAGATAAATATTGACACATTATAAATAAAACAGAATTTTTATACTAAAATATGATAGTATGACCTGCATTTTCCACTTAATGTTACATTAATACATTCTCTACATTATAATATATAAAAACAAAATATCTAGTAATTCTCTGAATTGGTAAAATCTAAACTTCCTGACATTCCACTAAAAGTTGGCTATTTGCCTTTGCTTTGTTGGTGTGAAAAAAAAGATTGGATATCTAGATTATTTTCAGTTTTTCATAATGTATATAATACTTCTATTCTTACTGAGTTCTTAGAGACTATTCTCACAAGTGGAAATTTCTGTGTCTTAGTCTATGAATATTATATGGCAACTAATAATATTTCACTTTAAATTTTTACTCTTATCATCAATATATGAGTACTATTTTTATTTTGCTCTTAGTAGCATTGGGTGTCTACCCCAAAGTATTTCCTAATAAAAAAGGTAAAAATAATATCTTAATATTTAAAGTTTATAATGATGGTATTACCAAAGAGAATAAATATATTCTATATTTTTAAATTTTTGTATTTATTCTTTTTTGAATTAGAATTTATTTCTGTTGCTCATTTATATATTGGAATCTTAGCAATTCTTTCAGCAGTTTGTATGCTCTCTCTGTTTTTTCTTCTATAGATAAAGATAATAATCCCTTGGACCACTGAATTGAATCTGTAAAATGTCTTTATGTGACACTGATATCTTTTGATTTTTTTCATTTACTGCAAATATATTCTTTATTTGCTTTAGGTGATTCAGACATAATTTTCATAATAGATTATGAAAGATTTTAGTTGTTTAAGGCTGTTAAAATATGTTACTATTTTCTTTTTTTAAAATTTTTTATTGATACATAATAATTGTACATATTCATGGAGTACATGTTATATTTTGACACAAGCATATAACATATAATGATCAAATCAGGATAATTGGGACATGATTGACCTGAAACATTTATCATTGCTTTATGTTGGGAATTTTACTAGTTTTTAAAATATTTCCTATTGCTTACAAACTTAGAATCCTTTCTCTTCATTACAGATTTGCTCACTATTCATTTATCTGTATATATCTCCATTATATATATTTGTGGTTTGATTTTCATATGTTTAACTTTTTAATTCATCTGATATTTATTTTAGCCTTTAGAGTGGGAAATATTTTGAATTTTTTTCATTTTCAGTCTAATTATCTCAACATTTTGGTGATTCATTTTAAATTTTATTTTATATATGCTAGAATGAATTTCTTTTAAATTGTTTTAGAGATTAGGCCATGATGAAAAATTGCCTGGATTAAAATCTCTCCATCATTTTCTGTTTGGAGACTAGTTTGTTTTATAAGCTCTTTGTCTCACTTTCCTCATCTATAAAAAGGTAAGGATAATTATAATAATAGAACCTATGACCAATAGTTATCTGAAGGATTGAGTTAATTCACATTTAACAATTATCCTGTGACCAGGCTGTTCTTGTTACTTACATTGCTTTGATGAAATATTTTACTTAATTTTTTTCTTGATAAAATATTGTAAGGATTGTTTATAGTTGTATAATATCTTCTACAAGATATTGGTTAAATATAATCCTTTAATTGAACATGCAAAAGATTCAAAGATTTATTGAACACAGGTCATAGCCGCAAAGAAGAAAACCAGTCCCAAAGGACTGAGTATTAGAAAATAGGATCATAGGTAATTAATTGTTTTGCTCTCACTGCCTCCCTACTCGAGTGGTACAACACTTTTTCCTAAGAAATACTGTCCCCAACAGGGAAGAGATCCTTACAGACCCTTCCATCTATCTGTCTATCCATGCATTAGTCTATCTGTCCATCCATTCACTTTTTTTTTTGAGACAGAATCTCACTTTGTTGCCCGGGCTAGAGTGAGTGCCGTGGCGTCAGCCTAGTTCACAGCAACCTCAATCTCCTGGGTTCAAGTGATCCTCCTGCCTCAGCCTCCCAAGTAGCTGGGACTACAGGCATGCGCCACCATGCCCGGCTAATTTTTTCTATATATATTTTTAGTTGGCCAGATAATTTTTATCTCTATTCTTAGTAGAGACGGGGTCTCGCTCAGGCTAGTCTCAAACTCCTGACCTCGAGCGATCCACCCGCCTCAGCCTCCCAGAGGGCTAGGATTACAGGCGTGAGCCACCACGCCCGGCTCATCCATTCACTTTTGTGTGTGTGTGTGTGTGTGTGTGTGTGTGTGTGTGTGTGTGTGTCTGTGTGTCTGTGTGTGCGCGAGCGCGGGCATGCGTGCACATGTACGTATGTGTATATACTCTATTTTGTAAATCTGCATCCCTGGCTCCACCTGACTTAATCAGAATTGTATATTTTGTTTGAGCTGGCCCATTTTTTTATTCTAGGAATTAGAATTTGGGCAGATTTTTAGCCATGGTTCTGAAGCAAGCAAAAGGCAAAAAGGATTAATTAGTACTGAAAGCTCGCATGTATCAATAGAGCACCATAATGACAAGGAGGATGGCTTCCTGTTAACAACCAAACGCAATTCTCTGAGTTGTCAAATTAAAGAACTGAAATAATATCCAAGTGATAGACATGGGTAAAAGCAGTCTAAACTCTAAGTTCAATGTGAACATATAAAAATGAGTTGTATCATTTTACTAATAAATTACTTTATGACAAAAAAAATTGTGTGGTTTTATGTGAAAGAAACAAATGAAACCAAATAGAATTGTCTTTTGGTGAAACTAAAACTTCCTAAGTTGTCACTTCTTATGGCTCTCTTTCCCCCAGATAAATACTATAATTATTAAATAATGAATAGGAAAAGCTTAGAAATAAAAATTGCAACCATCAATGTAATGTTTGGGAAGATAACTGTCAATAATCATTGTGGTATATATGTCTATGGGGAAATTATTCAAATATATTTTTAAAAACAACTTCAGGAAATATAGTTATTATAACAAAGAAGCTAATATTTTTATTTCTATTAAATTTATTTTGTTGTTAAAGATTTGTAAATACACTAAACAGCAACACTTCACTTTCTATGCAATTCTGTTAATTAATATATGTATCTGTATAGGTATACACATACTGTGCAAGTTAAAAAATAAGAGTATCATTTAAATAGTAGTATGTGTTACTAAGAGGTATTTATGTCTTTTTTCCCTTTGCTGCATGTCTCATGCATCTTCATATCTGCATCAAACAGCACAATACATGGATCAGATTAAGGGCTCAATAATTAATATATTGAATAAAGCATATTATTGGTAATTTTATTTGTGTTTAATGACAACTTTTAAGAAATTTCTTTTTCCTCATTTTTTCATATCTTACAAGTAAATTCAGCGGTCCCCAACCTTTTTGGAACCAAGGACCATTTTCATGGAAGACAATTTCTCCATGGATGAGGGCGTGGGGGGGATGGTGTCAGAATGATTCAAATGCATTACATTTATTGTACACTTTATTTCTATTATGATTACATTATAATATATAATGAAATAATTATACAACTCACCATTGATTGGGGACCTCTGATAAATTGATTCTGTCATAACATATATTAATTGGTAGGGTTTAATTCACAGCTGTTTTTGAGCCTTTGCATGTTCTCTTCACTTACGATACATCTTCTAAAACAGAATATATTTGCATATTTATTTTGTATTCTTTTCCTGATTTTTTATTTCCTTGATGCTCTCATAATAAAATGTCTTCAAATTTATAAATACATTTCCTATTTCTACAAAGCAGATGCATTTGGTAAATTGTTACTTAAATTGCCTGTTATTTAGTAATATTTGGGTAATACTAACTCAAATTTTTTTTATTAATTCAGGCTTAGGCTTTTTCAACTTACAATCATATAAGCCACTATCATAGATCAAAGTGATTTTTTTCTTTCAGTTCAACTTTATTTAATTTTTTGTAGGGTTTTTTTTTTCCCCCACAGCCTCTGTTTTTTAAATGCTGGTATTCCTTAAGCTTCTTCCTAGGTAATCTCAGTACTCACATGGCTTCAATTACTATCTTTTTTTTTATATCACCCAAGTCACATTTTGGCCTGAATGCCTTTCTAAAAAGGTGTACCTCTATTCCAACTGGTGTTGCATGTTATTACTTAGACGTCCTATTAGCAATTCTATTAATAAGTGGACTTGTTCCAAACGGATCCCAACCTTCACTATACCTCCTTCTGAACAGACACAGGCTAGAAGAAAGGTTGTCCTGGGCCCTGTGCTTTACAGGACTTCTCTCTGGCCACCTTTAGGTGGCAACTTCTTCACAGGGTCAAAAGTTGGAAGGGCTACTGGATGTATTTTCTTGGAACTCAGAACTCACTTCTGATGCACACTCTGTGTCCAGGATTTCACAATTCCTTCTCAGGCCTATTTGGACTTCTTCCCAGGGTCTGCCCTTCTGCCTGCTGTCCTCACCTATAATTATGCTTGCTTTCTTGTATTAGGGCAGGGTTTCCCAGAGAAACAGAGCCAATAGGATGTATATATACATATATAGAAAGATTGGTTTTAAGAAATTGGTTCCACTGATGATGGAGGCTGGCGAGTTGAAAATCTGCATGGTGGGCCTGCTAGCCGGAGATCCAGGGAAGAGCCAATTCAAGTTCGAATGCAGTTTGGCTGTTTGCTGGCAGAATGTCTTCTTGCCGGATAGAGTCAATCTTTGTTCTAATCAACACTTCACTGACTGGATGAGGCCCACTCAGATTAGGATGGCAAACTTCTTTACTCAAAATCCATTGATTTAAATGTCAATCTTATTAAAAAATACCTTCACAGACAGACCCGAAATAATGTTTGACCAAATATCTGGGCTCCTTGGCTCTGCCAAGTTGACACATAAAATTAACCATCACATAAGCCTCTGCTCCTGAGGGGTGATAGTCAAGAAATGCCTATTTCCAAGGGATGCGGACATGCAAGATAAGCGTGGGTTTGGAAGAGAAGAGAGCAGAGACCAGCCTTCCTTACACGTATGCTTCCTTCCAAGGCAAAACTTTGGGGAGTCCAAGAATTCTAAATTTGAAGCTGCCTTCCAGGTTATTAAGAGGGAAGAGGTTAGAACACCTTTTATTTAATCATGTGTTGCTTGCTTTGTACTTTCATATATTTAGACATATGGAAAGAAGACCCACCCTCATCCTGAATCCCACTTATGTTCAGAATGGGATACCTCCTCACTCATCATCACCAAGATCTTTCTCCTGTTATGTTCTGTTTATTCTCAGTGAATGACACAAACACACACCTAGTTCAAGTTTTTTACTTTTATTTCCTTCTCCTTTCTCTTATCTCTTAAATCCACTGCATTATGAATGCTTGTCAGTTATACCCCCTGGACACACTTTGTGTCTCCTCACTTCTCTTTTTTCTCAAAAACGCTACTCCAGACCTCCTCTCTCACCTCCATCCCTGCATTCAGTCTGTACCAGTCTTATCCATTTCCCAATATTGAAGCTGAAGCTTCAACAACAAACAAACAGACCTAATCTGATCTTGAAAAGCTTAAAACCTTTCCATGGTTTCTCATTTTATTCGGGCTAAGATTCATGCTTTTATCTTGATAGACAGGGACCTTCATGAAATGGTCCATGCCTACTTTTCTAGGTTTAGCTCTTACTCAATTTACCCAAATTACATAGAATAATGCATTTCTTTTAGTTCTTGGGATTTTTTTTTCTCTAAACTTTCTGATTTTTCACAGGCTGTTCCATCTATCTGACTAATTCCTACTTATTATCCAGTTCCCAACTTAAAAACACTTTCTCCAGAAAGATTTTCCTGAACTCTCAAACCTGCATCAGTTGCTTCATAAGAGCCTACATTTTATCATAATTCTTATTAGGCATTAATTATCTGTTCCCCCTCCCCCAAGACTATGGAGGTTGTGCTTGTATTGTTCAATTTTCTGTGCACAGTGGCTAACACAGTAGTTGGCACATAGTAAGAACAAAAGAAATATTATAGATGAAACTAAAAACAGAATTTGTACGCATTTTGATATTTTTTAAGCTATTAAACGTGGACATTATATGTGATTCATATGCATTTTGCTTTGGAAATATAATGCAAATATTATTTTGATGTTCCATTTTCTGTTCACATTCAGTAAAATTTAATGTTGTTCAGTTTTGAAGTGTTTGTTTACTCAAGAGTCCTGCTTGTTGATGACAAAAAGTAGCACAGCCCCTAGAAATCCTAGGAGTAGGCCTTATATTTTACAGGGCTGGTTCTGGTCATTATCTTACGGTCCCTGAACTCATGGGCAAGGAGTTCATGGAACCACAAGATGGGAGCACATGGATTCTGCACTTTCTCTAGGCGTAACAGTCCAGGTACCTGGAAGCATGGGATTTCTTGCTTAAATGGTTCCAAGCTGCTCCTAGAACATAGTTGGGACACTTTCTGGCCAGTGATGAAGGATAGAGCCAAGGGCAGGAAGAGAAGAGTGTGTTGGGAGGGTGCACCCAGGGTCCCAGGGCTGGTATAGGTCGTTCCCTCTGTAGCAGCCTGTAGTAGATAATTAAAAATTTATGTTTGTCAGAGTAGGAGGTTAGAACATACTTTATTTAATGAATTTTTCAGACGTTTTAGCAATTTGAAGAATTGATTTATAAATTTTAAATATTTTGCTATATTTAATATTTGATATATTGGTGTGTAGGCTCTGCAAATATCAGGAGTGGGTCTGATAGAAAATGATCAAAATTGTGAACTTGCGTATGAATATAATTTAGTGTAATCTTTTTCTGATATGTTATAGGATTTCCA
This sequence comes from Lemur catta, assembly GCF_020740605.2. Taxonomy (NCBI): domain Eukaryota; kingdom Metazoa; phylum Chordata; class Mammalia; order Primates; family Lemuridae; genus Lemur; species Lemur catta. The sequence continues at coordinate 32,597,159 of NC_059134.1, forward strand.
GCAAAGATCCTATAGAACTAAATTAATATCAAAACTGGGACTTCACTCATGTAATTGTAACTACAGACCCTCTTACAAACTTATACCATGCCATAAAATACAGTTAATTCTTGGGGCTGCTACTATTTTTACAGGTTTAGAATATCAGATATATTTCCACATTTAGCCTTAGTGTCTTCTCTTTTAAGATCTATTATAGAATTTTTTATCATCTCAATATCTCTTCTCTTTAATTAAAAGAAAGATAAAATGTCTCTCTCAAGAAAGAGTAAGAACTACCCCTTTGATATACATTTTTGTTGAGCTTACAGGGTCATAATCCTTATTCTATATTATATATCTCAAATAATATCTTCAACTATGGCAGTGTGGGTGCTTTAGAAGAAAAATGTAATGGATTAACCTTTCAGGTAACAATGGCCAACACTAAAGCATAATCCTGCAGTTATTCATGTCTTACTTACTAAAGAACATTCTCCCCAAAAAGATTGAATATATGTATAATGATTTAAGTTTCTAAAACTTATAATAAGATCTTTTGCCATGCATAAAGCTGCCAAGACTTTACCTAGTGTCTCTGTAAGATCAATTCTTCAAATACCTCGTCCCATAATTTAGATACAAAGAAATTGTAAGAATAAGAAGAGAGGTTTGTTTAAGCATATAGCTTTTAGTTAAACATGTTCTTTTAATCTTCATGAAAGCCATCTCTTAAGTTAGCCATGACAGTAAAATCCTTAAAGGGAAGAAATATCCTGAAATTGGAAATTCCATTTGCAGAGGCCAGATGTAGATGGAAAAAGATACTTGGCTACTTGCTTTTTCTTTATACTTTTCATACTTTGTTACCCTGTCCAAGCCCTAAGAAGTAAACTTCTGCTCTATTCTCACCACCATGTAAGAAAATAAGTCATTTCACTACTTGTCTCCCTTAACAAATATGAAAGCTTGAATAATTTTTAATGGCTTAGAAATAAAGTAATGGTTTCCCCTTAGGCATCCCAGAACCTACATCTATAATTGTTCATGTAATCACATTAGTTTGGGGTCAAAACTTATTAAATAGCGCTGTGTAAACTAAAACAACAGGAGATAGCCCTCTCTGGGTTTCTTATTGATGACAGACCAATGATTGACTGTCAAGATGATTTATAGCTTTCCTTTTAAATAAAAAGAAAAAAATGACAGAAATACTTTCTAGCAATAAACCAAAGTCCTCCTGACTGAGGAAACGGTTATTAATTTTCTTTTCTGAGAAAGAATAAAAATATAAATATTTGAACTTGGTTTTTTATACTGAGGATAGTAAGAATAAAGTATATTTGTAGATAAATCTGGAAATCAATGAATATTGAGTCTCATACTATACTGAAATTTTAGTTGGATTTAAAGTTAAATATATAAGAAAACCAAACAATTGAAAAGAAAGAAAATAGGAATTAATATTTATTAAACTCTTTCATATGGGAAGGTTTTCTAGCTTAAAAGTAGTTGAAGTGGTAAGCAGTCAATAAATTAGCTACATAAAACCTGTAATTTTATATATTAAAAAAAAAGAATGGAACCCAAACTTCTAGATAATAAAACACGTTCAGGAAAATAGCATTATTTATGCATCAGAAATGCAAATAAGCTAACTTTTTAATTACCTGGTAATTATTCAATAAATTAAGTTGCTTTTATTTAAGGTACTTTAAATGCTACTTCAAGGTTGCACCTGAAAACTTTGTAATAGTATTAAAAATGCTAGTAGGGTAATATTAAGTGGCAAAAGCAAAATTTCTGAAGAATCATTATAGCTATTAAGTACAGTTGGCCCTAGTATCTGTGGGTTCCCCATCCATGGATTCAACCAGTGGCAAATTGAAAATATTTGGGGAAAAATAAATACATGGTTGCTTCTGTACTGAACATGTTCAAATTGTTTTTCTTGTCATTATTCTCTAAACAATACAGTTTAGCAACTATTTACATAGCGTTTACATCGTGTTAGGTATTATAAGTAATCTAGAGATGATTTAAAGTATATAGGAGGACATGGGCAGATTATACGCAAATACCCTACCATTTTATACAAGGGACTTAAACATTCACAGATTATGGTATCTGTAGGGGATCATGAAACAAATCCCTCACAGACAACAAGGGATGACAGTACTATTAAAATAAAAAGAAAATAATGAAAAAAAATTAAACATAGAATAGATTGCTAGAAGCCTATTACTTGGGAGTACTAAGGCTGATAAAAATTAGTGATTTTCTTTTTTACCTTTTTTTATATGTTCCCAAATTTCTGAGTGTTTATTTTGTTATTGAAAATGATTAAACTCTTTTAAGAGAGAGAAAAATAAAAGTAGAGGTTCTAGTTAATATGATGTAGTGAAGGCATTTGTATCTTCATTTCAAAAAAATGTATTAAAATTATTGTGGAGGTTTTGTAAATGGGCACAAATCCTTTATTATCTCTCCCAGATGAGAGGTGGGGATCTATGATTCCTATCCTAAATCTGGGGCTGACCTTAGTGATTCTCTTGAAACCGGTGGAATGGACTAGGAGTGATACTGAGCATGTCCAGGGCTAGGTCATTAAAAACAGTGCAGGTGCCTTCCTACAATCTACCTCACCTTCACATAAACCAAGTTCCCAACCATTGAGTCACCCCCAGCCACTGAGTCTTCCAGCTGAAGTCCCAGATATTTTAGAGTGAGATAAACCATTGTTGCTGTCCTGCATGAATTTCTGACCCAGGGACACACAAAACATTATAGTTTTAAGATGATCAATTTTGAGGTATTTTTTCATGCTGTAGTTGCAAAATAAAATAGAAAATATTGGCTCCTATAAGTCAAGTACTGCCATCACAACATCTCAAATGTGTGGCATTGGCTTTGGAACTTGACATAGCATTTAGAAGGGACTTGAGGGAGGGCTTTGAGGATCTCTTTGCAAATTCCCCTCCTCAACAAATGCTAATCAACATCTGAAAGTCCAAGGTGTCCCCTCATTCCTACCACGAACATTTTTACTAAGAATGTGTCTGTTACGAACTAAGACATTCATTGGCCTGAGAGCAACTCCTGAATAAAAATTCAGTGAGAATTATGTTTATAGTAAATTACATTATTGTTTCTTACCTGGATTTTAAACTTCCCATCCTCTCCCTGTTATCTCAATAAATACACTGAGGAAAAGAAGATAAAAAATGCAATCAAACCTAGCCCCAATTATTTTAAATATAATTAATACCTATCTCTTGGGTTAATTTAATTTCCAAAATGAATTATTTACAAGTCAACCTGTTTTCCCCAATCCATTCACTCTCCCAAGTATCTATTCATCCTCCCTAGTAACCATTTATTACCTTCTTCATCTCGACTCCTCCTAAACTGAGGGTACATAAATTTCTGGACCCCATTGGGATATTGAGTAATCACTGTGTGATTCTCCCCATGTGCATGGTAAATAAATCTCTTTCTGTTATTAATATGACTTACTGTGAGTTAATCTTTTGCAGTGAAACTTCCAGGGGAAAGGGGACATTTCTTCTCTCTGCCACAAGGTGAAATAGTCATATTTGGGACATTATTTTAAAGGCAGAGCTGGCCATATTTTCAGATGGATTGGATGTGGAATATAAGAAAAAAAGAGAAACCAAGAAGACCCTTTTGATTCCATGTAAGTTGATGAGCAGTTGTGGCATCTTTTAAAATAACTGGAAAAAAAAATGAAGTTGGATGGATATAAAAGAAGGGCATCTAAAGTTCTCTTTGCATTTGTTGAGTTCAAGATGATTTTTGGATTATCAAGGGAGAAATTTTAAGTATGATTGTTGACAATCAGATTGAGGCTAAATTGCAGGGAATAGATTAAAGCTGGAAATACAAATTTTGGAGTCGTTAGCCATATTAATCCATGGGAAATGATGAACAAAAGTAGGGAATAGGTATAAATAGAGATGAGAAGGGGAAAAAGGAGAATTTATTTAATTGCTGTGAGTCACATATTTTTATCAAGAAAATGGGAAATATAGAGCCTTTGGCAACATGAAATGTAGGGTGTAGTGCATAGAGCAGTGTTTGGCACATAATAAGAGGTCACTAAGTGTGAGATACCATCAAAACCAACATAATTTGATTTTGAAATAAAATAAGCTTTATAGTACAAAAATGTAAGACTTAAAACAATTATTGCTCAAAATATGTATGAATTGAAAAAGCATTTCACAAAATCCAACACTCAGGCATGATAAAATCTCTCGGCAAACTTGGAATAGATGGGAGCTTCCTCAATTTGATAAAGAATATCTACAAAAACCTTATATCAACTTTATGGTGAGACAATGGACACTATCTCAATAAAATCATCAATAGGACAAAGATGTCCTCTCTCTTGCTAGTATGTTAGACATGATATTTGAAGTCCTAGTTAGTTAATAAAAGAAAGAAGAAAATAAGAGATATACTCATTGAAAGTATACACATTGGAAAGGAAGAAATAAAACTTTCTTTAGTTGCCGATGACATGATTGTCTGTGTTGAAAATCCCAAAGAACTGGCAAACAACTACAGCAAGGTTGTAGGATACAATGTTAATATACAGAAAACAGTTGCTTTCCTATATATCAGCAATAAACAATTGGAATTTGAAGTTTAATATAATTAAATAGCATCAAAGATGATATAATTATGGATAAATTGGACAAAATATTTACAGGCAATGTATATAGAAAACTATAGAACTCTGAGGAAAGAAATCAAAGAAGTTAAATATAAAAGGAGAGGTATTCAGTGTTCATAGATTGGAATACTCAATATTGTTAAAATGGCAATTCTTCTTAACTTGATCTATAGTTTCAATGTAATCCTTGTGAAAATCCTAGCAAGCTATTTTGGACATCAAAATGCTAATTCTAAATTTACATAAAAAGGCAAAGTCCTAGAATAACTAATACAATACTAAATAAAAACAATGTTGAATGATTTACCTACATGCTTTTAAGAATTACTGTTAAGTTCCAAAAGTCAAGACAGTATGATATTGGAACAGGTTAAAGAACCTCCAAATAGACAAACACAATATAATTAACAAATATTTGCCAAAGAAGAAAAGACAATTCAGTGGAGAAAGGATAGTCTTTTCAACAAAGGGAGCTGGAACAATTGGATGTCTATACACAAAAGAATGAACCTAGACTCAGACTTTGCACCTTAAACAAAATGTAACTCAAAATGGACCATAGATCTAAAAATGCACCTAAATGTAAGATGCAAAACAATAAAACTTCTAGAAGAAAACATAGGGGAAAACCTATTGAACCTTGTCTGTGGTGAGGAGTTTTTACATACAAAGTTTAAAGCATAATCCATAAAGGAAAAAAAATTGATATGGTGGACTTTATTAAAATTATGAACTTCTGTGAACAACACAGTTAAAAGAATGAAAAGAAAAGCCACAGACTGGAAGAAAATATTTGCAAAGCATGTATGTGATAAAGGGTTGTATCTAATACATACAAAAAATTCTTAAAACTCACCAGTAAGAAAACAAGCCACCCAACTAAAAATTGGGTAAATGATTTGAACAGACATCTCACCAAGGAAGGACTAGAGATGTCAAATAAGCATATGAAAATATTCTCAAAATTATTTGTTATCAGGTAACCACAAATTAAACAACAATGAGATGACACTCCACACCCATTAGTATGGATAAAAGCCAAAAAGGCTAACAATAGAAATTGCTGGCAAGGATGTGAAGCAACAGAAGTTCTCATTCATTGCTGGTAGGAATGCAAATTGGTAGTCATTTTGAAAAAAGATTGGTAGTTTTTTACAAAGCTAAACTTAGGCTTACCATGGATGCCAGTGATCATGCTTCTTGGTACTTGCCCAACTAATATGAAAATTTATGTTTGTGCAAAAATCTGCACATGAATATTTATAGAAGCTTTATTCATAATTGCTAAAAACTGGAAGCAACCATTTGTTCTTAACAGGTGAGTTGATAAACACACTGTGGAACATATACAATGGAATATATTTATTGATATTAAGCCACAGAAAGACATGGAGGAAATTTATATGCATATTGATAAATAAAAGAAGCTAATCTAAAGGCTATGTAATCTGTGATTCCAATTTTATGACATACTTAAAAAGGAAAAACTATGGAGATAACAAAAAGAGCTGTGGCTGCCAGCAACTTGGGGAGAGGTTGGGAGGATTTAATAGCCAAAATATAAAGGATATTTTTTATCATGATCAAACTAGGCTGTGTGATATGATAATGACAGATATATGACACTATGCATTTGTAAAAACCCTCAGAACTTTATAACACAAAGAGTGATGCTTAACATATGCAAATTTACAAAAATTCATTTGGGAGTTGGGAAATACCAGGTAAAATGTAGTGTCTACATGAAAATCTCTGATATATGAAATAATTTCACTGAATGCGGTGGGATGGAAAGTTGCTGACCTAAGTAACTTTGGAAATGATTGGACTCTGTAAGACTAAAGGCAAAAGAAATGATACACAAGCATTGTACTCTAGTTGATAAAGCTATTTTCCATGAGGGTACAGGTTAAAAGTCCTGAAACAGCTTCACACATATACTAGGATTAATTAAGTAAATGGTTGGAAGATGGTAGGAGCCAGAGTTTACACTGCTAGATTGGAACATTACAGAAAAGCAATAGGAAAAGGCTAAAATGATCCAGGTGGTAATAGATTAGAGTAGAAGATATCAGTATGAATGCATGTTTAGTTTAACATAGATACAGATGTTTACACAGAGAAATATTTATATGTCTATGTATAAACATTTGTTAGTGTATGAACATATCATCCCTTGCTTTGCTAGCTGAGAGGGCCTAGAAGCAACAACACCCCAATAGCAATGAGCACACTTAGTGCCAGATCTTGATTTCTAACATCATGCTCCAGTAAAAGGAACCGGGACTCCTAAGAAAATGGTTCACTCTAGACAAAGGCAGGAAATACCCAAGATGATTCTGGAGCATTCCAGAAAGTAAAGAAGTGATGGGGAAAACAACACACACACACACACACACACACAAAAACACAAAACCATAATAAGAGTATGTCAAAGGGACACAGGAACCAACTGAAAGCTCCCAAATGGCCTAAGCTGGAACATTTTGAGCAACAAAATGAGAAAAGTATCATTGGATCATAATCCAAAATACAAAATAAATATCCATGAGTTTGGACTGATATAAATAAGTATATAAATAAATGGGAAAGAATAGTTAAATCTCCTATGCAAAAAAAAAATTCCCAAATTACTTATGTAGATACTCTGTCCTCGAAAAGATGGAGCACAACGGCTATTCCTCAAGTATGGTTTGTGCACAGCAACTTTTTTCTAGAGAGTACAGTATGGAAAGGCAGGGTTGTGGGGAAGTATAGTGGAGAAAACTGAGAAATGCTCCCTCAGCTGGTTGACCTCAGCAAGGTCAACATCCACAGTGATAAGTCATGTTGATAGCCTGTACTCTTGATATGATGTAACGAAAATAGCTCTTCACCTCTGTGATCTTCCTCCCTCAAACCCATAACTCCAGTCTAATTATAAAAAAAAATCAGATTGAGGGACACAATTGAGGAACATTATACAAAGTGCTTGTTCAGTACTCCTCAAAACTGTCTAGGTCATTAAAGACAAAATAAGTCTGGGAGACAGCCACAGCCAAGATGAGTTTAAGGCGTTGTGACAACAAAACATAATATGGTATCCTGGAGCAGAAAAGGGATATTAGGTAAAATCAAAGGAAATCTGAATAAATTATGGCCATTAGTTAATAGCACTGTATCAAACTGCTTCATTAATTATAGTGATATACCATAGTAATGTAAAATGTTGTTTATAGGGGAAAGTGGGTGTGGGGCATATGAGAACTCTCTGTACCATCTAAGCAATTTTTCTGTAAATCTAAAATTGTTCTAAAATTTAAAAGATAATTTAAAATTGTCTATGCACTTTCTGATTATGCCAAATTCCACAGTACTAAAAATTAATATAAAAATTACTGTTTCCTCTCTGTATACTTGCATAAAGTTGCTAATATCCTGTGCTTTGAGCATACTTCACAATAAGGGAATATATAAGAGGGAAATATAATAAAACATCTTGAATAAAAGAAAACTTTTCTCTAGTTTCAATGTCACAAATGCTTTTCTCAAGATATTTTCAAGTGTTCTTCAAGGACACATAGCAAAAAACGTCTTTATGTACAAGAGTTTTTAATGGTTTTAGCGTAACCAACAACAGTAACAATGGCATAATAAAAACATTTTGAAGAAAAGGGCAGAAATTTATAATGAATATGAGTTTTATTCTATTTAATTTTCTATATTCTTCTCTGTATAACATACTAAAAACTAAACGATATTGGATCTCTTATATAATTTTACATAAGTTTGCCATCTGAACATTTTTATTATCCTCATATAAAAATTTTGTTTATAACTTACTGAACCTGAAATATATTAGTTCTCCTTTGGCTAAAAACATCAAGATCCAGAAAAGTCAGAAATAGAACTGTTTTTTGTAAGTTATAGAATTATATAACCTTTACAAGTAAAGTTCTGTGTAACCATCAGTATGAAATGAACAAACAACCACCAACCTTCTGTCATAGAGAATTAGTAAGAATTACTGTAGTCTAGAAAGTTCCAGAATAAAATAAATAACTTCTTTCACTTCTAGGAAAAAAATATGTCAGATAATTAGCAAAATATTTTTTTCCAGGGAATAACTGACAACAAATTTAAAGGTAAGTGTATTAAAACAAAGGTAAATAAATTATTTGCAAATATATTCTAGGCAGAATGCATGGCAGCAGCAAAATCACAGAAATAGGAAAACTTAAGCTACAAAAAACACTTGATGAGGATCTTAGAGCACTTGTATGGAAATGGGAAGGAGTTGGGCTGATGTAAAGTTAAAAGACCTTGAATCTGGGGTAATGTATTTTATTGCTGATTAGATGAGTACCCATAAAGCTCTTGACCAAGAAAATGTTTTGAAATAATAACTGGTCAAAAAGAGGTGTGAGCAAAATTGGAATTAGGAAGAAAGAGTGGGGAAATATCAGTAAGATAAATCTAGTCATTTTCCTTTCTTGGTTAAAATTTTGCACTTTCTATTGCTCTTAAATCCAAAATTTACTCATCCATCCACCCATTCATCCATTCATTCATTCAACAAATATTTATATAAGCAGAAGAGAGATGGAGAAATAGACAAAACAATCAAAAACATGTGGTCAGAAAATAGGGAAAGAGGCAAGAGATTGGGTGTCACAGAATCCTGGAGCAGAGATAGTCTGAGGAGGTATTAATCAGAGTCATGGCAGAGAGTTAGAGGACACAGATCAAGAATGGGACTTTCAATGTGGAGATTTTAAAGTCATATGAAAGCAGTCTTCTAGTGGGCACTGTTGTGAGAATGTTAAGTATAAAGCTGGAAAAAATGATAAGTAAGAGGTCAGCAGGTGGTAAGAAAATGGAAATAGTGGTTCTATAAAATGAAAACAAAGCACTGTTTTTCAAGAAATGAACTTTGATCCCCTTTACTGCTTTTATGCAGGTTATTCAATGTTCTCCATTCTATTTCACAATCAGCTCTTTGAGCGGGTGGGTCTAAAACAAGATTCATGTGCAAGGTTTGTGTGCAAGCCACATGATCAGAAATATTGTTATGGTTGACTTGGGTTCCCCTAAAGTTCATATGTTAAAGTCCTCCCAATTCCTAGTACCTCAGGATGTGACCTTATTTAGAAATAGGGTCATTATAGAGGTAATTAGTCAAGATGAGGTCATGCTGGACTAGGGTAGACCCTTAATCCAATAGGACCTGTGTCCTTATAAAAAGGGGATGTTTGGGCACAGGAACACCTGTAAACATAAAGGCAGAAATGAGGTTGTTATGTCTAAAATCAAGAAATGCCAGAGGTTGGCAGCAAACCACCAAGAGCTAGGAGAGAGGCATGGAACAGTTTCTTACTGACAATCCTCAGAAAAAAACAACATTGCCAACACTTTGAGCTCAGATCTCTTCCCTCTAGAACTGTGAGAAAATATATTTTTGTTGTTTCAGCCATCCAGTTTGTGATACTTCGTTACAGGAGCCCTAGCAAACTAATATAATACAAAAGACTAAATCTGTAGAAGCTGAATTCTGTTTTCAAATCTAACATTAGAAAATGGAACAAAGGTATAAGATCCAGAAGCCACAATGGCAATGGACGCATTGAGAAAAAGAGCACAGGTATTAATATTGAATATTCCATTTTATTTTCTGGGGGGAAAAAAAGGAGCTGTAGGTCACAGGTGTGCCTGTGTGTTGGTTGTTTAAAGAAAAGGGTTTGGGAGGTGTGCACACAGGAGTGAAGCCATGTGAAGACTGGAGTTAAGCTGCCACAAGCCAACAACTATCAGAAGCTGGGAGAGAAGCCTTCAGGAAGAACATGGCCCTGCCGACACCCTATTTATACTTCTGGCCTCAAGAATTGTGAGACAATACATTTCTGTTGTTCTAAGCCTACATAAATAAATAAAGGTGTTTGGGTGGACAGCTTTTGTGAGATTTCTGACATTTCCTTTGACTATAACCATTTCCCATAGTTACTTATGAGTCACAGGTTCCCATGCTTGACAAAATGTATGGAAACGTTCAAAGCAAAAATAATCTAGATCTAAAGTCAGCCACGCTCAGGATTTCAGGTTGCCTGGGAAATTTTATATGTACTGTTATCTGCCCACCTGACCTTTTTTTGCTAAATTCCTATGTTTTGTATCTTCAGTTTTCACCCTCTTAGTCAGTACTGGAATTGTGTAAGCGCCATTTCAAGGCCTTGGGGTCCAGACCCCTGGCTTTTTGACCTGCAGCAGTCTTTAATCCTTAGCTGGTCTGTCTCCAGGAGGATCTTCCACCCAGCATGACTGCTCCTCGCTGACTTTATTCATCTGCTCCTCAGGCCTTGGGTATTAGAGTGAGGCTGGATATTTGTGCTCACATCAAACAGTGGAAATACTCTTTTTATTTCTTAATTGGGGTGAACAATCTTCGAGGCTTGCTCTTTCAGTATAAAACACTACAGTATTATGTAGCACGACTGCAATAGCATAGGCTTTGTTCATCATCTGACGGCTGGGTCCTCAAAGACATATATGTTACATGGTCAGTAATCAAATTTATTCTTTACAAAAACAGTAGACTGAAGAGCACAGATTTTAATGACTATTAAAAATCACATTTTAAAAGAAATACGCAGGTGATGAGATGCTATTTTAAAGCAGACTATATATTTTTTTTGAACATTTTTAGATTTCCTTGATGTCTTAAAGCTACTTGTTATTTCTTATTATGATTTGCAAACTTTGTTAATAAAATATTACAAATCTATAACCTCTCTATGTCTGAAGCTTTGCACTAGTTGCAGATACTCTGCCTTAATAGGGAAGCACTACATTTTCTGAAATATTCTATTATAGTTCACATGAAAAATGCTCATTACCTTTAATCATACATTTTTCATATTTTTGGTTGTTGTACAAAGACAGGTACAAGATTGTGCTCGGGGGCAGGATCTTTCTCTTGGTGTTTACTCAGCTTGTGTTTTCCCAGTCATCTCTCTGTGGCTCTTCATGTACTTCTGCCCTCTTTGAAAATGCAGTTCATGTTAACATGTAAATGAACCCCTTTCCTTTCACTAAGCTGCAGGTGATTTTGCTTTCTCCTAATTTTGTTTCAATGGAGGCATTCGTTGTGGGGATTTCCTATTCTCTTAAGTACCTTGACATCTTTCGATAGAGAACAGATTTATTTTTGAATAATTATTTACTAATGAAATTTACACTGTAAAAGTAGTAAAACATGAAATGAGAGAGATGGGAATAAAAGAAGAGCAAAAGGAAGGGAAAAAGGGAAGAATTCATCCATAATGATATCCAGCTATCCACTAGGAAAGAAAACTAGTGAGGGAGACTGGAGGAATGATGATGCTGGAGGGTAACTCCTAGCCCCAACCCTCAGTTCCCGTGGGAAAGGAGTTTCTAGTATAAGCCTGACCTCTTCCCTGTTCCTTTTTTGTCCCCACCCCGTTCGATGGAGAAAGATATATGTGACTGGTGAATTTAAGGAGAATGGTTTATTCTTGTCCATTCCCACTGGGTTTTCTTTGTTGTTCCATGTTATAAGTGTTAGAGGCACAGTCCCTTTGGAGAAGCCCGGGAGTTGTCAACATGGCCTGTGACAAGTTGACTACATTAATTCTGGAGGAAACCATTAAGAAACCCACTGTTGCCATACATCTAAGCCAAGCTTCCCAAACAGCTTTACCTGTCATCAAGCTGGCATTTTGATATCCATTTACATTATTCTTGGGCCTCTCTCTTCATAATTTCTGTATTTGTCAGGAAAATAGGTGAGTTATTTATTGACCTCCTAAAACCCCAACTGTAAATGGTAGAGTGTTTTATGGGGAGTGGTTGAGTTCCACCCAAATTTTCCTTAGTTGGATAGTAGAGCTGTCAGTGGGGACTTCCCACTGTCCACCTCCATTAAATAAACCAATCCTTTTAGCTTTCTTCAAGAGGCACTGATTTTTTTTTTTTGCCATGTTTTGTATCACACGATCTTTTGCAACATAAAACTGGACTAGGTTAGATTCCATTTTATCAAGTGTGGGGATTTGTCCTGGTATAGGTGGCAGTCAACTGCCATAGGATATCTATAAAAGGAGTCCTTTATTTTACAGCATGCTAATATGGAACCAGAATAAAGACAAATACTATCCAAGATTTGTAATATCTATTGTTTGCTCATTATACAACAGATTTGCCAAAATATACAATCATCTAGAAATTATAAAGATTATATAAGCTAAAGACATTGGTCTTCATGATTTATAGAAATTCTTAGAAATTTTATTATGAACTAATAAATATTGTTAATAGCATGCATTAATGGTGTTTTATGATAGAAGTATTTTCAAAATTGTTTGCTTGTTTTTTTAAAGATATAATGTTGTGAATTTACACTTCTTTCCTCTTTAATGCAATCATACCATATGTCACTTTTTCAACTTTGTAAGCTCTGAGAATTTTGGACGTGTTTCCAACAGAGAAATGGTATTTGGCAGTAACCACTGTTGCTGCTGAACAGTGATAATCTATCTATAGAAGAGATGTTCACTTTTCACATGTAGTAAAACAGAGATTGAAACTTTATGAAAAAGAATGTTAGCAGACATAATTTATAATTTTAAGAATGAGGGAAAACTTCAAAAGAAAAATGCCTAACAGTTGACCCAATCACCATATATTTATACAGCAACTGATACATGCCCGTCTTATGTCACCAGGTGGGAATATAATCAGGAACATGATAGAAGAAGATGCTACTATTATTCATTCTAGTAGTGGGATACAGAAAATGAACAAATATCTAATTTAAAATTAATTCTTTTAAAACCATCATCCAGTAAAGACATCCATAAAGACACTCAGGTGTAGAAACTAACTTGGTGGCTACTGAATTCTTCAGGATAATTAATTCAGGAGAATGTTTACTTAGGCTTCAAAATCTCAGCTTTTTGTCTTTATATCCAAAACCCAGTGTAGTAGCTCTGAGACAGGCCAATGTCTGTTAATATCTAATTGTACTCTCTGCCTTTCCTTTTGAAAGACCTCACCTTCTGCTGCTCCATTTACCTGTCTGGTTACTGATTTAGCTATTTACGTAGGACTTTTCTCCCGCCATCTTACTCATTGGACTTTCTGGTCTTTGTTTGAGATCAGTTTTGCCCCTTACTCTGCCATGGCTATGCCTGTATCTACTAATACTTGCTGCTGATTCAGTGCTGGTCTCTTGTGCCCTTGACTTCTGCCTTGCTGTGTACACCTTGGAGATTTTAATGACCATTACCATGGCAAAGTTTTTGATATAACTACTATATTATCTTTGTTTCAATCCAATGCCCCCATTCTTTACCCTTTTAACAAGAAAGTAAAAAATTACCTGTTTAAATCTAAAAGCTATTTAATTGCTTAATGCTACCTTATTGATATTGTAGCCTTGTGTAAATTTTAGGGAAATATTCTTTTGTATTTGAGCTGCAAGATCATTCTGCTAACAAAAAGCTCTCTTGTCAAGCTGAAGTTAGAGTTTAAAACAATGAATATGTTCAGTTTTGTTTTTTTGGTTTATTTTTGAAGAATGACTTTGATGGGATTGGACTCCAATTAACTAAGCACCCATAGATTGTACAATGTCTATTTAGAAAATTGAGTTTGGGAACTATTTAATTAATATTGTTGAATTTGAGTGATTTACTGATTTAGCTCTACCTCCACCCCCCTCCCCTCATTTGGACCAGAGTTTTTTTTTTTTCTATTAATTTTTCAATTAAATTCCACAGTTATTCTTTCCAAAAAGAAATGTCAATGCAAGAATGAGTTGGACTAAAGGAAAAACATTATGTCTTTTCCAAGAAGAAGGTTGTCACAGAAATTGACACCCTGAAAACTTAAGCCTTTTGTAAGTGCTGCTTATGAGATTTTGTTCTTTGGGCCAAAAAGTCAGATGCTAGTAAATGAGCCAGATTGTCCTCAGTGCCTAAGTCACTCTGGAAGCTCAGCGCAGCCAGCTGGGTTCAGCCGGCCTTGATGAATGCTGGAGGAGCCTCCTGTGGTGAGACAGAGCAGGGAATTGAAAACAAAGTGGAAGGCTGGCTTCAGGTTTATGAATCAAATCTACCCCCTTCATACACTGATGTCACCAAAGACAAAAAGTATGAATGAATAGTCTAGTTGCTCTTGACTGGTTATATTAAAAGGACCACATAAATAAACAAAAACAAAAAAAGTGGATGCTTAAATTAGACAACCAAATGTATTTTAAACGGCCTTTAAAATCTGAAAGAAGATATAAAGAAAAAGATAATAAAAATCTAAAACAAAGGGTAGGATGAAAGCTTTCCAATTTCCATATTAAAATCCTTTTTTTTTTTTTTGAGACAGTCTTACTCTGTCACCCTGGTAGAATGCATTGGTGTCATTGTAGTTTACTGCAACCTCAAACTCGGGGCTCAGTAATCCTCCTGCCTCAGCCTTCCAAGTAGCTGGGACTGCAGTTGTGAGCCACCACACCTGGTTAATTTTTTCTGTTTTTGGTAGAGACAGGGTCTCCCTCTTGCTCAGGCTGGAGTATTAAAATTCTTAAGGGCAAAAGTTAGCACATCTAAATTGAATAAAGAAACCTATACCAGGGAGTTCTACTCAGCCACAAAAACAATGGTAATCTTGCACCTCTTGTATTATCCTGGATAGAGCTGGAGCCCATTCTACTAAGTGAAGTATCCCAAGAATGGAAAAACAAGCACCACATGTACTCACCATCAAATTGGTATTAACTGATCAACAGTTAAGTGCATATATAGTAATAACATTCATCAGGTGTTGGGCAGATGGGAGCAAGGAGCAGGGGACAGGTATATTCAGACCTAATGGGTGTGGTGTGCACCGTCTGGGGGATGGACACGCTTGAAGCTTGACTCAGGTGGGGCAAAGGCAATATATGTAACGTAAACATTTGTACCCCCGTAATATGCTGAAATAATAATAATAATATTAAAAAAGAAATCTAAAATATCTTTACTAAGATCAGCGAAAAATCAGGACTATTCTAACCTTTCCATTGACTTTCTTTTCTAGAAGACTGTAGAGAAGAGATATGTTCAATATTCCCTATTTTGGCAAATAATTTTGGGGAGAATATAGATTAAATAAGAAAACAAATGTTTGTGAACATGTGTGTCCATTAAAGTATATAAAACGAGTAATTTGGCCCCCCTAAAGTGTCTTAAACACCACTCGTTTAGTGACTATCCTCTGACAAAATGAAATTCACGCAGAACTGTTTTCTTCCTGTTAGCAAAAAAATGTAATCTCTGCTCTTGGCAGCCAATCTGGAAATGGGGTGAGTGGAGAGTGGCAGAATCAGATGGAATCCTTAGAGGTTTCAAAATGAAATTAATACAACACAGTTCTGAACTATCTTACGTTTTTGCCTTGCAAAGCTGACGACTCTTTGTGAAGAGGCTAGTAACAAGTCCTACATCTTTTTCTCAAGTTGTTCACAAAATGGAGACTGTAGCTGCTTGTTTGACAAGCCTTTCGATTTCACAGGTTGCCTGAAGGTTTGCAGCCAGTTCTTCTTCTTTCCTGGACCCTGCTCTGATGGTAACATAGCAATTGGATTGTTAATTTTAAACACATTGCTTTCTGGTGAGGGAGAGAGAGCACCACGTTATCTTAAGTCTGTTTCCAGTTTGACACTCTCCCTTCCTTCCACACCACAGGCCACCTCAGGGAAATTCTGCAAAATTGAATTCCATATATTAGAACTATGTAGATGCAGCATAAATATTTAATAGAAAATAAAGGGATTATATGTCTAGCAGACTGTGCTTTTAAATGTTGTTTCCCAGTTTTCATCAGCAGCCTTTGCTAGGTATCAAGTGATGTAGAGGACTTTGTAAAACAGAAGATGTCTTCAGAGATTAAAACTCTGCAATAAAATGAAAGACATTTTCCACCTTCAAAGAGTTTACCTTCTAACATGGCAATGGAATAAAAACATTAAAAGGAAAAAAAGTTTTCTCTTTGTGGCTAGTGTTTACTAAGTCCTTTCCCAGTCAACATCTTAATTACCCTTCTTCAAAAGATGAAGAAAAAAGAGAATGATTAAATGTACAAATAATATGAATCAGATTAATGAAATATTTCAGAGTAACTGTGGCCAAAAGAAGCTATTTTTCTCTTATCTTGGAGATAATATGATGGGGAAATGACACTGATAAATGCCGGGAAAAAGATTAATATTATATAATAGTTGTCTTATAAAATAATGAAGTCATGAACTTTTTTCTTTATATCCCTTACTTTATAAAAATAATAATCTTTTTTGCAGTGAAATTTTAAAGCATCCTTTTAAACTATGGTGATTATAAACAATGAATGCAGAATATTGTTTTAAAAGAGTTGCAATACTTCTGGCTTGTAACAATTAGTAAATTTATGTTTTAAGAAGAGTTTAACATTTGAAATTTAAAAAATTATTTTCCCCAGTATTTCTAAAGTCACATAGTTGATAATACAGGAGTTACTGTTTTAAAAACTCTTGTTACATATCAAGTGTTTACTTAATTTTTTAAAAAAGTAAAATTCTCTACAATATTCAAATTGAATTTTATCCTCATTTTCCCCATGGGAATACTGAAGCCCAAATAGTTAAATAATTAGCCCAAAGCAGAAAGCTATTACTTGACGAAACGATATTTTGTCTTAAGAGCTCAAATTCTTAGCACTGAGCCATACTCCTTTCAGAGTTGTTTAATATGATACACACGGGAATTCAATTTGAACTTAATCTAAGTGCTACAAAACTGGCATCAACATAATTATGCTATTGGGCTGCCTCTTCTGTTTACCTAGCCTTTCTTCTGTTTTTATTCTATAGTCTCTTCTCAGGCTATATAATTTAATTCTCAAGCCTCAGTCGTTATTTATATACTAATCATTCCTAAATGAATTGTCCAGGATAGACATTGCTTCTGAATTCAAGACATTAGATGTATTCAAGAGACTTCAAACACATGCTATCCATCTGGCCCAATTTCAAGGTATTCTCCTATACCTGATTCTTCTTTTCTTTTTTTTTCCTTTCCTTTCCTTTCCTTCTCTTCCCTTCCCTTCCCTTCCCTTCCCTTCCCTTCCCTTCCCTTCCCTTCCCTTCCCTTCCCTTCCCTTCCCTTCCCTTCCCTTCCCTTTCCTTTCCTTTTTCTTTTCTTTCCTTTCCTTTTCTTTTCTTTTTCTTCTTTTCTTTCTTTTCTGACAGAGTCTTGCTCTGTTGCAGGGGGTTGAGTGCTGTGGCGTCAGCCTAACTCACAGCAACCTCAAACTCCTGGGCTCAAGCCATTCTCTTGCCTCAACTT
This sequence comes from Lemur catta, assembly GCF_020740605.2. Lineage (NCBI taxonomy): Eukaryota > Metazoa > Chordata > Mammalia > Primates > Lemuridae > Lemur > Lemur catta. The sequence continues at coordinate 32,615,186 of NC_059134.1, forward strand.
CCCAAGTAGCTGAGACTACAAGCATGCACCACCATGCCTGGCTAATTTTTTTCTATTTTTAGTTGCCCAGCTAATTCTTTCTGATTTTAGTGGAGAAGGGGTGAGGCTGGTCTCAAACTCCTGACCTCAAGCAATCCTCCCAGCTCGACCTCCCAGAGTGCTAGGGTTACAGGCGTGAGCCACCACACCTAGCCCCTGATTATTTTCTAGTTGTTTACTCACCAAATTACACCACCATCCAACTAAATTTTGTATGTCAAAATTGAAAAGATCCCCTTGCCATATCCTCTCTCTCACCTACTATTTCCAGGACATCACCACATTCAATTAATGTTACCTTTTAAATAGTTCTTATATTGATCCACTATCCTAAATCTCCTTTGCCACAAGCTTAGTACAAGTTACCACCATCTCTCACTTTGACTGCTATAAAACCTAATTTACTGCCTATTATTTACTCTGATCCATTTCCAATCTACTTAACACACTGAAGCTAGAGCAGCATTCTCAATATATGCATCAGATCACATCTCCTGTAAGCTAAAACATTTCAGTGCCTGCCCACTACTTTTAAGTTAAGGATTAAACTCATTAATGTGGCCTACAAATCCCTAAATGGCCTGCCTCTCAAGATGATATACCACTCCCCTATCCGGGTAATGTATCTAGCTCGAGGTCTGGGAGAGATTTGTGAGTGGTGTACAATGCTTTTCATCAGGTATGATGACATCCTAGTTAAACAATCAACAGGCAAAAGACAAGTGATCTACCCTCCAAGGAGCAGTATAGGATACCTACAAACTGTACTAAAAGTCTCATTTGAGAAAGGGAAGGGTGGCAGTGTCCATGGCAGTAAGGAAATCCTATGGGACTGATTTTGTAAAAACTCTCTAGGCTGGTAGTAGAGAAAGTTACTTGAGTATACCCAGGGAACAAATCTTCTGTCCATTTTTTTTTTTTTCCTTTTGTGGCCCATGGCTCTGTTTGAAATGTGGACTAGGGAAAATGTCCTCTTTGGGGAATGGACATTCTATATCCACATTCTTCAAGTAGAAGTTTTGGGGGATATTTTTAGGCCAGGCTGTGGTTTATTTGGCATTACATTTCTTGCACAAATCAATCTAATCACCTCAGTTTGTACCACGTATCTGTTAAGTATACTCAAATTCATTGCTAGATGTAATTATTTAGTATGATTCATTTATTTAGGCCTTCTCCTTGCCTTTCTCTATTCCTCTGAAATTATTGACAGCTATCTTGAGGTCATGGGATTTGAACCCTATCAATCTGTCCTTTCTACTCTTCAACACCTCCTTGCTCAGGGCCAAGTCCTTGTTCAACCAAAAGCTTTATGGGGCCTTTTCCAGTTTGGGATCTAAAAGCAGTTGGCTTTTCCAACCCTGCAAAGGCCAGGTTTTTTTAATTCTCCAAATTTGAATTCACCTTTGCTTTCAAACCAGCTAATGCTTCTCTGAGTTCATTTCTTTCTTGTAAAACATTGCTATAAGCATCACTTTACAAACAGCACACATCACGAATATTCTGCTGTTAGCCCTCTCTGGCCATTCAGATTTTTAGAGAAAACAATTTTACCAAATGTTTAGCTATTGCACAATATGCATTAGCATCTTTCCAGCCTCTGATAACAGCTTCTTCACTGACTGCCACCTAATAACTAACACAATTGAGGCAGGTTAATTTTTTATTTATTTTTATTTTTATGAGTTATAATTTACATGTAGAGAAATGAACAGATATTCTATAGTTTGGTGTATTTTGCCAAATATAAAAACTCATGTAACCAACACCTTAATCAAGATTTAGAACTTTTTCATCACACCAGAAACTTTTTTCAAACCTCCTTTTAGTCAATGCCCCTATAACCAAGAGGCATCCAGTGTTTTGATTTTTATTGTCACAGGTTTTTTTGTGTTTTCTTGAAATTCATATAAAGCAAATCATGTGGATGTGCTCTTTTGCATACGATTTTGTTCTATGTAATGTTTTTGAGATTCATCCATTTTGTTGTACATATCAATTGTTAATTAATTTTAATTGCTGAGTAGTATTGCATTGTGTAAATATACCATGAAATTTTAAAACCATTTTTCTATTGCTAGACAATTGGGAAGTTTCCAGTTTGAGGCTAACATAAAAATAAGGCTGCTATGAATATTCTTGCACTAGTCTTTTTGTGGATATGTTTCCATCTCTCTTGGATAAAGAAATAGGAAATGGAATTGTTGGATCATAAGAAGGTGATAAACTTTATAAGCAACTGGCATATAATTTTATAAATTAGTACCATTTTATACTTACATTGTCAATGAATGAGAGTTCTAGTTGCTTCATATCCTCACCAATAGTCACACTTTCAGTTATTATTATTTTTTAACTTTAGTTATGTTAGTTGGTATGTAGTGGTATCAAATAGTTTATATATTTCCTCTGATGACAAATAATTTGGACACATTTTCATTTACTTACTGTTGATTTGTATATCTTGCTTTATAAAATATCCAAGTAGTATTTTCTCATTGCTTAACTGGGTTATTGAATTTTTAATATTGAGTTTTAGTTCTTTTCATCTTCTACCTATGTCTTTTGTCAAGCACACATAGCAAATATTTTTACCTAGTTTGTAGCTGGTGTGTTTTTAATAGTGACTTTTGATGAGGAGAAAGTCTTTCATTTTGAAGACCAACTTAACAATTGTAATGGTTATACATTTGTGTGTGTGTGTGTGTGTGCTGTCAAAGATATCTTTGCAAATCACAGGATCTCAAAGCTTTTCCCCTATATATTCTTCTTTAAAAAAACACTTTTATTGAGATATAAGTTACATATAATAAAGTTCATCTAAAGTATAAAATGTATTAGTTTTAATATAATTACAGACTTATACAATCATCACTATAATATAATTTTAGAACATTTTTATCACTCTCAAAAAAACCCCACGCCCACTGGCACTCACTTCCCATTGTCTCCCTCCCTAGTCCTCGGTTGTTGCTAATAGGAACTCACCAGTAGAAGGGGAAAATGAGTCTACAGAAGTGACAAGGAAGGGTTCCTGGGGAAGTTATACAGCCCAACAAGTGGTCAAGAAGATACAGTAATGGGTTTATGTGTCACCTGATTCTATGTTCACAGTGAGGTGGGAATGATGAGCACCCACATGACAATGAGAATGGAAGAGGAAGGAGGCAGTGTTGGAGTTTTAATGACAGTGATGAAAGTATAAAATCATTGTTCAAAAAAGTAGATGTGATTGAACCAAGGAAATGTAGTATGATTATTGGTTAGCATGAAGAGCCCATATGAGGTTAATGGTCATAAGTTTCAATTTTGGCCAGATTGAAAATTGGGCATATTTTTCCAATGATGTTCTGAGTGGAACAAAACACAGGGTAGGCAGAGAGTAGGAATTAACTTGATTGGGATTTTATCAGCTGAGAATGGCAAAGCAAAAATGGCAAGGGAGTTGGAGACTTACGTAAGAAAGTGATGGTTATGATGGATTAAGGAATTTAAGCTGGATAAGGCAGGAATTGAGGACATGGGTGATGCAATGGGCAGTCAAAATATAGTAGAGGCAACAGATTACAACTTCAGGTGTGGTTGAATAGTTGTTGCAGTCAAGGTATCAGAAGGTATTTCTTCACAAACATTTGGTTTTGATCCTGCAAGTACCATGCTATACAAAGTGCAACTACACTTGGAGTCCATTATTTTCTAGTTCAACTACATCCAGACTCATTTTCGTCCCAGTTTTAAAATTCTCTCTTTCTCTTTTGTACCATTACCAACCATAACAATTAACTGTGGAGGTAGCAGAGTATTTGGAAATAGATAGTGCTGATATTTCCAGCTGGATTTATTCCTAGTACTTGCCTTTATTCTTGGATCCAAGAACAGAAACCTACTCAATGTAACTCAAATACATTTCGAAAATGGAAATTGTAATCATAATAAAGCTTACATAAAGTAAATTAAGTAAAGACAGGTGTCATGAAAATAGCATCTGGACAAATAGGAACTAAAATCATACTCTCCACCTTTAAGACCAGGGTTACCCAGACTATCTCATCGATGCTATTCTATAATTTTGTTCTCTCTGATCTGAGATATACAACATACATTTGTAATTCCATGGCTGCCACCTCTAGGACTCGATGTCTCTATAGTTGTAGGATCCATGACCATCTGACTAGCTTGCATATGTGGTTATTTAAATATGAGAAGAATCTGATTGGTTCAGCTTAGCCTTTGATTGGGTCAGGTATGCACTACTGGCACAATCAGCTGTGTCTAGGGCACGGTGGTGGAGATTATATGACCATCCCTTCAGCAGTTCAATTAAGGTACAATTGGTTGAGCTAATCCTCTCCAATAATTTGGTCATTTAACTCACATGCATCCACACCTGCAACTGGATTAATTAGCCTCTACTCCAGATCAGCTCCTTGTTGTTTGTTACATGTATACCACTTTCCTAGTTACCTCCAAGTTATCCTTAAGTGCTTTGTTACCTTTGCCTCTTTTATCCAGTTAATTGTTTGTTTCTTCCTAATTGATCCCTTTTATTCTCTTCCATTTATCACCAATTTAATGTAGGCTCTGTGATGGTTAGTTTTCTTTTTCAACTAGGATAAGCTACAGTACCCAGTACTTAATCAAACACTACTCTAGGGGGATTGGTGTAGATGTTTTGTTGTGTGATTAATATCTATGATCAATTGAAAATGAGGTCATCCAATTAGTTGAAAGGATGATCTTTAAAAGCATTAACTGAGGTTTCCCCAAGGAAAAAAGAAATTCCACTAGTGGACTATAGCACTGGCTCTTGCCTAGAGTTTCCAGTCTGCCAAATACATAGATACATACATATATACACACACACACACACACACACACACACACACACACAAACACACATATATAGACATATATGCTCTCTATATAATATGGTTTCTATATATTTTATATATATGTATTTGGCAGTTTTGGTATTTGGCAGACTAGAAAAAATATATATATATACACACACACACCATATTTGAGATACACGATACACACACATGCACATACACACACATATACATCCTGGTTCATTTTTCTCTGGTAGAATCCTGACTGATACAGTCCCTTTCACCAGAGTCTACTGAAAAAATAGTTTTTAAAAATATTGTTCTGTTTTCTTGTTTATATTTCTGTGTATATGGCTATATTTTTAACCTGCATGGATGAGTAGAGACAGGCATATATTAATTGGAAGAATTTAAAGTAATAAAAATAGGTTTAAAATTACACGTATGACAATTTAAATAAGATTGTATACCAAAACATGAGACTCTGTCATTAGATTTGGACAAGAAACAAACAAAAAAATCTTTCCAAATTTCTTTAAAATAAAATGAACCAAGCCTAAAGACTTAAGACTATAGAATTTATTCTACAGGTCTACAGAAGATATCCCTTCTATCTATGATAATTATGAGGTTTTCTGTTTAAGAGTAATAAGAATATACAGAGAGAAAAAAAGAGATTTAAGTTTGGCTTTTCAGCCCTGAATCTCAAAAGCACTGCTACTTGGTAATTGACCAATATTTTGGAAATATGCAGTGAGGGATGGAGTAGCTCAAGAAAATAAGGAATTGTGTTATGCTTCTCTTGAGATATTAGCAAGGGGCTGCAAGCTTCTAGGGAAGCCCTGGACGGAGCCACTTCTGAAATGATAAAGACTCATTGGTAGGGGGCATCCAAGCAGGTGGGCCTGGAACAGAGTCCTGGTTATTCATAGTTACCATGTAGTGTGCAAAGACCCCAGAAGAGTCAATCTGCCCTGAGGGCACAGATAGATAGACAGGAACCTAGATCAATATGGTTGAGGGTTTGGGGCTCAAAGCCAGGGATAAATGACCAGGACCACAGAGTATAGCAGTGGGTACTAGCATATAATCTTTAACCACCCCCACCCTCACTCAAAAGAGCCAGATAGAACCAATTTCAGCTTATCAATCAGTCACTTATTCAGTTTTCAGACAAGACAGACCCCTCAAATATCATAACTTGTGCGGTTTCTGAAGATCCTTGGGCTATAAGCGCCCTTTTTCTATTAAGTCCCCAAAGTCATTTAAACATTACTTCTTCTACCATACAGTAAGATTCTATTTTACAGAAGAGCAGGAGGAGGAAGGGGAAATCGGAAAGAGCTTTCTTAAAGGGTCCCAGTGTTTACATTGGTAGATTATTCATATGATTACATTGGACTAAATTTCTTAGATTGAGTTAAATCTGGTTCACATACAGTTTTATTTCTACCTTCGTTTCAGCTCTCATCACACCTTACTTTGTTTGGATTGTTTACACCTGTGCATCTCTCCCACAAGACATGAGAATATAAATAACAATCATATTGTATTCACTTTTATATCCCCTAAGGCACCCACCATAATTTATGGTAAATAACCATTGCTTAGTTTGAATTGAAGTCTCAAGGGCAGAAGTAGATCCGTGAATCAACACAACAGCTCAACTTGGGTATGGCTCCTGATGTCAGGATAGGAATTGTGTGTGCTCTGTCCAGGTGTTAAGTAGGCTGCAGTGGTCAGTTAAGGTGAATTGAGGGGAGAGGGCCTCAACATGGGAATTAAGTTTTATCATGGTCTGCTATTGAAGCATAAACTGGGCTTTCTACAAAATTCCCCAAATTTTAATTCTATCCTTTATGGCCTAGCTAACATAATGTGAACTGTAAAGGGACCACTGAAATATTATCTGTGCCATTCATTTCACTGTTTTATAATATCTAACAGCCTTTGAACCCCCTTTGTGTTCCAGTTGAACTCATTATTATTAATTGATTTTTCACTTGACTGAGCATTTTCTGCTCAACTAAATTATGAGCTCTTTTGAGGACAAAATATTGGCATCTCTTCATATTCCCCTAAGGCTTTCTTATATTAGACATTTAAAGATATTGTTTGGTTAATAAATAGCTTAATTTATGTCCTGGTGACAGGCACATATCTAACTATGCTATTGTCCTGAAACAGTACCCGAGAAAAAGCAGATCTAGATTTTTGTCTTGAAATTTATGATAAACAGCAACTAGGAATTGCCTCTTGCAATTTAGTGTATTACAAGAGGAAAAAGGGAAAAAACAAATGAGAGCATAGCACAAATGTACTTTTGATATATGAAAACATATGAATATTGTAATTTCAGTATTTCTGAAGAATATGGTTTTGTGATTAATCCACATACTTAGAATTTCAATGAAGGAATGCCAACACAATACCCTATTATAGACAACAACAACAAAAACATTGATGTTAATGGCATCTTCTATCTTTGGAAGTTCAGCCAAACCCATCATCTCCTGCCTGGAAAAGAGAAATAGGCAGAAGCTGAGTTGATGAGGAGATACAGTCCAGTGCTAGCAAAATCCATGATTCTAGTCATGTGGGGAGGACAATGGGGGGGGGGAATAGGGAGAAATGGAGAGATTATGAGTTAGATGAAAGAGAATAAAAAATTAGAGCTCTTTGCCTGTATGTCATGGGTTCACGATGCCACTGAGCAAATCTGAAGACCATGGGCTCTGCTTTGAATTCAACTTGAGCTCCAAACTTGACAGCATGTTAATCACTTATAAATGGCTGAGGAAACTATTACTGATGTGATTTTTTAATAGGCATTTCTTGGATTGGTTCACTAATTGTTGAGGTGGCATGGTGGAATTAGTAATTGAACATGACATTGCTATAAAGTGATATTAAAAACATTGCAGTGGCTCTTGCCAGGTGAATTGGGTGTGGATTTCTTGCTATGTCAAAGGATAAATTTAAAGGTAATAAAAAAAATAACTTTGTCAACAGATTCAAAATTCTTGGGGCAGAATTCTTTCTCTGACAGAGTAAGATAGATAAGGCATTGGAACTTACTCATTTGGGTATTCTCTATAAGCTTAAACCTGAATTGGTACTTACAAATGTATTGTTATTAAAAATGATTCCTGTGAGTGAACATGCAGGAGAATGTGTTCTGTCTCAGGGACAGCAAAATGGCTGCTTATCCAAAAAAGATCTTTTTTTATTACCTGCTAACTTGCCTGAAATTATATTATCAGAGTCATTTATTTGAATTAGGATATTGGTTCCAGAAGGCAGCTCCGAAAATATACTATGTTGTCTTAAAGTATGTGTCCTATGCTTGTACATAGACATGCAATTTTGGATTTAGAAGAAAGAAAACTGGCTCCCAATAAGCCCCTTATTAGGGCAGGCCCCAAGCTTGGTATTCTAGATCATGAGAAAGAGTATTTTGAAGCGCAGAGCTGGATCTTCCCATCCTCAACACCTTGATGCCAATGTGCCAGCCCACATATGTAGGGAGTGAGCAAGAAATAGTTACTGAGTGAGGGGTTTTATTTAGCCTCATCACAACCATAAGAGGGAGATATTGTTTTTAATCTTTTTGAGCATCTCCAATTTGGTAGAAATAATATAAGCTATTTGAGATCACACAACTGATAAGTGGTTAGAGCCAGGGTTACACAAGGCCCACACATGCCACCGTAATGCTGCTACATGAGAGGGATTGAAATATTTTACTTCTCTCACTTTCTTAATGTGGAAAAATTAATGACCACAAGTGTTAAGTGACACATACAATGACACAAGCTACACAATGGTTTGCAAAAGTAGCTGAATCAGGTAAAACCTCTTCTTTCCATGAACAGCCACCTAAAGGTGCAGCTCTTTCACATTATGTGTTCATGGATCACTGTTTCTGGAATGAATCTTATAGATTATTTACCCAGGAGTTCTCAGTTTCCCTTCCCTGCACCACCTAATCCATTAGGAACGTACCTCTAAGATAGTATATCACAAATTCACCAGTTTATCATTCTATCCAATGCTACTGCACTAATTCAGGCTATTGGTCCTTTACCTAGAATATTGCTTCAGGTTCCTAATCAGTCCCCACGATTCTTTCTCCCTAGCCCCACTCCTTCCCTAAGCCTCTTCAGGGAGCAACAGGAATGATATCTCTAACATGGAAACCAGGTTACACCACTCCCCTGCTCAACTCCCCCTGTGGCCTCCCGTGGTCTACAATGGCCATGTATGATCTGGCTCTGACTACTTCTTGTGCCACACGTACCCTACAATTTTCCCCTTGCTCAGTCTTCTCTAGCCATAGCAGCTTTCCTGCATTTAAAAAACATGTCAAACATGTTCCTGTCTCAGGGGCTTCTCTCTTATTTCCCCTCTCTGTGGACTGCTCTTTCCTTATACCTTCACGTGTGGCTCATTCCCTGTTCATTCAGGTCTTTGCTCAATGTTACCTCTTCAGAGCAGCCTCTCCTGACCACCATATCCCAGTCACCCTACTCACCCTACCTCATCCCCACTTTCACCCCTTACTCTGCTCCGTTTCTCTTCAGAGCTCATCTCCACCTAAAATTAACATATATATTCATTTATTTGTTACATTATTTTTATAGTGCCTCTGAGAACAGTGACCTCGTCTGTCTTGTGCTGTGTATTGTTGTACCCTCAGGGCCAAGAACAGTGCATGACATAATGAATAAATATTTGTTCAATGAATGAGTACCCTTTGTGGGGGAGAAGGCTCAGCAAGATTTCTAGAAAAAGGGAGCTTCTTCAGTCATCCCCCCCATGAGGTAGAAGATATAATTAACAGAAGTGGGATGGCCAGATAGAACATAAATAGGGACAGAAATAAGGTTCAGTTTCATCTTGCACATCATAAAAATGGGCCCCAGAGATGTCATTAATTTTCCCAGTAACATAAAAATGGTCAATGGCAGAACTCAAATTTCTAATGTTATTTCCACTCCTCTATATAGTGTTGAAGTAGTCTCAGATTTTAGAATAAAGATCAAAATGATCCTGGGATAATTTCTTGTTAGAATAACATTCTGCTTTTTCACATTTTTTTTTAAATGTGAAATTTTGTGATTAATCATGAACATTAGTGGAGAGGATAGAAGTGTCTGCAGATAAGGAAGGGTTAGACCATCTAACCCTAGTCTACACCTGCCACATTTCCAGAAACTCACTCTTGGGGCATTCATTCCTTTCAACCCCAGTAAGCTTGGTTCCACTTTATCCTTAAAACAGTCCTTATGAAGACATGAAGATAAGAATTTTCAGGAATACCAAGTGTGGTGTTTAATATTAAATCAGACCTCTGGATCTTGTGTCTGATTGGCCCAGGTCTGACAATTGAAGGTTATTGTTTGACCCCTAGAGTGATTCCTCAATGCCATACACTCCAGTTGCCGGAAAAAGGCTTTTATTTTATACCTATATCCTTGATTTGCTCTTGCAAGTTCCTGTCTGGGGCCAGATGGCTTGTTCATCCCAAGTGTCTGAGACTCTAGGGACAATCTCCCAGATGACAGCCACTTACTTCTAACACTCTCTCTTTGCCTACCTGTAGTAACAATCGACCACAATTTATAATATAAACCTAAATTATAGGCTCCAGTCCACTGAACTGTTTACATGTATAGATTCCACACATCTCCCCAGCATCTGCTCAGCCCTACTGAGGGTGATATAGAGCTAGCTGGTTCCTCCCTTCATTCCCCTGACCCTGCCCCTGCCACATCTTCCCCAATCCATCTGAGTTGTCGTACTGAGTTCTGTGCCATATGCCTATGAACTGAGAAAAAATATCCTGAATTAAATATGTGACAATACCAATCCCAATTTAAAAGGATACAAGTTATCATTTATTGAGTGCTAAGTATGTGGCAAAGTGCTTAGCTTTTTATTAGCACTCTCTTATTTTGTCCAAACAGGTTTATGATATTAATACAATAATTGTCCCTCATTTTCAGATATATCATGGGTATAGAAAGATTGAATTTATGAGCAGAAACAATGAGGACTTATAAGAAAGAAACTGTTTCTTTAAATGTCAGGATCTAGGAAATGAAAGCTGATTTGTAATGTTATGGAAAAAAGTTATAAAAGCATTAAACATATGCTGATAATAATGATATAGTGATAACAGTTAAGACAGATGAAACAGATGTTTTTAAGAGACCACCTTTTATTTATGAGAAAATTAATTTTGAGGACTTCATGGAACGAAGGGGAGTTTAGCTCCAAAACCACTCCTATCTCCCAGTCTAGCATTTTGCACACTATATCACACTGCTTTGTAATCAATCTAGGTAGTTAGTATTTAAGAAATTGTGGATAAATAGATTTGTTTTCTCCCCAAGTGGGTCCAGATGCCTTCTCAGGACTCTTCCCAGGCTTCCTCCAGCCAACAGCTCCAGATACTCCCACTTGGCCTCTCCCAGCTCTAAGAGCTGTATTGGACCCACCCAGTCCACAGCGATCGTTTTGCAGAAGTTTTTTTTTTTTTTTTTAAATGAATATCTGCATCATGAAACATTTATAAACTGTAGAGCATTTTGTACATTCTATCACTCCCTAGTGAAGCCAATTTCTCCCCATACCATCTATTCATACAAAGTTGTTAGTTAGACAAAAGCCACAGTCACTAGCCAAGACTTACATTCTAAATTGTTGTAGTTTGTCACTATAGGTAGACAGAGAGCAATGCTAGAGGATCGATCGGCTCCCATCTGGCGGGCCTGTCTCAAAAAATTTTCAGAAAAAAAAATGCACACAGTTAGATGGTATATGAAGAGTATATACTTTCTAAACAGTTACTAGGTGTTGAAAGCTAAAAATAAAATTCTAAGACCCCTGCTGACTGTACTGATCCCCTCTTGGCCAAAGGGACCCCAGAGAAATCTTAGAATTCTCAGCCATGATGGAAAGGGAGGTCAGACATGGCTCCCCCCATACCACCTGCCTTTTGTACCTTAGATACACCGGTAGTTAGAGATACGGCAGGCGGGCGGGAGGCGCACTGGGACCTCTCAAGCGGGTTTCTGCCCACCCAGCAGAGGCCCCGCGGGGAGCAGAAGTCCTTCCTCAGCCGCCCATGCCAGGGGGAAAGGCTGCAGTCGGGCCGGGCTGAGAGCGGGGCCTCCCTCACTGGCCGTGAGCTCACCTACTGCGGACCCACACTGAACTTCCCGGGTCATGGCAAGCTGGTGCCGGACAGGGACAGGGCCGAGGACGGGGTCCTGGAGGAAGCGGAGTTCTACATTAGCCCTCTGATCCGCATCATCAAGGACCGGATGGAAGAGCAGGGCTGCGCAGTCCCCCAGGTGCCACCCGTGTGCAGGCGCCCGCAGGGCCAGCAGGGGAGCTCGCGCAGGTGTCTCCGCTGCGCCCGGCGGGCGCTTCCAGCAGCCGCTGAACCTCGGCTCCCCCTGCGGTTACCGCGGCGCGGATCGGGCAGCCAGCCCGGGCGTGGGGTCCAGGCAGCTCCCCAGCTCCCCCCCCACACGGGCTGAGTCCAGCCTAAAACCAAGAGCACCGAGGAGAGGCTGGAGGAGGAGGAGAAGGTGGAACAGGTGCAGGGGGAGGCCCAGTCATCTCAGGATCCCGCTGACCCTTCCTGCCTCCCCCGCCGCCCCCGCCTCCTGCCCGAGGTTCCCGTCTGCAGCCTCTCAGACCTGAGGCCCAGCTCCTCCGCTCCTCGCCTGGCCCCAGAGCTGCCAGTCCTGCTTTTGCAAACCAGAGGCACCCGGATATGAGGCCCCAGACTTGAGGACTTGAGGTACCCATCTGAAATCCTTTATTTTTGTTCCACGGGGTGGGCTCCTGGCCCAAGAGAAGTATTGCTCTCCCCGCTGCCACCTCCGCACCTGTGGGGTTACGATATACACCTGACTCCGGGGCCCGGCGGTAGGCGCACCGGGGCCTCTCAAGGCCCTGAGTTGGGCCCTGGGACCCCTGGGCAGAGCCATGTGCCCCTGGCCAAAGTGTGGCACTGTCCGACTGTGTCTCCCAGGCCCCCAGGTCCCCTCCCCAAGGTCCCTCTGCTGCATGGCGGATGCGCTCCCCCCCTGCGCGGTCACATCACCTCCTTGAGCCTTGGTCGTACGGTGGGGGGGCTCCTCCCACCCCACCTACCTCACGGGGTTGTGGTTGGGGCGCAAAGAGGAGCGAGGCCCCTGGAAGCCCTGGGGAGTGTCTCGGGGCTGTCCTCCCTTCTCCTCCCAGTGGAAGGGGAGGACCCAGCTCAACGCCCAGGTCGAACGCTGGGTTTGTGAGCGGAGATTCAGCAACTGGTGGGGGTGAAGCGTGTGGGGTTTTGGTCCTGTCACAGGGGTGGGTGACTTGGCTTTCGCTTTGGGTGTCTCCCTCAGCCATCCGCACCGCTGGCAGAGTGCGCTGACCTGGGGGTGGGGTGGGCAGAAGGGGCTTGGCAGGGGCAGTGGAGCAACTCAGGAACCTGTGATAGGGAAGGGGACGCCCCCCTCTGCCTAGGGGAGGGTCTGGGTGTGCCGGAGCTGAGCAAGGGGCCCCTCGTGCGTTTAGCCTCCCAGGATGGGCACGGGCTTCTCATCTGCGTCTGACCCCACCATGTAATAAAACCTAATACTCGGGAAAAAAAAATGTTAAAATAGCGAGCATAAGACTGACAAAGCAGACTCTTTGTGGCAACAAGATATTAAATTGCAAACGGGACCTAAGGCCATGCAAGGCAAAGGTTAAGTAAGGCCTTACAAACCATAAAATCTCATTAAATGGATTTTTTTTTTTGTTAACCCAGTATAATGTGACTTATTTTCCAAACTGACTCTAATATAGCATCACATCACAGATAGCAGACCCCCTTATATTAACTCAAGCATTTCTTTCTACTGACTGCAAGTCTTTAAACAAAACTTTCTTTAACCAATTACAAATCAGAGAATCTCTAAACCCACTTGTGATTTGTAAGCCCTTGCTTAGAGATGTCCTGCCTTTTGGGGCCAAACTAATGTATACATTCCACGTATTGATTTATGATTTTACTTTCAATTCCTGCCTCTCTAGAATGTATAAAACCAACCTATAGCCCAGGTGCTTCCGGACCACTTACGCAAGGCTTCTGGGGTTTGTGGAGTCATACGGCATGGTCACTCATGTTTGGCTCAGAATGTGCCTCTGTAAATTATTTCACAGTTTGTTTGTTTCTGTTAACAATGTTATGGGCTGAATTGTGTTCCCCTACTTACAAAATGCATATGAAGTCTTTATCCCCAGTACTCAGAATGTGAGGTAATTAAGGCTATATGAGGTCAACCCTGATTACATCTTGATCTCAGGCTTCTAACCTCCAGAGCAGTGAGGAACTAAATTTCTGTTGCTTACGCTACCCAATCTGTGGCACTTTGTTTTGCCAGCCCTAGCAAATTAATATACCAGGTAACTTTGGGGAGGCTAATCTCTGTAATGCTACCCTGTGGGCATTTAAGGAGGGCATTCCTAAAGCTCTGATTGACAAAGGACACTTGAATTCCCTCTCTCAGTCTGTAAATTTTGGAATATGAGAGATCATTTAGAAAAGAAACCAACCCGAGCTTTCTCTTAGCTCTTCAGCCAAATGTTTTGAATTGCAAGAGAAATATAACTATCTTCCTATCACCAAGTGCATATTGATAGTAATCATTTAGAAAAGGGGATTGGAGCCCCCTCTGTGAAGGTAGTTCTGCAGCCGGTCAGTCAGGACACCAGCAGGAAAAAGTCAGCCTGAGTCCATTAAGGCAAACCAACCTGGAGTTCCAGCTCAGAGAACACAGAGTTTCAAGAAAAAAACCACAAAGCCCAATTGCATAATCCTGCCCTTCCCTTTGGGTTAATGTAGGAAGCTATGCATAGTTCTTGTATATTAATTTCAGGAAAGTGGCCTTGAGAGACAGAATGGAAGAATTTTTGGAGATTAAAAAATTTCCTGCATTTCTTTTTAAGATTCAATTTAAATATTTGTTTTAAAGGATTTTTAAAGGACATGGAAGAGTTCATGCACAATTTTCCGGCATGATTTCCACATTTATTCTTGGTTGATACTGCTGTAATATAAATCTGTTTTCTGACTAATATGAATGTCAGAACTTTGAAATTATTTAAAACACTTATTGTTTGTTTTGTATTAATAGCAGCAATATACCATATAGTGAAGAATGACTGACAATATAAAATTAACTCATGTTCAATTCTTTCTTTGTTCTAAAATAAAGACGTGACTAGAAAATAATAACAACAAATGTTTATTTAAGCACTAAGCTAATCACTTTACTTTCATTCTTTTATTAATTTTTATAGAAATATACTATAGTAATCACTTAATAAATTTTTGTGAAATAAATAGTACAGGTGACAAAAAATATGTCTCAAGGAGTTAAATAACTTTTTTCAAGCTCACAGAGTTAGTGAATGGCAGAGGAAAGATTTTAACCCAGGTCCCTATGAATCCAGATTATAAATTCTTAACCACTATGTTATGCTATGAAATATAATATTCAATAAAATGAAGGTAAGAATTAATACCTATAAAGAAAAAAATATTTGCTACATTGAGCAGAATTATTCTAAGAGGTCCATGCAAGCAGAACACTTAACATATAATGAACTATAGTTTTCATTTTCCAATCTCAAAGCATTATTGTAAACACAATTTTGGATCTGTGTTGAATGGTGGCTTTATAATTTTCATAATAAATTATCATTGTAAACCTACAGTAGGCTGCTGGACTAAGGCCATATGATTTCTCTACTATCATTGAAATGACAGTAAAGAATCATGCACAATGACATATTTATAAAAGGACTAGAACCGGTGGACTGAGATGGGGATAGGAGTTAGCCAACAGTACATCATAGTTTCATAAATTGCTAAAATATGCAAAGTGATGAAAATGAATGGGTGCTTTAACCCAAGTGGAGCTCAGAACACACAGAAAAGAAGTGGCAAAGAAGGTGTAAGTCTTTGCTAAAAATAGAATACCAGGAGGCTTCTGGGCCCTAAATAGGTACGGAGCCAAGACCTAAGATGAGGCATTTGATTGAAAGAGTATCTGCTGAAGGGTAGCCTGAGTGAGATTCCCCCATTTTCACTCACATCCCTCAGGTGCAGCATAGTTTCCTTCTGGATGAAGCGAGGAAGTTATTGTCCAAGAAATGAAGCAATCTATTTAGGATGATCCAGGGCTCCTACAGTGAGCATTGGTGTCCCAGAGTTGACCTCTACTAAAATTTGTCACACTCTTCATTCACGCATACAAAATAAATACTGCCAGCTAACATGCCTAACCTAGATGCAAAGAACTGGCAGTTAACCACTTCATCCCAGAGAGGAACCTGTAAGGGAAGGACAAATATAGGTCCATGGAGAAAATCCATGATACCTACCAATCTACTTTGGTCTTCACTCAAAAGTAAATAGACAGCCAAACTTATGATCATTGCATGTTTTAATATTAGAACTTCTCTTTTTGCTGGATGAACTACCCTAAACATTTGTACCCCTGTACTATTCTGAAATTAAAAAAAGTGCAATGATTTATACTAGAAGATACAAAGTTAATTTAGAGAGGAGAAAGAAGTTTAAAAATTATTTTTAGTGTCCTCAGCTGACATGATATATTGCATCTATGAAAATAATCTATAACATTCACTAAGTGTCTATTGTGTGTGTCATGTCCTGTGCTGAGACTTACATAGATCATTTCATTTAACTTTCCAACAACTGATATTATCCCCAGTTACAGAAGAGACAACTGGAGAGGAGGAGAAATTTTATGTGATATCCCTGTTCAAGCCTAAAATATTTACTAACTAGTCCTTAGCAGAAAAATTTTGCTGATATCTGATATAAAAGATCAATATAGGAGGGATATCTTCTAGTTAATAGAAATTGCAATAATAGAAAACAAAAAAAATTAAGAGAAAAATAATAAATTCACAAAAGAGAAATTCCCAGAACTTAAAAGGATTCACAGAGGAGCCATTAGGAAGAATAAACACACACACACACACACACACACACACACACACACACACACACACACACACACGTGTATCCACATGCCCACACTCCTTATATTTAAATGTATTGTAATAAACTATCTGAGTACCAAGGATAGCAGTACATGCCAAACATTTCTACAAAGAAAAAAGAGAGAGTATTCACTAAATAAAGGAAAAAAAAAAAGGAAGGAAGGAAGGTAGGGAGGGAAGAAAGAAAGGAAGAAAAATGAGAATAATATTCACATCAGAATTCTCATTAGCATCACTTGATGCTGGAAGTTCTGAGGTTGATACTGGATCTCATTATGTAAAATGATGCTTGGCACATAACAAGTGCAAAATAAATACTTGAATGCCATGAAATAAAAACTTTCAGTACTGGTAATGGTACACCTGTTCTGCGTCTTAGCTACCTAAATGCCTGCTGATATCTGGGCTGACCCTGTGCTGTGCCTGCCTACTTAGAACAAAGGGACACTGTGAGTTATGACTCTCATGACTATTTTTCCAAGAAATTTTCTAATTATAGACACTTGTCTTATGATTTTTCTTATCAATAAGATATGAACGGATAGATGGGCAAAATAAGGAGAGATTTAGAAAATTATTTTTAAATTTAATCTTACTTAACAGTGAAAGTCACTGGGACAAATGAATTTATCTCAATGCCCTGGAGTTGTTCATTCACTTCTGCAAATAACTCCTCCACCATGTGCCTTTCAATACACACACAATAAAATAGTTTTAGGATTATAGTAAATTTGTTATATAAGTATTAATTCAGCTATTTTTCTTTTTGCATTACATTTCTTTATTCATATTCTTTCAACTAAAGTATGGTTTTTAAACACATAACATTTATTTATTTAAAAATAAATCCAGGTTAATTTGATATAATCCAAAACGACTACTTTTTAAAAGATTTGAATAGAAAATTAAGTAAGTAATATGGTTACTTCTCACAAAATTCCATTTTTTAGGTTTAGAGAGGAGACATGGCTTGCCTAAGCTCACACAGCCATTAAGTGGTAGCTGGGATCCAGACTGCTTTGGGTGAGGCATAGCATAAGTTTAGTAATTCAGCATTCAAATATCAGATATCACACTAGGTACATAAATAATACACCTCTTTTTATTTTGGGAAGAAATAAGGAATAAACATAATATATCTTATTTTGGAAGTTGAGATTTGCAATTTTCAGGTAAAGTTAAGTAGCAAATGATGAGCCTGGGGCTTTTCAGTGAACAAGAGACCTGGAGAAAGAGGAAATATTTTATTTTTAAAAATACATAGAACCAAACTGCACTAGTAAAGAGACAATTTCAGAAACATGGCAAGTCAATAGTGAAACTGGGACTAGAAATTGAGAGTTCATACCCGGGCCTTGTCTGTGATTTATTTGCAAACCGAGACGCTGGAAGTGGGATTGATATTTGAGTCATTTCCCTTCCTCCTTTATAACACCATTTACAAAACTGCAATGGCAAAATGTTCTTCAAAACCCAGTGAGATGTAAAGTTTGGCCAGTTCACTTTTTATGTGCTAAATATTTTACTCTGGTCTATACTTTATTATGCTTTACATGTAGATCTATTTTTATATGCTAAGCACTATTTTGAAATTGTGTCATTTTTTTCTGTGAAATAAAATATCTTTGGTAAATCTACCAAAGAAAATAGACCATATTTATTCTATGATTACAACACCTTGGATTAAGTTTTACAAAATATAAGTGCTTTCTTGAAGTGTCTGACAATGACAGAGCCTGGATGCATTTGTTTCTGCAGGCATGATGCTGTGTGGATATAGGCCTGTTGTTTCTTTGGACTTTAAGAAATAAAGGCTGTTTAAACACTCATTATATCATGGAACAATTGCCAATATTTTTTAGAAATAGGATTGAAAAGCTGATGGAGATTCCAAGCAGTGTAGTATGTCCACAATATGTTTAATGAAAACCATTCAATTCCTTCCACCACTACCTCAATGTTCAATTGTAACTTAAATGCACATTTCAATCATTAAAAATATATTCACAGCTTTTACTAGTATCAATCCTTTGAAATCATTTATTAACGTAATTGGCATGGAGCTTTTGAAAGTATTCATTTGCTTTGAGTTTCATCACAGGCCTAAAGAGCAAACCAACCATTAACTGCTGATATCAACTAAATCTTCAGGGACTTAGAAGCATGGTATAAATGATGCTTGAAATTAACAGTATTAATTAGGAAAGAGGAAACTTGTGTTCTCTCCTTTGGTTGAAAATTAGTATTGGCCCATCGGAGTTTAGTTGACAACATTGCAATTTTAAATTATTTTTATTGATAAGCTATATTATATATGTAAAAACAAAACTACTTTTCTTTGTTTTTATCAAAAATTACAATAAGCAATATAAGCCATGGTTCACTAGCAATGAATTCCTGTACAGATAAAAAACAACAACATCATATGGACTTTTTTCTTTATCAGTGCTTGCATATTCGTATAAAATAAACATGTTAGGATTTTGCATAATCCAGTTTTTATTCTCCACAAGATATTCACTGTTTTTCATAATTTACTCATATTTATTCTGGTAGGAAGTGTGTTTCCTGCAATTTTGAGGGAATTTGCCTTACTCAATTTTCAGGCAAGGTTACTTTATTAGTTTTCCTGAGAATATATTACTTAAACTTGATGTTTAAGATATCCAAATCTTTTTAATAATATTATTAAAGGTTTGTCACCTATTGAAACTGTACATAGTAGGACATTTAAGCATATTCCTAAAATAGAAAAATAATTATATATTTGCCTGAGTTCTTAGGAATTTATCTTCTTAATCTTTTTCCCTCCTATTTCCATACAATAGAATAATTGCTTAAAATGTTTTAATAACTCTTCAGAGATATATCTTCATCTGTTTTATATTAAAGTAACCTATTCAAGAGCAGAATACAGATGCATCTATTCATCAGTTTGTCCATATTCTTTGTGTATTCAAATACTTCTTGGCTGACTGAATGAGCAAATCAATTCCTGACTAACATGATTTATTATATACAAGTTTAAAACTAGTGTAAAGTTAGTGTATCTCACCTTTTGGAATTTTAATAACAAACTCATTAATTATAAAATAATTCAAGAGGTTGGATATTCACAGAAAAAAATAAATGTGTGCTCAGTGAAAATATGTATTTATAGAAAACTATGTACCCATCATAAGTTTACCATGTACACTTGAGTTTTCCTAAAATGTTTACTAACATTGGTATAAAAGAATGATGGTACCACCCAGTCAGTTTCTCATGGCAGAACCTGATATACATCTTAGAATCCTAAATTTCGCTTGTCTTTCACTTCTAGAGAATTAGTTCTAATGCTACCACTCCCTAAGCATTTAAATTTTTCTCATGTTTATCCACCTCCACATTCCCTAAAATTTCATCATTTCTCACCCAGAATATTAAAAACCTCTGTACTGTTCTCCCTTTCTTCAGTCTTATCATCTTTCAATAAACAAGAATTCCATATCAGAGTGACTTTTCAAAACATATCTAACCTTTATTCAGTTGCTCAAAATTCTTCATTCACATTTTAGTACCCACAGAATGATATCTTACTTCCTTAAGTAAGATTTCTACATACTTGCTCAGTCTTATCTTCTATTATTCTCTGCTTTCAATAAACAATTTTTAGTTACCTGAACCCACTGTATAATTTTATGTATCTGTTAATTTTTTCCCACTATCTGGGATGACTTTTCTCTTAATAAATATCTGGAAACTAATATTCATGGTTTAAATTCAGTGCAAGTAAGGTAGAACTTCTGGAATAGTGGAATGAGGACATTAGCAAATCCTTTTCTCCCAAGAGCAACAATAAAACCCCCCAAATTACCAAAGACAACCATTTCAGAACTCTGGAAATTAACAAAAGGCATACAACAAATTGAAAAACATTTATGAACACAGGAAAAAAAACCTACTGAATCTTGGTAAGAGCAGTGGGGTGTGTGGTGCTTTAACTTGCACTTGTACAATTCTATCAGGGCTCATCTTCTCAGAAGCCCCATGGAGAAGACTCACATTCAGAGGCATTATCAAAAACAGTAGTAATTAGTGGCAAATAATTGGGGAAAGTCAATGTCTCAGCTGACTAAAGCTATGATGCTGGGGTAAGCAAGAGACCAGGCAAAAACTTAATGGGGAGATCTAGAGAATGAGATAGTCACAGAGATGTTTGAAAAATTGCAACATATCCACAGTAATCTGGAAGGCTATGTGAATATAGAGGGCTAAGTTCATGTGCAGGGCTGCATACATACACACGGCTGCATGCATACTCAGCAAAGAATGAAGAGGGTTCCAGCTGTTACTTATACCTGTTAGACTATGAGACACTTTATAAGAAGAAAATTAAAGTCAAAGTAGACATGTAAGAAGCCTGAATTTTGAATGTGTGCCACAACCCACCACTCATAGTCAACCTTAGTAAATGATGGAAGCCTTACTAGCTCATGATGTGTAAAGGGAAGTGTTGACCAATCACTGCATGGTTGCTAAGCTCTGCTTAAGAAACTAAATTGAAAATAATAATGATAAATAATTTAAAAAATAAGTAATAACTCTAGTGTTTGGACACTGTTAGGAAAACATTTTCTACAGAATTAGTCCAAGGTAGTTACTAACAAACCAACAAGCTGACAAAAACAACAATGGGGGGGCATTCAGAATCCAGAGTTGCTACTATAATTTATCTAAAATATCCAGCCTTTCTGAGGCTGAGGCAGGAGGATCACTTGAGGCCAGGAATTTGAGACCAGAACAAAAAATAAAAAAATTAGCAGGGCGTAGTGGTGCACGCTTTTAGTCCCAGCTATTCAGGAGGTTGAGATGGGGGCATTGTTTGAACCTAGGAGTTTGAGACAGCTGTGAGCTATGATTGCACCACTGCACTCCAGCCTGGACAAATAGAGCAAAATTCCATCTCTAAAAAAGACATGCAGCATACATTTTAAAAGTCCAGTCTTTACCTAAAATTATGAGATATGCAGATAAAAAGCAACTATAGGCCCATGGGGAGGAAAAAAATGGCAATCAATATAAACTATCCCTGACTTTAACTTAGCTATTATAAATATACTCAAAGAATAAAAGGAAATATGTTTAACGAATTGATAGAGCTTCTGACACCAATGACTCAGCAAGTAGAGAATATGAATAAAGAGATGTAAATTATAAGAATATAGAAATTCTGAAGTTGTAAAGAGCAGTAACAGAAAATAAAAAAAATTGCTGGAAGTGCCCAACTGCAGATTTGAGTTAGAAGAAGGATCAGTGAATGTGAAGTTAGGTCATTGGAGATTATGTAGACTGAAGACCAGAATGAACAATGAATGAAGAATAAATGTACAGATCTTTACAGATTTGTGGAACACTATTAAATATATACAATATATGCATAATAGAAACCTTAGAAAGAGAGGTGAGAAAGGGGCATAAAAATATTTGAAGAAATAACACAGTAAAAGCATTTCTAAGGAGAAAGTTCATAGCCTTAAATGCCTATTTCAAAAAGACAGAAAGATCACAAATTAACAACCTAATGTCACATCTCTGTGAAATAGAAAAAGAACAAACAAAACTCAGAGCAATCAGAAGAAAAGAAATAACAAATCTCAAAGCAGAAGTAAATGAGATGGAAACAAAAAAACCCACAAAAAATCAATGAAACAAAAAGTTGGTTCTTTGAAAAGATAAACAAAATCAATAGATCACTAACTAGATTAACCAGAAATAGAAGCAATAGGACTCAAATATTCTCAATCGGAAATCAGAAATGAAAAAGGAGATATTTCACCTGATACTGCAGAAATACAAAATATCATACATGAATACTACAAAGCCTATGTAAATAAACTAAAAAACATAAAGGAAATAGATAATTCTTGGAAACATACAACCTCCCCAGCTTTAACCAGGAAGAAATAGAAACTCTGAACAGACCAATAATGATCAGTGAGAATGAAGTCATAATAAAAAAGTCTCCCCTCTAATAAAAACCTTGGGTCAGACAGATTAACAGCCTAATTTGACCAGACCTACAAAGAAGAAATGGTATCTATCTTATAGAAACTATTTCATAACATCAAGAAGGAGGAAATCTACCCTAACTTATTCTATGAAACCAGTATCTCCCTGATACCAAAGCCAGGAAAGGATACAACAACAACAAAAAAAGAAAACTACAGACCAGTATCCCTTGTAAACGTAGGTGCAAAAATTCTCAGCAAAATACTAGTAAACCAAATTCAACGGCACATCAAAAAGATAAGCCACCATGATCAAGTGGGTTTCATCCCAGGGATGTAAGAATGGTTTAATATACACACATCAATAAGTGTGATTCACCACATAAACAGAAACAAAAACAAAGAACACAGGGTCATCTCAATAGATGCAAAAAAAAGCATTTGATAAAATCCAGTACACTTTCAAAATAAAAATCCTCAACAAAGTAGGCATAGAAGGAACATACCTCAAAATTATAAAAGGCCATATATGACAAACTCTCAGCTAACATCGTACTGAATGGAGACAAGTTGAAAGCATTCCCTCTTACAACTGGAACAAGACAAGGGTTCCCACTGTCACCACTTCTATTCAACACAGTATTGGAAGTCCTAGTCAGAGCATTTCAGGCAAGAGAAAGAAATAAAGGGCATCTAAATAGGGAAAGAGGAGGTCAAACTATCTTTGTTTGCTGAAGATATAATCTTATATCTAGAAAACCCTAATGACCTCACCAACAGAATCCTGGAATTGATAAATACATTCAGCAAAGTGTCAGGTTACAAAATCAATGTACACAATTCCATAGCATTTCTATATACTAGTAACAGTTAAGCAGAGAGTAAAATCAAAGACCCAATACCATTTACAATAGCTACAAATAAAATAAAATAAAATGCCTAGGGATATACTTAACAGAGGAGGTTAAAGATCTCTGAGAACTATAAAACACTGATGAAAGAAATCATAGATGATAGAAACAAATGGAGAACATCCCCTGATCATGGATTGGTAGAATCAACATTGCTAAAATGTCCATACTGCCCAAAGTGATTTAAAAATTCATTGTAGTCCCCATCAAAATACCAGAATTATATATTACAGATAAAGAAAAAATAATTCTACACTTCATTTGGAAACAAAAGGCCCAAATATCCAAAGCAATCTTAAGTAAAAGGAACAAGTCTGGAGGGATCATATTACTTGACTTCAAATTATACTACAACCCTATCATAACCAAAACAGCATGGTACTGGCATAAAAGTAGACATAGACCAATGGAACAGAATAGATAACCCAGATATAAAACCATCTATATACAAACAACTCATCTTTGACATGGCAGATAACAATGTATGCTGGGGAAAGGTAACTTCATTCAATAAATGGTGCTGGGAAACTTGGATAGCCACATTCACAAGAAGGAATGGTACCTCTATCTTTTCACATACAAAAATCAATTCAAGATGGATTAAGAACTTAAATGTAAGGAATAAAACCATGAACATTCTAGAAGAAAACATATGAAAGACTATTTTAGACATTAGTCTAGCTAAAGAATTTATGACTAAGACCCCAAAGGCAAATATTGTAACAACAAAAATGGGACTTAATTAAATTATAAAGCTTCTGCATAACAAAGAAATAGGTACCAGTTCTTTGTAGGTCTGGTAGAATTTGGCTGTGAATCTGTCTAGTCCTGGGTTTTTTCTTGTTGTTCTTGGCAGATTTTCTATTACTGTTTCAATCTTGTTATTGGTCTGTTCAGGATTTCTATTACTTCCTGATTCAAGCTTGGGA
This sequence comes from Lemur catta, assembly GCF_020740605.2. Classification (NCBI taxonomy): domain Eukaryota; kingdom Metazoa; phylum Chordata; class Mammalia; order Primates; family Lemuridae; genus Lemur; species Lemur catta. Next base: position 32,639,971 of record NC_059134.1, read on the forward strand.
GATTGTGTGTTTACAACAATTTATCCATTCCTCTAGATTTTCTAGTCTGTGTGCATAGAGGTGTTGGGTTGTTCATTTTGCATCTAGATGCTCTGGTGAACTCTACTTTTCAATCGTAACAATATTTCAGTTGGTTATATTGGGCTTCATAAGGATAATTTTTCTCTGTCCATATAGCCTAATTATTTAGAAATGTTTTTCTGGTCAATTGTACACATTTACTGTATATATTAACATTGATAGTGGCCTGGAGTCTGGGGCTGTGAAGGTCTGTCTGACACTGGATTTTACTGAGGCAGTCCTGGTTTGGGGATCCAAGGTACCATCTGGTCTTCTTTTCCCTCTCCTTCCTCCACATGGAGGGTTTCTCTGTCTATGCTATGCTGCCTAAGGCTGAATGAGGGGTTATGCAGGCAAGGGATAACGTAAAACCGTCCTTATTACTTTCTTCAATCTTATTTACTATTTCTGTGTTATACCCAGGTGCTATAATCTGTCACTTTGTTTCCTTAGCATATGTGAAGGTATTTTTCTGTGTGGTTAGTTGTTGGAATTGACATTTCCGAGGGGAGACATGAGCTAGAATGTCCTAGTCCACCATTCCACTGATTGTTGAAATTACTTGAATTTTTAATTTTCAAAAAAAGTTTAATTTTGCTTAACAGCCACAGCTCATTTAATATTGATTAAATATAGAAGGTATCAGCATTTTGTATAATCTCAGGGTCACACTAATTTCTCATTGTAGAGAAGATATTTAGAAATAGTATTAGTGGTTTATAGTTTTTATAAATTTCAGGGAACCACTGTCATTGTATATAATGCTGGTGTTCCTAGACTCAGGTAATCTATGTAGATCCTGTTATATCTCTTTCAATATCCTCTCTCGGGCGTGAGCCAATACTGATCATTATGCTTGAGTCTAAGATGTAGTGATTTCTTTGGCTTGTGATTCTCCCTAACACATTTGAAAACAGTTGTTAAACAGAATTTTACTTTATTTATGACCCTCCAATCTTTTGTAGATACCCTAGGCTTTCTATTAAAATATCCTCTACTTTGTGTGGTGGTCAGGATTTGGGAAATAAAGAAGTCTGCAGAATCTGAGATGTTTACTCCTTGCCATGTTTTCTATTGCATTCACCCTGCAAAGGACAGTAGGACTTCTTGCAGTGTCGCAAAAGAAATTAGAGGTTGAATATAATCTAAAAATCTAAAATGCTCTGAAGTCCAAACAGTTTTGAGCCACCAACATGACACCTTTGCTTTCTAATGGTTCAGTGTACACAAACTTTGTTTCCTGCACAAAATTATTAAAAAATATTATATAAAATTACCTTAAAGCTATGTGTAGAAGATGCATATGAAACATAAATAACTTCCATGTTTAGATTTTCATCCCATCCCCAAGATATTTCATTATGTATGTGCAAACATTCCAAAATGTAAAAAAAAAAAAAAAAAAAAAAAAATTCAAAATCTGAAAACACTTCTGGTCTCAAGTATTTTGGGTAAGGGAAACTCAACTCTATTTTTGAGGCTAACTGTGGTTTCCTCAGATTTCAAATTTCTAAAGTGATCACCATGTCTTCACAGCATTCAATGTATGTTCTCTATCTCCAATTTCACAACAGTCGTGAGGGAAGGCAGAGGGTACTGTAACCTTTCAACAAATTAGGTAGAGTCTTGAAGAAATTAAATGACATAGCTAGAGACTCTGAAAACAATAACATAGTAGTTAAAAGTATGTGTCTTTAAAGTTAGACACATATGGGCTTGAACTGTAGCTTTATCTTTTATAGGCTGTGGGGTTTACCAGCAAATTATTTAACCTCTAAGTGCCTTTTGTTGTTTCAATAAAGAAATGGAGATAACCTACTTTATGAATTCATAGTGAGGATTAAAAGAAATAAGACGTGCTCGAATTATGTTAATTATTATTATTATCATCATCAAGCTTGGTCTTTTGACACTCATTAATACTGCTGTTTCTCCACTCTTATAGACCTGAATCTCAAAGAGTTTTCAGTTAGACACTCAGCAGTAAAAATAGAATAACACTTATTTTCTTTATCCTCTCTTTCAAATTAATGATTTACACTTTGTTTTGAGTTCTTTTTAGAAATTAAATAAAATAAGGCATAAGATTTCTAAAATATAAATGTATTATATAATTCTTGGTACTAATTAAATATAGGATATTTTAAAGAAGCATAGTTCTATGAATTAAGTTTTGTTGATATTTTGTTTCAAATATGTAATTCATGAAATGAAGCCAGAAAAAAACTTGACTTTTCAATGACTGCCTTATGGCCTATCAGATAACCTTTGGCTTAAAATAATTTATGAAGAAACAAATTTCTTCTGAAAGCTTCAAAATATTATCAAAGAATCATGTATGTGTTATTGTTGATTCATATTGTCTGACAAAGTAAGTGTAAGAAAGTATTTTTAAATGAATGGACAGAGTCTCTTAAGATAAAATCCTCAGAAATATAAAAAGGTATAATCCTCTTCTTATATGCAATGTTCAAAATACTAACAGTGTCTCATTAATTAGTAATTAAGCTAACAAAGCTATTTGAATTATTATCAAGTGAGAAGTGTATATGAAATATCCAACTAATTTTATATCCCATTTAAAATAATGAAACTACACAATTTTATTCTTTATTAAATGATATTATTTTAACATCAGATTATCTTAACTAGACTCAATCTGGACAAGGAGACAATAGAGATTCTAAAGATAACACCAACCTTTTGTTTTTCCCCACAAGTGAATATTTGCAAATAAAATCTGTCATTATTTATTTTGTATTATCACATATGACATGCAGCTCTAAATTAATGAGACTAATTTCCTTTTGGAGTCACTAAAGTTTCCTTAATTCCCAGTAACTATATGTTGAGCAAAAAAAAAAAAAAACAAGTGTAGAAAATGTTTACAGATTTAGCAAAACAATGGCAATCATTTCTTTGGACATATATGTATGTTTGTAAACAGAAAATATCTGGAGGTATACACGACTAACCTAATAAGAAGTTACCTCTTGGAAGCTCAGGTGGAGGGAAAGGAGAATTGGATTGGCAAAACAGGATTTAAGGGAGATTTAGAAGCATTTGTATTTTAATTTGAAAAGGAAAATGAATTCATGTATTCTTTATATAATTATCATTAATTTAAAAATTAAATTTATTATGGGGCTAATGGACTGGGTGCAACTGGAGTGTCAAAACATAGAACTCACTATTATTTCTAGCTCATTCTTTTTTTTTTCTTTGAGACAAGGTCTCAGTCTGTTGTGCTAGCTAAGGTGCAGTGACATCATAGCTTACTACACCTTCAAACTCCTGGGCTCAAGTGATCCTCCTGAGTAGCTGGGACTACAGGTGTGTGCCACCACGCCCAGCTAATTTTTCTGTTTTTTTAGAGATGGGGTTTCGCTTTTGCTTAGGCTAGTCTTGAACACCTGAACTCAAGCAGTCTTCCTAACTTGGCCTCCTAAAGTGCCAGGATTACAGGTGTGAGCCACTGTGCTCAGCCTCTAGTTCATTCTTATAGGAAACAGACAAGCAAGGGTCTTTCACCTTTACTTCTATTAAGGCACACACTACATTTGTAGGTGATTTTCCTTCATAAGACACTTTATCCTTCACCATTTGTCAGTCCTCATAATAGCTTTAGCTATTTAGACTTATTATTTTAGCCATTTTATAGAGGTGGAAACTTAGAGAAAAATTGTGTGACTTACCAGCAAAGTTTGGTCTACGTATTATTATTAATATTTTTTTACCCCTGTTAATTAAGTTCTTTAAAAGCAGCACTTTATTAACCAAATAAATTCGTGAATGGATAATCATGCCTACTAAAGTGCTTTGGAGAGAGTTAGCACTCAATAAATTCTTATAACTAAATGTATGTTGAAATGTTAAGTAACTGTATAAATGTATAATTTCAGTATTTTTTTTTCTTGCTCATTAATCCATGAGAGTAAAGACAAAAAAAAAAAATCATTGTGTTATCATCATGCTTTTAAATGTAAAACATGGAGTCTAAGTTTCTTTGCACTAAAGTGAAATTCAGAATGAATTACCTTCCCAACTGACTCTATTTTAGAAATGAAGAGCCGAAACCAAAAGTAAAAAAACTAATTTTAAAAATAATGTTAAAATTTTATCTTATTCAGTGAGCATTCTAGCCCTTTATTTGAGTCATACTTGAACCTTCCAATAATCAAGCAAGCCAGGTACTTTTATTTTGATACTGCATAAGGGAATAAGACTAAGAGGAGTTTAATAAATTACACAAAGCTTTGACCTTATGTCTGGAGAAAATATCACTTCAAAAGTTCTGCCCTTTCCTGACATCCTTAAAGACTTTCTCTCTCCCCAGTCTGTCCTATGACATTGCCCTGTCCTATGACATTGCCCAAATTTATATTTATTTTAACATTTCTCACTACCTACTCTCCTATTGCTTATTTGACATTCATCTAACAAATGTGTAAACTTCATGAGAAAAGAGAACTTTATCTGTTCTGTTTACTTATAAGGGTGTCTGGCACAAAGTGTACACTCAGTAACTGTCTAAAAAATACTACTACTTTCCTGCTTAGGGTCTTACTCATTCCTTTAGAGGGAAGAAACTTTGTAGGTGTCAAATTGTTTTCTTCACTGTCAAATTCCTTACCCTTAAAGTTAGGAGATGACTTTTATTTTACTCAGATGCTGGGCCATTTCAAGTAAATTCATGAATGATAACAATGGTAAAATATATTCAATGTGAGTCACAGTAAGTACTTGATCATTTTATAGAAATGGAAATTATGATATTGGAAAATACAGTCTTAAATAGTTTTTACTCCTTATTAAGTAAAGAGCATCTCTCAAAATGGATGCTTCTACTGCCATTTATGAAAATTTTAGCAATATTTAGAAATGGCACTTAAAGTTTGAGATATACTGTGTTATATTCTGTTTTACCAAACGGCAAAGTTTGAGATATATTGTGTTATATTCTGTTTTGCCAAATGGTGAAGATAACCACTATATTTGTCACTGAACAATGTATCACGATATTGAAATTTACTCTCAATATTGTTCTGTCTTGATATTTCTTTCTTGCTTTGAAATTTGGGCTGTTGTGCATATATATTACATTTTTCTTTTCATGTGAGAAGAAATATTTTTCATTTATATCTTCAGAATAATAATACCTTGTTCATACTTTTAGAAACTTGATCCTTATCTTTTGTACCATATCTCCTATGCTCTAGTTAGGAGACTGCAAAACCAACAAATTGTAATTCAGCTGTGTAGGTTTTATAAGTCCTGGCAAGGTCTTAAATCATTGGAATATATCACAAATTATAGTAGCACCTACAAGAAACAGGCTATGATTTTTGTTGCTAGTGGTGCATCTTTTTGCTATGGAGCTATCTGAAATTGGTTCCATCTGATCAACTCTTTTTGGTATAGGTATATGTTAGAAATGACAGAAAAAACTCCTGTCTACTTTAATTTTAAGAAGGTACATATGCTTGCCAAACATACATTACTTAATATACACAGAAAACACCAGCTGCAGTAACCATCTTTAAAGCATACCATAGATTTTAGCTAACCTGGCCTAAACAATACTAGTTAAAAACTTGAATATGTGCTTTGATGCTCAATAAAGAATTTTATGAACTTAAGTGTGCCAGCTAAAAGTGGAAAAATGTGGGAGAAATTTAATTATAAAATGAGAATTACTTGACTCCCTTGGGCACCCTAAGAGCACTAGACCTAAAAGAAACACTGTGAATTATTGTTATAGATGCCAAAATCTGTTTTCCATTTAAAAGTTGGGTAACTCCTTGAAAATTTTTTTAAAACTATGTGTTATATGAAAATTATAAATGCATTTTAAGGTAAGGGACAGATCATTACTGGTTGTTTTGGCAGAATTGTAGGCAACTTGCCTTCCTTACCCAAAGACACCATGTGGCTGGGGACATTGGCAGTTAGGATCTTGCCACAAGAAGGGACCCTCACTGGAAGTGCTATCCCTTCCTGCTGGGCCTGAGACTGCCTTCTCTTGCTTGAGTCACCAGGCAGCCAGCAGGGAGAGGTAAGGGAAGATGCTGGCACAGAAAGCACTAAGCCTGGAAAACCTCTTTGTCCCTGTGGGCCTAAGGCTCCCCTCCTCCACCCAGTCACTGGCAGCCTGTAGCAGGACCAGTTCTTGCCTGGGAAGCACCTTACTTTCAGGGACTAAAGACTCCCTTCCCCTACCTACAGACACCAACTGAATGAAAGAGCCTGGGAAAACTCTGCCCCTCACCTAACACCAGGAGGGACCAGTGGGAATCCCAGGGGAATGAGATAAACCAAGCAGACCAAAGTAGCAGAACAGAGGCTCTGAAAATTAGATTATCATAGGAAATATAGCCCACAAAAGTAGGCCAAGACTTGTGTGTTACAGGTAAACAGGGTGACGGCCTGCTAAAATTAACAAATAAATATATAAATATAAACAAGACTCAGAGTTTCCTAAGATAATAGCCAAAATGTCTAGAATAAAATAAGAGAAAAAAACCTCATCATATCAAGGATCAGGAAAATCACAACTGAAGTGAGAAAAGACAATTGACACTGACATCAGGATATTGGAATTATGTGGAAAGTATTTTCAAGTAACATCAAAAAACAATTCAACAAGTAGTAAAAATTCTTATTAAACAAATAGAAAATCTCAGCAAAGAAATAGAAGCTACAATACAGAACAAATGGCAATTATAAAACGAAAAATACAACAACAGAAATTAATGAAAACTTGCTATAGAGGATCAATAACTGAGTGACAGAGAGGAAAATCAGTGAACTTGAGGGCAGGTCAAATACATTCACCCAATTTGAACTAAAAAATTAATGAACAGATCCCTAAGGACCTGTGAGATGATAACAACAGGGCCAGCATTCATATCATTGGAGTCCTAAAAGGAAAGGATAAAAAGAGTGAGGCTGAAAGAGCATTTGGAGAAATAATGCTTGAAAAGTTCCCACATTTGGCAAGAGACATAAACACACAGATTTAAGAAGATGATAAAACCCAAATTGGATAATCTCTCTCAATAAAATTAACCCCAAGACACATAAAATTCTGAAAACTAAAGCCAAAGGAAAAAAGATATAGACAGAGATGGATACAGATGGATATAGATGACCCAAACAACACAATCAATCAACATGATCTAATTGACATAAATAAGCAGTCACCTAACGATAGCAGAATACATAATTTTTTTTTTTTAGTTCTCAAGAAACATTTACCAAGATAGACCATATTCACTGTCATAAAAAAATTTTGAAAAATATGAAAAAGTTGACATAACTCAGAGCATATTCTGGGACCCATACAGACATCAAAATCTGCAGGTGCTCTCAAGCCCCTTATATAAAATGATGTAATATTTGCATATAACCTATGCACATCCTTCTGTATACTGTACTCTATATTACTATAGTGCCTAATACAATGTAAATGCTATGTAAATAGTTCTTATATTGTATTTTAAAATTTTGTATTTTATTCTTATATTGTTATTTTTTAATTTTTTTTTCTGAACATTTTCTATCCACGGTTGGTTGGTTGAATCTGTAGATATGGAACCTGTGGATATGGAAGGTCAAAAGTATATGTGTGTGTATGTGTGTGTGCGCGCTTATGTGTATGTGTGTGTATATGTACACACATGCACATACACACATTCTTCTTAGGCATTTTAAGTTTTTGGTTTCTAATGTGAATCAGATCTTTTCCCATTATCCTCCAATGTATTATTGGTATGCAGGAATATTCTTGATTTTGGATTCTTCATTTTGCATCTAGATGCTCTGGTGAACTCTCTTTCCAATTGTAACAATATTTCAGTTGGTTATCTTGGGCTTTATATGGAGAAATGTGTCTGCAGATAAGGATAACTTTGCCTCTGTCCATATATTTTACTGTATTAGCAATAAAGTTTGGTATTTAAAGGACAGAATCTTTGTCTATATTGGTTTGCCGGATCTTTTCTTTTTCTTTTACTTTCTTGTTTCACCACTTTGTCTTGTTTTAACTTTTTATTTTGGAATAATTAGACTTAGAAAAATTACAAAAATATTAATAGTATAGAGAATTCCCTTACACACTTCATCCAGCTTCATTTAATTGTAACATTTTATATAACCATAGTACCAATATCAAAACCAGGAAATGAACAGTAATACAATACTATTATTAACTACAGATTCTAATCAAATGTTACCAGTTAAATATGCTGGATTTTTGGTTGTCTGAGTTGAGGCGCTAATACATAAACTTTGGGATTGAGGATAATAACATCTTTAACAATTTAGATATATTGCCAAATTGCTTCACTAAAAGGTTGAACCAATTTGAACCATCCCTGTAGGAAGATTCCCATCGAAGCGAATTCACAGAGATCATGGTCACCTTTAATTTGCTGCTGGTTATATCTTGGTTATTAGGTACTAGTGAACATAAATCCTGCTTTACCCTCTGAAGTTATTTATAGCCAAATTATGTAGAAATGTTTTTCTGATCAATTGTACACTTTTGCTGTATATAAACTATTGGTATCTATATTTATGAACGTATGCTTACACATAGTTTTTTGTTGAAATGTATTTTTAAGTCTACTATCTATTTTCATTTTATTAATTATAAACTATTTCAAACTATACACACACACACAATTTTTGAGCTCAGGTATTTTAAAAAATCAGATAGCTCCTACTGGGAGACTTTATTCTCTGTCAGTAGCTCTATTTCTTGTTTTGTGCGAAGATTTATGACCCCCGTTAACATGTCTTTTGTACTTTATTATGCCAAAAAGCTATGACCTTCCTTGGTTACCCTATATTACCTTAAGTTAGGCTTGGGAGATGTAATAAAGTAGACCAATTGCTCTTTGCCAGTCTAAATTTTTCTTGCAAGGGTTGATCTAAAGGGAGAAAGGGATAAACCACCAAACTCAAATTCTTTAGTTTGCATGAGTTCTGGGGAACCATAAATCTTAAGTTGCACTGCTGTCTCTCAAAGTTTTTAAGACTTCCACATCATAACAGTTCTTTTCTTCTTCTTTGAAATAAATTACTGAGTAGTGGGTAATTTTTCCTTTGGAGAAATGAAATATTTCTGCAAGAAATGCCAAGTGCTTTCAAATGTTCTTCTGTTAGGTGAATAAAAGTCAAGGCAGATGCCTAAGGAGTGGAGCTTCTGTCACATATATCTGTGGGGTCTCTGTGCAAGTGTGGGGATCTGATTGAAGCCTCTTCTGTATTGTAGATTCTTCTTAGTTATTGGGTTGATTATTTCCTATCTTTGGACTTGGAAACATGAATTTTGATCGACATTCAACCAGTAGTCCCTAGTACACTGATATAGATGTGGCTGTCCAAGCTCCTTACCACCATCATTATAAATTATCAGGAGCTGCAATATAGTTGTAAGTGTTTTCTGAGGAGTGTGTTCTGAAACCGTCTCTAATCTTTATTACTCAAATTCAGCATGATTTGTACACGTTTCGGGGGCTTTCTCCCAAAACAATTGTAGGTAGAAAAAAAATCAAGAGTTCACTATACACGTTCTCAAAACACAAAGTAACTGACATTTTAAACATTCATTTACATTTTAGCTCTTACTTGCTGTATAATTTTTGTCCTGGCTAGAGATCTCATTAAAACAACTTCAAAAATGGATATTTATTATTTATTAACAGCATTTTGTATACATCATTTTATTTATAGATATATATCAGAAACATGAGCCATGAATAATTGCAACATTAAATTCTTTTAATTAACATTTTTATTGAGGTAATTGTAGAGTCTCATGAAATTATAAGAAATAATACAGAGAGACCCTATGTCCATGTTACCCATTTCCCCCTAATGATAATATTTTGCAAGAATGAAATCCAAAATCATGACATATATTTTGGCATTGACAAAATTCACTGATCTCTTTCAGATTTTTCCAGTTTTTGACTATAAAAAATTGCTACATATATTTGTATATAGATTTTTGTGTGAACATAAGTTTTTGATTTTGGGGAAGATAAATGCCTGAGAGTACAATTGTTGTGCTGTGTGGTAGTTTGAATTTTTACATTTTATTAAAACTAAAATTGTTTTCCGAAGTAGCTATATCATTTTACATTCCCAATCAGCAATGTACCAATGAGCCATGTTAATTTTTTATTGTTTCCAATTTATATTTGTATTTTAGAAAATATCCTCTTTTTTGTATTGTCCTCACTACTATCATTAATGTTATCATTTTGTGTTTCATTTAATATACACTTATAGAACACTAAAAACAAGATTTCCTCTAAAAGAAGCTGAATGAGCAATGATTAGTGGGAAAGGCCGGGGCCATACATGGTGGTAGGTACTGGAGGTTGCACAGGCCCAGGTGCGATCTGGTGTTTGTTCCCTTCACTAGGTGTTGGCACCCACATGCATAGCACTTCACCATGTGCACAATTCACATCTTACCTGAAAACAAAACAAAAATAAAAACAAAACTACAGATTACTGGATATCATGGCTTCTTTCAAAGAACCAAAAGTGTAAATATTTCATAGTGGTTTTGATTTGCATTTCCCTGATGATTAAAGATGTTGAGCGTTTTCTCATATGTTTATTGGCCATTAGTCTGTCTTCTTTTGAAAAGTTTCTGTTCATGTCCTGTGCCCATTTTTAATGGTGTGTTTGATTTTTTCTTGCTGATTTTCTTGAGCTCTATATAGATTCTAGTTATCAGCCCTTTATCAGATGTGTGGCATGTGAATATTTTCTCCCATTCTGTAGGTTGTCTATTTGCTCTAATGACAGTTTCCTTGGCTGTGCAGAAGCTTTTTAATTTGATCAGGTCCCATTTATTTATTTTTATTGTTGCTGTGATTGCCTTTGGGGTCTTTTTCATAAATTTTTTCCCTAGGCCAATGTCTCTAAGAGTTTTTCCAACACTTTTTTCTAGAATTTTTATAGTTTCATGCCTTAGGCTTAAGTCTGTTATCCAGCGTGAGTTGGTTTTTGCGAGAGGTGAGAGGTGCGGATCCTGTTTTAGTCTTCTACACGTGGCTATCCGATTTTCCCAGATCCATGTATTGAATATGGATTCTTTCCCCCAGTGTATATTTTTGCTTGCTTTGTCAAAGATCAGATGGCTATATGATGGTGGCTTTATATCTGGGTTTTCAGTTCTGTTCCGTTAGTCTGTGTCTCTCTTCTTGTGCCAGTACCATGCTGTTTTGGTTACTATAGCCTTGTAGTATAGCTTGAAGTCTGGCAAATTGATGCCTCCCAATTTGTTCTTTTAGCTTAAGATTGTTTTTGCTGTACGGGGTCTTCTCCGGTTCCATATAAAGTGTAGAATTATTTTTTCTAGATCTGTGAAAAATGATATTGGTATTTTAATAGGGATTGCATTGAATCTGTAGATCACTTTGGACAGTATACAGATTTTAACAATGTTGATTCTGCCAACCCATGAGCATTGTATGGTTTTCCACCTGTTTACATCCTCTGCTATTTCCTTCCTCAGTGTTTCGTAGTTCTCCCTGTAGAGGTCTTTTACCTCCTTAGTTAAATATATTCCTAGCAGCACAATTCACAATTGCAATGATGTGGAAACAACCCAAGTGCCCATCAATACCTGAGTGGATTAATAAAATGTGTTATATGTATACCATGGAGTTCAACTCAGCCACAAAAAACAATGGTGATATAGCACCTCTTGTATTATCCTGGATAGAGCTGGAACCCATTCTACTAAGTGAAGTACCCCAAGAATGGAAAAATAAGCACCACATGTACTCACCATCAAATTGGTTTTAACTGATCAGCACCTAAGTGCGCATATAGAATAACATTCATCAGGTGTCGGGCAGATGGGAGGGGGGAGAAGGGGATGGGTATATTCACACCTAATGGGTGTGGTGCACACTGTCTGGGGGATGGACGTTCTTGAAGCTCTGACTCGAGTGGGGCAAGGGAAATATACATAACCTAAACATTTGTACCCCCATAATATGCTGTAATAAAAAAGAAAAAAAAAGGAAAAGAAAGGAGATAATAATTGGGAAAAAAAGAGCAAATATTAAATATGTGAATGACAAAAGCATATTGAAAAAGGCAACAAGAAAGGAGAAAGGAACTGTCAGTAACAGTTAAAATCAACTGCACTAGAATTTTAGAGTCTTGGGTTCTAGTTACACATGTGCCACTGCTTGCTGTGTGAGCTTGTGCAGTTTGCGCACTCTGCTTTGTTCCTCAGACAACTCCATACTGTCCTATATAGGCTTGGTTTTTTCCCCTGGAAATTAAAATGAATAGAATGATTTTGTCGTCTTCATTCAAGTTATTTTTATGATTCAAAATTAATGAAAATAGACTAATAGAAATAGAGTACTGTGCAACTTATTAAAATGCAACTAATACATTTAGTGAAATCCAAGTGATTATTTTTTCATGTATTAAACATGTTTTAGTGTTGCAAAATATGTCATAGGAAGTTTAATTTAGGCAAGTTCATTAAATTGCATTTGGTTGCTACATCAAACATGCAAAGAGAGTGAGAGTATATGGTCATTCATTATGTGAAAATGAACATTGATTGATTGCCTTTACCAAATAATAGAGTTATTTCATCATTCCAGACAATTGTTTAAAATGTGCCAGTGAGATTTTTATTTCCAATGTGAAAGAAAAATAAGCACACAAAAATTTCCTTGGAATTCTAACCTTAGTCACTTGCTAACATTTCAAGGTTATACTGTTTCTTGTCAACAACTGGTTATTGACCCCTGATGTATACACAAGGAAAGCTCTGAAATCATATTTGGGTCAACTAATCTATTTTTTTTAAACCATGAAATCAAGAGCCTTAATCACATTAGTGATGCCTGACCATTCTGTTTCAATTCCAGGGCTGTCTAGTGAAACTAATGAACGGTCCTGGTGGCTCCAAAGCAGAGCCAGGGTCTCCCAGGCCAGTTGTAAATTACGAGCACATTTCCTTTTATTGCCCATAAATCTTTTCCAGTTTTATATTCACAGTGGCTTAAAACACCTAAATTCACATCGATGACTGTGTGGCAATGCTCTGGATGTTTGGGATGAATAGTGGGGTTAAGTATATCTCCTATATTTAAAAAATGTATTTTCAGTACAGTCCAACCTTAATTACAGTAAATCAGACCTTATCCTGTGACAAGGTTGATAAATGTCAGTGCCTTTTCTTCCCAGTATGTGTCATAATAACTCTGCACATTGCATCATGAAATAGTGTTGTGGAGAGAAATGGACCTAGAGTTAAATACTACAACATCAGGTTTGAAAGGTAATATTGGTTTTGACATGAAACCAATGCATGACTGGAGCTGAATGACTAAAGTCAGTGCCAAAGAATGGGTGTGGAGAACTTGATTTGCCCATTATGTGCATGGAGCTTATGAGTAGGACTTTGATTACAAGTGGAATTTCTTAGGAAGGTGTTGCAAAAAAGAACTTGGGGAAATGTCTACAAAAGATGCAAAAGAAAAAAAATTAAGTTGAAGGCCAGCAGAGCTTATATCCTATAACTAAAAGAAAGGCAATGGACGTAGATGCAAATTTAGGTGAAGGAGGCAGAGATAGTGAGGGTCTTTCATCAGGCAGCCATTTAGGTATGAGACAGAAATAAGATGCATGGCCAACAGGAGGCAAGTATCAAATTAAATGAAGACAGGTGACAAAAGGAGAAGTGGCTAGGAGCCAGTTCTGAAGATTTAAAAGGAACCTGAGAAAAGTGCTACAGAGAGTGATAACTAGCTAATGCTTAACCCTGCTAACTGAGTAAAGAAGGGGCAGATGGACTGAAAATAAGATGAAAGAAGTGTCACATGTGCATCCACAATGTGATGACACAAGAGAATTTGCTGTGTCTCTCATTTTTCTCTAAGGTGACATTGGCTAGCTGAGGAGTCTTTGCCTTAATAATCATTTAGAAATTTCTTTTCTATACTTCTCTGCTGCATAATCTGGTTTCTGACTGGAAGAGCCATCCCAATACAAATGACTCTTGGCTTATTAAAAAAAATTTTTTTCCTCTAGCTCTAGCATTATTGGGAGCATTTTGCTAAGTTCATTGTCTTTAGTAAATCCTCCAAAGTGGGGTTACAGCTGTCACAAGGATTCCTGGTGTGACCACCAGTCATTTGAATGTGAACTTAATCTGTACAACCCCAGCAAGGAGAGGACTGAGCTAGTACAATGCAGAGATGATGTAAACCCTGTAGCTCCAGTAGAGCTCCAGTCCTAAGATTTTCCTAAAAATACAATTATACTTGTAATTTAATCATTAGTTAATATGCCAATAGTAATAATATTTTGTGTTGAACATTTGTTATACACCAGAGATTCCAATATGTGCTTTGTTTTCCATTTTTAATCTTCCCACTAATCTTGTGATATAGATATTATTTCCCAAATGTTCATGTAAGCATTCTGAAGCTTGGAGAGATTTAGAAACTTGCCTAAGGTTGCTCTCAGTAATTAGAAGAGCTGTGACTCTAATAAGGTCTGCCCAGTGCCACAGTTCATGTTTATAATGTGATAATATGGATTTATTCCACTGGATTAAGGATTGTCTTTTTCTTTTATTCTTTTGTTGTGAAAATACTCTAAGGTGTGGGGTAATCAAATTCCATAACTCTGTAGTTAAAGTGAATGCCTCATTTATTTTCAATTTGGAAGACATGGGCCCAATACAGTGTGAAAACACAGGACTTTTGTGAAGGGGAAATTTGCTTAAATGTTTAGTGAGAGAGAAGAAAGGAGACAGGAATATAAAGCAAAATTTTCCTGAAATTACAATTTTATTTAACTGTGTTCCTGACTGGAGGATTTAAAAAAATTCTTTTTTGTTTTAATTTCAGCTTATTATGGGGGTACAAAAGTTTAGGCTATGTATATTTCCCATGCCCCCCTATCCCCCCCAAGTCAGAGCTTCAAGCATGTCCATTCTCCAGACAATGCACATCGCATTCATTATGTAGGTATACACCCAT
This sequence comes from Lemur catta, assembly GCF_020740605.2. Lineage (NCBI taxonomy): Eukaryota > Metazoa > Chordata > Mammalia > Primates > Lemuridae > Lemur > Lemur catta. The sequence goes on from NC_059134.1 coordinate 32,655,075, forward strand.
CCCCTCCTCCCACCTCCCACATCTGCCTGACACCCAGTTGGTGTTATTCCCAAATGTGCACTTAGGTGATGATCAGGGAAACCAATTTGCTGGTGAGTACATGTGGTCCTTATTTTTCCATTCTTGGGATACTGCACTTAGTGGAATGAGTTCCAACTCTTTCCAGGAAAACAAAAGAGATTCTATATCACCGTTATTTCTTATAGCTGAGTAATACTCCATGGTATACTAACACCACACTTTACTAATCCACTCATGTATTGATGGGCATTTGCGTTGTTTCCATATCTTTGCAATTGTGAATTGTGCGCTATAAACATTTGGGTGCAGATGTCTTTGTAATAGAATGTCTTTTGTTCTTTTGGGTAGATGCCCAATAATGGGATTCCTGGATCAAATGGTAGGTCTACCTGTATCTGTTTTAATTGATATGTAATTGTTGTACATATTTTTGGGATACATATGATATTTTGATACATGTATATAATGTATAATGATCATATCAGAGTAATTGGGATATCCATCACCTCAAACACTTACCTTTTTTTTGTGCTGAGAAAATTCCAAATCTTATCTGCTAGCCATTTTTAAATATACAATAAGTTATTATTTTATTTATTTATTTATTTTTTATTTCAGCATATTATGGGGGTACAAATGTTTAGGTTACATATATTGCCCTTCCCCCCGCCCCGAGTCAGAGCTTCGAGCATGTCCATCCCCCAGACGGTGTGCACTGCACTCATATGTGTGTATATACCCATCCCTTCCTCTCCCCGCCCATCTGCCCGACACCTGATTAATGTTATTCCTATAGTGCACTTAGGTGTTGATCAGTGAAACCAATTTGATAGTGAGTACATATGGTGCTTACAATAAATTATTATTAACTATAATCTCTCTACTATCAGATAATAGAACATATTTCTTTTATCTAACTGTATTTTTGTGCCCATTAACCAACTTCTCAGCCTCTGGTACTGTGACCTTTTCCAGCCTCTGGTAACCGTCATTCTACTCTCTACCTCATTGACATTCACTTTATTAGCTTTCACATATGAGTAAGAGCATGTAATATTTGTCTTTCTGTGTCTCGCTTATTTCATTTAACATAATGACCTCCAGTTTTATCCATGTTGTTGCAAATGATAATATTTCATACTTTTTTATGGCTGAATAATATTCTATTTTATATATATACCACACTTTCTTTATTTATCGATTGATTGATACTTAGATAGATTCCATATTTTGGCTACTGTGAATAATGCTGCAGTGAATATGTGAGTGCAGATATCTGTTTGATATACTGATTTCCTTTCTTTTGGATATGTACCCAGCAGTTGGATTGCTGGATCATATGGTATTTCTATTTTTAGGTTTTTGAGAAATCTCCATACTGTTTTCCATAGTGGCTATACTACTTTACATTCCCATCAACTGTGTACTAACATTCCCCTTTCTCCACATTCTTGCTAGCATTTGTTATTACCTATTTTTTTGCCAATAATCATTTTAACTGGGATGAGATGATATCTCATTGGGGTTTTGATTTGCATTTCACTGGTAATTAGTAATATCGAGCATTTTGTTTACATAACTATTGGCCATTTGTTTGTCTTCTTTTGAGAAATGTCCATTCAGTTCTTTTGCCTGTTTTTTAATTGGTATTAGTTGTTTTTTTGTGATTGAGTTGTTTGAATTCCTTATATATTCTGGTTATTACTCCCTTGCAGAATGGGCACTTTGTAAATATTTTATCCCATTCTGTAGGCTGTCTTTTCAACTTATTGATTGTTTCCTTTGCTATGAAGAAGCTTTTTAGCCTGATGTTATCCCATTTGTCAATTTTTGCCTTGGTTTTCTGTACTTTTGAGGTCTTACTCAAGAAATCCTTGCTTAGACCAATGTCCTGAAGCATTTCCCCAATGTTTTCTTTTAGTAGTTTCACAGTTTTAGGTCACAGATTTAAGTTTTGAATTCATTTTGATTTGATTTTTATATATGGTGAGAGATAAGGGTCTAGTTTCATTCTTCTGCATATGGATATACGGTTTCCCCAGCATTATTTATTGAAGAGCCTTTCCTTTTCCCAACATATGTTCCTGGTTCCTTTGTAAAAATGAGTTGAAGGTAAAAATATAGACTTATTTATGTGTCCTCTATTTTGTTCCATTGGTCTGTGTTTCTGATTTTATGTTAGTACCATGCTATTTTGATTACTATAGCTTTGTGGTATAATTTGAAATCAAATAGTGTGATGCCTCCATGACTAGTTTTTTAAGATTAATTCATTTCAATGAAATAATAACTGACATGCGGTTTCATAAGGGAATAAAATATTTTCACTAAAGCTTCAGTCCTGAGGTCTCCCTAATACTATAATAATAGGTTGTACTAATCAACATTTGTTTAGTATATCCCTAATAGTAACAATAATAATAACAGTCCTACTTTGTCTTGAAGGTTCATTATATGCCAGGGATTCTATTATGTGCTTTTCTTGTTTTGTTTATTCTAATCCTCACGCCAACCCTATGACAAAAACTGGCAAATATTTTCAGGAAGCATGAGTTCCTAATGTGTTAGTACCACAAGGAATGGTATCAGTGCTGCTTCTGAATTAAATTTGGAACTTTTAGAGAATAAAAAATTAAGAGGTAATAAGTGGCAATGTGAACCTTGACTGAAAACAAGATTGGGGTCATGACCATGGATTAATCCTAGATAAGTAATTAAAATCTTTTTCAGATGTGAGACATCAATAGTCTTTTGTGTTTCCAAAATAGGCTCTTATAATTTCAAGTTAAGATAACCATTTACAAATATTTTAGGTTAAAGACGAAAGGCACTAGAACCTGGGATTGAAACAGCTATGCAAAAGGTTGTCTCAAAGAGAAACCAGGGGAGGAAAAAAGAGTCAAAATTTGGTGGATGTGTGAATGAGGGAGCTGGACAAGCAGTGAAATTTAAACACATTCATGAGCCTGTACCATAATCTGCGATGCCCTTGAGGGAAAAAATATGTCAGGGCTCATTTTCAAGAGGGTCAAGAATATAATGGTCGCCCAGATCACATAGAGAATTAATTTAAGTATAAAACAGTAAGCTTTAAGGTTCTTTTGGAGTACAGTAACTGTTCTTAATCTGTTCAGACAAAAAAATATTTCCTAAAGGAGACATGATTTCTGTTTCTTTTTTTTTTTTTTTTTGAGACAGAGTCTCACTCTATTGCCTGGGCTAGAGTGAGTGCCGTGGCATCAGCCTCGCTCACAGCAAACTCAAACTCCTGGGCTCAAGTAATCCTACTGCCTCAGCCCCCCGAGTAGCTGGGACTACAGGCATGCACCACCATGCCTGGCTAATTTTTTCTATATATATTTTTTAGTTGGCCAGATAATTTCTTTCTATTTTTAGTAGAGACGGGGTCTCGCTCTTGCTCAGGCTGGTCTCGAACTCCTGACCTCTAGCGATCCACTCGCCTCGGCCTCCCAGAGTGCTAGGATTACAGGTGTGAGCCACCACGCCCAGCCTTTGAGACATGATTTCTGAACTGAGTCTTAATATATTAGAAAGAATTAGCTTGTGAAGAAAACTAGGGTTTAACTTCTGACAATATGGCAGACTAGATATTGCCCTTCCAAAGAAAACAACTAAAATATTTGATAAGTTATTTAAAACATCTTTTTTAAATGCATTGCTGATCTAACATGAAAGGAAGAATTCTGCAGAGTTAAAACAATCTTTTCCATTCTTTTTCAATATGAGGTTTTGGCCACACTGGAGTTCAGGCCTAGTTCAATAACATCTCTCTCCCTCTCTCTCTCTCTCTCTCTCTTTCTCTCTCTCTCTCTCTATATATATATATACACACACACACATATATATATATACATATATATATATGTCCATAAAACATTTGTATCTAATATATAATACATTTAATTGAATGTTGAAACTTAATGGGTAGATTAAACAGAAGAGTTTAATAGAGAACTTGAAGACAGGAAAATAGATTTGAAAAATTATCCAGAGTGCAAAAACATGAAGATATAAACAGCATTTAAAAGTCAGAGAAGATAAAGTAAGAAGTTGCAACCTATGTCTTTTCAGAGTCTCAAAATGAGGTAAGAGTGAGAATGGGGAGAAGCAATACTTAAGTGAAACAGGAATTGGAAATCTAGAAAGCTCTTTAAGTCTCAAAAGATTAATAAGAAGAAATTCAACCTAGACATTTCATACTGATGCTGTATAGCACAAATAAAAAAGAGGATATCTTCAGAGTCACCAGCAAGAAAACAGAAATCACCCCAAAGTCACCACAATTAGTTTGATGGCTGCTTCTTAGGAGAACCAATAGAAGTTAGAAGAGTGGAATTTCTTCCAAATTCTGAGAGAAAACAATGATAGTTTATAATACTGTATTGTATACCCAAAATTTGCTAACAGACTAGACTGTAAATGTTTTCACCACATACAAAAAAAGAAGTAATTATATGAAGTGATGCATATGTTGATCAGCTTAGTTGTGGTGATGATTTCACAGTGTATGTATATATCAAACACTTTTATATATATACAATTTTTATTTGTCAACTATACCTCAATAAGTCTGGGGAAAAAAGAATGCAATATCTAGTAAGTGCTTTTCAAGTATGAGGGTAAAATACTGATAGCTTAAGGGTGAAACCTGAGAGAGTTTACCACTGGTAGACACTCCCGGAATGACATTCTAAGGCAGGAATTAAGAAAGAAACAAAATAATCCCAGAGGGAAGATCTATGGTCGCTGCCAGAGTGAAGGCTGACCAAAGACATTGGCAAATGTGTTGGTAAGTTTAAAAGAGCATTGTGTAAAACAGTAATAATGCCTGCATTTGTAAGGAAGAAATAATAAAAATAAAATGCTGTATCATGAAAGCCTGTAAGTTGGGGAAAGTGTGGCCATAGTTAAAGCATTTTATGATTCTTATGTACACCAGGACAATAAAAGATGTTGTTTGTCTTTAGACTTTAAGAATGCTTTTAAAATAGAAATTCAGCCACTTTGAAAAATTGTTGGCAGTTTCTTAAAAAGTTAAATATACATCCACACAGTGACCCAGTAACTTCACTACTAGGTATTTATCTAAAAGAAATATTAATAGAAACCTCTGTTTACAAAAGAAAATAGCTTTGAACATGACCAGTCATAGCAATTTTATTTCTCAAACTGGAAATAGCCTAAATGGCCATGAATAGGAGAAGGTGTTTTAGTAAAACAAAACCAAAAAGTAAGCACTTGACTACAATTCATACAATGGAATACTACTCATAAATTTAAATAACATATAACTGATATACACAAGATAGGTGGATTTCAAAAACATTATGCTGAGCAAATGAAGCCCAACACGAAAGAGAAAATACTGAAGATTGAATTTACACGAAGTTATAACTAACCTGTGCTGACAGAAATGAGACGAGTGCTGTTTCATGGAGTGGTGGGGATTGACTGAGAAGGGCACAAAGGATCTTTCTGGGGTTATGGAAATTTTCTATTTATTCATGGAGTATAAGGTATACAAGAGAATTTTCAAAATGATCAAATTGTACACTTAAGATCTGTGCTATTAGATGTAAGGTAAATGTACCTCAGTAAAAGGAGACATGGACCACATAACTTATCGACAAGTAGAGGGAAACATGGAATGAGAAAATAAAATTACGAATGCAATACTTGCCAAAGAAGGCAAGAAAGTAAGAAAAGAAAGAGAATGAAATTGAAAGAGATACAAGTAGAAAGTATAAACTAAGATAGACATAAATTTGCACTTAATGTATATAGACTAAGGTCTTTAATAATGGAAAACAGACTGTCATCGTATATATATTTAGAAAATGTAGCTCTATGGTGTTTTCATCTCTGTATGAATATATAATGAAAGAGAAGGACTGAAGGTCAAAAGGTAGAAAAGGATGTATTTAGGTAAGAAACAACTTAAAGGAAGATGATATGAATGTATTAATATTAGAAAAATGAACAATAAGGCAAAAAGCAATACCAGAAACAAAATGGGGTTATATAAAAGGATAAAAAGCTAAAATAAGCAGATATATATAAAAATTTTAAGCTATTTTCTACTAATTATGATTTCACAGCCTCAAAGCATATAAAATAAGAAAAACTTGAGAATGGCATCATTATGTAAGAAAATTTCACAAAATTTTTCAGCAATTGATAGATAAATCATACAATGTATTAGTAAAGATGTAGAAAATTTAAACAAGTTATTAGTCAATATACTCTGAACATAAATAGAATATTAAAGTGAGCAATTACAAAATACATATTCTTTTTAGGCTAATCTAGATCAAAAATTGTTCACATTCTAACCTAGAAATTACCCTAAAATATTTTAAAGAATTGAATAATGCAAACTTTATTCTCCAACTAACATGCAATTAATTTAAAATCCACAGTTAGTTATTTATAACTACAAATATATAACATATATGCCTATATATGTTCACAAATAATTGCACATATATATATACACAATGAAGTTAAATTCACGGTTAATTATACACAACTAAAAAGAATACTAAATGTCTAAGTTACAAAAAGAGACTTTTATACAACTCATGGAGTTTGAAGAAAAACTGAAAATGGAAATTAGATAAATTAGATGACATTTGTCAGTTATAACGCAAACACTATGTGATATATTTCCAAGGACTATAAACCTCTTCCTGACCCATTGAGGATTTTGCCTACAGCAGTTTATGTAGGTCAATCTGGCAGCAAAGTGAGGAATGCAGTGAAGGTTGTTTTGGGAGAACACAACTAGAAATAAAATTATGATGAAGGCCTGAGAGAAGTAAAAAAGGAAAGGAATGCAGGGAAATTCAGAAAATTTTACAGCATATGATCAGTGGTTTTAGCTACTCAGATGAAGAGTACTGTGAAAAGAAGCCCAGGTCTGCTCTGAGGTTTCTGACCTTAATGTTTGTGAGATGGGGACGGTGTGATTTTTATAGAGCTGTGAAATATAGGAGGTAGGACTGGTTTGAGAGTAAAGGAAAGATGATAGGTTCAGATTTGAAAGTGTGGATTTTTAGATGATTGTGAATGTGTCCACATTATTCAGTGTCTGAGGGGCTCAGATGCCAAGGTGGATATGTAGATTTATGAGTCATCAGCACAGAAGATGTGATTAAGAGCAAGAGAGCTGAGGCGTGGACACCGTATCGGACACAGCCGGCAGCACAGGGAGATGGTGCGTCCTGACTGCCAGACCAATGGTGACCCTCTTGGAAGCGAGTCCGTGAGGATAGTGGGGTTCAGGACCTGGCTGTGTTGTACTGGAATGGAAAAGATAAATGAGAAGCTGGAGAAGCTGATTATAGAGCTTTCTTTAAAGTTTGACTAGACAGAAGATGGGAAGGAGAAAACTAGAGCTTTGATTAACAATGAGAATTCTTTTTTTCTCTTTTAATAGAGACGGGGTCTTGCTCTGTGGCCCAGGCTGCAGTGCATAGCTCACTGTAACCTCAAACTCCTGGGCATTAGTGATCCTCCTACCTCAGCCTCTGGAGTAGCTGGGACTATAGGCACACACTACCACACCTGGCTAATTTTTTTTTTCAATTGAAATTGGGGTCTCACTATGTTGCCCAGGCTGGCCTTGAACTCCTTGCCTCAGGCAATCTTCCCACCTTGACCTTCAAAGGCACTGGGATTACAGGTGGGAGCTGCTGGGCCCAGCCAATAATTCTTTTTAAGAATGGGACAGAACTGGGCACGTATATAGTCTGGGAAAAAGGGGTCAATACAGAGGACAGTGCTAAAGACGAAAGAGAGAAGAGCATTTTTACTGGAGAAAGGTTCTAGAAGAGGGTGGATGAAATCAAAGGCATTAATGAAAGGGTTGATCTCAAATAGGATAGGTCATCTCAACTTCTGTGGCTAGAAATAGGAAATGATTATGGATATAGATAGAAGTAATTTGGAGGGGAGAGCTGAAAGTTGAGTGTGGTTCCTACCTAAATCCTGTTTTTTGAAAAAAATGTGAGTGGGAATCTTACCCTACTATTCTTTAAAGTAATCTGCTGCCAAAATGTTAAAGATTACACAGGAGAATTGGAGAACATGAGAAACATATGAAACTCACTCAAAGCTTTCCATTTGTCCCATAGTCTTCAAAATCGCTTCAGCCACATTTGCATATACTGCTGCTGCTGATGTATCTCACAGGCAAATGTATAACATTTTTAGTAAAAGCAGTTTTTGTTGAAAGAAAACCTTTCTCTTGAACAATGGTATGGAGGAATAGAGGCAAAATATTTTGCTTACATATATAATGCTATAGACAAAAGGAAATTCATTCTTTGTTCTAGTAACAGTAACAGACACCTCTTTGAATTTGTATCTCTGTTGCTGGTTTTAGGTGCTTGTCTTCACCAATATAGGGAGTTGGAAGGACAAGAGGCTTTTTGTCATTTCAAGCTATGGTTCACTGCAGAATTCCTATGAAAGCTCCTTTAAATTGCTCAGGGCAAGCTCTTAGTGTACATAAGTACAGAAATATATACATCTTTGTGGGGAGAAGGTGGGGGTGGGTTGCAAGTAATTGTGTCAATATTTCAAAAAGATGAGTTGTCAACAAAAGTCCAATATTGCCCTTTATCCGTTTGTCTCTAGAAATGATAAACACCTTCTTCAAGTTCAATTTTCAAACGAATACATCCCAGTACCTGCTGCAATACCAAGATAAGTTTCTGAATTCTTTTTAATCAATTAGGTTATTATATTTAGAGAAATTTCATCATGCTTTTATATTAAGAAACCAAATGGAGACTCGGTGTACAATCCATAAACGCAAAACCGTGAACATCAACTTAAAGATAAATAAGGGTATTTCCTTAGTCAGAAGGAGCAGAAGGCGGCCACAGGGAGGTTAGATATTATAGATGAATGACGGAAGATGCACAGTCTGTTTCTGCGTGTGTTGGGCAAATCGATTTATTGAGTGCCAGTGGTATGTAGGCCACCTGATATATTTGACTTCATTTAATCTTTGGAATTATTGATAAGGTAGGAATTATTCTGAACCTGCACACAAGAATACTGAGTCTCAGAATTTAAATAACTTGCCACAATTTGCCTGTCGGAGCAGGAATTTGAGACAAATAAATGCATCATATACCTTAACTTTGTATACTCAGTTCTCCACTTACAACTGCTTCTGAATCTTGGCCATAATAAAAATTATGCATTTTCAGAGTAAAATAAATTGTGGGAAATGTAGAGGGAATGGATAGAGCAGGCACTTTACCCAAATTAGGAAATTAGTGTGGACCCTGATGAGAAACTAAACAAGATAGTCAGCATCAGCTTTTCATAACTATGTTGTCAGGGAGTTCTGACTGTACCTCCTCAACACAGGCTGCCCTTGCCCATGGAGATAGTTCCAGACATTTAGGGTAATAAGTCTCATTGATGCCTCTTTGCCAAAGCTTAGTGCTCAAAATGTACCTCAACGATGTGAATATAACAAATAGTATTCAGATATTACTAGGAAAGTCACAAGTGGGTGCTTTTTGCTTGGGGCTAGGTGAAGCTGCAGAGGAAAAGGCCTATTTTGTACCAATAGAACCAACCCATGGAAGTGCTCATCATCCTCTACGTTAATAGTAGAATTTGTGAGAAGTAATATGCTATTTAGTTTATGTTGGAGTTTTCACTTTTTTAAACAAATATTTAGGAAATAGAGTAAAATATTCATTTAAATAACTTGTGATTCAAATTTTTCAATTCATTTACTATCTCCCTGACAGATTCAGAATAGTTCAAGTATCTACCATGTGAACACCAAAGGGAGAGTATAAATACAACAATGTTATGATTTTTTTTTTTTTTTTTTTTTTTTTTGAGACAGAGTCTCGCTTTGTTGCCCGGGCTAGAGTGAGTGCTGTGGCGTCAGCCTAGCTCACAGCAACCTCAAACTCCTGGGCTTCAGCGATCCTACTGCCTCAGCCTCCCGGGTAGCTGGGACTACAGGCATGTGCCACCATGCCCAGCTAATTTTTTCTGTATATATTTTAGTTGGCCAGATAATTTCTTTCTACTTTTTTAGTAGAGACAGGGTCTCGCTCAGGCTGGTCTCGAACTCCTGACCTCGAGTGATCCACCCACCTCGGCCTCCCAGAGTGCTAGGATTACAGGCGTGAGCCACCGCGCCCGGCCCAAGTTATGATTTATTTTTAACTACTCAGCCACTTTCTATTTTTGCTTTTGTTTCTTATGTTTTTGGTGTCATATAAAAAAGTCATTGCTCAGACCAATGTCAAGAAAGTTATTCCCCTATATTTTCTTCTAGAAGTTTCATGGTTTCAGATCTTGTGATCAAATCTTTAATCCATTTTGAGTTGACTTTTGTATATAGTGAAAGATAAGCATCCAATTTCATCCTTGTGCATGTGGATTTCTAGGTTTCCCAACAACATTTATTGAAGAAACTACTACTTCCCCATTGTGTATTCTTGGCACTCTTGAAGATCAGTTGACTGTACATGTGTGGGTTTATTTCTGGGCTCTCTATTCTGTTCCATTAGTATATGTGTCTGTTTTTAGGCCAGTACCATACTGTTTTGCTTACTGTGTCTTTATAATATATTTTGAAATCATGAAGTGGTATGCCTCCTGTTTTGTTCTTCTTGCTTAGGATTGCTTCAGCTGCTTAAGGTCTTTTGTGGCTTTACATAAATTTTAGGAATGTTTTTTCTATTTATATAAAACAAGTCTTTGAGATTTTATAGGGATTGCATTGAATCTCTAGATCACCTTGAAATGGATAAATGCCTAGAAATATGCACCCTACTAAAGACAAATCAAGAATAAATAGAAAGCCTGAAGAGACCAATAGCAAATAAGAGATTGAATCAATAATCAAAAACTTCTCAACAAAGAAAAGCCCAGGACCAGCTGGCCTCACAGGGAAATTTTACCAAACATTTAAAAAATTAGTATAAATCCTTCTTAAACTCTTCCAAAATATAAAAGAAGAAGGAAATAGGTCATTTTATCTTATGAAACCAGTATTTTATGAGGCCAGCATTACCCTAACATCAAAGCCAGATAAAGACATCACAAGAAAAGAAAATTACAGGCCATTATTCCTTATGAACATGGATGCAAAATAATTGATCAACACTAGTGTGCACATATGGGAAGTAACATAGAGTGTTGGGCAAGTGGGAGGGGTGAGCAGGTAAATCCACACCTTACCGTTGCGGTGTGCACTGTCTGGGGGATGGGCGTGCTCGTCAGGGGGTGCAAAAGCAATTTATGTAACCAAAGTGTTTGTAGCCCCGTAATGCTCTGAAATTAAAAAAAATATATATTAGCAAATAGAATTCAACAGCACATTTAAAATAACCATACACCATGACCAATAGGATTTATCCCCAAGATGCAAGGATGATTAAATATATGCAAAGCAATAAATGTGATACACAACATTAATGGAATGAAGGACAAAAATCACATGATCATCTCAATAGATGCAGAAAAAGAATTTGATAAGACTCAACATTCTTTCTTGACAAAAATTCTCACCGAATTAGGTTTAAAAGAAACTTACCTCAACACAGTAAAGCCTGTGTTTGAAAAGTGTATAGCTAACATCACATTCAGTGTGGAAAAACTGAAAGGTTTTAAAATCTGGAGCAAGGCAAAGATGCCCACTCTCATCACTTCTATTTAATATAGTACTGGAAGTTCTAGCCAGAGAAATTAAGCAAGAAAAAAAAATAGAGACATTCAAGTCAGCAAGGAAGAAGTAAAATGATCTCTGTGTGCAGGTGACATAATCTTATATGTAGAAAACCCCAAAGACTTTAAAGCAGGAATATAAATATAAAGACATATTGTGTTCATGGGTTAGAAGAATTTAATATTATTAAAATGTGTTTAATACCCAAAGTGAACCACAGATTCAGTGCAATCATTTCTGAATTTCTAAGCATGAATGAGGTGACTAAAGGATGTGGCAATAGAATGGTATAATGAACATTGTAGACTCAAAAGTGGAGACGGATGAAAAATTACCTATGGGGTACAAGGCACAGTATTCAGGTGATAGGTACACTGAAAACCCAGACTTCACCATTATACAATATATCCAAGTAGCAAAATTCAACTTGTACCCTCTAAATATATTGAAATAAAAAGGAAGAAGGATATGGAACCTTGAGGGTTGGGAAGTTCCTAAAGAATTTTTTTTCCCCCAATCTACAGAGCCCCTGGGCAATGAGGCTATATTTCATTTTTACCTGCAGTTTTTCTTGTATCCATAGCAACAACCTAGATATATAAAACAGCCATGTCTTCAATATTTTATTTGTGATGCTGACAGAATCACGTTGCCTATTTCCCAAGAGTTTCATGTCAGTTTTTTTATATGACTTTTACTGGGTTGGATTTTAAATGAGATATTTGGTCAGGATCATATTTTATGGGATATAATGTCCTGTCACCATGTATTAGTTTTTCTCAGGTCAAACTCATACCTTTATTATTCTGAGGGGAAACATTTCATTTTTATATATCAATAAAATATAATATGAGACTCAGAAATAAAATTATTCTCTAGTATTAACTAACTGTGAGAAATCAGGCATGCTTCATTATTTTCTCTCTGTCTCTCTCTGAACTTAAATTAACTCTTCTTAAAAATTTGTTCTTTCGTTCATTCAGTGAGATCTTGAGACTCTTCAGTGGGACTAATAGTTGACTAAGCACAGTAAATACAAAAATGAATGAGACCCAGTCACTGGTCACCTTAAGCCCATGTTCTGAGGAAAGGTAAAGAAGCAGTCAAACAGATACTCAAGATATGGTGTGCATGTAAGTTAAGCATCTTTAATTGCAAGTGACAAAACAACTTTGAACAGTTTAAGTAAAAAAGGACTCAAGTAATCAACTGTGAATTCCAGAAATGTATCTAGCTTCGTGCACATAAAGACCCAGGGGGCTCAAATGTGTCTTTAGGATAATAGTCCCTTTATCTTTCTCATGGCTCTACTTGTTTTGGTGATGGGCCACTCTGGGCTTACATGGCCATTTTCAGAAGAGAATTATTTTTCTTGAACCTTCCAGGAAAATTCCAAGAATTTTTATTTCCAACCCCTACCCTTCACCCTTGTCCCACAACTCCACACATATACACACTTTTCAAAGGGATCCAGCGGTTTGGCCGTGCCTGGGTAATGTGCCTACGTCTGTATTGGCTAGAAGTATTATAATTGAACAGCTGAATCAGAGTTATGCATAGAGTTGAAGTAGATGGATCAGATCTACCCAGGAAAAAAGAAGGAAAAGAATTATCTCAGGTTATCTGATGGGCAATGGGGTGACCATTAATTACGTAAGTTTTATAGATGGGAGAATGAGAATTAATTAGTTTCTGTATGTTTTAATTTATTGTGAAAAATTCAGGTGAAGTTCTGCGAAATTTTGGTTAATTGGGTCTAAAGTTAAGCATAGAGGATAATAAGATTGGAGTGCTAACATTGTTAGCCTTCAGCATAGAAGCGGCACTTGGAGCTAGGACAGTCTGTGAAATAGCCCAGGTAGAGCCCTCAGTGAAGGGTAAGAGGTCAAAATGGAGCCTTAGAGATTTCAACATTTAATGAAAAGGCAGAGGGGAGGGGAGATAGAAATACAGACTGCAGAGAAATGATTAAAGAGACAGGTGGTGAATTAGGAGAAAGTCATGGCCCAAACAATCACCACCCCCAAAACAATCCAATGCAACAAAAGCAGAATAATTTGTGTTCATTTCTCATACCCTTACCACTAGTCCAACTGCTTGTCCAACAAAAGATTTGAAAAAAAGTCCTCAATTTTATTATGAATCTTATACAGAGGTAGAGTACAGAGTTTAGAAACCTACATTCAACAAGCCAGGTAAACAGATTTCTATTCTGATAATTTCTAACTTGCAAATAAGTTATAATTTCTTAAGTAGCAGGAAATAGAGCCCAACGTTGCTTCTTATATTTGATTTAAAAACAAGAGCAAAACTATTTTATTGTAATGAAAACTTTGATTAGATGATACAGTTGACCTTAGAGACTATCTTCTTATTCCTAGCATCTCTCATTTCTAACATCCCCTTGATTGCATTTTTAGCCCTGAGCATTGTTTATTACATAGTCCAAATCTGTCATTGCTATTTAAATCAACACTGTAAAAATTCTTAACTAAAGGACTTTCCAGATCATCAGTGGGTGTGTTATTCTATCTATTTTTTTTCTTGTTAAAAAAGAGACATGGACAGTAGAAAACATGAAGTTTTTCTGGAAGAATTAACTTTTATTTTCCTCTATTGTATTATAATTATAATTTACCCTCAAAAAATGAGATTGTCCACGACTTAATCTTTTAACAAATTGGCAGAAGGCGACATTGGTCTGCATAGTATGTAACTTACAAATCTCTTCTCAAAATAAATTCTTCTTTAAAAATAAATCACAAAACCCAATTAAGAGTGTTACAGTGCATAAGAAGTAGCAATTAATGCTTGAAACATAAAAAGCTAAAATACTACCTTTCCAAAGCTTTCAGTATAAAGGACCATATAATAGCCAAGGCGTTTCTATAGGAAAACTGCCTTTGCTTGTTGTCCTCCTTACTTTTGAATTCATCTAGTTGTAAAAAGAAAACAAAATAGGGCAAAATATAATAGATACAAAGCAGAACTTCTGAATTTGCATTAATGAAAATATTTGTGAACGCTTAAAAAATGCTACGCACTCCGTGTTAGACTGAGTTTTTAGTGCTTTCTTGAAGAACATCATGACTATAGTAACACGAGCAGTGTAAGTATCTACTACCTCAAATTTATTAATATAGATATACAGGTTTGCTAATCAATATTAAGACATTTCCAGGCTTAGAAATAGTTTCTTTAAACATCTAACCCTATATTCTCATAAGTAATTTAAAATCATAAATATATATTTTTAATATCTTTCACACTTGCTCTTTTTAAACTCTGACATGGTGAAGTTATAAAGCTAAGATAACATTTTAAATATTCCATGTTTTTAACAGTATATTTCCATATGCTTTTAAAAATGTTGATACAGATATTGCTTGACTTACTATAGGGTTATGTCCCAATAAACCCATCATAAGTAAAAAATATTATAAAGTGAAAATGCATTTAATATTTGATAAGACCATTATTAAGTTGAAAAGTTTAAGTCAAACCACTGTTAAATCAAGATCATCTGTACTTTTATATATCTAGTTTATATTCTGGAGTATTTAGAATGCAGGTATCATATTATTTTTGTTTATGTATGGTACAGTCTTGGGCATTGAATGATTAGTATCCATGTCTACATCTTATCTATGTGTACAAGTGAGGTTTATAATTGAACAAGATCCTCATTTCTTTCATTGCAGAGTAGGACTGATTCCATGACCCCTTTCACTAGTAGTTATGATTTTTCTACTGAAGATCCCATCATTTCTGTAGTACACTGTCACCTGTAAGATTGACGGTTTGCAAGGCCAGAGGGACTAATGTATATCTCTGTGCAGCTCCATGGTGGTTGCTGAAGGAATCCTTGAGCATTCCTCACCACCTCCGTGGTGAGTAAGCTGCTTTCATTCTTTATTCTGAAATGGTTTTTAGTACCACCTTCCCATCTTTCCCTTGGATAAGAATAACACGCATTTGGATTGTGGATTTAATATATGCAAGGTACTATATGAAATGCTTTCCATGCATTTTTCTCAATCCTCACAAAAATTTGAAGTAGGTATTATTATTAAGGAAGTGAGGCTCAGAGAAGGTAAGGACACTTCTTGGACCCAGCTATTAATAGTTAATAAAAAGAAATGGATTTTGAAAAAAAAATTATTCTATAGTCTATGATCTGAACCATATACTTTCTTGCAAATTGGTCCTGTAGAAATCACCATTTAGGTTTATAAACTGGCATAAACTAGTGACTCTTGCATTCCTTTGCTCATGTACACAGCTTCTAAAAGAAAAAAAAAAAACTAGTCCAATTTCTGACACACTAAACTGTAGGAAAATTTGATCACACTTTCCTTCATGTTTAATCCCCAATTCAAGGTCTCTTGACATGGATAATTTTCCTTAACTTTCTCTCTCTAGTCCCACATAGGACGTGCCTCTTTGAATAAACGACATTATTCCCCTTGGAGTTAGCCAGTAACTTCTTTTAAAAGATATTAATTTCACCTTCTAGCCTGCCCTACTGGCTTTCCAATATAGGTCCAATTTTGAAATGGGTACACAATTCATTCCTTAGCTCTGGAAGCTAATATATATGGAAATATTAAAATCTGAGTACAAGAACAAGTGCTTCGTGGATTGAAATTTGCTTTTGACCTACATCTCTGGGCTCTAGGTATATTTTGAGTTTATCAAACATTTGTTTGCTCATGAGTTGGAATTCAATAAAAATCTAAATTCTAATATCCCTGCTTTCTAAACCTTTTCTTTTCACCTAGAGGACTTGGTGAAGCATAAACTTTCTGCAGTCAAGTGTTTATCTATGTCAGTGGTAAAGTAGTATCATTTGTAAGAAGAGAACACTTTCTTTGACTTGAACTTTTAGTTCCTTGAAAAATTAAGACTATACAATATCAATTTTGTTCTATAAAAATCAAGAGAAAGCAAATGCATAGATATGTTCACCTTTAGAAAAATATTTAGAATAAAAAAATCTAATAATTGGAGCTCATACTCACCCCCCACATACACTAAACCTGCACACATACTATATTTTACTTTTCCATTTTCATTTATTTCATATAATCAAGTATTTCATAAACTTGCATGGGTCAAACCCAATAACTCACTTTTTCCTATTGCCCTATACATTTTCTTGTGAAAGCATATGACAATGATGTTGTTTATTTAACAAGTTAAAATCCAATTATCAGCAAAGCCAAGGATTTATCCTGGTAAATCAGTCTTCCTGAAGGGCATGTAATGGGGCTCTTGTTCTCTGTTCCTGGAAGGAAACATTAAAATACTGACAGTAGTTATTTTAACCTCATCTTGCTATTACAAGGGCTTGAGTCTAACTTTGCTTTAAATACACACAAGTTTTCAGGGAATTCAGCCTAAGGATTCAAAGGGAAACCATGACTAGCTCAACACTGATCCATTCTCATTCAGATGACTTATAGGAGAATGTGAAAGAGAGAAGTCATTTAGACTCAAGTGTACAGTTTTATGGTACTTCAAGGATCCAACACTCCGTAGTTCTTGGACAAAAAAATTGCAAGAGAGATAAAATGTTGACTTGTGAAAAGCTAAACCATATATATACTAAAGTCAAACTTTATATTCTATATCTAGAAAAAAAAGTTGACAAATTCTATAACACATGGTCTTATAGATTTTGAATTTTTAGATGTTGCATCTTTATGAAATAGATTCTGTGGAAAAGTCAACTATATATTGACAATGACAAAAATAAAAATTTGTGTTCAGCATATCCTGGTGATGGCTTATAACATGACTGAATTAGTATTCAGCACATCCTGGTGATGGTTTATAACATAAATGAATTAATCAAAACCCAATTAATTCACTCTTTGAGACTTCAGAATCTGTGCTTGCTGATAACTGATCGAATTGCTACATCATTAATCCAGCTAAGTGATTAAAATTATCAAATTGTTTCTACATTATCAAGGTCAAGTTATTTTGATGACTTTAACACTATGATTTGTACAGTCATTTCTAATTAATAACCAATTAGTCTTTGATTTCTGGTAAACCTTTGCATATCTGAGAAATAAAATAATGGATTATATTTTAACTTTGAATTTGTACCTCAGTGCATAGACCTTTTATGATTGTTTCTGAATGTCAGATAGTCAAGAAGAAATTGCCTTGGACAATAGTGCTTATTTCATATGTACAGAAAAAAAATCCTTTATCAGATTATGCAAGGAGTACGTTTTCCCATTACTATTTTTATTATTGTTATTATGGTTAGTTAGGATTGGTTCTCCTCACTTATTTAGAAAGATAAAGAAAACATGAGAACAAAAATGAGGGTAGTTTCCTTATAACTAAATTATGACCAACCAATTGTCTCTTAAGTACTTAAATATTTAGCAACTGCACACTGATATGTGGGTTTTGATGGCGCAAAGCCTGGCTGCCTAGTGCAAGGTGAGCACTGTCTAGTTGTTGAGAAAGACCATAATATAGTCATAGAATCTATAGAGCAGGGGTCCCCAACCTATGGTGAATTGTATAATCATTTCATTATATATTACAGTGTAGTAATAATAGAAGTAAAGTGCACAATATATGTAATCCGCTTTAATCATCCCAAAACCATCCCCTGATTCCTCAGTCTTCGGAAGAATTGTCTTCCATGGAAACAGTCTCTGGTGCCAAAAAGGTTGGAGACTGCTGTGTAGAAAGAAAAAATATACACAAGAAATGTACAAAGGGTTTGGAAGATGAATAGATTTAATTTGTTTATTTAATTAGCATTTTAGATGAATATTGTATGTTAGATATATAATAGTAGCTGTACCACAATGGCCAACACAGTCACCACCTCAATCTCCCTATAGTCCAGTGCCCATCTACAACTGAACAAGCAAACAATGACATTACACATCATTTTAGAAGAAAAAAAATGAAGTCTCATAAACCAGCCAGAGGAGAAAACAGATAGTTTTTGGGAAGGTAAAGGAATGATTTAATGTATGACCATCTGGTGTCAATATGAATGAATTGCAGTTAACCAGAGAGACAACATTCTTCATTTTTAAAGAAAAGTGTTATTTACCAAATATTATTCTGGTTATTTCTTCTGTCTTCCAAGAGTTCTCAAAATGAATAGCTTCTGATGTTTCTATAACAACTGTCCTTCTCTTAAGAACTAGAAGCTTCCATCAGTAGGGGCTGCTGGTTTGATTGTTTTTTTCCCCCTATGCGGGGGGGAGTTACCCATAATGTGGAATTTCTTATGTATAGCAAAACTCCTTGAGAGAGTGTCTATACTCAATTTCCTCTCCTCACATTCTCTCTTGGACCCACTTGAATCAGGCTTTCATCTCCATCCTCCTACAGAAACTGGCATTGTCAAAGTAAAAAATAACCTACACAATTGCTTAACACAATAGTCAAGTCCCAGTCCTCTGTGTTTGACCAACACACTCTTCATCACCTTTTCCTTCTCCCATGATTTATTTTACTTGACATCCAGGGCACTATTCTTGCTTCTGCACTTACACTATTGACAATTCCATTATAGACTGTTTTCCTAATTTAGCCAAACTTCTAAAATCCAGAGTTCCCCAGGCCTCAGACTTCTACTCTTCCCTATAATCGCTCTTGGTGATCTTATCTAGACATGGCTTTAGCTAGTGTCTGTGCTGATGATGCCCAAATTTATATTCTCTGACCATACAATAGATTGAAATTATTTTTTCCCCCTCATTCCTAGATGAGAATTATATCTCTTCAGCCTAAAAATATGTCAGACTTAACCATGAGACTTGTTTTGGCCAATGAAATGAGAATGGAAATCGTGTTGGCCACTTCTAGGAGAAGCTTTGTGATTCATTGTGTTGTCTTTCCTTTCTGCTGTGAGACTGGCAAAGTGTTAAACACATCTGCTGTGTCAGTCTGGGTCTCGGCATCAAGGCAACTTGGAGCGGAGCCTTAGTGACTTCAAGGTGGCTATGTACTATGAATGAGTTATTAAAGCATATTAAAAATTGTATTTGCTCTAAGCCACCGAGATTTGGGAGTCATTTGTTTCTGCTGCATAATGAAGTCTTTTGACTGGTACGAATCCCTCCTTTTCCCCAGATCTCATGTACTTACTCTTTACTGAACACCTGCACGTTGATGTTTTACACATCCCAAATACATTGCTTGTAATTTCCCTCCACATTTTTTCCTCCCGCAGTCTTCTTTATCGCACTAAATGGCAATTCCGTTCCTTCTGTTCATCAGGCCTTGCTTCTTCTCCTCTCTCACAGTCACAAACCAATCTATTGACAGGTTCTGTGAACTTTAAAATCTGCTCTTACTTATACCTATAAATATGACTGCTTTTTGCCATTTCCCGTCTAATACAACTCACCATCTTCTCACACCTGAACAAACTGCAATAGCCTGCTAACTGATCTCTCTACCTCCACTTTGGTCCTTTATATTCTATTTTTTATACTACAATCTCAGTGACTGCATCATTCCTTTGCTCAAAAGTCCTCAGTGGTCTTATATTTCATTCTAATAAAATTAGAGGTGTTTTTTTTTTTGTTGTTGTTGTTGTTGTTTTGTTTGTTTTGCCATTGCCAGCAGATCTTTAAAATCTACCCCTCTGGCATCACCTCCTCCCACTCTCTCCCCTCCTTTACTCTACTTCCCCCATGTGGGCTCCCTTCTGGTTCTTCAAACATGCTAAGCACGGTTCTTCCTCAGGGTCTTTGCACTGCTGTTCCCTATGTCTGTATTGTTTTTCCTGTGATACCATGAGGGTTCACTCTCTCACTGTCTTTGGGTCTTTTTCTGAAATATCAGTTGATCCATGGGGCCACCCTTGTCCACTGTATATAAGTAGCAACTCTGACTCCCCCAAACTGTGCCCACAGCTCTCCCAATAGCATTTGCCTTAATTTTTCTCCAAAGTACTTAACACCATGTGACATACCACATATTGCCATGTTTATCTGTCTCCTCCCATTGAAATACGAGCTCCACGACTGCTGGGATTTTACCTGTTTTGCTCACAAGTGCATCTCTTGTGCTTTTATCAAAGTCTGGCATACAGCATGTGCTCAGTAATAAATGCCACTCAATGAGAGACAAGGACAGCTATAAGGTCCTGGTTGTCCCACTTACTACCTTTGAGGCCTTGGTCAACTTATTCACCTCAGTGCCTTAGTCTTTTTTGGTCTGTAAAATGAGAATAATTGAACCAATCTCATGTGGTGTGTGTGAGGATTTTAAAAGAGAAAATATAGATATAGTACTTAGAACATGACTGGCACAGGTTAAGTGATCAGTGATCAATAAATATCAACCAAAAAAAAAAAGGAGAGGAATAATTTAATAGACAAACTGGGAGAATAAGTTATACCAGAAAGAAATAGTTTCAAATTCCTGCTGAGCTGTTACAAACTGGGTCAACTAAAATAAGCCTGACCCTCTCTGCCTTAATAATCTTGTCTATAAATTGATGAAAATAATAGAACTTACAGAATTGGAGATAATGTGTATGTCATATCCAGCCTGTGGCTTACTTATAGTAGGCACAAAATAGCTACCATTACAATTATAATAATTTTTTGAGCAATTGATTTGTACTAAGAACTTAGTTCTTTGACAATCCTATAAGGCAGCTATTACTGTTTCAACTTTTTCAAGTAAAGAAATTAAGTTGTGGACAGGTTTGGAAACTTGTAGCAGAGCATATGGCTAATAAGTGGCGGAGCTGGGATTCTCTAGTTACTGGCTTACTAGTTAATAAATATGAGTGTTCATCCTTGTAGAATTTAAAATCAATCCAGCAGGGAGGTGGTACATATAAACATAGTTGTGTTAACAGTGATGCAAGATTTCAATAACAATGGAAGACAAAATGAAAAGCTCCCTCATGGCAGATTTGGAATTATTGCACTATGAATAGTGTTAACAGTGGGAATTCAGATCAAAGAGAGAGCAATGAAGGAATTTTTCAAGAAGAAAAAATAATTTTTGTTGCGTGTTGACATGATAAGTAAGACCTAGATGGACTCGCCTGTGAATTAACAAGTTGCATCTTGTGCTATTATTTCTGAGTCTTCATTTCCTCTTCCTCCTCTCTGTGGACAGATTGTCATCTCGGGCTTCTTTGGCTGCTTCTATAATCATAGATGTTCTTTAGGGTTGGTTCTGTGATACATCTGTTCCAGACAAAAGGCTGGAAACGTTTTTCTGAACAGGTATCTGAAAAGAGGAACCATTTGTTTTATATCCCAAGCTTGTAAAATGTCTAATAACTCATCTCAAAGCTTAATTACTCATAAACAGAGAAAGAAAGTAAATAACAGTGGGAGTTATCTATTATGTTTTACATGATCTCAAGCCTCAGAAAACCATTTAAAGTAAATAATACCATCCCTGTTTTATAGATGACAGAATTGATATTTGGAGAGATAAAGTAACATGTTCAAAGTCATACAGCTTTGGTGAGGACTTGAATACAGGAGTTTCTGCCTTCAAATAGGCACTTTCCCACCCTGGCCTCTTCATTCTGCTAAATATACCTGAAGGAGGTTAAGGAGGTAAAATGAAAAGTAGAGCAAACATGTTCAATTTTTAGCTCTGAAATTTTGGCTGACATTTTGACTCATCTGTTTAAAACTTATGTTAACTTTAAATCCTGAAGCTCTGTTGGAAAAGGAAAAAAAGATAATATATAGCATTTTGGAAAATGTATGGGGAAAAATATCAATAACTTAGGGAGATTTGAGATGAGTAAGATATATATTTTTTATTTCTATATTTCTATTATATCTATATCTATATGTCTACATCCACGTCTATCAGTTGATCATCTATTGATTTCTGTATCTCTAGATAAATTGATTATTCCAATAAATCACTATGCTTTTTTTCCTACATTGAAACAAATTACTATGTACTTGCCAGTATGTCTTTAAAAAATAGAAGTTATAATCCAAATCTAGTTCATTTAGTTCTCCTAGAGCATAGAATCCTTTTTACTGGGCAACTCTAAATGAAAAGTAAGTCTCGATGAAGGGCATCAGAGAACTGGTTATGAGCATTCAGCTGTATACAATCCTGTACCAGCAGGTGGCAAGCATTATTGCTATCTTTCCTGATAAAACCTGCAAAATGTTTTGTGGGGAGGTTGCTTGGGCTCTTTGGGTAGCGGGTTTGCCCAAGCATTGAAAAAGATATAATGAAGAAAAGGAGATGGCAAACTAAGATGAGAAAAAGGAGCTGAAGACTTTCTCATGCAGGTGAAACTGAAAGGTCTGTACGATTTGCTACCTGCGAGTTAATAAAGTGATGCTCCATGTGGGTATTTTTGTCTCCTTTTTCCTAGAGAGTTGCAGACAAAAGTCACCCCTAACGACACAGACATACCATGGCCTCAGATTGGTGCAAAGGTCATTGTTGTCAGATTGTTTGCAGCAATCTGGACCTGCCCCTTATCCTCACTGTCTGTTTGAATCCTTGTTCCAAAAAGGCGACCCCATCACTGCCTGCAAGAGCAAGACTGGCTGGGTCGCCACTGCTGTTTCCTAGCATGGCTAAGAAATTCTACTAAATGCTGTTTTCAGCCTGTCTAAATGTATGTTTTCAGGTTGAGCTTAGCTGCAACCTTTACACCTCTTTCCCTAAATTTTCCCATTATGTGTTAAAATACTAAGTAAGTGCCCCAGTCTACACCAGGTCACATGTTCTTTTTAAAGATTTTTTCTTGGAAACCTTGTACTTGTTAGTCTTACGTAACATGCTAAGTTTTTTCAGAGAAATAAATTAAGTGAAATTCTGGCTTAGTATAGTTTAAAGCAGGTCCAAAGACTGGAGCAAATCACAGTGTATAAAATAATTTATTTTTTAAAAGGAGCATCTTTTACTTTGTTTTCTTTCTCTGTTCTACAATGTTATATGGAACACGGCTCTAGCCAGGTCACTGTCCTGCCCAGTTACCTCAGGGGCCACACATTGCACTGGAGAAAGGAGAAAGACCATGTCTGTGTCCTGTAAGCTGACAACATATTAGAGACTTAAACAACTTACTTAATTCTCAGATACCTGTTACTCTGTTTTCCCAATGAGATGGATGTCACACCTGAGTACACATAGCTATAAATTAATGAGCCATAAGCTTGGCTTCCCATACCTTCATAGACTCTACCTGCGGTCCAGCACAACCCACTGTGGTCCCTTCATTTCTCACATCGCCAGCTTTTGCTTATGTGGTTTCTCCCCGCACCCCTCCCAAACAGTGTCCTTCTCATTGTATTTTACATGCAGATCCTAAAATTCTAGCACCCTTTGTCCATGTAGCTTTATGTTGTCCCTTTTCCACGCTCCATGCCCCCACCCCAAGCATAGTGTGATCTCTTTCTCCTCTGAATGGCCAGTAACTTATGTGAAATTCTGAAACACACTTTCTACCTGTGCCATCTTTTGCCTTGTGCATATTTGCTTCTTTCTATAAGACTTTAAGGTTTTGTGAAAGTAGGATCTTTCTTTATATTCTATACCATGTATTACTAAATGATTTAATAATCCAAGGGATCTAACATCCAAATTTTTTTAAAAATATGATGGGCTTTTTGAGATAATAAATTTGCATCTTATTTAAAATTGGCATTATAACCTTATTTATGTGCTACATGGGAAATTTTTTTACATGTATATAACAAGCAGTGATCAAGTGAGGGTATTCAGAGTGTCCATCACCTGAGTACAATACATTGTTTTCAAGTGTAGTCATCCTACTCTACAATCAAACATGGAATTATTCCACCTTACTGTATCCTTGTACCTCTAACCTACTTCCTACTTTATCCTCCCCCTTTCCCTCCACTCACTCTTCCCAGTCTCTGTTATCTATAAAAATGTGAATATTTAAAAGTCTAAATTTTACTTTAAATTCTAACGGATTTCCAATTAAATTTGTATCTTCTTTGTGCTTTGAACATTTATTATATAACTTAACTTGAATTTAGCTTCTAAAATGGTAGAATAAAAACTAGGTGTTAAAACAGAGCAAAATAAGAGATTAAGATGAGGGACAAAAAATAGGGGAAGGAAAGAGAGATTGAAGGTAAAATAGTGTATTTTGAGTGTAGAGTGACATTACAGAAAGTGTAGTTTTATTAATCTGTCTGCTATGCATATTAGACAAGTAATGGTACCATTTCAAAACAATGGCACCTCTTCAATGCTAAATAGTCATAGGAAAAGTGAAAATATTTGCTATACAATTCACTGGGCTAAGTGAATGTACATATATCCTCTCACACAGATGTATAATGTCAAGGTTAATATCAATTTTTTACAGAGAGTAAGTTGAGGTTGAGAGAAGTTATTATTTGCCTAATGTTGCAGAGTATCTGGAAAAGAAATTCAGAATTAAAATCTGCTTTATCTGATCTGAAAGGCCATATAGCTGCACAGGCTTCTGTAGACCTGGACATGGAACCAAATGCCACTTTGTGGAGCCCATCTGGTTTGCACCAATCATCCCAGGGCTCCAGTCTCTGCCATTGGCTACCTTTCCGCACACCCTGCTTTTCTGCCCCACGTGCATAGTGGTCCCCTGTTGCTTTGAACACCTCTGCAAGCCCCATCACATAAAGTTCACACCTAGCTTCTAGGGAATACAAATGCTGCTCTTCCCAAGAGGGCTGCATTTTGAAATGGATAGACCCATGTACAATTTTTATTTGTACATATCATTACATTTTATTAAAATAATTTAAAAATGATAGGATGAATATTAGCAATAGCCAAGTGATTTTATAAAATTGGAGTCATTCTTGGGAAACTTCAATCTAGGAGGAACATATAAATTTATTGTACAAAACAGAATACTCTTGAGAGAGTCCTTAGATACTCTATTTTTTAGACAAATCAGAATAATGGTCATGCTATTAAAAAAAAGGCACCTGTTCAACTATGTATGAGTGTCTTGTCACTGATTTTAGGTTCTAAACAAAGAATATTTGGAAGATTGATAAATTGTTAAAAGTTTTCAGATGCTTTACTGGACACATTTTAAATATAACCTATATACTCAGCATGTTGAACTTGAATGTGTGGTGTTTAAATTCTAGAACAAGAGATATTGCAATTTGCTCATGGAATAAATTACTGAAATATTTAACTTGTTTCGATTTTAAAAGAACATGCAAATGTCTCGTAAGAAATTAGCTTTCTTTTACCCATTTGCTCATGTAAGCAGGTTTTGGCAGCACAGTTCATGTTACACAAGAAAATAGTTTTCTTACTGCTATCAATGTGTTTTTAAGTAGATAATTCTTTTTTATTTATAAAAATGAAACGCTTTGGAATTAGTGTGAACACCGGTGTGATGTAATTGTCAGAGAAAATGCCAGTTTAGAAAAATGTTGAAATTCTATAAAATATCTAGCATGTGAAGAATAGTTGATTATTAAATTACTATTTCAAAATGATACTACTTTTAGTCTGTAAAATTTTGGACTTATATCTGCCTGCACGAGCATGCTAGATTAACTTATGAGATATGCATATTTCTTTTTATTTACCATCTCAGTCTCTTTTTTGTAACTGCTACATTTTAAATTATTGTTAGAAGGGGTGCAATATAACAAACAAACAGACTGGACTAGTTCATTGGTTATCAACACATGAAACATGTTTCTTAATACATATTTATGTGTTGAATGAATATCTGAGTACTTACGATTTGAAAATCATGGTTATAGATGGCAAGGACAAAGAAATAGTTTTTATTTTATCAAATTTAAGATGCCATCTCTTTCAAGATGTTATATTAGTTTGTTTATATTTTTAAAGGAAAAAGATGTTAGATGTAAGACATCGTGATTTCAGGGATGTGAAATTGTGAAACAATGTGTATTTTAAATGCAATAAAAAATGGTATGTTCTGGTTCCTTAAAGGAATGAATTGGTTGTCCAGTTAAGAGAACAGATAATTTATATGAAAGACATCTTTACACATTTTTACCAGAGAGAATGACAAGATGAAAATTGATGTCAAATTTATACAGGGCCTAGAAAGCTAATTTAAGGAGACCGGATATGGCTAATTCTTGGAACAATTCAATACTCTTGGAAGGTAGGTGGTCATAATCAAAGGCACACTTTCAGAATATTGGTCTGGGATCAATATGAACAATAAATGCAAGATGAGGAGCTTTGGAGTCAGGCAGATAAAGGGAACTCACAAAGTTGAAATCACGCGGGCCTGTTCATGATTAAAGGCAAAACGATTAAACAGAAACTTTGTCATGAATGCATTACTGTAACAGATGCTGGTGAATGAAAAGCGGATGAAATTAGTACATCCTAGTACATTAGTACATGACTCCAAAATTTGGAGTCTGAATGGCAGGGAGATAAGTTGGTATACTACCTGTGAATAAATGAGGGGAATAAGACTGAAAAAATGATTTCAGTTTTAGGTGTTGTAGTTAAGGTGTAGGGAGGGCTGCTAATAAACTCCCAGGATCATATTCGAAATATGAAGTTACAGTATAAGGAAAAATCACAGTTTATGCATAATGTCTTCTCTTCCTCTTCCTCTCTCTAAGGAAAAGGTAAAATGCACAATTTATTCTACATTTTGGCCACAGGTGTGCCAGCAATTTGGAATCACCCATTGTATGTTTTTCCCTCTCTCTCTAGAGAGAGAGAAAATGAGAGAGGTAACTCATCAGTTTTACTGTGTGATTTCTCTGATATGACCATTAACCAATTTTTATATATATGCATATATGAAAAATAGTATTAAAATGGCTGGATACTTTCTGGACAGCCCGTGTGTGTGTGTGTGTGTGTGTGTGTGTGTGTGTGTGTGTGTGTGTGTGTGTATTTTTCTTTCCAAGTACCAACTTTGGGAAATAGACTAATATACTGTGCTAGGTTTGTCTTCAGGTGGTTTATAATTTAATGCACAGCACAGATACACACATATAAATTCAATCAGCAAAACACAAAATTTATAAGCATAGTATTATTAGGCTTCAGAGGACTGAGGAATGCTTCTGGCCAAAGAAATCATTCATTCTACCAGAGGAAGTCTTTACAGAGTAGGAGAATTTGAGTTCTATAGTGAATTATTCAAAATAAGAATTATTCAAAAATAAGTATTGTTGATATTTGCCTAACTTTAAAAAAAATCAAAACTATAAAACAGTATAGAGAAGAATGGAAATTGTTCATTATCTCATAACAGAGAAATAACCACAGTAAATGTCATTTCCTTCCTTTCATTTATATTGCTTTTTGTAGGTGGACCATACTGTGTATATGTTGCATAACTTGATTTTACCACTTAATGTTTTGCCCTAAGTATTTCCCCAAGTTCTTAAAGAATATAGATAGCAATATTTACCAGTTGTATAATACTGTTTTATGCGGATACATTATATTTTACTTAATCTTTTATTGTTGCACATTTTTATATCTCCAATATTTTTCTTGTTATAAATAATGCCTCAGTGGATAATCAGATTAGTCTCTTAGGATAGATTTCTATCAGTTGTATTACCATGTGAAAGGCATCAACAATTTGAAAATTTCTGGTAAACATGAGTAAATAGCTTTCTATATAGATTGTGTAAGTTTATAATGCTACTTGAATATGTGAGTGTCTGTTTCAATGTACTCTTTTGTTTGATATTTTTATTTTCATTATGAATATTTAATGATTAGAATGAGAAATAAAGTTTCATTTTTAAAAACTATGCATTTCATTGATTTGAAAGATTAAATACTTTTCTAATAATTTATTAGATAAACACATGCCTTCTTTTAGATCCTCTGTTTAATTTAATTTGACCATGTATTGGGGTTTGTAACTATGGATTGGGGTATTTTTTCTGATTGTATGATTTCATTATAGATTAGAGTAGTAATCCTTTGTCATATTTCTTTAAAATATGTTTCAGAGTATATTGTTCATGATTAACAGATTATTGAGAACATCAACTCTACCCACCCTTTGATTTTTGGTTTCTTCCGTTGCTCTTAAGCCATCAAATCCTTTCAATATCTAAAAATCAAATACTAAGTACATAATTTATATTATTTTTACAAAATTTAATTAAAGCATATTTTATTCTTTAATCCTGAGATTTGCTTTACTAAGAATAAAGCATAAAGTATCAAGAACCACTTATTAAACAAGCCCTTTGTCAGTTTTACTTTGTGATTTCTCTGTTATGATTATTAACCAATTATATATACCCAGGTCTACTCCCATCTCCCTATTCTATACCATTGTTGTTATTGTCTATCACTATGCCCAAAACAAACTTGTTTAATTGTTTGACCTTTATTATTTGTTTAGTCACGCTATCCATGCTCATTATGAAAACATATATATTATTTTAAATCTTTCTTTAAATATCTCAGTGGCATTTGGTTTCTTTACATATACCTTGCTTAGTTTATTCTAGGATATTTTAATGCTACTACAATTGAAATATTTACTTTATGTTGTCTAATTATTGATGGTAAAAGGAAAGTTTTTGAATGTTGTACTATTACTCTTTAGCTTACAAACTTAGGGAACTTTAATTAGTTCAGCTAATGATCTTGGTTTTAAAAATGTTTAATGATATTTTTCTTCTTAATTGATTGTCTTTTCTTCGTTTCCTTTCACTTATCCTTATGTTTTACTGTATTGACTAATATTTCCTGGATAACATTTGAAAAATTGTGATAACAGCCAGTGTTGCTCTGTTTTTGATTTTAAAGAGAAAGTGATTGTGCTTAACTGTGAAGTATTCCATTGACTGTTGGTTTAAAATAGATTAAGTCTCACCAAAAATCAAATCAAAGATGCAACATCTTTCACAATAGCATCAAAGAAATTAAATATTTAGGAATATATTTAACTAAGGAGGTGGGAGACCTATATAGGGAGAACTACTAAACACTGAGAAAAGAGGTTGTAGAGGATGTAAACAGATGGAAAATCCTACTATGCTCATGGAGCGGCAGAATCAATATTGTTAAAATGTCTATACTCCCTAAAGTGATCTACAGAATCAATGCAATCCCTATTAAAATACCATCATCATTTTTTGCAGATTTTTTAAAAAATAATTCTATGCTTTGCATGGAACCAGAGAAGATCTCGTATAGCCAAAGCCAAAGCAATTTTAAGCAAAAAAAGAAATTGGGAGGTATCAGTCTACCAGTCTTCAAGCTGTACTACAAGGCTGTAGTAACCAAAACAGCATGGTACTGGCACAAGAACAGAGACATAGACCTTTGGAACAAGACTGAAGACCCAGACATAAAACCATCCTCATATTGTCATCTAATCTTTGACAAAGCAGACAAAACTATATACTGGGGGAAAGACTCTCTATTCAATAAATGGTGCTAAGAAAATTGGATAGCCACATACAGAAGATTTAAACTGGGTCTGCACCTCTCACAAAAATCAATTCATCATGGATAACAGACTTAAACCTAAGACATGAAACCTTAAGAATTCTAGAAGAAAATGTTGGGAAAACTCTTAGAGACATTGGCCTAGGCAAAGAATTTATGAAGACAACCCCAATCACAGCAACCACAAAAATAAATAAATGGGACCTGATCAAATTAAAAAGCTTCTGCACAGTCAAGGAAACTGTCATTAGAGCAAATAGACAACCTACAGAATGTGAGAAAATATTTGCATGCTACACATCCGGCTGATAACTAGAATCTATATAGAACTTAAGAAAATTAACAAGAAAAAAATCAAACAACCCCATTAAAAAGTGGGCAAAGGACATGAATGGAAAGTTTTCAAAAGAAGACAGAATATCAGCCAGCAAACATATACAAAAGTGTTTAACATCTCTACTTATCAGGGAAATGCAAATTAAAATCACAATAAGATATCACTTAACTCCAATGAGAATCACTTTTATCAAAAAGTCCCAAAATAACAAATGCTGGCATGGATATGGAGAGATAGGAACACTCATACACTGCTGGTGGGACTGAAAATTAGTATAACCTCTGTGGAAAGTAATTTGGAGATATCTCAAAGAACTAAAAATAGAAATACCATTTGAACCAGCATCTACTCAAAGGAAAAAGAGTCATTTTATAATAAAGACATCTGCACTTGAATGTTTATGGCAGCACAATTCATAATTGCAAAGATGTGGAAACAACCCAAGTGCCCATCAATCCATAAGTGGATTAATAAATGTGGTATATGTATACCACGGAGTACTACTCAACCATAAAGAAAAAAAATGGTGAACTAGCACCTCTTATATTATCCTGGGTGGAGCTAGAGCCCATTCTTAACAAGCACCACATGTACTCGCCATCAAATTGGTACTAACTGATCAACACTTAGGTGCTCATATGGAAATAATATTCATGGGGTGCTGGGCAGGTGGGAGGGGGTGGAGAGGATGGGTAAATTCACGACTAGTGGGTGTGGAGTGCACTGTCTGGGGGATGGGCACACTTATAGCTCTGGCTTGGCCCATGCAAAGGCAATATATGTAACCAAAATATTTCTACCCCTATAATATTCTGAAATTTAAAAAAATAAAATGAATAAATAAATAAATAATAGATAAGTCTTTGGGGTTAATATGGATATTTAATGCTTTTCTAATGTCAATTCAACATACTTTATCTTGTGAATCCCTTGATATTCTATTCCATATTAACATATTTTATAACATTGAAGTATCTATTCATTTCTAAGGTAAACCCTATTTAGTACTTGGAAATTATTCTGTTGATCTCTCTGTAATTATTTTTTATATAATATTTTCATTTATGTATAAGTAAAAAATATTCATTTTATGATATTTTCAGGTTTTGACATTAAAATTATACCATAACCAGAACATGGATTATTGAGTTTTCTGTCTATTCCTTTACTTTAGAGGTTATATTTTTTTTATGTCAGGAAAGTTAAAAATGTATAAGTTTAAAAAAATCACCCTTAAAATATTTGAGCTCAAAGAGCTTTGCTGAGAAAAACTATTTGATAGATTTTATTTCTTCTATTATAATTACTTCAATAAGAATTTCTGGGCAACAAAGTGATAAGTCACATTTCAGAAAATTTAGAAACTTGAGAGAAATGAAACAAAGTCAAGTAAATTTGTTCATTTTACCTATCAGATCTATCATCTCTCTATCTTTCCACCTTCATACCTATTGATATAAATTGACACTGTAGTTTATATAAAATTTTGTGATTCTTTTTTATTATATATACTTTCAGCAAAATTATTGATATTTGAGTTTAGATGGAATTTGTAACACTTTAGCTCTATATTGGAAATATTTTAATGATTTTATTTCTTAAAATTTTGTATCATTACAACCCCAATTACCTATTTTTAATTTTAGAATTTCCCTAAATTATCTTTTATTGATGGTTTGTTATTATTATTTCTCAGCCCTTACTTGAAGAAAAATATATTTGAATTTGAGGACAGCATAATTTTTTGTTCTTTTCTCTACATGTGTGCTTTTTGTTATTGTTTATATTCTGTAAAGTATCAAATTATCACAATATGCCTAGGTAGAAATTTATTTCTATTTATATTGTTTGATATGATAAACATTCAAATTACATGCTCAAGTTTTTTCTTTTTTGGCTTAGATATATTGCTAAAGTATACAATAGACAGTGAATAATTTTTGAAAAAACAACAGATTGGTATTTCTGGACTTTTTCTTTCTCTTTCCTTATATAGAATTTCCAATTACTTGAGACCATATAATAATAAATTGTTTCTAGAGTAATAAGTAGACTTAGCATAATATTGCAAAGAGCTGACACTTACATTTTTGAGGAAAGGTGGACATTTTCTAATATTTTCCTCTTTTTCTTCATTTCTAGAGGTCTATTCCTTGTCTTAGTCTCTAGGCAATATTCCCTTTCTTTTGGGCTATGGGATTTCTTCATCACTCCTGTTTCAAACAATAGAGAGAGTGTGTGAATTGGTTTTCAACCATTCCATTGACCATGCAGGTGCTGTTATAATTCTCCTTTTATATCTAAAATTGGAGAGCAGTATAATATGCCCAACTCCTAGTTCTGCCTCAGATTCCTAACTGGCATTTATCTAATCATTCCTTTTAGAGCTAAATGCCTCTACTGTCACTCTTCTACCTACTTCACAAGGTTTCTGACTATGAGCAGTACGCTCAAAGGCCATCTGTGGTCTTCCTTCATTAAATTAATTTTATGCTATGCACAAAAATTACAAGTCCTACATACAATGGGAAGAAAATCTGTTTCCTGTTATGCCTTTTTCATTGAAGTTAATTATAGCTTTTTAATGGATTTAGAAAGGCAGGTACTGAGGGGTAGTAAGTTGAAGAGGAGCGACATTTGGCAGTAGTGTTCCATGTTCTCCTGAGGTTTCTGACTGAAGCCAACTTCTCTTCAGTCCCAGGATATGGAGTGGAGGAGGGGCTGACATCCCAGGCATGCCTCTTTGTTAGTGGTATTCTTCCATGTCATTGAAAGAAAAAAGTTTGCTTTAAAAATTAATTTCTCAATTTGTCTTGATATGATTGGAAGTTACTTCCAAAGCTTTGTAATGTTTTTCTGTTTTCATTAGTGTTGATGGCTGTTATGCTAGTGAAAATATTAATGATTTTTTCTATGTCTCCATAAATATTTTAATAGAAAAAATGGGAGAAGCAAATTACAGAAAGTTAGCTTGATGTCATCTTCACTTGGATTTCCACCTTATGCAAAGGAAAAAATTTGAGCCAAGTCAGAAATGGGAGCAAATGAGGGT
Source organism: Lemur catta (assembly GCF_020740605.2). Taxonomy (NCBI): domain Eukaryota; kingdom Metazoa; phylum Chordata; class Mammalia; order Primates; family Lemuridae; genus Lemur; species Lemur catta. The sequence continues at coordinate 32,688,636 of NC_059134.1, forward strand.
ATTTCTGGGAAATGGATATATATTAGCAGTTATTTTATTTTGGGTTGTTAAATTGGAATCCATTAACATTTTCACCTAAAATTTGGCATTATGAAGCTGTATTGGATGACAATTTGACCACATAGGATAGAATCAATCCAATGAGTTAGGGATTTATGAAGTATATTGCTATGGTTCAAATTAGAGGGATTCGGAGCAGTGTTAGATTGAGACATTTATGATAATACGTATAACTTAGGAGGCAATGGTTACTTGTCAGAATCCAGTTGCTCATTCACTTATGATTAATTCACTGCTAAACACCTTAATGACCTTGTGATCTTGTGCATGCCTCTTAACATTGTTGTGCCTCAGTTTCCTCAGAATTGAGGGTGCTTATTGGATGTCCTTTACAGGATTGGTAATTGTGTCAATAATAAGAGATCAGTAAATTTAAGCCATTATTATTACTGACTTATTATTACTTTCTCAGAAGTTAGCTCACTATAAGAAGTAATTACAAAGGTAGAGCAATCCCCCTTGAATACTGACTGAACTTTCCACCTAAAAAGTACTGTAAGCATGCATTTATATCTTTCCTTCCCAGCCAGCTAGGTGGGAATGGGTCCTCAAATTGGCATTACTGTGCTCAGAACCCCAATTAGTTCTTCATAAATGTGGATATCACTTAAAAGTGTTGTCATATGATTTCTGGTCTGTTTAAACAAAACTGGATTTGATATAGGGATATATTTATTCTCTTTTCTCTTAAATTTTGGAAAATAAATCCTGTGTCTATTTTACAAGTATTTGGCTCTACCTGTGAACCATTGTCTTTCTTGCTTTTTTGTGAACATGGAAGCTATGATTTCTCTGTTCTGCTAATGAATGTGTTTTGCTTGTGTATTTTTCATTTATTTATGAGGGCAAGAAGAATAAAACAGTATAGTACATCATTTGTTTAATTATTTGTAATAAACAATTGAAAGGTGTGTACATGAATATAATTTTCTTATTAGAGCAAGGAGTAAGATTTTCCTGCTAAAATTACGTGTCCTCTTGGAAACCTGTAAAAATAACAACTACATAATTTTGGAACTTCCCTCAGTATTTCATTACTTGGAGAGAGATTAGCAAATGTTGGAGATTAGGATATATCTGCCTTGTGACATCAAGGATTTCTCTTACTTGTTAGAATCCTGATCCCTCAGCCCAGTCCAGGAATTACAGTTATTTTTTTTCAGCTCAACATATTAAAAGAACACCTGTGTCTTTTGCAATTTAAAATGAGGGACTCTAATTCATTACTATTAACACTATTTATGCCTAGGAAAACTGTATGTCAAATGTCTCTAGAGCAGAATGCAGGTCTGTGAAAAGCACAATAATTCTCAGGGAAGAGAAGCTACATTTTTGTTAAAAGTAATAATATTAACACTAAAAAATGCTAACATTTAAGTATTCATCATTTGGCAGGCACTCTCCTTCCTAACTCATTTAATCTCCATGATGATGAAATAAGTATTGTTATTTTTTCATTTTACAAAGGATGAGACTCAGAATATTGCCAGACCATGCAGACAGTAATAGACTATTTGAACAGAGATATTTTGATTCAGAGCTGGGGCACAAAAGCACTACACACAACTTCCTAATAATTCAAATGTGTAAACAGCTTTAATCACAAAAGTGATTCCTTGAAAATGATGGAACATGAAAAGATATCACCACTGCTGTGGAAGAAAGACATTCATCCTTCCTCTAATTCAAAGATGCCAAAGTAGGGAAAAGTAATCAGAGGATGGTAAGAAAAAAAATGAAAATATTTAATAGCAATAAAATGTCATTTGGTTCTGTGATGAGACTAGTAATAGGTTACCTTATGAGCAAAAGTGATTTCAATTGATGGCAATTGTTTAATCAATTAAAAATAAACTTTAGTGATGCAGAATTTATACAAAATAATATTTACCAATTTTAAATGTGCAACTTGATGAGTTTTGAATATATGTATACATACTAAAAATACATATAGCTATGTACCATATAGAGAATATTTCTACTGCCTCAGAAATTTAACTTATGCCCTTTTGCACTAAATCATCTCCTCTAACCCTCATGTCCAGCAATCACCAATATGCTATGTCTGTAAATAACTTTTCCTTTCTCTATAATTTTATATAAATGGAATTATACAGTATGTAGTTCTTTGTATCTGGATTCTTTCACTTAGCATAATGCTTTGGATATCAATCTATGTTGCTGTGTACATCAGTAGCTTGATTCTTTTTACTGCTTAGTAGTATTTCATCATAAAAAGTATACCTCAATTATTTATCCATTCACAAGTTGATCGGTATTTGAGTTCTTTCCAGTATTTGGCTGTTATCAGTGAAGGTGCTTTCAATCTTTGTGTACACATTTTTGTGTGGGCATAGGTTTTTATTTTTATTGGACAAACGTCCAGGATTAAGATTTCTTGGTCATATGGGAAGTATATATTTAACTTTATAAGAAACAAGAAATTGCTGAGTTGTTTTACCAAAGAGGATGTGCTATTTTGTATTCCAACAAGCAATATAGGATAAAAAGAGTTTCTCCAACATTTGATATTGTCCAATTTTTTTTCTTTTCTTTTTTTTTCTTTCTTTCTTTCTTTTTTTTTTTTTGAAACAGGGTATCTCTCTTTCACCTGGGCTACAATGCAACCTCAAACTCCTGGGCTCAAGCGAATCCCTGCCTCAGCCTCCCGAGTAGCAGCTGGGACTATAGGTGCACACCACCATACCAGGCTCTTTCTTTTTTTAGAGACAGGGGTCTTGCTTTGTTGCTCAGGCCAGTCTTGAATTCCTGGCCTCAAGCAAGCCTCCTGCCTCCACCTCAGCCTTCCAAAGTGCTAGGATTATAATTTTTGGGGGTGTTTTGGATGTGTAGTAGTTTCTCATTGTGACTTTAATTTTATTTTCATTAATAATGTTGAGTATATTTTCATCCTTAATTGTCATTTGTACAATGTTTTTATTAACAGATTTTTGAGATATAATTTATGTGCCATAAAAGCCATACGTTGAAATTATATAATTTGGTACATTTGAGTATATTTACAAGGTTGTGCATTTATTGCTAAAATCTAATTGCAGAACATTTTTATGATTGCACAAAGGTTAGGCAACCACTAGTCCACTTTCTGTCTCTGTAGATTGACCTATTCTGGACATTTCCTATAAATGGAATCATACAATATGTAGTCTTTCCTGACTAGCTTTTTCCACTTAGCATAATGTTTTTTAGGTACATCCATGTTGTGGTGTATTATCTGCACTTTACTCTTGAAGTATCTATGCAAATTTTTTGCCCAATTTGTTGAAATAGGGTAGTTTGTTTTATTATCATTGAGTTATGGGACCTTTTTAAAAATATTCTAGATATAAGTCTTCTATCATATACACATTTTACAAATATTTCCTCCCAGTGTATGCCATGCCTCTTCATTTTCTTAATGATACCTTTGAAGAGGAAATGTTTTTAATTTTGGTGAAATACAATTTATCTGTTTTTTAAGTTTTGGTTTGATTTTTATGTCTGAGTTGAGAAACCTGGCTTAACCCAAGATCATAAGAATATGCTTTTTTTTTTTAACAAGAAGTTGCATAGTTTTATTTAATATATATACATCTATTGTCATTTATTAACTAATTTTTATATGGTATGAGTAATGGGTCAAGGATTATTTTCTTTTGCATGTGGATATCCAGTTGTACCAGAACTGTTTATGGAAAAACAACTCTCCTTTTCCTATTAAATTACTTTGATTCTTTTGTTGAGAATCAATTGACCAAATATGTTTGTTTCTGTCTGAACTCCATATTCTTTCCATTGATCTGTATGTTTGTCTTTATAACAATACCACATTCTATGGGTTCTCATAAATTTATAGTATCTCTTGAAATCAGGTATGTATATCCTTTAACTTTGTTCTGCTTTTTCAAAGTTATTTTGGATATTGCAGTTCCTTCCATTTGCATGTAAATTTAAACAAGAGCTCTTCAAGTTCCGCAAAAAATAAACCTATCAGGGCTTTGATAAGGATTATGTCGAATCTATAGTTCAATTTGGGGAGAGTTTCCATCTTAACAATACTGAGTTTTCTGATTAATGAGCATGCTACTTATTGCTATTTTTTGTCTTTGTTTATTTGCAACGTTCTGTGGTTTTCATTTACAGATCTTACGTGTATGTTGTTAAATTCATTCCTAAATGTTTCATATTTTCATTTGCTAGTGTAAATTGTTTTTTTCAATTCCAATTTCCATTTCTTTATTGTTCCAATATAGAGACACCGTTGAATTTTTTATATCGACCTCATATGCTGTGACTTTGCCAAACTCGTTTGTTCATTCTAGTAGCTTTTTTCTATGCGTTAGGATTTTCTTTATAAACAATCATGTCCTTTGTGATTAAAGACAGTTTACTTTCTCCTCTCCAATCTGTATGCCTTTTATTTCCTTTGCTTGCTTTATAACATTGACTAGGTCTTCTATTTCAATGTAGAATAAAAGTGGTCTGAATAGACATCTTATAATGTTTTCAGTCTTAGGGGGATAGCGCTGAGCTTTTATGTATAATTTATTAATGGATTGCCTCTCAGAAAAAACCTGTAAGGGAAGGGAGCAGAAAAGGGAAGAGAAAAAACTCCTCAGGTACTGGGTCTCAAGCATAGTCTAGCCTTGGCTCATCCATGGGGAGCTCTTGAGTGTAAAGTCTCCTGGCATCCGTTAATAGCCAAAGCAAGTCTTTGGAGAAAGCCTCAGGTGTAAGCCATTACTTTCAGGCCTAGTAGCAGCTGGGGATGGCTGCACCTCAGCCAAATAAAGGAGATCTGAGTGGAGTTCCAGAAGTGTCTACTGCAGTAATCTTAATTGGAGTAACATGAACAGAGGCATAGAGATACAGAACGTTGTGGTGTATTAGAATGGAGGGAAAAATAAAATATGATAACGTTTGATTTTAAGTGACAGTCTGGGCTAAACAAAAATTGAAAATGTGTACCTTGCCCCAATAGCAGTTAATTCCCTGTTCTCTAAAATATTGCCACAATACATAGCAATTCAAATTCAGCAGCACATGCTCTAACTAGTTAACTAAAGTCAATAATAATACATAATAAAATAACATCTTAATGAAGCTGCTTTTTTGGAGAAATCAACCATTTGTGCAGAATTCTAGATGTGCATAGCCCAGGAGTTTGACTTCCCCAACCCTCGATTCAGTTGAATGACATTCAATAGGTGCTGCTCCAGAGAACAGAAATCTTTCAAAAATCACCAAACACGTCTCTAATCATAACACATGCTACTCTCTTCTGAGTTCAAATGGATCATTTAAAAAATATAATTAAAACATTTCCATAAGTTGATTTTTTAATTTAAAATGTCTCTTATGGCCTAAAGAGAGATTTAATTTTGGGATTTAAAAATTACTTTGTACCTATGAAACCTAAAATGCACATAAGGTTTAGGAAATTGCTTTGAGCTACTTGTCAGGAGTGGAGGCAGAAAGGTAAGTCTTGATATGAATTGACAAGGTAGTGATTTTTTTTTTTTAACAAGAGGAAATGAGCATTCCTGAACCAGGGCCTCTGCAAAGAAAATGCCCAGGTTATGATTCCAGAAGATTTCAGAGCATAGATAAACTATTATTGTATCATTGCTAAAAAAAGATGCTATCTGGTTAGACTGAATGAGAGATGATGGTTTCACAGTCAAGAAATGGCTATCTCCTAAAATTTTTACTTTTTCATTTAAGTTCTCTTTGCAAGATTGTTCTTATCTTTTGTGGACCTAATGTCTAAACTGTTTTCATTTCAGAAGAATTTCATATTGAAGCACTGGGTTGAAAAGATGTCAAGTCCTGACTAAACTTCCAAATCTAAATCTGTCTCGGCTTTCGGTTCTGCATGAATAAAATGGTGTATAATACCAACCCAGGTGGACCAGACATAAGCAGGAATTATCATCTAAAAGGCATTCAAGTATTTGGGTTCCATCCTCTTTCTTTTGTTTAATGGTATATTTTTTTAAATTCAAAATTTATATTATTAAATTATTCCCCCCCAAAAAATTATTCCATTTAGGTAAAAATTCTTACATATCACTTCCATTAATACATGAATATCAATCAAGCACAGCATAATAATTAAGTGCACAAATACTGGAGGCAGACTGTTCATATCACATCTCCACCATTTACTAAATGTATGATATTGGCAGTTATTTTTGGATTCTGCACCCTCATTTATGGCTCTGTGAAATGAAGTAAATAACAGAACCAATCTTGTGTGTGTGTGAGTGTGTGTGAGTGGGAGAGAGAGAGCATTAAGTGAATTAACATTTGTCAAGTGCAGCAAGGGAATTTCCTGCACTAGCATTGTAATTGACCCATCTCTGATGCTTGATATTCTGTAATTTCCATTTCATTATTTCATGTATTTAATTATTTCATGTATTTAGAGAGTAAGACATCTTTAAGTGTGTCAGATCCTAAGTAGGTGATAAATAAATATTTAGTAAAGAAGTAGACAAACATAAAAGTCCTAAGCCCACTTACTCTTTGTGTGGGAAAGCTATGAGAACTGAGGAAGATCTCTTCTTCTGACTATGGAATTATTTATTCACAAATTGTGTCACATTTGTTTTACTTGATTTTACAATCATGGTCATAATTTGACACTTACTGATTGGAAAAGACATAATTAATAGCAGCTTTGCAATCCATTCTTTTCTTTTCCATGGGAGAGGGTGTGGTAGTATCACAAGGTGAGGAAAAAAAGAAGGAAAAAAGAGAGGAAGGCAGGCAGGATGGGAAGGGGGAGAGAAAACTTTCCTCTACCTTGTCAGACTAACCCTCATGTCCAAGTATTCTTGACCTATGCTGCTTCACTCCTCCCCTCTATAGACTTTCAGTTGGCCTGAGGAGGTCAGTTCATTGGCCTTTTTTACCGATAGATCTGGCTTAGGGCCCATGAGAGAACATTTGGCATTCTGTCCACTCTGCTCACCCAGATAACACTTGAAAGCAAATTCCACATGTATCAGTTGGAATATGTACTGATATAACAAAACATCAGGGACTGGATAATACATATAGAATGGAATTTTATTTCTCACAGTTCTGAAGGCTGGGAGGTAAAAGATCAAGGTGCCAGGAGGTTTGTTGTCTGGTGAGGGCTGCTCTTTCAGTTTCCAAGGTTGCTGTGTCCTTCAGAGAGGACAAATGCTGTGTCCTCACATGGCAAAGGCAGAAGGGCAAAAAAGAATGAACTCACTTTCTTAAGCCCTTTTATAAGGCCCTTAATCCGATCCATGAGAGCTCTGCCCTCATAACAATCACTTCCTAAAAGCCCTACTTATCAATACTATCACATTACCTATTGTCAACGGGAAAGAAGACAAACTCTGTAAAACAATTTAAGGAGGTGTATTCTGAGCCAAATTTGAGGACTATGACCCAGTGCCACATCCAAGAAGCGCTGAGCAAGTAGACTCGCTGCGGCTGGGTTACAGTTTGGTTTTATACATTTTAGGGAGACAGGGATTACAGGTAAAGTCATAAATCAATACATGGAAGGCTACATTGTTTTGGCCCAAAAAGGTGGGACATCTCAAAGCAGAGGCTTATAGGTCAAAGGTGGATTTAGGGATTGTTTAGTTGACAATTGGCTGAAAGAGTTAGGCTTTGTCCAAAGACCAGGAATCAATGGAAAGGAATGCTTGAGTTAAGATAAAGGTCTTCCATGCTTCACATGATGTTATACCAGAATCAGCTCCGGAAGTAAACCACATCCTAAAAAAGATTTGATTATTTGTTGACTCACCAGGCCCTCTTAGAAAGGAATTTTTGGGAAAAGGAAAAAATCAGAGTTCAGTCCTCACTATTAACTTTCAACATATAAATGTGGGGGAACGTTCAGACCATAGCAGGGTATTTGTTTTCATAGGGTAAACCCACTGGGGCTGAAGTAAGAAGTAACTTATTACATGAGAGACAAATAGGGTTGCACAGAGGAGGACTTCAGGGCTCTATTCAAAGAAAAATCTCTATCTCTTGCTGCAACACTTACAGCTAAGTACAGGTAAGAATATGCTAAAAGATTAAGGAGTAAGACATCTGTCTTGATCTTTTGAATTTCACTGTGCCTCATATAATACTAAGCACAGGCCTATGTTCCAGTCTGAGAAGGCTAAGTCTGTGGCTTGGGCATATCTACAACAGACATTAAGAAAAGATACTCTATGTGTTTCTTGAGCATTTATGTGAATAACCGGCATGCATCTTTACACATGTGCCCATGTATGTATGTCACATGCTGTGGTTTGAATTGACTCCTGCACTTATAGGAATGGTGTGATGTAAAATTTCAGCCTGGACATTAAAGAAACATGGCAAGTCTTTTTGCTGTCTTTGATTTGAGAGTTTAGAGAGAGAGAGAGAGAAACAAACAAAAACAACACTCTACAGGAGTTCTATATTGGGCCTTGTGACCAAATCATCAATTAATATAAAGATTTACTTGACTATGTTTTCAATTATTTCATATATATATGTGTGTGTGTGTGTGTGTGTGTGTGTGTACACACACACATATTATTTGAAAAACCTGGCAGGTAGGAGAACTGGTTGGATCAGGGCAGAATTTATTCTTGGTTCTCTGTACAAAGTCCCTCTATCGTATAACACTTTATGGCATTTCAACCTAACTCCTACTTGTAGCAAAAGTAACTTCATTAGATTCCTAAAATATGGGCTTAGGGATGTTTTCTTGCCTCTTCTTTTCTCTTAGTCCTGAAGTTGAATTCATATTAATAGTATGTGTTCCCTTAAGCTTCCAACCTTGTCCAAATCAATCTTTATACGTGGCTATAGCAATGAATTTAAGGACAACAGGAAAACACTCTCAAGGAAAGCAAACAGCCTGGACAGGACAGTAGAGAAATGTTCACAACATATGAAATAACTACAGCTTCTTCCCATGCTAAGAAAAAGAATGCAGACAGAGAGCGGGGTGTATACCTTATATTCAAATCTTCCCAAGTGTTTAATATTTTAATTCCTTTCTACACCAGGAAGCTTGAAAAACAGTGATGTCAAGCCTGGCTTTCTCCTGAGTTATGATCAAACAGGGACATACTTTTGTTACATTAGTAGAAAAAAATCCAAGTATGGATTTGGAATGATTAAAAACCCGATCAAAAAGAGAGTCCCCAGTACATTTCACTAGCATTAGTACAACAGCTTTCCTCATAAATCTCCTATGCTTCTATTTGGTTTCTGTAGGCAGGCTAAGTCTCCTGGGTTTCATCTCAATGAACGTTTAATTTGTCTCATTTCTGCCTCTGTGGGAGAATTTCTAACAATTGTCTAGATTTTCTAAAACATCTATTTTAGAATGATAGCCCATATTTTCATTTGACACTTAAAATGCCTACTTCTAAAGGAAACAGTGGGAAATTTTTAGTTCGCTGTAATGTAAATTTGAACTTGGAGAGCTCTGAGGATTTCCGTCAATTACCAAAGGAGAAAAGCAATAACTAAGATTTTAATGTAAGGGAAATCCTCAAAATTTGATAAACAGGTATATATCAGAGATAAAGAATTTAAACATAAAAACAGGAAGCAAAGTGTTTAATCTAGTCAATGTAAGAATGTTTCACTGTGCAGAAGAAGCAAAAGGAGAATCTTCAGGGCCCTGCAGCCTGTGGGTTGCCACGCTTAATGAGAACTGTAACAAAAGAATACCATTTCATAAACTGGAACAGTATCGATTTTCATTTATGAGTTCTGTCCTAGAAAGCCCTGGTATTTGGAGATGAATTCCACAGGTTAATGTGAAAGCCATTTGCACTGACGTTAACGAACTTTTCAAGGGGCAAATAAAACAAAATAATCACGTGTTAGATAAATATATAGGAAAATAACTAAATCATAGTGTACATAGTGCCTGTCTACACCTGCACAGAATTTAGATTTTTTAGGTGGAATGCAAACATCTTATAAAAAACTTTCTAAAATAATTAAAAAGTTCCATTTTTCTTCATTAGCTAATTTATTTCATTTTCTCCATAATTGTTCATTTCTGTCTTTAAGAATCGAATGTTTACAAATATACCGTTAACACATTGTGAGTTGGGTGTCCAGGCCCACGTCATCACCATAAATAAAATGTGGTAGCTATATAGTGTACTTTACAGCTACAAATCACAACAGTAATATAAAAAACGAAGGGGCAAAAATCAACAGTAATCTAATTTTGTCAAAACACCTGAATAGTTGACTTAGTTTGTTAGCTTTTCATTCACTTTTATTCTGGCTGTTAGAGTAAATGACCAACTGCCTAAATGCATGGTAGAATCTTTCTGAGATGGTTTAAATATGGGCATGCTTTAGTTAATGATCAATTTCATAATACATGAGAATGCATGGTTTTATAAGGTCTTACTGTCTTTTGTTATTTGAATTGCCTGAAGAGGAGAAAAACATCTGGGGCTTAATCAAAGTCACGTTGTCTGCACCATTTCTCAGACCTCATTGCCTCCTTCCTTGTTCATCTGTTGGTGAATTTCAAAGTGATCTAGTCTGGAAATTCAGGCAATCTAGACCATGTTAGTTTCCTTGGGCTTTTGTTTTTTTTTTTTTAATCTAGAATCTGGATGGAGAATTCAAAATAGTTGACATTAAATGCTAGCATTTAATTTCATGTACTTCTCTGAGTTTCTTTGCATGAAAATCCTTAAATTATTTACTTAATTAATGCTATTATGGGCACAACAAAGACTATCACAATGGTACATACTAGTACATTCAGACTAGGAAAAAATGAGGCAAGAAATGTTGATAGGTTAAAAACTTAACTTTTATTTTAACATTTAATATATATGTGTGTATATAACCATGCAAATGACCTTATCACAATAGTAGTTAGATTTGACTTCAAAATTATTTTATGCTTGGTATTTAGTGGACAGTGACTTGATTTTTGTCTCATGAATTTGAAGACCAAATTATTTTTTCTCCTTGTGTTATACGTTTGAAAATCAGATACTCTTTCCAACCTTTTGTGAGATAGTTTGTCACACTTAACATAATGTGAAACTACTAAAGGCTTACTTCAATACCATCTGTCTTTCTCAGTCCTCTCCTCACACACCTCTCAACTCCAAATTACTAACACTATGATGCAATTTATGTTTTTATTTTTATTTGAAATAGCAACTTCCAAAAGGAATATCTTATATTTTACATATTAATATACAATCATTTTCAAATTCTCTTGTCTAGAAGACAGTGATTGAAAAAAAATAAGGTTATGCAAAATAAAATTTTTATGTTCAGTTGTTAGATCAGATGCAAAAACGGCATATTTCCCCCCAAATTTGATAAATTTAATATTTAGAAGAGTTGCTGACTCTCCTAAAAGACCATATGGATGATTCCAGTGACAGTTAACTTAGTTTCTCATTAATGGGTATTAGCTAGCAGAAAACAAAACTAATTTTGTAAATGGACATTATTTGTTATTACTAGCTACCAACCACTATTGTGGTTGATATTTAGAAAAAGATGAAGTAGTTACACTGTTTCATCCATATTAAACTAATTGAGAAAAAATAGACTTTATAGTTACTATTTACAGAGTTTTATAACTATTAAAATTCTAAAGAGGCCTTAAGCTTCAACTAGTGTTTTTGTTTTAATGTGTGTGTGATTACATTAAGTTCTAGTGAAAGTCACCCTCTGAGTATGGTTGTAAAAGCCAAAACTTTGTAAATAACTCCAAACTGACTTCTTCTAGGCAGTTTTGTTTTCAAAAAGTGTATACAAATCACACTGCTGATTTACTCGTCCATTTTGTTGAGCTTTAAATCTGCGCAGAGAGCATGATCAGTGGTCTGCATGTCTGTTGACAGATATTCGTAAAGAAAGAAAGTCACTCAGCATGCTGTCTGAACTCTCACACTGTATTAACATTATCATGTCATATTTTCTTCCCAGCATATCAGGGTGATATTTAAATCTCTCCTTTTCTGCTCGCATGTATTCATACACCTTATTTGAAAGTTCCCTTGAGTGCAGGACGTTGTTGTTGCATACAAAAATAGGAGGGAGCTGTAACTACATTTGAAATATGTCCTGAAGAATTATGTTTGATCCTGGTAAATTTTGATACATGCATTTTACTACAATTTTAAAATAAAGAATTATGTTTAATTAAACAAATTACAGATGTTTCTAAAAATAAAAAAATGTGTTGCAAAATGAAATCAAAAGTGCTGTGTAATGGCCAAACTTGGGCTTGCTCATTTTTCCTAGAAAAAGTAAATTTTAAAGTAAAATCATCTTATATGAAAACACTTTGTATTTCTGGAAGTTCTGAGTGCAAGTGAATTCTTAAAAAATTATCAGATATATGCCACATTAGAAATATGGAAAATAATAGACAAAAGTACTTGATAGTTTTTAAAGGACAGATTATTTCTCCCTCTCCTGAAATTTTTTTTTCTTTTTTATTTCAGAATATTATGAGGGTATAAATGTTTAGGTTGTGTATATTGCCCTTGCCCCACCCACGTCAGAGCTTCAAGCGTGTCCATCCCCAGACAGTGCGTACCGCACCCATTAGCTGTATATATACCCATCCCCCCCTCCCATCTGCATGACACCTGATGAATGTTATTACTATATGTGCACTTAAGTGTTGATCAGTTAAAACCAATTTGATGGTGAGTACATGTGGTGCTTGTTTTTCCATTCTTGTGATACTTCCATTCTTGTGATACTGGAGATGGGCTCCAGCTCTATCCAGGATAATACAGGAGGTGCTATATCACCATTGTTTTTTGTGGCTGAATAGAACTCCATGGTATACATATATCACGTTTTATTAATCCACTCATAGATTGATGGGCACTTGGGTTGTTTCCACATCTTTGCAATTGTGAATTGTGCTGCTATAAACATTCTAGTGCACATATATTTTTACAGAATGTCTTTTGTTCTTTTGGGTAGATGCCCAGTAATGGGATTGCTGGATCAAACGGTAGTTCTGCTTGTATCTCTTTGAGGTATCTTCATATTGCTTTCCACAGAGGTTGTACTAGTTTGCATTCCCACCAGCAGTGTATGAGTGTTCTTCTCTCTCCACATCCACACCAACATTTATTGTTTTTTGGGCTTTTTGATAAAGGCTATTCTCACTGGGGATAAATGATATCTCATTGTGGTTTTGATTTGCGTTTCCCTGATGATTACACATGTTGAGCATTTTTTTCATGTTTGTTAGCCGTTAGTCTATCTTCTTCTGAAAAGTTTCTGTTCATGTCCTTTGCCCACTTTTTGATAGGTTTGTTTGATTTTTTCTTACTGATTTTTCTCAAGTTCTATGTAGATGATAGTTATCAGCTCTTTATCGGATGTGTAACATGAAAATATTTTCTCCCATTCTGTAAGTTGTCTGTTTGCTCTCGTGATAGTTTCCTTGGCTGTGCAGAAAATTTTTAATTTGATCAAGTCCCATTTATTTATTTATTTTTGTTGTTGCTATGATTGCCTTTGGGTTCTTCTTCATAAATTCTTTGCCTAGGCCAATGTCTAGAAGAGTTTTTCCAACATTTTCTTCTAGAATTCTTATAGCTTCATGTCTTAGGTTTAAGTCTGTTACCCAACATGAGTTGATCTTTGTGAGAAGTGAGAGGTGAGGATCCTGTTTCAGTCTTCTACACGTGGCTATCCAATTTTCCCAGCACCATTTATTGAATAAGGATTCTTTTTCCCAGTGTATGTTTTTGTCTGCTTTGTCAAAGATTAGATGGCTATATGAGGATGGGTTCTCCCTTCTGTCCCATTAATCTATGTGTGTTCTTGTGCCAATACCATGCTGTTTCAGTTACTATAGCCTTGTAGTATAGCTTGAGTCTGGTAAATTGATGCCTCTCAATTTGTTCTTTTTGGTTAAGATTGCTTTTGCTATATGAGGTCTTCTCTGGTTCCATATGAAGTGTAGAATTATTTTTTCTAGATCTGTGAAAAATGATGTTGGTATTTTAATAGGGACTGCATTGAATCTGTAGATCACTTTGGGTAGCACAGACATTTTAACAGTGTTGTTTCTGCTAACTCATGGTATGGTTTTCCACCTGTTTATTTCCTCTGCTATCTCCTTCCTCAGTGTTTCATAGTTCTTCCTATAGAGGTCTTTTAGCTCTTTAGTTAAATATATTCCTAGGTACTTTATTTTCTTTGTTGCTATTGTGAGGGGTATTGAGTCTTTGATTTGGTTCTCAGTTTGACTGTTGTTGGTGTATAGGAATGCTACTGATTTCTGTACATTGATTTTGTAACCTGAGACTTTGCTGAATTTGTTTATCAGTTCCTATAGTCTCATGGCAGAATCTTTGGGGTTTTCTAGATATAAGATCATTTTATCAGCAAAGAGCGATAGTTTGACCTCTTCTGCCCCCATTTGGATGCCCTTGATTTGTTTCTCTTGTCTGATTGCTCTGGCTAGGACTTCCAGCACTATGTTGAAGAGAAGCGGTGATAGAGGGCAACTTTGTCTGTTTCCAGTTCTAAGTGGGAATGCTTTCAGTTTTTCCCCATTCAGTATGATGTTGGCTGTGGGTTTGATTATGTCATCTGTGAATGAAGAAGTTTTATTTTTTCCTTTTCAGTATGATGTCTTTCATTTATTTTTTCTTTTTTTCTCCTTCCTTAATCCCTTCCTACCTCCCTGCCTTTCTTTATTTTGCCTGTTTATCTGGCTAGAACTTCCACAACAATATTGAGTAAAGCAGTGAAGGAGTACACCCTTACCCTTTGCCTAATCTTAAGGGTAAAAAATTTAATCATTTAACATTAAGTATAGTGGTAGTTGTAAGTGTTTTGTAGATGGTTTTTGTCTGGTTTGGAGAGTTCCCATCTACTTCTGCTTTTTTTTTTTTTTTTTTGGAGTTTTTATCATGAATAGATATTGGATGTGGTAAAAAGTTTTCACTGTATCTTTTGGACAATTACATAGTTTTGCTTCTTTAGATTTTTAATATGGTATATTACATTAATTGGTTCTCAGTTTTTAGACCCCTAATCTTGCATTCTGGAATAAACCTCACTTGATTAAAATGCATTATCTCTTTTATAGCTTTTTAGATTTAGTTCACTAAAATTTTGTTTAGAAATTTTACATTTTTGTCTGTGAGGCAGATTGGTCCATAATTTGGTGTTGTATCAGGGTAATTTAAGCCTCATAAAATGAGTTGAAAAATATCTTCAGCTTTCTGAGAGAGTTTTTATAAAGTAGGTAATATTTTTTTTTGTTTAAATGTTTGTAGAATTCATCACTGAGGGTATCTGGGCTTGTAGTATTCTCTGTGGAAATATTTTTAACTATAAATTCATTTTTTTCAATAGATATTGAATGCATCAGGTTACCTATTTCTTGAGAAAGCTTTGGTAATTTTTTATCTTTCAAGTCATTTGATATCTAAGTCATCAAGTTCATTAGTATAAAGCCCTTACAGTATTCCTCAGTTATCCTTTTAATATTTGTAGAATCTGTAATGATGCTACTTTTCTCATCTCTAATATTGTGATTCATGCCCTTTATCTTTTTTTCTGATCAGTCTGGCTAGAGGTTTTCAATTTTATTGATTTTAGCAAAGAACCAACTTTTGAGTTTACCTATTTATTTTTCAATTGTCTAATTTATTATTTTTCACTCTTATTTTTATTATCCCCTTTCTTTTACTTAGTTTGGGCTTAAAGCTCTTTTGTTTCCAGTTGTGTAAGCAGGAAGTTGAGGTCATCAATTTGAGATCTGTCTTTCAAGACTTATTTTTAGTACTATATAAATTTCCCCATAAATACTACTGCAGCACTGAATTCCTGGTATTTTAATTATGTGTCATACACATATCCTTCTACTTTCACTGTACTAGAACTCCAAAGTTCCTGGTACTATTCAGCCTCATGGTACTCTCAATCTCCGAGTAGCTGATCTCTTGAAAGCTTTGAGTGATTTTACCTTCAACCCTTAAAGCCCACCTCTTAAGTCAAGAACTCAAGGCACTCCATCACATATATTTCTGTCCCCATTTTTCATCTACACTTCTCCTTCTTCTGCCATAACTTTCCCCACAGATTCCAGCTGTTTCAGCTGCCCTGACCGCTGATCTTTGCCCGTTCAGTTAATATGACTTTGCTTGGTCTTCATCTCACTGTTCTGTGTGTTGGAAAATATTTTCAGGCAAAGTGCAGAGATGTCCAAGGGGCTCACTTCTTGAATTTTTATTCTTTCAGGGATTGCTGTCTTACATTGATCATATTCCAGTGCTGGAAAAACAGTTCCATATTTATCTAGTTTTTATGTCAAGGGAGAGGAAGAGAAAAAAAATGGATGCCTTTATTTCCAGGATCACTATTCAGAGCTATCTAATCATCCAGATAAGACCACCTTCTTAGAATGCCTAAACTTCCTGATTCTGTGCCAAAGAAATTCTGCCATATTTGAATGTTCAAGTAATTTTGCTGATTCATCAGGCAAATGTCTTTATTATAAACATATTTTTATATTTATTTTATATATATTAATTTATATTTATGTTTAAATGTATTTAAACATATTTATATATTTTATATTTATTTAAATATTTTATATTTATTTAATATTATATATATTTATATTTATTTTTATATTTATTTAAAGCCAGATTGTTTTCTTGTGCCTAACCTTCCACACATTATAATTCAAGCCCTTTGGACAGTGCAATATGTCTTCGTTGACACAATTTTAAACTGTAATTGTGCTATTCTAAGTCAGGATGACACAGAAAAATCATTGCATTACCATTTCTTATAACCTTCCTCCCATGTTTCTTGAAGATGGAACCCCAGAGATTGTTTTCATATATTTGTTAGACAACTGTAAAACTACACTCTGCAATTAATGAAGATAACATAACATTCAAGATTCCATGAAAGAACAGATGAAATCAGAATGTCATTTATAGTCGTAAGAAAAAGACAATGTGAGTTGAAGGTCGAATGGAAGCTGAGGATCATCTACTTTGGAGTAGTCAGGCTAACTGAATTGGGAGTAGAATCTGTATTATGAGAACAAAAAGATATAGTTTAAGCAATGTAGAAAGAAGATCGCAACCCCCAATGGAAGATTATTAATGAAAACAAAATTAATATTTCTTTAGGATCAATACTACTTTAGAGCAAGTCCAAATAACTCTAAAAATAGGAAGTTTTACTAAACTTGATGCCTATATGTAATAAAAATAGCCCGGGAGTAGTTGCTCAAAATAACTGTTATGGTCTGTTTGTGTATAAGTTTGTTATATATAATTTGTCTGATGCAGATGGAACTTTGTTAATAACATAGCTTTGAAATAAGATTCGGAATTAGGATTCCAAATCCTAATTCTAGCACTTATAAGTAGTTCCCTTACGAAAATTACCTTTGAGCTTCAGTGGCCTCTGTAAAAGGTAGCATGTGGAATTGTGATAATATAAAATGAGATAATTAACTGATATTAACAGATATTATATATCAGTTTCCCTGTATATATTGTTGGCATAGTGTATGGTATACAAAAACCATCAATTAGGCACACATTATTATTTATTATTATTAATGTTGCTAACATTTATAATCACCAATCCAGAAATCTATCCTGATAGTTTGTTGCTTCTGTGATCATTTAACAAGGAAAAGGGGTACAATATACACTGTTCAGGTGATGGTTACATTGTAAGCCCAGACTTCGCAACTACGCACTATATCCATGTAACAAAACTGCACTTGGACCTCTAAAATCTATAAAAATAAAAAAAATCTTTTGAAACTCCTTTAAAAAAAGGCATATAGTGATACAGAAGTAAAGATGGCTTTCAGGCAGAAGACACAGGAAAACCCTAAGCCCTTAGAAGTAGGAAAGATGGAAAAGTAGAGAGAGCATGTCCTGACAGGAAGCAAGAAACCTAGGGCATAGTACAGGATCATCACTGTAATAGGTTACCACCGTTGTATTCATCTTTACAAAAGCTGGTTGTATTTTACTTAGTTTTCAGATAGGTAAATTTAAAAATAATTGTCCCGTACTTTTTCTTGGATGTGACTATTTGGTGGAAAGAATACAGAATGTGTCATATTTGAAGAGACTGTGAAGACAGAATAATCTACATTGCAAGTGTTAAAAAGCATTTACAAAAACCATATCAGAAACATAATTAAAGCATTTCTGAGATTAAAATTGAAGGCTAAACACAAAGATATAGCACTTTTGGAAACTCCATACAGTGAGCCTTAAACTCTCCAGGCCACGAGACTTGGTAAGAATACTTCTGAGAAGCCATTCTACAAAAGTAATCCAATACATAAGGGAATGCACAGGCCTTGATTTTTTTTAATTTCAGTATTATTTGTAATATGAAACTTCCAATTTAAATTACATATACAGCAATGAGAAAGTTTATATTTATAAACTTATATTTATTTAACATCATTCAACAATGTAGTAATGCAGAAACAAAATTATTTGATATAAATTCAAAATGCACTATATTTATGAAACGGTTATAACAATGCAAAAGAAATACAGAGTCATAAAATGGGAAAACTCACTAACACATTAGCATACTAACATTGTGCAAGTAGAGAGAGAGGAATTTTTTTATTCTATTTTTATTGTTTTATCTAAAATGTTTCAATAATGGCATAATTCTCTCTTAGGAAACAAATATTTCCTCTTATGCAAACACAAACCACTTAAATTTAAAATAAGGATTGGTCGTACCTTTTCAGGAATATTTATTTACTGTAAATAAACATACATAAGATTTAATGACATCACAGAGTCTCTGGTTTAGGTGAAACTTAATGTTCATATAATTTACATTTTAATCTGATGCTTATTTCTCCTAGAGTCCGCTCTGTAATTTATCACTTTTTTCCTGGGCTTACAGCTTTAGCGCATCTTATTATTAAAATTGTTATCTTCTCTGTTTTTGTTAAGTCCATCTTCCAAAGTATTGAAAATGTTCTTTTTTCTGAAACTGATTCAAATCAGTTTCCCCGTAGATGACACTAACATATTTTGCGGTGTAATCCCTCTTCTACATGGCAGATTTTCAAATGCATAAAGACATTAATAATGCAAAAACAAAGCAAAACAAACAAATCAAAACAAAACAACAAAAGAAACAGCTTCCCATTTACCTGGCATTGAATCTCCTCAGTATTTCGGTCACACTATTCTTAATGCATTTGCAATTTATCTCTAGTCTTCCTTAAAGTTTATCACTTAGATTTGAATCCATTTCTATAGTGTTTAGTTTCACTAGCCCAGAGCAGAAAGAAACCACCACCTTTCTTCCATTCCATTAGTGAAGCTTAAAACCTAATTAGCTTCTTTTAGCTTTATAGAGAAAAAGTTTTTAAAGGGGCATAGTTTATAAATAAAGATTACTTTTGAGCTTTAAGGTTGATCATAAGTGGCTTTGAAATGAAAAAATGAAATCAAAACCGTTTCTACGCTTCCCATCCTCTCAGCTTTCTGGCAATCAATAAGACTACCAAAAACACCCCACAAAACATGCATTCCACTCAATAAGGTGTTAGGGAATCAATACATGCAATGAAAAATTATTTTATTGGAGCAGAAACTTACACTCTATTAAATTTAACTGCTTAATCATGCTGTGCAGTACATTTTAAATATGTCTTGACAGAAAAGAAACTATATCCAAGCGTTTTCTTTGCTCTACTTTTCTGTATTTCTTATGGCTAAAAGTAGCACATTTTTTCAATTTCCTGACCCAAAGATATATTGTTTATTGACTGAGGCGTATGAAGTTTATTCAACCTATTTCTTCCTTACTTAAGGTACTCTCTTGAATTATAGTTGACATAAATTGATTTGAGTACTTCAAGAACCGGTTTTTTCAACTCTCTTTAAGATCTCATTGATGACTTTTTCTTGGATAGAATCTCTAGGATAAATATATTACATGCAGTGTATACCTGTCCTCAGTGCACATCAGTAAATTACTAAGGATTCTATGCTTACCAAAGTCTAGTTTTCCAATTTTTTTTTTAATCAAGCCACTTTTGTTTTAGAGCCAAGTCATCCTCATAGTCTTAGGTCTGTCAGTTTATTTTTGTATCTGTAAAATAGTTTGTCTACATTAAAAGTTCTGGCAAGGATGCTATATACTTTCCCTAAATTTGAATACATGGTACCCTCAGCTGAGCTATTTAGCCAGGTAAAAAGACCATTTGATGCAGGGACTTGTGTCTTCTCACAGTTTATATGTGAAGGGTGAAGCTGCAGAACAGTGATGACTGCTCAGAACCACATATTTATGCTTTGGATTAAAACTGGATAATTTCTAGTGCTTGAATTCTCTATCTAGAATTTTACACATAGGGTACAAAAGAAAATAAGTGGGCTTGAAAAGCCATTATGGAGAGTAGCTATAGTATATTGAAATGAACAAAATATATCAGCACAACTCGAAGCACTATGCAGTAAGCAGATACATTTCATATACACAGATCAGAAACTAGTCTGTCATCTTTTTGTAGTGTGCAATAGATTACATTAACAAACTCTGAAATAATACCTGGGTTGTCAACTACAAATAATCTTACTATTCCTTCTAGCATTTTGCCCCAGAATTCTACTCCATTGCTCTAATTGTTATGATTACATGAGAATGCGGTTCATCTTTAGATAGCAATGGACCTTTTGGCCAAGAGCAAGTTTATTTATGTCTCAATTCTTTTGGGCTACACACAAGGGCTTCTCCACTGTTAGAAACATTTGGCATCATAAAGAGATTTCATAGTGATAAAAATTAATTGTAGAATGGAACACAGTACTTTCAGAAAATTGGTATAATCTGCAGTAGGATCACCCAACACATGCAAACTTGCACACATGCACACATACCACATTATATTTCTTCACATCATGAACTAAAATTATAGTATTATTTTTAGGTTACTTATTTATTTTTTGAGAGGGGCTCTTGCTCTGTCACCCAGGCTGGAGTGCAGTGACACAACCACAGCACACTGCTGTCTTGAACTCCCAGGCTCAAGCAATTCTTCCCGTCAGCCTCCCGAGTAGCTGAGACTCCAGGTGAGAGCTGCCAAGTTTGGCTAGAATACTTCTGTCTCTCTAAATAGAATACAAAGGACAAGTTTTTATTTGTTCAACTGCTAAAGCCACAGTGTCCTGTTGACTGAAAAAAATTTCCCCAAAACAGGTTGCAAAAGAGGAAAAAACCAGAAAGGCCTTTTGTTCCCCCCAAAAGTATAGCCTAAATATCATCTTTTAATTAAATTGACTTCTAACCAGAGAGCTCTAAAGAAAGAATCTTTTCAAATCTCTTATTATCAGATTTCAGTCGGGACAAACATAAAGCGTATCCTCTATTCCCTTTGGTTCCAAAACCAGCTATTTATTTGTTTGTTTGTTTGTTTATTCATAGTTTTGGGATAGGGTCTTGTTCTGTAACCCAGGGTGGAGTGCACTGGTGTGGTGTGATCATAAACCAGCTTTTTTATTTTCAGTTGTGCATACAGATGAATTATTTTGGACATTTCAAATGATCCCTATTTTGGTTACCGCTGCTTTTGACTCTCCCAGGTTAGGTGGGTTCACTTTTCTGGGTATTTTTAATACCCAGAAACATCCTACAAATGTTATACATAAACCAGCTGGTGTTCCTAAGAAGAGTGCTCAGATTATGAAGCTTGATTTCCCATAATTTAGCACTTTTCAAAAGTGACCAAGGCTGGAAATGAGTTTAGGGTCCATGCGCGATGTGTCTCAAACTGTCTTTAACCAGCAGGTGGCAGAAGAGTGCTCAAGATATGGGGGAACCAGACCCTCACATTATACCTTTCTGGAAGAGCAAAAAGGGGATACTCTTTTCAGTTAGGAACTAAAGGGAATTGGTCACCAGTGAGAGGCTGAGTGGGAATTTTCAAGCAATAGAGAACAGCTGCAACCATAAAAGCATGCTATATAAAGTGAAGCCGCTGATGCCTAACTGCCGATCCTTTGACCTGAACCTCTGCTGCGAGTCAGAGGCAGAAAATAAGCAGTTCTCTTTAGAGCTCTTTATCTGACTTTCCTGTCCAAAGGCAGAGACTGAAGCCCTCACTGTTAAAGGAAAAAGAGGGTTTGAAAAACAACCGATAAAGTCAAGGTCTTCAACCAAAGGTGGGGGGTCTGAATTTAGGAGAACTCACCCCAAACACCTGATGGGACTTCAGAAGATGGAGAGTTCATGATGGTACCAAGTGCTGCTTTCAGAGAGAAACACCAGGTGGTTGGGTGGAGTCACTCTGAGTCCTTCTGACTATGCCAGATATGTCAGCATAAAAGGAAAAAACGGAGGCAAAATTAATATAAGTAGAGAGTTTATTTGGGCCAAGCTTGGGGATTGCAACCCAGGAGCAAAGATTCGAGTTGCCCTGAAAATAGATTCGAATTAGCAGCAGTTACAAATGGATGTTTAAATGAAAAGAAGAGGCAGTTTTGAGTTATTTCTCAAAAATTTACATTAAAATACAATAAATTATTGATTGGCTTTACATTGTTGCTTTTTATCACAAATTCCAGGGACAATTTTAGATAACAACATGTGAAGCATCTGATCAAGAACAAAATAACTTTAAACAATTGCATGGGTGCTGGTGTGCGTGGGCATGACTGAAGTCCCATACTCATGTCTCTCTTGGCCTATATATCTCACAAAGCTTGGGAGTTCTGAGTTCTTTTTCTTTTCTCACCAGCACTTTTTATCCCTCTTAGCTCCAAGTTATAAAGGCTGAATTCCTAGCATTTGAAGCTAGGATATTGGGGACTCCCTTCATCATCTCAACATTCAGTAATATGGTGGGGGCTCAACCCTAAGCATGGCAGGCCAAGAATATGGAGGGAATGATGATCTCACCTCCAGCTTGCTCATAGGGTGGACGATCCATGCCACGGAAGCAACCTGCAAAGATGAGCAGTTACCATCCCTACCTAGTAATATGCCCTCTCTCAACACACAGGTGCTTGGGATGCCTGTACCCACGGGTTCTGAACTTTATCCCTAATTTCCACTGCTCTCCCAGCTAGTCCCCAGGACAGCCCCACTGAGGGACACTGGGTAGGACTGAGGAGGAGCTGGTGTGTCTCTGTCACTCTGGCAGGATCAGGTTACTCTCCTTCCCTTCAGCAGGGGCTCAAAAGTTTGCCCTGATAGAGAGGCAGTGCATAAAAACAGAGAGCTCTGAAGCTCTCCCTAAAGTAAATGACTTAATTTGAAACCAACTTTGGGAATGTTCAAAGCTGAAAGTTGTTAAAAAAAAAAAAAAGGCAATTTTGGTGATAAGCGATTAAGAGCAACAAGCTAAAACCTAGGTCAGTAACCTTAACATAAAGAACCAGGTAAAGAGACAACTAACAAGACCCCTCCTGTGTTCAGAACAAACCTCGAAGAAGAAAGACATATCTCAAAAAACAGCTTTGCAATGGATCTGTGTTTAATTGGATCAGGCTGGGGTAGCAATTTACACTCCAGGGTATCATGGAAACAGCGGAGGAATCAGCCTACAATTAGTGGAGACTAAAAGGTAGGTGTGATATCAGGCGGCTTAACTGAGAGAGCGGGGAAAGGGACAGTCAAATAGAATCCTCCTCAAACCACTGTTATTCCAAGGTGACTACCCACTGTCTAAAGCTACACCCTCTGAAGAATATCATCTATGACTTCTCACTGACGGAGAAACACATCACTAAAAGTCAAGCCAAGTCACTAAACAGGAGGCTATTCATGGATATCTCAATGGTTTGTTGTAAGAAGTGACTTTAACTTAAGGGAAGAGCTGAAAAAGAAAACTATTTTCAAATTTACATCATGATGTAAAAAGTTGTCAAGGTCAAGTTGAATATATTATGCTTACATTACTGATAAAAAAAATATAAGCCAGAATTTTGGCTGAATATCTAGAAGCATTCCTTTTTTCATATATGGTTCCTAGTTTGAATGTGTATCTAGAAAAAGTCCTCAACAGTGTTAAAGTAATGATATTCCTTGGACCAACTCTAAGACTATATATATTTTCTGGATTTGCCAAAAACACTCAGACACATATGACTATGCAGACTACATGCTGGTAAAACTATCACTTTAACATATAGAAAAATGTAAAATCACTAGAGATGTTAAATAACATAATAGATGACCCTTAACTAAACAATCATGGTTTTAGAGAAAAAAATTAATTTTAAATTTGTACTACTCACAATTATTTGGAATAACTTACTCCTTGCTATAGTTGTTATGCTAGCAATAGCTTACAAAAATTCAAACAGATCTATAGTATGTTTTTATTTTTAATTTTAGAGAAAATTTATTTTGTGAGTCAAAAGAAACTGCTTGTGGAATATTCAATATATGTAGCACTCCAATAAAATAAAGGACTCGGAATAAAAAACAAAAACATTTAAATGATTATGAAATAAAATAGTCACATACAAATAATCCTGAAAATAATATCTGTAGATTCTATTTTTTGATCATTATAGATCAAGGAATAGTACTGATAGAAAAATAAATAAATTGAACAACAGAATGAAAACCATTCTAACTCAGAGTCCCTTTCGCCACCTTTTTTTCCAATCTCGTGTAAAACAGGCATAGCCTAAAAACTCTTATTAATAATAATATTCCTCCTACAAGGAGTTTGTTTTGGGGTAGAATTAGACTATAAAATGTGGAAAGAAAGGTTAGCTCTAATTCACGCATCCATATGGTACAGAAGAATCTCCACTATAGTAGCATTGATTGTTGATCTAGCAGCCTATACTTAAAGGATTCCAATGGAAAAAATAAGAATTTTTATGGAAAGCAACCTGGAATATCAAAGAATACCATTGCTGAATATTGACAGAAAGTTCTTTATATAAAACTAAAATTTATTTCCCTATAGCTTTTACACATCAGTCCTAATAGTGTTTTATAGAACTACATGGAAAAGACCTGTTCACTCCAAATCTTCTTTAAATAGCCTTATCATGTTAGTTATAGACTGAATTATGTCCTTCAAAATTCATAGGTTGAATACTGAACTCCCAATGGGACTGTATTTGGAGATAGGACCTTTAAGGGGATAATTAATGTTAAATAAGGTTATAAAGGTGGGGCCCTAATCCAATAGGACTTGTGTCCTTATAAAAAGAGGAAGAGACACCAGGAGAGTGTTCTCACAGAGAAAAGGCCGTATGAGGACACAGTAAGAAGGTGGCTATATGCAAATTAAGGAGAGAGGCCTCATTAAGAAACCAGCCTGGCTGGCACTTTGATATCGGACTTGTAGCTTCCAGAATTGTGAGAAAATAAACTTGTGTTGCTTAAAGCACCCAATCTATAGTATTTTGTTATGGCAGCCTTACCTGACTAATAGTTTGATTTTTTTTTTTTTTCAAATTGGCTATAATTGGTTTCCTTAAATGGCATGAATTTTAAACTCCTTATGTACATGTTTGTTATAGGAGCTCAAAAATACAATGTTCAAAACAAAGCATGTACATATCTGTGTTATTATGTGCTATCCTCTCAGTTAATTCTTCTGAGCAAACATCCAGTTCACCATTTCTGTTTTCAGCTGTTTTAGCCTATTTATGACACCCATGTGCTTCTAATTTCACCTTCTTTTTAATTCTAGAAATTATTTTTGTTTTTTTTTTGAAGTATTCCTTGCTATAGTCTCTCATTTCCTTGTTATAACATTGATAAAATCAGATATTAATTTAGACCTGTTAAGTGTAATTATTTTACATATTGTATGCGATAATTCCTGAAAGTCTAATATTTGTGGGTTTGATTCTGTGTGCTGTCACTAGTGGTGGCTTGTTTCCTCCAGTAATTTGTTTTCTTTTTTAATGTGTTTGTATGTGAGCTAATATTCTTTGGAGTTATATATGTGAGTATCTTTTGAGTTTTATATGTGGGTATTTGTTTCTCCAGAGAGGATTTGTGCTTGTCTCTGCCAGGTACCTGGAGCAATAGCAACACATGACCATTTGAAATGAAATATTTTCCCTAAATTTCTTTGAATAACACAAGTAGTATGAATTCTAGACTGAACTCACTCCATATATTAGAAAATTTTAGTTAGGAATTTAGTTAGGAATCAAGGGAGGCTAACTTTTTTTTTCTTTTCCTTCTGGCTAAAGATGAAGAGGACAAGTAATAGCCCTCTTTCTTTTTTCTGGTCAGGTTTCTTCCCCCTTTACAGATGTCATATTTTAGAGGTCCTCATTTTATGTGGAAATCTTCACTCTGTAATTAACACAAACATTCGACAGGTTCCTTAAAACTCACTCTCTGAGCCAAAATGAATGGAGAGATGCTCCAAGGGCAAATAGTAGCTTTAACACCATTTTCTCTGGATTTGTGCTTTCTTGCTATTTCTCTGCCTTGATTGTTTTCATTATCCTGTAGAAAGTTTACCTATGCATTTAAAAATGTTTTTAGAGTTACATTTTTATCCCCAGTTTTCAGTATTCAGAACAAGGAGTTCTATAGACTTCTATCATCTATGGCTCCTAAATGGAATGCTAGAGGACTTACTATGTGTGTAAACTTGTGTTTATGTTAAAGCAGGTTGACCTTATTCTCTCTCTCTCTCTCTATATATATATATGTATGTATAACTTTATTTATTGAATAAAAGTCTGTGATTGTTTATTACTGTTAAAGTTAATATTGTTGAATTTAGCTAGAGAGTGAGTCAAGATAATTTTTTTCTCAGCTCAAATGTTAGAAACCATTTGAGCCTGTACTTACTATATCACCAGAGCAGATGTTCACAAATCTGTCTTGTCTCTTAGACACAAACTCAAAAGGATGACCCCAATGTCCCCAAGTTAACAACCATCTCAAGATGGAACTGAAATATAATCTACATTCTGAATTTGCTATCGCTTTAAAGGGAACATATATATAAACATTGAATTTGAGACCTCACAATTTAATTGACTGTGGGTTTTCTGAAGAGGACTTATTTCTAACCACTGGAATACTATAATTGCCAGGATAGAAAATATAGCATTAAACATCTGATCTATGTGGAAACATAAGTTTACCTGTTAGGTCACATTTACTTATCTCCAAACATAGGAAATTATCAAAAATGTTTGAAAAGTCTAGAATCACTCAAAAATAAGGTATACATCTTTACAATTAATATATAGAATAGAAAATTCAGATTAAGAAGGGGTTAACATCAATAACATACAGTTCTCTAGGGAGGAAAGCGGAAGCATCATTCAGGAATTGAAATTTTAAAGGAAAATGGGATAGAATCACCTCATAAATTATAGTGACCAGGACATAATCTGTGAAACCTGATAGGGTTGTGGCCTATATTGAGTTATTGCTCAGGAGAACAAGATTAATCAGAAACAGCCAAACAACCAGGACCTACGCTGAGACACCAATGTACTTGAATTGCCAATATATGACCTGGTTCTGAACTGAACAGTCACATGGGTCAGAGAGAAGTAATCAAAATCTATCAGTTATAAAGAAATAAAGAAAAGGAGATTAGAAAGGGGGAAAAAAAAAAAGGAACCAAAAATTCTAACATAAATTCCTTCATGTACTTCAAAAAACAGTCCAACTACAAAAAGCAAATTAACAACTTAAGAAAGCCAATTCACTCAATAAATAGAGGATTTGCCATTTTAGATCTTCACATAATCAAAACATCTACTTTAAAGGAAAAGTGACTTTAGAAAGGACATGTAACAATATTATAGAGATAATGGGACAAATAATATCCACAAAAATGAATAAAATATCATAATGAAAAAAGAACACAATAATAAAGGACAGTTGGAGATTAAAATAACCAATTATAAATATTAATAATAGAAATATTTAAAATATTATAATAGGGAAAAATAAAGATGTGATAAATTCTAGACTTTCCAGAAAGAAAGAATAATTATTTCAGGATAATCTTGGAATTCACCTTGTCAAATGAAGAATGGCGGGTTTATAAATCTGGAAAAGAGAGCTTCATTCTTCATGAAGGGTTGCAGCCTGCCTGGTGGCCATTTTCACAGCATGGGAAGTGCAGCCTTGGGCAGAAGCCAAGAGCATGTACTTTGAGAGAAAGGCAATGGGAAGAGCAATTTAAGCTATCAGAAGCATATCATGAATATTTATGGAAGGAAAGCCATACCCATGTGCAGTTGAGCTTCATGATGCTTCATGGAATTCATGTTCAAAAGATGGTGGTGCTAGCATGATCTGAGGGTGAAGCAAAGGACATGAAAACCCTCATTGCACATCCTATGTAGACTGGCCGGAACAGCTCCATGTTCAGTGGTCCCTTATTAGGAAAGAAGGAATGCTGGTCAATTGTAGTGCCAAAACCACAAAAAAGGAGGAGCAGCATTAGGCAGTTGATTGAAATCTGGGTGGAGCAAGTCTTTTTCAAAAGGCTGATTCTGTTTAACCCTTAGAAAAGAAAGCCAAGTGTGGTTAATGAGGGAGAGAGCATGTCGGACTCCCATCCAGTCATGGCTGGGAACTCAGTTTTAAGATTTCTCTGTTATTCCCTTGGCCAAGCAGGGTTCTATTCAGTTGGTTGCGGGACTTAGGATTTTATTTTTATTTTCAAGCTATAAATCAGCAGGACACAATATGGAGGTTGACATATGCAAAAAGATGGTAAAAACATTGACTTTAAGCGAAAAATGTCAAAGTATAACTTCACAGAAGCAAAATAAACACAAATATTAGGTGGGAAGCATGCTGGAGACAAAATCTTTAAAAACTGACTGAGAATTTTCCTGAAATAAAGAACAAAAAGAGTCTTCATATAAAGAGTACATTTAAAGGGCCAGACAGGAAAAATGTAATATAGTGAAACCATAAGATATTCAACACAGAGAAAAAAATTAGAACAACTGATAGAAGAATGGCAAGAGGAGTGTTAATTATCTTGATGGCAACAGTATCTTATTAGCAATAAAAATTGACTGAAAGTTGTGATATAATAAGAAATATATGTTTGGTCTCTGTCTCTGATTTCTGACACAAGCTCCTAAAATCCTTGTAATTTCCTGAGTGATAGAGGTGATAGGGGCATATTTTGTTATAATATTAGGTCTTAGTCCCTGGTTCCCAACATAAGAGCTTCTAAGACCCTTAAAATCTCTAGACTTGAGTTAATTACCAATGGCCAATTATTTAATCAATCAGGCTTATGTAATGGGGCTTGTATGAAAAGGTTAGAAGAGCTTCCAGGTTGGTGAACACATTCATGTGCCAGGAGGGTAGCTCACACCAGCAGTCCCCAACCTTTTTAGCACCAGGGATCGGTTTCATGGAAGACAATTTTTCCATGGACAGAGGAGTTGGGGGAGGGGTTTGGAGGCAAAGCTCAGGCGGTGATGCCAGTGATGGGGAGCAGCTGTATAGATGAAGCTCTGCTGCCTCACCCATCACTCACCTCCTGCTGTGCAGCCCCCTGGTTCCTAAGATTCAAGGAACACAATTTTTCCACGTTTTTCCATGGGGTTGGAGGCACGGTCCCCAGTCCTCGGTATTGGTCCATGGCCTGGGGATTGGGGACCTCAGGCTTACACCAACTTCATGAGGACAGAAGCTCCTAAGTACAGGTTCCTTGCAGATCTCGTCCTGTGTACCACTTGATATCACTGTTTGTCTGTAGCCTTTCTGATAAGCCAGCAATAGTAAGTAAAGTCTTTCCCTAAGTCTCCCAGTGATAGTTATGTCATGCATTGATGGCAGGGAATGCAAACACATATCCAGGGTGTCTTTTCCAATAAGCACAAAACGCTTTTCCTTCCATGATGAAAGTAGTGCAATGTAACCAACTTGCTACCAAGTAGCTGGATGGTGATAATCCCGGGGAATTTTGCCATACTGGAGACTCAGTGTTGATCTCAGCTGTTGGCAGATTGAGCACTCAACAGTGGCTGTCACCAGGCTGGCCTTGGTGAATAGAATCCATATTGCTGATCCCATGTGTAACCTTCATCTCTGCCACCATGACCATTTTGTTCTTGAACAGTTGGGCAATGACAGGAGTGGTTGGGGAAGGAGACTGACTTGTATCCACAGAATGGGTCATCCTTTTCATTTTATTTTTAAAATCCTCTTCTGCTGAAGTCACCTTTTAGTAAGCATTCAAATAGGATACAAATATCTTCACATTTTTTCTTTTTTCTTTGTAATTATTATGGGCACATAATAGTTGCATATCTTTATAGGGCATATGTGATGTTTTGATACAGGAATATCTTCACATTTTTATTTTTTTTTGCCCATTCAGAGAAGTGAGAAGTCTATTGTCTTCCTCAAACTTCCTTGTCATCAATTTTCCATTCATGGTCTTCCCAAGTTCCTGAGCCAATACATTGGCAAAAATCTATAGAGGAGGAAAGTGAACATGGAAAGAGAGTAAAGAATACAGACATGCTTTTCTCTATTTTATATTTTAGGACAAAAATGAAGGCAGATATGATTGTCTTTCTCATTATGAAAGCAAAAAATGCTTTCTCCATTAAAAAAATACATAAACATGGCACTGTGAACACAAAGAATAATCAAATGCATTGCTATTGTTTTCAAGAGAAGATGCAAGGAATTATGTCAAGAGAAATAAATGTTTCAATTGATTCCCCATGGGCCATTCAACAGCTGTCTAATAGTTTCTGTTCATTCATTTGATGATATGTGACAACAATAACAACAACAAGTCCAGGCATGATTACCCTTCCTAATCCCTCACCAGCAAAAATACCACTGATTAGATGTATAAGAAGAATGCATGCTGAATGTTTTATGCCCATGGGTCCTTTCTCAACAGGCAGAGGATCATGCAAACAAACACTGTTTGTACTTATGGCATGGCAGAGATGAAAGTCTGAGAACCATCATGACAGTTTCAATCCAATGTGAATGGGATTCTGAAATGAAAGAGAGACAGGTACACTGTGCTTTGAGTAAACTGCCATCTTCATGATGACTGGATGTTACAGTTTTGTAATAAATCACTGTGTGGAAGTCTTTGATCTTTAGCAATTGACTACCCATTCCCTACCTACTGTGAAGTCTGAAACTGAGAGGCATGTTTCATGTTTGTTTTTTTGTGAGTCAAATCATTCTATTACAAAAAGCTTGCAGAATGGCAGTCCTAACTCAAAGATCTTATTCATTTTATGCAAATTTAATCTGTAGCCTCCTCTATATTATTATGGAACATGAAAAGCCTATAGTCTGATTTTAATTCCCAAATGAAATATGAACCAGAAAATGAAATAAGAGAGAGTATAATGTTAGGTTAATAAAACAAAGTGGCTCAGGAAGCAACACACAACTTCCCCCACATTGGAAGACTTTAAGCAACAGTGATCACCGATCAGAAATGCTTTCAATGGCATTACTTTCTAAAGTGGAAAGCTGTACTAAATAGCAGATAACTTCTGATAGTGCCATTAATAGAAGTTCCCTAGAGAATTCATTTGATTTTTGTCCCCACATTTTAGGCTCTTTTCTTGATTATCACTATAGTTACATATTTTATAAACATTCATTAAGGATTGATGCAACTTAACATTTTAATATTTTTCATTCCAATACTGTGTCACCAAATATCATTGATTTTGCTTCTAAATCTATACTAAATGTAGGAATTTAGGGAGAAGGAAGAGTGCCATGTGACTGAAATTTCTTACTTAGGCAATTTGTTAAGCTGTGTTATTCGACTATTAAGGCAGGAAACTCAAGATGAGAAGAAGCTTGAACCATGTAGAGTCTGAGACGCTCATGGGAATGAGGAGAAGATATCAAAGGTGATTAAGGAACTTTAGAAGAGCACTTGAGCTTTTGAATTCAAGTCACCTGAAAGCAAAGCTTGTTGCATGATATTAGCAATATGGTAATCTCAGGTATTTTGGATTCTGAACAGTAGTGTACTGGGTCTATCAGTAAGAAGGGGAACATAGGGAGGCTTATTCAGAACATCAGGGGAGAACAATTCTTCAATATTTGGTTCCTAATAGCTCTACTGATGTGAAAAGCTTACATATTCTTTATTAAGTATACCTTAACTGTAGCATGGGCTGATAGAAAGCAGTTGAAAATGCATATTCTGTTGTAAAATTGGCAAATAGAGGAGTTGTGGGGAAAAAAGATGTACAAATCATACAGCATGAATTAAAGCAGGCTTATGCAAAAGCAACTTTTTCATATTCTTTAATTCAAGAATTCATTGAGGATTTACATATGTTTAAGTGTAAAATAAATAAATAGTCTGCCTTCACATACCTCATTTAATTGAACAAGAGTAAGAATTATTTTAGTGATGAAGAGGAAAGCTTACTGCTCATTAGTGATTTTCTTTGCACACTGCCTATTTATTTATTAATCTTTTTGATTTGGCACAATAAAGCACAACCTCCTTCATAAATGTTATTTTAATAATTTAGTCATTTAAAACTTAGTAAAAATAAATATATCTTATTTTTTTCTAGTGGAGAAAAAGTAGGTCTTCATGAGTCTAGCAGTACTTTTGAAGAAAGAGGATTTACTATTGAAAGAATAAAAATCAAAAATGTAGTTTTATGCATGGTTTATAGTAGGATCAACCTAGCTTGGTCGGGGCATTTTTCTGTCAGTATTTTTGATGTTTCATATTTTCTAGGTACAAAAATCCAAACAAGGAAGTGTGAATTCAGAACCTTGTTTTTTCTGTATTTTCTATTTCACGTGTCTATTCTCAAGTTAAACTATCCAATGCATATGTTGTTTATGATATTGTGATTTTGGTCCTGATTGTAATTATCTGTTTTTACTGATACGGAAAATTTGTTTTCTTGGTGACCTGTCCATGCTGGACCTGATAGGTATGCTGCTTTGTGCTAGAATACTCTGAAAGTGTGACCGGTTCTGGCAGCATGGTCCTATAATCTAATTTAATTCTTTTTTAGGCTTTTACAACAATCAAGGCTTTCAGATGGACATTTTGAATTATGCCTTTGATCCACTGACTTAACTCAAGTTCTCCAATACTCTTCCCACTTTTAGGGGGGAGGATTTTCTTATCCCAATGTCTCATTTAGAATCTGGCATTGGAACTCTTTTGCTAGTGTCCATCTAAGAAAAGACAAAAAACACAAATAACGTTCTTTAGGACTTATACTGTATTATCCTTCTCTTTAGTGTGTATGTGTGAGTGTGTGTGTGTATCCCAATTATTATTCAAAAAATGTAAGATGGCATCAGTATTTTAGAAGATTTCAAACAAATCCTTAATAAGAATACATGTGGCAGCTTCTAATTTGTGAAATTGCACACTAGAATTTATTCAGCTTTTACTGTATAATTACTACCTCTGAGAATAGAGAAGAAACAAAACTTTAAAATATTCATCTCTCTAATGAATATTAAATAATGTGCTCTGATGGTGCAAGATGAATCCTCTCCTAACAGACTTTGTTTACATTGCAGGCAGATGTTTGTGTTTACCTAGATGTAATTTAGAGCGAGACATGGTGAAGTCCAAAGTTCATTTCTCTTATTTTGTAATGGAGTATAACATGGATTTGCAAATATATTTTTAAAGGACTTATTTTTTTTTCTAAAATCTGGTCACCTTTATATTTCTTCTTTTTCTGTCACATTTAGATACAAAAATAATAGTGAATTTGATGATAGAAGTCAGTGTATTCAAATCTCCCTTTAATGTAAGAATCTCCCGTCTGCATACTTACAAATGTAATTCAGTGTTGTAAAAAGTGGTCCATCCAAATTATATGCCAGCTTTAATGTTCAGAAAGTTTTATCTTATTTTCATTTTCTCCCACACTAAAATATTTCATTTATTCCAGTGAGTCCTTACATGGTACCCTTTCTACATCTTCACTGCTTTGGTAAATCTTTTAGTATCTCTGGTTTGTAAACACCCCTCTTAAACTTTACTATGCTTTTGACAATACAAATGAAACAAACAAAAATGCCACTTAATCTGGTAAAATAAAAATAAAAGTTATTTTTATAATGTTCTTTTTGAAAAATAAAATGAACTTTTAATTTTAGAATAGTTTCAGATTTAGAGAAAAATATTGAAGTGCACAGAGAGTTTCTATTACCAACACCTAAATTCCCCTATTATTAATATTTTGCATTTGTATGGTATATTTGTGACAATTAATGAACCAATATTGATAAATCATTATTAACTAAAGTCCATATTT
This sequence comes from Lemur catta, assembly GCF_020740605.2. Taxonomy (NCBI): domain Eukaryota; kingdom Metazoa; phylum Chordata; class Mammalia; order Primates; family Lemuridae; genus Lemur; species Lemur catta. The sequence goes on from NC_059134.1 coordinate 32,722,973, forward strand.
TATTTAGATTTCCTTTTTGTGTGGGAGGCTTAATAATTGTCCCTATATTAGTCTTCTCAGGCTTCTATAGCAAAATACCAGACTGGGTGGCTTAAACAACGGGTGTTTATTTTCTCACAGTTCTGGAAGTTAGAAGTCCGCGATGGCAGCACCAGCTGATTCAGTTTATGGGAGGGCTCTCTTGCTCCTCACTGGGTTCTGACGTGGCCTTTCCTAGGTATGCGCATGCCGGGAAAAGGAAAGCAAAAGTCACCTCTCTAGTATCTCTTCTGACAAGGACACTAGTCCTACCAGATCAGGGCCCCACCCTTATGACCTCATGTAACTCTAAGTACTTCCTCTGAGGTTCTGTCCTCAAACCACATAGGGATTAGGGCTTCAACACATGAATTTTGGGGGGCACAAACATTCTGTCCATAACAGCTCCTAAAGATGTCTACATACTAATCTCTGAGACTGTGAATATATTAGGTTACATGGCAAAAGGGAATTCAGGTTGCAGAAGGAATTAAGATTGCTAATCAGCTGACCTTAAAATAGTCAGGTTGTACTAACTTATGGGAGTTAGTACTGACTTGTCTGAAAGTGGTTCAACTTATGTTCCAGATTCCAGCTGAGAGCACGTGCTTACTTATCACCTTCCCCTGCTCTATCATGCACCCTTCATTCTCTTTCTTCCGAGGGCACTCCCCCAGTACAACCCCGGTACCTGAAACCCTGTCTTCAGATCCCTCATCTAGGGAATCTTATCTAAGGCAAGCCCCAGCCATGTTCAAGTGGGTAACGTAACAGGATCTCTGCTCTCAAGGATCTCAGAGAACACTGTATGAAATCATTTAAAAAACAAACATTATTTTAAGATGTAGGGGCTAAAATCCTGATACACATGAGCATACTTGTTTGGTTTGCAGTGTACTTCTTGGTGGCTGTCTTCCAGAAAGTTCAGTATGCCCTTTTGAAACACTGGTTTAATCCTTGGTTGGGTAGGGAGCTCTTTCAACTTGTGGAGAAGACATTGAGAACAATGGGTCTACTGAATTTATTCATCCAAGTCACAGTGGAAGTCTTCAGTATTCATATAGTCAAAAACTTAGTGCAGAGTTCAACATTACTGATAGAAAATATGAGTGGAAAAAATAAAAGAATAGCACAATGGGAACTATCTAGAACAAGAAGAACCAATAGCATTGTAAAAAAGTAATAGTAGAGAAAAACATCAGAAAGATGGTAGAGTAGGAATCTCCATGCACTCATTCCCCATGAAAACATTAAAAAAATAAAGACAATTGCAGACTGATTAAAAAACCTAATAGGAACTCTGGAAACCAGTTAAAGGTCTGCAGCAACCAAGATAAGTCCATTCCAGAAAAACTTGATTTCAAAATGGTAGGAAGATTCATGGCTTTTGTACTCACCCTTGCCCCACTCCCTCCCCAGCATGAAGCTGTGCAGAGGACAGGAAGAGGGCCAATTCCCAGTTACCTCCCTTCTGCCAGAATGAGCACAGGAGAACTTGTCTGCAACATTCTGGACTGTCTGTGGGCTGTCCTAGGGACTGATTTTTGTCTTGCCTGACTCGAAGCTCAGATTGGAAATGTAAGCTCAGATTGGTGTAATTCAGATCTCAGACTGGCAGAAGCTGTGGAAGATGGGAAAGGAAGCACTTCACATTGAACCACAGGGGGACTGCAGACCAGTAGATGCCTGGGGGCAAGACATTATGGAAAAAAGAATACAATACAATACCTAAAATCCTGAGAAGAAGCTGAAGTGACGCTTTTTGGAAAATTACAGCATTGAAAAATATATATGGAAAAAAATTAAAAAACAAACAAACAGTATACACCAACATAAACAGTACACATAGCCAAAAAAGACTTACCTTAAGCCTTTACTCTGGGCTAGTATCAAGGCTCAGGGACCCACTAATTAGTGACCATTTCCACACCAGTCTACAAAGATAGGGAGATGTAGCTATTTTTTTAAATACCCAAATTTCAACAAAAGATCACAAGACTTACCAAAAAAAGGGGAAACATGGCCTATTCAAAGAAACAAAATACATTTTCAGAAATTGTTTCTAAAGAAATGCAAACATCAGATTTCCTGGACAACAACTTTAAAACAACTTCATTTCATATTCACTAGCATGACTATTATTTAAAACAACAAGGAATAATAAGTATTGGCAAGAATGTAAAGAATTTGAAATCTCGTGCACTGTTGATGGGAATGTAAAATGATGCAACCACTATCAAGAACAGTATGCTGGTAAATCAAAAAATTAAAAATAGAATTACCATATGATCCAGAATTTTTATTTCTGAGTTTTACACAAAAGAAGTAGCAGGGACTTGAACAGATATTTGTGCCAATCTCATTCATAGCAGCATTAGTCATGATAGCCAAAAAGTAGAATAAACCCAAATCTTCATCAGTGGGTGAATGAATAAACAAATTATGATATATACCTACAGTAGAATATTACTCAGCCTTAAGGAGAAAGGAAATTCTGACACCTGCTACAACATGAATATTGAAGACATTATGCTAAGTAAAATTGGCCAGTCACAAGAGAAAAATATTATATGATTCCTCTTACATGAGATACCTACGGTAGTCAGATCATAGAGGCAGAAAGTGGAATTGCTGTTGCCAGAATCTACGAGGAAGGGAGAATGGGGGATTAGTGTTTAATGAATGCAGAGTTTCAGTTTGAGAAGATGAAATGTTCTGGGGATGAATGGTCATTATTGCACAAGAATGTGAATGTACTTAATATTACTGAACTGAGCCGGGCGCGGTGGCTCATGCCTGTAGTCCTAGCACTCTGGGAGGCCAAGGCGGGTGGATCGCTCGAGGTCAGGAGTTCAAGACCAGCCTGAGCAAGAGTGAGACCCCATCTCTGCCAAAAATAGAAAGAAATGATTTGGACAGCTAAAAATCTATATATATATAAAAAAAAAAAATTAGCCGGGCATGGTGGCGCATGCCTGTAGTCCCAGCTACTCGGGAGGCTGAGGCAGGAGGATCACTTAAGCCCAGGAGTTTGAGGTTGCTGTGAGCTAGGCTGATGCCATGGCACTCATTCTAGCCCGGGTGACAAAGCGAGACTCTGTCTCAAAAAAAAAAAAAAATATATTACTGAACTGTATATTTTAAAATGATTAAAACTGTAAATTTTGTTATGTATTATATTACTACAATAAATATAGTAGAAAAGTAAAAGCTGTGTGATGCAGTATATAGAGAACGTGGATGAAGGAAAGACAAGATGTTTCAGAGAGAGATTTCAAAAGCTAAAAGAAATAGCATAAAATATGAAAAAATGTTCAATATCACTAATTATCAGGAAAATGCAAATTAAAACTACAATGAGACATTACCTTGCCCCTGTCAAAATAGCCAGTACTAAAAAGTTAAAATACAACAGATGCTGGTGTGGATGCAAAGAAAAAGGAATGCTTATACACTGTTGGTGAGACTACAAACTAGTATAACCCCTGTGGAAGTCAGTAGGGATATTCCTCCCAAAGTGCTAGGATTATAGGCGTAAGCCACCACACCTGGCTGATAATCCATTTTAAAACATGGATTTGGAGCCACAATTAGAAAATAATGAGTATTTTAATTTAACATATAACCTTAAACGTGAGTTCTAGAAAGATCAAAAATGCTAAGAAAGAACAGATGTATGGATAGAAATTCAATTCATTATAAGTTGGACATTTCTTTTTTTTAAAGAGGAAAGTTTCTTAGAAAACAATCAAAATATATATTCAATATTTCTCTTAGCTTAGACTTCATGTTCTGTAAAATGGGGACAGTAAAAGTAAACTTCATATGATTCATTTAAGATTGAATAATATTGGCCAGGCATAGTGGCTCATGGTAGCTCTTTGGGAGGCCAAGGAGGGAAGAACATCTGAGGTTAGGAGTTCCAGACCAGCTTGAGCAAGAATGAGACCATGTCTCTGCAAAAATAGAAAAGTTAGCTGAGTGTAGTAGCGGGCACCTGTGGTCCCAGCTACTTGGGAGGCTGAGGCAGGAGGATCACTTGAGCCCAGGAGTTTGAGGTTTCAGTGAGCTATGATGACCCCTCTGCACTCTAGCCAGGGCAACAGAGCAAACCTTGTCTCAAAAAAAACCAAAAAAACAACAAAAATAAAACAAAAACCAGATTGAATATCAGAATGTGTACATTAGCACAATGACTGTTCAAAGTCATTCTAACTTAGCTATTTTATTATTACCTGTAGAATTAAAGAGAAGGGCAGCCAGGCAGAATGTCAGGCATCAATTTCCCCCATTATCTTACCTAAGCTAAAAGGAATCTTTAGCAGTCACTTTCTTCTGTTGTGTGTAGATATTTCTACAATATTAGGATAGTACCAATCTTTGACATTTTCTAGCCCCAGGTAAAGAAAATTCATTTAGAAAATAATTCACTACTCAAACTGCTATGGTTGACTGTTTTTCTGACTACACATAATAGATAATGAAGTGTTTAAATGTTGAGCTGCATGTAAAATTGAATAACCTACATATTGGAATGAATACTCTGAGATAGTCATCTGTTAAGGGTTGTGACAGGCAGAATTTTAAGATGTCCCCAGAGATTACTGGTCCCTGTTATGATTGTCCTGAATAATCCCATTCCCTTAAGTGCTGCAGATGGAACTGACCGAATCAGATGATCTTTATTAAAAAAGGATCTAGGGGTCAGAGACTGAAGAAATCAGAAAGAGTCAAAGTATAAAAGAGCAGCTTATGGAGGGGCCACAAGGCCAGAGCCTGTGAGCAGTCTCTGAGATCTGAGAGCAGATCCCAGGCTAGAAACCAAGAATATCGGGACCTCAGTCATACAACTGCAAGAAAATTAATTTTACAATAATTTAAGGGAGATTGGAATTGGATCTTTCCCTAGTTGAGTTTCCAGATAAGGATGTAGTCAGTCAACATCATAATTTCAGCCTCATGAGAACGTGAGCAGAAGTCCCAGCTAAACTATGCAAAATTTCTGACCCACAGAAATTGTAAGATAGTAAATGTGGATTGTTTTAGGCTAACTTTGTGCAATGTTTTACACACACAACAATATAAAACAAATATGAGGGCACATTAGTGGTTTTTTTAGTACCATGTAAATGGTTTGTATTAGGGACTGTGATAGATCCTGCTGTGACAAAAGTGAGGAAGACGTCCTGCTTGGTGAAACAGTTATCTAAACTTGGTGTGCTAACGGTGTGGTAAAAAGGAAGTGGAAAGGAGGAGGTAAGGGGAGCTTGGGAAGCAGGGACATGCTCACGACTATTTTCCCAGGCCTAGATGCCAGAGGAATGGGGTCATTCCAAGAGAAGGCCATGTAGAGAAGTATGCACTTGATCTTATGCATTCATCTGTCAAAAACTGGTTTTGAACTGGGTGCAACTAATAGCTTTCCCACTGTGTCAAGATCCAGAATGCATTATATATATATACACACACACATATATACATACATGCATATACACAGACATATATACACGTGTATATATATATACACACATATAATGCAATATATATATATATACACACACTCATATACACACGCACACACATACACTCTCACACACACAGTCTTTAATACTATAATGCAGTGTTTTTCAGAGTGTGGTCTATGATCTGCCTACCCAGCTCTTTCTCTAGTCCTGGTGAGGAATCATAGTAATCAATTGAGTATAGACTTTATAGACGGTTGGAGAGCCTTTGAAAAATTACAAAGACCAGAAAAGTTATCCATAATAGCAACAGCAGTTGTCAATACTACCAATAGCATGACAAGTTTTGCAAAATGCTGCTGTGGCATTGGCATTGGTTCTCTAATTAAATATGGAAAAGAATCTCCCAAGAGCTGGGTAATAATGAAATTCTCTAAACCTCAAACCAGACCTATTGAATCGAAATCTCAGGAAGTGAGGCCTAGTGAATTCATTGTTATCAAGCTTGCCAATGATAATTTCCACATTAAATTAGAGAACTAGTGCTGTAGAATTATTCTTTAATTCACATTCTGTTCCTGTGACATTCTTCTCCTGCAAATGTGGATAACTTTCTTGGTCTCTGTTTTTCTTTGGGACATTTTCATGATACCCTTTCAGCTAATTTCTCTGCTTCCTCTCTGGCAGGAGAGAGATTCCTGAACTTCTATTCTCAATAATACCTGACTTAGACCTGCTAAATACTTCTGTCATGTGCCATTGGGTCAGATCAAAATTACTCTGGTCTCCTGAGGCATGACCATTGCACACATATCAATCTGCATGCTCAGTTTAACAAGAGAACATTCATTAACTCATGTCCCAGGGTAATAAAACACAATAATAATAGATTTCAGAGAGAGAAAGATGAATATATAAGAGCATAAAAGGAAAAACAGAGCAGTTGATAGAAAATGATAGAAAATGCCAGAACATCAATAATTATCCATTATTTTTCTTTTTACTCATGGAGACCACTACTGCACGTAACTCTCAATCTTGCTTCAGGAACAATTTCCCCTTAGGTTCCTGTCAACCAAGTGGCTTTGTTCAAAGTTTCCCCATGACTGGACCTAGATCCAATCACTTTGGACCAGAACATCACAGAAGTGATGCTGTGTTTTTCCACAGCATCCCCTCAGGTGACATACAATGTAGATTTGTCCCATTATTAGTAGTCTTACTTTCATCATTCAAGATGAAATCTGTTAGATTTTAAAGTTACATGTTTTCCCTTTGTAAATAATAATGAAGAGGTACTTTGAGGCTATATAAAATCCTGTTCCTCATCCCACTTTCTCCCAGTATTTCAGAATCCATTGACTTTCTTTTTCTTGCTTTCTGCGATGGTTGCCTAATGGTGATTATCTTATTCTGCCATTTTCTACATTTATTAGTTGGTATTTTACTATCAGCAAGAGCATTCTCCTCTCTTTTAGTTATTTATTTTCTTACTTATTTATGGATTCCTGATTTACTTGATGTTATAATCCATTCTTGCCATGGTGTATTTTCTGCCCCATTTGCCTCAAACATTTGGCTGTTTGAGCTGCTTTCATCTAACTCCTGTGTCTTTTTGTCACGTCCCCATCATTTTTGATTGCTTTCTTACTCATGGCACAATGAGATAGATGTTCTAGATTCATCTTGTACTTTCCCTGCTCTAGTCCTGGATCAACCATTTTTTTTTCAGGAAGCTCTGGATTATTTGAGGGGAGAATATAATCAACAATCAAGATCTATGTTCTGTGTGTGTTCATTGCTACTGATGTTTTGCTCTTCAGAGGCCTTCACAAAGTACAGAACCAGAATGAATATATATTTTTACACACATACATGTACATCTATAAACATGCATCCCTCTATTCATATCCATATTTCTATCTCTGTACATTGAAAACCATGAGGTTATGTCAGTAACTCCAATTCCAGTGTAACAGTACAGGGTTCACTGTAGATGTGCCTCTTCACATATTTGTACCTCTCTTTTCCAAGGGTGGGAAGCCTGGGTCTCATTGTACTCAGTATAGTACATAATACAGAATCAGTGGGAGCCCTGAGCTTCTTTTCCTGCAACTAATGCCATCTGATCTGATAAGAGGTGGAGCTCAAGTGGCAATTTGAGTGATGGGGAGCAGCTGTAAATACAGATGAAGTTTCACTGGCTCGCCCTTGCTCACCTCCTGCTGTGTGGCCCAGTTCCTAACAGGCCATGGACTGGTACCAGTCCTCTGACTGGGGATTGGAGACCATAGTTCTATAGGAAGTAATGCCAAAAGAAAACAGAGAAAATACATCTTTAGATAATGGGGGAAAAATACTGTCCCATTAAAATTCTGCAAAAACACAGGTGAAATAAAAATGTTTTCAGACATACAAAAATGGAAAGAATTATCACCAGCAGAATTACACTATGAGATATGTTTTCTTCTTTTAAGTGTTTCTGTCAGAAAAAAAGAAAATGGCACCAGTTGGAATTACGGGTTTACACAAAGGAAGAAAAGCACTGGAAATGGTCCCAAATTCCATTTTTTCTCCCTAAGCACCTTGAAATTGCCAAAGTTCTGCTTGACTATCCAGTCTCTCAACCATGCTGGGAAAAGTGGAGCTGAATTTTAGTTTCCTTTCTCAGTACTCTGACTTTACCTCTTTAAGTCCTGGCTGCTTTGTTATGAAGAAAATGCTTTTAAGCAATTTTCCCCCCTCTAGCTTTACTGAAAATTGACAAATAAAAATTGTATATATTTGAAGTATACAAGGTGATGTTTTTTTATACATATACATTGTAAAATGATTACCACAATCATGCCTAAATAACACATCCAGTACCTCACATAGTTACATTTTTTGTGTGTGATGAGAACAATTAAGATCTACTTCTCTTAGCAAATTTCAAATATATAGTACATTATAATGAACTAGAATCACCATGCTGCACATTAGGTCTCCAGAACTTATGCATCTGATAACTGAGACATTATATCTGTTGAGCAACATCTCCCCATTTCCCGCACTCACCACTCAGACACGAATAACCACCTCTACTCTCTAATTCCATAGGTTTGATATTTTTAGATTCTACTTATAAGTGAGATCATGCAGTATTTGTCTTTCTGTTTCTGGCTTATTTCACTTGCATTATGCCCTCCAGATCCACCCATGTTGTTGCAAATGGCAAGATTTCCTTCTATTTAAAGACTGAACAATATTTTTGTGTTTGTGTGTGTGTGTATGTATGTGTGTGTATTTTCAGATTTTCTAGTTTGTCTGCAACAAGGTACTTTTATAATAAAAAATATGAAAATATAAGATCCAATATTGATTTTTTGCAATTTTATATAATACATGATCACCTGTGGGCTTAACTATTTATTAAAAAGGGGTTTCATGTCTTTACAAAGTCTCAAATTTAAACATTCCTCTAAATTTTTTCATAAAGTTATTTGCTAAACAGAAATACAAAAATATGCAGTAGCTTCATGTATTGAAATTCTCTAGGGAAAAAAATATTCTTAGATTTCTACAATAGGAATGGCATATTTGAAAAACTAAATCTTTGGTAATCTTAGCATAAAAAGTTACATATATCAAACTTTTATAAATAAATCATTTTATTGCTGTAGGGAAAGATCATATATAATTTTTTATTTTATGAATCCACACCTGGGATGTCTTTTTATTTTATTAAAATATAAATATTTGTACATTTATTAGTCATAAACCAGTAAGATATAATAGAGTTTTGAACAAGAAAAACATATGACCTAAATTTAAGTCCAGGACTCATACATCTGCTGGTAGAATCTCAGCCTTGCTATTTTTCAGTCCCTTTGTCAATAAAAAAGGAGGGTAATACCTACTTTGTAGATTTGTGATAGGAATTTCAAAGAACTTGAGTAAAGTACCTTGCATATGATAGGCACTCAGTTAATCATTCTAAACCCAAGGATAACTGTAATGCACAGTTAAGTCTCCATACAGATGATCAGTAAACATTAGCAACTCTGAACATCAAAGTATTAGTGAATTGTGTCATTAATTAATTCATTCATTTACTTTGCATGCCAACTATAATATATACAACGTCAAGCCCATTCCAATTCCTGGGCTATAATATTCCCTCTGCCTGAAATGTTCTTCCTCAGATTTTCACAAGTCTGACTGTATCTGTTTTGGCTGTCCTTAAATAATAGCATTTCTGTCATTCTGTGTCCCCTTGTGCTGTCTGTCACTACCTGACACTATTCTTTACAATATTTCCTTATCTCTGTTATATGTTTTCACTATGAAACTGTAAGCTATACGAGGCCCAAAGCTTGTTTATTTGTTTATGGCTATATAATCAGTACCTTGAATTGTGTCAAGCACATCACATGTGTTCATAAATATTTTTGGATGGATGAATTAATAAATTATGCCTTGTTATAAAATATAGTTTTATAATATTTTTTAAGAATGGAGTATTTTTTCATGTTCAGGGATATATTATGGCTTATTTTTCTATTTTTGTTTAAATATTTTATCGTTTAAAACATGCTAAAATAAATATTCTTGTATATAAATGTTATTGCTTAAATCTGTGTATTTCTAGGATAAAAAAATCCTTATGATTGTGTCATCTCCCACTTTTACAACAACAGATTTTTTGGATAAATGTTCGTATCTGGAGTAAAGTTGAGAATGGTAAAGACCAAGTCTTCCTAGTTCACTTCTGCATTTATTCCAGCTGGCACTGGTGACAGGGACATGGAGGGTAACCAATTAATGCAATTTTATTTTCAAGATCATGGGTTTTTGGAGTAAGTAACGTCTGGGTCAAATACAAATGCTAGTTATTTGATCTGAGGTAATTTCTTGTTCTATGGAAAAAATGTAGGTTGTTTCATTGATTAAATATTATCTAACACATAAACTGATAAGCATAGTGCCAACAATAACCAATCAATGAATAGTAGCTACAATTATAACTAAGGGATGTTAATTCATTAAACAATGTAACAAGTTCACAAGTTTCTGCTTTCTTCATTTTATAAATACCAGGAGTTAAAATCACAAGAAACAGATTCTTAAAGTTTCTCAAGATGATATAGTAGAGAAAAATATGTAGATAGTATATGATATAGTAGGGAAAATACTATATCATCTCAAGATGACATAGTAGAGAAAAATACCATCACTAGTGTATACAGGTGTCAAATGTAAAAGCAATTATTTATGATATTCATTTTAGCTATATAATTAAAAATTATATTAGGGCTATGTCTTCAAGCTATTGCACTGGGTTATTTAAGTTAATGAAGCTACTTCTCTACATAAATAGCTATTAAGACTAATGATAATTCAAGACTTACATGTTTTCCAACTGTACTACAACTACCTCTAAATAATTTCCCTAATAGCAATCTAGCTCTTTATCACTGATCTTAAAAGTTAGGGCTCAAAATTTACCAGTTTACTTCATTGGTAAAGTGGTAACAGACAAGGGTGAGAAATATTGAGAATCATCTTTTAGTACAAATCTTATGTTCCTTCTTTAATGAAATCTCAATTATAATGAGAAAGGGCATCGGTATGGATGTGTAGGAGTGTTCCTTGTGCTGTTGGCTGCTAGCTGTAATAAAACTATCCTTACCTTTTTCATGTCGTCATCTAATGCTGTAGGACTGTATTCAGACATCAGTTTACAGAAGAGTTGCAGTAATTTGATTATGCCGCCCATGTCCTGGCAGCATGTTAAAGAGTAAAAAGTGATGAAACATGATGAGACTTGGCATTGGGAAAATTATGCCTTAATGTTGAATTTCTACCTAAAAACAGCAAGACATTCAATACATGTCTTCACTTTCATGTGTCTCAATTTCCTTATTTGTAAAATAATGGGTTTTAACTAGATGATGTATCAAGTCCATTTTAGCTATTAATCATGTGAAAATATTTTGGCCAAATTACCAGTGTTTATATTCTTTTTTTTTTTTTTTTAAAGATTCTAAAGGTATTAGTGAACAAGAATTTGTACATATTTTAATGAGAAAATAAAGATCAACCCAAATAAAATCAATGTATTTATCAGTTAAAAAACTGGAGCTATTCCACCTACTAGAATCTCAGGAGAGCTAGAAAGCTTGGTGAGCCTGGTGCTGCGTCACTTAAGATACGTTATCAGCTTTTCTCGGGGAGGAATAAAGGAAGAGTGCCAACAAATCTGGGCTGAAACTGAAACCAAGGCCTGGTGCTTCTGGATTTATTTCACATTTAATCTAACCAACTTTCTTCTTTAAATGACTGTATTTTGTGCTATGAAGTTGACCATATGAGTATTTAGCCCGGTTGTTAATTGCTTGGTACACCGAGGTGGAAAGGGTCCTCAGGAGCTCTGCAAGGTCAGAGGAGAAGCAGGGTTAACTGAGCATAAGTATGTGAAGGAGACAGGTACTGAAACGCACTTAAGTGAATAGAGAGAGGGAACGGGGTGAACCGGGCAATGTGGGCAAAATGCTGCCAGACAGGAGTTGGAATTTGTAAGAGAAGCAGGGTGAGGAGCGAGGTTAAAAGGAGACAAGAGAGAGGAGGGAGAAGAGGTCTAACTTCAGCATTTGGAAGGTAACATTGAGAAGTTGGTATTTGATCTGAGGGCAAAGGAGACTCACAGCAATAGAGCGATGACAGCTTCAAGAGATTGGTGCAGAAAATGATTTAGCAATAGTGTGCTACAAACTTGGACAGAGAAGGAAGCAGAATCTAGAAGGCCAACATATTGTGTTTTATATCTTTAGTAACCAGGAATATTATAAAAAAAAGCTTTTGTAGCCTAGAAAAGAAAGAATAGGAAAAGTAAAACTATTTCATAGAGAATAAGATTATTAGATTTTAAAAAAGTAAATAATAGAAGAAATGACATTTTGGAATTAGAATAAACATCAGAGATTATCCCTTAGTTTATGAGAAAACTGAACATAGGGAAGCTATTAGAAGTACTCAGTTATTTAGTTACTCACAGTACTAGAAGTATTAATAATTCTTCTGACATCAACTTTAATTTTATTTTTACTATCTTGACCCCTGTTCTTAGAAATGGAATATTACTAAAGGATTTAGGTATATATAAAGGGAAAGAAAATATCCTACTCTAATATTTCCTATGCTGTTGCAAAACTAGACAATGTGGAAACAAATGAGTGCAGAAACTTCATTTTTGCCAAATAAACATAGAGATGGCAGAAAGAATTCCATGTATTATTAATTTATTCATTCAGTATATGCTTATCTCATCGGTTGTCCTAGAAGTATGGTTATTATAAACATGAGAAAGACTTTGTCCCTGATCTCAAGGCATTTATTGACCTGTAGTGCAGATAATGTGAAAACAAATATTAATAGAAAGTCATAAATTCCATGATAGAATTGTGTGCAGAAAGCTATGTGAATGCAGAAAAAGAAATATAAAATAGAAAAAGAAAAACTAACATAGTTTTGCTTAGTCACAGAAGCCCTTCTGGAGGAGAAAAATGCTTGATAATGAAGAACAACAGTGATTTAGCCCCAGGATAAAGGGGAGAAGGAAGTTTCTCAGGGTAAAGATAGCACTGGATGAATACACATCACTGTGGTAAATTATAAGACAAGTGTGGGACAGGGAAGGGTATTGGGTGAGGCAGTTGAGAGCAGAAGCTGGAGAATAAGGCAAGGATCAAATCACAGAGAACTTCATATGTGATGCTATTAAGTTTATAATTCATATGATGGGGACGTGACAAGCTAAGAAAGGGTGCTAAGTAAGGAAGTGATAACCAGATTGTGTTTAGGACGCTCACTCTGGTAGTAATATAGAGAGCTGTTCAGGGTCTGGGAGACTAGGTAGGAAGTAATTTCAGAACTCTTGAAAGAAAACACAGGAGAGCTTTAACTAGGGGAATTATAGAGACTGATGATAAGGTTGGAGGAACTCAAGATACATTTAGGAAGAAAATTTCAAGGCTTGCTACCAAATGAATGCTCTCAGAGTGGGAAAGATAGAGGCTATGTGTCTTCAGATTTCTAACTTGGATGACTTGGAAGGTGGCAGTGCTATTAAGAAAGAGAGGATCTGTTCAACAATGGTTAATGGGATAGTAGTGCAGTGACAAGACAAAGGGCAGAGACTAATAAGGAGAGAATACCTAATATGTGCTAGGCATTGTACTAGAGACTTTGTAAAGGTCAGCTCTTTAATACTGAAGATAACTTTTGGCAAATAAGATTAGAAAGATTATATATATTCTTACCATTTTCCATAAATTTTAGAAGCAGGTACAGAATTTGAACTTACATGTTTGCTACTCAAAAAATCATGCTCCTTCCACTTTATCATTCTGAGTGAATCACAATAGGACTGAAATCTGAGCCTTAGTTATCCCACGTAGCAATTATTATACTTTAGGAAAAAATCACCTAAAAGTTCTAACATTTAATGTCCTTAACTGTAAAAATGATACTAAAAATACTACCTCCCTCCCAGTGATAAGTATTCAGCAGGATGATTATGTGAAAATGTATTTGTAAATTGCAATGTGATAAATGTTCATTACAACTGTATAAACATTATTAAGGTTTTTATTAAAACCTAAATTTCTCTTTTTAAGTCAGATTGATTTCGATGTAATATATAATTGAGTTTAACTTTTTAATGAAGATTTGATGAAATTGGGAGATACATATAGTCAGGTACTCATTATAATTTAGATATAGAATATTTCCATTACCCACAATGTCTCCTCATGTCATTTTGCTTTCAATCTCGTAACTACACCTCTTTTTCCAACAATTCCTGATCTGATTTCTGTTTCTGTATTTTTGCTTCTTCTATTTTTTTTTTTTAATTTCAGCTCATCATGGGGGTACGTAAGTTCAGATTATATACATTGTCCATGTCCCGCCCATCCCCCTGAGTCAGAGCCTCAAGTGTGTCCATTCCCCAGATAGTGAGCCTGGCACTCACCACATAGTCATACCTCCATCCCCTCCCCCCACCCCCCACCTCCCTGAGTCAGCACCTTCAAGCATGACCATTCCCCAGACAGTGCGCAATGCACTCATCATGTAGGCATACACCCATCTCCCCCCACCCCTCAGTCTGATATCCAATTGGTACCCTTCCCCGATGTGCATTTAGGTGATGATCAGGGAAACCAATTTTCTGGTGAGTACATGTGATGCTTGTTTTTCCATTCTTTGGATACATCACTTAATATAATGGGTTCCAACTCTCTCCAGGAGAACCAAAGAGATGTCGTATCACTGTTATTTCTTATGGCTGAGTAATACTCCATGGTATACATATACCACAGTTTACTAATCCATTCATGGATTGATGGGCATTTGGGTTGTTTCCACATCTTTGCAATTGTGAATTGTGCTGCTATAAACATTCAGGTACAGGTGTCTTTGTTGTAGAATGACTTTTGTTCTTCTGGGTAGATGCCCAATAATGGGATTGCTGGATCAAATGGTAGGTCTACCTGAATCTGTTCAGGGTATCTCCATAATGCTTTCCACAGGGGTTGTACTAGTTTGCAGTCCCACCAGCAGTGTATGAGTGTTCCTGTTTTTGCTTCTTCTAGAATGTCATATAAATGGAATCATACAATATGTAGACTTTTGTTTCTGGCATCTTCCATTTAACATAATGCTTATAAGAATTATCAGTGTTGTTGAATATATAGGTAGTTTTTTTCTTTTTAATGCTGAGAAGTATTTCATTCTATGGGTGCACCACAATTTGTTTATACATTCACCAGCTGATGGAAATTTGGATTGTTTTCACATTTTAGCTAGTATGAATAAAGATCTATGAATATTCAAGTATGAGTATTATAGAGACATATGTTTTATGTTTAATATCTGGAAGTGGAATTTCTAAGTCATGTTATCTGTTTATGTTTAACTTCATAAGAAATTGGCAAACTTTTCCAAAGTGTATTTCCTTCAGCAGTGTATGAGAATTCCGTTTGCTCTACCTCTTCACTAGCATTTTATATTGTCAGTCTTTTTAATTTAGCCAGTCTATTAGGCATATAAAGGCATCTCATTGTGGCTTTATGCATTTCCTTAAAGACTTATAATTTTGAACATCTTTTATGTGCTAATTTTGTCCATACATTTTGTGTATATTTGTGAAGGATCTGTTCAAAACTTTTGCCCATTTTTGTGAATTTTTTTGTCTCATTACTGAGTTATAAGAGTTCTTTATGCAAAATTTTTCTGGATACAAGACCTCCATGAGATCTGTGCTTTGCAAATAATTTCATGAAGTCTGTAGCTCATCTTCTCATTTTCTTAAGGATACTATTCTAAGAACAACAGTTTATAATTATGTTGAAGTGCAATTTATTATTTTAAAAAATTTTATGGATTATGTATCTTTGCTTAAACTGTCAAAAAGACTTTCTCCCATGTTTTCTTATAGACATGTTATAGCTTTACCTTACATTTAGGGATATAATCCATTTCAAATTCAATTTTGTGTTTGGTATAAGGTATGGGTAATACTATTATTATTTTTGGGCACATGTATGAGAAATTAGTCTGGTATTATTTATTGAAAAATGCAATCTCTTTCTCATTGAATTATCTAGGAACCATTGTGGATAATCAGTTAGCTGTATATGTGTAGGTCCCTTTTTAGTTTCTTTTTTCTTTTCCATTGATCTATATGTCTGTCCTTATGCCAATACCATATTTTTTATTACTGTACCTTTAAATATAACTTTTTCCAACTTTGATCTTTGAGTTTTTTTATAGATATTATTCAATTGGAAAATCTCTACTTTTTAATTGCCTGAAGGTATGAAGAATAAAATAAAAATTACACGTAATCCTCTCAACAGTGATTATTATTTAAAAATAGGTATATGGCTATCCAATTTCCCCAGCACCATTTATCGAATGATGTATATTCCCAAGTGTATATTTTTGTCTGCTTTGTTGAAGATCAGTTGGTTGTAGGTATATAGCTTTATTTGTGGGTTCTCTATACTGTGCCATTGGTCTATGTGTCTACCTTTATACCAGTATCATGCTGTTTTGGTTACTATAGCCTTGTAATATAAATTGAAGTCAGGTAATGTGATGCCTCCAGATTTATTCCTTTTGGTTAGGATTGATTTGGCTATTCAGGCTCTCTTTTTGTTCCATATGAAGTTTAGAATTATTTTTTCTATATCTGTGATAAATGACATTGGTATCTTGATAGAAACTGCATTGAATTTGTAGACAGCTTTGGGCAGTATGGTTATTTGAACAATATTGATTCTTTCAATCCATGAACATAGGATGTTTTTCCATTTTAGGGGGTCATCTACAATTTCTTTCATCGGTGTTTTGTAGCTTTCCTTGTAGAGAACTTTCACCTCCTTGGTTAAATAATTTCCTAGTTTTTTTTTTTTTTTCTGCAGCTATTGTAAATGGGATTGAGTTTTTGATTTGATTCTCAGTGTGCTTGTTATTAGTGTGTAGAAATGCTACTGATTTGTGTACATTGATTTTGTAACAGGAGACTTTACTGAATTCATTTACTAAATCTAGGAGTCTCTTGGAGGAGTCTTTAGGGTTTTCTAGATATAAGATCATATTGTCTGCAAACAGATCATTTGAAAATTGGCAAGCTATATGTAGAAAAATGAAACTGGATCCCTATCATTCACCATATACAAAAATTAAATCATGATGAATTAAAGACTTAAATGTAAGGCCTGAAATCATAAAAATTCTAGAAGAAAACCTAGAAAAAATTCTTCTGGATATTGGCCTAGGCAAAAAATTTATCACTGAGACTCCAAAAGCAAATGCAACAAGAACAAAAATAAAATAAATAGTACTTAATTAACCTAAAAAGTTTCTGCAGAGCAAAATAATCAACAGAATAAACCGACAACCTTCAGAATAAGAGAAAATATTTGCGAATTATGCATCTGACAAAGGACTAATATCCAGACTATGCAAGGAATGGAAACAACTCAGCAAGAAAGAACAAACATTTAAAAAGTGGGCAAATGATGTGAATAGCCATTTTTCAAAAGAAAATATACAAATGGCCAAATGTGAAAAAATGCTCAACATCACTAATCATCAGAGAAATGCAAATTAAAACCACAGTGAGGCACCATCTTACTGCAGTGAAAATGGCCATTATTAAAAAGTAAAAGAACAAAAGATATTGGTACTGATGTCATGAAAAGGGAATAAAGGGAATGCTTATACACTGTTGCTGGGGACGTAAATTAGTGCCATCTGTATGGAAAATGGTATGGAGATTTCTAATAGAACTAAAAGTAGATCTACCATTTGATCCTGCAATCCCACTACTGGATATTTACCCAAAGGAAAATATTTCATTATATCCAAAAGATACCTGCACTCATATATTTATCACAGCACAATTCACAATAGCAAAGATGTGGGATCAATCTAAGTGTCCATCAACTGATGAGTGAAGAAAGAAAATGTGGTACATATATACCATGGAATACTACTTGGCCACAAAAAAAAAGAATGTCTTTTTGCAGCAGCTTGGAGGCCACTATCCTAAGTGAAGCAATTTAGGAACAAAAATCAAATACCACATGTTCTCACTTATAAGTGGGAGCTAATGTATAGGTGCGCGTGGTTCATACAGAGTGGAATAATAGACATTGAAAACTCAAAAGGGAAGGTAGGAGGGTAGTTAAGGATAAAAAAATTACCTATTAGCTATAATGTACACTATTCGGGTGATGGGTACACTAAAAGCCCAACATCACCACCATACAATATATCCATGTAATGAAACTCCACTTGTGCCCCATAAATCTATTGGAATAAAAAAATAAGTCTAGTTTCTTGGTATTTTATGGTGTTTATACTATTATTACCTTCCTATATAAAAAAATATCTTATTTGTGTTATATAACATATTAATTGTATTATATAACATCATGGCATGAAAAATGTGTCATGTCTGGAATTCTTGCCTTTATAATTTTTATTTTAATGGATATATTTCATTGTATAGAAATATCACAAGTTATGATGCCAATATTGGACATTTGTGTTGATTTCAATTTTTGGTAATTTACTAACACTGTGATTAAATCTTTTTCCATAATTCTTTGCATTTATGGTTATTTCTTACAGCTTAATTTCTACAAGGAAAAATATTGGGTCAAAGCCTTAAAATATCTGCCCCTGGACACAAATATAAATAACAATAGAGATATTATTCCACAATGCTCACCAAATTTATATTCCTATTACCTATATATGAGTTCTCCTTCTGTCTTATTCTTGAAAAAATTGGATACTAACTTTTTAATCTTTGACAGTTTGATAGACAAAAATTAAATATTTTTATGTGTATGATGACATTTTCCTTGATTATTAGTGAGGCTGAACGTTTTATAACTTAACTGGTATTTGCATTTTCTATAGAGTAACTGCTAATGCAAATTCACGATTGTCATTTGCATATTCATAAATTCTTAATGATTTGAAAGGATTTCGTGATTTTTGCAATATAATCTTCTCATTAGTGCACATACTTACTTATACATATTTTCCACATGCCTTTAAATTTAATTTATAGTTATTTTTTAAAGAGGTTGAAAAATATATGTTGCCAAGCTGATAAATATTTTGCATTGTTTTAAGCTTCCATTTTACAAATATTTTATCTTCCATTGTCGTATACTTAGAATAGTTCTTTTCTACCTAGAGATCAGAAATTTCATCCATATTTTAAAGTCACTTTAAAATTTTTTCATTTTTGAAATTTTTCCTATTTAATATGTTTCTTTTTTATAACTTTACAATATGGTTTAATAGCTATAAGGGAAAGAAATTCTTACTGATAATTTTAGGAACACTATTTCTGACCAGTTTAAGATTTTTCAATTAAAAAAAGAAGAAGAAAGAGATCTAGGGAAAATTTACAAAGTTGTATTTAATCTATAAATTAAGTTGGCAAGAACTGCCATCATTATAATACTTAGTTTTTCTATCCTGAATTTTATTCAAATATGCTTATTTGTTCCTCAGTAATATTTCAAGGAGATTTAATTTTCCATAGTGATCCTTAATTTTTACATATAATTTCTGTATTTTTATTGGGCCTAATATATATTGTTCCAACCTCGAATGTCTATATTTTTAAGTAGGGAGTTAGAATTGTATATGGCATATATTTCCTGAAAATGGTGGCATTTGTTTCATTGCCAGTTCATCTTCCTTGGATCATAGAAATCAGTCTTTTTCCTTTCTGTCAAATAAGACAAATAATCATTTTTAGAACTGGTACAATAAACTCTTCACAAATGGGGACAAAAAGTTCCACCTTTTACTTAGCTCATAGACACATTTGAATTGTCTCACATATTGGAGAATTTCCCTCTTGCTGAGATGCAAACAATGCACAAATACGGGAGAGTTTCCAAAATAGAAATAGACTTATAGTTCCATACTTTTCCTGTATGGAAGATTTGAATACTAAGGAAAACCAAATTCTTCATTAGCCAACCTTAGGAAGGAGACCAGCAATTAACAGCTTGCACAATTACAGTTGGGTTTGAAAATCATGGCTTAGAGAACACTTCATCAACAAGTTTGTACCATTGGGTTCCCAGTACATTCTATCACTTGCATTTTTAATAATTAAAATTTATATATGTTTCTCTAACATGTAGTGTGTAACCTGTGAATATTTGTTGTGTTACTGGATGAATAAATATATAGATGGAGGGCTAGATAGCCAGATAGAAGGGCAGATGGATATGAATGGATATTAAAGGGAGCATGATCAAAAGGACTTTCAGAGAAGATATATTTTAGTCTCAATATTAAACACTGGTTAAGATTGAAAAGATTGCAGTGAAGAAAGGGATACATTCCAGGGTGAGGAGGAAGGTGAGAAAAAAGGCTTTGCGAAGATAGGAGTTCATCTGGGGTAAAATCCTTCTGTAGAAGAGCAGTAAAAGTTACCTAGAATATTACAGTTGTTGAAGAAACAAGGGGAGAAAAACAGTAATGTGATGTTTTCAAGGCATTCAAGCAAGGGTGATGGAAGTCGCTACATGTTAGACATTGTTGTAGACTATTGAGTTATAAGGATATATATCAGGTAGTGGGAATAGTAAGCGTGATTTGTCTTAAGGGAGTTGAAGAAAGCTCTACTTAGGTAGTTACTTGAATAGTCTGAAAAGTTTGATAACTGGGAAAGCATAAAGAGAACATTTGAGACAGAGGCAACGTGCAAAGTTATGGACAGAGATGAGAGAAAGTAAGTTCCATTTGGCATCTACAAGAGATTCAGTGTTACTAGAGCATAATGTGCAAGGTAGAAAGAGGTGACAAACAAGGCTGAACAAATTATTAATATTGTATACCTTTCTTATGAATTTCAGGCTTTGTGCTAAGATTGTTGAGAGTCATTTACATTTCTTAAGTAGGGACTGATGTGGCCATATTTACTTTCACAAGGATAATTCTAAAGGACACTTTGAAAACAAACTGAAGGATGGGAATGATATTGAAAATGAGGAGACTAAACAAGCCTACAGCAAGAGCATGAACAAGAAATGAGGACCTCAACCTGCAAACTGCCAGTAGGGATGGAGAGGAAAGGGATATCTGAACATTAATCAGGTAGAATCTAACATTAGATGAAGATAAGGGAGAAACAGAAGCAGATATGAAGAACCAACATGTAGTTCTTGGAAAATTGAGTGGATAGTGGTACTTTCTGCCAAACTGGGAATGAAAGGAATAGGAGGTATGTTTGCACTGGGGAAGTGGAGATATTTTAAGATAAAAAGCTAGATATTAGACATGTTGACTTTAAGGTATCTGTGAAACATCGAAGGGGACATGCTTGGTAATAATGACTGATTCATGGGTCTGGAATGCTCGAGAAAGGTCTGTATTGCATTTGAGAATCACTAGCACCTACATTCATATTGAATTTATAAAGGGTTGCTTCTTTCCCTTTTTAATCCAAGCACTTGCATTGCCAAGAGATAGCTCCTGCTTTTCTGTCAGGTCCTCCTCTGTGCCAGGCTCGTTCTTGCTCAAGGACATAACTTGTACTATTTCCCCTACTGGAACATTGTCACTTTGCCTTAGTATATTTGTAACTCCTTTCTTTCTTTAAGGCTTAACTTAAAATCTACTTCTTCATAAAAGCATTTCCTATTACACTCAAAATAAATAAAGTTCTCCTGTTAAAAAAAATTTGTATATGTTTCTCAATTCTTACACTCCCTTGGCCCTCCTCAGACTTACTTTAGTTAAGATAAACAAGAGAGATTTTTACGTAATTGGATCAATTTACACTTCCTTGCAACCTTGGAATGTATCTGGTCAGTAGCAGTACTCTTGTTTAAAGAATGGTTACCAAGATAAGTTTATTTGACATGGATAGCGTTTCTCTATCTTAGTATCTAAAAAAGAAAATTTTGTAAAATGACTAGGTATTAAATTCTCATTGAAAAGCTACTCCCTGGAATTTGAAATATAAAGAAAAATAAAGAAAATTTTTTTCAGATAGATAACAAAATAATAAAAAATATAGTGCTAAGGAAACAATAAGAAATTTTATAATCTATGCTTAATTTACAGAGCTTAAGATTTCTAGATATTTCTCAAGCATAGTTAAGTTTTAGATATATATGTGACATTGAAATGCTTTAAAAATTTTATTTTTTACATAAATTCTTGATAATTCCTATTTTCCCCTGTTGACTTCTAAATCTTTCTGTTTCACTTTTTACTTGGGTGTTGTGCTTTAATTGTGTATTAGTGAGCAGTATATTGATATTGCTGCTTACATGTGGAGCTATTTTGCCTTAGCTTTATATCAATCTGAATGAATAGCATAAACTTATAATATAAAGAAAAGAACTACATTGTAGCCTCCATTTCCAAACCTACTCGAATCATCATTGTAGTCATCATTTGTGATTCATGATAATTTATGATATTTAGTACATAATTGTTCACTTTGTGGAACAGCTATTTATTTTATATATCACCCAGTTTCTCTTCTTAATCAAATCTACATAAACTTTAATAGCAATGACTGTTTGAATTTAAAAAGAAAATAAAAATATAATAATCCCATGATAAGCCTGACTTAAGGGTGATGTAGCTTTTAAGGAGGGAGAAGTTCCAGTGAAGGAGAAACTGAAGGTTCGATTAGACTTTCCAGTGGGAGTTACTTTCTCAAAAAAGCCACATTTGGGATAAATCAAAGGTTTAAAATGTAAGTGATTTCAACCCATAAATAATCACATCACCTCTAAATAGGAAGTCTTAATATTTCTGTCAAGAAGATGCCAGAGAAGGGATTTAGGCAAGAAACTGTTTTAAATTGATAGAAATATTTTTCCATTCATCTTAATACTAATTTAAGATCCAAAATTACCTGTGGATTTGAAAAAGTGTACACCATAAAATAAATGTGAATAAATATATTTAAGCTTGTAACATTTTTCTGATATATAGGTAATGTCTATAAAGTACCAATTTAGCATATATCCTTACTGGTTTCACATTTATTTTGATTCATTAAAAATTGCTGAATTTGGAAGGGTTTTATTGTACATTTATTCTGAACAAGATATGTATGATGCAGGTTTACTGACTAAAAGTCACTAAGAAAATTAGATGCTTTAAATGGACATTATTCTTTCCTGTTAAAATTCATTAAAAAAATGCAAGATAATAATTATTGCTCTAGCTGAAAGTAGTTTCTTTCATTAGAAATTGGACCCAATCTAGCAGTTTTGGACATCTTTTTAATAGTTAAATGGATAGGAACTGTCATAAACAATATTGTATCTCTTATCTGAAAATTGTAAGTCATAGATCTCATGGGTAGTTGGCTTGATCCAATACATTAGATTTATACTTACCAAGAGATTCCTGTGATTGAATCTCTTTTTTAGAAACTCTGTCTGTATGTGTCTCTGTCTCTCTCTCTCTTTCTCTCTCTCTCTCTCTCTCTCTCTCTCACACACACACACACAGGCATACACGTACACACACAGAGTTCTTACTGTTTCCTGACATAGTCTCACCATCACAGGACAAGCAATCAATCAAGGCTTTCTGGGACCTGGGTTAAACTGTCACATGTTATTTTTCCCAAACTTAAAAATTGAAAACTATAAGACATAACCAAATTGAGTAGTTAAGCAAAAAGTAGAAACAGTGCACTAAAACTTTATGTTTATTAAGTTACTTCACAGGGTGTTCACATAAACAATAAATGCCTGGTAAATCGATTGGTGGATTAGATTGCATTTTTAATTTAACTGTTTCAAAGTAATAGTACTAATAATATTGTAAGCACATCACTGTAGAGTTAGTACCAGTATATAAATACCAGAAATCATCATTGTATTTTAGGCAATGTACTAGGCATTTTGCATTCACTCTTTTATTTAATCCTATTAACAAGCCCGTAAGAAAGGGTGACCATGACCATTTTACCTACGAAAAAGTTGGAACTCAGAGCAAGTCAATACTGTCTCATAGTTAGCATATCACAGAGCAAGAATCTCCATCAAAATTGGCTTCACTCCAAAATCCATCATCTTTCTTCTATACCATAATGCAATTAAGATTGAAATGGTCTATTGTTGTACTCTTTAGCATTCTGTTTTCTACCATTTATTCACTCAAAAAATATGCAATCACTCCAATATATTAAGCATTCTTCTGCATGTTCAGGATATAGAACACAGGAAACTGTAATAGATACAACCTCTGATTTCATGGAGTGGTCAGCTAGACAAGGAAATATGGTGCACAAATTATCACATCAATAAACATATAATTATAACATGTATTATATATTCCTAAGGAAAAATAAAGGATGTAGTGAGCCTATAAAAATGGACCTTATTTATACTTTGGAACTAGTGCTCTCAAAAGAAGTCTTTATTAAGAAACTAACACTAAAGATAAGTCCCATGTGATGAGTTCACTGGGTAAAAGAGTGGGAAGAGCATTCTGGGCAGAGAATTGGCATGTCAGCAGGCTCTGCTCTGAGTTTGTGGCGGGACCTCAATGTGCAAGAGGATAGCAGGAGCTGTGCAATGCAGAACATTGTGGGCTTTGTTAAGAACTTTAATTTGTATCTCTCTTTGTTCCTTCAAATTCTGTCTTTCCAGGTCCTGAGGAAGTCTATACTACTCCATAAAACATTTATGTCCTCTCACACCTAGGCCGATATAGCCTTTCTTTGATTCTTTGTGCATATATCATTTGCTGGCAAATGATTTTGTACTGCTGGCAAACAATTACAACTCCTTAAGAACAGAAATGACATACACTCGTCATCATAGAAGGTATAAGTAAATATCCTCTAAATTTAAATGTGAACTTGAATTTGTGATAGGCCCACACATGATGGGGGAAGTAGATACAATTAGTAATAACACCCTTTAGTATTAGGTCATTATATATGAAATGTCCAATTTTAAACCAAAGGATATTTATTATATCTCAAACAAGAAGCAGTACAAGTAATCAAAGTACATGCCTAAACTATTGACATAGTTTTGCCATCTTAATGGTAGCTTGTTTGTGCCAGCAGTGAAGAAGCCTAGAGAGCAAGTGGCAAGGAAATCATGAAAGGTGTTTTCCACAGCTTGTGGAGAATTGAATATTTTTCCTTGCAAGAAGTGGTCCAAAGCCTGGAAAAAGTGGTCAGTTGGTGCAAGATATGGTGAATATGGTGGATGACAGAGAGTTTCCAAGTCCAGCCTCTGTAGTTTGAGCAGCATTGTTTTTTGCTACAAGTGGTCCTGCAAGAGGATTGGCCTTGTCTCTATTGACCAGTCTCAGCTGCTTAATCACAAGCATCATCATCATTTTGTCCAATTGGTTGCAGTAGACACCTGCTGTAATTGATTGACCAGGTTCCATGAAGCTGTAGTGAATAATACCAGCGCTGGACCACCAGACAGATGCCATTAGCTTTTTTTGATGAATATTTGGTTTTGGACTGTGTTTTGGGACTTCATCTTTACCCAATCATTGTGCCAAATGCTTGTGATTGTCAAAAAGAATCCATTTTTTATCACATGTAACAATATGGTGTAGAAATAGTTCGCCTTTATGCCGTGACAGCAAAGAAAGGCAACCTTTGAGAAGATTTCTCATCTGACCCTCATTTAATTCATGTGGAACCCATCTATCCGGCTTCTTGACCTTGCCCATTTGTTTCAAATGTTCCAATATTGTTGGAATAGTAACATCAAACCTTGCTGCTAATTCACACACAGGTTGAGATG
Organism: Lemur catta; assembly: GCF_020740605.2. NCBI lineage: Eukaryota > Metazoa > Chordata > Mammalia > Primates > Lemuridae > Lemur > Lemur catta. The sequence continues at coordinate 32,748,795 of NC_059134.1, forward strand.
GATTCGCTTCCACTACAGCTTTCAGCTCATCATTATCCACCGTGGTCTCAGGTCACTCACATGGCTCATTTTCAAGATTAAAATCACCAGAACAGAACTTCTCAAACCATCTACGTACTGAGTGTTCATTAGCCACATTCTTCCCAAACACCGTTGATATTTCGAGCTATCTTCACTGCATTGGTTCCATGACTTATCCATGGTTTCATAAAAATTGCTCTAAAAAATTTAGTTTGGAAGATAATCACAAGGCAAACTGTGAGTTTGAAAGACTGAGGCTGTACCTTCACAATGAAAATAAAACAAGAAGTGTCAAAGTGAAATGTCAGATATATCAACTGTCAAACTTAGTAGTTAAAGAAACAGACATTTCATCCTTAATAACCTAGTAGAAACCAAAGATCATTTATATGAAATCAGCAGCAAGTTCCATTAGTATATCTAAATGCCTGAAGTGAAAATATGTGAAATAAATAATATTAAAACTCTATATAAATGTAAAATATTATATTAAGGACAAATCTAAAGATATATTGTATGGAGTATTCAGAGTTAGCAAAAGACATTCTTAGGATCATATTATTTTTTCTTTTTTTTTATTCTTATTTCAGCATATTGTGGGGGTACAAAAGCTTAGGTTACGTATATTGCCCTTGCTCCCCCACCCCCCTGAGTCAGAGCTTCAAACATGTCCATCCCCTAGACAGTGCGCATCGCATTCATTGGATCATATTCTTTTGAAGTTGTTATGTAAATAGGATATGCCTCCATGAAATCACATTCATGCTGTAAAGACTAAGAAACACATAGTATTTTAGATCTTCCTTTATCTGAAAACAAGTCTGAAAAGTGCAAAATCACAAATACGTAATTTGTGCCAAACTTAGAAGGTTTGCCTTCACAAAATAGTTTCTAATACTGAGAGCAGATCATGGTTATAAAAGCTTTTCATGGAGACAGAAACAAAAGAAGATAAACTTCTTGGATTCTTTTGTTTCTCTGCCAAATTTTGTTCGATGACAGGTAAAATGACCAAGAAAAATCTGTCAAATTGGAGTTTATAATAACAATAGTAATAGAAATTATTGTAGTGTTTTACATCCTACAAAGTATTTTAGCTATTTTATATTTCTTAGCTCCACTGACAACCAACACAATGGAGACAATGAGAAAATGATTCCTCATCTTTTTGCTCCTGTGTCTATGAATCTTTAAATAAGAACTCTCCTTTAGCTCTTTTCTAAGTAAGTTGACATCTTATAACTACAGCTGGTTTATAAAAGCATATTTAATAACTTCAACATTGCACTTACTGGCAATTATGCAGTCACTCTAATTCTGAATTTATGATTTCTTTTGGGTTCATTTAATAAATTTATAAATATTATAAAAAGTATTATGACCAGCCAGAAGAGTCTATCAAAGTGGATGTAATGATTTGACACCTTTTTCTTCCCCTCCTAAAATAGCACTGCAGTGTAGTTTAACAGTACTGTTTTCTATACTTGAGGGTCTTCTGAGTTGAAAGGCCTGGATTGAAAATGTCCTCGTTTTTGATCCTGTCAGACAGTTTGGGGTTATAGTAATTGTTTTAATTCCAAACTGCTACAAAAATATAAAATGAGAAAGACACTGCCTGTTATTTAAAATTAAATTCATTACTTAACTGAGACGTGATTTTATGGCAGGCATCATTTCCAAAAAGTGGTTGAGATTTCCCTTCCTAGCCTCCTATAATCACCTCTCCACAAACCAGCCTTCCTCAAGCCCTAGCCTCGGCTGTGCTAATGGTGATCAAAACCTTATTTCACTCTTCATTTTAATGGGAAAAATGTTTTTCTGGCCATCTGAATTATTATTCTGCAAGGTGAATTAAATCTACTGCTCATGACTACTTGACTGTTTCATTGTTGTCTAGTAACATCAGGTCTCTATCAAACTTGATTAAATATGTATGACATTCATTCAACATCATTGATTGAGCACCTTCTATGTATAGGGCACTGTATTATTCATGGCTTTTGCCATCATAAAACTTAAGACTTATGAGGGGACAGAGACAAGCGTATCTATGCACACAGGACAGTGACAGATTCTATGAGTGAAAAAGAGAAAAGGCACAATAATGGCAGAAGAAAAGAGCATTTAATTGGACTGGAATAGCCAGGAACACTTCTCAGAAGAAGTAATGATTGAGCTTTATTGTGTCTTAAACATATAATTTGGTCAGATGAGGGCATGATGAGAGTTTGCCACTTGAAGTAAAATATAAAATTTTCCCCTATTAGCATAGACAATTAAGAGCTGATGATGGATTGAATGAATTTTGAATATATTTTAATCTTTGTATTAAAAAGTCTCTTTATAACTTACTTCACTGAATATATTAAATTATTGAGTAAAAATGAATATGTAGCTGGAGATCACACGGCCAGTGTCAGGGAGTTGGAGTGGAACTAAAACTGAGCATTTCAATACTGTAACTCAGTCTATTTTAGTCTCTATTAGGGACTCAGCAAGCAAAGTTAATTGACATGGACCCTGGGAGATAAGGACGGAAGTGTCATAAATCGTCTTTATCTTTCCTGACCATATCCATTGTTCTCTACATCTCGGTCTTTTTCTAAGGGCTGTTTTCAGGAGCTGAGCTTGCAAGATTAATTGGCTGGGATAGAGAAACATAAGGAGAGATGAAAAGCAAATGCTGTTTAAAGACAGGATTAAATAACTATGCAGAATTCACCTCTCCTATCACTTCTTGGAATGTAAACACCATTCATCTCTATACTTAATACATTTACTCATTAAACTTTTAGGGTGCATCTACTCTGTGGCCAAACTCTCTGTTGGGATTGACAGATGAATCAGACATACTCTATTCTTCCCTGGAGCTCAGGGTTTAGCAGACACACTTATATTGTGAATAAATGGGTGCAACAGAATGGGTTTGACCTGCTGATTAATGTATGCATGTAAGCCAGAAAGTGAGTAAGTGTTCCACAGGCTGATGAGGACATTTCAGGTGGTGTCAAAACATGAGCAAAGGCACAGAGGTGTGTGGTAGCCTTAGCCATGGGGTGCGTTTAAGAGTTAAGGGGGGTTGCAAAAAATGGGGGAGTGGTGAGAGAAGAGTATGGAAACGCAGACAAAGCCTGAATACCACTAACACCACACTGAGAGCAGGGTTTAGTCTTAGTGTAGGAGGTGAAAGAGGACATTAAAATTATAACAGCTTATTCAAACAGAGCTTTGTGCATGAATATCCATGGCCACATTATTCACAATAGTGAAAAGGTGGAAACAGCCCAAATGTCCATCAACTGAATGATGGATAAACAAAATGTAGTACACACACACACAGCCCCAGTGGAATATTTCTCAGCCACAAAAATACAAAGAATGAAAACATTAGGCTAAGTGAAAGAAGCCAGACTCAAAGACCATGTATTGTATGATTCCATTTACATGAAAAATATCCAGAATATACAAATCCATAGAAACAGAAAGCAGATTAGTGGCTATCAGGGACTGAGGGAATAAAGGAAAAGTAAGTGACCTCTTAATGAGTATGTGGTTTTCTTGTGGGGTGACGATGGTGTTCTAGAAGCAGATAGTCATGATAATTGCACAACATTGTGAATATACTAAATGTCATTGAAGTTTACATTTTCAAATAGTTAAAATGGTAAATTTTATTGTATGTGGATTTGTATTTTGTCATAATGGAAAAATAGATAAAAATTTAGTGGCTTAACACTAGGGAAGGTGGCAAAGATAATGGTGCCAACAAACCTCAAAATAGCTGATGAACAGTCATTGTGTCATAAACATCACACAGGTGCATGTGCAGGATTCTGGGGAACATGCCTGGCATACAAAGCAGACCAGAAAAACACTCCCAAAGGGACTGCTGCCAGCACATGGAGGCTGTTTATGTCACCTTTGCATTCAGTGCCCTTTGCCCTTACAGTCACTCAGATACCTCTTTGCATATGGGGCCTATTCCTGTTACTCTGGCACTAAGGTAGTGCTAGATCCACTGCAGGCATTCCGGAAACTGACATCGTGATTATGTCAAAACAGGATTTGTTTAGTTTGTCTTTAAATCAATTCATTGTAAATCTAAACCCCTAAGAAGACTATTTCCTTAAGTGGTCCTTCCTCATTCTCTTAAGAGGCTATTCTTCATTTTCAGGTTAAAGTAGGTTTACTTTCCTTTTCACAGTATTAAACAGTAAACCTTTTTATTTTGCATCATAGTTTGCTTTTTCTTCAAGGACAATAATTTGTATAGAAATTTCTCTCATGTTTCTGTATTCTATTCCAATTCCAGGAAAATTTATAAGTCCTGGTTGAACCATGCTAACCTAATGTGATAAGCATATAGCATATTAATCCGGTGAGTTGATCAAACACATATTATCCTTAGATTTCCAAATAAGAAAATTAAGGCTCAGGGTAGTTAAGTGACATGACATAAATAATAGAGGACAGAACCTGCACTCAGACTTGGGACTTCACTTTCAAAATGGCAATGGTAGGCACTCTGCCCAGACGTGGCAGAGACTAATCCAGGGCCCTTCATCCCAGGATGCTGAAATTTATCAGCCAGTTTTAACCCTGATCTTGTAGAGTGACTTTAAACTTCACCTCCTTCCATTTGTCATAATCCTCTTGCCCTTATTACAAAGATTCTATACAGAAATTTAGTCCACCCTTTTCCATCCTCCCCAGAAGCCTACTCCTAGTCTTCTCCTGTGGGTGATCTGAAGTTTTACAAACAGATTAAATATCTAGAGTGAAGGAATGTTTGGAATTCACCTTAAGAAATATCTGTGACCCTGAATGTGGTGCAGTGTCTTTGTGGCATCAAAACATACAACCGCACAGGGACAATAATCTCATGGATTACAATGCCTTTTAGCCCCACATGCTTTTTATAGGACTGTAGTTACTAGACTTACCATGAAATTCCTCTCATTTTGGACTAACTACTTTCTAAACAAATGACCTTATCATACCCTGAGTTGAACAACAAAAATATGGTAATTTAAGGTATCTGCTAATTGTGATTGCCTGTACTGATGTGACAAATGCCTTCTTCGTGCTCCATTCAAGAATTGCACACTTGTAATAAATAAATTAATAGATAAATAAATAAGTAAATAAGAACTGCATACCTCTGGACAAATAAGTAATTTCACACCCTGGTAATGAATTAGACATTTTGGAAGGTTGTATTAAGTAATCTCTTGGAGGCTAATACACATTAACTTTTAGATGATCTGAATGTCAATGTCTGTACCATCTTGGATACATGGTAACTGGTCATTGATCTATTTACTCAGGTTTTAAATATTATTAAATCAAATCAATTTTGAGTGTGTTAGTAATCATAGGTTCTGGCACTCATAAAGCAGTTAAAGTTTCAATCCAGCTGGCCTCCATGTGTTATCTATATTCAAGCTGATCATTCTCGCTGTTCTGTCCCACAACAGCAGTAATTCTATTCCTATTATTAGTTTTAATAGAGACAAATTAATGGATACACACACCCACACATATACTTTGTGCAGACCATTGTTAAATACATTATTTTATTAAATTATTGAAGCAACACTGTGAGATAGGTATTCTGCCGTTTTTATAGATAATTAAACAATATTAGAAATGTTGCCAAGTTAGTGAAAAAACAGAATTGGAACCTATACTTGTCTGATTCCAAAGCTTATTTTCTTAACCATTATTCCATATAAGTATAATTATATTCCATATTCCACATAAGTATATAATTATAAAATGAATCAACAATGTCATAGAACTGCTGTCCCCAAGCCCCAGGCTATAGACTGGTACCAGTCCGTGGCCTGTTAGGAACCTGGCCGCACAGCAGGAGGTGAGCAATGGGGAGCAAGCAAAGCTTCATCTGTATTTATAGCCGCTCCTCATTGCTTGCATCACTGCCTGAACTCCACCTCCTGTCAGATCAGCAGCGGCATTAGTTGCAGGAAAACAAGCTCAGGGCTCCCACCCACTGATTCTGCATTATGGTGAGTTGTATAATCATTTCATTATATATTAGAATGTAATAATAATAGAAATAAAATGCACAATAAAGTAATATACTTGAATCATCTGGAAACCATCTCTCATGTCTCCCTCCCTGCATCTGTTGAAAAATTGTCTTCCATGAAACCAGTCTCTGGTGCCAAAAAGGTTTAGGACGGCTGTCACAGAATATTGTTTGAACGCCAATTGATGGAGTGTTTCTCTGACTGCTTGCTGATTCCTGTCTTTCTGGTGTTATGTATCTTTGGCTATGTCCCATCCCAGCGGACAGATAAAGCTCCTCTCACAAACAGAGTTGTGAAAGTTGACACTTTTATTTTTTTTGTGCACATGACTTGAATCTAAGTACAGTTTAATACCCTGAAGGATGAATTATGGCGTATCCCAAAGGCCAGGCCTCCTCTGTGAAGGAGAGAGCAGTGGGGGCCGTACTTCAGCGTGAGGTGATGCCCCAGGGGCCCATCCATCCTCTCCACCGCACTCCCAGCTGGCCGGTGAACCCTCCCTACAGGCCATCGGCAGGCTCGCCACGATCTTCACAACCCTAGAGTCTTACGGAAACACCTGTAATCAGGCCTTGCATTCACCCCTGGGAGAAAGCCCGTGGCCTGGAATAGGGCTGCATTGTGGGCCTAATAGCTGCTTCTTGAGCTGCCACTGCCACTCTTGTTTTCCCTCAGTGACAGCCCTCATGGGGTAGTCTGCATGCACATCGTCTCAATTTCTCCTTGCAGTTTGCCTGGAATCCTCATGAGGAGTTGAGAATCAGCCTCAGCTCTTTCTGTTTGTGGCTGTGGTCCTCTGCACGGAGGTGTGCTGGGGCCTGGCCCTCACTCCTGAGTCATTCTTTGCAACATTGCCCCCAGATGATGGCTCGGCCTGTCTCTTTTTGTACTTCCTCATACTAGGTCCTCCGTGTCCTGTCCAAGTATATAACTAAGCAGCACTCAATGTTGTTATCATTTAGCACACTTTCTGCTTTGGTTTACGCTGTTTTCATTCAATCAAATGTAGTTCCAAGATCTCGGACCCTGAGCTATTTCATGTTGGCAAAAATGGAAATCCACTTACATAAGGACATACGAAGTATATATTTGAATGTTTGCTTAAGGAGAAATAGAGATTTCCTACTTCCAACTTAATGCATTCATTAAAAGTAAAATATTCTTACCAGTAGTACAACAGCTTTAAAATGGTTTTTTCTTTATGATTTTCCTGATCTTATGGAGAAAGCATTCAGTTTATTATCATTAAGTATGATGTCTGAGAGCATGTGGAGGGACTTTTATTTCCAGTTAGTGAGAATTTTCATCAGGAATAGATATTGAATTTTGTCATTTTTGTGTGTGTGTGTTGAGATAATCATGTTCCTTTTACATTTTAGTTTGTTAATCTGATTACATTGATTTTCAAATATTTAAGAAATCTTGAATTGATAAGTCTCACTTGATCATGATGCATTATCCTTTTAATATGTTTTTATTCAATTTGCTAAAATAATCCACAGGTGTACAGTGGAATCAAATTGGAATTTTTGTTTGGATTTTCCTTTTGTCTCCCAAAGCTGAACGTCTTTTTATGTATTTATTCACCTTCTCTGTGTCCTTCTTGGTGAAATGTCCTTGTCCAATTTTCATTGTGTTAATATTTATCTTCTTGTTGAGTTTGGTAATTCTTTATATTTTTGGAATACAAGTCCTGTCTTGAATATGTGTTTTGAAAATATATCTACCCTTTTCCCAGTCAGTTGCTATATTTTTTTAAAATTCTCTATCAGTATTTTTCACAGAGAACAAATTTTAAATTTTATAAAATCCAAGTTATCATTTTTTAACAATGTCATGGATTCTATTTTTGGTGTCATATCTAAGATATATTTGTATAACCTCAGGTCACAAATATTTTCTCCTTTTTTTACTCTAAGTTTTATAGTTTTACATCCTACAGTTTGACCTATGATCCACACTGAGATAGTATTTTTAAATTTTTATGGATATATAATAGTTGTAAATATTTGTGCAGTACATGTGGTATTTTGATATAAGCGTATAATATGTAATGATCAAATCAGTGCAATCAGGATATCCATCATCATCACAAACGTTTATTGTTTCATTGTATTGAAAACATTCAAAGTCCACTCCTCTAGTTATTTTGAAAAATACAGTAAATTATTGTTCACTACAGTCACCCCGTTTTGCTACTGAACATTAGATCTTGTTGCTTCTGTCTAACTGTATTTTTGTTACCTATGAACCAACTGCTCTTCATGCGCCCCTCCCTACTGCCTTTCTCAGCCTCTGGTAACCATCATATTTCTCTCTACCTCCATGAGCTCCATTGTTTTAGCTCCCAAATATGAGTGAGAACGTGTAATCATTTGTCTTTCTGTGTCTGGCTTATTTCAGTTAATGTAATTTTCTCCAGTTCCATCCATGTTCTTGCAAATGAAAAGATTTCATTCTTTTTTGTAGCTGAATAATATTCCATCACACACCCACACCCACACACACACACACACACACACACACACTCGCGCGCGCACACACCACTTTTGCTTTATCCACTCATTTGTTGTATTTTCTCTTGTTCTATAAGTGTTTCTTCACTTTGTTGATTGTTTTCTTTGCTGTGTGAAAACTTTTAGCTTGATATGATCTAATTTGTCCATTTTTGCTTTAGTTGTCTGTGCTTTTGAGATTGTACACAAAAAAATCCTTGGTGAGATCAATGTTCTGAAGCATTTCCCCAGTGTTTTCTTCTAGTGGTTTCATAGTTTCAGGTCGTACACTTTATTCTCATTTTTGTATATGGTGAGAGATAGGGGACTAGTTTCATTCTCCCACATATGGATATCTATTAATAATTTTCTCAGCACCATTTATTGAAGACTGTTCTTTCTCCATTGTATGTTCTTGACGCCTTTGTCAAACATGAGTTGGCTGTAAATGCATGGATTTATTTTTGTGTTCTCTTTTCTGTCCCACTGGTCTTTGTGGCTGTTTTTGAACAATTACCATGCTGTTTTGGCTACTATAACTTTGCAGTATAATTTGAAGTCAGGTAATGTGATGCCTCCAGCTTTGTTCTTTTTGCTAAAGATTATTTTGGGTATTCTGGGTCTTTTGTGGTTCCATGTAAATTTTAGGATTGTTTTTCTGTATCTGTAAGGAATGCCACTGATATTTGGATAGGGATTGTATTGAATCTGTCGATTCCTTTGTGTAGTAAGGACATTTTAACAATTATGGTCATTTAATTTCATCTTTTCCAATTTGTATGCCCTTTCTTTCTTTCTTTTGTCTAATTGGTCTGGCTAGGACTTCTAGCACTATGTTGAATAAAAGTGGTGAAAATGGGCATCCTTGTCTGGTTCCAGATCTTAGAGGAAACATTTTCAGTTTTTCACCTCTCAGTATACTAGCTACAAGTTTGTTGTATATGGCCTTTGTCATGTTGAGGTATGTTCATTCTATACCCAGTTTGTTGACAGTTTTTATCATAAAGGGATGTTGAACTTTATCAATGCTTTTTTGCCATCTATTGAAATTATCCTATGGTTTTTGTCCTTCGTTCTGTTGATGTAGATATTGAGATAATTTTTGGAACAAGTATAAGCTTTAGGTCCAGGTTCATTTATTTGCCTGTGGATTTGCAATTTGCTTTATCACTATTTGTTGAAAGGTTATTAATTTTCCATTGCATTGTTTTTGCATTTTTTGTATTTTGACAAAGTTGACTAGCCATATTTGTGCAAGTCTATTTATTAACTTCATATTTAGTTCCACTAATCTTTGTGTAAAATACAGTTATAATAAATATTTTAATTTCCTTGTCAGCTAATTCTAATATCTGTGGGTTAATTTTGATCAACTGATATTTCTACTCATGGCAGGTCACAATTTCCAGCTTCTTTGTATTACCAGCACTATTTCACTGGATTCTAGATGTTGTGAATTTTAGCTTCCCGGGTGTTGGATGATTTTATTCTCCTATAAATATTCCTGAGCTTTTTTTTGCCGTTACATCAAGTTACTTGAAAAGAGTTTGATTTTTCTGGTTTTGCTTTTATAATTTGTGAGACAAGGCCAGATCAGCATTTAGTCTAGGGCTAGTAATTCTGCATTACTGAGGCAAAGCCCTTCTAACTAACCTATCCAATTTTCCATAGATGATAAGCTCCAGTCTAAATGATGAGAACACACAATTTTACACCCCTCTTTAAGAAAGGTGAACTGATTCTTGTAATCCTTTCAGGTGATTTATTCCTTGGCTTCATATACTTTCCTTACATGTAGGTGTTGATAGTGCTCAGCTGAATACTCACAGCAGAACCTCTGTAGGTCTTCTAAGTTCTCTTTTCATGTATTTCTCTTCTCTCCAGTGTTCTGTCCTTCACACTCCAACTATCTTGTTCTCCAGGGACTCTCAGCTCTGTCCTTTAACTCAGAGAGCTTCCCTGGCTCTGCTTGTGCACCTCGTCCCTCTGTTGTGGCCTGGAACCTCTTTCAGTGTAGGAAGCAAGGCAATCACGGGGCTCATCTCACTTATTTCTCATCTTGCAGGAGCACTGTGGTCATTGCTTTTTGTTCAGTATCTTGAATACCATTGTTTCATATATTTTTCTGGTTTCTCTTTTTCTTCCTTCTTCTTCTTCTTCTTCTTTTTTTTTTTTTGTAGTGCGAAGTGAGAGAGTAAATTCAGTTCCTGTTACTTCAACATGGCTGGAAGTCTGAATTTCCACAGGTTTTTGCAATGATGATATAAATCTTTCACTTGAAGGAAATTGTGTCACGTTTTGAGAAAAAACTGAAAAGATTTCACTCCTGTTAACATATGTAAAAATATGATTTTAATTATAATTACATTTATAGTAAACAGGAAAGCTTTCCTTCTCCAGGGACTGGTTTTTAGATATCCATTAAACTTTTATTTTAATCTTTGTTGAAATGAGGTATTTAATAGATTGCCCACATTTGTTAAATAACCATGAATTCTTTACTCTTCTCAATATCCAATATACCAATGACTAATTAAGTCACTTTCATCAGAGTATTGAAAGAAAAAATCAATAATTTGTCTCAATTTTGAAGCACTTTAACAAAAGTCTTACATAAATGTCTGAAGTAAAAAAGAAAAAAAAAACAGAATTTTACCTTCTAGAGATTGAAACAAGATATTTGGAACAGTGTTTTATAATTTGGCAAGGTTCAGTCAGTTGATACTTTTTTCTTAACCTGGACCCATAATAGAATAACATCTCTAAAGTGTAAAAAGAAAATCTTCAAAATAAATTAAACAGCACTTAGCACTGCCACCTTAGCCTTTTAAAATTACTCTTTAATTTATTTTTGCTTTGCTTATATAATTTGACTAAAACATGGTAAGTTGAAGAGAAATGCCACACAAGTCTGGGATCCTGGAGATTCTGCACAGCCCTATTGTTTTAAAATCCACAAGTTTAGGGGAATTGGGGAACTTGCTTTGCTATTACCTGAGGAATCTGATAGTCCTGCTAACTTTAAGCAAAAAAGAAAAAGAAAGAAAAAAATAATGGTGAGAAGTAAAAGGAAAAAGAATATTGTTTATATTTTTCTTAAAACATCATTTAGATATTTCTCATATTAGGATTTCTCTTTCAACTCAAAGTTGTTCTAAGGAGTGTTGAAATTATGTTGTATGTTTAGAGATAGCAGCTGTGATCATTTTTTCTCAGGTCATATGATCGTGTTTCCAACCCTAGAGATAGTATTTGACCCACTTTACTGGTTCTCCCTGAACCCAGCCTGAATTGCTTTTGGAATCTCTGTGGTGCTATGCAGAAGATAAATTTTTTATATACCAAATTTAGTTAGCTTATTTAAAATAGACCTCAAGGAGACCAACATAGAATAAGTATCAAATGGTAAAGAGATTATTTTAATCATGTATCCCTTTTGTTATGCTAATAATACAGTCGGTAATTCAGTAAGACAAAAAAGTAAATATATTCTTTTCATAATAAACAAGACAATTAGTAATGGCAATTATGGGTCTTTTCCTTTTTACAAATCACAAATAATTCTTTGGTTGTTTCAAAATACAAGAACATCTTATAAACATCAAGCATACATGTACAAAATAGCTCACTATTTGTGGAAATATTATAAGTTGTATGTATTTGTTAACCTTTGGTTAGATATTATTTGCCAAATGGGAGAGACCCCGGAAAGTTTCTAACATGAATTTATTTAGAAACAATACTATGCTCTGTAAAGCTGCTCTATAAAGCAAGGTATAAATCTGTTTTTCCTTCTCAAAATTTACATAATCAGTCTCAGTATCTTCTGAATGTTTTCTCGTATTTTAAATATGTCAATTTTCAACAAATTTTATGTGATTTTGCATAACATAATAACAGATATAAACAAATATTAATAATAAGGAAAAAGTTAATCAACCCATATCTTCAATAGACAAAGGAATCAAAGAAGAGGACAGAAAAAATAAGTAAAATCTTGTCCATAAATGCTAGAAGCAACAGCAAAAACTGAAATGTTCCAAGTTAAGGCAGCCATTACATAATACTAAAGAAAGAATAATATCCCACTTGAATTTCAAATATCTTTAGGTTCTTTGGTGTTTGTTATCACCTAATAAATAAATTAATTATGTCAGTACCTCGGCAAACACTACCTATTCTAGGATGGAAAATAAGAGACTTCAGAAATTATGGCCCATTCTCCATGTGTTGTTGATATGGTTCAACAGACATCTCTGCTATGATATTCTTTTCCCAAATTATGTAGAATTTCTACTTCTTCAAGACTTTGTAAGATTCTTTGGAGGTTTTCCTTCTTTGCTTTCTAATCTGATAGATATTTGAAAGTCCTTAACTCTAAAGTTGATAGCATTTATATCATAAAATATTCACTTGTTTAAAATGACATCATTAGTGTTTAGAATTACACCATTAATTATTAAAAATAAAATTGTAAATATGAATAATTTTCAAAGTGAAAAGAGTTTTAACTGAATCTATAATTGAGGATATAAAAAAGATGAAAAAGATGTTGATACCAGCAGATCAAATTTAGAGACTGCTGCTTGGGCTTTATTTTATTCTACCATATGAACTTTGATGGATCAAAGGCATATGATATATATTAGAAAATGTATATCTTAAAACATTAATAATAATACATTTTAAATGACACAAAATAGAGACTCTGAAATTTAGTCAGTAGTCATTGCAAAACTGTTGGCATAATAAATGCAGATGCTAGATATCAAACATGTAAATTTTATTGATATATTTGCCTTACATTTATGTTTTCATAAAAGTAATTCTCACTCTGATTTTTGTATACTCTACAGTGTTCTTTTAAGAGGTATTTAACAATTCTCATCTAAAATTAAATTAATATTTATCCTATTAGTATATATGTATGTATAATGTCCATATGATATATAATGTATACCATGCACACATACACACACCCATATGTATATCATAAACATTTGCTAAAAAGATGAGAAAGTGAGAAACATGAAGGATTTACCAAAATTTAAAAAAAAAGTAGAAACCAAAACTTTGACAAAGTGGCTCAGTTTCCAAGGTAGTTAGATGCTATCCTGACCTGAGAGCCTTGTCTCATGCCGTGTTCTCCGTAGGTACTACTGGAAGATGTCTGTTCAGGATTACCGAAATCATCATTGAGAACCTAAGGCAAATCATACTTAGGTACAATGCCTTTCATTTCCAATTACATAACAATATGCACATATCATTTTTTCAAGTGAAATCAAGTTAAATGAGTATTGTCAAAGACCTGGAAAGGAAATGGAATTATAATATTACACTATACTATGTAAAGGGATTTCTCTGGACGTAGGAAAGTAACCCAATATTTTGCCTGGGTAAAGGCATTGAGGATTGAATTGTGTGTGTATGTCTCTGACTCCCAGGTTTCCTTTTGTTATAAATTGCAGTTAACTCATTCCTTCTAAACCCCTCTAAAACTGTTTACCTAGAAACAATAATGCCAAATTATAAGCCACTGTGTCCACTCTGCTTATAGTATTATTACTAAGAATATATCTTTCCAAAAGGCATTTTCTAAATCCTATAGCAATGTGAATTTAGTGTTTTATGTGAGAAAATGTTGTCAGTAAATTAAAAACTAATATCTATTTATCTCTATATCAGTTTATGTCAGTACATTTCTATGTATTACATACATATAAAACAATATATATAGTGAGATTAAAGAACTAAAGAATTGTTAAACTGTGTAATTAGAATGCAATACAGTGGACAGCACATATATTTATCACCAAGATATTCCTTCATGCCCTACAGTATTTACTGTGCTTCAGAAGGATGCCATTGTGGCTTTAAGTGGCTTATTGGTTATAAGAAAAGTAGAAAAAAAAAAGAAAATGAACCAAGAATATAATTGCTGTGAATTAGGACAGGCAATTTGAAGGCAATTATTTGATATGTTTATATTTAATACATATCTTTTTTCTCCAGTAAGGTTTGTTATTTACAATTCCTGCCTTTGACTATCTTAATTTATATGAACTGGTTTTAACAGCAGACATACTGACTTCATGTTCATATTTGCTGTTGTGGCTTACTTTGTGGGATGACTTTTTAAAATATTTGGTGCTTTGATATACTGTAAAAATGTAATGGATAATTATTCACTCTACTTACCCTATTAGTAAGCATGTTAACATTTTTGTGTCCTATAATACTATTTTTTTGTTTGTTTCTCTAAAGAAATTTCACAGTTTTTCCAAGGCAAGTTCTCTCCTATATTTTCTTTGATATCTGCTCCTGATTTCTGTCCATGCCACACGTATCAGTTGTTCATGCTAAATACGAAAACATTGTATTCTTCCCTACTGTTATACCTTCTCTTTCCCCAATATCTCCTCTCTTTTCACATATATTCAAACTAGGAGGAGGGGAATAGAAAGTTTAAATGCTGCAGAATGTTCAATAATAGCTTATGTAGCATTGTTCCTTAGGTCACTCAAGGAATTTGCAAGGCCCTCTAATCCTTACAACATCCCAAAAGCTGGCTGGCAGATATGATTATCTTCAGGTTTATACTTGGGGAAACAGTTTGTTCAAGGTCAAGGGCAGGAACGATTGCCAAAAAGCTCAGTCCTCCATGAATTATTTCTACAATGTGTTGTCCTCTATATTAAATACTATAGGATGACTATTTAAGGGCTACTGAATAACATTGTGATAATGAAGGCTCAGAAGCACTTATAATTTACATATTTTTTAAAGGGTTGGAAATGAACCAGATTATTTTTGCAAGTAATTCTGAAACCTAATGGGCCTAAAAACTTCTGTCGACCTGCAAAGTTGTAGTAATTCTTAACATTTTTTTTCAAGTAGCACCAGGTGACTCTTCTTACCATCTTCAATTTCTTTCCCTTTCCTCTGGAGGTAAAATCATTGGCATATGCCTCCTAGAAAAAACGTAATAACCTTGACTAATGGTTAATGAAATCCTTCTTGAATACTGGAGAGGTAGAGAAAAAGAAAGCAGTTAGGAAATTTACTGATATAATGGACTAACACAGATGTGCATAACTTTAGTATTATTTAGAATTTTGAAATTCTGAATATAGATAGAAGCAGAATACTTTATAAAAATAATAATAAACTTTCACTTACTGAAAATTTACTATGTGTCAGGAAGGACCTTAGCATATAACATGATGTATTTCTTAGAAATACCCTAAGGTTGAACTGGATCTTTATTTCATAGGACACAAATCTGAGACACAGAGAGTTTATCTTCTCAAGGTCACCCTGCAAACATTACTTATGCCATCAAAATGTATTTTAATATGTGGGACCTAGATTGTATCTTTAATATTACTTTACACAGAATAACATTCTCTTCAAGAGTAGTATTGCCTTAAAAATATATATATCTTAAAGGAACTGAAGTCCTGTAAATAATCTGATAATTTAGGCATATGTAGGTCATTTGAGGTGATCAATATTCATAATCCAAAAGTCTCACTATCATAACTATTATTAAATTTCAAATAAATCTATGTTATTTTATAATTTAAAGTTGCCTGTGATTTGAATATTTTAGAGAGCTTTGAACTTGAGCTTCTATTTAGAAATAGAGACTTTTCTGCAGAAATTTCTAGTTATATTTCAGATAATGTTCTCTTAGATATGAAGGTATGCATTTACATTGCAAACAATGAGATTGTATTTATAAATGGATCAATGTGTCCTTTAAAGTACTCCAAAACTCATTTGCAGTTCAGAAAAAAAAAAAATTTATACAGAATATTCACCTAAGTATTAAGCAACATGTATTTGGCAAGCATCTGTTATGGATAAACTATGTACTAGGATCTGGATTCAGCATTGTTTATACAATAATTGAGATAATTTGGTCTCTTTTTTAAAATAAGCCTATGTGGAGAGTTGAGTTCATGAAATTTCTAGGAAGAGTTACCATCATGAAGAAATGATCTGAAATTCATTCAAAATGCTGTCCTGCCTGCATTGCCTTTGAAGATCATTGGGAAAATGACACTAAACAGCAATACACTGTTTCCGTACATGGAAGTTATTTGTTCTGGAGAATTAAGTCCTGGCCAGTAGTTTTGGTATCCCTGGCTGGAAGACTACCCATTTCCCCAACTTTCTGGAGAACATGATTTCAAGAGCCCCATATGACAGCAAGGGCTGATGGCTGCAACAGCTGTGCACTGAAGAGATTTGGTGATTTCTAGTGCTAGCTATGTGATAAATTTATAGTCTTCAAGTTCTCATGCATGAGTCCATTATCTGGCACCCAATTCATTTATTTTATAATAATTCCACAGAGAAAAAAGCTGAAGTTTGTGCATTCAGTCAGATATTTGTTCAATCTGGATCCAAATAGGCCTATTATTTACCAGGTTTGAACAAGCCACTTAATTTCTGGAAGCCATGGTTACCTCAAACATAAAGTGGTAATAATTACAATAATTACATCCAACACTTGTGGTTAAACAGTGTCACCATCATTTACCACACAACTTTTAAGTGGTAAGCACTGTGCTTGGTGTGAAAGATACACAAACAAAGAAAAAAGTATAAGCTAAGTAGTTGAATGGTTTTGAAAACATGAATAGTTTTCCCGTGATAGTGAGAAGAGTTAATTCTTATAAAACAGAGGTTTAAACTGTGCAGGTCCACTTATAGGTGGAGTTTTTTTAATAAAAATTGCATTAAGTGTGTCTGCCTCTCCTCTTTCCCTATCTACCTCCTCCACCTCCTCTGCCTCTGTCACCCTTGAGACAACAAGACCTCGTCTTCCTCCTCCTCCTAAACCTACTCAACGTGAAGACAAGAATGAAGTCATTTATGATGATCCACTTCCACCTAATGAATAATAGACATATTTTCTCTTCCTTATAGTTTTCTTAATAACATTTTCTTTTTTCTAGCTTTCTTTATTGTAAGAACACAGTATATATTTCAAGATTATTCCAAGTTATGGCATGTATCAATAGGTTATTCCTTTTTATTGCTCAGCAGTATTTCACTGTATGGATGTATTAGGCTGTTTGCCCCTTCTCCTGTTGATGGGCATATGAGTTCTTTACAATTTTTGTTCACTACGAATGAAGGTAGTATCAATAATACTGTATAAGTCTTTATATGCTTTCAACTCTCATGGGTGAATATCTAGGAGTGGAATGGCTGGATCATATGGACCTTGTATTATCTTTTTTAGAAATTTCCACACCCTTGTTTCCAAAGGGCTTATACCATATTATATTCCTAAAAGATGTGAATGAGAGCTGAGTGAAAGAAACCACACAAAAGAAGTGCACATGCTAGCTATATGATTTCACTTATATAAAATTGTAGAAAATGTAAACTTGGCTACAGTGACAGAGTGACAGGAATCAGATCAGTGATTGCTCAGACCTGGGGTGGGGGAGGCGTGGCAGGGAGGGCTTGGGAGGGAAAGATTGCCAAGGGACAGAGGACACCTTTGGTAGTGATGCATATGTTTGGCATCTTGGTTGTGGTGATGGCTTTACAGGTGCATACATATGTCAAAGCTGCATCAAATTGTACCCTTTAAATATGTGCAGTATAATTAATGTCAATAATACCCGATAAAACTATTAAACATAAATAAATACTAAAAAAAGAACACAGCATATAATACAGATAATATACAAAATATGTATTAATTGACTATGTTATTGGTAAGGCATCCAGTTAACAGTAGGCTATTAGTAGTTAAGTTTCTGGGGAATCAAATTTATATGGGTCAATAAAATGTGGTATGTGTATACCATGGAGTACTATTCAGTCATAAAAAATGGGGAACTAATACCTTATATTATCTTGGATGGAGCTGGAGCCCATTCTTCTAAGTGAAGCATCACAAGAATGGAAAAACAAGCACCACATGTACTCACCGTCAAATTGGTACTAATCAATCAAGACTTATATGCACATACGGAAGTAACATTCATCTGGGATTGGGCAGGTGGGAGAGGGAAGGCAGAAAAGGGTACATTCACAGCTAATTGGTGCAATCCATGCTGTCTGGGGGATAGGCATGCTTGTAGCTTTGACTCAGGTGGTGCAAAGACAATTTATGTGACCAAAGCGTTTGTATCCCCATAATATTCTGAAATTTTAAAAAAAGTTATATGGGGATTTTTTTATTGTGTGGTGAGTTGGTGCCCTTAACACCTGTATTGTTCAAGAATCAACTGTAATTGACTTTGGCTAAAATAAAGCGTATATAACAGCAGCAGAATCATGAAATCTTACATGGGTTCCCAAGATCATGTTACTTAACCACTTACTCAAAGACAACATTACCTCTGTGTTTTCCTTGATTGAAATTTGAATCTCTGTTTATACCCTTCAATACAAGGATATTTCAAAAGTAAACTTTCAAATATGTGGACTTTAGAATCAAAAGATTTACATCCAATATTTGTTTTGGACCCATTACTAATTTTAGAATCTTGGTCCCATGGCTGAATCTCTGCCTCACATTTTTCATGTATGAAAGGGGGGATATTAATGAATATCTTTCCTACTTAACTCACAGGGTTATCATGTATGAGGTTAACATGTGAAATTCCTCTGCAAATGTTAAAACTCTGTGAAAATAAAAATGAATGTTTTTGCTTTACTGTTGGCACTGGAAAGAAGCCAGCGTTTCAGAGAAGGTGATTTATTCACCATTCCCTTTAAAACAGCATATGCATTTTTATCTCTGTATTTCTTCACTCATCCCCTTTTCACTGGCTAGAATCATACTCACTGCTGTTGTCTACTAGTGCAAATCCTTTCCTTCTTCTACCTGGAGTTCCAATGTCTTCATGAGGTCTACCTAAAAAGAATCAAAGAAACCTGCATTTCAAAGCCATCTAAGACTTGATTAAGTTATTTAACTTTTCTGAGCCTTGGTTGTCTTTCTTATAAAGTGTAGAAATCTATTTATATTATTATTACAGGTGATTAAATAAACACTAATATATTCAAATAACTGGCGTGTAAATACAGCATTCAATGTGCTCTTTCTCTCTTCTCCTTCTTTACCTACATCAACATTTTTCTCTGTCCTGTTATTTCCTAGAACACTGATTTTAAATATCAGTGAGCCTTTACTCTTGAGTTACTGTATGCATATCTTTAATGTGTTCTAAGTTCCTTGAGGCCAGGAACTGTGTCTGATACATACTTCTATTCTTCAGCAGTTCTGAGCTGCTATGGACTGCATATTTATGTCCCCTCAAAATTCATATGTTGAAACTTTAACCCCCAATGGAAATGTTATTAGAAAGTGGGGCCTTTGGGAGATAATTAGGTTATGAGTGTGGAGCCCCAATGATGGGATCACTGTCCTTATAAGAAGAGGATGAGAACTAGCTGTCTCTATCTCTCCACCATGTACAGACACAATGAGAAGACAGCTGTTTATATTCATGAAGAGGGCCTCCACCAGAATCCAGCCATGATGGCATCGTGATCTTGAACTTCTAGCCATCAGAACTGTGAAAAATAAATGTTTGTTATCTAAGCCACCCAGTCTTTGGTATTCTAACAGCCTGACCTAAGACATGAACATAGTGTTCAATCAGTAGGAAAATACCCAGTAAATCACTGATTCAGTAAGATTAACAATTCATTCTGGTTCTTGACTTACAACTTGATTGCAATTAAGTGCACAGTGCCAACTTTATTCCCATAGTAAATTTAGGTTCTCCCTACACCTAAGAAGACTATGTCACAAATGGAATTTTAGGGGCCATGTGACTTTTGTAGTGGTGAGCCCCAAGTAATGGGAGAGGCCTGACCATTATGGTGAGACTGTTGCATTGGTTGTCCTGAGGACACAGGAGCATTTAGATAAAAGAAGGGAAGTGACAACTGAAAGTTGTGAGACCTCTCACCTGAAGAGGAAGTATCTGCAGGAGTATCCAGAGCAAACTCAGGCTTCCATCACTGGGATTTGGCAATCACCAGTGTGGTATAAATGTAATAATGGCTTGCTCTTCTGCAGGGCAACCCAGTCAGCTGAGTTTAACCCATCCTTAATAGGCACTTAACTTTAAACTGTATATGAGGTGACAACCTTTCTTATCAATGAATCACTCACTGTCTCAATGACTGTGTCCTTCTGCCCCTATTTATCCATGGCGGTGCTGTCCATCTTAAATATAAGAGCCTAAAGTGCATAAACCAGCTCTCTGGAATTCTATTTGATTATTTATACCTAGCAAGGGCTTTGCACTTGGTTGTTGCTTAAGTGCTAAGGATGGAGTATCCAAAGTGAATGCTGATTTTAAACAAAGGACCTAAAAAGACTTTAATTCTTGGTACCATAATCCTAAAAAGAAATTCTGATGGAACATTTCTTGAAGATAATTTCCACTGACAAGAAACAGATCAAAGATAGAAGAAATGTCTTCCCTTGCTCTCTGGAGAAATGCTGAAAGTGATTGTGCAGCACTTACAGCTGCTGAAAACAGATTACAAAGTTAAAGGGCTTGCTACCAAACCTGATTTCATTAAAAAGCCTGTGCTTTATTAATCTTGTTGTCTGTTACTGTTTAAGTCAGGAGCCACACAGTGGAAGGGTGAGAAAGAGAGAGAAGTTAAATAGAAGGGGCTTTTAAACTCTCTCTGGAATCACTATGGAAACATTAGTCTTGGCCAATTAGGTGGGCATTAGTGTCCACACACATATGTACCTGTTCCTATTGAACTTTATTCATCTGAAATGTCCCTGAAATATGTAACATACATACCAACTAATATGATGCATGTATGTGATATTAATATAATGTAACATTTTCCTTAAAACAATAGATAATTGCATAACACAAGAACAAATATATAACTGGATGTGGATTTGACTCCAAGGTAAATAGTTTATTAATATTGCATGCATTAACTTTATTGAATGCACAGTGGCAGACACTTGGGTTCCATGATGATCAATAAGAAAAATGAGAAAAACCCCCTCTGGGCCACTTGGCCTACTGGCTATGAATGCTTCTCCAAGTGCTTCAATCTATAACTGCAAAGAAAAAGCAGAAAATAACTTTGGTCTATAGAATATCTGCAGATAATGTAGTAGGTCTTAACCAGGGTATCCAAAAGATGTCCTAGGAAATTCTTTCAAAGCACACTAGCTTAGATTCCTCTCTGACTCAGTTAGTTTGGCTCGAGTGAGTTAGGATTACATACTTTGAAAACACTCTCCTAAGTGATTTTAATATACATAGCAATTTAAGAAATATGGCAGTAATATAATGTTTCTGCTGTGTATTACAGGCAAACATTTAGCTTCTCTATTAGTGCCTTATCTGCAGATATCTTGTATTTTTATTACTTGAATTTAAGGCTTAGGTTCTCCAGTACACTAAAGTTCTTCTTGTGTGTTAGAGAAATTCTCTGGTAATGAAATAGCCTTGTTTAATTTTGTGAATTTTATATCTGGTGAATTTTGAAAATACCGTGAAAGATGTAATCAGATATTTTAATTATCAAGTTGAATTATATCTAGGTCAGGAGAGGGCAATTTTACATATTTTGTACAAAAATTGGGAGTACTCTTATGGCTTAACAAAGTAAATTGACTATTCTGTAATTTAAATGTACAATTTAACAATATCAGAACAAGATTTATTTTGTGTCATAGACATATGTCTTTTGCAAGTAACTTGAGGGGGACAGCTTTACCGTGTGCCATTTCTAAATATCTGTCACTGACCTCAAGTTCCTACCATCATAAATTCATTCTTTAAGTATATATATAGATATGTGTATGTATGTAGATTTGTTGAAACAAGTTGGGTCGCTAAATTGTGGGGACTAGCAAGTCAGATTTGTAGAACAGGCTCACAAGCTGAAATTGGGAGGCCAGAGTTGATGTTGCAGTCTTGAGGTAACATTTCTTCTTCTTTGGGAAACCTCAAGTTTTGGCCCTAAGGTCTTTCAATTGATTGGCTGAAGCCCAGCCACATTACTGAGAGTAGTCTCCCTTACTTAAGATCAACTGATTGTAGATGTTAACTACATCTATAAAAGGCCTTCACAGCAACACCTAGATAAGTAACTGGGTATGATGGCCCAGCCAGCTTGACACATAAAACTGACAATTGCACCTGTTGATAACATATAAATAAGGGAGTTAAACAGAAGATATGTTATTAACCTTTTGTTATGAAAAATTTCAAACATATATGCAAATAGAATAGTATTGATGTAATCTATCACATCAATAGGCTAAAAAGGAAAAATCATACGTTCACATCAATAGATGCAGAAAAAGCATTTGACAAAATCCAACACCCATTTATGATAAGAGATATCTCAGTGTACTAAGAATAGAGGGGTACATCCTAAACTTGATAAAGACTATTTACAAAAAACTTACAGTAAACATACTTATTGTTGAGAAACTGAAAGTTTTCCTGCTAAGATCAGAAACAATGCAAGGATGTTCCCTCTCACCATTCCTTTTCAATATCATCCTGGCAGTCCTAGTCAACGTAATAAGACAAGAAAACAAAAAGAAATATAGATGGGGAAGAAAGAAATAAAACTGCCTTTGGTCACAAATAGCATAATCATTTATGTAGAAAATCTAGAAGAATCAACAACAATAACAACAAAGTACCCTGCTGGAACTAAGAAGTGCTTGTAGCAAGTTTGCAGAATACAAGATTAATATAAAAAGTCAATCATTTTCCTATATACCAGAAATGAACAAGTGGGATTCAAAATTAAATACATAATGCCACTTACATTAACACTCCCCCAAAATGAAATACTTAGGTATAAATCTGACAAAATATATAGGTACATGATCTATATATATGAGAGAAATTACAAAACTCTCATGAGAGAAATTAAAGAATAATAAAATAAATGTATACAATTATGATTTGTCAATTAAAATAATACAAATAAATAAATGGGGAGAAACTCTATGTTCATGGAGAGGAAGACTCAATATTTTTAAGATGCCAGTTCTTTCCAACTTGATCAATAGATTCAATGCAATTCCAACCAATATCCCCACAAGTTATTTTGTGGATATTGATAAACTGATTCTAACATTTGTATGGAGAGACAAAAAACTCAGAATAGCCACCAAAATATTGAAAGAAAAGAAGAAAATTGAAGAACTAACACTACATGACTTCAAGGTTTACTATAAAGCTACCGTAATTAAGGCAGTGTGGTGTTGGAGAAGAATAGACAAATAGGTCAATGGAACAGAAAAGAGAGCCCAGAAATAGACCCACATGGATATAGCCAACTGATCTTTGACCAAGGAGCAAAAGTAATACAGTGGAGCAAAGACAGTCCTTTAAACAAATGGTGATAGAACAACTGGACAACTACACAAACATAAAAAAATGACACTGGACTCAGACCTTATACCTTTCATAAAAATTAACTCGAAATGAATCATGGATCTAAAACATAAATGCAAAACTATAAAACTTCTAGAAGATAACATATGAGAAAACCTAGATGACCTTGGGTATGATGATGACTTTTTAGATACAATATCAAAGGCACAATCTAAGAAAGAAATAATTGATAGGCTGAACTTTATTAAAAGTAAAAACTTATGCTCTGTAAAATTGATTTCAAGAGATTGAGGATACTAGCCACAGACTGGGATAAAATATTTGCAAAAGACCTATATGATGTGGGACTAGTATCTGAAATATAAAAAAAAATCTTAAAACTCAACAATGAGAACACAAACAGCCCAATTAAAAAACAGGCCAAAGACCTTGATAGACATCTCATCAGAGAATATATACAGATGGCAAATAAGCACATGGAAAGATGTTCCACATCATATGTCATCAGGGAAGTACAAATTAAAACAACAATGAGACACTACTATGCACCTATTAGAATGGGCAAAGTTCAGAACTCTGACAGCACCAAATGCTGACAAGTATGTGGAACAACAGAAATGCTCATTCACTGTTGGTGGAAACTCTAAGTGGTACTTTAGAAACCACTTTGGAAGACAATGTGGCAGTTTCCTACAAAACTAAACATACCCTTACCACATATCCAGCAATCATGCTCCTTGGTACCTACTCAAAAGAGTTGAAAATTTATGTCTACACAAAAACCTGCACACAGAATAAATCTTTTGTTTTTAGCAGCTTTATTCATAATTGCCAAAATTTGGAAGCATCCAAGATGTTCTTCTGTAAGCAAATGGATAAACTGTGGCATATCCAGATATGGAATATTATTGGCCATTAAAAAGAAATTATCAAGCTATGAAAAGACATGGAGGAAACTTAAAGGCATATTACTAAGTGAAAGAAGCCAATATGAAAAGGAAATATATTGTATGGTTACATCTATATGACATTTCAGAAAAGGCAAAACTAAGGAAACAATAAAAATATCAGTGGTTGCCAGGAGTTAAGGAGGGAGGGAGAGATGAACTGGTGGAGCACAGAAGATTTTTAGAAAATATTCTTTATGATACTATAATGGTGGACACATGTCATTACATATTTGTCCAAACTTATTGAATAGACCAAGAGTGAACCCTAATGTAAACTGTGGGCTTTGAGTGGTAATGACCTCAATGTAGGCTCATAAATTGTAACAAAGGTCACAATGTGGCGAAGGATGTTGATAATGGGGGAAGCTTTGCATGTGGGAGGGCAGATAAGGCACTGATAGTCATCTAAGCTAAATGTTTGCCTGTAACACACAGCAGAAACATTATATTACTGCCATATTTCTTAAATTGTTGTACATATTAAAATCACTTAGGAGAGTGTTTTCAAAGTATGTAATCCTAACTCACTCAAGCCAAACTAACTGAATCAGAGAGGAATCTAAGCCAGGGTGCTTTGAAATATCTATACCTTTCTGTCTATTTTGCTGTGAACCTAAAACTGCTTTAACAAAATGAAGTTTTTAAAACAACTACAAAAATTAATACTCTAATGGAATCCCATATACCCTCACTTAGTTTCAACAGTTATCAACTCATAGAAAATCTTACTTCATTTGTAATCCCAATCCATTTTTCCCTGCCCAGTGATTTGAATCAAGCCCTAGACACCATGTTATTTCACTCATTATATTGCAAAGCTTATGGCTCTTCTAAATAAGATATAATATTATTATATATATAATAACATAATTAAACTTTCATTTCACACCTAAAAATAAAACTATTAATAATTCTTCAGTGCCATAAAATGTCCAAGAACTGTGTATATTTGACAGAAAAAATGGATGAGAGATAATTTGGAGATTGGAACATTACTCAAAATGAGATGCTAGGAGTTCACAATTCAACCGAAGCACCTTAAAATTAAGGGGTAGAGTGATTTGTGTAGGAAAAAATGGAGGCTAGAAACACAAAAGGGTTGGCAAGAGAATTTTCTAAAC
Organism: Lemur catta; assembly: GCF_020740605.2. NCBI lineage: Eukaryota > Metazoa > Chordata > Mammalia > Primates > Lemuridae > Lemur > Lemur catta. The sequence goes on from NC_059134.1 coordinate 32,774,827, forward strand.
TTCATACTTTTTATTTATTTCTATGTAGTTGTTTTGGTTAGATATATTACATTCTAAGACACTCAGGAAAACTTTATGTTACAATTCCTACTTTTATTATCAATTTTATAAAAAATTAACGTACTTCTTACCTTCTCTAGAAAATTCCACTAGAAATATAAAGAAGTTACTTATTGAGAGCTAACTAGTTTTGAAGCTCTATGGAGAAAAGATTGAGGATTTGTTCCCCTCTGAAACATGTACCCAACACAGACTTTGGCACATAACAAGAGGTTAGTAAATACGTGCTCTTAAAATATAAAAAAATAATTAGCATAAACTGTAAGGAAATATCATTACAGAGAGTTACTTAGCTTCATATTGGAGTAGAAAGGAAGCTTTAATGTTGCTCCATGTCAGTGATTTGAAGGCCAGGGCCGGGAGGGAGGATGAGGAAGGATGAGTGTGAGGTTATCAGAACCAGCTCTGGGGCCTTAATAATACACATCTGCTCTGTCCCCACCTGAATTTAGGGTTCAGAATTTTCAGGATGGAGGGAGATAGTTGTATTTTGAAAATAAAGCTACCCAAGTAATTCTATTAATAGTGAGCTCCTTCCTAGGAAGGAAAAGTAAACTCTGGCCTACTTTAGATGTTACCAAGAAAACAAAAACTTTCTGTTCGCAGTGTTTTTTGGCCCCCTTCTCTAGATTTCATTATGACATTACTCTCTGATCACAATTATCCGAAGCCTGGAGGAGAAAGACATTACATTTACTTCTTTTTTTTCCATTTAATGTGCTTCCTGGCCAGTCCCCCAAAAGTATATATTTGTTACCTGAGGGTAGGGGTAGGGTGAAGAAACCACTTGGTATTGTCCTAGTTATTGAGAAGCGTGGCTCTTATCATGTATGTTTGTTTTCATTTGAATATGGCTAATATTTGGAACTGCTCCTAAATTCCTGAATAAAAGGATAGGCAAAGTGCTAGGGTATAACAGTGAAAACTGTGTTGTTCTAGTAAGTATTAAGCAAGCGAATGTGCCTTTGCATAATTACATCTACGTGGTGATGTAGCTCTGTATACCAGAAAAACTGAAGACTAATATAACCTGTGAAAATAAGAATGATGCACTATTTCTATGACATAGTCTCACTTTTGTCTTTTACTAATAGAGTTAAATAAGCACAGGGTAGGAAAGGGTTAATTTTTTTAAAATGTTTCAAAGAGGATTTTTCTGCTTTAATAATAGAAATCTAAATATATGTTTTTGCTTTTGCACACTAAGCATAATTACATCTTCCCTGCATCTGCAAATGCCTGAGAAAGGTGAACATTTTGAAAGGGAACGGTAAAACATCAAACAGAAAACGATTTTTTGTTTCCTAGCAGGGAAATAATTTCAAGCTAGCTTTCACGTGAAACTCTTTCTTCCCTAAATCACAGAGGCAGACTATGTGGCTATGATCACCACGCAGAGCAGAAATAAGCGAGATAATTGGGACCTAAAGGTCAGATGATGTCAGAGTTACCACTGAAGCCCATGAAACAGAGCCCCCTCTTAGGAGCTGTCGGAATGGATGAAGGAAGTTAATACTTAAGGAGAAGTTACCATGTGCTAGGACTTATTGGCACTGCACAGATTCCACTGCCTTTTGAGAGGTAGGGCAGTGGGGTTGAGAGTAAGGAAGGGAGACCAGTGAAAAGCTTCTTTTGCAGCAACAGGGAGGAGCAGAGTTGCCCAGGCTTACACAAGCATCAGGTACCCTAAGAAATGGAGGTCAAAGACATAGTAGCCTGAGGAAATAGGTAAACATGCAAAACTGGTTAAAAGCAAAGAATCAATATAAAAACCAAATTCAAGCAGATATAAATGTACAAGTCTTCTTAATTTAGACAACAGCCCTGAATAATAATGTGGTTTGGAGGAGAATCTGTGGTCTGCAATAGAGTTATTATATTATGGCCAAAAGAAACAGTGGAACTTCTCAGTAGGAATAAAAAGTAAGAAGAGCTAGGTAGTATTGCACACCTACAATGTTCTAAGCATTTGATATATATTGTCTTATTCTCACAAAAGTCGTACAAGGAATTTCCCCTCTATTACAAATAAAAAAAATTAAAGAATATAAATAAAGAAGATCAGAGCTAGGAATGAGTCTTGTGTTCTAGCAGACCATGGCTAGACTATTTAACATAAATAATACATATCCATTAGAATTGGTGCTTCCATGAAAATCACCCAGGAGAGATTGGAATGAAATTTCCTTTAGGGCAAGGGTCATAGCAACTTCATTCACCACTCCAGGTCTTCTGGGACACATTAAGTGTTCAATAATAGCTGTTGGGTGAAAGCATTCTATATGTTCATTTAGCCATTTAGGGAACATGAATATTGCTTTCTACAGTTTTGTTTGGCTTTTCTGAAACCCTTTGCATTTCTAACGTCCCAATCATATCCCTTACATGTTTTTCTTGACACAAGGGGAACACTCTTTTTTTTTTATTTCAGCATATTACCTGGGTACAAATGTGTAGGTTACATATACTGCCTTTGCCACGTCTGAGTCAGAGCTTCAAGCATGTCTATCCCCCACCCAATGGTGTGCACTTTTGTAACCCAGAAATAATTTGAAACAGCTCATATTTAATCTTATGGGTCTGGTAATTAAACAGACATCAGTAGAAAGAACATTAGACTGAAAGTCAGAAAACCTGGATTAGAGGCTTCTTACTTGTAAGCAAATAATTTAATCACTCTAACATTAGATTTTCTCTATTATAAAGGGGGAATTTAGGCTATGCACAGTGGCACTACGACTTCACAGTGACCTCTAGGTGGGGTTATTCCTGTGTTTTGCAGTCCCTGTGTGTACTTCACAATGCTGTACAAAGCCCTGACTCATCTAGGGCCCTCTTTTTCCTACAGCTATTGTGGTCAGCCAGAACTGACAATAGATCAGCTCACCCTCTAGCAGATGTATCCTGTGCTGAATTTTAATGAAGGGACAAAAATTGCTTTATGCCAAAAGCTTTAATTTATAAACTCTCCCTTCTGATGGATTTTGAAAACACCTACTTTGTCTTCGGGGCATAGTAAAAGTAGACCTAGATAATTTGGTTTTGCTAGTATCAAGCTTATATCAGGATGTGGCAGTTCATTTTTGTTACTAAGAACATATTTTATGTGCATAAAATATATATGATGCCCATGTAAATGACTGCAGGGAAGATGTATTCAATAAGCAGATATTAACTGAATATTTTCTAAATGCCTATGGAAATCTAAAAAGAGAAACAGTGCTTCTAGCTAACAGTATTGCAGTATTTTTTGTAGAGGAAAAATCACTGATTGGATATTTAAAAATTCACACTAGTAAAACTAGTACTAAAAAATTGATCAGTATTTTTACTAATATTCATAATAAAATTCCCCCTGAACTTTCTTAAGAAAGGAATAAGAAGGATAGCACGTAAATTATTTGTGATATATTACCAGCAGCCAGTTTATTTGAATTGCTATGAATGGAGAATTTAAGGAATGATCCTACTATTCTACAAAACACAGTTTGTTCAAAAAATGTGAATAGACCCCCAACTAGTCTATTGGTAAATAAACAAGTATGTGTCCAAATATACTTCTGAAAATAAATTATGTATGTACAATATATACTTACATATACATATGAAAAGTTTATCTAAAAATTATGGAATCTAATAAAATTTTACATTTAATCATATTTCTTATTACATTCAGCAGATTTTCCACTTGATAATCCTCAAGGAAGTTTTATTTTGACTCTAATTCTACTGAAAACATCCTTATTACCATAGGCAATGTGATAGTTAATTTTGTGTCAACTTGGCTGGCTCACGGTGCCCAAATATTTGGTCAAACATTATTTAGGATGTTTCTATGAAGGTATTTTTTGGGTGAGATTAATATTTAAATTGAACTTGGGTACAGCAGATTGCCCTCCCTAATGTGGGTGGGTCTCACCTAATCAGTCAAAGTCCCAAATAAAACAAACACCTCCCCTGAACGAGAGAAAATTCTGCCAGCAGACTGCTGTCTGATTCAAACTGAAACTTTTCTCCAAGTTGCCTGCCTGCTTGCCTTCCCACCAGATTTTGGGCTCCTCAAGACTCTACAATCACATGAGCCAATTCTTTAAAGTAAATATCTTTCCATATATACACACATCCTATTGGTTCTGTTTCTCTGGAGAACATGAAACAGGCAATAACTGGAAATCTCAGGGATTCTTTTGTTTCTTCTGCTGATCTTCTGATCTAGAATGAATGAGCTTCTTGAATGAGTTACACCTGGGTAAGCCTAAGGGCCGAGGGAATGAGCTCCACCTGGGTAAGCCTAAGGGCCGAGGGAATGAGCTCCACCTGGGTAAGCCTAAGGGCCGAGGGAATGAGCTCCACCTGGGTAAGCCTAAGGGCTGAGGGAATGAGCTCCACCTGGGTAAGCTTACTAGCTGGGAGAATGGCCAAGCAATGGATTTGCTTCCCAGAATCCTCAGGGCCCAGGCTCATTTAGGGAGTGAACTTCCACATTTCCCCAGTCCATGATGCCTTCCAGATTTCTCTCTGCAGGTGAGAAGAACAGAAGAGACAGTGTGGATATGTGAGTACATGATTTAATATCTGTATTGACTTGACTACAATACGAAGGGGGAAACAAACAAGAAACTAGAAGCTGTTTAGTACCTAAATGGCATTCATCCCTATTATAATACCTCTTTCTGAGTCACGGTTTCTACCACACGCTTTTCTGGACCATCCTCCAAGGTCAAGCCAGCTGGACGGCACGTGTGGCTATACTTCTTAACTGCTATTTAGCTTGTTTAAATTTGATTACAGTTTCTCTAATTATTATTTTTTTCTTTCTTGACCCTTCTCTTATTATAATGTCATTTCTCACCACCAAATAAGGCCAAACTTTCATGTCACAGCAAGAGGGCATAATGAATATTTGACTCTTGTTGTTTTCCTAAAATATTCTTGGCTGTTTTCATTCTTGTGGGTTAAATAACAAACCTTTTCACAATTCTGCGTGTGTTCTCTACTTGTTTTCTTTCTTTCTATTCCTGGCTTGACTGGACTGTTCAGCTGCTCATAACGAGCTGAAAATCTTTTTTTTTCTACTGGCTAATTTTGATGCCTTTTCTTTCTTCTATATAGTAGAATATTCTACCTTCTGAGTAATATTTCCCAGTCAATACATTTTTCACCACAGTCTTCCTAAAATATTGGCTTTACTGGGAATTATAATCATTAATTCATCCTTTTCTGCCTTTCTGATTCTCTCTAGCTAGTGAGATACTACTTGTAGAATATCTGAATAGAGCATTTATTTATTTCCACTGCATAAAAATCCAAGAATTAAAAGAAAAAACATGAAATATATAAGATTTCATTAATATTTCCTTTATACAAGATTAACTTTAAGGAACATTTACATTTATCTTTAACAGTAGGTGAAGTATCTGCCTACTTTTATGCCCATAATGAGGCAAGACCGCTGGAGATGATAAGGCTGGCAGCTTGTAAAAGTCAACTTTGAGCACTAAGTCCTGCTTATAGAAAAGTTTCCTTCCTTCCTCCCTCTCTTCCTCTCTCTCTTCCTCTCTTTCTCTTTTCTCTCCCTTCCTTCTTCCCTCCTTTCTTCCTTGCTTTCTTGTTTTCTCTCCGTCTTTTCTCCTAGCTGTTGTTTTTTTCTGGCTCTATCCTCTCACCTCCTGTGCTGTTTCTGGAGTTATCTGGTTCCTGACATTTTGGATTTGTTTTTCTCTCTCTCTTTTTTTTCCCTCAGATACTTCTCTCCCCTTGTAACTGGGAAAAAGTAGCTTCTTTGGTTTTAAACCTTGAGCACTCTCTTAGATATGACCTATAAGGTTTGCAATGGCTCTTACTATTCCAGATAACCACTGCAGGTGACCTCAGGGGATTACAAATTCTTTGAAGACAGTACTCTCAAGACAGCGTTTTGTTTTACAGTGTATGCTCTGAAGATCTTCTAGGTATAGACTAAATGTGAAACAGATATTTTCCACTTTTTCCTTTAGAACACACTTCTGTTGTGGGTGTTCTCCCCCAAAATGTCTGCTCATCACTCATTGTATTGATTTTAGAGCTGTTAAGAGAGTCCTTTATTTCCAAAGTCTTCACATTCTTCAGGGAAGTAAGTGTGTTTCTTATTTCCATGTCATAGGCAGTTAATTCCTTTGATCACCTTCCATTTGTCACTGACAATAATGCCATAACTTCCTTGATGCTCTTATCCAGACTGAGGCATTTATAGACTCACACATCCACACACACTTTTTCTGTATCTTATTCTTTCTCTCTAGATTGTTCAATTACCGTGTTTCTTATCTGAAACTAAATCTTTTCTCCCACTTTAATTGTCTACCAATATTTCTAAGATATTTTGCCTCCCTTTTGTGACTTCACATTCAACAGTGGTGTCAGAGAGACAGTTTCCAATCTGTTATCATCTGTGAATATCATTAATGTGGTGTTATTTACACCCTCTTTTAGCTCACTAATGAAGATGCTGGGTAGATTGCACCATGCATCAATTGTCTACGGACAACACATGGTAAGTTGCTATTTTTCATTATCTTTCATTTTTGGTCCTTAAACTACATCGTAGCTTCTTTACAAGCTTGTATCGAAACTTGCAAAGCCAATATCCTTGAGGTGAGTATAATTAAATTAATCCATTCCATATATGATTTTTAAAATTTTATAAACAGAATTTTCATACGTATTGAACAGGATTTTTCTTCATGATTCAATGATCGTTATGTTTTAAAATAATATTAGTCAAACTTCAGGAGTTGCTTGCTGGGTTTGTTTGCATGGCATGTGAATTTTGAGGGCATAGCAAACACACAGGCAGAATTTCATTGTGCTCCTGCCCACAGAATGAATGTACTATACTCACAAGCCACTGTTCTTTTTTTTTTTTTGAGACAGAGTGTCACTTTGTTGCCCAGGCTAGAGTGAGTGCCGTGGCATCAGCCTCGCTCACAGCAACCTCAAACTCCTGGGCTTAAGCAATCCTACTGCCTCAGCCTCCTGAGTAGCTGGGACTACAGGCATGTGTCACCATGCCCGGCTAATTTTTTCTATATATATTTTTAGTTGTCCAGATAGTTTATTTCTATTTTTTTTTTTAGTAGAGACGGGGTCTCGCTCTTGCTCAGGCTGGTCTCGAACTCCTGACCTCGAGAGATCCACCCGCCTCGGCCTCCCAGAGGGCTAGGATTACAGGCGTGAGCCACCGCGCCCGGCCAAGCCACTGTTCTTTTGTACCTCTGAGCCTTCGCAGTTTCATCCTTTTTACTTCATCTGACACTCTCTCCTTTGCATTTGCCAAATTCCTTTCTACTTAGCTCTCATTTAACTTCTCCAGTTCCCCCAGACAATTATTAGTTCTTTGTGAATTCCAATTTCCCCTATATTTCAATTATAACTCGATTAGTACACTTGTCATGTAATAGTGTACCTCTTTTTATTCTAGTTCTAACTATTCCTCATAGCTCGAATGCCAATATCTCATCAAGAAGAAAAAAAAAATTCCAGAATCAACTGTGCTAATTAACAAATCATGCATTGTTGATCCTGGAAAAACTTAGCTACATAACCAAAGCATATAGAGGCATTGCCTCTAGGGTGTGTAGGCAGCCGCTCCCCCCTGAAGTGCGTACTCCCTATTAGGTGCTCTGACCACTCCTACGTTGTTGATTAGAACTAGCAAATATACACTATGCTTAATGCTTTGAAGAAAGTACAGACTACAAAAGATTTTCACAAAATAAATTCTGATATGAGCAGCTAATTCTTTCACCATCTCGATATATTCTTCTGTGGGTTTACAATTCGTGTGCTCAATATGGGTAAATCTTAAAGAAAAGGAGGACAGGGATTTCAATGGGTCCAGAAGTGATAGGTGGAAGAGTCTTTGTGGAATAAAAGAAAACGAGATGTACAAAATGCAAGTGAGGCTTACCAAGTAAACAAGACTGAGACAAGTACAAATTGGATTAGGAATTAGAATGCAGAGAAAAAGAGATTAAGATGAGATCTGAGTTAAAGAAAATGCATTTATATTTATGATTTTCTTTGATAGCGATTAGTGAGTGAATTGAAAGCATAGTTTGTGTATTCCCTGGATTGTTTGCTCACTGTCTGTGGGACACTTCTCTGGATATCAATTTCCTTATCTGTCAAAGGAATACAATGATCCATTCCAGATGGTGCTACTGTCAGGATAAAAAAATACCAGGTGTGGGACCTGGGAAACTGTGATTTTAATATGTTTCCCAGGTCACTTTGGTGCATGCTAAAATTTGAGGACCCTGAGACTAAGGAGAAAAGAAAGCATCATTGTTTGCAGACCAGGCTGCATAGGAAATCTTGTGAAGTATTAAGCAGCAGCAAAGGCTCCACCTATTCCAGCCCCAAAGCTGTGTTTTTGGAAGAAGTCATGTTATTAGAGTATTGCTTTAAAAGTACTAGAAAAAGTACCCAAGGATAAGATTCTCTGGGAACATGGGTCTATATTCTGGTAGGCCTCTCCCAAGGGAAGCACTGACATTTTCTGATAAAGAAAGGAAAGGCAGATTTGGGAAGACACTATTACCTAGACCCCTCCATCAGCCGACCTCCTCGCCACTAATTCCAGAATACATTATTTTCCCATTAATTTATGCTACAGTTTCAGTTATCTTCTAACAAGAGAAAAATAAAAAGACCCAGTAGATATAGTATATTATTTTTCTTTTCTTTATTTTGTTTAATAAACCAACTTGACATTTTGTTGACTTATTATTTTTATTGATGTATACCAGAGAAGTTACTGAGTAAAAAATGGTTTTAGTCAGGTTGAGAAAACATATTCACATGTTTTACAATTCATACATATATACACTACATATACATCTCTCTGAATATGTACACATGTATACATAAGCACATATAAATATAACAAACATTATGTATTACTATATATACATACACATATATGTTCTTCCACAACAAATAATCCTTTATTTTACTTGTAGGAAAATGTCAAGAAGCTGAATACTCTAATGCCTATTAACAGATTAAATAACCGTGAACTAGATTTTAGACTAAGTACTACACTGTTACGAGATTCCTTTTAATAATCACCTTGCTGAGACTTAGCTTTCCATAGGTGACTGAACTCTATGAAACTACTCATGGATTCTCTCCAGAGGCTCCTGCAGGCCGTAAACACGAATCAGAGAGGCAGGTCAGAAGTCTTAGATTTACCTACTAGATCTCTCAATTCTCAAAAATAAATACTTTTAAATTTAGTACTTATAAAGTAATACTAGTATCTGCCCTACCTAAGGTTAATTTTTAAAGTGAGTTGAAATAATGTGTGTGAAAGAACTCCATAAGAAGAAAACAAATATTCTCTAAACATTTGTTATGAAGTATACCCATTCTTCACATTCTGTCTTTACCCTTAGAGAATTTTACTTTCAGTCTGATTTCTCCACAACCACGTCTGATGATGTAGTCTTCCCAACTCTCAGTAGATGTGTACTCCACAAATGCTAATATAGTTGAACTGAGCCCAAAGAAAAGAGGAAACCAAGTCTTTGGTTTTTTTTAATTTTATTTATTTTTTATTGCAAAATATTAGCGGGGGTTCAAATGTTTTTATTACATGGATACACTGTATAATTCAAAGTTGGAGCTATCAGTGTGTCTGTCACAAGGACAGTGTTTATTGTACAGAAAGTTAAATTTTTAATCCCTCAGTCCCCCATCTTGGTTTCCAATGTCTTTACGTCTCTTTGTGCCCGTGTGTACCCATCATTTAGTTCCCACTATTAGTGAGAACATATGTTTGTTTTTTCACTTAGAATAATGGTCTCCCATTGCATCCAAGTTGTTGTGAAAGACATTATTTCATTCCTTTTTATGACTGAGTAGTACTTCACACACACACACACACACACACACACTCTCTCTCTCTCTCTCTCCACATTTTCTTTATCCATTGAGGGACACTTAGGTTGATTCCCTGTATTTGCAATTGTGAATTGTGCTGTGATAAATGTTTGAGTGCAGGTGTCCTTTTGATAAAATTATTTCTTTTCCTTTGGCTAAATAACCAGTAGTGCTGGATTGATGGATAGGTCTACTTCTATAATAGCTCTTTGAGGAATCACTCTACTATTTTCCATAGGGGTTGTACTAAGTTACATATGAAAAAATGTTCAATATCACTAATCATCAGGGAAACATAAAACCACAATGAGATACCACCTTACCCCTGTCATAATGGCCATTATTAAAAAGTCAGGAAATTGAGTCTTTAAAACCAAATCATATTTTATAATCAAATGGGAGATAATTGATTATCTGTTGTTTGACTGAAATAGTCTTAATTCCTGTTTCATAGTGAGTAAATATGGCTTGACTTCCCCTCACCTGGTAATTTGATCTTGAATTGGCAGATACTCTGTTTAACAGGGTAAAAGCCACTATGGCCATTGTTTCAAGCTTCTGATGAACTAAACACATGGAAGCTCCAAACTATTTTTCTTTTCAACTAGTCTAAACTATATAATAACCAAATAGCAGATTTCTGGAGTAACAAGCCAATGATTACTTATGATTTTAGTGAAGTTCATTTCAATTTCTATGATACTATGTATTTTAATAAAAATACTCCAGATTTCTTTTTCTATAGAATTATATATATTTGAAGACTTCTTGATCCATTGCCTCAATTTTTCATTGTTTATTTTTATATTTGTACTGAATAGTCAGAAACCTAATCTAACAATTGATAGCATTTACAGCAGTGTAACACCCTCTATGGTACTTAGAAGTTTGGATTTACAAAGTCACACCCACAGAAGACAAACACTTTTTCCTCTATGTTTGCTGCCACCAGGTGATTAGTGATTCCCTGAGTTAAGCTTTTCCCATGCAAACCTTAAAGAGAAAAGAGAAAACGAATTCTTTTAACACAGTTTAAAAATTAAATGTTTATATTAAATATAAACATAACTATGAGTATAAATATTAGCATTAAATTATTAAACATGCATAATAGGGTTTCTGGTGTTCTAGGTGCTGAAGAGACCAAGATAAATGAGATAAATATGTCTTGTTGTCAGAGGCTACATGCTGAAATGGAGAGTGACAATAAATAAATTTAACAATATCATGTCAGATTGTGATAAAGATTATGAAGCAGATAGTCAAGGTGCTAAGATAAGTGCACTGCAAATTGGAGGGCATGGGGTGGTGTCTTTGGGGAGGTGAACTTGGAGCTAAGAACAAAGGATGAGAAAGTCTCAGCATGTGAAGAGCTGGGAAAAAAGCCTTTCAAGTAGATGGAACATTAAGTTCAAAGAACTTGAGATGGGGGAAGAGTTTAGGTTTTTGATGAACAGAAAGGAAATGAGTTTGCCTCAGGTTGATTGAGCAAGGGGAGAATGGTACAAGACATGTTTGGAGAGGTAGGAAGGACCAGATAGCCAAACATGTTACTAAAATATATCAAATTCCTAAGTATAAATTTAATGCCCATCATATACGTGATCGCAGCTGGTATTAATCATTTGCAAAATTAGAGTGTATTTCACATCTTGCATTAAGTGAAATTCTTTATTTCTCTTGTTCTAACAAATATTTGCTGTGTACTTACTTTGTGCTGGACACAATTCTCGGATCCTAGAGTAGAGTACTGAACTAGAAAGATAGAAGCCTGTCTTCTTGGAACTGGCCTTTAATTTTCCTTCTTTGTTTATAGTGTATTGCGTGCCAAAAGATGACAGTGATAGCTTTTGGGTTTCCCACTTGCAATTCTATTTTGTTGGCTGTTCTAGCTGTGCTAACAAAAGTCCTATGCAGGTTTCACTAATTCTAGAAATTAACAGTTCCTATACTCTCTTTTCATAGAAAAAAGAAGTTTTCCCCTAATGAAGTCAAATGTTGATCTTGTAAGAATATAGTTCCTCACTCTCTGATGGACGACAGAGAGTACTGATAGAATGTGAAGTACTAACTGAGCTTACATCTGAAACGGTATTGCTTGTGTAGCTGTTCCCTAAAGTGGGCTTCCATTCCCTTTCTGGATGGGCAGTCATCCATTAATTCCTTGGTATTGTGTAATGAGTGTTTAACATGATGCAGAATAAGACTGCCTCAGCCTTCCTAAATAACCCAGCATTTTCTACAACATAAATAATTTGAAAATAAGGTACAGAATAGTTGTAAAATATAGACATGATAGTTTCTTTATAACTTTAGATCCTTTTCTATAGTGACACCTCTCACTGCATGAATTTTTTAAATGATGACAATTTTATCTCCATATGTGAATACTACTAGAAGTCTCAATTTTAGTTTATTTTGGCAAGAATATTTCAATTATAAGGCCAGGTTGACCAACAAATGTGTTATGAAAAGAGAGGGCTATGAATTTGAAAAGTTTTTTTTTTCTTTAAGTTTTATTTTATTTTTAAATGACATCTAATTGTACATATTTCTGGTGTTCCATGACTATAGTTAACAATAATTTATTGCATAGTTTAAAGTAGCTAGAAGGAAGGATTTTGAATGTTCTCACCACAAAGAAATGATGTTTGAGGTGATAAATATCAAATTACCCTAATTTGAGCATTACATATTTATATAGGTATCAAGAGGTTACATTTTAAAGTTCACAAAACTAAAACCCTGTAGGGATTGAAGGAAAAGTGATAAATGATAATTACAGGATAATAGTTGATAATTAAAATAACAAGCACAAAAATGAAGATATAATGGGTTTCATGGACAAAACAATACAGTGCTCAGATCTTTATGAAGAAAATGTAAAATTTTACTGAGGTTTTCCCTGAAACACATCACTGTGACTGCCCTAAAAGAGTTTAAACAATGTCTATTCTCCTTATTTTGTTTATAGTTCTAGGTGTAAAGTAAAACCTTTGAATTAGAGAGTTAGTACGGACAGGATTTTTATATATATGAAACTTAATTTGGAAACTGTCATCAAATATGATGCAACAAATGACTCCAAGGGTCACTTGTAAGAGGCATTTCTCAAATAACTTTAATAAAGTTAGTAAGATTTATAAGTATCATATATTGTTTCCTATTAGGTTTCATTTTCTATTTCTTCATTCATTGTGGTTATATAGGTGGCATATGAGGTCACAGTGGGTCAAGAATTTTATAGATGATTTGGTTTTTAACTCAACAACTATATAATGCCAGGAAAATACACAGCATTTGAAATTGTAAGTATATTCATAATTAAAGGCATACTTCAGCAAGCTGACTTTAGAAGTATATCATAGGATTTTTTTTTAAAAGACTCTGAATCAGTGAATAGTATATCTTCAATGAAGCTGTTCTTCCTCAATCCACATCTGTTTTGGGGGGCCCACCCTCTGTTCTCCCATGGCAACCTGGGCATTTCCTCCATTTACATACGTATGCTGAATTATGATATAATAGCTAATGGCAAAGAATTCTTGAGTTTTTATTATGCCCTAGTGCTGGGCTAAGTAATACATCACACGATATTATTACATCCCTAAAACAAACAACCTCTGGGTTAGATTTTAGTATCTCCATTTTACACCAAAGGAAATGGTCTTTGAGAAATTAAAAATCTTGTGCAAGGTCACATGGCCAGGAGATTCTGGAAATGGGATTAAAATTGGGTTTAAATCTCATGTCTGTTTTATTTTAAAGCTCATCACTTCTGTTTATTTGTCTGCCTTTCTATTATAATCATGGCTTTTCATAAAGTCAAGAGGCATAGACTTTTATACCACAGGAATTTCAACAGAGCCACTGTTTCTGAAACATGTCAACAACAACAAAAAAAAGTTATAGGAGTTGAAAAATCTATTCACTCTTCCAATCCACTGCTGAAAACTTGCTACATACACTGAAAACACTAACTACATAAATCATGATTGAAGTACTTCCCATTGATGTTTGGCAGTGCCAATGTCTAGGTTTTTAGACTTGTGCGTATTTTCAGCTTATATTTACAATAATGAGGCGTCACCATTTATATTCTGTATAAAGTGATCTTTAACCCTGACTATACTTTTGGATCACTTGGATAAGTTTTAAAGAAAGCACAGATATGTGGACCTCACTCAAGATTCGTTAAGTCAGTATTTCTAAGTATGAAGCCCCACCATCAGAATTAAAAAAAATAAAAAATTACTTCAGTGATTCTATAGTTGAGAACCACTCTTAGCAATAAGTGACACCTTTCTTGTAGTCTTATATTCAAGAAAGCTAATTTTCCTTATCTGAAAATTATAGTAATACATTACATTGGACACAAGAAAAAAATAACACATACTTCATAGTTAGTGTCCATACTTCCAAGAAATAAGCAGGATTAGAGCCTAGTAAACAAAATGCATCATATTTCTTGAATGCTTATAATTTTAATCTATGTGGTTGATTTGACTTTATGAGGAGCAAGCTGCTAGTAGCTAGCTCCACAGCCAGCTGATAGAAGGTGCTGAAGGTATGTCTATACAACTACAGCCCCTTGAGTGTTTTAAGCCAGTTTTTCAGGTGACCACCTGAAAACCTACACCATTTTACATAGATTAGAGAAGTGAACTTCATATTTTGAAATAATAGTAGCTATCTAAATTTAGGTCATAGTATATATTTGCTTGGACTGTATTCATTCAAGCTATGTAGGACCTTGTGCAAACTTTAGCAAGTTGCTCAATTTTCTGTGCTTCAGTTTCTTCACCAACAAAATAGGGATACAGTAATAACTACAGTTATTTTCTGTTTAGCAGTTTACCTACATTATGTAAACCTTCAAAAAACACTGTAAGGTAGCTACTAATTATTTTGCTCATTTTACAGGTGAAAAAACTGAGGCACAGTGAGATTAAGTTTAATGGTATAGAGCTCATAAACAACAGAACTTGAAACCAATGCCAGACAGTTCACTACACCAGGCATGCTTAACTGCCCTAGACAGCACCATAATTACACTATTTCAAAGGGCTTTTTTAGAAAAATCTGTGAGATAAAATAGTAGTTTCCAAAATACTGATGCCTGCCTCCTATCCCTGGCCATTCTGTTCCATTGCTATGGTGTACAACCTGGGCTTCAGAATTTTTCAAAGGTTCCCTGGTGATTTTTTTTTTTCTTTGAGACAGAGTCTTGATCTGTCCCCAGGCTAGAGTGCCCTGGCATCAGCCTAGCTCGCATCAACCTTAAACTCCTGGGCTCAAGCAATCCTCCTGCCTCAGCCTCCCGAGTAGCTGGGACTACAGGCATGCGCCACCACGCCCGGCTAATTTTGTTTCTATTTTTAGTAGAGGCTATCTTTTTTTTCTATTTTTAAGTAGAGACGGGTCTCACTCTTGCTGAGGCTGGCCTTAACTCCTAATGTCAAGCAATCCTCCCGCCTCTACCCAGAGTGCTAGTATTACAGGCGTGAGCTACCACACCCTGCCTTCCCAGGTGATTTTTTTTCTTGTTTTTTTGAGACAGAGTGTCACTTTGTTGCCCGGGCTAGAGTGAGTGCTGTGGCATCAGCCTAGCTCACAGCAACCTCAAACTCCTGGGCTTAAGCGATCCTTCTGCCTCAGCCTCTCGAGTAGCTGGGACTACAGGCATGCACCACCGTGCCAGGCTAATTTGTTCTATATATTTTTAGTTGTCCATATAATTTCTTTCTATTTTTAGTAGAGACGGGGTCTCGCTCTTGCTCAGGCTGGTCTCGAATCCTGAGCTCAAAGGATCCACCCACCTCGGCCTCCCAGAGTGCTAGGATTACAGGCGTGAGCCACCACACCTGGCCCAGGTGATTTTTTAATGTTCAAAATTTGGAAACCAATGATTTGAAGACTTTAGCAAAGAGTATGACGCACAATGGGAAGATGATAAATGTTATCTGTATTAATACTTCTATTATTAATGATATCATTAGAAACTCATCTGAAAGCAAAACAGGAAAAATTTTTTTTAAATGACAAAAAGGCAAGAACAAAACAAAATGAAACAACAAATTGACATATGTCCAAAATATTTTCCTGTTAAAAAGCAAATTTTTAAAACTGCTTTTCATAAAACATAAACTAAAAAAAGTGGATGCTTTTTAAGAAAAACCAAACAAATCCAACAATATAGCCTTGAAACCTTTGCTTTCCCGTTGAGTTTTACTAGATTCTGTTAGCCTGTTTGTGTCAGAGACAATACTCTTTGATGCTTCCATTTAGTTGTCTACTCAAGGGACAAAGCCTAAAATAGGTATCAGGAATACAACCGTTTCTATTCATAATTCATATTTTTTCATGAGCCTTTGAAGTTTTCCATAGTGTTTAGTAACTCGTTTATGCCTTTACACAGAAAATTAGTATTCAAGGAACACAGGCAACACTCTGCAGTTTCCTAACCTATCTATAATATCTAAACTGTCCCACCTGCAGGAGGGGATATGGATTTTTTTTAAACTCTCAAGGCTTATTTGAGCCTTATGAGTCTGTCATTAAACTTATATAGTAAAACCTAATGCTTATAATGAATATATGACTAACGAAGTAGTAGGCACAATTTCAAGTTCTAGTGGGCCTCCCTCTGTTTTAGTTTTCCATCTTTTAGCTGTGGCTTGCTTTAGGCAAAGGACATGTGGTTGCTAATTTTAGTTTGTCATTACTTGAGTTTCCTAAGGTCAGCTAGCTGTGGTGACTAGAAGGAAATGCATTTGTGTGTGAGGGTATTAGCCAGAACAAAGGGATTATTATCACAACAATCTCCAGTCTTTATTTACTTGTCCTGAAAATAACTTGGAAAATATTTTCATACCATTTATTAATTTTAACTTACTTTTCCATTTAATGTTTTAAATATGTATATGAATTAAAAATAATGACAATTTTGACTCTGAGAAAAGAGTGGAAAAATAAATCTATTTTGCCTTTTTTCCTTTCTCTGAGACTCTGACAGCTGAAGGGTGTTGTCTAGCATATAGCTGAAGCTACTGGATTTATAATTTTCCAGATATCTTAATATTGTCAGCATATATACAACTACCTAAATATAACTGTTATCATAATTACCATGATTGACCTTTCTGCCCACAAAGAACTATAGTATGTGTTTATAATGTATTAGACAGAACAAATGTGTAAATTCCACAGCAATTTTGTCATGAACAATATATGACCTAAAAACTGGGTTTCTGCAATTTATTACAGTAAACGGATTCAAGCAAATCAGAATTTTCAGAGCATGAATGTAATCAATTTGAGCCTGGCTATTCTTGTTTAGAAAAGTCAGCTCAATTATTTCCAGTCATTTAGTCATTTCTTAACAAAAGAACATTTGGTTGTTTAAAAAACATCCCAATAAATATGTATATTATATTACCTGAAAAATGTTTCTCATATCCATTTCTATCCACAAATGTGTAGAGTCAGATATGCATACAAGAAAATTTAATTCTCTATGTGCAGAAGAAACACTTTGGGAGAAAAGCCAATGATATTTCACTCTTATATGTTATGTACACATAATAACCCCCCCTTTGGATTTACTGCTAAGAATTTCAACAGTTCTGTTAATTAGTGTCAAATGAAAAGAAAGGACAGCTTTTCAGTTGGAATTTAGTCTATAAAATACAGACTTACAAATCAGTCTTAATTGTTGGTGTTTCCACCAGGCTGAAGTTATTTTAAACCATTAATTGACTTCCTAGTCACCAATGTTTTTCTGTGATTTACAAATTAAAAATGAATAAATAAATAAGTCAAGTAGTAAGGTGTTATCATTTTTTCCTTATAAAATTCATATATTTAAGTAGAGAGTCTGCTCTTTAGTTTGCAAATTTTGATATACATTTACATTGAAATGGCTTATCATTCTACTGAAGAAAATCTAAGCAGATGATCTTTAAGAGACTTTATGGATCACAAAATAATTTTTATTCATTATTCTAATACTGATTTGCTATTTGACCTAGCAAGAGCATTAGTAAGTTTGGTAGAACCTGGTCCTGACAATGTTGAAGAGAACATACCTGGCCCATTTATCTGCATGCTCTTCCCTGCTTTGAAGCACCTGGGGTCCATTCCTGAGAGCCGTCAGCCTGTCTCATTTTCCTTTTTATACACTATGTACTTAACCCCAGGCCATGCAAGGGCGGCCACTGCTGCGCTTGCTAATCCCTACAGCAAGAAATTACCTAGTCAGAATATCTTTCAATTCTAAAAAGCTCTCCTTGTTTTCTAAATTATTCTAGAATGGTCTTGTGTTAGGGAATTAACACCTTCACAAACATGCATACAGGAACCACCAACTAGGAAGAGGCGTTTCTCTAGGTACATGAACAAGGCAGATATTAAAAGTGAAACAACACTGGATCAAACACCCAGACCTTTTATTTTACAGGTCAAATAATTTTAGGGGGATTGGGATGTCTTGGGATGTCCAGGATGGAAAACTAAGGGCCACAGACAGAATCTTTCCAGGGTAGGAAGTGCTGTGTAGAAGAGCTACTTTTGTCCAAGAGTGGCACAGACTGAAAGCCATTTTGTGTCCCAACTCTTCAGCAAAATGATTGGGCTTCAGGAATATTGGCTGAGCATCTTAGTGCCAACCAAAAAAGACAAAAACAGGGAGACCAAGTGTGAGAAAAGATGGTGTGTTGTACTAGTATCTAGGTAAACTAAATCATATCTGTATCAATGCACAAGCATCTACAGAAAATGTGCTATCAGTTTGCAACAGACATCAAATGGCAATGACTGAAACAACTGTCTAATTGAGGCTCCAATCTGGCCTTATGCAATATAGTTGTGCCCTCAACTCCCTTGCCTTAGCCCCACCTACACAGTACAGATTCCCACTTCATCATTACAATCACTTTCTTGCCAATACCTCCAAGTCCTTTTCCTCTTTCTACCTCCATTGGAGTTACAAGGAATGGCTATAGCTATACAATCTTGCTTATCATGTCTGCTTGAGTTCTTTTTCTAATTTTTTTATTATTTTTAATTGATAAATCATAATTATATACATGTGTGTGTATATATATGCACACACACATATAACATGGAATGATGAAACCAAGCTAATGAACATATCCCCCCACCTCACTTACATGTCATTTTCTGTGTTGAGACATTTGACATTTATTCTCTTAGTGATTTTGAAATGTACAATATGTTGTTATTGGACACTCAACACTCCCTGACAATTCTACTGTTTCTTTAGTGAGTTTACTTTCTCCACTTTTATATTATACCTACTTTTCTTTTGTCAAACCACTAGCATCATCTCCCAATTTATTCTTGCCTGGTGGCCTAACCTCACATTTCATTGATAAAATAGAAGCCAACAGAAGAAATAAACTCCTTCATCTTCCCATTGCCATAGCCTTCACTTCTCTTAGGATGGCTTCATCTCCTCCTGTTGTCTCCTAGACTCATCTTTTACAGGTGTTCTCTCCTGCATTTCAACAGCTCTTGATCTACTCAGTAATTTTTTTTTTTTTACTTTATGTCATTTTATTTTATTTTATTTTATTTCATTTTTTTTATTTCAGCTCATCATAGAGGTACAAAAGCTCAGGTTACATACACTGTCCATGTCCCGCCCATCCCCCCGAGCCAGAGCCCCAAGTGTGTCCATTCTCCAGACAGTGCGCCTGGCACTCACCATGTAGTCATACCTCCATCCCCTCCCCCCACCCCCTACCTCCCCGAGTCAGCACCTTCAAGCATGACCATTCCCCAGACGGTGCACAACGCACTCATCATGTAGGCATAAACCCATCCCCTCCCCCCTCCCCCCATCTCAGTCTGATATCCAATTGGTATCCTTCCCCGATGTGCATTTAGGTGATGATCAGGGAAACCGATTTTCTGGTGAGTACATGTGATGCTTGTCTCTCCATTCTTTGGATACTTCACTTAATATAATGGGTTCCAACTCTCTCTAGGAGAACCAAAGAGATGTCGTATCACCGTTATTTCTTATAGCTGAGTAATACCCCATGGTATACATATACCACAGTTTACTAATCCATTCATGGATTGATGGGCACTTGGGTTGTTTCCACATCTTTGCAATTGTGAATTGTGCTGCTATAAACATTCGCGTACAGGTGTCTTTGTTATAGAATGACTTTTGTTCTTCTGGGTAGATGCCCAATAATGGGATTGCTGGATCGAATGGTAGGTCTACTTGAATCTGTTTAAGGTATCTCCATAATGCTTTCCACAGGGGTTGCACTAGTTTGCAGTCCCACCAGCAGTGTATGAGTGTTCCTGTCTCTCCGCATCCATGCCAACATGTGTTGTTTTGGGATTTTTTGATAAAGGCCATTCTCATTGGAGTTAAGTGGTATCTCATTGTGGTTTTGATTTGCATTTCCCTGATGATTAGGGATGTTGAGCATTTTTTCATAAGTTTGTTAGCCATTCTTATATCTTCTTTTGAAAAATTTCTATTCATGTCGTTTGCCCACTTTTTGATAGGGTTGTTTGATTTTTTCTTGCTGATTTTCCTGAGTTCTAAATAGATTCTTGTTATCAGTCTTTTATCTGATGTGTAGTATGCGAAAATTTTTTCCCATTCTGTAGGCTGTCTGTTTATTTTTGTGACTGTTTCTTTGGCTATGCAGAAGCTTTTTAATTTAATCAGGTCCCATTCGTTTATTTTTGTTGTTGCTGTGATTGCCTTAGGGGTTTTCTTCATAAATTCTTTGCCTAGACCAATGTCTGTAAGAGTCTTTCCTACATTTTCTTCTAGAATTCTAATCGTTTCCCATTTAAGGTTTAAATCTGTTATCCACCGTGATTTGTTATTTGTGAGAGGTGAAATCTGTGGGTCCTGCTTCAGTCTTCTACATGTGGCTATCCAGTTTTCCCAGCACCATTTATTGAACAGGGATTCTTGTCCCCAGAGTATGTTTGATCTACTCAATATTTTATGGTTATGTGTAAACACGCTCAGAAATCACTCATCTTTATACAATTTCTCCCATAATTTCTCTTTTCACATTTCAGCCACTACTCAATTTCTCTGTCTCCCTAAAGCAAACTCTATTCTCATTGTCTCCATTTCCACCCATGTCTCCAAGTCTCACCACTCCACCAAAACTTTTTTAAGGTTGCCAATAGTGTTTTTTAATGTGTTGCTTTATCCACTGGCCACATTCCTGTTCTCATCTTCATTAAAACTTTAATAGAATTTGAAACAATTGAGTACTCCTTTCTTCTTGAAAGGTACATGAACAAGGGGGATATTAAAAGTGAAACAATGACATACTTGAAATTCTTGAAATACTGTCTTAGCTATTGGGAAACCATGATGTTGCAATCCTTTGTTTTTCCTTCTGCCTTTACCTCCTCAACCTGTTTGTTAGCTCTGTGTAATAAAGACTTAACTGTATACACAAGAGGTCTGGCCTTTGACCTACACTACTGGAAGGTGGTCTCTAGACCTTTGGAATGTCCTGCCTGGTAAAAGTGTCTTTGTTTACCAGAGGGCCTTGGCCACTGGACAGTCTAACAGTGTGATTTCTGATGGGGACTTTGGGTCCCTCAGGTATCTGCTCTACCTCCAGGAAAACAGTTGAGTGAAGATCTCCATGTGTGTTGTCAACCATGGAGCCTTCCCAATAGAAATTTTGTATACCAAGGGTCAAGTGAGCTTCCTTGATTGGTAATACTCCATATGTATTGTCGCAAATTGATTATAGGACTTAACTTTCAGTGAGTTCTGTGAGTAATTCTAGAGAATTATCAAACCTGGGGGTGGATTTGGGAAACCCCTAAGCATGCAATTGATATTAGAAGTGTGGGATGTCTTGTGGATTGTGCTCCCTCAAACTCTGTAGGCTCCTCCTTTTCTCTCTTTTGACTATTGGGGCATGCCAGGGCTTGGTGCTACTCCCCTTTTCTCTAGGTATAAATTCTGCCTATATGATTTCATAAAGTCCCAGAGTTTCAAAATACTGTTGAAAATGTATATCTCTAGCCTCAAATTTTCCCAAGGATTTCAAAATACATAATCAGCCTCATATGTAACATATGTGCTTTTATGACTATCACCTGCTCAAACTCATATGCCTCACAGAATGCTCTTTACTACCCCTCTTCACTTTATTTCTCTTTACTCAAAATTATCTCAGTTAGCAGCACCTATTTGTTCAAACTAAAACCTAGGATCTATTCTTGATTCATCCCTTTACTTACCTCACTATGTAGAATGCAATAGCAAGTCATATTTTAGTCAGCAGTGATAATTTAGTTTGTATGCAGGGGAATGACCATCCTGATTGTGAAATTATTTTACTACCTCTGGATTAGTTGATAAAAGCCATTACTCCAAGCAAACACTCCTCTTACTGTCCCAGCCTCCCTGGTTGCATAGCTAATTACTGCCCCAACTTCCCATGATCCAGCAACTAAAGGGTTAGTGCCTGTCAGGGGACCTCCAGAACTGCCTCTGGCTGTAACGTCAGCTTCAGTTGTGATTGGTGGGTGCTTGTGCTAATTACATCAAAAAGTTCTGCCCTTGAGCAGTTCCCTTGGCATTTCTTGGGGCTACTAAGGGCTGACCATTCCACTCTGGTGCATGTCACTCTGCTGGATTTCCCACCAGTCTGCTGTAGCTTCCCTATATATGGGAAGGCCATATTTTCCCATATGTGTTTGGCTTGGCTAAAGTGACCCTTGAACTTGGGTAAGGGGGAGAGGGCCTGGTAGCCATGGTGGTATCTCATCAGGCAAATTTCCAGTGGCCATCTGGCACCATGAAACTTTGACAATATGCTTCTGGCCATTGTTCTGTTGGAATCACTCTTGCTTATGTAGCTTCTTATGTGACTTAAAGCCTTCATTGTACCTTTTTCCTATAAAGTTCCTGGGAGAAACCTGGAGAGTAGGTAGGTTGCTCATAATTGAGGCCACCAAAAACATTACCGGACACTGAAAACTCTGCAATCACAGTGGGTGCTCCTTAGAGAGTTTGGAGCTATTGGGAGATGGATGGAGTTGACAAGACCATTTGAAGCTGGGGGAGTGGTGCCCAGAGTACAGATGTCCCTTTCTACCATTCTCATTATTTATTTATTTTTTACTGAGATATAATTCAAATGTCAAAACATTTACCCTTTTAAAATGTACAAGTTACAGGGTATTAATATATTCACAAAATTGTGCAACCATCATCACTATCTAATTCCAGAATATTTTTATCATCCCCCAAAGAAGCCTCATAACCATGAGAAGTCACTCCTTATGTTCTCCTCCCTCCAGGTTCTGGCAACTACTAATCTACTTTCCATATCTATGAATCTGCCTATGCTGTACATTTCATATTACTGGAATCACACGATATGTGCCCTTTTATGTCTGGCTGCTTCCACTTTGCCTAAGGTTTTCAAAGTTCATGCATGTTTTGTGGATTAATCATATTCTATTGCAGGAATATACTCATTTTATCCATTCATTAGTTGATTGACATCTGGCTTGTTTCCACTTTTTGGCCAATATGAATGAAGCTTCTATGACTTTTGTGTACATGTTTTTGTGGTAATGTATGTTTTATATATCTAACTGTGGAATTATTCAATCATATGGTGACTCTGTTTAACTTTTTGTGGAATTGTCAAAATATTTTCTTAACTTACTGTACCATGTTACATTCCCATAAGCAAAGTATGAGGGTTCCAGTTTCTCCACATGTTCACCAATATTTGTTATTTTTGGTCTTTTTTATTATAGCTATTCTGACTTCTGGAAAGTAGTATCTTACTGTGGTTTTGATTGGCAGTTTTCTAATGATAAATAATATTGAGCATCTTTTCATATGCTATTGGCTGTTTATCTTCTTTGAGAAATACCTTAATCCTATGCCCATTTTTAATTATTTGTCTTTTATTGTTAGGTTGTGAGTTCTTCATATATTCTGAATGCTCGATGCATATCAGATATATAATTTGAAAATATTTTCTTACATCCTGTGGATTGTCTTTTTACCTTCTTAATAGTGTCCTTGAAAACAAAAAAAGGTTTCTTAATTTTGATAAAGTCAATCAATTTTTATGTTGTTGATGAATTCAAAGTCATAAAGATTTACCACTGTTTTTTCTTCAAAAAGTTTTACACTTTTAGCTCTTACATTTAATTCTTTTGTTCATTTTGAGTTTATTTTTGTGTATTATTTGAAACAGAGGTCCAAATTCATTATTTTGCATGTTTATCTAGTTGCTCTAGCATCATTTGTTGAAAAGACTATTTTTTCCCCTTGAAGCATCATTGTACACTTTTTGAAAATCAATTGACTATAGATGTATGGGTTTATTTCTGGACTCTCAGTTATTTTTTACTAATTTATATGTCTATCCTTATACCAATATCAGAGTATTGGTTATTTTAGGTTTGTAGTAAGTTTTAAAACCAGGAAATGTGAGTCTTCCAACTTTGTTCTTCTTTTTAAAAATGTTTTTACTATTTTGTGTGAATTCTCATGTGAATTTTAGGATCAGCTTGTCAATTTCTCCTAAAAAAGAGTGGGGAAGTTTTGATAGGAATTATGCTTAAACTGTAGATAAATTGGAGAGTATTGCCATTTTAAAAATATTTAGGCCACAGATAAATGAAAAGACACATGTTTTTTATTTAGGTTTCCATTAATTTCTTTTAGCAATATTTGTAGTTTTCAGTGTACAAGACTTCCACTGTTTTAGGTGAATTTATTCCCAAGTTTATTACTTTTGCTACTATCATAAATCGAATTGATTTCTTAATTACATCTTTATATAGTTCATTGCTAGAGTATAGAAAAATAACTGATTTTGCATATTGGTAATCTTTTTTGTACCTCGAGTGAACTCATTTATTTGCACTAACATGTGGGTGAGTGTGTGTATCTATATGTGTATGAATTCCTTAGGATATTTAAATGTAAGACCAGCTGACTTGTAAATAGAGATAATTCTATGTCTTTCCCATCAGGAGGACTTTCATTGTATTTTCTTGTCTAATTGCCCTGGCTAGACCTCCAGTGTAATGTTAAGTATAAATGGTGAGAGCAAAGGCCAATGTTGTTTTTCCTGATCATAGAAAAGATCTTTTGTCTTTTACAATTAAATATGCTTTTAGCTGTGGAGTTTTCACAGATGCTTTTTATCAGATTGGGGAAATTTCTTTTTATTTGTGTTGTGTTGAATATTTTTATCATGAAAGAGTGTTGGGTTTTGTCAAAAGCCTTTCTTGTGTTCATTAAGGTAATCATGTGATTTCCATACTTTATTAATAATGTATATAATATTGATTTTTTTTCTATGTTGCACCATGGTTTCTCTTTGTGATACTGAGACAAATCCCACTTGGTCATGGTGTATAATCCTTTTCATTCATTGGTGGATTTATTTTGTTAGTATTTTGTTGAAGAATTTTACATCTATAATCATAGGGTATATTGGTCAGTAGTTTTCTTTTCATGTGGTATCTTTGCCTAGTTTTGGTAATACGGGCTTCTTCTGTTTTTGGAAGAGTTGCTAAGGAATTGCTATTAAGTTCTTTAAACATTTGCTTGAATTCACAGTGAAGCCATCTGGTGTGGGGATTTTTCCCTATGGCAGTTTTTTGATTACTAATTAAATCTCTTTACTTACTATAGATCTATGCAAAATTTCTATTTCTTCTTGAGTCAGTTTGCATCTTTATAGAAATATGTTAATTTCATCTAGGTTATCTAATTTGTTGGCATAAAATTGCTCATACTATTCCCTTATAATCCTTTTATATTTCTGTTGATCAGTAGTTTTTGTCATCTCTGTAATTTCTGATTTTAGTAATTTAAGTCTTCTTTCTTTTATTCTTAGTCTTGTTAAGATTTGTCAATTTTGTCAATGATTTGAACAGAAGAAAAAACTTGCCTTTTATGTTGATTTTCTCTATTGGTTTTCTAATCTCTATTTCATTTCTTTCTGGTCTAATCTTTATTTTTTCCTCCCTTCCTTTTGGTGTGGGTTTAATTTGCTCTTCTTTTTCTGGTTTCTCAAACCAATTGTTATGCTCTTGATTTGAGATATTTCTTCTTTTTTAATACAGACATTCACAGCTATACATTTTTTCTTAAGCACCACTTTCACTGCATTCTATAGTTTTGATATGTTGTGTCTTTATTTTTATTCATCTCAAAATATTTTCTAGTTTACTCTTTCATTTCTTATTTGACCTATTGGCTTTTAAGAGTGTGTTGACAATTTCTACCTATCTAGGAATTACGTAAATTTCATATTGCTGTTGATTTATAATTTCATGTGATTGTAGTTGGAAAACACTTTGTTTAATTTCAATATCTGAAATTTATTGAGACTTGTTTTATAGCCTAACATGTGATCCATTTTAGAGAAAGTCCATGTACATTTGTGAAGAATTTTTATTCGGTTGTTGGTGGAATCCTGCAATGGCTGGAACAACATGTCTAGACTAAAAACCCAAATGCTATTCTATAGTCTACAAGATTCTATATTCTCTGGTCACTACCTGTGTCTCTGCTTTATTGTACAGAATTCTTCCCCTTTTTCCCTAGTGCTTATTGAAGTTAGCACCTTATTTCTTAAATATCCCAAGTTCCTGGTTCAAGGTCTTTACACATGCCGTTCCCTTTGCCACATGCTATATATTTTGATAATAGCTTCACATATTTTATTCAAACAATAATGTTTTATGATTTTTATTTTACATATAAGAAAACTGAGGCCTAAAAAGGTTAATATATTTGTCCAAGGTCAAACAACTAAAAATTTCTGGGAAAAGCTGAAAAATTAATTATTTATATTTTTAATATGCCTAATGCTTCATATATATTATATCACGGAATAAGCATTCAAGCCATGTGTGTCTGACTCCAGAGACCAAACTTGTTACTGTCCTCTTTGCTATATTAGGATGAATGTCAAATGGAATGACATATGCAATGCCTACTTGTGCAATTGAAAGTCTCTTTAGATATTCTAAGCAGTGTGTTATAATAGGCAGAGTGATGGTTTAGTAGATAGTGTGGGATATTCTTGTTCTACTTCTGAACTTTTGGTTTTAAACATTCTTCTCTTGGATTTTATGTGACGCTAAATTGATATATATAATGTCAGTATATCACCAATGGGTCAGAATATGATTCCTTCTGCCTCCGTACTTTGCACACACTTTTGCCTCAGATGTCATTGTCAAGATAGAACAAATCTATATTCATTCTTCAAGTCTCAGTTCAAATTCCTCCTCTGTAAAGCAGACAGGATTCTACAGATACATTCAGAACATTCTTCTTTGACATTCTCATTGTATACTGTGCCCACCTCAAAGTACACAATATATTTGACTGATTAAAAGCACAGAGTCTGAGAGTTAAGTTCAAATTCATATTCAGTGGGCCCACAGATGTGGTTCCTAAACTGAGACAGCAACTTTCTGTAGATCTTGCCACATCTTCCCCTTGACAGTCCTACTTTGATGGCTCAACTTGCTTGCTTTCTTATATTTACCTACAAGGTCCAATTTGACTGCCTGCGTTAATTCTTCTAGGAGATAGGTTAGTGACTTTTTCTCTGATCCTTCATCGTTACCTTCCAGTCTTTCTATAATAAACCACTCATTCTCACAATACTCATGGTGCTCTGCTTCTCTAAGTAAACCCTGATTGACACATTACCCAAATTTCTAGAATTTCATGATTTTATTGTCTCTGCAGTGTCCTCATTTATTTCTACTGGACTATATATTGTGAATCCTTGAAGAGATTTGACTGAAGAAGATGCTTCTGGTTCTCCTAAGTAAAGTGATTCTATAGAGATATAGACAGCATATAGAAAGCAGGATGGTAAGAAAGGAAATAGGTAATTTCCCCCAAATAATAAAATTTTATGGCAGCCTATAATTGAGGAAACCTCTTTGTAATGTCACATTTCTCTCTTCCTGGTCAATTTCCCGTGTACTTTAAAGGCTGTTTCAAATATTGTCTCTTTTAATTTTCTGAATGCTGATTTCAGTTTGCAAGCATAGACACATTACATTACAGGCATTAGCTAGTAATGGGCTCATCTTGACCTTGGCTATAATGTTTATTTTAGTCACTATATGTACTTATATTTAAAAGACAAAGAATCTAGATTCAAATTTAGCCATATTTGGCAGTAAAAAGGCAATGAATATAACTGGCTTATGTAAACAGACTGAATTTAAAAATTGGCCTAATTAACGTCTCACATTCAATAGTTGCTGATAGCATACAAGTCTGTTGCTTGAAATGAATAGCAGGCTTTCTTTTAAATAATATTTAGCAAGGCATAAATATTGCTTTTTTTTTCCTTTCTTGCATGAAATCAGGTCCATTTTACCTTTTTTCTTTTTCAATTTGCCCATTAATGAACTTTAAAAGCATTTTCCTTTTAGCAGTTTGCTTCTAAGATCCTGTTCTCTCTTGACTTTTGTTCTCTGTGGATTCACCTTTGATCTCTGGTTTTTTTATTTATCACTGCTTGTTTCAAAGGGACTCTAATCATAGATCTTGAACACAGACTTGTAATGATGAGAATATTATCTACAACTAGTGCATTAAAAAGCTGATTAAAAAAAGGCCTTGTATTTTTACTTGTAATATGAAAAGCTTGTCATTAATATTAACAACAGTTACAATATTTATAATTTAAAAGAATATTAGTCAAATATAGTTGTATGCAAAGTAAAAACTTTTCTAATAAAATCTAGAGTAGCATAACAATAAAATGGAATTGTAGACATACTGTTTCTGAAATTCTCTTTCAAATAATTTTTAAAAATTAAAAATTCTCATTTCATAGACAGGATTTTTCTTCAGCTGTTAAAATTACCTTTTCTTCCAAGTAATATAACTCAACCTATATTTTTGATATTAATTGACTATTTTTGAAAAAGATTACTCCAATTTTTAGTTATTGAGTTTCCATTCTCTCTATTTTGGTCATTTTATGTAAGCTATGACTAAGTCTATTCCTAAGATAAAATGATTCAAGGAAATTTTTTATGTTTCTCCTATTTATTGCATAAAATAATGCCTTCCTGTGCATGCCAATCTTGGAAATTTCACACTTGTTAGATTTTGCTCCTAGATTTTAAAAAAAAAAGATGAGATACATATATACATCTAAGAAGTTAATGTGTGAATTTATTTGATAACTTAGTAAGTCCTATGACATAGTTAATTATTCAAAAGATTTTAATACAGACATTCACAGCTATACATTTTTTCTTAAGCACCACTTTCACTGCATTCTATAGTTTTGATATGTTGTGTCTTTATTTTTATTCATCTCAAAATATTTTCTAGTTTACTCTTTCATTTCTTATTTGACCTATTGGCTTCTGTTTTCTGTGTATATTTGGGGGGTGGTAGCATAGGGAATCTTGATTTATTTGCATAAATTACAATCAATGAATTATCAGTAGAAAATTTGCATTGTGACAAAGAATTCTAAAAAGAGATAATGTTGCTTGGATTCTGACAGCAAAACAAACCAAGTATGAATCCAAAGTCTAATACTGAAGCCTTGATCTGTGACCTTAGGAAATTAAACTTTTCTGAGCTTCCTTTCCTTCCACTATAAAATGGAGACCAAATAATAATAATAATAATAACGATAAATGATACCTATTTTGCTAGAGCTTCCATAACATACAATAGAGTGAGTGTCTTAACAGAAATGTATTTTCTCACAGTTTTGGAAGCTAGGAGTTCAAGATCATGATGTTGACAGGTTTGATTTATTCCAAAACTTCTCTCCCTGGTTTGCAGATGGCCACCTTCTCATTGTGTCCCCACATGGTCTTTTCTCTATGTCTGTGTATCTCTTGTGTCTCTTTGTGTGTCCAGATTGCCTCTTTTTGTGAGACATAGGGGAGCACCAGGCCTTACTCAATAAAGAATCATAAGCCCCAAACCAGGGCCTCCGATAAAACAGGGGATGGTGGAGAAACTGTCCAAAACCAGTTGGAGCCCAGATGGTGAAGAAAAATGACCTCAAGTTACCCTCAGTGTTCATAATACATTAGTTATAATTCATTAGCAAAGAAATTCCCACCAGCACCATGACAGTTTACAAAGGCCATGGCAACTCCTGGAAATTGCCCTAGACTGTTTAAATGGGAGAGAGAACCCCACTCCAAGACTCTCTACCCCACTCCCAAGAAACTCAGGAACAATCCTCTCTTTGTTGGATAGGCAGGTGAGAGATAACCACAAAAATAGGGAGCCAGTAGCACACAAATACTGCTCTGTCTATGGGGCAGCTACATTTCTTTTTCCTCTCTATTTCAATAAACTTGCTTTTTTCTTACTCTGTCAGCTCACTCTTGAATTCTTTCTTGAGCAAAGCCAAGGACCCACTTGGCCTTTAGGCCGGGCCCCAGTTTTGGGGTCCACTTTCCTGTATCACTTGTAAGGACACATAAGATTGGATTAGGGCCCACACTAATGGCCTCATTTAACTTGATTGCTTCTTTAAAGGTGCTATCCCCAAACAGGGCTTCAACACGTGAATTTTGGGGGGAGACAATTCAGTCCATAACAGTATCTAACCTATCAGGATTTTTAATCTTGACAATGTTACAGTATTATCTTAGGAACTGTATAAACACACAATTTCCATCTCCCTTCAGACCTATTAAATCGGAATCTTTGTAATTGGGGCCTGATTAGCTCCTGGCACACAATAAGCATATATATAGATGTATGTGTGTGTTTATGTCATTATTATTATTAGTGTTTTTGTAGTAGTATTAGTCTTCATTGTAGTAATTGTGTGGTAGGTAGTGATATTTACATTAGTGTTGACGGTAGGTATGATTTTGAAGTTTAATTTTGAAGTCTAATTAGAGAGACAGACTTGGGGAGTTATATTCATCAAGGGGCAGTGTTGAATGTTGGTTGCAGACACAGACTCTGTTTTCTACTGTTGCTATGTAACAAGTTATCGCACACGTAGTAGCTTAAAACAATACTCATTTAATGTCTCACAGTTGCGTAGGTCAGAAGTCCAGGAGGGACTTGACTGCACTGGGTGAAATCTAAGTCAGAATATTTTATAGAACAAAGTTCAGAAATAAGAATCAAACAAGAAGATATTTGAAGCATCTGTAGCAGACAAAGGTTTAGTATAGAGAACATACCCACAAATCAATAAAAACAAATAAAAGACCCGGTAGAAAAATGTGTGAATGTATGAATGGGTGAATTCTGTCAGGCTTTGGTGATGAGAGCCTAGGTGCCCAGTTTGCAGTTGCTGGTCTGATTGATGAGTACACTCTGTCCTTAGGTCACCCTCTGGGCCTGTGACACTCTGCCCCTCTGTGGAAGCCTCTTGTTGGGATAGAGTCAGCTTTATCAAACACAGATATGTACGTGGATCTCCAAGCATGGACCTGTTCACCCACCAGAGCTCAGTGAACTTTCATGTGAACCATCATTAATAAAAATGTGTTATTAGTTAGATTATTTGAGAGCAACATTTTCGGAGAATAGGGCCCAGATGATAGTTTTCTTTTGTTTTGTTTTGTTTTCTTCACAGCAAATCAGGAAAGATCTCATGCTTTTCAGAGACTGTAGCTGGACTCAAGTTCCTAGCACAGCACATATTGGGTGTGGAGCCTCGTGGATGCTTGGCTGTAGACAGTAAAGAGAAGAAAGTGGTAGTGTTAGGAAAAGATATGCGGGTGCTACAGAGAGAGGCTCTTGCAATTGAGCTTAAGGCAGGCCCTCTGTAGGGAAAACATTAATTTGTTACCCTTTGGTTTCACTTTGAATTAATTGCTGTTTTTACTGTAAAATCACTCTAGTCCCCATGGTGGGTTGGCAGGAGGTGGTGGGGGTTAACACAGATCACTTAGCTTTTTAAAACTCTAATTTTTAGGCAGAAAGCATACCATAGCCCAACTCACTCCTCTGTTTCAAAGAATTATTGGGAGCAGTGAATAATTTTCCCTGGTAACTCCATTGAATCTAAAAGGACATGAAGTGACAATTCATATTTCTAACCTCACGCAGGAACAGGTCATTGCAGGAGGTAGCAGCCTGCCTTTGTACCTGTCTCAGTGTCCACCAGCTAACCCATGTAGTCAGAGACACCCTTCCTCGTGTGTCGTTTACCTCTTTCAAACCAAAACCGTTTTGCTTCTTTCTGACTTCAGTAAAGTAAGAACAGAACTGGCTTTTTTTAGTAATAACTTTGTATTCTTTAAGATCATTATTGTGAGTTGAGCTTTGTCGTTGTTTTCTTTGTCAAAGAAATACATGGATTATGGCCTGATGTTATTGGTCCCTGAAGTTTAATGCTGACAGTATATATGGCCCAGGCAACTAAGCCATATCTGAGAACACAGTGAGGATACAGGATGAGGTATCAGCATGGCCTCTACTCACTAGTACTGTCAAGAAACCCTCAATATTTTGGTAACAATTCTTTTTACCAAATATTCAAAATAACAACATCACATCTCTGTTTAAGAAGGCCGACTGCTAAAAACCTCAGAACACATCTATGAAAAGAGCATGGCACAAAGAGATATGCTAGAAGCCTTTAAATCTAAGCAACCTTTGAATATGATGTCTGTCTCGTCACATGGTATATTTGCTTGTTAGAACAAAAATGTCTCATCTATTTTGTTGAACTAAAATCTCCCAGAATGAGCTGCAGGGAAACAAATGTTTCTTTAACTGAAGTGAATTCAGACTAGGCTTGTTGTAACAATAAACCTGAGACATATTTTATGTCTAAGACAGAAACAATGAATGTTTATTTACTGGTTAGATTCCTTAAAGTAAGTCATATGTTTAGAATTGAAACATCCTTAAAAAATTTTTCACAACAAATTGATGGCATTTTGGTGCAGATTTTAAAAATAATGTTAACTAATTATGTCGCACTTGTTTTTAAAAAGCCTCTAATTGGCTATAAGAGAGAATGATTTGCTTACTTTCTCAGAAAAAGCAAATATTATATCAACATCAAAGAATATTGTCTGTCCTTCAGGTGGCAGAAAAACCTCTCCAGCTAATGATGTCAGAATGAGGGAGGAGGTCACAGCTTTCTGTTGAAAGGTGATGCATTATTTTAGCGCAGTTTTCACTGGATATATGATTTTGGAAATTACTCAGCATCTCAAAGATTCTTTCTCTGAATCAAAAAGCCCGAAAGGGAGATGAAATTCTGTAGGCAACCACATACACATCACAGGCGACTGGGACCACTCAAGAGTTGAACTTCTGTCTTCCTGGAGGCAAAAACCCTCTGCAAGTGATATCGATGTGTTCCACATAAGAGAATGATGAGGGGCCCTGTGAATTGATGACAAAACACAACGTTATGCACATGTGAAATGAAGTAGTTGGTAGAGGGTCCTGAACAAATGCTTTCATGCCACCCAGAAACTTATGGCACCTAGTTCTCTGAATATGATTGGATTGTGTTGACAACAGTCCCACCTTGAAGGTGAGGACTTGGGTAATCAGAGATGTTTACCTGCAGAGACTGCTCAATTTGCTTCTCCTGGTTAGGCATTTCTCAAAAGTATTTGGACTACACATGCTTCAGCACCCAGGAGCTATGACTCAGCAGAAAGGAGGCGCTACAAGGAGCTGAGGTTTATTCCCAGACAGCGCTAGGCTTGCCTGTACTCATTAATAAGATAGTGACAAAATGCTGCTTAACAGTCACAGCCCTAGGAACTGTGTTGAGTGTTTATTCCTGCATTCCCCTTAGCCTTTGATCCCCAAAATCTATCACATAGAGATTCTTTTTTCCGTTTTATAGAAGATACATGTGAGAGAGATTATGTTACTTTCTAAATTTACATAACTACTGAGTGACAAAGTTTAGATTGGAACTAAGGTCTGTGTCATTTGTGATGCCAAGTTTTAAAGTTCTATTATTGCCTATAAATACAGATTGTTATGAAAGTACAGAAGAAGGATAGGAATCAAAGTCTTGGTGGTCAGAGACATCTTCAGCAGAAGATCTATATTAAGGCATAATGGACCATAGCAGTTAAGGTAACAGAGCGTGGAAGGAAAACATATTTTGCATAGAGAAACAATGCATCCCAAATCCCAAAGGTGAGCAAAACCATGGGGATTTATCAGAATCACAAGTATTTTATTATAACTGTATGATACTGGTAAGCTAAGCAGCAGCCAGATCATAAAAGGCCCTATGGTTCATGTTAAAGAGTAGGTTGTTCATCGTTAGAGTATCAGGGACCGATTAATAGATTATAAGTGAATGATCTTAGAACCAATGCCCAAACACCATGCCAAAAGGAAGAAAAGCACTAGCAACCCTATAAAAGTGCTTGGCTTTATGAAAGTCCAAGGAAGAGAAAGGAGTAGAGTTGTTGAGAGACATGTTTATATCAGTGACAATGGCAGAGGCTAGATGGCTTTTATGTCATTGACTACTTTAGTCAGCATTGGTTCAGACTGAAGAGTTGACCCTTCTGGATGCCTTGAAACACCGAAGTCGTAGCAACAGCAGCTGAAAGCAGGTGAAGAAGATGACTGTTGACAGACACCCCACACCTGAGGCTGGCAGGGAGGCAGTAGCAGCATAGAGATAATACCTCCCAGGCTGGAGAAGGAATTGATGGGTGTTGAGTGAGATCAACATCTATTCAAGTTTATTGAACATACACGTGAACTAGCTCTGACTGATCATTTGGGATAGAAGCACACTCAAGGGCTTAGTGTGCTTTAATATGTTATTACTAACAGATATGAAGGCATCCTTCACATTGCTTTTCCCATAGTGTCTCAAAAAAAAAAAATTAGACATTAGACACCTGGGGAAAAGGGATGAGGACAGATCTCAGATCTTTTAGTGATTTACACAACATGACTTTTTTTCATCATACTTGGCTCAAGCATCTAGAATGATTCAACCACAGAGCTATGAAAGGGATTTTTGGAAAGATTAGCACAGCTCAGGGATAGAACAGAGTCCAAACCAGGAGTTTGGCCAAGGGGAGAGAAGTCTGTGAATGCTTCTGAATTTTCACAACTATATATCAGAAGTTTAGTTACAAATTATGCCATTAATCGCATGAACTTTAACTGGCATGGAAATCAGGCATATTTTATGGGGGTCATTGACTTGTGGAAAATAATCTCATTTCCTTCATGAAAGCTCACACACCAGTCATTTCTTTTCTTTTTTTTAACAATTCCTTTCTTTCTTTCTTTCTTTCTTTCTTTCTTTCTTTCTTTCTTTCTTTCTTTCTTTCTTTCTTTCTTTCTTTCTTTCTTTCTTTCTTTCTTTCTTTCTTTCTTTCTTTCTTTCTTTCTTTCTTTCTTTCTTTCTTTCTTTCTTTCTTTCTTTCTTTCTTTCTTTCTTTCTTTCTTTCTTTCTTTCTTTCTTTTTTCTTTTGAGACAGTCTAGCTCAGGCTAAAGTGCAGTAGCATCATCACAGCTCACAGCAACCTCAAATTCCTGTGCTCAAGCAATTCTCCTGCCTCAGCCTCCTCAGCAGGTGGGATTACAGGTGTGTGCTCCCATGCTTGGTTAATTTTTCTATTTTTTGTAGATCACGGGTCTCACTCTTGCTCAGGTTGGTCTTGAACTCCTGGCCTCAAGCAATCCTTCCACCTAGGCCTCCCAAAGTGCTAGGATTACAGACTTGAGCCACCATGCCCAGGCTCCTTTTCTGACAATTCTTGACAACACTAGAGCAGACTTTTATTATTTAATCGCTGGTTTACATCAACAACCTCCAAACTAGTCCTTCTCACCTTAGGTTTTTCCCTCTCTAATCCATACAACAAATATTTATCTTCCTATTCCACCAGTTTGCCCCTACCGCTCTACAGAATCTTTATTTAATGATTCCTCTCCCAGTGTGCAAGATAAAGTTCAAACACTTTAGCATGATATAAACAGGCCTCAACTATGACCTGTACCTACTTTTTGAAATTTACCTTCCATCACTCTTCCAAGGGAAAATTCTGCTATACAAAACTAGTTCATGCCTTGCTTCTCTACATGTGTAGCTAATGAAGCAGAAATGAATGCCTTCAGCACCTGGTATACCCACAGCCACCTTCTGAGCTGTGTTCTCTTCTGAGCAGTGTCCAAAAGAAAGGATTGATTCACTGATTTGCTGTGGTTTGCCCTCTCCATGAGGCAGTGTATCATAGTACTTAAGAGCTAAGCACACATAGTGGGCTCAAATCCTGCCTCTTCCCCTACCTAGTAATATGAACTTGACAACTTTTGCAAGTTCTTTGACCATTTTATTCAACTGGAATATAATGACTATCACGGCATTTACTTCATGGTTGTGTTGTAAGGTTTAAACAATTTGCTGTGTAATGAGCTTAACGCATAGTAGCTCAACCTTAAATATTAGCTGCTATTATTATTATTATTACATATGAAACAAGCCCAAAATCCTGCCTACTTCTCCAAGTCCCAGAGATCTGAATGACAATTTCTGAGTAGGTTGAAGTAGCATGATTTCATTTAGGGTCTAAAGTCAGCCTCCACAGAAAGTTCCTTAGATTTCTAAATAAACTTTAGCCGGGGACATTGCTAGGGGTTATGGGAGGGCCCAGAGGAAAAACAGGAGATTGGATCAGTTTAAGTATTTTAACAGTTTTGGTCCTCTTCAAGGAGAAATACCAGGCACAATGTTTACCCTCCTCCCTCAAGACACAATACTATTGAGGTCATAGTATTACTGAGATGCTTAGACTCAAATTTGATGACATCCAGATGCCTTGGTACCCCATTTGTGTGAATCAGAAACAGCCAAACACTTAAGGGGCTTCATTTCAGGGGCTAATACTTATTCAAAGATTCTATTTTACCCTAAATACCATAATGTTTAAGATATTAATTAAACTTTATTCTCCAAGGTATTTTTTCTACTTCCTCCTCTTTCTCTTTCACTCCCCCCACCCCACTGTTTCTGCCTTTATAAAACACTATTGGCTGCCTTAGAGCTTCACCCATATGACTACTTTTTAGGGATTAAAAATCTGGTGTAAAAATGTTTAAATTAACATCTTAAATGGGTGGTTATAACTTGCTTCCATTAAGAGACTTCTGTAAGAAAATAACTGGATGATTGTAAGAAGAGTTTGAGTAAAATCACACTTCACTTTATGCAGTGCTGTCCTCTGTAGAAATGGAGATGGATCTCAATGCTCCCTTTTCTCCCTGCTCCCCTCCTCATTTCATTCACGAGGTGGGTTCTGGAACAAAGGGCTTCACAGCACTGTCTGGAGTTCTCCTATCCATTGGTGATGTAGTCACAGTCTCTGCATACACACCCCCTACCCCGCCCCCGTGCCAGAGATAACATACGAAAGGCTGTGTTAAAAAACGAATGCCCCATCACTAGCATTTCCTGTCACTGCCGGATGTTGACAAGCTTCGTTTCACCACTGAGTGGTAAGATTAAAAACGTGAATGAGGCTTTAACTCGTACCCATTCTCTCTCTCCTCTACCATGGATTGTGCTAGTGGATGGATATAAATGTATCTATGGAATGAGTGATGAGTAAAAGATAGAAACCTGATAATTCTGAGTTTTCTGTCAAATGCCATATTCTTAGTCTCATCCAATCCTTCACATTTTACTTAGAGTTTATGTGAGCTTATTCCAGATAGAGTCTCTTTGACTTCACAAATCAAAAGAGTCTGTTGTGTTTTTCTGGAGGAAACTTTTGAAGGTTATCTATCAGTCTCCTTAGCAGAGAGTTAGCCTTTTGAATCACATGAGCTAAAGTGCACAAAATTGACCCTTCACTGTTTTTAGAACTGTCAGTTGTACAGAACTCCTCACTTACGAGTCATTCTAAGTGACTTTTGCTTCACCTTTCTTTGAGGCTCTTATCACATCCACGCTGGTGCTATCAGCTGAGCTATTATGGGGATAACACATTGAAGCTGCAATAATTTCTAGTTTCCATTTTCAAAAGAAATACATTTGGTCAAGTATGTGTTAGCCTTTTTCTTTCACATATAACTTCTCAATTTAAAAATTCCTTTTGTTATCTTAGTATCTCCCTTCAGTTCCTGCACATCCCCGGCAGGAATGTAATATTTCACAGCTCCTAGAAATGGAAGGAAATTGTATCTCTTTATGATATATTAGAAACACAAACTGGTGTGTGTGTGTGTATATCCACAGATAGAGCCCGTCAGTCTGAGAGAAATTCAGTTGTGATAGGCTTTGCTACTTTAGGAGGCTCAACTGCTTTGAAATATTTTGAGTTATTACAGAGAAAAGCCTATTTTCCAAGGGCTGCAATTAGTGAATGTCTGTGGCCGGTGAAAGACTTCATGATGCAAAGCAAAGTGAAGCTGGCCCAGTAACAACATTAAAAAGACGTTCACGTGGTCCATTGCATACTTTGAACTCATCATTCTATTGCAGTGCTCTTTTCTGCTTAGCTAGACTTTGCACCCATTTTCCCGTATTTTCAACTTCTGAGCTCCTTTGCTTGCATTTCTGATTCCTGAATCTTCCCAGAAGCTTCCTCTCAACTACTTTTCAATTTAGCAAATGCCACTTCATATATAACTCATTACATTCTGGTGAGTACTATAGAGAACATAGATAAATTAAAACCTGTTTGTGAAATATGCATAGTCTTTGGGGGCGGGGGCAAGATTTAACTGAATGAGCCAATTAGAAAAGTGCTAAATGTAATAGAATCAAGAGGCAACACTCATAGGACTATCAAGTAAATGGTCACTAAAGAATCAAGTTGATGTCATTGTCGGCTGGCAATTTGCAAAATGCTTTCAAAATTACTAAACCAAGCAATGTAAAGAGGGGAGAGAGAGCCTGACTGAGTCTATTCTGCGTCACAAACTTCAAGTTACTTTCTGGTTCACAATCAAAGTTATATTAAAAAATATATTTGAATCAGGGTGAAGGCAGAGCATAGCAAAGATGCAGACAAAATAATGAGCCTGAGTGTACAGAAGAGGTGCATTTGGGAGGGCCTAGTTCCTTTGGGGAATGGCAGAAAATAAGGTCATATTGACTTTTACGGAAGTATTTTCTGTGAACCACTAGTCTGGAAACTTGGTATTGCATACTCCTCCTAAAGATTCACTTGCTCATTAGCATGTTAAAGGATCAGAAGCCTTAAGTAAATTAAGATGTTAACTTTTATTCAATCCAGCATTTTATAAATCTGTTTGACCACAGCCCATAATGACTGTTATTATATAAATACTGTTCTATAGGAGACTCTTTAGAGAATGCTGAATCATATACATCAAATAGAATATAAAGAACCTAGAATGCATAGGAATTTTTTAATAGACAAAACTATTGAGTAGAAAACTTAAGTGACCCAGTTCACATATTAATATTCTGTGTCATAAATGAGAGGAAATAAAAATCTTGAGAATCTAAGAACACCGAGGAGATAATTGCAAGAATATATGTATATGTATATCTCTATCTACATCCATATCTATAGAAACAATTGGGTTAGGATGGTGGAATTGAAAATAGAAAAGAGAGAAGCACTTCTTTGAGCAAGAGAGATGTGGGCAAGATAAATGGTATCAAAATCAAAATAATAAAAGAAGTGGCAAAAACAAGATCAGGGAAAAGAAAAAGGAAAGAATACAACTCAGGTGGTGGGGAACAAAATGAAGCTAAGCCACTGGAATATTGTTCTGAAATAGACAATAAAAAATCAGGTAGGGATAAACGTGGTTAGACATAGATGGAGAACACACTCAGGCCATAAGAATGCAGTGACTCTAAATAACGTGCCATGTTTTTATTTTTGTTTTTGTATCCATGTATGGCTCTCAGCAATCAGTCTTGTTATTTCATAGGCTTTAGGTATACACAGTATAATCCCCTAAGGAGGCAAGGTGATTAAACTAACTATAATATTAAGGAAAAACTTCTCTGAAAATGTGTTTTTTTTCCCCTAACTATGTCACTATATCAGAAATACTTGAGGTACATGATATTTCAAATTCAAATTCATGGTCAGGGACCCAAGAATCTATCATTTAATTACTACTACTGTTTATTTTTAAGCACACTAAAGTTGAGAACTGCAGGATCTTCAAAGCTAATATGCTGAAAATTATTACTGTCTGTGGCAGCTGTGAGAATGTGCCTGGCTGAAGTCCAAGGGTGGGGGCATCAGTGATTTCAGCTGTTGCTCTGTGAAATCCAATGCATCCTTTGTTGTGTTGAGGTGACACCTGACCTGGGCTGCTTCTGGCCAGTGGCTACCCCTGCAGGAGTACTCAGGCACACCCATTCTTGGGAGAAGCCTGTAAGGGCCAACCAATGGCTTTGTCAGCTTTGTCAAACTTTCTTTAGAAGGTCTGGCAGCCTTGAAGTCACCACCCTCCATTGTCTCTCTCTCTTCTTTACCCTTCAAGGAGATGGAGTTCTTATGTCCTAATCTGATGGCTCTTCTGGTCTTCCTGAATCTCTGCCAACTTCTTGCAGACAATTTTTCTAGCATAGTCCTTGCATATTTAATTTCTCCTTCTTGTCTGCTTCTTGGAAGACCCAGATTAACACCCTCCTTCGTAGTTTGGATAACTATGGTGAACATAGTTTCCCTTCTTGCTAATGAGATTTGGTACATGTTCTCAAAATACAATTATATTGCACAGGTTCATTGATTCAGAATCTGCAGTATAATTTTCTAATAATAATACCACTTTATTCAGTGCTTATGATGAGTCAGGTAGTATGTTAAGCCCTTTACATCCATTATTATAATTAGTTCTGTGCCGGTAAACAGCCCACAAAAACAAAAATAAAAGCTTTTTTTTTTTTTAATAGCATTTGCCAATTTTTGTGGTGTAAATATTCCTACGACTGCCAATTTTAAGCTGTTAACAGGTTAAAAAACAAGCTGGCAAAATATATGAAAATTTAATAGTTGACTCCTGAGGGTTGGTAGGACCCTGCCTCAGTCCACAAAATAATATATAGTTCTCTTTATAATTTTTGAGGTAGGTCTTCAATCTCAGTTTTACTGTTAAAGACACTAAAAAAAAATTAAAGAAGTTAGGCAATTTGTCCAAATCACAGATTAAGGACTCATGCTCAAGTCTAAAAGGCTATTAATGGAAACACTACTTTGTTGTACCTAGGACTCTTTTAACCCCAAATCATAGCTAGCTTAAACCAAATAAAAGGGGAGTGAAGGGCTTATTGGAAAAAAATCAGACATGTTTCACAGAGCTCAAGATTAGAGCAGCGAGACTTCAGAAAATTATTGAGTTCAGGAACTTATGTAGCCATCTGGATTCTTCTCATTGCTTCCTAGCTTCTTTCTGTTCCTGCTTGATTTCTCTTTATGTGTCTACCAGCGTGTGCTGCTCTGTCTTCACGTGGCAGGTAGAAAGGGCCTCCTGAGCTTATGAACTCAGCTCATGTTTTACAAGTAATATTGTCCAGAGACTCTTCCTATTCAAAGTTCAGCATCCCTAGGAAGGTGTGCTGACTGGCCCAGCTTAGGTTAGGTACCCACCATGATCCAATCTACTGCATTTCCCTTTTGGGTAAAGGGAGAATTAAAAAAGGAAAGGTTGAAAGCCGGACAGATACTGCAACTGGAGTCTACAGCATTATTTTACATGACAAGGAAAATATATCATTTACATTTGTAATACAGTAATGTATGTTGATATATATTTTTAAACCATATAATATTTATTTGTCAGTATAAATACCTAGGCACAATAATCTCTCTGGGTTCCCTCTTTTTAATTTATAATTTTTAGGTTATGTCTGAGTTTTATGAGTCTTGATAAAGTCAGTCACTGTGATTTTTTAACTCTTGGTTAAGCCAAATTTGGAGGGTGGATGGGAGCATCTAGGTTTGGACTCTTTGAGTGGCTACCGTAGATTCCAGATGCCCCAGTGCATGCATACATATTAAACAGGTGTTTAATTAAAAGCTTTCATTTGTGCTGACCTTCCTTCTCATGGTAGAAACCAAGTATTTGATAGTTATCAAATGAAACCCCACTTTCTCTTCCTTATTTGCTGCCCAGGAATTGAAAAGGGTGGAAGCAAAATTGATCACAAAACAGGATGTGGACTGCTCTGAGTTCCTCCTTTCCTAGGTTTCCTCATGTCTCTCCTTCTGCCTGATCTCCTCAACCAGACCACATATATTTAATACTATGTAAAAGAAATTGTGTTTTTCCATAGAGGAAGAGAGGGGTCTGGTTAGTGCATATTCAAATAGAGAATAAAACTTTAAAGCAAAGATATGATGTGACTTCTTCACAAGAAGGATACACATAAACGAACTTAAACTGAAGAGGTTCTTAAGCTTTAGTATAATTGGACACCACCATTTAATAAAATGTGTCAGGATTTTTAAGAATTAGAGAAATTGGTTGTGGCATTCAAATGCAAAAAGCAATCCTGTAAAAAGTCTTCTCTTTTTCAGAGTATTTTTGGCTAATGACGAGAGGCTAGCTCTTCCAGATATTTAAATAAATAATAAAACTATAATAATAAAAGCAGCAATAGGCAATGGAACAGAATAGATAGACAATACAGAAATAGACTCAGAATCATATAGAGATTGAGCATATGATAAAACTGGCACTTAACATCCGTGGGGAAAAGACAGATTATTCAATAAATCATTTTGTGACAATTAGCCATTTCAGAGGAAAAATAATGCTGAATCCCTATTTTCTTTCTAAGATCAAAATAAACTCTAGATGAAAAAAAAGAGGCCAAAAAGTACGAGACAAAAGCAAGTAGTTTACATTTTTAGATAGTTTTATAAGGAGCAAAATACTT
Organism: Lemur catta; assembly: GCF_020740605.2. Taxonomy (NCBI): domain Eukaryota; kingdom Metazoa; phylum Chordata; class Mammalia; order Primates; family Lemuridae; genus Lemur; species Lemur catta. The sequence goes on from NC_059134.1 coordinate 32,817,691, forward strand.
TTGAAAACAGGAAACAAATCCCAGAAGATATGAAGTTTAGAAACACGGCTTAAAAGAATTTTTTTTAAGGAAACAAATCTTCCTTTTACAAGAAATCAACAATGAAATAAAAAGATAAGAATGGGGATTAAGATTGTTGCTTTTGATTTCTAGTTTATATTACAAATGCTCCCAAGGGTGCTGGTACGGCGAGTCCACACAGTTTGAGCAGGAGTGGACACATGGCGATCTCTTTTCTCTGAGTTTTACAGCGGACACCATCTGTGAAGCCTTCTCTTTGGGGGAGATCTGACCTCACGGAGGCTCTCAGACATCTGAACTGAGAGCTACTAAACTGGAACTCCTCACCTAGAATGAGGGCACTCCTACATTGCCTGATTTTTGTAGGGATTTCCAATAGTCCTTTGTTTTCAGGGCTCCCTTCCTTAAAAGATTTTTTTTGTTGTTGTAATAAAATGTGTACATAGATAAGTTTCTTTTTGAAAACTGTCTCATAGCCCTCCCTGTCCCCTTCTCAACATATGCTTTAATTGTTAGCTTTTTCCTTTTTATCTCAATGTCTTAGTACTTTGCAGAAGTGAATGGTCATATAATTCCAAAACAAACAAACTTATACTTTATAATTCTTATAGCCAATAAGTCATATTCATGCTTATAAACCATATATTCACAGATATTTTAAACTGGAATGGAAATTACAACAATTTGTTGTAAGTAGAACAGGGGGTTAGGGCCCCCAGTATGGGAATTGATAATTTACTGCCAAATCCTCTCTACCATACAAAAGGACAATTTGAACAATCTCTCGTATCTTTAGTCTCTCCTCTATAAGTACACAATAGCACCTTAAAATATAATTGGTTTTATGACTATTAAATAAGATAATATATAGTAGGCATTGCTAGGTATTATTATTTTTTCATTATGTACACCTTTCCAGCAAAATTACCCAATCACCATAAATATATTAGTGTGAAGTAATAACGTTTATGAAGGGGTGCTATGGTGAGATCCATTATAAAGAAAAATACTTTTAAAATTTCTTACTGCTACACAGTTGGCTGACGGGCTTTTGCTTTACTCTCAAAGGAGGGTTTTAATTTTTAACATATTAAAATAGATTGCCTTTTCTTAGAAGGATTTGAAAACAATGGAACTTCTAAATTGACAATTAAAGTCTCAATATATGACACCCCTGTGTAATTTGTCTTAAAATGAGCTAACGTTATTTTGTCTTGCCATCATTAAATAGTTTTGTTTAATTAAAAATGGTTTGGTTCATACTCCTCGTGGTTAAATAATCATGATATGCCTGTTGATTGATTTCTAAACACATGATTGCACATTTCAATATGCACCATTGTATAGACAACTAAAAATAACTTGTATACTAGAGAAATTCAGCTTTGCTGCTTTGGTCCAGGAAAAGGAGTTCAAAGCAGAGCAACAAAACATGCAGTTAAGCTCTTCCTGTGTCCCTCATTTTCCACATTTATCTTTTGCCATGTACTTCCTCACTTTCTCAATCTTCTGGAATCAGCCTGAGAGCTAGGAAATTCTTTTGTGCTTTATTTATTTATTTTAGGAAACAGAGGCAGTATAGGGAATTCCATGGTAATATGGCCACATTCTTTATCCTTTCTCCCAAAGAGGCATCATTAGAATCTTGAGAGATCTTGCTCAGGTTGAGAATCATAAACTTTAGCTTACATCCAAGATTAAAGTTTAGTTGTTAGCTTGGAAAATCCTAAGCAAAAACGATAAGTCTATGACATAAATTTTAGGGCAATTGCAGCCTTCCCTTTTTCACCTGCTTGGTCTCTTCCACAAAGCATGGCTTTTATAAACACCCCACGGCCCACTTCTCTTTGTAACCCAATGTTATGAAAATTTTAGTAAATATATTTCCTTATCAGGGTTGTTTATGTAAATTGTGGGCCCAGTGAAAAACGAAAATCTGAGGCCCCTTGTTCAAAAAATAGGAAAAAAATAATGTAGTTGTACGTCATTAAAATATAAAGCTCTTTCCTTTCTCCTAGTCTCTCTCTGGATTTAATACACTGTTTTCTATTTGTTATTTAATTTGTTCTAAGTGAAGAAAAAACAATTTATTAGCATAAATTTTACTGTTCACCTTTATAATGTTCAATGCCATTTTTAAATGCAAATATGCCAGTTTTAAAATACCATTTGAAAGCATTTAACTCATAGTCACTGAAATTACACAATTTGTATTCAGTAGCTTGTACATGCATATGCATTTCACTCTTGAAAGAACAGTGAAAACACTGTACAAAACTATCTCACCTGTGCTTATGTCACTTCTTCCTAGACACCTATTCTACCAACACTCTCTGCCTTCAGTTTACTAATTAGTAAGGACAAAAAGAAAAAAGAAAAGAAACTGGTGGTTGCCCAATCTTCCCTTTTCCTATTTTTATTTTCTGCATTAGTGATTGGCTGATATAAAGAAGTAACACAATTAAGAAAGAATATGATAGGGTCCCTTGGTGTTGAAATCATACCATTGTCTTCTTAAGTTAGAAGCAAGTTCTGGTTCAATGTACAGTGTGGCCTCTGGGGTCTGTCAGAGCCTCCACTTGTCAATCATAGATGGAACATGCTTAACTTGTCCTCCCTTTGAGTCTCGTTGAGCTCCCACCAACTGTGAATCTGTTTGAATTCTGCATTCATGGGTCCAGTGCTTTGTGTGAATGAGGTATTAAAAAAACAGTGAACACATATATTGTGTGTATCTCCTCTGCTCATGTACATTCTCCATTGTCCCTTCAGATTTCACTTACACAACATAAAAGACAAAATTGTAAAGAACTTTAAGACGGTGACAGCGGGACATTAAACCAAGCATTGGGTCCTTCTGAATACAGAGTCCTGTGTGAATGCACAGGTCACTCACCCATGAAGCCAGCTTGGTCTCTCATTCACCCTTTAGGACTTAGCTCAAATGTTAAAATGCTATGAATTTGCAGTGACTTTCTTTTTTTTATTTCCATATAAATGCAAACATAAGAGCATGTAGCACCTTATATTATAGTTAGTATTTATGTGTTGCTTCATTCCTGAATTAGGTTGTTGACTACTTCATCCTTGTATCCTAGTGTAGACGTCATAAAAATTATATAGCACATTGTAGATGCTTAAAAATATTGAATGAATGGATAACTTTAAGAATAAAAGGATTGATGAATTTTAGAAATAAATATAACATAATCTTATTTAGAGTGTATTATTTCTAATTGTGAAAAAAAGTCTAAAGTGACTTTAAATAATATTAAGGTGTTAGCAAATGTATTTGTGTTGCTATGGAGTACTTCTGGTATGCTGAAAATACTGTATGAAAATGCTGTCTTATTAAATCATCAGAAAAACATCTCCATAAGGAAAAAACAGAGCTACTGTTTATCGATTGTGCACCATGAACCATGTTCTTTTTGAGGCACTTACCATTGTCTTGATCACTTTTCATAAAAAATCCCTTAAAATATGTGCAATGACCCCATTTTCCAGATGAAACTAAAGGTGACTCATGGAAAGTGACTTGTCCATGGACACACAGATACTAAGTTATGACATTCAGACTAAAAGTGATTCTAAGTCCAACAGGCATGTCACCAAATTCTAGTGGCTTCACAGGACCTCCTTGTTACCTGAATAAATGTTTCAGGAAAAAAAAAATCCTTAAGCCCTGTAATATATTTTGCTCTTTTCTTTTATTCTCTTTTTTTCCCCTCTTTTATTTAATACTAAAAAAATGTGGATGTGAACACCTTTTGTTACATAATAACTCACTACTGAGTCTTGACTCAATTACAAGCAGGCAGGCCGGGAGTTGCCTGGGCCAGGACTGCAATGTCTTCTCTTCATCCTTTCCCTAAAATATTACTCCTTCTTCCAAGCCCAGCTCAAGTCCTCCCTTCTCCATGAAACTCCTCATAAGCATTACCCTTAGTGCTCCTTTTTCTCCCCCTTGTCTCATATTATAATTTAATATGTTGAAATCCAGCAGTCACAGGGCACGTCATCAATTTATTTATTCACACATACTTTTTTAGTACCTATTATCATGTGCCAGATACTATTCCTTGCACTTGAAAGACATCAGTGAACAAAATAGGTAAAAATCTCAACCCTGATGGGTTTATATTCCATTATTTTTTTCGTCTTGTTATCTAATTGCTTTGTATGGTGTTTGATATGAGGATCTTCTCTAGACTTCAATTTCCTTAAAATGAGTGAATATTCTACTTTATGATATGATGATTTGAATTTTAGCATTGAGCTGACTATTTAGGAAATATTTGGTTTAGGCTTTTGTTGACAGCAAGTGATCCTATTTTAATGAAGAAGGATAATTGTAGATAGTACATTTACTCACATAATGATCAGTCGTTGCAACTCTTTTGTAGTTAAACGAATTAAATTTTTAAGAACTTACTATGTGCTATGTACCTTGGTTATGTTTTTACTTCTCACAACAGTCCAATTAAATAATTATTCCCAATTTATAGATTAGGCTTTTGGAGGCTAATTTAGTTGCCTTAGTTTACACATTTTTTAAAATGGTATAACTGAGATTAAAACCCAGATATTTCTAAATCCAGAAGGCATGCTATTTGCCAAAATACTATAATTACTGCCCAACTAGGAAGTGATTAACAAGACTAGGACAGGAGCTGAAGCTAGTTGTGTGTGTCTCAAACATTTATTCATTAGGCAGCTGAGGAACATAAAATGGTTTATTTTTATTGTGTTAACTTCGTGGAAGATAGAGTTTTAATGCTCCTCACACTGGATGTTAGATGCATATTAAATTAACTAGACAGATAATACATATGCATATAACCATAAAAACATTCGGTGAAAGGGCTCCTCATATAACCTATTCTACCTATTTAAAATGCCGTCGATAGCCTAAATCTCCAGGCTCCCAGTATGGTGCTTCAAATCCGACAGATGTGGCATAAACGAAGTGTTGCAGAAAAGAGTGAGTGTAGCATTCAGCAGTAATCTGGAGCAGTCCAGGCCTGTGTATTGTCACATTCATGATGCTTCTGCATGCTGGAAATTTAAAAGGTTAGGGTCTTCAGCCAGAAGGAAACTTGAACTTGTACAGAGAGAGACAGTGTGGTGTTTTGAAAATAGGGAGCCAGTCAGATATATTATACCTAGATTCAAACGTAACCTCAGCCAATTTTGGCTGAATGACTTTGGCTGAATGCTATAGCTTCTCTGAAACTCAGAACTTTGATCAACAAAATGGAAATAATCATCATGATCTTACTAAGATTAAAAATCGTTTGTGAAAAGTACCTGGCACATTTGTTCAGCAAATGTCCCGACTCCCTCATGCTGTCTAGAAAACCACTTACTTTTCTGGCTGGGCGACTTGTTCTCATTCTTCACAGCCCAATGCCAGTATCCACTCCCCTTGGAATCCCAGACCTAGTCGCTCAGAGAGAATTAGATGCTCCACCTCTCTGCCTTAATAACACTTTTTACCTGCCTTGTAAGCATGCACCGCACCGTTCATCATGTTTTCTTGCCTGGCCTGTCATTCTCACCAGACTGTTAGCTCTTGGGGGCAAAAACTGTGTCTGATTCATATTTCTAAATGCAGCACAGAACACCCTAATACAATTTATCTTGAGTGTATGAACACATGAGAAACTTCATACCTAAAGGCAACAGATAGGTTCAGGAGTTACTCAGAGGTGGCAGTAGAAAAATTTATCTTTCAATCTTCTGCTCTATTCACACTCAAAATGTATTACCTTTGATAAATACACAAAGAATGCATCATACTTAGGAACGAATATAAAGTAAAGTTTTCTGTTTTATTTTCTTGGCAATTATTTTACTCCTGGCTTATGGTTACACACCTTTTGGGTGTAACAAATATTCTTAAGCAGCCGGCGGACAAATGCCAGGTTATTGCTCTAAGGCTTCTACAAGATGTTTAGGGTTCCTGCTCTGTCGATACGTTTCAGTGCCGGGTGCTGATCCTACATCTTACAGTGATGCCGTGTTTAAAACCGGACAACAGGCAAAATGCTGGAAGAGTCTGGTGGTTCTGGCCCTGTGAGACACAAGAGGTTACTCTGAGTAGAGTTCTGAATTTTAGCTGGAACAAAGTAATTTATTAATACTTAATGAAGCTCTGAATCTCTGGAAAGTCACAGGATCGATCACAGAGCTAGAAGGGATCTTAACCTCATCTAGGCAAATATGGTTCAGTAACTGAGATGTTCAATAACTCACCTAATGCAAATAATGTTAGATACCTGTGTAAAATCCAGCTTCTAGTGAGAGTCATTCATGCTGCCAATTGTTTCAAAATCGTTATGCACTTCATCAACTGAACACCATTGCTTTCCCAGTGGCTAATGCTTATTACATATAACATTTACCTTGACCTTTATAATGATCTTCACAGGTGGGCTTGCCTTTTTGATTCATGGTATAGGTAAAGGAATGCCAAGAGAGGCTGCCTCTTGAACTCTGTATCGGGGAAAGTTACTGGTGGAGACCATGCATGAAGGCCATTCTTGACTCTGACAGTATTCTTTTTTCATATTTTACTTCCCAACCCAAACTATCCCAAATTAATAATGTTTGTTGTTCAGCTTTTTTATAATTAATAAACTATTTTTAGAGCAGTTTTAGATTCATAGTATAACCGAGAGAAAAGTACAGAGAGTTCCCATGTGTCTCATCCCCTCACCCATGCACAGCCTTCCCCACTATCGACATCCTGCACCATGGAGGTACATTCGTTAAAAGTAATGAACCTACAGTGACACAACATTAACGGCCATAGCACTCACTCTTGGTGTTGTACAGTCTATGGTTTTGAACAAATGTTACTTACAAGTTTTGACCAATCATAGACAAAGGTGTTGTAAATGATGGTGGGCAGGTTTTTATGTGGACCTAATTTTCAGGTCATTTGATAATACACAGTAGCACAATTGCTGATCATATGGAAAAAGCATGTTTATTTTTGTAAAAAAATGCCAAACTGTCTTGCAAAGTGGCTGCACCATTTTGCATTCCCATATAGCAATGAATAAGAGTTCCTGTTGGTCACTACCTTGCCAGCTTTTTGTATTTCATCAGGGTTTTGGATTTGGGCTATTCTAATAGGTGTGTAGTGGTATCCCATTGTTGTTTTAATTTCCAGTTCACTAATGACATCTATTATGGACTGAATGTTTGTGTTACCCCCACACCCAGGTTCATATTTTAAAATGCTAACTCCCAATCTGATAGTATTAGGAGGGGGTCTTTGAGAAATAATTATACCATGAGGATGGAGCTTTAATGAATAGAATTAGAGTCCTTATTAGAAGAGATGTGAGAAAGATGATTTTTCTCTCAGTCACATGAGGATACAGTGAGAAGATATCCATTTGAAAACTGGGAAAAGTGCCCTCACCAGACACCAGATCTGCTGGCACCTTGATCTTGGACATCCCAAGCTTCCAGAGCTGTGATAAATAAGTGTTTGTCACTTAAGCCACCCATTTAAGGTCTTGTGCTATAGAAGCCTTAACTGACTAAAATAACATGTGGTGTTAAACATCTTTTCATGTTTGGCTTGTATATCTTCTTTGGTGAATTGTCTATTGAGGTCTTTGGATGATTTTTAAATCGGGTTATTTTCTTATTAAGTTTTAAGAGTTCTTTGCATATTTTGGATAGCAGTCCTTTATCAGATTTGTCTTTTGCAAATATTTTCTCTCAGTCTATAGCTTATCTTCTCATCCTCCTGACATTGTCCATCACAGAGCAGAATTTTTTAATTTTAACGAAGTCCAACTTATCAGTTGTTTCTTTCATCAATTTTGCCTTTGGCATTTTATCTAAGAAGTCATTGCCACACTTAGTTATTTCAGTACCATTTATTGTATTGCCTTTGCTCTTTTGTCAAAGATTAGTTGACTATAATTATGTGAGTCTAATGCTGGGCTCTCTATTCTATTTCATTGGTCTGTGTGTCTATTATTTCACCAATATCACATTGTCTTGATTACTATACCTTCATGATAAACTTTGAAATCATGTAGTGTCAGTCCTCCAACCTCATTCTTATTTTTCAATATTAAGTTAGCTATTCTGGATGTTTTACTCTTCATATAAACTTTAAAATCACTTTTGATATCCCACAATAACTTGCTGAGATTTTTATCGAGATTGCATTGAATCTTTAGATAAATTTTGAAATAATATAATTTTAAAATAAACTTCAGGAAGAACCACTATGACTGGATTTTTAGAAATGAGATATTACTGAATGTGAATTTTTTTAACAAACAGATAAGAGAGCAGTAAAATGCCTTTAGAAAGGAAAATGTTCTCCTCAGTGAAAAAATTTGAAAATAAAATTGCATACTAGAAACCTTACATGATAAATTGATTCTAATTCAACAGGCTGTGGGGAAAAAAACAAGGCTGCAGGCATTCCATATAAAAGAAATAAATTTATGAGTATTTATGCTATTAATAATTTCCTGTCCCCCTGTGGCTTCATGACTTCTGCCAAGTTTCATTCATAACACTAACTCACACTGCCCAGAGATTATGAAGGAGACTAGATTAAAATAAAAGAAAGCCTTTGGGTGAAAATTAGCATCAATGCTCATTTGCCTTTGCTACAGATTTAATTTCAAACCCTATTTTACATTTATGTTGTTTTTGTTCTATTAAAGATAAGTTGTGAAAGACTCTAAGCAAAGAAATACCCAGTTTCCCAAGATCCACTGGGCTGTAGTTGTCAGGAAGTGTTGTTTTTACCTATAACATATTTTAAAAAAGTAAACATTTTTCCTTTTCCTGGCAGGCTCCTGGGTAAACATCTAGCTAATAACTGTGATTAGCAGAGGTTCACATTTCTAATCTATATTGCAGTAGTCCTCAATTTTTTATTTTTACATTTTGAATTCCTATCAAGGAGAATTTTTTGTAGTGTTCTCAACATGAATATATTTATAAATCTATATATTCACCTACCACACAACCATTTTATGTAAAATTTAAAATGCAAAGTATAAAATTAAAAGGATAAATTATAAAGCAAATACAAATAGAAACCTAGAGTTAAATGCCAAGAGAAACAGCTAGAAGAATCAAGCATACTTGCAGAACTAAATTGTGAAGAAGAGGTGAGGTTTATGGACATTTTCAGTAAAGCTCTTTTGATATTTGAATTTTTAAACAACATATGTTATTTTATTAATAAAAAGTATGTCTAAAATCCTAACATTTTTCCATCAATATTGTATATGTCTTGAACACCTCCTGATATGCAGGCATCTCACTTTGAAGACCACTGGTCTAAAATTCTTTGATATTTTTTCCTTTACTCAATGAATATTAAATTATGTTTTATGTTCAAAAGTAACATTTGCAAAATAAAAGATAAACCATGGGTAAATAATTAAGCAAATACTGTGAGGTTTATTCTATTTTTATGTTATCTGTTAACAAAATATATACTTTATTGAACACCCATACACCAGACATTAATCAAGATGCTAGAGACTTAACAATCAATCACAAATGTGGCTGAAAATGGAAAGATCTGATTCCTTATCTTGACTATGCATTCAAATATTTTGTAACATTAAATTGCTTAATCTCAAGCTTCTATTTCTAAATATGTACAAAACAAGCCTGATCTACCATAACCCAACAATTGTTCTGAAGATCATACAGATAATGTTTCAGTTATGGGGACAGCTTTGGAACTAAGGGGATCTCGGCTTTTCTTTGAGATGTGATAAAAAGGGGTCATCATAAAGGATGGTTATAGGTAAATATATAAATGACAAGTAAGATAAAAAACAAGTATGGGGATAAGGAAAATGGGGAAACAAAAATAAAATATAAAACTACAAGACACATGGTGGGGGAGGTGTTGGCTAAATGTTATGGGGTAACTCATCAGGTCTAAAGCAAACAGTTAGGGGCAAGTGTGATTCAGAGATAGTAGCAGTTATCCAGTTGTCACCACAGTGCCTCATATTTTATAGTTATTTGAAAATTTTACACGTAAAATTTGGTATTTTTATATTATTTCCAGTGTCCCACCAGAGTTATTATTTTCTAGTTGATATTGTAGATACTCATCTTTGGATCTAATCATAAAGAAGAATCCTGATTTTGTTGCTGCCTTGATTTGAGAGTTGCTTCTTTGCCTTGGGGCTTGGCTTCCACAAAACATATTGAATAAGTCAATAATCTTTCTATATACTTGATAGCCTAAGGCAATACCTCTACTACATGGAAAGAAGGTTGGGGTGGGCTCAGAGGAGACCTATTCAGTGTAGAGGAACAGGTGCTTAAGGATTTGGAGTCCAACTTCCTAATTTTATTTCAAAAAAATGAATTTAACCCTATATAAATGAAACATACTATTAACATTGGACTTAAGGGTCATGTAGGTAGCAGATGGTAATAACTTCAAAAAACTGAGTTGGATTCCCTGCTCCACTCTAATCTTTTTTGCCATGTCATTAAACATTCTGTATCACTGTGTTTATCCAATTGCACAACCAATCAATAGCAGATGAAGCTTTCCACCCACTTTAATATTTCTTACATCGACTTTTATCGAACAGTGGTAGAACTTAAAAATAAACAACTTTTGGACTTGTTTTATGTGGATATGAGAATCCAAAAGAATCAAAAGTTAACTCAAGTGTGAGAAGGAAAGAAAAATATAGCTCAGAATTATTAAATATGGTAAGTTCAACAGATAATTTTGAATACTTTGTGCTTGATATTATCATTGTTTCTTTAAGTAATACAAACATAGATTATTCAATTCAAAATAATTAGCAAATGCTTACTTAAGTAGTACCTACTTTGCACTAGGTACTCATTTAGATATGTAAGATACAGAAATGAATAAGAAATAATCCTTGTGTTTAAGAAGATTATAGTTTATTTGCAATAAATACATGTATGTGGTGGATGTTATAACATAGTAGAAAAATACCTATAACCAGATCAGATATGTTAAGTGGCATTAGAGAAGGAAGACCAAGCAGTAATGGTTCTTAAAGAAGGACAATCAAATCCAGTGAGGGAATCATCAAATTGAACAGATTATGAAGACAGACATTGTAGGTAGGTGGGGATGAGGGTGAGATACAGGTATTTTGCATCAAATGCACAGCTTGCCTGACAGTAAGAAACATTTAGCAAATGTATTAGAGTTATCCAGAGAAACAGAACCAATAGGAGAATATATACACGAGAGTGTGTATGTGTGTGTGTTTGTGACTGTATGTGTGTTTGTGATTGTGTGTGTTTGTTGTGATTGTTTTATTTTAGAGAATTTGTTCATGTAATTTTGAGGCTAAGTCCCATAATCTGCCTTGTGCCATCTGGAGGTCCAGAAGAGCCAGTGGTGTCATTCCAGTTCAAGGCCAAGGGCCTGAGAACCAGGAGAACTAATGGTACAAGTTCCAGTCTGAATGCAGGAGAAGACTGATGTCCCAGCTTGGAAACAGAGAGGCAGAGAGAGTGAAGTCTCCCTTACTCCACCTTTTGTTCCATTTAGACTTTCCACAGATTAGATGAGGCCCACCAACATGGGGGAGGACAACATGCTTTACTCAGTCTAATGATTCAAATGTTATTCCCATTTAGAAACACTCTTACAGCCATAGTCAGAATAATATTAATCAAATATCTGGGTACTCTGTCACCCAGTCAAGTTGACACATAAAATCAAACTTCACAGAAGAGAAATTAAAGACATATAGGAAGAAAATTTGAAGATTTTCCCCGTGTAAGCAGAGCCTATTAGTGCCCTTCCAATATCCCCCTAGTAATTACCTCTACTTGCCTACACTGTTTACTGAGAACACTTGTGATTCTACAGCTGAGGGATTTTATTCTTACCAGTGAAGACACTATGCCTGCAGACAGGATAAGCCAGAAGAACCAAAGAGTTCGGGTCTCTGAAGCAGCTCTCATCCAGTGGTGAACTTGAGAAGTCCTTCAGCAGCAGAGATGTGAGCGGTGCAACTATGCATCAGCACGGTGGAGAAGTGAAAATGACCTGGATGAAGATGCAGACAAACGCCTCTCCACTGGCTTTCCCCGTTCGTCAGAGTCCTAGATGTAATAAGAATAGAAGGTGATAGACAAAGAGGTCTAGGAAAGAAGCATGTGATTGGACCTATAGGAAGGGACAAAAGTGTAAATCTTTACTTCTCCTGTGAAGAAGGCCCACCAAAAAACATCCAGTACAAAAAAGGCATTGAACAAAATTGCTGGTCCACTGGAGTTCAGCCAGTATCTGGCTTTGACCACCTAGTGTTTTCACTATTGGGCTTGTTAGCATCATAGCCATGGTGACGAAATGGAGGCTGTGTATGGTCTGATATTACAGGCTTCCTCTAACCATGGCAGAAATAGCTAGTGTCACACCTGAATGTTCAAAATGTCAGCAGCATTACCTAATGTTGAGAATGGATGCGGTACCATTCTCTAAGAGATCCACCAGTGGCAAGCTGATTATTTTTACCATTTTCACTCTGGAAGGTGGAATTCTTTCCAATGATTTGTTCTCACTGGAATGACATATCGACAGGATTGAATTCCTAGAGACTGCCAGTGGTACTCTGGTCAGAGTTCTCAAAGAATATCTGAATTATTGTCATGACATCTCCCATAACATGTTTCATTCCCACTTTACAGCAAAGAATCAAGGAAAAAATCAAACAACCTCACTAAAAGGTGGGCAAAAGACATGAACAGAAGCTTCTCAAAAGAAGATAGACAAATGGCCAATAAACACATGAAAAAATGCTCAATGTCACTATCATCAGGGAAATGCAAATTAAAACCACAATGAGATCACCTTATCCCAGTCAGAATGGCTTTTATTCAAAAGTCCAAAAATGATAGATGCTGGCATGGATGCAGAGAGAAAGGAATGTTTATACACTGTTGGTGTGACTGCAAATTAGTACAACTTCTATGGAAAACAGTATGGAGATTCCTCAAAGAACTAAAAGTCGACCTACCATTTGATTGAGCAGTCCAACTACTGGGTATTTACCCAAAGGAAAAAAAGTCATTTTATCAAAAAGACAAATGTATTCAAATGTTTATTGCAGCACAATTCACAATTGCAATGATGTGAAACCAACTCAAATGCCCATCAATTCACGAGTGGGTTAACGAAATGTGGTATATGTATACCATGAACACTGCTTAGCCATAAAAAGGAATGGGTGGGAGATGATGGGTAAAAACTTACCTAATGGGTGCAATGAACACTATTCTGGTGATAAGCACACTATAAGCCCTGGTTTAAGCATTATAAAGGTATCCATGTAACAAAGACATTTGTACCCCTTTAATATTTTGAAACTGAAAAAAATAATAAAAATTTATGTTGTATGTATTATGAATGTATATTTATTTTAATGGACAATATAAAGTAAAAGGAAGCTAACAGATAAATATGTATAATGTAATTCAATTTTTAAGAAACATATATAGTATATGATTATATATGTGTATATAGTATCTATGTTTCAAAGATTTAGCATCAAATATCAAGTGAGATTATCCATGAATGGAAGAATTATGAGGGATTTCTTTATTTATTTATTGGTATTTACTGTTTTTCAACATAGGCATGAATGCTGTCTCTATTTTAAATTACAAAAATAATCAAAACCTAAATTATACACACCTTCAAATAATTTTCCAATTCCATTCTATATAAACCACTGCCTGACTTTGATTTTTCATAGCATTCTCATATGAAGCATCATGTGATTGTTTCATTTTTATACATTTTGATTTCCCTTTTAAATTATAAACACAAGAGAAAAGCCCTAAATCCTTTAGTATCATCCAGGTTATCAGAGAGGAGTGCTAGAAAAATCCACTGGACTTTCCCAGCATAACTGAAATGAACAAATAAACATTTTGGTTTGTATGACAGCTTTTTGTGAATTTGGTGTCAATTAACTTCCAAAGTCTGGGGCCCTGTATATAAACTCAAGTTTGTGGACTAGGAAATACAAGGACAAGCTCCCAAGTGCCACAAAAATAATGTCATCCTCTGAGGCTCAGTCTGATTATTATCATTATTTATAATAGTTTTCAATGATGTTTAAAAACCATACTTTTATAATTTGTATTTATTTCTTATTATTGAATTTGGGCTATAGTGGCAGCAAATTTGAGTAATGGTTAGGACATACACCATGTATTGAAGTAGAAAAATCCTAGGGAACATTAGAGAAAATTACTATGATTTACTGATACATATTTTTCAATATTATGGTAGAACTGGAAAAGACTCATAGAAAAACTCACCTTCATGATTATTGCAACATAGGCTGATGTTCTTTATAGAAAAACTTATCTCACATAAACAGCAAACTAGAAAAATGTAAATGGTTTAGGGAATAAGATTTTTTTCCTGTAAAAAAAAGTCACTTTAATAAAAAAAATGTGCATAGCAGTTATACACTATACTTTTCACTGCCAAAATATTCTAGTCAATTAAACTAAATCTAGAGAGGTTTTTCCCATATACTAGTACAAAATAAAAAAAAAACACAATAAAATGACTTTAAACCCATACAAGAACTATTTGAATCAAATATTTAATCATTTCTATTTTATAAAAACACCATTTATGTTGGTCTATTGTATTTGTTTAATGGCATTCCCAAATTTATAATGGAGTAGTAGATTACTACATTAACTCGAAAAAATAGACATTTTTCTTTATATTTGAAATAATTATTTAAAAATGAGGTTTTTGCAAAATAGCCCAGAAGTCTCTATATACTTTAAATCTCTGGTATTATTGGTTTCAATCTCTCATATAAACAGATCTAAATAGGCACTTCAGAGAGGAAGTCGATGAAGTTTTTGACTTTCTATTTTTTTTTCAAGATAATGTAATGTAATTATCATAACACGTATACCCAGCACTGTATGATGGGTAAGTCTCAAGTAAGGGCTATGTTAAAAACATATATTTTTATCTCTTACTAATTCTGCACAAAATGGTTCCCTGTGGCGATAAAATTTACCAGCTTGGCTTCTTGCCTTGAAAAATAATAATAAATAATGGACATAACGTTGAATTCTAAAATATTAATGCACTTTAGCAGACTTGATAAAGTGTGCTGCCAATAATCATTCAAAAGATTAGCCAACTTGTTTATAAACTAAAACTTAGAATGTAAAATGAATATCATATAAAATACATTTAAAACTATTACGTAAAAGAGGTTAATTTGTTTACCACTGAAATCAGAAATACCACTTGTAATTAGTCAACACTTTTTAACACTTGGATTTGTATACTTATTAATTGGTCATTATATAATATTACTCAATACTCGCCATTCTCTTCTTAGAAATTCATAATGATAATCTCCTTCTTAAAGGAAAAGATTAGATATAACCTGAAGGATGTCAGATATTGTTATATAATGTATTATTGGTTATGTATGTTTTAGAGCATAATTTAAACAGAATAAAGCATAATTTAAACAGCATCCATAGATGCTACCATCTATGGATTTATGATCAGGATTTATCACGCTAATTTATTAATAAGTTCTCCTCACCTTCTAGGTAGAAAGGAATTACACATTCTCAGTTCCTTGCTGTGACATAGATAGAGATATATCATATGATGAAATGAACCAGTGGATTGTGGTGGAATGGGTCCTCGTGGCCCAAAGCATTTAATTCCATTCATCTCCTCTTCTGCCACGGCAATAATGAAATTGGGTGTTAAAGTGGAGGTGACAGGAGATCAAAGTCTCATAGATTGTTGAGCCTCTGCTTGGAGTACAGATACCTTAGATAGCCTCTCTAATGCATGGTGACCATAGCTTGAACAATAAATAAATTTCTATTATGTTAAGTTACTGAAATTCTGGTGTTTGCTACTGCAGCATAGTCTCACAATTCTGGCTTATGCTGGAATTTTTCCCCTTACCTTTTAACATTGCACATGAACTGAGAATTTAGGAAATCATTCACTAAGTGTAAGAGGATCCCAAATACACAGGAGTCCACTAAGGAACTAAACATAAAGCTGATATAGTTGAAGACGACTGTTCACTACTGGTCTTTGAAAGTAAGAACAAGAGGGCATCTTGACTTTCCTGAATTTGTTCTGTACTGACACATATAGCTGCCTTCAGCATTCTTGGATAATTCATAAAGAGTATAATTAGAAATTCTTATTTAAAATGGGCAATATTAGTTATCATAACTAAGATTTGAAGGAATTTCTGTGAGATAAAGTCTGATAACCCTGTTGAAAATTGTCATCTGTGCCTATTGTTGGAGCAAATGTAGAGTTTTGTTTTTTTTTTCTTCTTCATATATGAGATTTTGCTTTTACAAAATCCTGGAATGATTTCAGAATGTGCAGATATATGGAAAGTACATATTAATTTATTACTAAACATGAGTTTGAAGTGTTTCTTTTTTCATAGATAGGACTTTTATTTTGTTGGTTTTCTTTGGAATAATGTAAATTGTTAGACTGGGCAAAATGCAAAATGACCCAGAGTAAAGGGAATGGTACTTTTCTTCATGCCAACCTCAGGCAAGGCAAGTAGGGCAGATCAGG
Source organism: Lemur catta (assembly GCF_020740605.2). Classification (NCBI taxonomy): domain Eukaryota; kingdom Metazoa; phylum Chordata; class Mammalia; order Primates; family Lemuridae; genus Lemur; species Lemur catta. The sequence continues at coordinate 32,834,351 of NC_059134.1, forward strand.
GAACTGCTATAATGATTCACTAAGGCTGAAGTTCAAATAAAACTATAGCAGCAGCCAAAATACCTGGAAATTCAACCATTGCTAGTGAGACATGTGTCTTTCTGGAAAAAGGAAGAACATGAATGTGCGAGGGAGATTGTCCAACAGCACCATCATCAGCAAACAGTGACTGCATGAGACCGAAGCAAGGTCAGGGTTTAAATAAATGCTTTGGTCATGCAATAGCCACAGTAGCCTTTTGTTCCAAGTCTTAGTTCTACTGTGACTGTAGGCTAAATCTTGACTTTTGGAGGGGCCTCTACGCAGCTGTAGAATGAGGAGCTGCCCTTCAGATTTTTTTCCATAGCAAATATTCCATTACTGCTTTATATCTCTAGCAGTACTTAGGGTCAACCTCAGCTGTGGATTCTGTTCTGTTTAACATAATTCATCTACTCCCAGATGTGCTGAGAGAAAGCATGTGTGTGACACAAAGCTGAGTAAGACAGAGTCCCTGCCCTCAAGCCGTTCATGTGCCCAAGTCTGTTTGGAGTTCAGCAACAGTCATTATGGTGAGGATCTCGATTTGATATTGCATTTGTAGACTGAAATATTCACTGCCTAAAAAGGTATGGAAAGCACCATTATCTAGGGTGAAAGGGCTTTTCTAGTCCCTCCCAATTTAGAAAACAGATGGACTCTTACTGGACTTAATGCCCAAATAAGCATTTTGTCCAAGCACTTAACGCCCAAATAAGTAGATAAAAAAGATGCAACTAATTAAAACACATAACCCTTACAATGGTCTTACACCGCTGAGCTTGTTTTGGGAGAGGAGCAGAACCTAAACAGTGCAATAAATTAGTTGGAGGCCTTAAGTCCTTGTTTCTAAACCAGTTAATAATTCAACTTAATGACTACTTGTGTGGCCTTGGACAACTCAGGTTCTTGGGACCTCAGGTCTCTCCTCCTTTATAAAATAAAGAGGTGGTCATTGGACAAAATTTTATGATTTCCAAAGTAGCATTACACATTAGACAAAAAATACCATGGCGGCCCACTGAAGTTGAGGAAAATTTAGTAAAAGTACCTTTTTTTAATAAGAATTACCTACCTGAATGTTTCAGGTAAGATCTTTCAACAGTATCAAAGGCAAAATAGGGATAAAAATTCAAGCTTTTCTTAAGTAAAACATTGAGATCGGTGAAATAGGGAAAACAATAAAATATGCTCATAGAAATACAAATTTATAATGAGGATAAATTGTATTTTCTGATATTAGTAATGAGATCTAATTTAGCCTTGATATAAACATAACCTTTGGATTCCCTTCTAGTTAATTTGTATTAAGCACTGAACATGGTACAGGGAAATTATAATATATAATATTCCTCTTAAAAAGCCTTTGCTCAGTCATAAAAGAAATACAAGAAAACATTTTCTTCCTCAGAGGCAAGCATTCATAAATAAAACAAATGTCTGCACTTTTGTGGAGGCAGAAAAAATAAACTGAAGACCAAATATTTCCTATTAGGTATTAGACCAAAAAAAGGCAGAGGTGTACCAAGAGGCCATCCCTGCCTGGTTCATTTATAGACATCAAACAATTTAATATTTTTCTTAGGAATTTATCCCCAAATCTCTGGGCTTGTTTTCCATACAACTAAAAAGTGAATATGTATAATAACTTAGAAAAATTAAGTCAATATAAAATATCAAAACTGATAGACATAGTATGAGCATAGTTGAAAAGAATACATCTCGAACCTCATAAAAGGATATAGAAAGTGCAAGTCATCTTTACTGCCCTACACTGAAGGTAACTACCATAAATTTGGTGCTATAGCAATAAACTTGAAAATAAAAGTTCCTTCCTTTTCCCAAAATACTTAATTCATCTAGAGATGACATAAAATGCTTTATACTTAAGCTTCAGGAGATAATATGGTTTCTATTGCTCTAAAAAAATATCTGATATTACTGACAAGCGTCTTGTATATTGCCTGATTATACCTAAATAACCGGGAAGTACTGGCTTTCAAAAGCCTGCACGGACTGATCTGACCGTGACTAGATTCCAGATCGTCTCTTACTGTCTTGTCTGCTGAACAGAGCCCAATTTCTGGGAATTACTTACTGCCTTGCAGTTTATAATCAGAGTCACCTACAAACATGCCAATTTTCCTAGGAACTGTGATTGACTTTATTTTGTAGATTTTACTATGTGGACAACATTTTGAGACTGGGATTATGAGAATTGATGTGTCTGTATTATGGAATTTTGAGGCCCTTCAAAAAATGTACTAAAACATTACAAGTCCTCTTTAACCTCACTCTGGGAGGAGCCAGTAGGAGACAGAACTCACCGTTACCTGGGGAGAACATTTTTATACCTCTGCACACTCTGAACAGGTAGATGTATTGGATCATACAAATTTTAGTCCACTAACTGTTGTGGAAATATCAGCATGTGAAGGTTTTCAATAAGACTTTCACCAAACGCTTAGAAAAAAGGAAATGTCATTGCCTTTGAGAGACAAACTAAGAAAACAGGACTTAGTTGATCAAAGCAGATATATGTAAAATAACTTGAAAAAGGCAGAATGGATGCAAGGCCTGAAAACGAACTGATTATAATCGATTTATAATAAAAAGATATTTTTTATTAAAAAGTATATTCCATATACTATACTATACATACATGTATGTATATGTATGTTTGTAAATATTGCTCTTTTACTGGCTAGGAATTTGGGGCTCAAAAAGTTAAAGTGTCTTATACAAGGCCTTACAGTTAATACATGACAGAACTGGGTTTCAAACGCAAGGCAGTCAAATTTTCCCAACTGTGCTGCTTATCTCAATAGTGGATGTGCCAATAAAGAGGAAAACTTATCCATCACTGAAGCATGGGTGCTACGTGGGTTTTGAAAACAGATCTGGATTCAAATCTTCGCCCAGCCGTATGTTGGCTGTGTTATCTTACAGGAGAAAATAATATTCCAAATCCTTACTGCACTGCCTGAAACTCAAAAATTAGACAGAAAAAAGTTGGGATTACTGAAGCCCCTCCAAACAGTCTCACTGGGAAAGAGAAGCCTTAGCCAGCCTATGAAACGTGACTTTTTTTTCCCTATGGACTAAAAAAAAACCAAAAACCCCAAACCCCCACAATTATCTGATTGTGAAAGCAAATGGATTGAGTCATATTACCCCCATGTCCCCAAGATGTGAATCAATTCAAAATCCTCTGACTCTGATTCTGCCATCTCCAAACAAGCTTCTAATTTTGGTTGACAGCCTGCAAAGGTATATCTATGAGAAAAGCTTACGATGTCTACACTTACGTAAGCATACAGGCCCACGTGAAAGTTATTTTTCATTATAAATTAGGCAATTAATGTGGTGTTTACAGGCCAGTTTTGTGAGTCTGATTAGTGGAGGGTTGGGGGGTTCTTTGAGAAGCTGTCCAAAGTAGGAGTCTCACCTTCACCGTGACACTGCATGCTGCCCAGGTGGGGCCCCTTGAGAACAAGACAACTGTTTTTTGCTCACACATCCCCTCTGCAGCCTCACCTTCAGCCTCACGCGCCAGCTGTGCTGAAGGACTTTCAGGACAGCACAGAGCCATGCTCTACCTTAGCTCCAGCCCTTCACACACACTACTCCTTGCAGTGGTCTTCCATCCGCTTCTCAATTCTGTATTTCCCACTCAGCTTTTGAACACATCCCAGGCATGGCCTCCTCCATGATAATGTCTTTGACCTCTCACTTGGGTTACAGAGCCTCCTGCATGTGCCTTCATTCCCTTTGTGCATAGCATTATTATAGTAGTTACCAGCTACCATTATTTTAAGTGTCTGACAGCACTCTCAGCTCCTTCAACACTGACACTCACCTATTTTTCTTTGCATCTCAGAACCATACTTTGTCATTTAGTGAGTGATCAAAAAAATTTCCTGACTATATTATTAGTTGGAAAGTCCTAGATCCTGGCATAAAATTTTAGATAATATCTTGCTCACAGTAGAATCCCTAGGGCCTAGCAATTTGTTGAATTATTAATAAATATTTATTAAATAAATAATAAAAGATGACTTACAGTTGTATCAAAAGAAAATATTAAAGAGTATTTTTTTTTTTTATCTGTGATGCTTTGTTTAGCATGGTCAGCATTCTTGGCCCCAGATTGTTATTAGAACAAAATACTATTTAAATGTATTGCTTCTTATAGTCCTTCCCTAGAGAGAAACACTTTCATTTTTTGAAACAATGAAACATATGCAAGTTTTTGCAGAGCTATAATAACATCAACATCATTGAATGATAGGAATGGAAAATCAGAACTGAATACAGGGACAGAAGATTGAACAAAAATGTGGCAAGATGCCCAGACAAATCTCAATGTATGGTAACAGAAATGGACTGACAATTAGATTCCTGAATCACATCTTGGAGTAGATCTGTTTTCCTTTCTCATGAGTATGTATCTCAGTGGCCTGTGGGAGAGGGTGTGAATAGGTTGGTCTGCACTCTCTGGAGTGATGCTGTTCAATTATTTAGGAGGTCTGTCATGAAGTAATTGTTTATAAATGCAGAGAACACAAGTGAGTGCCTTGTGAGCATATGTAAATGCACATGTGAATAAAAGGCATTGCTAATATCTACAGAAGGGGAAATAATTAACAAATTCATAAGAGTCACTCATTATTGTAATGTTAAGACTAATCCTTTGTTCCTTTTAAGATATTCCCCTAATGGGTTTACCCTGTGTGTTCACTGGTAAATGACAATGTGCTTGAATTTATAAAGCAGGTAAGGAAAGAAGTGAACATTTTTAAATGTTGAGAGGCTTTCCAAATTAGCGGAGAGCATTTGGTGGTGCGGCCTTTGCTGTTTATACCAAGTTGAGTGGTGCCTTGGGACTCACTATTCCGCACCACTGCTGTTCAGGCTTTTCCCTGAAACTTCATTCAAATCTTGCAGAGGCCAGTGGTGTGAGAGCCTTATAATATGAGTGGACTCAGCTTGAGCTCCTCACCGCGGTTCAGAAATGTCTAACACACTCTTTCCGCTGAGTGAATCTCATGTGATTGCTCACTGCTCGGTGCTCCCCAGACAAAACCCTGACAGGAAAGCCATCTGGCTCCAAAACGGGGTCTTAAAATTCCATTTTTATTGCCTCTTCCCTTTATCTGTTGTCCCCTAAGAGGCTCTTTCTTCTGATAATTTATCTTTGAGAGGATGATAGAATTTGTAGGAACATGTCACACAGGCTTCTGGGATTTTGCAAGGCTGAGCAAGTCAGATTTTAAAGTTTATGGGCTTTAGCTGCATACTTCTAAAAACATTATCCCTCACTGCCAATCTTTCTGGCCCAGCATCCTTAGTGTGTATGCACATCTGCCACATATACTATGATATCAGTGATTAGCTGCTTATCATATTGCAAGAAGTGTGTTTACCTGTTTATATGAATGACCTCTCCTAACCCAGACAACTATGCTTATGGATATCGCTATTATTCTTGTTTTATAGATTTGAAAACAGATTAAGATAATGGTTCAGAGTTAGTTGGTATTTTTGATATTTGAATCTAGACTACCTGAGTCAAGATCCTATTATCTAAACTACCATGCAGTAGGGTTCTGTCAAGTCACCATTATGAGTGTTTTCAAAATACATATTTGTTACAAAATTTGTACAATTGGGAGACAGGTTCAATCATTAATGTAATTGACCCATATACAAACTTGGTGATTTCTTAAAAAATTAATCTTATGTATAAAAATCTGATTTATTTTTCTCTTCTTTTCATGCCGTGATTATTGGCCACCTTACATAAATATGTATACAAACACATACACACACCAGATTTTTTTTGGAGAAAAAGCTAGTTTTAAATTATCATTAATTTAGGCCGGGCGCGGTGGCTCACGCCTGTAATCCTAGCTCTGGGAGGCCGAGGCGGGTGGATCACTCGAGGTCAGGAGTTCGAGACCAGCCTGAGCAAGAGTGAGACCCCGTCTCTACTAAAAATAGAAAGAAATTATCTGGCCAACTAAAAATATATATACAAAAAAATTAGCCGGGCATGGTGGCTCATGCCTGTAGTCCCAGCTACTCGGGAGGCTGAGGCAGTAGGATCGCTTAAGCCCAGGAGTCTGAGGTTGCTGTGAGCTAGGCTGATGCCACGGCACTCTAGCCCGGGCAACAAAGTGAGACTCTGTCTCAAAAAAAAAAAAAAAAAAAATTATCATTAATTTATGCTTACATCTTTTTTTCCCTTTACCCCTGAGTACTTTCCCGACATTGGTGCTATTAATACTGATCGCAGTGTTCACCGGGTTTTCTACTATAAAGTTTACTATTTTTCACTTTGGAATGAAGTAATTTGTGGAAGTATACAAGCTCTGTCTGGAAAGTATCCAGCCATGTAACCAGTCTCATTATGTTAACAATGGCTGGATACTTTCTGGACAGCTCTCCTATTTTAGACTATGTAAATTTCCTTTTTTTCATCAAATTTTTATTCTATAGTTTTAGCGTCTATTTATCTTCTTCTAACTCCATCATCCCTGCCATATTTATTACTTAGGATTCTACTGTAAGGAATAGCTTTGTCTTTGCCACCATTTATTTATTACTCTTTTATCTTTTATGTCATTATGAGCTTTTGGATTCTTATTTTGTTAAATTCATTACCATCACAGTTTTTCTTAATGCTCAGATTGTCTTAGAATTGAACAGTGGTTGGCCCTTCTTATTCATGGATCCACATGATTTTTGGAGCATTTCCTTACTTTTTTTGAGTTTATATGATTTTTCCCCCTCAGGTAACAGGAAATGAATGACAATGAAAAATACTAATTCAAGTTATGAAGACTACTTTATTCTACTGGGTTCTTCTAATTGGCCTTATCTGGAAGTAGTTTTCTTTGTAGTTATCTTGATATTCTACTTGATGACACTGATAGGCAACCCGTTCATCATCATTCTGTCATACCTGGACTCCCATCTTCACACTCTCATATACTTCATCTCTTTTCTGGATTTCTGCTACACCAACAGCTCCATCTGTTAGTTGCTGTTCAACCTTTGGGGCCCAGAGAAGACCATCTCTTATATCAGTATACCAGTTGTATGATTCAACTTTACTTTGTCCTCAAACTGGGAACCACAGAGTGTGCTCCATTGGTGGTGATTTCTAAGATTGTTTTGCAGCTGTGTGTAGACCGTTACATTATACTGACCTATGCACCCTTAGTTCTGCCATCTGTTGGCTGTGGCTTTTTGAGTAAGTAGCTTTACCAATGCAGCACTTCATTCCTTTTATACCTCTGGGTAACACTGTGTGGAAATCATCAGTATGCATACATCTTTATATCTTTATGCTTACATCATTGTAAGTATAAGGATACTTCATTAACATAAAGAAACAGCCTATGTTTTCACTGAATCATACAGCTTTGTTAACACTCTTTTATATTGGAAAATGACTCTACCTCCAGGAGACTGAAAATAACATATTAAGGAAAGTGCAGCATTGGAGAATCTGACTATATTTAATCTTGCTCACTTGAACCAAGTATTAAAAACACTAGCATTTATGAAATTATTTTAGAATATATATCCGTCACAATGAGGTTGGTTTGTGAGTGGCAAAAAGGCAATAGAAAACAAAAATAACATTGATCTAAATAAGATAGAGTTTTATTTCTCTCCCACTTAAAATGAAGTCCAAAGGTAGGTAGTTTGGCTGATAGGCTACTTAAGGTGCCTTGTACCATTTTCCTGCTAACTTATTTTTTTTGTCAAAGTTAAACAGTTTTATTTATATAGTACACATAGACAGTGTGTTTTCTGAGTTTCAGACACATATACTCCCTGATGTGCCAGATATTTCAATCCAGCTAAACATGTCAATTTAGATGTCTCATAAGCACCTCAAATTCAAGATAGTAATGAATGTGCCATCTCCTATACCATGCATATTTCTTCTCGTGGGAGTTGAAGTTCATTAGATGGCAGTACTCATTGATTCACATCTTCTAAAAAAGAAATTTGTCCAAGATATTTTCCTTTCCACTAAATTATTTACAACTTAATCTTTCATTTACTTCAGATTTTCCTTCTTGCTTTAAGCCCATCTCTTCTGCTCTAGTTTTTAGGTTTATCTGATATGTCTCTTTCCCTTTGAGCCCATCTTAACTATTGCTTTCAGAATGAACAATCTCAAATTTCAATTTGATAATTTACCTGTCTTACCATACAAACTTTAATGCTACCCACTATTTCTACTCTAGTGACCACACTTCCTAGAGCAGCATGTAAAAACCATCATTGCTAGCCATTATCTCTATAGCCTCTTCTCTCATAATTCTTCCAACTTAATTCTGGTGGATAAAAATTTACTTATGGTTTTCTGTAAATTTGATACTGTTTGATACTTAAGTGTATTTTCTATATTATTTTCTTTGCTAGGAATGTTCTCTTACCTTTCTTTATCTAGCTAAATTTTATTTAAATTTCAAAATATTAAGGAGGTAGAATGTTTTTGGTTTACATAGATTGCTTTCGTAATGCTTGAGTCACAGCTATATGTGGGCCCATGACACAAATGGTGTTCATTATACCCATTAGGTAGGTTTTGGACCACCCCTCCTCCTCCTCCCCCTTGCTTGATTTCCACTGAGTTTTAATTCCCTCTATGCACGTGTGCTCATCAGTTAGTTCCAGTTTAATAGTGAGTACATGTGGTGTTTTTCCAATCTTGAGATAGTTCACTTAGGAAAATTGTCTCTAGTTCTATCCAGATTATTGCAAAAGGCATTAATTCATCCTTTTTGATGGCTGAGTAGTACTCCATGACATATATATATATATATATATATATATATATACACACACACACACACACACACACACACACATACACACGTATATATATCACATTTTATTAAACCACTCATGAATTGATGGACACTTGGGTTGATTCCACATTTTTCCAATTGTGAATTGTGCTGTAATAAACATTCAAGTGCAGGTGTTTTTTTGATAGGAAAACTTCTTTTCCTTTAGGTAAATACCCAGTAGTGGGATTGCTGGATTGAATGGAGGGTTTACTTTTAGTTCTTTGAAGAATGTCCGTATTGTTTTCCATAGAGGTTGTACTAATTTGCAGTCCTACAGCCTATAAGCATTCCTTTCTCTCTGCATCCACATGAGCATCTGTCATTTTGGGACATTTTAATAAAAGCCATTCTAACAGAGGTAAGGTGATATCTCATTGTGGTTTTAAATTGTATTTTCCTAATGATTAGTGACATTGAGCATTTTTTTCATATGTAAGTTGTCTATTTGCTCTGTGGATTATTTCCTTAGATGTGCAGAAGCTTTCTAGTATAATCAAATTGCACTTATTTATTTTTATTGTGGCTGTAATTGCCACTGGGATCTTCTTTATAAATTCTTTGCCTTGGCCAATATCTAGAAGAATTTTTCCTTCATTCTCTTGTAGAATTCTTATGGATTCATGCCTTACATTTAAGTCTTTTATCCATCTTAAATTAATTTTTGTGAGTGGTGAGAAATATGGATCATGTTTCATTCTTATCCATATGGTTATCCAATTTTCCCAGCACCATTTATTGATTAGCACTTCTTTTCCCCTGTATATGTTGTTGCCTGTTTTGTCAAAGATCAGTTGGCTGTAGGCAGGTGGTTTTATACCTGGCTTCTCTATTCTGTTCCATTGGTCTATGTCTCTCTCTATTTTTGTACCAATATCATGCTGCTTTGGTTACTATAGGCTTGTAGTATAGTTTGAAGTCTGGTAATGTGATGTCTCCAGATTTGTTCTTTTTGCTCAAGATTGCTTTGGGTCTTTTCTGGTTTGAAATGAGGCAAAGAATTATTTTTTCTAGTGCTGTCAAGTATGATGTTGGTATTCAACAATATTCAGCACTCTTTCATGATAAAAACTAGGTATAGAAAGAACATATCTCAAAATTACAAAATTCACATATGACAAACCCACAGCCAACATCATGCTGAATATGGAAAAGTTGAAAGCATCTGCCCTAAGAACTGGAACAAGACAAGGGTGCCCACTGTCAGCACTTCTATTCAGCATAATGCTGAGTTTCCTAGCCAGAGCAATGAGGCAAGAGAAAGAAATAAAGGGTATCCAAATTAGGAGGTCAAACTATTGCTTTTTACTGACAACATGATCTTGTACCTAGAAAACCCCAATGACTCCACCAAGAGACTCCTAGAATTGATAAATAAATTCAGCAAAATCTTATGACACAAAATCAGTGTACACAAACCAGTAGCGTTTCTATACACCAGTAACAGTCAAGCTGAGAGTCACATCAAAGACTCAATACCATTCACAAATAGCTACAAAGAAAATAAAATACCTAGGAATATACTTAACCAAAGAGGTGAAAGATCTCTACAAGGAAAACTATAAAACACTGAGGAAAGAAATTGCAGAGGACACAAACAAATGGAAGAGCATATTATGTTGTGGATTGGCAGAATCAACATTGTTAAAATGTCCATACTTCCCAAAGTTGTTTACAGATTCAATGAAATCCCCATCAAAATACCTACCTAACTTTTATCTATTCTTCTAGATTCAATATAGCCTCCAGCTCTAGGCTGTCTTCCCTATTCTCCTTAGGATGGAATGACTGGTGTTTCATTCTTTTCTCATGACATCTTCTATCTCTATCTGTTTACAAAATAATTTGTTCATTAGTCTCTGCCATGATGTCTTATGTTTCTTAAAGGCAGAGGAAGTGTCTCATTTATTTAGAGAGCTTCAGAATCTAACATGGTGCCAGGAAAATAGCAGACAAAAAATAAAGCTTTGCTGAACTACCAAGATATCTTTTTAAAACTTTGTATTTATTTATTTATTTTTTTTCTCCAAGTATTTTGCTCTCACTTATGTCTGCAAGCTGAGAATTCTTATTTTTTGAAAATATACACATTTTTACAGGCATGGAAAATGTTACTGTATTCTATCCCATGATGAAGCTCTGCTGCAATTTATTAGAGATAAAAACAATTTCCTAGGGTTTTAATTCTTCCTGCATATTCTTAATTGCTTCTAGCTATAGCCAAGCTGATTCTGGATGAACCTGTACATAACATTAAACAGAAAAATAGCTCCAAGTTTATTCACTTTAAAAAATATATAATCTGGATGTATATTTTGTCAGGCTTATAGCAAACTTATCAGCAACCATCTCAATCTGATTGAAAGTAGATGATGCTGATGAACCAAAGAATATTTTACCATTACTTCTCACTATCTCATTTTTTATTACATTAATGATGTTCCTGTTCCTTTCCAAGCAGAAATGTATGAAGTGACTTACTTTAGTGTAAAGAGACCCCATGTATCATTCATAAATGGTCTTTCAAATTTAACAGAGCACAAGATATTTTCAGCATTTTTTCCATTTTGAATTGGTAAATATCAAATGGGTTAAAAGATGATGTAACAATGTCCATATTTTAAATTATAGATTCCCTCTCAACCTTTATTCTCTTCCATTGCTGTGGGACTTTATTTGCTTCTGGGGTGTGTGTGTGTATGTGTATGTATCTGTCAGGAAATGAAACCTCCAAAAATATGGAATGTTTCAGATGGGAATATGGGCAGGAAGACAAATTAATTTATTAATGGGAGTGTTCATACTCTCTTGCTTTTTGCCTTGTAATTCTGTACTAGAGAAGCACTATACATACTATATTAGTTTCCTAGGGCTGCCTTAACAAATAGCAACATACTTGATGAATTAAAACAACAGAAATTTTTTCTATCATCATTCTGAAGGCCAGAAGTCTGACATCAAGGTGTTGGCAAAATCATACTCTCTCTGAAGGCTATAGGGTAGAATCCTTCCTGGCCTCTTCCAGCTTCTGGTGGCTCCAACAGTCCTTGACTTGTGGCTGTATAACTCCAATCTCTGTCCCCACTTTCACATGATCTTCTTCCCCTCTATCCCATTTCTTTTCCTCATATGTCTCTTATAAGAACATTTGTCATTGGATTTAGGGCCCACCCTGATAATCCAGGATGACTTCATCTCAAAATCTTTAGCCTAATTACATCTGCAAAGATTTTTTTTCCCCAAATAAGGTCATATTTATAGGTTTCTGGGATGAGGATGCAGACATATCATTTTAGACATCATTCACTTTACTTCTAGTCAGGCTGAGAGCCCAAGAATATAGCTAGAGGAAAATCTCATCTACTTACTTCTCTGGGTCTCACAAACAAGTTCCTCTTGAATGTCCTTACATGAGAGAGGGCATGGGTAATTCTCTGATTACAGTAGAAGATCTCAATTTAAAAAAATGTAATTGACTGTGGCTCACCTTCCATTTCACTGATGCACTCAATGTCTTGATCCTTATACTTTCTTTGCTTTTCTAAATATGTCTCTTTCATGGCACTTTTTTTGCTTCATTCTTCTCCATTTACCTTTCTTATGTTTTCTCTCTTTGGTGTTTCTTCATAGATTTTGAGGTTACTGTAGCTAGAGAGAAAACGGGAAATTTTTAATTGCATAGATATTATCTTCTGCTCCAAATCCAAATCACTCTGTAGTCAGCTTTTAAAAGAGGTAAAGGGGTGAAGGATGTGCTGGCATGCATGTGCACAGTAAGAAAGAGAAGGACTAAGATAGATGAATTTATAAAGACTAAAAGGTATAAAGTGGATTTATAACTTCTTTTATGCAAAATACATGAACTAAGAAAACAGATTTGTATCAAAGAGAAATTGAGTGAATACTAGAACTGTAATATAAGCAGAAACAATTGCAAGGAAAATAAGCTGAAAATGAGTCATTTGACAGTAGTCTTCCAAATGATCTAATGAATTCCAAAAGGAATTGAGATTTTCATAAATTAATACATTTTAATCATCATTGCCAAGTTTATGCATAGATTTTTTTTTCATTTCTTATTGAACATCTATTATGTAGTAGCTACTCTTCAGTACAAAAAAGCTATTATGGTCTATCTTAAATATGTGTGTGGTAACCCAGGTCTACAAATTCTCAGTTCCCTGGTTTACACAATAGAGAGACTATGGTGTGTAACAAACAAACAAACAAACAAACAAAAACTGAAATATGTAAAGAAAGAATTCTCATATGAGTTTTGTAAAAGTCAGATTATAGTTAGTGGAAAGTATGCTTGAATGGTTCATTATGTTTGAAGATTACTTAATGTCAGAATAGTTGTTGTTCATAGTATGCTTTTAATGAAGATAAAATAACAGTAATAATGCTGTTAGGGATTAATAAATATACCTTAATATTAGCAAATAATATGATTGTGTTCACATTCTAAATTTTCATTAAAGTGATAGGTAGCTTTGGCATAATCCTTAAGTGTTTAGTTTCTGCCTCAAATGATATGCACATAAAAGTTGACATTTTCCAAAAAGGAGGAATATTTTAGATTGACAGTTGATGTAAACTTTTTTTTCATCATTACTTTTCTCTGTTCTTAAAACTTTTGTTCTGGTTTAAAGTCATGGCAATCTCCCACCTCACTGGCATTTCAAAAAAGAACACAAGGATTTTCTAATAAAGGCTTTTGCTATCTCTTTAATTCTTCTTCCAACACTGGGCACTTCCATTCTGTGCATTTAATCAAGCTTCTAAGACAATTATCTCTCCTAATCTCTACAACCATAAGTGTTCTGACTTCTAAATCATAAATTCTCTTTAATCCTATTTGCTACATCTTTACTTTCTGAGCACTAACATCAGAGGGTCTCATCAAAGAAAGCTTTGTTTGAAAAGTAATTTCAAAGCCAAGTAGTATTGTAACTACATAGTTTGGCCTGCCCCTTGCCTTTCTGCTCAGAAGTCAGAAAACTACAACTGGTGATGTTTGTTACTTATGTTTAGAGTCAAATAATATCCAGGAAGCATACTGAATTCACATAATGCAAGGATCCTGACAAAAGTTTCTTGTTGGTTGCCCTGAGTTGCTTTTGCTCAAGAGTTGCAGGAGTGTATGTTTCTATAATACCTACTTCCCAATGACCCTATTAAGTGGTCTTAATATCATTTTAATGCACTATGGGAGACTGTATTTTTTTTTTTAATGAAAAATCGCTTTCCTTTTTAAAATAAAAATAAATCAGAATACATTGACTCTATGAAAAGATTTAAATAGTCCAACAAATGATAATAAATAAATAAACAAAAGCACAATTTGTATTTTTGGAAACATGTTTGCATCTTAAAGTAAGTTAAAATATTACAAAATTTGGAATATTGAAAAATATTTCAAAATTCCATGTGGCTCATTAGAATCTCACTATTTCCCATTGTCTGCTGTAGAAAATACTTCTTTAGTTCTTGGTAAGATTCAGAGCTATTTCTGGATCTCAGTTATAAGGCACAGGCTGAATCATTCACATTCTTTCTGAAACTTGGGTTGGCTCAAGGCCAAGTTGTTCAGAGGAATTTCCATTAATCTTATTTTAGTCTTATCTTTGTAAAAGGCCATGAATTATCTTAATAGAATATCTGTTAAGCAATAGTTTGGTGAAATCTCAGCTTTTACTTCAATAACTCATTTGAAGGAAAATGCAAGTATAAAAACGCTGTCTTTGTGAGTGGTTCAGATCATGGGCTCTGAACCCAGTATTGAGTTCAAATTCTCACTCTGGAAAATTGTAGTTATGTGGCTTTTATAAACTTTCATGACCTTGCTCAAGGCTTAATTTTCTCATTTCTAAAACGAATATATGGAAGCTCATACTGTCACAGGATTATTTTGACCATTAAACAAGATCATTTCTATGGAGCTCTTAAGTAAAATGCTTGACATAGTGCACATATAAATATTAATTACTATTAAAAATCTAGTTGATACAAGAATAATATTTTGAGAGGACTTCTTTTTCAACCTTGACATAACAGTGACTTTCTGTACGCTTTCAGGAAACCAGTAATAATAAATAAATGAATAAGCTTAAGTACAATTGTTAGAAAATGATAAATATAGCTATAAATATAAATATAATATATATGAATATAGGCTCCTGCCAGCACTCAGAGTAGAAACTTCCTTCTTCAAAAGAATACTTTGGTGCAACTATTATCTTGTATTTTTATTTTAAATATTTATTAGAATTTTAATACAAGTATACTTTTAAAATATTTTAGAAGGGAACAAAACTAGCAGAGCTGAATAATGTGAAAGGGACTTTAACAGCTAATTGTTTAAAAATCTGCAATAAAATACTTATCATTTTGCTAACATTCCCCTGAATGTGTTCTTGGCCTACCTTTTCTGCCCACTTTCTTCTAACTAGGTTATTCTGGGCAGACTGTTAGCATATGATAAATGTGTACTATGAGTAATTTACTATTTGTAGGACTAACTGAACAAAGACAAAGAACTTTAAAAAAAACGTCATCAGCTGCTTCTGCTTCTGGAGTGTGTCATGGTCTCAAACTTGAAATATTAATTAATACTTTAAACAGCTACACTTTATTTCTTCCCCTACATAAGGACAGGAGCACTACATCTCTGGGAGTATATAAAGTATTTTAAAATGGTACATAGTTTAATTTTCTTCATAAAATTATGCCCTTCACACTTTGTAAAATTTACCAGTGAATGCATTACCATCAATTTTAATAGGTTTCTTCCACAGTTCTAGAGGTGCATGGGACAGCTCCAGTTCTCAAAAACAAAAGGAACACAAGTGGCCCACTATCCTAAAAGTAACTATGTGAACGTTAGCAAAGTTTAAATGTTTAGCATTTATAAAATTGACCAGAGAACTCTCAATCTATATCATTAGAATAATCTTGGAAGTCATAAGAGAAATCCTCCAAAGTGTCATATCCATTCCTTTAAAAATACCATGCTATTTAATGTGCCATAGGTATTCATAGCATTTTCTTTGAGTTTTATTAGTTTGATCTGAGCAGAGAAAGCCTGAGATATACATGAGCATAGCAAATGGTTGAAATGATGGAACTCTGTCTGAGGAAATGTTATTTAAAAAAAAACCTGCTTATAAATTCTTGCAAACCTATGCAACCAGGTAGAACTTCTTATTGCCAAGAACTTAAAAGCATATTTTAGACAGGTAGATAAGTCAATATATAGAGAAACATATTGGCCAGGCAACCAGAAGACTTTACTTATGTGCAGAGCCAATTTCCATGTTACTATTTCCCGAGTTATAATCGGTGTTTTAGACATGTATAAAGATATATATTAATAAATATTATACGCTGGCTAGAGAGATTAATAAATGAATCACTTCTATAACAATGCATATCTCTAGCTTTAGAAAGGACTAACACAAAGTTTAAGGCATTGGAAAAAATTAGCTTTCTTTCCTTTTAACTTTTGCTCTGTGTTGCAAATCCAAAATATATTTATGGAACCATTAGTCTTATTTCAAAGCTTAATTGGTCTCTAAGTAGTTGAACTAATATCTCTTTTTCTCTTTTCATTTAAAAATAATATTACATGTTATTAGGCTATATATGTTTAATAGTGAGATAGAATGAAGTAAATTTCCCATTCATCTCCGGGTCATAGTTAGGTCAGAGAGTTCTCTAAAAGGTAGAATGGCTCAGTCCCCAGACTTCAGTGTATAGACTTTCCTTTTGTTCTTTATTTTACTCTTACTCAATGGTTGGGCAACCTCACAGTTCATAAGAATCACTAGTAGGCTATATACTATGCCATGTGGACAATTTATAGGATATTCAAATATAATTATGATTAGTAACATGCCTTTTGCCTTTTCAAGGAAAATTTAGATTTTAATCTTCACAGAAGTGTGACTCCTCTATAATTATAGCATGACAGAGAAACCGTTTTTATATCATCTTCATGGTGGATTCCGATTGCAACATTTCAGCCCAATCTGTTCATGTAACTGAAAACAATTAACAGTTATTTTATGTGATACCTGCAAATAACTATAAGTCACTAAGTCTTAAGAGAAAAAAATAAAGCTCTTATCTTAGGTCTCTAGCTTTAAGATTTAGTTTCTCAAAATTTTCTTGGCTCCAGTGCTAAATGCAATTCAGTTATTTAAAAAACAATGTAAATAAGCCTCTCTGCTAGGAAAATATTCCTCAAAAGAGACCAAGGGGAAAAATGTCATATACCCGATTTCTATAAAGAATTCTCAAAAAGCTACTTAATATAACAGTAAAGATTGGTCCAGATGGCTCTGTTTGGCTGACATAGTAATTCCTCCAATAAATATAGACATTAGGTGATGATTCATTACTATAGCAGTTAAGAGATTTCATCTTCTTAAAATGGAATATCATTTAAAAACAAATTAAACCAACTTTGTGTCTGACTCATTCTCTCAAATCCAGTACTAAAGACTTGTAGGAGAGAAAATAAAGGTGGTCAGTTACTGTATAATGAAATGTCAGCGTATGTAATAAGCTTTGACAAGACTTTCTTCATAAGACTCAAGTTTTTTAAAGTAGTCACAAACCTATTTCTTTTTCTCTGAGTATAGTTATGAAGAGAATAATGGTAAATGTCTTTTATTCAGGACTTATATATCCCAGACTGGATATGGGAGAAGCTGGCAACCCAGAAACACCAGTGGGCACACATGCACAAAGTCTCCAAAAAAGCTTGTTCTCTCTAGCTCAAGATCAAGAAAGAGGCAGGCTGGCAAAAACAAACAGAAAATTCTTAGACAATAGTCACTCTACTCCAGCCAAACACTACAGAAAACATCTCTACCACTTCTGGCAAAGGATAAGTGGAAAAGCTTAGATTTTTTTTTCACTCCTGTCAGGTTGTAACAGACATCTCCCTTCTCAGCTCTGGGGAGAGTTGAGGAAGGCAGAATGAAGAGCCAGGGCTTCCATACCTCCTGAGTGATTAAAAGCCTTGTCCCAAGATGGCGTCAGTAGAGGCCATGTGGGAAGCCTGGCTTTCCACTCCACCTGACTGTAATGACGCCCACCTTCTACTCCCCATGGGGGTGGTAATCTTAGGAAATTGAATCATTCACCACCCACAAACAGTAATGAGGCCACCACTTCACTGCTGTGAAGGCTACATGGGGACCAGTACTGAGGTGCCCCTCCCCCGGCCAGTCAGGTTGGTGTCAGTGAGACATAGAGGGGAACCTAAACTCCTCCACTAAACAGTAATGATAGCGCCCCACCCCCAGTTTCAACAGAGGCTCATTAGTCAACCTGGACTTCAATTTCCACCTGGCAAAAACAAAACAATGCCCCCCCCACCCCCGACAGTGTCAGCAGAAGCCTGCTAAAAACACAAGATTTAAATAAAATCCATAGTCTCATAACATAATTACCCCAAATGTTCATGTTTCAATTAAAAAATTACTCATCATACCATGAGCCAGAAATATCCCCACTTAACTGACAGAAGGCTGTCAACAGATGCCAACACATAGGTGACATAGGTGTTAGAAATAGATAGCTATTTCACCAAATGGTGCTGAAACATTGGACATCCATTGATAAAAATGCATACATATATACATACATAAGCAAATAAGCTTTTACCAGACTTTAAAACTTATATAAAAAGTCACTCAAAATGGCTTAACTGTAAAAAATGAAACCATAAAACCTTTAGAAGATAACATAGGAGAAAATCTCTGAGATGTGGGGCATGGTGAAGAGTTCTTAGATATAAACCCAAAAGCATGATCCATAAGAGGAAAAAAAATGATAAATTGGATTTTATTAAAATTAAGATAATTTATTCTTCAAGATTCTGTTCAAGAGGATATAAAAACAAGTTATAGACTTTGAGAAAATAGTTAAACACCATACATTTGTGAAAGGACTTATATTTTGAATGTATAAAAGATTCTCAAGATTCTGCATTAACAAAACCTAAATAATCCAATAATAAGCAAAAATCATAAAGAGTTCTACAAAGAGCATATTCAAATAGAAAATAAGCTCATAAAAAGATACTCACCTGGCTATTAAGGTAAATGTAAATTAAGATCACCATGAGATATCATTATATACCTAGCAGAATAGCTAATATATATACACATATATATACACACAAACACATATATGTTTGTGTGTATACATAAATACACACATATACATATACATGAGAGAAACACTGGCAGGGACATGGAGAAACTGAATCTTAAATATGTTGCTCATGGGAATGTAAAATGGATCATCCAACCTGGAAAATATTTGATAGTTTCTTAAAAATTAAAGATGCACTTACCATAAAATCCAGCAATGTCCAATGCACTCTCACACATTTATTCCAGAAAAATGGAAACTTACGTCTACTCAGAAGCCTATACATGAATGCTCATAACAGGTTTATTTGTAGTAGCCAAAAATTGGGAAAACTAAAATGTCTCTTTCAAGGTAAATGGTTGAACACGATGGTATATCCATAACATGGAATACCACTCAGCAATAAAAAAGAAATGAACTATCAATAAAACACAACTTGGATGTATCTCAAAGACATTGTACTATGTGAAAAAAGTCAATTTCAACAGATTAGGAAAAGTTAATCTCAAACACTAATCCCTAAAACGGATCAGTGCTCGGCAGGGTTTAGGGATGGGGGTGGGTGGGCAGAGGTGGCGAAGGTGGGCCTTTAATGTGGTATCATGAGAGAGAACTTTGTGGTGATGGACTGGTTTTATGTCTGGATTGTTGGGACAGTTCTATGACTCTGCATGTGCTAGATTGGCATAGAACTAAGTATACCCCTCCTCTCACACACACACACACACCACGCCAATGCCAATTTCCTGGCTTTGATATTTTACTCTAATTTTGTAAGATGTAACCATTTGTGCAAACTAGACAAAAGGTACAGGGAACTCTAAGTAGTATACTCTGCAATTTTCTGTGAATCTATGATTATTTTAAAATTTATCAAATAAGTTTTAAAATATGCTCTATGAAATGAGTCATTAGGAAGCACTCTACATTAGAATTTGCCTTCAAGAGTCAACACATATATTACAGTACACATTGTGTTTAGTGAAGAAAAATTTAAATCCACATTTCCCAAACTTTTTGATCAAAGAACATAAATTGGGCATTTCTTCTGTAAAGAGAAAATGGTGACTAGCATATAAACCCCAATTATGAAGAGAATAAAATTTGGTCAGCCGAAATTTTTCTATTTGTTTGTAGAGGAATGCATGGGGAAATTGTACAATCATAAGAAATGCCAACACCTGCCCATTTAGTTAAAATAATAAAATAGAAAAAAATGAAAAATAAAGTTTCAAACTAGTTTTCCTTGAATTTAAAATAGACAGTGGGTGGAAAAGGTACTTAAAAAGATTATCTAACCTAGACTTAAAAATAAAATGGCAGAAGTCTTTAGAGAATATGAAAAGATAAATAAATGTTCTGTAGCTATCCATAGAATAGTCAATTATGTTATCTTGTTTTCAGGAAGAGAGTGCTAGCAGTATTTTTAAATAACACACTGTTCTTCCTGAACAAATTGGTTTTCTACCTTGCCGCTTCTGTGATAAAATAATTTCAGTCCTTATGAGTCTTCATTTCTATTTCCTATATAAAAAGCATAGAAGATTTTCTTCCATGGCTTTCAAAGCCATTTTGCTTACAGTATCTTCCATTTAGGAAAAAGCCCTATGTTGTTTGAAATTTTACATTTCCTTACATATGAAAGAAGTTTCAGCTACACAGCTAGGTAAAATTTTATAAAATTCACTTTAAAAGCTCAGACTCAAAATCATCTTGAAATTTGGGGACAACTAAAGTTTTCAAGATAACTATCTCAATCAATTATTGGGATATTTTTCAGACATTTTACAGGATTTATATAAAAATACAATAAACTAAATAATTTTAAATAAAATATACAGTCTTTAGATGTGATACTCTAGCAAATCTGTTATTTTTTAAACCTTTTTTTCTATAACTAGACTTTATTTTTTAAAGCAGTTTTATGCTAACAGCAAAATTTGGCAGAAGGTACAGTTATCTCCTATATACTTTCTGCCCTCCCCCATTATCAACATCCTCCATCAAAGTGATACATTTGTTATAACAGATGAACCTACACTAATACATCATTATCACCCAAAGTATCTAGTTTACATTAGGGTTCACTCTTGGTGTTGTACATGATACAGGTTTTGACAAATATATAATGACATGTTTCCACAATTGTAGTATCACACAGAGTAGTTTCACAGCCATTCAAATTCTCTGTGATATGTATATTCATCCCTCTCTCCCCTGTGCCCCTGGAAATCACTTCTCGTTTTTCCATTTCCATAGTTTTGCTTTATCCAGCATGTTATATAATTGGAATCACATGTAGCCATTTCAGATTGGATTCTTTCACTTAGTAATAAGCATTTACATTGCTTCCATGTTTTTTCATGGCTTGATAGTTCATTTATTTTGAGTGTTGAATAATATTCCATTGCCTGGATGTACCAGAGTTTACTTATTCATTCACCTGATGAAGGACATCTTGGTTGCTTCCAAAATTGGGAAATTAAGATAAAGCTGCTATAAACATCTGTGTGAATGTTTTTGTGTAGATAGAAATTTTCAGTCCTGTTGGGTAAATACTAAGGAGTGTGATTGCTGCATGTTATGATAACAGTATGTTTATTTTTGTAAGAAAATGTCAAAATGTTTTACAAAGTGGCAGCCCCACTTTACATTCCCAACAGCAATGAGTGAGAGTTCCTGTTACCCACATCTTTGTCAGCATTTGGTGTTGTCAATGTTTTGAATTTTAGCCATTCTAATTGGTCTGGAGTGGTACCTCATTCTTTAAATTTACAATTCCCCTATGCCATATGATACTGGAGCATTTTTCGTATGTTTATTTGCCATCTGCATACTTTCATTGGTGAGGAGTCTCTTCAGATCGTTTTCCTATATTTTAATTGTGGTGTTCATTTTTTTTGTTGAGTTTGAAAAGAAGTTTTGTTACTTTGGATAACAGTACTTTATCAGGTATGTTATTTGCAAAACAGTTCTCTTTGTCTATGGCTTGCATTCTTATTCTCCTGACCACTGTTGCATTTTCATAAATATTTTATTTACATTGCTTTAGAAACTTAAAAAATTAATATTTAAAAGATAAGTCTTCAAAAGGCAAACAAAATGTCTGCAACTGCTTGAAAGATACATTAAATGTCATGGTGTAGCATTTTTATAACTGAGTTTTCTACAAAAATTTTCATTGAAACAAACTAATGGGGAGAAGCCTTTGTGTTTTGTTTCATCTAGTTCATTTTTCAGTTTTTCCTTCTTTTCTTCCTGCATGCTTCTTATTTGGAAACAGTGCTTTAACTGAGTTAAAATTTATTTGTTTTATGATTTTGGTAGTTTGACTTTAAGTTTTAAAAATAATAAACCAATAATCTCAGTATGATTTATTCAGTTACTCTTCCTTTGCTACTAAGTTTCTGCTCATGATGAGTTATTTTCTTGTTTAAATTTTGAATGTTATTGATTTGTATAGTATGAAAATCTTTAATTATCAAAGTATTCTAATACTTTAACAGTTTGATTTCAATTCTCTCCCTCATTTTTTTCCAGTTTTCTAATTATTTCTTTCTGCTAGATGAACTCTAGAATTACTTTATTTGATTACCCTAAAATTTGTCTTGGATATTATTGAATTACAGCAGTTCTACACATTAGTTTTGGAGAAATTAACATCTCTGTACTTACTCTTCTTAAACATTATATAAAAACATTACAAATTAAAAATGATAATACTTACATGCACACACTAGCTTAAAAATCTACAGGAAGTCCTAGCTAATTCAATAAGACAAGGAAAGGAAATAAAAGACATAATGATTGGGAAGGAAAAAATGAAGCTTCTTGTTCAGAGATGACATGATCATCTATAGAAAACCCAGAAGAATCAACAAAAAAAACTAGAAATAAAAATTACAGCAAGGTTGCAGTATACAAGGCTAATATGCAAAAGTCATTCATATTCCTACATATCAACAATGAATAAGTGGAATTTGAATGTACTAAAATAATACCATTTATATTAGCACCTGCCAAAATGAAATACTTTGGTATAAATCTAAAAAAATATGTACAGGATTTATACATACAGGAAAACTGAAAAAAAAAAAATGAACAAAACCAAAGAAGAATTAAATAAATGGAGAGAGATTCCATGTTCATGGATAGGGAGACTCAATATTGTGAAAATGTCAATTCTTCTCAATTTTATCTATAGATTCAATGCAATTCTAATAAAATCCCAGCAAATTATTTTGTGAATATTGACTCCAAAGTTTATATGAAGAGGCAAGAAACCCAGAAGGGCCAATTCAATATTGAATGAGAACAAAGATGAAGGACTGATACTACTGACTTTCAAACTAACTACAGAGCTACAATAATCTAGATAATGTGATATTGATAAAAGAATAGACACATAGATCAGTGAAACAGAATACAGAGACCAGAAGTAGACCCACATATATATAGTCATCTGATATTTGATGAAGGAGCAAAAGCAATACAGTTCACTAAAGATAGTCTCTTCAACAAATAATGCTGAAACAACTGAATATTTACATGCAAAAACAAACAAAGAATCTAGACACAGACTGTACATACTATGCCAAAATTAACACAAAATTGATCATAGACTTAAATGTAAAATACAAAACTATAAAACTTCTAGAAGATAACATAAAAGAAAACCTAGAAGACACTGGGTATGGTGATGACTTTGTAGATATGATACCAAAGGTACAATCAATGAAAGAAATAATACATTGGACTTCATTAAAATTAAAGGCTTCTGCTCTGCAAAAGACAATGTCAAGAATATGAGGGGACAAGCCACAGACTGGGAGAAAATATTTGCAAAATACATATCTGATAAAACACTGTTAACCAAGATATACATCAAAAAAATCTTCAAATTCAACAATAAATCAAAAGACATAACCAAGCCATTATATGTTTGAGTATCCTCCCATTGAAGAGGCATAAAATTAAGACAAAGCAAAAAAAGGCAAAAATGAGATGAAGATAGTTCAGTATCTGGCACAGCACAGATAATTAAAAGGATGATTAAGTGAAAGCTCAGGATGGATGATATATGTTTACAAAAAGATGAAGAAGTAGTAAGTTCTCTATTTCTGAAAATGTTTAATCAGTCTGTCTCTATACCTCCAAATGATGTTGTAGAAAGGGTAGATATATTACTGGATGGCCCCTATATTACTATTAGATGGTAATTCCTCTCTCTCTCTTTCTCTCTCTGCAGGTATTGAAAAATAGGTCAGAAAGAAAATATCCTTTCTTCTGCTTCATTATACAGTTCAATTCACTATTATATTCATTACATCTCTGAGGCCACTGACCTATCAAATTCATCCTTGGAATATCTTTTATATTAATAAGAACAAGAAAAAGACATTTCACACCATAAGACATTACTCACTCATGGTACAGTATCTTTGTCCAATATCTATAATACTAAAATTGAAATTAGTTTAAAAGCACATTTATCTTTAAAAATATTAAATGGATCTCTGTTTTTTTTTAGTTGTTTATTCGGGATATTATGGGGGTACAGACATTTTGGTTACATGTATGCTGTCTGCCCTTCCCATGGCAGGGCTACAGGCGTGTCCTTCCCCCATACAGTGCATTCCACTTCCATTAGTTGAGAATTTACCACCCCCACTCCACCCCTACTGGCACCCAGTGAGCATTACTACCATGTGAACAATTTAGTGTTGGTCAGTTAGTACCAATTTGATGGTGAGTACATATTAAACAGATTTGTGTGATATTTGGTTTTATTTTTAAGAAGAAGAAAAAAACATTCTTCACATTCTTCTCTAAATGTATTCAAATTACTATTTAGAGTTCTTTAATGTTTATGTCTTTGCCAAAATTGCCTCTGATCCAAGCTGCCCTCTCTCCATTGCTCCAGTGAACACCGAAACCTTGTGGCCAATAACTTCAGGTTCGTGATGAGTCCAAGCAATGGAAATCACTGGTCTTTGGTCAGGCACCTTTTTGGTCAATAACATGACCCTTTTGCTTCCAGTAATAGGTGGAAGTCATTTACAGAGCTGCTGCTTGCTTGTCGCTTTGTTTTTCCCTTCCTGTAAAATAGAATAAAGACAGGAAAGGCATTAAGTGCAGCTAAAAACTGCCTACAGTTCAGACTGTCCTTTTCTGGCAAAGAAATGCTACTTACTTCATCTGTCTTGTGATCTGTACAGTGCTTCTTAGAGAGATCCAGTGAATAAAGATTAAAGACTAAACTTAATAAAGTGTCATTTAGGGCTTTCAAAGTGAGAACTATTATTTGTGTTTTTAATATTTTTAATGAGTATTGCCTATTTATTAAAATTAATAATTTAAAAGAAGTAGTTATCTACTATTGGAATCCAGATACTTTTATTACTGAGAGAAGCCAGAGTTGAAATTTTAACTTTTATCTAAAGGTTAATGAGTCTCTTTAAAATAAGCTAGAAAGGGAATAATTTCTCCTCCCTCTTATTAAACAAGTAACCAATCAATTAATGTTACTCATTTGTTCATTCAGTCATTCATTCAGTAAACATAGATGGGTGCTAATTATGCACTAACATCAAACTTTCTCTAAAGATTATAATCCCGTGAACAGTATACAGGACTGTGATACATACCTTTGACTCCAGAGGAGAATGCACGACAGATAGGTCCTGACTGTATGCAGAATAGGATTATGTGCCTAGAAAACTGTGAATGCACAGTAGCATTTCACTTATTTGCAGATTAGAATTCCAGCAACTTCAAACATAGCCAATAATAATCAACAAAGAAGAATTCTTATAGGACATGACTGTTCCCTACACAAAGCTCTGTTAGACTGAGATTTAAGGGTAAATTCATCTGAATATTGAAAGTATTTATTTGACTAACAAGAAAATGAAATTGATTTTCATACCTACTATGGTGCAGACACATGTGAAGTGTTTTGAATTACATCATCAGATGTATTCAACACAGCAACTATGTAAAGTATTATCCACTATGTTTACATACAAAATAAAAAGGCTCAAAGAATGCCAGGACAAACTAAATTGAATGTGGGTATTATCTCAATGAAATGATATCATCATAAATGTCATCCTCAGAAGACTTCTCATAATATTATCTGTGTGTATTTATGCAAATGGTTATGGAAACCAAGTTTCCATAGAACTTGGTTATAAAACCAAGTTATGGAAAAAAGTAAAAGTTGCTTAGGAGGAGTAGAGAGGAAATTAGTGATTTAAAAATACATCTTGTTAAGAAAAATAGCTATTAGCAACTTTAAACAAATCAACTACTTAAATTTGCTTTTGAGAGATCATCATTTTTGTTTCCATGAAGAATAAATTTTTGGAAAGGACACAGTACTGCTCATCCAATCAGAGCCTCTGTCTTGCAAGCTTTTAGTTTTTCATTTCATTTGTGATGATTTTTCAGATGTTGGAGTCAGTGCTGACATCTTGGTTCTCAAAAGGAAAGGAGAGATGTCAGTTCTAAATCTAATCCCAGTGTGTTTTCTACACATATTTCTTAGCCTCCTGAGATGGGCACCCATTATGGTTTAGAGGACATCTTACCATTTTTTTTTTTTTTACTACTTAATTTTGACTATATGTGTTTATAGAATGTTTGGTCTTCTTTCTTCACAACAGAAAAAGAATAGGAAAATCTCAATCATTGTGTTTTGTTATTGTTGTTGTTGGTCTATGAGATGCTAACACTTACTCATGTAACAAGAATTAGGAATAGGAATGAAAAAAAAGGGGATATTTGAATGTTGTTTTAACTTTCACCTTTTGATCTGCTTCAAAATAACTGTTTCTAACCTGTATCTTTCCTGTTGGTCCTTGGTATTTTTTTTTTCCTGCTCTATCCAGCACTGAGCTTCTCTTGTATATTTCCTCCCCCTCCTTAGAATTATTTTTGCAGCATGCCTATTGATTTCTCTGACTAACAGAATATGTTTTATCATATTAGTTTGAAAGCTTTTCCATTTCTGTAGAGTTAATATTTCTCCCTTTGATCTATAGCCTTCTTTTAGATTTTGCCCAAGGTCACATTGCAAATCTAGAAGCTATACATATACAAAGTGTTATTACGATATTATAGTTATGCTATGTAAACCAATACATTTTTCTTAAGTGCTGTGGAGATACAATTGAAATGACAAAGTGATGGATAGACAGCTATATTTCACTTTGTCCTGATTATAGAACCATCAACTCTTTTCTTAGTTCCAGTATTAAACTTAACGGAATTCCTCGTTTCATTTACCATTGTTTCTGCAACTAGAAAAATTCAAATACATCTGCGTATTTTCAGAAAATAATAAAATACGGTGCTGTAAATGAATTGTAGCTACAAAATGAGAGAAGAAAATCTAGGTCACTAATTTTAGTTTATATCAAATTAACGTGGCTTAGAGGCATTACAATGCTTTTAATACTCTGTCTTTAGCAACTCAAAATTCTTTACAATTGTTAGGTGATTTTTACACAAAACCTTGTAGCAGACAGATGGCTAATTTAAATTATGAGGAAAGGAAAGCATTGGAAACTTAAAAGATCAACCTGAACCACTAAATAACCACTGAAAAAAACATAAACAAAAGGGATCCCATTCTCTTTGCATTTCTTTTTTTTGTGAAAATAAAATTATATGAAATTACTTTTTTTGGAAAACAAAATTCTATAAAGTTGTATTTATAGCACATCTTCTTGACTGCTCTGTTCCTAGACGGTTTTACTCACTCAGCCATGGAGGAGGAATGGTAAGTGTAGCAAGGATGCTGTGAGCCTGTTTTGTAAGTTTCTAATTTTAGAACTGCTGTCCAAATGTGCTTAGCACTAATGCACAGTGTAACAGTTATATTAAAAAATAAATAAGTCGGTTTAATCATGATAAACTTTGTGCAGAGAAAATAAAAATACCAAAACTATAATATGTACATATAGTAGAAATGTGGGTGATATTTCTTTTCTATTTTAAGTTTCTCCATCATTTTCAAATTTTCTACGATGAAACTGTTGTTTTGAGGTAACAAAAATCACTTAACCACGGTCTTTTCTCTTGTTAGAATTCTTGCTAGAGATGATTTGCTATAATCAGCATAATTAGGAATTAATACATACACACATATCATATTGAAATTTAAAAAGCATGTTATATCTATTTATAAATTTTTAATATAAGCTTTTTCTACCCTGAATTTCTCTGTATTATTCTTTAGGATGTCACTTTAAAATTTTTTTTTTATTTCAGCATATTATGGGGGTACAAATATTTAGGTTATATATATTGCTTTTGCCCTACCTGAGTCAGAGCTTCAAGCGTGTCCATCCCCCAGACGGTGCACACCACACTTATTAGGTGTGATATACCCATCCCCTCCCCCCCATCTGCCCAACACTTGATGAATTATTACTATATGTGCACTTAAGTGTTGATCAGTTAATACCAATTTGATGGTGAGTACATGTGGTGCTTATTTTTCCATTCTTGCAATACTTCACTTATTAGAATGGGCTCCAGCTCTATCCAGGATAATACAAGAGGTGCTAGATCACCCTTATTTTTTGTGGCTGAGTAGAACTCCATGGTATACATATACCATATTTTATTAATTCACTCATGTGTTGATGGGCACTTGGGTTGTTTCCACATTTTTGCAATTGTGAATTGTGCTGCTATAAACATTCAAGTGCAGATGTCTTTTTTATAGAATGTCTTTTGTTCTTTTGGGTAGATGTCCAGTAATTGGATTGCTGGATCAAATGGTAGTTCCACTTGTATCTCTTTGAGGTATCTCCATATTACTTTCCACAGATGTACTAGTTTGCAGTCCCACCAGCAGTGTAGGAGTGTTAGGATGTCACTTTTTAAAGTTTTAAACTTAACAAACCACACAGTAAAATGTTAAAGTACATTCTGCTGAGAAATTCCGACAGGGATAAAATATTAAGAGTCCAGTCACTACATCCAAGTACAGCAAACAAGGGTGAGGTACATGTCACCCAAAAGATTTAATTTTCTGACCTCTAAAAGTATTGTTGAGAAGCAGAAAAGAACAAAATCTTGTTGCCAGACATGCTGCTAAGCTGCCATCCAAACAGCCCTGAGACATGCAGTCTCAATTGCTTTTTAAAGGAACATCCTGTTCGAATAATGACCGTGTACTTCACATTCATCCTCATACAGGAAAAGGTTTATTATGACTCAGTTATTTTCTTGGAAAAATCTATCAACATCTCAAATTATGTTACATTGAGATGAATAAAGAATAGCATTTTTAATACAAAAGGAGCCACCGTAGCACAGAGTTTGCAATCAAACAGGTTAACAAATTTTTCCTCAAGGAAATATTAATCGGTTTTCAGACTATTTTTGTTCCCACATCTACAGCATGAATTCTGATGTTCTCAACTGGTTGAAAGTGTATTTAGGTATGTGCAAGATAGTTGAGGTAATTGAACATTCAAGTCTTCATTTTCTAATTGATCTTAAGTTTTAACACAGCTCACCCACTCAAAGAGAAAACTCTAAAGTCTCATTTCCCAGACTTCTCCCTTTCCTTAATCCTACATGTTATTCACGCAATAATTAAAATGACTTTTTCAGGCTTGCCACTTAAATTCTCCCTCTGGCTCCATACCTCTTGAGCTGAATGCAGGCCGTACATCTACCATGACATAATGATCAATCATCTTTTATCAAAGGTGGCTTTTTTGTATGCATAAAAACTAAAACCAAGCATTATGGTTCCCACTTCTGCCACTTCCCAACTCAGCCTTCTCTCAAGTGTCAGGTTAGTTAATTAGCTTACAATGATAGCCTTGGAATCTATGTTTTATTGCCCCCTCCTACCCACCTTTCTCCCTCATTGGGATCCAGAAAGTGGTCTTCCCCAACCATATTCTCTTATCAGGGATAATGATTCTGAAAAACTAAGCTAAGTGAGTTTCTGGTATGCAAGTGTGCAGAGCTGGTTTGTCCTTTCCAAAGGACAATCTTATCCTACATTAAGATTGTGC
The DNA here is from genome assembly GCF_020740605.2 of Lemur catta. NCBI lineage: Eukaryota > Metazoa > Chordata > Mammalia > Primates > Lemuridae > Lemur > Lemur catta. Next base: position 32,864,454 of record NC_059134.1, read on the forward strand.
CTGGGGAAAAAGAAGTAGTGTGCTGAATGTAATTAGGAAGTAGGTATGAATTTGTTTAATTTTTGATTCCACAGGAGCCTAAAGTACAAGGGTATTCTTAACATAAACACCATGATCAAAAAGAAAGGTGCAATATGCTTTGCTTTAATTTCTCCTTTACTTGTCCCAAAGCTTGTGGACAGAGCCACGGATGATCTAAAAGGGCGGGTATTTCAGTACATCCTTGAGAAAGATAATATCTGCCTTCACAATCATTATTCCTGGCAAGTTGCTGAGGGCTGGTGAGAGGGAGGGAAGTAGAGAGTGACAGATATGGAAGAAGGGATGCACCCACCAGCAGAAACTTGCCTGACGAGCTTTGCTTCTTGATCTGGAGGCTGTGTATCCCTTGCCTAGTGAAGGAGGAGAGGATGATGAGGCAAGTACCGCACTGGGCTTTCAGAAGAGGATGATAAAGTTTGGAAGAATCTAGGTCATTATTAATGCATCACACCTCTTTTGTGATTCTTTGTTGATTTCTTGGATGGGCCAGATTTGATTGAACCATTCCTCCATTGGGTAAATATGAGAATTCTACTGGAGTTCCAAATACTATTCTCTGCTCCTTTTCTTTAATCCTCTGCTTGAAGGGAATGGGCTGGATGCCTACCATGTCCAAAATGTTTCTGGAGAGTAAAAGGCCTGTTCCTATTCCATCTCATACAATTAGTTTTCTCTGTGTTCATCTCATTGCAATGCATCTCTTTTTTTCCACCTACTCTGTTTTTTATTGCCAAAGACTCAAAGAATGAGTATTGTTATCCTTCTATCCCTCCAAGAACACAAGGCATTATTAGGAAGCAAATAGTCTCAGGCTTGAGTTTTCTCTCTGTCATTAATTTGTTGAATAACTTTTTATATGTTACTTAAACCCTTTAATTTGTAGTTTTCTTATCTGTACTATGGGGATAATAAAAGTATTTTCAGGTTAGTAATGTGATGATTACATGAATAATGCTTGTAAAATTTTGGTGTGATGTCTGCCTTATAATATGAGCTCAAAAACTGTTAGGTAGTAGTTCCCGTGGAGAGTAACTGGAGTGCTGTAAAAACCCCTCACCTCTCTGTGGAAGGCTGGCTTGCTGCCCATCCATAGTTGATGGCCCCTCTGCAGTGCGCCTCCTTGCAGTGCATTGTGTATCCAGGTCCTGTTCAAAGAGTTCACACTTTGAACAAGAGAATGTGAGTGCCAATGATGGCTCACTTCAAAGAAGTTTTAAGCACCAGGGCATAGTCAAGTATCTTTTTTCCCTCTTTCATGATGACTAAGAATATTCCAGCAAGAGGCTGCTCCTTCAGCTTAGGTCCCGGAGTAAGGATGACATGGTAGCCATCCCAAACCACAGTGGACATGGAGCAGGAGAGAGAAGTAAACCATTGTGAGGTTTGGAGGTCATTTGTTTCTGCAGAGATGTCTAACCTATCCCAACTGGTACATAATTCAACTTGCCCAGTTCTTTGCCCTGACTTCTAATCCTTTTAGTGTCTACAAGTAACTGGACTCTTATCTTCTCCGGTAACTCTCAAGGTTACTTCTCTATCACCTTTTGACACACTCGCCTCATTATATAAACATACTTTTGTCCTCCCTGGGCCATATTATGTATTCTCAGATATGACAAGGAGCTAATGTGATAAACTGATTCTTTCTAATATAAAAGAGTCACTAAATGAGACCTAATGGTATATGCTTTCCTGCCAGATAACAGTGACTTTCCCTAGACAATGATCATTGCTTAATTGTTGGAAATTTCTTACCATCACTCTAGGTAGGCAAGCCTGAATCCTGCTACTAGGATATAGAGTCTGATTTTGATTTGGAAACACAGGGAAGCTTGTATAAATCCTTACACCCCAGGCAGGAAGAGATGAGCACTTTAGCCTGTATATACAATCCTACCTCCTTGCAAGCTGTCTTTCTATGGGATGAAGGAGTACTAATTTGCAGATCAAATCCCAAAACTTTTGCTTTAAAACAGGCAATTGATAGGTGTTGGCCAGAAGAGCAATGGAAAAATTCAAGCATAGTATTCATTCTGTGCCCACATACATGTATAATAATAATTAACTTTTATAAAAATATTTTAAAATTTAATCTAAGCCTCACCTTGTTAAAACCTACCAATCTTTATAGGAAAAGTGATTTGTGGGGATCTTATGGTGCTTACTACAGTGGTGCAGAGACTTTTGCTAATTTCTGTCCCCTATGATGAGAATTTTCTATTGGTAAAAAGGTCACGCTTCTCTGGAAAGAGACAGGGATTGTGCCCCAGGTTTACTTATCATAGATGGTTAATATGGTTTCCCTTTACACCTTGGGAACTGGGGCGAGAGGATGGAGTGTAGGGCAGGGTGTCACGTGAAGGCCACAGATAAGGTGACATATCATTTGTGCATCAACTGAGAAACATTTGAGAGTGAAAATGCATGCTAAGCCAGCAGGACACTAGGGCAACAGCTATATCAGTACATATGCTTATTATATTCATAGAGAAAGCAGAAATGAGATCAGAATTGATATTATAAGTATGACGATTTCTTTGGGTGACAAAGACACCTAACAGCCTACTACCACTTCAGATTACCAGGGATTAATCTTTCCAGCACTTTCAGAGATTGCTACAGAGACTGAGATGATCACCACAATATCCAACTCCCCTATTCTACAGTAGTAGAACTTTTAGTTGGGCACATGTAGGTCAGGCTAAAGTTTTTGTTTGTTTGTTTCTGCCAGTTCTCTTGTAGCTAGCTTTGGCTACAAGAGCACATTTTTTTTTTCAATGGGAAATTAGTGACATTTATGGGTACTATGTCTTGTTGTTTTGTACTTAATATTCATAAAATATGCTCTTTCCCCTGTTTCATTTATTCCAGGTAGAATGAAGGCATGTTAACAAAAGCAGAAGTAGTCTTCTTAAACCATGACATGATGCAGTAAGCCTGGATCCCTAAACTGCCAAAATATCAGCCCTGCAAGATGTATGCTCAGATCCACTCTGACTATTAATTGAGAGAGAAATAAAATTCCATCCTGTTCAAGCCACTAATGGGTGGACTCTGTCCAATAGCTGAATGTGTACCCTAACCTATATGGTGCCTTTGCTGTGGTCCTCTCTCCAGAGAGTGACACGACTCCAACCTAACTCCATCCTTTTGATAGTTATTGGGCTAAGTGAGAGGAATCGCGCAGTTTTAGCTCATGAGCTGACATGATCGTGCTTCCTCAGAAACTATTATATTCTGACCATTTTCCGAACTGTACTATAGGTTTTTAGAGCCTAAATAAATAAAGGGTCATTTCTGGTTATTAATAATTCAAGTTCAAACCATTTAAATCCAATTTCCTCATTGACCATGGGGTTTAAACTATATCACAGAGTTGAGTTTGAAGTGGGCAAAACATGCTGGTGTCACAACATGAACACTGTCACCAAAGACATATCTCCTCCAGCATGTTCCTTGCCCTCAGGATGCCAAGTAAGGGAGGGGTCATAGGAACTAGGTCCAGGTGTGGCTTTCTGTTGACAGATAATATTGGCTGTAAAATGAGAATCCTTTGAAACCTGGCTGTCTTTACTATGCTAATAAATCCCTGAGGTAAAACAGGGGAAGCATGCTGGGAGCTCCTTCAGAGAAGCTGTGAGATCACGGGAGGAATATTGGGGTGGGAGTCAGATATCTACTGTGCCTGCTTTGGGCTCCACATTTTACACACCATATGGCCTGTGCCTATGAGGAAGGTTAAGGGAGTTGCTTAACCCAGAGAAAACTTCTATTATTTATTTATTATTATTATTTTTTTATTTTTTAGGGGGATGAGGTCTCCCTGTGTTGCTCAGGCTGGTCTCTAATCCCTGGACTCAAACGATCCTCCTGCCCCAGCTTGCCAAGTAGCTGGTATTCCAGGCACGAGCCGCGGCGCCCAGCCCAGAGGATACTTAAGGAGAAGCTGAAGAGCTCCTAAAGATAAGACACACTATTTTGTAAATTAAAATGTCAGAAAAAGTTTAAAAACATGGAAATTCCTGGAAGGCACTTTCGTATAGGTATGCTCAAGGATTTTTCTCACGATTAGATTTGTTGAGCAATGGATTTTTCTGCTTTTGAAGTTTTAAAGTTCCTGACATAGGAAGTATCCAAAACTAGGGGCTGCATCAGGATCACCCCAGTATTCCATTGAGTTTACTTATCTGAAAAGAAGATCAATAATCTAAATACTTAATTTATTTAAATAGATTTCTGGAATGCCTAATGTTCAGTATGTATTGTAAAGCTCTTTGCAATTTTAAGACAGTAAGGCTGATAGCCAAGAAACAAGAATGGCTGGATGAACCTAAAGACAGTGGCAAGCCTCCTTCCTGTGAGGCTGCCAAAGGAGATAGACACCATGGAAACAACACCAAAGGCAGGAGAAACACTTGCTGGTGCTCCAATCACTTGCACCTGGAGCAGAAGGCAGAGCCATGTGGCCCTGAAGAATAGTTCTGCCTTTAGCTTTCTAGTAAAGGCTGTCTCCTCCGTAGGCTATTACTCCCTCACACAGAAACTCTCATTTATCAGTTTAAAGTCTTCCTACACGGTGGCATAAGCTTAAGTAGAAAAAGGCAATGGTGTAGCATTCAGGAATTAGGTAAAGCATCAATTACGATCCAAGAAAGAGATACTGCACTGCTGAGCTCCAGAAGGAAAGGCAAACCCCAGGAAGGGGTGGCAGGATGTAGGACCAAATGCTGTGTGCATAGTCCAGAAGGGGAGCTGGTAACTGCTATAGCACAGACTCAGGCAGAGACCAAGGCACCTGGCTTCCTTATCAAAATATGTCATAATCCACAGATAATGCTGTCTCTTTCTTGTGAGTTGGTTCCTGTGGAACATTGAGACCACAGAAATTGCTCCACTTAAAACTTTCTAGTAAAGTTTGAAAAGACTTGGATAATTCTTATTATTAGTTCAGTTGTACATTATGTCATTCTTAATTAGATTTTTAAAATGTTGAATGCTCACAATACTGCAGTAATAAATATCTACATTTACCCAATTAGCTAGAATGGAGTGAAATATTCAAGCTAACTAGATGAAAAAACAGAGTGAGCTCATGCCTATAGAAATATTTAAAGGAATCTTTTCAACAAAATCTCAAAGGCTTCTATGTGATTGTTTCTCATACCTGTTCCCTAAACATGTGGTGTTTAGTGTGATATTTCAAGTGGCTTCTGTTTGTGGATTTTTTTTCCTTACCTTAGAGTGAGGTTGAGATTTTTTTTTTCCATTTTTAATCAATTCATATTTAAGAAATTGCAAAGGGAAAGTATACTTTGTACAATTTGGGACCATTGCTGAGATGCTTGAGTCAGACATAAGATGATAAATAACCAAATAAGTGAATAAATGAGTAAATAAATACTCCTAAGTTTAATGGAAAACAGTATAAAATCATAGCTTCATATGGCCTTTTATAACTTGATAGATCAAGCAGAGCAGAAAGGAGGAGAAACTGATTAATAAGCTCCCATATTATAAAAAGATCAAACAAACTAGAATTAAATTAGAGACATAAACATGAACTCATGGCCCCTTTAGAGAAAAAACAGATTCTGTCTCAAGAATGGCTAATATACCATGCCTTACTATACTTGAATATTCATGTGAAAATTACAATATGCATTTATATAGGCATCTGAATAAATTGGTAGCTCCAAGATTTTTGTCTCTAACACTATTTGCCCACTAAACATAATCAACACTCATTACAAAGTGGCTATTTCCATGTTTGAGACAGAAGAAATCAATATAACCCAGGAACATCTTTTTTTTTTTTCCTAAAAAAGCAAAGGATATTTTCAGAGGATATAGAGAAATTAGTTTTTAAAAAGGATAAATATTAGGTTGCTAATTGCCAGAGTGTGGCAGCCATAAACACCCAATAACAATAATTACACTTATTCAAATTTAAATCCTCAAGGTATATAAATGTCTGCAAGTCTACAGAGGTTTTCAAAGCAGATAGATGTGCTGAAAAATCTTTCTGCCTGCTAATGTAAGTTGATTGTTGTCTTTAATTGCATGGCTCAGTAAGGGGTGGAAATGAGGGGAAATAAATTTTAATTATGGTCTCAGACCAAACTCCTTAGGAGAAACTCCTAGGTAAGAGGGTATAAAGTCAAAGATACTTACAGAGAGGAGATGGTTGAAGCAAGCCAGTTGTCTGCTGCAACATAAATTTTCTCCATTATTCCAAACATGGAATAGAAATTTGCCCATCCCTGACAAGAAAGGTTAAAAAAGTCAGAATCAGGATGGAATGTGAGATAAAGTTCTTATTCTGGGATGTGGTATTAAGCAAGCTGATTCTGATTCAAGAAACAGAAAATCCTGGCATATGTAAGCATGTCTTTAAATGGAACCGCATATATTTTTACTATATATTTTCCAAGGGGTAACCTAAATCTACATTTAAAATGCAGTATTTAGCAAGAAATCGGTATCTTCTTTAAGTTTAGTAGGACTCTACCTTTGAGAGGCAAGGCAGAATTTCCACAGATGCTCACAACTGTTCCTCTTTGTATAGCTGCCTGTGTGCATAACATTCTATATCCCTGGCAGAATAAACTGCAATATTATAGTGAATGGAGGTATAGATTTGTGTTGTTTTATTTCTTCCTATGCATTATATTAATCTTTTTGCATTTCAGAGTTTTTCTCTACAGTGGACTGAAATAGAATGCTATGGCCTAAAACAAAGAGATTGTTTGCTCTTAAGCCAATAACTCGCTGAAGAGATGGAAGGAGTGAGAATGCAAAAGGAGAATCCGTGAATTGGTCAGGCTGATTTCCCAACAGTGGTGGACACTTACTCCACTCACCCCTGCAGAAACATGGAAAGAGAAAATTAAGGGCATTTATGCAGAGACAACCTAAGTTGTCTGTGCCTGCTGACCTGCCAGGCCCTCCTTGCTTCTCTGGGGTCAGTGAAGGAGAATGTGGAAGGGAGCTCCAAACTCATGACAGAGTCACTTTCCTGAACCACTAGTGCATGTGGCCCAATGTCCTGGATTCCTATGTCAGATTAGTAATGAGAGAGAGAGAGAGAGAGAGAGAGAGAGAGAGAGAGGGAGAGAACTATATTTGGAGTCACTGGAATGGGAATGGTGGGCTAAGTTTCTATATGTATGTTATCTACAACCCATGGAATTAAACTTAAGGAGGATAGCACTTTCATCAAAGGTTTAATTGCTTTGTATATCTTTATTCAAACAACATCTACTTGGGTACCCTCCCTTCTCTCTTAAAAAGTGGCAGATTGTTATGAAACCAGATTCAGAATTTGAGTCATGGCACCCTCAGCACCAAGTGCTTTCTTCAGTGCCCACTGCCAAGCCAGGATGCCACGTTGCACTCAGTTGTCATATTTTCAGTCGTCTTTGATCTGTGACAGTGTTTCAGTCGTTCCTTGATTTTTATGAACTTGACACTTTAGAATAGGTATTAATATTTTGTTGGACCTCATTGAGGTTTGTCCGAGAAAAACCATAAAGGAGAAGTGCCCTTCTCATTGCATCATATTGAGGGTCACTTGTTATCAGCATGACTTATCGGTAATGTTAACCTCGATTACTTGGTTAAAGTGGCATATGGGGTATGTGTGTGTATATGTATATACATATACATACATATACACATTTTTATGTATATGGGTATATGCAGGTTTTCTCTACCTCCTTGGAGAAGGAATATCTACATATATATATATTTTTTTCTATATGGGGCATTGGAGTTTCTCATTTATTTATTCAGTCATTTATTTGCACTCACATATCACCTAATGATGGGGTTATGTTTGAGAAATGTGTTAGGCAATTTCATCATTGTACAAACATCATAGACAGAGTTACTTACACATTCTTGGACAGCACAGCCTCCTACACACCTAGGCTATATGGTATAGCACCTATTTCTCCTAGGCTACAAGCATATTACTGTACAGCACATTACTGTACTTAATACAGTAGGCAATTGTAACACAGTGTAAGTATTTGTGTATTAAAACATATAAACATACAGTAAAATGCTATTATGTTGTTAAGTATGTTGTTAAGTATGAAATGTCAAATTTCCTTAAGTTTGACAGTTATCTCTGACATTTCACTTGTTTTATTTTTTATTGTGAAGGTACATCCTCATTCTTTCAAATGCACAGTTTGGCTTGTGGTTATCTTTCAAAAAGATTTTTTAGAGCAATTACTGTGAAACCACAGATAAGTCAAAACTTTGTTGATATTTCAAACTGTCTGATCTGCCTTGGTTCCATGACAGAACTCATATTTGGAAAATAACGCAAAGTGTTTGAGAAAGAGGTGACTAATGAACTTACTCTATGTCCATGTTTGAAAAGTTCCATTCTGGTGATTTTAATCTTGAAAATGAGCCAGGTGGGCAACCTGGCACCAAGGTGGACAATGATGAGCTGAAAGCTATAGTGGAAGAGAATACATCTTAACCTATGTGTGAATTAGCAGCAAGGTTTGACATTACTATTCCAACAATATCGGACCCCTTGAAACTAAAGAAGCTGGATAGATGGGTACCACATTCATTAAATTGAGCCTCAGAAGAGAAATTGTCTTGAAGCTTGTCTTTCTTTGCTGTCACAACATAAAGGTGAACCATTTCTACACTGTATTGTTATGAGTGATCAAAAATGGATTCTTACTGACAATCACAAATATTCAGCACAATGGTTGGATAAAGATGAAGTGAGGAAGCACAGTCCAAAGCTGAATATTCATTAGAAAAAGCTAACGGTGTCTGTTTGGTGGTCCAGTACTGGTATTATCCACCACAGCTTCATGAAACCTGGTCAATCCATTACAGTGGGTGTCTACTGCAATCAATTGGATGGAATGATGAGGATGCTTGTGATTAAGCAGCTGAGATTGGTCAATAGAGATAGGTAATTCTTCTTGCAAGACAACGCTTGACTACATGTTGCACAAACAATGCTGCTCAAACTTCAGAGGCTGGACTTGGAAACTCTCTGTCATCCACTGTGTTAACCAGACCTTACACCAATTGACTACTATGTTGTCTGGGCTTCAGACCACTTCCTGCAAGGACAAATATTCAATTATCAACAAGATGTGGAAAATGCCATTCGCGATTTCATTGCCACTTGCTCTCCAGGCTTCTTTGCTGCTGGCATAAACAAGCTACTGTTAAGATGGCAAAACTGTGTTGATAGTTTAGGTGTATACTTTGATTAATTGTACTGCTTCTTGTTTGAGATATAATAAATTACACTTTTGATTTGAAATTGGACATTTCATAATATGGTACATTTTTATAGAGCACTTACTGTAAGTGAAGTTTCCAGGACTGTAAGTTGTTCTGGGTGAGTCTGTGAGTAAATGATGAGTGAACATGAAAGTCTAGGGCGTTACTGTACATTACTGTAGATTTTATAAACACTAAATTATCACAAATATTTTTCTTAAAGTTACAGTAAGTTAAGGTTTATGTAGTAACAATAATACATTAACTTTTTTAACTCGGAATATTTTATAAAAATAATTAGCTTAAAACACAGACACACTGTACAACTGTACAAAAATATTTCCTTTATATCCTTATTCTTTAAGCTATTTTTCAAATTTTTTACTTTTTAAATTTTTTTGTTAAAAACTAAGACACAAACATACACATTAGCCTAGGCCTACACAGTGTCAGGACCATCAACATCACTGTCTTCCACCTCCACATCTTGTCCTACTGGAAGGTCTTCAGGGACAACAACAAGCAACTGTCATCTCCTATCATAGGATGCCACCAATGCCATCTCTAGAAGGACCTGACTGAGGCTGTTTTATAGGTAAGTTTTTTTTTTTATAAAAGTAGAAAGTATACATTCTAAAATAATGATAAAAATATAGTAAATACTAGATGATAGAAATTTTTCAGCCCCATTATAATCTTATGAGACTACTATCTTATGTACAGTCCATCTTTCACCAAAATGTCATTATATGTTGCATGCCTGTATATCAGCGTGAACTCATGGGTATTTATTTGAGCTGTAATACAGTTCATTATTTGAGAAAAAAATGCATTTTTATACCTGGTTTATCTAAATTCAAATGCAAATGTCACCTGCTCTTTGTATTTGGTTATAGCTAAGTCTCTTGTAAATATTTATTTTGTATCCAGAACCTCCCTTTTTAAGCACAATCGACTTTTTGAAGAAATTAGGTAAATTGTCCTATAGAATGTCTCATATTCTGGATATGGCTGGCTGCTCACTTGTGGTGCTGTTTAACTTGTTCATTTATGCCACAGATTTGCTCTCAACAGAAAGTCACTTCTAAAATTGCGATCAGATTCACGTTAATTTTATTTTGCAAGAATACCTCTTAGGTGGTGCTGAGTTCTTCATAGTGTGGCATAACATCAGAAAGTACATAGTGTCTGAAATACCTTTAATGGTGCTAAAAATCATCAGCAGGTTCAGTTTGATCGCTTCTTTTTAAAATCCCAGTAAACCTTTAATAATGCTTTTACCATCCACTGATTGTCACTGCCATAATCGTATCTTTCATTATAAGTTGTGAAATTATGACTTTCCATCATTTCTCCATTTTTTAGCTGGACTTCTTCTTAGTTTAAGAATTTCCCCTCACGCACTAGCTTCCCATTTAGTCAGCCTGAAATACAATTCACACGGGGAGATCAAGATAAAGACTTAATTATTTCCCTTTAATTATCAAATTTCAAAGTAATTAATTGATGCCCCAGCAACTTTCACTGGTGCTCAAGAGTTGTGTTTGTTTCTCCCACTCCCCTAAAATGTTAGTTCATACTTATTGCTTTTTACATATTCTATATGCTTTAACCATTTGAAGATGTCATTTTTGATCCTTCAGATTTCCCCATTTTTGGCCAGTGGAAGTAGTTCAAATTGGTTCCTCTATTGCTATATCACGACCCATGAAAGCTTCCTTGATTTTGGGTTTAGGAAGATATTCCACACATTTTGTACATATTCTGACCTCTGCCTGGGATCAGCTACTTTTCCAAGAAGCCCTTATCTCTTTTAGTGGTAAATGGTATTTAGAAATTATATCTGGAACTAGAGGTGATTACTACTAGACTGTCATGGCCTATTAGGCCTTTTTCACAAAGCCAGAAAACATATATTTTGTTAAAACTGATAGTATTTTCAAATCACATTTAAGATTCTAATATTACTTAAGATATTTGATTTTATGCTTGCAACTCTTTTCTTTTACACTGAAAATAATGGTGACAACAACCATACCATAATTACATATTTTAACTTATAATACACTGTCAAATGAGCTCTAAGTCACTGTGCTCGATCACTCATTGCAATGTCTTCATCTTCCCAATTTGAAAATTTTATATCCTTAATTTACCAATTTTTTTTTTTTTAAATTGAGGTCCAGAGATGAAGGAACTACCTTGGATATGATTTAGGTAATTCTAGAATTAGTATCTCCTCAGTCTTTTCACTTGCATTGAAACTGTTTTATTGAAGACATAGCTTCACCAACTCAAAGAGAACTTCCTGACCATGCTAGTGAAATTGTGCTGCTCCCATTGCCTTGTTTTCCAACATCTCGTCTATCCATGGTCGGCAGAATAATGGGCTTCCAAACTCATCCATGTATGTCCTCATCACCAGGATCTATAAATGTTATCTTACAGAGCAAAGGGACATTGCAGATGAAGGGACATTGCAGATGTGATTAAGTATCTTGAGATTGGGAGAGAATAGCCTGCATTATACAAGTGGACCTAATTTAATTGCAAGGTCTTTGTAGGAGAAACAGGGTGGCAGGAGAGTCAAAGAAGTAGATGTGATAGCAGAAACTGTGATAGCAGAAACAGAGATCAGAGAGACATGAGGCATGAGCCAGGAAGTATGGGCAACCTCTAGAAGCTGGGAAAGGCAAGATAAGGAATTCTGCCCTAGAGCCCCAAGAAGGAAGGCAGCCCTGCCCACACCTTGATCTTAGCCTGGTGAAACCCATTTCAGACTCTGACCTCCAGAACTATAAGATAATAAATTTGTGTTGTGTCAAACCACTAAATTTGTAATAATGTGTTACAGAAGCAGTAGGAAACCAATCCATCCACATATTTGTCCTTTCATCATATGAATTATAACTTGCAATTATTTTATTTATTTGTCTGTGGACTCATTAGCTCTCTTTCCTACTGGAATGTAAGCTTTATGAAGCCACAGCTCCATGTTCTTGTGAACTTACACTATTCTTGCTGAGCACAACGTATATTTAGAAGGGTCACAAAAATATTTTTGAGTGAGCTTAAGATACATCCAGCCTAAGATTGTGTTGAGTTGTTCTAGCCCTCATTAAACTTATGAGAGAAGAAAATAGCTCAGGACTTTTATTCTTCACAAAAGCTATTGTCAAATCTGCTCATCTAGCAGTGAAGCAATTGATTGCATGTATTGCCTACCTAACTTGTGAAGATTTTAATTTGTAACAGCAGTTGGGTTTTAATTATTAACTGACATGTCTGCCTTCTCATATAATCAGCAAAAATTTGTAAGGACAAGGACAATACTGTCATCTTGTTTTAAATTCCCTAGATCCTAATTCAGTGCCTGACATTTATTAGATACTCTATAAATATGTGTTTAATGAATGAAAATAAATGAAGAAATGTATTATGATTACATTCAATAATTCACATTTATCTTTCCTACATTTGTCTTCATGGTTTAATTTTGCATTTTAAATTGATTTTTCTATATTATCTGATAATTTTCTAAATTAATTTTGATTGACAAATTTGCTGTATTTGATATTACTTCTTCCTTTCACTCTGGACCATTTGTATTTTACAATATACACTGATGACACTCCAGTTAGCAACCATTGTTTTAGGTGATGTGGATATGAAAGCAAAGGAGATGGACAAGTGATTATCTTCTGGGGGCTCATTTTGTAATAAACAGAAAAAGACATCAAATAAATAAATAAACAAAAATATCAGTTAATGATATGTGCTCTGTAAAGAAACAAACTTACCTGCATCATTTTGTTTTTACATCGCTCTGTCCTTGCTTTCATGCTTTTGATTTTTATATTATTCTACAAGCATGAAATGATATTCTCTCTCTTGCATTTGCCCATGAGACATCTTGGGTTTTGGAATTGGAAGAGTGAACTTAAATTGCATCTTTACTGGATAAACAATGTGACCTCCTTTGGGTGAGGCCGGTTTGCCATCTGTAAAATGGTGCTATAGCACTAATATCTTCAGTGATGTCAAATGAACAATGCCCTATTGTACTTAAAACATTCACCTCAATGCGTGGTATGTAGTAGGTTCTCCTTAAATACAGTTCACCCCTTTCATCTGTGCATTCAAGGCCCTGTCATTTTTTAAAACCCAAAGTACTTTTAAATCCATCCTTTTCTGAAATCATTTTATAGCATTCCTAGTTTGCCCTACTATTTAGAGAATCCTCTGCTCTCTTCTATTGCTATATATTCTTCCTGTGCTTATGCTTTTTTCTGTCAGCTTACCTTAAGCATTTTCAAAGCAGACACTCCCTCCATATTACCTTCCTTGTGTTCTCAGAAGACTGGGCACAATGCTTGCAAGACTGGTAGCTTGTGATACTGGAGCTGGCCTAGGGATGAGAAAAACAATTATCATTCAGACTCACCTCTTCCCTTGGGCTGATTATTCATCAGATGAAGCTGCTATTACTGGCCTACGCCACCTAGCTCACAAGGTGCTTGTAAAGGCACAGTATATGAACTACAAAAAGAAACATAAGGCAGAGCACCTGCTTTTAGGGCTGTATAAAATAGTAACACTAATCTAACAATCAATACAATGTATAAGCTCTTACTGTGTGCCAGACACCTGCCAACTATTCTATAGTCAGTTTCTGAGAGACATTTTGGTATAATGATGAAGAAGCTAATTCTGTAGCCAGACCACCCGGGTTCGAATTCTGGCTCTTCTATTTACTTGTTGGGTGACCTTGGGCAAGGTGTTTAAGCTCTGTGCCTCAGTTTTCTCATTTGTAAAATGGCTTAGGTAATATTGCCCAATTCAAAAGATCATCATATGTATTAAATATGTAAAAAATTTGGCCAGGCGCAGTGGCTCATGCCTATAATCCTGGGACTCTGGGAAGCCAAGGAGGGAGGATCACTTAAGCTCAGGAGTTCAAGACCAGGCTGAGAAAAAAAAAAAAGTTAAAAAAAATTAAAATGTGCATGTACATATTCCTATGCAAATGTTTGCTAAATAAACTTAGTCATTTAATACATATAATTACCCTTACATTATCACCCCATTATCCATTACACTATATCATTATATAGTTTAAGCAACTGAGACTAAGTAACTTGTCCAAGGTGACACAACTTGCAAGCAAGAGAGGGAGGGACCTTACCCATCCATGTCTAACTAAAAATCTAAAGAGGCTTAAGTGGGGTGAAAGACATGCCTGGCAATGTCTGGAGATAGTGTCACAGTTAGGGGAGATTTGCTGGCATCTAATAGGGAGAATCTGGCAATGCTGCTGAACATCCTATAGTGCACAGGACAGCTCCACCCCCCCACCCCCAGCAAAGAATTATCTGACCCAACATGTTAATAGTATTGCCAGATAAAATATAGGACACCAATTAAATCTGAATTTCAGTCAAACAAGTCACTTATTATTATATATATGTCCCAAATATTAATAGATAAATATGTTCCATGCAATATTTGGGACACATTTAACTGCAAGTATTGTATTTTATTTGCTAAATCTTGCTAGCTATAATGTATCTTATCTGTTCTTCACCAAAAGAAATCCTGAATTGGTAACACATGTGATATCTCTAGTTGTAGTAAGGAAAGTAAGACTCAGAAAGGGTAAGTTACTTGTCCTTGGTCATGGAGCTTGAAAGTAGAAAAACCATGACTGCGATACAGGAATCTTATAATTCCTTGACAAACAACCTTTTACAACATTCTATCAGCATTTAATATACATAGATTTGGAAATTTGCTGCATGGCACATGGCTAAGATTAAATGAAACAAGTGATTAATAACAGACAGAAAATTATTGAATTTGTTACAAGTGGCCTTTGGAGCCATGGATGGTTTTGTGTCTATGGAGGAATCTATAGCAGTCATCTGGGTACCAGGTACGAAGCTTGCCTCAACATCTCATCTTAGTCTTTTTCATAATTGTTTTTATATTTTCCTGTTAAAATAACAACTGAGGACAAGGACAAACACCATTTTAAAGTTTTTTGTGCTTCATTTCATTAAAGTTGCTAATGGGGTTAAATGACATCATAGAGTTCATTTTCTATAACACTACCTGTATATAAATGTATATAATGTATACATGTATATAATTTATATATAATATAATGTATATAAATGTATATTAAATACATATAAATGGAGGAAATAAAGAGAAGAAAATGTTCCATGGGCCCCCATGTGATACAACAACCTGTTGAAAATTGGCTAGAAAAGCCATATAAGTCTGGCTTCATCTAAGGTAAAGGAGCTTCTGGAGGAGAGAGGTGTTCGTTCTGGTGCGGGCAGGGCAGAAACCCTTTAGGTAGGTGCTGCTTGGGGTCTGTTTCTGCCTCTGTGGTGGCTGGTGGCCAAGGCTGAGAGGAGAGGCCACAGGCCTGGGGGTTTGTAGCAAATGCAATTCATTTAATTTTCAGCTTAGCAATCTCCCAGGACAAAGCTTAAATCTGCTACTTCAGAATCTCATTTCTAAAAAGTTATGCGTGTATGTATAGATATCCACATGTGCAGTGCAGTAGGTCTGCCTTGTTGTGCGTGTGCTCTGCACAACAGGAAGATTCTGACTACTTTTAGAATTTTGTTTCTTTGCTCTTTTCCTGTCTCATAAGAAGAGAGCCACAGGGACCGTGGCTGGTAAGCCTTCTTTTATCAGGTTGAGTCTTTAGGGGAGATATTTGAGGGGATAATATTGGCTCACTTAATTTTTTTTTAAACCAGACTCTGTATAGTTTGTGTAATATTTAGCTAGAGAGGAAAGGAAGGAGGCTTCCTTCCCTGATCTATATACTTTTAGGCTCCACATTAAAGACCTCCTGGGGAATGAGCTATGGGGACCCATAAGCCAGTTGCTCAGCTGGGTTTTCCTGGTATTTCAAAGGGAAAAGTGAATGCTAAGAAAAAGTGTGACCTTATTTCTGAGGTTCTTTGTGGTTCTTTTCTGAATGCTCAAATGTCTAAACATGACTGAGGTTAAGAATCTGCATGATAGAATTGCCATGGGCTATTGTCCCTAAAAAGGGAAATAAAAATCACATAAATCTGACCTTTACTAACTCTGATCTCCATGAACATATTTATCAAAGCAGTAGCACAGGTGGAGCTCCTTGGGCCCTGCCTGGTAACTCACCAAAACAGAATAAGAACAACAATTTGAATAAGTACAGCTCTATTTTGACCTGGGTAGGCTAGAATTCTGTGAGCGGTGTCTTAGTGATGGGCTTAGAAGAAATAGAAGGTATTAACTACTATACGATCGCGGCGTGCCACAAGACTGATAACAAGAATCTATTTAGAACTCAGGAAAATCAGCAAGAAAAAATCAAACAATCCTATCAAAAAATGGGCAAAGGACATGAATAGAAATTTTTCAAAAGAAGACATAAGAATGGCTAGAAAAACATATGAAAAAATGCTCAACATCCCTAATCATCAGGGAAATGCAAATCAAAACCACAATGAGATACCACTTAACTCCGGTGAGAATGGCCTTTATCAAAAAATCCCAAAACAACACATGTTGGCGTGGATGCGGAGAGACAGGAACACTCATACACTGCTGGTGGGAATGCAAACTAGTGCAACCCCTATGGAAAGCAATATGGAGATACCTTAAACAGATTCAAGTAGACCTACCATTTGATCCAGCAATCCCATTATTGGGCATATACCCAGAAGAACAAAAGTCATTCTATAACAAAGACACCTGTACCCGAATGTTTATAGCAGCACAATTCACAATCTCAAAGATGTGGAAACAACCCAAGTGCCCATCAATCCACGAATGGATTAGTAAACTGTGGTATATGTATACCATGGAGTACTACTCAGCTATAAGAAATAACGGTGATACGACATCTCTTTGGTTCTCCTGGAGAGAGCTAGAACCCATTATATTAAGTGAAGTATCCAAAGAATGGAAAAACAAGCATCACATGTACTCACCAGAAAATTGGTTTCCCTGATCATCACCTAAATGCACATCGGGGAAGGATACCAACTGGATATCAGACTGGGATGGGGGATGGGGGGAGGGGATGGGTGTATGCCTACATGATGAGTGCATTGCACACCCTCTGGGGAATGGTCATGCTTGAAGGTGCAGACTTGGGGAGGTGGGGGGGGAGGGGATGGAGGTATGACTACATGATGAGTGCCAGGTGCACTGTCTGGAGAATGAGAATGGACACGCTTGCGACTCTGACTCGGGGGGATGGGTGGGACATGGACAATGTATATGACCTGAACTTATGTACCCCCATGATGAGCTGAAATAAAAAAAAAAAAGAAAAAAAAAAAGAAATAGAAGGGATCTTAGATACAGTAAATGGGTCATTCAAGGGACACTTGAACAATGAAGAGGGAATATAGAAAAAGAGAGCTGTGGTTATTGAGGTGCCAGAATCATATTTCTTAAGATGGTTATTAGTTTCAATATTTTTGTGCTTTCAGTAGAGAAGACATGAAAGGAAAAAAAATGAAAATATTTGTTAACTCAGTGTCTGAGGACATACTTCAAAACTCGCTGGATGACATGCTAAGTCAAAAATTGCTGAACTAAGAAGAGACTGAAAGGTAAAAAAGGGAAAGTTTACAACAATAGCCAAAGCTATGATTTGCTAAAGATTATGATCCAAATTTTATTCCTGAGGATGTTTAGACTGGTCTTTTTTGAAGCTCTGTGTTCTCAAATACACTAGATGAAGAACAGGAAATGCAGGGAATGAGCTTCAGAAGTGAAAAAAAACAAGAGAAAATCTGATTTACCTTTTGAAAAAGGTCATTTGGGACACTATGAGGACAGTAGGATGTAGCTCAATGAAAGTAGCAGTAGAAACATGAGCTTACAACTATTTCAGTGACCCATGTAGGAAATTATGGCTGCTTGGATTGGCAGGCATCAGAGAAGAGGTAAGACCTGATTGAAGGATGGAGTGGATCTGGGTAGGTAACAAGACAGGTAGAATCAAGGGAGACTTCTCAATTTTTGGCTTGGGCAAGTGATTCAATAATGGTATCATTTATTAAGAAGGTGAAACATAGAATTGATTAGAAGAGTTGTGGAGATCAAGGGCTTTGGATAGCATGCATTAAATTCAAGATTCCTGTTACATCAAGATGTGTTAAGGAGGGGGGTAAATTACATGAGTTTGGACATCAGAAGAGCTAGAGATTTAAAATTGGGAGCTGTCAGTTTAACATCACAGGAACGGATGAGATCACTATGAGATAAAGGGTAAAAGGAGGCCTGTGACAAAGCACCAGGACAATTTCAACAATCTCAGGAATCAAAGACAGCACTCGACTAACATAACTCACCTCAATCTGCAGGAGCAATGGCATACAGGGAACGTTGCTACTTTGTGATTTAATGTGAACCATACCTGTGTATTTAATACCTAATTCTGATTCCACTATTGCCTGAGTCCACGTTATATTTGTAGTAGCTAAAAAATAATGATGTTAACCCTTATATAAAGCTTAATATATGCAGGCATTGCTCTAAGCACTTTCTATATATTAACTCACTGAATACTCACAAAAAGCTAATGAGAAAGATGCCATTTTTTTCAGAGTATTATGGGGGTACAAACGCTTTGGTTATATAAATTGCCTTTGCACTGCTTGAGTCAGACATACAAGCATGCCCATCCCCCAGACAACATGCACCTCATCCATTAGGTGTGGACTTACTGATCCCCATCTCCCCCCTCCCATCTTCCCGGCACCCTATGAATGTTACTTCCCATATGTGCATATTAGTGTTGATCAATTAATACCAATTTAATGATGGGTACGTGTGGTGTTTTTTTTTTTTTCCATTCTTGTGATACTTCACTTAGAAGAATGCGCCCCAGCTCCATCTGGGATTATACAATAGGTAGTTAATCATTTTTCATGGCTGAGTAGTATTCCATGGTGTACATATACTACATTTTATTAATCCATTCATGTATTGATGGCACTTGGGTTGTTTCCACATCTTTGCAAAAAGATAGGTGTGCCTGAATGTTTATAGCAGCACAATTCACAATTGCAAAGATGTGGAAAGATGTCATTTTGGTCCTCACTTTCAATTGAGTAAACTGAAGAACAGAGACATTAAGTAATCCAAGGTCACATGGCTACTATATAGTAGAATAAGAATTCAAGCTTGCTTCCAAAGTCCATCTTTAGGACTGTTAAACTGTGGTGACTCTTGTCCAAGCAGAACTTTGTATCCAATGATACTAAATCAGAGGTCTATGGGAATACTGTTATTGGTGACTTCATCACACACACTGTTAATTCTGGTTGTTTTCTTACTCCATTCTAGGTTTACAGTAACCAAAGCCCATAAAAATTAAAACAAAACAAAACCCCTGTGTTCAGTCTTTTTTCCTTCTTTGGGGGCTCACTGGGGCTTGCCTGCCCATTTCCAAAAGAAAATCAAAGACTATTCAGGCAGGAAATGAACATCAATGTTCTCTAGACTAAACCTGCCCTCCTGATGATATTCAACATGCTTTCTCCAGTTGATTCACCTCTGTTCTGAGCTCTGGGTCCTCAGCAAGGACAGATTCCCCTTACCCCACTGCAGGCCTGATCATGATTGGTCACCCTAGCTATTTCACAACTTGTTAGGGAAAGGAAAACAGCTACAACAACAAGCAAAATCTATCATCCATTGTTCAATTTTGGCAACCATCCAGAGTTCCTAAGTATCCCTATATAGAAACCAAGGAGAAACAAGAGTCTAATATCTGTGTACATTGAGGAAGAAGAGAGGGAGATAGCTACCCAAAACAAAAGTCACTTCTAATTGTTCTTAGGAACTAGCCAGACAATCCTTATGAATTAGAGAGTAGATTTAGAGATTCTTACTGAATTTCTCAGAATTGAGGCAGATTAATGGAGTCTTATTAGACCTCTTTCCTTCTAGTCTTCACCACAGAGTCAGATAACTTTCTCCACAAAGGGGCCACCTCTCTTGCCTGACCACAATTTCTCTCTGTTAACAAGATGTCGAACAAAAGTATTATTTTTACCAGCTAAGATATCTTCTTACAAAGTTTTCTTCTGTCTTCCAAGAGGATGAGTGTCCTTCTCTGTGATGATTACTAGGATGATATAGGGCACGTACCCAACAAGGGAGCCAGTACACCAGATATCGCAACTCTCATTATGCCATGTCTCTTAAAACTCTTGCAGAAACTCTTTCTAGAAAAACAAGGTCAGCATCTATGGAGCCCATAGGAAATATCAAGCTTTATCCTTGTGAAAAATTCCTGGAACTACACAGAAAGGAGACTAAAAGGGTGACTGTCAATGAATGGAATGAGAGATAAAATGAAGTGGAAAGGTCTTCTAAATACAAAATATACAGTGATCCTGAGGGTGAAAATATCTTTCTTAGTAATGTCTTAAATCATTGCTTAGGGTTAAAAAATAATTGCAGGTAGATGTTTTCAGTCTATTAGAATCCTGCATGGTAGATAATTTCATCACAAAAACTAAATATGCAATCATGAAATAATAATTACGTATTATATACAGATGCTATAATATGTGCATTTCTATAGAGATGCCATAAAAATAATACCCCTGTAGGGGAGATGAAGACTTAGTTATTATCAGTATAGACTGAAATATAGAGTATTTTTAGTGTTCAAGACATCTGAAATGAGTCTTGAGTACTAGAAGGGAGGAAGGGAAGAGGGAGAGATAGTATTCTAGTCTACTCCACAAGATCATCAAATAAATAGCCCATATCTCTTCTTGTTTACCATTGTGGGGTTTTGCTTTTTTAGTCATACCCTAGGTAAGGTTCATTCCCCATTCTCTCTCTCTTTCACAAACTCCTAGCAAAAGTTAGCAGATGGAGAAAAAGCCATCTTATGTCATTGAGAGTGTAACTCTGACTATGCTGTTGACATATGTAGGAAGAAATGTGATGCACACAATTTCCCATTGTTCTGCAGATCTATCCAATAAGAGACAAGAGGGGCCATGCTAATCTGGTCCTCATCATCTGTAACATGGAATTTTACCACCTCCCAAGGCACAATGGTCCAACAACAATGTCACAGGAATGAAAGAAAGAGTTGCTTAAGGACCTGTAATACAGCATGGATGTGAAAGACAACCTCAAATCCAGGCTAAGGGCTCCTCTTCTATGCAGTACATATAAATCTACATGCCTATGTACCTCTAACAGCAAATCAGCTTTGTAATTTATCTAACGTCTCTGGGACTCAATTTCTTCAACTTTAAAATAAAAAAGTTAAAGTTAGTATCTAGAATTACCTATATCATCTTTGAGCAGTATATATACACATATGTATATATGTATGTGTATATATACACACATATGTTTTCACATGTATATGCAGGTTTCATCCACAATGTTGTCATTTTTACTATTTTATTATTATTAAACCAAAACTAATCTTTACTTAGGAAATAAACACATACACACACATATACACACACTCTTTCTGCCAGCATGTGTGAGAGCTGGAGAAGGGGTTTGCCCAGAAAGCACTGTAGTCGCAGAGGACATAGCCACTGACAGACTGTGGCCGCGCTGGGGTTGGGGGGTGTAGAGCAGCAGAATACCCTGACTTCTCTTCTACTGTTTTCCAATCGCTTCCAACCTCCTTCAGGCGCCTCTTATTGGCCAAAGACAATATGAAGTTTATTGACTTCATATTGCCCAAGTAGTATGGTCTATAGAGGCACAAAACAGAGAAGATAAAAGCAAAATAAAGCAGAAAAACATGGATCTAGGCATGGAAAATAAACAATAAGCCAGCACGGAAGAGCAATGTCAGGGAAGATGGCAGAGTGGAAAGCATTAAGAATCCATTCCTCTACCGAGGCAACAATTATACTGGCAGAAAGAGACTGAAGTGACTATTTTGGAACTCTGGATTTTATTTAAATGTGTGCAGCTTCCAGGAAACAGATTGGCTGATAAATTGCAGTTAATTTTGGTGGCTACTCATCCCTCACCCTACCTCCCATCCTGTGGCAGGCAGCTATGTGGATGACAACCTGCATTTATGTTGCAGCTTGCTGGAGCCAGGGTAGGCAAAAGGCTTGTCCTCCAAATATTGGGGTTTTGTGTTCTGACTGTAGACTGCTGCTTTGAGTCCCTGAGGGGTGAGCATGGAAGCTGGATGCCATTGTTTCAACCCTCGCAAACTGAAGTAGCCTCCAGAAAATTTAAAGAAGTTGTCTTTTTTTTTTTTTAGACATTCAAAATAACAGCAAATATGGGGGGAAATAATGAAGCCACCACAAAAGTTCAGCCTCAGTAAAGACCTTGAGAAGACCTTAAGCTTTCATCTCAAACTGTTAATAATTTCTGGCATAGAGATACACTGAAACAATCAACAGAACAAACAAAACATCAAACCCTGGGGAAAGAGGAGAATCTTATTTTCAAAGTTACAAGATTATAAGATTCAAACGTAGTTTTCAACAACAAAAATTTACAAGACACACAAAAAACAGGAAAGTATGGCTTATTCAAAGGAACAACAACAACAAAAAAATCTAAAAAAAAAAAAAAAAATCATCCCTGAGGAAGCCCAGATGGCAGAATTATTAGAGCTTTAAACAAAGCTTTAAATTAAAGCTTTAAACAAAGGTCTTAAAGATGGTCAGAGAGCTAAAGAAAGACATGGGCAATGACAGAAATTATATATATAAACAAAATGAGAATATCAATAAAGAGAATTTACAAAAAGGAACTAAGAAGAAATTCTAGAGCTGAAAAGTAAATTAACTGTATGAAACAGACAAAATAGATAAAACCAAAACTTGATTCTTTGAAATGACCAACAAAATTGGCAAAACTTTAGCTATATATTGAGAGAGAGACAGAGAGAGAAAATACAAATAACTAAAATAAAAAATGAAATGGGGAACATTACTTCTGACCTTGCAAAGATAAAAAAATGATTATAAGAGAGTACTATGATTATAAGAGAGTACTATGAAAAAATTGTAGGTCCCAAAATTGGATAATTTAGAGTAAATGGAAAAATTCTTAGGAACACACAACTTACCAGGACTGAATCAATGTAATTCCCATCAAAATTCCAACATCCTTTAAGAATTGGAAAAGCCAATTCTCACATTCATATGGAATTGCAAGGAAACTCAAATACTCAGAACAATGTTGAAAAAGAAGAATAAAGCTGGAGGACTTGTACTTCCTAACTTTGAAAGCCTACTACCAAGCTACAGTCATTAAAACAGTATCTGTGTACTGGAACAGGGCAGACAGACAGAGCAATGGAATAGAATAGAGGGCCTTAAAACAAACCTTCACATGTATGTTTGATCCATTTCAAGAAGGGTCCGGGGACTATTCAATGGGAAAAGAACAGTCTTTTTTACCAAACAACTATAGATTTGGAGAAAATATGTGCTTTTAAATTTATAACTTATAATTTATCATCTATAAAGTATCCTAAAACTCAAAAAGACAACCCAATTCAAAAATGAACAAAGAACTTGAATAGACATTTCTCCAGAAATGATATAAAAATGCCTAATAAGCACATGAAAAGATGCACATTATTAATCATTTGGGAAATGGAAATTAAAAGCACAATGAGACACCACTTCACACCTACGAGGGTGGCAATAATAATAATATTAATAAGGAGGAGGATAAAATGATAGGTGTTGGCTCGGATGTGGAAAAATTGAAATCCTTGTGCATTGCTAATGGGCATGTAAATTGGTGCAGCCACTGTGGGAAACTTGACCTACCAACGTTATTCCTAAGTATATTCATATCCAAAAGAATTCAAGGCAGAGACTCAAGATGGTATTTGTGCACCATTGTTCACAGCAGCATTATTCTAAAAAGTTAAATGTTGAAATATTATGTCCATAAACAGATGAATAAATAAGCAAAATGTATTATATACATAGAATGGAATATTATTCAAAAAAAGGAATTAAATTTTGATATATGCCACAACATAGATAGGCCTTGAAAATATTATGTTTAATGACATAATCCAGACACAGAAGGACAAATATGGTATGTCTCCATTTATATGATATACTTAGAATAGGCAACTTCATAGAGTAGGAAAGTAAAATAAAGTTTACCAGGAGATAAGGAGGGAGTTATTGTTTAATGAATATGGAGTTTTTGATAGGGATGATAAGTTTGGGTTACAGACAGTGGTGATGGTTATGTACAACATTGTGATTATATTAATATTTAATGCAACTGAATCATACACTTACAGATGGTTAAAATAAATTTTATGTATATTTTACCACAATCAAAAACTCACTAGCACATGATGAATGAAGGAAAATTTAAAGGAATATTGAAATAGTCTCCTGAATTACTATAGTTATGACAACATTAACAGCATCAATAAAAAATAAAAAATAACAGTTGTCGCATCTGAGCATTTTCTATATATTAGACACTGTAGTGTGCCAGCCACTTTACACTTATTCTTTGTATTACTCAAAGCATCACTGGTAGACAAGGTAGGTATTATGATGTGATGTTTAAATCTTTACTTTCTTTCCAGTCAGAGAGTTAGTGCTAAGAACATTTCCTGCTCACTCAGAGAACAGGTCTTTGTGTTCATATCCCATGGCATACTACATGGAATCTGTGTGATTAAACATAGTGATGGAAAAAACAGACGTCTTGCTATATGACCCCCTATTCCAGATTTTCAACAACTGCAACTATCCCCATTTGAAGGACAAACCCAAAGTCATCATCATTCAGGCCTGCAAAGTTGGCGAGTTTTGATGAGGTCCAGAGATCAAAGAGGCATGTTCATGAAGGCTGAGGCTTAAACTATGTGTTTTATTTCTATGAATATACTCTAAGTCTCACTCTCGTGCAATTATAACAAATAGATTTCTTTAGAAAGAGCATTCAGGGGTAGCAATAGAGAAACTGGTATACAATTTAAATGTAAATGTCATTCATTCTCAGTGAACCATAGCAAGTGGTGATGATATTAATGTTAATTCTAAATTATCTTTACATAGAATTATTAAAATTGTGACATGAAACGACTTTAATTTCAGCATTTGCTAGTCAAAATTTTATGATCTCTAACCTGAAAAGTATTGCACATTATAGTGAAGGATCAAAATTTAATATAATGCAAAGTAAGTGAAAGAAGCCAGACCCAAAAGACTACATATTACATAATATAATTTCATTTATATGGCATCTAGAAAAAGACAAAGTACTGTGACAAAGTCATATCAATGATTTTCACAGGCTGAGGATGGGAGGGTTATTCCACATGTTGATTGCAGTGATAGTTACATGACTCTATATATTTGTCAAAATTAAACTGTAAACCTAAAATGGTGAATTTTGCTGTGTGTAATTTATACTCCAATAAAATAAAACCAAATTATTATGGAATTATTTTTGCCTGTAAATTTTTTGACTTCAACCTTTAGCATAATTATACCACTTGGGGAATGGCTTAGAGGGAAGAAGTAGAAATGAGGAAGAAATGGAATAAAAAGATTAGTTTAGATCTTAGTGTCTGTTGATGAATAGAGCAGATATGTCCTTCCTTGGATTGTGTTATTTTACTATCATTAAATTAAAAACATTCCTTTTACTTAGAAATAGTCAATAGTAAATTTTAGCACTATTACTGTCCTGATCAATGGGTGTCTTCCAGGTCCAGGAGTGGTTGCTATCCATTGACATCCTATTAGATGTGAGCAGAGAGATAAAGTTCTATTACACCTATACTCTGTATGCATGTGTAATTAGTTGAAACATCTTCATAAAAGGGTATCCTATTAGTTTAGTTGCCAAAACATTGCTAAAATGAGTTCAGCAGTGAATAAGTGGATGACAGAATATTGCCTTAAGAGCGAACACAGGAGAGGTATGGGTCTTGAGTGGCCTCAGTGGACAGCTTTTCACAGTATCCAGTGACCCTGAGCATGATGGTGTCCGCAAAGCCCTGTGGAGAAGGACTTCCTTGCTTTCTTCTCTTCGGTACATGTATGTGTCTTTCCTTGGTGGGTAAGGATTTGTTTTCCTTGGTGGGATAAAGTCCTATTTGCCTACATGATCCTGCCTGTTATTACAGAAAAGAACACAGATTAAAGTGTTTGGAAGGGATTTTGGAAGAAATGAAAAGCCCAACCAAGTTTCTGCAGCCATTTTTTATAGCTTTTTTGTGGTGGTTCAGCCTCTTTCTGTCCCTATAGCCACCCAGATGCCAGACTTCCATAACCTTGTAGTAAGTTATGGGTCAGTAGGCATCCTGCAGCATTGGTTTAGTGGGTCTCCTACACAGAATAGCATTGTTTTTATTGCTAAGGAGATTTTTTAACAGAAAAAGAGGATGTGACTTCCTGTTTAAAAAGTATATTTTCTAATTTGAAAAATAAGAAATCTAGACATTAAATATTTCAAAATCACCAAAAATAAGTAGCACCTGGTAAAGGGAAATTACAGTCTAAGAGTAATAAAGAGTTTTAGAGGATCAGTTACAAAGACCATCCTATTTAAGGTGTCATAATTTTAAAGAGGACATAGCAGGGAGAAGAGAATTCCCAGTGGGGTACAAGGCCTGGGCAAAGCTGACAGAATTTCTAAAACACTCAAGCAAAAGTTTATTCTTACTTAATATGTATTATTTATTTGTTTTTATTTTACTTATGCATATTTATACTTATCTACATATTAAATATATGTTTATATTTAATATTCAACACAAGTCTGCCAGGTAAGCTTTATTATCTCACTCTCACAGATAAGAAAACTGATGCTCATAAAAATCATACGTGTTGCCTGAATAAACACGGGTGGTTATTATCTTGGCTTGGAAGCTGCCAAGATGGCCGACTGGAGACACCAGCTGCCAGAGTATCACAGTTAGAAGTTTTAGATGAAAGAGAAAAAACAGAGAGACAGACAGACAGATATAGATCCAATGTGAGTCTGAAGGAAGGGTCCCAGAGCCTTCAGGAGACTCCACAGGAAGAAGTTGTACAGAATAAGAAGGAGCAAGGTAACTGCAAATATCAATCTCCTAGAGCCTGGAGTCCAGTGAGAAGGGTAGGTGGAGCACTTTGTTTCTCCCTCCTTTACACCTCTGACAGTTGGTGGGTTCCTGAGCTGCTGGAAAGAATTTCTGCCCACATAAGCCCAGTGGCTACTGCCACCAGTGAGCTGGAACTGCTTGTGTACTGGGCACCAGGCTGTCAGCCTCCCTCCAGGGCCCTTCCTGCCCCCAAAGACCTGAACTGACATAGCAGGCATCATACTGCTTCTCCATCCACCATGAGCCTTTGTCCTCCTTGGGAGGCTTCAACTCCTCAGGCTTCATCCTGCTCATTCCCACACAGACATTTCCCAACTCTGGCCCAGACTGCAGAAGCCACAGGGGTCCAGTGGGTCCCAGGTGATCTGCATTACTCCAGAGCTTGAACATTCTGGGCAGCCTGCCTCCCTCCTGGTTGGAGACAACCAGAGTGCCAGCACTCCTCCATACAGACTCTTTTTCTCCCTGTCCCCCACACCCATGGCTGCTGAGAGAGACAATTGAGCCACCAGACCAAAGCTTCCACAGAGAGTGGGGCTCAGACCATTCCTCTTGGGGTCCTGCAGCAGACTGAGGGGTGCTCAGACTGTGAGATCCCTGCTCATCAGGTCTCCCCGATGCTGCTTGCCTGGTGGCTCCATCAGGGCAGGGCATGCCCTGAGGCAGAGGGACATGAATCCTGCTTGGGCACCCCATGATTGACTTGGGACCAGCATGCTTCTCCCTGGCATGGTCAGCGATTCACCTTCTTGGTCCTGGCAGGCGAGGGAGTCCATGTGGACAGGTCAGAGGGGAGACTGCAGTGCGGGTCCTAGCCGCAGTGTGCTCATTGGGTACCCCTTCCCCCACGGGAGGGCCACACTCTCAGCTCAGGCCAGCATCCTGGCTGGGGGAAACCTCCCAGCCCACAGCACTGTGGGAGACGGGGACTCAGCTGACCTGGGTTCCTACCTACTGGCAGATGCTGAAGAAACACTGTGGAGCAGAGGAGAAGGGGAGAGGAATGAAACCCACTACAGACTGCCAGTTTGTGAACCTCAGATGTATATGCCTCCACAAGCAGGCTCACTAGTTGGGTGGGGCCACTTCAGCTCTTCCCTTTCAGCTTTGCCCAGAAGCTGGGAGCAGAACTTTGACCCGTGCCAAAACAGCTACCTCGACAGCCTCTGTGGAGTCTGAGAGTGGGCTCATAACCCAGCCCCACCCAGCCTCACTCCCCCATCTACCTCTCCTATGGCAGAAGATAGGGACATACCTGAAAATTCCAGAGCCCCACCTACCACCTGGGGTATTTGAGTGCCTCTCCTGAGGGACTAGCCTGGTCATAGGACCCAAAAACAACACTACAGCATGTTCCTTCAGGCAAGCACTACTTAGTGACAGGGAGGTCAATTTACACTCTCTTTACAGCATTTAGTGACTCAATCTTACAGGGTGTGTGAGGGTCCAAGGAGTGGCCATTTGGGGGAGTGCCTACTCCTCCCCACAGAAAAACTGTGCTACTGGATAAGGGCAGAAAGAACCCTACCCAGGGCTTTAGCATACAAGCCTTTAGCCCCCTCCCTGGTGAACAGCCTTCCTGGTTTGGAGAGTTTGTGCTGACCCTTCTACCAGCGGCTTCCCCTAGTGGCTGGAAAAGCAATATCTGAGCTCTGCTGAGGCTTTGCAAAGCCTTTCAGGCTCTCACAATCTAGCCACTAACTGTCTTGTTCCTACCCCACCTCAGTGGTGGTGGAGATCAAGAAACCCCCTGGGAGCTACCAAGTCCCTCCTAAAGATAGGAGCACTCAAGTACTCCACCTGGGGGATCAGAGTCTACCACAGACACAAAAGAACATCTCAGCAGTTGACTCTATCACCCAAATATCAACCAGTGACAGGGATAACAATGATATAGTCCATTATAGCATTTTCCAATGCAAGCAAACAGGGTGTGGCTGATTCACACTCACAAGTACCACCCACCATCACTGAGAGTAAGTTGGTGGACCTAACTCACTACACACTGTTGGGAAGACATGTAGACAGCAGGTCAGAGGTAACCCAAGAGGTATGCCAACCCTGCTAGAACACCCCACAGGCAACTCAGGACTAGCACTCCACTCCCTGGCAGAAGCAAGGAAGAACCTGGCAAACTCATAGATTTGTAGAGACAGAACTGAGAGTGTAGGAAGAAAGAATAAGGTGGCTAGTGCTCACAGAACTCAATACCAAAGAGGAGAGAGATACACACAGAGAGAATTCTAGTGATCTTCAGCGGATCCCTAGCAAGTATTTACCAGACTACTGTTCACGATGTGTATGAAGAAACTACTTGCATCACGGAAAAGAACTACCCTAAACAACTGAAGGAAACAATACCAGAGTGTTTATTCCCACCAGTGAGGCTGGGAAAAAATCTCATAATTTACCTGCAGAGCACTCAGAAGGGTTTTGCCTAAGTTATAGGGAATAAAGAGCCCAAGGATAAACAATACTCTGGTCATTCCTAACAAATCTTAAAAGCAAGATCCAAAAGGACCAAACTGTTCCCAAATGACTTACTACACCCAAGAACAAAGCACAAGGATACACACACACACACACACACACACACACACACACACACACATATATAATGTATATACATATAAAATATGCATCATATATGAATACAAAAATATTCAACTCTTGAAAATGTAAAATTAAAAGTATTTGACATCCATACAATAAAAAAGTCAGGCATGCAAAAAATCATAAAAAATAATATTCATTATTAGCAGAATAACCAATCAACAAAAGCTGATTCAGAACTGACATAAATGTTATGATTAGCAGAAAAGGATGATAAATAGTTTTTGTAACTGTGTTCTATATGTTCAAATAGTTAAGCAGAGTAATGGAAGATATAAAAAGATCTGAATTGAATTTTGAGTTATGAAAACTAGAATATGTAAGATGAAAAATACACTAGATAGGATCTATAGCAGATTAGATAATGTAGAAGAAAAAAACTAGTAATTCAAAGATGAAACACTAGGAGCAGAAAAAGAATACAACAAAAAAGAAAGCAACAGTGGGCTGAAATAACAACCACATGGATGAATATATAAACATATGTATGTACACAAAACTCTCTTTAAAAGAAAATTGACTGAACAAAAATATTAACAATGTAGTGTCAGTAGTATAACATATGTGCAAGTGAAATATATTACTATGACAATGAAGTAAATTTTGGGAGGAGAGAAATGGAATTCTACAATCATGATGTTCCTACACTAGAGGTAAGTGGTATAATAACACTTCCAGTGCAATCAAGTTATTGTGCCACAAGTTAAAGTTGTATACATGAACAATGAATTAACCACCAAAATAAAATATTATGAATTATACCTAACAAGCCAACAAAGAACAAAAAGCGTTATTATAATAATGGCCCAAGACAAAGCAGAAAAACTGAAAAGAGTAGGAAAAATATAGTACAAATTTTAAAAAAGGAGCAACATGATAGACTTATTTATTTTTATTTCTGCGTATTATAGGGGTATAAATGTTTAGGTTACGTATGTCTCAACAGGACTTCCTGAAGGACCGGAGTGTAGCGTATGCCTGTAGCCCTGAGCACCCACTGATGTCTGCTGGGGCAGCTGGATAGCTATTACCACTGCTGCTGTCTGAAAGACTCCCAGTGGGACAAAAGGTAGTACAGCTATAGCTTTTGGATCTGGGAGGTATACATACCAGAGGCCCCTCTCCACCCCATCTTGCACAGGCACCCTCTATGCATCCTACACCACACCTTGCACAGACCTTTCCCAGACCATATGCCTGACAGCTTGTCTGCCCAGGCCTGAATATGTGCACTCTGTGCCCAGTGGATCTCATCCATCCAGTGAGCATACCCAGTCCTGCTGGCAAGCTTTATATTGTGTGTGCACCTAGCACCAGAGGCCAGCCCTACCACAGTAGCCTAACGACAATCACAGAGAAATAGGAGAGCTATAGCAGAGCAGCAGCATTAAGGCAGAGAGTGTATCTGCCCTTCTCTTACCTGGTCAAGTTTCCAGAGTAGAACCCGAACACACCGTCCAGGTACCCATTTCTATCTTTACTGAGTAACAGAGGTCTCAGCAGAGGAGAACAGGTGTACCATTTCTGCTATCTGTTTTGAGCTGAGATAAGTGGCCCCAGATGAGAAATCAGCAGCATAAAAATCCAACAACATGAAAAAACAGGCTGTCTTGATACCCTCAAAGGATCATAATAACTCTCCAGTAATTAATTCCAACCAAAAGGAAATTGTTGAAATGGTAGATATGGAATTCAGATTGTGAATGGCAAGTAAGATGAATGGAACTGAGAAGATGGTAGAAAACCATATAAAAGAAATGAAAAATTCAGTACATGAATAAAAAATTTACTAAAGAGATAGATAACATTAGAAAAGAGAGAACAGAACTTAAAGAAATGAGGGCATCATATAGAGAATTTCAAAATATATCATAGAGATTTAACAACAAACTAGATGAAGCAAAATAAAGAATTTCAGAGCTTGAAGAAAAGGGTTTGAAGTAACCCAGTCAGTAAAAAATGCAGAAAAAGAACATGAAGAATATAAAATCACTGAAAGAAGTATGGGATTATATAAAGCAAAGTAATATAAGAATTATAGGTGTCCCTGAGGGAGAAAAAAAAGCAATAAGCATGGAAAACCTCTTTGAGAGAATAATAGAGGAAAACTTCACTGATATCATTACAGATTTAGATATCCAGACACGAGATGATCATTGAACATCTAGAAGATTCATAGCAAATAGGACATCATGAAGATATATAGTCATCAGCCTGACTAAACTCACAGTGAAGGAGAAAATCCTACAAGCTATGAGATGAAAGCAACAAATTGCTTACAAGGGAAAACCCATCAGACTAACAGCAGATCTCTCAGCAGAGACATGTCAAGACAACAAAACAAAAATTGGTTCTTTGAAAAGATAAACAAAACTGATAGACATCTAGCTAGAAATAGAACAGAAAGGACCCAAATAAGCTCAATCAGATATGAAAAAGAATACATTACAATTGATATCACAAAAATACAAAATATCATCCATGAATACCAAGAAAATCTCTACACACACAAATTAGAAAATGTAGAGGAAATGGATAAATTCATGGCAATACATAACCTCCAAAGCCTGAATCAGGAAGAAATAGCCATCCTGAACAGACCAATAATGAGCAGTGAGAATGAAGCAGAACCAAAAAAATATACCAACATGAAAAAGCCCTGGACTAGATGGATTCACAGCCAAACTCAGATGTACAAAGAACTGGTACTAGTTCTACAGAAATTGTTCCATAACATGAAGGAGGAGTGAATCCTCATTAACTCATTCAATGAATCCAGTATCACCTTGATACCAAAATCAGCAAAGGACACAACTAAAAAAGAAAACTACAAACCAATATCCCTTATAAATATAGATGGAAAAATGCTCAATAAAATACTAGCAAACCAAATTCGACAGCTCATCAAAAAAATAATTCATTACGATCAAGTTTCATCCCAGGGATGCAAGAATGGCTGAATATATGCAAATCAATAAACATGCTTCACCATGTAAACAGAATAAAAAACAAAGACCACATGATCATCTCAATAGATGCAGAAAAAAATCGATAAAATCCAGCACCCTTTCATGATAAAAAACCTTCAACAAAGTAGGTATATGAGGAACACACTTCAAATTATAAAATCCATGTGTGACAGACCCACAGGCAACATCACACTGAGTGGGGAAAAGTTGAAATCATTCCCCCTAAGAACTGGAACAAGAAACAAGACAAGGGAGCTTACTGTCACCACTTCTATTTAAGATAGTACTGGAATTTCTAGCCAGAGAAATCAGGCAAGGGAAAGAAATAAAGGGTATCCTAATCAGAAAAGAAGAGGTCAAAGTATTTGTTTTTGCTGATGATACGATCTTGTATCTAGAAAATCCCAAAGACTCCACCAAAGGACTCCTAGAATTGATAAATAAATTCAGAAAAGTCTCAAGTTATAAAATCAATGTTACACAAATCCGTGTACTATATACCAATAACAGTCAAGCTGAGAGTCAAATCAAAGACTCAATACCATTCACAATAGCTATAAAGAAGATAAAATACCTAGGAATAACCAAGAAAATGAAAGACCACTACAATAGGGACTACAAAACACCGATGAAAGACATCTCAGACAACACAAACAAATGGAAAAACATTTCATTCTCATGGACCAGCAGAATCAACATTTTTAAAATGTCCATCCTGTCCAAAGCGATTTACAGATTCAACACAATCCTCTGTAAAGTACCAACACCATATTACACAGATCTAGAAAATATAATTCTACACTTTGTTTGGAACCCAAAAGGAACCCGAACAGCCCAAGCAATCTTAAACAAAAAGAACTAATCTGGAGTCATAACTTGTTTACATTTATCTTTCAGTTCACCAATTCTCTCAAACCTGTTCTTGGAATCTTAATTTCAATGATTTCAGTTTGTATTTTCATAAGTTCCAATTTCTAAAAATCTATTTAAAAGTAATTGCTTATAATGTTCATGTATTTCTGTCTTCATGAATTCATTTTGACATTTCCTGCATAGATCGCATATATTCTTTACCTGAATATTTGCAAATTCTGCAAATTCTGTCATCTAAACTTATGGTTTCTAGTTTCTGCTGACTTCCATTCATAGTAAGCTTGTTTTCTATTGTGTTTTTGTTATTCATCTGTGAATATATTCTTAATATTTCAGTGGGCATAGCTAGGGAAACTTTTCTCCAGAGTGTATTTATTTTTATTGCTGCCAATAGCCAAGTGACACAGCAGATTCATGAGCATTCAGATTCATTACCTCTCAAGGATTTTGGCTTAGAGCAAGTCCCTTGCTGAGGTTTCACACTTGAGCCTCTCCCAGCAATCCCACTATAGAAATCAGCCTCTGAAAGACCCTCATACCTCCTGGCTGTCTGCCAATCTAGACAATTTCACTCTTGCCCCACCCTGTCTCCATACTCTGTAGCCTTTCTTCCTAGTAAACACAAGTACCAGATATTCCCTTCCCGTTTCCTGGCTCTAATGCCCTTACCACTTAGAACAAGCTCCTGCTCTTTGAGGTACCAGCAATTGCTCAAAGATTGTCGAATATTAACATCTGGATTTTGTGAAGCATGAAGGAGAAATAAATGCCAAGACAGCAATTTTCAACCAAGGGTATATATCAAAACTTCCCTGAAGCATTATAGATATACAACAACCCAAGCCTCTTCCTTGAAAATTTTGATACAGTCTCTCTGGAGTGACTCATATTTTCAAAAAACTGTATTGTGAGGTTAAGCATGGATCAAACAAATTTTTCAATATGTAGCAAACATGAAACACTCAATGTAGCCATTTCAGTAAGATAAAATGTGACCATTGTACTCAAGAAGCAGCACTGGTTCACAATTACTTTTTGAATTCCACATTCACAGTGATTGTCATAATCCTTAATTTGGATCCAGTGTCTCAATATTTATTCCCCACTATTTCCAAACATTCTTTTTTGTATTTCAGCATATTATGGGGGTACAAATGTCTAGGTTACATGTATTGCCTTTTCCCTTCCCTGAGTCAGAGCTGCAAGGAGGTCCATCCCCCAGACAGTGTACACTGCACCCATTAGGTGTGTATATACCCATCCCCTCCTCCCCTCCCACCTGCCCAACACTCGATGAATGCTACTGCTATATGTGCACATAAGTGTTGATCAATTAATACCAATTTGATGGTGAGTACATGTGGTGCTTATTTTTCCATTCTTGTGATACTTTATTTAGTAAAATGGGCTCCTGCTCCAGCCAAGTCTTTATGTTCCTTCCCTCGCTCACGTGATTCTCACCTCCTGATTTTGTTCCTATTATTTCCAGTGTCTGAATTGTCCTGATCTCTCACCTCTGCTCTGTACAGATACATAGTTATGGTCTTTGTACTTAAATAATAAAATCTCACTTCACATGTTCTCTGATTCTATAATCTTGGGTAAGAGGTTTGTTTTCTGGAAGCCTCAATTTTCTTATCTGCAAATCTGGGTAGGGTGCAGATTTTATTTTCCCAGTGCTGCTTGGCTAGTAAAACAACCCATTATAGTACCCAGAGCAGGACAAGCTATCAGCAAATCATTAATTTCTAGTTCTTATCTAAACACCTTCACCTGACAGAGTCTGGGAACATTTTCAGTTACCTGTATGAAATCTTCCTGTTTGCTTCAGATTGTTTTTATTCTCCCACTTCTGATACCCTATAGAATGTTTAGTCTAGGTTATCCTGTACTGTTATACAATCTCTTCCTATGCTTATGCCATACCAGCCCCAAATTATTTTAAAATCCTTAAGGGCAGGGTTGGAATCCTATCTTCCCTGATGATGTTCTCCATATATCCTCCCACAGTGCTAGTATGGGAAGCAAGTAGCACACCACACAAAGCCCAAGACTGAGTGAGGGCGCACTTGTGCCAGGCAGGTCTCTGAATCACTGATACTTGGTAGTATTCATAATAAAATGGAGATATATTTTGTCTTGCTTAACATAGAGAAATTTACAAGGACTTTACAAAACAATGTAAGATACCAGGATACCTTCTTCCTTTAAAATCATTCCTAATATAATAACATTCACTTTCACTTACGTTCAGACGATGATTTTATATAGATTATGCTAAATATTCACAATAAATCTCAGTAATATGAGTGATACAGATGAGGTAATGGAATAGATGAAGAAACTGAGCCTAGACAGGTTAACTAATT
This sequence comes from Lemur catta, assembly GCF_020740605.2. Classification (NCBI taxonomy): domain Eukaryota; kingdom Metazoa; phylum Chordata; class Mammalia; order Primates; family Lemuridae; genus Lemur; species Lemur catta. The sequence goes on from NC_059134.1 coordinate 32,900,705, forward strand.
CATTCTACATCTCATAAAAAAGTACAGTTGAATGAAGGGTGATTTGACTCCAAATCTGGTAAGAGGGAAGCATTTCTGGAAAAGGTAAATAAATCTTATTTTTGGTTAGTGCTCTCACTAACATCTATTCAGTAGATCTGTTTCAGAATGTGTACACCCAAGAATATACAGAGGAAGGAAAGCTGGAAAATCTGGTCTCTTCCAAGAGTTATGAATCACAGAGGTGGAGCTAGCATTTAGGGGCTTTCTGCCTCCATGTCACAGATACTCTACACCTACACTATTATCTGATGACAAAGCTAAATTGTCAGCAGCAAACAAAATTCCAGAATCCTGACATGAGCCAAGATCTAAATTTTCAAGTCATCACTTGTCATTTAAAACACTATCTATCATTTAGCCCATCATTCATTTATTTTATTGTCATTATATCTGTATTCAAATAATATTCTGAATTCAAGTCTCTAGCCAAAGAGGGTGGTTTTGGTCTTTTGGACTTAGGTAATCAAATCACACTTCTCTAATTTCAGTTTTAGTCATTATAAGAGCCCAATCCTCTTCTTGGAGTCCTTCCAGATTCACATATGCTTGAGTGGTCCCCAGAAAAAATGAGAAAACAAAATCCTGTCCTTTCCACTCAAACATTCAAACATTATAGTCACTGACATTTTCATCTTTTTCTGTAAACTTTTATTTCACTTTTATTGAAATCACTCATAAGTATTTTATCATTTACTGATGTGCATTATTATTTAACTGTTTAAAGTGTCTGAATTGTCTGCCCACTATTTTAAGTTCATTAATGACAAAATAAATACATAGCATTATCTAGAAAAATTAAAATACTGTTTGGCCCAAATATGTATAATAACATATTTCATTTTGTTTCTTATATGTTAAACATGTGCTAATGATAGTTTGATGATAATTTCTTGAGATATGTATTAAGAGGCCATATTTCAACTATCCAAGGAGATTTGCAGGCCTTAACATGCATAAGAAAACCACTGTAAAAACAAACCCATTACTTAATATAATATGTATGTGAGTTTACAAGTATTAGGGAATTTAAAGACTAAAAAACCTCATCATTTCTTACCGATTAATTTTAAATATAAAATGGCATTTTCAATTTTTTAGTGCATTGTTATGTGGTTTGGGAAAACAAGTAGTAGAGATACGGCCCATATTGAAGGGGATCTTTTTAAGGATGTCATAACAGATGCTACATTCATAGCTCAGGTAAAAATGTAGGAGCACCCAAAGTATTTTTGCACATAAAGCAAAAGGTGATAAAGGATTACTAAATGCTTTTTCAAAGTATACTTTGAGAACAACTGGCTTCAATTTTATTTCTAAAGTATCTCATAAGGCTGAATGTAAAACAGAATTACTCAATACAGGAAAATTAACTGACTATTTGCTTGTCTAACCATAGTCATCAATTCAGCCAAAAATAATCCATATTAAGTCATACAGGCCTTACATGCAACAGTGTCAAACAATTGTGATTTTTCACAGGTGCTTAGGTTTCCACAAGTGTCCCAATAACCTCATCTGCTTTTCCCTTTTGTCTCCTAGACAATGCAGTGGGTCAGTGATCCCTATTATGTCACCTCAATACAGTGGTTAAATAATGGTAAATAACTGAAAATGTGGCAAGTAGTCCATAACGTTTCCCCCCATTCTGCAGCACTGGATTACTAACCATTTCATAGCATTCCATTTCACAGCATATATTTGTAACATTCCATTCTGTAACATTTCATTTTATTCAATTTCAATTTTCATTTTTAAAGCCAGCAGTGGACTGCAATATCTAAGAGCTCTCTGCTTGGCTTTAAGAGGACTGGGAACCAGGGCTGCACCTGGGAAGTCTGGTGCCTACAGTTTTGCTTCCTAGAAGTATGACTTGGCCATCAGCTTTGTCTGACACCATCTCATGGTACTGCCACACACTGGTGTGTTTTCCTGGCTGGCTGGGAACCCAAACACTTCTACCTCTTTTCCCAGTGCATGAGAATAGAAACTATATTATGAGAATAATAGTCTTTTCCCTGAATTTCCACAGCAACTTGCCACTTGCTATATGCTTTGTCCTCCTCTTGCTCCAGATCCTAGTGTGTCTGTCCATCTCTAATTTCTATCCTGCCCCAAATATTCCCTAAGTTAAGAAGACGCAGAGTATGAGAAAATCTTGGTTGGGAAAATGGGAAGGGAAAAAAATAAGGGAAACATAAGTTAAAATCTCCAAAATTTCTGACAACACACAGCCAAGATAGAAGGTCCTATTCCCAAGAAAATAAATGCAATTTTTTTTGCCAAGAACACAAAAGGCAAATATGTGGACTGTAGGTCAAATGTAACCCACACACAAGCTTTGTTTAATATGCTCAGTATTTTAAAACAACGGTGAACCAATTGAAAATAGCTTTAAATGAAAGAAATAGTACACACAAAATTAATGAGTAAGCTGAATCTTCACTTGCTTTGGCAAAAACAGCTCAGTCCGAGGAGTCCTACTCTCTCAGAGAGGACTACTCCTATCAGGTAGGTACAGACCTCCCCACCCCAACTTCCCTAGCTCCCTATGTATTCCTGGGTTCATGGGAAACTGAACTGTGGCACCTGGCCTAGATTTTAAATACATATCAAATTACATCGTCAATGGTGGCAGTCTACCTTTGGGTCTTAGTGTGCTCTTGGCCAAAGACTGACCAGACACACGGAAGTGTCAAGTGCAGACTATTATCCTGGTCCTCTGCCTCCCTGCATGGAAAAATCACCAGAAGGGCCAATGCAAAGTAATTACCTCAGTCAGACAGCAGTTTCACACTAGCAGCTCCTCGTTGTGGAACAAAACTGGTCTGTCTCCATGAGCAGAGAAACACACTCTCTCTGACTCTGACAGTCTCTCTCGCTGACACAGTCTCTCTCTCTCTCTCACACTCTCTCTCTCCCCTCAGATTGTTTCCTTTTATTAGCCCAGTCTGGAGGTGGGCTCTCTCTAGAGGTGTGGGATGTTATCACATGACCAATAGGTGTTCTCAAAATTCTATCTGCATATATATGAGCTCCCTTCAAGAAAGCCCACCTGGGAGGATGACCCACAATGCACTGATTCAAGCTACTGCCATAATAATTACTCTTAGGTTACTCTAGCTCACTTTCTAAATCCTATTATGCCTGGGCTGGGGGATTTCCAGATTGCCAAGCATTCCCTCCTTCACCAGGTGTAGGAGTTGCTCTGGATAGGGTTGAGGGTGGGGCAACACCAAAATGGAGTGTCCGCCCTTATCTTTCTACCTAGATCTAGATGGAGCAATTGCTCAAGACAGCACCAAACAAGGGAACCCTTGTTCTGAACAGAGCCAGACATCCTAACTATCTTCCTATTATTATCATGTGTATAAGCTAATACAAGTATATTAGTGAAAAATATGATTTCTCAAATCTGCTGAGAATATGGTTTTAACTGCTGAAGAATTCTTAATATAAAGTAGTTTGTATGCATTTAATGGGTCTAGGTATCTTTCCCGTGATAATATAAGTTCTAATAGGACAGGAAATTCTGTCTGTTTTGGTCATTCCTATATCCCTAGCATCTATAGTAGTATCTGGCACAGAGGGTTGATCCTCAGTAAATAACTCTGTTGAGTGTTTATGTTCAATGAATTGATGAGATAAACTAGGGTTATTACATGGACACATGAAATAATAGTTATTGAGGTATTTCTTTTGTGCCACATACTATTCATATTTTCACAACTTCTATGATTTATTAATTACTAACAATAACACCATAAGGTAGAAGTTATCATCAACTGTATTTGGCAGACGGGAAAAGTGAGGCACAGTTAAGTTCCTTGCAGGAGATCAGCAGTTAACATGTTAACTATTCTGACTTCAGAGTCTATGCCCTGAATCTCTGTCATACAGACTTCCTTAAAATCAAGCCATGTAAAGAGAAAGAGACTTAGATAAAAAACATTTTCATTCCAAAAGCAAAAGTGCTTCACAGGAATACATACCCTTCTTGTGTTTGGAGACAGCCGAGTTTGGGTGAAGCACAGCAGAAAAGAGTTAAGCAGTCTTAGTTCGTCTCATATCCATTAGGATGGCCACTATCAAAAGAATAAAAAATAAGAAGTATTGCTAAGGATGTGGAGAAATTGGAACGCTTGTGTATTGTATGTGGGAATGTAAAATGGTGTAGCTGCTATGGAAAACAATATATTGCTTCCACACAAAATTAAAAATAAAATTGCCCTATTACCTGGCAATTCAATTTCTGGGTATATATCCAAAATAATTGAAAGCAGAGTCTCAAAGCCGTATTTGTACTCCCACATTCATAGCAGCATTATTCACAATAGGCAAAAGGTAGGGAAAGCCTGTCTTCCTTGTTAAATGAATGGGTAAACAAAATCTTGTACATGCACAAAATAGATTATGAAGCCTTGAAAAGAAAAGAATTGTGACCCATACTACAACATAGATGAACCTTGAGGACATTATACTGAGTGAAATAAGTCAGTCACCAAAGGGCAAACACTGTGTGATACGACTGATAGGAGTTACCTAGAGTAGTCAAATTCATAGAGACAGAAAGTTCAATGTTGGTTTCCAGGGGCTGGTAGAAGGCAACAATGAGAAAGTATTGCGTAATGGATACATAGTCTCAGTGTTCCAAGATGAAGGAGTTGTAGAGATGAATGCTGGTGACTAATATTTCTTAATTATAAAATGTGTAGGTGTGGTCATTATTTCTCAATCTGTAAAGCCGCTTAAAAACATAGGGCCACCTTGCCTGCTGTTTCACTTGTCCACCCAACGCCACCGTGAGGAGCCATGGCCGGTGAGTCTTTCCCACTCTAAGGGGAGAGGTCTTGAGGAGGAATTAGTTTGGGAAAGGATTGCCTTTCTCATTAGGCTTGGTGACGATATATGTGAGCAGCTTTGAAGTAGAAGGGGAAAGGGGAGGAGAGAAGAAGGAAGGGAAGAAGCTCAGCCAGCCTTTTGCTGCATTTTTTGAAGGAAAAATAAGGCCAGGAATACCCTGGGACTCTACTGCTTTCTGCTGAGATTTTGCTAGTCTTATCTGAATTTGAAGAGGTCTGAGTTAGCTGAGGGTGAGAATGGGCACAGGATGGATATTGCAGCTATTGCTCCCAAAGGGAACATGCTGTCAGCCCCCTTCAGAGTTCAAGAAATTGGGGTGTGTTACAGCAGAATGAATCCTGATTTTCAGGAGGTTAACAGAAAAATCATGACATCAAGTGTCCTATGTCACCCAGTGACCACATGTAGGTGATGCTAGGATCAGAAAGAATTGTGTCAAGTAGATACCTCAAGATCCAAAGGTATGATATCATTTCTTGAGACTAATGTACCTGTGAAGAAGAACGTTTGCCTGGGAAAGACTAAAATGATTGCTAATCTCCTGGGGTATTACTGTGTTCATTATTTGAGGAATCTTTGTGTTTCCAATAGACAAAATCCTGAGGAAGAAGAGGAATTTGTTCATCCATTCAGTGGGCGAGGGTACAATAAATGTCTTGCTGGATGATCTATTAGAGGATGAAGTAATTAGCCAGGAGGAGATGTACAAAGTGAAATATGAAAATTCCACAGTCATGGATAAGGCTCGAGTCTTGATTGACCTCGTTATTGGGAAAGGACCCCGAGCTTCCCAAAAATTTATCAAGCATCTCTGTGAAGAAGATCCTGAACTTGCAAGCAAGTTGTGTTTGCACTTAGGTAAGATTGGAGCAATCTAATGTCCAGTAGTATCTGCATCGTGAGCTCAGTGACTATTATCTTCATTTATACTGTCAGTTTACAATAGGCTTCCTATCATCTCAGCCTCACACTCATATGTGTGATACTAGTGCATGTCTCTTGTCTCTACTACTTCTTGTCCCTTGTTACTTTTCTCTCAGTACCCTCTGCTGACCACAGGTCATCTCCAGTTCTGTGTCAGTAGTAGCTCATTATTATGGTTTATCTGAAGAATCTAAATGTCTTCGTTCTGAATCCTCTGATGTCCCTAAGAGCAGTGTGCAAGATCACTCTTGCTGGAGCCCAAGCCCATGTATTTTTGGGAAGAGAAGACATAAGCTCCGTTCTTGCCTACCTCTCTGCTCTTACCCTGTGTCCCTGTTAAGTGCTTTTCCAAATATATAGTGATGGTGGAATTGTCAGAGAAGAAATATGTACATAAAATTAAATGCGCACTAAATAATTACATTTGCATTAAATTATACATGGATTCTACGTGCTAGTCAACTCCTTTGCTTTTTCTTTTGTGTAATATGCTCAATTAATAGTTGCGTGGCACCAGTCTGCAGCCCATTCTCTGCTGCTTATCCTACTTTACATTCAGTCCTCCTAAGAGCCAGATTCAAATTATGATATGTGAACTGACCCATTTCTTTAACCCCTTGCTTCCTTCACAGAATGAAGATGAGCTCTCTAGTGGAATACCGACAAGTCCCAACGGTGCTTCACAAAGAGAAAAAAAACTAAAACAATAAATTGTTTCCATGAAAAATAATTAGTCATAAAATGTTTCCCACTTTGTCATATTGCTTGTTTTTTGTCCTTCACTTTCTAATCCCAACCAAGGCTAATCAAGTAACACTGAAGGCTATGATGATTGTAATGTAATTGAGAAAGTCCCTCCCCTTTTCCTTTGCTTTTTGTTTAGTTCCCTTGCAATCCTGTAGACACACACATAGCCCACATTTTTGCCTTTATGCACCTGGAGTTTCCTGTGATAGCAACAAAATAAAGTCCTCCTACAGAGCTTTAAACACTATTGCTTCATTGTATTGCTGTCATGTTGTTTCTCAGAGCCAGGTCTATGACAATTATCTTTGCTGAGAAAGCAATAGGGAAAACCATGGACAGATGGACAGATGGACAGATACTCCATAGCCAGAAATCAAGCTTCCCCTACAAAAAAGTTCATGAAACAAACATAGCCTTTCAAGGCCAAATGGTCAAAGTGCAACAAGGTATGTCTTACTGCCTGAGGAATGAAAATTTGTGGGGTCAATAGAGCATAATGGCACACCCTGGCTTTGTACCCTTCAGAGCAGGAAAATGGCCATTATTTCTGCTTACCCTGTCTTTTCCTTGGGTATATAGTATTAAATAATGAAGTATGATTTTCTAGAAGCCTCAGGAGGTTTTTACTTTGTTAGTTTTTCACAATTTTTAAAATTTCTAGCATATGTTGTAGCAAAGGATGGAGTATCAGAAACTAGGACCAAAACATTCACTGCATTTTTCAGGCTTGTGCACTTTTGATGACATCTTTATAAAGCTAAAATAAAACATAATCTCATTCCCTTTAAAAGTCATAAATTATGGGAAAAATCATTGTAGCATGACACCAAAGACGGTAAGTGAGGATTTTCAATGTTTTTCTCCAGGCAGGAGGTATGTGCCTCTGACAGGAAGTTTTGTTAGAGAAACCAGAGATTAGGGTCAGGGGTCCTTTCATATGTAATCAGATGGTTTCTTTGAAGAAATCTGCTTTGAGGGAATCACACTTGGAAGGTAGTTTGGCAGTACCCTCAGCATTCACAGGTTTGAGGTCTAGACAGGTCTGTTATAAGCTCTATAATCACTTGGAGAATATCTTAACCTTTCTGAGGCACAATTTCCTCACATGTAAAAGGGAATTAAAAACACTATCCACATAGAGTCCTTGAAAGAACTCAATCAGATTGTAAAGGGCTAAGCCCAAAGCTTGCAAACAACTTAGGAAGCAATTAATTTGCTGGCAAGTATAATGACTTCATTTCTACCTTTATTCGCAGAGACACAGAATCATGATACTAGTGAAGAATAACAAGTCCAGGGAATAGGAATCGTAACTCACATTACAGAGATCACAAATAATTTTTCTTTAATGCCATGTATAGTACAAAACTTATAAATGGTCAAATCAAGATGGTAAAAACCTGTCCAGTCCATGTAAATTATGTGAGGATTAGAGTGATTCAAGCATCTTCTTTCCTTCAGCAAAGCTATTAAAGCCAATTAGCAGCTCTTGGCATAGGCAATTCTTGTTGGGCAGCAGCAACAAATTAGCAGTGATATCCCTGAAGGTCCCTGAAAGGAAGGACATAAAGGACTCCCTTATTCCAAGCTGCCCCTTTACTACCTACCCTGTAGCCCAGGAGTGGCTCAACACAGACTGCTCTCAATCCATCCTGGCTAACATAAATCTAAGCCAAATAGTAGAATCCAAGGAAACACAGTTCAAAACAATTCCTTTATCTCTGCTGATTTCCACTTTCCTCAACCAGATGATCATCAACAAGCCCCTCTTATAAAAATATTTTGGAGCCACCATTGTCGTAGTATGACGTTTTGGGAGAAATACATGTCATACCCCACCTAAAACCTATCTATAGCTTTCATGTCTTGGCCTTTAACATGGCCAACAAAACTTGCTCTCCATGGCCTGCTTATCTACTTAGGCTCCTCAAGGAGCTCAGGAACCCTTGTGCTAAGTCCTCTGTCTACATTCTTCCCTCATTTCCATTCCTGCACTTCCCCCATCACACTGTCTTCTCTTATCAGAGCGCTCTTCTCCTCAGCTCATCCCTAACATTTACATTCCATTCAGACAGCACTGCTCCATGGAAGCATTCAGGGACACTGATCAGCTTACATGCCTCTGATCACCTGGCTCTTGCAATAGCTGCTGCCTTTCAGGGGGTTCTTTACTGTGTGCCAGCATTCAGTACCCTCTCATTTCATCATCACAGCAACCTTAAGTTACTACAATTATTATCTCCACTCTTCAGAGGTGACTTTCCCAATCCCGTAAGGCTAGTAAGAGGGCACTGAGACTCTAATACCTCTGTTCTCAAAACATTGATACACAGCATAAATAAGGGCATTTACTTCCTGATCATAACATCTATCATAGCTTGGAGGAAGTTTTAATTTTAAAAAAAAAAACTGGTATTAACTGATCAACACCTATGTGCACATCTAGTAGTAACATTCATCAGGTGTTGGGCAGGTGGGAGGTGGGAGGAGGGGATGGGTATATTCACACCTAATGGGTGCAATGTGCACCATCCAGGGAATGGACACACTTAAAGATTTGACTTGGGTGAGGTAAAGGCAATATATGTAACCTAAACATTTGTACCACTGTACTATGCTGAAAGAAAAAGCTGAAAATAAAATTGAAAAATTTTTGCTGTGGTTATTTCTATAATATTTTTATACTAAAGCAGACATATATCTCCATGAGGGTATTGGGCATTATGTCATTTTTCTTTTTTTTACTATTTGAATCTCAGTGACAAGTATAGTCCCTGGAACATCCTAGATACCTAATATTTATTAAAATTTTTTGAATAATTTTTTTTCCATCTTTGTAATTAATTTTGTTGATTTTCACAAATATCTATGATTCTGAGATGCAGGAGACATTCCTATTAACTGCCTTTTCCAGAAAGCAGAGTAAAAGTCTTTGTGAGTTGAACAATTTCTCTGATCTCTGATCTCTAAACACCCTTTAACTCTAAACATGGTCCTTCGAGTCATTTCACTCATTTATCTCAGGCATGGTCCTCGAACTATATACCCTATTATTGGGTGAAAACAAGAGGAGTGTTTAACTACTTGCTTGTGTAATAAATCTTTGAAAGGATGGGTTCCCAGTGGCAAAGCCTTTTCCTTAAATATTTTTTCCCCTTTTTTGCCCCATAGCCTAGGCAGCTCTGACCTGGACAGCTTCATACTGGAAATACTCATAACACGGCAGTCAGTTGTGCAGCCATGAAGACATGCCCATTTCGAGAAATGAGTTTCATTAGAAGACATGAATCAGCAAATCCCATCGTTTCTGGATAGTCACACCTTGAAATGAATGATCCACCAGGCTATGAAAAGAATTGACAGTGACAAATACCCAGTGTATTTGGGGAAATAATCTTCAAGATTGTTAAGTGACTATTTTAATAAGAGTTCATCTTTCCTCAGAACCCCATTCTAGAAAGGATCATAGTATACAAAGCTTCCCAGCAATGCCTCCTCCCTCACCAGCAATGAATGGTGTTTCCAAAGCAAGTACATCTTTGGAACCCATCTTCTTTGGTATTAACCACGGATCCGTGAAGTTAATTCAGTGGTGAGAGGACAATGAAGATTTCTTAGGGTTTAATTCTAAGCCTTATTCAGAGACTCTCTTTGAACTGTCTCATCTATTTCCATGGCTTTAAGTTTCATCTGTACACTGCTTTTCCCTACATAAAATTCTCAAACCCAAACCACTCTTCTGAGTTCCTGACATATGTCTTTAGCTCATTATTGAACGTTTTTTGTTTTTGAGAGATGGGATCTCGCTATATCACCCAGGCTGGTCTCAAACTCCTGGCCTCAAGGTACCCTCCCACCTCAGCCTTCTGAGTAGCTAGGACAACAAGTGTGAGCCACCACACCTAGTCCTATGGGACATCTGCAGTCAACTCAAACTGATCATACTGAAGGCTAACCTCATCATCTTCCCCCAAAGCCATTTCTCTTCCAATTTACCCTATCTACAAATGGCACCACAATCTATTTAGCATTGCAAATAGAAGCTTTCAATTAATCCTAGACTTATCCTTTTGTTGTACCCCCAACATACAAAAAGTGGTAAATTTTTATATTCTTTAACCAAATGTATCAAAGCTTTTCCATCCCCTTGTTACCATCCTATTTTAGACCCCTGCTCCTACAGTACCATGCATTTCATCTGCCATAGTTTCATTCCATTTTTATTTTATAAATGCATCACTTCTCCTCAGTAGACTCTAAATTCCATTGCAAACAATGAACATGTATGTCTGATTTCTATCTATATCCCCATGTAGCAGAGGATCTGACTCATAGTAGGCATACATTCATTAACTATTTACTATTCATAACTATTTACTCATTATCTATTTGTTAATGTTTGTTGAACATATGGTTGAATGACTGACCCTGTCAAAAGTAGCAATATTTATTTATCCTATAGATAAACATTTTTTGCACACTTGCCATCGTCAAGGCACTGTTCCATGGGCTGAGAATACTAGGATGAACGAGAGAAATAAGGTCCTTGCTCACCTAGACTTTACATGAGTTAGTTATTCATAACTGAATTAATAAATTATGCACTGAAGATGGAAGCATCTTTAAAAATTTCACTGTGTGATGTAACAAATAAACTCAAAAATGTATGACAGCTTAAACATGATAGACAGGTATTTATTATTCAAGGCTATTCCAGAAAGAATGTTTCAATACATTGACCATCTCTCCTCCAAGAGGTGATTCAAGAAACAAAGAATCTTCCATGTTTGGTTTTAGAATCTTTAGCATGCAGCTGCCAAATTCCAAGTTATCTTTCATCCAGTTGATGGAAAAGGATACAGCATGAAGTGCCAAGTGTGAGAGGTAAGATAGCATGAATCATTTCATGACATATCTCTTAAAGCCTTCCCAGAAGTCCATGGTGGACCAAAAATGTAGGTATCAACAGAATTCACAGATACATGCAATTTTGGTCCCCAAGAAAAATTCCAGAAATTAAAGCAAAGAGATGACTAGAAATGTGATATAATCAAAGCATGAAATTGGGGGAGAAGAGAAGAAAAGGACAGAGAACATTCTCCTTAACACACATAGTTTTGAGGCCCCCAAAGCAAAACTTTTTCTAGAATTGCCATGAGATAGTATGAGGTCATGTTTCTCACCCTATATTCATATCACCTTCCACCCTATGATGAAATAGAGACCTAATTTCCATTTTATTTATTCATTTATTGTGTTTATTTAATATTTATTTTATGACTAGATAACATGAAAGACAAAAAATATCATTGTAAGCTGCACTTCCTGGCTGCAGTTGTCTATAGGTGTAGGTAATCTAAATGGGAATATTATCTATGTAAGTATGAAATAACTAATAATGCTATGAAATTTTATATATAGATGTATTCAAAATGTAATTTAAACAATGCTAATTTAGTGGACATGAAAGTCTTGAGTGTGATAGGTTGAAAGTAGGGAATGTCTTCTAGTCTTATGGAACATTTTCTAGTTTTACGAAATTTCAAATAAAATGTGAATACTGGGTAAGAATTAGATAGAATATAAAGAAATGGAGCAAATTTACTGAAGTTTTATTTCAATATTCCAGAATAATCCTCAGATCTATTCATTTTTTAACAGGGTAAAAAAGCATATAACAGAACATTTATTATCTTAACCAATTTTAAGTGTACTCTACAATGGTGTTAACTACATGTAAATTGTCCTACAACAATCTCTAGAATTTTTTGTTTGTACAAAAGTGAAACTCTATATCCATTGAACAACAACTTCCCTTCTCTTCATAGTCCATCCCCTGGCAACCACCAGTCTACTTTGTTTCTAGAAGTTTTTCTACTTTAGAGACCTCATGTGGAATCATGCCATATTTATCTTTTTGTGACTGGCTTATTTCACTTATTAAGATGCCCTCAAAGTTCCTCCAAGTTAAAGCATATGACAAGATTTACATTTTTAAAAAACTGAGATATATTCCATTCCATTTTCTGTGTATACCATAGTTTCATTATTTATTCATCCATCAATGGACAATTAATTTATTTCAGTTTCTTAGCTATTGTGAATAGTTTTTAAGCACTTTACAAAACAATGTAAGGTACCAGGATACCTTCTTCCTTCAAGATCATTCCTAATATAATAACATTCACTTTCATTTACATTCAGACAATGATTTTAAACACATTATACTAAATATTCACAATAAATCTCAGTAATATGAATGATACAGATGAGGTAATGAAACAGATGAGGAAATTCAGCCTAGACAGGTTAACTAACACATTCAACTTCTCATACAACTAATAAAGTACAATTGAATGAAGGGTGATTTGACTCCAAATCTGGGAAGAGGGAAGCATTTCTGGAAATGGAAAATAAATCTTATTTTTGGTTAGTGCTCTCACTAACATACATTAAGTAGATCTGTTTCAGAATGTTTATGCCCAAGAGTAGACAGAGGAAGGATAGCTGGAAAATCTGGTCTCTTCAGAGTTATGGTTCACACAGGTGGAGCTAGCATGTGGCGGCTTTCTGCCTCCATGTCACAGACACTCTACACTCACACTATTATCTGATGACAAAGCTAACTTGTCAGCAGCAAATAAAATTCCAGAACCCTCAAATGAGCTAAAAGTCTAAATTTTCAGGTCATCACTTGCCATTTAAAACACTATCATTTAGCCCATCTTTCATTTATTTTATGGTCATTATATCTGAATTCAAATAATATTGTGAATTCAAGTCTCTAGCCAAAGAGAGTGGTTTTGGCCTTTGGACTTAGCTAATCAAATCACACTTCTCTAATTTCAGTTTTAGTCATTATAAGAGCCCCACCCTCTTCTTATAATCTTCCTAGATTCACATATGCTTGAGTGGTCCCCAGAAAAAATGAGAAAACAAAATCTCGTCTTTTCCATTCAAACACGCAAACATTATAGTCATGGACATTTTCATCTTTTTCTGTAAACTTTTATTTCACTTTTATTGAAATCACTTATAAGCATTTTATCATTTACTGATGTACATTATTGTTTAACTGTTTCAAGTGTCTGAATTGTCTGCCCACTATTTTAAGTTCATTAATGACAAAATAAATATATAACATTGCTTAGAAAAATGAAAACAGTGTAGAGCCCAATTATGTATAATAACCTGTTTCATTTTGTTTCTGATATGTTAAACACGTGGTAATGATAGTTTGATGATAATTTCTTGAGATATGTATTAAGAGGCCATATTTCAACTACCCAAGGAGATTTGCAGGGCTTAAGAAGCATAAGAAAACCACTACAAAAACAAACCCATTATCTAATATAAAATATATTTGTGTTTAAAAGTATTAGGGAGTTTATCTAAAGATTGAAAACCTCACCATTTCTAATCAATTAATTTTAAATATAAAATGGCATTTTCACTTTTTTAGTGCATTGTTATGTGGTTTGGGAAAACAAGTAGTAGAGATATGGCCCATATTGAAGGGGATCTTTTTAAGGATGTCATAACAGATGCTATATTTATAGCTCAGGTAAAAATGTAGGAGCACCCAAAGTATTTTTGCACATAAAGCAAAAGGTGATAAAGGATTACAAAATGCTTTTTCAAAGTATACTTTGAGAACACCTGGCTTCAATTTTATTTCTAATGTATCTCATAAGGCTGAATGTAAAACAGAATTACTCAATACAGGAAAATTAACTGATTATTTGCTTGTCTAACCATAGTCATCAATTCAGCTGGAAACCTGAAAAATAATCCATATTAAGTCATACAGGCTTTATATGCAACAGTGTCAAACAATTGTGATTTTTCACAGGTGCTCTGCTTTCCACAAGTGTCCAAATAACCTCACCTGCTTTTCCAATTTGTCTCCTAGACAATGCAGTGGGTCAGTGATCCCTATTATGTCACTCAATACAGTGGTTAAATAATGGTAAATAATTGAAAATGTGGCAGGTAGTCCACATCTTTTCCCCCCATTCTGCAGCATTGCATATTTCATAGCATGTATCTGTAACATTCCATTCTGTAACATTTCATTCTATTCAATTTCAATTTTCATTTTTAAAGCCAGCAGTGGACTGCAATATCTAAGAGCTCTCTGCTTGGCTTTAAGAGGACTGGGAACCAGGGCTGCACTTGGGAAGTCTGGTGCCTACAGTTTTGCCTCCTATAAGTGTGACTTGCCCATCAGCTTTGTCAGACACCATCTCATGGTACTGCCACACGCTGGTGTGTTTTCCTGGCTGGCTGGGAACCCAAACACTTCTACCTCTTTTCCCAGTGCATGAGAATGAAACTATATTATGAGGATAATAGTCTTCTCCCTGGATTTCCACAGCAACTTTCCACTCTCTCTGTGCTTTGTCCTCCTCTTGCTCCAGATCCTACTGTGTCTTTCCATCTCTAATTTCTATCCTGCCCCAAATATTCCCTAAGTTAAGAAGACACAGAGTATGAGAAACACTTGGTTGGGAAAATGGGAAGGGAAAATATAAGGAAAACATGGGTTTAAATCTCCACAGTTTCCTACAACATACAGCCAAGATAGAAGGTCCTATTCCCAAGAAAATAAATGCAATTTTTTGCCAAGAAGACAGGAGGCAAAGAGGTGGACTGCAGGTCAGACGTAACCCCACACTGAAGCTTTGTTTAATATACTCAATATTTTAAAACAATGGTGAACCAACTGAAAATAGCTTTAAATCAAAGAAATAGTACATGATAAATGAAAGCATAAGCTGGATCTTCACTGTTTTGGTGAAAACAGCTGGGTCTGAGGAGCCCTGCTCCTTCAGAGAGGACCACTCCTACCAGGTGCCTAGGCACAGACCTCCCCACCCCAACTTCCCTTGCACCCTAGGTATTCCTGAGTTCATGAGAACATGAACTGTGGCACCTGTCCCAGATTTTAAATATATACAAATTACATCATCAGTGGTGGCAGTCTACCTTTGGGTTTTGGTGTGCTCTTGGCGGAAGACTGACCAGACACACGAAAGTGTCAAGTGCAGACTATTATCCTGGTCCTCTGCCTCCCTGCTTTGAAAAATCACCAGAAGGGCCAATGTAAAGGAGTTACCTCAGTCAGAAAGCAGTTTCACACTCAGCAGCTCTTCCTTGTAGAACAAATCTGATCTGTCTCCATGGGCAGAGAAAGGCACACTCTCTTACTCTGACAGTGTCTCTCTCTGACACTTTCTCTCTCTCTTCTCAGACTGTTTCCTTTTATTAGCCCAGTCTGGAGGTGGGCTGTTGGGAGGTGTGAGATTTTATCAAATGATCAGCAGGTGTTCTCAAAATTCCCTCTGCGTATAAAGGAGCTCCCCTTAAGAAAGCCCACCTGCGAGGATGACCCACAATATGCTGATTCAAGCTAATGGCAAAATAATTACTCTTAGGTTACTCTAGCTCACTTTCTAAATCCTATCATCCCTGGGCTGGGGGATTTCCAGATTGCCAAGCATTCCTTCCTTCACCAGGTGTAGGAGTTGCTCTGGATAGGGTTGAGGGTGGGGCAACACCAAAATGGAGTGTCTGCCCTTATCTTTCTACCCAGATGGAGCAATTGCGCAAGACAGCACCAAACAAGGGAACCCTTGTTCTGAACAGAGCCAGACATCCTAACTATCTTCCTAATATTATCACATGTATAAGCTAATACAAGTATATTAGTGGAAAAAATATGATTTCTCAAATCTTCTGAGAATATGTTTTAACTGCTGAAGAATTCTTAATATAAAGTAGTTTGTATGCATTTAATGAGTCTAGGTATCTGTCCCGTGATAATATAAGTTCTAATAGGACAGGAAATTCTGTCTGTTTTGGTCATTCCTATATCCCTAGCATCTACAGTAGTATATGGCACAGAAGTTTGATCCTCAGTAAATAACTCTGTTGAGTGTTTATGTTCAATGAATTGATGAGATAAACTAGGGTTATTACATGGACACATGAAATAATAGTTATTGAGGTATTTCCTTTGTGCCAGATACTATTAATATTTTCACAACTTCTATGATTCATTAATTACTAACAATAACACCATAAGGTAGAAGTTATCATCAACCCTATTTGGCAGATGGGAAAACTGAGGCACAGTTAAGTTCCTTGCAGGAGATCAGCAGGTAACATGTTAACTATTTTCACTTTAGAGTCTATGCCCTGAATCTCTGTCATACAGACTTCCTTAAAATCAAGCCATGTAAAGAGAAAGAGACTTAGATTAAAAAAACATTTTCATTCCAAAATACGAAAGTGTTTCACAGGATTACATACCCTTCTTGTGTCTGGAGACAGCCCAGAGTTTGAGTGAAGCACAATGGAAAGGAGTTATGTAATCTTTGTCTCATATCCATTAGGATGGCCACTATCAAAAGAATAAAAAATAAGTACTGTTGAGGATGTGTAGAAATTGGAATGCTTGTGTATTGTATGTGGGAATGTAAAATGGTGTAGCTGCTATGGGAAACAATATATTGCTTCCACACAAAATTAAAAATAACATTACCCTATTATCTGGAAATTCAATTTCTGGGTATATACCCAAAATAATTGAAAGCAGAGTCTCAAAGCCATATTTGTACTCCCACATTCATGGCAGCATTATTCACAATAGCTAAAATGTGGGAGCAACCTGTATTCCTTGTTAGATGAATGGGTAAACAAATGTTTTATATACATAAAATAGAATATTAGTAAGCCATAAAAAAAGGAATCGTGACACATGCTACAACATAGATGCACCTCGAGGACATTATACTGAGTGAAATAAGTCAGTCACCGAAGGGCAAACACTGTGTGATACGACTGATAGGAGTTACCTAGAGTAGTCAAATTCATAGAGACAGAAAGTTCAATGTTGGTTTCCAGGGGCTGGTAGAAGGCAACAATGAGAAAGTATTGCGTAATGGATACATAGTCTCAGTGTTCCAAGATGAAGGAGTTGTAGAGATGAATGCTGGTGACTAATATTTCTTAATTATAAAATGTGTAGGTGTGGTCATTATTTCTCAATCTGTAAAGCCGCTTAAAAACATAGGGCCACCTTGCCTGCTGTTTCACTTGTCCACTCAACGCCACCGTGAGGAGCCATGGCCGGTGAGTCTTTCCCACTCTAAGGGGAGAGGTCTTGAGGAGGAATTAGTTTGGGAAAGGATTGCCTTTCTCATTAGGCTTGGTGATGATATATGTGGGCAGCTTTGAAGTAGAAGGGGAAAGGGGAGGAGAGAAGAAGGAAGGGAAGAAGCTCAGCCAGCCTTTTGCTGCATTTTTTGAAGGAAAAATAAGGCCAGGAATACCCTGGGACACTACTGCTTTCTGCTGAGATTTTGCTAGTCTTATCTGAATTTGAAGAGGTCTGAGTTAGCTGAGGGTGAGAATGGGTGCAGGATGGATATTGCAGCTATTGCTCCCAAAGGGAACATGCTGTCAGCCCCCTTCAGAGTTCAAGAAATTGGGGTGTGTTACAGCAGAATGAATTCTGATTTTCAGGAGGTTAACAGAAAAATCATGACATCAAGTGTCCTATGTCACCCAGTGACCACATGTAGGTGATGCTAGGATCAGAAAGAATTATGTCAAGTAGATACCTCAAGATCCAAAGGTATGATATCATTTCTTGAGACTAATGTACTGTGAAGAAGAACGTTTGCTTGGGAAACACTAAAATGATTGCTTCTTTGCTAGGGAATTGCTGTGTTCATTATTTGAGGAATCTTTGTGTTTCCAATAGACAAAATCCTGAGGAAGAAGAGGAATTTGTTCATCCATTCAGTGGGCGAGGGTACAATAAATGCCTTGCTGGATGACCTACTAGAAGATGGAGTAATTAGCCAGGAGGAGATGTACAAAGTGAGATATGAAAATTGCACAGTCATGGATAAGGCTCGAGTCTTGATTGACCTCGTTATTGGGAAAGGACCCCGAGCTTCCCAAAAATTTATCAGGCATATCCGTGAAGAAGACCCTGAACTTGCATGGAAATTGTATTTGCCCTCAGGTAAGGTTGAATTGTTCAATCTAATGTCCAAGTAGTCCCTGTATCGTCAGCTCAGTTACTATTATCTTCATTTATCTTGCTACATTAGAATAGCCTTCCTATCATCACAGCCTCAGACCCCATTCCTATATGTGTGGTCCTAGTTCATGTCTCTTGTCTCTACTACTCCTTGTCCCTTGTTACTTTTCTCTCAGTACCCTCTGCTGACCACAGGTCATTTCCAGTTCTGTGTCAGTAGTAGCTCATTATTATGGTTTATCTGAAGAACCTAGATATCTTCGTTCTGAATCCTCTGATGTCCCTAAGAGCAGTGTGCAAGATCGTTCTTGCTGGAGCCCAAGCCCATGTATTTTTGGGAAGAGAAGACATAAGCTCCGTTCTTGCCTACCACTCTGCTCTTACCCTGTGTCCCTGTTAAGGGCTTTTCCAAATATATAGTGATGGTGGAATTGTCAGAGAAGAAATATGTACATAAAATTAAATGTGCACTAAATAATTATATTTTCATTAAATTATACATGGATTCTATATGCTGGTCAACTCCTTTGCTTTTTCTTTTGTGTAATATGCTCAATTAACAGTTGCGTGACTCCAGTCTGCAGGCCATTCTCTGCTGCTTAACCCACTTTATTTCCAGTCCTTCTAAGAGCCAAAGTCAAATTATGATATGTAAGCTGACCCATTCCTCTAACACTTTGCTCCTTCCGCAGAATGAAGATGAACTCTCTGGTGGAATACCAACATGTCCAACAGTGCTTCAGAAAGAGAGAAAAAAATAGAACAATAAATTCATTCCATCAATTCTGATTAAAGTCATCAAGTGTCTCTCACTTTGTCACACTGCTTGTTTTTTGTCCTTCCCTTCCTCATCCTAACCAAGGCTAATCAAATAACAATGAAGGCCATGATGATTGTAATGTAATTGAGAAAGTCCCTCCCCTTTTCCTTTGCTTTTTGTTTAGATCCCTTGCAATCCTGTAGACACACACATAGCCCACATTTTTGCCTTTATGCACCTGGAGTTTCCTATGATGGCAACAAAATAAAGTCCTCCTACAGAGCTTTAAACACCATTGTTTCATGGTATTGCTGTAATGTAGTTTCTCAGAGCCAGATTTATGACTATTCCCAATAAAATAAACAAATCTTCCTTGCTGAGAAAGCAATAAAGAGAACCTACGGACAGATGGACAGATATTCCATTGCTAGAAATCAAGCTTCCCCTCAAAAAAGTTCATGAAATAAACATAGCCTTTCAAGGCCAAATGGTCAAAGTGCAACAAGGTACGTCTTGCTGCCTGAGGAATGAAAATTTGTGGGGTCAATAGAGCATGATGGCACACCCTGGCTTTGTACCCTTCAGAACAGGAAAATGGTCATGATTTCTGCTTACACTGTCTTTTCCTTGGGTATATAGTATTAAATAATGAAATATGATTTCCTAGAAGCCTCAGGAGGCTTTTTAATTTGTTAGCTTTTCACAATTTTTAAAATTTCTAGCATATGTTGTAGCAAAGGATGGAGTGTCAGGAACTAAGAGCATAACAGTAACTGCATTTTTCAGGTTTGTGCACTTTTGATGACATCTTTATAAAGCTAAAATAAAACAATCTGGCTCCTTTTTAAAAAAATTTTCGGTCATAAATTACGGGAAAAATTATTGTCAGATGATGCCAAATATGGTAAGTGAGGATTTTCAATATTTTTCTCCAGAGAGGAGGTATGTGCCACTGACAGAAAGTTTTCTTTGAGATAACAGAGATTGGAGTCAGGGGTCTTTTCATATGTAATTGGATGGTTTCTTTGAAGAAACCTGCTTTGAGGGAATCACATCTGGAGTGCAGTTTGGCAGTACCCTCAGCATTCACAGGTTTGAGGTCTAGACACGTCTGTTATAGGCTCTATAATCATTTGGAGAATATGTGTTAACCTTTCTGAGGCACAATTTCCTCACATGTAAAAGGGAGTTAAAAACACTATCCACATAGAGTCCTTGAAAGAACTCAATCAGCTTGTAAAGGGCTAAGCCCAAAGCTTGCCAACGAGTTAGCAAGCAATAAAGTTTGCTGGCAAGTATAATGATTTTTGGTACCTTTATTTGCAGAGATACAGAATCATGATACTACTGAGGGATAAGAAGTCCAGGGAACAGGAATTGTAACTCACATTAAGGAGCTCACGAATAAATTTTCTTTAACTCCAAGTATAGAACAAAATTTATAATAGTCAAATCAAGATGGTAAAAACCTGTCCAGTCCATGTAAATTATGTGAGGATTAGAGTAGCTCTCTTGTCTCTTTGCCTTCAGGGAAGCTATTGGAGCCAATGAGTGGCTCTGGATGATGGTAGTTCCTGTTGGGCCGCAGGAACAAATTAGCAGTGATATTGCTGAAGGTCCCTGAAAGGAAGGACAAAAGGAGTCCCTCATTCCAAGCTGCCTCTTTACTACCTAGCCTGACTTGATTCCCTGCAGCCCAGAAGTGGCTCAACACACACTGCTCTCAATCTACCCTGGCTAACATATATCTAAGTTAAAGAGTAGAAAAAACTAAAACACAGTTCAAAACAATTCCGTTAGCTCTCTTGACACCCACTTTGCTTAACCAGATGATCATCCACAAGCCCCTCTTATAAAAATATTTTGGAGCTACCATTGTTGTAGTATGACGTTTTGGGAGAAATACATGTCATACCCCACCTAAGACCTATCTATAGCTTTCATGTCTTGGCCTTTAACATGGCCAACAAAATTTGCTCTCCCTGGCCTGCTTATCTACTTAGGCTTCTCAAGGAGCTCAGGAACCCTTGTGCTAAGTCCTCTGTCTACATTCTTCCCTCATTTCCATTCCTGCACTTCCCCCATCACACTCTGTCTTCTCTTATCAGAGTGCTCTTCTCCTCAGCTCATCCCTAACATTTACATTCCATTCAGACAGCACTGCTCCATGGAAGCATTCAGGGACACTGATCGGCTTACATTCCTCTGATCACCTGGCTCTTCCAATAGCTGCTGCCTTTCAGGGGGTTCTTTACTGTGTGCCAGCATTCAGTACCCTCTCATTTCATCATCACATCAACCTTAAGTTACTACAATTATCATCTACACTCTTCAGAGGTGACTTTCCCAATCCCATAAGGCTACTAAGAGGGCGCTGAGACTCTAATACCTCTGTTCTCAAAACATTGTTATACAACATAAATAAGGCCATTTACTTCCTGATCATAACATCTATCACAGGTTGGAGGTTTTAATTTTTTAAAAAAATTGGTATTAACTGATCAACACCTACGTGCACATAATAGTAGTAACATTCCTTCATCGGGTGCCGGGCGGGTGGGAGGGGGTTGGAGGGGATGGATATATTCACATCTAATGGGTGCAGTGTGCACCATCTGGGGGATGGACACACTTAAAAGTTTGACTTGGGTAGGGTAAAGGCAATATATGTAACCTAAACATTTGTACCACTATACTATGCTGAAAGAAAAAACTAAAAATAAAATTAAAAAAAATTTGCTGTGCTTATTTCTACAATATTTTTATCCTAAAGCAGATATATGTCTCCATGAGGGTATTGGGCATTATGTCATTTTTCTTTTTTTTTACTATTATAATCTCAGTGACAAGCATACTACCTGGAATATCCTAGACACCTTAATAAATATTAAAATTTTTTGAAAAATTTTTTTACATCTTTGTAATTAATTTCATTGATTTTCACAAATATCTATGATTCTGAGATGCAGGAGACATTCCTATTAACTGCATTTTCCAGAAAGCAGAGTAAAAATCTTTGTGAGTTGCATAGTTTCTCTGATCTCTAAACATCCCTTATCTCTAAACATGGTCCTTCGAGTCATTTCAACTCATTTATCTCAGGCATGGTCCTCGAACTATATACCCTATTATTGGGTGAAAACAAGAGGAGTGCTTAACTACTTGCTTGTGTAATAAATCTTTGAAAGGATGGGTTCCCAGTGGCAAAGCCTTTTCCTTAAATATTTTTTCCCCTTTTTTGCCCCATAGCCTAGGCAGCTCTGACCTGGACAGCTTCATACTGGAAATACTCATAACACGGCAGTCAGTTGTGCAGCCATGAAGACATGCCCATTTCGAGAAATGAGTTTCATTAGAAGACATGAATCAGCAAATCCCATCGTTTCTGGATAGTCACACCTTGAAATGAATGATCCACCAGGCTATGAAAAGAATTGACAGTGACAAATACCCAGTGTATTTGGGGAAATAATCTTCAAGATTGTTAAGTGACTACATTAATAAGAGTTCATCTTTCCTCAGAACCCCATTCTAGAAAGGATCATAGTATACAAAGCTTCCCAGCAATGCCTCCTCCCTCACCAGCAATGAATGGTGTTTCCAAAGCAAGTATATCTTTGGAACCCATCTTCTTTGGTATTAACCACGGATCCGTGAAGTTAATTCAGTGGTGAGAGGACAATGAAGATTTCTTAGGGTTTAATTCTAAGCCTTATTCAGAGACTCTCTTTGAACTGTCTCATCTATTTCCATGGCTTTAAGTTTCATCTGTACACTGCTTTTCCCTACATAAAATTCTCAAACCCAAACCACTCTTCTGAGTTCCTGACATATGTCTTTAGCTCATTATTGAACATTTTTTTTGCTTTTGAGAGATGGGATCTCGCTATATCACTCAGGCTGGTCTCAAACTCCTGGCCTCAAGGTACCCTCCCACCTCAGCCTTCTGAGTAGCTAGGACAACAAGTGTGAGCCACCACACCTAGTCCTATGTGACATCTGCAGTCAACTCAAACTGATCATACTGAAGGCTAACCTCATCATCTTCCCCCAAAGCCATTTCTCTTCCAATTTACCCTATCTACAAATGGCACCACAATCTATTTAGCATTGCAAATAGAAGCTTTCAATTAATCCTAGACTTATCCTTTTGTTGTACCCCCAACATACAAAAAGTGGTAAATTTTTATATTCTTTAACCAAATGTATCAAAGCTTTTCCATCCCCTTGTCACCATCCTATTTTAGACCCCTGCTCCTACAGTACCATGCATTTCATCTGCCATAGTTTCATTCCATTTTTATTTTATAAATGCATCACTTCTCCTCAGTAGACTCTAAATTCCATTGCAAACAATGAACATGTATGTCTAATTTCTATCTATATCCCCATGTAGCAGAGGATCTGACTCATAGTAGGCATACATTCATTAGCTATTTACTATTCATAACTATTTACTCATTATCTATTTGTTAATGTTTGTTGAACATATGGTTGAATGACTGACCCTGTCAAAAGTAGCAATATTTATTTATCCTATAGATAAACATTTTTTGCACACTTGCCATCGTCAAGGCACTGTTCCATGGGCTGAGAATACTAGGATGAACGAGAGAAATAAGGTCCTTGCTCACCTAGACTTTACATGAGTTAGTTATTCATAACTGAATTAATAAATTATGCACTGAAGATGGAAGCATCTTTAAAAATTTCACTGTGTGATGTAACAAATAAACTCAAAAATGTATGACAGCTTAAACATGACAGACAGGTATTTATTATTCAAGGCTATTCCAGAAAGAATGTTTCAATACATTGACCATCTCTCCTCCAAGAGGTGATTCAAGAAACAAAGAATCTTCCATGTTTGGTTTTAGAATCTTTAGCATGCAGCTGCCAAATTCCAAGTTATCTTTCATCCAGTTGATTGAAAAGGATACAGCATGAAGTGCCAAGTGTGAGAGGTAAGATAGCATGAATCATTTCATGACATATCTCTTAAAGCCTTTCCAGAAGTCCATGGTGGACCAAAAATGTAGGTATCAACAGAATTCACAGATACATGCAATTTTGGTCCCCAAGAAAAATTCCAGAAATTAAAGCAAAGAGATGACTAGAAATATGATATAATCAAAGCATGAAATTGGGGGAGAAGAGAAGAAAAGGACAGAGAACATTCTCCTTAACACACATAGTTTTGAGGCCCCCAAAGCAAAACTTTTTCTAGAATTGCCATGAGATAGTATGAGGTCATGTTCTTCATCTTATATTCTTATCACCTTCCACCCTAGGATGAAATAGAGACCTAATTTCCATTTTATTTATTCATTTATTCTTATGTTTATTTAATATTTATTTTATGACTGGATAACATGAAAGACAAAAAAATAATTGTAAGCTATCATTCCTGGCTATAGTTGTCTACAGTTGTAGGTAATCTAGTTGGGAATATTAGCTATATAAGCATGAAATAACTAATAATGCTATGAGATTTTATATATGGATATGTTCAAAATGTAATTTAAACAATGCTAATTTAGTGGACATGAAAGTCTTGAGTGTGATAGGTTGAAAGTAGGGAACGTCTTCTAGTCTTATGGAATGTTTTCTAGTTTTATGAAATTTCAAATAAAATGTGAATACTGGGTAAGAATTAGATAGAAGATAAAGAAATAGAGTAAATTTACTCAAGTTTTGTTTCAATATTCCAGAATAATCCTCAGATCTATTCAGTTTTTAGCAGGGTAAAAAAGCATATAACGGAACATTCACTATCTTAACCAATTTTTTTTTTTTTTTTTTGAGACAGAGTCTCACTCTGTTGCCCGGGCTAGAGTGCCGTGGCGTCAGCCTAGCTCACAGCAACCTCAAAATCCTGGGCTCAAGCAATCCTCCTGCCTCAGCCTCCTGAGTAGCTGGGACTACAGGCATGTACCACCATACCCGGCTAATTTTCTCTCTCTCTCTCTCTCTCTCTCTCTCTCTCTCTCTCTATATATATATATATATATATATATATATATGTTTTAGCTGTCCGTATAATTTCTTTTCTATTTTTTTTTAGTAGAGACGGAGTCTCACTCTTGCTCAGGCTGGTCTGGAACTCCTGAGCTCAAAAGATCCGCCCTCCTCCGCCTCCCAGAGTGCTAGGATTACAGGCATGAGCCACCGCGCCTGGCCTATCTTAACCAATTATAAGTGTTCTGTACAATAGTAGTAACTATATATACATTGTTGTGCAAAATTCTCCAGAATTATTTCTTTGTACAAAAGTGAAACTCTATATCCATTGATCAACAACTTCCCTTCTCTTCCTAGTCCCCTTGCAACCACCACTCTACTTTGTTTCTACAAGCTTTTCTACTTTAGAGACCTCATATATGTGGAATCATGCCATATTTATCTTTTTGTGACTGGCTTATTTCACTTATTATGATGTCCTTAAAGTTCATCCAAGCTAAAACATATGACAAGATTTACTTTTTTAAAAAGCTGAGAAATATTCCATTATCTGTGTATACCATAGTTTCATTATTTATTCATAATCAATGGACAATTAATTTATTTCAATTTCTTAGCTATTGTGAATAATTTATAAGCACTTTACCAAACAATGTAAGGTACCAGGATACCTTCTTCCTTCAAGATCCTTCCTAATAACATTTACTTTCACTTATATTCAGACAATGATTTTAAACACATTATACTAAATATTAATCTCAGTAATATGAATGATACAGATGAGGTAATGGAACAGATGAGGAAACTGAACCTAGATAGGTTACCTAACTCATTCAACTGCTCATAAAACTAATAAAGTACAGTTGAATGAAGGGTGATTTGACTCCAAATCTGGGAAGAGAGAAGCATTTCTGGAAATGGAAAATAAATCTTATTTTTGGTTAGTGCTCTCACTAACATACATTAAGTAGATCTGTTTCAGAATGTTTATGCCCAAGAGTAGACAGAGGAAGGATAGCTGGAAAATCTGGTCTCTTCAGAGTTATGGTTCACACAGGTGGAGCTAGCATGTGGGGGCTTTCTGCCTCCATGTCACAGACACTCTACACTCACACTATTATCTGATGACAAAGCTAACTTGTCAGCAGCAAATAAAATTCCAGAACCCTCAAATGAGCTAAAAATCTAAATTTTCAGGTCATCACTTGCCATTTAAAACACTATCATTTAGCCCATCATTCATTTATTTTATGGTCATTATATCTGAATTCAAATAATATTGTGAATTCACGTCTGTAGCCAGAGAGAGTGGTTTTGGCCTACGGATTTAGGTAATCAAATCACAGTTCTCTAATTTCAGTTTTAGTCATCATAAGAGCTCCACCCTCATCTTATAGTCTTCCTAGATTCACATATGCTTGAGTGGTCCCCAGAAAAAATGAGAAAACAAAATCCTGTCTTTTCCATTCCAACATTCAAACATTATAGTCACTGACATTTTCATCTTTTTCTGTAAACTTTTATTTCACTTTTATTGAAATCACTCATAAGCATTTTATCATTTACTGATATGCATTATTGTTTAACTGTTTCAAGTGTCTGAATTGTCTGCCCACTATTTTAAGTTCATTAATGACAAAATAAATATATAACATAGTCTAGAAAAATAAAAACAAAATAACCTATATCATTTTGTTTCTGATATGTTAAACATGTGATAAGGAAAGTTTGATGATAATTTCTTGAGATATGTATTAAGAGGCCATATTTCAACTACCCAAGGAGATTTGCAGGGCTTAAGAAGCATAAGAAAACCACTACAAAAACAAACCCATTATCTAATATAACATATATTTGTGTTTAAAAGTATTAGGGAGTTTATCTAAAGATTAAAAAAAACCTCACCATGTCTTATCAATTAATTTTAAATATAAAATGGCATTTTCACTTTTTTAGTGCATTATTACGTGGTTTGGAAAAACAAGTAGTAGAGATATGGCCCATATCGAAGGGGATCTTTTTAAGGATGTCATAACAGATGCTATATTTATAGCTCAGGTAAAAATGTAGGAGCACCCAAAGTATTTTTGCACATAAAGCAAAAGATGATAAAGGATTAGTAAATGCTTTGTCAAAGTATATTTGAGAACACATAGCTTCAATTTTGTTTCTAACGTATTTCATAAGCCTGAATGTAAAACAGAATTACTCAATACAGGAAAATTGACTGATTATTTGCTTGTCTAACCATAGTCATCAATTCAGCTGGGAACCTGAAAAATAATCCATATTAAGTCATACAGGACTTATATGCAACAGTGTCAAACAATTGTGATTTTTCACAGGTGCTCTGCTTTCCACAAGTGTCCAAATAACCTCATCTGCTTTTCCAATTTGTCTCCTAGACAATGCAGTGGGTCAGTGATCCCTATTATGTCATCTCAAAACAGTGGTTAAATAACAGTAAATAATTGAAAATGTGGCAGGTAGTCTACATGTTTTCCCCCCATTCTGTAGCATTCCATCACTTAACGTTTCATAGCATTCCATTTCACAGCATATATTTGTAACATTCCATTCTGTAACATTTCATTCTATTCAATTTCAATTTTCATTTTTAAAGCCAGCAGTGGACTGCAATATCTAAGAGCTCTCTGCTTGGCTTTAAGAGGACTGGGAACCAGGGCTGCACCTGGGAAGTCTGGTGCCTACAGTTTTGCTTCTAGAAGTATGACTTGGCCATCAGCTTTGTCAGACACCATCTCATGGTACTGCCACACACTGGTGTGTTTTCCTGGCTGGCTGGGAACCCAAACACTTCTACCTCTTTTCCCAGTGCATGAGAATGAAACTGTATTATGAGGATAATAGTCTTTTCCCTGAATTTCCACAGCAACTTGCCACTCGCTCTGTGCTTTGTCCTCTTCTTGCTCCAGATCCTAGTGTGTCTGTCCACCTCTGATTTCTGTCCTGCCCCAAATATTCCCTAAGTTAAGAAGACACAGAGTATGAGAAAATAAGGCTCTGACTCAGGGGGATGGGCGGGACATGGACAATGTATATAACCTGAGCTTTTGTACCCCCATGATGAGCTGAAAAAAAAAAAAAAAGAAAAAGAAAAATGGGAAGGGGAAATATAAGGAAAACATGGGTTAAAACCTCCACAATTTCCTACAACAGACTGCCAAGATAGAATGTCCTATTTCCAAGAAAATAAATGCAATTTTTTGTCAGGAACACAGGAGGCAAATAGGTGGACTGCAGGTCAAATGTAACCCACACTGAAGTTTTGTTTAATATGCTCAGTATTTTAAAACAATGGTGAACCAACTGAAAATAGCTTTAAATGAAAAAAAATAGTACATACAAAATGAAAGCATAATCTGGATCTTCACTCTTTTTTTGCAAAAACAGGTGGATTTGAGCAATCCTGCTCCTTCAGAAGGGACCATTTCTACCAGGTAGGTACAGACCTCCCCACCCCAACTTCCCTTGCTCCCTATGTATTCCTGAGTTCATGGGAACTTGAACTGTGGCAGCTGGCCTAGATTTTAAATACATATCAAATTATATTGTCAGTCATGGCAGTCTACCTTTGGGTCTTGGTGTTCTCTTGGGCGAAGACAGATCAGACACACGAAAGTGTCAACTGCAGACTATTATCTTGGTCCTCTGCCTCCCTACTTGGAAAAATCACCAGAAAGGCCAATGTAAAGGAGTTACCTCAATCAGACAGTAGTTTCACACTAGCAGCTCTTAGTTGTAGAACAAAACCGGTCTGTCTCCATGAGCAGAGAAACACACACACTCTCTGACTCTGACAGTGTCTCTCTCTGACACTCTCTCTCACTCTCTTACTGTCTCTCTCTCTTTTTGGATTGTTTCCTTTTATTAGCCCAGTCTGGAGGTGGGCTCTTGGGGATTTTATCAAATGATAAACAGGTGTTCTCAAAATTCTGTCTGGTCTGTCTATATAGGAGCTCCCGTTATAAAAGCCCACCTGGGAATGTGACCCACAATATGCTGATTCAAGCTAATGGCAAAATAATTACTCTTAGGTTACTCTAGCTCACTTTCTAAATCCTATCATCCCTGGGCTGGGGGATTTCCAGATTGCCAAGCATTCCTTCCTTCACCAGGTGTAGGAGTTGCTCTGGATAGGGTTGAGGGTGGGGCAACACCAAAATGGAGTGTCCGCCCTTATCTTTCTACCCAGATGGAGCAATTGCTCAAGATAGCACCAAACAAGGGAACCCTTGTTCTGGACAGAGCCAGACATCCTAACTATCTTCCTAATATTATCACATGTATAAGCTAATACAAGTATGTTAGTGAAAAATATGATTTCTCAGATCTTCTGAGAATATGTTTTAACTGCTGAAGAATTCTTAAAATAAAGTAGTTTGTATGCATTTAATGAGTCTAGGTATCTCTCTCATTGTAATATAAGTTCTAATAGGACAGGAAATTCTGTCTGTTTTGGTCATTCCTATATCCCTAGCATCTATAGTAGTATCTGGCACAGAGGGTTGATCCTCAGTAAATAACTCTGTTGAGTGTTTATGTTAAATGCATTGATGAGATAAACTAGGGTTATTACATGGACACATGAAATAATAGTTATTGAGGTATTTCCTTTGTGCCACATACTATTCATATTTTCACAACTTCTATGATTTATTAATTACTAACAATAACACTATAAGGTAGAAGTTATCATCAACTCTATTTGGCAGATGGGAAAACTGAGGCACAGTTAAGTTCCTTGCAGGAGATCACTAGTTAAAATGCTAACTATTCTGCCTTCAGAGTCTATGCCCTGAATCTCTGTCATACAGACTTCCTTAAAATCAAGCCATGTAAAGAGAAAGAGACTTAGATAAAAAACATTTTCATTCCAAAAGCAAAAGTGTTTCACAGGAATATATACACTTCTTTTGTCTGGAGACAGCCCAGAGTTTAGACGGAGCACAGGGGGAAAGAGTTAAGCAGTTTTAGTTTGTCTCATATCGATTAGGATGGCCACTATCAAAAGAATAAAAAATAACAAGTACTGGTGAGGATCTGGAAAAATTAGAATGCTTGTGTATTGTATGTGGGAATGTAAAATGGTTCAGCTGCTATGGAAAACAACGTAGTGCTTCCACACAAAATTAAAAATAACTTTACCCTATTATCTGGAAATTCAATTTCTGGGTATATACCCAAAATAATTGAAAGCAGAGTCTCAAAGCCATATTTGTACTCCCACATTCATGGCAGCATTATTCACAATAGCCAAAATGTGGGAGCAACCTGTGTTCCTTATTAGATGAATGGGTAAACAAATGTTTTATATACATAAAATAGAATATTAGTAAGCCTTAAAAAAAAAGAATTGTGACCCATGCCACAACATAGATGAACCTTGAGGACAATATACTGAGTGAAATAAGTCAGTCACCGAAGGGCAAACACTGTGTGATTCACTCATATGAGTTATCTAGGGTAGCAAATTCATGGAGACAGAAAGTTGAAAGTTGGTTTCCAGGGGGTGGTAGAAGGCAACAATGAGAAAGTATTGTGTAATGGATACATAGTCTCAGCGTTCCAAGATGGAGTTGTAGAGATGAATGCTGGTGACTAATATTTCTTAATTATAAAATGTGTAGGTGTGGTCATTATTTCTCAATCTGTAAACTCATCCTGTTTAAAAACATAGGGCCACCTTGCCTGCTGTTTCACTTGTCCACCCAACGCCACCGTGAGGAGCCATGGCCGGTGAGTCTTTCCCACTCTAAGGGGAGAGGTCTTGGGGAGGAATTAGTTTGGGAAAGGATTGCCTTTCTCATTAGGCTTGGTGAGCATATATGTCAGCAGCCTTGAGGTAGAGGAGGAAAGCGGAAGAGAGAAGGAGGAAGGGAAGAAGCTCAGCTAGCCTTTTGATGCATTTTTTCGAAGGAAAAATAAGGCTAGGAATACCCTGGGACTCTTGGTTTCTGCCATGATTTTGCTAGTCTTTTCTGAATTTGAAGAGGTCTGAGTTAGCTGAGGGTGAGAATGAGCACAGGATGGTTATTGGCAGCTGGTGTTCTCAAAGGGAACAGCATGTCAATCCCCTTTAGATTTCAAGGAATTGAGGCGTGTTACAGCTGAATGAATTCTGATTTTCAGGTTAACAGAAAAATCATGAAATCAAGTGTCCTATGTCACCCAGTGACCACATGTAGGTAATGCTAGGATCAGAAAGAATTATGTCAAGTAGATACCTCAAGATCCAAAGGTATGATATCATTTCTTGAGACTAATGTAGCCTGTGAAGAAGTACGTTTGCCTGGGAAAGGCTAAAATGATTGTTTCTTTGCTAGTGAATTGCTGTGTTCATTATTTGAATATGTATGTGTGAAAAACTCACTAGAGAAGCTGGGAACACTTCTGCACTGGCCCATATCACTAATAAAGAATGCAGGAGGAAGATTCTTTCTTTTTCTTTTTTTGCTTTCTACCCTTCAATCCCAAGGAAGCAATTTGTAGAAAGTTTTTATGATTTGAGAACACCAGCACCCAGACATCAATAAATTCAGAAATGGAAGGAGCAGGAGGCCATATGATATGCAGACCTAAGAAAAGAAGTTTAAACAGCTCAAGTGAGGATCTTAGTGTTTACAGTGATATTTGCATATTGTTTTACATGTTCTTCCCTATGCTATCTCACATTCCACTATGCACAGAAAACAATACTATATGAACTATTACTATAACATACAGAGTACCTGTCATTTAATGGTGTCTTCAAAGAGTAGTAGAAAAATCACAGATTAGAGTTCCCTAAGACAAAACTAAGATACAATGAAATCCCCAAAAGTCCTGTAGTGTGACCAGGCAGACAAGATGGATATTTAGGGATCATTCAGTGTCTTGATTGCCTCAAGGTAGTGAATGGTCATTGTGGAGGGTGCTGAGACCATTAGTCTGATAAGCCATCCGAGGAGAACAGTTTCAAGGCTTTAAAGAGGAAGGTAAGAAGGCTGTGCTGAGAAGCACGAGCTCTTAAAAATATAAGAATCTAGTCCTCTGCTTAGACTGGATTTGGGGAGTTACACTAGTCTGGATATGTATCTGAATGCAGCTAAATCCACCTCGTTCCCATACTTGTTATTAGATGTGTGATTTACTGTGTAATTAATCTTAGCTAGATTGTTGTCTGTGAGAAGAGTTAATAGTAGTAACAATCACAGACATGTTATATGTAGGAAATTAGTACAGTGCTTTCCATGGGGAGAGTTCTCAGTAAAGATGGTGGTGGTGGTGATGATGGTGAGGATAATGATGATGTGGTGATGATGATGATGGTGTTGATGATGATGATTATACGGTCTCAATTTGGATGCTGTTGAAAGCAGAGGCAGAGTCAGGAACCTGAGTGCAGGTAGCCTTTTTGGACAGTGTTCTCCATACAAACAAGGGAAGGAGTGATGGAAGGAGATAAAAAGAAGATAATCCACCAAAGTGTTGCATTAATGAATTCATTAGTGTTCCAAGCAACTGGGTTTTAATCTCTCTGGGGAATCCTCTGGAATTATGAAGAACCTGCTTTACTAGAAGATGGGGATTGGGGACATCCATCAACTGACTACTGCCATCCATTGGTTGAAATTTGCCCCCAGGGGCAGGCCCTCCTTTCTCCCAAATTTCTTTGCACATACACACACAGTTAAGCAGTCTTAGTACTTTGGTGAACATCTGCAAGCAGAAAAGCAGAAAAGCAGAGCGATCCTGAGGCACAGTGGCTTGATGTGTGACACTGGCCACCATGAGGTAAATCTCCACTGTAGCAGCACTAAAATCAAGGGGACTGAAGAGGTGTGGCATGTGAGGATGACGATTTTCTCAGTTCATAGAACAAATTAACATTACATCACATGCTACATTGCTTGTGAAATTCATGCTATATTCTTTATCCAGAAAATTCCTTTTCTTTTGTTAATCTATATAATTCTATGTCATTTCACCCTCCCCTCCCCTTGAAATGGATGCAGATGCTCACCCTTTGAACTCCTTGTGAGAATATGCTGTTATTCTCTTATGAAAACTTATCTTTTATATTTCTCATATTGTTCTGGAATTATAGATACTTGAAAAATTGTATTAAGTTAATAAATGACATTACTAGATATCTGTTGTTTAACAGATGTTACTGGTTTTTAGACATTAAATTTAATTCAACAACTTCTTAAAGAAGTGTATTACAGATAGGAAAACTGAGACTTGAAGTGGATAATTATCATGCCAGTCATTACAACGGTGGAAATTATTGAGATTAATAATTATAACTATATGAATAGTAATCTTAATAAGATTAGCTGAGTCCAAAATCTGGCCTCTAGTCTCCCAAGCAGAGGCTACAAATATGTCAACCCCATAGGCTTGGCAGGGAACATTTACTAAGTTAATCAAGTTAGGTGGGGACAGAAAAAAACAGGAGAGCATAAGAATGCAGGGATGCAGCATCGTGGACTCAGTTCCCCGTAATTAATTATTTCCATGTGGAAATTCAGGCAAGAGAGGCCTGAAATCTAAAATTTTATTTGAAATCTTACAATTGTTAAACTTATGATAAATAATTCATTGTTAACAGAAATCACATCTCTGAGGGTCAAGGAAAGTATATCTGCACTCATGATGGCATCTGTAGGTCACCAATCTGTTCTAACCCATATGCTCTCTGCTCTACTATTAGATTATATAAGGTGAGAATGCTCCTCACTCATGTAGCTAAGTAGTTAATCTCTTTGAGACCCTGTTTTCTCCTTTGCAAAATGTAACAAGTAATGCCTGTATTCATTTTCTAGGGCTGCCATAACAAGTTACCACAAACTGGGTGGCTTAATATGGGCATTTATTCTGTCTCAGTTCTGCATACTAGAATTCTGATATCAAAGTGTTGGTTGTACCATGTCTTCCTTGTTTCTGGTTGCTCCAGGCAATCCTTGTTGTTTCTTGCTGGCAGCTGAATTACTCTCTTCTCTGCTTTCATCATCATATTCCTGCTGTCTCTCTGTATGTCTGTGTCTTCACATGTTATCCCACTATCTCTCTTTGTCCCTGAGCCTCTTCTTTTTAAATAAGGACATTACCCATATGTGATTAAGGGCCCACCTTAATTTTATACGACCTCATCTTAATTACATCTGCAAGGACCCTATTTCCAATAAGGGCACATTCTTAGTTACTGGGGGTTAAGATTTTAATATATTTTTATAGGACACTATTCAACTTATAAGAATGCCTGCTCACAGGGCTGCTATAAAGCGGTTATCCTTGAAACTTATTCTATTTAGGATATATTTTGCACATTTTTTAAAGGGGTTGTTTGATCTTTTCTTGGGTTGCTTGAGTCTTTTGGTAGATTATGGTTATTAGCCCTTTATTGGATGCACAGCATACAAATATTTTCTCCCATTCTGTAGGTTGTCTATTCACTCTATTGATTATCTCCTTGGCTGTGCAGAAGCTTTTTAAATTGGTCAGGTCCATTTATTTATTTTTGTTCTTTCTATGATTGCTTTTGGGATCTTCTTCATTAATTCTTTGCCTAGGCCAATAACCACAAGGGTTTTTACAACATTTTCTTCTAGAATTCTCACAGTTTCAAGCTTAAGTCTATTATCCATCATGTATTAATTTTTGTGAGTGGAGAGAGGTGAATCCTGTTTCAGTCTTATACATGTAGCTATTCAGTCTTATACATGTAGCTAAGAATGGTGCTATCCCAGCACCATTTATTGAATAGGGATTCTTTACCCCAGTGTAGTTTTTGTCTGCTTTGTCAAAGATAAGATGGAAATATGAGGATGATTTTACATCTGGGTTCTCTGTTCTGACCCATATATCAATGTCTCTGTTTTTGTGCCAGTACCATGCTGTTTTGGTTAGCATAGCCCTATAGTATAGCTTGAAGTCTGGTAAAGTGATGTCTCTTAATTTGTTCTTATTAAATAAGGTTGCACTAGCTATTTGGGGTCTTTCCTAGTTCCATACAAAGCATAGAACTATTTTTCCTAGATCTGCAAAAAATGACATTGGTATTTTAACCAATTGCATTGGATCTGTAAATCACTTTGAGTAGTACAGACATTTTAACAATGTTGATTCTGCTGATCCATGAACATGATATGTTTTTCAATCTGTTTACATCCTCTGCAATTTCTTTCTTCAATGTTTTGTAGTTGTCCCTATAGAAAACCTCCTTAGTTAAATATAGTCCTAGGTGTTTTATTTTCTTTGTTGTCATTGTGAAAAGTATTACTTTTTTATCTGATTCTCAGTTTGACTGTTGTTGGTGTATATGAAAGCTACTGATCAGTGTACATTGATTTTTTAACCTAATACTATGCTGAATTTATTTATCAATTCCAGGAGTCTCTTGGTTGAACCTTTGTGGTTTTCTACATATAAGATCATATTGTCAGCAAAGAGTGATAGTTTTACCTCTTCTTTCCCCATTTGGACACTCTTGATTTCCTTCTCTTCTTTTAACACTCTGGCTAGGACTTCCAACACTATGTTGAATGGAAGTGGTGATAGTGGGCAGTTTTGTCTGTTTCCAGTTCTAAGCAGGAATGCTTTGAATTTTTCCACATTCAGTATGATGCTGGCTGTGAGTGTGTTGTATTTGGCTTTTATAATTTTGAGATATGTCCCATCTACAGCTATTTTGTTAAGCAGTCTCATCATAAAAGGGTGCTGAATTTTGTCAAATGCTTTTTCTGCATCTACTGAGAGGATCATATGGTCTTTGATTTTGCTTCTATTTATGCGGTAAATTACATTTATAGATTTGTATTTTTTGAACCATCCTTGCATCTCTGGGATGAAGCTCATTTGTCATGGTGTACTATTCTTTTGACGTGCAGCTGACTTTGGTTTGCTAAGATTTTACTGAGAATTTTTGCATCTATATTTATAAAGGATATTGATCTGTAGTTTTCTTTTTTTGCTGTATCCTTTTCTGGCTTTGATATCAACCTGATATTGACTTTGTAGAATGAGTTGGGAATGATTCCTTTCTTTCTAGATGTGGAATAATTTCTGCATTATAGGTACCAGTTCTTCTTTGTAGATTTGGTAAAATTGAGGTGTGAAACTGTCTGGTCTAGGCCTTTTTTATGTTGGAAGATTTTTTTTTTTATTTTTGCTTCAATCTTCGGTGCTTATATTGTTCTTATTGTGCTTATATTGTCTATTCAGGAGTTCTATTTCTTCCTGATTGAACCTAAGGAGGTGTGTACTTCAAAAATTTGTCACTAACAGAAACTTTTCAAATTAAGAGAGACTAATGGCCAAAAAACACATGAAAAATGCTCAATGTCCCTAATCATCAGGGAAATGCAAATCAAACCACAGTGAGATATCACCTAACCATAGTGAGAATGGGTCTTATTGAAAAGTCCCAGAACAACAGATGCTGGCGTGTGTGCAGAATGAAAGGAACACTTACATGCTGTTGGTGGGACTGCAATGTATTACAATCTCTATGGAAAGTAGTATGGAGATATCTCAAAGAATCAAAAGGAGACCTACCATTTGATCCAGCAAACCCACTACCAGTTATTTACCCAAAGGAAAAAAAGATATATAAAAAGACACTTACACTTGAGTGTTTATAGCAGCATGATTCACAATTGCAAAGATATGAAAACAACCCAACGGCCCATCAATACATGAGTGGATTCATAAAATGAAGTATATGTATACCATGGAGTACTGCTCACACATAAAAAAATAAATGGTGATCTAGTTTCTTTTGTAACAACCTGGATAGAACTGGAGATAACTCTACTCTTTTAAGTGAAGTATTACACAAATGAAAAAACAGACACCACATGTACTCAATACTAAATTGGAACTAATTGATCAACACTTACATGCATATATGGCAGTAAAATTCGATGGAAATCAAGTAGGCAGGAGTGGGGGTAAGGGTGTTGGGTAAATCTAACAGGTACAAAGCATACTATCTGGGTGAAGGGCAACTTGTAACTTTTATTCAAACTGTACAAAAGAAAATTTTTTAACCAGAATGTGTGTACCCCTGTAATACTCTGAAAAAAAAAAAAAAGATATATCGTACTTCCTCATTCAGTGGAATCATACTTATCCTCAGTTCTGAAAATTTTTCTTCAAATTTTGTCCCTTTTCTATTCTCTCAATTTTTTCTTTCTGGAATTTTTATCAGGTATATGTTAGAATTTCTCATTTCATCCTTCATATCTCTGAATTCTTCTTTCAAATTATTCAGCTTCTCATCTTGATTTGCCACATTCTAGATAAATTACAGTTGACCATTTAGCAACATGGGTTTGAACTGCTGGGATCCACTTATACATTATTTTTTTAAATAAATATATTGAAAATTTTTTGGAGATTAGCAACGATTTGAAAAAACTTGCAGACAAACCATGCAGCTGAGAAAACTGAGAAAAATGATATGTCATGAATGCATAAAATATATGTAGATACTGGTATATTTTATCATTTACTACCATAAAATATACACAAATCTATTATAAAATGTAAAAATGCATCAAAATTTACATGCACATTTACAGACCATAGACGGTGCCGCTCTCAGTCTGGAAAAAATGTAAACAAACATAAAGATGCAGTATTAAATCATAACTGAAGTACATACTGTATTACTGTAATAATTTCATAGCCACCTCCTGTTGCTATTGCAGTGAGCTAGAGTGTTTTGAGTATGTACTTAGAATGCAATATGACACTAATCATCTCTGCATGCACAATTCTTCCCTCCCATAAATTGTATATTGCAGTAAAAAGGGATCTCTCACAAGTCTTCTGTATTTTTTCATTGTTTAGTGCAATACTGTAATCCTTGAATGACACCATGGGACCCATACCAAGTGCTACTAGTGATGCTGGAAGTGCTCCTAAGAAGTAGAGAAAAGTCCCGACTTTATGAGAAAAAGTTGAATTGTTTGATATATACCATAGACTGAGGTCTGCTGCTGTGATTGCCTGCTATTTCAAGATGAATGAATTCATTATAAGGACTATTGTAAAAAAAAAAAAAAAAAAGAAGAAGAAGAAGAACAAGAAGCAAAGAAAATTACCAAAACTATCATTGAAGCTACATCAGCAGACAGGAAAACCTTGCACTTTTTCTGAAATACCTTTTCATCTCATATTGAAAATATAGCTTTTATGTGGTTGCAGGAGTGCTATAAGGAAGGCATACCCAGACTCTAATAAGATTCTAGAAACAGTTAAGTTATTATATGACAACTTTAAGCAAAAGAAAATTGAAGGGTCTAAAGCTGGAGAATTTAATGCCAGTAAAGGATGGTTTGATAATTTTAGAAAGAGATTTGGCATAAAATATATCAAGACACAGGAGAAACAGCTTCCCTCTAACAAGAACCAAGATTAAACTAAGAAGTTTCTGCACAGCAAAAGAAGTAATCAACAGAGTAAATAGACAATCTATAGAATGGAAGAAAATATTCACAAACTATACATCTGACGAAGGCCTAATATCCAGAATCTACAAAGAACTCAAACAAATTAGCAAGATAAAAGTAAATAACCCCAGCAAAAAGTGGGCAAAAGACATGAACAGATTTTTCTCAGAAGATAGACAAATGAACAACAAACATATGAAAAAAAAAAGCTCAACATCACTAATCATCAGGGAAATGCAAATTAAAAACACAATGAGATACCACCTTACCCTGTCAGAATGGCCATTATTAAAAAGTCAAAAAGTAATAGATGTTGGCA
Source organism: Lemur catta (assembly GCF_020740605.2). Lineage (NCBI taxonomy): Eukaryota > Metazoa > Chordata > Mammalia > Primates > Lemuridae > Lemur > Lemur catta. The sequence continues at coordinate 32,939,836 of NC_059134.1, forward strand.
TGGATGCTATGGAAAGGGAACACTTACACTATTATACTGTTGGTGGGAATGTAAACTTGTACAAACACTATGAAAAGCAGTATGGAGAGTCCTCAAAGAACTAAAAGTGACCTACCATTTGATCAGCAATCACAGTACTGAGTATCTACCCAAAGAAGAAGTCATTTTATCAAAAGCACACTTGCAGTTGAATGTTTATCACAACACAATTCACAATTGCAAAGACATGGAACCCATCTAATTGCCCTTTAACTGATGAGTGGATAAAGAAAATGTGATATATATATACGTATATACACATACACACATATACATACACACACACACACCATGAAGTCCTACTCAGCTATAAAAATTAATGAAATAATGTCTTTTGCAGTGACTTGGATGGAACTGGAGACCATTATCTTATATGAAGTATCTCAGGAATAGAAAAACAAATACTGCATGTTCTCACTTATAAAAGAATAAGAGAATAAAAGATAAACTTCCACTTATAAAAGAAATAGATGCTTGTAAAATTGTGTAATAGACACTGAAAACTAAGAAGAGGGGGGTTAGAAAGGACTGAGGGATAAAAATCTACCTGTCGAGTATAATGTACACTATTTTGGTGATGGGTGCACTGAAAGCCCTGACTTCAGCATGGTACAATTCATCCATGTAACAAAAAACACTTGTACCTCCTAAAGTTTTTGAAATAAAAATAAATAAATGAATAAGCAAATAAGTAAATAAAATAAAAAAGAAAATCATTGAGGAGAAAGAATATCTGCCTGAATAGATTTTTAATGTAGAAAAAAGTGTCCCATTCTGGAAAAAAAATTCCACATAAGGCATTTATTAAGGAAAAGAAGTGAGCACCAGGACTTAAGGCATGAAGGGATAGGCTAACTACTATTTTGTACACATCTTGGAGAAACTCAAAAGATAATAGACATCACAACATAGAAATTAACAGAGGAGGACTTGATGGAGATGAGTGCTTCTGAACCAATACCAGATGACGAGGAAGATGACGTAGAAGCAGCAGTGCCAGAAAACAAATTGGCATTAGACAATCTAGCAGAAGGGTTCTGATTATTCAAAATTGCTTTTGCATTCCTTTATGAAATGTGCCATTCTATGATATGAGAACTGAAAGTAAATGAAACAATAGAAGAATACCTGGTACCATGTGGAAACAATTTTAGAGAAATGAAAAAAAGTCAGACAGAAGTTACTATATATTTCTGAAAAGATACACAGAGTGTGCCTGCCTCTCCTGCCTCCCATTCTACCTCCTCTACCTTTTCTGCTTTTTCCAATCCTGAGACAGCAAGACCAACCCCTCCTCCTCCCCTGCCTACTCAACATGAGGACCATGAAGATGTGTACCTTTATAACGATCCATTTTCACTTAATGAATAGTAAATATATTTTCTCTTCCTTGTGATTTTCTTAATAACATTGTCTTTTCTCCAGCTTGCTTTATTATAAGAATACAGTAGACAACACATATAACATACAAAACATGTGTTAATCAATGGTTAATGTTATTGGTAAGGCTTGTATTCACTAGTACACTATTAGTATTAATAGTTAGGTTTTGGGGGATTCAAAAGTTATATGCAGATTTTTGACTGTTTGTGAGATCATCACCTCTAACTTTTATGTTGTTCTAAGGTCAACTGTATTTGGATATATCTTCCAGGTAACTTATGCCTTCACAAACTTTGTGTGTCTACCTGTTAATCTGTGTATTATTAATTACAACTGATTATTTTTCTTTATGCATGCTCCATTTTCATGATATTACTCTGATTATTCCTTATTATAAAATAATTGCTCTTTGCTTTTTTTAATTTAAACCCCTAATACACTGCCATTCTATAATCCATATCTGATTGGTCCAACAGCTGCATATTTTGGGGGATCTAAATTCGTGGTTTCTTGTTTCTGTTTCTGCTTCTTGTTTCTTGTAGTGATTTGCTTTCTAGTGTGTTTGTAGACTTCATCTGTCAGTATAGCTCGTATTTTGACTGGAAGACCTGTGGGCTGAACGTGAGGAAGCATTGCTTCTGCTTCTGCTGCCAGGCAACACACCAGATTCAAGACCATGTTCATCGCTCTTCAAGGATTTGGCCAAATTCAATTCAAAGATTCAATGCAAGCCTTTCCACCTTGCAAAGGTCCCATGGGTCAGTGTTTTCTGTACTGTTGGTAGCTAAATCTGGCCCCAGTGGACCACACACCCCTCCTGGCTGGCTGTCAGTCCAGGCAAGATCTTTGCTGCTTCCCCTCAGGTCCCCTCCTCTACTGCAGCTGCTTTTTGAAGTCAGCCCCAATTCCCAGGCACTCCTCCCCTTCTCCTGACCCCAACACCCTGGCCACTCAGGACCCAGTTCCTGGTTCATGTGAGACAAACAATGCCTCAAAAAACATGTCCTATTAAGTTCTAGATTTGTGGTGCATGGGAGGGGGGTTCTCAGACAGTTCCTATTTTCATTCAGCAGTGATATTCAATAGAAGATGTGCATCAAACACACCTCAGATTATTTTTACTTATTCCTAATACAGAGTCTTATTCTTGGAGGCTCAGGATGAAATTCTGATTTGATAATTTGGGGTTAGCCTGGATATCAATATTTTCAAAAAGTTTGACTAGCAGAAACAACATAGATGAAGCACTTATTCCAGAGCCTGGGTATAGTTAAACACTCAATACAAAACAGCTACTTAGGGGCATATTAATATGATTCTGTTACTCAAGAAGCCACACTGGCTCCCTATGCCTGTCACATCTGTTTAAATTCCTCACTGAGGTTGACTGTCATAAACCATATTTCAAACCCAGTCTGTCTCTCAAAACTAATTCCCACTGATTCTTTTGACCTAAACAAAATTATGTTTTGATTTTTTTTCTCTCCCTCTTATGACTCTTGGCCTCTGCATTGTGTTCATGTTATTTCCTCTCGTTGGATTGTACTAGTCTCACATCTCTACTCTTTGTAAATTGAAAAACAAAACAAAACAAAAAAATTACACATTGGACTTACAGACCCCACTATTGAGAAGGACACGTTCATTCTGAACCCTAATTTACTGATCTTTAAAATTGGAATATTAGTAATAATTTCCCAACATTGACGAGTGGGTCAAATGACCTATCATCATACCTAGAACACAGAAATGATTCAACAACTTGGTTACCTTCTCTCTCCTCCCCTTACCAGAAACCATCTGTCCTGTAGCTGTAGAGGGTGTCCTGCCTGCCTGGAGCAGCCAGCCCTGCTTGCTCCAGGCCATATGTAACTGACTCTACTCTGGTATTTCACAGCACTATTTTATCTAGGTTCTCTTTTAATGTCATTAAAACTCTTTCATGCTTATACTCTATTTCCCTCAAATTATCTTCAAGTCCATAAAAGCAGGTGCATAGTTCAATCCTCTGCTTGTATACTCCAAATTTCCCAGTGTAGAGCCATGTTGAAGAGTAGCATACCACCTAGAACAGGTATCGGGGAGGGAGTGGGCTCACGTCTCACCCAGTTCTGCTTGCCAAGTCTTTGAACCAACTTTTTACCTCTTCTTATTCATAACATATAATTAATGATTATTTGACTTGTCTAACTTACAAAGTCGTTTGGTAACAGGCCATGAAATAAAGAATACGAACAATTTAGAAGCACTTTGCAAAGCAGTGTTTTTCGAAATGACCTTGCTACAGGGCTCGTGACTGCTAACCATGGGAGGCACCGTGGCATGGTCTTCACACCTGTCGCTGCATCCTAGAAAGCATGATTATGAACCCCCTCATGCACATGAGAAATCGGAGGCTTAGAGACATTAAATAACTCGTCCAAGGTCTATAGCTAATAAATGAAAGTCAGTTTCAGGATTATTAGAGCTCAAATTCCATGCTGATAAGTTGTACAACAGGGAGGAAAGCTTTAGACAAAGAAAAAATAAAATTGCATGTTATAGTTGACTAGTGCTCTTACTAAGTTGTATTAATCAAAATGTCCCAATAGTCCAAAAACATAAAGGTGAATATGAGCTGAATAAACTGAAAAGGTAAGTGACGTCCTAAAGGTTGGAAGTGGCACAACAAAAACTCAAGCATAGGAGTCTTCTGCCTTCTATGTCAGAGATTTTTATAATATCTACTCTGTTACTTAGAATGATACTGTTTCACAGACTTAACACAGGCAATTCTGACATGAGGACTTTTAAATCATGCTTCATTTAAAATACTTGTAGTTGAACTGCTATATTCATTCATTTTAGATGATTTATCTATGTAATGCTATTTTCCAGTGTATATCTTAATCGATATGCTAATCCTCATAAATTATTCCCATGCTGTCTACAAATCGCTATCCAAATTGGGTTGTGGGTAATTCCATATAAGTGATGATAAGAACCTGTTCCTCTTACCAGAGTTTTCACTACTTGGTGGAGGCTTGAATGTGACCTAAAATCAAGAGAAGAAAATATTCTCTAATTTAGTCTGTTATTACAACTATTGATCCTTTTAGTTTTTAAAATTTAATGTTTAAATAAAATAAAATAAAATTTAATGTTATAGTAGTGTCATTTTTATCAAATAAAATATACCCCTTTTAAGAATACAATTTAATTATTGATACAGGTATGTTCTGGTATAATGCCATCTCAATCAAGATGCAGAGCATTCCCATCATCCCACAAAGTTCATTGATGCCCTTTGCCCTCAATTTCCCTCCCCCACCTCCTCAGACAATTCATGATCTGATTTTACTGCAGTACATTAGTTGTTCCTATGCTGCAAACTTAATTAAAATTATTGGGTATGTATTCTTTTTTATATGGCTTCTTTCACTCATAATAAAAGCATAATGTTTTCATCTATGTTATTGCATATATTAATTTTTTTTCCTTTTGTGACTGAGTAGTATTTCAATGTATGGATATAACACATTTTGTTTACTCACACATCTGTATTGGATATTTGGGTTGTTTCCAGTTTTTACATCTTCATTTCTGAGGAAACAGTGGGCTCTTTCTATCTAGTAGTTCTCTGCTTACCTTCCTAGGACATAGAAATCAATGTTTATATTTATTAATCCCCAGACATGTGGCCTGGCATTCCTTTCTGTGTCTTGGATGCCACTTTGTCATGCTTCAACTCAGTAGTGCATGGCTGCGGCTGGTGGAGAAACCCGCATGTAAAATTCTTAAGGTATTTGGGAAAGTAAATAAATAAATGAACGGAAGAGAAGCAATGCACATGAAATTACTGCTTCTTTCCTTGCCACAAGTATCCCCTGTGGTAAGGAGCACAAGAGTGTGTTTCAAAGGGATTGGGTAAGTGGCCAAGTAAAGACAAAAACACCTTGAGAAGCCACTTAGAGAAAAAAATCAAACAACCCTATCAAAAAGTGGGCAAAGGACATGAATAGAAATTTTTCAAAAGAAGATAGAAGAATGGCCAACAAACATATGAAAAATGCTCAGCATCTCTAATCATCAGAGAAATGAAAATCAAAACCACAATGACATATCACTTAACTCCAGTGAGAATGGCCTTTATCAAAAAGTCCCATAACAATAAATGTTGGCGTGGATGCGGAGAGACAGGAACACTCATACGCTGCTGGTGGGACTGCAAACTAGTGCAACCTCTGTGGAAAGCAATATGGAGATACCTTAAACAGATTCAAGTAGACCTACCATTCAATCCAGCAATCCCATTATTGGGCATCTACCCAAAAGAACAAAAGTCATTCTATAAAAAAGACACCTGTACCCAAATATATATAGCAGCACAATTTACAATTGCAAAGATGTGGAAACAACCCAAGTGCCCATCAATACATGAGTGAATTAATAAAATGTGGTATATGTATACCATGGAGTATTACTCAGCTATAAGAAATAATGGTGATATAGAATCTCTTATGTTCTCCTGGATAGAGCTGGAATCCATTCTACTAAGTGAAGTATCCCAAGAATGGAAAAATAAGCATCACATGTACTCACCAGAAAATTGGTTTCACTGATCATCACCTAAGAGCACATTTGGAAATAACACTAATCGGGTGTTGGGCAGATGTGGGGGAAGGGATGGGTATATACATACATAATGAGTGAGATGCGCACTGTTTGGGGAATGGACACACTTGAAGCTCTGACTCGGGGCGGGGGTGGAGGGGGAAAGGGCAATATATGTAACCTAAACTTTAGTGCCCCCATAATATGCTGAAATAAAAAAAAAAGATCATATCATCAACAAAGAGGAAAAAAAAATCCACATCATTGTCTAATACATGAATTCTATTCTAATTAAAATACATTTAACGCTTAGCCTAAAACACAGGCAGAAAAACTGGTGGCCCACCTGTCAAAAGGTGAGTTTGTTTTGAATGCATAGACTTTTAAAGCAATTGTAAGCCAGCCATCAATATTTAACTTAGGTATGTCCTGTGTATTCACATACACTCATGAGTGTGTATGCAAATGACAACACACATACACACACAGGCACAGACACCATCTGGAGTTTTAATAACTCTAGGTCCTTATTCCCTTAAGATAGTAAGTTAATAATCTCAAGAGTATTTTTGGTAAAGAAATTGATAACTGTGAAGGACTATCTGCATTTTATTATTAGGTAATCTTCTATTAAATATATACATAAAACAAATTGGCCACATTGAGTTTATTTCTGGAATAATCAATTGAATATGTGCTTACAAAAGGCAGTGACCTCTTTGGGCCTTCCCTGGCTCCTCTGTCTACAGTTTCAATGAGCCCTCCAATATTTCATTACCCACTTCCCTAATTAATTTGTTGTTCTTCTTAGCACTTACCACATTCTAACACTCTGAATATCCCAGTTAAATACTGGGGTACTTGTGTGTTTTCCCATCTTGAAGGTGAGGTTATGGGGGCAGGCAGCATGGTCTCTTTTGACTGAGCCTCTGACACCTAGAACAGTGTCTGGTATGGAGTAGTCGTCCTTATATATATGCTAAACAAATGACTTTATAAGATGCTTGAGGATTTTCTCAAAAGATAAACTTAACTGGGTAATCTACAAATCATTAACCTTGATTATTTTTCTAGTGTAAAATATTTACATTAAAATAATTATATCATTTATTATATGTTTACAATATTCCAGGCAATGTTCTATGCAGTTTTCACATTCTCACTCACTTAATGCTCAGAACTATGTAGGTATGTACTATCAATAAAATTATTTTATAGACAGAGAAATCAATGCATAGAAAAGTTTAATATCTTGCCCAAGAAGAAAAGGCTAAAATGCTAAGTTCCACATTTTGAGTCCAGCACCTCCGCTTTTATTTTCAATCATGAGATGTTCCTCAAAAGAAAGACATCTGAAAAGGAAGAGCATTAGATAAGAAAATATTTGATTTTAGTAAAAATTGTTTCCATTCCTAAAAGCAAAGCTGCTTCACAGGGACATACAGGTCCTGGGACTCTCTCCAGGGCTGTAGGGAATAGCAGGGGGAAAAGTGGTTCAACTAATACACAAAGGAGTTACTTTCCCTGATTCCACTTCCTAAAAAATCAGAGACTGTTTATTTGTGAGCTTAGTTGTACACATATTTTATCATCCTATCTTACTTTCAAAGTCCCACTATCTTCCTTTCCTGACCTGTTCCAAGTGAAGAAAATTTTCCAAGGATACACTCCCTGATGCAGTCTACAATTGAGTTCAGCAATCTGATTACTCCTCTGGGAAAAAAAATACAAAGACATGCATATGCATGTGCAGTGGTTATTTCTCAATATGGGCACCCGCCCTGCTAAAAAGGAAGAGCTAACACTTTCAGTTTCACTCCACACAAGGGTAAGAGAAATAAGCCATGGCCGGTGAGTGTTTTACTATTAAAAGGACAGGTCAGTGGGAAGAAATAGTTTTGGAAGGAGCTGGTTCTTCTAGAAACCATAACTAGGTTCTGTGGAGGTTTAGGTGAGCAGAATTGAGGAAGAGGGATGGGAGGGAGGAGGGAAGAGGCCCAGGAGACTTTTGCAGACTTTAGAAAGACCAGGCCAGAGAGGAACTGGGGCTGCGTTCATATCCTGCTATCATTTTGCAATCCTAACCGAATTCTTCAACATTGTAAATCTAACAGAGGTTGCAGAATCACTGCAGGATGAGGACCAGCAGCTGTTGTCCCCAAAGGAAGGGGGCAAACACAGTTTCATTATTTTATTATTCAGAGTTAAATAAGCACAGGGCACAAAAGGATGATCTCTGCTTTTCAGGTACTAACTTGAGGATAGCAATTCTGTCTTCAGGCCACTCCATGAGCACACATGGGTAACACTGGGGGGAATAGCGGGACAGTGATAGAGTAAGGGAAGGGATTGCCCAAGTGTGTGGAGACGGTTGTTTGACTGATGAAATCTCAAGGAATTCACTCCTTGTTGATGACATGAGAGGAAAATGAGGCTGTTTTCATGACTTGAGAAGTCCTTGTGCTCCAAACAGACAAGGTCCTGAAGGAGAAGAGGAGACAGTTTATCCGCTCAGTGGGCACAGGTACAATAAATGGCTTGCTGGATGAATTATTAGAGAAAAGGGTGCTGAACCAGGAAGAGATGGAGAAAGTAAGAGATGAAAATGCTACAGTTATGGATAAAGCCCGAGCTTTGATTGACGCTGTCATTCGGAAAGGGCCCAAGGCAAGCCACATTTTCATCATGCACATTTGTAATGACGACTGCCACCTTGCACAGACGCTGGAGCTCTCCTCAGGTAAGGGTCCATGGCTCAGATTAGAGTTATTATATTCCCTGTGTCTCTGTGCCTGACACTTGATTTCTTTATTAGTCATGTCACTTTGCAGACAACTTCCTCATCCCTGGTTTCGGGGCCCCATTTCTGTACCAGGGCCTATTGCATGTCCCATAACTCTTCTTTTCCTGTTCCTTCGCCCTCAGTGGCCTTTCTCTGATTGAAGCTCATTTCTTGTTCTGACTATGTGGTAGATCATTTGTTAAAGTGCATGAGAGCCATCTGAAATTCTTCATACTCTATGTTCCAGTTCTCCTGGCAAGGAACATTATTATTATTATTATTTTCATTGTTATTAATTTCTTTAGTTTTGTTAAATCCAGGGTGTTTCTGGGCATGCATGTAGTTTTCTCACATGAAGATATAAGGTGTGTAATTAAATACTTTTTAATAACTTGCATGTAAATTGTTGCTGTCTAGGAAGAATAAAATATATTTCAGTGATGGGTAAGCACTCACAGAAAAAGTTGAATGATTCTAGAAAAGTGAGGATTTCAAGTGGGCTCTTTCCTCCAATTGCCTCCTTGCATTTTCTTTTGAGGAAGATCGCCCACTAGCATGGTACCTGCCTGCGCACAATTCTGTGAGGCCTAACGCTCCCGCTCCAGTGCCCTTGAGGGCCTGATACAGGGCCGGGGCTTCTGAGCTGGCCCGAGCTTATGACCTGTAGACCTTCCACATGGGGAAGACGGGAGCTCTGGGGGACTCCCAGCCACTCATCTCTGCTGTGCCTCCCAAAGCCACTTCAGAGGGAAAATATCTGCTGACATTGCAGATATTTTTTATGTTCATCTGCATGTAATGAATTTCTTGTTTTTTTCAAAACATATTTTACATTCTATACCGCCTGTACTCTCTAAAGTAAAGACAACCAATCAATAACAATAAGGGTTAAGATCAAATGTAAAATAGCCAAAATTTCTTCTTCTTTGCCCCATTCCTTTCAACCCTTAGTCCTTGAATCCTAGAGACACTTACACATCCCACTGTGATAATTCTAACTCCTGGGGTTTGCCTCTCTGGTTATCAAATAATACTTCTTCAGTCAGGGTTGTTTTCAGGGCCATGGGATATCATAATTAAATATAATATTTGAAGGTACTCCAGTGGGAGAGATCTTTCTAGATAAAAGTCCTTGGCATGTACACTACAGCTGTAACAAGTTCTCTTCTAGAAAATGTTCTTGAATCTATTGGTGGTAATTGTAGCCCAGCAGTCTAGATGGCATAGCTGGGACAAACTGCATCATGCTGCCTGGACTTAGTTTTGTAGGCCATCCTATGACATTAACAGCAAGAAATGGACAATATTTTCTCTGCATAAATCTTGTCTTCAATAGGTTCTATAAAATGAAGGAAAAGTATTCATTTGTTAGCTTGTGTCAGTTCTTAAAGTGTTTAGAATAAATTTCTCAAGCAGATGTTGTTATACTGAGATCGTTATAAAACTGTAAATAGAATTAATTTCAATTCTTGTCCTTGGAACTGATAGTCCTCCAGACTCTGGGAGAAATAGTAACAATAGTTTTGAGTGATTTTATACATAGTTTAACTGAGGACTACCGGCACTTTCTTTTTCAGAGTAGGGTTCAAGGTACTGACAGGCAGATTGAACTTACCTGGAAGATTGTCTAGAGACTGTGGTCTGAGCTGCTGTTACATACATTAACATGTGGCACCCTTGTGGGCCATCTGGCAGAGCGGCTTAGTGATTAAGAGGCCAGGATTGATAGCCAGGACAGATTTGTGTTCATATCCTGGCTCCAGTACTTTTCTGCTCTTTGACATTTATGAAATTTGCTAAACCATTCTGAAGTAATGCATTGCAGAGCTGAATGATCTCATGCCTCTAAAGGATCAGACATTATTATTATTAATTTTATTCCTCCTATAGTTCACAGTGACAAAATAGAGAAAATACCATTATGGTATAGAGAAAATACCATTATGGTATAGAGAATAGAGAACATAGTATAGAGAATAGAGAGTGGTGGGGGATAGAAGTCATATAGTAAAGTTTACAGAATAAGTTCCTGTAACTTTCATATACAGCATAGCATTAAACTTATAAAATAGTCTAACACATATGTCAGGAGTCCCTCTGCATCATAGAAATTTCACTAGTACACTAGAGGGGAGATCATTAACATCACTGAGTAATAAATTTAAAATTTTTTAGAAATTTCTAAGGGAATATTATTGACTTTGCACAAATATCTGTAATTTTAAAATGAAGAAGGCATTCCTACTAACCTTCTCTTCCTAAAAGCATATTTAAAAAGACTTTGGGATTCCCCTCATTTCTCTGACCCTCATCCCTCCCGTGATCTAAGCAGAGTCCTTTGAGAACTTCACCGATTCATCTCAGGCTTAGAACTAGGGTTTGTTCCCCTCTGATGTGGCCAATGGTTCACCTCACCATTTCTGCTGTGATAAATATCTTAGCCAAGCTTAGGTGTCCAGACACAGATGCCTTTTCTTCATAGTTTTCTCCAAAGCCAGAGTCAGCTCTGGGTTAGGCAACTCTCCTTTGTACACACCTGTTATGTAGGAGAGGTTCCCTCAGGAAGCCCCTTGGCATACACATGTCAGTAGAATTATTGGTTCTATACCTAATGTCTCAATTCCAAGTTCATCATAGAAATCAGAGATCCAAGAAGTCACTCACAGATACTCTTTAATTCTGCCTCAAGTGTTACATAACTGTCATTCATATGTAGAGGCTCCTGCTTCCCAGTGATGAGCGTGGTTCCAGGTAAGTCACAGTGTGAACAGGTTTTATTATCAATCCCTCAGGCCTGTGAAGGGAATTTTCAGTGGGGAGTGTTCAATCCATTAGGGTAAAATTCTTCAGAGATGGTAAGAAACTATTTTAATGTCATTCATTTTTCTTCAGGTCCACAATCTGGAAATGACTTGACTTTACAGGATTCCCAAGCAGTGTTTCCTTCCTTCTCAGGTAAGGGTATTTTTAAAGAAAGAGAGTTCTTTGAACCTCATCTTCCTTGCTATTAATGTCATAGGGTGAACCCTGGGTGACGACACTATGGATAATTCTCACAAATTGAGCATAGACTTTTTCCTCTTCTTAAGCTATTCTCTGTTAGCAAGAGCTGTTGCCACAGCTTCACTATCCAAGTTTATACTAACAAATTCTGAATCTGTGTATCAAATCTAATATGTCCACTTAAGTGTCAAACTTGACTATTGAAGTACCTGCTGAACATATTCACTCACATCTCCAACAGACATTTTTATCTAAACATTCCCAGAGCTGAACTTGCCATGTTTCCCTACCCTGATTTTCTTCCAGTTTCCCCTGTCTTGATCAATGTCTTGTTCAAACTGAAAACCTGAACTTAATCTTTGGCTCTTCCTTCTCCCTCACCTCCAACATTCAAGCAGTGGCCAAGTTGTATGGATTCTTCTCTGGAGCCCAGCTCTGTCTCTCCATTTCTACTTCTCCTATATTTCAGAGACCCTCTTCTTAAAGGGCCCTGCAATTCTCCAGCCATAATTCCTACAACATTTTTCTTATAATTTTAAGAAATAACTTCATTCTTTCCTTTATTTAAGCTTTATGACAAAGATAAACATGTCTAACTTACTCATAGGTGCTCTCTCACAGTGGTTGGCCCATAGTTTGCATGCAATAAATATTTGTTAAAAGAATGTTTCATTAAATAATTTCATCAGAATTACTATTATTATATTTACTAAGCCATGAGAAAAATATTAATCATATGCCAACTATGTTCCATAGCCTGTTCTACGGACTGTGTAGGGAATACCGAATAAGACAAACAATGGTTCCACTGTTATTGAGCTTGCATGAGTACATGAATCATGAATGATTATATATTTAAGAATCTCTCCCTATCAAAATAAACCAATCCGAAATGTAGAGATAGAAATGGCACAACATATACCTGTATCACTTAAGATACCACAGGATGCTTTAACAAAGTCAAAGATTTATGATGGCTCAGATGTGATAGAAACTTATTCATCATTTATAAAAATTCTAAATTGGCCACTGGTGATTAGTAGGCAGCTCTTCTCTAAATGCTAACCCAGAAACCAAGACTTCTTCCCTGCTATGACTCTGATATCTGCAACATACAATGCTAAAATAACTGTTGTCATAACCATCCAGTTAGTGGCATTGGAAAGAATGTAGAGAGTCATTTGCAGCAGACTTTTCTAGGCTCAGCCAAGCTGTGTCATCTCCAACTTGTGTTTGCATTTCATTAGCTAGAACCCAGCCATATGGTAACATTTGACTGCTAGGGTGGTTGGCAGCACAGATTAGCTGAGTGTCTAGCCAGTCTCTGCCACAAAAATTTAAGTACAAAAATTTTTATTCCATACAATATTACAGGTAGCACAGGAAATATCTATGTCCAGATGACAAGGAAGCTCTTAAAAATGTTTCGGTGCTCTACCCTGAAAAATCATGGTCTCCGGTTTTATTGAGTTCTGACATGACCAACATATACTAAGATTTTGGTTAGCAAATTTTATTTTTGTATGAGTTCAGTCTGTTGCTTATTAGATAATCAATGTTTTCCTATAACAGTATTTCACCCACAATTCTATCATAATTTTGTCCAAAAGTGACATTTTTCTCCTAAAACTAAAGGACCTTATATTTAAAGTAAATTTAGAGGCCAATAAAACAAATACTTCAACAAGTTTAGAAATTACTGAATCTATTAAAGTGTAATTATACCCCGAATGTTTTTTTAGCTATTTCATAGGATGGCAAACTCAATATACCAAACACCCTATTCCCTAAGTAAAATCAGCTCAAATACAATTCAAATACTTCTATTTTTTTTTCTGTTGTTCCCTAGAAGAAACACATTTCTTCCACCTAATGATTATTTTTATAGTTTTGTCCAAAATGTCCATTCTAATTAGCTCTTATCTTCTCCACAGTCAACACATTTCATGCTGCCTTGGTTTCCCTAACTGATTATACAACAATTTCTCAAATTAATTTTCAAAATTGAATATAATTTTCTTATTTTAATAGTTCATTTTCTCAGAGATCCTCCCATCCAAATACTAACCAGGCCCAACTCTGCTTAGCTTTTAAGAGATTGGGTGTGTTCAGGGTGGTATGGCCAATATCTAGAAAACTTTCGATTTTTATACAGATATATGTTACATTAACTTCTTTCACAAATACATCCCATTGTCAGATGGTGTCGAACTTGTGATCACATAAAAGCCTCAGGGATTTTCTCATATAAACTGCTGTGAAAACTCTTTCTCATATATTTGTACAATAAATGGTTAGAGTTATAAATTTGTCTGGAGTGCACCTTGATTCTAGCATTTATCATTCTATTTCATATTCATTCTAGCTCAAATATTCAATATTCTTCCTCCTATTCTCCATATGTATACATACTAGAAAAAGATCTTGAAGGACAGGACAAAGGGTCATTTTTTAAAAAAAATTGTGTCTAATGCTTATTATCATGTCTATTAAGCAAACAAATAGATAAATTGTATATCTTTTTAAACATTTAAAAATAGTAAATTAAGACCTGCTTCCATAAAACTTTACCTTAGGCTATGAATCTCTTTAAATAACTTTACCTTTTAACTATTATCTAACATGTTGTTTTCTGAGTGTTTTCTGATTCATGGCCTTGAAAATCTCCCTTTCTATGTTTTTATCTAAAATATTTGTAAAAGTGCTTATTCTCAGATATAAAGGTAGATTCCTGTATTACTCCATTGGAAATGTCCCCTGGCTTGGAATGTGCCATTAGGAGTGAAATCACTGAATGGTGTTAATGACTACCTCGGGATTATCCTCCCAAGAATGCATTTCCTCCTCTGTGGCTTCATGCATAGATGATGCTGTGAGGAACTTACAGCAGGACACCCAGGGACGCCGTTTTTCATGATGTTCCTTGTCTCTTGCAGCTCCTCAGCCAGTGCAGGAAAACCCAGCTATGCTCACATCCTCAGCCCCAGGAGGGAGCCTCAAGCTTTGCCCCCTTGAAACAGCCCGAAGGATCTGGGACGAACAGTCAGCAGAGGTGCCGTGCTCAGAACACAAGGACAGAGAGGGGGGAAAGATGCACTGGAGGCCATTCTGAAGTGCACTAGTGGCTTTTGCTTAGGGCCAAGTTCATTGAGAGGTTCTGGAGAATCATCCTGTCATTCCCCTTATATAAAGGATTCCTATGTCCTAGAATCCCAAGTTTGTACAGAAATCTTCAGGTTTGGTCTAATTATTTGAGTAAATAATAATACTCATAACAATAGCAACAATGACAGTTATTGAATGCTTAGTATGAGTCAGACATTGTTCTGAGCATTTTGCAAATAATGATACCTTTCATACTAAAAACAACCCATATTACAGATCAAAAAACTGAGGCATGGGATGGTGAAATATTTTACCCAAAGTCAAACAATCAGAAATTGGAGGAATCAGTCATAAAATTCAGTCATTCTTGCTTCAAGGCTTATGCATCTTCCAACATCTTACCTGTCAAAAATAATTAAATCAGTAGCTCAGCTGCCATTTGGCCATTTGCAAACTCCATTCCTACTCCTATTGTAGTAGTCAATCCCCATCCCTGTTTTTAATGCATAGTCACGGTATTTGGTTTCTTGATAGGGCTAGGAAGGGAAAGCAGTTATAAACCCACAAGATGAATATTTAATTGGAGAGAACAAGGCTGTTCATCCAATCTGCATTTTCTACAGATTTATCCAATAATGGAAAAGTCGAACCGCACACGACTTGCTCTCATTATCTGTAACATAGAGTTTGACAATCTTCCCAGAAGGGCTGGAGCTGATGTTGATATCAGAGATATGAAGAAGCTGCTAGAAGATCTGGGGTACAGTGTGGATGTAAAAGAGAATCTCACTGCTTCGGTAAGGACTACCAAACTGTACAGACAATGGCCATGCCCCTCATAATCATAAGTAATGTTAGAAAGCTTGATTGTAGCACTGGGAAATGTAATCTCTTGATAGTCTAGAATCTAATTTTCCCATTGAAGAGAACTTGAGGCTACATATTCCCCTTCTACATAAGAATCTTTTAGCAACAGCCTGGGGTAACTTTTAATTGGGAAGTGTTCTGTTAATTCAATAATGCTACCCTCTCTGTACTAGAAATCACTGGATGGCATCCTATAACACTTTTCTTCACCTTTTTCAGTTTAAGACTTAAATTTTTCTTTCCGCTCCATCGATTTTCATGGAATTATTTAAAATTTTCCTTATGTGTTTCTTTATTGGAATTCCAAGATGCCATGATAGTCAATGACATAGTGCAAAAATGAGTGATATGGTTTCTTTCAGGACATGACTGCAGAGTTGAGGGCATTTGCTGCCCGTCCAGAGCACCGAACCTCTGATAGCACTTTCCTGGTGTTCATGTCTCATGGTATTCAGAAAGGCATCTGTGGGAAGAGATACTCTGAACAAGACCCAGATGTATTAGAAATCAATGAAATATTTCGAATGTTGAACACCTGTAACTGTCCAAATTTGACAAATAAACCCAAGGTGATCATCATCCAGGCCTGCCGTGGTGGTGAGTGATGATGTCTATGAGACGCAGGCCAAATACTGACCTCATCATGTGTATGCATCCGGTACTTTCCCATTTTGTGTGTGTGTGTGTGTGTTTCTTAAAGTCTAAAAGCACCTACTGTCACTAGTCAGGATTGTGGCTTCTCTGAATTGTATAGATGGTTAGTAGATATTTGTTCCATGTTCAAGCTTGAAGCTTTGAGGTCTGGATGTTGTTAGAATTTATTTGAGGTTTAGGAGAGATAAGGATAATTGAAAAGATAATTCCTGAGATGTATGTGTGTATGTGCATGTGAATGAAAGATAGAGACAAATAAATTAATATACATGATTGAACAGAGGTTTAGAGGAGAAAGTAGATCTCTTAGAAATTGCTATAATTGGAAACAAAATCTTATCTTTCCAGAGAACCGTGGGGTGGTGTGGTTAAAAGATTCAGTACAAGCTTCCGGAAATGTATCCTTAGAGACTTCAGAAGACTTTGAGGATGATGCCATTAGGAAAGCCCACATAGAGAAGGATTTTATTGCTTTCTGCTCTTCGACACCAGGTAATCGGTCTCTGTACGGGGTATCTCTGTGGGGGTTATCAGTACAGGAACCCACATCCACCCCTTAGAGCACAGATACCTGTGTTGAAATTTCCATAAATTTTGGAAGACCAACACAAGCCTTTCTCCCAGTTATACATTCAATTGCTTTTATCCACAGAGACCAAACATACACATATTTTCACTGAATTAGAATTTAGTGAACTTCTCTATATGGTGCAAAATATTTTCCTAGAACTGTGAGGAATAATAGAACATTAAAAGGAAAACTATCCTCGTTACAAAAGGTGTTAGTAAAACTCAATGGAAACAAAGTAGGTGGGAGGGGGGAGGAGGGGACAGGTAAATTTACACTTAATGGGTACAGTACACACTACCTTGGTGATGGGCACACTTATAACTTTGACTCAAACTGCACAAAAGCAAATCATGTAATCAAAACGTGTGTACTCCTGTAATATTCTGAAATTACAAAAAATATTACAAAAAATAAATAAATAAATGAATAAAAGGAAGACTATCTTACACCTAAGTGAATTAGAATCTGACTTTGCATAGAAAAGGTCTGCAATGCTGGGATCACTCAGCAGGCCAATTTGCAAAAGCATCAAGTATTTATAGGAGAATAGTGAGGACAGGGGGCACAGAAGCAGAAAAGCAGGCCAGGTATATTGGGACCCTGAATTAACGTGAGTTTTAACTAGACATGTGGAGCGTGTGAAGAAGAATACATCTCAGTGATTCTAAATGTAAGCCCTGGAGTAAGAATCTTGCTATTATATCCTCACCCTACCTTTAGTACTTTGTTAACTAGTTCCAGGTATTTAGCCTCTCTGGGCTTTTTTAAAAATTCTTCACAAATACATATACATATAAATATCATTGTTGTAAAGATTGAATGAGATAATGTAGAGAAACATTGAGCATGACTGAGTAAAGGACACATGAAATGAATGCTGTTATTAAAAATGTTTCTATTTTGTAACTTTACTCAGTTACTTTCCTTACCACGGTTTACATAAAAGTCATGTGAATCCTTTCATTCACTAGGTTTTGTAAATTCCTGAGGACTCACATTCTCTCGGTCACCTCTGGCCCAGAGGCCCTGCCTCTGCTCCAGTAGCTTACCTTACAGATTTCTATAATGAGATCCCTGCTCAGGAGAGAGCCTGGTTCTACATTGTCAGCCCATGTCCTGACTTTTCCAATGATCAAAACAGTGATCCATACACAAAAAAATATGTATTTTCATATTTAGCATTTTTAATATTATGCATAAGTGTTCTTTAAAATCCTTTGGTCCCAGCCTTCCACAGGATACTCACCTGTGTCTGTGTAGTCCTTTGCAGGCCCCCTGGCTTCTCAACATCAATCTTGCTGGTTTCTGTCACTTTCCTCACCCCACCTTTCCATATGACACTCAGAGACTCCAATTTAGTTACCTTCAACTCCCACTACCAACCCTGGCTCCATGTTCCCAACCACATCATAGTGCTCTCCCGACAAAAATGACCATCTACTCCCTTAATGTCACAAAGCATTTATAGAGACACCAGACACCTGTCTCAGCCCTCTCTTTTACCTAGTTTGTTTAACTGGAGCCGGCCTCTTAAGACAGCTGTGGTTCTAAACAGAATTGTAATTTATTTTATATATATATATATATATATATATATATATATATATTGTATTACCTATAATTGGCTAAAAGGTTTGGTTAAAGAATGTGTCCATGATGAAATACACAGCTATTGCTACTGCTTTCTCTTAAACATTTTCGCATAATTTTTATATGTCTTCGTTACTGTTGTGTGTCAACTATGTAAAAACTTAATATCTTTCTTCTTTAATATTTCTCTTCTCCATAAGAATTTTTTATCCTCCAATAGGATGTGATCATTCCCTCATGAACCCTTCCTAGATTTGAACTTTTGTTCTGTTTGTACGATTTTTATATTTGGTTAACATTTTCTTTTTATAAATATCTTATGGTCAATATTATTTAATTTTAACTAAAATTATTCATGAAGTAAATAAACTGAAAAGTTTTTATGTAATTACCCTGCATAGGGTATTATATATGCTCTATTATCCAGAAACTTGTAGTGCCTTGTATCTAATCCTCAGAAATCATTACCTTGCCCTTTACAGTTGAGGCCCTTGCATTTCAGAGTGAATAATTAACTTTAATCATACCACCCATGGTTGCAAATTAGATATTTTTTTCCTTAAGGCTCAATCACTCCCCTCTACTCCATTCTGCCTTGCTCTTACTCTCTACTAAATCTACAGCTTCTTGAACTCAGGGACTGTGTTGGTAAAAATACACTCATTGAACTTTGAACATATTCACTGAAAAATGGCATACAGTGTATAGAAAATGGGGTAAATTCAATAGCATGTCTCAGTTAGAGTGGAAATTTTAATACTAGGGCTTCCTCTCCACATCCAAGCAAGAGCCTATCTTGAAATTTCAAGTGTGCTTTATTCACAGATAATGTTTCCTGGCGACATCCTACATGGGGCTCTCTTTTTATTATAAAGCTCATCGAGAATTTCCAAAAGCATGCCTGGTACTATCACCTGGTGGAAATTTTCCGAAAGGTAAGGGCTGTAGATGCTTCTCCCACTTTTCCTAGATGTTTGTCTATTCCAGTCGGAAACTTAAAAAAACATCTGGACATGTTTATCTTCCCATTATACCCTACTTTCCAAAGGAGTTTTTAAGTTCTTTGAGAGATGACAAACCTGGAAGCCAGATTCAATCCGTTATGACCCACAACGTCTAGAAAACAATTGTTTACTTAACTCCCCTGCTGCCCTGAAAAGACAAATGAGTGGACTCTAACTTGCCTGTGTCCATCATGGCTATCAGATCTGGTAGCAGATTTAAAAAGTGGTGAGGAGGGTCATTCAATGCTAAGATATGAATATTGCTTACTTTTTATAGAAGCAAATACTTTTTGTTTTTATGTATTTTGCTGTATTTGTTGCAGTATTTCTGGCTTAAGTGAAGATTTTCCAAACAGAAAAAAGTCTACAGGCTTTCCCTTCTGTTTCAGGTCCAGTTTTCCTTTGACCTGCCAGATGGTAGGGCACAGATGCCCACCACTGAAAGGGTAACTTTGACAAGACTTTTCTATCTCTTCCCAGGACACTAAAATAAGTAAGTTGTATGAATGTCTTGGGCAGGTTTGTGGTGGAGGGAGGGGAGAGGCTGGGGAAAGAGTACTGATACTCCATCCTGGTCAAGGTCTCCAGGTTAACAGGTTGAGCATCCATAATCCAAAAATTCAAAATCTGAAATCCACCAAAATCTAAAACTTTTTGAGCACCAACATGACACTCAAAGGAAATACTCACTGAAACATTTTGGAATTTAGATTTTTAAATTAGGAATGCTCAACCAGTAAGTATAATGCAGTTATTCCAAAAACTGGAAAAAGTCTGACATGCAAAACACTTCTGGTCCCAAGCATTTCAGATAACAGACATTCAACCTGCAGTGGAATACACAGAGGGTACTGCAGGAATGCCTTTCTGCTGGTCAGTACAGAGCACAGCACATTGCTCTTCTCTCAAAGTTCTGCAGTTAGACTGCTCTCTCTAGGGTTGGCTGATAACTGATCTAGAGGTGGCCTTAACATTAGGAAAGCTCACTTTTGGATGTTTCTCCTGTTCACCTCAGCAGAAAGATATTTACACATAGCATGAGCTCTTTCCTTTTATGAATGTGTATGTTCCCATTGGTGCTGTGACCTTATAACGTGCATATCTTTTAGCAGAACTTTTTTTTAATATTTCTCTTATTTCTTTTTCCCATAGGAAGCCAGGAGTACTGCAATTCTGTACCTGTTTTGGGGATCAGACATATTGGAAATAGAAAGTCTTAAAACATTTTAATAAATCTGGAAAAAAGTGAAAGGTTGCCTTGTTTTTTTTTTTTTGTTTGTTTGTTTGTTTGTTTTTGTTTTTCTTTTTCCATGCTGGGAAAAGAGGGCGTGGAGCTTGCAGCAGGTAATGGACTTAGTCTTTAGACCTGATCCATAAGAGCTGAACTGGCTAAAAGCACCATCTTTCTTTCAAAAAACCATTTGCTGGGCTTTCTGTTTTAGGGATACAGGTGCCTGACATAAAAGAATTTAGAACTCACCAGGAGAGATGTGGAAAAGACAGAAAGTAATAACAGTTACTGAATAGTGTGATAAGTTACTTTTCCCAAATCCCAGAATTACTAAGACAAAGCCATGACCAGAACCTATGTTTCTACCCTTTGTCAAGGTATTTAGGGAATGCAAAGTAAATTTTGAGTTCACCATAGAAACTTAACAGTTCACAGTCCCATTGAGAAGATAAGACAGTCAAGAACCATGAAACTAATAGCAGACAGTTAATGCTACCAATACTATGAATAAAAGCTAGGGTGCATTTGTATGCAAAATGATGTCAATGTGTGGTGCTGGGAAAATGAGTTTGGAGTGAAATCATTCACTCAGCAACAAGATTTAGGAAGGACTGGAATAGCCACCCTTCTACTTGCAATTATGAGCCTTTTCTAATCCTAAACTTACTAAAAGTGAAAATAAATTTTGGACCTTTCGAAAACCTTCCATGTTGCACCCATCACAGCCCCTTTTCCCCGCTTTCCCTTACTGTTCTTACAGGCATATCTCTTTTGTATAATCGTGCATTCATTTTACCACAGCCTGATTCTGCTTCCATGATCAGTCTTTGTTCAGAGGATACCAAAAAGCAGAGGTGAAGAGTCACCCTCACTCAAAATTTAATGTTAAGAATATTACAGAAATCTTGGGCAGTTAAAGAAAAGCACGCTATGGAAATGGACAAGAGGGTTCTGGCAGAACTATCTCTAATTAAAGATTAAGATGACAGTGAGGCATTGAAGGAAATACATCATCATGATCGATCCACACAATTTAAATAGGAAGCACAAACTATTTGGATTGTATTGTCTGGCAATGAAAGTAGATTTTTTAGATTTAACTCTTCTAGGATTCGAGTTTTTAGGTGAACAGAAGTAGAAATACTGAGAGATCAAAATGAGAAGAGAAGGATGGATAAAAGAAGGTGTGAGGACTGTAGAGAAAAAAGGAAAAGGAGGAAAAACCCAGTCTGAGGTGCCAACCTACAGAACAATGTTTTGTCATTTCCGTTTTTTTTCTTCCATCCGAGGGAAGAAACTAGAGTTCAGGACCGGGAAGCCAATTTACTGATCATAGGGGACTTCCTGAAAATGAACCTAGAAGTTCTGAAGAGCAATTTTACAATGTGTAATTAGATGTCCACACGCCCTGCAATAAGGAAAGACCCAGTGAATTTTAGTTTTGAGTCTGAGGGTTTTTTCAGCACTAAAGGAAGGGACTATGGCTGTTCACTATGGCTGGTAAGTAGGGGTCCTTTTCTGACGAAAAGCTAGAGATTCAGGTCTTAGAAAACTATTTATTGCTGTGTGACAGGCAGAAATAACAAAAGGGAGGTGAAACAATAGTGTGCAAGCTGAATCTTTCTCTGGTTGGTTGTGTAACTTCAATCTCAGGACCTGCTGTTGGAGACACTGAAGCAGAGTATAGTCACCAGATGTCCTCAAGCCAGAAAGAAGGTAATTGATTTCTTTCTTCTGGCTCCTGGGAATCAAAGGGAGGGTAAAGCCATAGTAAGCTATTTGTGTGAGAGACAACCCTGGAAGTCTCTAAACGCACTCCGTAGTCTTCTCTGCTTCCTCTTGATTCCAAAGTTGTCATCCAGATCATAAACCTTCCTCCCAGAAGCAGATCTGAGAGCCTTTGAGTTCTGGTCCCTTTCCCAGTCCTTATATTGAATGATATTCTTTGTCAGTTTAAAGTGATTCCAATTTTCCCCCTTTCTCTCTAGGTCTGGTACTAACCTCTCTAACACAATATTTCTTGGGTTACAATCACACCCTTTTAACTGGCCTCCCTCTCTCCAGAACATTGCTCTCCAGTCCATCCTGCACACTCCATCCAGAGCACCTGTCTTATACACAGAAGCTGAAAAGGTGTAAGAGATCGAGCCCTTAGGTATTCAAGTAGCTAGAATTCTAACATGTCATTTAACTTCTTTGGATCCATTCTCACTTGAAAAATAACAGGTTGGACTATACCACAGATTTCTAAACCTCATTACATATATGAATTATATATAGTCATATAAAAATCAGATTACTGTCCTTCCTGGGCCCGGCATAGCTCAATCTTGAATAGATTACAGGAATTTATAATCTTTAAAAGATCTGCAGATAATTCTTATATAGCTGGCCTGGCATAGGTTTGTCTATAGAGTAGAATTTGTAGGAAAGTTGATCAGTTAGTTAACTCTCAGTTCTTACATTAGGTATTTATTACTGTAAATTTCTTATTCAGGAACATAAAATGGCTCCCTATTACCTTTTTAAAACTATTTGAATTTTCCAGACAGGTTTTCTAACGTTCAATGCGTATTTATGCATTTTTCCACTAATTCCTCTAAAGTATGACTTCTGCTTCATAAAAAAGCAGATATTTACTGTATTTATCTCATTAATACTTTCTTGTTATCGTGTTTCTTTACTCTTTTGATTCTCCCTGTGGTTAAATCTTTCCAGGGTTTATGTCTCACCTCACACATTTAATGTAAGCTCCTAAAATGCAGGGATTGACTGTTTTCTTGTCAACTTCATGATTCTAATAAAGCATTTGGCTGGGGACAGAAGTTAAATGAATACTGTGGCTTCCTCTTTGGCTAGCTAGGCCCATTTTACTGGTTGTTGGATTGGAAACAGAGGATCATTAGATCACAGATGTGAGAAATTGGAAGGTACTAGACAAAAAAAAAAGTGGTTCAATAATTATAAACAATTGAGCGTACTTGCCTATTGTTGACTAAAGCATCTGAGGAATAGTATCCTATTAAAGCATTACAATAATCTGGGACCAAATCTATGGTCTTGAGGAATTTTGTCCTCCAAATTATTCCCTCCATTTTTATTATCACTGCAACTTCAATTCAGCATTAATTGTAATGACAACAAATAACATATAACAACTGTTTTTTTAAACACCTACCACAGGACAGCTATATCTTATGCTGTCTTTGATTGAATATTTAAAACTACCCAATCAAGTTTGTGCTATCATTGCTAGATGTTGAAGAAGATACTTTGAGAAGGAAAACGTAATTCGCCATGGGTCAAATGTCTATTGAGAGGAGTGATCCAAGGTTGTCCTGATTCTCAAACTCAAGGTCCTGCCATTACTCCAATTTTCTGTAAAAATCTTCAAATAGCTGCCCTGTCTCTGATCACTCCCACTTCAGTCTGGACAGTAGTCTTCTACTTACAGCAGTATTCTTCCTAAAGCCCAACTCTCCCAGCTCCCTGGTTACATCAGACACCCTGGAGGCTTTGTGTTTCTGCCCACACTGTTCCCTGTCAGGGGTGCAGCCCCCACCTTCTCCAAGGGGCAGGCTCAGACCAATCCTTCAGGTTTCAGTTCCCAGCCTTCTCTCCCATCCTCCACCTGAGGCATGCTTCCTTGTGCTCTTCTTGTGCATACACCCATTATTTAAGTTATTATAGTAGTCTGTATTGCAATTATTTCCATATACATCTTTCCACTCAACTGAGAACTTTTATGTTTAGAAATGCCTTACCAAAATGGTACCCCCCCTAATAATAGCAGAGTATCTTTCACAAACAGATATTCATTAAATATTACTGAATGAATTTGAAAGTGAACACACCTTCCCTCTGCTTGAAAACTCCCAATGTGAACTTAATGGCCTGTTAAATAAAATCAAGCCTACTTAGCTTGCTATTAAGTATTCTTCAAGAGTTGGGCCACACCTACATTTTATCCATTTGTTCTTATGATCTTTTGACTAATGATTTGGTAGATAATTATTGGTAGATAATTATTTGACTAATGATTTGGTAGATAATTACTAAATGCTAGAAGTAGTGCAAGGCCTAGATCATGGCCCTTGGCCTCACAGAGCACAGAATCTAATGGTGGATACTGATAACTAGGTTGAGAATCACAATTACGTGGAATAAAATGCTGGCCTAAGTACCCTAGGAGCTCAGAGTTCTGACACTCTATCTAGCCTGGGAGTGTCAGGGAGGATTCCCTGACAAAAGTGCCATCTAAGCTGAAACTTGAGGATAAACACAGAGCAGTGGGAGGACAGGAGGCAATGAGGGTTGGGGGACTGGTAACATAGAGATCCCTAAGTAGGGGCTTGCTAGAAACTGAAGGAAGAGCATAATGATTAAAATGTAATGAGCAAGGTGAGGACAGTATCTGATGATGAGGGTGAATGAGAAGCCCTAGGTCAGATTAAGCTGATAGGTTCCATGATCAAATTTCTATATTGGAACACTCACTCTGCTTCATTGTTAAGAAGAGATTAGAAGAGGGCAAGAGTAGATTTATAAGGTTCTTAATATAATGAAGAAAAGAAAGATGTTGACCTGAATAGAAGTAATGAACAAACAGAATTGAGAGAAGTGGTCAGATTTTTGTAAATATTTGGCAAATAAAATCAACACAATTTGATCAAGATGGAAATAAGATATGAGGAAGACAGAAGAGGTTTAATGTCACCAGGTTTTGCTGCTTTCTTGTACTTCAAGGTTAGATATTATTTACTAGTATGTGGAGGAGGGAACAGAAGAGGGGAATGAAAAATGAGCAGTTCAGTTTAAAAAGTTGTTTAATGAGTTTGTGGGATATGGAGAAAAGATGTCTTGTTGGATGTGTAAGTTTCTATACTGTGATCTACATCTAGGCTGAATCTATAAATTTGAGACCCATTTATTTATTTTTTAAAGCATGTAATTGATGCCATGATAATGTATATATTATGAAAAAAAAGGAAAAACCTCAGACCAGCCTCTTTGGCTGTCTTTTTGTTGTTGTTATAATTTATTCATTTATTTGGCAAATACAATTGTATGTATTTATCAAATACAATGTGATGTTTTACAATATGTACACATTGTAGAATGCCTAAGTTGACCTAATTATCATAAGCATTACTTAACATGCTCATCATTTTTTGTGGTTAGAGCACTTAAAATTCAGTCTCAAGCAATTTTCAAGAATACAATACATACTTATTCACTATATTTACTATGTTGTACAATAGATCTCTTATTCCTCCTATCCAATGGAAATTTTGTTTCCTTTGACCAATGTCTCCCAAACTCCCCATCTGATCCCCTTTCTGACCTTTGGTAACCACCATTCTACTCTCTTCTTTTATGAGTTTAACTCTGTAGGTTCTACATCTAGGTGAGATCATGCAGTATTTTTCTTTTGGTGAATGGTCTAGCTTATTTCACTTAAAATAATATCCTCTTTGTTCTTCCATGTAGTCACAAACAACAAGATCTCCTTCTTTTTTGAAGATGAATAGTATTCCCTTATGTATATAAACCACATTTTCTTTATTCATTCATCTGTCCATTGACACTTAGCTTGATTCTGTATCTTGGCTACTGTGAATAATGCTGCAATGAAAATGGAAGTGCAGATATCTCTTTGACATACTGATTTCATCTCTTTTGGATATTAGCCCTTAGTAGGGTTGGTGGATCATATTTGAGTTCTATTTTTAATTTTTTGAGGATCCTCCATATTGTATTTCATTATGGCTGTACTAATTTACATTCCCATCTACAGTGTGCAAGGGTTCCTTTTATCCACATCCTCTCCAACACTTTTTGTCTTTTGTCTTTCTGATAATAGCCATTCTAATAGGTATGAATTGATAGTTTATCGAGGCTTTAATTTTCCTGATGATTAGAGATGTTGACCATTTTTTAATATATCTGTTCCCCATCTGTACATCTTCTTTTGAAAAATGTCTATTCTGGTCCTTTGCTCATTTTTTGATTGGTTTATTTTTTTCCTATTGAATTGTTTACATTCATTATATGTTTTGGATATTAACCCCTTATGAGATGTATGATTTGCAAATATTTTCTATCATTCTATAGGTTATCTCTTCACTCTGTTGATTGTTTTCTTTGCTGTGCAAAAACTTTTTAGTTTAATGTAACCCCACTTATTTATTGCTGCTTTTGTTGCCTGTGCTTTTAGTGTCATATCTAAAAAATATTCCAATGTCCTGGAGCTTCCTCCTACATTTTCTTCTAGTAGTTTGACATTTTATCTTCTAATGTCTGTCTGTAGCCCATTTTTAGTTGATTTTCTATATAGTAAGTGATAATAGTCTAATTTCATTCTTCTGCATGTGGCTATCTAATATTCCCAATATCAATTATTGAAGACTGTCCTTTCTCCACTGTGTATTCTTAGATCCTTTGTTGCAAATCAATTGACTGCAAATAATTGGGATTATTTCTGGGCTTTCTTTCCTATTCATTGTTCTATAAGTCTGTTTTTATGCCAGGATTGTGCTACTTTTATTACTACCGTTTTGTAGTATATTTTGAAGCCAGGTAGTGTGATGCCTCCAAGTCTATTCGCTTGACTCAATATAATTTTAGCTATTCAGGTTTTGTTATGATTCTATATGAATTTTAGGATTTTCTTCCTGTTTCTGTAAAAATGCAATTGGAATTTTGATAGGGATTGCATTGAATCTATAGATCACCTTGGGTATTAAAGACATTTTAACAATATTAATTTTCCTAATCTCTTAATACAAGAGATCTTTCTATTTATTTGTGTCATCTTCAGTTTCTTCCACCAGCGTTTAATAGTTTTGAGTAGGCCGGGCGCGGTGGCTCAAGCCTGTAATCCTAGCACTTGGGAGGCCGAGGCGGGCGGATTGTGTGAGCTCAGGAGTTCGAGACCAGCCCGAGCAAGAACGAGACCCCGTCTCTACTAAAAAATAGAAAGAAACTATATGGACAGCTAAAAATATATATATAGAAAAAAAATTAGCCGGGCATGGTGGCACATGCCTGTAGTCCCAGCAACTCGGGAGGCTGAGGCAGTAGGATCGCTTAAGCCCAGGAGTTTGAGGTTGCTGTGAGCTAGGCTGACGCCACGGCACTCACTCTAGCCCGGGAAACAGAGTGACACTCTGTCTCAAAAAAAAAAAAAAAAATAGTTTTGAGTATATTTTTTTTCACCTTGGTTAAATTTATTCATAAGTATTTTGCAGTTTTTGTAGCTATTTTAAATGGGATTGTTTTCTTATTTTTTTCTAGATAGTTTTTTGTTATAAAGAAATACTATTAATCTTTGTATGTTGATTTTGTATCTTGCTACTTTACTGAATTTGCTCATTAATTCTAACAAATTTTTGATGTAGTCATTAGGGTTTTCTATATATAAGATCATGTTTTCTGTAAAGAGGTGCAATTTATCTTTTTCCCTTCCAATTTCGATGCCTTTTTTTTTCTCTTGCCTAATTACTCTGGCTAAAATATCCAGCATGTTCTATAGAAGTGTGAAATTCAACACTTTTCTCCTGTTCCTAATCTTAGTGAAACAGCTTTCAACTTTTCGCTATGAACATAACATTAGCTATCAGTTTGTCATACATGGCATTTATTGTATTGTAAACTTCCTTAGTTTTATTGCTTGCCATATTTCTCCACATATTATTCATTCAGCCAACACTCTACCTAGCTCATTGAGCACACAAATAAAACAGAAGTCCAGAACTTAGGCAAAGTGTGTATTTCACATACTAACCTGGGTGCTGTTTGCAAATCAAACTCTCTGTTCCAATATCTACACTGTATTTCAAAACCAGTGTTTTTCCTACCTCTTCCAAAAAGCCTTTGTGATCTCCCCTGCTGAAATCCACTTACCTTTTCTGAGCCCCTTAATTATCTTGTTTGAATTCTCTTAAGCAGATCTCCACCAAGTGTCATATAATGCAGTTTGACAATTTAAGAGTGGGGGCTCTGGTTTTTAAACCCCTGAATTTCAGTCCCTGCCTCCCTGTTACTATACACTATTCTTTTCATACAGCTTGGGTCAATTACTTAACTAACCTCTGTGTACATTTCCTTTTCCATGTAAAAAACATTAATGTACTTTTACATTTTCATGAAATTTCAGTAAAGCACTTGGCATGAGGAGGGTTTAGTGAATATTAATTATTACTACTGAAGCTGAGTCATGGTTAACTATATAGAATATGGTATAAGAACAGGATTATAATTCTAATTTGTGTGATTTGGGGCAAGTTATTACTTAAGTGATCTATAAAGTAAGAAAAATAATAATTATACCACTGGCTTATTGTGAGGGTCCAGTATTAATATTTGTAAAATACTTAGTACAGAGATTTGTAAGTAACAATGATAATTATAATGATAATTTACATTGCTTTATATGTATTTGTTTTTTAATCATAATAAGTACATAGGGGGTATTATCTTTTATTAAGTTAATTGATATTAGATAAATTTTTTTACTGTTTTGTAACTCCATGTGTCTTTCTCATAATAGTTGCTCAACAAACATTTATTAAACATATTAACTCAGGATAACATGGCAATGAGGCTGGTGCTTCTGGGCCAAAGTTCTTGTTCAACATGCTGACATGTTTTCCTTAGAAAATGTAATTTGTGTCAAAGCTGTCCTTGCATATAGATGGACTGGATAACTATATCTTTATAGAGTTAATTGAGAGTTGATGAAGTATCTAGCTTTCTCATATGCACCTGCCCAAATTGTATCTGTTTTATTGAAGTAAAAGATGTATTACTTTAATATCTACATTTCCCTATAATAATTCAAATTATTCTAGGGATTAATACATAAATCCAGTCTCAAATTAATCTACCATTATGGAAATTCAGTTGTCAGATTATTTTCAATTCTAAATTTTGGTTGAAAACAAGATCTTAAAGAATTAGGGCTCTAGAGTCAGTCATCCATTTATTCATCAGTTCATATGTTTGGCCAGCATATTAGGTACCTGTAAGCATTTTTAGCACAAAGATGTGGCTATAGGATATGTGTAAAAAAATGCAAATTCAAAGACATAGTGCTTTCACCAAGGAAACTAAATACGGAGAAAAGGAAAGACCCTGCAATCTGGCAGGAGGAATTTACAACCTAAACAAGAGCATGGCCTTTACTGAGAACACATGTTTCCGGCAGAGCCTCATCATCACAGGCTGTGAGCAAGAGAAAGAGAAATATGAATATAGTAGATGGCCAAGAAGTTACCACTGGGCCCAATGCCACAGAAGAGCGATGAGAAGCTATCAAAAATCACAAGTGGGAATGAATTGTTAAATAGCCTGCATGAATTTGATGGGGTAAGAGAATTGTACACATATGAGAAAAGAGGTGTATGATTTCTTGGGGAGATGGTGAAATAG
This sequence comes from Lemur catta, assembly GCF_020740605.2. Taxonomy (NCBI): domain Eukaryota; kingdom Metazoa; phylum Chordata; class Mammalia; order Primates; family Lemuridae; genus Lemur; species Lemur catta. The sequence continues at coordinate 32,970,090 of NC_059134.1, forward strand.
GATGTATTCTAAGGTGTATTTCACATTACAGAAAAAGTGAGGGATAAATTTAGTAAGCTGTGCCCACAGTTGGAGTCTTTCTACTTTTGACAGAGGACAACCACCAAAACAAAAATCCACTTAAGATTTTGGAATACCTGAACAAAGATGTCATCAATGGCATAATGGATAACTTGGTGAAAAAAAAATAACAGAAACTGAAGGAAGCAGAACGGAAAAAAAATTATGATACCAAAACTGATGACAAGGCCTGGGTCTTTGTAAACTCTGTGGAAGAGCATGGGGCAGATGAAATGCTTATCCAGTCTGTCCTTACTGTGGACCAAATGTTCAGCAGTGTAGAAGGTAAGGATCATTTACAATGGACATCTCAAATTTTCCAGGATCTATTCAAGTCCAAGCTCAGGCCGTGTTCTCTGTGAACCTCCTATCCTTCCTTGACTAAACCACCCTTTTATCTAAACCTATCAGTGTCCTTTTGTAGAATAGGATCAAGTTTGCAATTAGCTAAAATGCTGAGTGGTTGTATATAAGCTGTTCATAGAAATATTTAATAATAGAGACTTTGGAGTAAGGGATACTTAAACCTAAACGTAGATTCTGTCACCTGTGAACTATGTGACTTTGCCCAAGTTCCTTAACCTTCCTAGCTCCCTAGGTATCAGTGTTAGGAATGGAGACAAAGTACTGCCTCACAAAGCCATGTAAGGCTAGGAACACAGTAATGCCAGGCATATGCTAACAACTCCCAAGACATCAACTCTCATCCAGAAAGCTTTCTTCCAAGCTTCAGACTCATTCAGCTAGCTCCATATTCAATATTTCTGCTTGAATGTTCCACTGACGTCATAAAACTACCATATGTAAAATGAAACACTTGTTTCCCTGACCAAGTCTGTTCTGCTTTTATCCCCTCTCTATCTCATTAAATGGAATTAATATCTACTAATTATCTCCCACCAGAATGCAACTGGTTTTTCTGCCAATGAATAACAGTAATTAGTAGAGTGCCTGGCACATAGAAGATATGTAATTAATATAGGATGAATGAACTAATGAAGAATATGTAAGCTATAAATATTAGTTATCATAATTGTTATGTGGGTGCTAAGATTTAGACTTTTGTAGTATTTACCTATTTTTATGAGTTACAAAAATATGATCAGGGCAACCTCTAAAAATGTATAAAATTTTCTAACTTTTCAAAACTTTTGACCCAAATTGAATTATGAGTATTATTAGAGCCTAAATGTCCTCAGATTCAAGTTTACCAGTGATAGACTCAATTTGTCACAGAGTTTAAACTGAAATCTTCAGTACTCATATACTGGAGTTTACCAATAACGACAGATGATGATGAACAAAAGGCAACATAAATTTGTGAGACCTCATCATACCCAATGACCTTTTTCCAAAAGCCTTCTCTAGGGAGAAGGGATGTTCCTACCAGCAGGAAGCACATTCTAGTATGATAGTTGTCCAAGATTGTAACCTAGGCTACATTCTCATTAATATTTAAACTGGTGCTTTTTCCAAGTTTTTTGCTTTTTCTCAAACCTGGGATGATATAGGAATAATCTTGATTTTAAAAAATAAGAGATAATGCAGCAAATGGGAATTAGAATTAAAGTAATAGGGGCTTCAAAATTGTTTTAACAGCTCCAGGAATCACAATGGGTGTTAAACTTTAAACTAAAATAAGTTATCTAATTAACAGAAGCTGTGGCACGAAGGAGGCGGAGGTAGACTCTCTCAGAAAGGGTCCAGTGGCTCCCTAGGCTCTACCTGCACTTGAAGTCTCCAGAGTGACCCCAGGACAGTTTAGGTGGTGGGCTGGGCTATTAGAATAGGTGAAGGTTCTAGCTAAGCCTTTGGTCATGGATGTAATTCTGAGGTTTTCCAGCATAATATTGAGCATATGGACTAGAGGATAGGAAGAACCCAAGCTATTTGTTTATTTCTTAGTTTCATTGAACACACACGCACACACACACACTCTCACACACACGCTCTCTCTCTCTCTCTCTCACACACACATACTATGTGCCAAGCACTGTTATTTAATCAGAGAGGTAACTACTTGGATCCCTACCTGCCATGAGAGATGGCTTTGTATTACCCTATACTAGTCCCTTCCCTTTTGTATCAATTTAATGGAATTCTAAGCATTTAATTAAATAAGAAATTAGAATCAGAAATTAAAATTTTTATCTAAACTCTTAATTTCCTCACTGTTTTCTCTTGCACTGCCAGGCTAATAGGAACTCCCTTTTGGTAGTGGACTGAACTGTTCCATATATTATTTTGTGATGCAATAAGCTGCTTTAATGCTAATTTTACTGTTGGATGTAAGATAGAGATTCCATCTAATTCCTCATTTTACTTGAAAATACCGCATCTGTACATAGACACATAATAGTCATTAGGAGATGTTAAAAAGTACTCCAAACCTATAAATAAACTGGAGAAGGGAAACTTTGGATGAGAAAACATACCTTTTCACCAGGCAATATCCTAGGACCCTGGATGCCTTCATGTTGGTAGAATTTTCTGGAATGGGAAAGAAAAGCATGTGTCACTTATTAATCTACGAAGAAAATGCTCAGAAGTTTGGTATCCTCATGCACTTTTACAATTTGGTGCATCTCTGGACCTTAGGCTTTTATCATATTTTTTAGAAAGACATTTATTCAAAAGTATTATTAAAATATAATAAAAACAAGAGAATGAGATAAGAAAAATTATAAAATATAAAAATCTGAAAATTTTAAACCAGATAATATTACCTTCTCATTTAAATAAAATTAACAAGAAAATGTCTATGTTGTTTCATGTAACTGAACAGAAATAACTTGACTACCCATTCCTATCTTGGCAAGAAACCACAGTAGTTTAGATATTGGTAAACTTCTCTTCTAATTTCTGTTTATAAATTCCTTTTCCTTTCCTCTTCTAAAAAAGGCTCTGGAATTTCTCAGTCTCTCGCACAATCTCAGTCAAATAAGGTCAAGCGATGACAAATAATATTTACATTTCTCTAGGAGATAGTTGAGGAATACTCAGAAACAAACTTCTCCAAAACAGATGTATTATTTTCTTGCATTATAAAACATGGGGTGAAAATCTTAGTGTTAGTTGTTCAGCACTTTGGAGGCAAGACATCTAGAATTAGTCAAAATCTCTAACAAAAAAATGGTCCCTTTGATTCTGGATAAAACACTGTTGTTACTATTCAGCATTTCTCCTTTAAATAGCTGACTTTACTACATGGGGAGGTATGACTGAAGTCCACTTCCTCTAGAAAGGTTAAGAATTCAGTTTAAGGTTCTGAAAAAATAATAACTGGATGGTACAAGATTCAAGATTCTAATAAGTGTTATGGTGTATGAATGTATCTGTATGTGTTGTGTGGATCAAGAGGGAATTATCACTCCAAAATGGGACTTGCACCATCTAATATCATATCCACTGGCCACATGTGGCTAGTAAATCCTTGAATCTTGGCTAGTAACACATGTTGAAATGATACTATTTTAGATATATTGTGTTAAATATAATGTATTATTAAAATTCATTTCACCTGTTTATTTTTAATATTTTAATGTGGCTATTAGAAAATATAATATTGCATATGGAACTCACATTATATTTCTAATAGATAGCACTCTGATAAATATTTATGCAATATACTCTTGCTCAGAGTATATAGAAGGTCCATATAGATGGGTGAGTACCCTAGAATAGTACCATTGGAAAAGTCAAACTTTTTAATCAATACAGAGAGGCTAGATTTGACTGGAAGTTATCAAGGTGTTTTCCCCAGAATTATCAGAATCTATTATTGCATTTCTGGGTGGATCTGCTTTCTCCATCAGGGACTTCTCTCTTCTCTCCCAGTAACAATGCATCTACTTATGTAAGAGGTTAGATACAACTATAACCCCTATGTGCAAAACCCATTCTCTCAATCTTCTGAGGTGATAAATTGGGTCACCAAGGCAGAAATAACATTAAATATAATGTGACATATTCTGCAGCTCCTCCAGAAATCAAGGCTGGACCAGCTGAGTCAGCAGAATCTACCGATACCATCAAGCTTTGCCCTCATGAAGACTTCCTGAGAATGAGTAAAGAATGGGCTGGAGAGGTGCTGTGCTCTATGTATGAGATAGAGACATAGCAAGAAACAATTGCTATCACTTAAATGCACAATTTCTTAAAACACTAAGTAATTGGTGGTGAACACTGTGGAAACCTTTTTCATAAATGTGAGGAGGAGAACATGTGGCTCTGTACAGATTCCAATTCTGTTTAAGCACCATGATAAAATGCAGATGCCTTATTTTGTTCATTTATTTATTCGCTTACCTATTTGGGATTTATGACAATTTCAACTACAGGCATAGAATCAAAATATTTGTAAGATAACATGGCTGAGTAGTAACTGTTTCTACTCTAGTTGAAAGACCTGGATATGAAACATATTTTAAAAATGTAATTAAAGCTTGAAAACATTATGAGTTGATATATTAAAAATAGTATCAAAATAATAATTCTATCAAAGGCAAATAATCTTTGGTGTATTCATTATTACTGGAGCCAATGACAAATGTCTCTTGGTTTTTATGAAATTGGATCTGAACTTTGAACACTCATAAACACTTGAGAGATGGAGAAGAAAGTGGAGGATGAGTAGGAATTATTCTATTAAGTTCCACAAGATTCTTTTTTTTTTTTTTAAAAATTTCAGCGTATTACGGGGGTACAAAAGTTCAGGTTATATATACTCTCATCCCCTCCCCCCACCCCCCAAGACAGAGCATTCAAGCATGTCCATTCTTGAGTTACCCTTCCAAATATAGCCTGGTCCTTACTCTAGGAGAGAGGAAGACAGGGTCTTCTGGTAGAGGTTGGGGGAGAGGGTAGCTGTACGAGGCTTTAATAAAGCAACACTGCTGGGCATATGGAGCTTCAAAATAGAAACGGGCATAATCAAATTCACTGCATATCCACCTCCTGCAGATCTATCCCATAAAGGAGAAAAAGGATCGCACTCGCCTGGCTCTCATCATATGCAATACAGAGTTTGACCATCTTGCGCCGAAGCATGGGGCTGACCACGATATCGTGGGGATGAAGGGGCTGCTTGAAGGCCTGGGCTACAGTGTGAATGTAAAAGAGAAACTCACAGCCAGGGTAAGGGCCCCCTGCCCACTCCAAACTCACACGCATTCAACACACATCCCTCCAATAACTAGTCAGCTTTAGAAAACCTCAAGTGCTTTAACATCCTCAGTATTTGTGTGTGTGTTGGCAAAATGAAGGTATTATCTACACCTCTTTTGAGCTCCAACCATCCCAATTCCAAACTAGACAAAATGTGATTGGCGTGTGTTTTCACAATTCTTGTCGAGTTCCAAAGTGAAGTGATTGGGAGTCAGCCCCGAGATTCCCCAGACAACTCAAGCAGTGACTGTTAAGCAGAAGTGCACTCATAATACAAATATTGAGTCCTGAACTTGGTGTCAGGAGCCTTTCCTGCCACCTGGGATAGGCATTTCCGTGAGATGGGAATTTCCCAGCTCACACTGATCTACGTTAGAGTGCAGAGGGACAATCCAAATATAAGCAAAACAGACAATTTCAGAGATTGTGAGTGTGCGTGTGTCTATGTAAGCTTGATAAGAAAGTCAAAATAAGTGAACAGAAAAGAAAAAAGGAAATAAGAGAGAATTGGGGTTGGGGGGCCCCTTTGAGGGGGTGGTCCAGGGAAGCCTCTGTGAGGAGATACCATGGGAGCTGAGTCGTGACTACCAGAAGTAGATGGCTCTGGAAAGATGTGAGTGAAAGGCCTTCCAAGTAGGGGGAGCTACATGTGAAACGGCTAAACTGAAAAGGAAACTGGCACGTGAGAGGCACAAAAAGACCAGTGTGGCTAACCTGAGGATGGAGTAGGGTCAGGCCAGAGGTTGGATTTATTCTAAGCACAGTGGGATGGGTTGAGAAGGAAAGTGGTATGATGCTTTTATTACACATGGTGATTGTTAGATAAGGACAGAAAAGATATAGCTCAAAAGGCAAAAAAGTAACCCAAGTGACATATAAGCATAGACAGTATATGGAGAAGACAGTTTCTGGTATGTCAGCAGCAGCGGGAGAAGGTTGGACCCACTGCCTAGTAAGAAGGAAAAGACAACAGCTGTCTTCACTGAGTCAGCACTAGGTGAAGGCACCATGACAGAAGCTTACATGCGTTTCTTGTGCTGCTCGTGGTAAATCTAGGAGGTCAGATAGCTGCAATGCTTGCTCTGTTGAAGTGAGACATTGGTCTTCCCCAGGGTATGGAGTCAGTGCTGCGGGAATTTGCTGCCCGACCAGAGCACAAGTCCTCGGACAGCACCTTCGTGGTGCTCATGTCTCATGGCATCCTGGATGGAATCTGTGGAACGAGGCACAGTGAGGGAACGTCGGATGTGCTGCCTTATGACACTGTCTTCCAGTTATTCAACAACCGCAACTGCGTCAGTCTAAAGGACAAACCCAAGGTCATCATTGTCCAGGCCTGCAGAGGTGGTGAATTCTCAGATGGAAAATCCAACAGTTATGAAGGAGTTTGCAGAGAACTTTGATGCATGGCTTATATCTAGGGGAAACAGTCTTAACCCACCCAGTGCAAATCCACTGCACTGAATGATGAGGAAACTCTGTCTACGGGGCTGGTATCATGAGGATTGCCTGGTCAGCTGAGAAATGTCTATACAATTTAATCCAGGGGAAGTGGTGAAGGAGATCATCAGAATCCCTAAATCGAAGTTAAACAGAAATATTCACACCTTTGAATGGAAACATTTTAGTGGTAGATGTCTTGTATATGTTTTGCAGACATTTTAAAATTATCTTGTTTGAGAAGAATTACTTTTGAATGTTGGGCCATCATATAATAGCAGCACACCATTTTTCTTCATAAATATTGAAGGGGAGTGAGTATGAAGATCAGGGGACTTGGGGTCATTGCTATCAAAGTTTTTTTGGGGTTTTTTTTTTCCTGACATCCAAAATATCATGGCTACTGGGAGCTCTCTTTAAATAAAAAGCAGAAATAATTTAGCTAAAAGCCGGTAACTACAGGATAATGTCACTATTAATTGGCACATTACTCAGTGGCATTAGAGAGAAGGCAAAGTGGTCTGAGTGTGTATATATGAAACTATTAATAGAATGAACGTTTAAAAAGAACAAGGTGGGCAACTGTGATAGTCACACTGAGGGAGGCTCAGTGGTGTGTAGCAAGTTCATGTCTCCACAGCAAACCATGGGGAAGTGTGGGTCAGAGACTCTCCAGAAGCCTTGGCAGCCAGCTCCTCACAGTCACTGGAGAACCTGGAGGAAGATTCTGTTTGCAAGACCCACGTGGAGAAGGACTTCATTGCTTTCTGCTCCTCCACCCCACGTATGTGACTTTTAAAGGCATTCAGGGATTTGTGGGCTTAAAGCTGCCTTTGAATGGTTCTAGAAAAATCAAGATAGGCCCTGGGCAAAAATGATCTGGAAAAAAGTTTGAGTTTTGTCAATGTATTTTACATTATCTTATCTGTACTGTAAGAACAGATTCTACTCTTCCCACACACACTGTTAATAATTGTACTTTTTTTCCTTGGGAGCGGTGAGCTGGTAGGCGGCCTCAAGTCTGCCATTTTTTTTTTTTTTTAATAAATGTTGTACTTTATAGTCAATGGCATACCAAATAAAAAAGCAACCCAATATCAGGAACCCCATTCACTAAACTCTATTTAAATATAATGATTGATTTTTTTTTTTTTTATTAAATCCATTTAATATTTTAAGTAGAGATTTTGTGGATCCCAGGACTGGCTGCCATTTCCCAAATTATCAACTCCAAGCCTTTTCCCTCATATTTTCCATCTGATTCTACATAGAGTGATGCATTTCATGCCCCAATAGGAATGTGAATGCCCTTTGAAAGAAATAGACAATAATAGGGTAGGACTGATTAGGTCCAATACAGGGAACAGTGGTTAGTTTTTTACCTCTAGTAATCATCTTAAGGAGCTTCACATTTGACTGTTTCAAATGTGCAAAATTTGAAGTCTTATTCTTTTAAACTACTTTATTGAAGTATAATTGGCATAACAAAACTGTACATATTTAGTTTATACTACTTAATGGATTGGTAGATAAGAATCCACCAGTGAAATCATCACCACAATTTATACCTTCAACATATCCCTCCCTCCAAAAGATTCCTGCAGCTCTCTATTAATAATCATCATCATTTTATGGTTCTGTGTGATGAGAACACACAAGTAAGATCTACCCTGTTAGCAAATATTTAAATACATAAATATACATAGATGTATATTTAAATTTATAATACACCATTGTTAACTATTGACACTATGCTGTACAGTATATTTCTATGATTTACTTATCTTCTATAATGGAAACTTTGGTTCTGTTCATCTATTTTGTTTTTTATATTGTTAAAGGCAGCATGATGCAACTTGTAAACTACATTAGACCCAGGTGGCCATTTTTGGTCGCTTATGCACTGTGTGAACATGGGGAAGTTCCTTTATTCTTCAGAGCTTCTATACTTTCTTCTATAACGTAGTGGGATAATTCCATTTATGTTAAAGCTGAGTGAATGAACATAAGACACATGGTAGAATTTCAGCTCCAAGCGTCCAAATGTAATCACTCTGTAATTTCTTGCAGCTCTGACAAGCTGACCCTTTAGTACAACCTCTGCCAGCTTTTTTGTTTTCTCTATGTGGAAAATGAGTTAATTTCAGATTATAAGTTCTTCTATTAAGATAATTCCTGAGCTATGCTTTTCTTTTACAAATGACCAAAAAACAAAAATGTAAACAAAAAATAGTGAAAATCATAGTCCAAGCCATAAGAGTTTCTATCATTGTAGATAACATGTCCTGGAGAGATATCACAAAGGGCTCCCTCTTCATCACACAACTCATCACATGCTTCCAGAAATACTCTTGGTGCTGTCACCTAGAAGAAGTATTTCGGAAGGTAAGCTTCTCTTTCCGCTATTAGTTATTCATTTATTTGTTCAGGAAGAATTTATCATTATTCACATTTCAAGTGACTTTGTCATGCAAGCAAAAGTAGAGTTGTAGCTGGTATATGTCATTTAGGTGTTGGAATGTGGTTTAGAAAAAGATGTCAATATATCCCAGGAGGAGACCAAAGTAGAACAAAATGATATAAACTATAAACTTGCATGTTATGGGCTATAAGTTCTTAAACTTCAAAACACAAAGTCTTTTGAATTAATTTTCATTGCTTAATGTATTAAATAAATATGGATTGGGTGGTCTGCCATATAATGGGCCCTATCCTGGTGACAGGGGGGTAAATGGGGCACGAGTACATACGCCTACTGAGGACTCACACGTTTGTGAGCGATGTGAACACTAAAAACATGAGTCAATAAACAAATGTGTGATCACAGTTTGTGATAGGATCCATAAAAACATGTGAAAGAAAATTAAAATAATACATTCTTTGAATGGAATGGTCCAAAAGGGAAGACTTCATACTCCTTCCCCAACTTGGTATATTCCTTATTCCTCCTCCTCCTCCTCCTAATATATTTTTCTTCATAGCTCTACCAGCATTCAGTCAGTTTTATTTTATTTATGCATCTGATTTGTTACCTGTATTTACTCACTAAAATGCAAGCTTCATGAAAGCAGGGATTTGCTCAACATCTTAACATGCCTGGTACATAGCAGACATTCAATTAATATCCATTAAATAAATAGATACATGAATGAATGGATACATGACTCCTCCTTTTTTAGAGAATCAAGATTGATATTAAGAACATGGGAAAGTGTAATTGTTTTTAAATTCAAAATTGTAGAGAACAGTTACACTATGTTGGGAAAAGAGAAATACTCCTTTGGTAGATTAGAGAAGATTCCTTGGTAACATGAGTCAGGTTTCTTGTGAATAGGGATCTAAGATGTTAAGTTATTCAGATGAATAGAAATTAGATATTATAGTTTCAAGGGTGTTTCTAGACAAAGACTAGAAACACTGGATTTAGGATAAGTGGGATCTCATTGATCAGTCCACACAAAAGACTTCAGAGATCAGCTTGGTGGTGGGGATATGAAAGAGTCAATGTTCAGGCCTTAAAGACAAGATCCTGGGAATTAGGTCTCCCTAAATTGAGCAGTCAGTCTTGGTGAGGTTTGAAAGTTGGGGACTTTCCTTATGTGGTTCCCATGAACAGATCCAAGGGATACTTGATTGTCAGATCTATAGGTCAGAAATGGAAAATAGAGGAAATAGAGGTTGAAAGGCCTTGGATTAGGGATGAGATGTTTATTTCAAGTTAAAAAATACATTCTGGCATGGAGTGTCCATTCAAAGATGCATGGTTTGAATTCTAACTCCTGTAAGTGACATAGAATATCCATGGGCTTGTCCCATCAACCACAGGAGCTCCCCTCATTCTTGGCATTTCCTGGTTCATGGGGCAAGATGTTTTCTGAGATTTCAAAAGAGTAATATGTCATCGAGAGCAGCATTCCCCAACCTTTTCGGCACCATTTTCATGGAAGGTAATTTTTCCACACATCAGGAAGCAGGGGAAGGTTTCGAGTTGACTCAAATGCATTACATTTATTATACACTTTATTTCTATTATTATTACATCGTAATATATAATGAAATAATCATTCAACTCACTATAGGCTGGGGACCCCTGATCTAGAGCCTCTTTTTCTTTTTTTTTTTTTTTTTTTTATATATTTTTTTTTTTATTTCAGCTCATCATGGGGGTACATAAGTTCAGGTCATATACATTGTCCCTGTCCCGCCCATCCCCCCGAGTCAGAGTCCCAAGCGCGTCCGCTCCCACTCTCCAGACAGTGCGCCTGGCACTCGCCATGTATTCATACCTCGATCAAGAGCCTCTTTTTCTTTTTAGGTACAACAATCATTTGAAACACCAAGCGTTCAAGCCCAGATGCCCACCATTGAAGGATTATCCATGACAAGATATTTCTATCTCTTTCAAGGACATTGAACATAGTAAGTACAGAGAGTTTCTGTGTATCGGTAAAATATATGGGAGAGTAACGATGGTGGTGAGATCCAAGGACCAATGACAGCTGACTGTCTGGATGGTCAAATCTGTGTTCTTTGTTGACATAGTTTGGTGATTCTTTGCTATTTTTTATTCTACCTATATGCATTTGGATCCCTGCCATCTCTACAATCAATCAATTAATCAATCAAGGAGGTAAGGAAAACCAAGACAGGATATGATAAACAATGAAAGACACAGGATAGCAATTATTAAAATTGAAATGTACTCATTATTATTTATATTCATTTATCTTTTATGTTCTCTCTCTCTCACAGATACACACACACATACACATACACTGAGTTACCAAACATTACATGTGACCCTGGAAAAAACAGAGTAAACAGAAGAACTAACTTTAGAGGGAGCAAAACTTTAGTTCTCTAATGCAAATATCACATTACTAACATTGGGCTACCATTACCAGACAGCATAAAATATATCCTGGACTATAACATTTGTTTTGATGCATGCTTTGGTTCTCAGACTGTTCTCAGATTGTTCTCACAGTGTAAATCAGAGATCACTCAGAGTCCACTTTCAGATCCTCAATTACTTCTGAGAAACTCCTTCAAGCTCCCATGTTAACACTTAAGCTTTTTTGGTTTTGGTCAAAATATTTTAGAATAGGTATATCAAGTTTAGACCCAATGACTACTTTTTCACTAATAACAGCTTTTACCACACGATATTAAAAGCATATTATTAATTTCTCTCTCAGAAACATACTTTAAGTTATATTTTTAGAAAAGTTTGCCTCAATAATTCAAATATTTACCACACAAGCATTTACTCTTGATTTCTAATACTCCAGTTGCAAAATTGCATAGATATTTCACTAAACAGCTTCCAGTTCCTAATTCATTCAATTGGACCACATTTGGACTTTGAATTATTTGTTTAACTGATATTTATCCACACTTACCATGAACTACGTTCTATTCTGGATGCTTGGAATATACCAGTGAACAAAATAAAATGATTCTTTACCCTCAGAAAGCTTATATTTGAGTGAGTAGAGACAGGCTCTGCCTGAATACATAAACAGGTAAATATATATGTCAGAGAGTGATAAGAGCTAAGAAGAAAGATGAAGAAGGTTAAGGGAAACACAAAATGATGGATGTTGCACTGCTATAAATAGATTACTCAGGAAAGCCTTATTTGAAATGATGAAATCCAAACAAAGAATGGTGGGGGAGTAAGCCATGTGGTTCTTATGTAGTAAAAATGTCCCAGCACAGAATAAAGCAAGTGCAAATTCCCTGGGGCAGAAATACACTAAACTTGCTTAAAAAACTGTAAAGAGACAGTATGAGTGAATGAGAACTGCAGTGGGGAAATGGCAGAGACAAATTCATCGAAATGGAGAGAAAGCTGACCCCATGGACCTTGGTGATCACGTGGTATGTCTCTTAAAATTTTTATCCTGAGTGAGATAGGAAACTCTTGAGGTGCTTTTGATCAGAGAAGGAACAAACTGTAACATAAGCTTTACGAAGATCACCCTAAGTGCTTTATAGTGAATAGCCTCCATAGGTCACAGATGGAAGTCAAGGTGAGCACCAAGAGCTCATGGAAGCGGATGCAAGAAGAATCATGAGGAATGGGAGGAAAGCTGCAAGGGATAACCATCTTGACTTGTTTTTTCTGTCTCCTACAGGAAACCACAGGCAGCCCAGCCCTCCTTTATCAACTTCAAGAAGTACTTTACCAGTACAGAACAAGCATTTAACCTTTTGTATTTCAATAAAAGTGAAAACAAATGAAGCTGGGTGCAGAGGCTTGTGCCTCTAACTCCAGCTACTCAGGAGGCTGAAGCAGGAGGATTTCTTGAGACCAGGAGTTTGAGACTAGCCTGGGCAATACAGCAAGACCTCATCTCTTGAAAGAAAAATAAAAAATCCAGAAATTCCACTTCTGGGTATAGACCCGAAATAATTGATAGCAGGCTCGAAAGGTATATTTGTACACCCATGTTCACAGCAGTGTTACTCACAATATCTAAAATGTGGCGGCAACCCAAGTATCCATCGACTGGTGAATAGATAAGCAAAATATGATATATACTTATGACAACCCAAAACAAATGATGGCAGCAAAGATCTCAATCAAAGGAGGTTTATTAAGCAAAAGTTTGAGTACATGCCCCAAGAAAAACACAAACCATAGAAGTATCTGTGGCTGTTTCTGAAGGAGAATTTGGGAACTTCAGCATCTAAGGGGGATAGGCCATACAGAAAGATAAAGGAGCAGGGGAGTGGGCAGTCAAGCAAAATGGTTACATTCTTGAGAGGCCCAGGAAATCTACATTTTACATAAGATAAGGTGAACATTAGAAAAGAAAAAGGAACTGAAGGGAGCATTAATTATGTAGATGTCCCTGGGTAGGTGGAAGGATGTTTGATCTTGTCTCTGTTCTGAACCTGAGAAGGTAAACTTGTAATTCATTATTAGTGTGGAATGGAAAAGACTTTAGTTTTAGAAGCTAGATGTAGCCTGGAGACCTAAAGTTACAATTTGCATGTCCTTGCTTATAGAAGGCCAGCAAGGAATTTTCTTAGGAATGATCAGTGGGGGCAGTCCTTGTAGTTGCCTGAGACCTTTCGTCTGTTACTAGGGATCATAATGTAGTAACAGCTATTCATTTGGAAGGGGCTGTTGCATAACTCAGCTTCCAAGCTTGACCTTCCTTTTTACGTAAGGAATAAGGGTGGTGGTCCTGAGATTTTTCTTATCCTTTATATATATAATGGAATATTATTTAGCCTTAAAAAGAAAGGAAATTCTGATATATGCTATAATATGGATGAGCCTTGAAAACATTATGCTAGATAAAATAAACTAGTCATGAAAACAAACAAACAAACACTGTATGATTCCACTTATACAAGGTGCCTAGTGAAGTCAAAGTCTTAGAGACAGAAAGTAGAATGCTGGTTTTTAGGGGCTTGGGAGGGGAGGGAATGAGAAGTTATTATTTAATGGGTATAGAGTTTCAGATTTATAAGATTAAAAGAATTCTGAAGGTGGACAGGGGTGATAGCTATGTTACAGGAAAGTAATTCCCAATTCTAGGAATCATGTGAATTCCAAGTGGGTCCTTGGCTTCATACAAGAAATAATTCAAGAGCAAGCTGACAGTGTAAAGTGAAAGAGAGTTTTACTTAGGAAATATGGAGGAAGATCTGTTCTACAAACAGAGTAGAGGCTAATTCTCCCTGGTAAGGAGAATAGCACTTTTAGTTATTTTATTTATTTATTTATTTTTAGCAATGGCTTGATCATAAGCTAAGCAAAAGAATATTTGTTATTTCTTAAAAGGGGTGGTGATTTCCTAAAACTGGGAACCCTCCCATTTTTTTATTTTATGAGGTCCCTCCTGGAACTGTCATGGTGCGGATGGAGTAGCTTTCAGCATGCTAATACATTATAGCTAGGGCAAAACGAGCTGCAAAGTTAAGCAGCTGCCAATTTCCTTGCCATCTTGGTTTTGACTGTTCTTAACTTCTGACACTGCATCCTGTCTTTGATCAGGGTGGTTAGAGGCTTTTTCACTCTGTGTTAAGCAGTGCCCACCAGTTCCCTATCTCAGTTACAGGCAATTATGAATGTATTTAATACCACTGGATCGTACACTTAGGAAAGGCTAAGATGGTACATTTTTTGTTATATCCATTTTGCCAAAATAAACATTTAGAAAAAAATGATGATATAATCAAAGGTGAGAAAGATGGAGAAAATTACCTGAGGGCAACTATTAATAATCAACTTACATAGAGGAGAATTAAGCTGCTGAGCCACATCGATGGAAGAAGAAATGAAGTTTAATATATTATTTAATGTTTCAAAATTAAACAAGAAAAGAATTGAAAATCACATTATCATCAAATATTAGGGAGACTAGGCTAGAGATATAGCAGCTACATTTCATTTATATGAGGTAGTCATTGGCATTGTATTCTATATATCAGGAAATAGATAAAATAGGCATAATTGAGAATTCCAAACATTATCACCAGAAAACAAAATCAGAAATAATTTATGGAAATTACATCTAGTATGGGATACTAAAGTTGGGGAGAGTTGTACCAGAGAATATGGTTTTTATTATATGCCTTTCAGTACTACTGGATTAGTTATCTCATGAAAGTATTAATTTGACAAAATATTTTAAGATTTACTCTATCTACACTTTTAATACTATACAGCCATCCAAAAATCAGATAATACTTAATGTGTTGGTTTTTTATAACGTTTGTCATACATTGTGAAGTCAAGCAAAAAAAAAAGTAAATTATTGGTAATATGATTGTATGATCCTGACACTAAATAAAAGTTATAGGTAAGTATGTATCTTTCAGTGATCTATTGTTGAATATCAAAACACCCAAAAACTCAATAGCTAAACTCAATAAGCATTGACTATTGTTCCCAAGGCAACCAGTTAGCTGAGCGTATCTTCTTGTCTCTGCTGCAATCATTCCTGTGTCTAAGGTCACCTGCACATAGGGTAGACAGGCTGGGATCTCTACTGACCAGGCTGGGATCTCTCATATGTTTGGAAAGTATCAGGCTGGGATGGTCTTGGTTGGACAACTGTGCTCTTCTGCATGTGATGTTTGTTATCAGCTAGTGATCTAGCCCAGGCTTATTCGTGTGGAGTTTCAGGTGTCCAAGAGGGAGAAGTGCACAAGTTTTGTAAAGCCTGGGCTGGGAACTGCAGAAGATCCCTCTACTGTATCATGTTGGCCAAAACCAAGTCATCGGGCCAGTTCAGAGTTAAGGCAAAGGGCATGGATACAAGGAGACCAATGATAAAATCAGTATTGCATTACATGTTCTACACAAGTATAAGAAAGACATTCACAAAGACGCAAGCTAAACATATAATTGTGGTTACGTTGTCCTGTGAAATGAAAGGAGCTAGATGATGATTTTCAACAACTATCCACACAAGCAAGCACCTTCAGAAGAATCAAAAATCAGTTAAAAATAGCAAATTAATGAACATTCTGGGAAGATGGACAACTAGAGACACAGCTTTACGTACTGTCTCAGAAGAAAAATAGAGGATTGGATTGAAGAGAGTGGAGAACAACTACTGCTAGGATGTGGCCCATGGGGAGGTACAGCAGAGGAGTCCAGGGATCCCACCAAGAGGAGCTGGGAAGCTGGGAGAGAGGAGGATAGAAAGAGAGATCGGTGGCACAGACCAAATCCAGTGAGGTCCAGAGCCCAGTGAAAGGGTAAGGGGGCCTCCTCTCCCCTAGCTGGGTGCCCCTAGCCAGCTGCAGGACACAGGGCTCTCATCCCCCCCCCTACCGAAAGTGCCACAAGGGAACAGAGAGGGGGCATTCTTGCGTCTGGACACCTCCCCCTGTGTGCCTCCTCCATTCCTGCCGTCCCAGAATGTAATTTTGGCTCAAGCTGGCTTCTAGCCATGACCCCCGCCTCCTGCAGAGCAACCACAAAAGTGCTCTGTGCTGAGAGACCTGTCAGTTGGTGACAGGGACATATTCCCAGCTGAAGCCCCCTCGGAGAGCAGAGCCACCATGGCAGAGCTGCGCGGATCACCTGCTGGCAGCTCCACTGGGTGGTTAGGACCTGGTGCCCCAAAACACAAGAGCAGTGCTGGGAGACCACAGCCCCTCCCCCCACCGTAGTGGCCACTAGAGTGCTCTGTGCTGAGAGGCCTGCTTCTCAGCCATAGGGGTGTTCCCAGTAGAGCCCACAGGACAGCTGCAGTCTGCGATTTTCCTGCCCACAGGCATTTGGCAGGATCACCCGCTGGTGGCTCAGAGGGGGGGCTGAACTTGGTGTTCCCCAGTCTTGAGGGTCGGGCGGGGAGACATAAGGGAGAGGACGTGGTTCCAGGCTCGGATGGTGAGATAGCCTTTGCAGTCACATCCAACAGAGGGTGTGGAGGGACGCAGAGGAGCAGAGGGCTGTGAGCACGACCCATCCCCCACCCCTGCTAGAGAACTGCCAGCTTTGCCCCTGGTTCCCATGGCAACTGAATGCTTCAGGCATATGGGCTAAACTGAAACAGCGACCCCTCCCACCGCTCACTATAATAGGAAGTGCAGCTTGATCCAAGAGACTTGTCAGCTGCTGCTTCTCCTCTGGTGGAGACCTCTGCAGATAGAGAGGCCTACCTACCTCACCTGGGGATCTAGTGGTGGAACACGGGTGCATAACTGGAGATCCCCCTACCTGCCAGCATCATGCAGACACACGTCAGCAGGTCACAAACATGAACTATGGAGCAGCTCAAGAGCTGGTCTTGGGTGGAGAGGGAACACATGTGGACTGATCATAGGGGAGACTGCTGTGGAGTTCCAGGTAGAAAATAGGGAGCGCAAACACCCCACCCCACAGAGAAACTGGGCTAGTGGACAGGGATGGAAAAAGCCTGGCTTGGGGCCTTAGCAATCACATGATTAGGCCCCTCCCCTTAGGAGCAGCTCTCTGGGCTTGGAGAGATCACCCTGAACTCCATATCAGCATCTCCCCCTAGAGGCAGGATAAGGAACCTCTGAGCCCCACTGAGGCTTAGCAAAGCCCCTCAGGCTTTTGCCCTCCAGCCACAATCTGTCTTGTGCTTCCCCCATCTCAGTTGGAGTAGGAACCAAGTAAACTCTGGGAGCTACAGGGTCCCTCCTAAAGATTGGGGTATTCTATACCCCACCTGGGGGACCAGAGCCTACCATAGGCACGAAAGAGTACCTTGGCAGCTGGCTCCTCCACACAAACTACAATCAATGACAGGTAGAACACTCCCATAGCTAAACATAGTACCTTTCAACTCAAGCAATCAGCCAGCAGCAGATTCACACCCACAAGTACAATCCATCAGCTTGAAGATTAAGCTGGGGACTGACCGTACTCCCTACACTAGGTTGAGAAGAGGTGAAGACAACAGGTCAGAGATAACCTGAGAGGTACATCAAACCTGCTAAACACCGCAAAGGCAACTCAGGCCAGCACTCCTCTCTCCAGCATGGTCAGGGGTTGATCACTGGGGACTTGGAGACAGGGCCATAAGCCAGCCCTATCACCCTGAGCTCTTGATTAAGAGGGCAGATAAAAAGGAATCAGTGAAAGAACTCTGGAAACATGAAAAATCAGAGCAAAAGGACACACCGAAAAGAAATCAATAACTCCTTGCTGATAGATACCAACATAAACAAAATGGTTAAAATGACAGATGAAGAATTTTGAATATGGCTTGTAAGAAATCTCAATGAAATACAAGAGAAAATAGAAACCCAACAAAAAGAAGCCACAAAAACAATGCAGGAAGTGAATGAAAAATTATCTAAAGAAATCAAAATATTAAAGAAAAACCAAACAGAAATTCTGGAAATGTCAAATTCATTCAAGGAATTACAAACCACAGTGGAAAGCCTTAAGAATAGGCTTTATCAGGCAGAATAATCTCAGAGCTTGAAGATAACACCTATGAGCTAAAAAAATCAGTCAAAGAGAAAGAACAGAGAAGTAAGAGGAACAAACAAAACCTACAAGAAATGTGAGATTATGTAAAGAAGCCAAACACAAGAATCATACGCATCCCTCAGGGTGAAGAAGAAAATATACAAAAGTTGGATAATTTACTTGAGGGAATAATTGACAAAAATTTCCCCAGAAATCTGGATATCCAGGTACAAGAAGCACACAGGACCCCTGATAGATTCATTGTAAAGAGATAATCACCACAACACATAGTCATTAGGCTGGCAGAACAAATCTGAAGACATCATTTTACCAGACTTTAAGCTATACTATAGGGCTATAGTAACCAAAACAGCATGGTACTGGCACAAAAACAGAGACACAGATCTATGGATCAGAACAGAGAACCCAGATATGAAACCATCCTCATATTGCCATCTGATCATTGACAAAGCAGATAAAAACATATTCTGGGGAAAAGAATCCCTATCCAATAAATAGTGCTGGAAAAACTGGATACCATATGTAGCAGACTGAAACAGGATGTGCACCTCTCACCACTCACAAAAATTAATTCACAAAGGATAACAGGCTTAAACCTAAAAATTCTAGAAGAAAATGTTGGAAAAACTCTTATAGATACCTGCCTAGGCAAAGAATTTATGAAGAAGACCCCAAAGGCAATCATGGCAACAACAAAAATAATAAATGGGACCTGATCAAATTAAAAAGTTTCTACACAGCCAAAGGCACAATCAATAGAGCAAATAGACAACCTACAGAATGGGAGAACCTATTTGCATGCTATATACCCAATAAAGGGCTAATAACCAGAATCTGCAAATAACTGAAGCAAATCAGCAAGAAAAAAAATCAAACAATCCCTTTAAAAAGTGAGCAAAAGTTTGCAAATGTAGACATACTAATGGTCAAAAAACACACGATAAAATTCTCAATGTTTCTAATCACCAGGGAAATGCAAATCAAAACCACAATGAGATATCAACTCCTATAAGAATAGCTCTTACTAAAAATTCCCCAAACAACACGTGCTGGCATGGATGCAGATAGAAAGGAACATTTTACACTGTTGGTGGGACTGCAAACTAGTACACCCTCTATGGAAAATAGTATGAAGAAACCTCAAAGAACTAAAAGTAGACCTACCATTTGATCCAGCAATCCCACTACTAGGTATTTACCCAAAGGAAAAAAAAGACATTTTATCAAAAAGGCACTTGCACTCGAATGTTTATAGCAGCATAATTCATAATCGCAATGATGTGAGAACAACCCAAGTGTCCATCAGTATATGAGTGGATTAATAACATGTGGTGTATGTATACCATGGAGTACTACTCAGCCATAAAAAATGGCGATCTAGTATCTTTTGTAACATCCTGGATGGAACTGGAGACCATTCTTCTAAGTGAAGTATCACAAGAATGGGAAAACAAACACTCAATAATAAATTGGTACTAACTGATCAACATTTACATGCACATATGCAAGTAAAATTCAATGCAAATCAAAAAGGTGAGAGGGAGAAGGAGGAGTGGGTAAATTCACACCAAATGGGTACAATGCATACTATCTTGGTGAAAGGCATGATTGTAACTTTGACTCAAGCTGTATAAATTATAGCAAACTATGTAACCAAAATGTGAGTACCCCCATAATGTTCTGAAATATATTTAAAAAAAGGAAAAAAAAAGAAAAAAGAAAAAAAGCTGGATGATGCTTTTCCATTTTATAAACTTCTTTGTTGTTTAATTGCAAACACATATCTAGTATTAAGAAAGAATTTAAGTGAAAGAGTCTCTTATATATTTATCAAGCAAAAATACATACTGCAGTCTCATGCATAAACAATACCCCAGTTGAGAAATAAGCAGATCTGGAGAGGAAAAAGGAAAGACATTACCTATCTGGGTTTTTAAAGCAGTAATAGAAGTATCACCATTTGGCAGCCCTTAACCAGTCTCTCTCCCTCCTTACCTTCCAAATTCACACTTCTGAGATTGAGCAGACATCAGAAGTGAAGCAGAAAGTGAAGTGAAGACTTTCTGACATTAGAAGCTGGTGGTGGCACAGAGACAAATAGGGGTTAATTTGATTTGTTAATAGTTTTAAAAATAGACTGGAAGGCAATGCAAAGACTTGCATTTGAATGTGTATGCTTTCATTGTGATAACTTTGTTGTATCAAAGAGAAAAGACACGTTTTGCTTCCTGTTTTCCAAAGGAATGTAGTTACATATTAGGGGAGGGATTCTGATTCTCTTTTGGCAAAGAACAAGAGAGTTTGAATCTCTGCAGTTTCCCACATAGGCAGTGTAAACAAATTGGTCCACTGAGAAGAGAGGAAGAGGGCTGTGGAGACAGCTTTCACTTTCAGATCTTCTGCCCCAGGGACTGAGAGCAGTCATGGCTGGTGAGTAGCTCCAGTTTTTCTGTTTATGACTGTATTTTGAGGGAGTTACAGTTCAGGAGAAAGGTGTGGAGGGGGTTCTCAAGAGATACAACTATTTTACCCTGGGGACAGAGGAAGATATGGGAGTACTGCAATGAGCATGCAAATAAAGTATTGTAGTTAATATGTAGCAGCTTCTTGAAGGAAAGACAAATGTAACAAATCCGGATCTATGTTCTTAAACTTTCCCTATGATTTTTAGGCTTTTCTTTTAAGTCATATTGAAATTTAACTCAGAAATTCTCACCCATTTTATGGATGTTCTATTGTCAGAGTGAGGAGCTCTGTAGTTGAGTAGAGTAACTTGCATTTCCTTCGTATTCTGTTCTCTGTATGACCTTTCATTTTCAGCAGCAAATGAATCAGCTGCAATCTGTGCTCTAACTCTCTGCATAACTGAGCTGGCCCCTGACAAATAGAAACAAAAATGTATATTTTGCAAGTGTAATGTGTTTATATTTGACTGCTGTCCATATGGAATATGTCTTTTTAAACTAGTTATTGATAAAAATGAAACAAGTGAAGGGATCACAAGTGATACAAGGACTAAACTAAGTCAGCTATCACTCAGTTCTTTAGTAAAATTGTTTCATTTCTCTAAACTTTTTTCCCCATTTGTAAAAAAGAAGGTTGGACAAGATAGGCGTTACACAAAGTTTGGTCCTTGAAACAGTGGTTTTGGCATTACCTGAGAAATTGGTAGAGTTCACAAAAGTTCATAGGCCCCATTCTGACCTATCAAATCAGAATTTCAGGGAATGGGGTACAGGAAATTCTGCTGATTAGGCCTTCCAGGTGATGCTAACGCACACTAAAATTTGAGGACTACAAGCCTAGAATGGGACATCAAAGGTT
Source organism: Lemur catta (assembly GCF_020740605.2). Taxonomy (NCBI): domain Eukaryota; kingdom Metazoa; phylum Chordata; class Mammalia; order Primates; family Lemuridae; genus Lemur; species Lemur catta. The sequence continues at coordinate 32,992,018 of NC_059134.1, forward strand.
CTGTCCATATCTAAGATCCTGTCATTCTCACAGCCAAGGGACCACCCAAAGAAGACCCAGTCAACAAGGTGAAGTTGATGGCCAGGAATGTGCTTGATGGCATTTTTGATGACTTGATAGAAAATAGTGTGTTAAACAGAGATGAGTTATGCAAATTAGGAGATGGTGTGAACTTCATCATGAACAACGCTGAAAACCTGGTTGATGATATCACTGAGAAAACTCAAATGGCAGGCAAAATATTTATGGACCGCCTCTTCAAGCAAAAGATACCACTGAGTTTAAGTGAGTAGTAATGGCTGGCCAAAGGGCTAATAACTCCTTCTTTCTCAACTGTCATTATGCGATTTTCTTTCTTCTTTATTTCTCCTGTTTGCAAGTGGAGAATAAACAATCCCCATCTCTAAAACCTTCATGACTATCTGTCTTATTTACCACCAAAATATACCCTGATCTACCCCAATTACTTTTACACTGCTACATATTAATATTTTCTTTTTTCTTTAACAGTTATTACCCTCAATCACTTTATAAAATTTGCTTTTTCATTATGTTGTTATGTCTCCCTTTGCTGAGATATAAACTCCATGAGGCAGGGATCTTTGTCTATTTTATTCATGAATGTATCCCTATCACATAGAAATAACATCTGAGACATCATAGGTGCTCAGTAAATATTTGTTAAATGAATGAAAGGCTCTGGAGCCTTATTAAATTAAGTGATTGCCTTTACCTATTCTGGGCTTCTCTGGTTATATGATGTGGACTCCATAGTCATTCCCAATCATTCCTCTGCTTAGCTATGGCTTAACCCCAGAAAGAAATGTCTGGAAATCAATATTTCTACTAAAAGAGGGCATAAGTAATTTGAGAGTTAATGGAACATAGGTGTTTCTTTCTCTCTAGAGTGTGAATTGGCACAATTTTTCTTTGAAAAGTAGTAAATATATCAAGCTTTGCGGACCATGTGGTCTCTGTCATGACTCAAACCTGCTACTGTTGCATGAAAGCAGCAATAGACAATAAGTACACAGTAAGTGTTGATGTACTTCAGTAAAACTCTATTTACAAAAACAGGTGTCCAGTTGAGTTTGACCTGCAGGCCATAGTTTGCTGACCCCTACTCGGGACTACAGTATGTAAATGAGCATATTTCCAATTCTTACAACATCCCTCTAGAATTATTTTTGTTGTGGAAAGACTGTCTAACTTTTATACACAATGTACTTTCCTTCCTCAGAATGAAAAATGCTATTGGAGAAAAACCTTGATTAAAAATTTTGATTATTCCTTGAATCATGTAAGCAGAAAGATAACAAGCTCTTTTTTGTTTCATAGAAACTCTGCCTCCCTTTTCACTTAGCAGAAGGCTACAGTTCTCTGAAACAAACTTGGAGCTTAGAGAATGGGCCAAATCTCCATGCTTCATAGAGTAGTCCCAAGCTAAGCACAGTCATTTACTCACCAGTGCAAGGGGAAGAGCTGGAAGTAGGCATGTTCTAGAAACTTAGTTCTGTTAACAAATCTGTTTTTCATATTATTTCAGCATATCCTTCTGAAAGTGAGGATGATGAATCTCAGGAAAACTCTGCATCGTCTTCCTCTTCGACAGGTAACTGCCTCCAAACCCCAGATCACAATAAAAAACTCTTAGACCTTTGTTGACATGAGAAGGTATCCCAGTAAAGATCTAGGAAACCTGTGTTCTTGGTCAATTTTCATCTTTGGAAATGACCTTTAGAGTAGAGCATTGATTCTTAACTTTTTGTTCATTCCACCTCAGAATCTGAAGAAGAAAGTGAAGAAAGTAGAGATGAAAAAAAGCGTGCATCAGCCCTGGCAATGGCTGTCTCTCCAACAGGTAAATTGCCACCAAACCAAGTGGTTCATAAGAATCCTCCAAAAACCATTTGGAGTAAGACAGCTCTACTGGGGGGTGGTATGTTATAGTGGAAAGACCACTGCACTGAGGTTCAGACAGCATGGCAAGCTTATCTCTCCCCTCTGCTTCTAACAAAGTCCCTCAAAAGTAAGGTTAGCACTTATATCCTTGCCCTTCAATTCTCCTTAGGATCCAGAAATGCAGGTGAAGATGAAGAAACTGAGCAGAGTGCTGGATTGGCTCAGGCATCAATTCTAGCACTGACAGGTAATTTCTATTTATGGACACATAATGACATTATTTGAGCTAAGGCAGATTTTAGAAAGGCCCTTTGCTATGGAGTAGTAGAAAGAGAACTGGAGTAAAGGCCAGGAAATCTATATATGTTGACACCATCACTGCCACAGACTATGTGCTCTGATGTAAATATCCTCACCTTTCTCAGACTTTTTTTTTTTTTTTTGAGACAGAGTCTCGCTCTGTTGCCTGGGCTAGAGTGCCATGGTGTCAGCTTAGCTCACAGCAACCTCAAACTCCTGGGCTCAAGCAATCCTTTTGCCTCAGCCTCCTGAGTAGCTTGGACTACAGACATGTGCCACCATGCCCAGCTAATTTTTTTTTCTATATATATTTTTAGCTGTACAGATCAATTTTTTCTATTTTTTTTTTTAGTAGAAACAGGGTCTTCCTCTTACTCAGGTCTCGAACTCCTGACCTTGAGCGATCGTCCCGCCTCGGCCTCCCAGAGTGCTAGGATTATAGGCATGAGCCACCGCGCCCAGCATCAAACTCATATTTTTAAATCGGTTTAATAATATCTTTAAAATAACTTATAAAAAGACAAAGATATAAGAAACTGCGAACTGCACAAAACAGAATAAGGATGCGGTTAAGCAAAGCACATGCAAAAGAAAAAAAGAAAAAAACAAAACAACTCAGTAGGAGTCACACACACTACGTGGTCACTGAGGAAACTGATGAATTACTGGGCAACATTAAAAAACTGTAGTCAGTCTGGTAAGGGGGGGTAGAGGTAACGTTGTCTTCTAAGTACCGTATTTTCAAGTTTTGAAAAAGCTTTACAAGGAATGAGAACCTTATAATCTTTTTTCATGGTTATATCCATTCAGCATATACTAATTGGAAACCTATTGTATGTTGTTTTAATTACTGGGTTTATAGCAGTAAGCAAGATAGATAAAGATCTTGCTCTCGTGGAGTTCACAGTATAGTTAGTGGGGGTAGATATATAATAAACATGTAAAAAAATAAAAATAAATGCTATAATTTCAGAGAATGTATAAGAGAAAAGAGGATTAGGCCATAGAAAGAAATGTTGGGGAGGGTGGGGGTGGGGCGGGATTGATCAAGGGGAAACAAGTGACAGGCTGCTTAGCTGTGACCTCTCCATGGAGGTGCTATTTCAGTGCACACCCGAACTGTGGGAAAGGAGTTGTGCCAAACTCTAAGGCAAAAGAGTTCTACAGAAAGGGGAAATGAGAGCAAGGACTATCAGACAGAAATGGTTTTGTTCTGTTAAGAGGGTCGGGGCCAATGTTACTGGAGAGTGGGAAATTAGAGGCAGTGTCATAGCAGGAGCTGTTTAGGAGTCAGACCCAGGCCATACTACTTAGGGCCTTTTAACCAGTGGAAAAGAATTTGGATTGCAATTGCAATAGAAAGCCTTCGAGTTTTTTTTAAAGGCAACTGTTTTATTATAGTTGGCAATCGTTACACATTCCAGGCATGTCACACAGCCTCTGCTCAGCCCAGCCATCTACGGTTAACATCCATCACTAAAACAAGTGCTTAAAGCTGGTATACGTATTAAAGAATGCTTTCATGCAAGCTAAGTTTCTAATCTTAGCTCTACAATAAATTGACATTATACAAACAAAAGCAGTGAGAAAAATAAGAAATTATCCTCTCTGGTTATGAATTTGGCACTCCCTTTTAGCAAAATGTAAATGAGGTGGTTCCAGCTGAGAATCTTTTCATCAGCCGTTCAGGTGAAAGAGAACTTTTAATCTCCCACTTTTCTTTCTCTGCCTCATTCTCTTTTTCCCTTTCTTCCCATCTGTTCTATTTTCTTTCCCATTGACATCTATTTCTCCTTTCTCTGTTTTTTCCCTCTTTCCCTCTGCTCTTTCTCTCTCCTTGCATTTACTTTTATCCCACCACACTGTCAATTCTTGCATCTTTTTTTTTTTTTTTTTTTTTTGAGACAGAGTCTCACTTTGTTGCCCGGGCTAGAGTGAGTGCCGTGGCGTCAGCCTAGCTCACAGCAACCTCAGACTCCTGGGCTTAAGCGATCCTACTGCCTCAGCCTCCCGAGTAGCTGGGACTACAGGCATGAGCAACCATGCCCGGCTAATTTTTTTTGTATATATATTTTTAGTTGGCCAGATAATTTCTTTCTATTTTTAGTAGAGACGGGGTCTCACTCTTGCTCAGGCTGGTCTCGAACTCCTGACCTCGAGCGATCCACCCGCCTCGGCCTCCCAGAGCTAGGATTACAGGCGTGAGCCACCGCGCCCGGCCAATTCTTGCATCTATCTCCCTGTCAATGTTGAAATCATTACATGCCAATACAGCCAAGTAAATTGCAACTGCAAGGACATGACCTGATGTCTACAGCAAAAAATTTATAAATGATGAATTTTGCCTTCATTTATACTCCCTTAGAAGTTTTTAAGAAGAGGAGTGACAGGATAAGTGTAGGATCAGAAAGGCCAGTTGAAAGCTGTTTAAATATTTCAGTTAGGAGATAACAGCTTTTAAACTGGGGTTATAGCAAAAGAGATGATGACAAGTGGTTAAATTTGGGATCTATTTTGGAGGCAGAATCAATGGAAACTAATTAATGGATTGAACATTGGATATGAAAAAGAGAAAGGAATCAAGGATGACACTAGATTTTTGACTCGGCAACTAGGTGAATGGTACCATTTACTGAGTTGGAGGAAACTGGTGTACAGGAGAAACAGATTTCTAGGAGTGGATGAATATCAGGAGTCCTGCTTTATACATTTAGTTTGAAGCGTGTTACCTTCAAGGGTAGACATTGAATAGGCAGGTGGATATTCAACTGAAGAGTTCACAATCAGGGCTGGGAATAAATCTTGGGATTCATTAGCATGTGGACAGTATTTAAGATGATGAGGCTAGAAGATGCCACCTGGGCGAAAGTGCTAATAGAGAATAACAGAGTTCAGTATAGAACAATCTGATCTTTGGAGAGATGGCAGAAGAAGAACCAGCAATGAAGACAGAGGAATTTAGGAAGCATGGCTGGAAAATGCAGCATCCCAGAAGCCTAGAAAATGTCTTCAAGAAGGAGGATGTGTGCAACCATGTGAAATGCTAAGAAAGCAACAGATGGGCAGTGGTAGCCTTGGTAACACATATTTTATTTAAGTGGTGAGAATAACAGCCAGATTGGATTGCACGCAAGGAAAACAAGATGGAAATAGTGAAAATAGACAATGGTTTTAACGAATTGTGTAAGAAGTGAAGCAGAGAAATGTGACAGTAGCTGGAGAGGAGACAGGACCACAGGGAGAGTTTTTAAAGCATGACTGGTATTAAGGAAGGCCGAAATGCCAATGGGGATAACATGGTAGTGAGAGAGTAGAAAATCGATGATGTCGAACATGGAGATGAATAAATTCCTGAGTAAAATCCTGTAGGTGATAGGGGATGGAATTCAGAGCATAAGTAGAGGCATTTCTCTTAGATAGACAGGAGGAAGGGCACATCTTTCTTTGTATAATAGTAGGAGGGAGAGTAGAACAGGTGAGTAGAGATGTGGGTAAATTTATAGATTTTGTGATTAAAAGATTAAATACTTCTTATGTAAAAATATTATAACAAGTCTTGTTGCCCTAAGGGAAAACACAAGAACCAGGGGGTACCTGGTAGCTATTTTCAAGTATTTGAAGATATCCTTTCATTAACAGCAGTTATAAACTTTTAATCTTGCCAGATACCATTCTAGATACTGGGAATACAAAGATGAAAGACATCTACCCTATCCTAATTCAGCTTCCAGTACAATAAACATAATTAATAAACACAATAATTTTTTATATGGGGGTATTTACATAAAAGAATAGAAACATAGGGAAAGTCATAATGAAGTCATGGAAGAATTCATGGGGCTCTTATCAGGAAAGGTATTAGATGTTTTCTGTATGGTTTTGATGCAGGAAATACAAACCAATGCCTAGAATATGCAGACTTTATGATACAAAGAACTGTCCACGAATGCCTTCGAATATGTAACTTCCCAATAAATGGAGAGAGTGGTTATAACAGAGATATTGTAAGTGGTGTTCAAATATCTGAGTAATGATTTGACTAGGCTCGATGAACATTAGGCTTCCTTCCAAATCTGAGATTCTGTGTTTATGTTACTCTAATGTGTTGGATCTGAATGATTAGTCAATGCTGTGAGCACTAACAAAAACATAGAAAATTATGGTGGGGTCAGTAAGAAGCAGAAAGAAAAAGGCAGCTGCCCATTTTTTTGATATGAAATAATTTTCTAATTTAATTAAACTTTTCAATATAATGGCAGTATGCATTCCTGAGTAATGATAGCCCAGCCAAAAGATTTGCATGATTGCAAGCCAGCAGGTATTATTGCTTCTTTTTTTTTTCTCTCTCTCTTTTAGCTCCTCAGGAAACCCAGTGTGTCCAACTCAACAAGTTGAAGCTTTGCCCTCGTGATCATTTTCATAAACTGAAGACAAAAAAGGCAGATGAGGTGATATGCTTTGGAATAGGGAGACACAAGATTGGCCATTCAGACAAGACATTGGAGACTCACTAGAACATTTTAGTTCCTTGTCACAAATGCCTTAAGATCAGGACAAAGGGCCTAAGATGTTATCTAATCAAGTGGTCTTCACATTACCTTTCCTGTTTCTTCAATCCCATCCTGGAACACACACTAACCTCCTCTCCACCACCTAACCAAAGCCAAATTCCTAGAGTGAACACTCAGATCTAGTACATATTTTCAGTCTGGGATTTTGTCTCTTTCCTCATGAGGGTATATTTCTATTCCCAAGCTTTCTGTTCATCCACTCTATAATTATGCTGGTCTGTTCTGTATGAACTTTGGAGGCAAAAGGGAGGGTCCTGGGGCAAATCATTCTGTGTCTGTTAATTGTAGATATATCCAGTGATGGAGAAGGAAGGCCAAACACGCCTGGCCCTCATCATCTGCAACAAAGAATTCACCTATCTACCTAATCGATATGGTTCTGAAATTGACCTTTTGGGGATGCAAGACCTGCTAGAAAACCTTGGCTACTCAGTGATTGTAAAAGAGAATCTCACAGCTCAGGTAATGGCCCCAGAGAGAGAGGCAAACTTCTTTACCTTTTAAACAGTTTTCAACATCTTTCTTGGCAGCAGCAAGAACAAAATATATGATATTACAGGAATTATATTTGCTCCAGAGTAGAATCTCCTGTATTTCACCCTTCTTCAATGCAAAGTCTCATAGCAAAGATTTAGAGAAATTCTATATAGCTGTATTTTATTAGAAATGTAGGGCCTTTCTGAAGTTCTCAATGTGGAAGATGTCTATTACTTGACGGTCTGGCCTAGACAAAAGCCCTGGAGACCGAAATTGCCTGATACCTATGGAATGAGCTTGTGAGGGTTTTATAATATCAGTATCATGTGTCTAAATGCAAAGGCAGGTATATGGCTAAAAAAAAAAATCACACACATACATAGCAAGAAAAAGTTTTGGTTTTATCTCTGCTCTGGGTGACTTTAGACAAACCATTTTAAACCTAACTTTCTGCTGTTCAGGTGAAGGAATTTGGTGTTTCTAATTTTTGTAAATAGAAAAGTATCTGTTTCTGTCTCTCTCCCTCTCTCTCTATTTTTAAAAATCTTATAGGAACTCACTGTAAAACAGATTAAAGCAACATGGTCCGATTGGCATCTTGCCATCTCACTCACCCTTCATTTTACTCCATCTCTCAGCGTCTTCAGAAATCTAAGGTTCTGTTGAAAACCACTGGGCTAGATGCTACATGAAAACCCTACTAACTTTCATATTCTATACATCTAAATGTTCTGGTTTTATGTCACAATGCTATTTCTCTTGTAATTCCATTTAGTCCAAATCACCTGATTCCTCAGTGCCAGTTCATTTTTGTGAACTTCATCTGCTATTTGAGTACAAACTATGTACGGAGAGTTCCTCGATAGTGACCCTAGAATCTCTTTTAGCAAATGGAAACAGAACTAAAGGAGTTTGCTGCCCGGCAAGAGCACCAGTCCTCAGATAGCACATTCCTGGTATTTATGTCACACGGCATCCTGGACGGAATCTGTGGGATAAAGCACAGAATCCCTGAGCCAGATGTTCTTCCGGATGACATCATCTTCACAATTTTCAACAACCGTAACTGCCAGAGTCTGAAAGACAAACCCAAGGCCATCATCATGCAGGCCTGCCGAGGCAGTGAGTCTCGCACTAGAAAGTTGTAAGTCTCGATTTGGGGATCCAAAGGAGATGGGGATCCATCTAGATTTGCCTCAGGCTTGTCCATTTTGCCTCCAAAGTTCATACAGAACAGGCCAGCATAATTATAAATTGGGTGAACAGAAAGCTTGAGAATAGAAATACACCCTCAGATACTTTTTCTGCTATTGGCCTGGTGTTTAGCCATAATTTTCCCAGGGATGGGTGAAGGAAACAACATTTTAGTATCACTTTTAGGTCCATCCAGCCCAGAAAAAAAAAAAACAACATATTGTCTATACCATTTCTTTTAAGAAATGAGAAGTAGCCTAGAATAATGAGAAATGTCCCAAACAATGGGGACTATGTTGTCAACATGGTTATTCTAAACTTAGGTGGTCTCTGTATTGTTCCCTGTCAGTGTAGTTTTTCTAATAGTAAGATGCTTACATTTTTAATGAACGCCATTAAATGTACTGCAGTAGTCCCCAACCTTTTTGGAATCAAGGATAGGTTTCATGAAAGACAGTTTTTCCACAGACAGGGAGGTGGGGTGGGAGGCAGAGCTTGGGCAGTGATGCTAGCAATGGGGAGTGGCTGTAAATACAGATGAAACTTCGCTCCCTGGGCCACCCCTCACCTCCTGCTCTGCCGCCCATTCCTAACAGGCCATGGGCTGGTACAGGTCTGCAGCCCAGAGGTTGGGGACCGCAGCACTAAAGTAAAGGTATAATGGTAAAAGAGACATGCTGTATGTATGTGTACATGTGTGCCTGTGTGTGTAAATATCACATCTTCCATAAGACGTGACATCTCTCCCAGGAGGTATCGGGATGGTTTGGGTGGCAGCTGACTCGGGAGAAGCTCCTGCAGATACACATGGCCAGGTCCTGCAGCGGCGCTGTGTCTGGAATGACGCTATTACAGAGGCCCACGTGGAGAAGGACTTCATTGCTTTCAAATCTTCAACACCACGTAAGTGAGTTCAGAGGGGAGAATTTCTAAATCATTTATTAGTCTCTAGATAACAGGCTTGAATATGATCATGTCACGGATAGGAGCATTTCTTCTCCAGTGGTGGTATATTTTAGGTGGAGGAGAGATTTAGAATAGTGAGATTTTCATGATTAGGAAGCTATAAATCTTGATTTGGGAGAAGCTTTCAAAGTGAGCAGAAATTTGGTGAGGATCCTGACTTGAAATAATCTAACTACAAATAATGAAGAGTTTTTTGTTTCGTTTTTAAAATATAGCACAGAAATGCATTATTTTTTCTCTATTCAGCCCCCAGATCACCTACTAGCAATTAAACAAGCCAACCAATGAAACTACTATGCTTGCACCATGTAACCTAGAACCTCTCAGCCTGTTTTTTGAATCTAGTCTTAGGAACTTTGTTAACATTTAAATGCCTACCTTTAGGATTGTGCATCCAATGATTAATAATCTATCCTTCTTTGGCTGGAAACTCATAGTACCAGGTAGAAATAGAGAATATTCTTAATCATTCATGGTCAATCCGGTAGAAAATCTCTTTAACAGTCATCCACAATATTGTTCTATCAATGGTTTAGATAACAAGGGAAATTTTAAAAACGTAGTTTGCATAATTCCCAGTTCTAAGTGTTCTTGTGTAGTAAATACACACTTTAATGTGCATAGAAATCACTGGGAGGGAGGGTATTAAAATGTAGACTTCTTATTCAGTAGTCTGAGGTGGGTCCTGAGATTCTGCCTTTCTAAAAAGCTCCGTGTTGATGCCAGTGCTGTTGGTGCATGGCTGCATGTGAGTACTAGGGACCAGAGGACTCTCTTGAGTCTAGCCTAGGGAAGAGGAAAAAGGCCATGTAGGCAACTCCCACCCTGCAACTAGAATAACTCCACTTCTATTCATTTTATATATTGGAGTTTTAATAAGATTTTATCTGAAAGAAGAGTGCTACACTTTTAGCTGTTAAAGGAAGTTAAAAAAGCAATATAAGGCCTGATTTTGATTGTTTAATTTAGTTGAGGAATACAGTTTATCTCTATGCAAAATTCTTGCTTTCCCTTTTTTGTAATATATATAATTGTGTGCTAGGACTGGGCTAGGTGCAGGGCATATCATGCACAATTAAAGAAGACATGGTTATTGAACCTTATGGAGTTTATAGTCAGGCCAGGAAGGCAGAAGTTAATTGGGAGGAAAAACACAGGCACAATATAACTGAAATAAATAATGATCGTCAATTGTGATAAAAGCTTTAAAAAAAACCTTGTACTCACATTTGAAAAACGAAGGAGTTAACCAGGTCAAAGGAAGGAGAAGAACATTCTAGGCAAGAAAAGCAGTGTGCATGGAGGACCTGAAGACAGAAAGGAGTATAGAAGAGAGGGCCAGGTGCCTGGAGCACACAGCCAGGAGGGACCTCAGGAGGCGGCTGGGGGGCCAGAACATCTGAGGCCTCATATGATCCTTCATACTAATAGTACTAGGAAATTCTGGTAATATTTAAGCAATGAAATGATAAGATTTTCATTTTTAAATGATCACTCTAGGGAATGGATTATAGTACAGCAAAAGTGGATATAGGGAGATAGGTTAAGATACCTTTGCAATATTATAAACCCTAGGTGATAATGATAGTCTTGGGATGAGGTTAGCTGTTGAATCCAAGAAATAATTACTTTATAAAATTAACATGAGCTGGTGGTTTGGTAGATATGGTAGGTGAACCAGAAGGGATGATAAAGGTGACTCTAGTGTCCAAGTAGGTGATTGTGGTACAGTCATTAAAATGGATATCCCATGGGAAGGTTTGGGATGCCTTTGGCACATTTCAAGATTAAATGAAGAGTATAGAGTTGCACAGCTGTATTTTTCAGAGGAAAGATCTGCTTGCATTAGAGATAGAATTTTGGGAGATTCTGACCTAAGAATAATATTTAATATGCTAAAAATATATGAAATCACCTAGGAATTAAGATTAGCGTCAGAAAGTGTTCTAAAGCTGAGGCTGGAGGAACTCTAGAGTTCAATATCCGACATAGAAACATTAGCCAGCAAAACATTAGCCATACAAAGTAGAGTCAGAGAATAAGAAGAACCGGGAGTATGTGTTCTCAGAATTACCAATGAAGCAAGTTGGACTTCCAAGCAATTTATGATGGGAATGAGAGATCAGGTGAAGGTGAGGACTGATGAAAGACCATTAGTTGTACTGAGTTGGAAGACATGGTGACCTTGGGGAGAGCCATTTAGTAAAGCTGGTGTCAGAGGTAGGAGGGAGAAACCAGACAGGAGTGAGCAGGATAGGAGGAAATGGGATAGTGAGTGTAGACAAATTTGAAAATTTGACTGTAAAAAGAAAGGAGAATTGTGAAGATAAAGTGGGAATGAGAATAGTATTACTCATTTTTTTTAATGATGGAAGAGACTTGATCACATTGACATGCTAAAGACAAGTAGTCATTCAAAAATGTTTTATACAACATAACAGTAAATGAAAAACATTATGGTATGAAACAAGTTTGCATAAGAGGAGGCCTAGAATCAAGGAATGTCATGAGGCAGATTCTTTTTTTTTTTTCCTATTATGTAGTTAGTGCTGAAATGACTTTGCTCTTTTCTACCACTTGCGATCCTAGAAGCCATAACTTTAGTCTTGCCTACTAAAAATGTCGAGGGAATTTATGATTGAGGGTCCTTGATGATTTTCTCTGGGCCTGATTCGGAAACCTGAATTACTATCTTTCTTCAGCTTTGGGTTTTGGCTCTTTCCTGAAAGCACTAAGATCAGAATTTGTTCCAAAAATATGGCCCTGGGAGTCTTCCACACTTATACAGAGGCCACATCCCCCAATATTTTGATACCTTTTATTTGCAGATAATATTTCTTGGAGGCTTGACCTAAATGGATCACTCTTCATTTCCCAACTTATCTACTACTTCAAAGAGTATCTTGGTGTCATCATTTAGAGGAAATTTTTCAAAAGGTAGGGATATCCTTTTTAATTTTATGCCCCAGAAAGCTTTGTAGCACCATTAGCAAACTTTTGTAGGGAATCCTAAAGCTCTTAAAGTCATCTTAATGCTCCTTCCTGTACTCCAAGTTTATTTTAAGAGAAAATGTTCTGAAATACTACATAGAACCTGTGTGGACTTTCCCAATAACATGATTCTGATAGCTTTGCTCACCCAGTGAATTCTTTTTAGGGTGCTAACTCATTTGTGTATGTGCTATATCCGATGAAAAACTAAAAATATCTTCTGTTTATGCTACTTAGCTATAGCCTTAATACATACTATGAATTTTCTCCCTCCTGAGAAAGGAGTCCAGGTTTTCCTTTTAGACAATCTCTAAAGGCTTTCTTTACTACTTCAGGTTCAACATTCATTCGAGACCCCAAATATACTAACCCAGATGCTGACCATTGAAAGACTATCCATGACACGATATTTCTACCTCTTCCCTGGGAATTAAAACTCATTAGAAGGACCGCAGGTAAATGAATCTATCCTAGAAGTAGGTGTGGGTATTCCCTGCTCAGAGTCTGTACAGAGAGTCTGCATAGAATGGAGGATAATGATGGAATGTTGGCTGCCCATTAGTTACTGAGGCTCATGTTATCTGCCTTTTCTTAGTGGCCCTCAGTGAAACCCTGGTGTAATTTGACTTCAGCCATAGTATAATGGGTGTATCAAAAATGGCAAGTTCAGTGGCAGCCAGCTGGAAAATTTTTTAGTTCTAATTTCCTTCAAGGACCTGCTCAGTGAGTGGAGACTATTTCCTTCTGATGCATGCATAACATAAAATAATTGGAAATGTTATGTATATCTGGTATATTTGTCCTCCTCACCAAAAAGTCAGTTTTTCTGAGTCGTACCCTTCCCTGTTTATGATGAGGCTTGCCTGTACCACAGTGTCAGCCAGCCGACTACTTGCTGAATCTATGCTGAGGCAATGAGGCCCTAATACAGATCTTCCCATTTGGGGATGACAGGTCCATAGCCCTTGTATAAAGGTATTTCTCACAATAGGATTAGTTCTATTTATATCTTACCTCTAATAGCCCAATTATTCATGTTCTCTTATATCTCTACTTTTTCTAGGATAATGGAGGCATTGTGGTCTCTATGAATCTACTATTTTTAAAAAGTTAAGTTTTGATCAAGAGTATTCTTATACCAAACTTTTCAACTGCCCACCCTCCACAAACACAAGACCAAAATAACTCCAATATTGTTACTGAATTAATGCTTAATAAAATCTTTTAAAAGTATGCTTTTTTTCTCATTTTTTCCTAAAAGTCACATTCATTGCAGAAAAATAATTAAGTATAAAAAGCATAGAAAACAAAGAACTTTTAATGAATAATCATTGTTAACTCTTTTGAAACTCTATTTGTAAAAAACTCATTTTTATATAGCTTATTCATTTTGTATGCAATTTTGTCTTTTTTCTTTTATTATTTTATGATAACCATTACTACTAGTAATAAAAATATCCTAAATATAATTTTTTAATTTATAATATCAATCAGGCATATATAGTACATTCTATTTGACCTTTACTCTACTTTTAAATGTTGTTTTCAATGCTTGTTTCCTATACACCATGTGATGGTGGATATATTTATGCTTTGTCTTTTGTCTAGGCTTAGGTGTATTGTCTTAGTATGTGTTCCTAAAAGTGGAATTACTGGATGCAAGTGTAAATTTATCTTTTGATAAATTATTATAAAAATTTTATGCCAAATTATATGCATATAAGAAATTTAAGATAATGACTAATAGGTAGAAAAACGTCTTAAAACTGAATGTTCTGACTCGGGGGGATGGGGGTGGGGGAGGGGAGGGGGTATAACTACATGATAAGTGCAATGCGCACTGTCTGGGGAATGGACACGCTTGAAGCTCTGACTCGGGGGGATGGGCGGTACATGGGCAATACATATAACCTGAACTTTTGTACCCCCATAATAAGCTGAAATAAAAAAATAAATAAATTGGAAGACCAACCAAGCTGGCCTCATCAAAAAAAAAAAAAAACCTGTTACTAATTTAATTGGTAAAAGTAGTCAATTTCATTGGCATATCTCTTGTTGCTGACATCATTGATTGGACTTTCTAACTTCTTTATTAGATAGTTTTTGTGTGAATTATTATTTTTATATTTTATTTCAAGTTCTATATGGTTTCCTAATCAATTATATAAATTTTTATATATATAAATATTTCCTCATGATCATATGATATTTTTTAATTAGTTGTTCAATATTAAATTTTGTGTATGATATTCTATGACATGTGGAATGTTCAGATTTTCAGTAATGGAATCTGTTTTCATTTCTTTCTGTGTTTGCTTCTAATTTTTTAAGTTTAAATATTGTATTACCACCTTTAATTTCTTACAATTATTTTTACAGTATTTTAAAATACCTTATCCTTCTATACATTGTATGGATTTACTTTTCTCTAAAGGATATAAATTTGTGGTGAACTGTGAGATGAGGATATTATTGATTTTTTCTAATGGATTAGCAATTGTCAAAGATATACCATTTGAATCATGCTTCTTTTTCTTACTAATTGTAACATTGCCTTTAACATTAATTTAGGATGTGTTGTGGGCTGTTTTTAGAGAATATATAATAAAGATACTAAACTCTTGTATCTACTTTAGGAAATCTTTTACTACAATGGATTGAAACACACTCAAAGTAGCTTCACAAAAAATTGACATAAGCATACAACAGGGAATCTGATATTCCTCCATGGTAGAAAACAAAAAATAACTGGAAATATGATCTAGCAAATAGAAAATCAGGTAATAATTTTCTCTGAGTAGCATCTTCATTGTGTAATGACTCCTTCTGTTAAACCCTACATTTAAAAATTACTAATTGTGATATTTCCACTAAATTAGTTGCCTTCTCTGACACTAGTTTCCAGGAATGAAGTGGGTGCACTAAAACCCGACTCATATTGAGCAGGTGCAATATTACGTGCATGTACTGCCTCCCTATTTCATAGCCTGTCACATAGTGGGCAACTGTTTGTGGTAGAAATCATTACTGTTACATGCATTGCTTTATCTATAAGGGCTTATGCTCTATTGCATTGTTAACTATCGTTTGATAATCTTCATTAGTTCTCTCTTGTTCACTCTTTCCTTATTTTCTCTCATATAGTACATGCTTCCAGGTGAATTGTATTACTAGAATGATTTTATAAGTGTTCTGATAATTAAAGTGTGGCCTTAATAGGAACTAAGTATGTACATTTGATTATCTAGAACCATGTTTTATCAATTCATTAAGTCATATATTATTTTATTTTGTACCTTTAAACAAAGATTTTTTTTCTAACCTTCTCAACTTTTAGGATAAGAATATTCCTAGACATATTATATTTTGTTATTATTTAGTTTGAGAATATTTTTCCTCCATAGTTTCTGATCATTGTTGTGAGAGTACAGCAAATAAAAATGACAGGTTCCCTTGATTCTTAAATATATATAAAACTGGTGTTTAGCAGCTTTATTGAACATTCACTGATCTGGAGAACTTTTGACTTGTTTTATCTCTTGAAAATTATATATGTAAAATTTAATATCTGCAAATTATAGATTTGTTTCTTCCTCACCAGTATTCACTGTATTTGTTTTATATTCATAAAGTTTTATATTTATCATATCTCTAGATAAAATAGCCAATTAAAATAATGATAGTGGTCATTCTAATTTATTATTTTAATATCAATGCCTCTAGTATTTCATTATTAAATATATGTCCTGTTGATTTAAGCTAGTTTTTTTTAATAATAATAATAATAAAATGTATATTTACATTGCTATTTTTCAAATGGTTTGTCTTCCTCTCAGGGATGAATGTTATTTGAAGCCCCCATGTAGAATAGAATAGAAGAAATGGAAAGTATAATCTTTATATTTGTACTATTGATATGGTTATATTAATAAGTGGTCTAATATCAAGCAGTGATTACACTCTTAGTATGACATGTTATGTAGATTATTTATTCTATACTTGAAATAATTCTGCTAACATTTGACTTAGAAATCCCATATTTTTATTTATAGATGGGATTCTTATCTATCTTGATTTCTTTTTTCTTAACAAATAGTTATCAATTATTTCATGCTTGATAGAGGAAGGAAAATAAATCCCAAAACCAAATAGTATGCACTCACTTGAGGAAAATAGAGAATAATGACCCAACAATTTTGTCTGTTTTAGTAATGAAACTTGTTTATAGAATATTTGTAATAGTAGTTTTCAGTGAATTACAAGTAGTGTTTTTTATGAATCTTAAAATCTCTTAAAATGTTTTATACCTGAGTTCTCTTATAAGTTCAGTTATATATACATATGAAAGCCAGTCTAAATTTATATATAGGTAGTAACTTAAAAACAATCAAAATGTTTGTTTTTTAAATTACCAATATATGTGTGCATATGTATATTCACTGTTCAAACTTTCAATCTAGATGAAGGCCTAGTTATGCAAAAACTAAAACCTCTTTATTTTGTTTTAATCTTAAGAGCATTAGAAGTTATGTAAAAATATCCAATTAGAACTGAAAGTTATAAAGAGGGAAGTGAAAATCACA
Source organism: Lemur catta (assembly GCF_020740605.2). NCBI lineage: Eukaryota > Metazoa > Chordata > Mammalia > Primates > Lemuridae > Lemur > Lemur catta. The sequence continues at coordinate 33,009,002 of NC_059134.1, forward strand.
CAAGATGATTTATGTTCTCTAATTTCCATCTTGCTGTCTCTCTCTTTCTCCCCATACACAACCTTGCAAATATATTTAGAAACATATTGTACAAGCTATGTTATGACCTGCTTTATAATTTTTCTTAAAAATAATCCCCTTAGGATTAAAGAAAATAAGAGATATGTGAAGAATCAGTGATATAAACAGTGTAAGTTCAAAAGTCTTGGGAAAGACAGTCTAGGGCAGAGGTGGGGGTTCCCTGATGTCTGTACCCCAGGCTGTCCTTTCTGTCACTCTATGAGTGTCTTCCTTTCAAAGGTCACCTCTTGGTTCCAGGTGGCTGCTGGAGCTCCAGCCATTACCATCATTAAAAGCACACTAGCCAGCAAGAAGAAAGAAGAGAGGAAAAAGCACATCCCCCACCCTTTCAGGGAACCATTAATGCCTATAAGCCATTAACCAGAATTTAGTCACAGCACAACTCTCAGGTATAATGAGGGTGAGAAATAAAATGTTTACTGCATGTTGCCACTTGCCTAGCTAAAAATTGTCAATTCTTTTAGGAACAGGAAAGAACAATATTGGATCTCAACTGGCTGTCTCTGCTGGTCATTGCTGCCATATTATTATAATAATTGTTGCTTAGTATTCCTTGTAAAGAACATACTAGATTGATTTTACTAATTTAGGGAATTTCCAAATTTATTTTCTTAAGAACTATTATTTAATATAATAAAAATTCCCTGTACATATATACTTAAGTTTCTGTCTGAAAATATTATTGGAATCAACTCTCAGATCTGAAATTACAGTGTCAAAAACATTACAATTTAAATTTTCTATGTAAGGTATTGTTCAGCAAATTGTCCAAATGGGCATTCCCCATGAGCACAATATGATAAGGCTTATTCCTCTATATTTTTACCAATGCGATGTATAATCAATCTTGTTAATTTGTCCAGCCAAAAACAAAATCACTTTAATCTTATTTCTTTGCTTTATAAATTGGTTAAGCATCTTTCCATATGCTTATTGGTCACTGTATGCAAGCTAAATATTAGCTGGAGTCTCCGCTTGCCCACAGGTTCTACATAGGGTTGACTTAGACTTAGAGGAACTGATTCCTGGGCTACCTCTCTGGCTTCAAACCCCATCAGTCTGTTCCTCTTACCTGACAAGCACATTCTCATGTCAGAATTTTCTGCCCCGTCTTCCTGAAATGACGCCCTTCTCATTGCCATCCTCACATGACTTGCCACTGTACTTATTTCAGCCTTTATTGGCAAAATCTGACAGGAAATTAACTGACCAAGGAAAAAATACGATTTGCAGAATTCCAGCCCCAACATTCAACAGTGGAGTGTGGGAAGGGTGAAACTAAAGTTGATAAATAATAGTTTAATAACTGGTAGAGTACACTGCTGTGTCCCATGTAGCTTGTCAAATCATTCTGCTTAGTGCCACAGTAGCATTACCACAAACCCAAAAATCAGGTTGTTCATACCTGCATTATTCAGGATTTTATCAGAAAAGGAGAACCACCTGGAAGCTGGTTAAATGGCCTACGTGAGGCTGATGTTTTTGCGTCTATGGCTGGAGCCTGACATTCACAGGGTAAGCTAAAGGTAAGTGAAGAGGGACTTGATGTGAAGGAAGCAAGATAAGCTGAAACCTGTGAGAATCAGCTAGAAACCAAGAGAGTGGACTGAACTAGTACCAGTCTCTCACTGTTTCCACACCTCCGGCTTTGGAGATGGATGTGTCCCTCAAGAGAAGCTAATGCGTAACTCATAACTGGAGCTTTAAATATTCATCTGACTCAGGAGTCAAAGAAGGTGAAAGAGAAACTGTGCTGGGCCAGGGGGAGCTTTGGGCCTGGCTATTTCACCAGGCCAGTCAGGTGAGGAGCAACAAACCTGAGGGCAAAGTGGCTCATGTCCTTCTCTGCCCTTCCATGTCTAAAAAGAACATGGCTGCCACTTCACTACCACCTTCCAAATCTCATGAAAAATCTCTCTTGTGGCCCAAGCTAAACCTGGAACTGCAGGCAAGGCAATTCTGAGAAACCTAGTTCCAGCTTAGTTAAGTTGACACAATAAAAAACTAAAATAGTGGCCTGCATATACTATACTATAAATATATATGTATATATACTCAAATATATTGATTCATTGACTTCACTTATCCCTTTTACATTCTCCTTCTAGATGAAATCATACAATTTCATGGTATTTAATACAATCTATTAGTATGTGTCGATATATTTCCAACTTTGTAAATATTTGATAGATTTGTCTTCTAAGTTTCACATTAATATTTAACTAATTGCCAACTGAATATCTTTTTTGGTGACATAATTCCAAAATTGAATTTTCATTTATTATGCTCCTCCACTTCCCATTTTATTCCTTTTTCATTCTTCCCACACTTTCTTAGTAAGTGATAGCTACATAGAACTAGAAACCTGGGAGTTATCCTCGATATCTTTCTCTCCTGCAAACCCCACATAAAGTCAGATGGCTAATTGTGTTAATTGTTTCTCAATTTCATGCATTTCTCCACATCCTGTATTGTCAGCCTTGGCCAAGGCACTATTATCTCTTACTTAGACTATGACAAACTTTTCTTATTTCCTCTAAAACATGCAAATTCTCCTTTTTGATAGTGGGAAATATTGGGAAATAGAAAGAATAAATTTTGTGATATGACACTGATCAAATTAGATGGATCAGCTAATGATATTCTGCAATGGGCATTGGCTGTACTGTTGAGAATATTCAATTCTGCTGTAGAAGACAAGAAAACAGGATGGATGGAATTGATAAGAAGTGCTAAACATAGATAATAATATGCTAAAAAGTAAGCATATGAGATATAGGCAAAACTAATATGATAGGTTCTGTAGACATAATGAATAAGAAGTAACTTATGAATTCATATGATTTGGTAAGTGTAGATAGTAAGTTGGCAACCTGTAAGACAGCCAAAGATAGAATAAATAAAAAATGTAATGGGATAAAAATATGCTGCTTATAGATGCAAATGATGAAAAGACATCATAATGATGCCACCTCTAGACTGAGAATTTTATCACACCTCAATTGGCTACCACTTGTTGACACCCAGTATGGTCCCATTCTGGTCCTACATCTGCTCTACCCAAGAAATGCAAATAAGACCAAAGGCTGCTAAACAAGTAAACTGACAGCTACTCTTGCAACAAGCACACTTCCCTTGCATCTGTCTGAAAGAACAGATTTTTTGTTCTTGGCTCAGGATATCTTCCCTGACCCTCCTTTGCTCAGACCTTAACTCTGGTCCTCATCACTGAACCATCGCCTGTGAAGGCTGATGCAGGAAGAGAGAAGCCGCATTTGTGAGCATTGTGAACCCCAGGACTCAAGGAGTGTGGTCCTTTCTTCCTGCTTGCACCTATCTAAGAGTATTATCTTATTCCAATTCATTCTGTTTATTTCTTATTCAGTGTTTTAATCAATTTAGTAAGCCATGTGCTTTGGTCATTTTAATCGAGTCTGCAGTCTTTTCTGTTACTTGACCTCTGGGATAGCTCACCAGTTAGTGCTTCTAACCAAATTGACAGTAATTTCTTACATAACATTCTCAGCTAACGTAGCAGCCTTTTTGTCTTTAAAGACGACTTGGGAAGGAGGCAAATGCTTCTCAGCATCAGAATACCAAGGCTATTATTTTTCAAGTCAGGTCAAAGTCTAATTAATAAGATAAATTTACATTCCTTAATGAGACTAAAATATGTGTCCTTTCGAGGAAATATAATGTACTTAGAACTGGTGTGTTTGCCCTTAAGTAATTTAGGAAGAAATTCACCTTTAGTCTTCACTGGTGGAGAGTAGGAAGAAAACTCTCCCACTCAAGGGAATAGAAAGAACCGCTGGCTTTTGTCACAGTTACAAAGTCTGGGCAGAAGAAAGCCTCCATTGCCATCTCATCAAAGTCTAAGGAACCAGACTTTGAAAAGCTCAAGAAGGAAAAGAAGAGAATGGAACTCTTATGGGAGTTTAAGTTTCTGGAGGAAGGAAAAATGAGGTTGTTAAAGGCAGGCCTTCAGAAGATGACTTGAATTTTGGAGATAAACATAAATTATATAAGTAACTGAAACCCACATAGAACACACGTGCTTTCTTGAACTAGTGTGCACATGGGCTTGCATACACACACACACATACACAGAGGCATAAGAGCAGGAAGGCACATCTCTCTTCTCTCTTGCTTTTTAATATACTTTCATAACTCTGATTCTCAAAACTGTTTAATCCTTCAGCAGAACAGTGTGACTTTGGTCTGACATGCTAATCTCAGGAAAATAACACCCCCATTTTCTAGCCATTTCAGAATTCGAAAGGGAAAGTATTGACCTTCTGAGATATAGGAAAAACCAAAGTGTTCTAGTCTTACACACTCAACCAGTCATTCAACACACTTACGAAACCACATGTGTGGGGTTCTTTCCCCACACACCAAGAGATTCTCCAGTGAACACCAGCTAGGTGTCCTAGAATTTGATTTAATTCTAACACTATCCATCTGGATAGTATCAGATCCTAGAGCTTAAAGGGCTCATTCCCAAAAGACTGCCCCCTATTGCAGAGACCAATCGCAAGTAGTATGTTGTCACCTATACTTCTGACTGACTGCCTGCAAATCAGGGCCCACACTACTCCATTCTTGGGTCCAATCAATTTGCTAGAGTGGCTCACAGAACTCAGAGAAACACTTTTCTTAGGTTTACCAGTTTACTAACAATGTGTATAATAAAGCATACAGGTGAACAACATGATGAAGAGATACATAGGATGAGATGGCAGAGCCCTGAGCACAGAAACTTCTGTCCCTATGGAGTTAGGGTGTGCTATCCTCCCAGAACTCAGATGTGTTCACCAACTTGGAAGCTCCTGAACCCGTAGTCCAAGGATTTTTATGGAACCTTCATCATATAGACATGATTGATTATTAACTCCATTTCCAGCCCCTCTCTGCTCTCTGGAGAACAAGGGCGGGGATAAAAGCTCCAAGCTTATGTAATAATCATGGTTTGGTCTTTCTGTTGACAAGCCCCCATCCAAAAGCCACCAAGTCACCTCATTAGGACAAAAGACAATTCCTATCATTCAGGAAATTCCAAGGGATTTAGAAGCACTGTGTCAGGAACCAGAGTCAAAGACCAAATACTATTAATAGAACAAAAGATGCACCTACTATCTCTATCAACAAGGGAATTAGGATCTCTGACTCAGGAACCAGGGCAGAGAACTTAGGAGCTCTGTGTCAGGGACAGGGGTCAGAGACCAATATGTGTGTTTCTTATTATTTCACAGACAATTTCCCTATCTGAAGAAAACTATAGAAGAGAAGATGTCCCCTGAGCATGAGAAAGCAGGAGACCAAATTACCTAATTTTTTTTTCTTCATTGGGCAGCAAGTGATATGTTCAAAAGATAGCAAGTGACAGAGAGGAGAAAGTCTGCTAAAGTCATTAATATTAGATACCCCCATCTCTTTTGCATTTCCCCATCCCCATCCTTGCCTCTAATTCATTCTTCCAACAACAGCCTGAGTAATCTTAGGCTAGAATGCAAAGTCCTTAACCGGCCCTCCTGACCTCTTTAACTTCATTTTACACCATTAATGTTCTCCGAACCATACTCAGCAAAGCGATTTCTCACCTTAGGGCCTCCACATGCTCACAGGTAGTTTTCTCGGCCTGAAATGCGGTAACCTTCATTTCACTGTCCATTGGGCTAACTCATATGCCTCCTTTTTCCAACATCTTAAGAGGTACTTCCTCACAGAGGACATCTCTGACCCCCAATCTAAACTGAATGCCCTGTTATTTATTGCCATAAAAATGAAATTTTTTTCTCCTTCAGTGCTTTTTTCACAATTTGTAATTATATATTTACGTATGTGGTTTTTTGATTAACGTCTGTCCTTCCCTAAAACTATAAGCTCCATTGGGGTACAGGCCATGCCTATTTTATTTCCATATGCACATCACCTACAGGAGTATATGAAACAAAATTGGCACTCAGAAATATCTATGAAATGGGAAAAATTCCCAGCTAAGGTGTATGTTCTCAAAAAGTATGTGGACCCATCATGTTGAGTATACTAGAGATTAGGTTAGGTGGAAAAGAAATCAAATCATTTACAGATAAGAATTTAAATATCTTTTATGATTCAAGTTCAAAGTGTTTTATCTTCATGCCAAAGTACTAGATACACGTCAACAGATGCATATATACCTTGATGCTTTCAAGAGTGTTAAATATTGATCAGGACTTCTAAAATAATAAAAAATCTGTGATCTGAGAGATTTATTCCATGTCTCTTCAAGCCTATTTGAACCCACACAAAAAATCTTTTGATAATGAGATTTACACCCTCCAGAATGAAGTTCCAAAAGCAGAACTTGAAACATTCATTTCCATTCAAATCACTAGATGACCCTTCAGTCAATTCTGCACTGGCAGGGAGAGATGCCGATGACATGCAGAAAATTTTCAGACTCTTGTCTTATACAATGATTTGATATAAGCTATGCCTGCCTTTGAAGGTGTTTAAAACCTGTCATGTTGGACATGATAACTATAAAACTTCATGAAAGACTCAGAAATATTTTCAAGTTTTGCTTTCTTTTAGAGTCAGTAGAACCTGTAATAATTATGTTAATTTTATTCTAACACATCTGGCTTCAGAAATAAAAGAAATCCACCCATGACCCAAGGCCATAACCCATTACCCTCAAGACAAACGATGTCCTATGCATAAAGTGGGTGTTATTTGTATCCTTTAGCTACATTTTCTTTTGTCAATTTCAAAACTAGCAAAGTGATACTATGCATATTTTAAGGTTTTTAGTTTTTATTTATCTACTATCAGAGTATAGATCTACCTAAGGGATAAATTTAGGTAAGGCACGTTGTCTACTGTTGGGATTTGTGGCCAATAATTACGTTCCTCTCCTGTTGAATTTTGAATCACCTAAGAAGTTCACACACTATTCAAATAGATAGAAATAAAAATAGTGTTTTAATACTGATTATATCAGTGATCTAATACAATTTTAAATACCTTTTTCCTTAAAGTGAGATACCCTCCTGCAATGGCACCCTCCTCCCTGCTGCATTCACAGACCTTAATGTGGTAAAATTATTTCATGAGGGAGAAAAGAATAAATGCAGTAATTCTCACTTATCTGCAGTATATTTTTATTTTATATTTTATTTTGGAGACAGAGTCTTGCCCTGTTGCCCAGGCTAGAGTGCTGTGGCATCAGCCTAGTTCACAGCAACCTCAAACTCCTGGGCTCAAGCAATCCTCCTGCCTCAGCCTCCCAAGTAGCTGGGACTGGAGGCATGCACCACCATGCTCGGCTAATTTTTTCTATATATTTTTAGTTTTACAGCTAATTTCTTTCTATTTTTTTTTTTAGTAGAGACAGGGTCTCGCTCTTGCTTACACTGGTCTCGAACTCCTGAGCTCAAGCGATCCTCCCACCTCGGCCTCCTAGAGTGGTAGGATTACAGGCGTGAGCCACCGTGCCCGACCCTTGTCTGCAGTTTTGCTCTTTAAAGTTTCATTTACCCATAGTCTGAGAGAGAGACCATATTCACATACATTTTATATTGTTATAATTGTTCTATTTTATTATTAGCTATTATTGTTAATCTCTTATTGTGCCTAATTGTTAAATTAAACTTTATCATACATATGTATGTATAGAGAAAAGCATAGTGTATTTAGGGTTTGGCAGTACCATGGCTTCAAGAATTCACTGGGGATCATGGAACATAACTCCAGAAGAGGAAAAGGGAACTTGTGTGCTTTCTAAGCACATGCCACTCCAAAACAGGCAAGGAAGAGGCCAAAATAATTATATGCAGTATGTTCTAATCTCACAAATTAGATAAATTACTTTGCTTCCCATTGTGAAGGGTGACAGAAGGACAGAAGAAAGGGCAGAAGCCCCCTCCTAGTGTCATGTCTTCCTGGTTAGTGGAACAGGGGCTTCCTTTGTAGGCCAGGGTAGAAATTCAGGAAGAAGGACCATAGTTCTTTTTCACAATTTGTAATTATACATTTACCTATGTAGTTTTTTGATTAATGTCTGTCCTTCCCTAAAACTATAAGCTCCACTGGGGTACAGGCCATGCCTATTTTATTTCCATATGCACAGCACCTACCAGAGTATATAAAACAAAATTGGCACTCAGAAATATCTATGGAATGGGAAAAATTCCCAGCTAAAAATGTAAACAACATTTTTCTCTTTTCCTAGCTATCTCTTTCTCCTCGGCTTACGGTTTAAACATTCCTTTCTATTACAAGCTTCCCTGACCACACAGGTAAGTCTATGTCACTTTACCTAAATCCATGGATTGCTACCTACTGCTGTTTAAGAAGAAAGTAAATGGGAAAAACGTAACTTTTAAAATTTAAAGGATTGTAAATTATACGAAGAAAGAAAAAATTGTATAGCACCCTATACACACAGTTAAAGAAAGTTAAATAACGGTATTTAAATAATTTTTAAATTTTACAGTATTAAAGGAAAATATAAAGGTGCCAAAAAGCAACACAAGCAATCTTTGTTACATACAAGAAAGTAATATACATATACATTTTGTATATTAATATGTATATAAAGAGAACAAGACTTCCCGACTACAGTGTATATTAAGAAAAGCAATTTAGTCTCTCATACTTTTTTAAACAATATGATCTATAATTATAATAATTCTTGCTTTTCATCACAGTTATCAATGGTTTGAAAGTAGCTATGTTTGGGCCTGAAACATTACTAGGCTTTTCTTGTTTGTATTTGTACCTACATCTGGTTAGACAGATGAGTGTCCAGTTGACGGATCAAGCTATCACAGAAAAGAGAGGTGTACTAATTGGTTAACAAGTTAAAATTAAGACAGAAAGATTCAGGTATATATTTATATGATATATTATTATATATAATATACTCTAATTATATATAGTAGAGTAATATAATTAGAGTAGTTCCCCCTGGTTCCTGACTAATAATCTTTTGGTCTCTATGGATTTTCCTATTCTGGACATTTCATGTAAATGGAACCACACAATTTGTGGCCTTTTGTGTCTAGCTTCTTTCATTTAGTATAAGATTTCCAAGGTTCTTCCATTTTGTTAGCATGTATCAGTACTTCATTCCTTTTTTTAATGACCAAATAATATTCCATTGTATGGCTATAACACAATTCGTTTATCTGTTAATCAATTAATGGCCATTTGGATTGTTTTCACTCTTCAGCTATTGTGAGTAATGCTGCTATGAGTATCCATGTGCAAATGTTTGTTTCACTTGAATTTATGTTTTCAAATTGAGCATACTTGTTCAATTCTCTTGGAAATACCTAGAAGTGGAAATGCTGGGTTATATGATAATTCTATGTTTAATTTTTTAATTAGTCTATTGCTTGTACCAACTGTTATGACTTGCCCCAGGCAGCAGAAAATATTACATTTACCTTTAAAAGTGTCTTTATTATTATTATTATTTAATTTCACAAATGCCACTAGGTAGGCTCCTCAGCCCTGGGAGAATTCTGAGTTAGGCAAAATAAAGACAAGCTCTTTGAGCCAGGCCTTCAAGGAGTCACCAATAGGTCAAAATAAACAATCACAATTCTTTGAGTATAAGGTCTACTTTGCACCCTCTGGTCCTACGTACCTGTACTGGGAATGTCGGCTGGTGTCTTCAAGGCCACCACCATGGAGGGGAGCAGGAATGGGATGGAGGTAAATTATTAATAAAATTCTACAAAGCTCTCTTACTGAGATTCAGCTGTTTTGTTCTGAATTCAGAACTTCTCTGGTTGCAGGAGGCTTTTGATTCGTTTCTAGAATTGCAAAAAAGTTGATTCTGAGAGTTTTTGCCAGTTTATTCATTGCCTTGTTCAAGGGACAGAATTTTGAAGTTCCTTACTCTGCCATTTTCAATAACATTGATTTTCTGTACATATTTTTATAACTTCTTATGAATCTATAATTGTATTAAAATGAAAAGTAAAAATAAACTGGGTCTTCCTTATATATTATGAATTACTGAATAAACACGAGATAAAAAGAAATAAAATGCTAATAACTAAGAAATAACTACTATTTAAAAATTACTTATTTTTGCATCCCTCCAACAATCAAAATAATAAACTTGAAGTATTGTGTCCCTTTTCTTAAAAATTTTGGTATGGTAATGGTAACACAAAAACATTAATTGTTAGTAATTTTTGTTAATTTAATGTGGATTTACTTTACTCTTTCCTCAATATTACAAAACATGAAGTGTTAGTTGCTATCTTCAAAGTTATGTAAGCAGGGCTTCAATCCAAATGCAAAAAGTATAGTTTTTTGTGTGTCTTTTTTTTAATCTCTGGAGATGGTAATTAAAAAAAAGTAGGGCATACATTTTTAAAGGTAAAAATAGGTAAAACAATTTGAACAATTAACTCAGCTGCTTGTCAGTATGTTTTTATTTTATTTCCTTTTGAGACAGTGTTGTTTTCTATATTTGTATGAGAAATATTTAAATTGTAGTTTCTCTAAAGAGGCATTTATTTCAAGTGTGTAGTAAGTGCTGATTCTGCAATTATTGCTAATTGGAGAATTTCCAAATTGCCTGAAGGGTTGAGAGCCTCATGATTTTGTCATTATTCCTTTCTCCTTTACACTTCAAATTTGCGGAATGCTAAACTAAAATTAAGCTTTCAATTACATAATACTACTGCTAAACTTTCTATGCTTTGCAGTCCAGCCACTATAAACTTAACAGTAAGACTTTGCATCTCAATGACTCCTCTATGCCAGTAAACTGGAATCATGTAAAGATTATTTGTGTACTAAATTTTCCTGTCTCCAAAACAAACAAAAACCAGTTTTCACTTAAAGTATGAATTTAAAATATACATTTGAAAATTAAATCACAATACATATTTTATGAGGGAAAAGATATTTACTTTAGATAAGTCTTTTATTTTCACAGATTCAATTATATTTGTAATATTTTATGGTAATTAAAATAACATTGAAAATAAATCATAGTAATTAATAATATCCTTTCTCTAACTTCATGGAGAATCAAATGAGAAGAAATGATGCTGATGAAAGTCAACTTATTGGATAAGTTACACGGTAAATTCTTCCCTTGAAATTCCCAAGAATAGCAAAGACAAGTCAAAATGGTTGCAGCAAAGATGGAAACTTGATAAAGATTACAGGGTTTTCCTTTACTTAGAGAATCTTTGAGATTTTCTCTTTATTATCACAAGTTGGCCCAGCCCTACTTATATAAAATATAGCCAGATGATATAGCTACCTCAAATTCAAAAGCAATTTATTATCTCATACTAGTAAATATCTTTAATTATTTAATCCTCAATCTTTTTGCAGAAGTAAATGTAGTAATAATTAGGCTATTTTAATATTAATTATATTTATTAAGAGAACTGTATGAGATATTGAAGGATAGGGAAAAGAACAATAAATGGTATGTCTCATCACATAACCTGGAATTTAATAGAATATTTACATATGAAAACATAAAATCTAAGGTAAAATGAAATTTCGTAAGCGAGGGCTCTATGCTAACTCCATGAGGCAGGACTTTTTTGTCTGCTTGTTTGTTTTGCTTTTTAAAAAATACTTCATTCCCTTCTATATTCCAGATGCCTGGCATTTATTGAGTAGATACTCGATAGATGATTGTTTAATGAATGAGGTGCCATGGTGGAAATAGTCATTTGGGAAAGGTTTTATTCCCCCATGTCCTTTCTTTCCCATATGCATTGACTACACCTCTGCGTGGAATGGCCATTTGATGTGCTTCCCTGCTCCCTTTTAGCTTGGATAGCTTCTTACTACCATCTTGGTCTTAACGTTAACTTATTATTTCCTAGTAAAAGCCTTTTCTGATACTCCTAATTCTCCTGTAGTACATTTGGGTATCATCACCTTCATGTCCCTTATCATAGCATTTATCACTCTGTATTTTAATTGTTGCTTAATGGTATATCTCACTGTTAGACTAAAAGCACAAGGCAGACAATGTCCACTCATCCCTGAATTGATTACTAGTATAATTCCTAAAACAGAATGTAGGCTCAGTAAAGATTTGTTGAACAGATAGATACATTAGTGACAAATAAATGAATAAATGAATAAAATATTTTTATATTCTCTAATTTGTATAAAAGACATAAAATACACATATATGAGCAATTAGTGTAAAAAGTACAGATATACTTATTTATTTATTAAAACAAAATTGGAAACCTTATATTTATGAGATATTCTGCTATGTGCTGCATATAAAATGACAAAAAAGAAAGAGGTTAATTCTTTCTTTTCTAAAATATAAAGATCAGTTATTAAATACTGGCCCACAATGTGCTTATGAAACAGTGCCTTTCACTCTTTCGTGTATATTAGGGAAATCTACTCTCTATTGTGAGCAACACTTTTTTTTTTTTTTTTACTTAAAGCCATCATTAAAGCAGGAAAGTTCTCCTTGGCATCGCCCCCCCCCAAAAAAATATATATATATATATATATATACACCATGAATATTAGTGTGAAAGAAAAGTAAAAATAAAGATTTTTTTTCCTTTTAGGGGACACAAAAGAGTTTATTTCACACATCACAAAGCATTACGTTCCAAACATTACCACTGGATGCTTCTTAACTAATCAATCTTTTAGACTTGATCTTTTCTTTGGGCATTTAATATTCTTCCTGCCCTTTCTTAACAGAACAATTTGTCTCTGTATCAGTTCATTCAGGGCTAGATTCCTGGATTTTCTGAGCATGTCTATTAAATGCCAAGAAAATGCTTATGAAATATTCATAAAGGATGATATATCTACTGCCACTGTCTAATGTCCAGTCTGTCAGGAACAGAGATCACTGTTGAGCTCTTAATACAGCACTATCTCTAGAGGAGAACACAAATGTTGGTTACATTGAATCCCTTCTACTCTGGAAGGGACAAGGAGTCATCATAATTGGAATCAACGTATCTTTTTGGTTAAGTTTGCTTTTCCTACCCACATTACCTTAGGATTTACTGCACTGAGTTTCACCTTCTTCCTTAGCTCAGCCCCATTTTCCTTGTCACTTACATCTCTTATTTCCAAAGAATATTCCTCCATAAACTTCCTGCAATTCAATTTACATATCAGAGTGTACTTTCCACCTAACCCAAACTATGTTAGACTATATGTATGTATCGACTATAAGGTACCATATTATTAATGAAAAAAATGAATCATAAAATAGTTTTGTAGTAACATGGAAATGCCTGGAATATAAGTACTACTATATATAAGAAAGAGAAAATATGAATAAACTTCTAGAGAAAATTATATAATTCTGCCTACAATGGGGGTGATGGGAAAGGTAGAAGAACAAAACAAAAACAAAACTGGAAATGTATAGATTTAGCATAATCTATTTGGCTAAAAAAATACCACTTTTAAGACAAATACTATTGTAATATTAGAGATAAGTAAGGGAAGGTTGATACACATATTATAGATAGTATCTTTAGGTTTTTTCATTTTTTTTATAAATTAAGCTATGTCACAAATGACTCTATGGAACATATTCAGCAATTATCTATTTCAAAATTTAAAAAAATTCAGAGTCTTTATGGTATATTTTAGTCTGATTGCATTGTAGATTGATGATCCAAGATAGAATTTTGAATAAAATGGAATCAAAACAGTTAATGTCAACTAAAAAAAACCTTTAACTTTAAAGATATCTTAAATCATTAATATTTTATTACCCAATGCTTAATCCAAAAGTCCATTTATATTTTTTAGTCAAAAGTGAGCTAAAATACCTATATATGTAAATTTGCTTCTAGGTATGCATATATAGAGAGAGAAAAATGCTTCATTCATCCAATCATTAAACACACCTAGTGCTTAGGTGAATATAGTTACTATATAATATTTACTAAGTATATTTTATGTTCCAGGCAAATTGCTAATAGATTTGTATACGTTATCCTAGTTCATAGAATGCACTATCCTATATTGCAAAGTAAGTCTTTTTATCTAAGTTTCAAATAAAGAAACCAAGGTTTAGAAAGTATATGGAACTTTTTCAATGTCACATAGCTGAAAAGGCTTGAGCTGGGATTGAAATCCTGCCTCTGGAGCCTAACCTAAAGTAAATGTCAATAAGGCATGTAATCACCTGATTAAGTGAGCCAAATAGAATGTGATAGGCATATAAAGTAGACACAGGGTCAAGGAAGTTTGGAAGACAGAGACCAATTTTGTTTTCCTAAACTGGTAGTTGAAGGGTATGCTCACTGAAACATTAAAAAAAAAATTTAATTGAGTACTTGACAAATTTATCATACAGAAGAAGGCCTATGAATATGCATGCTCACACATAGATAAAATATACTATCTTAACCTAGTCTAATATAAATCCTGTTTTTACATTAATATCAGCTTTGGCTGGTTGAACTACACTCAAGTTTGAAAAGTCAAATGAGTTGATCAACTTGATTTTTGGGGCAGTTCAGGGGCTGATTTCACATGCCAGATCGATTAAAACTAATACAGTCCCAAAATAAAGTTCTATGTTTGAAAGTGTTACAAGAAAACATTGGACCTATTTTCTTTTTCATTGTTTTTGTCCCATTCCTCCCATTCAATAAACTATGCAGGCACCTTGCTTTCTAGTTGCTAAGGAGGTTTGTGGCAAGGTTTCTTGTCTTTGGCTTCCAAAACTAGAGAAAATATAGAAAGAGAGAGAAATATTTTAGACATTAAAATCTCCCCCATGGCTGAAAGAATAGGGGGAGGAGAACTGAGCATCAGAGAGTTGACGACTGCTCCTTTTAGACGCTGCAGGATGTGGAAGACCCGAAAGAAAATGTTGTGGTGTGCCAATACATGCAGTTGCAGCCTGGAACTCCCTGCCTCATCAGAGATCCTGTGTCTCCATAGGACACAGTACCAGAAGAGTGGCAGCTCTGATATGACTGGGCAGGCTGGGATGATGGGATTACTAGCAACACTCACTGGTAACAGAGACCAATTGTCAGGATACCCCCAATATCCTGGCTCCAGATAAGATCACAGAACCTCATCATACCTTAAAGGCTGGAATGGAGGGGTACAGTCCAAAGAGTAAGTTTAATTTTCACCTAATTTTTGGGAATCGTATTTAAAGTAAAAAATGTTAATTTATAAAAAACTAAAAAATTTTGTGTCAATTATAAAGTTGCACCTCTTTTATGTACAGATACATAAAAGTAACTGAACCATGACTAATGCATTTCTATTTCTATATCAAAGAAATTAAGAATAAAAGTCATTGTATAATTATCAAGTTTTATATTTCAAACTACATTTTTATTTATAAGATTCACTCCCTGTGTGTTTTCTGCTCTGGTAGTTGTGATTTTCTTCATCCATCTGTCTGTCTCTCCAGTTTTGGAGGTCAGTGGTTTGCCCTATGGCCTCACTTCTCTGACAGATCTGAGAAGAGTTGTGGATCTATTGGTTTGTTCAGTTTTTTACCTATTGTTAGAATAAAGACTTCCAAATTCCTTACATGCTAGACTGGAAACTAAAGGTCCATATTGTTATTTGAAAGAAAACAAAAACCCTTATGTTCAAGTAGGACAGTAGAACCTCTGAGAGATCAATTCTGTTCTATAATATTCTATTGGAGTCTCTCAGTTCAGACAAGAATCTTTTCACTTCTCTGATGTTCTCTTCCTTTTCTATGACTTCCACCCTGGGTTTTGTTACCAATCATTGCCTCTTCAATTCCAAAGCAAAGACAGCAGATGTCATTGGTCTGCTTAAATATTAATTTTTCTAATCTTTGAGCCAGGTCAGATTTTGATGCATCTTGCTCTCTGCCATTTTATATCTGAAATTGTTCTGAGCTTGCTGAAAATTTCAGCTTCAAAGAGTTTTTCTTTAACAATAGCCATTATTTTCCTATGTAAGGACAGACAGCATGACTCTTAGAAATTGAACAAGATGAAATACATACTTTATGGTGTTTTGGTAAAACTCTCTAACTCATCTTCATTGTGTCTACATGACAGAGTTTTTACCTTGAAAAGATGTCCACAGACTTATATATTCATTTTGCTCTGCTTATTCACTAAAATTCACTAACATCTTGGAATCAAGTTTATTTCTCTATATAAGTACATATCTCAAAAAGGAGTGCCTAAGAAAGGCATTACTCCACATCTTACCAGATCTCCTTCAAATTGGATTATCTTTGTTTTCTTTCAGTTAATGACACCATTCTATTTTCATCTGTACTGCATATCCTATTATCAAACAAAAAAGTGCTTGTTCTGTCCTACCTTGTTTTGGCTGCTCCTACAGGACCTCTGAATGATTTGCTTGTATTTGTTTACATGCCTTTCTCTCTAAATAATTTTTGAATGCCAGAAAGAACAGCAAACATCACTTCCTATTCATTTTTATCTTCATGATCTCTGGAATATTGTTATTGAACAAATAACTTGAATAACACTTAGTTTTGTGACTTTGGGAAAGATACTTAACCGTATTAACCCTCAGATTCCTCATTGTAAACTAAGGACAAAAATGCCTTCTCAGCTTATCTCATAGACTTTAAAGATTAAATAAAATAAATTATGGGAAGATGCTATTTGTGGTATAAGAATTAAAGAAACATGTAAATCGATTCAAATTACCTGTGTTGCTACTTTTCTTTGCCAGAAGGAAATTTTATCAACTAAGCTACTAAAAAAGAAGAAAAAGAAAAAAGAAAAAGTTTAACTAGGGAGATTCACTATTAAGTGATAAAACTAAATTAAGTTACATACCTAATAGTACGTAGATATAAATTATAATTCCATTATTCTGAATTGTGCATTTAGAGAAATATATGGAAAGATGTTCAACAAGTGCCGGTGCACTTTCAGGTGAGGTTTGCAGTCATTTTTTTTTACATTTTTATATTATTTATTTTTTTGATAGTGCAAATTTATCATTTTACAGATACAGAAAAATAAGTTTAAAAAAGAAAAAAAACTTAAGGAAAAAAGCTGGCTTCCTTTGATACATTCCTTTCTCACCTCTTATTCATTCCTCAGAACTCTGCATTATACTTCATAGCACTTTATGAAATACTCTTATGAAGATACCAATGGCTATTTAGTTACCAAACGTAATATACTTTTTTAACCTCTTTCAAATTACCAAACACTCCTGAGCTATGTAACTACTCCCTTTCTCTAAAACCATTTTTTACCATTGGTCTCAGGGGCATATCTTTCTCCTTGTGTTCTTTTGCTTATCCAAATGATCATTCAACTGCCCTCTCTTTAGCTTACTTTCCTTCCTCAGTGTTGTTAAAATATAATTGTCAGAAGGGGATAAAATCGTAACTCTCATACAGATATAAAAATAAACACATTTTACAATCCACTCATTTAGTGTGGTTACCAGATACATAGTATAAGTGGTTCAAAAGAGAATTTAAAAACAGGCACATTTATAGATCAGGAATGTTGAAATAAATATGTAAATAGAGGCAAAACTGGTTTTAACGCAGGGTGGAAGTGAAGATTATTGAATCTTTACTGGACTTTGCATGTCTATTAGTGACCTACAATTTATAAAGTGTTGTAAAATATCTCAGGCAATGAAAGACTGGAATTAAGTAACTCCTGGAAGGATGTGCTATTGTAGACAATGTATAGTTTTCTGTTGAAACATATGTTCTTCCTACAGTCTCCCTTTAAATATCATTGTTTCCCTAAATTCTGATCTTTCCTTTTCTCATTCTACATATATCCTCTGCTTGTACATGTTTAGTTTATATATGTTAACAAATTATCCAGATTTTCTTTTTTTAGAAGCACAAAGGAGCTGGTTTGATAGCCATGCAACTTTTTATGTTAATTTTAATTACAATAATAAGGTTTTACACTTGCATGGCAATTTTTACATTTTGAAATCCTATCACATCCCTTATTTCATTTAATGCTCACATAAACCTATATCCTAGGAGAAGTTAGCATTTTGCAAACTGGGTTAATATATTTGCTCAAAACATTATGTGACTTACCTGAAGTATTCGGTGGTATATTGAGGTTTAGAAGTCAGATCTTCGGATGCTGGAAAATGGTGAATTAGTGATGACCTCCTGGCTCTCTGCTCCCAGAGTAGGGGGTGAAGAATACAGACACCTACACAGGACTGGGTCGCTCTCCCACAAGAACAGCATCGTGAATCTGCAGAGAAGCAGCGTGGGACAAGCAGCGCTGGGAAAAAAAAAGGTGAATTGGAGAATGGACTGCAAAGTCTGGAGAGCGCGAGATACACTATAGGGAATGGAGCGTGGGACGGCCGGGCCCATCCGCCGCCGGGGTTGGTGCGCTCTGACCCACAGGAGGCGACTCTGCCTCCACCGACCCCCACACCCACTCAGGCCGGGAAGCGCCGGAAGTCAGCGCGCAGCTGTGGCCCGGGGTGACAGCCTGTGTGGAGAAGAGACATTAGCGGGAAACATTTTGAACTCTCAGTGCCCTGTGCTAGGTCCGCACTGGGCGGGGGAGGGACTGGTCTGAGGGGACACTTCCCGGGTCCGCTGGAGGAGTGTGGAGACAGGCACCCGCCTCTGGCGGTCACCAGGACCAGAACAAAGGGGGTGAACGCCGAAAGGGAGGCTCCGCCCCTGGAAACCGCGGAAGATTCGGCTGGCGCAGGAGGGACAGAGAGTGCAGGACGCTCTACTGGGCTGACGCGAGACAGTGAGTCCGGGAAGCAGTGGGGACGGCCTGCCCAACCCAGCACCTGCTGCCCACCCCCAGCAGTCGCCTCCAGCGCTGGCTCTCTGGGGGGGCAGACGCCGTTTGGGGGGTCCATCGCCTAGCAACACTGCAGCGTTTTCCGGTTCTGGGCACCGCCCCTTCCCCAGCCCGGCAGGGCAAGGTCCGCAACGGTCTCAGGCAACGCCCCTGCCCCGCCCGCCCGGCAGAGCAGGCCCCGCCCTTGGAGGAGGGAAGTAAGGAGAGAAGCCACTTTCTGAACATTCCTACCCGAACACGCTGCTTCCCTTTTTGCTCGCGTAGAACAAACCCCGCCCTTGGAGGTGCAGAGTAAGGAAAGCAGCCGCTTTCTGGGCTGAGACCTGCCGTGGCCTCAGGCGGATCCCCTCCCTCCAGCCCGACCGCTCGTCTTTCAGGCCGGCAAGACAGGCCCCACCGCTGGGGGTGCGGAGTGAGGAGAGGGGCCGCTTTGTCTCAGGGCGGCCCCAGGCGGGCTCCTCCCCGGCCCAGCTGCTTGTATTTCCCACCAATAAGACAAACCCCGCCCCCGGAGGGGCGGAGCAATGAGAGAAGCTGCTTCCCTGCCCGAGACACACGGTGGCCTCAGATGGTGTCCTCCCCCAGCCAGGCGGCTTGACTTTCTCTCCCGCAGGCCAGATGCTGCCCTTGGAGGAGGGGAGAAACAGGAGAAGAGGTTTTGTGGGCTGCGACATGTGGCCCTCTCAGGCAACTCCCCTCCCCCCTGCCCGGCAGGGCAGACTCCACCCCTGGAGGCAGGGAGAAGGGAGGAAAGTCGCTTTCTCTGTGCAACTGGCCTGAATCTGTGGGATCTTGGAACTAAGCAAAAGGGGCAGATTGTTGATTCTGACCAGCTGGTTGGTTTTAATCATCTCATGAGAACATAACACGAGGGGTCGCCCTTGGTGCCCAGGCTGCTGCCAGCTTTGGGGCTTGTGGACTGGGAAGGGAAATCCTGGCCAGAGTCCTCCGCAATTGCACCAATTGACAACCCCCACCTGGAGCTGCCTCACAAGTGTGGCCAAAGAGCCCTGAATAACATACTAGCAGCTCTCCCCTAGCAGCAGATCAAGCAACCAGAGAAGTATACGCTGTCAGGCTTGCAGGTACCTATTGCCCTTACTCCACTTAAAGTGGCAACAGGGCTCAAGAAACCCCTGGAGTGACAAGACATTTCCCAAAGATCAGGGCACTTGTATACCCCATTCAATGGTGTGCAGCATAACACAAAGGCATTGGAATACCTTGATAATCAACTCCTCCATGCAAACTACAAGCAACAATAGAGAGGGTAATCCCATATCTCAACACAGTGCCTTCCATCTCAAACTACTGGAGGGCAGTGGAGTCACACACACAAGAGGAATTCACCACCTGGGAACTTAAGCAAGGGGTCCAAACTCACTAATCTCTTTTTGCAAGAGGTAAAGACAACAGGCCAGAGATAACCCAACAGGCTAAAACACCTCTAAGGCAATACAGGACCAGAGCACATCTCCCCAGCACTGTCAAGGAACGTCCCTTTGGAGAGTTGGAGACAAGGCCATAAACCAGCCCCAGAACCCCCAGTTCTCAACAAAGTAGCCTGATGAGAAAGAATCAGTGAAAGAACAAAGGAAACAAGAAAGATCAGTGAGAAAATTCACCCCCAAAAGAAAACATTCGATCTCCATCAATAGATATCAACTTACATGTTATGATTAAACTGACAGAGGAAGAATTCAGAATATGGATTGTAAGAAAACTCAGTGGAATTGAAGAGAAAATAGAAACCCAACATAAAGAAGCCACAAGAACAATACAGGAAATGAATGAAAAATTCTCTAAAGAAATTGAAATACTATGAAAAAAACAAACAGAAATTCTGAAAATGAAAGACACATTTAGGGAACTACAAAACACAGTGGAGGCCGGGCGTGGTGGCTCACGCCTGTAATCCTAGGACTCTGGGAGGATGAGGTGGGTGGATCGCTCAAGGTCAGGAGTTCGAGACCAGCCTGAGCAAGAGCGAGATCCCATCTCTACTAAAAAGTAGAAACAAATTATCTGGCCAACTAAAAATATATATAGAAAAAAATTAGCCAGGCATGGTGGCGCATGCCTGTAGTCCCAGCTACTCAGGAGGCTGAGGCAGTAGGATCTCTTAAGTGCAGGAGTTTGAGGTTGCTGTGAGCTAGGCTGATGCCACGGCACTCACTCTAGCCCGGGCAACAGAGCAAGACTCTGTCTCACACACACACACACAAAAAAAAAACAGTGGAAAGCCTCAAGAACAGAATGGATCACACAGAGGAAAGAATCTCAGAGCTTGAAGATAATGCCTATGTGCTAAACAACTTGGATGAAGAAAAAGAACAGAGAAACAAGAGACAAGACCAAAACATACAAGAAATGTGTGATTATGTAAAGAAGCCAAATATAAGAATCATAGGCATCCAAGAGAGAGAAGAAAATACACAAGGGCTGGAAAACTTATTTCATAGAATACTGGAGGAAAATATGCCTAGCCTCACCAGAAATCTAGATGTCCAGATACAAGAAGCACACAGAACTCCTAGGAGACTCAATGTGAAAAGGCAATCACCACATCACATAGTAAACATGAAAGAAGCAATCCATTGAGCAGTGAGGCAAAAACAGCAGATAACCTACAAAGGAACTGCAAAAGGAAAAGCAAATCAAGTCCAAAGCTAGCAGAAGATAAGAAATAACTAAGATCAGAGTAGAACTAAATGAAATTGAGAGCAAAAGAACTATACAGAAGATCAATAAAACCAACAGGTGGTTTTTTGAAAAGATAAACAAAACTGACAGTCCTCTTGCTAGATTGACAAGATCTCGAAGGGAAAGGACTCTAATAAACTCAATTAGAAATGAAAAAGTAGAGGTCACAACAGACACCATGGAAATATGAAACATTGTCTTTGAATACTATAAAAACCTATATGCCCTAAAACTACATAAGGTGGAGGGAATGGACAAATTCCTGGAAACATACAACCTCCGTAAGTTCACCCATGAGGAAAAAGAATTTCTGAATAGACCAATATCAAGAACAGAAATTGGACCAGCAATTAAAAACCTTCCAAAAAGGAAAAGTCCCAGACCAGATGGGTTCAATTCTGAGTTTTACCAAACATACAAAGAAAAACTCATATCTATACTACAGAAATTATTACACAACTTTGAGAAAGATGGTATCCTCCCCAACTCATTCTACAAAGCCAATATCACCTTGATACCAAAGCCAGGAAAGGACACACAAAAAAATAGAAAACTACAGACCAATATCCCTCATGAATATAGATGCAAAAATCCTCAACAAAATTTTAGCAAATTAAATCCAACAGCATATCAAAAAAATAATTCACCATGACCAGGTGGGCTTAATCCCACAGATGCAAGGCTGGTTCAACATATGCAAATCTATAAGTGCAATTCACCTCATAAATAAAAGCAAGAATAAAGACCATATGATTCTCTCAATAGATGCAGAAAAAACATTTGACAAAGTCCAGCACACTTTTATGTTAAAAACTCTGAACAAAATAGGCATAGATGGGGCATACCTTAAAATTATTAAGACCATATATGATAAACCCACAGTTAATATCATACTGAATGGGGAAAAATTGAAACCATTCTTGCTTAGAATAGGAACCAGACAAGGTTGCCCACTAACTCCACTTCTATTCAACATAATTCTAGAAGTCCTTGCTAGAGCAATTAGACAAGAGAGGAGAATTAAGGGCATCCAAAAGGGGGCAGAAGAGATCCAACTATCACTCTTTGCTGATGATATGATATTATATCTAGGAAACCCTAAAGATTCAACCAAGAGACTCCTGGAATTAATAGATGAATTCAGTAAAGTCTCAGGATACAAAATCAATACACACAAATCAGAGGCATTCATATATGCCAATAACAGTCAAGCCAAAAATCAAATAAAAATCACAATACCTTTTACAATAGCCTCAAACAAAATTAAATATCTAGGAATATATTTAATGAAAGAGGTGAGAGACATATACAGGGAAAACTATGAAACACTAAGAAAAGGAGTTGTAGAAGATGTAAACAGATGGAAAAATCTACCTTGCTCATAGATTGGCAGAATCAACATTGTTAAAATGTCCATACTACCCAAAGTGATCTACAGAATTAATGCAATCCCTATCAAAGTACCATCATCATTCTTTACAGATCTAGAAACAATAATTCTATACTTTGTATGGAACCAGAGAAGACCTCGTATAACCAATGCAATCTTAATCAAAAAGAACAAACTGGAAGGTATCAGTCTGCCAGACTTCAAGCTGTACTACAAGGCTATCGTAATTAAAACACCATGATACTGGCATAAGAACGGAGATATAGACCTTTGGAACATGACTGAGAATCCAGAGATGAAACCATCCACATATTGTCGTCTAATCTTTGACAAAGCAAACAAAAATATATAGTGGGGAAAATAACCTCTTTTAAATAAATGGTGCTGGGAAAACTGGATAACTACATGCAGAAGATTGAAACTGGATCCCCATCTCTCATCTCTTACAAAAGTCAATTCATGATGGATAACAGACTTGACCTAAGACACGAAATCTTAAAAATCCTAGACGAAAATGTAGGGAAGACCCTTTCTGACATTGACCTAGGCAAAGAATTAATGAAGAAGACCCCCAAAGTAATCACAGCAGTAACAAAAATAAATAAATGGGACCTGATCAAATTGAAAAGCTTTTGCATAGCCAAGGAAACTGTCATTAGAGCAAACAGACAGCCTTCAGAATGGGTGAAAATATTTGCTTTCTACACATCCAATAAAGGGCTGATCACCACTATGATCTAGCACCTCTTATATTTTCCTTGATAGAGCTTGAGCCCACCCTCCGAAATGAGGTATCACAAGAACGGAAGAATAAGCACCATATGTACTCGCTATCAAATTTGCACTAACTGATCAACACTAGGGTGCTTGCACGGTTGTAATATTCATTGGGGGTTGGTGGATTGGGGTGGGTAAACTCACTACTAGTGGATGTGGTGAGTGATATGCGGGGAAAGAGCAGGCCTCAAATCATGGCTTGGGTGTGGCAAAGTCATAACAGGTAACCAAAATATTTGTACCCCCATAATATCATGAAATTAAATAAAAAGAAAATCCTAGAAAAACATAAAAAAAAAAAAAGAAGGCAGATCTTCTCACTTTCTGAGTATCTTGTTTTCCAGTGTTTCACAAGATAAAAATTAAGTGCAGTTGGGTTGTGGGTATTTAAAAAAAATCTTTCCAGATTATTCTAATGTGGTTGGCATTTGTGGTTGAGACCTACTTCTTATAAAGACTCAAGAATTGAGAGGTCAGGATGTTCCTGTCAAGTGTACTGTTTCTTACCAACCCATTTATTCATAACAGTTCTTTGCAGTGTTGTTTGCAGACACCAAGAAAGACTATACTTCAAAAGATAGCACTGCAGCTATTTATTTGGAAAACTTGAGTAAGTGAATAAGCCATACACAGAAAGACAAACATCATATGATCTCACTTACATGTGGAAATTTAAAACATTGAACGCAAGTAGAGAGTAGATTGGTGGTTACCAGGGGCTGGGGAGAAGCAGATGGTGGTGTTCGAGAGATCTTGGTTAAAAGATACAAAACTCCAGTGAGACAGGAAGAATAAATTCAATAGATCTATTGTACAACATGATGGGTGTAGTGAATAATGTATTGCATTCCTTAAAATTGCTAAGAGAGTAGATTGTAAATGTCCTAACCACGCAAAAATAAGTATGTGAAATAAAGCATATGTTAATTAGCTTGATTTAGCCATTTCACAATGTATACATATTTCAGAACAGTGTGTACATAAGTAGATATCTTATTTTTCAATAAAAAATAAATACACCATATAAAAAGAGTATATGCTTTTGTAGTTGAGGAGAAATAAAGCATTATTCTGCACCTGAGCTTTATAGCAATGCCATGTAAAAATTTGCTTGTCTGTATTTCATAAGGATATACACATATCAACAAAACCTTATTTATCTTGGACCATCTGTGTTCTTAATATGTTAGCACAGTGGTCTTCAGATGGTAGCCATTAGCCTTGCAAATTGATTTATTTAAACAGTACTTAAACAAGAAGAATTAATGCTAGAAAAAAATAAACCTTTTATATATACAGTAAAAAAAAAAAAAAAAAGAAATATCCATTTGGACTCTATCTCTTGAATAACCACCATAAAGGGGTTTTGTGTGCTCTGCTTCATCATTTCAATTGTTTAGCATATGAATCTTGAAAACCCTGTTGTCACTTTTTATTGCAGATTAAAGGAAGCTTCCAAATAATATCTGATATATGTCAAATTGCTATTAAAAAGTATGTTGTAGGCACACACATGCTTGTGTTGTTTTATTTTTTGGCAATGTAAAAACATACTATATTCAGTATTTAAGACAAGACAATAACAGCATTACCCGTTCCCCTTTCCTAGGCATGTAAAGCTGTAATCTTTTTTGCTTTTCTACAGTGATGGTATCAGCATACAGCATCCTTCTTCTGAAAAGTCATGGTATCCTGAAACTGCATGAGTATACTTTAGAAAAATGCCACAGCTCTCGATAGCCTCTTGTCTGTGTTCTGAAATGTAACAGTATGCTCCCTGTTTACCTCAGGCCAAAGTTGTCATTTGCACTATCTATCTGGGCCACCACATTCCCTCTGGCTAGAGGCCTGTCATGTGTGTACCAGACGCTTCTGCTAATGCCGGTGTGTGCGGTCAGTCATTCTGCATGGATTGGACTTTTGTCATCTATTTGGGGATTAAATGCACAATATGCCTAGTTATTTTTTCTTTGTTACTATATTATATTAAATTTGAACTAAAAAAACTTCAACATTGCCATGTGTGAGGCTCAATTATCCAGAAACCAAACTATAGTTATATATAGATATAGATATGAATATTGTAAGGTTTAGGAAACTTTAAGGCCAAGTCACAAATTTATAAATGCAAGAAAATTCAAAATCATTAAAAGATTCATATCTACATGAATTGTGTTGTTTTTTTGGAGCCAAAAGAAGCTTCATATGGATTTAGGTGCCAAAACTGTACCTAGGGACATGATGATTATACAATGGCTGGGTTGAGTTAGATAAAGCATCACGCACTTGGCAAAGCTTATGCATCAAGGTCCTCATTCTGAGTTGCCCTTAACTCTCTTACTCCCAGGGCAAGTACACGGGAGCAAATAGAATTAGCTTTTAATCTCCTAAGGAAAATTACTTCCCAGTAATTTGATTATTAAATATTATAAATTGAGCAATTACATAGGTCTGTCACTTTATTTGAATTCAAAAATACCAGTCAGCCAATTTTGTAACAAAGTCCGAATTTAGCACCTAGTAAAATCTGGCTCCCTAATTGGGCAAACCATGGCTAAGGACTGGGATAAACCTTTCAGACTCTCCCCTTCAAAGTGAAGGAAAAGGGAGTGAGGTTTGGGTAAGGAGTCCAAATGAAGACACATATCTTCAAGTGCAAATGTGAATTTTGAACTTGCAAATTCAAAATTCACAGGTAAACAGAAAGCCCTGTTCAACTTTGCGAGTCTGTGTTTCTATGATTCTCTCAAGAGTTACTAAAAGGAAATTATGGTAGATTCTAATTAATCAATAGCCATCTGTAATGCTAAATCCTCCTCTTCAACTGGGCTGAGTTACCCAAGTGATTTGTTTTAGGAGAGAAGAGAGATGTGGAAGAAATTGAGAACTCCTCTACCCCAGCTCCAGGCACAGATCCTCAAACTTATCTGCAACTCAAGGTAGGGGGCCAGATTTTACTAGGTGCTAAATTAGGACTTTGGCACAAGATTGGCTGACTAGTATTTTTGAATTTAAATAAAGTGAGAGACCTATGTAATTGCTCAATTTATAATATTTAATAATCAAATTACTAGAAATAATTTTCTTGAGGAGATTAAAAGCTAATTCTATTTGCTATTACTTAATGAATGCCTATACAGGCCAACCACTATTCTAATGTTTTACAAGAATTACTCACTTAATCTCCATAACAATCTGGTGGGAGAGATACTATTGTTATTCTCATTTTACACAAAAGCAAATTGTGGCTCAGAAAGGTAACTTCCCCAGGATTACACAGTAGAAGTGGGGAAGCCAGGAATTACAAGCAGATGCATGACTTGGTCTGATGTCATTTTGATAGTCGAGCATCTAGTGGCTGGTGCAGATGAATTCAGCAAATGCACATTTTCATGCCTAGTTATTGCCTGTAGCATAGAAAAGATGGCAAACTTGCCTGGAGGCTTTCTTCTAGAATCAGTAGCAATTTCCCATCCACAAGAAAAGAGGTACTTCTTCATTCCTGGCCACAGAGATGAGAAAATGTACATCTTAGCCTCTATCGCTGACAGCAACAGATAACTAAGTGGCCAAAAATATGAGAAAAACAAGCTTGAGCATCTTCAGTCATGGACATTTCATTGCCTTTAATCTAGAACTCTTCAAGCTGCTTGTGTATTGTCCTCACTCTTCTCATTCCATTTCCTCCACCATTGGTGGGAGCTATGTTACTCATGGGGGAAAATATCAGGTAGAATAGCAGCTCCCAGATTTGCTCATCAACTTGCCAGAGCTGCTGAAAAATTCATGGCCCACTCCTAGAGACACATCTTGGATACCACTTTATTTGTTCTAATTTTGAATCTATCAACTTCCTCGTCTTTTGGACTGGCCTAAAATGCCTTCCATCTGAATTATAGCTTTAGGTTCAACAGCAAAGTTCTATTCTGTAAAAAAAGACCTATTGAGAACCCAGGGCTTATGTCAAACACTGTCTAACTGATAGGAATACAGAAATGAATATCTAAATACAGGACCTAGGTGAATTTATAGCATGGGGTCTTACCTCTAGTCTACTGCTGTTAACATGCACCCATTCTTTGAGGGCAATATGAACAGCAACAACAATACAACAGTAACTGTTAAATATGTATTGAGTGTTTACTATGGGCTAGATATTATAAATACTTTGCAAAGTTTATCTCAATAAATTTTCATAATACCCAAATAAACAAGTTGTACTGTCTTGATTTTATAAATGTGGAAACTCAAGGAATAGAGAAATTGAGTAATTTGGCCAAGATCACCAGCCTAAACTTCTAACCACTGTGGAAGATAACAGCATTAACAGGAACATAGGAACATCTTTCCTTAATCTTACAATCACCTAGAAGCCAAGATGTAGTTCCTAAATAAGCTCATTCTCACTTCGAAAATTATAAAGGACTGGTGTGGAGGGGTAGAGGTACAGCAGAACCATGTTTTTGCTAAGTAAAGGGGTTATTTGAGCTGTGCCATGACAGTAAGAAATTGCAAAGCACACTGAAGACTTGTCTGCATAGGCAAGTAGAAGGAGCACCTTTTCTAGTTTTTTGGACAATTTGGGGCATCTGAAAAGCAATTGACAAAAATTCCTTTTCTGCAGGCGCCTACCATTTTAGCTTATTTGTAACATCTTCTGTTTATGATTGCTCTGTGCTGCTTCTCGGGATTACTTTTAAAATTAGGTAATAAAATAAATCACTATTCATAGTAAATAGCCCTATAAAACCCACTCTTTGATTTCACATTATCCCCTGACTGTTCTTTCTGACTTCAGGACATTCTTCTCTGGCTAATTTTGAGTTTGATGGTTAGGTCCATAGTTGTACCATGCAGCCAGTTCTTGCACATTGCAAACATCTTCAGAAAAAAATGTTCAGCTCTGCTGAGCAGGGTTGTTGTTTTAGGTGTATTTATCTTTCTAAGCAGGAAGCAGGAGAGTTTGCATTTGCCAGTTATGTTAAAAATCACATGTGGATGTTTGAGATAAATGGCACCATGACTTTGATCCTCACCTCCCCTCCCCTCCGTGGCAGACTGAGCAATTGCCTAACCCACGTCTGCACCTGGTTCCTTACTCTGTGGATTTCTAACAAATACTAAAGCCTTATTTTATAGAGGTTTATGTTCTCTGCCTTGTACAACATACATGGAAAAGAGTTGTTTGCTCAGTCTTCATTCAGATTATTAGTTTTAAATATCTGCAAAGCAACGTGTCAATCATGTGAAAATAGTCATGTGATTTATTGGTAAATCAATGAGTCATGCTGACTTTACTGAATCATTTTTTACAACATTTTATTAAATTATTGTAAAAGTCGTCCTCTTTGTCTCTTTTTAATATAGTCAAAAAGCTGATATGTTTTAAGAAATTTTCTTTAAAATAAAAATACATATTTAATTACCATTTTTTTCACCTGAGACTCACGATTCCTTCAATTTCCCAGTATTCATTGAAAATGTAACCATGGAATCAGAGAAAATTCACTAAATTCACTAGATGAATCATTTTATTAGTGAAAATGTTCTAGAATTCAGGGCAAATGTAATTTTAGGTTTGAAATCCAAATGATGCTGAGGACAGCATTCTTCCTCCTTGACCTTTATCTGAAAACAGATTGCTTCAGGGATTTTGAAGAATAAAATATGAAAAAAAAGTGGTGTGTCAATTTCCACAAGATAAGCAAGGATATTAAATGTAGCCTGATTTCAGTGATAAATCATTTTTGTACTGCTATCAAAATGCATCCTGCTTATTAGAATTCTTAGTGTTCTTTCTTTTGACCATTTCTTGTACCTACTGCTTATAGTGTGTCAGTTGAGAATGTTGAAATCTCCAAATAGACCATTAAAAAACATACATTGAAAATAAATAACCCTAAAATACTTGGATTAAAATGTAAATTTTCCATGGTAAACTAAATTATTCCTTAAATCTTCACACTGCTTTTGGAAAGGGAAGCTTATATAACAGAAGTTGTTTATGGCAATACGTGGGCAGTAGAACAATATATAAAATGCAGTGAAATAAAAATTTAAGCCACCCTCATATTTGCTTATTTGTAGAAACAGATTAGGAATTTGCTAAATTACAAAAATGAACTCAAATTGAGTCAGAGACAAATATTACATTCCAAGAATAATACTATGATGCACAGGAAAATATTGTTAGAAACTCTGGCATGAATAAACTTTTAAAATTTTGTTATTTACAATGTTTCCTGTGAGCTAAGATTCAAAAATGTCATGTTTCCAAATCTTCTCCATCCCTCCAGATATCATTCTACAGGATTTGGAGAAAAGAAATTAGAATTCTCAAGAGTTGTTGGGAATTTCTGAAATCATGTAATTCTGAAAATACTCTCAACTCTTTATAAATTATTATGGATATCTTTTAAAAATGTTCAATACATAAGAAATTAAAAAGTGTCATGATATTTACAAGGAACTGTAGTATAAGGTGACTACTCAAATACTAAAAATTACCAGTGATCCTTATTGGATAGCATTTGAATAATGTAACATTAGGATCATCTAGCAAGTTTAATATTACACAGTTTCATGTGTTGAAATTGCCATTTTAAGGTACTATGTTGTTTCCTAAACTTGATATTTATTAGACACCATATTTGCAAGAATGGCTCATGGTTAGCTGATGATAGGACCATAAATACACTCTTATCACACGACTACAGCTACAGGTAAGACTAACCAATGAGGTCATGATCGCCTCTTTCCTGCCTGCTCCAGCAAAATGGCAACCTTAACCTGAGGCTCTGTATGTCAGCTTTGCTTCCTCCAAATCAGTATAGTCTGTGTGTTGATTTTTAAGGTTTAATTCTCAAAGAACCATCACTTTCCTGATTTCTCAACTAATATTTTTCTTGACATTTAAGATTGAGAAAAAATATAAATTTCCTGAAAAATACCACAGGGAAATCTACATGGAAACACTAAAAGATAATATTTTTAAATGTATAACTGTGATATTAAAGTAGTGGTATTATGGGTTTTGTTATTATTTAATTTTTATTTGATATTATATCATCTTTTCAATAGAAAAAGGATATTCTTACTGAGATAGTCTTAAAGATTGTAAGAAAAACTACGAGTAACGCTAGTTATTGCAATAGCAAATTATAGGTATCAATAAATGGTATATGACATGAGTTTCACGCAAAATTTAAGTGAATGATTACAGTACCTCAAACATAGATTGACCTTTCTTACTTTAAAGATCTTCTAGCCAATCAATCTTGTAGCTTCTGTCTTCCTATACAAATATAGCCTATCTTTTAAGAATTGGCTTAAACTACATATTTGTGAAGCTTGTATTTAATCTCTAATCTGTAGTGATTTTCTACCCTGAGTCCTATATAGCTTTAGGTCTTCCATCCTTAGCCATTTAGAAAACCTTGGATTGTCCAACTTTTTCAACAGATTTTGACTAACTGAGCTCCCACCAAGATTTTACAAAATGGCAGAGACCTACGTTAGATTTCTGACATGTTCGCAGCATGTACAATACCTAATGATATAGAATAAGAGCTCAATAAGGATTAGTTGGTAGAGTCAGATACTTTAATAGTCTACAATTTCCTTGATAATTTGCACAAAATCTTTTTAATGATTTTATATATCTTTAACTTAGAAAAAAATGTAGGCTGTAGTTATTGAATTAAACAGAATTTCAATTCAATTGGCTGCCCATCAGATGACCTCCTTCTCCTCCTTCTCCTCCTTCTCCTCCTTTTTCCTCTACTAATATGGAATTTCTTCCCATGTTTTCTTAAATGTGCTCTTTTTCCCTAAAATCTGTATGCTTCCACCTTTAAATTGGAGACTTCAAAAAGGTCCTCCATTCTCCACTATTATAATTTTTTTAAAATGCAAAGTAACTAGATTGCCTCTATATGAAAGTAAAATATACATTTATGATATAGGGCCATTCAAAATGACAGCCATTTAGTTGTTTGTAAGCTCTGGCAGCTTACAAGGAGTTGGCTCATACTGTATCTCAATGAGTTATATAGGCTTCACTTTCAGTATATATGATTGACTGTGGGGCTTGGTATTGAATAAAATAGCTGCTACCGCTGCTCAAAATAGGTATAAATCAACAGTTTTTACTCTTAGTGGCATGCAGCAGTGTGAGCACCTAATTTGCACTGGAAGGCAGGATGTCCTTGCAGAGAAAGCTTTGCTCTGGGTAAAAAGCAGGGAGCAACACAAATGGATCTATAACACATCTCTAGCCGTAAGTATTTCTCTCCTTTTTCTGGAATCAGGGCATAAATAAGTTGTCAATTTCTATTCTCTAAACTAATGTATTCTTCCTTCTCAAACACAAATACACCTAAAAAAATACCCAAGGACATAATGAACAGTTTTTTTTTTAAAACAGGTGTATTGAAGTGAAATTTATATCTCATAAAATTCACCCATTGTAGGTGTGCAGCATAATTTTTATAGGGATAACTAGATCATCTTGGTGAGAGAGAGAGAGAGACATTGGAGCAAAACCTCAAGCTAATATTCTTCACATGGCACCATAAAACATCTGACCTCCTCCTAGATGAAGCCTTTTACCACATCCTTTGACAAACTGTATGCTCTCACCTAGATTTTTGAAATTTTCCTGTAACTGGTAGCTACTACTGCACTATTTACTTTACATAGTTGTTAGAATCATCCAATTAGTATGAAGGTATTTTAAGAATAATGCTATCCAAATGTATTATAGCAAATGGTGTCCTTAAATGATTTTTCCCCCCAAAGAATCGATACATTAAAAACCTTTAAACACACAGCAAATACAGTATCTCGTGTAAAACCTTCTGGGCTAACCAAGAAGGAAATATAATGACAAAATGTCTCCAAGAAGGAAACAGAGGTGAGCAAGACAAGATTCAAAGTACAGGCTCAGATTCACAAAATCTCTAGGAAACCACTTCAAAACTATAATATTTTCCATCTGTGATCTCAACTACCCAACTCTCCAACCATACACTAGGCTCTGTTTCATGACTGAGCCAAATTCCATAGTTTCTGAGCTACAGCATTAGAATGTTTCTTCAAATACAGCAGGATTAAGGAAGTGTCACAAAATACTAGATTGTTCTGGAGCCAAGAGAAGTCTTCTCTCTTTGCACGTAGTATTAGATTGTCTCTCTGATTCACTGAAATAGAAACAGAAAGGAAGAAAAAGAGAACTGAGGAGTCAATAATTTGAACTTCTCTTAGCGCCATCTCCTAGTCAGCATTATGATGCTCATTCAAAAGCAGTGCTTCTCAATTGTTGTCAAACTGTAAAATACCCCAGACACGCCCAGCTGATTTAAAACATCTATTATAAATCCTCAAAGCAAATGGAAAAAACAACATTGTATTTATTGTTTAAACTGAGTCCATACCTTTTTGTTATAAACTGCTGACTACACCCTAGGAATACTTCAAGGAAGAAAGGACACAAGAAGTTTTGGGGGTAAGGGCCAAACAACTAGAAATTTGAGGAAACTGATTTACTTAGTGCAAATGATTTTATTTATTGATAACATGCAAACAAAGTTTAGAAATTCTGATATGTCCGTCATCTAGAAATTTATTCTCACGAACTAAGTTGGAGACACACATAGGCGTAAGCAAGCCTCGCTTTTCTTTGAGAGACCTGTGAGATGCAATGTCTTGGAAGCATGGTTCACTAACACTGATGTCATTACATCTCTTGTAATGTTTTGAGGAAGTTGAATTTAAAAAAAAAAACAGGGTTAAATAAGTTATGACAAAGAGTAAAAAGTTTCTTTATTCTAATAATTACCTTGACATAAATGAATATGTGTAATTTTAAAATTTAAATACTAGTTTAATGATTTAGATGAATCTTATTTGGTACAACTTCTTTAGGAATTTTAAAAATAACATTTCTTTTCTTAAAGAAATTTTTCTATTTGAAAACTTGGCAGATAAATAAAAGGCA
Source organism: Lemur catta (assembly GCF_020740605.2). Lineage (NCBI taxonomy): Eukaryota > Metazoa > Chordata > Mammalia > Primates > Lemuridae > Lemur > Lemur catta. The sequence continues at coordinate 33,042,744 of NC_059134.1, forward strand.
GAATAAAAGTAAAACTTGTTCATAATGCCACATTTCAAAGATAACCACAATTAAATTTGAAGGTGTCTTCCAGTTTATTCACCATACATATATGTCATGTGTGTATAGGTGTATAATTCAGTTTACATTTTGTAATTAATGTTCTGTTAAAAACATATTAAAACTTTTCCATGATGTTAAATTTTTCTTTCTAAAACATAAATTTGAATAGATTAACAGCATTCATTGTATGGTTATCCCATAAAATTATACTTAATGGATTTCTAATTTTTAAAGTTTATTTGGTTTTTAATGTTTTTATTTAATCAGCAATGATGTAATAAATACAATTTCAATTAATCTATGAAAATTTCTGATTATAATTTTAGAGTATAAATAATATAGTCATTTGATCATTGAAACCACACTTTAAGACTTTTGATTTATTTTCTTTAAATTGATCTCTAAAAGTTTTTACCACTTTACAGTTCCACCTGATGGTGTAAAAGAAAGTCTATTTCAATATATTTTTGCCACTTTTGAGCACTATTAATTCTTTATTCTTTGCTAATGTGTAAGAAAAAATTTTTTAAAAGACATCTCATCATTGTGCTAAATTATGTTTCCTTAGCAAAGTGGTTTAAGAACCTGTTTATTACAGTTGTTCAGTGCTAAAATTGTGAACTAACGCTAAGTAAATTTGGAAAATTTAGTTGTCTTTTTATGTCCCTATTTCCTCATCTAATAAAGCAGTCTACAATAAAACTCACCTTCTATACCTGCTAGTTTAATTTAGCACAATGCTTGGTACATGGTAAGGACTTAAATGGTAAAAATAATTTTGATGTTACTTCTAGAGTTGCTGCTATTCTAAAATTGATTTGAATTTCTCTTTACATTAATTGAATATGTTTATTTATTTATCTGGAATTACACATTCATTTTTAAGACATTTCAAAATTATGGGAATTTTCCTTTTCATTGCTTTGTTAAAGTTCTGTACTTTTAACCTGCATTCACCTTTTTCAGTGTAATATTTTGGTATAAATATGTTATCACTATTTGTTTTTATTCTTTTAATACGATATTTTATAAATTTTACAATTATCTAATTTTCTTCAGTGAAATTGAGTGAATTTTTCTTTGTTGATTATGGCTTTGCTTGTACACTTACAAACGTTTTTGCCATACTAAGATAAATAATGGATGTTAACATCAAACCACAATATCTAATTAAAGGATTGTATGTGCTAAGAAATCTAGGAGCCAGCAAGATACCCTGACTGAGAATCTACATAGTTACCATTAGAATTTCTGAAAGAGATCTCCAAATGCATTCAATCCTATAATATTACTGTATATGAAAACAATCAAAGTGTTAATCAAAATATACATTTATGTCTATTGAGTGGTAAAATTCAAGAGCATGGTAATAAAAAGTCCTAATAGGGATTATGCCAAATGTCAAAGGATATGCTATAAAAGATTCATAAATAGTGAGTAAAAGTATGCATTAAAATAAAGCTATCCAAGTAATGCCTCTGTTAAATTGTTTAAAAAGATAGGGTCACCTAAGGGTGACCTAAGGGTCTCTATAAGTTAAAATAATTGCTATCAGCATGTCTGTAAAAATTTAGAATACCTAAAAAAATCCTTGAAGGTTGGTGTTCTAGTTTCTTTCTCTAAGAACATACATTAAAATAGTTAAATTTTTATTTGTTTCTATATGATTAATTTTAATTTTGAGGAGCAGATTTCTAAAGCAATAAATGCCTCATGGTGCATTTTAATTTTTTTCGTCATGTATATTAAACACATAGGAAATATGTTTCTTTCCAGTTACTGGTTTTAGATTCAACAGCAGCAGAAAGACATTTCAGAAAATACTGCAACAGAATTTAAGAGACTGCTAGGTCTTTGATCATCATTATCTCTGAACCATGATCATTCCTAGACCTTAAAATGTTTGCATTTTAGTTTAGCCTCAAGACACTACATAGAAACCATTTTTCATATAGTGCTAAACAAGAAGACTCAAATTAGACAATATTTTCTTTCTTATTTTTAATAAAGTTACTATAAAATTTAAGAAGAAAATAAAGCATTTTGCTCTTTTATAATGTGCTTAAGGGAATGATTATTTGTGACTATTAGATAGCATTTTATGTGAATACTTTCACAGATAATACTGCCCAAAGTTATAAAGGTTCAGATGAGAGCATATATTATTTGGAAAGAACTTGGCTCCATCTGTGTTAATCACAAAGTCTTCCTGGGATTATTGTTGAATAGTTATTATGGTAATGATCTTTCTCTATATAAATCTAAGTTAATTAGGTATATAGCAGATGACAATAAAATAATCACGGTAGCATTAAAGTATTAACAGGTTTATCTAGGAGAAATTAACTACTTTGCAGCTAACAAAATAAGCATAGCCAGATATTTTTACATGCTTACTATGTAAGTATTTTTCTAAGTGTTATACATACTTTAAATCATTTAATCTTCACAATAATTCCATGAGATAGTAGTCATGTCATCTCCAATTAACAAGTAAGGAAAATGAAATATACAGGAATTAAGTAGCAGGTCTGAGTTCACATAGCTAGTATGAAAGAGCCCAGTTTTGAATTTAGGCAGAAAGATTCTAAGATTCACTCTCTTAACCACTTACTATCCCAACTCTGAAAAAGAAAACCCATCATATTCTTTATCTGAACCAGATCTTCAAATTAACTTGACAGAATACATCTCCAAACTGAGGATGAGCACCACCTGTCTTATGCTACAGACATGATTCTAACTTTGATCATGGCAGTCTAACCTAGGTAAATTTTTCTAGCACTCTTAAGATGTTCTATATTTCAAAATGTAGAAGAGAAATAAGGCAATTTTTGAGGAATAGAGCGAGTAAGGGAAGATGGCTGAATCACCTTCCAAAATCTTTCCCATACAAGTTTTTGACTAAGACTTTGCATTCAGTAAAACTCAAATTAATATAGCCAACATGCCAAGGCAATTTTGTGTAACTTTTAAAAATTGGCTTCAACTTTTATCACTTCCAGTTTCTCCATTCCCACTTTTATTAAACTGCCTCAAATGTATGTAAATTTTGCATGTATAATATTATGCAATTATGTACATTATGAATAAATAGCAAATCCATACTTTGCTCTATAACCTCCATTTCTCATTCTCAAATCCTTATTTGAGAATAACAGAAGACTTTTATTGCTTAAAAGACACATCTGAACATACTTTTAAAGGTTTTTCACTAGATCCTGGATCTTTATAGGGTAAAGGCTATATCTATTGACATGGTATAGAAGGACTCTCAGCATACTATTCAATTGAATATTGAAAAGAGCAAAAGACTCCTACTTCTAGCCAATGTGGAGTAACAGGGACATGATCCACCATTCTTCACAAAACATCCCAAACAAAACAAAACAAAAAAACACAGAAAAAAATACAAAACTACCATTTTCATGATACTGCACACCAAACAATGAAGGATATTTATCTCTGACAGTTGAGAAAAAAACTAGGTGAGCCCTAGAATTGTTTCAGTTTATTGCTTAGAGAGATATTCCAGGCTGTAGTGCATTGAACAAGAATCTGGACTGAGTCTAGTGCTTGTCTGAGGTTAGAAGAAGGAGCTGGTAATATGCTGGTAATATGAATATGAAAAGATGGCTAGAATTTGCAGGGGTAAGTGCCAGAGAGAAAGAGAGAGAGAGAGAGAGAGAGAGAGAGAGAGAATATCTGGAAACATAAAGTTCCCTCAAATCTTCAGCTAAGTACTTATCATGCATACTTATGAGGTAAACACAAGAGACCAGGAAAAAAAAAACAGCCATAAGAATTACAAGGAACAATAAGGGGAGCTCAGGCTGAGCCAGGAATAGTGCCATCAGGGCAGAGTAGAAACATAATTTATGAAACATTAGGCACATGGGTAGGGTACAAAGAAAGAGATTGCTTCATAGGTGAGGTGAAATTAACTGTAGACTAAAAGCTTCTCTGGTCCTGCCTAAAACAATCTTAAAAATGAAACCAAAAGGATTAAATTATTTCCACATAAATTAACTGCTCAAGGATATATGTAGAAATACAAAAATATCTGTCCCCAAAGAAGGTAAAATTAGTAGTGGCTGGCATCCAATACAAAATTGCCAGGTATAAAAAGAAACAAGAAAATACAATACATATGAGAAGAAAAATTAATCAATTGACACTGACCCTGAAAAAATGCACAGGATAGAATTAATAGATAAAGCCAGCACAATAGTTATTAAACTCTATCCATAAATTACAGAAGGTAAATCACACATGTTAAGCAGGGAAGTAGAATATATTGGAAAGATCTAATTCAGAGTATTAGAATTGAAAGCAATGCCTGAAATAAAAAATATACTGAATAAAATTAAAAGTAGTTTTTAAAAAAAAAAAATCCTTCATTTATTTTTATAACATTCACTAGTTTACTATAGGAAAATAGAAAGAAAACAAATGAGCTATAATCTTACTGCCCAAGAATTTCTCTTGACATAATTTTTGGAAATTTTATCCCAGCTTAACACACGTATAGAAAAGAGTACAAATGAGAAACACACACCTTCATGTAGGTTCACAAATGGAACACACCTTTGTTGAAAAAAAATAATAAGTAGTTTAAACATGGTTTGTTTTAAAAAAAGTTGATGAAAACTGTAAACACAGAGATCCAAGAATCTCAATGAACCCCAAGCACAAGCAAAATTAAGAAAACTATACAAGACATATCGTAATTAACTTCCTTAAATCCAGTGATGAGAAACTTTTAAAATAGCCAGAGCAAAAGGCACCCTGTAGTCAGAGGAAAAAAGATAAGAACAGCAGACTTCTTATCAGAAAATAAAAGGTTAAACGCATGTGTTGTACAATGTACTGGCAAAGGTGCTTCCTGAAGTTTATAAATGAGGGCTGGGCTGCCTGTGGTTTCCTGCAGGGAAGAGAAAAAATAGAAGGTCATGATAGATATTCCTTGCAGCCTTCTTCCATCTCTCATCATGATTTTTCTTTCATCCTCTTCCATGAGCTGTTGTTGTTTCCCTTTACTTCCATTTATGACCTATGTAGGCTATTCACCAAAACGTACTCAGGATAATCTTTGTAAAACCTAAGTTAGAGTATTTTACTTCTCTGTTCAAAAGCACTTAAAGCATTTCTTAACTTACTCCAGATGAAACTTTTAAAAGATTTACCATGTTATCACCAAGGCCCATGGGATCAGCTGTGTCCCCATTTCATTGAAATTTGTCTCTGTCAGTTTCCCCACTGCAGTTCTCATTCACTCACAATGTCTCATTGCAGTTCTTTAAACATGTTTAGCACATTTCTGCCCCAGGGCCTTTGCAATTGCTTTATTCTGTGCTGGGACACTTTTCCTGCATAAGAACCACATCACGTGGTTCAGTTCTCTAGTTCACTCCCTACTCTGCCCATTTGTTTACTTTCTGACCTATGTTATATTTACCTGTTTGTGTATTTAGAGTCTGTCTCTATTCATTTGAATATAAGCTTTCTGAAGGTAAGGAATCCTTTTATTTTGTTCACTGGTATATTCCAAGCATCTAGCACAGAACCTAGTGCATGGTAAGTGTGGATAAATATTAGTCAAACAAATATTTCAATGTCCAAATGTGGTCTTATTGGATGAATTAGGCACCAACTGGAAGCTGTTGAGGGAAATATCTATGCAGTTTTGCAATTAAATTGTCAGAAACCAAGAGTAAAATTTTGTGTGAGTAAATATTTGAGATATTCAGATAAATTTTATTATTTGATATAAAACACAATGTTAAATGTATTTCTGCGAAGGTGATTAATAATATGCTTATTACATAGTATAATATAAAGTAGTTACCATTGAAAAAAGTAGTCTTTGGGTCTAAGCTCAACGTACCCATTCTAAAATATTTTGACCAAATCTGAAAATGGTTAAGTGTTAACATGGGAGCCTGAAGGACTTTCTGAGCAGTAACTGAGGGTGTAAACAGCAGACTCCGTGATGTACACTGTGAGAATGGTCTCAGGATGGTCTGAGAATCAGAGCCTACCTCAATATAAACGTTGCAGTCCAAGGTATTTTTTATATTGTCTGGTAATGGTAGCTCAGTGTTAGTCATGTGACATCTGCACTCAAAGGGCCAAAGTCCTACTTTCTCCATAGTTAGCATCTCTGTTTATTCTGCTTTTTTCCCCTCAGGGTGTGATGCAATGTTTGGTAACTCTCTGTGTGTGTGTGTGTGTGTGTGTGTGAGAGAGAGAGAGAGAAAGAGAGAAAGAGAAAGAGAGAGAATGAGAGAGAGAAAGAGACAGAGACAGAGACAGAGTGAGAGATAATCAATATAAGCAATAATGGAGGCCTGAGTACATTTCTATTTCAATAACTACTACCATGATCTTTCATTGTTTATCACAGCCTGCCTTGGATTTCCTTACCTCTTTGATTGACTAAGTGCTTAAAAATTTACTACACAGTTGGAGAAATCCAAATTCATATAAGTAGAATAAAAAATATCAAAAAATCAATAAACTAAACCAATGAAGAACACTAATTTCACCATCCAAGCAGTCAGCTGCCATTGGTATTGGACCTCACCACCAGCATTACTCTCCCATTTATTTCACCCACCCACAGCAACTCTCCATACTTACTATCTTCAATTTCCAGGAAACAGGTAGAAATATCTTGTCATGGATAGTCGTTCAATGGTGGGCATCTGGGCTCGAACACTTGGTGTTTCAAATGATTGCTGTACCTAAAAAGAAAAAGATGCTCTAGATGACATATGGGTCTTTTGAAGTCAAAGAAAACATCATGTCCCATGAACCAGGAAATGCCAGGAATGAGGGGTGCACCTGGAGTTGATGGAACAAGCCCATGGGTATTCTAATTCTCAACCAGGGCTACCAGGTTCTTTGAATGGACACTCCATGCCAGAAGGTATTTTTTTTTAACTCAAAATAAACATCTCATGCCTAATCCAAGGCCTTTCAATCTCTATTTCCTCTATTTTCCATTTCTGACCTATAGATCTGACAATCAAGTATCCCTTGGATCTGGTCATGAGAACTATATAAGGAAGATCTCCCATGTTCAACCCCCACCAAGGCTGACTGCTCAATTTAGGGAGACCTAATTCCCAGGATCTTGTCTTTAAGGCCTGAACATTGACTCTTTCATATCCCCACCACCAAGCTGATCTCTGAAGTCTTTTGCGTGGACTGATCAATGAGATCCCACTTACCCTAAATCCAGTGTTTCTAGTCTTTGTCTAGAAACACCCTTGAAACTATAATATCTAATTTCTATTCATGTGAATAACTTAACATCTTAGATCTCTATTCACAAGAAACCTGACTCATGTTACCAAGGAATCTTCTCTAATCTACCAAAGGAATATTTCTTTTTTCCCAACATAGTATAACTGTTCTCTACAATTTTGAATTTAAAAACAATTACACTTTCCCATGTTCTTAACATCAATCTTGATTCTCTAAAAAAGGAGAAGTCATGTATCCATTCATTCATGTATCTATTTATTTAATGGATATTAACTGAATATCTGCTATGTGCCAGGCATGTTGAGATGTTGAGTAGATCCCTGTCTTCCTGAAGCTTGCATTTTAGTGAGTAAATACAGGTAAAAAATCAGATGCATAAATAAAATAAAACTGACCGAGTGCTGGGAGAGCTATGAAGAAAAATATACAAGGAGGAGGAGCAGGAATAAGGAATGTACCAAGTTGGGGAAGGAGTATGAAGTCTTCCCTTTTGGACCATTCCATTCAAAGAATGTATTATTTTAATTTTCTTTCACATGTTTTTATGGATCCTATCCCAAACTGTGATCACACATTTGTTTATTGACTCACTTTTTTAGTGTTCACATTGCTCAAAACGTGTGAGTAGGCATATGTACTCGTGCCCCATTTACCCCCCTGTCACCAGGATAGGACCCATTATATGGCAGACCACCCAATCCATATTTATTTAATACATCAAGCAATGAAAATTAATTCAAAATACTTTCTGTGTTTTGAATTTTAAGAACTTACAGCCCATAACATACAACTTTATAGTTTATATCGTTTTGGTCTCCTGCTGGGATATATTGACATCTTTTTCTAAACCAGATTTCAACACCTAAATGACATATACCAGCTACCACTCTACTTTTGCTTGCGTGACAAACTCACTTGAAATGTGAATAATGATAAATTCTTCCAGAGCAAATAAATGAATGACTAGTAGCGGAAAGAGAAGCTTACCTTCCGAAATACTTCCTGTAGGTGACAGCACCAAGAGTATTTCCGGAAGTATGTGATGAGCTGTGTGATGAAGAGGGAGCCACTTGTGATGTCCCTCCAGGACACATTATCTACAATGATAGAGAGTGGTGTGCCATGGGTTATGGTCTTCACTATTTTTTGTTTTTGTTTTTTGGACTTTTGTAAAAAGGAAAGCATAGCTCAGAAAGTATAATAACAGATTTAAGGGTAAGAACTTATAACCTGACATTAACTCATTTGCTATAGAGAGAAAACAAAAATGCTGGCAGAGGTTGAACTAAAAGGGCAGCATGTCAGAATTGCAAGAGATTGCATAGTGATTTCATCTGGATACTTGGAGCTGACATTGTACTGTGTGCCTTTTGTTCATTCTCTTAGCTTTGACATAACTGTAATTATCCCACTTTACAGATGAAAGAATAAAAGCTCAAACAGATGAAGGAACTTTCCCATGTTCACACAGTGAGTAAGTGACCAAAAATGGCCACTGGATCCAAGGTGGTTTACAGGTTACACCATGCTGTCTTCAACAATATGAACAACAAAATGGATGAAAGAACTAAATTTTCAGCTGTAGAAGATGAATACATCATAGAAATTTACTGTACAGCATAGGGCCAATAGTTAACAATACTGTATTGTATAATTAAATATTCTCTAAGAGGGTAGATCTCATGTTTAGTGTTCTTATCTCACACACATACACACAATAATGTTAATCAACAGAGAACTGGAGGAATCTTTTGGAGGGAAGGGATACGTTTACGACAGATTGTGATGATGGTTTAAAGGGCATATATTTATCCCCAAACTTAATAAGTTATATAATTTAAATATGTACAGTTTTATGTATGTCAATTATACCTCAATAAGGAGGCTTAAATAAATTATAAGAATTAAATAAATTAAGAATTTGCAAATTAGAAACAGTCAAATGTAAGGCTCCTCAGGATGATTACCTAGAGGTGAAATGGAACCACTGTTCCCTGTTTTGGACCTAATCAGTCCCACAGTATCATTTTCTATTTCTTTCAAAGGGCATCCACGTTCCTACTGGGGCATGAAATGGCATCCCTGAATGTAGAACCAGATGGGAAATATGGGGGAAAGGGCTTGGAGTTGATAACTTGACAACGGGCAGCCAGTTTGTGGAGCCACAAAATCTCTACTAAAAATGTTAAATGGAATTAATAAAAAAACTGAACCAATCATTTATGTTTAAATGGTGTTTGGTGAACGAGATTCCTTTTACTGAGTTGCTCTGATATTTGGTATGCATTTGACTGCAAAGTTTAATACTTAAAATAAAAGTACCATTTTTAAAAGTGTGTGTGTGGGGAGAAGAATCTGTCCTTACAGTAAAGATAATGTAAAATACATTGCCAGAACCCAAAATTTCTGTCAGACCATTGAGAGATAGGGCCTATCTTGATTTTCCAGAGTCATTCAAAGGTGGCCTTAGGCCCCAAAATCCCTGATGCCACTAAAAGTCACATACGTGGGGTGGAGGAGCAGAAAGCAATGAAGTCCTTCTCCACGTGGGCCTTGCAAACAGCATCTTCCTCCAGGTTCTCCAGTGACTGTGAGAAGCTGGCTGCCACTGGGTTCTCAGGTGACTGTATGGAGCTGACTGCCACTGGGTTCTCAGGTGACTGTGAGGAGCTGGCTGCCAAGGCTTCTGGAGAGTCTCTGACCCACACTTCCCCACGGTTTGCTGTGGAGATATGAACTTGCTACACACCACTAAGCCTCCCTCAGTGTGACTATCACAGTTGCCCACCTTGTTCTTTTTGAATGTTCATTTTAACCATTAATAGTTTCATACACACATACAAGACCACTTTGCCTTCTCTCTAATGCCATTGAGTAATGTGCCAATGAATAGTGACATCATCCTATAGTTACCAGTTCTTAACTACATTATTTCTGCTTTTTATTTAAAGAGAGCTCCCAGGCCGGGCGAGGTGGCTAATGCCTGTAATCCTAGCACTCTTGGAGGCTGGGGTGGGAGGATTGCTTGAGCTCCAGAGTTTCAGACCAGCCTGAGCAAGAGTGAGACCACGTCTCTACTAAAATTAAAAAAATTAGCCAGGCATCATGGCAGGCACCTGTAATTCCAGCTACTTAGGAGGCTGAGGCAGGAGGATCGCTTGAGCCCAGGAGTTGGAAGTTACTGTGAGCTAGGCTGATGCCACAGCACTCTACTCAAGGCAACAGAAGGAGACACTGTCTCAAAAATAAATAAATAATTAAATAAGCAAATAAATAAATAAATAAATAGAGTTCCTAGGAGCCATGACCTTTTGGATGTCAGAAAAAAAAAAAAAGGAAGGAAAGAAAAATTGAGAGCAGTGACCCAAGTCCTCTGATCCCCATAGTCATTCCCTTTCAATAATTACATGGAAAAAAGGTGCTGCTATTATATTACATGATGGCCTAACTGTCAAAAGTAATTATTTCTGTTTAACTTTGATTTAGGCATTCTGATGATCTCCTTCACTACTTCCCCTGGATTAAATTGTATAGACATTTCTCAGCTGACCAGGCAATCCTCATGATACCAGCCCCGTAGACAGAGTTTCCTCATCATTCAGTGCAGTGGATTTGCACTGGGTGGGTTAAGACTGTTTCCCCTAGATATAAGCCATGCATCAAAGTTCTCTGCAAACTCCTTCATAACTGTTGGATTTTCCATCTGAGAACTCACCACCTCTGCAGGCCTGGACAATGATGACCTTGGGTTTGTCCTTCAGACTGACGCAGTTGCGGTTGTTGAATATCTGGAAGACGGTGTCATAAGGCAGCACATCTGACGTTGCCTCACTGTGCCTCGTTCCACAGATTCCATCCAGGATGCCATGAGACATGAGCACCACGAAGGTGCTGTCCGAGGACTTGTGCTCTGGTCGGGCAGCAAATTCCCGCAGCACTGACTCCATACCCTGGGGAAGACCAATGTCTCACTTCAATAGAGCAAGCATTGCAGCTATCTGACCTCCTAGACTTACCACGAGCAGCACAAGAAACGCATGTAAGCTTCTGTCATGGTGCCTTCACCTAGTGCTGACTCAGTGAAGACAGCTGTTGTCTTTTCCTTCTTACTAGGCAGTGGGTCCAACCTTCTCCCGCTGCTGCTGACATACCAGAAACTGTCTTCTCCATATACTGTCTATGCTTATATGTCATTTGGGTTACTTTTTTGCCTTTTGAGCTATATCTTTTCTGTCCTTATCTAACAATCACCATGTGTAATAAAAGCATCATACCACTTTCCTTCTCAACCCATCCCACTGTGCTTAGAATAAATCCAACCTCTGGCCTGACCCTACTCCATCCTCAGGTTAGCCACACCGGTCTTTTTGTGCCTCTCACGTGCCAGTTTCCTTTTAAGTTCAGCCGTTTCACATGTAGCTTCCCCTACTTGGAAGGCCTTTTACTCACATCTTTCCAGAACTATCTACTTCTGGTAGTCACAACTCACCTCTCGCAGTATCTCCTCACAGAGGCTTCCCTGGACCACCCCCTCAAAGGTGTTCCCCAACCCCAATTCTCTCTTATTTCCTTTTTTCTTTTCTGTTCACTTATTTTGACTTTCTTATCAAGCTTACATAGACACACGCACACTCACAATCTCTGAAATTGTCTGTTTTGCTTATATTTGGATTGTCCCTCTGCACTCTAACGTAGATCAGTGTGAGCTGGGAAATTCCCGTCTCACGGAAATGCCTATCCCAGGTGGCAGGAAAGGCTCCTGACACCAAGTTCAGGACTCAATATTTGTATTATGAGTGCACTTCTGCTTAACAGTCACTGCTCGAGTTGTCTGGGGAATCTCGGGGCTGACTCCCAATCACCTCACTTTGGAACTCGACAAGAATTGTGAAAACACACGCCAATCACATTTTGTCCAGTTTGGAATTGGGATGGTTGGAGCTCAAAAGAGGTGTAGATAATACCTTCATTTTGCCAACACACACACAAATACTGAGGATGTTAAAGCACTTGAGGTTTTCTAAAGCTGACTAGTTATTGGAGGGATGTGTGTTGAATGCGTGTGAGTTTGGAGTGGGCAGGGGGCCCTTACCCTGGCTGTGAGTTTCTCCTTTACATTCACACTGTAGCCCAGGCCTTCAAGCAGCCCCTTCATCCCCACGATGTCGTGGTCAGCCCCATGCCTCGGCGCAAGATGGTCAAACTCTGTATTGCATATGATGAGAGCCAGGCGAGTGCGATCCTTTTTCTCCTTTATGGGATAGATCTGCAGGAGGTGGATATGCAGTGAATTTGATTATGCCCGTTTCTATTTTGAAGCTCCATATGCCCAGCAGTGTTGCTTTATTAAAGCCTCGTACAGCTACCCTCTCCCCCAACCTCTACGAGAAGACCCTGTCTTCCTCTCTCCCAACAGCCCAGAGCAAGGACCAGGCTATATTTGGAAGGGTAACTCAAGAATCTTGAGAAACTATTAATAGAATAACTCCTACCCATCCTTCTCCCCTTTCTTCTCTACCTAGTGAAGTCTTTCTTAGCATTCAAGGTTCAGATCAAATTTCATAAAAACCAAGAAATATTTGTCATTGGCTCTAGCAATTATGAATACACCTTTGGTAGAATTATTATTTTGACACTATTTTAAATATACTAATTCAATCAGTTTCATGCTTTAATTATATTTTTAAAATATGCTTCATGTCTAGGCCTTTCAACTATATACAAACAGCTACTATTCAGCCATGTTATCTTACAAATGTTTTGATTCTACGGCTACAATTGAAATTGTCATAAATCCTAAATACATATATGAACAAAAAAATGAAGAACAAAAGGTGTTTGCATTTCATCATGGTGTTTCAAGAGAACTAGAATCTGCCTAGAGCCCCATGATCTCCTCCTTGCTGGAAGCATCTGTGAAAAATGTTACCATAGTCTTCACCCTGAATTACTTAGTGCTTTAAGAAATCCTGCATTTAGTGAAAGCAATTATTTCTCTCTTCGCTATCTCATGCATAGAACACAGTACCTCTTCCGCCCGTTCTTTACTTAGTCTCAGGAAGTCTTCATGAGGGCAAAGCTTGAGGGTATCTATAGATTCTGCTGACTCAGCTGGTTCAGCCTTGATTGCTGGAGGAGCTGCAGGATATATCACATTATATTAATTGTGATTTCTGCCTTGGTGACCCAATTTATCACCTCAGAAGTTTGAGAAAGAGGGAATTCTTGGAAAGAAGACATTTTTGCACCTAGAGGTTATAGTTGGATCTAACTCCTTATGTAAGGAGATGCATTGTTACTGGAAAAGAAGAGAGAAGTCTCTGGTAGAGAAAGCAGATTCACCCAGAAATGCAATAATAGATTCTGATTATTCTGGGGAAAATACCTTGATAACTTGGAGTGAGATCTGGCCCCAAAAGTCAAAACAGTTTGACTTTTCCAATGGTACTAATCTAGGGTACTCACCCATCCATGTGGACTTTCCACTGTTTCTGAGCAAGAGTATATTGAGTAAATATTTATCAGAATGCCATCTATTAGAAATATAATGTGTTTCACATGCAATATTAAATTTTATAATGTTGACATTAAAGAAGTAAAAATAAACAGGTGGTATTAATTTTAGTAATATATTTTATTTAAAATAATACATCCAAAATATCGTCACTTCAATATGTGTTACTAGCCACAATTCAAGTTCTTAATAGCCACATGTGGCTAGTGGCTATAATACTGGATAGTACAACAACCGGATTTGGAGTGACAGTTTCCTCCTAACCCACGCAACACATACAGATACAGACACTTAACAAAATCTTGAATCCTATACCATCCAGGTATTATTTTTTCAGAACTATATCCTGAATTATTCAGCTTCAATTATCCCTCATCAAATTGTAATGTCAGCTATTTAAAGCAGAAATGCTGTCTAGTAACAAAAAGTACTGTGTCCAGCATCAGTGTGACAATTTAAAAAAAAAAAAATTCTGACATAACTCTGAATATCTTGCCTCCAAAGTGCTGAATGACCAACGCCAAGTTTTTCAACTAGTGCTTTATAATGCAAGGAAATAATACCTCTGTTTTGGAGATGTTTGTTTCTGAATCATTCTGATTTATCCCCTAGAGAAATGTAATATCATTTGACATTGCTTGACCTCATTTGACTGAGATTGTGCAAGAGAGTAGGAAATTCCACAGCCCTCCCTTGAAAGCGAAAAAAGAAGGAATTCAGAAACAAGAATTAAAGTTTGTCAAGGTCTAAACAATGACATTTGTTGCCCTGAAAGGAACGGACAGTCCTGTTATTTCTGTTCAGTGATATAAGCCAACCAAGACATTCTCTGATTAATTTATTTAAATAAGAAAAGTAATATTATATTGTGTGAGATTTTCAGTTTTTATATTTTATAATGTCTTTTTCTATTTCAATTACCTGTTTTCATTAGTTTTTTAATAATGTTTTTAAATACATGTCTTTCTTAAAAGTATGATAATGTGTGCATTCTACAGATAGAGCAAGTTGTAAGAGTGTGTAAGGATACCAGACTGTCTGAGCAATTTTTTTCATAGATTAAACAGTGATTTCCCATTCTGGGAAATTGTGCCAACATGAAGGTATCCAGAGTCCAGAGATATTTCCTGATCATAGCATATGGTTTCTCATACATAGTTTCCAGTTTCCTGTTTATTTACAGGTTTGGAGAACTTTTTAACATAGCAGTCATCTGCTAGTGACCATTGTGTGCCTATGTATACATACAGTATTTTCAGGTAAAATGAGGAATTAGACAGACTTTCTACCTTATATCCAATAGTAACATTAGCATGAAAATAGATTATTTCATTCTAAAATAGTAGCTAGTATAATGTAGTCCACTGCTCAAAGAGAGATCTTATTAGCCTGGCAGTGTAACAGAAAGAAATGAAGAAATTAGGAGTTTAGATAAAAATTTTAATTTCTGAGTCTTATCTGTTACCCAATGAAATGCTCAGGAATCCCTTTAAATTGCCACAAAAGGGAAGAGACTAGTACAAGGTAAGACAAAGCTTTTTCCCTTGGCAGGTTGGGATTCAAGTGTTTATCTCTCAGACTAAATAACAGTACTTGGCACACAGTATGTGTGTATAAATAAGGATTTGTCAAATGAAACATACAAACAAATACTTGTATCCTTCCTATCCCGCAGTCCATAGTCCCATACTATGCTGGAAAACCTCAGAATTATACCCTTGGCCTGGCCAGGACCTTCATCTATTCTAATAGCCCAGCCCACACAGCTTCCTGGCCTACTGGGCCAGTTCATCTAAACTGTCCTAGGATCACTCTGGGGACTTCGAGTGCAGATAGAGCCCAGGGAGCCACTGGTCCTCTCCTGAGAGAGTCTACATCTGCCTCCTTCCTGCCACAGCCTCTGCTGGTCAGATAGCTTGTTTCAGCTTAGAGTTTAATGCTCATTGTGACTTCTGGGGCTGCTAAAATAATTTTGAAGCCTTTATTACTTAAATCCTATTCCCCATTTGCTGCATCATCTCTGATATTGTAAAATCAAGATTTTTCCTATGTCATCCCAGGTTTGAGAAAAAGCAAAACACCTATAAAAGGACAAACTTAAAATATTAATAAGAATGCAGCCTAGGTTACAATCTTGGACAACTATCATACTAGCATGTGCTTCCTAGTGGTGTAAACTTTCCTTTCCGCTAGAGAAGGCTTATTGAAAAAGTCATTTGATATAGTAAAGTTACAACAATATCATTATCATTTATCATTATTGGTAAACACTAGTACTTGAGGGCTGCAGATTTCAGCTTAAACTGTATGGCTAATTCAATCTGTCACTGGTGCACTTGGATTTGAGAACATTTAGGCATTTAGGCATTACTAGAACGTTAATGATAATACTCATAATTCAATCTGGGTCAAAAATTTTGAAAAGTCAGAAAACTTTATACATTTTATAGGGGTTCTCCTGATCATATTTTTATAACTCACAGAAATAGGTAAGCACTGGAAAAGTCTAAATCTTAGTGTCCACATAATAAGTGCAGTAGCTAATATTTATTGCATATAGATCCTTCATTTGTTTATCCTGTATTAATCAGATGTCTGCTCTGTGCCAGGCACTCTACTAATTACTGTTATTCATTGTTAGAAAAACCAATTACATTCTGGTGGGAGGTGATGGTAGATGTTAGTTCTGTTTACTGAGATAGAAAGGGGATAAAAGTGGAACAGACTTGGTCGGGGGAACATATGTTAGTTTTATGAAGCCAGTGGAACATTCAAGCAGAAACATTGAATATGTAGCTAAAGCTAAATAAGTCTGGGGCTCAGATGAAAGCTTTCTGGATAAGAGTTGATATCCTGGGAGTCGTTAGCATATGCCTGGCATTACTATGTTCTTAGCCTTACATAGTTTTGTGAGGAAGTACTTTAGTTGTCCTCATTTCACAGATGGTAAGACTGATGCCTAGGGAGCTAGGAAGGTTAAGGAACTTGGGCAAAGTCACATAGTTCACAGGTGACAGAATCTAGGCTTAGGTTTAGGTATCCCTTACTACAAAGTCTCTACTAACTATTTCTATGAACAGGTTATACACAAGGACTCAGCATTTTATCTAATTGGAAACTGGATCCCATTCCGTAACAGACAAGGTGGCCTCTAAAAGGACAATAATAGGTTTAGTGAAAATGGTACTTTAGTAAAGGAAGGATAGGGGGATCACAGAGGATGCTTCCTGGGCTTGGAGTTGAATAGAATCTTGGAAATTTGAGATGTTTACTATACAGATTCATTCTTACCTTCTATATGGGTGGGCTTTCCTTCCAGGTGAAGGCAGGTTTCCAGAAGTACTTGAACGGCCTCTTCTTTTTTGTCTCTGAGAGAGGATACCAAAACCCGGGCCTTGTCTTGCGCTTTGGCACCATGATATTTTTGCTTGTCTTCTTCCTTTACTTTCAGCACATTTTTTTCCACCAAGCTATCAAGAAATTCATTGACGACATCTTTGCCCAGGGCTTCCAACAACTTAAGTGGATTTTTTTTTTTGTGGTCGTCCTCTGCCAGAAATAAAAGACTCCTTCAACTGTGGTCACAACCTATAGAGTTTAGCCGACACTTGAGACGTAGCTCTCTGTAATGTGAAAGACTCCCCGAGAATACACTACACATCACATCTCCCCAGCAAATTACATGCCTTTTCTGTTTTACCTGTAGGATTCTCTTACCCCACAAAATTCACACCAGGCTGTGCTTAACAATTCATTCCCACTTAAGGTTTTTGATAGCTTCTCATCTTTCTCCTGTGGCATTGGGCCTGGTAGTAATTTCCCGGACATTCATTGTGTTCATATTTCTCTTTCTCTTGCTCATGGCCTATGATGGTGAGGATCTACCTAAAATGTGTGTTCCTGTGAAAATCCATGTTCTTATGTAGACTATAAATTCCTCCTGCTAGATTGCAGGGTCTTTCCTTTTCTCTCTATTTGGTTTCCTTAGTGAAAGCACTATGTGTTCAAATTTGCATTTTTTATACATATCCTATAGCCACATCTTTGTACTCAAAATGCTTTAAAGTATTTAATATGCTTACTAAATATATGAATTGATGAATAAATCAATGAATGCATCTAGAGCCCTAAATCTTCAAGATCTTGTTTTCAATCAAAATTTAGAATTGATGACTGATCTTCTAGTATGGTATATTAGTTTGACATTGGGTTAATGTGTTCCTCCTTGGGATAATTGGAATATTCTATAGGGAACTGTAGATGTCACAATAATACAACAAATATGATTTGGGCAGGGTGTCTATGGAAAGGCTGGATAGCTCATCAATTAACTCTATAAAAATGGTTATCCAATCCATCTAGATGTAAGGTAATTTTGACAAAAAATGACATTTTTTAAAGAATACATGTCAAGACAATGAATAAGAAATTTGGCTTCTTATGGATTAAAATCAAGGGGTTCAGAATCCTGAGCCCCCCTCTTAAATTATCAAATTGAATTACATGACACTTGGTGAAGAGTTACTTAAGAGAATACAAACAATATGCTTAAGGGACTCAGAAAAGATGAGTAAATTCCAGCAGGTAAGATCACAAATGTATTTTAGAAGAGGTGGCAAAAACTCTGGTCTTAAAATATACATACAAATGTTGGAACACAAAGTTTAAATATTTGCAAACAGCACCCATCAATGATCCATCAATCCCACTATTGGGTATACATCCAAAGAAAATTGAATCAGTATGTCAAAAAGATATCTGCACTTCCATTTTCATTGCAACAATATTCTTAGCAGCCAAGATATGGAATTAACCTAAGTGTCTGTGGACAGATGAATGGATAAAGAAAATGTGATTTATACACACAATGAAATACTATTGAGTTTTAAAAAAGAAAAGAATCCTGTCATTTGTGAGACCATGGATAAACCTGGAGGACATTATGTTAAATGAAATAAGCTGGGAAAGGCACCAAAAAACAGATACCACAAGATCTCAACTACATGTAGAATCGAAAAAAGTTAAACTCATAAAAGAGCAGAATGGTGGTTATCAGGGGCCAGGAAGTGGGGCAGATAGGAAGGTTGGGGAAAAGTGGGTCAAAGGAACCAAAATTTCAATTAGATAGGAGGATAAGTTCAAGAGATCAATCACTGAACAGGGTAATTATAGTTAATGATGTATGATATTCCTGAAAATTGCTTAAAAGGATAAATTTTAAGTGTTTTAACCACAAAAAGAAAGGTAAGAATATGAGGTAATGCATATGTTATTTAGTTCAATTTAGGCCTTTTAAAATGTACACATATTTTAAAACATCATATTGTGCATGATGAATATATACAACCTTGTCAATTAAAAACAAATAAATTATAATAAAAAAACAACTGAAGAGATTTGGCCTGAGATCCTCTTTTCACAACCTATACATTCTCATGGCATTAATTATCAGATTAAATAATAAATAAATGACTCTCAAATTTATACATTTAGCCCAGACATGAATCACGATATTAACATCCATACCTCCAACAATGAGATGTCTGTCCTCCATACCCCACAAACTCATTGAAATCAACTTTTCAAGCAGAACTGATCATTTTTTATATCCCTCCTTTATTCCCTCCTCTACATACTAGTAAATAATACCTAACCTCCAAGTACAAGAAAGCAGCAAAACCTGGTGACATTAAACCTCTTCTGCATTCTTTATGTCATATTTTCCATCTCAATTCAAAATGTATTGATTTTATTTCCTAAATATTTACAAAATCTGACCACTTCTCTCAATTCTGCTTGTTCATTACTTCTATTTAGGCCAACATCTTTCCTTTTCTGATTACACTAAGAACCTTATACATCTACTCTTGCCCTCTTCTAATTTCTTCTTCACAAGGAAGCAGAGTGAGTGTTCCAATATCCCGATTTGATCATGGAACCTCTCAGCTTAATCTGACCCAGGGCTTCTCATTCAGCCTCATCGTCAGATACTGTCCCCACCTTGCTCATTACATTTTAATCATTATGCTCTTCCTTCAGTTTCTAGCAAGCCCCTACTTAGGGATCTCTATATTACCAGTCCCCCAACCCTCATTGCCTCCTGTCCTGCCACTGCTCTGTGTTTATCCTCAGGTCTCAGGTTAGATGGCACTTTGGTCAAGGAATCCTCCATGACACTCCCAGGCTAGATAGAGTATCAGAGGTCTGTGCTGCTAGGGAACCTAGGCCAGCATTTTATTCCATGTAATTGTGATTCTCAGCCTACTTATCTGTATCCACTATGAGATTCTGTGCTCTGTGAGGCCAAGGGCCATGAACTAGGCCTGCACTACTTCTAGCATTCAGGGAGTATTCAATAATTAATCGACCAAATCATTAGTCAAATGATCATAAGAACAAATGGATAAAATGTAGGTGTGGCCCAACTCTTGAAGAATACTCAATAGCAAGCTAAGTAAGTATGAAATAAAATAAAATCTTAAGGCTTCCCCCCCCTCCCACCAGCTAACTGAATGGAACCCCCTCCTGACCAAGGGGATATCCTAAAACTGAATTGCTTGCCAGGAGGAGGGAAGTCAGACATGCCTCATCATTCTCCCCTTTCTTCTTGGAGATATCCTTTGTAACTCATTAACAGGCCTAAAGCTCTGCAAGACAAACCTGCAGGTCCTCAATTTAAACAACAAATATATGTCTGGTGGCTTGTCTCTGATTATCAGACCACCTAATCTTAACATTCCAAGCCTTTAGACAAAGCTTCATGTCTTTAACAAATTACAAATCAAAGAATCTTTAAACCCACCCATATAACCTGTAAGCCCCTGCTTCGAGATGGCCCACCTTTTGGGGCCAAACCAATGTAGCCTTCCATGTATTGATTTATGACTTTACCAGTAATCCCTGTCTCCCTGAAATGTATAAAACCAGCCTGTAACTCAGCCACAGTGAGTCCACTTGCTCAAGGCTTCTTGGGTGTGGCTCCAGGTCATGGTCGTCAGATTTGACTCAGAATAAACCTCTTTAAATTATTTTACAGAGTTTGACTGCTGTTCCGTTGACAAAAGATTGCTTTTCTTTAATAGGCCATAAGTGCACATTGGGAGTTCTCAAGCAGAGGGAAGGTGTACTCACTCCCCAATTCATTCAGTAATATTTAATGAGCAACTGTTTGTGAAAGATACTCTGCTATTGTGGGAGGATACCACTTTCGAAAGATATTCCTAGACATCAAAACTTTCAGTCAAGTGGAAAGATATATATGCAAATAATTAAAATACAAACCACTATAATAAATAATTGGCGTATGCACAAGGAAGCATGCCTCAGGTGGAGGATGGCTGCCCAGAGGAGGGAGGGCTTGGAACTGAGACCAGAACTGGTCTAAGCCTGTCCCCTGGGGAAGCTGGGCGTGGTTTCCTGGCAGGGAATAGTGTGAACAGAGTCACAAAATCTCCAGGGTATCTGACATAAACAGGAAGCTGGGAGAGTTGAGCTTTAGAAAGAACCCTACTATAAGCAGAATACTACTGTTTGGACTGAACTGGGAGTGATCAGAGACAGGGCAGCTATATGAAGATTTTTTGCAGAAAATTGGAGTAATAAAAGGATCCTGAGAGTCAGGCTAACCTGGAACCACTCCTCTAGGTAGGTAGGTAGATATTTGACCCAAGGCAAATTTCATAATCTTTGACTCCTTGACTAAGTATCTTCTTCAATTATAAAATAGCAATAATAGCATAAACTTAAATGGGTAGTTTTCAATATTCAGAGAGAGTACATGAAATAGGTGTCATATAGTAGGTGCATAAAAAATTTGTTAGGGATTATTTGTTGTCACTGTAATAATCACTGGATTGGAGTTTCAGTGATAATAAAAATGGAGAGAATACTTTAGAGGACAAAACTCCTCAAGACCGCAGTTTTGGACCCAGACAAATTGAAGTAATGCTCGAATAGGATACTATTCCTCCGGCACTTTAGTTAACAAGACCCAACTACACTCAATTGTTTATAATTATTGAACCACTTTACTTTTTTTTTTTTTTGTCTAATACCTTGCAATTTCTCACATCTGTTATCTAATGATATCCTCCTGTTTCCAATCCAGCAACCAGTAAAATGGGCCTGTCTAGCCAAAGAGGTAGCCACGAGTATGCATTTAACTTCTGTCCTAAGCCAAATGCTTTACCAGAATCATGAAGTTGACAAGAAAAGAAAACAAACAACTCCTGAATTTTAGGAGCTTAAGTTAAATGTTGTGAGGTGAGACATAAACTCTGAAAAGATTTATACTACAGGGAGAATCAAAAGAATACAGAAACACAATAACTAGAAAGTACCAGTGAGGTAAGTACAGCAAATATCTGCATTTTTAGGAAGCATAAATCATGCTTTAGAGGGATTAATGGAAAAATGGATAAATATATGTTGAACAGTAGAAAACCTGTCTGGAAAATTCAAACAGTTTTAAAAAAGCAACAGGGAGCCATTTTATGTTCCTGAGTAAGAAAATTATAGTAATAAATACCTAATGTGAGAACTGAGAGTTAACTAACTGATCAACTTTCTTACTAATTCTAATCTGTAGACAAATCCATGAACTTATGCCAGCTACATAAGAATTACCTGCAGATCTTTAAAAGATTATAAATGCCTGCAGTCTATTCAAGATTAAGTAATTCTGGGTCAGGGAGGAGACAATAATTTGATTTTTTTATATGACTATAGATTATTCATATATGTAATAAGGCTTAGAAACCTGTCGTATAGTCCAACCTCTTACTTTTCAAGTGAGAAAGGATCCAAAGAAAGTTATGTGACATGTTAGAATTCTAGCTCCCTGAATAGCTAAACACTGGATCTCTCACACCTTATCAGCTTCTGTCTATAAGACAGGTGATCTGGAAGGAGTGTGCAGGATGGATTGGAGAGTGAAGTCTGCACATGGAGGTAAGTTAAAAAAGTGAGATTGCAGCCCACAGAATATTGTGTCAGAGAGGTTAGTACCAGACCCAGAGAGAAAGGGGGAAAAATGGAATCACTTTAAACAGACGAAGAATGTCACTCAGTATAAGGAATGGGAAAGGGGCCAGAACTCAAAGGCTCTCAGATCTGCTTCTGGGAGGAAGGTTTATGATCTGGATGACAACTTTGGAATCCAGAGGAAGCAGAGAGGATTACAAAGTGTGTTTAGAAACTTCCAGAGTTGTCTCTCACACAAATAACTTACTCTGTCTGTCTTTTCCCTGCCTTTGATTCCCAGGAGCTGACAGAAAGGATTTAATTACCTTCTTTGTGGCTTGAGGACAAGTCTTGAGATTCAAGTTACACAACCAACCAGAGAAAGATTCAGCTTTTTTGCACACTATTGACTCACCTCCCTTTTGTTATTTCTGCCTGTCACACAGCAATAAATAAAATGTTTTTTAATACCTAAATCCCTAGCTTTTAGTCAGAAAAGGACCCCGACTCACCAGCCATGGGGAACAGCCTCAGTCCCTTTGTATAGCGCTGAAAAAAGCCTCAGACTCAAACTGAAAGTAACGGAGGAAAAAAGCCTCAGATTCAAAATTGAAAGTAACCAGTCTTTCCTTATCTCATGGGGCGGGGACATCTGGTCATAGATTGTGAAACTGCTGCTCAGAACTTGTTCGTTGTTGGGAAGTCCCCTGTGATCAGGATATCCACTTCCTAGTCCTGAACTCTAGTTTCTTCATTTGGGAAGAAAAAAAAATGGAAATGACAAAACATTGTTCTGTAGGTTGGCATCTGATGACTGGGGGTTTTCCTCTTTTTCCCTTTCTTTCTCCACAGCCCTCACATCTTCTTCTATTCATCCTTCTCTTCTCCTTTTGATCTCTCCTGATTTCTACCTCTGCTCACCTAAAAAGTCTAATCCTGAAAGAGTTAAATCTAACAAATCTCCTTTCATTTCCATATGAGAATTCAACAATTTTTTTTTTTACCGTTTAAGTGGTGATGAATCCTGATAGTATCTTCCCCTTCTTATCTCCTTGTCATCTTATTCATTAATTAGACATAGTTCTGACACAATCCTCCTGTCCACTCCCCTAGCATGCTTTTCTTTAACTGCCTAAGATAGCCTTAATATTCTTAACATTTAATATTTACTGAGAGTGGCTGTTCATCTCTGCTTTTTGATATCCTCTGAACAAAGACTGATCAAGGAATCAGTATCATTATGTACTAGAATAAATACATGACTGTATAAAAGAGATATGCCCAGAAGAACAGTAAGTGAAAGGGAGGAAAAGTGGGCCATGACATGTTCAACTTTGAAGGTTTGCAAAAGGTTAGAAGTTCACCTTCAGTGTTAATGAGTTTAGGATTAGAAAAGGCTCATATGAGTAAGTGAAGGAGTGGTTCCTCCAGTCCTTCCTAAATTTTCCCTGCAAAACACAGGGCCATTACTTTGCATAGAACACACCTTAGCATTTATTCACAGTGTCATGCACTGTCTGTTGTTTGTTTCATGTTACTTGACTATCTTATCTTCTCAATGGGACTCTGCACTACTAGGGATCTAGGGTAGAATCAAAATTTACTTTGAATTTCTCAAATACCTTACCAAAGAAACATATAGGTTGTGGTCATGGCTTTGTCTTAGTAAATTCTAGGATTTGGGAAAAATAACTTATCACACTATGCAGTAACTGTCATTACTGTCTGCCTTCTCCACATCTCTCCTGGTGAGCTCTAAATTCTTTCAAGTCAGGTACCTACTGTGATTTGCACCTGTATATCTAGAACAGAAAACCAGATGAAAAACTGGGTAAAAGAGAGGGCTGAGACAGGTGTCTCTCAAATGCTTTGTGATATTAAGGGAGTAGATGGTCATTTTTGTCGGAAGAGCACTATGATGTGGTTGGGAACATGGAGCCAGGGTTGGTAGTGGGAGTTGAAGGTAACTAAATTGGAGTCTCTGAGCGTCATCTGGAAAGGTGGGGTGAGGAAAGTGACAGAAAAGAAGGAGACAGAAACCAGCAAGATTGATGTTGAGAAGCCAGGGGGCCTACTAAGGAGTGAGTGCCCTGTGGAAGGCTGGGACCAAAGGATTTTAAAGAACAACTTATGCATAATATTAAAGTCTGCTAAATATGAAAAAGCGTAGTTTTGTGTGTGTGTGGGATCACTGATTTGATCATTGGAAAAGTGAGGACATGGGCAACACACTGTAGAACCAGGCTCTTTCTAAGCAGGGATCTCATTATAGAAAAATCTGTAAGGTAAGCTACTGGAGCAGAGGCAGGGCCTCTGGGCCAGAGGTGACCAAGAGAATGTGAGTCCTCAGGAATTTACAAAACCTAGTGAACGAAAGGATTCACATGACTTTCATGTAAACTGTGGTAAGGAAAGTAACTGAGTTAAGTTACAAAATAGAAACATTTTTAATAACAGCATTCATTTCATGTGCTCTTTACTCAGTCATGCTCAATGTTTCCCTACATTATCTCATTCAATCTTTAGAACAATGATATTTATATTCACATGTACTTGTGAATAATTCAAAGGAAGCCCAGAGAGGCTAAATAACTAGAACTAGTTTACAAAGTGCTAAGGATAAGTAGCAAGATTCTTGCTCCAGAGCTTACATTTAGAATCACTCAGATGTATTCTGCTTCCTACATTCCACATGTCTAGGTAAAACCCACTTTAACTCACGGCTCCAATATGCCTAGCCTGCCCTTCTGCTTCTGTGCCCTCTGTCCTCACTATTCTCCTAGCCAATTATTAATATAATGGTAATAAAATGTATATTGATAATAAATGACAATTCTATGTAGAACCACAGCTGTCTCATGAGGCTGATTCCAGTTAAAGCAAGTGGGTAAAACAGAGGGAGGAGACAGGTGTCTCTCAAATGCTTTGTGAAATTAAGGAAGTAGGTGGTCATTTTCCTTCAGGAGAACACTATGATGTGGTTGGGATTTACACAGGGAACATGGAACTAGAGTTGGTAGTGAGAGTTGAAGGTAACTAAACTGGAGTCTCTGAGAGTCATCTGGAAATAACTGATGCTTTTGCAAATTGGCCTGCTCTTCAACACCAGGTAATGAGTCTCTGTACAGGAGATCATTGTGGGGGTTAGCAATACAGGAACCCACACCCACCTTTAGAGCATAGATACCTGTGTTGAAATTTCCATAAATTTTGGAAGACCAACTCAAGCCTTTCATTGCAGACCTTTTCTCTGGGGAGTCAGATGCTAATTCAGGTCAATGTAGATAGTCTTCTTTTTAATGCTCTGTTATTCCTCACAGTTCCAGGAAAATATTTTACACCATATAGAGGAGTTCACTAATTCCTAATTCATACGGAATTAGTGAAAACATATGTAAATTTGGTCTCTGTGGATAAAGGCAATGGAATGTATAACTGGGAGAAAGGCTTGAGTTGGTCTTCCAAAATTTATGGAAATTTCAACACAGGTATCTATGCTCTAAAGGTGGGTGTGGGTTCCTGTATTGCTAACCCCCACAATGATCTCCTGTACAGAGACTCATTACCTGGTGTTGAAGAGCAGAAAGCAATAAGATCCTTCTCTATGTGGGCTTTCCTAATGGCATCATCCTCAAAGTCTTCTGGAGTCAGTAAGGGTAAGTTTCCAGAGGCTCCTACTAAATCTTTTAACCACACCACCCCATGGAAAGACAAGATTTTGTTTCCAATTATACCAACTTCTAAGAGATCTACTTTCTCCTCTAAACCTCTGTTCAGTCATGTATATTAATTTATTTGTCTCTATCTTTAATTTACATGTACACACACACATAAATCTTAGGAACTATTTTTTCAATTATCCTTATCTCTCCTAAACCTCAAACAAAGTCTAACAACATCCAGGCCTCAAAGTTTCAAGCTTGAACATGACACAAATATCTGCCAACCACCCATGCAATTCATAGAAACCACAATTCTGACTAGTGAGAGTAGGTGTTCCTTGACATTATGAAACAAACACAAAACTGAAAAACACTGGATGCCTACTGATGATGAGGTCAGTATTTGAATGTGTTGTGTGTCACAGGCATCAGCACTCACCACCACGGCAGGCCTGGATGGTGATGATCTTGGATTTGTCCCCTCAAATTTGGATGGTGCCAGACATTCAACATTTGAAAGATGTTATTAACTTCTAATATATCTGGGAGTTGCTCAGAGCATTTCTTCCCACAAATGCCTTCTTGAATATCATGAGGTATGAACACCAGGAAAGTGCTGTCAGGGGTCCGGTGCTCTAGGTGGGCAGCAAATGCTTTAGTTCTGTAGTCATGTCCTGAAAACTACCAGACCACTAATTTTGGACTATGTGATTCACTGTCCTGACACCTGGGAAATCCAATAAAGAAACACTTAAGCAATTTTCTAAAAAAAATCCATGAAAATCAACAAAGTGGAAAACAAAATTTAAGTATTAAATTGGAGAAAGGTGAAGAACAGTGTTATAGGGAGTCATCCATGGATTTCTAGTAGAAGGATTGTAGCATTATTTAGTTAATAGAAGACATTCCAATTGAAAGTTACCCAGCCTCTTGCTAAAAGGCTCTTATGTTAGAAGGGAATATGTAGCATCAAGCATCCTCCAAAGGAAAGTTTAGATTTTAGACTATCAAGAGATTATGTTACCTGGTGCTACAACCAAGCTTTCTAACGTTACTTATGATTATGAGGGGCATGGCCATTGTCTCTACAGTATGGTGTTCTTACCGAAGCAGCGAGATTCTCTTTTACATCCATGCTGTACCCCAGATCTTCTAGCAGCTTCTTCTTATCTTTGATATCAACATCAACTCTGGCCTTGCAGGAAGATTGTCAAACTGTGTGTTGCAGATAATGTGAGCAAGACATGTTTGGGTCGACCTTTCCCTTATTGGTTAAATCTGTAGGAAATACAGATTGGATGAACAGCCTCATTCTATCTTATTAAATATTAATCTTGTGAGTTTATGACTGTTTTCCTTTCCTAGTCCTATCAAGAAATGAAATCCCATGAGTATATATTAAACACAGATAAGGGGATTTAGTCTTGCTACAGGAGTAGGAATGGAGTTTGTACATGCTCAGGTGCCAGCTGTGCTATTGACTTAATTATTCTTGACAGGTAGAATTCTGAGAGATGTATAAGCTTTGCAGAAAGAATGACTAGATTTTAAGACTGACTCTTCCAATATCTGATTTTTTTAATTTGGGCAAAATATTTCACCATCCCACGCCTCAGTTTCTTGATTTATGAAATGGGTTATTTTTAAGGTAAAGGTATCAGTATGTGCAAAATGCTTAGAACAGTGTCTGAGTCATAATAAGCATTCAATAGCTGCCATTGCTATTGTTATGAGTATTTTTATTTACTTAAGGAATTAGACCAAACCTGAAGCTTTCTGTACAAACTTCAGATTCCAGGACATAGGGATCCTTTATATAAGGGGAATGACAGGATGAAAGGTTCTTCAGAACCTTTCAATGAACTTGGCTCTAAGGAAAAGCCACTGCACTTCAGAATGGCCTCCAGTGAATCTTTCATCCCACTCTGTCCTTTTGTTCTGAGCACGGCACCTCTGCTGACTGTTCGTCCCAGATCCTTCGGGCTGTTTCAAGGGGGCAAAGCTTGAGGCTCCCTCCTGGGGCTGAGGATGTGAGCGTAGCTGGGTTGTCCTGCACTGGCTGAGGAGCTGCAAGAGACAAGGAACATCATGAAAAATGGCGTCCCTGGGTGTCCTGCTGTAAGTTCCTCACAGCATCATCTATCCATGAAGCCACAGAGGAGGAAACGCATTCTTGGGAGGATAATCCCGATGTAGTCATTAACAACGTTCAGTGAGTTCACTCCTGATGGAACACAGTCTAAGCCAGGGGACATTTCCAGTGGAGTAATACAGGAATCTACCTTCATATCTGGGAATCAGCACTTTTACAAATATTTTAGATAAAAACATAGAAAAGAAGCTTTTCAAGACCATGAATGATAAAACACTCAGAAAACAATCAACATGTTAGATAAAACAGTTAAGATGTAAATTTATTTCAAATTAACAAAATAATAAAAATAAACTTTTTATTATTTCAAAATGTAAAAAGAAAAGTGAAAGAAAAACAAGAAATTCGTTACACGCAGATGAACACAGAAAACACCAGCAAAGTCAGTTCAGACAGGCATAGGCTTCCCCTAATTCTTAGAAAAAAATTTTCTTGCTTTCAAAGAGCAGCTCCCTCTGAAGTGGTTCTGAGAGGTGCATCAGAGATGAGTGGCTAGGAGTTGGCCAGAGCTCCTGTCTTCCCTGTGTGGAAGGTCTAAGGGTCATAAGCTTGGGCCAGATCAGAAGGAAGCCCCAGCCCAGTATCGGGGCCTCAGGGGGACTGGCGCTGGAGCGTTAGGCCTCACAAAATTGTTGCGCAGGCAGGTACCATGCTAGTGGGCGATCTTCCTCAAAAGATAACGCAAGGAGGCAACTGCAGAAAAGAGCCCACTTGAAATCCTCACTTTTCTAGAATCTTTCAATTTTTTCTCTGAGTGCTTACCCATCACTGAAATATATTTTATTCTTCCTAGACAGCAAAATTTTAGAGAGAAGTTATAAAAAGTATTAGATTACAGACCTTAGATCTTCATGTCAGACAATAATATAAGTGCCTAAGGACACCCTGGGCTTAACAAAAATAAATAAATTAGCAATAATGACAAGAATAATGTGCCTTGCCAGGAGAACTGGAACATAGAGTATGAAGATTTTCTGATGGCTCTCATGAACTTTAGCAAATGACCTACCAAATAGTCAGAACAAGAATGAACTTTAGAAGAAGAAGGCTACGAAAGGTGAAGGAACAGGAACAAGAAGAGTCATGGGACATGCAATAGGCCCTGGTACAGAAATGGGACCCTGAAGCCAAAGATAAGTTTGTTGTCTGCAAAGTAACATGACTAATAAAGAAATCAAATGTTGGGCACAGAGACACAGGGAATATGTGAACTCTAGTCTGAGCCATGGACCCTTACCTGAGGAGAGCTTCAGGGTCCCTGCAAGGTGGCAGTCACCTGGGGCCCTTTCTGAATGACAGCGTCAATCAAAGCTCGGGCTTTATCCATAACTGTAGGATTTTCATCTCTTACTTTCTCCATCTCTTCCTGGTTCAGCACCCTTTTCTCTAATAATTCATCCAGCAAGCCATTTATGGTACCTGCGCCCACTGAGCGGATAAACTGTCTCCTCTTCTCCTTCAGGACCTTGTCTGTTTGGAGCACAAGGACTTCTCAAGTCATGAAAACAGCCTCATTTTCCTCTCATGTCATCAACAGGGAGTGACTTCTTTGAGATTTCATCAGTCAAACGACCCTCTCCACACACTTGGGCAATCCCTTCCCTTATTCTTTCACCATCCCACTTTTCCCCCCAGTGTTACCCATGTGTGCTCATGGAATGGCCTGAAGACAGAATTGCTATCCCCAAGTTAGCATCTGAAAAGCAGAGATCATCATTTTATGCCCTGTGTTTATTCAACTGTGAATAATAAAATAATGAAGCTGTGTTTGCCCCCTTCCTTTGGGGACAACAGCTGCTGGTCCTCATCCTGCACTGATTCTGCAACTTCCATGAGATGTACAACGTTGGAGATATCCGTTAAGATTGCAAAATGACAGCAGGATATGAACGCAGCCCCAGTTCCTCTCTGGCCTGGCCTTTCTAAAGTCTACGAAAGTCTGCTGGGCCTCTTCCCTCCTCCCTCCCATCCGTCTCCCTCAATTCTGCTCACCTAAACCTCCACAGTACCTAGTTATGGCTTCCAGGAGATCCAACTCCTTCCAAAACTATTTCTTCCCAGAGACCTTTTTTTTCAACAGTAAAATTCTCACTGGCCATGGCTTTTTTCCTCCTACCCTAGTTGTGCGGAGTGAAACTGAAAGTATGTTCCACCTCCTGTTCAGGATGCCTGGTGCACATATTGAGAAATAACCACTGCACATACGTGTGCATGTATTATTATTATTTTTTTCCCCCAGAGAAATAAGCAGATTGCTGAACTGCAGACTACATGAAGGAGTGTATTCTTGGGAAATTTTCTTCACCAACACTTGTAAAAGGTCAGGATGGGAAGAGAGTGAGGCTTGGAGCATAAGGTAGGAATGAAAAAGTCGTATACAATTAAACTCACACAATGAAGACTCTCCCATTCATCAGGAAGTGTGATTCCGAAAGGAGAAGTTGACCCATAGTTACCCCTGCCCTTCCTCATAACTCTGGGGTGAGTCCCAGGGTATGTACGCCCCTGTGAAACAGTTTTTTTCCAAAAAATTGGAAACATCTTTTTGACAAAATCAAATCTTTCCTTATCTAATGCTCTTCCTTTTAGAGGGCTCTCTTTTGAGGGACATTGGATCATAGACACTAAAAGCTCAGGCTGTGGACTTAGACCCTCCCTTCTGGGGCAAGATATTGAACTTTTCTATGCATTGGTTTCCCTGTCTGCAAAATAATTTTATTAATAGTACATACCTACATCATTCTGAGCATTAAGTGAGTGGAAATGTGGACACTTCATAGGACATTGTCTGGCACATGATAAGCACACAATAATATTATTTTTAATATAAATATTTCACACAAAAATCAAGGGTAATGATATGGAGATTCTCTAGTGAAGTTTGTCTTTTGTGAAAATCCTCAGGTATCTTATAAAGTAATTTATTTAGCAAATAGGTAGGGATGACTACTCCATGTCAGACCCTGTCCCGGGTGCCAGGGGTTCAGGCAAAAGAGACGTGGTATGGCACCTGCCCCCATGTCTCACATTCAAGAGCATAAGACAAATATGTAGCCAGCCTAATATGTAACTGGTACATTCAGAGTGTCAGAATGAGGTAAGTGCTAAGAACAACAACAAAGTAATTAGGGAAATGAGTGACAAAATAGTGGAGGACTCAAAATAGTCGAAAGAGTAGACATGCAACAAGTCTCCGCTGTGGCAAAGCACACAAGATGGTGCTACAAATGGTTTGGGGAAGTGGCAAAGTAAAAAAAAAAAAAAAAACTCTGGGAGACTCCGTGGTTTCAGTAGCCACTGAAGACCCAAAGAGGTCATTGCTTTTTGCAAGTACATGTTAAACTGAGTATTTTAGAAATAAGTTCAATGTGGCCAATTTATTTTATTTATTTATTTATTTATTTTTTTGAGACAGAGTCTCACTCTGTTGCCCGGGCTAGAGTGAGTGCTGTGGTGTCAGCCTAGCTCACAGCAACCTCAAACTCCTGGGCTCAAGCGATCCTTCTGCCTCAGCCTCCCGAGTAGCTGGGACTACAGGCATGTGCCACCATGCCCAGCTAATTTTTTTTTTCTATATATATTTTTAGTTGGCCAGATAATTTCTTTCTATTTTTAGTAGAGACGGGGTCTCCCTCTTGTTCAAGCTGATCTCGAACTCCTGACCTCGAGCGATCCACCCGCCTCGGCCTCCCAGAGTGCTAGGATTACAGGCGTGAGCCACCGCGCCCGGCCTATTTTATGTATATTATTTGATTGAAGGTGGACTAATAACAAAATGCAGATAGTCCTTCACATTTATCAATTTCTTTACCAAAAATACTCTTGGGATTATTACCTTATTGTTTGAAGAGAATAAGGACCCAAAGTTATTACAAAGTTCAGATTGCGTGTGTGTTCATGTGTCTGTGTGCCACTTGAGTGCATACTCATGCACGTGTGTGCACACACATGACATAATTAAATATTGAAAGCTGGATTACTATTGTCTTAAGACTCTGTACAATAAAAAACAAACTCACCTTTTGACATATGGGCCACCAGTTTTACTGGCAGTGCCCTAGGCTGAGTGTTAAGTGTGTTTTAGTTAGACTAGAGCTCACTGTGTGGTGGGACAATGACGTAGATTTTAAACCACGGAGTCTCCCAGAGTTTTTTTTTTTTTTCATTTTTACTTTGCCACTTCCCCAAACCATTTGTAGCACCATCTTGTGTGCTTTGCCACAGGGGAGACTTGTTGCATGGACAAAAGCAGAAATTCCATTTCCATTGCTTCTCTTCCGTTTATTTATTTATTTTCCCAAATACCTTCAAGATTTCACATGAGGGTTTCTTCACAAGCCAGGGCCATGCACCACGGAGTTGAAGCACGACAAAGTGGCATCCAAGACACAGAAAAGTTGGCTGGGACATATGTCTCTAGGGGATTTATAATCATAAACATTGATTTCTACATCCTGGGAAACTAAGCAGAGAGACTCTATATAGAAATAGTCCACTGTGTCCTCAAAAATGAAGATGTCAAAAACTAAAAACAACCCAAATATCTGATACAGGTACATGAATAAACAAATTGTGCTATATGGATACACTGGAATACTACTAAATCATAACTAATAACACAGATGAAAACCTAGTTCATTTACTGTGAATGAAAGAAGCCATATACAAAAGAACACATAACCTATGATTCCAATTTTATAAAGTTTTAGAGTAGGAAAAACTAATGTATTATGATAGAAATCAGATCACTAATTGTCTAAGGAAAAGATTGAGCGAAATTGGGTGCAAAGGGCGTGAAAGAACTTTCTAGGATGATGGAAAGGTTGCACATCTCGACTGGGATGGTATTATACTAGAACATACCTGCATATTAATAATCAAATTGTACTTGTAAAAAGGGTTACATTTTACTTGATGAAAATTATACTATAAAAATTTTAAATATTAAAACTAAAAAAGATCAGCAGTTGCAATAATAAACTGGATTGGAAAAGATTTTCTTGATTTCAAGATATACGTAAACCTCCATAAATTAGTCAAAACTGTGATAAGAGGAAAAGGTTCTCAGAGTGACTGAAATGGAATTATCCACCACCCTAGTTGGATGGGGATTTGTAGACAGAGTGGAGTTAATTTATAAGGATCAGTATATCAAGATATGCACCTGGAAAATAGCATTACATAGATGAAATCATCTTAAAATAAATGAATACAGCAGTATAACTGCAAGTAGTATTTTAAGTGAAGCACAATGATTTAAAAATCATGTCAGAATTGTCTATGTTAACTGTGAAAAAATATCACTTTAAATTACAGAGTAGGTATCATAAAAATCTCTGACATAGGAGGCAGAAGACCCCTGGGCTAGGGTTTTGGTTGTGCCTTTTCCAACCGTTAGGACAGTCACTTACTTTTTCAGTTTATCCAACTAGTATTCTTTACATTTTTGGAATATTAGGACATTTTGATGAATAGAACTTAGAGAAGTAATCAACTATAATATGTTATTTTGTTTTTTTTTTCCTTTGTCTAAAACATTCGTCTCTTTTGTATAGCTTAGCAACATGGACTTTGGGATCTAATAATCCTGAGACTGACTTCCATTTACTAGCTGTAGATCTTGGGCAAATTATTAAATGACTTTAAGCCTCTTATTTCTTTTCTACATGAAGGGGCTCACAATTATTTTTACTTTCTAGGCTGCAATGACAGGTGTGAAGATCATGGCATAGTGCCTCCCATCAACAGTGGTCTGAACTACATACAGCCCAGAAGCAAGGTCATGTCAAAATATACTTCTCTGTAAAGTGCTTCTAAATTATTCATATGCTTTATTTCACATCCTGTCATCAACAGCTGCATAAGTTAAACAGGTTAAATAAGCATTAATTCCATTTCATGAATAAGAAGACCAGGTGAAAATTGTTTCAAAGACTTGGGAAATACAAGTTACAGAATTCGGTGAAAAGCCAGCCCGCGCCTTCCCCAATACTTGCTGAAGGTGATGCGCTGCTCTTCAGCCTGGCACTACACTGGCAAATACGGAGGATATAAGCAGAGCACAGGACTGAACACCTGCTCTATGGAATTGAAGATAATTTGGGAGACATAAAGTGTAAAAATAAATAAGAATTATAATGACAATAAAAGAGGCATAAATAAAAGTGCGATGAAACACCCGAAGACAGTTACGTATGGCCTGTAGCAAAAAGCGCAGGCTGCTCCAGGCTGGCAGGACATACTCTGCAGCTGTAGGACGGATGGTTTCTGGGTTGGTAACAGGAGAGAGAAAGTAACGAATGTATTGAGTTATTTCTGTGTTCTAGGTAGGATGATAGGTCCTTTGGTGCACTCAACAAGGTTGGGAAATTGTTACTAGTATTCCAATTTTAAAGTTCAGTAAATTGAGACTAAGAATGGACGTGTATTTCTCAATAATAGAGCCTGTAAGTGCAAAGTATAATTTTCATTGCTTTACTTCAAAGTCCGTGGTGTTTTGTTTTTTTTTAATTTATAGAGAGTAGAGATGTGAGACCAGTGCAATCCAATGAGAGAGAATAATATGAACAAAATGTAAGGCCAGAGTTATAGGAGAGAGGGAAAAAAATAAAAACATAATTTTCCTTGAGTCAAAAGGAGCTTGTTTGGGATCAGTGGGAAGTAAGTTTTAAGAGATAGACTGGGTCCGATTTGATGATTTTTGATAGTCAACTTCAGTAAGGGATTTAAGCAGATGTGACAGCAATAGGGAGCCAATGTGGCTTCTTGAGTAACAGAGTCATATTAATATGCCGCTAAAATAGCTATTTTGTACTGAATGTTTAACAAGAGCCAGGCTCTGGAATAAGTACATGACCTATATTGTTTCTGCTAGTCAAATCTTTTGAAAATATTGGTACTCAGGTTAACCCCAAATTATCAAATCAGAATCTCATCCTAAGCTTCCAAGAATGAAGCTCAAGATTATGAATAAGTAAAAATAACCCCATGTGTTTTTGATGTAGATCCTCTATGAATATCACTGCTAGACTGCTGAATGTCCCAACTTAATATCAGAAATAAACATCACAACATCCAGAATTTAACAGGACGTGCTCTTTGAGGCATTGCTGGTCCCATATAAACTGGGATGTGGGCCCTAAATCAGGGTGTTGGGGTCAGGAGAAGGGGAGGAGTGCCTGGGAATTGGGACTGACTTTCAAAAGCAGCTGCAGTAGAGGAGGGGACCTGAGGGGGAGCAGCAAAGATCTTGCCTGGACTGACAGGCAGCCAGGAGGGGTGTGTGGTCCACTGGGGTCAGATTTAGCTACCAACAGTACAGAGAATACTGACCCATGCAATCTCCACAAGGTGGAAAGGCTGATCTTGGAATTGGATTTGGGAAAATCCTTGAGGAGGGATAGACACGTTCTTGAATCTGGTGTGTTGTCTGGCAGCAGAAGCAGAAGCAAAAGCAATGATCCTTCACATTCAGCCCACAGGTCTTCCACTCAAAATACGAGCTATACTGACAGGGGAAGTTGGAAAAACACTAGAAACCTAGCCAGAGAAGGGGTTTGTCTTGCTATCTCAGGGAGAGCAGACGCAGAAAACATAGAGGATGTGGAAGAGGAGGCAAGAGTGGCAAGTATACTTAGTATAACTTTATAGTAATATTATTACACATAATTTCTGCCTGCATTTTGCTTTTTCATTTTTCTAAAGTTGTTTCAGTATGGTAGAGATCCTTCCTCCATCATTTGCTTTAGTTTCAGTGCCCATATCATAGAAGGGTCCATGTCATAAAAGAGGGCAAATGCAATCTTGAATAATTGGAACCCTTCTGCCAGATTGTCACATGTCCATTGTTTTCTGGAACTGTTCCCTCTCTATCGTCTTTCTCATCATCTGGCATTGGTTAAGAAGCACTCATCTTCTGTTAATTTCTCTAGTGTGGGGTCTATTAGCTCTTTAATTTCGCCAAGATCCATGTCTTAAATCCTTTCACCCCCCTCACTTTTTTGCCTTATCTACAATATCTTCCATGATTTCCTTGATTGGCTCTGTTGTAAATCCCGTGAAGTCATTCACAATATCTGGACACAGTTTTCTGCAGTAGAATGTATTGTTTTGAGCTTGATAGCTTTCATGAATTTTTCTATAATAAAGATAGTATCTTTAATGGTGTAATACTTCCGGACATTCATGATGTTCTCTCTATGGGAGTTCTCTTCCATAGCATTGACAATCCTCTTCTAAGAGTATCACATATAATGAGACTTGAAGGTATTTATGACTTCCTTATCTAGAGGGAAGGCACATTGTGTTTGGGGGCAAGTAGTTCACTTCAGTGTTTTCAGTGTTGAGCTCATGGGATGCTGGGTGGCTAGCAGCATGGTCCAGTATCAAAAGAATGTTGAAAATCAGCACCTTATTGGCAAGGTATGTCTTCATTTCAAGGGCAAAGCATCAATGGAACAAATCAAGAAAAAGGATGCTCCTTGTCGAGGCATCCTTGTTGTACAACCAAAAGACTAGATGCTGGTGCTTATCATTTCCCTTTATACTTAAGGGCAATGCTGATCATAAACCCAACTGCATTTGCCCAACTATTGGTTCTCAATCACCAAATGTGCCTTTATCTGTTAAGGAATCATAAGGAATGGCAAAGAGTTGTTTGTTGGGAGTGCAGCAACATTACCCCCAAATAAGTAGGAATGGTCAACAAGTCTTGACATAAGTCCGGATGGGTATTCTTGTGGAATCTCTATGACTGGGTGATTGATGACAAATACTAGATGTCAACGTTAGATGGCTTATTAATTATCATACCGAGTTGATTTCATAACATAATATTAAGTATGTTAGTAATTATAAGTCTACTAAATGTAAGTTTCCTAGAAATAATGATGGCTACTCTTATGTATAAATGAATTGTGGACTGACATCAATATACACATTTGAAAAGGTTTTGATCACAGAGAGGTCTGACTGTTAGCATGAGAAATTAGAGATGTATCTGAAGAGTAAATTAGTGAATATAAGGTTCCTTGTGCTTGTTGTATGCATTGTAAAAAATATTTGAATAGGGCAACAAAAAGACCACTGTCAACATGAGATATTTCTGAGATTCTTCATGATAATTTCAAACCACAGCCACTTAAAGATACTTGTGCACTCAGTTGATCTAAAACCTGGATTCTCTGTAACCATCTCTGCTGAATCAGGGTCTAATTATTCACACTGATGGATTACAGTGTGTACGAATCATTACAGTATGTATGAATAAATATTTATTTCAAAGAAATGCCCTTTTCATTAAAGAATATGGGCTTGCTTTAATTTTTTTTCACTGATGTCAGGAGAAGACAGGAAAAAACAGCAGTTAAATGCAATTATCACCATATCACCAGTGGTCCATTAGGACCCAATTTATCACAAATTGCATCTTCTACTTTTATTATTTGGGTAAGTTGCCAAAACAGCTATTGACACGATGTTTAATTGCCTGTGAAATGATAAACATATCTTGTGAATAATATTACAATTTTGGGCATCTTGGCCTTTATACCTAGTTCTTCAAATTACTGTTGTAACTGGAAATAAAATAAGTTAGGGCCTAACTCTTTCATAGGAAGAAAATATGTTGCACAATGTCCTAAGCTAAAGGTAACTTGAGTTGAGAATGCCGCTGGAGTTAGGAGGGAGGCAGAGCTTTCAGACATTCTGAGGATCACTCAGGCCACAGCAACTCTTTACTATGACCCCTAGGTCACAGGTCAACCTTTAGCTGGAAACAAACTCTTCAAGCCCAAGATTATTCAATAATCATGACCTCCTGTCATCTTTTCTCTGCTCACCAGATGGGGATTCTTTTTCTTTTTTAACCTTTCTCTGTAAAAATTTATTTTAAAAATTCAGAATTATATCATAGTTTTTATGTTTCAGTATTATTTATAGCTCAGGACTAATTAATATATTATTTCAGAAATTCACATATTTAAAGAACATAGCATTTCATCTTATCCACTAACTTGTAAAGGTGAGATGAGCTATAAAAGAGCTAAACTAGCTAACAGATATAATTTGGTGAATATAAAAAAGATAATTTTCCTTTTATTCCATAGCTATATATTTACATTTCTTATCTATTTACTCATGTACTATCTATTTAATCAAAGTCACAGTCTTTTACTTATCATTTTTATTAAATACTGTGGCCATTTAATAGCATTCTTTTTCTTTGTTACTTTATTGTAATATTTGGCAAAATGATTTAACTATATGGCTGATTGCTTAGGGTGGCTAATTTTAAATATTCTATTATTATATACATTTTGAATTTAATTTACCTGGTAATTTATTTATTTATTTCAGAATATTATGGGGGTACAAATATTTTGATTATGTATAATGCCTTTGCCTCACCCAAGCCAGGGCTACAAGCGTGCCCTTCCCATATACAGCGTGCTCTGCTTCCATTAGTTGTGAGTTTACCCACCCCACAAACCCCCTCTCTCCTGACCAGCACCCAATTAATATTACTTCCATGTGAGGACCTTAGTGTTGATCAGTTAGTACCAATTTGATGGTGAGTACATGGGAGAAAACATTTGCTTCCTACACATCTGATAAAGGGCTGATAACAAGAATCTATATAGAACTTAAGAAAATTAACAAGAAAAATATCAAACAACCCCATCAATAAATGGGCAAAGGACATGAACAGAAACTTTTCAAAAGAAGACAGACTAATGGCCAGAAAACATATAAAAAAAGTGCTCAACATCTCTAATCATTAGGGAAATGCAGATCAAAACTACAATGAGATATCACCTCACTCCAGTGAGAATGGCGTTTATCAAAAAAATACCAAAACAACAAATGCTGGCATGGATGTGGAGAGACTGGAACACTCTTACACTGCTAATGGGACTGAAAATTAGTACAATACCTGTACAAAGTAATTTGGAGATACCTCAAAGAGCTAAAAATAGAAATACCATTTGATCCAGCAATCCTACTACTAGGCATCTACTCAAAGAAAAAAAAGACATTCTGTAATAAAGACATCTGCTGTTTATAGCAGCACAGTTCACAATTACAAAGATGTGGAAACAACTCAAGTGCCCATCAATATATGAGTGGATTAATAAATTGTCATATATGTATACCATGGAATACTACTCAACTACAAAAAACAATAGTGAACTAGCACCTCTTATATTATCCTGTATAGAGATTGAGTCCATCCTTCGAAATGAGGTATCACAAGGATTGAAAAACAAGCACCACTTTGTACTTGCCATCAAATTGGTACTAACTGGTCAATACTAAGGTGTTTGTTCACATGGTAGTAATACTCATTGTGTGCTGGTCTGATGGAGGGGTGGGTTGGGAGTAAATCCACAAGTAATGGAAGCAGAGTGCACTGTATTGGGGAAGGACATGCTTGTGGCCTGGCTTGGGTGAGGCAAATGCATTACATGTAACCAAAATGTTTGTACCCCCATAATATCCTGAATTAAAAAAATACATATAAAAACAATGACAAAGAATCAGAAATCCTGAAGCTGAAGAATTTAATGAATTGCATAATAAATACGATAGAGAACTTCAATAGCAGATTGTAGCAAATAAAAGAAAGGACCTCTGAACTTGTAGATAGGTTGTTTGAAATTCCTAGTCAGAGCAAAAAAGAAGGAATAAGAATGGAAAAGAGTAAAGAAATCCTACAAGATTTATGGGATACCATATTTGTATTTTGACAGTTGGAAAAGGAGAAGAGAGCAAAAAGGCATAGAAGGACAACTTAATGAAATACTAGTTTAAAAATTCCTAAGTCTGAAGCGAGATGTACATATAGATCCAGTAAGCTCAAAGATCCCCAAATAGATTCAACCTAAAAGATTCTTCATGAGGCACATTATAGTCAAATTGTCAAAGTTGAAGACAAAGAAAGAATTTGAGAAATAGAAAGAGGAAAACATGTCAAGTCCCATATAAGTTAATCTCTGTTAAACTAACAGCAGATTCTTTTTACAGAAAATTCCTGGGCCAGGATTGAATGGGTTGATGTATTCAAAGTGCTGAAGGAAAAGTATTTTCACCATGAATACTATACCAAACAAAGTTATCTGTCAGAAATAGAGAGAAATAGTGTTTCCCAGACAAGCAGAAGCTGAGGAAATTCATCACCAATATATTTGCCTTAAAAGAAATGCTCAAGAAAATCCTACATCTGAAAGCAAAAAGATGACAGCCACAATCAGCAAAACTCTGAAAAGTATAAAACTCGTTGGTAGAGCAAATATGCAAAGTAGAAAGAAAAAAGAA
The DNA here is from genome assembly GCF_020740605.2 of Lemur catta. Lineage (NCBI taxonomy): Eukaryota > Metazoa > Chordata > Mammalia > Primates > Lemuridae > Lemur > Lemur catta. The sequence goes on from NC_059134.1 coordinate 33,083,662, forward strand.
TCACATTTTATCACTTCAGAAAACCACCCAACCAAATTGACAAATAATAAGAGACAAAGAAAGCACTGAAAGCTATACAGAATAACCAGAAAGCAATTAACAAAATGTCAGGAATAAGACCTCATCTATTAATAATAACATGAATGTAAACAGATTAAATTCTCCACTTAACAGGTATAGACTGACTTGAACAGATTAAGAAAATATGCCCCAACTTTATGCGGCCTACAAGAAACTCACTTCACCTGTATGGACACATACATACTGAAAGTGAAGGTTTGGAAAAAGATATTCCACACAAAAAAACCTAAAAGCAAGCAGGAGTAGGTGTACTTATATTAAATAAAACAGACTTTAAATTAAAAATCATAGAAAGAGACAAAGAAGGTCATTATATAATGATAATGGGATCAATTCAATAAAGGGAGATAACAATTCTAAATACATATGCACCCAACACCAGTGCCCCTCAACATGTAAAGCAAATATCAAATCTAAATGGAGAGAAAGACCACCATATAATAATGATTGGACTTAAACATCACACTGTCAGCATTTGACAGATTATTTAAACAGGTTATCAATGAAAAAATATTGGATTTAAACTGCACTTTACACCAAATGGACCACATAGATATTTACATAACACTTCATCCAATATATACAGAATGCACATTGCTTTCATCAGCACAGGGAATGTTCTCCAAGATAGATCACATGTTAGGCCAAAAACTAACACTCAAAAAATTTAAAAGAATCAAAATCATATAAAGTACCATTTATGACCTCACTGGCATAAAAGTAGCAATAAATAACAGCAGGAAATTTCAAAATTGTACCAATAAATGAAAGTTAAACAGCATTCTCCTGAACAACCATTGGTCAATGATGAAATAAAGAAGGAAATTTAAAAAATTCTTGAAATAAATGAAAATAGAAACATAACATACCAAAATATTTTGAATATAGCAAAAGCAACATTAAGAGAAAACTTTAAAGCAATAAACTCCTATATCAATAAAGTAGAAAGATTTAAAATAATCAACCTAATGATGCATCTCTGAGAAGGAGAGAAGAAAGAACAAACCAAAACCAAATTAATTAAAGGAAAAAAGTAATAAAGGTCAGATTAGAGATAAACAAAATTGGTACTAAAAAAGAATACAAAAGACCAATACAACAAAAAGTTGGTTTTTTTAAAAAATAAAAAAGATTGACAAACCATTAATTAGACTAACCAAGAAAAAAGAGAAAATACCCAAATAAATAAAATTAAAAACAGAAAAGGAAACATTGCAACTGATACCACAGAAATACAAAGGATCATTAGAGACTATTATGAAAAAATATACCCTGACAAATTACAAAGCTCACAAAAATAAATATTTATAGACACATATAACCCACCACAATTGAACCAAAAAGAAACAGAAAACCTGAACAGAGCAATTATGAATAACGAGGTTGAATCTCTAATAAAAAGTCTCCCATCACAGCAAAGCCCAGAGACCTACGGCTTCACTGCTAAATTCTACCATACATTTAAATAAAAACTAACATCAATTCTTCTCAAACTTTTCCAGAAAATTGTAGAGGAGGATATTCTTCCAAACTCATTCTCTGAGGCCAGCATTACCCTGACACTAACACTATATAAGAATACACACAAAAAAATAAAACTACAGGCCATTATCCCTGATGAACATTGATGAAAAAATCTTTAAGAAAATACTAGCAAGCTGAATCCATCAGCACATTAAAAAAATTATTCACCATGATCAAGTGAGATGTATCTCAGGGATGCAAGGATGGCTCAACATATGAAAATTAATAAATGTGATGCATCACATCAACAGAATGAAGGACAAAAACCATACCATCAGCCAGGTGTGGTGGCCCATGCCCGTAGTCCCAGCTAGTTGGGGAGTTGATGTAGGATGACAGTTTGAGCCCAGAGTTTGAGGTTGCAGTGAGCTACGATGATGCCACTGCATTCTAGCCAGGGCAACAGAGAAAGACTCTGTTCCTTAAAGAAACATATATATATCATCTCAATAGTAGACCTAGAAAAAGCATTTGATAAAATTCAACATCCTTTCATAATAAAAACTCTCAACAAGTTAGGTATAGAACGAATGTACATCAGTACAATAAGGCCAATCAACAAAGGCCAATAAAGTCCATATGTGACAAACCCAAGCCTATATCATACTGAATGAAAAAAAGCTGAAAATTTTTTCTCTAAGATCTGGAAAAATACAAGGGTGCCCATTTCCACCACTTTTATTCAACATAGCACTGGAAGTCCTAGCCATAGAAATTAGACAAAAGAAGAAAATGAAGGGCATCTAAATTGCCCATTTTAAAAATCAGATTATTTATTTTGTTGCTGGTGAGTTGTTTAAATTTCTTGTATTATCTGGATATTAATCTTTTCTCAAATTAATAGTTTGCAAATATTTTTTCCCATTCTGCAGGTTGTCCCTCCACTCTATTGCTTTGTTTCCTTTAATGTGTAGAAGCTTTTTAGTTTCATATAATCTCATTTTTCAATTTTTCCTTTTGTCTCCTATGATTTTGAGGTTTTCTCCACAAAGTCTTTACCCAGACCAATGCCCTGAATTATTTCCCATTTTCTTCTCATAAAAACCATGCATATCTCAAAAGAAGAATAAACATTTCTCAAAAGAAGACATACAGATGTACAACAGGTATATAACAAGTGCTCAACATCACTAATTATCAGAACCACCATGAGATATCATTTCACCTCAGTTAAAATGGTATTATAAAAAAGATTAAAAATGACAGATGCTAGCTAGGATGGGAAGGAAGAACTCTTCCTACGGTGTTGGTGGGAGACTATAAATTAGAACAGCCATTATGGAAAATAGTATGAAAATTCCTAAAAAAACTAACAATAGAACTAAAATATGATCCACCAATCCCTCTATGCAAACAAAAGGAAATCAGTATGTTGAAGAGATATCTACACTCCCATGTTTATTACAGCAGTATTCAAAGTAGTCAAGATATGGAATTATCCTAAGTGTCCTGCAACAAATGAATGGGTAAAGAAAATGTGGTGTATACACACACACACACACACACACACACACACACACACACAATGGAATATTGTTCAGCCATAACAAAGAATGAAATTCTGCCATTTATAGCAACATGAATGAGCCTGGAGGACATTATGTTAAGTGAAATAAATAAACAAATGCCAAATGTTGTCACTCATATGTGGAAGCTAAATGAGTTGATCTCATTGAAATAGAGAGTAAAATACAGTGGTGGTAACTAGAGGCTGGGATGAGTAGGGGGTAATGGGAGAAGTTGGCTAATAAATACAAAATTACAGTTAATTAGAGAAATAAGCTCTCATGTTCTATAGCACTGTGGAGCAATATAGTTAATAATTTATTCCATATTTTCAAATAGCCAGAAGAGAGAATTTAGAATGTTCCCAATGCAGAAAAAATGCAGATGGGGGCAGCATAAGAGATTTAAAACTTAAGTTCATTGGCATGTTGGGAATGAATAAAGCCAAGAGTGAAGCCAAGAGACTATATAAATAAAAAGAAAAGAAGTGGAATGTAAGACTGGAGAGAGTGACTACATTATAGTCCTTATCCTATTATCACTCTTTTCTGAATATTCAATTTTAAATCAGTGATAGAATGTATGTGCTGATATATGGTTCTGTTTACTGTTAAATATCAACTCTGTAACTATTTATGATCAATATGATTGTAATTTAGAAATGCAATTAGTGTTTTAGGACTTCTCTTTAATTACCTAAGGGCATAATTTATTTCAATTTCAGTGACAAGGTCAAAGGCAATGAGCTGGGCCATTTGTCTGAAGAACTCACTATTAAGTATTAATAGATGCATGTACAGAGGTCTTGAATGTCAAATATTAGAAAAAGAAATCTAGATTTAGTATTGAACATTTGAAAGTGTTTCTCTGTTTTGTACCAACATTCTAACTTGAGCTTTGATAATAAAATAGTCTCTTTAAATTAGTATTTCAGAATAAGTATGCACACACACACACACACCCACACACACCCACATATGCACACACACACCCCTATGTTAAAATAACTTACATAAGCCAACCAGTGACATCTGAATAAAGACCATGACTATGAATATCAGAATAAAGGGACTATGGTTGTATGAGACTAAATGGTGTAGCTTCAGTGTTCACCTGAATAAATATGATACTATTGGGGAGCAATATAACATTTAATGAGGAAAGTCTTCCCTCCATTAAACCCAATTAGAATGATTAATCTGGTCTACGGGTTTCCTGTATTACTTGGCTCTGCACAGAGCTGGGTAGATAGGTTTGCAATTCTTGTTTTCAGAAGTCCCTCAGTGGGGCCAAATGTGCATAATATGTAACTTGTAACTGTATCCAAACTCTCCCTACCAACTCCTTTCCATCTTATTCCTTACATGTAAGGTTCAGCCTTTTTCTTTCTATAGTTTGGAACTTTCCTCTCAGTTTATCTATTATGTATTTTCTTATCTAATTTTGCTCACATAAAATGTTTTAAGAGGCAGTAAAAGGGGTGTTGCAATGGTCACATAAGTATTTCGGACAGCTCTGCTGTCTCAAACTAAATATTTCAGGGAATACTTTTTTTAAAAAAAGTATTTTTATTTTTTAGTTATTTGGGACACAGCTAATTTTGGTATCAATAAATCATAAAAACTCAGAATTGCAATTTTCCCAAAACAGAATGTACTGTTGAGATATATTTTACTTCTTGAATCTTCTGTGCCCAGGGTTCTAGGCCCTAGATATAGAACAGTAAATGGAAGTCTAAATTCTGGAGAGATGAACTTGTCGATAAACAGGCTAGTATAATTCAGCCTACTAAGGCCCAGGGTGGAGTACTTTTGTGGGAAACAGGAAGACTTCCTGGTGTCTTTCATCACTCTAGGTGATAATCAGACCAGAAAGGACTGAGAATGCATCACCCAGGAGAAGATTTAAAAGGAAATTTTATCAGCCAGAGGGAAAATCATGTACAAAAATTGAGGGTGAGGGTAAATAAGGCAAATTTGGGAATTTAAAAACATTTTTGTATGACTGGACTGGAGAAGATGAGGTATGGTTAAAAAGATTAGATATGCTGGTGGAATGCGTAGGAGTTATTGTTTACCCTGGAGACAATGTAAACCATCTAAGAATGTTAAAAAGGGGAGTTTTATGTGGTCAAATTTATAATCAAGAAATACGACTTGCAGAATGGACAGCAGGTTGAATGACACACATGAAGCCAAAACCGCCTGCCTTACCAGCTGTTTGGTTGTCAAGATTTCTAAACCTAAGATTGTATGGAACTGGAGTTCAGAGTTCAGAGTTTGGAATCAAAGTGGAAATTAATTAGGTTCAAATGATATTAGTCTTTTCTCTTTTTACCCTTTCCTTTCCAAACAATTTCTTTTTACCCCATATATTTATGAACCTATTGTCCATTGGAGGTAAGAATAATCAGTAATGTCACCCAAAGAGAAAGGAAGAACTAGATTTAAGAGGAGAAAATTACACTTAAAGATGAAAATTAGTCTCTATCTGCCTTTGAAGGGCAGGAATTTCCTGGAATACAGAAGAGCATTTAGAGAAAATAGTTTCCTTTACTTAGAAGAAAGATCCTCCCTATTCCTTGTTTCCTTAACATCCAGTCAGAGAAGTAGTCTTGATATATATTCACATCAGCAAATATTTACAAATATTTTGTAGGTGTTTGAGGACTTGGTTCCTATAATCTTTTGCCTCCATAATCTTATTTTAAGTCAGACAATTTTTATAGCAACAGGAGAAAAATATGAGATACCACTGAATATCATACTAAGGATACAGAATGAAAATAGGATAAATATCAAGAATCTAATCTATAGGAAAGTACATGAAACATTTTTTATTAAGTAGCATCACCAGTAATTGCCACAGGAGATCAACACAGAGAAATCTCTGGGGTGAGTCCATCAGGGAAATCTTCAGGTAGTAGAGGATTAGTCAAGTGCCCTGAGCAACATGCTCAAGGTCTTCGATAGCAACATCTTAGTGGCTGAAATGACAATGGATTGATGCAAGCAGAGACTTGAAATATACTTAAGTGATTAGGCTTGTCTACTCAGGTTCTGTCCCTGTCACAACAGGAATACAGACCAGACCTAGACCAGGATGAAGACGGAGAAGATGCACTGGGCTGACCTGTAGGGGAAAGCCTAAATGTCCCCAGAAGACCTGGACACCCATGGGTGAGAAATAAGCTTAGTGAAATTTGCCGATGAAATTTTTACATAACTTGTTATATGACATTATTGTTGCAATGACTAATGCATACTTAAATGTAATTATTTCTGAGATTTCTTAATCTGTGTGAGAATCATAGTTTATCTTGATGAAAAATTTAGGGGCCACTAACAGAGTTTGTCAAATTTTTCCTTGGTGCTACACAAGACTGAGACATTAAGTGGTTCTGCAGTCTAAGACATAAATATAGCCTTCCTTCAAAGGCACTGATTAGCATTAGATATAGTTTAACTTGTTCAGAATATTATGTACTCTATATTTAGGTCTGTATTTTTGCACTTTAAGGCAATACATTGTTTATAAAGAACATGATCCTAAAGGGAAGTGTGTAGCATGGCATACTTACAAAGTTTTCATGGCAGAATTAATGTCCACAACATCATTTTATAAGTACATCAGTGTGCGAAATTAATAAAAAAATAATGCAAAAGATAAAATGAGCCAAGGAAAAATATGTTTTATATCATTTGGCTTCTTTTTCTGAATTGGTTCAGAACAACTTCAACAAAAACTTAAATATCCTAATTAAATTTCATATACTATGGGGAAATATAGAAAAATTAATGTGCTCATATTTATCTAATGATGACACATACTCTTTTAAAATCCAGTGTATCCAGTAAATATTGAAGATTTCAAAAAATAAACATGCAAAATAAAACCAGAGTAATAGTCAAGTGTTTGGGGATGTATATAAAATGTATCTTTTTTGTGCAATTTGTTCTCCACTAAATTTCTTAGGGAAACTATTAATAGTATTTTCACATAGGCTGTAGATTTCTTTGAAAACTATAATAAATAGAATTTGTGTCATAGTTACTCAAATATTTTCAAGAGGTAAATGTCCTTTTCAATGTAAAAAGGAGACTAAACAATGTCGTTTCTATAGTTACAGTTTGAAGTTCTCTTTTTTCCCAGAACTATTCAAGTCAACTGTTGGAAATAATGATTTTTAAGCTATTTACATCACTTTAATATCAAAGATTTAATGTGTGTCTGGTATTCTTTTAAGTATCTTTGACCGTTACCCTCACAAGAACCATGAGAGTATACAGAACTCTATAAAAACTGAGTTTCTGTTTCACACATAACATTTCCACCTTCTCTTATATTTTTGTACATCTAATAGGTAGCTCAAATTTAATATATTTAAAAGATAATTTTTCATTCTTTTTTTCTTTCTCTGTGTCCCTCCAAAATAAGCTGATTAAACTGAGTCTTTCCCAGTTTGATAATGGCACCACTATCTACTCAGTTGCTTGAGTAAAACAAAACACAACAAACAATTATATAAACAGCAAAACAAAACTATAGTATAACTTTTGCATTTGTTGTTTGCTCTGGCTAAATATTTTTCTCCTAGTTCCCTGACCACATAGTTTCCTAATTATCCTCTATCTTACTACCCTATTCATATTTTTTTCTAGACCTTACTATATTTTACCTTTCTTATATATTTTATGTCTTTTTATCTGTCTCCCTAAGATGCAACACTTACAAAGATAGAAAAAGTGTTTCTCTTTATCACTATTATAACTCTTAACACAAAGGTACATTGTACCTGATACATAGGATACCCAACAAAAATTTTTAATAAGTTAATGAATTTACGCAAATTTTAAGATTTGTTTTTTTCCTCTTCAAGAGCAATTTTTTTGTGTACACATAAAAATCTCTAATGTAGTTGATAAATGTTTAATGAATGATCATTATGTGCCAGAGAGAGTACTAGATATTGAAAGTAACAGAGATATAAGAGGGAGAAAAAGAGAGAGAGAGAAAGAATGAGGGCCCCTGCCTCTCCCAAAGCTTATAGTCTAGCAGGTAGGAAATGGTTATTTGAACATGTCCAAGTGTGTTATGAAAGACAAGAGACATAAGTGGCAATAATGGAGCCCTACTCTAATATTGGTCCCTAGGGAAGGTTTTGCTGAGAAAAGATTCTTTAGGCTGACAACTGAAGGATGAATAAGAATTAATCAGATGAATAAGAAAAAAGAGTTTTCTAGCAGAGGAGAGATGCTCAAAGTCTATAGGTAGGAGAAATAGGGAGCACGAGAACTAAGAGAAGTTAATGCTGATTGAAGCAGAGAGAGTAATGGGAAAGTGATCTAAAATAAGGCTAGAGAGGGAACTAGAGTGCAGATCCTAGAAAACCTTATAGGTTATGTTAAAGAATTTAGACTTTGTCCCTGCTGTGATTAAAAACCACTGGACAATTTTAGTAAGGGCAGTGATATAATCAGATTAAGGTTAAAGAAAAAACACCCCACGACTTCAAATTCTAAGTGGCATACTTAACACAAACTGAAATCCTCTCTGTCCATGCCAAATACCAGACAGGACCAGCCACATATTAATAATCTTCAGTGGCCAACACAAAGGGAAAATGCAAAATGTGTTTCAAAAGGAAGAATAAAGTACAGTCATACATCACTTAATGACCAGACAGGGATACTTTCTGAGAAATGGGCTGTTAGGGGATTTTGAAGTTGTGCGAACATCATAGAGTGTATTTACACAAACCTATTTCCCCTAGGCTACAAATCTGTATAGCATGGTACTGCAGTGAGTGCTGCAGGCAATTGTAACACAGTGGTAAGTATCTGTGTATCTAAATATATCTAAGCATAAAAAAGGACAGTAAAATTATGGCATTATAATGTTGTGGGACCACTGTCATATATGCAGTCCTTTGTTGATAAAAACATTATGTGGCACATGACTGTGCTGTTAAAGGTATGATATAAAAAATTTTCCCTTGAAATATTTATCAATTATAAAATATAATAATGGACTTCTGGGAAGATGGAGCAGAGGTACTTTTTGCTATCCCTCCCACTAAGCACAGCTGAAGATCCTATACATCATATATAAAACGATATAAACAGACTATGAAAGGCAAAGAGAAGACAGCTGACTGGCTGGCTAGAGATCTCAGGACCTGAGACATCATGTTGAATTTTCTGGGTTTTCTCTTTGTCTCATATATCCCAGACTTGAAATTAAAGAAATCAGTCACCCAGAAACGCCAATGGAAAAAGATGGAAAAGAAAAAAGAAAGGTCTAACAACAACAACAACAACAAAAAAAACCACTGCTTTTTCTAGCTAAAGGACAAGGAAAAGGGAAGCCTAGGAAGACAGAAAAACCTAACAATAACTGCTCTACATCAGCCAAACATCGCAGAAATATTATAACTGTGGCCTCAACCCCACCCATGCCAGCAAAGGCCCAGTGGGTAGCCGAGAATTCTACTCTGACAAGTTTGTAACAAGGAGCCCCGCAATCCCACCAGAGTGGTATCAGAGGAGGCCAAGAAGGGAGCTGGGACTCTCGAGCCCTTCTGTTTATAAATAGCACTTCCCATGATGTTCCTGGAAACCATACATGGAGCCAGAACTCCCACCCACACTCAGCAGTAACGAGGAACAACACATTCGGATGTCAACAGATGCCAGAAGCCAGCTGAAACAGCAGGATAAAATAAGATTGAGTCTCATAACATAATCCAAATGATCCACATCAGGAATGAAGCAGAGGATATCACTATAAACCCCAAAGACATCAAAAACACAATACAGGAATACTGCAAACAACTTCAAACATATAAATTTGACAACTGTCAAAGTTGAATAAAAACATAAGGACAATTCTCTAAACAATGCATTTTATTTGGGAGAACAGAATTGCAATTTGCAGCATACACACAGATGGTGGTCTTCGTATGTCAGAGAACAAACACAAGGTTGGGAGTTTTATTAGAAAGAGAAATGTTATGTATTGTTTTGAAAGAAAACCCATTAGCAGTATTGGAGTTTTTGGGAGCTGGCAAGCTCTGACTGGTGAGTGATGGGGGTAGGCAGAACAGTCTCAGAGTCACAGCAGCTGCTAGGTAAAACTGATCTTAAGGTTACAGTAGGTCATTTCAGCAGCTGGCTTATGATATAATCCCTCAGTAGATGATTGTGCCCCAACGGTTTTATTTTCCTGACTCCCCTGGTCTACTTGACTCTAATGTAGTTGGGTGTAGCAAGGTAACTACATTTCATATAATCAATTTTCACACAACTTAAACAAACTGGGCCACTTTCTCAAAAAACACAAACTACCACAACCCATTTGATAAAAAACGGACTATGTGAATAACCCTAAAACTATTAAATAAATTGAATTCATAATTGATAAAGTTTCAGAAAAAAATACATTCTGTGTCTTGACTACATCACTGTAAATATCCTGGTTGTGATATTGTACTATAATTTTGCAAAATATTATTGTTGGGGAAACTGAGTACACAGGATCTCTGCATTGTTTCTTACAAATGCACGTGAATCCACAATTATCTCAAAATAAAAAGTTAAAATTAAAAATTTTATGGCAAAATAATTGCCATTCTAAGTAAACAAAAATTAAAATTTTAGATTTACAGCATGAATTTTATTATCTTCATATTGTATAATGCCAGTTTTAAATACAATATATTTATAAAAGCACTTTACTTATATGCAGAATCACTAGTATTTTTTAGCTTGTACAGGCATATGTATTTTGTTTTTACCAGAATAGTGAAAACCCTGTACAAAGCTTTTTATATCACTTCTGCTATGTGCTCTAAAAATTCTATCTTCAGCTTACTGAGGAATAAGGAAGAATGGAAAGGAAATTGAACTATGGATTACTGTACTTTTTCCTTTCTGTGCTATCATCTTTAGCACAAGGTTTTGACTAATGTAGGAAAGTAATATGAGTTAGAAAGGTTATGTATGCAAGGGTTCCTCGGGCCTCCAAGTTTGTTAGAATGCTGTTATCTTCTTTGTGCATCTAAAGCAAGATCTGGTTCAGATGGAAAGCATGGCCTCTCACAGCTCTCAGCTCCCCACATAATCAGTTGTAGGCTTGTGATTACGGGACATGAGCACAGAATTCCAGTGGACTCGTGATCCAGGGGAGGTCAGGGAGACGCAAAACAACCTTGAATGAATTATTGGCTATTGCAACACAGGACAGAGAGGACTCACAGCTAACCCAGAAGTTATTCTCTGGTGCTGATCTTCTTATCCACTCATATTAATTTACATTAAAATTTTATGAAACAAATATTTGAAATATTATGAGAAAGTATACTATTATTAGAAGAGAGTAGAGTGAAAATATGAGGAACATATATGCTTTGAGTAAAACAGTTTGGATTATGTGGCTAAAATAAGAATGTAGGAATGAATAAGATGTGATAATATAAAGCATGTAGATGCATACCCGGGGAATAGTAATACATTTTATTCCTGTAGTAATTGTGTATAGGTAACAATAGTTCCTAGACAACCATTAGACAGAGTAAGTATGCAGGTATATACAAGCAAGAGAAGGTTATGATTTAAAAAACGGAAAAGTTCAGCTTGAATACAAATCTTTAAGTAGGAATCATAAAATCCAAAGAAAAGCCACTTACTTTCTGCATGCATATGTTATATATCATGTTTAATGTAACATTGTATTTTAACCACAAAGGACTGAAGGAAAGATATCAGAATCTTTTGTGTGTGTGTGTGTGTGTGTGTGTGTGTGTGTGTGTGGTTTGTGCCCCCAACCAAAAGCCTTAATCGTGTTCAGAATTAAGGGAAATTAAAAGGATCAGCTAGAAAAAACTACATGACCAATTTTTTCATACAGGAAGAATTTATAAGGGTCACAGCTACTCAAAGACAGAATCTCAGATTTTGATTCACTAAATCTTAAGGTTTTATATATATATATTTTCTAAAGTATATGTACTTTGAAATGTTGGAACAACATTTCTTAAATTCTGTTTTGTAATGTATAAAACAAAGAATTTAATAAATAGAGGTTTGACTATATCCATGGTTTCAAGTCATTCTTCATTGTTATTCCAACATCCCAAAGTCACCTAAGATGCATAACAAATACATAAATTTCCAAATTAATGTAATATTTATTGAGTGTTTAAGGTATCAGATTCATGACTCTGCACTTTTTTGAAACACTAGAGGTGACTCTGATACATCCTGTCTGTGGAGCTGCTGACCTAGATGACCTTTAATATCCTCCCAAATTTGACATTTAATTTATTCAGTTTCTACCAGTTCTTGGAGCACAAGGAATGAGTTTCTTGCCTTTCTTTATATGCAGGGTCTTGCTCCTAATTGGTATTGAATAAATGTTTCATGAATAAAGGAACAAATGAATGATTGAATAAAAGATAAGACATCTCATTTCCCCCCTCAGCTCTCTATATACTACTAAAGATCTTTTTAAAAATGGGCATAAAAGTTAATGACACAAGTATAAAGATAAAACAGAATGCAGTGGCAAGAGAGAAAAAAATGTGAGTAAAACAAACTCAATTGTTTCGCATTTCGGGGAAGAAAAGGAGATTAGGGGGAAACTATTTAAACTAAGATAGGACAATAAGTCTAAGAAACTAGAGTATGCTGAAAAATTATGCATTAGCTAGAACTTGAAACCCTGCAAAAAGAAAGCAATGCATCAATATTGAGAGACTGAGGAGTAAGAGACAGGGAAGAAGAAAGCTCTGTCAGTGAAGCTGATATGATGATCATCCAGACACTACAGGCTAAGAAAAAAAAAAAATATATATATATATATATTTCCTTTTGCTCTAGGAAGTAGCTTCATTACAGGGACTACGAATGCATTAAGCATTTCAGTGTTCACCTTTAGGGCATGCTACGTAGACCATTTTTTTTTCTAGTCTGGCATGCTCTGGGGCATACAATGATTCGGTTGCTGAGGTTTTGACATTTTAAAATATTTCAATGATTAAATGTTTAATTAAGTCGGTGGACCCTGAGGTTACCTGGCAAAGGGTAGTTTTGTTTTGTGTTTTGTTTTGTTTTTATTTTGGATCAAATTCATTAAAACACACACACACACACACACACACACACACACAGAGTTTGGGGAAAGCATTAGTAAAATTTGTTAAAAAAAAGGCTTTCCCCAAAATATTCATTTACTACTGCTTCTTGAGTTAATCAAGATTACTAGTTAGCAGCACTTTTGCATGGAATTATCTGGGGGATGCTTCAGTGGAACATGGTCTACTATACTAATAAATTATGAAGTAAATAGCAAAAAATGATAATAAGTTTAAAATAATATCTACATGGGAGAGAAAACTGAAAACCGGAGTATGCAATATCAAGGAATCCTGTAGCTTCGGTATGCATCTAACCCTATCTTAACTCAAGATGCAGACTGGTCCTGGACTGACGAAAAAGGTTGAATTAATAGTGGGAAATTATGCATAATAATTTAGGGCTGCATTAAATCCTTTGGGGATTAAGACATTACATAATTAATTTATTCATTAGCCATAAACTAATTAACTGAATCATTGATTCAGGGAAATTTGCTAGTGAGCTCTCCCATTTGTAGACATTGGTCCCGTTTTTTCATTTTAGCAAACTTGGCAGAGCTCCCTGAATACAGTAATAGAGTTGTTCCTTGGTATCCATGGGGGATTGGTTCCAGAACCCTTGCAGATACCAAAATCCATGGAAGCTTAAGTGCCTTATATAAAATGGTGTAGTATTTGCATATAAACTACACACACCCTCCTGTATACTTTAAATCATCTTTAGATCACATATAATACCTAATACAATATAAATACTATGTAAGTGGTTGTTATACTGTAATGCTTTTAAATGTGTATTATTTTTATTGTCAAATTGTTTTTATTGCTTTTTAAATATTTTCAAGCTGCAGCTGGTTGAATCAGCTAACTACACAGTACAAAAAAAGTGTGGTGTGCATTGTCTGTAGATATTGAATGAATTTCTGTATATATTCATCAAGATAATTTTCTGAGACAGAGATTTATGTTTTTTCATTGCATATTCTGTTTGATTCTTCTAAGTCCTGCCCCTTTAAGTACATAGCTACACCACACCATACTTTCTTTCCTCAGATGGGGTTTGTTTTGGGGCTTCTTGACTTTTGTTTACAAGTATCTAAACTCATTGAAAAGAATAGAATTTGAGGAAATGTGATGTATCTTTAGACTAAAAAGAGATTCCTCCAGGCTGGGAGAGGCGTGTTCATGCACACATGTATAGGGTGACATTTGGCAGCATCCCCAAGGATGTGGCGGCACCTCAGTAGTGATGGCCACGTGTTACATTGAGAAGACCGGACGGACCCAGTGCATCCAGCCAATACGGTGATCTCCACACATAAGGAAGACAGAAGCAGCAGGCAATTGGAGTTGTCAACTGGAAAGATGGAATTCTCAAAGGAAACATGATTAGTGACAAATTGCTTGTCCCTGATGTTTACTAAGTTTAAAATTCTGGAAATTTCAAGTGGGTGAAAAAAACAACAAATAAAATATGATTGAGATATGTGTTTATGAATTGAGATTTATATATGACATATATAGAAATCCTGGGTAGAATCATTTCTGTACATGGGCCAGAATAAGAATAATGAGCATAACCCCACATGTGTGTGCATATTGTGTGCATTTTCCTGTCAATGATGGGAGTTCATTGAAATCAACAGAAGTCATATATGGGCATGGAACTCTTTTAGATACAGAAATACATAAACTTTGAAGACTACTACAAGAGAGAGATTTGCCAATTGTTTGAGAGAGGATACCAGAATTTTTAAAAAAAAAAGAAAATGTGAAGATTCTTGGAATTTACCTGACCTGTAGCCAACCTTCAATGCAAGTACATGCAGATTATCTGTTAATTCTTATTCTGTGGTGACAGAGACACACTGGCACCATCTTGTGATGAAACCAGAGAATGAAACTGAAGACCAAAATAATAGAACATCTCAGAACATGAAGGAGAAAGAAATGGAAGGTCCATGAGATTGATCATCCAGTTCTAAAAACATAAAATGTTAATATTCGATTAAGTGTGAGTAGCATTGGAATGCATTTTAGTGACACAATAATGACCATGCATTTTTTGGTAAATTCAATGAATTATTAAATGGGTGTATCATGACAATGCTTTTATTTTTACTTTCTACACTTCATCCTAAATAATTTTCACAAACTTACAATAATAAAACTAGTTTATAAATTATCTTTCTAGGTCTCTATTATTTTACTTACAAAATGAGGGGTTTATTATATTAATTGATCTATTGAGCATCTTTTGGATCTAGAACATGCCATAGTGATGGTGGTAATAGAGTAACAATTCAGCTTATAGAAGCAAGAAACTGTGGTTTATTAATTTGTTTATTCAGCACATCTTTGTTGTCTCTGTTTTACCAGCTATTATTATAGTAAGTCCCAAAATTGCTAATATGAGTAAGATGAAAATATTGCCCTCAAAAAGTCTGAAGACTATAGGGAAAGGCACGTGTGTAAATAATCACTCAAGGTGAACTTATCTGCATCCAGAACACACACAGGAATAAATATTTTAACCCAATCTTCCTATTTTCTTCTCATGCAAAAAATAAAACAACAACAACAAAAAAACATTTCTCTATTTTCATATGTCAAGAGTCAAAATTTTAACATTATCCACCAGAATACTTTAATTAACAGGTATTTTTAATGAATAGAAGGGGGAGGGTAGTTAGAGGCAGGGTACAGGAAACAGGACTGAATATTGTTTTCCCTTCTCCTAAAGATTAGGGATTTGCCATATCAAGAGTATGAGAAAAAAAAGAGACACATTTGTTGCATATGTGCTCGGCACTGTGCTAGGAACCGAATACTTACTGTCTCATTTAATTTTTACAAAATCTATACATTACCAAATTTTACGATTGAATGTAGGGAGGGGCACATCTCTATGCTGAAAGCATTCTTCTTAATTTAAGTCATTTCTCAAATCAGAATATGGCCTATCCCTTCACCTATCAAAACTTCTGTTAAAACTCAAGGATATTAGCAAATTTACTTTGGAGATAGAATTTTTCCCTATTAGTAATTGGTCTTAAACAATGGAATAGTGTCCTAAGAGAATGGTGAAGTTTCCACTGATTTAGAACATTTTAGATTAGACAAAATGACATTGCTAGACATGGTTCTGTTAGAATTATAATAAGGCTATGTCCGCATTCTTTGCATGACTCTGAAATCATTCCTTTGGATGGATTCCTATTCTCATTGAAGACATCTTCCTTTTTTTTTTTTTTGTTCAAGTGGGAGGATTGATTCTAAAAAATATATTCCAGTCCATCCCACTAATAATGTATATTGTAAGGAACAATCTTGTGCTGGCAGGTGTATAGAAAAGTTGACCCAGTAGGTCATTTCAATCTCTTATTTCTGTAATTCTATGAACCTTCTCTGACAATGTGAGCACTAGAACACCCAATATTCTTAAGAGCTGAATGGCTGTGAATCAGGAATTTTTATGTCTGGCTGGCAATATCAGTCAGCACAAAACTGCTGGAATGAGGAGGGATCATTTAAACGCCTTAGCAAGAGTGAGATCAATCTGGCAGAGCTACTGGAGGGTGCATTTGCTAATTAAACTACAGTCTTTTAAATTGAAAGATGAAAAGAGCCAAATAGAGAAAAAAGTGAGCAATACATTTGTGCATGTAAAAAATAGATGCTTCTGTATGGATGTTGGCTGAATTTTATTCATAATGTCTAAAATTGGAAATATTTTATATCTCCAACAATAGAGGAATGATTAAAAAATATTAAGTTACAGCATGCAATGGGATACCATGCAGTAATTTTAAAAGTCAGCATTATGTTTGATATAGAAAAAAAATCAAAGATTTAGTTTTAACTAAACAAGCAAGCAAATTCCAGGACATAATACTTAGTATAATGCCATATAACGAAAGTTACCAAATTATAAATTTGGGTTTTTAAATACATTTGTATATAAGTAATATGAAACTCAAAATTGTTAGTATTGGTTATTCAGAGAAGAATAGGATTTTTATAGGAATAATGTTATTTATCTACTTTTTATATTTCTTAATTGTTTATATCATAACAAGAATGAATTTTTATATTACTGTTTAAATAAATATGTGAAAATAAAAGAGAACAGCACATTCTCTGCTTGATTTTACGAAATAAATTTGCAAAAGAAAAGAATATAAGGGAAAGATGTGAATCTGGGGAAATCTAGGCATAGGTCTTGATCTTTCTGAGTTTGCATTTCTTCATCTGTTAATTTAGAAGAGTGATACCTACATCACAAGGTTGTTGAATGAGATACCCTGTGCACAATCCCAAGTACAGGGCTTGCTCCAAAGTAAAAATGCCCTCAATGGCTTCTAATTAGCTTTCCTTTCTCTCTTCCCATTTCACACACTTACAACTTAAAAAAAAAGTGGTCCTTTACAGACTTCCATTATACTATTGAGAATGGAAAACTGGTCAAATTTCACTGAGTGAAATTTACAGAATGGATAATAAAACAACCAAAAATTGGCCAAAATACCTCACTATTCTAAAATATAGCAATACATATGTTTCAGGACTAATCATTGGGAACAGAGTTCTAAAACGGAAGAAGAGTTGTCAAACAGATGAACTTTAAAACCCAGGCAGGGACAAGATCTGCCCTTAGATATGTGTGACTGAAAACATATGTATGTCAACAGAGAAGAGACAGTAGTTGGGACGAGGAGGTTATGGAGTTGCTGGGTGTCTGTTTTGGCTTTGCCTTTGCCCTGTAAGGAATCTTGGCTGGAAATTATATGAGAAAATCCAGTGAATAAATTGGATATATTCCCTAGTCATTTATCTTTAGCCTGTGGCTCATCAAACTGGTGCTGTGATGCTGAAACTGTTCCCTGCTTGCATTTCAATTCATCAGGCTCACGGTAAGGAGAGTGTTTGCCAAGGAAAGTGCGTACAGAGCAAGATGGCGAGGAGGTCAATAAGCTCATAATCACAGGTGCATCCTGCAATGCCATTGGTGAGACTCTGCATCCCCTCCACAAAAGCTTGGGTGTTTCTTTTGGTTTACATTTTAAGAATTAGGTCCGAAGCTCTACAGCCAGTATTTTCATGTGGTGATTAGGGTTCTTATAAAAATAGGATGAATAACACACTAAGCCCTTGTACAATTTTTATTTCTGGATATCTCCTGAGTTGTCTTTTATATCAACCCCCAACCGCTCTGGCTCTTATTTTTCTCCTGGAGTAAGGCTCTTCTAAGTAAAAGCCCATTCATATTACTTTGACTACAAAAGAGAGTAGGGAGTTTCCACTTTGGGTCATGATGAAGTAAAGGAAGCAGATTTATCCTCTCATCCTGAAAAACTATAAACTGGATAAAATGTATAAAATGATGGTTTCAGACATGAGTAACCAGAAGCACAGGACAGTGACCCCTGAGAAGAGGAACAAATTAGATGTGCCCTGTGATCTCCCTAGCTTACTGGAGACAGGCCTTAACACAGAGGAGCTGGGAATCTAAACAGAGCTCAAGCGATCTCGGCGAGCGGAGGAAAGAGTTCAGAACGCAAGGAGGACAGAGCTGTGGAGCTCTGCAGAGGACTCCCTAAGCTGAATGTGCATGAGGGGAAAAAGACCAAAGGCAGAGAAAGAACTACCAGAAAGAAGCAGGTAGAATAATTCGAGGAGCTTACATGGAGCAATAGAAATTTGGGGAGAATCACCGTAGTAAGAGCCAGTCAGCACAATGGGCTAAACTGAGAGTCATGACCCTTGCCTTTGACAATATTCCTAAGTACCAGGTATGACATATTTTATCAATCTGTAGCCTGTTAACAATGACCTAGTCATATGAGCTCACTTGGAAGACTATAGCCTAGCACATTAAATATTTCTCTCTTTGGAGCCTGAACTGTAGAAATAAATCACTGCTGCTGATTGGACAGTCTGGATCACTCAGGAAGACACCCATACTTAGGGCCCATGCTCTGATGAGATTGACTGCTGATCAAATTGCTGACCAAGCTAGCACTGCCCAATCACTGACATATCTACCTGGGTCTAGCATCAAACCAGGCATGATAACACGTCCACCATCGTGCACTGGGCACACAGTTAACTACATGATTCCAATGCAAAAGTTACCATTGTACATCAAATGTTGCATGTTATGACTTCTGTCAACAATTCTCCCATTTGTCTCACGTTGAGAGAGGCCACATTGTATGGGGTATTGTCCCAGCCTGCTTCTGGCAAATTGACCACATGAAATACTTGGCTGTCTCTCTGGGAAACCATGGTGCCTCACTGCTGTTCCAGTCTGCCCAGATGATTCTGGTACCATATTTTCCCTTGAAACAGAACTGTGCCATATTTTTAGCTTTTCAGATCATCTGAAGCCTGACAATGGTATACATTTTGTCTTAAAGGATGCTCAACAATGGTTCAATTGTCACGGCCTTTGTTGGACACTTCACACTCCTTATTATCCTCAGGTTACTGGCTGCATCATGAGGTGGATTGGAGTTCTAAAAATCAACTCACAAAGGTTTCTAACTTTCTACCACTTTCTTCTCTCCCTGGTCTCTAAACCTTAGTATGGCAGTTTGGTAACTAAAAATGGTTTTTCCAACAAGGGTTCTTTTTCTTTTGTTAATGAAAAGGTGATCGGTTACATAGGACTATCTTAAAAATTGGGTATTTTGCTATGGACAGTCCTAAGCATGATGTTTCCTCTTCCTCTTGACTCCTAAGCTGAGGAAGCCCAGTTGATGTGTTTCTGAGTGGCCATCTGGACAGAAGAATGCCTAATGGATTCAAACTTCATTCCGGTTTAGCCACTTGTATTCTCTTTTGGGATGGATGTGGTCCAGGATCATATAAAGTATTACTACTTGGTTGAGTACACTGCTCACCAAGTGTGCTTGCAGCAGCCCATGCAGGCAAAGGTGGGAACAGAGGTTCAGGTTTCCCAGTCACCCTCTACACACACTCACAGAGTAGCCTCCTTGTGCTTGCTGGACAGTAATGGGAGTCCCAGATCCCAACTAGGGCTTTACTGGAACATCCCTGGCTTGGATGGATTGGGGTGTCTAGTTACTACTCCCCACTTGGCTATCACTGACAGTATGGATGATGGGTGGCCTCATTAGCACCTGGTGATGGTTAAAGTCCTGAGCCCCCACTAGATGCCCCTGCCTCCACCCCAGCAGGACGGAGGAGTAGCACCACTTTCCTGTTGGATGGGAGTAGAAATCCAGTCTCCTTATGTGGTCTCCTCCTCACCGTGGGGCTTAGTGGGGTGTCACAACCCCTCTCCAGGATGAAAGTTACAGCTCCCTATTCAACCGTCTCTGATACCACCTTTGTAGGGGGCTTGAGGTCACTCATTATAGCCTGATGAGAGTAGAAGTCTAGGTTTTCCACTCAGCCTGCCCAGTAATGGAGGAAGTTTCTAAGTTTTTTTCTGGTATTTGGCTGGACTAGAGCAGCTATTGTCTAAAAGTTCCTGTCTTACAAGGCTGCCTCTTTTTCTGTATTACAAGAGGAAACAGGGAAAAACACACGTACTTTATCTTCCCAGGAGGTCTGTCTGGTTCACAGTCACAAAAGTTGATTTTTAAAAGAAAAATTTACTTCCACTGAAAGCCAGTTCTATCAATAAAACTAAGTTACTAAGAGTTTTTGTTGGGAGTAAATTCTACTGGGAGTGGCTATTGCCCAGGCCTTTTCTGGGTGGATGTGAATGCATTTGACTCTCCTATACAGAATTAGGGACATAGATTAGAAGCATTATAGGCTCCTTGGACAGATTCAATAGCATCATTTAGCCCAGAAAAGATTCAAAAGAGAGGATGAAAGGAAAAAGAACGACTGTTCAGAAAAGGAAAACACACTTGCTGGTTAGAATTTTCTGGTACTTTATCTCAGAGGACAAGGAAGGTTTAGCTTCTTTCAGAGTAATATGTGGGCATTTATTAAATTCAGTGACTCAATAGCATGTACCTCATTCTACAGAAAAATTGAAGTAAAACCCTTACAGAGATTACCCAACTTCAGAGTCCTCAGATTTTTGGCATCCCTGAAGAGAGCTTTCAATCTACTTATGTAGATTACCATGCTTTAAAAAAAAGAGTTTGTATTTTGTTTCTTCCCAACTTTTTAAGCCTCACCTCTTTATGTTTTCTCACTGATGCCTTGTGCAGTAGTCATTCTGCACTATTCGCAGTGACCTAAGCCTTCGGGGACCAGTCAGCCTTCCTCTCCTTTGCCAGAAATGCCCGTCCCTTGCCCACTCCAACCTGCTTTCTTTTTTTCCTTGTCCACACCTCTGTGACCTTGTTAAGCCCTTTTTGAATTATCCTAATATGAGGAAACAGAAGGTATTCCCTGATGAAACCCTGACTGATTAAACTGCCAAATGCCTTATAATCTCAATATTCTTATTTAAACATCCAGGAATGTAACTACCAATAAACCAGTTCAACAGGTCACATCTGGGTTGGTAACCAGCCCTTGGTGAACTGCCCTTATATATGGAGGCCACTGTTGTCAAAATAGATGTAGCTAGGAGAGCAGCAACCACATTGGACCAAATAGGACTGCTTTGCCCTGATCCTATGGAATGTTCCTGACACAAAGAAATGATAAATGCCTGAGGTGATGGATACCCTAATTTACCCTGATTTGATTAGTTCGCACTTTATGCCTATATCAAAACATCACATGTACCCTATAAAGATATACAACTATTATGTACTTATAATAATTTTAAAAAAATAATAAATTTTATGAAAGGATTTCTGAGGAAGAATATTTTATATAAATGAAATCATATATGTGGCCTTTTATATCTGACTTCTTTCACTCAGCATGTTTTCAAAATTCATTCATATTCTCACATGTATTAGTACTTCATTCTTTTTTTATGAAGGCATAATATTCGCATGTGTAGATATACCACATTTTGATAACTGATGAGTTTATAGACATTAGGGTTGTTTCTACATTTTTTGGTTACTATGAATAATGCTTCTATAAAAATTTGTGTGTAAGTTTTTGTGTCATCTATTTTCATTTCTCTTAAATATATACTTACAGTCATGCGTCATATAATGATAGGGAAACATACTAAGAAATGCATCATTAGGTGATTTTGCCCTTGTGCAAATATCATAGAATGTGCTTACACAAGCCACCTAGGTTTAACCTACTGCACACCTAAGCTATATTGTATAGTCTGTTGTTCTTAGGCTACAAACCTGCCCAGCATGTTGCTGTGCTGAATACTGTAGGCAACTGTAACACAATTATAAGTATTTCTGTATTTAAACATACCTAAACATAGAAAAGGTGAAGTAAAAATATGTTATTATAATCTTATGGGTCCCCTGTCATATACGTGATCTTTTATTGACCAAAACATCATTATATAGCTGGCCCATGACTGTATTTAAGAGTAAAATTGCCAGGCCACATAGAAACTTTGTGTTTAACTTTTTGAGGAAATACTAAACTGTTTCCCAAAGCAATTGCATAGTTGTTCATTCATGCCAACAATGTGTGAGGGTACTAATTTCTCAATATCCTTGGTAACACTTGTTATAATATTTATTTTCCATTTTTTAAAATTATAGCTATCTAAATAGGAGTGAAGTAGAATCACATTGTGGTTTTGATTTGCATTTCTACAACAATTAATGGTGTTAAGAATATTTTTATATGATTACTGTCTATTTGTATATCTTCTTTGAAGAAATTTCATCAAATCCTTTGCCTATTTTTATTGATTTATTTATCTTTTTAGTGTTAAATTATGAGTTCTTTGTACATTTAAAATACTAGACTATACATATATGTCATATATATATAATTTACAAATATTTTTTCACATTCTTTGGGTTGTCTTTTCACCTTACATTAGCGTTATTTAAGACACAATTTTTTAAAAATTTTGATGAGATCCTATTTATTCAGGTTGTTGCTCGTGCTTTTGGTGTCATATCTAAGTTACCATTGCCTAATACAAGGTCACAAACATTTACACCTGTTTCCTTCTAAGAGTTTTATAGTTTTAGCTTCTACTTTTGGCCTTTGATCCGTTTTTATGTAATTTTGTTTATGGCATGAAGAAAAGGTCCAAATTCATTCTTTGCATATCCAGTTACCCCACCATTTACTGAACAGATTTCTTTCCCCCATTGAATTGTCTCGGCACCTTTGTCAAAAATCAATTGACCATAAATTTGAGGGTTTATTTGTAGACTCTCAAATCTATGCCACTGAATTATATGTCTATTCTTATGCTAGTACCACACAGTCTTGGTGACCATATCTTTTTAGTAAGTTTTGAAATCACATATTGTAAGTCCCTAAAGAAAGTTAAGGGACTTTTACAAGACCACATCTTTTTTAAGACCATGTTCACTTCTGGATCTTATGTATTTCCATATAAATTTTAAGATCAGATTGTCAATTTCTGCAAAAGCACCTGTTAGTATTTTGATGTGGATTATACTGAATCCTAAGATCAATTTGGGAGTTTTGCCATCTTAACAATGTTAGGTCTTCCAATCTACAAAAATGAGATATCTTTTCATTATTTAGATCTTCTTCATTCATTTTTAAGGATACTTTTTAGTTTTTGTTAAAGTTAATCATCATTATTTTATACTTTTTGTTATATTTTAAATGAATTTTTTCTTAATTTCAGATTTTGTATTGCAAGTATATAGAATATAATTGATTTTGAAAATTAATCTTGAATCTTACAACCTGGCTGAACTTGTTCATAAGTGTTAACAGATTTTCGTGTATGTGTGTGTGTGTGTGTGTGTGTCTGTGTGTGTGAAATTCTTAGGATTTTCTATACACAAGATTATGTCATCTGAAAATGGAACAATTTTACTTCTTTCTTCCCAATCTAGACTGCTTTTATTTATTTTTTGTCTAATTTTCCTAGTGGAAAAGCCATTACAATGTTGAATAGAAGTGGCATGGGTGGACATCTTTGTTTTGTTCATAATTTTAGAAGGAAAGTGTTCACTCTTTAATCATTAAATATAATGTTAGATGTGAATTTTATTAAATATCTTTTATCAGATTGAGAAAGTCCCTTTCTACTTCTTGTTTATTAGATGTTTTTATAATGGAAAGATGTTAATTTCTAATGCTTTATCTGTACTTATAGAGATGATCATGTGGTCTTTGGTTTTTATTCTATTAATATGGTATATTACATTGATTGATTTCATATGCTATGTCAATCTTACATTTGTGGAGTAAATCTCACTTGATAATGGTTTATAATCACTTTTGTATTTTGCTATGTTTGGTTTGCTAATGTCTTGTGAAAGAATTTTGTGTCTATGTCCATAAGGCTTACATATTTGTTGTATAAATTTCTTTGCTCATGATATTTCTATGCATTTAGTATCCAAGCAATACTAAATTCATGAAACTAGTTGGAATATGTTCCTATCTTCTATTCTTTAGAAGTGTTTGTGAAAGACTGATTGGTGTTAACTTTTATTTAAACGTTTGATAGCATTCACCATTGAAACCTTTTGGGTATAGATATTTCTTTGTGGGAAATTCTATTTTATTACTAATTTAATCTCTTTACTTGTCTTAGTTATATTCCATCCTTCTAATCTCAAACTTTTAATTGGAGTGTTTAATCCATTTGCATTTAATGTAATTACTGATACAGTAGGTTTTGTAGCTGCTGTTTTGTGATTTGTTTCCCAATTAACCTATTTTCTTGTGTGCTGATTCTTTCTTCTGCCCCTTCATCCCTTTGTTAAGTCCCTCTGGTAAATTTCTTAAATTGTACTTTTCAATTCTAGAATTTCAATATTTTTTTCCCATAATTTCAATTACTTTATTGATATTTGTTATTGGTAAGGTATCCTTTCATATTCTCCTTTATTGCTTTAGATATGGTTTCTTTTAATTATTTAATGTATTTATAACAGCTGATTCAAAATTTTTATTCAGTAAATCCAGTGTCTGGACTTCCTCAGGGAGACTTTATAGACTGCTCTCCCTCTCTCCTCGCCCATTGTATATGTTTTACTACCCTGTTTCTTTGCTTCTTGATTCTAATCGTTAATTGAATTCTTGACATTTCAAAAAAACAATAGTAATGCCATAATTCTGAAAATTAATCTTCTGTCTTCTAAGGTTTGTTATTGTTTTTTTTTATCAATTTGGTTCAGTGCTGTTGTTTTTGCTTTGTTTTAGTGATTTTTTTTAACTAATTCTGTAAAGTCTATATTCTTTGTCTCATGTGTTCACTAAAGTCTCTGCTCTGTATTTTAGCAATCATCTTATAACTGGATTTTTAAATGACTAGGACCATTCATTCCCCCAGGCTTTGCTGAAGGACTCTATGTGCATTTTGAGATGTTCATTTAATACTCAGATAGTTAACAACTCTGCCTTAACTTTTACTTTTCTTTTGCTTAGAAACTCATAGTCTATCAGGGGTGACTTAGGACTTTATGACATCTTTCCTGAGCATATGCATATCCCTACATATATGCATCACCTTCTTTATTTCAGGAAAATGTCAGAACTATTCAAAGTTCCTATAGACATATAGAGGTCTCATTTTCTAGATTTTTCTTTCAAGTTTTTTGGTTAGCTTATTGTTTGTCCCCACAATAATCCACAGCTTCAAGCAATTGCAAAGTTAGCCAATTGCCTTTAGATATTTTTTCCATAAATATCTCCCAGGAAAAAGGCTTTTCTTTATAAAGAAAAAGAATTTTCTTTATTTTTCTTTTCTTTTCTTTCTTTTTTTTTTTAAACAGTGGGTAAGCCATAAATCAGAGCATATGAATGAATTAAGTCATGAATCAGGACTGTCATGCACTTGGGGTCTTCCAAGAAATCACCAAAATGGTCAATTCATGACAATTCTCTGGGAATAGAACTTTGCTGGAGCTCCAATGCTCTCCTTCTACCTCAGGTGCCTCCTGGCCTGCTAGTTTTCACTGTGATTGCGATTGTTAGTTTTCAAGTCTATCATGGAACTGGAAATAGGAGATGGGAACAGAGGACATTTAAATATGACAAAGTTTGCAGTTTTTACC
This sequence comes from Lemur catta, assembly GCF_020740605.2. Taxonomy (NCBI): domain Eukaryota; kingdom Metazoa; phylum Chordata; class Mammalia; order Primates; family Lemuridae; genus Lemur; species Lemur catta. Next base: position 33,109,996 of record NC_059134.1, read on the forward strand.
AAGATTCAACTATCTTTCTTAAATAAATACTTCCTAGATTGCTGCAAACCTTTGGTTAATTTGCAGAATTCTGTAAAATTTTATCATGACAATTTTTGACAGTACTCTCATTGCCTCTATGGAAGAGAGAATTTTCAGAGTTCTGTATTCTACCATTCTGGAAATACCAACCTCTACTACGATTTTACGGAAAATTCTTTTAAGTCTTTGTTGTATCCTCTACCCCACGATCAATATATCACCAAACCCTGTTGAAATTTTTTTCAACTTATATGCAGAATAAAACTGCTTATTATCATTCTCTGTCATCATCTTGTGCCAAGCTACTATCATCTAATGTCTTAGTTATTACTATAGTCTTCCAAAAGGTCTGAGTCAACTGTGGTCTTCCCATACAACCCAAACATCTAGAGTGACCTCTTTGAAATGTAAGTCAAATCATGTCCTTTCTCTGCTCTAAGTGCTGTAAGTAGTCTCCTGGCTCACATAGATAGAAATTGATGTCCTTACAAATGCCTAAAAGTCCTGACATGATCTGATCCTAACTTCCTTTCTGCTTTCTTACCACTTTCTTGCTTCCTCGTCTTATTTCAGCTGTAGTGGCTCTTTGTTTTTCCTCAAGTATGTCCTGTGCTGCTTCATGGCCCCACCTTGGGACCTTTACATTATTTTTCTTCATCTTTGCAGAGGTCTTTCTCACTTCCAAGTATCATTTGGCTGGAGATATCTACTACAATTTTTTTATGTAAAACAATAAACCTTCTGCTCCATGTGTAGTCTCTTCCCCCTTAACTACTGTGTTGTTATTCTCCATAGCACTTACCATCTGACATATTATGTTTTAATTTATTTTGGTTATTTCCAGTTTTATTTTTTATCTACTAGAATGCAAGTGACATAAGGACCAAGCATTCTACATTTTATTTTTCATTCTATTTCCAGTTCTTAAATTAATGTCTGCTATAATAAGCATGTTATAAATATTTACTAAAATTAATGAATGGACCAGAGATGTGGGAAGCAAATTAAGAAGAAGAGAACTAAGTTTACAATGTCACTAATAATTTTCTATCTCTGAAATAAAAGAATAAAGTATTTTAATATATTTTATAATGCCCAGCATTAACTGACTCATTTGGAGGGTTGGTCTACTTTTTTGGATTAATTGCAAATGTGTTCTCATTTAATAGAATCCAGATCAATAGAAGTGACAGCAATTAATTCAGGGTTATTTTTTTCACCTCCTAGTTCAGAATTCAAATATCAGAAAAGGAAGCAAAGGAAGCCCGCCCAATTGTTTCTCTTCAACAGCACAAAACTGTGGAGTACATCTTTGCCCACCCCAGCTTCTGCCTGAATGGTCTCCATCTGTTTGGCACAGTGTGGTATGCTAGCATATGCCAAGCAATCAGTCATTCTGCTGTATGTGAGGGGAGACAGTGAAAAGATTAATACAATTCCTTTAATTTTTGATGAGGAATACAACGGCTCAATGACCTCACACATGCATTCTGGAAATTAGTGTGCTACAGAAAACTGTTAAACTCATTTCTGGGCTGAGTGAAGTATTAAAAAATAATTTGACAGAGTGAATGTATTGAACAATGTACATGACAATCCTCTCTAGTCCTCATTTTCTTGCCCAGGGTTGACAAGACACATTTGGAAAATCTACACTGCAGCCTCAAAAGAAGATGTTTCCTCTGTGTTAAAACATCCAGGCAAGTGAAGCTCTGATGATTGCATGAAATCAGGGTAATGAGGCCATTCATCCTAGAAATAAACATTACCACAGGGTTTCTGTCCCTAAAGCATCCTGAAGTTTCTAGGAAGCTGAGAGAGAAGTCCAGGGTAACTTCTAGCTTAGTAGAGAGGTGATTTAAACCAGGTTTTCCCAGGCACCAGCTTGGAATTTAATAATTGATCTTAAAACATGGCAGGAACTTTATCCTCAGTTCAAGCTTATCTCACAATCATTTTCTAACTTTATTTAATGTACCATAAAATAGCTAACATTTACACTCACTAAAAGTGGGGGCCCTGAGTTATAATTTCTTTATAACTTTTTTCCTTATTAAACATGCAATGCATGTTATTTGGCAGTTAACTTGGAAAATATAAATGAAAAATATATCAAAATTCCTACACTTCAGTTAAGCACTATCAATACTTGGGAGTATACTCTTCTTAAATTTACATCTTGAAAATTATATGTGTGTATGTGTACCCAATATACATACGGATGCTTACTGACTTAAATGGAGTTACGTCCAGATAAAATCATCATAAAATGAAAATACTGTAAGTAGAAAATGCATTTAATATACCTAATTTACCAAACATCATAGCTTAGCCTAGCCTACCTTAAATGTGCTCAGAACACTTACATTAGCCTACAGTTGGGCAAAATAATCTAACACAAAGCCTATTTTATATTATAATAAAACATTGAATATCTCATGTATCATTAATAATAATTTATTGAATACTATACATTACATTGAAATTGGAAGTTAGAAACTGTATTTGTTGGTATATATATGTGTACATATATATGCTATAGTATTTTGACGGGAAATTCAGGACCACACCAATGCTGTTAACAATTATTTTACCTATTAATTTATCAATCTCTGCAATAGTCCAGAGAAATTATATACTCAGAGGAGAATGAAAGACAAAGAAGATTTCATTACCAGCTGGAACTTTGTCTTAAATTTTAACGCGGAAGCTTGCTGAACTAGAGAGTGTATTCGAGGAAGAACACCTTTTGCTCAGGTTAGGTAAGCTGGAATGCCCTTGTTTTCTTCTTGTCTCACCTTTTCTTGCTAAGGGAGGCTGGTCAATGAGGTGAGGATGATACTTCTTTCCAAGCAGGAAAAGACTATAAACGTTCTATTTTCACCACTTGTACCAAGGCATATTAGAGGGGTTCATGTTAAATGGGGTAGATTGAGATGTACTGTGCATCAAGTCCTTCCAAAACCTGCACTAATATAATAAAATACTTTTAAAATGGCATAAAACCAAAAGAATAAAGATTATGTGAAATAAAATAGAAGAAAAAATGTTTATACAATTTTGGAAGATGGCAAACAAATAGGAAGTGACACCCAAGTTAATAGGCCAAAGAAAGTGAAACTTCAGCCTGAGTAAAAGCCAAGAAGGTGATCCATGCCTCAGAACCCGAGAGAGGCTTAGAAATTAGAGGCAGCAGATACCTCAGAAGGGAAAGATGTAGAGTTAGAGCAGGATAAAAGAGGATTAACTGATAGTTTGGGTTTTTTTTTTCCTTTCCAGGTTTGTATTTTATAAAAGATTTTTCAACTGTCAGACTTTTTTCTCTAATCCAGTAGAAAGTTGGAGGATTAATTTTTAGAGAGATTGAATAAAAGGAGCTCTGGACACAGAGATTCTAGGCACAACTGAGAATAATGGTCATATAACTGAGAAGAGGGAGATTAAGTAAAAATATATGCACAAAGGGTTGTGCATCTTACACTTCCTCGCCCTGAATGAATCATATATAGTCAGCAGGTAAGTACATCCCCTAGCCCAGGAGACTAGGTGATTCCTTCCTCTCTGGAGAACATGGATTGGCTTAATATATAAGACCTATCAATCCTGAGGTCAATAATCTTTGGAGGTCTTCCAACAAAATAGCTAGGTCCCATCTAATTACCATACAATGGATCCCAACTTTCAACATTTTTATCTTTCTCCCTTTACCACACAAAGTCTCCCAATCAACTTTTTATTTTTTTATTTTTTATTTTTTAGACAGCTGTCTACAAGCCAATCCAATCAACTTGTTTAATGCCTCACTTTTAGATAAGAAGATAAGCAGATATTTAAAGGAAGAAAACTCTCAAACATGAAAGTGACAAGATTTAAAATAACAGGAAGATAGAGACTATCAACCAGGATGTCACTAAGTTTATAAAGAAAATGCTGAAGAACTATAATAAAATTCCTCAGAGAAATTGAAAAATATTGTATTTGTGAAACAACAACAGGAGCCTGTGAAATGTATTATTCAAAGAATTTGAAAAAATGATCTCTTGGATATATGATAGCAGAAATAGAAATTTTAACATAAGGAATACAAAATGTATTTGAGTAACTCCATAAAAGTACAATTTTAAAAAAAGTAATTGGAAAAATAAATAAAAATATAAGAAAGAGACTCAGTCTATGGGATTGAAGATTTCAGTAAAAGGAAAAAGTTTAAAAAGAAGGCTGACACAGTGGTGCATGCCTGTAGTCCCAGCTACTCAGGAGACTGAGGCAGGAGGATTTTAAAGCCAGCCTGGGCAACATAGGGAGATTACCACCCCCAACCCCAGGAAAAAAAGGAAAGAAAAAAGAATTTAGTATAAGAAAACTTTCCGGAATTAAAGAGCACCAGTTTCCAGGTTGAAACACTCTCCTGAGGTCCCAGCATATTATAAGCAAAAATGGGCAACACCAAAGTACCCCTGAAAAAATTTTTAAACACTAGATAAACAAATATATCTTAAAAGTTTCAAAAAGAGAAAGAAAAAAAAGCAGGTCTTAATACAAAGCATAAGACTCAAAATGGCAATAAAATTCTTGAAAGCAATTCTAAGAAGTAGAATTTGGTGGAGATACTCCTTTAAAAATTTGAAAGAAAATTGTTTTCAACCCAGAATCCTATTCCCTCTAAACCAATAAAGCTGAACATTTTCTCCCAAGTGAGGTCCAAAATAATTTTATCTTTTAGACACTTTCTCTTAAGTGTGTGCCTTTCAAATGTGTGCTTTACCAAAGTGTTAGAGTAAACCAAGAATGAGGGACCTGGGGATTGTTGGAAATAGTGGATCCAATGGAATAGAGAGGAGAAAAATCATTCCCAAATTAGTGATAAAGAGACAACCCAGGAAAAGAACTTTGCTAACAGGTAGACTCATAGGACTGCAGTTAAGACTGGAACAAAAGCCAAAAGAATCATAAACAGATATATTAATGGAAAACTAATGAACAAAACAAGAAAAATGAGTCTTGTAAAATACCTGTTCTGTGCAAATATAATGAAAAGACATTTATGCTTATGTGTGGGAGAGTTTGGGGATGGGGAAGTTATTGTTATGTAGAAAACTAAGCAAACAAGCAAAAAAAAAAAAAGGAGGCAACTATGAGAACCATGGAAAACAAAAATTTTACAAGGAAAGAAGTGTAATTAGATAGAATCTGTGATTCAACTGTGAATACTATTTATATACTCATAATAACACATGCTAAATATTGGTTTAATCAAAAAAGGTTGATATCAATACATTGAGAGGATGGTAGGAAAGGTAATGATTTCTTTGTGGGTAATAGTAATAGTATGTAAAAAGTTAAATTCTTATCTTTTATATAAAAATGTAATAGACAATGTCAAAACCATAAAATATTCAAACACTAAATGTGAGTTGTTACTGAAAAATTTAAAAGTAAATATTACAAGAAACGTTGGAAAAGGTGAATGTTGTTTCTCCTAGTGAATAAGAAATAAGACTGGGAATATAGGTGTGCGAGGTCTGTAATTGTGATGTAGAGGTGGTAGTGGTAGTAGTTGTTGTAAGTCCCGTTTAAAAAGAAAAGAAAGAGAGAAAAAGAGAGATTAAAGAATGAAAAAGGGCAAAAGAGAGGAAAACATAGAGGAAACAAAGGGGAAAGGGAGGACGAAGCAGGAAAGAGTGACCCACGGAGTATAGACCTTGTTCCAAGAGGGCAGTCTGCCTCTACTTGCCATCAAAGATTTGAGAAAACCAAAGTATCTAGAGACAGAGACAGAGGAAAGATACGGACAGAGGCACAGGCTGTCTCTATTCAAATCCTGTGTAAGTCCTCCTTCCTTTGGGCCTTTGCTAATAAGCACATCCAGGAAAAAGAAATAGCGCTATGCGGATTCAGACTTTTAATGCCTTTGCTCAGTCTCTCATGATAGTCTGTGTCGATACAACAGAGAGGGACATGAATAAACATGAATATCAAATACACAAAAATGAATCTATATTTGAACTACAGGTAATTATAATATACATATTTACCATGACTCTCAGCCTTGACTGCACATTAAAATCACTTGGGGTGCTTGGTAAAATCCCAGGCTAGACCCCAGAACAATCACTGAGGATGAGGCCCAGACATCAGTAGTTTAAAAGCTCTCCAGGTGAAATCAATTTGTAGGCAAGTTTGGGAACCCCTGGTTTAGCCTAGTGATTCAAAAAGAGCAGTTCCCAGACTAGCAGCATCAGTACCATCTAGGTACTTTTCATATATGTAAAGTCTCAGAACCTACCCCAGACCTACAAAAGGAGAAATTTTGGGGGTAGGTAGCCTCAATCTGAGTTTTAATAAGCATTATGGGGTGATTTTGAATCATGCTATAGTTGGAGAACCTCTGCTCTAGGACCTTACTATATAAAATGTAATCCATAGACCCATGATTAGGATTACCTACTGTGCCAGTTTGCCCAGAAAATTCTTGAGTTAGCATTGAATGTCTCATATCTTAGGCAACCAGAATGCTTTGCCATTCTACTCTCAGCAACATCATCACTTGGTGCTTGTTATAAATGAAAAATGTCAGGCCCTGCTCCAGACGTTCTGGATCAGAATCTACATTTTAACAAGATTACTGGATGATTTGCATACAATTTACAGTTTGAGAAGCATTGCTCTTGGACAGTAGTAGTGAATCTCAAGCCTGCTGCACATTGGAATCACCTGGAAGTCTTTTAAAAAACAGTGATACCCAGGGCTTTTACCCAAGATTGAATCTGTCTCTGGGCATGGGCTCCAGGCATCTGTGTGCTTCCAAATTTGAGAACAACTACAAATTTCGAACGTCATCGAAAACAAAAATGAAGTCAGTCTCTTAAACTTCTAGACAATAATCTTCTAATAGACATCTGCAGTGCAAAAAAATCTTGGAAGTGTGTTTTGAGTACCTACTTAGATGGTAGATGCTGTGTTAGGATACTATGGACACAGAGATAAGTAAGATACAGATTTTTTTTTTTTTTTGAGACAGAGCCTCACTCTGTTGCCCTGGCTAGAGTGCCGTGGCATCAGCCTCGCTAGCTCACAGCAACCTCAAACTCCTGGGCTCAAGCAATCCTCCTGCCTCAGCCTCCAGAGTGGCTGGGACTACAGGTATGCACCACCATGCCCGGCTAATTTTTTCTATATATATTTTTAGTTGTCCATTTTTAGTAGAGATGGGATCTCGCTCTTGCTCAGGCTGGTCTCAAACTCCTGAGCTCAAACAAGATACAGATCTTTATATGGAGTAATCAAAATCTGGTGACAAAGACTCCTCCCTGATCTATATGCCTCATGCCTAGAAAAAAACTTTACTGTTAATAACTTACATTCTTCTGATGTTTCCCATGTACCCTCTTGACTCTCTTTCACCCAATGCTCTCATGGGTTAGAGAAATTATGGTGTTTTGGAATCAGATTTTAAAGAGTCATCATTCTTCCATCATTATACAACTAAAAATCTTCAATAAAAATGGTAATGAAAAATCAAAATTGGTGTTCAAACTACGAGCAGGTATCTAAAGAGTCTTCATCCTTTTAGGTTGAAATGGGTCTTGAAAAGTATGTCTTTACCTTTTTTGACATAAATTCTTGTGCTTCACTTTCACTCAGTAGGTCATTTTGGAAAACATTGCTTTGGGGGTATTTTTGAAAAGTAAATATGTAACCAAGAAATCTCTATGAAATATATTAAGCATTAGCTATAAATTAGCTCTCCTTTGAGCTCTTAATTAAAATACTATCTCATTCTCTTCTTAAGTATAATGAATTTCCTATAAGAAAAAGAATTTCAGATATCAAGAATAAAAATTTGCTATCACCCAGTTTAATAAAATCTGAATATTCCCATCGCCTACAAATCTGTGAGAGACTGACGTGGGCATACATTATGTATTCAGGTATCTTGCTGAAATGACTCATACTGGCAGAAAGCTTGAGTTCATTAGATAAAATCAAACTTGTAGTGAAATCTTCTAACATGCATTTAAGAAAGAATACTTAGTGTAACTGTGGTAGCAGTCAAAGCTTTGCCTACTCAGGGAGGGAGGGAGTTTTAGATCTTGGTTTCATCAAGTTAGGGTGCAAACTTTCTTAGCTATCACTATTCCAGCAACTATGTGTGACTGACCAGGTATTTAACAGTTACTGATATCTACCATATGTTCTATCAAAAACTGGTGGTGTAGGAAGTATTACTTTGGCATAGTGACAGTATCTGGAACCCAGGTGAAAATCTGAAATACCATCTTGGAAAATTTAAATATAGGAGACATAGAGGAGGCTGGATGCTTGAACCACTATGATTTGGTCTGATCTGCTTCTGGCCCTAAGAAGCCAATGTTATACTAGTTTTGTTGTTCATTGTGGTTCCATTTTCTTGCTGTCTCTTTTCAAGCATCATTGAAATGTGTGCTTTAGGCTGATCTATGAGTGTTTTTACTTTGTGTTTCTAAATAGTCAACTGGAATCCCTTTAGACTTGACTTATGCCAAACGTTATTGCTTTCTATATAACATTGGAAAATTATGACCACATTTTTTGTAGACTCTATTAACTACTGTTTTCTGTTCAGAAACAAATAATTATCCATGACCATATGCTGCATCTAATCCAATTCCTTAGACAAAGAGTTTTGTTTGCTTTCATGAGTTTTTCAGACACCAATATTGAAATCTGAAATGACACTGCCTTGCAGGGTGTACAGCCAAAGCTTGCTACTTTTGAAAGGGATATTGTCCCTGTGGATCACGGGAGACAAAGAGACTCCAGAAAAGCTAATGGAGTCTGAAGAGCTATGGAATTTCCTCAGTCTTTGTTGCACTATCAGCTTGCCAGTTTTCTAGAATATCCCAATCTGTCTGCTGGATCAGTCATGTTTGGGAGGAGCTAACACTTTAGAGAATGTATTCTTTGATTAATTTCCTGGGGCAAGAAGGTTGTTTATTAGAATTTTGGGGCTGCTTATCTATTTTAAGATTCTCTAAGTTTGAGGATGTCATATAAGATGTGTGTTGCTAAATGACAGCTTAAAATGATACTAAATCTATGGTTCTTGTGTACCTATTTTGATGGTGGTTACTGAGGCATTTGGCTAATGAGTTGTTTGCTAGAAAAAAACATAACGGATTTTAAAATTTCTCATACTTTGGCCACTTCTTGAAATAAAGGCTACTGTTATGTTCCAGTAAGGCAAGAGAGGTTAAACACAAGATAAAATAGAATTCAACTTAAATTCAAACTACCGAAATCCTTTATCATATATTGTAAATATATCTTATTAGGATATATTTTCTTTAGGAAATAAATCTGATATCTTACACATATTTTGCTCAAATTTTCTCATTCTTATTTGTATCAGGACTTCAGCAGTATTCATTCATTCTAGGTCCAAAATATGGGTCAGAATTATTTACTGCATATGACTTATATATTGAATAAGTTTATATTTCTTTCACACAGCAACTGTCCTGGCTGCACTTGTGAGCTCTAAAAAATTCTTTCACTGAATAGGGGACTATTTTAACACATATAACTCAAAATATTATTTTTAAAAATATTTAAACTATCTATGCAGTTAACACTTTAAAGTGCTGGAAATTCTTCATTTTGAATAAAGTCAGAAAGTATAACAGGCCCTATAAACAAATTCCAATGAAACCTATTTTTTAAAAATATATCCTCTTCCTCTCATTGTTTAATTCTTAGGCCAGTAGGGCTTGATGACCGAACCCTCTAACTTTTAACTTGGTTGACATTTTGAGTTGTTTCCCAAAAATGATGAAACGTCTGCCAGACAACAGAGTTGAGATTCCTGAGGCCCCTGCACAGACTTCCTGATGCCAAGACTCACCACTTAACCACAACCTGCCCCAATGCACATAGCCCCTTGTCAGTTTCCCCTCCTTAAAAAGCCAGGGATTTAATTAAGTCCCATTTATTTATTTTTATTGCCGCTGTATTTGCCTTTGGGGTCTTAGTCATAAATTCTTTATGCAAACCTGTGCCTAGAAGAGTTTTTCTGACGTTTTCTTTTAGAATTCTTATGGTCATGTCTTACATTTAAGTCTTTAATCCATCTTGAATTAATTTTTGTATATGGTGAGAGATAGGGGTCCTGTTTCATTTTTCTGCATGTGACTATCCAGTTTTCCCAGCACCATTTATTGAATAGGGCATCTTTTCCCTGTTGTTTTGTCTGCTTTGTCAAAGATTGGTTAATCGTAGCTCTATGGTTTTACTTCTGGGTTCTCTATTCTGTTCTGTGGTCCTACAGAATTAAATTGGGCTTCCTTTTCTCTATAGTTTTCAAAGCTACTGCTTGAAGCTGGCTCTGACTCCAGGAGGTCTCATCTTAGCTACCTCTTTAGTTTTCTCTGTTAAATTTCTACCTGGTCCATGATTTCTCATAGAGCTAGCAGTTTCCTATTAATTGCACACTCCTAAAATCTCCATTGTTAATTGATGTGCCCTTAGGCCTGAAGTTTTCTATGTTCTTTTTCAAATAGAGTCAGTCTTCTTATAGAGAGCTACAGAGCTCACTGTTTTTAGGACTTTCCTCTCCTCTGGGTCTAAATTCTGCACCAGTGTTCTGAGCTGGGAGTGGAGACAGTTGTCTGTTGCTCTTGGGGTGATAGCCTGATTTGTGTGTGGGGCACTAGGCAGGAGTAGTAGCCCTGGGCTTCTTGGCTTGACTCTCTTGTCATGAAAACTCTGCTCTATGAGCAAGCTGGGGTGAAGGCAACGAGTGCTCAAGATGCTTGCCCTGCTGCACCTGGCACAGAGCTTCCATCTTATGAATGGAGACTTCGTGGAAAAAGCGTGCTCCCTATCTCTCAGTTGCTCTTGCCTGGGGTAGAACTCTACCACAAAGCTGAGTGGGATGAAAAATGCTGGTAGTCTGTCCCTCTTTGGGACGACTCCATGGTTCCTTACTGGGAACTGGGAGAGAGGAATTTCCTTTTTTTTTTCTTTCCTATTTCCTGCATGGAGTAGAGCTTCCGTCATGCTGAGTTGGAAGAGGGGATGGAGTGGGTTATGGCTAAAATGCCAGAATTTATCCTTGTTTTTAAGCAAACTTTAGTGAATTTCCTTCAGAAAATGTTTCTCAATGTGCTCTTAGGAAAAATATGAGGGACTTTAAATGGTTGTTTACTTTATAATTTTTACCAGTTATTGTTGTTTTGCGGAGGAGAGAGTTTACAGAGCTCTTCATGCTGCCATTCCATAAGTGCTCTTTCCTGGACGAATGCAATTTTAAATAGGACTCATACATTGTACTTACAAAACCCTTCAAATTCCTTATATGCTTTATTTTTTTTCAGGTTTTTTACTTTAATTAATTAATTTTTATTTCAGCATATTATGGAGGTACAAATGTTTAGGTTGTCTATATTGCTTTTCCCCACCCAAGTCAGAGCTTCAAGCATGTCCATCCCCCAGATGATGCGTACCACATCCATTAGGTGTGAATATACTCATGCCCTCATCCCCCCCACCTGCCCGACACCCAATGAATGCTACTACTGTATGTGCACATAAGTGTTGAACAGTTAACACCAATTTGATGGTGAGTATATATGGTGCTTGTTTTTCCATTCTTGTGATACTTCACTTAAGTAGAATGGGCTCCAGCTGTATCCAAGATAATACAAGCGGTGCTAGGTCACCATTGTTTTTTGCATTGTTTTTTGTGGCTCAGTAGAATGCCATGGTATACATATACCACATTTTATTAATCCACTCATGTATTGATGGGCACTTGAGTTGTTTCCACATCTTTTCAATTTTGAATTGTGCTGCTATAAACATTCTAGTGCAGATGTCTTCTTTATAGAATGTCTTTTTGTCATTTGGGTAGATGCCCAGTAACAGGATTGCTGGATCAAATGGTAGTTCTACTTGTAGCTCTTTAAGGTATTTTCATATTACTTTCCACAGAGGTTGCACTAGTTTGCAGTCCCACCAGCAGTGTATGAGTGTTCCCATCTCTTTGCATCCACACCAACATTTGTTGTTTTGGAACTTTTTGATAAAACTCATTCTCACGGGAGTCAAGTGATATCTCATTGTGGTTTTGATTTACATTTCCATGATGATTAGAGATGCTGAGCATTTTTTCATATGTTTGTTGGCCATTTGTCTGTCTTCTTTTGAAAAGTTTCTGTTTATATCCTTTACCCGCTTTTTAATGGGGTTATTTGATTTTTTTTTTTTGCTGATTTTCCTGAGTTCTATATAGATTCTAGTTATTAGCCCTTTATTATATGTGTAGCATGCACATATTTTCTCCCTTTCTGTAGGTTGTCTCTTTGTTCTCATGATAGTTTCCTTTGCTGTGCAGCAGCTTGTTAATTTGATGAGGTTCCATTTATTTATTTTTGTTGTTGCTGTGTGTTGTTGCCTTTGGAGTCTTCTTCATAAATTCTTTCCCTAGGCCAATATCTATTAGAGTTTTTCCAACATTTTCTTCTAGAATTTTGTAGTTTCATGCATTAGGTTTAAGTCTGTTTTCCGCTGTGTGTTGATTTTTGTGAGAGGTGTGGATCCTGTTTCAGTATTCTACATGTGGCTATCAGATTTTCCCAGAACCATTTATTGAATAAGGATTCTTTCCCCTAGTTTATGTCTACTTCGTCAAAGATTAGATGGCTATGTGAGGATGGTTTTATATCTAGGTTCTCAGTTCTGTTCCACCGGTCTATGTCTGTAATCTTGTGCCAGCACCACGCTGTTTTAGTTACTATAGTCTTTTAGTATAGCTTTAAGTCTGGTAATTGATTCCTCCCAATTTATTCTTTTTGCTTAAGATTGCTTTTACTATACGGGGTCTTCTCTGGTTCCATACAAAGTGTAGAATTATTTTTCCTAGATCTGTGAAAAATGATGTTGGTATTTTAATAAGGATTGCATTGTATCTGTAGATCATTTTGGGTAGTACAGACATTTTAACAATGTTGATTCTGCGGACCCATGAACATGGTATGGTTTTCTACCTGTTTACACCCTCTGCTATTTCCTTCCTCAGTGCTTCGTAGTTCTTCCTATAGAGGTCTTTCACCTCCCTAGTCAAATATATTCATAGGTACTTTATTTTCTTTGTTGCTGTTGTGAAGGGTATTGAGTCTTTGATTTGGTTCTCAGTTTGACTGTTGTTGGTGAATCAGTAGTTGGAATGCTACTGATTTCTGTTCATTGATTTTGTAACCTGAGACTTTGCTGAATTTGTTTATCAATTCCAGTAGTCTCCTTATATGGTTTATATTTTTGGATTAACTTGCCCTTGGACAATATTGATTTTTTTTCCTAATTAATATACATTTGCTTGGAAAAAATTAAATGTGGTTATTTAATTTAAAGCATATATTTCAAATGTTCTACTAATTCATTTTATAAATAAGTTGATTATTATTCAGGGGTATACTTTGATTTATCCCCAGGTTCATCCTCTATTCTTGTCTTCCTTAATGACAGAGGGAGTCATCTTGCACTTGGCTTTTGTGTTTGGCCAATAGGAGGCACCAACAGGATATTAGACGCATGGGGGGATGAAGGTTAGAATATTCTTCCATGGTACCCCCCACAAGATGTCTTGGTCCTATAGTTTTGGGTATGGTTTTGTCCTCTTTTAACTATAGCTCCCATCAGATTATCCTCTTTTCTAGTGTCGGCTCTCCCATGGCTCTGCTGTTTCCTCTCCTTATCTTTATAGAGTATTTTTACCATTACTGTAATAATCTCTAGGGCCTCATCATTTCTTGTTGTTTCCCTTACCTTCATCAACTATAAACAGTTCCTTACTTAAATTCATTTCAAAATATTAGTTAAGCATGGCTTCAATTTCCTAATGGAACCATGACTTGTTTGCTTGGAATGTTACCTTCAAGATAGCACATATCTACAGAGTAGATATTTACACTCTTATTTTAAACAGTTTTCTGATAATGCACATTTATTGTCTATTCATATATCTCAGGCCACTTTTTCAGACCCAGAATCAGTCATTGTTCTTAGTAGTTAGCTACAGACATTGACTCCAGAATTTTAAACAGAACAATACATGCACCAAAGAGTATTGTATAACTCACAGAAATTCTAGGAAGGCTAGAGAACAAGGCCTGAAAAATTGAGCAAGAAGAAGACAGGGTGGGCATCAGGTGGGGACACATTCAAAATCAGTAATGTTACTCCAGTGAAGGGACTGCTGCTATTGCCACAGAACATGACCGCTCTGGTTAAGGTGCGTCTGCTAGAGATGCTGAACACCAGCTGCTGTGCTTTGTTGCCTGCTACTAATGCTGCACCCTGGCAGAGTGGGTTCTTCGTCCTTGTCTCCAATTCCAAGTCCAGAGTTGGTGAGTCAGTTTGACAAAGCCAATGTTTCATGCCATGCCCTGAGAAAACAAGTATCTGGCATTTTCAGCTTCCATGGCAGAAGGCAAATTCTCTCTCCACTCATATTCACTAGGTAAGGAATTGTCCATCAAAAAGGGGACTGGATGTTTGTCACAGAGAACATGATAAATACCCACCACTGTATAACTATTTGTCTGCCAAGCATTTGTTATTTTGGGCTCTCCAGCATATAAAACCTTCACATAGTTTCACTTCAAAATCAAAACAAAATAAAGCAACTCCAGCCTAATATAATATGCCATCCCTTATGAAATTAAAATACATTCTCACCTTCCCCACTCAAAGTTTGTTTCATTACTGCATCTAGACAGAACATCAGGATCTCTGGAAAAATGTATATTACTCCTTCTGACCTCAACATGTGTGGATAGATACATACATATGCATATATTTTTAAATACTTCAGATCCTTTTTTCTTCCATTTTTTGTGTCAAATATTTTCCCAGCCTTATTGATGTATAATGGACAAATAAAAATTATATATATATAATATACATGATGTTTTGATTTTCACATACGTTGAGAAATGATTACCACATCATGTCTTGATATTTTTTATCCACCGAAAATAGTAGGAGAAATGAAACTGAAAGAAAATGAGAGCAGATAGAAAACACTTTTCTTTTCATCTATTTGGGGTTGTGTACCTACTTAAGTGGCTGGAGTCACGGACATCTTTCTTCAAACATGAAACCTGTGTTCCATGTGCCTAATTCCCAAGGCTTTGGATTTCATTTTTACTGTAAATAAAGAAGTTTCTGTCCCCTCAATATCCTTTAGTGTGAGGTGCCATGGGTTCTAACTTCAGTTAACTAACCAAACAATCTCAAATGTTTAGGCTGCTTCCTTTGTCATACCAATCTATAATCTTTGATAAAGTTGAGAAACTTTGGGAGGGGAGAATGTAGATGAAAGAAGAGTTTATGATGCTGTTCTCTGGAGTCTTAAGACACACAAGTGAAGGAGAGGTTAAAACTCTACTAGGTGTGTATAAGTTTGAATCCAAATTCATGGTGGGCAGTTATCATTTGACACTTAAAGTTACAGAAATAGATTAGCTGGAATAAAAAAATGAACAAGCTAAAAATGATCATCTGTTTGAATGACTTATGCTTAAGATTGATTACGCAGCTACCTACATTTATAACTGCTTTTTGAAAAGTAAACATTGGCAAGTGCTCTGGTATGATCCAGCTCACTTTCAACAGTACTTAATTGCTGTGTATCATGTAGGTTCTTGTAAAGATATGACATATGGTATCTATGACTTCTTTTTTTTCCCTTTCTCTCTCAGGCCAATGATGAGCATCAAGCAGAATGTCTTTCACCACAGCAAGTGATTTTCTATGTCTAAAACAATTCATCAGCGTACCCTTGGCCATCTCACTAAATTCAGGCACCTTACCAAGATCTATGTTTTTACATGTGTGTGTGTCAATCATTTACACAAAGGCTTGAAGTCAGAAACAAAAGAATTTTGGAATTCATAGAGTACTACTGCAGCCTCATTATCAGCAGATACTCTTTGATCCATGATTTTTAAGTTGTACAGTGTTGCAAGATTCTTAAATATCTTGCTCTATCTTGAACCTACTCTGTTTCTCAACTCCTTCACTAAATCTGCTTAATTCTCTATTGTGACCTTATGCAGATCTTTAAATATGTCTGACACTTTCTGCTATATCAACATGGTGTTAAGGGGCAGCCCACACTGACTGTAATTCATAATGCACTGGGCAAGTTAATTCTCTCATTTTATTTTCAAAATTATTATGCTATATATGGGTAACATGTTGAAGATTTCCAAAACCAACAACACTTTCATAATTGTTCTTTATTTTCTCATGCATAGAAACAATTCACATACACAGTTTTTGGGAATACGTGTATGGCCAAGATTGTGTCTTTTATGTAGTCACCTCTCTTAAAACACTTTATTAGCTCTAATTTTTCTCTAATATATGATTTTTTGGTGCCTCCTTGGCTCACCAATTTTTTCATAGGCATTTCAACTTTTTTAGAAGACCTTTTAAACTTACTTATGTGGGAAAAATTATAGCAAAAATATACAACACATTTTTTAAATGAAAGCAAAAGACAAAAACCTATTGAGAAGATCACTGAGATAAGACTACATCATACTCTATATCCTTTCATACTGATACCCATGCAATTTAAATGTTTTCACTGACACCTGAGTATAGATGTGTTATATCAAGTCTTTAATTTGGGTAGTAAAAATTGGTTAAGTTTCCTTGCAAGTTATTATAGCATGTATTCAGATGATTAGAGTTCAGATAGCAAGGGATACATTTATTTGTTTCTCCATTACATGGTAATCATGAACAGAATTCTTTCCCCAAACACTAGCTGAGTTTTTCACTTCAGCCCTGTTCAGAAAATCCATCTCAGATTGTTTGCATTTTCTTGAGTTTGTGATCACTTGTCATGCCAGTTAAGAGATTTTGCTTTGTGCAGCAGAAGCAATCTGGCTAATTTAAGTAGAACATTTATATAGAAGGGAGTAAGCAGTACATAAAATACGAAGGCTGGAGAATCAGGTTGGAAAAATGGCCAAGAAGAGAGAAAGCTAGGTAGCAGCTAGGAACAAACATACTGCCACATCAAGTATCAGCCCTGTGAGAAAAGTCTTGCTGCTCCTGCTGCTGATGCACACCACATTTGCCTGCTTGCCCTTCCTGCCACTGCCAGCAACAAATACTGCACTCTGCCTATGCACTGCACTGCTTCTGCTATTGCTGCTTTTATTCTTGGAGGCTTAATGATGTTGCCACAGTTACTGGAATTGATGTTTCATGGTCTCTGCCCTAAATTTACTAAATCTCAATTTAAAATTCAAGATGAGGGCAACTGATTGAAGGAGTGAGATCACATCCTATCAATCTAGCTGCAAGGGAACCTGAAATCTAATGATTATCTAAGAAGAGATGAGCTTTTCCCTTATTGAAAGTCTGAGGGTGTAGAGTAACACACATGTGGGAAGAGTTATCAGATGGTGGACAGCCAAAGATCAACTCATATCAATTGCATGCCTTATGAATTTTCCATTGTTTCAATGAGTTGAAGGGATTGACTTGTCAGTGAAGAAAAGGATCAGAAATCCCAGATATAAACCCTAACCCTAACCCTAATCCTGTGCTGATGGATCAATGGAATTCATCAACACAGAGACAATGGATAATAATGGGTAAAGTAACATTAATGTTGGCTTTACTTTGTGAGTAAAAAGTACAAATCCAGTATTATTATGGGTATTATTAAAATAATTAAGGTTCTTAATTTTTTCTTCTAATATGGAATTAGAAGTTTAAGAATTTACCCCTAACAAGTGAATCTGGACAAACATCTATAAAATGACTGACCTGGGTTAAATATGTACCCTCTAGACATGAAAACATGTGAAAATAATGAGCCCATAAGAGACATGAGGTCTTGACCTTAGATTAATCAAGCTCTCACCTGCTGAGTTAGCCATCTGTATAAGCACTCTTATTCTTATTTTCTTACTAGCTTCAATAAAATTACTACAGAAAAGAATCAAATTTTTTTAGAATGAAGTTATGTTTTGTCAGATGACTCAGACCAAGTTTATCCTTCTTAGCTCTTTTTGCTATTTCAAATGCCTTATCATTGCTCTTCTCTGAAAAACTAGCATTTTTGAGATCTGTTCACCAGAAGAGGACATGTAAACATGGCAGAGGGGCTTGAAGTATGGATATTTTTTCCATATATTAATAAATAGAAATAGTCCATTATTTCAGGATACATTCCTCAAATAAACTATTTTTTCCTTCAGTAACTCTAGGAATATATATGTGTATATATAGATGTATATATATATATATATATATATATATACACATACACAAACATACATATGTATACATGCATATATATATATATATATATATACACACACACACACACACACACATATATTGCTCTTAGATCAGTTTACCCAGTGTTTTAACTCTCAATAATTTTTGCATATCTTTTCATGGCTATAAAAACAAACAATTGCAAGAATAGACTCTATTATTTCTGTTTAGGCGTTCAATCACCTCTTTTTCTTTTCTATATGTGACATCATAAGTCTAGAATGGCTGCAGATTATTAGAATATTTTCTCCCACTTGGCAGCTAAGGAAGCATTAACTCAATCAGATGGCACTTCCCAAAAAGTATTTGCCTTAAGAAATAGGATTTATTGTTTTCTTCCACTTCCTCAGGCCATATGGCTTCTAACAAAGTACCTAACTTGATTATTTATATGTGAAGATTGGACCTTGGAGATTTAAACAAATAGTAATGATGATGATAATGGACTGAGTTCTTACTGTATTCAAAAATGTCATTTAGGCATTTTATGTGAATTGTATTTAATTGTCCCAAATCTCTAACAGATAAATATATTCACAGAGAAAAAAGTTATTTTCCCAGTATTACATAAATCCTAAGTGGTGGTGTTGGGATTGAACACACATTGGCCACATTTGAGGTTCCAGGGAACTATCTGAAAACTGATACATGAAAAAGAATCAAGAGTCTATCCAGCTTTTGCATTATGAACTATACTTAAGGGTAACCAAATAATCGAGTGGTAAAAGTTCTCTTCAAGGAAGTACTTCAGATGATAAATGAAGAATAATAGAGCCAGAATATTACCATTGGTAAATCCAAGGGAAATAGACTTGATGACAGATGAAAACACAAAGGAGAGAAAGCTAGACTACATGTGCCTCCTGGTGGAAGTGCATAGCAGCACCACATTCCAGAATTCAATCAAGACTCTGAATCTAACAGTAGCATGGCACAGAAAAACATGTTAAATAACACCCCAGGGATCCAGTCAGCCAAATTCAAACTATGGAAAACCACCTAAATCTTCAATAAATAAATTACTAGAAAGAGAGAGGAGAGAAAGAGAGAGAGAGACAGAGAGAGAGAGAAAATCTATATAGATTAAAAGAGAAGCAATTTATCAGCTAATTGAAATGCATATCCTTTATCCAGACCTTGATTTTTGAAAAGTTATGAAATAGAGATATTTCAAACAGTGCCAAAATATTTTGTGTTATTAAACTATTATTTTATACATGTTTTAGGCCTGATAAATATTAGTATTGTGTTTGTATTCAAACAGTATCATATTTCAGATGGCCATTAATAAATATTTATGGATTGAAGTAGATGTTTTTTAACTTGTATCAATAACCCTAAAAAAGAGGATGATGGAGGTGGATTGTATAGTTGAAAGAAGATTAAGATTGGGAGATGACACAATGGAATTTTATCATACCATTCTTTAAAAATTTGTAAATATCCATCCATAATTTAAAAATAAGTATAATTTTTAAAAATCTAAAATGCAAATGAGAAAGGGTGAGTCTATTTGAGTCCCTATAATAAATATGAAGCACCCAAGTTTTTATTTTTTTTTCCCAAATTCTTGGTCCCCTATCAGTGTCATTGAAACATTAAGTCATATTTGTGCCAGAAAGGATGATCCCTCTAGGTTTTAGAAGACTCTTAGAGTGCCAGTTGAGTTTGGTGATAACTAATATCTTACCCACTATTCTAAACCAGTTGTTTGAGTGTAGGGTTGTAAAGCCTAGAAATACCATTTATCAGATGCCCTTGCCAACAGCTTTCTATTTTAATTCCACAATAGCAGGTACTGCTCAAATTTGATACATGGAGGAGAAGGAGAAACCATTTAAAGGAAAACGTGTTTTTACCCACAGAATACTTCTGACATAAAATGTAGGAGGTTGGTTCCCATACCAACCAATTCTTCAACTCTCCAGATACCAACTGGATATCATGCAATTTAATTCTGACACTAAATACCTAGAGTTAGTGTATATCCACAGGTTAAGGGCTCAGTCACACAGGACCACCCCCTTACTTCAAACATGGGCCTCAAGTCCCAGGTTGTCACATGCACTTCTGACCAACCAGCTATAAATGAGGGTTTCCCACAACCCCTTCTAATGTTCAGTAATTTGCTATAACAACTCAAAAAACTTAGGCAAACCTTTAATTACATTTACCAATTTACTATAAAAGACATTACAAAGCATATAGATAAACAACCACAAGAAGAGGTACATAGGGTGAGATCTGAAAGGACCCAAGCACAGGAGCTTCAGTCCCCATGGAGTTGAGGTACACAGCCCCCTCAGCACATGGCTATGTTCAGCAGCCCAGAAATTCTCCCAATGCTGTAGTCTAGGGATTTTTATGGAGGCTTCATCATATAGGCATGATTGATTACTATTAATAGCTCACTCTCCAGCCTCTCTCCCTCCCCTGAAGTCAGGGGATGGGGCTGAAAGTTCCAAGTTTCTAATCATGACTTGGTCTTTCTGGCATCCAGCCCCCATCCTGAAGCTATCCAGAAGTCCACCATGAGTTGCCTCATTAGAACAAAAGAGGCTCCTATCACCCAGGAAATTCCAAGGGATTTAGGATCTCTGTGTCAGGAGCCATGTGTAGAAATGAAGTCTATATTTCTCATTATGTCACATCATATTTACTTGAGCAGCTGCAAGCATGTATAAGCCTATGTGTGGCCACTGGCAGAGCATGTAAGTAGAGTTGTCCTTATAGCTTTCAGGCTTACTCCTGAGAATTGCTGCTATCATATGGAAGCTTTGGTGGCAGCTTCCTTGCAATTCCTGCATGAACACGAATGACACCAAACTGGGATACTGGCAATTGTCTATTTCTTCATCTGAATAGTGTTCAGTTTATGAAAATTATTGAGCTGTATACTACATGTGCATTTTTCTGTGTAGCTTCCACTGTACTTCAATAAAATGTTAAAAAAACAAAAACAGGGCATGGTGAAAAATATATGTCTGCCTTTTCGTATTTGTTTCAATTGAACAAGAAAAGTTAGCCTACACTATAATACTGAAAGACAGAAAAAGCCGATCACAGATAAATTCAGATCTGCATTATTTATGGATATCTAAACTGCAACTCAACCGATTAAGACCTCAGTTTTAGACTAACCCTATGCCAAATGCAGAGCAGTGATAGATCTTTCTAATGTGAATTGAAGCATTTCATGGTTCACATTCAATTTGAACTTTGATGGCAATTTGGGGGATTCTATCAGGGCTTCTACCTGCATTAGGAATTGTGAAATACTGTGAGAAACACATTTCCTGGTTCATTTCAATTTGGTATATAATAACTCAGCTTCACTGGTAATGGCGTCTCAAGGTGGAAGCCATAAACCTGGTGCATGAAAGAATTGCAGAGAAAGAAATATGAGCCTCATTTTCTGACCTGAGGGTTAGAGAGTAGACTTGCACAGAAAAATCTCAGGGAGACTTCTACTTTGAGGGAAAATTAGGGGAGAGAATTATGTGTGTGAGGGGGTGGGGGGAAGGAATTAGGGCTTGCTCTCCTTACTAGAGCCAACAAAATTAAACATAATGTAGACTCTAATGTTATATTTTGACGAGACATTACTAAACACATTGATATTAAGATGCTGGTGCATAAAATAATATATGCTTTTAGAGAGAATTAACTTCTAATATTTTGAATAAAGAAAATCATTAGGTTAATCAGTCACAAAAATGTTCAAATAATTCCATCAATCTTAACATAATCAAACCCAAGTAGTTTGTGTGTGGGTGGGTGGGGGAGTGTGTGTATCTCCTAATGAAAACTAACATTGTATAATATGCTCTAATTGACAGAATATTTTGACATTTCCTTTAGGAATGACTTATTAATACATATATCAAAGATTGTACAAGTACCACATATACACCAGTGATTTCTAGGAAATCAGTCAAAACAATCTGCTCATAATTCTCACAACAAATGCAGTTGTTTAATTTTAAAAGTGGTAATAGAAGATGACATTATTTTTGCAAAAGGTTCAAACATAACCATATATGTGTGTGTGTGTATATATGTATATTGAAAAAAAAACCTATTGGAGAGTTCTTCTTGATCTCCTCCCCTTGTTATCTCATTCCAGACCCCAGGATAAAAGTATGTTAACAATCTGTATGTATCCTTTCAGTAAATTTTCCATGCTTTCAAGTCAATATCCAAACATCTACCTTTATCTGTAGTGTTCTGTAACTCTTCTTCCCAGTTAACAATATATTCTGAAGGAGCGTTCCATGTTAATAGATATATATTTACCTCATTGTGTTTAACCTCTGTGTATGCTTTCAAATTATGGATGCATCATAATTTAGTTGACACTTATTTCTAAAATTTTCATTATTATAAATAATTATACAAGAAATTAAAATTTCACATAATATAATGCTTCAAAGTACAGGCTCTGGGGTCAGACGTCTCTCCTATTTTAACAGATGTGAACCCTTAGGTGAGGTAGTTAATTATTTTGAGATTCATTTTATTAACCTATAAAAAAAGGATAGTGAGTACCAACATCACAGGGTTATTGTGAGGATTAAATTATGTTAGTAATGAGCACTTAGCACAGAGCCTGTCCTACAGTAAATACTTAGAAAATGTTAAATAATATTACTGTGTGTGTGCATATGTGTGTATCAACTAACATACCGCCTGACATGTTAAATATTCAATATGTTATTACGTACATAATTTTCATATATTCTTTTGCTAATAATTATTTAATGTTCATTTAACTGTAAGAACTCTTTATGAAAATTAATCATTTTTAATAATGTCATTTGTCAATATTTTCACTCAGAGAAGATATTTTTAGTTGATATATAATATTTGTACATTTTTTGAAGTACTTGTAGTATTTTGTTACATGTATAGAATGTATAACGATGAAGTAGGGGTACTTAGTATGTCCATCACCTATAGTATTTATCATTGCTATGTCTTGGGAACATTTCAGGTTCTCTCTTCCAGCTATTTTGAAATATAAAATATGTTGTTGTTAGCTAGAGTCACCCTACTCTGCTATTGAACATTGGAACTTATTCCTTCTACCCATATGTCTGTAACCAATTTCTTCTAACTGTATGTCTGTATCCATTAACCAGCCTCTCTTAATCCTCCCCACCCCACCAAACACACCCTTCCGGCCTCTGGTAACTATCATTCTACTCTCTACCTCCATGAGATCAGCACTTTCAGCTCCTATATACAAGCTATAAAATGCGAAATTTGTCTTTTTGTGCCTGCCTTATTTCAATTAGCATAATGACCGCTAGTTATATCCATGTTGCTGCAAATGACAGGATTTAATTCTTTTTTTATGGCCAAGTAGTATTCCATGGTGTGTGTGTGTGTGTGTGTGTGTGTGTGTGTGTGTGTATATATACATATATATAGCATTTTGTTTATCCATTTATCCACTGGTGGATACTTAGGTTGATTCTATATCTTTGCTATTGTGAGAAGTACTGCAATAAACATATGAGTGCAGGTATCCCTTGGATATAATGATTTCCTTTCCTTTGGATAAATAGCCAATAGTGGGATTGCTGGATCAATTTTCACTATATATTAGTATATAATCTTTTGTTTTATGAGCATTTTTTCAATTTTATGAGCACAAATTACTCAGTCTTTTCCTTATGGCTTTTGAGATTTGTGTTATTCTTAGAAAGGTCCATCCCACAAAAATGATGAAAATAATCATCTATACTGCATTATAATTTATATTTTTTCATGTTAACTCCTAATTCCTTCTAGAATATATATTTTTATATCATGTGAGGTATGCATTTAGTTTTCAAATTTTTCTAAATTTACCCCTTGTATTCGCAATGTTCCCTTTAATGATATAATAGATACTTATATATGTGTGGATCTCTTTCAAGTCTTTCTATTTGGTCATTGAGATTAGACAATATTTTTCTTATTTTGTGATACACTTGATAGCTTTTGGTATAAGTGTTAAATTTGCCATGTAGAAATAGTCTTAATGATTTCCAGACACTGATTTCTTTTCCAGAATAGCACGACAATCCCCAGTCTATTCACGATTCTACAGTATGAGTTGGGGCTTGGAGAAAATTAGTAAAGTGTCTCCTGCCTGCCTCCAAACTTATCTATTCTCTCTTCTCTGCTGTCGCTGACGCTGTTTCCAATTACTAGAAATGGAAACAAAATGCCCCGGTTGTATGGTAGATATTTTCTGCCTAGCTTCTACTTTAGTCACTACAACTTTCTCCCAATCATTAGAGAATTTTCAAATGTAATTTTTTGTCTGTCATTAGCCATGCTGACTAATTCTTCTGCCTACAAATTTTCCTGTCGAGTCCCAAATATTCCTTTCCATACCTTTGAGGCCTCCAAGAATGCCTCTCCCCACTATGTTTTCTATCTAAATCCTACCTTTTGGCTGTGATTTCTATTATCTCTTTTTCTCAGAGTAGAAGGTTGTTGAGGCTCAAAGAGGTTAAATGACTTGTCTCAGACATGACAGGATGGATTGCATGCAGCACAGTGATGCCTCACAGACCACCATAGCCAAGCTGATGTTTCATTATTATCTTAGTAAATTGACATAAGTATGCATGGGCCATGTTAAATTATTACATAAATGTAGTGATGTATTATTGGAAGTGGTAGGTAAGGATTCTTTCTAAAATGATTTGATGGCTTGGAGTATCCTAAGGCCTGAATTATCTACCTGTGAGTTGCCTGTGGTACTGTGGGAAGGATGCATTAACTAGCTCCATTCTAGCCTATCTCCTTGGTGTATGAAGTGATGGGCGTCATCTGTCACCTTGTATATCACGATCAGTCAACTCAAAGTGATGTTCTGTTCCTGTAAGTTAAATCATAGTGCAATGGGTCTTGAAAGTGGTAAAAAAATAGAACCCTGACCCAGAGAGCCTGGAATGCCTATTTTGAAGAGAAAGCATAGCTCTATAATCTGTAATCCAACTGCATAGTCCTGCGTGCCTCTTTATCTTATCCTGAAAATGTGATGCAATTTGATTACGAGTTTAGCTGAATATAAGTGTTCTTCAATGACTTTGAAGGCAAATTTGTGAAACCTTAAATGATAGGTATATTTTTCATTAATATATTCTTTGATAAGATGACGATTAAAATTCTTCCCTCATATATTTCAAGGGTGTTGAATTTTTTTCTTATTTCACTAACAAGTTCTAGCCGCAGGAATTTTCTGAGCCTCTGAAACACCACTAAATTTAGATCTATTTTAAAAAGTATATTATAATTTGGCCTGTAAAAAACATTCTATTTGAAAGGGTCAATTTTGGGACTTGAAACTTAAATTAGGAATAGACTGTTTTTCTCTGTTACTGCACTTAATTTCATTACAAAATGGACATAAAATGAAAAATATATATCTGAGTGTTCAAATTCGGTATATTTTTAAAAACCATTCTGGTTAAGTCATCTCACAAGCATATTATAACAACCTAAGTGGTAAGGAGTTGGTTCAGTTTGGACAGTAAAATTAAAAAGAAAATGAGCTGTAGAATTTACTAGCATTTAATATAAAATGCTCAAAACTAGAAGTCAGCAGAAGTTTAGGCTAAGATCTTGCAGGAACTAACTCTGTAATTTGGGGAAGCCAATTCACCACTCTCTGGCTTAGATAAAAGGAGAAGCTCAGGATCAAAGATCTTGAAGTTCTCTTTCTGACATAAAATACAAATAAGTCCATGAATTTCTCAATGCAGTCACAATTTGACAGCAGAGCTGTCATCACACATATTTACTTTTGCTAGTTTAATGCTGAATCCATTGTAACCTGCCTCACTTGAATAAGAGAAAATCAATTTTTTTGCCATAGCACAAAGGGTTAATAGAAAATACACTAACCTTTTGTATGCTTATCTCTTTCACAAAGTTTTGAAGCCACTTCCATATACCATCACCCAACAGGTAATATATAGCTGTAAATGGAGCATTTATACATGTATTTCTTCATAATCAACAAGTAAGCTAAGTCTTTTCAAGAACCCAGTTATTTGGGAAGGACTGTGATGATTATTGAAATTAAAAAAATTTTTCCATAGTTTGGAATTAAAATAATAACAAATGTTTTCTGTAGTTAGGAATTAAAGAAAATGGTAATACTAAACATATACCTTAAGTGTCCAAAATATTCATGGAGAAAATATTTCAATTGATTTTTTTCACTTATTATTGAAATATAAATTAACATTAATAATTTCATTATTAATTCATTAACTATTTCATCTGATCCAAATAAATTGCCCTGTTTTATGTTTAAGAGTATAGCACTAGTATTATTAATATCCACATTATTATAAACAGTATCTACACCCCTTTTTATTATTTGTTAACCCCTTAAAGTTGTCTTGGTATGGTGAGAATTTCTTATTAAAAAATTAAAAATTCTATTCCAAAACTTACAATTGCCTCAAAACTTTATTAAAACTAAGTTTTAAATATACAACGTCTTATTATTATGGTGTCAATCACCAGTAACTGTAATTTTAATCTTTTAATTTAAAATCATATTAATATTGTAAAAAAATGTGAACATGCATATATTATTTTTGGAAATATTTTTTTGAAGGAGAGACCACAGTGACCCACTTGAGTAAGGCCGTTTCATAGTCTCGTTTATGGCAGAAAAAAAACCACAAATGCAAGTGATTTAGGGTACTTAGCATACACTTTTTTAATCCTTTACTCAAAGACTACCAAGAGCATAGCAAAGGAGAATGTAAAAGATGAGGTACTAGTAATTTGGCGCTTTTATAAGAATACATGATTTTTAAGAATGGTTTTATAAATAAATACAAGTGAGTTTTTCCCATAATCTATAAAATTGAAACAATAAAATATATAATTAAATTAAATATAATTCTGAAATTACTTTTATAGAGATGCAATAGGAAAAAAATAAGACTTAGAAATGTATAAACTGTCTTAAAAGAATGCAAGTCTGAAGTTCCTGAACTGATAAATTTGGTTTGCTCTCTAGCATAACAACAAATCACACTGCTGCAAGCCAATAGTGCATGCTATTCATTACCCAGGTGAAAGTAGTACCTGTGGCTATGCAGATAGAATCATTTGGAGGAAAGGGCTGAAGAAGGGCATGAAGGAGACATGCTGTTCTCCCAAACCTTTGAAACTGTGAGAACAAAGATATGAGGTGCTCTTTTTATTCTACAGTCTCAAAATATTTAAATATTTTATTTCATTTATTGGTGGGAAAAATTAAACCCCTGGAACTTCTCACCTACCAGTGCTAGGATTTGCCTATGCTTCATGGACAGTCCAGTGTTTCTCTTTCTGAAAAATATCTCCTATCTGTTTATATGTGGTACATGGTTCTACAAAGTAACTTCTCTTAAAAATATTCTTTAAGATAGGAGGTAAGTATATTTTTCCATGATTACACTTACGTAAAAAATCTGGTAACCAGCCTGTACAATCTTTTATGCACTTATAAGTTGTACACCTGTACATATGAATGTCTATATATTTATATGAATTTAATGCTTAAACAATAGTATCAAGGTTTTTTTAAAAAAATAACAATTTCTGATTATGGACAAGTGAGCAACAGTTTGGGAAATGAAGATTTTAGTGTACCCACCTCAGTCAGACAACTTCCTTTACCTGGTAAGCATTAGTTACCTGTAAATACGTGGATTCTCCAAGTTGTCTTTTCCTTCCCCAATACCAGAAGCCTGACTTGCGATGCCTTAGTCTGTAAGATGTAAAATATAAAATCTATTGGTAAAATTCCATCCCAAAGCATCCCAGAATCTATTTCACACTGCTAAAATAATTCTTTTTGTTCAGTGGTAAGGCATCCTGGGAGTGAAGAGAGAGTAATTTAATACACATTGTCAGTGTGTCACAATTTTTTCCATATTTGAGGTAAGAATCTGATATTTTTGCCTTCGCCATACTGGCTAGGATGTTTCCTGAACTCACTACTGCCTGATATTTGAAATTCAGGTGAATTTGTATAGTATCTTTTTGTAGATTAAATTGAAATTATCTTTTAAATAAGGCTCAAGCTACCATCTGAATATAAGGATGAGATTCTTTCCTGTTTTGTGTTTGCTAAAGACTAATAAGCTGAATGAAGAGAATCTCCCTTTGCTCCTACCCCATATATGCTACCAAGAATGCCTTAAGGTTGGTGAAATTCTCTGGGTCATAAATTTGCTTGTGCATAAGTATTATTTGAAAAACACCCATCTGTCTATCTACTCCAAATTTTAAAGTTTGAGAAACATTTTCACTGAAAATCTTTAAAGTATAGAAATAGACATTTGAAAAAAATAAAATAAAATACCAAGAAAAAAAAGAAATAGATATTTGAAGGATCTGAACAGTGGAGCAGCTTAGGACTCCTTTGAAAAAATGTAACAAGTTCTCAGATACTCAGGTACCTTATAGGTAAGGAATTGGTTTATATAGATGCCTCAAGAACCGGGTATCAGGTCTCAGAAAGAACTGAGTACACAACAGGACTCACTGCTAGTTCTAGCATCTTCCAGAGACTCTGGAGATGAAGCAGTAACTCTCAAAGGTGAAGGTATCCTTTACGTCCTTTAAGAATAGAGACACTGTTATTTAGTCTCTCTTCTCTGGTCTGCTGGTTCTCATTCTCTCTCTCTTTCTCTCTCTCTCTCTCTCAGACACACACACACACACACACACACACATGCACATGCACGCACACACACACAAACTCTACAAAGCTCCAAAATACTGGGTGACACAGTCCCATCTGGTACAGACTTCCCCTTGTCAGACTGGACTCTCATGCCAGGTCACCTCATAAGCCATTGGCAAACCTATTGATAACAACCTTTTAGTGAGCAGCCCACAGCTGATCCAATAAGCTCTGATGCCCTTAGGGCGGAAGGGAAGGTGGTTTAAAATATGGTGCAGAGACTTTTCAAAAACTATGGTGCCACAGAAAAACTCTCAGAGAATTACAATCTTCTCTCTCGTACTTTGTTAGTCAGAGTTATGAAGCAGTTTCACTGTGGTTAGCAATGTGTCTGAGTCTAGTGAGACAGAACACTCGCACACACAAATGATATGAAGTGGATTTATTACTTACATATAGGCAGCAACAGACAATAGAAACTAGGATTCATGTCAAGCCAGGTCCCCAAGGTGGAGGAAAGCTGTCCAAGGCAGATGGAGTCTTGTCTGGGTGTGTTCCACTTGTACTGCAGATAAGGGACCCTGTAAAACAATCCACCCTGGGTTTTATACCCTGGAGGTGCTACATGACAGGCTGGGCTAAACTGTTGAAAGACATGCTGTTTCTAGGAAAGGACTAAAACAGAACCTGGGCTGTTCCAGGTTGTCCGTCCCTATCTCGGCTTGCTGTGTTCCCAGCAAATTCTACAGTTATTTTGGTGAATTACAATTGAGAAGGGGGAGAACTCGATGGGTCACCCAGAGAACTGTCCTGCAAGAGCACGATCCATGGACCAGGAGTGTGCACATCACCTGGGAACACACTAGAAATGCAGAATTTCAGGCTCTTCTCCCAAGGACTGAATCAGAATCTGCATTTTTAATAGATTGAATTTTTAACAAGTCCTCCGGGTGATTTATATGCATATTAAAATATGAAAAGCACAGCATCTGCCAAGCCCTCTGTAGTCTCCAACGTAACTCTTAACAGCATCCTTGGAGTCAATACATCTGCCTAGCTATTAGGTTCTTTCTCATTATGCTGAAATTTCAGGTCTGAAAAGGTCCATAAAGGAATATTTTATATTCCTGAATAAAGATAAGCAGGTAAGAATCATCTCTGTCTGGATACATATTCTGGCTCCTAACAGCATATGTATGTATCCAATGTATGATCCACTCACAAAAGCGGTAAGAGCACTGCTGAGTGTGCAGGTCTAAGTGAGAACTTGGATGGAAAGATCACTGAGGTGCTTTTATTAGTCACTAATGCTTTGGCTGGTGTCACTTTACTGAAGAGAAAAATGATCTTGTTCCAAGAAGTAATTTTGTGGAAACATTTTATCAGCCAAGTTAAATTTGAATTTTAGGAAATTACTGACTAGAACTTAATAAACAAATTTAAAGTTACTTCAAGGAAAAAAATGCATAAAATATTTTCATTTTCTTCAGAATGCAGAAAATTTAAATCCATTACATTTGTTGTTCCACTTTTTCTTCTCATCTTAAATATTTGTGTTCGTTAAACAATATTCAAAAACCTAATTTCAAGAATCATCTACCTTTAAAAACAATTCACAACCAATGTTTACAATTATTATACCTATATCATGAGTAACCTCAAATAAGGAAATGCCGGTTGGTAGCCAGTCTGTTCCCTAGATAAGACGTTCTCTAACACAGTACTCTGATACTTGTCTGTGTCCTGGTCAGAGTGGTATGCATTGAAAGTAGCTTAAGAATAGCATTAGAAAACCAAACTTACAAAAACTTTATATATAGTACAATATATTCCCTTATGAATTCCACCTAGATTTATAATTTGTTTACATATTGCTCCATTAGCCTGCTCGCTCTCTCTCTCTATGTATATATATGCATTTGTGTGTATAGGTATATATATTATGTTATATATATATATATGTTTTATATATGTTTTAAATAGAATTCTTGATAAGCCATATGAGAATAAATTGCAAACATCTTGACTTTTGACCCTTTACATGGAAACATTTTAGTATCTATCTCTTAAAAATAAGGAGATTTCCCAAAAAGACCATTTTCAACTTCGAGTAATTTAATATTGATCCAATAATTATCTAACATACAGTTCAATTTATATTTTACCAGTTATCCCATTGTCCTTTACAGATTTTTTCCCTTCTGATCTATAATTCATTCCGAGATTGTAAAATATATTTTATTATTATCACTTTAGTTTCCCTTAACTGGGAATAATTCCTGAATCAGCCTCCATCTTTTAATATTGATTTTTTTTTTTTTACTAACACAGATCAGTTTTTTGGTTTTTTTTAACTATTGTTAAATTTGGCTGTATAACTTGATTCAGTTTTGCATTTATTGGCAGGGATTTAACATAAGTGATATTATGTCCTTTTCAGTTTAGTACATCAGGATATACAGGGTATCATTTTGACTCTTTATCAGTGGTATTAATTTTGATCACTTGATTAAATAGGTACATACCGGTTTTCTCTCCTAAAAAGGTACTACCTTCCTTGAAAAATAAGAACTTTATTAAGGTATAATTCACATACAAGTCACCCATCCAACTGAATGTGTAAATGCCTTTCAGTGTATTCACAGAGTTGTACAAATATCACTATCAATTATAGAACATTTTCATCATCCCAGAAAAAATATGATACCCCATTAACAGTCACTTTATTTTCCCCAAACCCCATTCCCATTTACGCATGTCATGTGTACTTTAACTTTGATAAAATTTATTTCATGCAAAAGTAATTTTCTAAACATTATATTTCAAATTTATCAGTATTTTCTTTTACTATGTCTTGATTTTAGTCATAGTTAGAAAGTCTCGGGCTAGGCTTGGTGGCTCATGCCTGTAATCCTAGCACTCTGTCTGGGAGGCTGAGGCAGGTGGATTGCTCGAGGTCAGGAGTGGAGACCAGCCTGAACAAGAGTGAGACCCTGTCTCTACTAAAAAAATAGAAAGAAATTAGCTAGACAACTAAAAATATATAGAAAAAATTAGCCGGGCATGGTGGCGCATGCCTGTAGTCCCAGCTACTCAGGAGGCTGAGGCAGTAGGATTGCTTGAACCCAGGAGTTTGAGGTTGCTGTGAGCTAGGCTGACGCCACGGCACTCTAGCCCGGGCAACAGAGTGAGACTCTGTCTCAAAAAAAAAAAAAAGAAAAAGAAAAAGAAAAAAAGAAAGAAAAAAGAAAGAAAGTCTTTTATCACACAGAGGAATTCATTTTTCTGATTGTACATATATGGTTGCAATTTTTTTATATCACATTTATGACTGAATTGGAGTTTATCCTCCATATGGTATGAGGGATGGAACCACTTTTATCTTTTTCCAAATGGCTATCATATTTTCCTAGCACCATTTATTTAAAAAGTCTATTAATTGCCCTAATGATGGGTGATGCCATTTTTATCAAGCACAAAAATTTTCAGTACTTGAGTCTATTTCTGGAGTTTTTACTCTATCCCATTGGTCTGTCTCTTAGAGTAGGTAGTCAGTTAGGTACGAGCAAGGGAGAAGAGAATGGAAAAGTTAGCTGGCTCGAAAGAGCAGCCCTCGAACAAACAGACCTGAAGAGAGGAAAGGAGCCATTAATTTCCCAGCATTGCACAGGTGCAAAGTGACTTTTCTGTCATTATATCACAATTACAATAAATTAACATTGTGGTTTTGACTCCCTTTGTGGGAAAAACAGGGGAACTGTGAGTAAGAACTGAGTTTGGAAAGAATGACCACTGACCACTCAGCCTTCTTTGACTTCAACAAATAAAAACGACTGCTTGGGGTTCAGGGCAGTTGCTCTTTTTGAGTCTGACCACTCCCTTTCTTGAGAGTGTACTTTCACTTCTGCACAGCTTTTCCCAAGCTTGTTCACTTTCACCCAATAAACTTACCACTAACACTTGGTTGTGTGCACTTCCTGAAATTCCTTTCTGTGACGATAATACGAATCTTTACGCCAGTGACATCTGTCCATTCATGCACCAGTAACATACTGTTTAATTGGAGGAATTATAGCATGTATAAATGCCTGGTAAGTATAATATTCCCACATA
Organism: Lemur catta; assembly: GCF_020740605.2. Classification (NCBI taxonomy): domain Eukaryota; kingdom Metazoa; phylum Chordata; class Mammalia; order Primates; family Lemuridae; genus Lemur; species Lemur catta. Next base: position 33,143,171 of record NC_059134.1, read on the forward strand.
TTTTATTTTAGAGATTTCTTAGCTAATTATTTATATTTATTTTTTCATATAAGCCTTAGTATATATTTTCAAAAAATGTTCTTGGTATTTTTATTAGAATTACATTTATGAATTGGAGTAAACTAATATATTTATAATGTCAAGTTGCCCTACCTCCCTTATTCTTTTATACTGTAAGAGTGAGATAAATTTGTAGTGTGTGATTTGGGAATTTCACATAACCCTGGACTTGCCCATGAGAGTGAGTCACACGTGGGAGCAACCAGTTGCATACATATTGCACAGTGGAAAATGGTTTGAAATACTTCCCCACTGCATATAATCAAGAGTCATTAAGAAAAATGTGAAAATAATAAGCGAAAGTATGGCAATATGGGTTGATAGTAAAGGCTAAAAAGTTGTACGAATGCATATTTTGACAGCATACAGAAAATGATACCTAAGATTGAAAAGAGGAGGATATTTACAACAAAAGTTAACTATACAACAGAAGTTAGTTTTGTCAGTGAACAAGGGGCAAAATTGATAACAGTAGTCCTCTAGCATGTAAAATATTCTATTTTGTATAACATGTTAAGTCCCAATCTTTTTTTCAACTGGTGACACATGCTTATAATAAATAAGAACAAAACTTTATAAAAACAGTGACATGTTCCCCCAGACAATTTTAAACAGGCAGTTCTCAGAGTAAGTTTACAGGAAGAACAAGCAAAATTCTTATTTTGGAGTTTTTAATTCTTCCTCTCACAGTGGAGACAAATCCTTCTAAAGTGTCTTTGTAATATATTTTCAATTGATTTTTTTTTGCTTTAATTCACATAATCTTTCTTTTCCCTTGGCTCTATTCGCCCCCCCCCTCAAAAAATGCAATAAATTGCAAAGCACCATAAATACAAACTATACTCAGAATTTCTCAGGCAAAGCCATCCAAGTTCCTCATTTACTTCATCTGAAGCTTTCAGTATATAGGCTCAATACTTGGAGCAACCAAGAGAATTAAGGTGGGCCTTCAGGTTGATGACCTATGGGGATCATTTTTTTTATTGTCTTTCTATTCTGTGTGTGTGTGTGTGTGTGTGTGTGTGTGCATTTTGCTTTTAAAAGACATATAGATTTGTGTGGAGCTCTGGATTTTTTTTAGTATTAAGAATGGAAAATAAAGATTTGAAACTAGTTAAGAGGGAAAGAAAAAAGAAATCTAGTGTACACTGGAGCCAATATAGTTTGGGCCAAGAAATTTAATTACAACTTAAAGATTTCTATGTATGACTTAGAAATATCAGGGACTAAACAATATCTCTTCAGCAATTTACACTCCTTGGATGATTAATTATACTTATGAGTGGAGCTTCTGCCATCACTATGATTTTTCAATAGAATTGAAAGTTACAGAATTATCTTCTTCTGAATCAAATTACCAAGATAGTAGCTTTGAGATGGTGGTGGAAGGAAGGACATGTTAGAGTTACTTATTCATTCACTCCAGTGAGTTGCTGATGTCAATTTGTGAAACATGGAGAATGAAACAAGTTATCACAAGGAAACTGTGTGAAAGCATAAGCAATATTGCCAAAACAATCTTTGTGTCCAATTGTCGGAAAGAATGAGTAATTGCCATGTGCAGACAGTCATATGCCATGTGTTGCTTTTGATTTAATTATATCACTGCCATCCATGTAGGTGGCAAAGTGCAGGGACAGTGCATTTTTTCAGAAAATTGAGTTTTCATGGCAGGGATGATCTGTTGATTTCAGTTGTCTTAGAAATCAATTCAACCATAGGCATCACTACTGATCGTGAAGAAAGCAGAAAGAAACTTTAATAGAGTGAAAGGATTGTTAGAAAGAAACAACACGTGTGTTAACAAATAACCATTATTATTGAATATCTACTACATGCTAAACAACAGTCTATTTACCGAAGGTATAGCAGTTAAAACAGATGAAAGACTCTCCTAATGGAGTTGGTCTTCTAGCACATGAGAAAGAAGTAAACAAACATTAGCTTGTGCTCCTTGGGCACTTAATGTGTCCCTGGGCATTATTCTAAGAACTTTATATGTACCCTCTCATTTTCACTCATAATAATTGGAATGGGTCCAGGTGGAAGGGGATACGGTTTTTGGTTATTGTCTTTTGTTTTAATCCTCCATGGAATTGTGGTGAATTGGGATGTCAATGACTCTTCAAGAGATATCCACACCTGATTGTGATGAATTATTTTTTTTATGTGCTGTTGGATTCTATTTGCTAGTATTTTGTTGAGGATTTTTGCATCTATGTTCATGAAGGATGTTGGTCTGTAGTTTTCCATTTTTTGTGTATCCTTTCCTGGCTTTGTTATCAGGGTGATACTGGCTTTGCAGAATCAATTAGGGAGGATTCCATCCTTCTCAATGTTATGGAACAGTTTCAGTGTAGGTACCAATTCTTCTTTGTAGGTCTGGTAGAACTTGGCTATGAATCCATCTGGTCCTGGCTTTTTTTTTTCCTTGTTGAAAGGTTTTTTTTGTTGTTGTTGTTGTTTTTTTTAATTACTGATTCAATCTTGCTACTCGATATTGCTCTGTTCAAGATTTTGTTTCTTCCTTATTCAAGCTCAGGAGGTTGTGCATTTCCAAAAATGTATCCATTTCCTCTAGATTTTCTATTTTGTGTGCATAGAGGTATTCTTAGAAGTCTTGGATGATCTTTTGTATATCTGTTCTATCATTTGAATGTCTCTATTTTCATTTCTTGTTGAGCTTATTTGAATCTTCTCTCTTTTTTCTTGGTTAATCTAGTTAGTGGTCTGTTGATTTTGTTTATCTATTAAAAAAACTGACTTTTTGTTTCATTGTGCCTTCATGTATATAAAGGGTCCTTCATATATATATATATATATATTGAGCCATATATTAAAGTGGAACTGTTCTTGGGCAGCACCTTTTACACATTTCCTGTTGGGTTGCTATTTATTTTGCTATGGTTAAAGGTAATTAAAACGACTTCAACATGGAAAATGGAAATGGCACCTGGGAGTAAAATAAAAGCAAGCACTTTTTGCCTCTGAGTCCCAGTGGGGAAGTGAGGAGGGGATCTCTAGCCCAGGGGAGATGGAGGGTCAGAGTATGATTCTGCAAGAGGTCAAGTGGGGGCTCAAGACCCTCATGTCCCCAGGTGACCTGCAACACCCCTCCTTCAGAGGATGTTTGGGTCAGTGTCACCTGGTCAGACAGCTCTGATAGTTGTAACAGCAAAAGCACAGGGTACAGGGATGGCCTGTTAACTCAGGTTGCCCGGGACAGGAGGTCCAAAGACTGCCTCTTTTATGGATCTTCTGTGACTCTGGGTCTCATTGAGAATGGCCTTGCATTCACTACTCAAGGGACTGATGCATAAGTAATAACAAATCACTTTAAGTGATAGCATCCTGAGCAAGTCACACCCTTAGACTTTAAATACATTTTGCACTTCATCTAAACAGAATCATTATAAAATCACATCATTCTGTTTATATCTTTAGGCTATAGGTTTCAACTAATTTAAGGTGTAGTTAGGCTATAAAGAGAGAAAAGCTGGTTGACATAAAAATCCTACTTTGGAAGAAAATTCTCATGAACCTAATGGGGCTACTGGGGGGAACTTCCTACCAATATGACAACTTGGAAGAGGGAAGGGGAAACCTCATATATTAACATTTTATAATATTAATCTGTGATTTCCAAGGGCAGATAATATGATTTGTCTGCATATACATACCTCTATGTACAAAGTAGAAAACTCAATAATGTAATTAACTGGAATCAATAAATGAAGGAAGGGGGCACTGGTGATATGCTATGGAACAAGGAGACTTTACCCTTTCTCTCCCGTACTCCCTACATCAGCTTCTCTCTTGTCTTGCCTTTCTTCAGTGGAAAATCTCTTATCCTGCAACCCTTCCATCCCACCCCTGACCTAAATGTTCCCTGATTTGAAAGGACATCCAGAACCTGCAAGGTCCAGGTGGGACAGCATAAAGAGCTTTGGAAGTGAGGCTGGGCATGGTGGTTCACGCCTATAATCCCAGCACTTTGGGAGGACTAGGTGGGAAATCGTTCAAGGACAGGAGATCAAGACAAGAGCTTTGGAAATGAGAAATCAGAAGTTAGAGAAATGTGGCTTTTAACCAAAAGAATATGAAAATATGGCAAATGTGACAGGAGGTCACTCCTGGATTATGTTATGCTACGTAAGACTCCATCTTCCTAGCAGATGCCTTCTCTCTCTCTCTCTCTCTCTCTCTCTCTCTCTCTCTCTCTCTCCTACTGGCCTTGAAAAAGCAAGCTGCCATGCTGTGAACTGCTTATGGAGCTGTGGGTGGCATTTAGGAGCTGAGGGAAGCCCTTAGCCCTATAGCTATAAAGGAATAAATTCTGCCAACAACTTAAAACAATGTGGTTTTGAATCTTGATGTGAAGATAGGGGCTCACATAAAGAAAACTAAGTCAGAAAGAAGGAGGATGCAAGTTCATTCACAGGAGGACTTCCTACCTTAAAACAAGAGACAAAAAATGAGGTTGGGTAGTATGAGTGCCCGAGAATCCAAGTAAGCAGAGGGACAGAATGTGGGAAACCCATGAATGTGATTTGAGGTGGTTGTGATGAAAAAAAATCTTCTTAACAAAAATACAGCCTGAGAGAGGGAAGGATATTTTTTCTTCCTGTGAAAATGAAATGTATTAATATAAGCAGTGGGTAGAAGCCAATAGGAATACACATCTTCCTGGGATGCCTGTCTCTGCACTCTTCAAGGGTTACTTTGCTCTGGGCACTGAGGGTGGCTTCTCTCCATTTTCTCCAACAAAGTTCAGTTTCCTAATCAATTTTCACTTCACTCCTGTATCTTTTTTGTCCATTTTAAGAAGTCATTGAATGGCAGAGCAGGAAACGGTCTTTGAGATTCTCTAACACTGCAGTCCCCAACCCCCAGGCTGCAGACCAGGACTGGTTTGTGGCCTGTTAGGAACTGGGCTGCCAGCCATTGAAGCTTCATCTGTGTTTACAGCTGCTCCCCATCTCTTGCATCACTGCATAAGTTCCACCTCCTGTCAGATCAGTGGTGGCATTAGATGCTCACAGGAGCACAAACCCTACTGGAAACTGCACATACGAGGGATCTAGGTTGCACACTCCTTATGAGAATCTAATGCCTGATGATCTGAGGTGGAGCTGAGGCAGTGATGTTAGCACTGGGGAAGGGCTGCAAATACAGATTATCATTAGCAGAGAGGTTTGACTGCACAATAAAAGTAATGTCCTTGAATCATCCCGAAATCATCCCCTCCACCCCTGGTCCATGGAAAATTGTCTTGCATGAAACTGGTCCCTGGTGCCAAAAAGGTTGGGGGACCGCTGCTCTAACACATTCAACTCACAGATGGGAAAAATGAGGAACAGGTCAAATAAGTGACTTATTGTCATTAGAGATAGTTGTTTATAGAAATTTTACACACCATCCAAATTGTCCGAGTCTTATTTCAGTTTTCTTTTTAGCATACTAGATTGCTTCCAGTTATTTTATGCCTCCTCCTTCTGAGAACTCTGTGTGTGTGTGTGTGTGTGTGTGTGTGTGTGTGTGTGTGTGTGTGGTCTACTATGTATATGTTAAGAAGGATGGATTATCCAAAAGACAGAATTACTGGGTAAAGCATTGAAAGAGCTTCTAAAGTGTGTTCTGAAGGTTAATATAACTGCTAAACATGGTCAAATGGATTCTAATTTATTCTTTAACCATGTACTTTCATCTGCCAGTCTACTAGAAGTAATGCTGAGCAACAGAAATATAATGAGAGTCACAAATACAAACAATGTATACAATTTTAAATTTTCTAGTAGTTACATTAAAAAAGTAAAATAAGTGAAAATAATTTTAATATGTTTTCCTTAACTCCATATGCCCTGAATATTATCATTTTGACTTATATTCAATATAGATGTTGTTATTATGATTTTTATATATTTTTTCACAATGAGACTTCAAAACCAGTGTGTATTTCACATTTATAGCTCGCCTAATTTAGACTAGCCACATTTTAAGAGCTCAATAGCCACACATGGTTAGCAGCTACCATGTCAGGCAGGATAGCCTTAGCGTATAATTTTTTAGGTGTAGCCTTCATTCAGTTACAGAAATCATAACCATTTCCCATTTAGTAGCTTTTAGTTTGGTATAATATTTCAACCATATTCCATAGGTAACTATCAACAACTTAAATTGTCAACTTCCTGATTAAAACCTTTGCACAATTTCAAAAATATTTTTGTTTCTCTAACTTCAATCTACAGAAGCATTTGTCATATATTTTATTTGGTTGCAAGAGGTTTATAGTCAAAAACATTGCTTAAAATGTTCTTTAAAATTAAATTATATTGAAGTATAGTGGGAAATGAGCAGGTTATACTTAGAAGAGTCACATAGAAATCTACTGCATTTTTCTGTGATTTTCTGCATGCAAAATGTATTTCCATCTTTGAAGCTGCTAAGATAATTGGATGATCTTCTGTTTGAAATGCAGAGCAATTTAAAGTAACTACCAGTTGTTCTAGGAAATTCTCTGTCTAGGGCACAAGCAAGTCTGACATCTTCAGTGTTTAACAGAAATTCACATCTTTCAAATGGATAACAGAATCCTTCTTCTTTTTTTTTATTTCAGCTCATTATGGGAGTACAAAAGTTCAGGTTATATATATTGCCCGTACCCCCATCCCCCCGAGTCTGAGCTTCAAGCGTGTCCATTCTCTAGACAGTGCTCATCACACTCATCAAGTAGGTAAACACCCATCCCTTCCCTGCAGCCCCCACCTCTGTCCGATACCCAATTGGTGTTATTCCCAAATGTGCACTTAGGTGATGATCAGGGAAACCAATTTGCTGGTGAGTACATGTGGTGCTTATTTTTCCATTTTTGGGATACTTCACTTAATAGAATGGGTTCCAACTCTCTCCAGGAGAACCAAAGAGATGCCATATCACCGTTATTTCTTATAGCTGAGTAATATTCCATGGTATACATATACCACATTTTGCTAATCCATTCATGAATTGATGGGCATTTGGAATCCTTCTTTATACTTCAGTATTATTGACTTCTAATTAAATGTTCCATTTTACAAGTTAATTATTTCAATAAAGATATGAAAAAAGTCAAGCACTGGTACCACTGACCTACGTTGACTGATAAGTGAAACGAAAATTCCCAATAGTGTATGAGGCTGTATCCTCCAAGTATTGCACTGGCCTTACTGATGCTAAACTTCTAATACTTGACTGGCCAAATGCAAAAAGGATAAAGTTAAAGATTAAATTTCTAAATGAAGAAATAGGTGGGTTTCATCTGCACGAATTAAATCCTATTGATGAGATATGAAGGTGAAATCAATCAGAATACAGCAATTTTCCTGAATAACAAAAGAACGCAAAAAATTTTCATTTAGCTCTTTCTACCTTTTTTCCTAGGTGAAAGAAAAAACGTAGAAAGGGAAGCAGATTGCAGGCAGTAGAAACAACGACAAGAGACTCATTCTTCCTGTTACAATTTGCTTACTGTCGCTTTGATGCTGGTGACGCTCTCTGGCCTGGGTCCATCTCTAGCATCGTAGAAAGTAGACCTACAAAGTCTCAGCCACTGTTTGCTCTCTTTCAGAGAAAAAGCATCATTACATGGCCTATCTCTGAGCTGTACCTTTTAGAGTCATAAGGTTGGCCCTGTGTGCCTCTAGAAGTAAAGTATTTGGCCGTATTAAACCTCAGTTATTTTAGGGGATCTGCCAAGCACTACCATTCACTCTTTAACTACATTTTCTTAACAAAAGCCTATAGAGAAGATCAGGCATATATCTCATACCTCAAGGAAGCTACCCAGTCAATTTAGATAAAGGAGATCCTAATAAGAAATTTGGGCTTAAAATGGTCTTTAAGATGATAGAGGAGTCTATATTTTTAATAGTTAAAAGGACTTTTAGGAGATGAGTAAAATTCTCCTGGTAGATATTCTTATGAATTTGATCTGATTTAGCACTTATATTTATGCCAAGGATTTCTGATCCAGAGTGGATGTTGGAGGAGAGAAAAAAGAAGGAATTAAGGAAAATTATAAGATATCATGTATATGAAAATTCTAAACAATACCTGGCACATAGTAATGGCTTAAGTGTTTGCATTTTTTTCTTTACTACTTACCCATATCCTAAAGTGTACTGTGATACATAAATATCTGTTGTACTGGATAATATTTTAGGAATGTATAAGATTGTAGTCGATCTTTGTGACACAAGGCGTTTAATTCTATTTTGCTATTTTCTGAAAACGCTCCCTTTGAATAAGCCATTTTAAAATACCACTGCTTTTGCAAAAAGCCATACTCTAATTTAAACTGCAAAAGAACACCTTTTCTTTACTAAGCCAAATGCCAAAACATTTGAAAATGTTCTCAATTTAAAAGGCTAGTTTATTTTTCCCCATAGAAAAATTTGGAGCACAGACAAGAGGTTTCCAATAATACTCATCCAAATGGTGCAAGTGCTTCTTTAATCTCAGTGAGACTGAAGTGATCAGACTCCGGCCACATGGAAACAGGTTAATGACAGTTTGCAGAGGAGACTTTGAAGAGATACAGACCTGGGTTTGAACACACTTTGTCAAAATCTAACTTCCTGGCTTCCAGTAAATTAATTATTTTTTTAAGTCTTGTTTTCCAAAACTGCAAATTAGAGATAATGATACTATCTCAATAGGATTCTAGAAGAGCTACATAAAAAAGCATGTGTATAATGATTAATATCTTGCCTGGAACATAGTAGATGCTCCAAAAATAATTGTTGCTGTCATTATTATAAAGCTCCACAAAGATGAAATAATCATACATGGCACTCCCCAATTCAAAATTCTAAAATAAGTTACTTGCAATAACAATAAAGTTAAGACTCCTCACCACATGTGAGGTCCTTTCTCTCAGAGCTCACTTGCTAACCCTTTCTGTTTTGCTCAACTATTCATCAGACCCATTAAACTTCATTTCAGTTCATGGCATATGCCCAACACATTTCTCAAAATCTGCTGTTTAGACACTCAGTCAATGGTTGTTGAATAAATGGATCCTTCAAGCTCCTCTAGCACAGTATTTAATGAATGGGAAACTAAGGCTGAGAAAGTAGTCCTCATTCACCAAACTCATAAGTAATAGAGGTAAGGTTTTAAACAAAATATGCCTCTGTCTAAAGCCCTACCTTTCCTTAATGTATACATAGAAGCAGGTTTACCATGAAGTCAATGGAACTTGAAGCTTCAAGAAAACCCCAGGAATATGGTCATAGGGTCAAATATATTGTTGTTGTTCTTTTTAAGTGAGATATTTTCACTGAAATTGGTTATTATATCTTTCCATTCTGAATTTTTCTTCATTAAAATCTCAGGTACAGCTTCAAAATTCATTAATATAATAATAATGTCATGCAAATTTTAGTACTGTTGTCAAATTTAGAAAACCTTCTACATATTTTTTTCATATATTATTTGTACATAATGAGGGCATTTTGATTGGTTTTATGCAGTGGCTAACCATCAATATACTTTTAGGTGTATTGCTGGAAGCCATTCCTACACTGTGATGACCTGCCATAATCCAGGTAAAAATAGAACTGAAAACCCACTAAACCCAGACTAAATGTATCGCCCAATTTCCCCTTAGCCAGATTCCGAAATATCTTATGCCCATATGGATCTCACAAGACATGAGCTCAAGTGTTGGAGGAGAAGTTGGAGTGTGTCTTAGTCCATTTTCATTGCTATAACAAAATACATAAACTGTGTGGCTTATAACAAAAGAAATTTATTTCTCATAGTTCTAGAGGCTGGGAAGTCCAAGATTAAGGCACTGGCAGATTTGGTGTCTGGCGAGGGGCTGCTTCCTGGTTCATAGATGGTGCTGTCTCTGTGTCCTGACATTGTGGAAAGGAGAAAGGTAGACCTCTGGGGGCTCCTTGGCACTAATGGACATTAAACCCATTCAGGAGTGCTCTGAAATCATGATTTAATCACTCCCCAAAGATCCCACCTCCTTATGCCATTACAATGGTGACTGGGTTTCAACATATGAATTTAAAGGGAAACACAAACATTTAGACCATAGCAGAGTGGAAATAGATAGTGGTCTAAACCAAATATAGTTAAAATAGCTTACTTACGCAGCATTAAGAAAATCACATTTTTATGACTGCCTCCCTAGGTTTTGAAAAGGGTTTTTGCACCTCTAATCTCTACAATTAGTAATAAAAGCAAATTTCAATCAACCATGCTAAAAGAAAGATGGAATTAGATTTCCACTTTCTCAAGAGAAAGTGATTTACAAAATTGTCTTCCTGGGAAGAAGTAATCAAAGAGTAGACAGGTAAAAGTGAAGAATTAAAAGTATTGACAGAAGTGTTCCACTTAAGAAAAATATTGCCAATTTTTCTGGGCTTTCTATGTTTATGAGATTTTTCAGTTTCTAAAAATTTATGTGATTTGATTTTATTCTGTAAACACTCACTCTCATGACTGATTTTGCATTTGTAATGTTGAGTTGTATAAATTTTCAACTTCAAAGCACCTAGATTCATCTTGCCATCTTAGTACAGTACCAGTACTATTGACTTATAATCTGAGGTTATTTGTTATATGTAGTTGTGGAGACCTCTGAATGTACTTACATTGCCTTTTCTCCAAAGCTTTGGCTTATGCTAGAGCAATATATATAGATAGATAGATATAGATATAGATATATAATAGAAGAGGTGTGTGTCTATGTGTGATCCTAAGCTTGTTGTAAATAGGTGAGACTTGAAAGGAATGCTTTTGACAGTCAATCTGAGATGGGTATCAAAAATACATTCCATTCCTACATATTGTATCTTTTTGAGATTTTACATTATCCACTTTAGAAACTTTGTTATAATTATACATTTCTTAGTTACTGGTTTGGCTTTCTCAGAGCCAAGTAGGCAAACAGTGAAGAAAAACTTGAATTGAACAAGATACCTCATAAATTCTCTGGAGTGAGATTGAATGATCTCTTTCCTGCCTCAAGGGCTTGATTTGATTTATATACAACCTGGTATATCCACACTGTGGGATTTCTGGTCTGTTTTTCAGAGTTTATCTTTAGAGTATTGTAAATGTGCCATCTTTACAAGTTACAGTGGTTAATATTCTGTAGAAGATGATTTGGTTTAAATTATATACTATCCATAAATTTTTAATATCCCAAATAAATTAATATGATCTTCTTACAATATTTCTGAAGGTAGCTTTAACTGATTTCAACTTCTCTACTGGAAAATATTAAGCATATTTAATTAAATGGAAAAGCTCAAAAGCATGCTGTGTCCTGAAAACCTATTTAAAGATTTACTTGATAAATTTTATTGTGCAAATGTCCCTTGGAAATCGACTTCACAATAATACTGCCTTGATTTATGTAGTATATTTTCTTTCAAGATCTCAGATAGGAGAGAATCTTTGAAATAGCAGAGCATAGTTTGCTTAGTTGAAGTTCAAAATCAAACAAAACTCTACTGGTTCCATTATCAGCAGGAGAGATACAAGAAAAGATAGATGGATCCCATATATTTCTTCAACTATTCCACATACTACTTCGGCTAGGAATATGACATTTGTCAAAGATCTAAGTTGCTAACATTATGAATATGTTACCATGTATTGTTTTTTAACTTTAGCATCTTAAGAAAGCACCTTAACACATTTTGTATATCATTTTCCCAGAGATAGGCCTTAATAGAAAAGGGATCTCAAGGTCCTCACTGAAAAGAGAAGCCATACTTTTTGTTGAATGCACTGCCGGGGGCGGAATAGGAAAAACACAAACATCTACAACCACACACAGTACTCAAAGTTTAAAGAAATAAGAAGACTCTTGCTTCAGAAGTGGTAATCCATTTTTTTTTTCCTCGTGGTCAAATGTAGTTTAGCCAGGAATGCAAAGATGAATCAGTATTTCAGAAAGTCTTTCTAAATAACACAAACTGGAAACTAAAAGATTTGTAAATTCAACAACTTTAAAAATATCCAAAATATCTTCACATTAAAATCACCATAAACAAAGACAAATTGGGAAAATATTTGCAGTTCATAGCACTGGAAAATGACTAAGGTATCTGTCTATATCTTCCTTTTTAAAAATTTTTATTGATATACAATATTTGTACTTTTTTTTTTTTGAGACAATGGTCTCACTCTGTCACCCAGGCAGGAGTGCAGTGGCCCAATCATAGTTCACTGCAGCCTTGAACTCCTGGACTGAAGAGATTCTCCCACCTTGGCCTCCCAGAGTGCTAGGATTACAGGCACGAGCCACCACATCTGGCCAATGTTTGTACATTCTTTGAAGTATTTGTGTTTTATAACATGCATAGAATGTTTAATGATAAACTCATGGTATTTAGGGTATCCATAACCTCAAGTATTTATTATTGCTGTATGTTGGGAACATTTCAAGTCCTCTCTTCTAGCTATTTTGAAATACACAGTACATTGTTGTTAACTATAGTCACCTGACTCTGCTATTGAACATGCCCTAAGGCATGTTGCTGCTCTCTCTCTCTCTCTCTCATACACCACTTTATGTTTTATCTTTCCATTTCCATTTTCTATAGGAATAGAAACAGACTATAACTATAGACTATCATGTTGCTTATCACACTTAATAATAAATCTTGTGGTTATTTGTATATAAAAATATAAAGGGTTTCCTCATTCTTTTTGAAAGACATATAGTATTACGCTTTGAAGCATGTTCCACACTTTATTCAATCAAGCCCCTACTGATGGATATTTAAGTTTTATCTAATCTTTTGTTTATGTAGGTTCATATTTTGGTATTTAAAATTTCAAAATCTGATAATCTCTGAAAAAATTCTTTAAATCATTTTTATGCCAAAACTCATTTGACTGAAAAATCTAATCTGCACTGATAAGAGGCACCCTTGTGTCTCTGTACTGCCAACAGTCACATACTGTATGTCTGCTGTTCGCTGATATACTTGCACTTTTGTTCGTGTGTTACTGTATTTGGCACTAGGTGATTTTTTTACATTATATGTTTTGACCTTCATTTTAATTAAACTATGAAAATATTTTTATATTTAAAGCTACTACTCTGGTAACAGTGAAAATCAGAAAACATTACCCAGTGACAGTGATATGTTGGTCAGTATGTTTGTATCCATTCTGTGACAGTGATGAGCGAGAATTAAGGAAACAGATCGCAAGGTATATAAAATAGAGGTCATGGCCATCTATTGATTATATTGATACATCAAAAAGAAGTAAAACTATACCACCAATGAATTTGTTGGTCATGAAACCAGCTAGAAGAGACCATGAAGAAACCATCGGAGGTGAAGGTGAAGGAGGTTGGCTCCAAAGTGTTAAGAAGCACCATGGTAAAATATATCTGAAAAATCTATGGTGAAGAAGCTACTTTGACAAATTTTTAAAGATAATATCTATTGAAAAATGCAGTTTTGAGAAAATTGGTAATGTTGATAAAAACCACGGCACTGGTGCTAATTCTGAGAAACACCTTAATACTGAAGAGAGAAAACCAACAGATAATACAAATGGAAAATCATGTTAATTCTTACTGGGCATAAGAGAAAGATAACCAGAGACATATTTTTCTTACTGGTTCAAAAACAATATTGTGCCAGCCGTGTGAACCAATTACAGATCAGTACGACAAGAAAAAAAAAACTTTAAAATGTTGTTATTCATAAATAAGAATATTTTTCTTCCATGTGACATCTGTAAAATGATCATTACACTCATGGGGGCAAAGTATAAACACATTTTAAGGTGTAAGCCTGCAGTAATTAACAGAGGTGGAAGAATCCAAGATTTCCTGAAAGTATTCAGTTTGTAGGACACCAATTACACTGTCACTAATGCTTAGAAGTACGTTGGTAAATCAATATTAACAAATGCTTGGCACAGCCATCAAACTAGCAATGATGTTTGAAAAGCCCTGTTGATGGAGACTTCAAATGATCCTTTTGCATAATTATAAGACATGATGTCAAACCTCATCACTTAGACTAAAGTTAATCAGCCAAGAGTGTAGAAAAGTTAGATATAAAAAGCACTTGTGTATTACCTAAATGATGTGGAAATTGTTAAAAATTTTCAGAGAATATGGGGAGAAAATGTCTGATCAGTTAAATTCTGCCCTTAAATAGCATGCATTTATTAGTGAGGAAGAGATTACAGTGGTTTACATAATTAAAGCAAAATTTCTTGGAAACCCATGGTAATTAGACAGATGATACCACAAGAAGTTTTTAACCTAGCCATCCATAATGCAGTTTAATAAGACTGTGGTGTGATTTTGTAATCGAGAAACTTGCTCCAGATCCACCCTCCAATGTCCAACTTCACTCTGATTACAACAATGATCACACTGATATGTCCTCTTTTCCAAGGTATGCTATTGTGATAAAAATTCAGTGTATATATGTACAGACATTAAATTTAATTTGAGGTTTTTTTGACCATTATTCATAGAAAGAAACACCAAGTGTTTATGGTCTAAATTGATGTTTTCAAAATGTGATCCCTAGAACCAACAGCATCAGCATCACCATAACTTCATAAAAATGCAAATGGCAGGGTCCTACACCAGATCTACTGAATCACCTGAAGTTGAGACCCAGAAATTTGTCTTTTCATAAAGCTTTGGGTGATCCTCATGTATGCTCTAGTTTGTGAAAACTACTGATCTATGTTTATTCCACAATTTCAAAAATTAGTGACTACCATAAAAATATGTAAACCATAATACTACTATTTTCTTTGTTTATTCTATATAGTGTGAATACACTTGCATTTCACTGTAGAAGTAGTAATAATTTAGATATGGGGTGCTGCCCCAAATGCTATGGAAGGTGTTATGTAGTAGATGATATATGCTTGTAGTATCCTCCTAAAAATAAACACAAAATCTGTATCTCATAGCACATTTACTCCAAAAGTTTGTATAAGGGATTGTATACCTGTTTAGTAATAGAGCAATGAATAATCTTTTCATATACATGCTAGTATAACTTTCGGAATGACTAGAAGTGGAATTGCTGGGTCAAAGTGTATATATGTATTTGTGATTTTAAAAGATAATTCCCAACTTCCCTATAGCAGTTGAACAAACTTATTTTCTTATTACAATATGGGCAATATGGTGTCTATTTTCACATATCCACAATGACAGTGCAATATTAAGCAGCTCTGTGTTTATCCATCTATTAGGTGACTACCGATATCTTCTTAGAGTTTTAATATTCATTTTCTTATTATGATCATAGCTGATCATCTTTGTACTTCACTTCTATTTCCTGTACTGTGAACATACTGTTCATGTTCTTTGCCCATTTTCCTGTTGGGTAGGTATCAGAGCTACCATAACTGTATATATTTAAAAGATCATCATTTGTCATGGTAAATATGCATGTTTCTCAATTGTTTTAGTTGAAAATTTATTTGGCATACAAGTTTTTGTCCTAAAAAAGGTTCTGACTTTTATTTGTTACATTAACTAGGTTTATTTTTCTCCTTCTGTTTCTTCTGTGTTATAGCTAAAAAGTTGTCCTAATTCAGGAGTTAAATATAATTAATTTTTCTGGGTTTTCTTCTGTAAAGTTTATTGTTTTATGATTTTATGGCAATATTTCATTAATTTCAAACATTTCCTAGTATAGACTATGAGGAATTAATCCAACTGTATTATTTTTCCAGGTAGCAAATTGTTTTCAGATGCCATTTATTGAAAGGCCTATCTTTTTACCCTGATGAGAGGTACATCTGTAACATATAATAAAGTTTTTTTCTTAGAAATTTGTTTATATTTCTACACTTTCTATTTTTATCTATTACTTTGTCTATATCTGTGGCAATGACTCATTACTTTTCAGACTTCATAGTAAATCATAATACTTTCTAGGGATGGTTCCCTCTACTTCTGTCTCTCCAGCATTGGTCTTTGTCAGTTTTCCAGACATTCCTACTTGATTTTTTTAAACATTATTTTAAAACTTAGCTTGTCTAGTTACATAAAGCTTGTTGCCAATTTTTTATTGGGATTGCTATAAATGTATTAATTAACTTAAGACAAAATGTACATCATATTATATCTTAAGAAATAATTCTTTATATTTCAGCTGATTTATATTCAATAACTATCATTTTGATATTAAAAGAGTTCTAATTTTGAACTATCTTTCCTTTTTTGGGGAAAACTCCATTTAATCATGTGTTTTATTATTTTAATATGCTTCTGGGTTTTGATGCTAATATTTTATTTTAGACTTGGCTTTGATATTCACAAGTGAGACGGATATTCTTTTTCACGAAAACTTTCTGGGATTTTTCTATCAATGTAATTCTGCCTATAAAAGTTATCCTCCTTTTTCTATGCCTTGGAATGATCTGAATAGTACTGAAGTTATCTGCTCTTTAAAGGTGTGTGTAAAAATTCCTTGCTTCTCTTACTTGTGTTTGCCACAGCCTTATAATGTAACTGGTATTTGATTTCTATTGTTAGACATTATTTTTCCTATTTTTGTACTGCAAATGGAATCAAAAAGTATAAACTCTTGTATCTGGCTTCTTTTACTCAGCATTTTATCTGTAGCCTTGTTGATGTTGTTGTATTCATTAGTAGTTTATTATTTTACATTACTATATAATTTTATATGGTATGAATACACAACATTGCTGGGCACAGATATTTGGGTTGCTTTCAATGTGGGTCATTACAAATAATGCTGCTATGAACATTCTGTCTTTTAGTATATAACTCTATCTCTCTACATCTATCTATCTATCTATCATCAATCATTTATTTTCAAGTCTATACTCAGAAGTAGAACTGCTAAATCATAATGAAGTTAATACATCTGTAGCTTTAGTAAATACTGGTTAAAGAGTTTGTGAAAGTCACTGTGCCAATTCCATCTTGGAGCAGCAGAGCATGATGATTCTGGCTGCTCCACATCCTGCCGATTTTTACATTGTCTGTTTAGTTTCAATCATTTACTGGGTTTTTAGTGGTATAATATTATGGTTTTAACTACTGCTCTTCTTTTTACCAATGAGACTGATCATCACTTCACGTATTTATTTGCCATGCAATTATGTTGTTTTACAGTGGGCCTGTTCCAATATCATGTTATTGGGTTTTCCATATTTTCCTTTTTGATTTTTAGGAGGTTATCTATATTCAAGATGCAAGCCCTTTGTTTGTTATATGTGTTAGAATTATCTTGTCTACTCCATAGATTCCCTTTTCACTCTTATTTTATATTTACATAGAATATTTAATTTTAACGTAGTCTAATTCATCAAACACCACTTAGAGGTAGTACTTTATGTGTTTTCTTTGTAAAAATTTCCCTATCTAACTCTTGTTCATGTCAGTAGTCTCACACCAGTTTCTAAAAGCTTTGCTCTTTCTCCTTTTCATCTACAAATCTTTGGAATTAACTTTTGTGAATAGTATAAAGTAGGGACCATGTTTCATATTTTTAAAAATATGGGTATTAAATTCTTAGTTCCACCTTTGTCAGAAATTAAGTGTCCCTTTAAGATCAAATCTTTTTCTACAGTATCAATGTAGAAGAGAATACTGTTGTTTATTTGTTTGTCCTTAGGGTAGCTGTTCTTGACCCTTTTCAGATTGTTATAAACTTTAGAATTAGCTTGTGGCCAAACACAGGAATAAAGCCATTAGAGTTTTCATTGGAATTGCATTAAATCTATAGACCAATTTTAGGAGAATTGGCATCTTTACAATATGGATCATTTAAAATACTTTACATGGTACAACTAATTATTAAGATCATCTCTAAACGTTTTTAAAAATATAACTTTCTTTATAATGACCATAAAATATATATTAAATTTATTACTAGGTATTTTCTATTTGTGATTCTATTTGAAATGGTATTATTTATTGTTACATTTTCATTTTCTCTCTTTTATCTTGTATAAGGTCTTTATATTGAACTTGTATGCAGCAAGCTTCTAAACCAAATTATTATTTTTAATATTGATCTATAGATTCTATTCTATTTTATTCTATAAATATTATATCATCTGAAAATGTTTTTTCTTTACAATTTTCATAATAAATAGTCCTATTACTATTTAAGAAATTAAATTCATTATTTAAATATTTCCTACAAAGTAAAAGGCAGATGGCTTTAATGGTGATCACTAGCATATATTTATTATGTTAGAAATTTGAAAAACACAGAACCCTTCTTTTTCTAAATATTTGAAAAAGAAAAATATATTCCATATATTTGTTCTATAAGGATAGCCTAGCCTTGATAGCAAAACCTGGCTAAAAAATTATAACTAAAAAGTCATAGGCCAATATTATGAATAGAGATGTAAACTTCTTGACTAAAATATGAGCAAAGTGACCCAATAAATAAATTAAAAGAATCATACAATACTATTAGGTTGAGGTTAGTCAATTAATGTAATCTAATTATAACAAATGAAAATTAATCAATATTTTCAACATTGCATGAGACTTCAATTTGATTATGTTAATATCTCATAACATTTGGGGACATTTTGACATCCAAACAAATGGAAACTGTGTTTGGCAACATAGTGAATAATGTTTCTTATTATTTCATACAACAAATACTAATTGAACACCTACAGTGTCTAAAATACACTGTACTGTGTGTGGTGGAAGATACGTGGGTGAGGTAGACTTCACTCACATCTTCAAGAAATATACAACATAGTCATAGACATAAACAACGAATTATTTTAAAATACAACACAATACACTTTATATGGTTCCCCTTTACCAGTGACTAACACACAATATAAGATGCATACTCTTCATTTAACCTATTCAACATAGAGGCCCAAACTAAATATGAGGACAGTCTGAATATTTTGTACTCTCTAAACTATTACCCCATCTGAGAATAACTTTCCCCATATTGCCTACTATTTTTTTCAATTTATTTTAATATAATGGTTGAAATGTTGTCAATTAAATCTTTCTGAGTAGCTTAAATATACATTAGTCATTCAAGCCTTGGGGCAAATTACTTCAATCAAATTGCTTCCTCTAACAAATAATTAGCCCACCTGCTCTAAAAGAAAGTGAATATTGATCTGGGGAAGTAATTTTGTTGAAAAGTTACTCCCTTAGTCCAGGCAAGTACAAAACACTCTTACAGAAACAGCAAACCTGGTTGGTGGGAAGATGTTAACAAATGGTTCTGGTGCATAAAATACCACCCAAAACTTCCTGACATAAGACGACATAATCATCTGTTTTTCTCATTAACCTGTCATTTGTGCAGGGGTTTGTGAGGGAAACTAATCACTGGCACCATTGCATCAGCCTGACTGCAGCTAGGCGATGCTTCTTCCAAGATGAGCTCACTCGTGTGGTTGGCACATTGGTGCTGGCTGTCCTCTGGGAGCTCAGTGGGACTGTCAGACACCTCAGTTCCTTTCTACAAGGCCTTCTCTACAGGGTTGCTTGGATGACCTCAGAGCATAGCAGCTAGGTTCTAAGAGTAAGTATTCAAGAGACAGGCAGGGGAAGCTGCCTAAGTGTCTTAAACCTAGGTCTGGAAACCAGTATGGCATCAATAGAATAATCACTTTCACATTATTCTATTGGGCAAGTCGTCACAATCCCTGCTCAGATTAAAGGGGGAAGAATTAGACCCCACCTGTTGATGTAAGGAGTATAAAAGATTTGGGGCACTTCTTTAATCTTTCAGAGTCACTGAAACCTTTGACCTTTGGATGAAGTGCTTCCCAAGTGCTTTTCAAAGCAGTGAAATAACAAATTTCACTGCTTTGAAAATTATTCTGCCATCTCTAAAACTAGGAATGAAGAAGAACACAAACTTGTTCTTCACAATATCTCCTTTGAATCATGTGGTTTTTTTCTTTCTACATAAAATGCCTCTCTCTTCCCCCAGTACTAAAGTTTTAGGATCGTACCATTAGTATTAGAGTAGAACTACATTATGAGTTAAATTGCTTTTTTGTAGAATAACCAAATAAGCTATCATAATTTATCACTTTTTTTCTTCAAGAATATTGACAAACTTTTGCTTTAAAAACCTGTTTGTAAAAGGAGATATATTGTCATCCATAAAAATATATTGAGTACCTGCAGACAAACACTTATCATCAATGCCAAGATCACTGTTAATGTTATGTTGACAGAGATATGCATTATTTTTTTCGGGAAGAGCTGAGCTTGAAGAATGGCAGTTTTAAGAGTTTTACACAAATCATAATGCCAGGTCAGTACCAACATCCCAACCCAGTTGTAGTAGTTGAGGAGCAAGGCAATAATAATGGATGGCTAGCAGAGGTAAATGATTCAAAGAGCCCTGCTGAGGAAAGATGCCTTATAGCAACTTCACAAAATCCAAATAAAGACTAAAGGAAAAGAAAGTGGCAAAATGATTTATATTTCAAAAAACTCAAAAATAAGAAAAAGGTCAGCCTTAGTCATCTTAAATGTTCCTGGAAAGTTAATGGGAACATATTGAGCAACGTTTTGTTTGTTTTTTTTGGTTTTTTTGGAAGTAGCCAAAGGTCCTTCCAAAAATGAGATCTAATTTTTCCCATATTTTAGAAAAAGTTTGTATCATACTCATATTGGGGTCCTAAGTTTAAAGAAGTTGTACTATATAAAAATGGGCTTCTCTACTCTCAAAGTACATATGGTATTTCATGGAGAAAATGACAGGTTCTGAATTATCATGTAATTTTGAACAAGGTTCATTAATTGTGCAGCTTATAGTATTTAATACTAAGCTAGATGCTGTATCAAGACAACTCTTGGAACTTTTCTTTGTTACGTGGCAGCAGAGACCATGCAAAGAGATAAAATATCTGGGTTAAAGGCATCTAGTTTCTAGTTTCAGTCCCACTCTGCCAATCATTTTGCCTCTTGGCACCTAGTTTTTCCACCAGCACATTTAGGTGCCTGGAGTCACTCCTCTGTAAAATCTTCTTTGGCTTTAATGTCTAGGATCTTATTCTTTTGAGCATTTTAATTCCAGGACAGAAGCTGTTTTTAAACATGAAGATATATTAATGGGGTTATTTTACCTTAACTTTATTAAAGACCTCATGTGGAGTCCCGGCCTTTTTAAGGAACTTGAAAATCGAATCCCGTTCAGCACTAATGCACTTGCTCTTCCCTCTGCCTAGGCAACTCTCTCCTACCAGATACCTGCAGGGCTCCCTTCCCTCTTCGCCATCTTTGTTCAAATGTCATCTCTGTCAAGGTCCCTTCCCTGAAATACCATCTAAAACATCCCCAGTACTCTCCCTTCCCTGACACTACCTTGTTTCCTTCATAAATCTTATCACCCTCTGATGTTATAATTATTTTTTTATTGTCTCAATCCTTCACTAGATGGTAAGATCCATAAAGGCGAGGACTGTGTTCCATTCCCTGTGGTGTCTAAGACTGTCTGGCATGTCACTAGATAGTTCAACCCAATTCTGATTGACTTTGGTGTCTATAGAGGTTTCCACTATCTCAACCTCTGTGACTTTCCCCTGTATTTTAAATTTGTCCCAGCCTGTGAGCTTATTATCAATGCTTATATAGGACTTTTCATCAAATAATCTACTCAATTATTAAGAGTGATCCTTCCTCACAATTAAACCTGTATTTAAAATTGAGCCCCCAAGAATTCTAAGCACTGTGATTACTTCCTTCTCTTTCCACCCTTCACTAACTCAGTGGCCCCATTAGACGATTTGTTTATGAAATGATCTCACCTTCCAGAATTTGCAACTTTCCTGGCTAATTATCTTTTGTCTGTGTATCTCCAATAATGTGCACAGAATTTTTCATATAGCAGGCAGTCAATAATGTTTTTAATTAAACAAAGCATATTAAACATGCTTTCAGAATCAAGGTTTTTCCATTATAATAAACTGTATATATTGGCTTAAGTTTTAGGTTAAATACAGCAAAGCAAGGATAATAGAAAATGTAATCAGATAGGGCAAATTACTCAATAAAATAATTTTTAGCAATCTCTTCTTTGTGATACTTGGAAAGACAATTTGTTCTTGTGATTAACATTTAAAATATCCTTCTCTCACAAGGGGAAATGCTTATGATAGCTTGTAAAGCCTTCAAGCCTTGCCACTCATTTCTAGACTCATGCCTTCTAGCTCCACTGCAACCACAGTAGCATGCTTTTCAGTTTCTGAAAGGCACCATGGTATCTATCAATTTTATAGCTTCTCTCATGTTGTACTTGAGCTTAGAAAACTGTCCTCTCTTCCTCCCCAACAGTGTTGCCTTTTGCTTGACTAATATCTTTTAATTTCTCAGACCTACGGTGGTATTGGTCTGTGTGACTTTATACTAAGCCTGATATTTTTGGACCTTTGATTCTCGTTGCATGTTTTAAAGAGAGCTTTGCTCACTTGCCTTCATTCTGTCTGCTGAATGGCATATTCTTTATTTACTGTAGCTATTTCTTCGCATCTCTATGCTGTGCTTTAATACCTGAAGCTGTGATTTGTCATAACCTTAAGGCATCCTAACAACGCTGTGTAATATTATCTTACCAGTTCCAGATCTCCCCGACAAGCCCCATTGGCATAACTTTGTCTTCCATTCTACTGTTAATTAAGAAAGTAAGATAACTATAGTGCCTTCTTCCAGTCACAGCCAATGATTTGAAAACAGTAATTGAATTTAATCCTATTATTTCCACACTATCAAAGAGAATGTCATGTTGACTACTTTCTACTCCACTTTGTCAATTTGGAATGAGCTATTCTCATGAAAAGAGTTTTCCAAAATATTCACTAACTTGGTTTTCTAGAAGCAAAGCAATACATGCCAACCTGATTATTTTTTTTCTTATTAGCTACTTGCAAAGCCCCCAGAACAATAACAACACTTTATTGTTCACAGGATAAGTTTAAATCCCTTTGACTGCCAGTACACATCCTTCATATTGTGTTTGTGTTTCATGTCTATTGTTATGTCTTACTTTTTCCAAGCATAAATACTTCATTCCATGAGGCTTTATTTACCTTGTTTACATTGTCCATGCCACCTCTACTCCTAATAGGAATGCATAGTTCTCATTCAATCCAACCTAGTGTTTGTGGTACAACTCACGTCTCATCACTGCCCTGAAGCCACCCTGACCTTATTGGATAATAATTAAACAAACTCACACTTAATGTATGTTACTGCCAGATTTCATCTCTGTGTTGGCTTCCTTGTAACTTTAGGCAATCACCTTCCCTTTGTTTATCTATCAATAGGAAAATATAAACTGAGGACTGATACATGTTATGTTCTTATTATTTGTAGGAACAATAGCTCTAAAATAAAGCCTGCCACCAAATTGCATAGTTGAGGATTACTGCACAAATTGCACAGCTGTGCATTAATCCATGGCAAAAATCCATGGAGAACTAATCAGCAGGAGCTGGAGATTATGTCTATATTAAACTCTCAGTCATCACTCTTGCTTATACCTCTTGAAACACACGTGGATCTCTCTGCCTATAAAACCAATTCAGGAAGTGAATTTTTTATTAGAAAATAAATACATATTTCTACAACAAATCCAAGTGAAAACCCTATGCATCTCTAAAGTGCTTTTTTACTTTTTCCTCTCAACTGATTTCAAACAAACAAGCAAACATGTCAAACCTTGTTTCTTAGTGTGCCATTCATCAGAAATGCAGGGGTTTAGAGGTCAGTGACACAGAGAGAGCCGTCGTCATGGAATTAGTTCTTCTGCCAACGACCTGAGAATAAGAATGTCATTGCTTCTGACCTTGATGGCCCCCAGGGATTGAAAAAGGAAATTGTCCATAACATGAAAGACTCTTCAGTACATGCCTGATACTGGGAATATGCCATTTCTAAACTCTGGTGACTTATAAAATGTTGAGCAAAATATTGGTGGTATCTTGTTAACTAAAGAAACTCAGAAGTCCATAAGATTAAATATTTTCATGGAATATACATGGAGAGAGAGGAGCAAAGTGGCTCAAACTGAGTAGGTAGTAGGGGGTTAATCAGACTAAATTTTTAAAATTTTGGCTTCATGCTTGTGAATATGCGGCAAGAACGTGGTTGCTGGACTTCGGGCTACCTCAAAGGTCAGCTAAAAACTATGATGTTGAGTTCAAAAGCTATAGAATTTCAAAAAGCTAGCTTCACAGAAACATAAGAAAACAACATCCAGTTTTTTTAAATAATGCAGTTAATTCTTATTACATCTTCAGTTTAAATATTACTGATGAAATTATATCAGTTAGGACACAGTTACGGGGGAATCCAGAAAATTAAAACCAAACTTGATTTCAGGACAAAAGGAATATGCTAGCTTCAGCTTTGGTTGATCAGGGGCTCAAACAATGTCAAAAGAACTCAGTTGTTCTCTTGCTCTACCATCATCTTCCCTCCATTTTTTTTTGTTTGTTTTATTATCAAAGAGGCTCTCTTCTCTTTGTCACATGCAGATGTTGCTGCTCCAGAACTGCATTCTCACAGCTCCACATCCAGCTTGTTGGTTCTGAGGGGCTTGACTTAGGTCTTATGCCCATCGCTGAAGCAATCACCGTGGTCGGATGTAAGGAGTGCACAGCTGGCTTACTCCTCAGTCTACCTCTGGAGGGGACTTAAATTTTGACATCATTCTATGCACATGGGCTGCGTGATAGTGAACCAAACCAAAATGAAGTTCTGTTACCAGAAGAACCTGGAGTATATTCTAAGTGGCAAAAAGCTAGAACAATAAATGTTCTAAGAAAATATCAAATTATCTGATCTCAAATAAATTTTATTTCTCATAAAAATTCTCTCCAAATTATTTTACAACGTAACAGTTCCTTCAAATGAATAAGCACATAACTTAGATTAAACAATGCCAGCCGGAATATACCTGAACTATGATCCCTAAAAATATAATAAACGATAAGAGCTAGTAAAAAAAAAAAGCTCAGAGCATTTCTTCTGTCTTTTGCTGAAATCCATATACCTTCAGTAAGTCATACCAGAGTTTGCCTTAATAATTATGAAAAATTTCAATGAGATAAGATAATCATCTATAAAAACATGTCTCCTATCATTCATTAAAATCATAATTGGATACTGCAAAACTATTAATTAAAACCCTTTGTAGGCAATTTTCTTTTCCATGCAGTCTTGACAAAGCAGAATGTCTTTGGATTTTAATGAAAAAAAGGATCCAGCTTCCAATCACCTAAGAAATCCTCCCTGGCTAACTCCAGCCAATGTTGCTACCGTCCAGGAGCTGTAGTATCTAGTCTCTATATTGTCAACCTCATTCCCTAAATTATTTCAAGCAATATAACATTAATAACTGAAAAGGAAACTTAATATCCTTAAAGGAAGAGAAGTGTTTGGGTATATGGGAAAGAGGATATTAAACAGATAAAGAGCAGAGAAACGGGAAGTGAAGATGTTTGCAATCAAGAGCCATAATATCACTCACTGCTAACACATTCTGCTACACTCCCATGCATCATCACATTAGCTGAAACTTGAAACTAAATTATGCAACAAATTTGTTAAGGACTTGTCATTTCTGAGTGCTAGCTAACTGGGACTGAATTATAATATTGAAAACTATTAATATAATGAAGTATTTTAGACATACAAACAGGCATGGAAGATAATACAACCAACCATGTATCCACTCCCTGCCAAGGAAATAAACCATTAGCAGTAGAGTTTGAGCCTCTGTATGCTTCTTTCTTATGCTTTTCTCACTGTTTTCCCTATGTTTCATAAACAAACAGAAGTTCCAATTCAGTTTTCTATAAAATATTTCTGAAGAAAATATTTCAGCATCATTAAAATGAATGATTTCAAATGTTGGATTTACTGTGCCTATAAACAGTCACTCCAATCTCTCACATACACATACACAGATAAACATGAAATTTGAGATTAAATTCATGGCCATTTTATTTATACATTCTTAGAATAGCTTCTTCCCTCTAATCATATTTATTAATTTTTGGTAGCCATGACATTTACTTTTTCTCTTTTTATCTTTACAACGTATCTGTGACATAGACATTATTATAATCATTTAAAAGAGAAAGGAAATTAACGATCAGTCAATGTAACTTCCAAAAGCTATATAGAAACAAAACAGTAAAGATGAAATTTGACCTTGGGCCAATTGACCCAAACCAAAGCTCTGCCATATCATTTCTTTGTTTGTTTGCTTGTTTCTCTGTCACAAACTATTCCTTTTAATATTTCACACAAGCCTTTAACATCACTAAACATTTCCTCTCCATTCTTCTTTGAAGATAACTTGTTTTATATATTTGCTGCAACATGAGTTGTCATTGTTAGCACCTTAGAGAAAACATGTCTTTTTTCTCTGCATACACAACTTAAAAAAAAATCTTTTAAGTAACCTAACTATGATGTACTTATGTATGATTGTTACATACCTAGAAATTAAGACTCAGAAATATCCCAAACTTGTCCAATGCCACGTTGTAAATTCTCAGAGTCAGGATTTAACCTACGTCTCTGGCCTCAGTAACAGGGTCTGCCCTTTAGTGTTCCACACAAAATCATCATAGAACACTTCTAGTCTCCTTCCTTCTGCTGTTCTTATTCTGGGAAAGATATTCATGATAACAGGCATTTTTTTTCTGTCATTAATGGCAATCAGCAAAAAGCAGTCTCTCTGTGTTGAGAGCTTTCTGTGACAGATGATTTCGTGTCCTCAACAACAACAAAAATGACAGAAAAAAAGAGAGAGAAAGAAGAGTAACTAGTAGTTAAAAAAAAAGACTTAAGTAGCATTTCAACTGGTTGCAATATATAGATTCTATTTGAATTTTCAAATATATATGTCATATGTTTATATAATATATAAATATATCATATATTATCATATATAAAATATATAATTATGTATAATATATATTGCAATCTGGCAAATATGAACGGACTAGACATTTGATTTTAAAAAGATATTATCTTTAATTCATGGGAGCATGTTAATACCATTATATTATAGTTTATTTATTAGGAGCCATTATATTTTAGAGATATATACTCAAATATTTGTTTATAAAATTTTTAATGCCTGGAACTCACTTCTAAATAATCAAAGTGACAAGGGGTGTGAGTAGAGTTATGGAAGGAAAATAATTTGTCATGACTGAATAACTCTTGAGTTTTTCAGAGTTCACTGAATAGCTCTTATTATGGGAACATGCAGTATCATAATGTTATTCTCTCTACATATATATATATATATATATATATATACATATATGAAGTTGGAATTAAACAATAAGATTTTAAAAGCTTTTCTCAAGTCTGTCAAGGTTTTTCACCAAAGACACTGGAGTTCTAATTTAGTCTCAGGCTTACTTCTTATACCATTATTTAAATAATATTCTCATCACTGCCATGGGGAAGAACATGGAAATTATTTCATCTGTTCTTTATTTCTCAGTAATATTTGGGAGCAGAAATAAAGATATACTGGGTTAAAACAGTGGAGCTCAATGTTTCGGGTACATGAAGATGCATAATAATGTTTCTGTCAATATATAGCTAACAGGAAATTGCTAAAATTGGAATTACATTTTGAGTTTCTTATCACTATTTGGGTTTAATTTTTACTTTCAATTAATTTGTAAAATTTGGAGGACCCTGATGTGTAAAAGTTTAGTATCTAGTAATTTGTCTTTCCAATTGTTAAGATGGAGGATACTTGGGTTCGTAATTACTCTGACCAATGAATTTCAGAAAAGAGGAGAATTGTAACCATGGCTACTAATAGATGAAAAACAAATGGCTTAGTACATTTTAATAAAATGACATCAAGGTCAGACATTCTATTCATTTGTCTACACTCTGAACATTCTTCTTTGATTCTAATAAGTATGCAGAATGAGGAATAACTTTGGGAAGGTTTCCTCTTTGCATCCCCCATCAAGGAACAAAAGACTACATGGGGAAGAAATTCCACCTCACTTTTGTGCAGCCAGCTCATTAGTAGACTCTGATGAGTGAAGTTTAAAATTATCTGTTTTAATTTGAAGCTTCTGCTGGACTGGAATACGTAGGTTTGGGTGACAATAGAAAAATATTGTTCTTATATGGGGGAGTGTTTTTTGTTCCATTATTATTGTGTTATGGGCTGAATTTTGTCCCCTACAAAAGTTCATATGTTGAAATCCTAACCCCCAGTACCTCAGAACTCAAGCATACTTGGAGATAGAGTCTTTAAAGAGACAAAGTTAAAATGAGGTCATTGGATGGGCCCTAATCTAATATGTGACTGGTGTCTTTATAATAAGAAGAAATTTGGACACAGACATGTACTGAGCAAAGACTATGTGAAGACACAGGGAGAAAACAGCCCTCTACAAGCCAAGAGAGGCCTATCAGAAGAAACCAACCCTGCTGATACCTCGATCTGGGACTTTTTGCCTCTAAAATTGTGAGAAAAAAAATTCTGTTGTTTAAGTCACTCATTTGGTAATGTTTTGTTATGGACGCCCTATCAAACTGATATATAATGTTAAAAAATAATTTCTGTTCAGTGTTAGAAAAGAATATATTTGAAAACAGAACTTCGTTGACCTCAACTGTGAGTAACTACAAGATAAATCAAGTCAATCTTCTTGGTTAGATACCAATGTTATCCACCTGGGGCTGTGGATTCCTAGTTGGTCCATTAGGCTGTTTTGATTGTGGCATCCTTATGTCTCACCTGTTGATTTGGAAACCATGTGGTAAGCCACCAACCATTGTTAGGTGACATGCATGCACATATTCACAGTTTCCGTTCTTTCCATTGGCCAAGCAAGCCATTCAGGAACTTGGAGTGAAGAAAATCCAAAACTCTATTTTATTTTCACTGTTTATGAACATTACCAAAAGCTGGATTATAAATACTGTAACAGTGTAAACAGTACAGGCTGTAGTAAGAGTGGAGAGCTACTGCAATCAGAGAATTTTCTTTTCTTGAATTGACAATAAATAACCGGCTCACTTACCAATGTTTTCAGAGTCTCCCCAGTGCACATATATAAACAGATACACTATAGTACAATATACTGTTGAAGGTCACAAGCTTTGAAGCCAGAGTACCTAGGATTACATCTTGACTCCACAATTAAACAATATACAAGTTACTAGAAACTCTCTTATCATATTTTCTTCTTCTTGAGATGAGACGCACATGTACCTGACTTAAAAGTTTTGAGAGAAGTTTAATTGGATCCACACATGCAAGGCACTTAAAACAGTACCAGACAGTGAGCAATGAATAAATGTTTGTTCTTATTGTCATGAAATGTGAAGAACCATGAGGGCTCTCAGCCCCTGACGTCATTAAACTACTGAATGTATGTTTATTACTGATGGGCTTTCTCAAAATAATAATAGAAACTAACTTATTGGGAAGAAATATTAATATGTCAAGATTTTTAACTTTCTTACACTTTAGGTAACTCAGTTTTACTAAGTTAACATGATCTGCCTCCATGTCCACGCTTAACTATTATCTTAAGGCATTTCTATTCTTAAGTTTGTTATGTTTCTGTTTACTACAAAGATTGATAGTAACAATGACAATAATAGTCACTTATGGAATAATTAAAATGCCACAGACACTATAATAAAACCCCAATCATACATTAGTGTGTTGAATAATCATAAAAATCCAGAAAGGGAATTACAAATAATACCCCCATTTTACAGATTTGGAAACTGAGTCCACAGTTCAACTAATTTGTTTGAACTCACCCAGTAAGTAGTAGATTTGGTGTTTGAATGAGGCATTCAGACACCAGAGCCCATAAAATTGAAACATTTTCCCTTCACTAAGCATCCATTGACATTTTCTCTGCTCCTGAAAGTTTTGTAAGATGCAGTTATCCCCACAAAACTCCATTTGTGAGAAGACTTACATCTTGACATTAAGAATGAGCTTTGGTATGCTTAATTACATAATTTTATTATGTAATTATAATAAAGCAGTCAGCAATGATTCCGCAACCAAAACACATCTTAATAAATATATTTCATAGCAATTCATATGCATTTATGAATTAAAAATATCACTCTTTTATTTAATTAGGGGCTTCAAGAGTTAATTCTTTTCCCCGGGAACATTTTAGGTGATATGTCATTTTAAGAAGTATCTGTCATTTTTCTGGGAAATGCTACCATCCCCACAGGCCTCCTTTGCTCTTCTATTCCTTAGCCTCTAAGAAATTTTTGCTTTCTTTGTGGAGTTGCACCAAGGATTTAAACCACACACGCACCCCTGTCTTTCTCACTCGCTCTCTCTCTCTCTCCCCTTGTAGGTTTATCATTCTGATGACTTTCATAGCTTTCATTTAAGCTGTGAAATTATGAATTCTCATTTTCTCTGCTCTTGGCTCTTTAGTATCATTTAGGTGGAATAGAGGCAGACCCCATGGGCTGAATCAATTTTAATTCTATCTTCTGTAATTTGTCTACTGCACCTCTGAAAGTTGGTCTAGGAAAAAAAATGCAAGCAGATTTCTCCCTTCAATCCCCTCTGGCACACTAACTTTACGGGTGTTGGCTCTACGATTGTTTTCTGTGACCAATATTCTTCCTTTCAGAATCTCTACCACTTTTCCGTTGCAATTCATCTTCTAAACTGCCTCCAAATGCTTTTCGATTACCAAGTCTATACTTGAGTTTCCCAGCTGAATTTTGAGAGGCTGGGTTGAGGAGAGATACCTCTTTAAAGCGGATGAGTACTCTGTAAACAGGCAAATTCTGGGGATAGTTGAATGATAACCTAGTGAACGGGTTTCATACAGATGTGTGGAGTGGATCCTGTGGTTACACAGGCAAGCCCGATGCCGTTTCCTTATCTCTGACACTTACCCCCAGCGGGCTGGCTGTTGATTGCTTACAGATGTGTCCCTCCCTGCGCAATTGCTCTTACATGATAGAAGGCCCCCTCCCTCGATGTTACACCATTTTCCCAGGAGCAGCACATATCCAATAACTGGCTAGTGGGGCCAGGGGCAAAGCTTGGGCCTTTTTCTTCAACTTGATACGACTCTAAAGATTACTGGGGCCCCACAGGCCCATGTGGAATCGCAGAGGCCTCCGTGGAAACCAGACTGCAGTTCAAATTC
Source organism: Lemur catta (assembly GCF_020740605.2). Classification (NCBI taxonomy): domain Eukaryota; kingdom Metazoa; phylum Chordata; class Mammalia; order Primates; family Lemuridae; genus Lemur; species Lemur catta. The sequence goes on from NC_059134.1 coordinate 33,174,431, forward strand.
TCCCTTCACCCAGTTCTTTCCTCAGCTCCCTACAGGCATCATTTGTCAGTGTACTCAGATAAAGCTGCCTGCAAATTGCCAGCTCAGAGTCTGTTTCCATGGAACCGGCCGAAGTTAATGTTGAAATGAATCCTTGCAGACCACATTTAATTCTGTAAATCTTTACTGTTTGGTTTTTTTTTTAACTAAGCTATTCATACAATTGCCTTCCTCATCTAAATCCCATTCCCCTACCTTCTTTCTATAAGGCAAAGCAACTACAAGGTAGTACGAGAATTCCGTTTATTGGAGTTACCTTGTTTAATGCTAAATTGATATTATTACAATCTAATTCCACTTTGAAAAGTAATTGGCAAGCCAATCTCTCTTTCTCTCTCTCTCTCTCACACACACACACACCTTTTCTCTTCCTCATGAGCAAGGTCACTGAGGAAAACTGGGGTGTTGTCAGTTACAATCTATCCATAATGAATATCTCTCTTCATTGAAGATATACTTCATTTTCTCTTCCCATTATACTCTAAACTCCAAGAGGTTAATGATTTCATATAATATTCTAATCCCAAGTATGTATTAGATACTCAAATAATTTTGTATGGATAAACAATCTAAAGCTTTTAACTTTCATTCAGTACAGCTGGAAACAGCCACTAGCTCCCTACCTCAAGGAGCTATGAATAGAGAATTGTTATATTTTATGTATACTTCATTACATTTATATAACAATATATATACATTATATATACTTTATATATAACAATTATTACTTTAGAGGATATAAACTTGACTTACCTTTCCAAGCAGCATTTGGGGTCTACCTTTGCTACTCCGTTTGAGAACACCAATTGATATTTGATTGGCCCAGTTCACTAAGGTTTCTCTTTCTCAGGAGCTAGTTCCTGATTATTTTGTACAAATTTTCCTTACCCATTTATTCTCTTAAGAGACAAACATAGCCACAATACACATTCTGCTAACTTTTAACTGGGTAAAAAATAATCATCTCCTGCTTTTGCTGAAGTATTCACATCCAGCATGTCTCCTAGCCTACTGCAGCAGCTTATCATGGTATTCACCTGTGATCCCCTTCCCAGGCCCTTATCAGCAAAAGTAATTACATTCTTACATGCTTACTTTGCAGATTCCCTTGCAGCATAGGAAGGAGTCAAGCTATGAGGTGTGTGGTACCCTTGATTCACTGAAGGACATCATGCCTTGCAGAGAGCACAGGACCAGTGGAGACCCACATGGGAAGCTGAGAGAGCAAGGGGACCCCAGTAGACTCCTGAGCATTAGAGATCTCAAAGGAGGGTGCTAAGTGTCACAGAAAAACCACTTTCACATGCTAGAATGTCCTCTATTGCCCCAATGTTTTAAAACTTTAACTTTCCCTATTCCACTTAAACCCATTTGTTTGCTAATTTTGCAGTCTTTAAGGTGATATGTGAGTTTTTCCTTTCTCCTTCTCACATAGAGGTTTTTTTTTGTGGGGGGGGCAGGGGTGGGCATTTAAATAACCTTCCTGGTTTCTCATTTCCTCTTACAGATGGCCCTGTGGAGAGTCATTCATTCCTTCTCCCCTCTGATCTCAAAGTAACCAATAACACAAAATGCTTGCTAAAGTGGGTCACTTAAAACAATTTAATATGTATTTACTGAGATGAGCCCTAATACCTAATTTACTTTCCTGTATTAATAAAGCCATTTAAGATGACTGCTTTCTTGGTCACACTAGGACACAAGAGCATGGTTAATCATGAACATAATAGCTGACTTGAGAAAGAAAAACCAAGAATCTTGGGTTACGACAACCTCCGCGGGTGAATTCTATTAGCCCCACTGATTTTGTAAGAGGTAATTTCTAACAACTGTTAGAGACACACACACACACACACACACACACACACACACACACACACACACACATACATACCATACACACACACAAGCTACTGCATTTATATACAACACACATTTAACTTTCTTGGCAGCCATGGCTGATTTATTTTCAGTTGGCAGTCAGCTAAAATCCTGAAGTCTTTTTCACACAAATTGCTGTCAAGATCTTTTCAAATATTGATTGTTATGCAGCACATTAGCTATTTCTCTCAGCTTTTTGTTATCTGAAAATTTTATAAGCATACATTTTTGTCTTTATCCAAGTCACTGATGAAAATGTTAGAGAGGACAAGGCTTAGGACAGAATCTTGTGTGATCTCTCTTGGGAAGCATCATTCAATCATTTGAATCTACTCTCATCCAACTCAGACAATACTTGATTTTTCTGACATCTGGCCTACATTTTGCCAACTGGTAAACAAATAAATCATCAGTGATTTTAACACATTACTGTAATACAGATAAGCTTTTATATATGACCTTCCTGTGCCTGGCCAGTCTTATTAGATACCACTTGAGTAAAAGAGCCAGTGGAATTGGTTGTATGTTTTTATTCTGCATCTATACTGATTCCTAGTCATGATATTTTTATCTTTTAGTTTCTTGTAACTCATTCAGTTTTATAAACAATTCTTGAGTACCTGCTATGTATTATGTGTTATTATGTTTTGTGTATTTTGTTCCCCAGTTGTAACATATCTACTCTATAATTCCTGCTCTCAAAGGGCTCACTGAGTGATCCAAAATATGTTATAGAGTGTTTCTAGAATTTGATATCAAGTTTACTCATTTGTAGTTTCTGACATTGATACTTCGGAAAAGTCAGATCATATTTGATGATCCCATGATGATCACAGCTATTCTAGCACACTGATGACTCAAAAGTATCAAGGGTGGTATTGATGATATACTCATTACTTCAGGACCTTAGCATGCATTTCAGCTGGAACTGAAGCCCTAAATACATCTATAATGATTCTTACTCTGCTCTGTGCCAGAGGTCCCCAAGACAATCTTCAGGCTTGGTGAGTTGCTAGAAGGACTGACAGAACTCAGAAAAGCTGTTATATTCACAGTAAAACATTATTACCTAACTGTGCAGATTCAGATTAAAATCAGCAAAAAGAATAGGCATGTGAGAAAAAGTTCAGGAGAAACCAGGCATAAGCTTTCACATGTTCCCTCCCAGGGGAGGTAAGGGACATGTTTATTCTTCCAGCAATGATGTGTAACAACACATAAAAAATAGTGCCAGCCAGGGATGCCCACCTAAGCCTTATTGTCCAGGGTGTTTTGTGGGTGGGCAATCACATAGGCATACAGGGCCTGTGTGACACACCTTAGCTATTCAGATTCTACCACTCTCAAAGCAAGAATAGGCATTCACCATTAATTGCATTGTTAGGATAATCGATTCGATCAAGCTCTAATAGTACAGCATTGGCCAAAGGCCTCAAGCATACAAAAATTCTCTTACCAGGTGAAATATTCTAAGGAATATGAGGCTATCTCCCAGAAGCCTGCTAAGGGCCCAATCTTGAAGACAGACCTGTTAAAGTCTTGTATTCTCTCCCTGATTCTTTAAGATTATATATTTCCACTACATCTCATTAAAATACATCACAGAGATTCCTTTTATTTTAAAAATCAGATTTTGTTGATATAATGAAACATCCTCAGTATGGACTAGAACTAATTGTCTCTTCACATTTTATTATAATGTATACCAGTATTTTATGATTTTGCACACTTTCTTTTTCCTGTGCATTTCCCCCCTCTATTAATGATATGTCTTGAGAGACATAAATTAGATATTTCAGGTAAATTATAAAAAGGAAATAAAGGCTTCCCACAAGAAAAACAAAAAACAAAACAAAACAAAACAAAACACCACAATGGCTGAGAGGTAGATGACTCAAATCCCTAGAAATTGCCTTATGAAATATCAAGAAAGCTAAAAATTCTTAATAAATTATATTTAACTAAGTGAAATATCACTGTATTAGTTACGTATAGCTGCATAGTAAATTACTCCAAGTAAATGGAAAGATATTGCATGTTCATGGATTAGAAAACTTAATATTGTTAAAATGTTCACACTACCCAAAGTGATCTATATATTCAATGTAATACCTGTCAAAATTTCAATAATATTTTTCACAGAAAATAGAAAAAAAGTTCTAAAATTTTTATGAAACCATAAAAGACTCCAAATAGCCATAGGAATCTTAAACAAAAAGAATAACACAAGAAATATCAAAATACCTGACTTATAGTAACCAAAACAGCATGGTACTGACATTAAAAACAGATATATAGATCAATGGAACAGAATAGAGAGTCCATAAATAAATCCATGTAATTACAGTCAATTGATTTTTGTCAAACGTGCCAAGAATACACAATGGGGAAATAAATGGTGCTGGGATAACTAAATATCCACATGCAGCAGACGGATTAGACTCTACCTCACACCATATACAAAAATTAACTAAAAATGCATTAGACTTAAACATAAGACCTGACATTTAAAACTACAAGAATAAAACATAAAGGAAAAGCTCCACAACATTGATCCATGCAATGATTTTGCCTTTGTGATGCTCATTTAAGATCCCAATCATAGCTAAGTGTCCTTGTTGAAAACAGCAAACAGTGCATTAAAAAAAGAGCTTTAAATATTGAGAAGAAGTGTAAAATAATAAAATTTTTTGAAAGAAATGGGAGAGCCTGTGATGGCTCCCAAACAACAGGCACAAAGGCATGCATAGTGGGAGTCATCAGAGACAATGCTCTGAAAACAAAAGAAACATCTATGATTAGGACAACTTGAAGCACTGCAAAGTCAATGAAAACAAAGCCCAAACAAATAGAATTAATAGAAAGATTGTTGAGCTTATGCATGGAAGATCAAACAGTAAAAAATCAGAATACCCTTTCTCACAATTAAATATAAAGCACTATTTATAAACTAAGACCTTAAACAGAAATTGTCAAATCCTGCAAAAGCAGCTCCTTTTAGTGCTAGTAGTGGCTAGTTTGGTGATTTTCAAACATCAATCAAATTTTCAAAGCCTTCAGTGGTCAAACAAAGCCATGAGTAAAGATTAGAAAGCAGCAAAGAAATTTCCAACAGGTATGCCGAAGTTAAAGAAAGTTATGCATCATACTAGATTTTCAATTTTGATGAAACAGTTATCTACTATTAATATAAACACATGCCTTAAAGGACTTACATCTCAAAGGCAAGAAAAAGCACACCCCCAGTTTTAAGGCTGCAAAAGATTACAAATTTGGTAAACTTTTTTCTACCACTTTAAGGTAACTCTGAAGCTTAAATCCATCCTTTTCCCACTTACACAAACAAATGTCAGCCCCTCCAAAGACAAAGTACAGTATTTATTGTAGCATTTATGGTTTTTCTTAACCATTTCATGTGTATAAATCTGGGCTACCATTTTTATTATGTTTCTACCTTTACATTATGTCACTGATGAAATTTGTGAGGATTTTGCCCCTAACTTCACATTTATCATTGACTCTGTGTTTTATTATATGATTTTTCATAGTACAGTGAATATTGAGAATGCATATGTTGCATTATAGCAGAACTAGATGTAACAGAAAACTATTCAAGTAAGATTATGCAAGGAATTAATGAATTAAGCAGCTCTTCATTTGACTGAAGGCAAAAAGGGTAATTGTGACTTCTAAGGCATCCTAATAGGGTCCTAAAAATTTTTGATAAACCAAGAAAGCTATTCTCATCTCTTCAGGACCAGATAATGTCTTTTTTTCTTTCTTCTGAAAATCTGTTTGTTGTTATTTGTTGATTTGATTCTATTTACTACTGAATTTTTCTAACAACCACATGGAAAAAATGGCCATCCCTCAACCTCTCAGAGTAGGCAAGCTGCTATGGTTTGAATGTCCTCCCCAAAGTTCATATGTTGAAAACTTAATCCCCAATGTGGCAGTGTTGGGAAATGGACTTTTAAGAGGTGATTTGACCATGAGAGCTATACCCTCATGAATGAATTAATGCCATTTTCACAGGAGTGGGTTCTTTACATAAGGACAAGTCTGGTCCCCTCTTGCGCACACACTCACACTCTCTATCTCTCCCTCCCTCTCTTTGCCCTACCACCATGTGATGCCTTTAACCCTATTATGATGCAGAAAGAAGATCCTTGCTGTTCTTGATGTTCTCAGCTTCTAAAACCATAAGTCAATGAATTTTTGTTCATTATAAGTTTCCTAGGCTGTGCCATTCTGTTACAGTAACACAAAACAGACTAAGACACAAGCAGAAGAGATTGACTACTGTGTAATCAAAAGCCCTTTCCCAGATTTTTGTGGGAGATAACTTGATTAACCACTCTTGGATTGGAAAATACTCCAAAATTTGGTGAGAGGCTTTATTATTACATTATCACTACATTGAATTTAATTATTAAACAAGATTATGTTATGAAATTCATGAAAAAAGATTGAGATGAGCATTTGAAAGTTGAAACACATTTTTGCTCTCCACAGTAATAACACTGGGAGTGGTGAATAAGCTTCTAATTTTGTTTTATTTAATATGTTGTTTTGCTTTAAATGATTCTGCCTCTATATTTAACAATTCATGGAATTTTAGCTACAGGGGATCTCGATCATTTAGACAACAATTTAATTCCCAAGATTAAGACACTGAGGCCCAAAGAGGTTGTGAATTGCCAAAGGCAATGTTTGTTATAGAGTGACATTCTAGCTGTAGTGACAATGCTAATATTATCCTAAATTATGGTTTCTGGCAGCTGAGAACTAGGTGATACATTAAAAAGTAAGAAGAGGAAAATGTGTCCTGATCCTATCTCAGTGTACTTCTAGCCTTAAAGAACATCAACAATAAGTAAATTAAGCATGTATTATTGGCTGTTAGAAACAATATGAATAGTTTCAAGTTTTTGCATGATGAGGATTTCTGAGCAATGAAAACTGGAACCTGGGCTGAAGGACAAACATAGGATGTTAAAAGATGACTGATCCCGAGTTGCCCATGGAGTGAGTGCTCAAGCAGGTTTAATGTCCCTCCACTGCAGGGTGTTCTCTGCTCTGCTGGAGCTGCCAGGGGAGCAGCATGTTGAAGGGCCAGTGGGCAGGGAGCTCAGAGTCTGAGCACCCCTTGGTCCACTGCAGGTCTTTAAGAGGAAAGGTGTGAGTGAATAGACAACCTACAGAATGGGAGAAAATATTCACAGACTATACATCCAACAAAGGACTGATATCTAGAATCTACAAATAATTCAAATCAGCAAGAAAGAAACAAACAACCTTATCAAAAAGTGGGCAAATGACAGAAACAAATGTTTTTCAAAAGAAGATAAATGGCTAACAAACATATAAAAAACGCTCAGTGCCACTAATCATCAGAGAAATGCAAATAAAAACTAAAATGAGCTATCACCTATCCCTAACAGAATGGCCATTATTACTTACTAAAAAGTCAAAAAATAATAGATGCTGGCATGGGTGCAGAAACTCCAGAAAGATTTATCTCCCTGGAGATATGTACTTTCATTTCAAAGAGGGAAAAAGCTCAGAATGATTGGGACATTTCAAGGAGTGTAAACCAGAGATATTTGTCTTATCTACCCTACTGGAGAGACTTATTTTTATTCCAATGCACAAGATCCAAGGGACCTTACCCTTTATTTTTATGGAGAATGTTTTTTTAGGGACACTACTATTTTTTCCCTCTCTTAGGAAGAGAGGAGGACTGCGGTGCAAGCCATCTTATGTAAATTCCTACATTCATAATTGTTGGATCCTCCTCTCTTGCTGTGGTTATTGCTATAAGTGATAATATTATTCCTTGATTCAAACATCTCATATCTGCATTCAGGGAAATATAAATCAATACAGATATTCAAAATGTATGCCTGGAGAATAATGTGAGGCGGTCCCTGGACCCCCTCCCCAGTGGGGGGAAAAAAACATAACATGAAAGTTATAAACAAGTCATGAACAAAACTTGAGTAAATCACTAGTAGTCACCTCATATGAAATACAAAAAGTACACCTTTGTGCAGAAAGCAAGTGACACCAGAAAGTAAGGTAATTATGTCATTATAAAAATAGTATAAATATGTATTTTTCTTTCTGCCCTTAAATGATTTATAAAGCAACTTTATATCAAAATATGTATATATTTATTGTTGGAAATTTATCATAAAGAAATACAATATGTATAACAATAACAGCACAAAATGGAAGATAAATGACTAGAAGTCTATAGAAATAACATTTTTATATTTTGCTAAAATTAGCAAGTATAAATCTGAAGTATGTTTTGGTTAAGTTATACATAGTAGGCCCTAGAGCAACCACTAAGAAAATAACTAAAAAAGTAAAAATCATTAAAGGAATTAAAATTTTATAATAGGAAATATTTACCTAATTGAAAGAAAACAGTAAAGAATGAATAAAGACACGAAACTTGTAGAAAACAAAAGGTAAAATAGCAGGTGTAAATCCACATATATAAAAAATAATTTCTGATGTGAATGAATTAAACAATCTAATTGAAAGAGAAAGATCATCAGACAGGATGAAAAATGATATCCAATTATAGGCTATCTATAGAAGACATACTTTAAATTCAAAAAGGTACACAGATTGAAATTAAAAGGAGAGAGAAAAGATATACCCTGCAAACACCAAGTATAAGAAAACTGGAATGGCTGAATTAATATCAACTACTAAAGTTAAGCAGGAATTAGCCAGGCAAATGGAATGGGAGAAATGAAATTGAAAAATTCAGCAGGTATTATTTTATGCAGAGCCTGATGAGGTATGTTAATTGGATTAAGCTTTATCCTAAAAATTATTGTCTATAAATAGTTGTCAATATGATAATGGAGCATTCAGAATTGTATTTCAGATGATGTATTTCAGCTTCAGTGAGGAATCTCTTCCTCTTAACTAGTGAAGTTCCAGCTTCCCCTCAACCTTCTGAATCTCCCCTCGCGCTCTTTAAAATCTCCATGTTATTTTACAATAACTCACAAATGCCTGATAATAGAGGATGAGTTCAGGCTAAAAATAGAAAAGGAACCATATAGGAGAAAGAGCATAAGCTGGTAAATCAGGGGCCACCTGCACTTTCAAAGGTAATCAAATGAGATAGAGTATGTTTTCTCCACACAGTAAGATCACTTTATCGATCATCTATCTACTACATTCCAGATGCTGTCCTAAGTGCTGTAAAGATACAACGATAAATAGGACACTATCCCCACCTTCAGAGAGTTAACATCATAGTTGGAGGGGAGAAAAACCACAGGTACCTCTAATAGACGATAGTCTATGAACACTACTTTTAATGGTAGAAACTGTGTTCCTTGAGATCTGACCTTGCTCAGCAGGGGTCCCGAGTGCCTCAATGTTTGCTGGCACATAGTAGGCATTCAGCAGTTACATTTTGAATGAATATTTGAAAAGGTGATATAAACTCGATGCAATGGTAGTTTAGAGATGAATCTTTCTGGCTGTGGATGTAAAGGCATCTGGGAATAGATCGCATGTGCCTAGGTCTTGAAAGATAGGTTAGCACTGCGCAGCAAGAGAAGGAGCTAGATGAAGAGCGCGGGAGCTCCTTCCAGGAAGATGTGTCAAGACAATCAAAACCAAAGACAGGATGTCAGTAAAAGAAAACAATGTTTAGTAAACAGAGAACTGAACTGTCTAGATTAGGATAGAAAGTAGTAAAGAAAGGATTATAGAGGTCAAATATTGGGTTTTGGTTTTTTTTTGTTTGTTTTGGTATTTTTTTTAAGAGATGGCAGAGATCTCGCCATGCTGCTCAGGTTGGAGTGCAGGGTCTATTCCCAGGGGCGATCCTAGTGCACGACAGTCTCCAATTCCTGGGCTCAAAGGATCCTTCTGCCTCAGCCTCCCAAGTGGCTGGGGCTACGGGCATGCGCCACTGCACCTGGTTGTTGGCCTTTTTAGGCAGAAGGAAGTGACAATTTGCTACCTGGCTAAAGAGTTTGAAGAGCTTGAAGGAAGGAGGCATGAATGAAGTAAAACAGGATGATTCTTCTCTTTTTTTCTGCTAGTGGGCTGGTGGAAGTAGGGAAATGACGTTAGGAATAGAAAACAGAAGTGACCTTACTTGGCCAAAAATATGATAACCTACAGAAATTGCATCATCTTTCTTTAAATTACAGGCTTTTGTCCTGATAAAGTCAATAATAATTATTATTTTTCTATAGACTAAACATGCCTTATAGAAGTTTTTCCCTATTCCATTAAGTTCCATAATAAATCATCACAATGAGTAGGAACAAATAAGTGAATGATTGAGAGCCTTTTCCCCAAGACGTTAATAACACATTACCATGTGAAAAAAGCATGTTTCTAAAGAAAATATTACTTTTTGCTGAAAGAATTACTTAAGGCATTATCTCTTTCCCTTAAATATTTATATTTAGTTTAGCTTGTTATCTTATTAAATATTTTAACAAATTACTCAGTACAGGTTATGATAATTCTAAAGCTACAGCTGTACAATTTAAATAACTAAAAAGCTATTGTCACTTATGCTGATTATAAGTAGTTATCGCCATTTTTAAATGAACACTTTAATCATTATAATTGTGTTAGTGATTTTGCTACTTATTGCCTGAAGCACTTAAGTTGAAGATTGTTAGCCATGCCTCAGGGGTCTAGTCTAGTGCTGTAAAGAGAAAATTAACTGAAAAGCTGATTACTAAATAAGTCAGGGACTTGCTTACATATTGAACATAGCACTATGTCACAAATATATTTCAAATTTAACAGTCAACTTTCATTAGTTTTAGTTTTCCTTTTGCCTTATAAATTAAATATAATAGTGATGAAATTTTAAAATAATGTCTGATTCGAAATATATTTGGGCCACATCATTGTGGTGCATTTTGTATGGGCCTAGTGTGTGGAGATGCTCTGAATTACTGATGTCACAACAATCACTCAGTTATGGGATGGAGAATACCTTTCGTTTCCCCAAATGGAAAAGGTAGCTCCAAGGATACTTAGAAATTGTTACTTGTATTGAATAAACAAGTAGTCTAAGGGTGACCCAAAGGCCATTAAACAAATCCAAGAGCCATTATACAAGGTTATCATTTCACTGAGGTTGTGTAGCCTTAGGTGGTCTTTCTTGAGGAGTGGCATGGGATAATCTGCCTCAGAATAGCCTTGGAAGAGTTTAATTAGAAGGAAAATTGAACTGAATACCAGGTCTTCATAATAAGTAGCTATAATCAGGGACCCTAAAGTCTGCATTTTAAAAGGGTTCCTTATTCCTTAAAACTGAAGTCTTAGAATCACTACACAAATGCCAGTAATTGTTATTGTTAAAGAGCACTGTTTTTAAAATGTCTTCTTAAACTACTTTATTTAGGAGGGGGGCACATTCAGGTGGAACTTGTATAAAAATAAGTAAAAGTTAAAAATAAGAGACTTAAGTCTTGCTGTAGAATTTAAAGGAAGAGACTTCTCTCTCCTCATTTATCTTAGAGCATTACTTTGGAAAACTTACTGTAAGTACTCTATCCTCTCTTTGGAATGTACATAAATCCTTTTGAAAATTAGACCTTTTGTGGGCTTTAGGACCCAAGAATGTCTTTCTCGAGGGCCTGGGAGCCCTTCTTTTTAAAATGCAATCATCGAAGAAGAAAGCGTCCCTATCTCCCAGTTGCTGTGGAAGGGTAGGGGCCTCACTTTTGTGGGCACCTTGCTCTAGTTTGCAAAGCTATCTCCTGTCATAAAAGTATGAAGTTTTTGCTTTTTCTCTGGGTAAAGTCAATAAGCTAACTTAGATGGTCACCCCACTTACAACATAAAGTTAAGATGTGACAAAATGTGCTGTCAAGTCCTCTTGCTTGAGGATTAGTTATTCTCCATTTCGAAAACATCTATGTAATGGGTTGTATCTACTTGACTATTATATAAAGGGTGGAGATTCCTTTCTGTCTTTCCCATCTCTTAGCTCATTGCCTGTGATGTGCATCACATTCTGGTTGAATGTTTGTTCAGCAATAAAAGTGTTCTCTTTCTCTATTGCCTTTGCGGAGAGAATTTCTGGGTTGGGAGAAGATTTTGTTTTAGTTACATTTCGCCAACACTTGTAAAACCAAAGTGAAAAGGTTACCCGAGAAGGCAACATGGATATGTGAAATACACTGGTGTAAAGTGATGTGTCAATAATAGTGACTATGGAGAACAGAAACATGCATGCTGCTGATAATGACATAAACATTCAATTTTTTAGCATTAGCCAATATAAATAAAACAAAATTTCAGGTTATAGAATGTCAGTTTGCAGACCTGCCTTATGTATTAGTTGTGTTCCTAAAAAAAAATGTTATGTACACATACATACACACACATAAACTATATTTAATACAGAAAATAATTATTCTAGTTTTAGATATTGAGGGGGTGGCCACTTTTGCAGTTTCATTCCTTTGTAAATTCAATCCCAGAGTACCAAACTGTAAATCCCAGAGTACCTCATCTGTAAATTCAGATTTCTCCCCATAAAACTAATTAGGAACTTAGCACTAACATACAGTGGTGAGAAACTGCCTGCCATAGCACCCCCTGCCATAGCACCCCATTAAGGACCAGCATGACAGACTGACTGCACAAAACACCCCATCAACTAGACTTGTTGCAGGCCAGCCACAGAAAACCCCCAATCCCTAACATTGAATAATACTTCTTATTTTGAAATGGTCCCCTAATGCTGGCTTACCCGCTTCCAGCCAACCAAATGCTGTCAAATATACCTGAATAAGTATCTTTTGCTTCTACATCCCATCTTAATAGAATGCTTGCTCCTCAGACTGTTTTGGTATTTTTATCTTTTTTACTATGTAAAGCTTACTCTCCTAACACCCTTGAACCTCTGCTGAAATGAAAGTGACAGCAGATGGATTCTCTTGCTGTAAGTTTATGAATAAACAGCCTGCGTGAATTTTGACTTAGGCTCAGTTTTGTCTTTGACAGTGTGTAATATATATTTACTTGTTTCTATCCTGCATAATTTGAGGGCTCTCATATTTCAGTGTGCCAGGCAAGAGTATGCATGCTTATTATTGGATTTTCACTGCCAGACACAGTGCCTGGCACACTGAGAGATCTAATTCATACGAGGTGGACAGATGCATTCTATCTCAATAAAGCTGTTATTTTTAAAAGAATCCTGAATTTTAATGGTAGTATATTTTGTGGAAATAAACAAATACCACCTAAATGAGAACAAGCAAAAGCTATTTATTCAGAGTTTCTAATAACAAAGAAATCAGCCATTATCACTTGCGTTTTGGCAAAGACTCCAAGGCAGGCAGGGTAGTAGAGAAGCTTTACAGTGGAAAAAAGGGAAGGCTTCTAGCATGCCCTGAGTGGAGGCTGCTGTAGGTGGGCTATACAGCCTGGGGAAGGTATAGGTGGGCTAACTAGAAGTGGAGCATCCTAAGGGATTGATTGGAGGTACATAGTTGGCTTTCTCTAGTTGGTCTTAAGTTGGAAGTAGGGACAAATATGAGTAAAGCTGTCAGTTATTAATCAAGGCCTGGCCATTTGGGGCCAATTTTTACAAGGATTATTGTTTGGCTTCCTGGATCTATTACTAGAGATAGCGGTCTGACTTCCTGCAAGTCTGACTTATAGCAAGCTGGTTTCCTGGGCTGGTTACTACAGATAATTGGTTGGTTCACTGGGCTGGTTGCTGCAAATTCTAGGTTAGGGTTCTATTTTTATATAAGGTCTGGCCATTGTCCATTTGCATATTTGGTCTGTCAATTCTTAAAATAGCATCCTAAAAATGACACTATCACTAGTTCCTTCTTCTTAAAGAGCAGATCTAGTCTGACTTTTCCAGGCTCTACAACCTTTAGGGATCAGCATTACCTACCAAGGAAAGTTAAAATCTTTTAGCCGGGCACAATCCAGTCTCTGTCTTTTTCACCTTTATAGCTTGCAATGCTCTTCCATGTTTCCTGTGCTATAAACAAACCGGAGGCCTTGCAACCGTTGAACATAACCATGCTTTCTGGCTTTTGTGCCTTCAACTGAGATCTTTCCTTTTTTCTGATCTCTTCTCCATCTACCTCCCATCCCTGCCAATTCCCATCCTACCATTCCTGAAGGCCAAGTCTAAATATGTTTTTCTCTTCTGAACATTCCATAAAATTTCAATTAAATGCTTTTTCAGGGTATAGGTCTATGTAAGTATAATATGTATACATTGCCTTTATCTATGTTAGAAAAAATATCTAAACCTTGAAAAATGAGGAAAAATGACAACATACTTTGTCAATGCTACATGAAAGCAAAGCATTATTTATGGGAATGTGCATGGTTAAACAGTTCACCCAAGGTCTCAGACATGAGAAGGGAAATTAAGTTTTAAACTTAATTTAAAAAATTTAGAAAGTTGGATTTTAACAACATGGTTAAAATCACCATTCATCCAAAGTCTCAGACTTAAGAGGGAGAATTAGATTTTAAACTTAATTTTAAAATGTTAGAAAGTTATATTTTAACTTACAGATTCTTTTTAAAGAATGATGCAAATAATTTCTCACTGGTGTGATACATAGTTCCAAAATTGCATTTCCCTTTTGGAAATTAACTGGCTTTGTCTCTAACCCAATGATTTCAACATAATGCTATGTTGTCATTTTTCCTCATTTTCAAGGTTTAGATAATTTTTGTAACATTGGCAAAAGCAATGTATTCATAGCATGCGTAGAAAATTTTACTTTGAAATTGTTTGTGTTGACATAAAGAAATTAAATCCGTTTCAAGTGCTATTGTAGGCCAAATAACAGATTAAGAGTTTATAAAAATAACTAATGTCATCTAGTAGTGTGAATATTTAAGAGTGGTATTTCCCATTTTCATTGTGATGATAGCTTATTTGTGTGCTTCAAATTTTTCATTAATAATACAAATTATTTCTTGTCATCTGACAGTATAAATAAACAAATACACTTTATTTACACATTTTAGTTAGCTTACAAGGCAAGCCAAAGATCCTTAACTACCTAATTAAAAAAAAAAAAAAAAACCTCACTAAAACATTTCTTTTCACTAAAGATGTAAGATTTTATTCTGGTTATCACAAAAAGAAATATTTCTTTGGGTCCATTATTAATCAAAATTGGATGAGCTATTCATCAAAAATGTACTGAACATATTAATATATTATTTTCAAGGCACCAAAATAAGACTGGTAAAGGGATAAACAATGGGAAAAAAATCTTAAAGCACACCTAAAGGTGTTCTGTTTTGTTTTTGCTTTTAATATACTGTATTTTTAGAGGAGTTTTAGGTTCACAACAAAATTAAGCAGGAGATAACAGATTTCCCACATAACCACGGTCCTTATAGCTTTTCTTCCCACCAGAGTGAAATATTTGTTACAATCAATGTGTCTACATTGACACATCCTATCACCCAGACTCCATGGTTCACATTAGGGATCATTCTTGGTTTTGCACATTCTATGAGTTTGGACAAATGCATCATGACATGTACCCATCATTATAGTTTCATACAGAATAGATTCACTCTCCTAAGGATGCTTTTAACACACCTATGTTAAAGTATAACTTCCAAAAGATTAAGGGCATGACTCACGAATATATAAAATGTACATATGTCAAAAATTTATTCTAGTCTTTAATTAATGAAGAAACCAAAAAGATGTTTTAATTGGTACAAAGAGCATTCTACGTATGTAAAAAGTATGTAAGGAAGTTCTTACACTACCTGACAGAAATCAATCCATGTCCATGATAGAGAGTCAGTGGGCTTTAAGCAGAAAAAGGCAAGAAAATTAACTATAATACTAAGAGATGACAGGAGGGATAATGATTTACCACTCCAAGCTTTGAAATCACCATATAATTTTTAGCAAATAAATACACTTGTGAAGTAGTTCTAGCCTAAAGAAAAGCAGTTTCATATAAATTGCAGTAGCAATGTATGAAAAGGATAATACATCATGCCTAGTAGGCTTTATCTAAAGAATGAAAAGCTGTTTTAACACTCAAAAATCAATGTAATTCACCCTATTAACAGAATAAAGAAGAAAACTCATATGATCATCCTGACAGAGGCATATAAAGCAACTGACAAAATTCAATGTGCATTTCTGAGAACTTTGCACAGAATAGAAATAGAGGGAAACTTCGTCAGCTGACAAAGGGAACCTATGAAAATCCTATAGTTAACATTCTACTTAATGGTGAAATATTGAACTCTTTCCCAGTAAGATCAGAAACAAATCAAGGACTGTCATTCTTACCGCTTTTATTTAAAGGTTTTTTTATGTAAAAAAAAAATCCTAACCATCTAGAACTATCTACTAAACCTAACAAATTGATTTAGCAAGGTCATTGGGTACAAGGTTAACATGCAAAAACTAAGCTGTATTTTTATATACTGACAGTAAACATTTAGAAAAAAGTTAAAATTTAAAAATTTTTATAGCATCAGAAAACAAGTTACTCAGACTTTTTAATTTATAAATATGTGGGGGTATTTTGGCTTGATGGCCTACATGTGTGGTATATTTTGGACAGTGTTTTATACATGGTCCAGTTTAATCTTCAAAACAATGTTATGATGTAGTGAGATTTTTACTATAGTACTTGTCAAAATGACACATGTAGAAAGAGAAAGAGGTTGGATTTATCTCTGCATTGAGGGACTGAGCAGGTCCACCCTGTTCCTCCTACATATACCTTGGGAAAGGATACAAAGTATGATATTAGCCCATTAATATTTTAATGAATGTCTTCTCATAGATATCAATAGACTCAAAGTAGCTTTGTTAAGCATACTTTCAATCATTACCATCAAATGTTATAGGATACAAGAGAATAATTTAGGGAAAGAGTAAAACAATCTTTAAAGAGATGAAAATAGTAATAATCACTGTAAAAACTGGCATCTTAATAATGGGGCAAAAAGAAATAGACCTTTAGTATGCTTAGTTTTCTAATGTCTTGAAATGATAAAAATATCCAGTTACATTAAATGAAAATAAAACATTAAAAAATGTACACATGAAAAATAACTCTATTGCTGCCTTGGCAGTTTCAACCACTACTTTGATGACTTTCTGGAAGGACTCACACAGCTCAACATAAAGTTATATTCATGGCTAAGATTTATTACAGCAAAGAGTATAGGGCAAGAATAGCAGGAAAAGGATATACATAGATGAAGGCTATAGAGGTCACACAGAGGCTTTCTTGTCCTCCCTCTGAATGGATTGCACAAAGACCTCTTTCTCTTCAGCTGTGAATTGCAGGGACATGTGAAAGACGTCCTTGCCCAGGGAAACTCTTTAAAAGTAGCTAGTCACATATCTACCACATGACCAGCCATGTGGTCTATGCATGACCAGCCCCAAATCAGGCACTAGGTGCATATCATAAGTCTTCATGTTTATTCTCAACATTCTGGCAACCTCTTCATCTTGACCCACTATATCCAAATATGTAGAATAACATGATTACCCAGTAACTATGTGAACAATACAGTAGTTTAATACTCAGGGTTTGACCGAGGATCATCACCACAGCTGCAGTGATAACATTCAGTGAGAACTGAATGAAACTGACTTACTATATTAATTCTATCCTTGCTATTGCATCAGTTCATCTTTAGGAAGAATGTTGATAGGGCTTTCACCTGGAATTCTGATAGATGTCATTCTTTAAAGAGAAGAAAGTGCAGCAAAGGACAGATCGGGCTAATAGTCCAGCTTGTCCAAGATTCTAAGGTTATGAGATAACCATTCATGTGGTTTTACTGATTCAGCAATATCACAAGCAGTGATGAGATATCTAAGGATAATCAGCCTATTTCAACCAGGGCTCAAGATTCAGAGAAGAAGCCTAGGATCCTGAAAAGATCACAGTAAACAAGACTGAGTTCCTGTGTTTTATCCAGCTCAGCTATGTCCTAATTATACGTTCTTGAGACATTTCTTAACATTCATAGATAGCTAGATAGATGATAGCAAGATAGCTGATAGTTATCAGCTAGCTAGCTAGGTGGCTAGCTAGATAGATGGATAGATAGACCATGTTCAACTTATAAAAATAAATGTGTAATAATTGTGTCCCATAAGCATTGAAATAGTTTATCCCTATATCTGATTATTATTATACACTCTAGTTCAATACACATTTAACATATATTTGGTAAATTAATGCTTTCTGAGCAAGCTAATAAATTTATATGCATAATTTTTAAAATCAGTTTGACTATATTCATTAAAATGTAAACAGCTCTTAAAATCTTTATTATTATTACCAAAAAGGACATTCATTATATGGTCTATGCATATGCATTCAGCTAATGCTCTAAGGAATGCCATGATCAAAACGCCACCATTTGGGGAAAAGGAAAGAATGTTCCACTGCACATTTTAGTTAATGAGTAACAGCTGCAGAGAACAGAGTCTGCAACTGCATCCGAGTAAAGAGTGAACATGTAGAACTCTGAGACCACATGAAAAATTTGCTGGTAAAAACAAAACTAATATGAAAACATAGAATGTTATATTTAATGCAACTAAGGAAATTCTTAAAGGAAGCACGTCATCACACTTGGTATTTACTTAGCAGTATGTATGAATTTAGTACTAAAGAAATATAATCAGTCTAAGTTGTTTGCTTGTAAATTGATTGTATTCATTAGTCATAGTCTAGGGAGAGATGACATATCATATAAAATTTAGGGACATGTATAAGAAAAATAGTTATTAACAGCTCTTATTTCAAATAGTCAATATAATTAAATGAATAAAGATGATATAAAATAAAAAGGAAACAAAGAGAACCAATAAAATAACTTTCAGAAAGTGCTTATATAATGAAATGAAAACTATAAATAGCTCTGAATATGATTAGAAGCAATTATATAACATAAAGAACAATAGACATGAATCAAAATTTTATTAATTTATGTAATAAATGTTCATTCAGAATCTAATATGAATACTATTATATTCTGGGAAAAATGCAAGAATGAAAATATAGTCCTTGTCCTCAAAGAGCTTCCACTATACTATATAAATAAGACAAATATATGTAGTTGTAACATGAGATACTATATCATAATACAAAAGAGAATAATGAAGGCCTATGAGTATTATACTATAAATTTTCCTTTAGCTACTACTACTTTAGAATCATCACTAAAATTTCAATTGTTTTTTATTTTCATTTTCATTTCTAAAAATACTTTCACATTTCCCTTTAGATTTCTTCTTTAACCCATAGGTTATTTAGAAGTGTGCTAATTTCCAGTTATTTGGGATATTTCCTAATATCTTTATGTTATTGATTTCTAATTTGATTGTAGACAGAGAAATATTTTGTATCCATTGAATCATTTTAACTATATTGAGACTTATTTTATGGCTCAGAGAATTAATTATATATCTTTGTAAATGTTCCCTGTACCCTTGAAAAGAATATATTTTCTGTTGTTGAGTGGCAGGTTCAATAATATAAGTTAGGTCAACTTGTTTGATAGTGTTGTTCAGATATACATACATACTTATATTGATTTTCTATCCACTGGTCCTATCAATTACAGAAAAATAGATGTTGAATTTTTTCACTATTCTTGGAGATTTGCTCACCTGATCTGTTCCTTATATCAGTTTTTGCTTTATAAATTTTAAAATACATGTATTAGGTATATAATCAGAATTGTTATGTTGTTCTTATAAATTGATGCCTTTATCATTCAAAAATGACTATCTTTATTTATGGCAATATTTATTACCGTAAAATCTACTTTATCTGATGTTAATATAGCCCCTCTAGCATATTTTGAATTAATGCTAGTGTAGTATACTTTTTCCATTATTTTACCTCTAAGCTATTTATGTCTTTATACTTGAAGTATGATTCTTAAATCAGCAGATGGTTAGGTCTATTTTGTTTGTCTTAATCTCATCTGAAAACTTCTAACTTGTACCTTTTAATTAGGGAATTTTGACCAATCACATCTAATGCTACTTAATATGTATGGATTCAAGATCATTATCTTGGTATTTGTTTTCTATTTGACCCATCGTTTTTTTTTATTTTCACTTACCCTGTTTTGCTTTCTGCTAGACTAATTGAATATTAATTGCATTTCCATTTTATATTCTATTTTGCTTACTAGCCATAATTATTTTTTCATTATTTTAATGATTGCTTTAGGGTATTTTATACTCTAACATCACATTGCAATTTCAAGAGTTATTATGCCACTTTGCATATAATGTGAGAACCTTACTTTAACATATTTTGTTTTGTGTATTCTTGAACTTTGTACTATTGTTGTCATATATTTTATTTGTATATTTTTATAACACTAAATTACATTGTTATATTTTTTCTTATTCATATATATATTTTAAATGGACTTATTAAGAAAAATTCTTGTATATTTACCCATGTATTTACCATTTCCTTTGCTCCTCATTCATATGTGTAGAAACATATTCTATCTGCTATTATATTCTTTTTGCCTGAAGACATTCTTTAACATTTACTCCAATGTAGGCCTGATGGTGATAATTTTTTTTCAGCTTTTCTGGGTCTCAAAAAGTCTTTATTTTACCTTTATTTCTGAAGTATATGTTTGCTGAATATATGTTTCTAAGTTGGCAGGGGTTTTTGTTTGTTTGTTTGTTTGTTTTTTTAGTACTTCAAACAATTTGGTCCAGTCTCTTTTCTTTTTCATTGTTTCCTACAAGAATTTTGCTGTAATAATTGTTTTTATTCTCTGACTTGATATTTCTAGTGTTTGAGGTTCAATAAACTTCCTGGATCTGTGAGATAATTTTCTTCAATTTTTAAAAATACTTGGACATTGTTTTTTGCAGTCACTCCCTTATTCTAATTTCATGGATATAAAGATAAAGTGTTTCACAACTCTTTCTCTCACACACACACATACACATACAAACACACAACAAATGGAGTAGTTTCTAGAGATATGACGAAAAATTTTATGAAGGTAATAGCATTGAAACAGTATTAAAGTATTAATAACTTCATTCATTTCACAGATATTTATGGAATATTAGTTTCGCATCAAATGAAATGAACTTATTTTCCCATAATATTGAGCTTGTGGTCTATAAGGAAAAGATTAAGCAACTTTACCAAAGTCATCAAGCAATCAAGTGGCAAAGAAAAGATTTGAGTTCAGGCAATCTTGCTTCCAGAGTGCCTACTTTTAATAACCCCTTAATAAAAGATATGCTAACAGTTGAGAGAGAACATATGGGGTCATAAAAGAGAGAGCATCTACAATTTCTACAGAAAATAAAACAAATTGCCTAAGAGACTATTTCAAATATAATATGAAATAAAATATCCATGTATAAAATTAGAGATATAAAATCTGATAATGTCAACGTATAAGAAATCCCTTAGAATTTAGAAATGAACATCACAATACACAGAGAAGATGTGCCACTTTTTCGTTTCTTTTTTTCCTTTGCCATCAATGCTAAATCAGGAGGCAAAAAACATTTATGGATTATACTTTCCCATTTAAAATGAAAATTGTTTGAGTGGAATGGGAGAAAATATTTACATTTGTTATTTAAATTATGTACTTATCAAAAACAAGGATGTCAATGAGAAAATTGGTTCAAGACAAATGTTAATATTCATGATATTTTTAAAATAGAAATGAGGGGACAACTTTCTACCTTTAAATGTAACAATGTGTTTTCTGACTGCATCATCTTATGAGTTGATCTCATGAGGTTTGTACCATGGCTACATAAAGAGAAGATCAGTGGACCCTCAAGATAGAATTCTGCGGTAAATCAATATTGAGAAGTCGAACAGTGTTGAGGGGCTCAGCAACAGAGGATGAGAACTGTTAGACTAGAGGTACAAACTACCCCAGGATACTATTTACAGAAAGGAAAGTGGACAGTGAAAAAGGCTGCACAGAAGTTTAGTTGGTGGGGAACAGAAAGATATTTGACTTTTAGTTTAGGTCATTATTGATACCTTTGTTAAAAACATGTTTGGTAAAAAGTACAGTTTGATAAATATTTTAATTATTATCTATTACTGCATGGCAAAGTACCCTAAAACATTGTAGCTTAAATCAACCATTTTCTCATAATCTGTGGGTCAGGAGTTCAAAAGGGCTCAAATGGGTGGTTGTCTCTGATTCACCAACAAGGCATCAGCTGGAATGCCTGGGCCATGAGGATCCATCTGCTTCTACAATGATCTCTTCACTCACATGTCTGGTGCTTCAGTGTTCCTTGGCATACATCTCTCTCTCTCTCTCTCTCTCTCTCTACCCCCCCCCTCCTCCACCTCCTCCCTCCACATAGCTCTGCATTTCCAGTTCCTTTTCACAGCATGGGGATCCCAGGGCAACTACACTTCTTACACAGAGGCTGGCTACCAAAAGGCAGAAAGCATATGTTGTCATGCCAATTAAGGGCTGTGCCTGGAATTAGCACAGAGTCATTTCTGTCATATGCTATTTGTTAAAGCTACAAAAAATTTGTCCATGATGAAGGGGGTGATAAAACAGACTTCACTCCTTGACGGAGGAGTTGCAAGGACACATTGCAGAAGAGCATAAGGGATGTCGAGACCATCTTTGGGCAATACAATCGGCCACAGTCGGGTTAGGAAAATCCTAAGTAAAGAGATGGCTATTAAGAGTGGTAAGGAGAGTTCAGTGTGTTTGATAAACACTGAGTAGTTTATAGTAGTTGCAACAGAAGATATGATGGAGGGAGTAGTGAGGGACTGGGCAGAGCTGATATCGTGATGCTAGAGGTTTGAAGGAAGCCTGAGAATATATATTTAATTCAATATCAACATTTTTAGTAGGGAAATGACATGATCAGAACTTACTTTTCATTCTTGGTATTTTCCCTAGTTGTCAGGCAATTCATCTTAGTCAATGAAAGCAGCAAGGAGAGATTAGAAGTGGAAAGTTAATTAGTAGGCTATTGTAGTAATTCATGTGAGAGAGCAGTTTGAAATAGGATGGAAGCAACAGAAATAGAGAAGAGCAAACAGATTTAAAGGATGACTCAGAGGTAGAGTAACATAGTCATCAATGTGTAAGGAAGGGCTGCAAAAGCTATCAGTGAAATCTTTCTGGCTGTAGGCAGGGCTGAAAACACTATTATAGCATTTTGTACTTATCTACTGTAAAGATATTTTTAGAAGTTTTCCAAAAGGTTTCATTTGGTTTACATAAGCCACATAATAATTGTTGAATGTCTACATTCCCCATGAGGCAGAAGTTTCTTATGGAGAAAAGTACTGAGGGCCCAAAGAGGGTCGCAATTGGAGATGGTGGGATCCTCCTCTCCTGGAGAAAGGCCCATGTGTCCCCAAGGCAGAGAAGACCAGGTTTCCCTCTTCAGCTCTACTGATTGCCTCTAATGAGGATGGAAGGGCAGTTGCATGCATAATGTAAATATTTAAATACAGCACTTACATTCACACAGTTAACTGTGTGTCATTTATTATTTTATTTCATCCATTAGTTGGTTTTCAAATATGTGTCTTTTATATTATTCTATATTTCAACTTATGTCAATATTATTCATCTTAGCAATAAAATTCCAGGCTTGTATAAGATTTATAAAAGTTATATATATTGTATCTTGTCCTGCTAGTGGCTAGCAGTATACTTCAGATAATTTTAATTCCTCTGAAGCTCCTGAGAAAGTTCTGCTTCATTCTTTGTGTTAAAAGGAACATTAATCAGCCCTATTTGGATCCCTTCTCTATTAATACAGGAGATGGCATCAAGAGAAGTACGTATGGAAGGGTGATTGTAATCATATCAACCTTCAAGGTTACCATGGTCCCCAGAATAGTCTACTTATCACCTCTCTGGCTAGATCACCAAACAACAACAACAAGAAAAAAATCTCTAATTTCTACTTTAAAATTGGAGTTCCTCTTGGGGTAATAAGTCTCTAAATTGCCTACTTTGTTAAGTTGGCTACTTAACAAAGCTTTTTTTTTTTTCCTCTATATTTTGCACGGTCTCCATTTCTCTAAATTTCATTAGTCTATTTGTTTTGGTCTTAGTCATTCACATTAGAGTTGATTTTCAAATATTTGGTAATTTTGACTGTTCATTTTTAACGTGAGACACTAAAAAGATGAGTGGTAGCTTCATATATGATTTGTGTTTGTTGCAATGGAGATGAGGTGAGTATGTGAACTTATGTCAATACATGAAAGCTTTTTCTCTTAGATGGGTCAGTTTCTACAAGGCTTATAAGCCCGAATGTTATCAGCATTCTGGTGAATTTCAGGAAGAAATCTGTGAGGTGATCACTACTCAGAATACATACTTTCCTTAAGCCTCTTTGTACTCAGAAAGACCAAATACCCATCTTCAGTCTGCCTAGTATCCTTAAGCTCAAAGCTTATTGCATCAATATATATAAAAACTGAATCTCCCATCTGTTAGCATAAGGGAGGGATAGGAAAAGGACACTCTTCTGGCTGGTTGTGAGATCTGGCAGTTTAAATGCCTCACATTACAAATTTTCTTGTGTTTAGCATCATCCAGCATTCTCATCTTGGAATATACTATCTATCATTGATTCCCAAATCTTTCTGAAGTTTTGGGAAAGGACAAGTTAACTTAATTGTTGTTAGTTTTCCTCCTGTGGATACTTAATTTTCAGCTTTCTTAGCTCAGTCAACTGTTTCCATGTCTATGTCAGCTTTCTAAATTCAAACCTTTGTTGCTGTGTCTTGTCTCCTACGTCATCTCTTTTACCATTTGACCTCGTGAATTTATACATTTCCTCTTCATTTACTGTCATCTCAGTGGGGTGTGTGATGGGATAGAATTTCAAAAATTATGTGTCTTATTACCAGGATGTTCTCTCCCTTTATCTTTACAGCAATCCTGTCCCCTACTGATTACATTGCAAGGAGTTAAGAAGAGAGGTTCAGAAAGAAAACATGATGCCTGGCCAAAGTAAGAACACACAAGCAAACAAAAAAAAAGAAAAAAACTACTGAAGAGTATCTACTTGAAATGTATTTTCTGACTTTGAGTTCCGTGGTCTTTCTACTGTTAATATTTTCTGTATCAGGGCTGGGTCAGCAAACTATAGCCCTGGACTAAATATGGCTCACTGAGTGTTTTTTTCAATAAAGTTTTACTGAAATACTGTCATGCTCATTTGTTTATGTATTATCTGTGGCTGTTTCCACACTATACTGGTGAGTTAATCATTATTTAAAGAGATTGAAAAGCTTAAAATATTTATTTTCTGCACCTATACAGAAAAAAGGTTGCCAATCTCTACTCTAAATCTTTACATAGGCGCCACCTCTAATCATTCAATTCTATTAACACTGTCTTCCTCTTTGTACATAGTTTCACCTCTAGAAAATGTAATCTATTTATCTCACTGTATTGTGCCTTTCTAAGAAGTGTGTGTGTATATCTATTTAATTAGGTCCTTAAATAATTGTATAAGACATATCAACTTTTTCTATATTCCCCAGGTGACTCAGAGGTACTTTTTTCACTTTATGATTCATGTTGGTTTGTAATGATATTTGTAATTGTCTAAGAATCTGGTAGATTTTTGCAAAAGGACATTTAAACACTATATTTACTTCTTTCGTCTAAAATGCTCTGTAGAGTTGGTGACTTCAGAATTTCACTGCAAGCTATATGAACACATCTGGATTTTGTCAAACAGCATCACATGTTCTTGTTAAACATATAGAAGCATCTGTTATGTCTGTGTACCTTATTAAATCCTAATACTGAGGGGGAGGGGCAGGGAAATGGCAGATTAGTGGTGACCTCTTGGCTCTCTGCTCCTAGAGTAGGAGGTGAAGAACATGGACAGCTACACACGAATGGATCACTCTCCTACAAGAACAGCATTGTGAATCTGCAGAGAAGCAGTGTGGGACAAGCAGCGCTAGAAAAAAAAAGATGAATTGGAAAATTGACCACAAAGTCTGGAGAGCGCAAGATATACAATAGGGAATAGAGTGTGGGATGGCCACGCCCATCGGCCAGCCAGGGCAGTGTGATCTGACCCACAGGAAGGTGACTCTTCCTCCACCGACCTCCATGTCCACTCTGGCAGGGAAGCACCTGAAGTCAGTGCAAAGTTGTGGCACGGGATGACAGTATGTGTTGAGAAGAGTCAATAGCAGGGAAACATTTTGAACTCTCAGTGCTCTGTGCTAGGTCCGCACTGGGTGGGGGAGGGACTGGTCTGAGTGGACAGTTCCCAGGTCCGCAGGAGAAGTTTGGAGACAGGCACTTCACCTCTGGTGGTCACCGGGACCAGAACAAGGGAGGTGAACACCGAAAGGGAGGCTCTGCCCCTGGGAACTAGAGATTCACACTCAGACACATCATAGTGAAATGTTGAAAGCCCAAGAGAAAATCCTGAAAACAGTAAAAAGAAAATGATTAATCATATATGAAAGAACCCCAATAACATTAACAACTGATTTCTAATCAGAATAAATAGAGGCCAAGAGCCACTAGGATATAATATTCAAGATGTTGAAAATAAAAAGAAAAAGGAAAAACAAATAAAAACCTATAAACCAAGAATCTTATACCCAGTAAAACTACCTTTGAAAAATGAAGGTGAAATTTCTTATTTCATGCCCAATATGTTAAGAGCTTAGAATCTGTCACCAATACATGAGTGGATTAATAAAATGTGGCATATGTATACCACAGAATACTACTCAACTACAAAAAACAATGGTGATCTAGCACCTCTTATATTATCCTGGATAGAGATTGAGTCCATCCTTCGAAGTGAGGTATCATAAGGATGAAAAAACATGCACCACATGTACTCGCCATCAAATTGGTACTAAATGATCAACACTAAGGTGCTCACATGGTAGTAATATTCACTGGGTGCCAATTGGAGGGGGAGGGGGGGGCAAACCCACAACTAATGTGTGGGGGAGGGACATGCTTATAGCCCTGGCTTGGGTGGGGCAAGGAGCATTACATATAACCAAAATGTTTGTAACCCTATAATATCCTGAAATAAAAAAATATCCTAATACTGGTAATACTGGTCTTGTTAAGTGTAAAAATTGAAAGAAATTACTTAAGAGATAGATCTCCTTCATCTGAAAATTTATTTTTATGGATATTTTCCTATCTCTGCACCTGCAAAACAAGTAAATACATAAAGGTGATTTAATTGCATTAAATAAGCCACTCTCCAGCATGAAGTTAGCTCCTTTAATATTTTTATCATGCTTTTAATTTGTGTCTCAATAAGAACAATGTTTTTAATTCAAGGCATGGCTGTGAGGGAAAGTTTTCATAGGTATAATTCAAACCAAAAGAATCATCATTTCCAGCATAATGGAATTTACTGTTTTGCCATCAAAGATACATTCTTTGGAGATTAGCTAGCAAATAATAAAATCTCGCATTCCAAAAAAAAGAAAAAAAAAAAGAACGGAAAATAAGCCAGCAGTTAAGGAGTACATTTCAAAGTGAAAAACCAAAATGCATTGAAATAATCCTTTTTGGCAAAATGTTACCAGAGAGACATGTAAGCAGATACAGAAGGAATAGACAAATGGTATTATTTATCACATTATACAATTCAAAGAGGATGATGGAGTCCAGAAGTGCCTGAAATGGGTATCAAAACACTTGATTTCCATCCTTGTCTCTGCACTAACTTGCTGTGTGGCATTGGCTCTATTCTAGGCATCATCTTCATCATGAAAAACTAGGACACAACAAAATACAAACTAGTGTTTGGATTAGGTGAGTTTGTAAAATCCTTCCAGGTCATTCAAATTTCAACTCTCCACAGCACAATTTACTGATAGTCCTGTTACATCCAATGTATTAAAAATTGTGTAAGGTTAGTGTGCAAGGAAAATTCTCGCTGTGCAGTCTAGTCTAATAATTAGTGAGAACATTTTTCTCAGTCTAAAGATTTCTGATCAGATCTTGCCTGACCACTCTGAGCCATTAATAAATCCACCTGAATCTTTTGTTTTTGTGCTCTGCTAAAATAAAATTGTATCTTCTAATGTCTCTCCTAAAAATTGGGACATGCCTATTATTGTGCATATATTGATGATCTGTGCATAACCACATCCTATAAACAAGTCTAAGCCGCATTTAAACACTTAACATTTTCATGCTAAGTAGAAGAAATATTGAAATGTAATATTAAAATATGAAGCTCACCAAAACATCCTAAGACCATCATGTGAATTATCAGTACTTTGATGAGATACTTGTACATATTTTAATAAGAGTTCTCCAATAACTGACTATTACCAAGAAAATTAAATTAGGAAAACAGGCAAGAGCAACACTTGATAAAGGGATGATGGATTAAAAGACATTAATAATTATCCCACAGAAAGGAAGCAAGTCTTCGAAAGAAGACTTTAGTATTTTCCCTATTACTTACACACTGGTTAATGGGAGCTAGAGAAAAACAACTTCAGTACAGGCTCATGTTGTAAGATAGCCCTAGAAATATTTCTAGTTTATCATATCTCAAAGAGAATTTTCAGCAGAGTAAAATTCTTACATTCAAACTCCTGAGAAAAAGAAAAAAGAAGAATACTTCCTAAGTGAAGGGAATCAGTGTCAACAAAACCAGGAAGCAGCTACCACAAGCTCCCTTTTGAACAGAGACCTAGGGAATGGCTCTGTAGTTCTGAGATCCTGAGTAAACAGTAAAGAGAATACAGTAAACCAAAATAGCAAACTGAACAGCCTTGTCTAAGCCAAGATGGATGGGTGGTACCATCTCATGGATGGTACATGATCAAGTATCATATGTATATGTTAAAATACGTTGGAAAGCAGTTAGAATTATGTTATGAAGTGATACTTGCACAAAATTGTGGAGTTGCACCTTGTCTTTCCTGGAGACTTAATCCATCGTAATTACCAGATTTTCAATATGAGGCTTTCATTTTTTAAAAAATTGGGTTGACAACATTGCTGTGGGTTGAATTGTATCCACCAAAAAGATGTGTTGAAGTTGTAAACCCTGGCACCTGTAAATGTGACCTTATTTAAAAATAGGGTCTTTGCACATATATTCCTGTTAAGATGAGTCTATACTTGATTAGGGTGGGCCCTACTGCAATGTGACTGCTGCCCTCCTATTGAACAAGAGAAAATAAGGAAACAGAGACAGAGACAGACACATAGGTAGAACACCATGTGAAGACAGAGGAAGATATTGGAGTTACACCCCTACAAGCCAAGGAATGGCAAGAATTGTTGCTACTACCAGAAACTAGGGAGAGGCAAAGGATTTTGCTTAGACTCTCATAAGAAACACAGTATTGCTTACATCTTGATTTCAGATTTCTAGCCTCCAAACTGTAGGAGAGTAATTTTCTGTTGTTTTAAGCCACTCATTTTATAGTACTTTATTATGGCAGCCCTAGGAAGCTAACACAAACACGAATATGAAGTTAAGAAAATGCAGATTATCAGACCTATATTCCACATAAGAATTTGTTTGATTAATAATGACTACCTGAGTACAAAGAAAATAGGGTGACATATTTGAGGGAAACAACATTTGAATGAAGTAAATCTTGAGAGTGATCTCTTTAAACTCATTCTTTCCCCACAACATAAAGAATTGGTTTGCATGAGGGCGAATACGTAAGAATCCAAACTACAAATAATCAGTTTATTTTTTTCTTTTTGGTCTAATAAGCATATTGATCGGTCTTATTTTAAGTCCAGGCCCTCATGCCTGGAATAAGCCAAATCTATTTAGGCATTTCTTTCAGATTGTTTCTGACTGCCTCTGGAAAACATTAGCATAAAATATTTCTGATTTCATGTGGGGACTCAAATCCATTATGTAGAGAATAGTAAGGAAATTTTTGGTTGGGAAAGGTTTGCTGGCAGCAGGTTTAATGAAAATGTTGTTAGTCATACTTGGTTGCCTATGTTTTACTATGGATAGCTAGATGCTTTTAAATATCTATGTTCTGAAAATTTAAGATATTGAAATCTTTCTGAGAATCATTGCCAAACCTAGGATGACTGACACCGCAGTATATAGTGAATGCATAAAAATAAATAGTAACAAAATAGTTGTTTGTTGATCAAGCATTTGGAGCTCTTATTTGCAGAAGATGATATCTGTGCCTTTAAACAATTCATATTTTAAGGTTTAAACTGGAATAGGGTCGCTTGTTTCAAAGCTTTGATATTCTAGGCTATTGTAAAAACTGTTTGACCTATGAATGACACAGTACAAAGAATAATTGCCTAGAGAATTTTACTTATCAAAGTAAACCCCACATAATATACTACATTGGAGGGCCTAGGGAGAGCATTAACATTTGTTGAATAATCATGGCCATGTCATTGACTGATAAGTCCCTAAATATAGGGACCATGATTATCAGAACACACATATTTTCCCTTCTAATTTTATCTCTGTAAAACATGAAGACATATTTATTCAATGCAGTTCTATAGGTGAGGAACTAACGAAGATTCAAGATTTTGTATGCCCAATACCTAAGATATTGTAGAGGTGTAATAAATGTTCATGAAAGGAAGCAAGGAAGGAAAGAAGGAAGCAAGGAAGAAAAGAAGATAGGGAGGGAGAGAGGAAGCAAGGAAAGCTGATTGATTCTTGAGATAATACTGCTAAAATTTAAAGTTGCAAGATTTGGAATTAGGCAACTAACCTCCCAAATTCTTGTTCTTTTCACATTAACACATTCACTTTCTTTAGTATTGCTTATGTTTTATAAAAAAACAAACAAACAAAAAAAAAAAACAACAAAAAACCCTATCAGTCTTCATCCTCCTCTTATGCTGAGAAAGAGCTACTCCCCTTCTACCAGGTGTCAGACAGAATACTGAGAACAGAGAATGGATGTTGGAATCTTCCTCTGGCCTTATATATTTTATTCCTAAATTTTGTGACCATTTTTACATCCAAAAATATAGGATGGAAATAGGAGAAGAAAAGGTACTGAAGAAATTAAGTAATATAAATGACAGAACTAATGTAAAGGACAGCAAGTAATTATTCTAATGCAAGTTTCTTATACGTTACATGAGGTGATACAATATTAAATCTCAGTAGATTATGATAAATTAAAGAAGCATTTTTTTAATCTCTAAAGCAACTATTTTAAAAATAACTTGAAGAGGTATATTTGTAAAACCAATAAAGGAATTAAAATGAAATAATATAAAAATATTCAGTTAATGAAAAATAAGACACAAAAAGAAGAAGAGCAGATCAAAGATCATATGGGACAAATAAAACCAAATTAAGAACCATACTGGTGAGTACACAAATTGCATTTAATTCTATTATATTAAATGTAAGTGTATTAAATACCCAAATTAAAAAGGAGACTTTCTTTAACTTGTTGAAACACCAAAATTCAATATTATATCTTCTATGATATGAATAAATATAAACATAATTTCAGTTAAGTAAAAGTATGGAAAGAGATATACTATGTAAGCATTAACCATAAGAAATCTGGCATGCCTATATGAACATCAGAAAAAATAAACATTACATATTAAATTTAACTGACAGAACTAAAGTAAGAAAGAAACAAATCCAAAATCTTAGTTAGAGAATTTAACATTCCTCTTCTAGAAGAAGAAAAGCAAGTTACCAATATCAGGAATGAAGGAGGACATATTACTACTGTTATATTGTTCTGGAATAAGGAATATTATAAACAATTTAATGTCAATGAATTTGACCTCTAAGATAATATGAACAAATTCTTCCTAAAACCATCTTAACAAAAAGATAGAATAGAAAGTTGGTATATGTCTGTATCTGCAAACAACAAAAAGTTTAATTGGTTATCAAAAATCTTCCCATAAAGAAAACAAACCCCGGTGGTTTCGCTAGTGAATTCTAACATTTAAGGAAAAAATAATGACCAATTGGATATTCACATGTATTTCAAGTATATTCATTCAAAATATATGGGTATAGGGGAGGAAAAATAATTTCCCCTCTACTCTTACTTTTTAGCTGGGACAGACCCCTCTAACAAAAGACAGACTAATAAGGGAAAACAAAAAACAAAAAAGAAAAACCGGAGTTTAACATGCATACTTCATATACACATGGGAGATACCTAGGGAATGAGTAATTTTCAAAGAGATGACTTTGAATGTAGGTTTCCATAACATCTTCAATAAAGAATAGTAAATTTTTAAATAAATGACAAGGAAAAGGAAAAGGACTTTGAATCCCTAGGAGTGGCAAATTGTGGGAAAATAAATAAGTAGTAGATAAAGTCTAGTTAGTTAAGTTTATCATGTAGATTCCTCTGGTGCCTTCTCCAGGCTGATAAGGGTCTAAAGTTGTCTTCAGGTTTAACCTTTGTCCTTCCTGGTAGAGAGAGCAGGAGGGACACCTTTGTCTTTGTAAATTTAAGTCCTGCTTTTAGGCAAATAAGAGGAAGGTAGAGAGCTTTTCTTGTATCTGCTATGTCTCAATTGCCTTTATCTCAAAATAACCCTTATGTTAAAATGGCATAATTTGGGGTGGCCTACACAGGGAAAAGAAACACTTTCTATTAACAGTTGGTCTTATGTAACTGGCATAATTCTGAAATTAAAACTTGATAAGACACTAGAAGAAATTAAAAATGTGAACCAAAATCTCTAAAAATAAACATCTAACCATTCTTAAGAAAATAGTATAACAACTTACATACGATAATATATAAAGGGTGATTCATTATTACAAAGTGGAGTCTATAAAAATTCAAAAAATGAAAAATTAGTTTAACACTGAAAAACTATTCAAAGTAAATCACATTGACAGAATAAAAGTAAAAGAAATCATGGTCAATTTAACAGAGGCAGAAAAAAGAATTTGACAAAATGCAATACTCATCAGGACTTTAAAAAAAAGATGAAGGGGAAAAAGTCTCTTAGGAAGATAGGAAGAAAGGGAGAAGTTTCAGGTTCAATAGAAGAAATCAAAGAAGAATTATAGCTAACAGAAAAAATAATTGGTGAGATATCTAGCATATTCCAATAATGTCTGGATAAAGTAAGGATATTTTCACTCAATAATTATGTTTAAAGTTGTACTGGGCAGTTTTATCTAGTGTAATTGGATATTGATAAGAAATTAAAAGCTTAAAGATTGTCTAGGAAGTAATAAAATTTTGCTATTTACAAATTACATGATTGATGAGGTAAAAATCTTAAGGAATATATAAAATAACTAATTGAATCAATAAATGAATTTACCACATCACAGGAAAAAATTTATTTCTAATTAGTTTCAACAAATTAAAAAATAAAATGCAAAAAAATTCATTTATAATAGCTTCAAAAATATAAACTTAATAACTTGTTTAAGATCTCTATAGTATAAATAATTATCAAAATAAAATAAAGAAATTAATAGAGAGATATCATGTATTTATATTGGAATGCTCAATTATTAAGATGTTGATTTTCCCCAAATCAATATATAGATTCAAGGTGTTATTATACTATCAGCTTTTCTAACCCATAATCACTGTGAAAAGTAAACTTGTTAATAAGAATAAATATTTGTTTATAACTCATTTTTTGAGTACAATTGACACACAGTAAAATAATTAGGAATATATCTAACCAAGGAGGTGAAAGATCTCTACAAGGAGTGCTGCAAAACACTGATGAAAGAACTTGCACATGACAAAAACCAAATGGAAAAATATCCCACGCTCATGTATTGGTAGAATCAACATCATTAAAATGTCCATACTACCCAAACTGATTTACTGATTCAATACAATATCCATCAAAATACCAGCATCATATTGCACAGATCTAGAAAAATTAATCCTAAACTTCATTTGTAACCAAAAAAGAGGCCAAATAGTCAAAGCAATCTCAAGTAAAAAGAACAAATCTGGAGGCATCCCATTACCTGGCTTCAAATTATACTACAAGGCTATAGTAACCAAAACATCATGGTACTGGTATAAAAGTAGAGTCACAGACCAATGGAACAGAATAGAAAACTCAGAAATGAAACCATCTACCTACAACCAATTGATCTTTGACAAAGCAGACAGCATACACTGGGGAGAGGAAATTTATTTATTTGTTAGATGCATAGACATTGAAAGTTGTTACATAATTATTAGTGAATTTATTTCTTTATTATGTAATATAAATTTTCACCTTGGTAATATTCCTTCTTCCAAAGTCTCCTTGGTTCAATATTAATGTTTTGTATGTATATCTTTCTCATTGTTTTACTTTTCTCTTATCTTTATATTTAAGTTGTTTAAATAGCACTTATTACAGTCATCATATAATTATTTATTTTTTCTCCAGAAAAGCAATCACTATTTTTGATGGTATTTAATACCATTTATACTTAATATAATAATTGATGTGATTTTTATTAAAATCTATCATACATCCTGGTTGTTTTATAGTTGTTCTTTTTGCTGTTGGTTTTTTGTTCTTCAGTTTTTGTGTGATTGTGGTTGAGTTTTTATTATAATGATTCAATTTTATTTTCACTTGTTCTTTATTTGTTGTATAATATTTTCTAAATTTTCTTATTTTACTAATTGCACTATGGTGTCCACTACATATATGCCACTTACCACAGATTCCTTCTATTTGAAGAAATTCCTTGAATGTTTCTTGTAGAATAATGAATTCTCTCAAATATTGTTTGTCTGAAAAAGTTTTAATTTCCACTTTAATTTTTCAAATATTTATAGAATCCTGGGCCAGCAGGTTTTGTTTGTTTGTTTGCTTTTTTCTTTCAAAAATTTAAAGGTCTTACTCAGTTTTCTACTTTCTTGCATAGTTTCTGACCAATAGTCTATGATAATTCTCTGTTCTTCTGTACGGTAGTGTCTTTTCTCTGGCTGTCTTCACAGTATTGCTGCACAGATCTGTGCACTGTGTTCAATTTTAATAAATTTTTCTCTTAGTATTTCAACTTGGTTAAATTTTAAAAAAGCATTTCCCTAAGCTCACTAATTTCTTCTTCAGCTCTGTTAAATCTACTAATAAGCCTGTCAAAGGACTTTTTCATCTTTGTTTCCTTCTTTTCTAAATTTATTATATTTCAGTTTGATTCTTTCTCACTGTTTGTATCACTATACTGAAATGTCCCATGCATGCTGTCTCCTTTTGATTCAGTTTTTTAATTTATTAACCATAGAAATCTTAACGTCCTATTTTGTTAGAGACACTATATTTCCTGAGTTCTTTTGAATCCTTTATGTATAAAAATTTGATTGTGTTTTCTTCTTTTATTTGAATCTTCTAATTATTTTTTTAAATTAAATACCTTATATCACATGTGGAAAGGTAGAGACTGAAGTAAACAGCATTAACACCTGCAAATACTATTCTATATGCAGTTAGCAGGGAGTGTTGAGTAAATCATGTTAGGATTTGAGCTGAGTTTGTGTTTGTGGTTGCCATGGTTACCTTCAATGCAATGTGAGTTTCAAATTGCACTAAAGGCTTTCTCCTACTGGGAGCTGGGATGCTGATGGGTTTTGTTTTTGTTTGTACTGACCTGCAGCTTTTAGCCAGTACTGAACACCTGTGCCACATAGGATCCTTTCTCTATGCTTTGCCCCCACCCCAGGGTGGTAGATTCCACTTACCCATAGAGGCCTAGTAGGTTGGTGGTGAGGGGGTGGCAATTTCTCTGTTATTGTCCAACCTCAGCCTTAGATGAGCCCCATGCAAGGTCCTAGGGGTGGATTTTTCAGGATTCCTGCCACTTTTCCCCCAAGGCAAACCTTGTTTTGTGTCTCTGGTGGATCTTGTCTGAGAGAGCTTCTTGTTCCTTCCCAATAGGAGAGCTCTAATTGTATTTTTCAGGGTTGAGTATTCTTTGCTGCACTCTTTTCTCAGCAACAATAGCTATTTATTCCTTGGAGGTGACATGATTTCCTGCCCCTCCCCTAGTTCCATATAAGTGAATAGAATGTTCAATGGGTGGGGCTTTGTGCCTTTCCAGACTGACCCTTTTTGCATCTATCAGAGTTCAATCAGAAAAATAAAACCAATAAGGCATATGTACTGATTTATCACAGGAACTTGACCTCAATCGATTGTGGGAGCTAATCGTCTTTGTATCTAATGTTGGATCTTGAAATCCCTAAGGCAGACAACTGGGAAGGGAAGATAGATAAAAAGTAGGGAGATAAAGACCATGCTGAAATACAAAGCACAGGCCAAGTCTCAACACAATAAACTAAAACCGTGTCAGTTTTTGTTGTTTTTGAACTTGACTATTTGGGTGACCTACAGAAGCTGAGCTTGTCTTCACAGAACGAATCACACACGCGGCCCAGGAGTCACAGAAGCTGAAGGATGTTAGGGAAAAGCAAAGAATTCTCCTGTTTCGAAGTTAAACCAGCCTATTAACAACAATGTGGGTGAGCTGCAAAGTGAGTACTGATTCTCTTCTACTCTCCAAATCTCCCAATAATACTTCTTGCAGCCCATTTAACTGGAAACAGTAACAATAATTCAGGGAAATGTAATTTATGCTGGCCAAGGCGGTATATTACAAAGCTCTCACACTCTCCTCTGGTTCTACACCCCAAGGTAAGTTCTCTCTGCCTTTAATCTCCTCATATGGATCCAGTGTCATTTTCCAGATCACAGAAAAGAGCCCAGAAGTATGAACTTCAGTTGTGTCAGGAGATCCCAGGAGTTCCATACAGTCATGCTAGCTCACATTAGCTTTGCAATTCTGTAGTTTAACCAGAACTCTTTGTGAGGTTAAGAGTGGTACTTTTTCAAAATTTCTATACACTAGGCAGAAGCAGAACTGCTAGTCTCCAGATATTGTCCTAACAGCTCCCAAATTCAGATGGTTTTGGATATGATGTCAAATTATTTCAAATATGTATCTTTCTCCTTTTTATATCTCCAATGTAAGGATCCCTTGGGGTATTTTTTCCATTGGATACAAATTTGAGTTTGAAATATTTCTCATAATGTTGTACGATTTAAACCTGCCTACCTTAAATAAGAAAGAAGTTTGACATACATAAGACAGTGTAGGAAAGACTTGGATTAACAACAGATCATGTGAGGAAAAACATGGATGGCAGTTTAAGTTGAATACAAATTATAAGAAGACAGTCTGATGTGACTGTGAAAATAAACCAATGCATGCTCCAGTTGCCTTAACAGAATAATATTGGCAGCAGCACATATTGACAACTGGGAATGAGTTAAAGAGCAGGCAGGCAAGAGGTATGAAAACAATGCCTTAGGAAGAATAACTATGGTAATTAAGAGCATTGCATTTGGAGTAAAGGAGGTTGGGGAGAGTCTCAAATGTGTGAGGACTATCATGAGGAATAGAGTTTGTTCTACCTAATCCCATAGGAGAGAAAAATGACTAAAGAATAGAACTTGCAATGAGGTAAATGATGATTTGGTGTAGGAAGAACTAAAAATAATCAATTAAAATAGGCTACCCTGTGAAATAGTGAGTGCAATACCACTGAAAATGTTCTTGCAAAGTCTAAATGCTCCCTGATCCAGTTATTGAGACTAGAATAGAGTAACAGCTACTCCATAGATAGTTATATGAGAATCACCCAGAAAATGTTTTAGACATGCACAAACCTGGATCCCAAATAAGAGATACTGATTTAAGTAAGCCTAGGGTGGCCACTGAGGACCATAATTTAAAGTTTATAAAGAGAGTCCAACAGCCACTTCCATGAGAACCTCTGAGATATGGAACTAGGAGAGATAGGCAACAAATGGGTCTATGGTTCTAAAATTCTGTCTTCACAATAGGATCAATCAGGAAGTTAATCAAATATACTATCAGGGCTCTGCATTCCAGAGATTCCAATATAATAGATGTGGGATTGGACTTGGGCATCAGTATTTTCAAAAATCTTCCTAGATGCATATAATATATTGCCAAGGTCAAGAATCAGTGGACTAGATGATCTCCAGGATCAAATAAAACTCTCCAATTCTGGGATCTTTTGACTGGACTGAATCTGTTTTTACAATGGAAATATAGAATAGAAAGGCATTCTGTATAACACAGTCTTCTTCTGAGGTTGGTAAACAGAAAGGTGAATCAATAAAACTACCTTGCTTTGACCTATTTTCTGCGGTTGTCCTTTTCCAGAATTGTGTCTCCATATACTTAACTGAGTGACAATTGCTGTTCCAATTCTTCCAATTCTCTAGCTCTTAATGACTGCATCAATCTTGACATTTTTTAAAAATCCCTATGCCCTTCAGCCATGTGTTTTCTTGTTCTATATATTCTTTTGACGAATAGTATTTTTCTGGCTCAGTATACCTATATTAACAGCATTCTGTGTCGTTGAATCCTTAACCACTAAGCCTTCCTAAACGTTTATTGCTACATCAGTCATAAACCCCTTTATCTTGAGCAAACAGGAATACTTAGAGAAGATACAACTGGTGATAAAGACATTTTCCCCATCTATAATAAAGATGCTCCAAATTTATGAATTTCCAAATTTTTACTCAAATTCCCAATATCTAGACTCTCACCTGCAAGTCTATAATGATCTACCTTCTCAACTATTCTCTGTGGTTACCTTCTTGCCACTCTCCCTATCATTTCCTCTACTCCAGGCGCATGGGCCTTCTTGCTGTTCCTTTTGCCTACCAAGAACACTTTTTCTTTCTATGACCTTTGCTCATTTTTTCCCTCTGCCTGGTGCATTCTTTTATTTTTTTGTTGAGGCAAAATATGCATATGTAATTTATCATCTTACCGTTTTTAAGTGTACAGTTCAGTGATAACAAATACATTTATTAGAGAACTGTATAATGTTCTCTCATACTTTTCTCTCTAACCAATGTGACCCAATCAGAGATGCCCTCACTGAGTTACCTATGTAAAACATAATTCCCTGTCGCTATCCCTCTTAGCCTCTGCATTTTTCTTTATAGCACTTATTAGCTCATGTCATAATTTTAATTAATGTATTCATTTCTCGATTTCTCCAAATAATAGATGAGCTCCATGAAGGCAGAAACTCAGTGTGTTTTGATTAATGGTTTATCCCCAATGCTCATATCGGTGCCTTGTACATATTAGGTGCTCAGTAAATATTTATGGGATGAATGAATAAGTGAAATAAAAGATAATAGAAAGATTTCAGGCCCAGAGATTATGATTTGCCAATGAGTTTGGGACTGGTATTTGAGCTAAGTCTGGAGTGTCCAGGATTCCTGCTTTTCTCTGAACCAATGTCACTGGTCCCAGAGAGGAGAGTCAATGTAAAGACAATTAGAGGGATTTGAGAGTTACCTAAGTGGAGCTTTAGATTTTCACTCTTTTAGTGATGGTTGTGAAGCTGTGTACCCGTTAATTTAATTCCTAATGGAATACACAAGAGAGCCATCATGGACAAATATGAAGGCATGAAAAACTACAAGTAATAGGAGATGTAATTTTCAGACCATGCACAGCAAAGGTGCATGCTGTGTGGTGCTATACTTTCAAGGTAGAATATTATCTTAGTTTTTACAAAGTATTTCCCTAAAGCAATAAGCATAGTAACTCAATTATCTGTTCCATTTAATTACTGGGTAATATGCTTAATTGATATGCTCTAATTTCAGTCCTGTTAAACGGAACAAATCTCTAGTGTAAAATAATTTTAGCAATCAACATAAAAATAGTGATCACATTAGTGTAATTTTATATTCTGCATAGATCTTGTAGTTTGGCTCAACCTATAATTAAAGCTTGCATTACAAATATGAATGGTTTGTATACATAAGTGGTTTGCATTAAAACAGCTTCCCTTACAAATACATTGTAAAGATACATTTATCAATTGAATTTGATTTCAAGTTTCTCTGGAGAATATATTTGGGAAAAAAAAAAGTTTGAGCCAGCAGGTCTATGATTGCTTACAGAATTTTCAACACTGCGACTGTACATGTAAGGCATTTCCAGTGCTAGTGAAGCCCCATGTTAAGAGCATAGAAATCTGCCTGAGTCCAATGCCTTGCCATTCTCTTTTGGCAAAGTCCTATATCAGCTCTCAAAAGAGTCCATATAAATCTGAATTTCTTGTTTTTCTTCATTACCAAATTTTATTTAAATTTCAAGGCAGAATATTATCTTAGTTTTTACAAAGTATTTCCCTAAAGCAATAAGCACAGTAACTCAATTATCTGTTCCACTTAATTACTGGGTAATATGCTTAATTGAATGAAAATTTGTGTATACATAAAAGAAATTGACATGGACGAAGAAATATATAATCAAATATCTGAGTATATCTAAACAAAGCATAGTTGAAAATGCAATGCAGTCGTTTAGATAAAGAAAGTAGAAAGAAGTTGGATCTTATTTTGTGAGTGAAATTGAAAATCATTTTTATCTTAAGTCAAACTCATTATTATTAACTAATATGACTTAAAACTTTGTCTCAATTCTGCCATATTTTAAAATCACCTATATTTTATTTAAAAAAGAGGAAAAAGAAAAAGAAGGACCTTAAAAAGATGAACTCTCATTATACATTGGAACAACAATGTAAGCGGGATGATAAATTATGATACCATATCCATTGCAAAAATATTAAAGCCTATGACTACTGTTTTAATACTGAAATATAAATTTTCCTAAAATTTTAACTTTATTTTATAGTGACTCTTTTGCCAAAAAAGTGTCAGAGCTGGAGATAAAAAGACACATAGATAGGCACACATCATATTGATAATGGGGCAGGAATGAGTCAGTTGCAGAGCATGGAGACTAGCCACTTATTTTAAGGCCTATTGCTTGCAAGTCCAACTTGTCTGAGCCTCAGTCTCTCCATCTGTAAAATGGTACTCATACTATTTGTCCTACATATGCCCCAAGATTATTTTTAGAGTTCAATATGAATTGAATAAGGAAAGGCTTTGTGGCTATAGAGTTAGGAGAAGGCCAATGAGCCAGCTGTTTTATTTTCTGTCTCTTACAATCCATCTCATTTAAACTGGTCCTTCATTGAGCACTGGAAAACAAATTATACAAAAAGCTGGACTGTTTCTTGGCAACATATATGGCTTTAACCATGATCTTGTCTTCCCTCATGATGCATTGCAGCATTCATGTATCAAGCTCCAGCTGGTCCCAGGTCATTTAACTCTCTCTAGGATACATCATGTATTTTTATTCAAGTGATTTTCCAAGCCTGTTGTCAGTGTCCTCAAGAAGAAGATACCTAAAGTCATATAAATTGCTATGCACTGATGTTTTTTAAATTAATAGATTTTATTTTTGAGAGCAGCCATAGGTCTACAGAAAAATTGAGCAGAAAGCGGAGTTCCTACATACCTCGCATTCAACACCCACACAATTTCCCCTATTATTAATATTTTGCATTAGTATGGTATATTTGTTACAACTGATAAAACAATATTGATATATTATTATTAATTATGTATTATAGTTTACATTAGGATTCACTCCTCACGTTGTACATTCTGCGGGTTTTGACAAATGTATGACCTGTATCCACCCTTATAGCATCATACAGAATAGTTTCCCTCCTAAAAATCCTCTGTGCTCCACCAATTTCTCTTTCCCTTCCTCCTTCCCCATACCCCCACACACCTGGAAAACACTTATGTTTTTACTCTCTTTATAGTTTTGCCTTTTCTAGAATATCACTTAGTAAAGATCATGCAGTATTATAGACTCTTCAGATGGGCTTCTTTCACTTTGTAATATGCATTTAGGTTTCCTCCATGTCCTTTCATGGCTGGAAAGCTTCCTTCTCTTTAGCACCAAATAATGTTCCACCAGTAATGAATGAGGGTTCCCTTTGTTCTGCATCCTTGTCTGAATTTGGTGTTGTCAGAGTTTTGGATTGAAGTCAGTCTAATAGGTGTAGTGTCTCATTGTTGTTTGAATTTTCAATTCCTTAATGGCATAAAATGTTGAGCATCTTTTCATCTACTTTCTTATCATCTGTTATCTTATTTGGTGAGGTGTCTCTTCAGATCTTTTGCCCATTTATTATTTTTTTTTCTTATTTTTGAATTTTAAGAGTTCCTTGTACATGTTAGATAACAGTCTATCAGATATGTGTTTTGTAAATATTTTCTCCCATTCTGTGGCTTCTTTTTTTAATCTCTTAATTCATTGAATTTTTACTCAGGGAAAGTACTATCCTCTAAGTGAAACATCAAACTGAAACATTTATTGAATGTGTCAGGCATTGTGCAAAGAAAATAATGCTGAATAAGACATTACTTGCATTCAAGAAACTCAAAACACAAAGGAAGAGGTAGAAAAAAATGAAAAGATGATTACTTCATAATTTGTGTTATAATAGGGATTATAAGGGAGCATATTCAAGGTGAACAAAACAAACCATAGAGAATCAGGCAAAGCTTTTTGGATGAGTTGTCTTCAGATCTAAAATTTAAAATATGCTAGATAGTGGGTAAGAAATAGGCTTTGCAGAAAATGCAGGCATTATAAGGCAAGGCATTGAAAAGAGGAATAGCATGGTTTGAAAAGGATGCCACTACCCACTGGGTGTTTAAGTCAAGGAATGAAAAGCAATGAGACTGGCGGGCTGAGATGGAAATGGATTGTGGAGCTTCTCATATTCCCAGTGAGAGAGACTGAACTGTATCCAAGAGGTGGCTAGGAGCATTTGGAGAAAGTTAAACCCTGAGTAAAATTGGGGTTCTGTGACCAAAAAAGAAAGGAAGAGAGAATAAAGCATAGATAAC
Organism: Lemur catta; assembly: GCF_020740605.2. NCBI lineage: Eukaryota > Metazoa > Chordata > Mammalia > Primates > Lemuridae > Lemur > Lemur catta. The sequence continues at coordinate 33,217,184 of NC_059134.1, forward strand.
TGATAATATCTGCCACTGCACTATAACATAGTTGTACAAAGTGGATTGCAATCAAAAGCAAGGCCATGGCTGCTTCAATTGAGGGAAAGGGCAGGATAAAAAACTTTTAGTTTGGGTCTTAAAGAGTATACTGAAGTTCACCAGCACAGCATGCAAATTTACTGTGGCAAACAATATACAAAGAAAAGGAAAAGCAGGACAAGCAAATAATCATACACAACTGATAACATGATGAGAAGGCAACAAGTCCAAAAAGAGGATGATTTTTCCTCTCTAGCTTTCTGATCTGAAACAAATCTAGTGGCTAATTAATATAATTAATGTAAACATGTATTCATTTTAAGATGCAATTCTGACGCTATGATGTGACTATACAATAATCATAGTAGCAATTTTTATTTTATTTTGTAAAACTCAAAGTCAATTTGGAGGATATCTCATCAGGGTTCCACAATAACTAAGATGAAGAGATAAATTTGCATTAAAAATTTCAAGACACTTCTGCCAAGGCTCATCTTCAGTGGAGGGCTCACTTACCTTAAGACTGTTTATTTAAAGGCAAATATGCTTGAGAGCATCAGAAAATATAATTTGGCCTCCTTAAATACCTCAGTGTAGCTAAACTCCCACCTAGGATGGAGGAAACTGGAAGAGGCAATTCTTCCATTGTAACAATAAGAAAATACAAACAACAAAAATCACAAGATTTCTGGAACCCATCAGAAAGCTGGTGTTTTGTGACAACCAAATAGACTGAAAGCTGAAGAAAGATAGGAGTTCCCTGGAAGAGACAGAACATAAACCCAGGATCACCTGCCAAAACACAGGAAGAAGATATGCCAGATGGCTTCCAAACCAGTGAGAATTCAGCTCCATGTTTAACAAGTCCTTAAAGGCCAAGTGGAGGCTGGTATAAGAGCACGAGGACATGGAGCCCTGGGAGCCACAGACACACAGGCACTTCACTCACATTCACAAGCTCTTCATCGTGAACCTCCACTGGGTGCCCACGAGAATCACTGGGCCCAGGCCCTGGTGGCACATGCCTAAATAGACCCTTTGGCAGTTCTTTATAAAGTTAAACATATACTTGAAATACAACTGAGAAATCTTGCTCCTAAGTACTTTCCCAAAAGAAAGGAACTCTTCTATTCACACAATATCTTTTTTTTTTAATTTCAGAATATTAAGGGAGTATAAACTCTTAGGTTACATATATTGCCTTTGCTCCCCCCCCCCGTCAGAACTACAAGTGTGCCCATCCCCCACACAGTGTGCACTACACAATATCTTATATGTAAATCTTTATAGTGGCTTTATTCGTAATAATCAAACACTGGAAACATCCTAACTATCCTAAGAAGTAAAAGGATAAACAAATTGCGATGCATCCATACAACAGAATAATGGTCAGCCACAAAAAGAAACAAATTTCTGATACACTCTATGGCATGAATGAATCTCATATTCGTTATACTAAGTACAAGAAGGCTGAATGGAAAACCTACACACTAAAATAATTTCATTTATATTACATTCTAGAAAAAGCAAAAGTCAAGGCATAGAAAACAGATCAGTGCATTCCATAGGGTGCGGTGGAATTAGGGTTTGACTCCAAAGGAACATGGATGAGTTTGGAGGTAATGAAATGGAACTATTCTATAATTGGATTGTATTGGTGGTTATACAAATGTACAAATTTACCAAAATCAATAACTATGTGCTCAGAAGTGTGAATTTTACTGTGCATAAATTATACACAAATAAATTACAATATTTTAAAAATCATTTTTAAAAAACATGAGCAATTGTCCCTGGCTTGATGAGTGAGAAGAGAAGCATGCAAAGCAATTTTGTTTTTAGAGGTCAACCAAGCTGCAGAGTTACAGTTATTATCATCATTCTGCTCTCTTTTCTTTAAAACTGAGCTAAACAGGCTATTTGGACAGCTCGACTCAAAATAGCAAGCTGAATGGGTCTGGAATGCAATTTAGGCCTATATGTTTATATTTGCAGCAATACTCTAGAAATACTATGACAAAATATAAAATACTATGAACAAAATATTGCATATTACTTATAGCAAAAGGAATAAGAATTCTATACTAGTTTGTAATCAGCCTGTAATTTTTAGAACAAATAAATGCTACTATCATGAAATCTTAAAAAATATTTTGTTTCAGTAAGATAACATAAAATTCAAGCCAGAAAGGTTGTGTGTGTGTGCATGTATATGTGTGTATATTTGTGATTAGCTTACATTTTCATAAATGGCTAACTGTGGCAATATCTCTACTACAGATTAAATTTGCTATGAAATTTGAAACTAGGCAGTGCCTTTGTTCTCCTCAAAAATAGATACATATACCACCTATAATTTTCTCTTGTTTATTGTTTGCATGAAGGCAATGTGACTAGGCCTCTTGTTTTGAGGAGGAAACATTTTAAAGAATTTAAAGAAAATTTTTTTTTTGTTCAAACACTGCAGAAAACAGTAAAGGAATATCTTTGTCCCTAGTCTGGCACAAGGAAACAGTATGGACCACCTGAAATCACAGATGTCATATGGGGAGCAATTGCTTTCTCCACAGAGCCTGGCTACTTGGCAGACTCTTCTAGAAGCAGTTGGTGAAACTAGGAGTTCTTGAACTGCCTTGAGGGCTGTCATATGCCTTAGTGGTTGTTGAATTAATGTTCTCAGCTCTTCTGACCCCAAATTCTTTCCTGAGATTATAAAATCAAATAAATAAATGGATGAAAATGAAATGAATTTAAAAACATTTTACAATTTCAATTGTCTCATGAATTAAACAATGATCAATCCCAGATTCCATATTTTATGATTAGTGCATCATAGAGTCAAGTAACTAAAAGTGAATGGTTTGTCTAGCTATTTAATTTTATCTGGACAATTCCTTTGGTTGTTCATCTATTGAACATACACTGTTTGCCACGCATTGCAGTGGGCATTGAGTGTACATCAATAAACAAGGCAAAGACCCTGTACTCAAGAACTCAAAAGTCTGATATACAAAACAGACACATAACAAAATTGATGCATTGCCACCCAATGGTTTTATAGGTATGTGACTATGCAATACAAGGAAGGAACTATTAATTTTGCTTCAAGTCATTGGCAAAAGTTTCACAGAGGTTGAATATAATTGATCTAAGTTTTAAAGAATAAATATAAATTTTCCAGGTGGAGAAAGGAAAAAAAGCATTTCAGGCCAAAGAAATACTATAGCATACGTTAAAAACAAGTATATGGGAAATAACATAGTGTTTTAGGAAAATGTGCATTATTAGGGATGGCAAAAGAGAACTGCACTAAAGAAAGTTACAGAATATAAGAACAAAGAATGAGACATGTATTAAATTGAGCATTGTTGTGTATGCTTATTCTAGACATTGTTCTTTTTTTGGTAAGGCATAGAGAATTCTAAATAGACAAAATGAGGGATAGATAAAGGAAAATCTTTTAGGATATAAGGGTAAAAGACACAGTATACCTAGACTTCATATGTAGTGGAAATCACACAGGAATCTAGATGCTCTTTTCATTTCTCAGTAACCACATAGTTTCTCATCCCTGTTTCTCTCTGGGTTTATTCCATTATTCTCTTTTGATAGACCCACTTCCTTTGTGTCTTTGTCATTTTTTGACATGTTCTTAAAATGAACAACTCAATTCTGAAATCCAAATGAATTTTTATCTCCGGTCCAGCCAGCTGGTTGATTTCCCTTTTTACCTCGTTATTTGTTTTTTGTTAGAAACAATATCTATTTGTCATTATGTGGTACCTTTTGATTTGGAAGCCTTGTCCTTCTATCTCCATTCTTTCTCCTGAACACTCAGACATTGATAGAAACTCTGGACCAATTTGCTCTACATCTTAACTCTTTTCTTTTACATCATATCTTTGTCTTTTTGCATTTCATTCTTATAGAATTGCTCATGTCAATTTTCTACTGCCTCATTTACTTCTTTTTGCTGTGTTCATTCAATTAAATATACCTATTGAGGCATGTCTTCTTTTTTTAATGAGTATTAGTCAGGTTAGTCTATGCTATGCTGCAGTAACAAATTAACCCTGATATTTTATTATCTTAACACAATAATAATTTATTGTTAACTCAATAATCTTATGTCATTCAAGGAATCTTCCTCCATTTTAGGGGCTACAAAATCAGAAGCTGTGGCTTTCAAGGTCATAATGGCAGGGAGAAGAGTCTAAATGAATGCATGGGATGCTGTTAAGTGCCAGGGCCACATCACTTTCACTCACATCCCATTGTCTGTAATCCAGTCACCCAACCTAACTTCCAGGAAGTTTGACAAATGAGCTCAGAAAAAAGAAAAAGAAAACAATATTTGATAAAGAACACATAGCTTTGTCTCTGCGAAAATTTTAATCTCTAAGATGTCTTTATGTGATGCAATTGGGAATATTGCTTAAATATTCCTTACATTTATCTAACATTCTCTTTGTTTTCTTGCATGTAATATTATAGCCTCTGCTATAGCAATTGGTCCCAAGACCATAATTGATATTCTTAATCTCCCTCTTCTACTGCCTATTCTAGATTGCCCTCACCCTTAGCTAATAATTTTCCTGATCTAGGGGCCAGATCTTCATCTTGGGTGGGGGAATTCAGATCTTCGTCCTGGTTACCATGGCCTTTCCAACCATGTTTGTTATAATCACTCACTTATGTTTATTGCCATGTGTGGGAGAACCAAGAGGATCTCTGTAAATCCCTGAGTTTCAGGCCCACTGCTCCATACCCCAATAATATCACATCAACTATATTTCCTCAATATAATCAGGCAATTGCTTCTGCTGGAATACTAACTCCTTTCTTTGCCTGTTAGTGCACCAGCATAGGAGTAGACAAAATCGCCCATGATAGACAGACCTCTAGGATTAATGGAGCATTATCACGTAACCTGGTAGAAGCATCCTTCCCCCAGAACTAGAAAGCTATTTAAGTAAAGCCTGACATTTGGAGAAAGGAAGTAAAAATTACTCAAGTGGGTCAAGAGGTGAAAGTGATGGTGAAAAGAGCATGCTCCTACTTCTATTAATATTTCAGAGACATTCTACCAATTGAGGATCATCATCATGTAATAGCTATTGATTTAAAATATACACTGTACCTTATTGGAAAGCACTCTAATTATACAGGATTCATTCCAAAAAGCTTAATTCAGATGTATCTTTTATGAAATTATTCTAATGTTCTATCAAGAGTTTCTAGATGATACATTATAATACAGGACCAATGATATGCCCATATATTTTTATAGTTTCTTCATTGCCAAATAGGTCCATTAGTCTAAGATTGTGTTATGAAAACCCAAAAGATCATGAAATAGACACTTTCTGAACCTGACATAATGATGCTAGCTCAGATAGAGAAGACAAACCCATGCCAAGAAAGCATATTGATCTCAGTAAAGACAAAGCACTTCCAACTCTTAGGCGGAAGTGATCCGATGTGATCAAGTTGCCACTAAGTAGCTGGTTATTGTACTCAACAGAATATGCCATATTATTGAGGGCTTAGTGTCAGTCTCTGATGCCAACAGCATGTGTATTTCTCATTAACAACAGATACGTCAATCACGTGAGAGGAAGCCCATGTTGTTGTTTCAATGCACGGTCTTTATTCCTGCCACCATAACTAGCCCATTCATCCATTCATTGAACAGGTTTGAAAGTGACGGGGTAGCCAAGGACAGAAGGAGCCTAACTGTCACTGGAAATATTATTATATCCATTTTGTTCTTCAGTGTGTCCTCTGTAGTGTGTGCTTTCTTTTGAGCATTATATTAGTTACCTAGGATTATATAACAAATTACCCCCAAAACTCAGCAGCTTGAAACAACATTCATTGTTTCAAAGTTTATGTAGGGCAAGCAAGCTTCCACATTGTGTGTTTTCTTATTGAGAGGCCCATGTGGCAAGGAACTGATGTCTCTGGCCAACAGCCAACAAGTACCTGAGGCCTTCCAACAACCACATGGCCACTCCTTTCTGCAGACCCAGAAATTTTAGTGGAATTTGGATATTCAAAATTTTAAAGAACACCCATTTTTATGTTTCTCTCCCATATTTTAGTGTCCTACTCTTTCTCTATCACATCTGTATTTTTAATGTAAGACTTGTTGAGGCTGTGAATTCAAGTATGCATCTATCACAATCAGACTCAAGTATAATTTTTAGCTCAGTTTCATTTCTGCCTACAGGAGACAAGTTCTCTTTAAATGTTGCCATAGAGATCTTCTGTTTTTCATGTTACCCCTGAGTTCTTTATCTGACCAGAGCCTGTCACCTTTACTTCAATGCTTTGATGGCAGCGAAATCCAAATCCACAAACCACACAGTTTTCGTAAGTACCATAGCCTTTATATCTCTTAAATGCTTGATATTTTCCATAAGCCAGTTGGACTGGTCAGAAGAATGGCCCCTGTAGATGTCCATGTATTATTAATCGCTAGAACCTGTGAATATGTTAGTTTACATGGCAAAAGATAATTTGCATATATAATGATTACCTTGAAGTGGTAAGATTATTTTAGATTTTTGGGGTGGACCCAGTGTAATTACATGGATCCTTAAAAGCAGAAAATCTTTCCCATTTGTGGTCAGAAAGAAATGTGACCATGGGGGAATGGTCAGAGACAGGCAACTTCACTGGTTTTGAAAGTGGCAGGAAGCCACAAGCCAAGGAATCCAGATGGCGTATAACAGGTGAAAATGGCAAGGGAATAAATGCTCCCCCAGAGCCTCAAAAGAGAATAGAGACCCAGCAACACCTGGCATCAACCTAGTGAGACCTGTGTTGAACTTCTCATCTATTGAACTCTAAGGAAATAAATTTGTGTTTTTTGAACCACCAAGTGTCTGGTAATTTGTTATGGTAGCAATAGAAAACTAATTCACTGGTTCCATTTCACACTGATTTTGCCCTAATTCTCCCCAAGTGAGAGCATTAGTAATTGTTAAAGCACACCTGGGACTATCTCTAGCCACTTCAGTAGGATCACTGGTGATACATTGCTAGATACAGGTTCATTGTTAGTACCTCACTGTGAGAATCTGTAGAAATACTTTCAATATAAATGATCTCAGTGCTTGTTTTTCTAAAAGCAGATTCTGAAAATATAATTAGTGTACAAGGAGTGTAAGGTGCAAGGAAATGATCCCAGGAAACACCATTGAGAGAAGATAAATAATACAATAAAAAGAAGACAGCTAATAAAATGTGTTTTACTGCTATGGACACATGGAACTTAATCTAACTGAAGAATTCAGGAAAACAGAGGTATATTCTATACACTTGAGAATTTTCTCACCCAAAGAACAAGGGAGATGGAGTAATGACCCAAATATTTCCATCACCGCCTGGGTGAGAGACAGGTGGTCCTGAAGGCCATTTGTTCACTAGCACTCTGGCCCACCAGCCAAGAAGGCAGAGCAGTCCCTGGTGATGAGAAAGTACCCGGAGACAAAGAATCGGAGGTGCTGGCAGTCACAAGTTGGGCCAGAGTGCAGTGAAATGCTAAGTGCTGAGGGGAGATGGATGGATCACTTAGAGTATCTGCTGTGATCATCAATTCATATTTGTTCTCCTACAAGCTACCTATCACATCTGTTGTGTAATATCTATGCCCTTTGCTACTTTCCTACTTTGTATGCTTGTCATATCTCATCTGGCCTTCTCTAATAAATCGGCAATCCTTTATCCTGCTTCCACTCTCTTTCTTCTCCCCACTGCAGTTTTGTACAACACAGATCTAATTATGCTACTGTCATCCTTACAATAGTTTTTATTTACTTTCAATTCTTATCATTTCATTCAGAGTTTTGTAATCTGGCTCAATAACTCTTCAAGAACCTACATAATTTTTTAATAATACATCTTTTGTTTCAGGCACATCCAGATCACTACAGATTATCCCAAACATTAGACATACAATATTTTCTGGTCCTATATTCTGTTTTTCCTCTGCTACTTCCATTCATGCTACATTCTATCTCTAAATTATTCTCCCTGTCCCCATTATATCACATGCTTTCACTCCTCCATCTCTTTGCTCCTATTGCTTTTTATGTCTTGGTTCATCTCATTCTTCAAGGCCCAACTCAACTGTCATTTCTTCTGTAATCATTTCCTAATTTCCTAAATAGAATGAACTATCCCCACATCAGTGTCTCCATAGTATTGTTTATTCTTCTATGTGTCTGACTTATATTAAAGCTGGTTGGTGTCCCTTATCTCTCACAATAAATTGTGAGCTTTTCAGGTCATGTTTCCAACTGAATGCTTTACACATAGTAGACATTTAATAAATGGGCCTCTGATAGCAATCAATCAGAATGAAATTAATTGATTTACAGGATGGGATGAGAGGTGGTGTTAGAGGACGTGATTGTTGTTTCATAAGAAAAATACCCAATCAACCTCTCTCAGTGTTAAAGAATATCTATCTTTAGTACTCTTTTGAAACATGCTACCAAAGAGAACAAATTAAAATAAGTAAATATTAGAATAAGTATTTTCTCATGACCTAATTCTCATTTTTTTCTTAATCTTATTTCAGATGTCACATGTGGATTTGATTTACCTTATTCTCAGAGCCCTCTAGGAAAGGGAATTTTTTGAATATGGTATAAGTGGAAACCAATAATTCTATGGCAGAAAAATGCTACTAAGCTTCTTCTAATGGGTTAGCTGGCGTTCAGCCATGCATGTGAATGGCACGGCTCAAATAGGGCATAATCCATACTCTGTCTTACATTTTAAAGTGACATTCAAAACCCAAACAGAACAAAACCTAAGAGGGTCTAACAACAAGCAGCAAAAAAACTTAATGGATACAATTAAGCCCACGTGAGAACATATTAATGGAGTAAGAGTTGTTTATCAAAAGAAAAAGAAAAGAAAGGCCCAGGGTGACTTATTAACTATCTACAAGTATATTTATTAAGTGGGATTTATTAAGTGGGAGTGCTGACCAGTTGAACTCTATCAGAATAATACAAAATGAGAAGTAAATTTCTTTCAGAATTTTCTTAGGTTTAAGTTGAATATGATTGATTGCTAGAATAATTCATTTTTAAAATAAACCAAAAATGTGTATTTAATTATATCTTCCCAAAAAGCTTTCAAAATTGCTTAAATGAATAGATAAGACTTTTACCTGAATAGAGACATGAAAAAGCACCCAATATTTTCAAAATTTTAGGATTTTTTTAAAAATTAAATGTGATTTGGATCAGATATCTGATCTCTATCTCTAAAGTGAGGTGAAGAATTAGGACATTAATAATTTAATAAATGACTTGTGGTAAATAAACAACAATGATGAAAATATCAAGACACATTGACCAACACTTGAGTTTTAGATCACTTCTTTGTGGGACTTCTAAGCAGCATTTAGGGATTTTGAGACTGTTTGCACTGGAACATCATAAATGCAAACAGGTGGCTTATTTTATTAATGATCTGTATATTTTATATGTGTAGACACTGAATAATACAGATTTAAATCTGTAGAGAATACCTTGTTGAAAAACAAGAAGCAGCTAAGGTAGATGTCTGCTGAGTGATAAGTATGTAGGAAACTTCCAAGAAGAGTACATTTCTCCCCTCCAATTTATTTTGAACTGTAATTATTTGGACAGCTAAGAAAGGGAGGAGAAAGAAAGGCTCATAGTAAGGACCAAGCTATAAGAAGAGCAGCAGAATGACCACATCAATGAAATATGATGAACAAACCTTACACACATAATTTATGTGAACAGATGTGTCATACAACAGGGACTGCAGGATTATGGGGACATTGGAAACTGTTGGATAATTGTATGACCATGTGATGTTATAGTTTATTGTGATTTGCATATTGCATAATAATGCATATATGTGTGAATATATGTTTAGTTTTAGATGCCTAAAGGAAAAGGAATTTTATATCTATCATATGCTCAGCTACAAATTGCATTTCATTGTGCACTCTGAATGGTCTTTTTTTTTTTTTTTTGAGACAGAGTCTCACTCTGTTGCCTGGGTTAGAGTGCTGTGGCATCAGCCTAGCTCACAGCAACCTCAAACTCCTGGGCTCAAGCAATCCTCCTGCCTCAGCCTCCCAAGTAGCTGGGACTACAGGTATGCGCCAGCATGCCCGGCTAATTTTTTCTATATATATTTTTAGCTGTCCATATAATTTCTTTCTGTTTTTAGTAGAGACGAGGTCTCGCTCTTGCTCAGGCTGGTCTCGAACTCCTGAGCTCAAACAATCCGCCCGCCTCGGCCTCCCAGAGTGCTAGGATTACAGGCGTGAGACTGTGCCCAGCTATCAATGGTCTCTTAACCATGCTGATTTTGAAAGTCATTTGGAAATATTGGTAACATTTCATTATGTAACACACAAAAAAATCATTTATTAATTTTACTACAAATCCAAACAAAAACATCATTAAGTACTGAGAAGGTTTCAAATGCATGGTGGCAATACAAGTTTTCCGAAAATCTAATTTTTGCTTGAAATCTCAACTTTTATATTTGGCAGAAAGTACTGTTAGTAGTTTTCCTTAAAGGGACAGATTTGCTACATTTTTTTTTTAGAAAATATCAGCAAAATTCCAATTTTAAATAATCATAGTTTATGAGTCTGTTAAAATTTTGAGTAAAAGACCATTTCATGAATAAGGGGACTAGTTCAGCTAGCAACTGAAACAATCACACAAGGTCGTTACCTAGAGACAAACATACTTCAGTATGCAGCAGAAGAGCTTATGCACAGTTCCCATTTTGTTACACGGAATATTAAAATGACATGTATTCAAGAGTCATGATTTAATGAAATTAATAATTTTTATTCCTTTATCAAGACATTCATAAGTAAAACTGGCATCTGTGTGTGTGTGTGTGTGTGTGTGTGTGTGTGTGTGTGTGTGTTATATTACACTAAGGGATACAATGACTACAAATACAATTTGTCCCCACTATCTTGATTTGTGTTTAATTTGCCAGCAGTTTTGCCCACCATTGTTTTTGCTTTATCAGTGAATATCAGCATAGTAAAACAGAAAAAAATAACGTCTTGATGCTATTATGATTGTTACCTTTAGAGTCCCTGAATGATTGCTAAGGATCTAGGGAGCCTCTGCAGGAGGGGAAGATGGTATGTTCAGATTTGACCCCTGTTAGTAACTGGTGCTAGTCCAACATGTTTGTACGTTAAAAACCACCTGCAGAAGCTGTCAACACTAATGTAGATGCTAAACAGTATCACACTGAGATGTAACTTACTCTATTCTCTTAGTGTCCTTGGCTGGTAATTCTTTCTCTGTTTATATTTAGTCTTTCAGATTGACTATCTAATTGTTCATTCTGCACCTCTAATTCCAGCTGTGTGTGTTGGTTACTCTTCTCAACATTCTGCCTGAAAATCACATGAACAATCTTTTGAGGAAGTTTCTAGTTCATCCTTAAACTGAGATTTCTCTCCACAGTGCACATTCCTCATGAGCTATACCCTGTTAAAGAATGACCTAGATTTGTGAACAGAAGACAGGGTGAAATGTCCAGTTTGCTAACAGTAATTTTTCTGTGGAGGAACACTTATATAATACCTCTAAGATACAAACTTTTTTGTCAATTATTCATTTACCTGACAAATATTTTCAGAGATTGATGTCCTGTTGAAATACAAATATATTACCTAGGCAGCATTTACCAATCCTGAGTACAAGAACTGTATCAATTAAAAAATATATATATATATATATATATACACATATATGTAAAACCTATGACAAGTATCAGTGATCACCCATTCTCTTTCTAAGGAAAGAAACCACTATTTTTCAAGGTTCATATTCTCTCAGATAAACAATAACTTTATTTCATTGTTTTGAAAGCCAGGAATATACTTTTTTAGTTTCAAAATGCTAATATTTTTCTTATATTCCATGATTTTGAAATACTAGTTCTCAAAAATTACCTCTGAATTTTCTCCTTATGATACAAATTTGAACTAGGAGAATTGGATTCACATATTCTATCTATAAATTTTCCTGTAATCTTCTTAGGTGTCTTAAAATCTGATTCCTTTTTAACCATTTGTTTTTGTTATTTTATTGTCATTATTTTTGGTGTAAAATAAGTCCATGGCACATTTACATAGGTGTTTTATTTGTGAGCTATATTTGATCATCTTTATATCTTCAGCAATAGGAATAGTGCTATGCAAGTAGCTGTCCAGTTTTTTTAATGGGGTGTTTTTTGGCCTAAATAATGATTTTAAGGAAAATCGAAACAGTATGTTTTTTCTCATTATAACACGTGCACATTGACCATCTGCCTCAAACATCAGGGTTATGGCTTCACTGAAAGTCACCTTGCACCACATAATAATAAACTTCATACATGTCTTTTTGAAAATGTCATATTCTCTCAAGGTTTATCTCACGCTGCTTGTTAGAATTCCTAACAATATTGCACCAATCTCAGTTGGTATCTGATATTTGACCATGCCTATGTTTCTCCTTTTCCTTTCTTGTCCTTTTATGTGCCTCCTCAGGGGAAGAAGGGTGAAGGAGTGAGGAAATGTGGATCCTCACCCTTCCTGGCTAAGGTCTTTGGTACTTTGGTCTCAACAGTTCTGTTATAAAAGAGAGAAAAAGAAATGACACCTTGTGTACTTAAGACAGATAATTTAGAGTACGATGCTCACCATCTAGGGGTTGGACATGCTTGAACCTCTGATTTGGGGAGGGGAGGAGGGCAAGGGCAATATACATAACCTAAACTTTTGTGCCCCCATAATATGCTGAAATTAAAAAAAAAGAAGGAAAACATTGGTGGTTAGGAAAAGCTGAAAAAAAAAAAGACAGATAATTTAGATCTTTTGACTAAAAGTTTGAGGAGGTATTTCAAAAAAATATGATCACTCCTTACTTTGGAGGCTTGTATGAAATCAGGGGAAACTCCATGCCTGAACTTCCAAGAGTATCCCATTGCCTAATGTATTAAGGAAGATTTTCTGCCTGATTTTTAATTTGTTGCTAAAATACTCATCAAACATTGTATCCTAATACGTGAAAATCTCGCTCCCACTGTTACTCATACCCCAACGTGCTTGAGGTCTTTACAGTATTTGTCCTACTCGCCATGAACTGGTAGACAGCGACAGAATGCCTGTGAAATATTTACTCCATACACAGCCCTAGGGTGTTGAGTCAACTCTTGGCTCCACAAACGACACGATGAGAAACTTGCCACTGCCTGCTCCTATAATTTTATAACCTTGAAAATTTAGACCTTAACACTGTCATGTGAATGTGGACAGTTTGGAGCTCTTTTTGTTTTTAATTGTTTGCAGGAAACCAAAATGCAGGCTAAAATGTCTCAAACCACAGTCCTTGAATTATGTGCACCAAAATCAAATGTAATACTTTAAAAAAATATAGATTCCTGAGACCACTCAGGTTCATGCAATTAGTGTCTTTGTAGGTATCTGAAGAATTCGCACCTTGCACAAGAAACCCAGATGATCGTTTTGAACTTCAGTTTGGAGACTACTGCTTTGGCCTGTGTTTTCGAGGCTGAGGTTTTTGGGTTATGTAGGCATAGGGAGATCAACCTTCTCTTTTACAGGAGGAATCAAGGGTACGCTTGAAGGTCTGACTCAGGTGGGGCAAAGGCAATATACGTAAACTAAACATTTGTATTCCCATAATAGGATGAAATAAAAAAAAATTAAAAAGGGAACATCTTTATCTAAAATCTATTAAGGGTACTCTTGTGTGTGTTTTGAAACGGAAAATAAAAGTAGTAATCTTATGTGATATTCTGTATTTAGATAATAAATCAAAATCTTGAGGCATGAAAGAGAGAGGGGAAATGGAATTCATCTACCTTATCCATTCTAATTACATGCTGTTACTCTTTTATTCATTCTGTTTCTGTGAACCCCTGAACCCATCCATCTAGGGGAAGATAGAAAAGAGGAGGAGGAGACTGATGAAGGAAGAATAAGAAAAATAAAGCAGAAAGACTGTGTGTGAGAGGTTTGTCTCCCTTAAGAGTGCAGATACTGAATTAAACAGTCTCAGAAAAGAACAGAAGCACTCATTGCTAAAAAGATATATTAATAATACAATAAATACAACAAAATAAAATAAAATATAAAACTTTCATATCAACACAAGGGGAAATTTGTTTGATGCCCTCATATTTATCAGAGATCGTAATGAAATTCTGGCAAAAATGTAATGAGTTTTTGGGTAATGACTAAATGTAGAAAATACAGAGGAAAAGAAAAATTATATCATAAACCATGTAGAATATCCCAATATGCCAGCCAGCCAGCAGGCAATTTAAAGCAGATTAATAAATATTTTGAACCAATATTAAAGCAAGAGATAAGAGGATATATCTTTATATAAAAAGAATGAGGTAATGTTATAAAAAGCAAGAGCATTCATTGCAATGTATTTCCCAGAGCACATTTAGTATATTAAAATATAGATTACATTGTTAGCAAAATTACTATGCATAATAAATGCATTACAGATTAACTCACATAACAGGAGAATTGGTTTTCTTTTCTCCTGTTATCTTCCTGAGGCTAGAAACCCATGGCTCCCCTCCCTTCAACCTAAACTTCCTGTTTTCACGTTTGTACACATTTTCAGCAGTAGTATGAATAGCGAAACACATTAGAATTTCCTATACCACATGCTGGTCATGTGCACCTTCCCCTCTCCAGGGGTTGTTCTCAGGAAAAGAATGTGGCAAAAGATTTTTTGGTCTTCAGTATGACTTCAAGTCAATATTTGGTGCTCTAAAGTAGAACTACACATTTGCAGGTTCAACTTACATTATAAAATAAAAGTCTTCACATACTGATAAAGTAATTTCAGAGACTGTGGAACAAATCCATAAAATGATATCGAATATTATTAATCAAGGTAAATTTCAGACTTTAAAACTATTGATGTTAGTGATTTGAAAGGATTTATGCACTGCCACTGGACATTGCAAGCCTTAATAAATGACATATTTACAATCTTCAAGTGAAAGTTTTGAATGTTTAAATTCTAATGGCACCAGTTAAATTACAGAATGAAAGTATCTAAGCTTAATATCTATTATATGACATATTTTACTCACTATTGTATATCCAGGTAGTTGGTACATTTTCAGGTACTTAACAGGTATTCAATATTTGTTAAGCATTGAATAAAAACATGCCCATTTCTTTTTTTTTATTTGAACCTATTTCTTATATTTTGGTTTCACTTACATTATTTGATTTGTTCATCAAAAACCCTGTGAGATAAATGAAACACATTGCTTATGGTATAATATTGATTTTCAAAAATAGCTATGTATTTAACTTTATTGCCTGAGAATTGTTTTTGGATTTGGCTTGATTTAAGAAGAGCCATTAGTTCAAGGCAAATTGTTTCTTTTTAGTGACAATGACTGAAAGAGTCCCTGTTCTAAATATTTCCTTATCCTAAATGTGGAAACCTAGGGGAAGCAACTTGTGCTAGGAGTAAGAATTTGATCTAGGTAGTCAGAATCCTGTGTCTACCCAACATTTAGATCACATAGAAAGAAAACCAAAGAGAACAGCTGGATTCAATTTAAAGGAGGAAGAATTTCCAGGAAGAAAAGAGAAAGGGATTTGTAGTTTCAACATAGAGAATCCAACAGAGCGTTCAAAGACAGTGAACGATGAGAAAAGTCTTCATAGAAATTGAGTATGAAGACACTTGGCAAGAGGTTAAGTTGGGAACAGGAGGAGAGGAAATGATTAACTTCGCAACCTTTGTTAATAAAAGAAATGAAAGAGAATGGTTAGTTAACTAGGCCAAAGAAAGACTTTTTTAAGACAGAAGAGAAAAGCATATATGTAGGAAAGGAAAAAAATCTAGTACTGAGGGAGAACTAAAAAGATATAAGAGAAAAAACCCAAAAAGGTACAAGAGAAAGAAAAGCATTGATAAAAGTTCTCAGATAAAGGAGTAAAGGTACAAGTGGAAGAGGTGGTCCTAGCTACACCATTTATCAGAATTCACCATTTAATCATTTCCAATAGAACTGGTCACCACAGTGAACACCTAGATAGTTTAAAATACAACAGTCTGTTTATATATTTCCAGTTGATTTCAGAACATCTTGATAAAGCTGATAGTTATATATTTCCAAGGGTAAGATTCTGTTTTTAAGCATTGCATCTACATTTGACAATACCTATAAACTTCAGTTATACACCATGGAGTTAGTTAGGAAAGAGTCATAAATATCAATGCGAATAACATAAAGTGTCAATTTGATGAGTGGTAGAGTCATGAAAAATCAGTCTATTTAAACAAAACCCTAAACATTTATCTCACCAAATAGAAGAGGTATGGAAATCTTTTTTTAGCATAATGTCTTTTTGATGGTTTTTACAGGGGCAAAAATAGTCTGTTATCTACACAGAAAATTGGATGAATCAGTGTTCCCAAAACAGACACATGTACCACACGGTAAGCCTGTATATTTAACCTTTACAGAGAGCGCTTGAGGGAAGGGAACTTTTCTTAATACTTTAGTTAAAACCCATTGAAAATGTACCTTTCTCAAAAGGTAATTGATTCAAGTAATGTTGCTGAACTGAAGGGTGACAACATGTAGATTTACATCAGAGTGAGTCCTTTGCGTTTTGTTACAATTTTTGAATTTTCTTAACAAATAAGCTTAAGCATAAATACAAGGAAATTGAGTGAACTTAAATTAATATTTGTCTTTGTATCATGAATGCCCTAAGAGATCTAAAAGTATTGGGAAAGAAGAACATTATACAGTATTTATATGCTGTTAAAAATAGAAAAGAATGTTATATTTTCTCTCCCTCATGAATAAGTAGTTGTATTTTATAATGGACAAAAATTTCCTAACAAAGAGAATCAAACTAAAAAGGGACTTGGTTTGTCAGATTAGAGCTCTGAAGAATATTATGAAGAAGAAAGTGATATAAACATTCTTCAGTTGGAAAAGACATTAGAAACCATCTAGTCTAACTTTTCACTACTGCAGAATTTTCTCTACAGTTGTCCATTTCAATGTATAATAAACACTTGCTAAATAACAGTCACCAGGTTTGCAAAAACAAATAAGAAATGCTTCCTACTGCAGAAAAATTACTATATAGAAGTATAAAACAGCAGAGAAATAAATCATTTATAGTTAATTACTAGAAAATAAGAACTATTTTCAGTAATACAGGAAGAAAATACAGAAGAGAAAAAATAATTGTTATATATTAGAACAAAGAAAACAGCAAGGGATGTCCATTAAAATGAATATAGAAGTGTTTTCAGAGTTTATCAGGAAGATGCAGCAAACAGTGAGGATCAGCAAATACTGGAGGTATAAAATACAATGATGGGTTCACGGCAAGTGTTTTCCTGCTTCTGATTGGTAGCACCCTTTAATGCACTATAGCCGTAGAGACAAGAGGAGCGTTGATGGGAAATAAGACTGAAAAGGGAAGTAGGGGCCAGGTTATCTGAGTCCTTACATATCTGGTCAACATATTGCAACCTCAAACAGAAAGCATCAAGACAGAGGGGAGAGGATTAAACGGTGATGGTATGATCACATTTGGCTTCAGCTGAATAGGTAGAGCAGGACCAGATTAAGAGCAGGGAAGTTAGGGGTGGTCATGATAACAGTCCAGACAGACACAACAGAAGAGAAGAAGAATAGAGTTGAGAGACATGCCTGACGTAGAATTTCAGGATGTACTCATTGAATAGATGTGGGGGTTAAAAGATGAGTTGAAGATAATACTTTGGTAGGTGACACAATAATTTAATTGATATTACTATTTATGCCAGTGGTCCCCAACCTTTTTGGCTCCAGGGACCAGTTTCATGGAAGACAATTTTTCCACGGATTGGGAGAGAGGGGTTGGTTTGGGGATGACTCAAGCCCATTACATTTATTGTGCACTTTATTTCCATTATTATTACATTGTAATATGTAATTAAATAATTCTACAACTCACTATAATGTAGAATCATTGGGACCCTTGAGTTTGTTTTCCTGCAACAGGATTGTCCCATCTGCGGGTGATGGGAGACAGTGGCACCCAAAGTGTGCTGTTTATGTCTGGTCTACTCTGTAATCTTGTTTTGGTTGCTGTCACTGCAGAAAACCCTGCTTTACAAAGCTAGGATGTTGGAAATGGAAGCAGGCATTTCAGTACTTTTGTGGCAATCTGAGGATATTCCACCTTGACTTTAACCCAGAATGTATGGAGATTTGAAGTGGTCTCAAACATATACTTTTAAGGCCACTGTCATTTGCAAACTCAAGCAGTTGATTCTCTTCTAGCACAAAGTCAATTCACCTGACTTATTCACAAATGTGTTGCAAATCCATTCCTTCCCAGTTCAGGGGTCTTTTTTGGTTGGGCAGTAATGTTCAAACTCTTTTGAAAGCTGAGATAGGTGATCATGCACCAGGTGGGAGAAGGAAGGTCCTGGCTCAGTCTCTTTCAAAATCGCTGCTAATGTTTGAAACATGTCAAAAATCCCAACATTCACTCTTTTCCCCCATAATTCCAGTTTGGCTTTGAATGCAGCCACTTTACCTGCCAACTTAAACACAGTTGTCATTCTCCCCTGAAGTGATAGATTGAGTTCATTGAGCAGGCTGAGTATGTCACACAAGCAAACAAGTTTTGTGACCCATTCTCTGTCAGTGAAATGTGCTGCCAGTGGTGACTTTTTTCTAAAAGAAATCTCTGGAGTGGTTCTTGTAACTCAGAAACTCTGGCCAGTGATCTACCTGTGGAAAAAGCCGCCCCACTTCTATGAATAAGAGAAGACGTGTGTGTTCTGCATCCATCTCTTCACAGAGCTGCTTGAACAGATGCAAGGTTAGGGCATGTATTTTAGTGTGGTTAATAATTTTAATCACATCCTGCAAAATGTTGTTTAGTTCAGGTGACATTTTTTGGCTAGCCAGCATTTCTCTATGGATGACACAGTGTGTAGACCCATATTCAGAAGCGACCTCCTTGACCCGAGTAGTGAAACCAGAAAGCTTTCCAGTTATGGCAGCCACTCTGTCTATGCACATACCAATACAAAATGACCAATTCAGTTTTCCTAATATGTATTCATTGAAAGACTTGAATAATTCTGCAGCTGTCATGTTGGTTGACAACAAAAGTGCACATACAATATCCTCATGCACATCCTCTTGAAAAATATATTGAACAAAAACAAGCATTGTTGCCTTGTTAACATTGGTAGACTCGTCAACCTGGCTTGCATATCATGGTGACTCATTAATTCACTCTAACAATTGTGCCTCCGTATCCTCTGCTATTTCACCAATTTGTCTCGTTACAGTGCGAGCCGTAAGAGGAACATGTCCCACCTTTTGAACTGCAGGTTCTCCTAAAAGTTCACAGCAAATGTCCTTAGCAGCAGGCAGAATCACCTCTTCACCAATAGTAAAGGGCTTCTTAGTTTTAATGTGATTTGCCATGAAGAATGATGTTTTCAGTGCATAAACATTTGATGAAGTGGTGGCCTTCCATAATTGTTCATGTTCTTCATGTTCACTTTTTGTTCTTTTGAAAAACTCCAAAGGCTTGTCTTTTAATGCAGGGTGCTTGGTCTCCATGTGGCGAAGCAGTTTCGAAGATTTCATGGCTTTGTTGGATAGCCAGTTACCACATATTATACAAAGCAGGCTTGGAGAATGTGAATCATTTGTTGCAATGAACCCATAATTTAAGCAGGATTCATGGTATTTTCTTTTAAATGCAGCTTTCATTTTGTCGGCAGTCTTAGAGACGTCTGCTGCCTCATCGTTGGGTCTTTCTCCCTTTTCAAAGCAGCTCTCCAACAATGTTTTTTTATTTTTTAAACTCATTTTTGGTAGGGTTAGCTTGTGGGCTTTCCAAATCTGTGACTGAAACAAGGGTGCAGTGTGGGAAAGAGGTGTGGATGAAAGTGGTAAATAAAATACTGGGTGGGCCATGCGCAAACTAAAATAAGTGTCGGATTCTGGCTTAAAGCTTGCCACCAGATGCAGCAATTGATGTACATATACTCACTTGCCACTATAAAGCCTACCACCAGATGCAGCTTAATTGTCACTTGCCACTCACTGATAAGATTTTGATATGAGTCTGCAAACAATTGATTTATTATGGTCTCTGTGCAGTCAAACCTCTTTGCTAATGATAATCTGTATTTGCAGCTGCTCCCCAGCACTAGCATCACTGCCTCAGCTCCACCTCAGATCATCAGGCATTAGATTCTCATAAGTAGTGCACAATCTAGATTTCTGGCGTGTGAAGTTTACAGTAAGGTTTGCACTCCTCTAAGAAGCTAATGCCGCTGATCTGACAGGAGGCATATAGCTCAGGCAGTGATGCGAGCTATGGGGAACAGCTATAAATACAGATGAAGCTTCGATCAGTTGCCTGCAGCTCACCTCCTGCTGTGTGGCCACATTTCTAATAGATCATGGACTGATACTGGTCTGCAGCCTGGGGTTTGGAGATCCCAGATTTGTGCCATGCTTTACCCCTGGATAAAATAGATGCTTTTATCCACTGGTGCTCAGGGTTCTAAGACAGACTGTGAGCTCCCTCTAATGAATGTAAAACCTTCTATAATAGTTTTAAGACACTCAGGATGTCACTTACTTTGTGGAGATAATGTCCCAGGTGCCTGTGATTAGTGAGCATTGCCTTCTTCATAGACCTTTAGCTGCCATATAAATCAGCAGTATATGTGCTTCAGTGAGTGCTTGTAAATAAAGTACAAATTAATTGCTCCTAGTTCAGATAATTCTGCAGAAGCATGAATTAAACTCAAGTTGCTCTGTGGTTTATTTGGAAGAATGTAGGGAGATTGAACTTTCTATTAACTTATGCAAGACACGACATATATGTTAAATTTATGGTTATAATGATAATCATAATTAAGAAAAAAATCCCTTTGATGTTTTGGCATATAGCATTTTACAAAGTTAACTTCCTCAGATCAAAACAATATCTTTGGACCATTTTACAAATAAAGATGTAATAAAGAATGAGGGGAATCGTTGCTGATATTTCTTTTATTGAGGGATCAGCACCAAAGTTTATTTCACAGTTAGCCTTTCTGGGCTTATATCATCCTCAGGCAGAGCTTTATAGAAAATGGTGATTTGGTTCTAACTTAAAATCCTTTGCATATCTCTTCTGGGATCACTTTGTACTCATTGCTTCCACCAGTAATTTAAGAAAAGAAAATGATCCAAGGAGTTTTGAAATTTTATCAGTGACATTTTCTGCAGTTGAAAGCTCAAACTCAGGTCGTTTTTTGTTTTTTTTACTTTTATAGACAGTGTCTCACTCTGTCACCCAGGCTAAAGTACAAGGGCACAACAATAGTTACCTGCAGCCTCAAACTCCTGGGCTCAAGGGATCCTCCTGCCTCAGCCTCCTGAGTAGCTAGGACTAGAGGCATGTGCCACCATGTCTGGCTGATTTTTAAAAGTGATTTTTTGTAGAGACGGAGTCTCACTATGTTTCCCAGGCTGATCTTGAACTCCTGGCCTCAAGCAATAGTCTCACCTGGCCCTCCCAAAGTGCTGGAATTATAGGCATGAGCTACTGCACCTGGACTCAAATTCAGGTAGTATTTTATAAAGAAAAGTGTTTCATCTTAATTTCTATTAATGTATTTGTATTTTTGATGACCTCTAACTGATACTTAGTTGTATTGTACCATTAAAAATGTGGAACTCACCATTCTTGTGTATAAATGGACTAGGATTATATTATTGACAAACCCAATCACTGGGTTTGTCACTGGAAAATTAGTGATGTGACCTAAAAACAAGAAATCATTAAAAAACCTGGATATTCTATCAACATTTTCCAAATTTATTGAGATATAATTTTTACATAAAATTAAACCCTTCCATTTTAAATATCCTCCTGATGCCTTGTGGCAATTTTATAATGTTGTATAAGCACCACCATAACCAAGATATAGAATATTTGCCTCATTCTAAAAATATCCTTCCTGACTATTTGCATCACCTCACGGAACTCCTGGCCTTAGGCAAACGCTGATTTGCTTTTTGTCACCATAGTTTGACTTTTCTAAAATTTTATACATACAGTATGTATTGTTTTTGTATTTGATTTGTCCAACTTAGCATTATATATTCAAGATTTATTCTTATTGTAGTTCTGTCTATTGCTGAGTAGTATTACACATTATGGATATACCATAATTTATCCATTCACTCTTGATTGATATTTGGATTTTTAAAATAGTTTGGCTTTTATGAATAATGTTGTTATAGTCTAATAAGGGATAAGATTATGAAAACAAAAAGTTTGAGTGATGAAAGAGAGGGATTATGAGCCAAGGAATATGGTGGCTTTGAAAAAGGCCTGGAAAAGAAGACACATAGTCCAACGAAAACCTTGAACTTAGACACTGACCTGCACACTGCAAGAGAATAAATTTGCATTGACTTAAATCAATAGTGTGTGGCAACTTATTACCACAACAGTAGGAAACTAATACAGATTTTGGGTTGTTCACATGTGGTATGGAAAGGTGTTTTCATTTCTTTGGGATGAATAGGTAGGAGTGGAATGACTGAGCCGTATGGTAGGTATATAAGTATCATTTCGAAGAATCAGATAACCTTAAAACACAGTGTGTTGAGGGGAGGAAAATATTATGTTTGATGTTCAAGATTGTTGTCATATGTAACTTGCCATGGAAATTTATCACCTAAGCACTGGTGGTATATATTAATTTTTTGATTAAAAATAGGCACATGGGAGTCAGACAGAACTAAATTTTAATATGTATATAATCTTGGAAAGTTACTCATCTTCTTTAGTGTTCAGTTTCCTTATTATATGATGGGAATGTTAACATAAATGAAAAAATACATATAAATTGAATAGTAGATGTACAAATATACATGAGGTATGTATACATTTATTTTAGTATGTGAGGCAGCCAACTGAAATTATACCAGAATGTGATTGTGAACAAAGTATTAAAAAATATTTGCAAGTTTAGATTCGTACATGATCCTTCTAGCTCAGGTACAATCATTCATAATACAACTTTAAAATAAACATAAAGTTTTATGTCAGCATATGAAGATAAGAACATATAATAAACAAATTACCATAATTCAAGAGCCTCTTAATTTAACCACTAATTTATGGTAAATGCAAGGAAATGAGATATCTTTATGTATATCTACATATGTGAAGGCACAAAACTACTTTGTAGATGGTATTGTATACTTTCATAATGTCTAGCTGTCTTTTTTGGGGATGTCATCTCAGTCATTGCTGAATTTATTCCTTAGAGGTTGCAAAATGGTGATGTCCTAATTCTATCATTCTTTCCTCCTTTATTACTATGACTATTAATATAAAAAGTAAATTTCCTTTATCAACTATTTCATTGCCTTGAGTTAATTTTGTACATAAATGTCAAGATAAGCTATTTTCCAAATGTTTAGATGATTTTGTAGCATCTTGTTGAAGTCACCTTTTCTCCCCCCTGGATCTTGGTGCCTAATGTGGAACTATGAATAGCATGCTATTATTTGGGTGGTGTCTGGCATAATTTTATCAAAGAAATTATCTTAGGGAGAAAATAAAACAGTTTTCATTAGAATAGGAAAGTGTAAAGGTTAATTTTATTAAGTAGTTGTTTAAGCAGTCATAAATAAAAAAAATGCTTCGTATATTGCATTTTCTATGTCAATGGTAAGATAAGTATGCAGAAAGATAAGAATCAATTATTTTTAAAATATTCCTCTGAATAATTCTGCATAACTATTAACAATTAAAAATGACAAATAACCCAAACACCCATAAATGTTTCAGCATTTATCTCTAACAGATGTTTCAAAAATATAACTATAGTAATATGAGGCCCAACAAAATTAATAATAATTCCTTAATACCTTCTAATAGTCACTGTCAGTATCGAAACAGGATAAATTAAGGCTTGGGAGTTTTGTGTGTTTGGAGTTTTGATGTTTGGTGTTTGTTTTAAAATTCTCAGCCAAAATAAAAACATGGGCAACACAGATAAAACACAATCAACAAATGTTGGTATTTGTGATGACTTGTGTGATGGACACACCAGAGTGCTGTATATTACTCTTTAGAATTTTGTGTATGTTTGAAAATTTTCATAGTAAATATTTGAAATGATGGCTATGGAATTCTGGTTTCAGCTCTGTCTATGTAAAGAGCTTGGAGTCATTACTCTTGTCCCTACAACAAGAACATAGTAGAACAAACTGAAAATCCACAACTTTGCTTGGATCTATCAAAGAATTGAGGTCACAAGGCAAACCCCCAAATCTGAACAGACAAATACAGAGAATCACAGCTGAGATCTGCTTTTTGAAGCAGAAGCCACTGGGGCCATAAAGTGGCATGTGTATTGACAATTCAAGAACATTCCCCTTGTGTTTTTGGCAAGAGAGGGAAAAAAACTAACCATTTTGAAATACTCCCAGAGCATTCTCCATGACAAAGGCCTTATCTCCAAGGGAAAAGACCACTAGATTCTAACTCAACCTGGGAAAAAGCAATCATTCAACTCCAGTCCCATCTAGACTTCCAGTCTCACCTACAGGGAGAAGTAAAATGATAGGAAACATTTGTGAGGGTCACAGCCCAGGTGTGCAGGCCCTGAAATTTAATCATAAAATTATAGAATACTTCTGTCACCCCAAATCTTAACAAATTTGTGACAAAGATATGATTAATAAATATTTGCAACATTCTGAGTAATAATAAATATTCTTGTTTCTTTTAATCTCAAAACATTTCTAGGACATGTTTGCTGGCATCTATCGGATTATGTGAGAGTTGATTTTCTATTATAGTTAAATAACCACAATTTTAAAAATCATTCATTTTTATGAAATTGTAGTAAAAATACCTAAAACCATATTAGTGAGATTGATTTACTAATATTATTGGGGACAATGTCTGAACCTCTAATTCTTATGGAAAATGAAATTTTTTTCTGTAAATAATTTTTTATTTTTGTAATAAAAACAAAGAGAGACCAAAGGCCATGGCTATGCCACTCATTCAGTGACAAAACTCTCATTGACTAGTTTGAAGAAATAACATATGACAAGGTTAATACAAGCAATTAATTCCAAAGGTGAATGTTAATTTGGTAACTGTAGAAATGTTCCAGAGAAAAACAGAGAAGAGCAAGAGCCACTGTGGATAAATGAACAACTTTAACTGCCATTAATGACACAGCAGCTGCAGGATATATATAGAGAGAAATTACATATTTAGAAAGAAAGATGGAGATGTTGAAACAAGAGCTAAATGAGAGAGGAAAAAAATAGAAACCATGAAATGCAAAGCTTAATGTGTTGAAGTAAATTCATTGGAGCGACTTAATAGTTATTATATAGTTTTTGATGTTATGCTACAGTTTCACTGTTGATAAGCAATGTTCAGAAAACAGCAGTCTTTACTTCAGGTACATCATTGAGGAAGAAGTCGGAAGCTGGCAGGGGTATAGATGAAACAGGATTGGCTATGAGTTGGTAATTAGTAAAGCTGTGTGATGGACATGTGAGATTTCATAATACTCTGCCTCCCCCACTTTTATTTCCCAAAGTTTTCCTCAATAAAATGTTTCACATTTTTTCCCTGACAGCAAAAAGGTAAATGTATTTTTACTGGTTTACCTATCGTCAGAATATCAGAATCTTTCATTCATGTATTCATTGTTTACTTATTCAACATCAACTGTGTACTGAGTGCAAAGCCCTGGATTTATCACACTTTTTCACATTCCAACCAAGAACTTGGAGAGGAAGTAAAAGGACTGATGGATGGAGTTTGTCATCAGTCTCTAAAGAATACCAGGACAATGATAATGATGCTGAATTTGTAACAATTATACAATATTCCCCAAACTTAATAGAGAACAAATGAATAAACCCAAAGTAATCAGTAAACTGGCAGAATAATCAACAATTTGTTTTCAAAATTTTTGCCAGCTAGAGCCACCTGCATCCAGTCTGTGCTGCTCAACAAGAGAAAGAATTTCACACATTGGAATCATAATCCCATCATAAGGTCAGAATGTTTTTACTTTTTGCTACATCAAACTACATAACTTTCTGCGACTAGGTTAGCATTTTTTCTTTATTGCATATGCTCTATATTGAAAAAAATGACAAATAAAATCCACTTTATTGTTAACAAAGAAAAAAGAGGTAAGAAATTTGACAGTGAGTTGCTGGCCTGCACCCTCAGCCCAGCTAGCAAATTCTCATCATTATCAAAGTCATCACTCAGCATTTCCTGAGTTTCTGCTAAGGGTGAGGGTGTTCTAAATATCCTGTTTTCAAGCAAAAAACTCAGCTATTAAAAATACAGACCAATTATTGATAATTTCACAGTCACAAAATTCTACTCTGTTAAAATTTAATGTTGATAACTGAATGTTGGTTTTGGAGTCCCCAAACTGCTGCCTAAAATAGACCCATTCTCCATGCTCATGCCTTATTTAAGCACCTATCAGCCACTACTTCGAAATGACTTTTTTCTGTTATGCAAAATATTGTATTTACTCTTGAGTCTTCCTATTTTCTCAGCACCACCTTTAAATACAACGAATTCCCAAGAGCTGTTGAAATTGTTGATTATTTTATATTCCCTTCTATCTCCTTGCTTTGCTGTGGGCTCACCTGTTTCTCACACAGACTGTGGGAGGAACAATGAGCTCATCTTTCTTGTTTCAGCAGTGACCCCACCACGTCCATCATACACTCCGTGTTAGAGTGACTTTTCTGAACAATTTTATGATCATGTCATTTTCTTGCCTAAAAGCCTTCAGTAGTTGCCCACTGTTTTCAGAAAAATATGTCAACTTCATAACTTGGTATGTTAGATTTTGATGATATCACTCTTTCCTTTTCTTCACCTTATTTCCTGCCATCCCTTCATCCTGTGACACATTCCTGTGACCACTACAGCTAGGGATCTATGTGAAGATAGATTAAAATGTCATTCATTACGCTGCTACATAAAATATTCTTCCATATTCATATTCCACATACTCCATATTTTTCCACATATTCACCTTTTCAAATCAGTTATCTTTTATTAATTTTTAGAAACAGTTTCCTTAGGGCCCTTGTTTTGGAAGCTTTTAATTTTTTCCTCTCTCTGAACTATCTCAGATTACTATGTTTCCCTGCGTATTCCCAGTAGCCCAAATATACCTCCATCTTCACTTTTATACATTGCATTTCAATTGCCAGTTTTGTTAATGATCTTTCCACTAGATTCAGCTCTTTTTTGATGGCAACTTTTGCCTTAATTCTCTATACAGCTTTGTGTCTAATAATCTGTTTGGAATATAGTAGCAACTAACTATCTGTTAAATGAGTAAATAGTTTATAATAATGGTAACTGTTTTCCAGATAGCTTTCCTTTTTAATTCTGTCCCTCACTCTGATTTCATATTTTAAGAAAGCAGATCTTGGTCATTTTATCTCCGTTTTGAAAATCTTCAAACATTCCCCTTCGCCAGCTGGACAAACTCTAAATATCTCACCCAGTGGTTCATTTTCCTTTTCAACAGCTCTTTTTTGGGTACTGTGCACCCTGTGAAGCAAAAGTGATTCCTCCCTGTTCCTTGTACGCCTAATGCCCATTCCTGCCCCCATAGCTTTGATCACGGTCCCTTTGTCTTTAGTATTTTTCATTATTTAAAACTACAGAAATTTTCTCAGAAAAGGACATAGGCAATCTTACAATAACTGTTTTTATTTCACTTTGCATTCTGCCATTAGAACAATTTTCTTACTTCCTCTATTGGATTAATTGAAAGCAAGGACTCTAGGTTACCAATTTTTATCTCCCATAGTACCTTGCATATTACAGATGATCAATATCTTTATTATGTAAAAAAGGAATGAATGAATAAGTAACAAATGAGTGGTATGTGTGTGTGCATACTAAGTTGATTATTGTGACTGAATCATGAGGATTCTGTCCTGCATTTCCTGAGCCCTTTTTTATAGCTAATACAAGGCAGATTTCAATAAGTCTATCATATAAATAAGATGACTGTATAATAATTAATAGACAGTTAAGCCTGTTTTAATGACTAAAATCAATCACTCCAAATCTCTTAAAAATAAAATAATGGCAAAGCAGAAGCTGTAGCAGTGAAGAACAAAGCTGAAAGGATTATAGATAATACTTTCATCATTAAGTTAGGCATATGCGTCCTTTTGCAAATGCTGTCATTTCCAACCTCTAGAACTTAATGCAAACCCTAAAGGAAGAAACAGGAAAAAGGAAGAAAAAGGAAAGGATATTTTGAATAACTTTCTGACAAGGAGAAATTGACTGAAATCAAAGCAGACCCATCTCCCAGAGGCATGAAAACTTAACCCAACAGTAGTTCTAATTAGACTATTTTTAGAGCATGTTAACACCTAGTTAAATTGTGTAGGCTCTGACCTTAACATGTTAGGAATTTTAATAATTACCTTGGGAATAGCAGAAAGTTCCTTTCTTTGTAACTTGTGTTTCTCTGAATTTAGTTGAAATATCAGATGCCACTGGTTCATTTCAAAT
The DNA here is from genome assembly GCF_020740605.2 of Lemur catta. Taxonomy (NCBI): domain Eukaryota; kingdom Metazoa; phylum Chordata; class Mammalia; order Primates; family Lemuridae; genus Lemur; species Lemur catta. The sequence goes on from NC_059134.1 coordinate 33,245,901, forward strand.
TCAATGTCCACATAACATATCTACCAATACATTTAGCCATGTCATAAATGCATCCATACAATCAGAGGAAAGATAGACATGTGACTGTATCAGTGCAAACCCATATTACAAGTAATTATAAAATCATCCTATATTGTAGACTCATTACTGAAGGAACATTTTAAACACACATATTGATAAGAGAGTCCTTTCTGGAGATCAATTTAGTATTGCTTAATGAAAAATCTTAAAACATACACACAACTTATGTACAAATTCAATTTCAAGGAATTCAATGTAAATAAATAAAGACGAGTATAAAGATTTGTCCAGAAGGATGATTACTGCAGCACTGTTCATTAGAAAACAATTTCAAGCAAGCCAAAGTTTAATAACAATACTACATTGAATACTAGGCAGCCATTAAGATAATGAGTAAACTTATATTACCCACTTGGGTAGATGTTCACCAATGCAAGAAAATAGAAACCCCAACAATATATAAGATATGATTTTAACTTGAACAGTGTAGAGATTAAGAATAGGGACCAGGCCTTGATGTCTGCACACGAGGCCCCAAGTCCTAGATGCATTCCTTATTTGTATGTGATCAAGGCAGATTGTTCAGTCTTCATGGGCCTAAAGATGCAAAATGACTCACGCTATAAAATGGTTTTAGGGGCCTAATATATTATAAAATATTTTTATTTAGATGTTAGACAAATCTATCCTTCTTCCAACACACATACACCTATAGCTCTACTTCATTTACTTTGTAGTTTGCTGTGTGTAGCCACTGAGACATGAAGTGATGTGATGTACAAAATTAATATAGTCACTGCATTTTGTGACTCTGACCATACATATGGGGGCTAGAATAAAAGCAAAAGTGATTTCAGTTGTATTATTGTTCAAGATTATGCAAACATGAGTGATATTGGATTTAACAAGTAGCAGCCTTTCATGTTCTGAAAAATATGTAATTTATTATTAAATTACAAATGCATTGTTTTATACCAATAGCATTAAACTGCCTTTTTACCATGTTTACATTATTCCCACAAAATAAGAAAAATATCTTACAAAGGACAGGGTCTGATGCATAGAACCTATATCATAGATTATCACATAGTTATTTCAAATATGTCAGGTATTTTCTTTTTTTCCTAAGGCATTATGGTTCAAAGATTATGCTTAATCTTCTTTTTGCCTTCTCAATCTAGGTTTTTTGAACTGCTGCAATTATTAGGAATGCACTGTCATGCTAACACTAAGAAACTACCTTCTTCACTTTTCTATTCCTATTTTGCCTTCTCTATGGCTGCTATAACAAATTGTCACAAATTTAGGGGCTGCAAACAATACAAATGTATTGCTTTATAGTTTTGGAGGACAGAAGTCCAAAATGGTCTCACTGTGCTAAAACCAAGGTGTCAATAGGGCTCCATTCCCTCTGAAGGCTCTAAGGGAAAATCTATTTCCTTACATTTCACAGCTTCTAGAGGCCACCTGCATTCCTTGCCTCATGGCCTCTTCCTCCATCTTCAAAGCCAGTAGGATAGCAATAACCCTCCTCCCTGCCTCTGTCTCTGTCCCTCTCTCTCTTCTTCCCTGCCCCTTCTCTCCTTCTCTTTCTTTCAGTTGTCATCTTTGCATTTCCTTCTCTGACTCCTGCCTCATTGTTTCCATTATAAGGGCCCTTGTGATTCTATTGGGCCCTCTTGCATAATCCAGGATAATCTCCCTGTCTTAAACTCCTTAACCTTTGCCACGTAAGGTAACATATTTACAGGTTCCAGGGATTAGGACACTGACATTTTGGGGTAGTTATGATTCTGTCTACCATGCCTTCTAAACAATCCCTTCCTCTACCACCAGAGTAGTTTTCTTTTCTGGTCATTGCATTCACTTCTGCATATCCTTCAGTAATTCCCCCTTAGTTTCAGGATAAATTTCATGGTCTTACCATGGAAGGCTCTTCTCAGTAGATCGCCATTTCCATCTTTAACTTTCACCTATCCTCCAACATATCTTTTATTCCAGCAGTACTGCATTGTCCTGTCCACTCCTCTCTGTACATGGCCTCCTTCCTTGGTCCAGTTAAGAGGTAAAATGGAATAAATGAAGCAGTGACATGATAAATAGAGAAAAGAGGACAAGTGTGTAATGGATTTGGGAAGTAGAATTAACTTTGTTTAGTGATTCCTTGATATGGGAAGTTTGAGCTGAGGGATATAGGAGAGGAAACTAGGAAAACAAAATTCTGAATAAATGACAGGTCTTTGGGGAGAGGATCATGATGAGTTCAGTTTGGGACATAGAGACGAAAAAATACAATAGATGTTAGAATAAGAGAATTGTTAATGTTCATAGACCTTCATGCAAAATTCAAGGCTAACTTTTTACATCAATGACTTAGTAGTTATTTTAATTATTTATATATCCGAATTACACGTTTTTAAAAATCACATAAACATCTGACAATATAAGTAACTATTGCTGTGTAAAAATCCTCTTCTGTATGGGCTCATGAGTGTTTCTTTTTGGGTCTATAGGAGCTAAGGGCTTAGCCTTCTGAAGCTTTGCTGAAAAACCAACTCACAAAAGGCAGATTAATAGGAGAAAAGGCATACGAATTTATTTAACCTGTATACATGGGAGCCCTTAGAATGAAGACCCAAAGATACAGGGGAAATTGTCCATTTTTATGCTTAAGTCCAGCAAAGTATTGACAGCTGTGTAGAAGTATGAATGTACAAAGAGTATGATCTAATGCTCATAGGCTGAGTGGGGAAACCCAGCAAGGCCTGTCTGTCTAGATTCTTCTTGGCCCCTCTGAGCATGCGTTCCTTCCTTCTCGGTATGGGGTAGGATTCTCTCTGGAATGAGGGTCTTTTGACCTATAGTCAAACAAGGTAGGTCAGAGAATTTCTTTATGCCCAGTTTTTACACAGAAAGGTAAAGGGGAAGTTAGAGGAATATTTTTGAGTTTCATGACTGGCTTTGAGGAAAAGAGATTCTGGTTTTTATGTCCTGCCTCGGGGAAAAAAGAGGGATTCTAGTTTCTATGGCTAGCCTTGGGAGAGAATGGGACTGAAAGACAGGCGAGCAGAAGAAGTTCAGAGAAAAATGTTTGCTTTTGAGGCTTTCATTTTGGAGTATTGTTTTCTGAGCCCCAACTGTTCTTTTGCATAATCTTGCAAGACCCCTGAAAATGATAAATGACAAAATAATTTTTAATTTGCAGGCTAGTGCCAAGCATCTTGTCAGCTGTAAAAGACAGTTGGCTCACAATCTTTGGATGTTAGTCTATTCAGTGCTTTTGATTTAATTCCAAGGGCAGGCTATGAATAGCTAACTTGGTGAGATTGGTCTTTAGTTTGCTTGCAAAGCTTTATTTGATGCCGATTCATAAATTATACTTGCTGCATTACAGAATCTCATTATCCTTCATTAGAAAAAACATACTAAAGGGAAGTTAGTATTACATGTCAGGAACTGCCTGTGGGATGAAGGGGCAATGAAGGCAATGGCACTGCAGCTTGCTGGCACAAAGAGGCAAGAAAATGCAGGCTCCAATCATTTCATTTTTGATATGTAGCACAACATAAGTCTTATAATACAAGATCAAACTTATGCTAATATCTGATTAATACATAAGAACAATTAGTAAACTCTTAAATGAGGAGATGTTTATTATATCCCAACCTCCTACCAAGGACCGTAGCTAGTCCAGTGTCTGACACATAATAAGAGATTGATGAGTGGTCTTTAAGTAAACTTGAATTTCAATTTTAATTATTCCAGTGAGTGAAATCAACTGTATTTGTTAATCAGAAATTTCACAATCTTCATAAAAAAGTATTAAATATTCTTTACATAATAATTATAACCAAGGTTTACAATGTTTATGAAGATTTTCCTATACACACACACACACACACACACACACACACACACACACACACACCACAATGAGATAAAGATTCAACATTTGTCTGTAACTTTTCTCTTATTTTGTTATTTGTTATAATGCTTGCAAGGTCCTTTAAGTTGACAAATAAATAGAAGACACAGACCCTTTCCTCAAAGAGCTTATGGTACACTGGGGATGATAAAGCAAAATAATGGGACAAATTAGAATACTCTTAATAGTCAAGTCACCAATTTCAGATATATTGACATAATTTTAAGATGTGCATGCTAAATACCTAGGAATTAAATATTAATATGCATCAAACTAATTTTTTATTACTCAAATAAAAGAAAGAGTATTATTCAGTGTATTAGTTAGGGTTCTCTAGAGAAATGGAACCAATAAGCAACAGGATATGTATACATGTACATATATATGAAAGAGAGAGAGAGATTAACAAGAGAAGATTTAGTATGGAAATTGGCCATGAGATTATGGAGACTGGAAGTCCCATGATATGCCCTCTGTAGGCTATTGAACTCAGAAGGCTGGTGGCATAATTCAGTCTGAAGCCAAAGGCCCAGGTAGCAGGGGAGCCAATGGTGGAAGTCCCAGAGGCCTAAGACCCCCAAACCTGGATCTCTGATGTCCAAAAGCAGGAGAAGATGGCTGTTCCAGCTCTAAAAAAGAGAGTGCTTTTGTCTTTTCTCTGCCTTTTTATTCTATCTGGGCCCTCAATGGATTGGCTGATGCCTGCCCACATTAGTGAGAACAGATCTCCTTTACACAGTCTACTGATTCAAACACTAATCTCTTCCAGAAATTCCCTCACTGACATACTGAAAATAATGTTTTTTCAGCTACATGGGTATCCCTTAACTCAGTCAAGTTGACACATAAAATTTAGTAATAGAGGCATTTAGATTTTTGAAAAACCAGTTGTGAAGAAGTTTAGAAAAAGGTAGAAGTCAATGATTCAGAAATCACGGGAAATTTAATTATCACTGGAAAGAACTTTGCAACATACGGCCCTCTTGACATTACAACCATTATTAGCTTATTAACGGCTAAGTCCAAGGCTGTATAAAATCGGATGTGCAGAAAGAATGAGGATAATAGGATAACAGAGGCCACATGTAAGAGAGCTGGACAGATTTTCAGATAAAGGCCAGATCTCCATGGCATTTTAAATTGTTGTGTCATGGGGTAAGGTACTAGAGAGAAGAGGGAGGTGACCTACAGCTACTGAATTGTGTAAAGGAGCAGTAGAGTTAGGGAGATAGATAGATAGATAGATAGATAGATAGATATAAAACTTTCTCTAGGACATTTGCTAAATGAGTAGAAATTTATATTGCATTGTCAGAATATCATTTGTCTGACTAAATGAAAAGAAAGTTCATTCAAATTCAAGTAAGGGAGTATGTACCGATTCTATTGTTCCAGGCTTAGTCTACTTTGAAGATGAAAGAATTTGAAACAATCTAACCAATTCAGAGAAATGAATGCAGTCATAGTTGACCTAATCAGATCTCCACAGGGAGTCATAACAAATGAAACAGCCTCAGAATCAATGTGTGGAAAAGGTGATCATCATGGCAGACCCGTGTGGTTCCCTTATGAAATGGAACTGGAGAAAGAGAAAAAGTAAAGTTGAATTTCATTATTCTCCAGTGTGGTAAGTAACTATTAAAACGGAGTTAGAGAGAAGGAAGAAGAAAAGATCACAAACATCCAACCTCTGTAACAATATTGTTCTTTTTCTGAAGAAATGTTTAATAATTACATGTCACTTTAATATGGGCAAATAAAAGGATTATCGAAGAGGAAAAGAATAGAAAGTTTTGGGATTTTTAAAGGATCATCCTCTAAAAGAGCTTTGTATTAGATCTTGAAAGAAAGAAATCTAAAATGACAGTGGCAGATAAACAAAAGGTAAGTCATTCTTCCATCTTTTCAAAAAGATTTGTCACTTATATTCTTCATTTTTTCTGATGGCTTACAGAGGACAAATTTTTAGTTCTTTCATTTTCTGATGGAGAACTGAAAATGGATGAGTTTGTAGCAGTAAACCCCAGGAAATTGCCACATTCAACAAAGACAGAAACTCCCTAAACTCGCTGGAAATGAAAGAAATGTTCCAATAGCTTTTCCCTCATGGCTAATTAAATATTTATGTGAATGAACATGATATATCTCAGTAAAGAAAATGCTTTCCATTTAAAATAGTTGCAGAACATATTGTCACCTTGATTTTAAACAAAGAGAGACTGCATACAGCAATGCATTCATATTGAAATGCAAAAATATTATTCTTTGTCATCTTAACTTGACCTAACTCTCTTCTTTATGCAGATAGATTCTTATTTTATTGTACTAATTTATTAAGCCCATTGTTTTCCATTTCAAATTGAACTACTGCAAAATTTTTTAGTTTAGTGCCTAAAAGAAACATTTTACTACTTTAAGCCACTCATTATGCATGTTGTTTTATAATATTGTTGTACTTGCTATCCACTTGATCATCCACAGTCAATTATAATAAGTAATAGCAAAATGCTTAGAGCAACTGAAACCTGACTTGCTACTGCTGAATCCTAATTTATTTTTAGCGTTTCCAAGAAACCAAATTGTTCAACCATGTTCAACTCTGCATATAAGATGTAATGTTAAGTTAGAAAATGGCTACATAAAAATTTTCAACTCCACAAATGCATTTCAAAGAAAGCACTCTTGATGGCCCTTGCTTCTATGTCTGGCTTTAAATATGCATTGAGACTGAAATATTATCACAAAGTAAGAATTCTTTGAGGTCATGGTTTTGTTGCCTCTGAAGAAAATGTAACTGCCATCATTCATAACTGCATTTTTAAGGGGCTTGGGAGGAATGGGAAGGAAAGTCCACAGTAACTTCATTACAGGCTTTGCAGAAACCGACATTCCATTTACTTAAAGGCATGGAAATATTTTAATATACTATTCCAAGTGGATAGAAATAGCTTAGACATTGCAGTGGTAATTTGAGCCAGGCTGTGTAGTACTGCATATTGAAGCCTTCGCGGTTTTACCTCACTTCCATGGGCAATTGAATGCTCACTGTGTGTTTTGCCTCAGGGTGATCAATTGCTAAGGGAAATATCCTCCATATTTTCCCATAAATTGAAATGATTTGTGTCTGATTCAATGCAATTTTATTACATTTTGTATAAAATTGGCAGCCTTGCTATTGCACATTTCCAAATGGGGAGGTGATAACTGAAAGGTTTTCTCTACTAATTGGTTTTGGGTTAGGATTCCCCAAACTGAACCTTTATATTAGTGGTCTATGTGTCTTAATTACAAAATAACTAATTTTTTAATATTGCTTTGATAATACTTTTATTTTTCCATTCCATGGTATGAAATGGTAAAGTAATTTAATAGAAGATTAGTACAAGTCATATAATTGAGCCCTGAAGAAAAATCATATTAGGTTATTTTATTACCCATGAGCAAAACGGGTGACAAGCAGAGGTCTATGGTTATAATATTGCTAAGTATACACTTTGTGGCTAAAATCTCTCACATGAAAGATACTAGAAAAAGATGTATTCATTTCTTTGCTAAAGTATGGAGGTAAGTTGCTTTTAGTGTTCTATGCAGGTGGATTATGTCTGAGATCTCCAAATTGAAAGTTTCCATTCAGTATAGGCTGTTTTCCCACCAATACTCAATAAATGTTAGTGATAATGGATCAAAGTGACTTTAGAGTCGGTATAAGTCTAATTTTGCTCTCTTTCTGAGCATGCAAATATGGCCTCCAGCATTTTCAGTCACAAAAATTAATGTAGGTGTAGGACCATGTGTCAAAATGGTTCCCAATATTGTATAGTTTCCAGTTTTCAAGAAGTTAAGCTTTATAATGAACTCGATATATTTGCACACAGTAAATGCATATAACTTTATAAATAAGGAAATGGATGTATTTTGAAGTTGCCTACTCAAAAAGCTTATTGATGGGGAATGTGTTTTAGCAAATTCAGCTACTGCAGTCTTGGATTATGTCTTCCACAATGATTGTAAAGCGGGCCTTGATCTGCTGATTTTATTCAATTTTGGGTACTTCATTTCTAGAAGGAACCTGGCCTTAGTAAGTGTCCCATGGAAGTTTGTTCAATGAAGGAAGGTTATATTATACATAAAACCAACATTGTTCACATTTCACTATAAGTGAAAATTTAAGGGGATCTTTTAAAGCAAAAGACTATTAAATAGACACAATTACAATATTCAGCTTAGGAAAATAATACAAGCAATTTCAGTATAACATCCTTTCATACACAATAAAATTCATTTTATTGGCAAACAATATTAAAACAAATAGAGTAAGAGTTAGGATTTGCTTCCTCTTAGCTATGAATATTGCTTGAAAACTTCACCACTAAGTTCTGAAGAAATATGAAAGGAAAGTAAGTGTACACATGAGCTAGGAATAGTTAATGGCTAAATACATTTTACAAATCATACACAATTTATCTCCCTCTCAAATAGTCTTGCAGCAAAAGAATATAACGAACTATTTAACCCAGTATACCCCAAACTTATTTGACTATGGAATCTTTTATTCAAGGGACATCTATTAATATTCCAAAGAACTAGCATTCTAAAGAAAACAATTTTAGGAAATGGAATAGCATTGCCTAATTACAACTATTTCTCAAAATAAATTATAAATTTATTCTATCATGATCTAAATTAATTTTGCTAGAACAGTGGGGTGTTATTTCAATTTCCCCAAAAATACATATACATGCATATATATAGGTACCTAAAAAGAGATTGAATAAGTACTTTTTATCACATAAAAAAGCTATGTTTAGATTCCTTTACTTTAAAAAAGTATTGGAATTTACCATATATACTTCTGTCATCTATTGAGATAAGCATTGGATTTTTCTATGTGATTTATTAACATAAAGAATTAAAATTTATGAATACTTAAGCATTATTTCATTTCCTACTTGATTATGAAATTATTTAATTTATGATACACTATATTTGATTTGCTAAAATTTTATTTGAGATGTTTGCATATTTATTTCTAAGTAAAATTTATTATTTATATATGTTTATGCAATATATATAGTATTTTTATATCAGGGTTATGCAACATATTTAAAAATTATTGGGAAATTTTAACTTTATTTTGTTTAAGTTCTGAATGAGATCAATAGCCACAGAAGTGCTTGTTTGAAGGTTAGAATAAAGTCATCTATGAAATTTTCGGAGGACATTATTTTGTTAGTTTTTGACAATTATCTCAAAAATTGTCCAATGCTCTTCTTACTTCATTTTGTGTTCATTTTGTCAAATTTATATTTTTCTAGAGAATTTATTTCCTCCATATTTGATTTTATTAGCACCATAAAATAAAAATATCTATATATCTCTTTACTCATGCTAAGTTTTATACAATTTCTCTCTTATTTTCTGTTTAGATTAACAATTGGTTTATATGTTTAATTCTTTCCAAGGAAATGATTTATGACTAAATTTAACGATACAAACATTTATTCTTTTTTCTAATTAGATAATTATATAATTTACTTTTTACGTCCTTGCAATTGCTTTTCTTACATTGGTTTTGAAGCTGTTTTTCAGAATTTAGATTTGATTTCCAATTCAATTTTTAAAATATTCTTTTATCATATATTAAATTGTTTAAGAATAGAAACTTTCTTCTGATAATATGCTTTCCCAAGATTCATTTATTTTGATATGTAGTGCTACTAAGATCTACATCATTTTATTTAAAGTTTGTTTCTAAAAATGCAAATTTGTGTTAAGAAATGTTTTCTGACTGGTAGACTATGGATGCCTTTTATTTTTGTATTCATGCCTATCATCTATTTCCACGTTGCCTACAGTGAATATAAATCATTTTACCAGGAAAAAAGTATTTGTATCCTAATCAAAATCTATAAATCCTTTATTGGACGCAAGTCCTCTGGCCCCAACACAGAACAATAAGATGACTATGAAAATATTAATATTTCACATGAAATATAAAAAAAAAACCCAAAAGGATATGGCCTGATTAAAAAACAAGAAAGCTATCTGCATGGAGTAGAACTATGAAGAGAACCAGGATGAAGCCTTTGGCCTGCTGGATGCAGAAGGAATTGGCCTGGGATTGGCTTCAGGAGGAGTTCAAGTATCCAAATCATCACATGTGGGGAGGGAAATAGAAGAAGGTGGAGTTGAGCTCTACTAGAGAAAATCTCTCTAGTAATTGGGGGAAAGCACGTTAAAGCAAACAGGATGTACTATTTCACACTCATTAATTTGGTAAGACATGGAAAACAAACAAATCAGACACTTTCAGCTACTAGTAGAGAAAAGGGAACTGTCCTATGCTGCTGGTGATGGTAGGTAATATTCATTCTACACATCATGTGTTACAGGCACTCTTCTAATGCTCTCTATGCTTAACCTGTTTAATCTCTGCTGCAATATAGTAAAATGGGCAGTATCGTTATGTTGATTTGATGGATGAGAAAACTGGGTCACAGAGAAGTGTCTTGCCAAGGTCATACAGTTACCTCCCAGAGAATGTGACCCCAGAATCCATGTCTGGAGATACCATACTATAATCTCTGAGAACATAAAATAGTACAATTACTTTGGAGAGCAGAAGGGAAATCCAGAGTAAAGTTAAAGAAGTATACATTTCCACTTCTGGATCTCATTGTTATAGCTCACACATAGAATCAAAGAGGTGAGTGCAAAAAGGATCCTGCAACACTACATTACCAGTAGACACACAAGTATTAATTTTTCACCAAGCACAATTGTTATATTTATTAACCACTTTATTCTCCAAAAAATTCCTATAAGGGATTAACTATTACTATCTCCACTTTAAAAATGAAAAGAATGAGACAAAAAGAACTGTATTTATAATAGCAAAATAATTGAAACTACCTAAATGCTCATTAATAAGAGAGCAGATTTTTTAAGCCTGACATGTACATGGAAAGCTTACACCATATTCAATGAATAGTCAGGCTATAAGTAGCTAAATGAACAAATCTAAAAATATAAACTTTTAAAGCATATTGATGCCAATATATTTTTAAAAGTCTGAAAACCTAAGAGAAATATTCTATGTGTACCTATGAGATTCCCTCTGAGTTGGGAGGGAAGAAAATGCACTAGACATTCTCCACTAATAGCTGCCAATATTTATATTGTTTCCTTACTTTTTTTGAACACCACAAGCTCTGAAGTTAATATAGACAAATATTAATATCTTTTTAAAAAGATGATTAGTGAGTATAATACTATTCATTATGTATTTTTCTATATTTTCTACACGATTTATATATTTTTACTAAAATGTATAAATTGTTTCCATCATATATTATTCAGCTTGAAATTAATTTTATTAACCTTATTGAAAACTGGCTTTCAAAATTAGACAAGTTATCATGAAAAATAGCTAACAGTATTTACCATTTATTGTGAATTTATTTTCTGAAGCCCTACAAGTTTTTATATTATTTTTTCATTTAATTTTTTAAAAAACTCTATTAAATAGTTATAAATTTTGCTGAAATTGCTTGCTAAAAATAAAACTGTTAAAGGATTGATCTGGGATTAATATAAAAGGTAGTCCGCTACCCACTTCCACTGGGTGATAATACTTCTAGAATGTTGTACTTACCTTTATTAACTACAGAGCCCCCAGAGTCATTAAAAGAGGATGTCTCTGGCCTCAGGAACCTTCTTGTCTGGACATGACCCCAGTGCAAATAACTGAATCATCTAGGCATGGGCCCAGTGCCAAAACCCCTTTAATCGGCATGGCCCCTGTGATTATTGTGCCTTCATCTCTGTTTCTGGGATCTGGGCAATGGAGCATTGATGACATGCACTGGAGATAGCAAAAGTTCAGCGTAATTAATTAGAAAAAAGGATTTCATATGAGTTAGCTTCAGCAGCACAGGTTTCTGAAACAGTCCTTAAAGGTGTGTAGAATTGTTTTAAAAAATGACACCATCCATGCATAATTTGTTACCCTCTCCATTATTACAGTAAAGCTTTTTTCAACTAAGATAGTTGTTTTTTATTCTAAAATAGAATTACTCCTCAGATTGATTAAATCATAAATTTAATATTTTTCTTTGCAATTCATTTTTATCAAAATGAAGCTATAGCTTTTGAAATTATAGGTAATAAATGGTGCTTTACATATTATGTTTACAACTTCAATACATGAAGAATGAAAAATGTGGTCTCACAATTCAACATTCAATGTTCAATCAGATACAAGTAATGTGATAGCATTTTCACAGTGACTTTATATTGCTGATTACATATTGACTTTGGTAAATTGTTTGAGACCTTTAATTCTTACCTTCCTCTACTGAACATTTTCAGGAATTTATAAAGCAAAGATTGCTGTGAAATTTAACCTGGTGACATATAACCAGTTCCTTTAACTCATTTGTAATCAATTTTCTCATAGACAAAATATGGTTTAGAATATCTACAAAGTTAATTTCACATATAAAATCACATCTTTGCTATATTATCTGTGATAATGTATATTTTTCAATCCTTGCATGTATAGCATTTCCATATATTTTTTCTCATGATATTCATCCCAAACCAATATTCCAATAACTATATTTTTGTCCCGTGTTCCAGTGATCTATTGCTGTACAATAAAAAAGGGCTTATAGGAAAAAGAAATTTATATTTTACATGTACAGATTAGTATAAATGTAGGATCAGAGAGCATCTTTAGGAAGAAGGAAAAGATATGAAAGTTGTAGAAATTATCAAGGAGGGTTTGAACATGGAAAGGCTGGAGGGGATAGAGATAAACATTGCTCATTTAATAAGTTTGCCTACTTGTCTACATATCACTTATGGAAATTGAGCTCCTATAAATGAAACTACCAGTTATTTCCAAATTAACATATTAGAACCCAAGACTAATTTCACTTTGAATCATCTACACCCTAGAGTTGAAAGCAGATAGATCGGAAAGTTTTTCAAACCCTAAGAGAAATACATCATTAAAATGGTGTGAAAAAGAGATCAGCTTAGCTGTCATTTCCTGTGGCATTCACTTGGAAAACAGCTCATTTCCATATACCTTTTCAGGCCCTGTAGATATTTTAGATACTTAATTTTAATGCATGCTAAATCATTGCACCCTGCAATAAAATTTTCTCATTTTACATCTGCAAAGACTTTTTTTTTTAACAGAACATCAAACTGGCATTTTTCCCCCCAGGAAAATATTTAAATTCAGTTTTCAATTAGGCAGATAATTGTACAATTGAATGAGGAGGGAACTCTTTTACGCTGAGGCTTGGTGTATATCTATCTCACTACATCTCATTTGGCTCTCTGGCACTGAAGATAATTTTGCAGTAACAAAATGAACTGTTTTCCTTCAGCTCAAATAATGAGTCAGTGGGTCAGCCAGATGAATGCAAATAGAATTATTCATTATCTTGTGACAGTCACATTTTTAAAAATATCTCATGGCTTTGTTGGTCTGTAACTAGTAACTTTTCAAGGACATTTGCCCAACCTTCAAGAAAGGGTGCATAGAGCAACACTAAGTGATTCTGAAAAAATAAGATCTTATTTGCATAATTTAACCATGTATTCTTGAGTACCTACTGTGCGTTCAGATTTTTCCTAGGGGATATGTAAATTATATTTGCCATATCTAGGAGTTGTTCTTTCTTTATTTGGTGAGAGGAAGAAGACTCTTTATATCCCCATAGGGAAGACGCTGGAGGAAGTAGCCTCTTTTAAAGAACACTGCACTCTATGAAGAGACCATATGTCTCCCTTATCAGTTCTCTTATTTTATCAGCTAGATTTGGTGAAGCAATGGAGGTAGGATGGATTCTCTCACGGCAGGTTTCAGTAAGCTCTGTGGAAGATGGACAGTCTGATAGTTAATGGATCTCTGAGTTCAGAATGTGAGGTGCTTAGAGATTTCTGTTCTTATTCATGGGCCTTAGTACCAATTTTAAAGACAACAGAAAAATCCCACTCAGAACACATTATCCATTCATGTGAAGATGAGTAAAGATACAGGTTTGGAGAAGGAAGGAAGGGAAATCAAGACAATTGGTGTGTGATAGGTTTTGTTTCTGTGGGAAATAAAAGGCAAAGTTATACTGGGAATGGAGATAGCTGAATTGACCTAAGAAATGTTAGTTTGTATAGCTATTAGAAGATGGAAAATGAATGACATGTAATATTAATACTGTGCACCTTAAAGACCCATTTGAGTTGAGAAGTTATACTTTCATATGAATCTAATTAGCATATTTATATAATTTTCTTAAAAAGGCTAGGTTTAGTGTCCAGGCTTGATTTTGAATTGAAGACCCAAACAGACATGGCTCAAGTCTAAGTCCATGGGGACCAAGGGAATTGAAGAAACTTGAAGAATATGTTTAAAACCATTAACCTAATAGTTAATCTCCTTGAAAAGAGGCCTTAGAAAACCAAGTCTTGGAAACTAGTTGTTTTGAAAAATTGAATACATCAAAGAGTTGTGTGTTAATCCAAATTAACACATTTATTATTCAAATTGAAAATGAAAAGACCCATGATTGGGAGACAGGCACATGAAGAATTATGAAAAGGGAGTCAAATCCAAGAAAAATGGGCTAGCAAATAATGGGGAGTAAATGCTGGATGATTAACTTTAATTTCAGCAGCTAAATGGTGGTTCCATGAACTGGTTTCAGAATTAGGGAAGGATGAGAAAGCCTGACTAAAAAGTGATATCTTGTTCTTTGTTAGAAATGCTCTTTGGCCGGGCGCAGTGGCTCATGCCCGTAATACTAGCACTCTGGGAGGCTGAGGCGGGAGGATTGCTCAAGGTCAGGAGTTCGAGACCAGCCTGAGCAAGAGTGAGACCCCATCTCTACTAAAAATAGAAAGAAATTATATGGACAGCTAAAAATATATATAGAAAAAAAATTAGCTGGGCATGGTGGCACATGCCTGTAGTCCCAGCTACTCCAGTGGCTGAGGCAGACGGATTGCTTGAGCCCAGGAGTTTGAGGTTGCTGTGAGCTAGGCTGATGCCACAGCACTCTAGCTTGGGCAACAGAGCGAGACTCTGTCTCAAAAAACAAAACAAAAAAAACCCAAAAACAAAAACAAAAGAAATGCTCTTTGAGCTACCCACGCGCCTCCATGTAGACATATCCAGTGGATGTAGGAGTCATGAAATTTAGAGAAAAACCAAGGTCAGATTAGGTAATCTAAGTATTATAGACTGAATGTTTGTATCCTCTTCCACCCAATATTCATGTGTTGAAATCCTAACCTGCAGTGTCATGATATTAGGAGGTGGGGCCTTTGGCAGATAATTAGGTCATCATAGTGAAGCCCACATGAATAGGATTAGTGCCCTTATAAAGACACCAGAGAACTCTTGCTTTTTTTCCACCATGTGAGGATACACAAGAAGTTGGCAGTCTCCATCCCAGAAGAGGGATGGCTGGCACCCTGATCGCAGACTTTCACCTCCAGAACTGTGATAAATAAATTTCTGTTGTTTATAAGCCACCTAGCCTATGGTACTTTGTTACAGCAGCCTGAACTGAATACGACACTAAGCGTATAGATGATAGTTAGAAAACTTGATAGTAGAGAGATTTCCAAAAATAAACGTGAAAGTAAGAAGATGAGTGAGCAAAAGATGGAACACCAATTCATAAGAGGACTCGGAGGAATGGAGGAGGAATAGAAGATTTGATGGAGACTTAAGAAGAAAGGGGCAGAGGGAAAAGTTAAGAGAATGAAGGTACAGATTGGTGAACCTGTCTAGAACGATTGTGGCCCTTTTGAAAATACTTGTATTAGTTTAATGATTTTAAGATCATTAAAATATATAATTAATTAAAATATATAGCTAAATATAGCATATAATTAAAATATATAGCTTAAGGTTTCAACTAAACTTTTTTTCAGATTAATTTCTTTTTCTCTTGCTATATAAATCTTATAAATAATCACAATTAATGACCAAATATTTAAAATTTTAAAAATTAAGTATGAACTATGCTAGTTTTATGAATACAGAATGATCTTCTTCAAAGTACCTTAAAATTAATTTATCATTTTGACTATAATATCAGAGATCTAGAGAAAGAGTGATATATAACAGTGAGATTATTCAAGTCTTAAACTTCATTTGTAAGGTTATTATTGTGGAAACATTTCTTTTTCCGAATAAACATCTGCCTTCAGACAAGGCAAATAATTTGGAAAGCAAAAATTCTTTTGTTAATCCATTTATAACTCACACAAAACTTACATTCTTCTAAAGGTTATATTTTATCTCAATGACCTAATATTAATTTATAATATGATAAAATATTCTGGCCCTGCCCTTCCCGGTGTCACTGTGCTCATCAATTCCTCATTCTGAACCTCATACTGAGTCCTGTGTCCCACATCCCTCTGTGACCTGGTGGCTTCCTGTATTGCAGTGCATATAAAAAAGAAGCATTTTTGGTCTCTCTGCAGTTGTTCAAGTGCAGACTTTAAAATGCTTTCTTCATGAGCTGTATTTCTATCATTCTTGCTGTTTGTTTGGATTTTCTTCTGCCCCACACAGATGTCTGTGATAGCAGGACTTATGAATATTAACTCTCCTTCAGCATGTCCTCTGCCCAAATCCCTGCCACAGTTGTGTAGAATTGGTTTGTCCCTCTCCTCTGAGATAGCAGAGTTGGGGTTATTTAAACTGCTCTGAACAGGGAGGAGTAGAGGGATTTATTTTAAGATTAAGCATGGACTTGGAAAATCTTTCTTCAAAGCCTTGAGAAAATCCTCTCTGGCTATATTTTGTGTTGAGCTGAAAAATATCTTAATAATAAAATTAACTCATTTAGTTCAACCTATCTGTGAACTTTCATTCTCATTATTCCTATTTCAGATGTAGGGACTGAGTGAGGCACAGAGACCCAAGGTTATGAGGCTGGTGAGTAAGAATCAGGGTACAGGACCTGGTCTTTTTTCAGTGTGTTACGTTGTCTCATATATAGCAGATCGCAACAAGGATTAGAGGAGAGAGTAGAAAAGACTGAGGTCTAGGGTAGAGCTTTGTAGCCACTCACATGTGGCTGAATGAGGCTGGATACCAGGTTTCTGACAACTTAGTAGTGAGCTAAATGCCTCCCAGGCCTCTTGAGTTTACTGGGCAGTAAACTGTCCTTCTATCTTCTTCCAGATGGCTGGTGTATGCTGATACATTTCTTAGAGTAAAGCATGGTAGGTCACCAACATTTTTCTTCAGTCCAACTGCATTATCTTTAGAATAAGTAGAAATTTCTTTTAAAATATGACAATATTTTGACCTGGCCTTGATCTTCAATATATTGCAACTAGTCTATTTTTCTGAGCCATTTTAGCTATTTTAGTGCAAGGTTGAAAAAGCGGTGCTTCAAGGTCTCCCAGAGAGGTTTCCTGTTAGCTGAGAATCTTCCACTAAATGCTCTTGCTGAAATGAGGTGAGTGACAGAATCGGAACTGTGTTTTTGAGAGATTTACATAGCAGTACTTTGTAAGTATTGAAATGGGGTGATATGGATTTTAGAAATATTTGCTCATTTATGTAAGACAGACACTGGTATCAAATTTCCTCCTTTCTGGAGCAAATTTCCTCTGGTTAGAGGAACTTCTTAGTATTTTCCATGATAGCTCAAAATAAGATTTGGTTGCATGAGAAAAATCTGGCTGGTTAACTGTTGACTTATTTAAGTAATATTATTCAATCAGGAAACTCAAAAATAAAGTCATGCTGCATTTTTAACATGCTTGATACTTTTGGCATTAACTTTTCTCTGGCATAAAATTATCTGGGGATAACATTAATGATAGACTTAATGTAGTCTTAATCCCTGATGTGTCTTTAGATCTGTGCATTTGCATTCTCTGACAAAGAGGTACAATAAAGGGTATTAAAAAGACTAACAAAAGACCATAATGACTGAAGGCAATTTTTGGTAAAAGGAAATTTTCCTAGGTCGACAGCAGGACTGTAAATTATAGCAAAATAAGATCAATCATATTGGTTCTACATGAGTAATATTTTTTTTAGTCATTGTAACCTAATTCAATAATACTAGGGAAAACTGGTAGTTTTTGGAGCTGACAATATTAAGCCTTTTATGGTTTTAAAGTTTATTTAATGTGCTTCTCACTTATAAAGTTGCAACATTTCTCCTTGAATTGTAAGTCCTTGAAAATAATAGGAGAGATATTTAACAAACACGATTTTTTATGATTTATTTTGAAAATAACTTTTTATGATTGCAATAGAAAAAGCCTTTGTAAACTTTTCTTTCCCCTCTTTTCATAGGCTGCTGCCAAGAGGAAATGAATAGTGTCTTTGAGATATTCACAAACATCCGGTGCGGATGGGGAAGCTCACTTTGAGAGCCAGCATTTATTCTATTTTCTGTATTTGAACCATTCTCAACAAAGGCTGTTCCCAACCCTATCTTTCACAGTGTCTTACTGCTGCACCAGATGTTGGAATGATTCTATATTCCTTTTTCAAACACTCTTTCTTCCTGCCACGCTTTCACTTGCTCCCTCATTCTAGGACCCAAGGATATTGAGGTCTAAAATATGCCCCAGACCCTCAGCCACTCCTTCCTGACCCAGCACAAAGGGAAGTGCTGGGACATATGAGCAGATTAGGAATGGAGTATTTGCATTAAATGCACTTCCTATGAATGCCTTGTCTGCTGGTAGGTATGCAACCTCCCCAGGGGAGACCCCCTGGGCTGAGACCAAGAGTGAGCTTCAGCAATATCTTTCTGCTAAGTGGAAACTTTCTCCTTTTTCAGGGAAGAATCTGCTATTTGAGGAAGTGTAAATATATTTTGTAGCATCAGTTCCCCCTCCAGTCATTCTCTTGTACATACAGAGTGAAAAACAATGAGCCTTTCTGCCTCTTCTCTCCTCCATACTTTATGTGATTTATAGCCTACAGGAGTTTTCTAATGGCTCTAATATAATTTTTCAGCAGTTCCAGTGGCACTCTCCTCCTATTTTTATCCAACCTAACTCTTAAGGTCTGGGTGAATTCCTTTCTTCTCCCTCCTTACCCAGCAATCACTGACCTAGCTCTCTTCCTTAAAGTCAACCTCCTTTTCTTATGTAGTAGCTCCCTCTCTAGTTAGCTCCGTCCTGCTCCAAAAAACTTGGCCCTCACCTTGTCCTTCCACCCTGTACAATTTTCAGTTCCCTGATAGACATGCTTTTTAATTCTCTTTGTCCTTTAGCC
The DNA here is from genome assembly GCF_020740605.2 of Lemur catta. Taxonomy (NCBI): domain Eukaryota; kingdom Metazoa; phylum Chordata; class Mammalia; order Primates; family Lemuridae; genus Lemur; species Lemur catta. The sequence continues at coordinate 33,265,127 of NC_059134.1, forward strand.
AGTTTCCAACATCATAAAATATTGTCACAAAAATGTGAGCTGTCAGCTATGGCATGAGTGGAGAGATCACAAGACTGGCTGTGCCTGACTATGTAATTGGTGGCTAAGACAGTGAAAAAAAAACTAAAGGAAGATAATGAGGGTATGGAAAAATAAAGTGGGATCAAGGTCAGTCTTTTGGTCACATCATCCCATATTCCCTAAAACTTAGTTTAAGCTACTCTTCCTCCTTGCTTTGCCTTCCTTCTCACCACTCAATTATGTTCTTCCCAGCTCCTTCAAACCCCAATACTGATATTCAGTTGTTATATTGCGCAGTACACGTCAACCTGGACCAGTGACACAAGATTTCACACTTGAAGTAATATACCAATAGAGGGGCAGTGAAACCAGGACAGAAGCTGAGGAGGAGGCTTCCCCATGTTACTGACAAAAAAAAAAAAAAAAAACAGGCGTTGCTACACTCACATACGCAAACCCACTCATTCCACACCAGTAGAATCACTGTCGTAGTGAGGGGGCCTATCCAGCTGCCTGGCACTCATGTCTAATTTTTCTTCTCTCAAAACAAACAGAAATGTAATGAGGTAGAAGTTCTCAAATCCATTATAGGAACAACCTTCTTCCAGTTCCTAAGGCTGTCTCTCTCTCTTCCATTTCTGTTGTGCGAAATGAGAATCATATTAAACAAAAAAAAGAAAGCTGATTTGTCAGAGTACAATGAAAAAAATCAATAAATTAATGAGAAATATAAATAAATTTTGCCATGTTTTTTAAGAAAGAAATACCCCAAAACTATAAAGTTTGGATCTTATAAAGCTAATTGTGAATCAGGGACTAATTAGTATATGATCAGACATATTGACACCCCAAATCAAATTGATAGCCAGGCTATCTTACCCTGAGAGAGAAGAAATCACTGAAAAGTAAATCTAGAGGAAAGTCTTTGAGCAAGAACAGAGGGGGTGCAAAGATCAGTCAGTGAGAGCTCACTCTGAGGACCCCCCAAAGCATATGGGATACTATTTGGGAGTTCCTAAAGGACCAGATAGGGTATAACTGCTTCACAAAACTGTCATTTATACCTAGTTTAGATATGACTTTTCTGACCGCAGATATTGCACAAGTGCAATCCTACAAAAGATCCTTAAAACCTTTGGTTTTCTTCTCAAAAAGTCACTTTTAAAATAAATCCCAAGAAACCAATCCCAACATGATTTCTAAGGAAGAAAATCAGCAGCTTCAGTTTTCACACCCTTTCAGTTGCATATTTTGACCTGTTGGAGTTTTCATTTCCATGAAACACTACATTATTATACATAAGTCATATATATACACACACATATATATATATATAATGAACATATTCTATATACACATATTATGTATGGTAGGCAGTACTGGGCAAAGTGTCTGAGAAAAGAAAAATCATTGTACAATTCTCCTTATTGTTTAGTCTCTGGGAATTGTTATAGACCCACTTCTATTTTTATACTTGAAGTAATAGGCCAGTTCTCCTGATCAACAGCACAATCAATGTGAACATGAGTAGTTAACAGCTCACATAGGCAAAATCACAAAGAAAAACATAAATCTATAATAACAAGCTACAGATACCCTCTTTGTGTTAGCTGGGTTTTTGGAGCTCCCTTTATATATTAAAGGAGCTTCCAGTTTCACAACTGAGTTTTTATTTAGATAAGTTTTTCACTTTTTTTTTTTTTTTTTTTTTTTACTGGGGTCAGAGTGAAAGCTTTTTTGACTGTGGATTTTTCCCCCTCCTTATACAATTTCAAAATAGTGGAAATTTTAGGAGCTATAGAAAATGTATGGGCATTTAAGGCAGACAGTGTATGAGCTAAATCCAAGTTTCACCAATTATTAACTTGCAGTATGTGGCAAGTTACTGAGCCTCAGGCTCATAGCTGTGTAAAGGAGAGTATACCATCTACCAAGCAAGTCTGGTGTGAGGACTAAATGAGATAATGGATGTAAAACATTTTACTGATACCTCATGGATAGTAAATAATTTCAAATTATTTATTATTGCCCTACATCTTCAGCTTTGCCTATAAAATGACTGAGATTTGAGAAAATAAATGGGTAAATGAAGAAGTGAAAACTTAAATTATATATTTATTTTTTTAACCAAGCATAAGTTGAGCACCATATGCAGTTGTTCCATACCTTACAGATAAATTGAATAAATCATGTCATCTAACAGCTCAAAGCTGAGTAAGGAAGACAGAAACCCTAACAAATAATTACAATAGACTATGAAAAGTGCACAAATCAGTATATACATAAGGTGTACTTGTGACTGACATGAAGGGTTTCAGCTAAGTCCTCGCAAAAAAAGGGATACTTGGCCAACTCTCAAAGGATTAGTAGAATTCTCCATATATTACTGAAAATGTGTGGATACACTTGAAACACAAGACTGCCTCACTGTTATCTATGGAGGCTTAAGGAACCATAAGTACTACATAATACATAAATAAGTGCACTGACAGTGAACAGACTCAAAAAAATCCTGATATGACTTTGATTTATAAAACTAGTTCACCTTATTGGTTAACTTATATAACCCTTTTCATATGTCCCCTTTTTCTGAACTAGCATTGGAACTACTAAAATGTATTCCCTTTCTGTGTTCAGCCTTCCTGAAGTTTATCTACTCTATGCATGTACTGAAGCACAAAAACAGCTGAGAATTCCCCTGGAGTTGTTTGCTTCCCAGCATCCATTATTTTCTTCCTTCAAATAATAATATTCCATCTGCTTTTGGGAAATTACCAGTTTCCCATTATTGGTTATGCAATTTTGGTGGTACTGCCTAGGGTTTTATTGGAACAGCTCATTCCCTTGGCTACAGTGATTGGAGTCAAAGAAGGGTGTCAATATATTGATTTATTTATTAGATGAATTCACTCATTAATGGATGGATACAAGCTTCAGCCAACAGGCACATTATATTTTCCTGGCCATCACGATTGCTGCAGGCGTTGGCCAGTAATTTAGTCCAGTCCCAGAAGTACAATCCCCAGAACAATTTTCAGGCCTGTTAGACAACAGTACTCTGAAGTCAGTGGTAGGAGAATGTCAGGGCTACTGCTGCTGCCACCATTGTACATCTGTAAGAGGCACCATTCCAAGGGTCGAGCTAACCCAGGGGACAGAGGACAGAGGAAGGAGAAATTCCAATCATTATAATTCTAGTTTCTAATTAAACTGAACTGTTTGTTGACATTAGCCAATAATACTTCAGTCTTATTAATCCAATTTAAGTTGAACTGTCAATCACTTAGAGCAGAACGAACCTTGACTGACAGTTACCATCATCTTTTTTGGCCAACTTGTTGAAATTCTTCTTTTGCATAAGTCAGTGATTTTTTTTTTTTTTATTTCTTGACTTTTGAGATCTTATCAGTCTGTAGAAAGCCAGCCTATTTTTATTGATACTCCACTTGTTTCACAAAATCAGAACAATCCAGGAACCACCATCCAGGTAACTGAGAGAATTTAAGTGCAATACTTTCTGATACTTGTTGCCACCTTGCTTCTTTCCTTCATGTCATCACTTTTACTCTCTGGTTAAAAAAGCCAATTTCCATTTTCATGGGTCTTGCCATAACTTTTCTCTTCCTCAGTTTCCTATAACATCTTATTTTTACCAAATTTATATTAACTTTATTTTATGGCTGTGTACAGCTAAAATGCAGAAGCACATTCTTATATGACATGCCTTTAGGTAGCTGCTAAACCGATATTGTCAGAGCAACCATCTCTGAACATCATTGTATCAAGTTTTAAAATTATTTGAAAACAGTAAATTGTTTAAAAATAATTATCTGGGAAGAAATATTCTCACCAATGATAAGACTCATAGGATTGCCACAAATTGGATATAAAATAACCAATTAAAAATAATACATAATGTTAAAAACATATGCATAATGTAACTTCCAATTTTATTTTTTTCTGAATCAGAAAGTGCTTCAAGTTAATCAACAAAAATCAATTATCATTTTACTGTTACTTTGTAATGGGCTTCTGAGAGAATTCTGTTTGACTGTCTGATAAGATACAACAAGTTTTGTCTTATTTAAATTGACAGTGCTGCAACCCGGTTCTTTCTCACTTAAATTCTATATATAAATATGCATAAAATTTTAGTTATTAGTTAGTCTCCTTGTTTCTCCTACATCATTTATCTTCTTCTATCCGTGGCTTTAGGCTAAAATGAAACACATTGGCTAAGGATTAAAAACAGTTACTTTTTCTCATCCAATATACAAATTAATGTTTCTAATTAAACTCCAACCTTAAAAATTTCTTTGTTTTGAACTCATCTTATTGGGTGGTTACAGAATTGTCCAAGTATATTTCTTCTATCTTAATGCTAATAGATAATGTGCTAGCTTATACATCTTTATAATTGTTCATTAGCTTCAGGCAGTATGCTTTGACTTTTATGTCCTTGAAACTATGAAATAATATTCCTTAAATTCAGTCCTTCTTAATGTTTCTACTTTAAATAGAATGTATTATGAAACTGAAATCTGAGGCATTTTTAGAAATTCTGAGCTGGGGATATCAGTTTAGTCAGAACAGTGTCAAATGTGGAACCCAAACAACATAATTGGTACTTTGAGGTTCAGGTTGATGTGACATTCTCTTGAACATATTTTAATGCTTATGCATATTTAAATTAAAATTTTAACCTCCTGACATTCAAACCAACAAGCCAATCACCATTCAACTTGAGAGGCATGTCTTACAAATAAGATGACACACCACAAAAATCACTTGTCTTAAATCTGTCTTTATTGCACAAGAGATTTCCAGAAAGCCTAGTTGTTTACTAACATTTTGACAATGGATTTTGATATTAGCACAGCTTTTCTAACTGATTATACACCAAAAATTCACCTCAAGTATTTTTCTATATACGAGATGGCTGCTATCTAGAAATGACGATATGGTGTGCGTTCAAGCATGACATCCATTTCGTTTCATGATTTTTCTTTTTATATACCAGTTAGGTTTCTGGCTATCCCACACAATATAATTTCTTGCTTTCGGAAGACTAGATGAGATAATGTGTCTGTATTGGACACATGCTACCCCTCCCTATCAGAATCTACCTGTCCCCAGAAATAGTATTATTGATCTTATCCCTTTTTGATCCACGTTGCCAGCCTCAGAGTAGCAAGACTCCTACAGGGAAGCTTAGCTGTGAATAAGGCCACAGCCAGGTTGGCAGGGAAGAAGCCATAGTTTGTTTTGCCTCATCATGCTCTTGTCATGACCCATTCTGGTGCCATGCATCTGAAGGTATGTTTTCGGTGAGGATTCCAACTTCAAGTAGAAGTGGTACACCCGTGCACACAGCAGGGCCACATTGGGAGAAAGAATCATATTTTAATCATTCAGTGATATTTTCTACTTACAATTTCATTTCACATTTATCAGAGTGCCAACTTTGGAGTGAAATGCTGAGTGAAAATTCTCATGTTCAATAACAGGTAAAAGTGAAAATTATTGTATCTGACTGAATCTGTACTTGCCGTGAACAGTTGATATTTAAATTGGGAAGCTGCCAGGGGTCCCTTGGCTTCGTTCCATAATTGTCAAGTTCCATGGCATTGAGGAAGTTATTTTAATTCTAAGTAACAAGAATTATTTTGCATCCTGAGACCCAATGCTGCTACTTAAAACCAAAATACACCAACATTTTATGGCACGGAAATATAGAAGATCCTTTTCTTGCCAATTGCCTCTGTGTTTATTTACTTCAAGTCCCAGAAGAACAACCCAGATCAGTTTTGCCACTGACATTATAAATAGCATAGCAAATTCATAAAGAGTCTTTTCTTCAAAGAACGGAAATGAGTCTGAAGTCTGATTAAAACTCAGTGTCCTTGTGAGGGAGATGGGAAGAGGCAAAGTATTTTGTCTAATTTCAAGTTCAAGAAAGCAAGGAACACAAAAGTTAAGTGGCTGGTCTCCATTTATTCAAATAAATTTATTCAGGAGTAGAGCCAGAAATAAAGATCAAGTCTCCTGGCCCATGCACTAGGCCCCATGCTGCCTCACAGCTTTCAAAACCTTCATTTTCTTGGAAAATGCTAAAAAGCTTTCCCCCACCATACACACTAGATTCAGACATACTGCCATCTACTGACCCACTAAGGAATGTACCAGCACAAGACACTGATCTTCAAGGGCGAGAGAACACCATGAGGATAGTTGAGATCCTGCCTTCCTTTCAGAATGCCATCTCCAGGGTGCCAATGGGCTGTGGCTACTGGACCATGTAGGAGAGTGGCTCAAGAGGTAAGTGAATTTAGAACATTTCCTCCCCCGTTAAGGGATTAGTATTCTGGCACTGTTAGTATTTATATAACAATGTAACAATGCACCATGTCTGTGTGGAACATCCTTGAAATCATCTCTTCCTCTCAGTGCTCTTATTTTGACATATCCATCTAGGGATTTGAATAGTCTATGACAGCCTTTCTTTTTCACATAGAACAGTTTGAGGAATGCCATATGATCTTTGTGTTGTCTCTTTTGTCTTTTACCAATGTCCTATAAGATATGCTAGTTTTACTATATGATGCCAAGAAAGCATAATAGAAATCAAGCTAAATAGCCACAGCCCTGTACTTGTAGAAAATATCATAAAATGTCCTAAAAGAGTTAAACATTAGGAAAATCAGGGTCCTAAGTATTTTTTCTTTTTTCTTTTCTTTTCTTTTTCTTTTTTTCTTTTTTTTTTTAGCAAGATTCCTTTTGTTCAGAGCCAAGGTATTTTTTTTTTCCCCAGAAACTCTATTAGTATCTTTTTTCACCATAACAACTCTTTAGAGCTTGCCTGCATTCTCTCCTGGATAAAGTAACATTTTCCAGACTCCCTCAAGTGATGGTGAATACAATTATTCCTTTCATCTCATTTTCATAGCTAAAAGTTAAAGTTATGATTTTTGTTTGCCTATTGCTCATGATTATGCCTAATTTAGTTCATTGCCTCTATGAAAGAAGTTGAGTTTAAATATTTGGAGCAGGTATTTCTTTTTGATGAGAAAAATTGAATAAAATTAATATGAATATATAATCAGTGTCTACAAGAGAATTCAAACAGCAGCAGAGAAGCCTCTATGCCACCCTTGTTATTTATCTGCATTTTAATTTTAGATCTTAAGAAAAAATTCTTTCCTGTGATGGTGGTTCACAGGCATCATGATTAAGAACTGAATATAGGGGATAGACATGCTTGAAGCTCTGATTTGGGTGAGGCAAAGGCAATATATGCAACCTAAACATTTGTACCCCTATAATATACTGAAATAAAAAAAATTTCAAAAAAGAACTGAATGTAGAGAACTTATTTCTGAATGTAGAACTTATTTCTATTTTTTCAGGATATAAAAAGTTATGTTCATGACAATTTATTTTTATAAAAGAATTGTATTGGTCTGTACAATTAGTCAAGCAGAACTCATCCTTTGACGTTCACAGCTTGAAACTCAATCTGAAGGAGACCATTGATTTAATTCTGGATAAATGTCTATATTTTTCCATCCACATTTTTTACAGAAATCTCTTATTTTGTAATCATCTTATAAATAGAAAAAAATGATGTTGTTTCCAAATTTTTAAATTATCAACAGGGTCTCTAAAGTTACGAAAGAGGTGATGGATGCAAGTAGAGACACGTTAAGAATGGAAACATAGGGGGGGTTTACTGACTTAGGGAAACCAGAACATTGTGAAATTTTAATAGAAAGGTCTACAGAGAGAAAAGTCCAGCCTAGAAATCTGGCCCTCACATGTTGAGTTCTTAATAAAGGCCCATTAGATGTTGGAAGATAAGCATGAGGTCTGGGAATGGTTAGAGGAGAAATGAGCCAAAAGGTCAGGAAGAGAAAGGGAAGAATAGGAGAGTGCCAAAGCATTTGAACATCTTTGCCATGAGGTCAGACAAGGTGCCAAATATGTGGAAAGTTTATCTGAATTAAACTGAACCACCAAACTTTTTGAGAAGCAGTAACAAGAACAAAATGTTCTTGTTAGCCCTGTTCTATTTAAAGCACATGCATCTATAACAATCTTTCACACAATAATTATTTATACTTGCTTCTCTTTATAACATGGTGACAAGACTTCAAATTGTAGTAGTTAGGTTTTAAAATGACTCCAGAAACTATTTCCCTGACACTGGAGTGCTGAATTATTTTAAGTGTTACCCACGTTTCCCATACTATCTACCATTATTTTTATATCCTTGTGTTTTTGAACATTTGATTTAAAACAGAGTTATGACATCACATTTTCTTAAATAAAGAGTAATTTTCTTAAGAGTATTTTCTTAAATAAAGAATAATTTCATGTGGAATTGCAAAATAAATCAACTCCAACAACAGAAAAAGGATAATGTATCACTTCCAAATTGATAATATCCCAGGAAATGCAAAACTGGTTTAACATTTGAAATTTATCAATATAATTTACTACATTAAAATAGTAAAAAAGAAAAATACCATAATCTCAGCAGATGGAGAAAAAAACACATGATGAAATTGAACCCCTATTCTTCATAAAAAGTCTCAGCATATGAGGAAAAGATAGGAACTTGATAAAGAACATCTACATAAATCCTACGTATAACATCATATTTGATGTTAAGGAATTGAATGCTTTTCACTTAACCTAAGGAACAAGACAATCTCATTCCCTCTTTTCAACATTGTATTGAAGGTCCTAGTCAGTGCACTGAGGCAAGAAAAATACATAAAAAATATTCAGATTGGAAAGCAAACAGTCAAACGCTGTATTTGACAGCTCGATTATCTATGTAGAGAATCAATTGACATCTAAAAAAGAAACTATTGGAAATAGTAAGTGAGCTTAGCAAGTTTGCAAGATGCACAATCAATATACCATAAATTATATTTCTACATGTTAGCAATGAACAATCAGAAATAAAAATAGCATTTGTAATAACACAAATATATATATAAATTCTAAAAATATGTATAAAGTATTTATGGTTAATGTGATGAAAGATGTGAACCCAACAAACTATTGATGAGAAAAATTAAATAAGATACGAATAAATGGAGAGACTGTCTATGTCCTTAGATCAGAAGACTCAATATTGTTAAGATAGTAATTATTCACAAATTGATCCACAGTCAATCCAATTTCAGTTAAAACCGAACAGGTTATTTTGTAGAAATTGGCAATCTAATTCTAATATCCACATGGCAATTCAAAGGACCTAGAATAGTTCAAATAATTTTGAAAAAGAACATAGTTGAATGACACACAAGCTAACTTCAATGCATGTTATCTAAGCTACAGTAATCAAGACATTGTGATATTGGCGTCAAGATAGACAGATCATTGGAGCAGATTAAAGGATCCAGAAATCAATTTTCAACAAAAGCACAAGGGCAATTCAATGGAGACAGAGTCTTTAAAAAAATGATAATGGAGCAATTGGATATTCACATGCAAAAAAAAAAAAGAAAAACTTTAATTCGTATCTTGCATCATGTGCAAAAAATTAACTGAATTTACGTCATAGACCTAGATATAAACTTAAAACTATTAAAATTTGTAGAGGAAAGTAATACACATTCTTTTTTATCTTGAGTTAGGCAAATACTTATTATATAAAACACTAAAAGCACAAATACACATAAGAAAAAATTGTTAAATCATATGTTATCAAAATTAAGTATGTTTGCTCATCAAAAAACATTGCTAAGAAAATGAAAAGGAAAGCCACAAACCAGGGGGACATGTTTGAAATTCACACAGTTGGTAAAGGATTTGTGTGTAGACTATATAAAGAACTTTAAAAATAAGAAACAAACAAAAATATATTAAATTTTGAACATACTCCTCAAAAACATGTATGAATGCCAAATAACCACATGAAAAGATGTTCAGATTATTAATCGCTAGGGAAATGCAAAATAAATCTGCAATGAGATATCTCTCCTCATGTAGTAGAATGTTTATAATTGAAAAGACTGACTGAACCACATGTAGTGAAGGATGCAGAGCCATCATTTCACTCATAGGCACTTACACAAGGTAAGTGAATACATACATCCATAGCAAAGGTTGTTCATAGAACAGAATATGTAATCAGCAATACTGGAAACAACCCAGATTTCCATCAGTAGGTAAATGGATAAACAAATTGTAGTATAATGAACTACTGCTCAGAAATAAAAATGGATGAACTAATGATACACAACACATGTGATGAGATTCAGGGCACACTACATCAAATAAGCCGTCTTGGCATATTGAATGAAAGGGAAGTAGAAATGTTACTCTGACCTTCTCCTCCCACCCCTGCCCCTCTTCCGTGAAGCAGGTCATAAGACCTTGATGTGAAAGGTGCCCTCCCCACTAGGAGAAAAGGATCCTCCTTATCTGTGAAGATGAAGGGTCACAGAAGAATCTGAACAAACAGCACTTGCTAAGTTTCCCTCAGTTTATTGCTGTTATATCATACCCCTTTTGCCCTATGATATTTCTCCATGACTATCCATTCTTCATCAAACCTATGATAAAATACTGCTGACCCTTGAACAATGCAGAGGTTAGGGGTGCTGACCTCCTACACAATAAAAAATCCACATATAACTTTGGACTCCCCCCAAAATTTAACTACTAATCACCTATTGTTGACCAGAAGTCTTACTGATAATAGAGACAACTAACACATATTTTTTGTGTTATATGCATTATGTACTGTATTGTTACAATAAAGTAAGCTGGATAACAGAAAATATTATTAAGAAAACCAAGATGAAGAGAAAATGCACTTATAGTACTACACGGCATTTATTAATAGTGTACGTTATGTTATCTGTTTACAAGATGAATTGTCTGTCTGAAATGATAGGCAACTGCAGCTGCAGACCTCAATCTACAGTACATATCAAGCAATTCGACTTTTTCTTGAATTATCATGACTTTTCTCTGCTTCTTGGGAGCACTTCCAGCATCACTAGTGGCACTTCATATGAGTCCCATGATGTTATTCAAAGTTTACGGTATTGCACTAAACACAATGAAATATATAAGAGAACCGGGAAAGATCACTCTTTACTGCAATATGCAATTTACTGGAGAGAGGAACTGCTCATATGGAGATGATTAGTGTCACATGGCCTTTTTAGACAGATACTTGCAACAACAGAGTTCACTGCAATACCAACAGGAGGTGGCTATGAAATTATTACAATAGTACAGTATGTACTACAGTAATTTTATGCAGTTGTGATTTAATACTACATCTTTATGTTTACATTTCTCTCAACTGTGAATGGTGACATATACGGTCTACACATGTTTTGTGCATGGGTTTTGATAAATTTTAACTTCTTATAATAGATGTTTATATTTTATAGTAGAAAATGATAAAATAGACTAGTATCTACATACGTTTTATGTGTTTATGGCATACATAATTTTTCCTTAATTTTTTTGATATGTCTATACTACAGAGTTAATCTGGAAGATTTTTCAAACTGTCTCAGATCTTGAAAAAGTTTTCCAATACATTAATTGAAAAAAAATCCACATATAAGTGAACCCACACAGTTCAAACCTGTGTTATTCAATGGTCAACTGCATACTCATGTTTAACTGTTTCTTTGCGTTTTCATTTCCTTGCAATGGCTCCCATGTCATGTAAAACGTAGTAAGTAAATGTTTATGCTTTTCTCTTATTAATCCATCTTTTGTTATATGGGCCTCAGCCATGAACCTAGGATAGATAAGAAAAAGAAATTTTTTCTTCCCTACAGATGAGTCTCAAAATGACTGTGCTGAGTGAAATAAGCAAGAGAAAATGAATACATATTATATGATTACATTTACATAAAATTCTAGAAATTTCAAACTTATTCATAATGGTAGTGGAACAGTGGTTACCTGGGAATGGGTGTGGGTGGTGGAGGTGAGCAGGAGGGAGAGGTTATAAGGGACACACAGAAACTTTAGAGGATGATGGACATATTCAATACCTTGATTGTGGTGTTTGCTTCATGAGTGTATAAATATGTGCAAATTTATAAAATTATACATTTTCTAAGCAGTTTGTTATATGTCAATTAAATCTTAAGACACAAACAAGCAAAGCAATGAATTACAGGAGATAAATTCTCAGGGCTGGATTAAAAGATTTGCAAAGAAAATAGCCCCAATTATTCCCCTTCTTTTATGCATGCCTTCTGCAATGTGCCTTTGCAGCTCTACCCATCAGAGGTGAAGCTTGACTTTCAACTGGACCTGTGACTTTCTACGGCTAACAGAATATGGCAGGAGTAACAGTATGAAAGTTCTGAGCTAGCCCAGTCTCAGGAAACCTTGTTCATTTCAGATTTCCCTCTTGAAATTCTGCCACACTATGAAAGAAAGCCTGGCTGGCCTGCTGGGATATGAGGCATGCTTTCAAGAAGGGCTGAGGCCATCCTAGACAAACTAATAGTCAGCTGACATCTAAGGCATGGGAGAGAGAGAGGTTAGCAAATAGTAGAGCTACCCGGCTGACCTGTGGATGAGTGGCAATGATAAATGCTTACTATTTTAAGTGAACACATTTTGTGTCAGTTTGCACAAAACAATAACTAATTGGTATAATCTCTAAAAATCTGTTTGGGAAATAATTCTTCAAAGCCATGGATCCTATGTAAGAACCCCCTCCTTAAGGGATCTGAAATATTTTAGGTTAAATTTCAGAAACTACTAAGCAAAGACTACATGTTCAGCAATGTACTAGGATGTCAGGGGAAAAAAATCTAAAAGGCTACACTCTCAGTTTAACATTTATTGGAGATACAATTCAAATAGATATAAATCATTAGTAGAAAAAGAAAGATAAATGATAATAACTAGCAGAATTGTGAAACAGAGACTATAACAAGGAAAATGTTACATCATCTCATGGATGACATGTAGCATCACATTTAATCATCACAAAAGTTCTACTAAACAAATAATATATTTGGATGAAACAAAAATAAGAGAGGACCAAGTCTTATGGAATTGCTTCAGCATCAATTTTTGAAGAGGAAGGGTTAGAGATGATGGAATAAATTGGTCCTCAGGAGTTAAAAAAATATATATCCAGGCAAAACTTTCTGAGAAAACTTTACATTACCACTCCTCTGAACTGTCTCTGGTCTTAATTTTGAGGTTCATGATTGCAGGTTAGCTTTCTCTGACTGGAGATGTATATAAATCATCTGTCTACACTCTTGGTTTTCTTGGCTTTTTGATATGCTTGTGCCAACCTGAGTGATACTGAACCAATGCAATGCCCACTAGGGTGATCTATCCTTATTCAAAAGTTCTAAATAAGGAAAAAACAATTCTCAGAGAACTCATCTTAAATAGCACTTTTTTACTTTCTTATGAGGGAGAAAAAGAGTCTCTTGTTTGAGTCTATAAAGACCTAAGTTTTAAGGTGATAAGAAAGAAAAGTAGATCAGTCTATTTTCTCTTATGCAAAGCTTTGTCTGATTTCTGCATAATAACAAAGTCACTTTTTCCTGTGTCACTCCTAATCTACATATTATGTTCTACCTCATGTTCTGGTCATTTATAAATATTGTTCCTCCTAAGCTATAAAGCTGTTAACACCAGAATCCAGTTATGTTTGTCCCATAAAGTCTTAAAGAATGTATTGAAATATTATTTGTCTCCAGAATGGTCCCTTGTTTTGGGGAATAAAACACTTAGTTTTAGGAACTAAATATATCATTTTCAGTATTCTCTGGCCTAATTTTCAATATTTAACCTGCCTTTCAGATAGTCTGAAGCAAATGCAATCCTAGGGGACTGTTTCCTCAGACTTTACAGTTAGCTAAACTTCCTTTGTATGTTGGGTATCCTATAACCCATCTTCCTGCTTGCTTTATGCCTTTATTTTGATGGAGGATGCTCTTCAAATTCTTCCTCAGAAAGTATGGAACAGTTATGAAGTTTTGAAGTTCTTGCACAGTCTGAAAATGTTTTTATTCTACTGTATTTATGTATTCTATTGTTAATGTGTGTGGTGTGATAAAGAAGTTGTTCCCAACTTTCTTCTCCCTTATCTAGTCCTGGTTATGGTTGAAGAAGCCAGAAAATGTTGTTGCAAGCCTCCTATGCAACTGTGGGTTGATTCTGACCCAATCCTAGCTAATGGAATGTAAAAGGAAAGTTGTTAGCAAATTTCTGGGAAAATTTTGATTTCCTAATAAGGGGGAAGATATAAGAAGAAAGAAGCATCCTCTTTTGCACCTCTTCCCTCATTTGCAGTCTTGAAAATGATTATGAAATCTAGAGCTTGAGAAATAATCTTGCAATTCTGGTCCTCAAGTATGAGATCAAAATCAAAACAGAATGGAAGAGAGTAAAAGTAAAAAGAACATGGGTAGGTTATACTACCAATAAACAATGGCAGATCCAGGCCAAGATGACCAACTAGAGACAGTTTGTCGGACTGTCCCTGCTGAAGGGTAGAAGGTTGGACTGAGGAGAGTGGAGAACAATTGCAGCTCAGGTGTGGATCACAGGGAGAGACAGTAGATGTGTCTGGGAACCCCAAGAGAAGGGCTGGAAAGCTGAGAAAGAGGAAGAGAGAGTAGAGAGGACAGCAGCACAGACCAAATCAAGAGAGGCCCAGAGCCCAGTGAAAGGTAAGGGGGGGCTCCCCTCCCCACGTGGGTGACTCCCGGGAGCAGGAGACACAAAACTCTTTCTCTCATACACACCTCCCCCAGCTCCCTCTGAGAGTGCCTCGAGAGACAAGAGAACCAGCATTCTATGCCTAGATGCCTCCTCCTCTGCACCTCCTCCATTCCTGGCATCACAGAAAGTAATTTTGGCTCAAGCCAGCTTGTAGCCACAGCCCCTGCCCCCCCCCCAGCAGCTGTGAGAGGGCCCTGTGCTGAGAAGCCTGTTTCTTTACGGGGGCGGGGGGAGGGCACTCCCAGCTGAGCCTGTCACTGAAAGTGGAGCGCTAGGTGGGATCGCCTGCTAGTGGCTTGGATAGGTGGACAGGACCTGGTGCCCCCAGGACACCAGAGTGGTGCAGGGAGACCAGGGCTCCTCCCCTCCATAGCGACCACCAGAGTGCTCTGTGCTGAGAAGCCTGTGGGTTTTACACTTTGTTGGCACCTCCTGAAATCCATTTTTATCTTTTTTCTGCTACTTTCCATCTTTTTGTAGTTCTATTTTTGGTAGATTTCCTTAATTTTCTGTTTCAAACATTCTGTTAAAATTCCTTCTACCATATTTAATTTCAAATAAATGAATTTTTAGTATTTTAAAACACCATTTATTATCACTTATTTCAGAAATGTTTTTATCTTCCTGAGGCTAAAACTTACTGTGTCTAAATAGTTTATTCTGCTACCTTAATCACTTCGGTTTATTATGACTTTCCTTTCACATTTAATTTTCATATCAGAAGATGTTCTTGAATATCTGGTGACTCTTGGGATTCCCATTCCTATTTAAGTTTGAAGACCCAAAATGGTATTTGGGTATGGTGCACATGTATGGATTCTCACTTGGTCGCTTCAATATTTGATAAGCAGTGGGCATAGCTTACATATATATTTTCTATATTTTTTAAAGAAGTTTTAAGTTCATAGTAAAATTGAGCAGATTGTACAGAGAGTTCCCATACATCACTTGTCCCTACATATCACAGCCTTCTCCATAATCAAGATCCCCACCAAAGTGGTACATATATTACAATCAACAAACCTACATAGACAAATCACTATCTCCCAGAGTCCACAGTTTACATTAAGGTTCACTCTTGGTGTTTTATAGTACATGGGTTTGAACAAATGCGTAATGACATGAATCCACCATTACAGTATCATAGAGAGTATTTTTCCTGCCCTAAGAATCCTTTGTGCTCTGATGATTCATCCCTTCTTCCCCCTAATCCCCACAAAACACTGATATTCTTACTGTCTCCATAGTTTTGCTTTTTAGAATGTCAGATAGTTGAAGTCATAGAAATGTAGCCTTTTCAGATTGGTTTTCACTTAGTAATATGCATTTAACTTTCTTCATTTCTTTTCATGGCTTGATAGCTGATTTCTTTTTAGCACTGCATAGTATTCCATTGTCCAGATATAAGATAGTTTATTTACACATTCGGCTACTGACAATCCTCTTGATTGGTTCCAGTTTGGGGCATTTATGAGTAAAGCTACTATAAATATCCATGTGCGTAAGTTTTCAACTCCTTCAGGTAAATAACAACGAACATGACAGTGGATCACGTGGTAAGAGAAGGTTTAGTTTTTCAAGAAACTGCCAAACTATCTCCCAAAGTGGCTGTCCCATTTTGCATTCCCATCAGCAATGAATGAGTCGTGTTCTCTGTAGCCTCATCAGTATAGATGCTCCTTGGCTTATGATGGAGGTACATTCTGATGAACTCATGGTAAGTTGAAAATATCATAAGTTGAATATGCATTTTGACCTAGGATATTTTCAAATTACAATGGATTTATCCAAGCATAGCCCCATCGTAACCCGAGGAATATACTGAATGTATATCACTTTCATACCATCGTAAAGTTGAAATGTCATAAATAAAACTATTGTAAGTCAGAGATCATCTGTAGTTGGTATTCTCAATGTTTCAGATTTTGGCCACTCTAGTTAGTATGTAGTGATATCTCATTATCATTTTAATTTGCATCACCTTGATGACATATGACATGCAGTATCTTTTGATATGCTTACTTGTATATATTTTTTGGTGAGGTGTCTGTTAATGTTTTTGTTTTTTTTTAATTAGATTTTTTGTTTTCTTATTATAATCTATTACAACAAGATAAAGAATAAAAATCACATGATCATATTGATATATGCCAAAAAAGCATTTGACAAAATTCTACATACATTCATAATAAAAAACTTTCAATAAACTAAGAGTAGAGGGGAACTTCCTCAACTTGATACAGAATATCTACAAAAAATCTACAGCTAATATCATACTTAATGGTGAGAATCTAGGAGATTTCCCACTAAGATGAGGAACAAAGCAGAATGTCTCCTCTTACTACTCCTTTCAATATCATCATACTGGATGTCCTAGCTAATGCAGCAAGTCAAGAAAAGGAAATAAAAAGTACACTGATTGGTTAGGAAGAAATAAAACTGTCTTTGTTCACAGATGACATGATTGCCTATGCAGAAAATTTGTAAGAATTGACAAAAAAAAAAAAAAATAACACCTCTTGGAACCAATAGGTAATTGTAGGAAGGTTGCAGACAGAATACAAGGTTAACATTCAATGGTTGTTGTGCAGGTGGGAGGGGGGCAGAAGGGGATGGGTGTATTCACACCTAACGGGTGTGGTGCACACAGTCTGGGGGATGGACACACTTGAAGCGCTGACTTGGGTGGGGCAAAGGCAATATATGTAACCTAAACATTTGTACCCCCATAATATGCTGAAATTAAAAAATAAATAAATAGATAGATAAGTACAAAACTCAATTCACTTTCCTATATACCAACAACGAATAAGTGGAATTTGAAATTAAAAACACAATATCATTTACATTTGCACCCCCATTAATAAAATACTTAGGTATTGTACAAAATATTTACAATATGCATGTTAGGTAAACTACAAAGCTACATTGAAATCAAAGTGGAACAAAATAAATGGAGAAATATTCCATGTTCATGAATAGCAAAACAATTTTTTCAAGTTGTCAGTTCATAATTTCATTATGGATTTAATTCTATCCCAATTGTCTACTATGGGCCAAGCACTGTAAGTGATAAGTATCTTCACAGTGCTCAAAATAAACTCAATAATTACCTTAATGCAACTTAGAGTCTAATATCGAAGACATTCATCGTGCAATCATACCATTAAGTAATTATAAAATGTGATAATCATAAGAAAAATTATAGGGTATTATATGAACATATGATAGGTAGATCTGATTTAGTTTAGGGATTTAATGAAAACTTTTCTAAAGAAGATGAATGTCATGGTGAGAATTTTTGTGAATGTGGTTAAGTAGATGTGAAAATTTTCATTAATAAATGTTAATTAGAATTAAAAGAATAGATTGCAGGTACCATGACATTGACTCCATGCTTCTCTCTAATGGTCCTATATTCTTTAACATGGAAGAAGATCTAGAGTGATAAGGATTACATTAAAGACTGAATCAGGTGCCTTACTCACTTTCAGAATTATGGCAATCTTCATTAATACTCTTATATTTAACTTGATGTTAAAGAAGGTGGAATGTTCTATGTATGATAATGCTGTGCAGACTTAATCCTGCATCACTACTGAAACATGGCACCACTGTGAAATAATCACATTATAATGAGGAAGAGAACTGTATGGTGTGGGCTAAATAGTAAACAAGTACAGGGCTTCAACAGTGATAATTTTAGCAGCAGTGGTTCACTGGAGAGAAAAGGGATGGCAAACTCACACTGGTGTCCTAGTGAAGGAACCATTTGAAAAATATATAAAATCTACTAAAGTAGTCACAACTTCTGGCTTTTTTTTTTTTTTTAAGAATCCACAATACCCAGCAGTTTAATGAATCGTCAACAGCCAATGAATTCAACATTTGTGAACTTGTTTTTATACATTTTTCACATGAAATGTCATGGACGCTAGTTGGTTGGGTGGTTTTCCCAGGAAGCTACTTGAAGAGGAGTCCTAAGATATCTGGAGGACAAGATGATGTAGTTCCTCAATGCATGCAAAGATTGTAGTCTTTACTTTTTAAAGACAAATGCTGAGAAATATAAGAATTGGAAATTATTGGAATAGATCACCTCTAAGATAGTCTCTAGCTCTCTAGAGTCTCCTTAGATGTTGTTAAAAGACAAAATTATGACAAATTTAGTTTAAAGATCTAATTGGCTTTTATTTGTAATTCTAGAATTGGCAACACTTCATTCTATAAAATATTTTAATAGAATGAGTGTTCTGATCAGTGGAACAAAGAAGGTTGGTTTTATAGGCAGAAAAGGGCCAAAAAAAGCAGAAACACAGAACAAACAAACTGGTTGTTTCAAAGTTTCCTTTTTTGTAATGTTAAAAAAGGAGATTTCCTTATTAAGCTGCTTAGAGTGGACTGGAATTTCCTGGTTTTTTTTGTTTGTTTGGTTTGGTTTTTGTGTTTTATTTGTTTATTTTTTAAAAACTGAACTGTTTGAAAGGTCAGTTTATGTGGTGCTTAGTGCAAGTGACTCCATTCTGATTTGCTGGGGCCTCGTGCAGCAGGCTAGCCCAAAACAGTGGCTTCTCCTAAACTTTGTTTAACAAAATGAATCTAGACTCTTACCACAGTGATTTGACCACAGTTTCAAACAGAAGAAAGAGTGAAGCAATTTATTTCTTATTGAATCAGTACCATCTCAGAATTTTGTTCATTGCAATGGTAGGGAGAGCGTAGTTACTATACCTAAAGGCCAGATCAGTAGAAAATGCTAGAAGGTAATAGAAGGTAGTAGAAATAAATTTCAAGTTTTTCAGTTTAGGATTAAAATTGTCAAATTGTTTACTCCTAGGTATAATGATTATTTTACAAACACGAATAAAATTTACTTTTATGTTTACATTAATTTTTAAATAAATTGAATATTATTATTATTAAAATATCCATTTGGGTTAATTTATAGATAAAAATATTTCCAAGGATGGAATGGGTTTTTAAATACTCATTGACAGGAAAGTATTTTTCAGTACTGAAGTTTTATTACTATTCTTATAATTTTAATTGAATTCATTTTGCTTTCTCTATATTAAAACATATTATATACAATTTTCAGTATACTTTGAGAATTAAATTATTTTCATTGCTTCCCAAAATGTATCCATGGAAGCACATTAAAAGAATGAACTTGCTCTCCCTGAGACCTCAATAGATTGCATATTTATAACAAAGCCCTTTAAATGAGCATCTGTTTCTACTTTCAGGAAGAAAAGAAAAACATTTCAGAAATAAAAATGAAAATAACCCCAAAAAACATTTATAATGCCCAACTTGACCCAAAATCTTGCTGAATTGAGGAACACAAACATATTTGAACTGGGCTACTTTCTGAAGCTTCTCTCTGTGATCAGCTGTGGCTACTGTCATTTCACTAAATCGGACCCACAGGGACCCTATCAGGCAACAGCAGTCAGAGTGTGATCACGCAATGAAAATAAAAAATGCCTGAGGGCTCTGGATGCTACATGACTGTGGACTATTGGATTGAGTTCCAGGACATCTCTAGATCAACTTTACTGGACTATAAAATGACAGGATCATATGAGAAGACTATTAAAAACCCTTCCATGCTTATATGACTGTTTTAGAAATTTATAAATAAAGCTCAGTGTTGTGGCCATATATAGTCTGAGACAAATCTACCTGTCCTGAAAAATTCCACTGCATGGCAGAGGGCAGGTGGTCACGTTTCAGATCTCTGCGCTTAGAAATTAGACTAGGGCTGTATGCGTGTTCTGTGAGCACTGATTTGGCAAGAATTTAGAGGCAGCTGTCATTTGTACAGAAAAGTAGAACTCAACATTTCTTTTTATTATTGATCAGCATTGCCATGGCAGCTAACTCTGTAGTATCTGCATATGAATCATCAACTGCAGTGTTGCTTTATTTTCTGCTCTGAGAAAATTGTGCTTGACGTCATTTACTGGCACTTGGTGTGCCCTTGGGGATAATAACTAATTTTAATGTTAGCCCAGGTTAAAATTAATTATGAAAGCAAATAATTTCTGAAAAAGACAATAAGCCAATCCTACATTTCTAAAGTAAATATTGCTCTGCTCTCTTCTCCCAACTATGATTCCTGGCAGCATTCAACTAACAGATTTAACTAGCTTTTGTTGATTCTTATTTCTAATGTGGGCTGGGAACTTTTATTAATACAAACATTGATTCATCCATACATGTGTCAAGCATGTTACTCTGTATCAGGCACTAGACTAGGTACTGGGAAAAAGGGCAAATAAAACATAAGCCACTGGCCTCTGACTGGTCCACTCCACCACCTGGCCTCTGTTTTTTTAAGTGTGGGTATTTCTTATTATCCCCATTGCTATCAGAAAGCCACATTTTATTATAGTTTCTCCAACTGATAGCCATGGTTTATAGAGTGAAAACACTGAAAGTTTTAGTACTGCGGGCGCCCCTCTCACCAGATCATTCCTCATAGCCCTCGTGAATGGTACGTTCTCTGGGCCTTTCCATGGCACATAATCACCTGGTAAACCTTCTGACCATATGTGCTCTCTTCAATTCCTGTGTGTCCTCTTCCAAGAGAATTGTGATCCCTTCTTCTCTTTCTAGCCTTTTAACTTCACTCAGTATAGGCCATTGCTTTTTACCTGCTTCTAGGAGATATCCTACTAGCAAGTTTGCCCTATATCCTGGGATCGTTGACTGGATGTTAAATTCGACATCACAGGAGACCATTTACAAGTTAATAAACTCTTACCTATCCTATTTTGTATTTATTCCCCTTGATTATGCACCCTGAGAATCCAGCCCCATGCATGCTCCCCCAGGATGTGCTGGTATATGACGTGTTTCTTGCAGCTCTTTTGGGATATAAATCCAGGTATGTTATGCTACAACTTAACCATAGTTGCAGGAATAGTGGCTGTAATGAAAAACGGGAGCAGATCCTGAGTGGGTATATATCTCTGAATAATTATCTAACACAAGAAGTGAGGGCTGGGCCATTCTAGCCCTTAACGGACGTGCTATTTTTATAGGTCCCAGTAGGGTGAGAGGATTCTGACAAGTAAAAAAGTTTCATGTTACACACCCAGGTGTCTCCATCCAATGTGTCAAAATCCCAGGGTTTTCCTATCAGAGCTCTGACCTTGACGTAACACAATAGCCTTGGTGAACATTCAACTGGTTTTGAAGTTGCCCTGTTTGACTATTAAGTCTTTGGCTTCTCCTTGGTTTTTTCCACCTCTCACTGCAGAAGGGGCTTTCATATTTGACTTTCAATTGTCTAATGCTCCTGTCAGCTCTTCATGACCTTTCTGTGGAACCTCAACGGCATTTAACAGTAGTCACGCAACCATGTTATTCATATGACATTTCTTCCGTACATCTCAAACAGCTAATACAAAGTATTAAACAACATATTCCCTTCCACCAGTACACCCTCTTAATTGTGTGCCAATGAAAGGTTTAACGACGGGCCTCCATCTTATGCTAGAACCATTTGTGCTCCACTTACCTTCAATGCTGAGCTCCGTGTTGCCAGACAGGTGAAAACTGATTCAGCTTCAAAGCCCAGCTTCAAGAACAATCCGTCTTTTTACCTGCTTTGTTGAACCACTCCCAGTTCCAATGATCATGGTTTATTGGGCATCAAAATTATGATACTGGCTTGACCAAAGCTTGCCCAACATAGCAGGGAGCACAATAACAAGAATTCCCCAAGAGTTAACCCTTATCAGGTTGAAATTGCAGAGATTTTATAGGTCTGTTTCTACCAGATACAAGCTGCCTTTGGAAAGTCACGATCTCAAGCAAACAGCTTTTTATACAGCTGAGGCAAGCTCTGGAGTTGCTGACACCTGTGTGTTCTCTACTCACCACACTCCCTGCAGCTGGACAGAAAGTTCTTTGAAGGGGAGTTCATGCTACACATTTTCCTATCCCATTAGTCTTTTCAAAAAAAACAAACTTATGGTTTTGTTTATTTTTTCTACTGTTTATTGTCTATATCACTGACTTTTGCTCTTAAGTCCTCTCGAATTATTTATTTACATTAATTTTCTATTTTTTTCCAGCTTCATTAGATGAACTAAAGTTTTTCTGCCAATTCGAAGCATTTAGGCCTATACATTTCCTGCTAAGCACAGGTTTAACTGCATCCCCCCAGGTATATAATTCAATACCCTCCTTGACTCGTTTGGTTATTTAGAAGCCTATTGCTTAATTCATAAATACTTCAACCTTTTCAAGTAATCTTTTTATATTGTCTTCTTGCATAATTTCACCATAGTGAGAGAATATACTCTGAATGGTTTCAATGCTATAAAATACATTGGGATTTTCTTTCTGGACCAGGAAACGGTCTTTTTCAAAAATTGTTTCATATACACTTAAAATAACTTGAAACAGTTGTTTTAGGTCATCTTCTTATTCACTTATGTCAATGTTTGCAAGTGCTATTATTCTTTCTTATCTTTAATGACTTATTTTCTGCTTGTTCTAATATTTAGATTATAAAGTTATTAGTTTTACTTAGATTCTAAAGTTTTACTTAGGTTCTAGAGTTTTTAGATTATAAAGTAGTCTTTTAGTTTAGTTAGCTCTTGTTTTATGTACTTTGAGTCTGTGTTGTTAGCAGCATATAAATTTAGAATTATTAAAACTTTCTGGTGGATTGAAAATTTTATTTTGATGAAATGTCAATGTTCTTAAGTCCTTGGCTTTAAGTCCAAGGTGCATGATATTAATAAAACTATGGTAGATTTCTTTGGTTAATGATTTTATTCCATATCATCCACCAAAATAGTTTTTTTTCAAGTTGAAAAAGGTTGGCTTTAATTAGAGTTTTCTGTTTACATACTTATAATGTAATTACTAATATAATCAGTGCCAGATCCATCATCCTGTTACTGTTTCCTCTTTATCCCATCTGTTCTCTGGTCCTTTTTTATTCTTTCTTGTCTTGTTTAGAATTTCTAAATTATTTCAATAACCTTTTAATAATTTTTTAGTTGCTAATCTAAATATTATTTTATATATCCTTGACTTACTATACTTAAATCATACTTATGCCACTATTTGGACAATTCCAGGACCTTAAAACTTGAACTTTATTTACTGGTTTTTATGCTATTATTTTTATGTACTTGATTATTATGTATATTTTTAACCCGCCGAGACAGCATTATTATTGTTTAAACAGTGAATATTCTCTCTCTTTTTTTGCCTGCTTGATGATATTTTTTCATGTTTCTCTTAGTGAGGTCTTCTTAGGGTGAATCTTTCGGTTTTTGTTTACTTATAAATGCTTTTTTTATATTTGATGGAAATTTTATCATGAATAAAATTCTAAAGTGGGAGTTATTTTTTTCTCAGCATTGGCCTTTCTTTGTCTTCTAGTTTCCACTGTTTTGGATGAAAAGTTTACTGGCAGTCTTAGTATTTCACCTTTGAAGGAAACATGCCTTCTATATAACTGCTTTTCAAATTTTCCTTTTTTTTCAATGTTTTATCCACACCAACAGTGCGTGTGTGTGTGTGTGTGTGTGTGTGTGTGTGTGTGTGTGTGTGAGTTTGTATGTGTTCTTTTATTCCTACTTGGGGGTATTTTGAAAGCTAGTTGAAACAGAGACTTGATGTTCTTTTTATTAAGCCATCTCAAAATGATTGCCCTTTATTCTATTGAATATTACTGCTCTCCTCTCTTGCCTTTGCTTTCAGACTCTGATTATACAAATTTCAGAATTTATCATTTATATTGTATTTATTGCTCATGATATTCTGTTTTTTCATTTTCTGTATTCTTTGGGATTCAATTTGGGTATTTCTTCCTGAACTATCTTCTAGTTCACTAATCCTTGGTTCTGTGGTATCTAAATTTCCATTGAAACTTTTATTACTTTCTTAATTTCAATTACTATATTTTTTAAAAATTTGTGTTTATTTTATAGAGTACAGTTCTCCGGTTAAATTCTCCATCTTTTTCTCTATTTTTTAAGCATATTAATCATATTGATATTGAAGTTTTGTATTCCATAATCACAGTAACCGAATCTATTGTGGGTGTTTTACTATTACCTTTTTTCTTTTAATTTTCTTTTTTTTTTCCTTATTTTTTTTGTCATTTTGTCCTATTTCCTGCCATGACATTTTTTTTATGCTGAACTTTGTTAATTTGTATATATATGTATAAGTGAATGATATTATATTTCCCCAAAGAGAATTTAATGAAATTCTGGCAAACTGCTAGAGTATAGCCAGATCATCTTTATATATAATCCAGTCTAGAGTTCAGGTTGTGTGAGTCCTGTTCTAGCTCTTTGCTTTTTGCTTTTAAACATGCCCCTTATTTTTTGTGGTGTTACTCTAATTGTTTCCTTTTTTAATTAATTAATTTGTTTTTTTTATTCTATGGTATTACTCTAATTGTTAAGGTTGCCTCTTTGAGGTCTTTGACTGAGGTATTTTCCTGAGCGCCTCCTTTTTTGTAGCATGAGACCTTTAAAATTGCTTCCCCAGCACTGTGAAATGGATGAATCCTCTGCCTTACTTCTCAGAGCCTCACACCGAGCCTGTGCACCTTAGAAGTTGGCATATACTCCAGGGAAAACTGCATGCAGTATTTGATACCTACTCCTTAGTGGTAAGTCCTGGACCTTTTTCTTTTAGATCATGGTTGCCTTAGTTTCCTAAATCTGATTTTGTTCTCTCTATCCAATGATACTGCCACAAATTTAGGCTACTATTTTTTCTTCAGCCTCCATCATCATCACTGAGAACCAGTAAAATGAATGTGAGGAAAATATACAAGCAAATGTGGGGTTCATGTTGAGGCAATTTATTTTTCTCTTAGGTCTAGTCTCTAATTCTTGGCTGTTTGGGTTATTGTCTGGGGAGTGCAAACAGCTGCTTTGTTTTGTTTTTGTTTTCTTTCTAGGGTTTACATTTACTTTCCTCAAGAATATTTCTTTGGTACGTACAGCTCCCTCATAAACAGAAAAAAAACTCCCAACTCTGGTTTTAAAGATATAAACTGTAATATCTTACCAATCTTGACATATTTGCTAATTTTGTGTCTTGTCATCGAAATGCCAAAATTCAGAAATATTGTGAGAAATATTAAAACTGCTCACATTTTGTCTTGCATTTCCAGCAACACATCAGAGCAATTTTTCATATTTGACGACCTCTGAAGTGAGAGGCTCAGCTATTATTGCCCAATGAAGAAAGGTTAAAAGGAAAAGCCACAAGCAGAAACATAATAACTTGAGGAAAATTGCTGGAGCAATTTCCATTTTGGCTGTGATATAAAGTGGAGCCTACCTACACCCTGTGTAAGCACAGGATTCGTTCTAGAGCCCATTCCCACAGCACGGCACTTAACCTGCACTATTTATAAAGGATTGGAATGGAAGATGAATAAAATGATGTGACTGGAAAGTCTACTAGCAACTGTGGATGTTATTTTATTTGTTTCATAGTTCCTGCAAACTCACTGCCTCATAAGTCAACATAGTATTCTTTACTACAAGCTGAATAGAAGTTTGTTTCAATGGTTAATATTGTAATGATGGCGTATCTTTACCTTTTCTGTCTCCAGAAAGCTTTGGGAGCCTCTGGCATGTATCCACATCGGAATTGAATAACCCTAGGCAGAGGTCAGCCAATTTCTCTAAGCCTGTGAGAAAGAGAAACAGTTTGAATTTTGGAGAGTAATAAGGATGGGTCAGCAGACCATGTCTTGCTTGAGAATAGGGTTGAGTGGGCCAATTCAAATATAGAGTGGGTATAAGTTAAGAGAGTGCCCTCTCTGGACAATGCCAAAATAGAGACACAGAATTGCCCTCAAAAGAAGTAAAGTCAGAATTAGGAGGAAACCATTTCATTAAAAAGGAAAGGGACAAAAGAAACAGGAGGATGAGAAGTGATGCTGAAAGCACGGAGAGTTGAAAAGGGGATGAGTGAGGGAAAAGCCACAGGCTGTGTACAGAAGCTTGCAGCTTTATTCACAAACACGCTGCATTTCCTGGGGCATTTCTTCCTCCTGGTGCTCTTTGCAGGCCATAGACCAGAAGTACATGGGAAAGGGATCAAGCTGAATGTCAGGGGTCACCCTGGCATCATGGAAGACCTACCCAATACCTTGCATCATGGAAGTCTGCCTAACCAGGGTGTTTGTGTGCTACTTTATAGATATCTACGAGATATTTAGCAGATGTTAGTAACTGTGTACTGGCCCATTCCTGTATAAGAAAACAAAACATATTAGACTTCCCGCTATGCATCCTCTTTTCTAATTTTCCATCTCTCCCCAGACTGCTTCCCTTCTCTATGGCTCCCTTCCCTCTTCCTCCTCCCCCTTCTTCTATCTTTTGTGTATATTTCTTTTGTGTGTATTTCTTTTCTTATACATCCTTCATAGCCCACTTTTCAAAATCACTAGCCTATTTAAGCAAGAGGAAAAAGCCAAGAGCCAACCTAGAAATAGTGTTAGAAAAGTTGAGTGGAAGGAAAATTCAAGATCATCTATTTCAGTACTCTACCATACACAGAGACCCCCTCTGCCACAACCAAAAATATCCTCACATAGCTTTTATCCAATCATGAGAACCTCACTACTTCAGTCAGCTTGTTCTATTCAAGGTCAGTTACAATTGTTACAAAAATTTCTTACGGTGAACTGAAATCTGTTACTCTCAAAATTTAGGGTAGTTAGCCCTATGTACTCAAGTTTATTTCTAATATATATGTTGTGGTATAGTATAAAGTTTGCCTGCCTCAAATCAGTTTTACTTCTCTTCCTATCAATCATAAGTTCTCAAAACTAGCATTTTTCACATTCATAGTGGAACTACCAGTCATTGCCATTGAGAGATCAAGGGCATTCCTGGGGCTGCAAGATCCTGAGTGGACTTAAACCCATTAAAACAAGCTGAAATTTTTGTGTCTATCAGCAAGTTTGGTTAATGCTCAACCACAACCACTTCAGATAACAGAAGATAATATGCATTATTAGTAATAAATTCTGGGTATCCGTCTGATTTTGGACTCCCTTCATAATTGATTCTGGGCTTTCCCATAATGCCTTGCTGTTTTGCAGAGTTCTTGGAATAGCACCACCTTGATTCTGTGTCTTCCCACCTGAAAAGGTATGAAATAATCAATAGATCAAATTGAAAAGATAAATAAAGAGTAAACTTGAAGACAGTAATTGTTTATCAAGAGTGAAGTTGTCGGCGGGCCCGAAGGTAGTGAGTTATCTCACTTAATTGTTCACAGTCAGTTACAGATTGAACTCCTTGTTCTCCTACTCTCCCCCCCTCCTCACTACTGCACTTGACTAGTCTAAAAAAATGAACATAAAAATAAAAAAAAAGAATGAATTTGTCACTGTTGCAGTAATAGTTACTAAATTCAAGAATCAGAGAGAAGACAGGTTTTAATCTCCTTAGGGTTTTTGCTGCTTATTAATGGAAAGTGTAATCTGTAACCGGTTGTGACTCTGACTCATAGTCACAAGATCTCAGTCTAAATTTAGGTTTTGCCATTGCATGACTGTGTAACTTTGGGCCAGCAACTTGACTCCTGAAACTCAATTTTCTTATCTATACAATAGTACTAATAACAAGTGAGTAAGATATATAGAAAATCAATAACGCATTATGTGGACCTTAGATATTATATTTCTCCAATCGGCTGTAAGCTTTTGAGGATAGCACCATCTATTACTTTAATTTGTATCTCAGAGGTCAACAAAGTCCTAAAATGTAGAAGCAAGTCTCACTAAAAGTTCATTGATAAAGAAAACAACAATGATATCTAGAATATTTCTTTTAACTCTCTCTTATTACATGGATAAACAAGTTTCAGTAAATAAAAGATAAACTCTTTAGGGCCAAGTGTTAGCGCAAGCCTAGGAAAATCTTGTTTGTGTTAGCAATGTTAAAATCACCTTATATGAGGTAATGTCAGATATTTATTTAAAAATATATTATTTAAAATGTATATTTCCCCAGGTAAAGTAGACTTCTCCTGAGTGCCACAATACTGTTAAGGAAAAGAGAAAGTGTTCAATCAATATTTGTTGAATAAATGGATATATGCCTAGCATCCTCAAACAAAAAAAAATCAAATATCTCCTTTAATTTTAAAGAAGTTACATTTTAAGGTTTATTTATAATCTCTGGAATTCAAAATAAGAAAAACTATTAAAATGAGTGTCTATGACAGCTGAACAATATGTTCTGAGGATCATTTGATTTGAGGGAAGTTGCAATCTGACAAAGGTCTTAGACATGGCAACCACAAGAATGCCAAATATTTTACAGAAAACAAAAAAACCCCTAAGGATTTAGTCATCATTAAAATAACAAATATTTCTTTTACAAGTGGAATGTAAACCTGTGTCTTTATGAATTGCATTGCTATATATATAAACATAGAAACTACCTGTTTAAATGTCTACCTCAATGCTATTTGAGCTCTCAAAAATTAGTGAATAAAGAAGCACTGTGAGAACAGTTGTTTTCAGCCTGATAAAATGACCATTTATTCGTAAAATGTCTGCCTCCATAGTCACCAATTCCTAGTGTCATTGCCTATTCTGCTTCTCAGTAAAGCATGGGAAATTGTTCACAAAAGGCTCTTGTTAGCGGGAACCTCCTACAGATGTTTGTAATTAGGGTTAATGGGTGACCCCAGGCTTATTTGGAAGCAGGAAATAATTTAAGAAAGAGGGAGCATTTGAGTTGGAACTTTAAGGAAGAATCAAGTCTAGGCATCCAGAATGGGGACAGGGCATTCAGGCAGTGGGAAGAGCGTGAATAAAGACTTGGAAAAGAAAAATTCACAATGAACAGAAAACAGGGACTATGAAATGACAACTCATCGGAAATTGGCTAAGAAAGATAGCTTGCAGTAAAGTTATGGAGGGCCATGAAAGTCCAACCAAGAAGCATGGACACACAGTTACTTGGACAGTGAAGTGTCTATTGAAGTATAACATTTGAAATGTCCAACTTCTCCTACTGAACGTGATTACAGGGGTTTTTCTAGTGCTGAATATACTGATTTCCTAAGCCAGAAGTTATTTTTTTAGTTTAGTATTCTTTTATAAAAATTCATATTCCCAATAGAGCTATTAAGAGGATTTTGTCTTTATAACTTTAAAGATATGGAGAAATGTCCATGCATATGTAAAATATTTCAGATAAGAGAGCTAATTAAGTCAAATGATGTCCACGATTATGAAGCACTCGGTTAGGTACACAGTGTGCCACACTCATTCAGCTTTTTTCCTTATGATCTAACACACAATTGACATTTATATAACATGCAATTCCACAAGAATTCTTTGTAAGAATCCAAACATAATTTGGAGAAGTCATTTGTGTCTAAAGAATCTGTAGAAATACACAATGTCTATTCATTCTCATTAGTGTGCTGTTACACAATAATTTGAGCTCTCCTTCAGAGTTTATCATTCCATTCCTTTCTTATGCATCTTTCTTCATTCAGGAACACAAAATTGTTCTGTTTACCACATGGCTGCCTCATAGAAAAGTGACTTTGGAATCACTTGCTGTCAACTCATCTAGGCAATTCACTCAAGAACAAACTATTTTTGAGCACACACATAGCCAGTGTCAGCATTTTTTCCCTACTTGCATATTTTTATTTCAAGATAAGTGTTGTCTTCTTGCCCTAAATTGGGATGACTGTGACAATGACACTTTCACTATAATAATGGGAATAGTCCAATGATAATACTAATACAAGCCAAGGATTAAATCTGGTAGTGACACAAAACAGCACTCAGTGCTTTGGAGTATAAAATTTCTCCTACTTTTAAGAACATTTATCTCCCTGAAAGCATTTCTTTTGTGTATTACATTGGAATTAGAATTTAGGATTTAATTATAAAGAATTGTGATTGCTTGATTGTGTAATATCTGATGAAGACTGAAGGGAAGCCTTCTGAAAGTATATCCTCTCTTGAATAGAAATGTTAAAATTCTGTTGTTGCCACTCCACTACCACAAAATACCATCTGTCAGGAGCATTGTGATGGCTCTTAGATCATGGCAGAGTTGGAACAGAGTGGGGCAATAGAATAGTAGAAATGTAGACAGATTGTCAGGAAAACTGAGCCCTAATGGCAAATCTATTGCTTACAATCTTTATGCACTTGGGCTATCCCTTAATGTCAGTTTTTCATTTCTAAAATGAGAGTTATAAAGTCTGACCCGCCAACTTTACAGAATTCTATCAGATCAAGCCATTTAAAATTTATAAAATGCAAAGCAACTACATAGCATCGTTATTCCCTATTCCTGTATTTACCCTTAAAACACATAGGAAGCAAATGCAGAGAGAGGCTGTAAGTAAATAACAGTAAAGCATCTGTTTCCATTCATTTATCCTGAGAGATCTCAGAGATTTAATTCTCTGATATACAGGTGAATTGGATTCTTGACTTATTATAATACAACAAAAATGCTTCTATCTTATACTTATCACACTCCAAACATCTAGAAAGCAACATTTTGATGCTTTACAATGAAACTTAAATCTGTATCACCTGGTGGCATACTGTAATAAAAATGATCATAATTTTTATGTGGGTTTTATCATGAGTCTGAAAGATAGGAATTTGGCTCAATAAGTATTTATTTTCAGCATTACTGATAATGAGATGTTGTGATATACTAGAAAGATCACTTAGCATAGAGTCAGAGGTTATAGAACTAGCTCTTCCATTGTGGAGCAATGTAACGAGCCATTCTGTGTTACTTAAAATTCTTTGGTTCTTAGTGTACTTATCCATAAATGCAGATGAAATCTGATACTTTGTAAGACTGTATTGGACATACAAAGTGTTAAGTGTGTATAAGTATTTGCAGTCTATAACCATACATACAAATAACAGATTACAGCAGTAGTAGTGTCTGTCATGGAATAGGGAAAAGAGGCAAGAATTAGTAAGATTGCAGGAGATCACTAGCTCCTCCCATTCTGGAAGGGAATGAAACTAAACCTCTTCTACTGACATAGGAAAACAAAAGCGCTTTCATTCACTTATAGATCTAATAAAAAAGAATGAGAGAAGTACTTGAATGAAAGCTGTTTCAGTCTGTTTGGGTTGCTGTAAAAAACTGTCATAAACTTGGTAGCTAGTAAACAATAGAAATTTATTTGGGATTATTTATTTAATAATCCCAAAGGCCCCACTTCTAAATACCCTCACATTAGGGAATAGGTTTCAACATATGTATCTGGGGCAGACTCTAGCAAAGGCCAACAGAAAAAAACCACTAATCACCCATATTGGCCTAGTGTTCAAGTCATCTGGAACAATTTTGTCCCCTCTCTCAACACTGGATTGCATAAGTAGCTTTTATCTTATGCAACCTTACTGTAACATAGAAATTCCCCCAGAATTAAGAGTTAATATTAATAAAATATATTACATTTTGATATACTAGTCTAGAATAAAAATGTAAAAAAATAATATAACTAAAGTTACATTAATTCTATCTAAAAGAATATTATTTCCAATGAAACAAAAGAAATAAACACAAAAACTGACACTGAAGTTTTTAGCAATATAATAATGATAGTATAGAAATAAATCAGGCAACAATGAATTGACATAAAATATCCATTGGTAATTCAACTTGCAGAAAATCAGCCTATGCTTTTATATAGATATTTAACTATATTCTTGGTTTAGTAACTTTGATGTATCCTGTTATTTTTATACTATATTTTATTTTTATTTGATAATGACTCAAAAATGCTTTGGGTTATTCTCAATGAAATTTGAATAAGCAGTAAAGGCATCAGCTCATAGTAATACTGTCCTCAAAAGACAAACATAACTTTGATATCAAAAAATAATTGCTCAGAAAACATCTACCAAACATCAGACATCAAGATAATTTGAAATATCCAGATTACTGGATATAGAATTCAACCTCTGGCTGATTAATATGTAGTTGTTACCAGTTATTAATATTAATAGAATAGCAAAATGTCCTGTAGCCAAACTCTCTAATATTCCTAAAATATTTGAAAGGTTGACAGAATGAAAAGTGCAGACAGCCGAACTATTTTTCCTTTCAGAACTCTTAATGTATTTCAATAATTAAACACACCATATCAACAGATTCATAAATAATTTCTATCACAGATAAATATCACAGAATATCTATTTAGCCAAATATGTTTCCATTTAATAAACTACTCTTGTAGCAAACATAAAGCTCTTATAAACTTCAACTACATAAAAAAGTTTGAGTAAATTCATATTAGTGAAAGCTCAGAAAATCAGAAATCATTTATGAATTACAAGGAAAACACATTTATAAGGGAACTGGTCCATCAAACACAACTGCAGTGGTAGTAAGAAAACTTCCCTGGTTGAAATTACAGCTTTGAAGATTTCTGGATTGACAATTCCTTTAGATTGGTGTGTATATAATACGAGAGTAACTTGTTAAAAAGTGGAAAAATCACAAGCATTTGTTTGTTAAAGATTTTGACAAACTTTTCACTCATTTAGTATTTTAGACTGATAATTATATTCATACAGAAATCTAAAAAAATTATTAAAAATTAAGAATTAAAGGTTGATAACTACTAGGAATAAACTAATAAGAAAGTGTTGCTACATTCAATTATTTGAAGATGCTATCAGATGCATCTAACTGTTTGTAGATATCCATCCTGGCTGAATAAATGTATAGCTTTAAATAAGCCAAGTATCACTCAAAAAAATGTAAGTGAATTCTCTTTGCTATCATACCAGTCAATGGCCCTCAAGATATTGTCAATATTCTAATTATTGTTAACTTACCTTTCTCTACAGTGGAGGAGATGAAGGAGGAAGTTTTATAGAATATTGTATAAACACATGGCAACTTCATTCCATTATTATCTAATTAGCTATTGATCAGGCAAATTCAGTGCTTAGGATGAAATAATCCACACCAAGTCAACCTGAGTTTTTTAGTTGCAAGCAATAGAAAATAAATATAGATGATTTAAGTGATACCAGAAAGGTGGGAGAACCAGGCTCAGAAAATAGTAAGAGAAAGGAAGGACTGGAGTCAGAATCACAGCACAGAATCAGCCCACTGAGACCATCACTGCTGCACTGTTGAGTATTATTAGAAGCCAGAGACTGCAGAGCCATGGCTGCAAACTCCGAATGCCAGGTGTGTTCGCTGACACTTTTTTAATAGCTATTCCTTGCTTTAAGACCCCTAAACCTAGTTAAAATGCAGATTAAGCCTGCTGGATTGGTAAAGGCATTTGCGCAGTCCATTTCTACATGGTTGACCCAGAAAACAAGTTTCTAGCTTTTCAGTGTCCATGGTAGGAGGCAGCCTCTGCCTATCGTTATGACTCACAGAGAGTGTAAGGAATGTTTCAACATGCAAAGGATGTTCATTTGTTGGGCAGATAAACAACAAACAAACAAAATGAGACAAATGCTTGCTAAACGACAGGTAGATAAAATTGGGAAAACAGCATGGATGACAGTGGATAATGACACAGGCTTTGGCATCAGACTGGTCTGAGTGTGAATTTTGGCTCCCCTACTTCCTAAATATATAACCTCCAATATGTTTCCTATCCTTTCTGAGCAGCTGCTAGTTTGTAATTTCCATGAGAGTATGAATTGTGTCTGTCTTGTTGGCTGTGGTATTCGCAGCAGCCAGAACCATGTCTGACAATGAGCAAAAGCTCTAAAATAGTTATTGAATGAATGACCAGGCCAAATCCCATTTTCACATACAATGACAGCAGTATGTAACATGCCTCCTAAACACCTAAACAGTTTATTTGTTTTTATAATTTATTCAGCTGATGTTATTTCCCCAGCACCAGACTAAGATCCATAGAATCAGGGACAATACATTTTTTAAAAGATTTTTTTTTTCCTGTGGCTGTTTAATGATTCGAGAAGTTCTGCATATTTATTTTGTCACTGTTGATGAATGAGAAATACCACTTAAAAGGAAATACTCCAAAATATGAAATACTTTTCTTAATATATTTATTGTTAGAAATTATTTCCAATAAAATATGTTTCCAATAAAATAGGAACAAAAACCATATTTTTATAGTCATAAAAATATGAATAATCCACCTATTTTTAAGTAAAGCAGTGGCCATTTTTGACATTTTCTGTAAGTACAGTAATTGATTCCACTCGCTTAATTATATGGATATTTTTTTCTTACTAAAGAGAGTGCATGTAATTAAAAGCTGTGTGGATCCAAACACCTGTGAGACTATCTTCTTCCCTTAGCCCACCAGGTTTGTCCCAAACCTCCTCTTTAGAGAGGTCTCATTGTGTCTGTCAATCTTTTGTGTACATATTCATTCCTGATGGACCATTAAATCTTTGGCCTCCCATCGGATAAGTGTTTCTATATAGGTGTTGCTCCAGATTCTCCTGGAACATAATTTCTTCCCAGGGAGTAGTAGATGAGAAAGTCTTACAAGGTGTTATTATTACTACTATTGTTAGGACTAGCATTTATTGAACATTTGTTAAATGTCAGGCTCTGTGCTAAGGGCTTCTATGTGCAATTACTCTTATAATCCATTCTAAAACCAGATGAAATAGGAACTATTATTATCCCCACATTACAGATACGAAATGGATCTTAGATAGCTCACACAGCTGGTAAGTCATAGAGCTGAGATTCAAACTGACCCTAGAACACTATGTGAAACCACTTCCCTATGTTTGGGATTCTGAACACTCCTTACTCTCTCTTCTGTTTCAGCAAGGGAGTTTTTTTTTAATGTTTATATTTATCTTTTAACTTTTATTTTATTTCCTTCGGAAAGAGATCTCATTTTGCTTATGGAAAGACCAAGATTATGTAAAGATAAGTATTGTCTGAGAAATTTTTATAAGTCATATCAATAAATGTGCTTTCAGTCCAGAGTCATGATCTTACAACTCATATGCAGCCAGACACAGCTGCATGATAAATGATAAATGATAAAATGATAAAGCTGCAGCTTGTTAGGGTGACATAATTGTGAAATCTCTATCACCCTAGAAATTAATTGAGATTAGAAAGCGCAGAGATTAGCAATAAGGAGTTACCTCTCAGGCATAAACGTTTGAATTTTGTTAGCTCTTCTCAAAAATAACATGAAAGAAAAATAATTCTCCAGGGTAGAAAAAATAATACAGCAGAAAAGTGGCAAAAAATAATTCTGACCTATTTATTTTTCAATTTTACCACAGAAATCAACCCCTAAAACACATATATACTGGTGCTGTTAGTCAACTTATAGTACTACTGTTTGTGGAAGTGATGCTGCAAATTCAACCAAAGTTGTACATGTAATGGAAAAGCTTGAATTGCATGAAGAAAAAGAAGTTGACAGAAAAAGAGGGAGATTTTTAAATGCCATTTTCTTTCTTTATTCTTATTTTAGCTTAAACTGAGAAATTATAATTGTGTGTATTTAAGATGCACAAAATGATGTTATAGTATGTGTCTACAATAAGGAATGACTAAATCAAGGTTGTTAATATCTATCCATCGCCTCAAATACTTATTTTTTTGGTGGTGAGAACATTTGAAATTTATTCTTTTAGCAATTTTAAAATATACAATACATTATTATTAACTGTAGTCACCATGTACAGTAAATCTCAAAACTCATTGTTCCTGTCTAACTGAAACTTTGTATCTTTTGACCAACATCTGCTC
Organism: Lemur catta; assembly: GCF_020740605.2. NCBI lineage: Eukaryota > Metazoa > Chordata > Mammalia > Primates > Lemuridae > Lemur > Lemur catta. The sequence goes on from NC_059134.1 coordinate 33,301,654, forward strand.
ATTTCTCCCCACCCCTTAGCCTCTGGTAACCATTATTCAACTCTCTGCTTCTATGAGCTTGATTATTTAAGATTCCACATATGAGTGAGATCATGTGCCTGGCTTATTGAACTTAGCAGAGTTCAGCTATCTTTTGCAAATGACAGAATTTTCTTCTTTTTAAGGCTTAATGGTATTTCATTATGTATATTTTGGTCTGTCCAGAAAGTATCCAGCCATTTAACTCTTCTCATTGTATTAACAATGGCTGGATACTTTCCAGACAGACCTCGTGTCTCACATTTTCTTTACCCATTCATCTGTTGATGGTCACTGAGATTGAGTTCATATATTGGCTATTGTGAATAATGCTGCAACAAAAATGGTAGTACAGATATCTCTTTGACATACTGAATAGAATTACCATATGACCCGGCAATCCTACTTCTGGGCATATACCCAAAGGAGGGATAATTTTGAAGAGGAAGTATTTCACCATTCCATTCTTATATGCATTCAGTGAGAATGTTAGTTATGATCAGACTCTCCCACTATCAAATCATAGTTTACAACAGAGGTTGGCAAACCTTTTCCATAAAGGATAAGATAATAAATATTTTAGGGTATTCAGGCTAGTTGGTCTCTGTCAAAACTATTCAACTCTGCCATTATAGCACAAAAGCAGCTATAGACAATACACAGACAAATAACCATGGCTGTGTTTCAATAAAATCATACTTAAAAAAAAAAAAAAGCAACTGGCCTCTGGCTATACTGTGTCAATCCTAGGTCTAGAAGACAGAGACTCAGAAACACAAATCCCCTGATAAATATAACTGAGACTACTTAATTATGGAATCTTAAAAGATCACATTGGTAGCTTATCAAATTCATTGCCAAGGAAGTATATGCTAAAATTCTTCATATTGTCTATCAGTATAAACACTGAGGGAAAACACAAGGTATTCTATAGGTTAAGACAGTGAAATCTAATTACAAATGAGAAATTTTTAACAAAGTCAAATAACATGATCATACTGTTAGTGAACTTAAGCAATTATTACAGACTCTGGGACAGCGTGAGTAGGAGAATTTCATGAGAAAACATATGCATGTAGAAATATATTAATTGGCTTTGAGACTATTTCAGAATTTCACATGTCTGATTGTGGGTAATTTCTAAGCTCTTTACTGAGGTCTTTACAGACACATTTCCATGTGGATGATTTGAAAAGTAGTGTGCAGTCATTTAGCATGCGTACACACCTAAACATATACATATGTATGAGTAAAAAGAAAAAAGAGTGTATTATTTGAAGAACTGGCATTTTCTATACACAAAAATACCATGGAGGCTACAGATTTGAGGCTCAGTGAGTAAAGAAAGAAAAAGCTGTCTGTCCATCAAAGCATTCTCCTTACTGACACTCTGGTTATAGACACTTATAAAAAGTCTACTCTGTGACCAGATATTATCTTCTGAATAAGCTCAATTACACCAAAGACACAGGAAAATAAGAGTAATAAATCATTCTTTCTCTGTGCATAGGAAAGCTTTTAGTCTCTGCCCAGTAACCCAGAGGTGAAAATTGGGCATTTTATAATGAATTTATTAAAGATTGCTGCCAAATATACTTTTCCTCATGTTTCCTATACATCGTGAGCTATACTGCAATTTATGCAATCAGTTAACTTACTTTCTTATATCATTCCACCCTCCATCCCAACCCCTGACAATCCTATGGATTTCTATCTTCAAACCATTTCTCAAGCATGATTCCTCCTCTGTGCACCAATTGCTAATGTCTTTCTTATGATCATCATTGTACCTTATTCACACTTATAGAATAGTGTCCTAATAGTGTCCTAAGACACTTATCTACTGTCTTTAAAATCTCATCCTTAACATTGCTCCCAGAATTGTCTTTTTAAAAGACAAAACAGATTTTGTTTTTCCTACTTTAAATTTTCTAGTAGATAAACCATACATACAAGATAAATACCAAATCCTTGGCATAGCATACCAAGTACTCCATGATATACTCTTGGTCTGAAACGCAATAAATGTACCATCCCTCTTTCCTCTGATAATGGACCCTACCTCTTGACTATTATATAAACTGGGCTAAATTCATCATACCCATTCATGTTGATTGGTCCAAGGAGTTGGTATATGACCCAAAATGGGTCTATTAGAATCCTCTCCTGAAAGTTTCAAAATCCAGCTGGAAAAAGAGCATTTGTTTATTTTATCGCTGGTCATATAGTAAGAGAACTTGAGTCCAGAACTGAAGTCCATTTTCAAAGACCTGTCTTCTACATCACTCTTGTGCAATAGCAGAGAAAAAAGAAACTGCACAGAGAAGAGTAAAAATGAGAAGTGCATACCATCCTGGCTATAGCTGTCCCTACACCAACTTCCATATACCCTTCTCTATTCTGGTCTTCTGTCTTGTGATACGTACGATCTAGTGAATTTCCTGTTTTATTATAGCTTAGACTGCTGTATTAGAATATTGTCACTTGTGACTAAAGATATTTGAGTAATGCAAATGAAATTCTTCTTCCTCCTTTTAGTTCTTTCTGTCACCTTTTTAAAGACCCGGTTCATATCCATACTGCAACTTTATCCTTGCACTATTCTTTAAAATTACCCAGAGATCAGAGGCAAAGGCCCAACATATTCTTTTTTCTTCCTTAGTTTCATTCTTATCTTACATAAGGCTTGTTTTTTTTATTTTTCTGAATCCCAACTGGCAGACTGTCAAGAGCTTTAGAATTTAACAATGGAATTTCCAAGGGCCCTGAGATGTCATGATGGCACCAACAGAAATAAATCATAGTGGGCAAAGCCACACCCTGGTGGGAGAGACACTTAACGAAACAACATAAACAAGAAGTTGTCAGATAAAAAATTGTAGGGAAGGAACAAGAGAGTAGACAATGGAAACTGATTTGTGATAGCCCCTGTTAAAGCACTTATAATAAAGTCTCATTAGCACTATGTATGTGATATTGGTGAAGGACTCCAGATCCCAAGTTAGAAGGTCTGAGTGTTTGCTGTGAGTCCTTGGACAAATAATTTAACTTGGTTAATATTCGGTTTTGTTTCCTATCATTGGATATTAACAGCTTTTCTGGATGTATCATACTTATGGTGTGAAGATGAAATAATAAATGGGTAAAATCTGAAATTAGATAGAACTTTGTGGCTGAGAGAATCTTATACAGTACCTGACACCAAAAGAGTAAATCTCAGACTAGGGAACATCAGATGCTGAGACAGACTAATGGGACAAGGGTCTCTTGTCCTATATCCTTAGTCACGCTGAAAGGAGCTGTATTTTTTATTAACTTACTTACTAGAACTGCCAATAGTTAAAACAGTACTACTTTCCAAGTAATGTAACTTTTTGAGGATAGCAGGGAAAAAGATCATTTCTGGTTTTCAAGGCCTGGATTCAATAAGTAATATAAATTCATACCACTTGGTGAACACATGGCAATTTCCCTGATACCACTAAAAATTAAATAAGGAAAAAATGCAATTTGGTAGCTTCTTTAAGAGCTTTTTTTTCTTGCTGATACTGCAAAGTTTCAAGATAATTAGATTTATGAAACATCATAGCAAGAGCTCCCAATTTCAGCAATATGACAGGCCCATTGATAAAACCTGCTCAGGCAGAGACCAAGTTGGGGAAAATGACAGTTTATTATTCTAGTTCTCCTGAAGTAAAGGAAATATCCTTAGAAACCTGAATCCATCCATCCTCTTTTAAGGAGAAGGTCATTAGTCTTTTTCCTTATTAAAATGAACACAAATTGAACATTCATAGATTGAATTTGGTTGCAGTTGGAAACTTAGCTGCCTACACATTTTAACAGACATTTTCTAAGTCAGAATATACTGATAACAGTTTCAGAATGTAGCTCTGACCTTATGACAACAGAGGAAGCAGTTTTTAACCCGGTAAAAATGTAATAAAATGTAATAATGTCTACTTATAAACTCAAGAGAATAGCAATGACAACTATTTTTACCACTAAATCCCAAGATTTGCAAAATTAGCATAATAGCCAGCACCCCTTCAATGTAAATATAAAACTACATAATTCACGGTTCCATTTCTTTGCTATTTCTGTGTTTTCCTATAGTAGTTATTGAGCACCCATTTGTGTGCAAGGCATTGAGCTGAAATAGGCGTAAGAATATTGCATGGCACTAAATTGAAAGAACACCAAGTACATGAATGGGAAAAGTGCTGATTTCTTGTCCTGGGGTTGACCTCAATTAGTTTTATGATTCTTGGGTAAGTCACTTCTCTTATGTCATTCTTTCATTGACCTTTTTTTTTTTACTGGTGGCTTCCCATGAGCAGAAACAAGATTGAAAGAGGAACAGTTAGACTTGGCCCCAGCCTTTATGGAACTGATGTTACAGTGGGTTAGAACAGGAGGTGAGGCGGGTGAACGAGTGAAGCTTCATCTGTATTTACAGCCACTCCCCATCACTCACATCACTGCCCGAGCTCCGCCTCCTGTCAGAGCAACAGCAGCATTAGTTGCAGGAAGACAAGCTCAGGGCTCCCACTGATACTGCATTATGGTGAGTTGTATAAGTATTTTATTATATATTACAATGCAATCATATAGGAAATAAAGTGCACAATAAATGTAATGTCCTGGAATCATCCCGAAACCACCCTCCCCCCACCAGTCTGCAGAAAAATTGTCTTTCATGAAACTGGTCCCTGGTGCCAAAAATGTTGGGGACTGCCGGTGTAAACTGTAATATAAAGTATATGATGTGAAAGAATATTTAAAACTTGAGCCTATGACTTATTTGGCCTGAAATATCTATCTGAGGAAGTAAAATTTAGGCTGATACCTAAAGGAAGAGAGAACATTGTGTGCAAAGAACAAAAGTAGAAGTATAAAACAGGTTTGGGGAATTTAAGTCCAGTGTGGCCGGGATGAAAAGATCAAAGGGAAAAAGACACAGGGTTGGACTCGTCAACCAGACACTGCCCAGATCCTTCACGGCCTTTTAGACAAGGTAAGGATTTTGAAATGGATCCTAAGTGAAATGAAAATTCACCAAAAGATGATAAACAGCTGAATGACATGATCAGATTTGTATCTTTAAACACTACTCACGCTGTGGTATGAATAGTGGATTGAAAGAATAAGATACAGCATTTGGAAGCAACAGACTATTTATACACACTGAAATGTGGATATATCTCTAAAAACCATAACAGGTACTGAATGAAAAAAGAAAATAGAACACATTCCACAGCACAATGACTTTCTATAATGATAGCATGACCAGAACACATACCAATAAAAGAGTATATATTAGACTCCTTAAAATGTCTGTTCTTGAAAGGGTGCATGGGACAGTGATGGGAATAAAATGTCATAAATAACTGAATAAAACAAAACAGGGCTTTTATATGGGCCAGCAATAATAGCAGGTTGTGAACTGATGAGCATGATGAATATGAACCTCTGTACCTGAGTTCCTCCTCTGGCATGCACAAACGGGTAGCACTGGAGATGAATTTCAGTGGATGTGTAAGGATGAGACAGGAGGAGATGAACAGTGTTATTTCAGGCACAGCATAAAGAAAGCAAATATTTTCAAAATACAAAGAATATTTGGGTAGGTGTGTAGTTTGGTTTAGTTTGGCTGAAATATAATTATAATAATAAAAACAGGGGGGAAGAAGAAAAGACTAAAATAAATTGACTCTAGATTATTGATAATTTTGTGTATCCGAAACTTAGGAGTTGAGTTTTCGTTTAGTAACAAATTAAAAGGAATTGACTTGTAAATAGGAAAGTGATTTAGACTACAGGAGTTTGGTACACAGGCATACCTCGGAGATATTGTGTGTTCAGTTCCAGACTACTACAATAAAGCAAGTTACACAAATTTTTTGGTTTCCCAATGCATATAAAAGTTATGTTTACACTATACTGTAGTGTGCAAGAGGCTTCTATCTTAAAAAAAACTATGTGCATACCTTAACTAAAAAAATACTTTATTTCTAAAAAATGCTAACAATTATCTAAGATTTCAGGCAGAAGTAATTCACATTTTTTTTTGCTGATGGAGGGTCTTTTTCCTTCATGTTGATGACTGCTGACTGATCAGGATGGTGGTTGCTAAAGGTTGGAGTGGCTTTGGTAATTTCTTAAAATAACAATGAATTTTGTCACATTGATTGACTCTTCCTTTCAGGAAAGATTTCTCTGTAGCATGAGATGCTTTTTGATAGCATTTTACCAACAGTAGAACTCCTTCCAAAATTGGAGTCAGTCTTCTCATACCCTGCTGCGGCTTTATCAACAGAGTTCATGTACTATTCTAAATCGTTGCCATTTCAACAATTTTTACCGCATTTTCACCAAGAAAAGATCCCATCTCAAGAAACCACTTTCTTTGCTTATCCATAAGAAGCAAAAACTCATTCATTCAAGTTTGATCGTGATATTGCAGCAATTCAGTCACATCTTCAGCTCCGTTTCTAATTCTAGTCACTTGTTTTTTTCACCATATCTGTAGTGACTTCCTTCACTGAATTCTTGAATCTGTCAAAGTCATCCACGAGGGCTGGAATCAACTTCTTCCAAATTCCTGTTAACGTTGAAATTGTGATCTCCTTCCATGAATCACAACTGTTCTTAATGGCATCTAGCATCGTGAATCCTTTCCAGAGGTTTTCAATTTGTTTTGCCCAGATGCAACAGAGGAATCACTACTTATGGCAGCTATAGCTCTATGAAATGTATTTATTAAATAATAAGACTTGAAAATCAAAATTATGCCTTGATCCATGGGCTGCAGAATGGATGTTGTGTTAGCAGGCACAAAAACAACATTAACCTCCTTATACATCTCCATTGGAGTTCTTGGGTTACCAGGTGTATTGTCAATGAACTGTAATACATGGAAAGGAATATTTTTTCTGAGCTATAACTTTCAACAGTGGGCTTTAAAATACTTAATAAACTGTACTGTAAACAGATGTATTATCATGCAAACTTTGTTTTTCCATTTAAAGAGCACAGGCAGAGTAGATTTTACATCATTTTTAAGGGCCCTGGGATTTTCGGAATGGTTAGTAAGCATTGGTTTCAACTGAAGTCACCAGCTACTTAGCGCCTAACAAGACAGTCAGCCTGTCCTTTGAAGCTTTGAAGCCAGGCATTGGCTTCTCCTATCTATGAAAGTCCTAGATGGCATCTGCTTCTAATAGAAGGCTGTTTCATCTATATTTAAAATCTGTTGTTTTGTGTTGTTACCTTCCTCAATTATTTTACCTAGATTTCTGAATTACTTGCTACAGCTTCTACATCAGCACTTGCTGCTTCACCTTGCACTTTTATGTTAGGGAGACAACATCCTTTCCTTAAACCTCTGCTAGCTTCAAATTTTTCTCCTGCAGTTTTCTCACCTCTCTCAGCCCTCATAGAACTGAAGAGTCTTAGGGACTTGCTCTGGATTAAGCTCTGACTAAATGGAATGCTGTGGATGATTTGATCTTTGATCCAGACCAAGACTTTCTCCATATCAGCAAATAAATCTGTTTTGCTTTCTTATCATTCATATGTTCACTGGAGTAGCACTTTAATTTTCCTTCAAGAACTTTTCCTTTGCACTCAAAGCTTGACTAACTCTTTGGTATAAGAGGCCTAGCTTTCAGCCTATCTCAACTTTCAACATGGGAATGGCCGGTGGGTAGAGCAGTCAGTATGCACACAGCATTTATCGATTAAGTTTGTCATAAAGGCATGGTTTGTGGTGCTCCAAAACAATTACAATAATAACATCAAAAATTACTGATCGCAGATCATTGTAATACATATAATAATAATGAAAAAGTTTTACATATTGTGAGAATTACTGAAATGTAACACAGAGATGTGAAGCAAACACTGCTCTTGGGCAAATGGCGCCAATAGTCTTGTCTGACGCAGGGATGCCACAAACCTTCAATTTGTAAAAATCGCAATATTTATGAAGTACAATAAAGTGAAGCACAATAGAACAGAGTGTGCCTTTATTTAGAAAGTGTGTAGGAAAGATTAAATGGGGAGAGGGTAGTCGAGGAACTGGAAGCACAGAGACCAGGTAAAATGTTCACATAGTAGTCCGAAAAAACTAAAACAGGTAGAAAACTAACTAAAGTCCAGGACAAAAGATTACGAGGAGTTACCTATGCATTTCCAGAAAGAATGGGGAAGATCAGAAATGAGAGTATGGAAATATCATCAGCAGGCTTCACTAAACATACAAAGTGTTAGTGTGAAGATAAGAATGAAGCCAAAGAACTCATGGAATGATGGAGAATCAAAGGAATTGAGGTCTCTTTATCAAAAAGGAAAATTAAGACATGTATATAAAAATTTAATTTGCACATTTTGACTCTGTAATGTTAGGAGAATACCTAGGATGTATTTGAAGGTAGGTAATGAAAATTTAAGATTGGCGTTAACTAAGTAGAGATGGACAAGAGAGATATTGGAGGTAATATAGATTAATTGGTAAGATCTTTGCAATACAACAACCTTGGATTTGAACTACTGATAACAATTATGCACTGTGCATTATAACCTTTTATAATTTTTAATCAGTTCATCCATTTAATAAATAAATATTCTTTTAGTATTTATTAAATGTAGGACAATACAAGGAGTAGGGGACACAATATTAAAGTATAAAACACACTCCCTATTTTTATCACTCTTATAGTGGGAGGTTGTCACATTCAAAATTTACTGAGCATCTCTCAGGTGCAGAGGACTGGGATAGACAGATGAATACGGTGTGTCTCTTTCTGTGTTGTAGGTACAAGTAGAGCTCTGGGGACATCCAGAGAAAGGAGACCCCACAGAGGAAGTGCTATTGAATCTTGAGGGATGATTAAAAGTCCATCAGACAGACAAAGTACATTCATATATATTATCACCTTCTTTAATTCTGCTCACACCCTGTGAGAATGAAGTAAATACTCTATATTAAAGGTGTACTTCTTACAGGATATTCTGAACTATCTAGCAAGACGAGAAAAATGATAGATAGTTTGGTAGCCCAGTCGTCCTTGTGTTCCTCTTCCTAATTTCACTGCTTTGCTTAAAGTATGTTTTTGTTTGTTTGTTTGTTTGTTTTAATTAGGCTCTAAATGGAAGAACAAAACTAGTTCTTTAAAACATTTAGTTTTCAGGGATATGAAGTGGTATGTTTTTCCAAACAAAATGCACAGTTTCTAAAACAGTATGACTAATTCAGGTAAATATATTCTATAAAGAGAAGTCTCCATTTTTCAGTCTGTCTACATAGAGGCAGATTTAATGAACAAGTTAAAGATTCTCTGTCAATATGATTTTTCAGTATTATTATAAAGATGGCAAAGATTCCTCCTTTTGGTAAAAGGTACTTTACCCTTTTGTTTTCCAGACACTAATGAATATAAATGTATACGTAAAATATTTTCACTTCGATTCACAGGGTGTTTGATAGTAACATACTCTAAAGCATGTAAATTTTTGTTGAATTTAAAATTAACTGCCAATATTTTAAATATTAAGTATTATTCCCTAAATAAAGTGAAAATAATAATTTATTTTGCATAGCATGCCTTGTGTCTCCTAAGAAGATTTTTATTTCTGTTCAATTATCTACTTCTTCTTGTCTATCAGTGTCAGTAGCTGTCAAATATGAGTCAAGGACACCCTGCTTTGGTATCTATGCAAATAGGATTCAATTATCCCCAATGAGTTTGCAAAACTTGCATAAGTCATTAATTTGAAAAACATGAGGATTAACACAGGGGATTTGGAACCTACGTCAATGGTGTTTTAAAATTACTCCCATTTAAACTTTGATTTTAACACTCAGAAAACTTCTAGTGCAACTAATTTTTACTACTACAAACCATAACTTACACAATAAAAATACAACTGGTCAAGTTCATTATCTTATTTCTAGGACAACTTGTCTAAAAGTTAGTATCTCATGCTTCTTCTGACTGAAGAACTTCTTTTAACATTCCTTTTATTTAGGTTTTCTCATAATTAATTCTCAGGTTCTTTTTGTCTAAAAAAGTACTTATTTCATCTTCATTTAAAAATCATTAACAGACTTCATTATTGGCACAGTTTCACATTTTCTAAAAAGTTGCAAAGACACTACAAAGAGTTTCTATACACTTCATATTCAGTTTCCCCCATTATTAACGTCTTCCATTAGTACAGTATAATTGTTACAATTAATGAACCAATATTGCTATTTTATTAGTAGCTAAAGCCTATAGTTTATTTATATTTCATAGTTTTTACCTAATGGGCTTCAACTTTCTTGTTTTTCTTCAGTACTCTGTATTTTTGTAAGTATTGTATTGACAATTCTAGATCTCTTGCCTTCTCATACAAACTTAAGCATCAGTTTGCCAGTATCCACAATACAGCTTGCTGAAATGTTGGTTGAAATTGCGTTGAGTCTATAGATCAAGCTGGGAGAAAGTGACGGCTTACCAATAATATTAGTTTTTTTCAATTCATGAACATGGAATATCTCTCCATATATTTTTATCTTCTTTGATTTCTTTCATCAGAGTTTTATACTTTTCTGCATATGAGACCCATACAAATTTTATTAGATTTGTCTCTGAGTATTTGTTTTCTTTTCTTTTTTGGCATTACTGTGTTAATAAATGGTATTTTTTATTTTTTTATTTCAAATTCCAAATGTTCATTACTGGTATATAGGAAAGCATTTGACTTTTGTGTACTGACCCTGTGTTTCTGTGACCTTGTTAAACTGGCTTATTATTAATAATTCTAGGAGTTTTTTCTTTATTCTTTGAGAATTTCTACCTGATATCATTTGTAAACAAAGTATTATTTCTTCCTATCTAATATATATATATGTATTATTTTATTTTATTATCTTAATTGCTAGAACTTCCAGTATGATATTGAATGGGAATGGTAAGAATGCATCCTTGCCATTTCCTGACATTGTAGGAAAATACCCAGTTTCTTGACATTAACTACGATGTTAGTTGTAGATATTTCATTAACTATAGGTTCTTTATCAATTTGATGGCATTCCTATTTTTTTGTTGTCTGTCTAGTATTATGATGGGCCCCCCCCAAAAGGACATTCTTCATTTCTGTTACTGTGTTTTTGATTTCTAGAATTTGCTTTCAATTATTTTTTAGAATTTCCAACTCTCTGCTTACATTACCCATCTATTCGTGCATGTTGCCTACCTTTTTCAATAGAGCCCTTAACATATTATTCATGTTTATTTTAAATTCCATGTCAAATGATTCCAACATTTGTTTTATAGCTGAGTCTAATTCTGATGCTTCTTTTGCCTCTTTGTGTGTGTGTGTTTCTAGCTTTCTGGTATTCCTTTTAATTTTTTTATTGAAACCTGAACACTTGTGTCATCATAGGAACTAAAATAAACCTTTATTATAAAGACTTATGTTGATTAGCTAGCAGTTGGGCTTTATTTAATGTTTTTTCCAGCAGTAAGTGCTGGAGTCTTAAAATTTCACTAGTGTCCTTATTTTGTCTCTCCTCTTGACTTTGAACATCTCATTTAGCTGTAATCTACTGTTATTACACTGGATTCCTGTTTACATGGCAGAACGGTGTGGGAGAAGAAAAGCCTAATGTAATCTTATGATTAAACTAAATTTATGCCTTTTATTGGGCCTCTGTCTCCGGGATGTAACTGTCTTTCACAGGTATTTCTCCAGCAGTATAGCTTCTCTCCTCCCTTTCATTCCCCACCCTGCCTTAGGTGAGACAAGGCTAGAGTGACCTGGAATAGGAGGAATGTCCTCTCTGTGGTGACAGAAGGCTCTAGTAAAATTTTTTCTCTTAGAAAGAGTAGGTCTTTTTTTATGATGAATGCTCTGAATTCATTCCACAATGATCACTTGTCAACCTGTCCCCCACAAGAGCCAGAACTAGAACTTCTTTTTAGTATTTTGAACCTTTATCATGAGAACCTGGTGGAATTCTGAAGGTAAAACCCATGAAATATGGGGGCACTTCTAAGACTGAAGTCCACAGAGATTCCCATTTTCATGCTGGTTCACATTTGGCCTTTAGTGTTTGTCAAAATGACCATCTTTGTGTTTATATGCACTTATGGCTCCATCAGCTACTGCAGCTGTAAATAGATCTTGGCTGTGACTGTCCCTCCAAATTTTAAGGTGGTAGTTTGCCCTACAACATCAGTTATTTGTTGTGTCCAAGAAAAGTTGTTAATTTTCAGTTTGTTCAGTTTTTTTTTTTTTTATTTCTTTAGGATATTATGGGGGAACAAACATTTTGGTTATATGTAATGCTGCTTGCCCTGCCCAAGCCAGGGCTACAAGCATGTCCCTCCCCCATACAGTGTGTTCTGCTTCCATTAGTTGTAGGTTTACCCCCCACTTCCCCCCGATTGGCACCCAGTGAATATTACTACCATGTTAGCACCTTAGTGTTGGTCAGTTAGTACCAATTTGATGGCAAGTACATGTGGTGTATGATTTTCCATCCTTATGATACCTCACTTTGAAGGATGGGCTTAATCTCTATCCAGGATAATATAAGAGGTGCTAGATCACCATTGTTTTTTGTAGTTGAGCAGTATTCCATGGTATACATATGCCACATTTTATTAATCCACTCGTGTATTGGTGACAAATTCTAAGCTCTTAACATATTAGGCATGAAATGAGAAATCTCACCTTCATTTTTGAAAGATAGTTTTACTGGGTATAAGATTCTTGGTTTATAGGTTTTGTTCGTTTTTCTTTTTCTTTTTGTTTTCAACATCTTGAATATTATATCCTAGTGGCTCTTGGTCTCCATTGATTCTGATTAGAAATCAATTGTTAATGTTATTGGGGTTCTTTCATATATGATTAATCATTTTCTTTTTACTGTTTTCAGGATTTTCTCTTGGGCTTTCAACATTTCACTATGATGTGTCTGAGTGTGAATCTCTTGGTTTATTTTACTTGGACTTCACTAATTTCTTAAATATGTCAATTGGTGTTTTTCATTAAGTTTGAGAAATTTTTCAAACACTATTTCTTTACAGGTTTTCCTCTACTTTTAGAACTCTTAAATGTATGTCAGTGAACTAAATTGTATCCCACATTTCTCTGAGGCCCTGTTCATTTTCCTTTATTCTTTCTTTTTTCTCTCTGTTTTTTACAATGTATAAACTTTACTAATCTATCTTCAAGCTCATTGATTCTTCTACCAGGTCAAATTTACTGTTGAACCCCTTGAGTACATTTTTCATTTTAGTTATTATACTTTTCAATTCCAGAATTTACCTTTCATTCTTATTTTGTAATTTCTGTCTTCCTATTGATATTCTCTATTTTTGAGACATTGACAACATATCTTCTTTAGACACAGTTTCCTTTAGTTATTTGAACATATTTAAAATGGCTACTTTGAAGTTTTTTCTGCTAAATTTAACATCTGGGTCTCTTCAAAAGCAATTTTAGTTGCCTCTTTTTTTTTTTTCTTCTTCTTCTTTTTGTGTATGGGTCACATTTTCCTTTTTCTTTTAATGTCATAATTTCTTCTTGAAACTGGACATTTCAAATAATGTATTGTGGCAACTTTAGATACTGGATCCCTCAACCCTTAATGGTTGATGTGCTTGTATTTGTTTGTTTGGTTGTTTGTTTAGAGCCTTGGCTGAACTATCTTTGTGAGGTCTATTTTTCCCACTGGATTCAGCCTCTGGTATCCCTTTTAAGATTTTGTGTATATGTGTGTGTATTTTCTTATAGCTTGATTATCTAGGGATTGCCCCTCAGGTGGCATACAACACTTAATGGTTAAAACTTTTTGTTTAACCCCATTGACTAATTAGATACCTAATTAGCAGATAACCTCCAACTTCTCTTGGCAAAATTAAGAAGAAATCTGACAGAAATAGTTGAAACACAGATATAGTTGATTCTCATTATTTGTGGTAGTTATATTCTACAAATTTGCCGCAAAGACTGAACTGGCAAATACTAAACCATTGTTCTTAGGTGAAATACAGGGTTAGATTCTTACAAGCCTCTGGTCACAACATTTTCATCAACCGATCAATACATAACTTTATTTTATGTGTGTTTCTGTCTAAAAATAGCCTATACAACATATATTGTTGATTCATCAACATTGAATTCATAGTCAACAGCACTATAATGCATGCCTGCATGAAGGTTATCTAGCTTATCTAACATGCATATTTTCTTTATAAGGTATGTCATAGTCTTCTTGTGCTTAGGAACACTAGCTAGCACCTCAGCACTATGCTTAGGGGCCATTTTAAATAGGGAAATTACAATGAAAAGCACACAAATGTGGGACTATGCAGACAGGGAAAAGGGCACTTATTTGTAGTATGGAAACTAAAATAAGAAGGCAGACCATTACTTTGTTTAACCTCTACTGGGAATGTGCTTGTCTGGTGATTCAGATTTTTTGCTGCTCTCTGCAAATGACCATAATTGTACCGTGAATGTTGATTTGGGGGTTAAAAATAAATTTTAGCAAATGGGCAATTCACACACATAGAATCCATGAATAATGACAATCAACTGTTTATATGTGAAATAGAACAATTGAATCTGCAAATTTGTGTAAGAAATGCTGGGAGCTAGTTTCCTGGGCACTTTCATAATAAAACTTACTATCCAAGTATCCATTTCAGGGACCAAAAGTTTTTAGATTTTTATATTTCTGGAAAACTCAACAAGATATTTTAACTTTTTGCCTCTTTAAAATGGTTGGCATATTAGCATCACAATTTTATTAAGTAGTTACATAATTTTTTTTATTCTTTGAGGTCTTTTATTTTTACTTTGCTTCATACTTGTAAAATCTATGTGCTGCTTATAAGATAGATAAAAATAGGAACATATGAGTCCAGTTCATAAAGACATGAAGAGCCCAGAAATTAGTCATTAATAAAAATATTGTTATGTTTTCTCTGTGCTGAGCTTCCATGTTAAAGACTGAGACAGCTTCAATTAGGATATTAAATATAGATTATGTGCAAATTTCAAATTCATGGCATGTCAATTACCAGACTTCAGCAGAAAAAGTTAAAGTAACTTTCAGCATAATTTATGAGACTGCAATATTTTTAATTTAATATTATTTGCCTCTACTATGAATTAAAATACTCAAGTTTAAATATATATATACAACCATACATATATACACATATATACACACATGTTTTAACAGAAATGAATAGTAAGAAAATTAAGAGTAGATCAAATATACTTTGTTACACACATTCTATTGTTTTAGCACAAACATAAACAATTGATCTTTCTATTTTATCAGCATTCTTTTTTGATGAATGCTGAAAATTGATATTGTCTGCCCTAAATACATATAACAATGGAAGACACTCATTCTCTTCTAAACAATACACATTTTTCATATTTAACTGATAAATCTTCTCATAAAAGTGAGAGCATAACTTGGTAGTAGCATGTATATTTCAGTATTGCTTATGTCATTTTAAATACAAAATCACACCACTTTTAGCTCAAAACTATATTTTCTCAGTATCTTCATAGGAATAAGACATCACAAAAAAACAGCTACAGCTAATTTATAAAATAATATCCCTATGTATGGATTTTGCATTACCTGATACTGATATAGATAAATCCTATGATGCATGGTATAAACTTCCTAATATAATTTTGATTTCAGTTACTTCTTGATAGTCTCTAAGAAAAAAATTAAAAAATACTTTCTTGGGATTAAATTTTTGTTTCATTCCAAAGGTAAAGAATTTCCAAGCTGAAGAAAAATTTTTGAATTATTATGTGTTATAAAACTTTAAAATACATACTTTTCTTAGGAAAGGAAAGGCTTTTGATTCAGAATATATACACACATACATATTTATACCACACACATATATATATGTCATGAAGTAATAATTACTGTGAATATTTGAAACTTAGTTTTAATATTCAAATAGGAGGAATGGCTTTGTTCATTGTATAATAAACATAAAATTATACTTTTACAATTTGTAGAGTATATATTAGAGTTAATAAGAGAATATAAGTGGGGTAATATAGTTGTTAATAGCAGAATCACAGAAATGTATTTATGCCTTTCAACATTCTTTATATAATCATCAAGAATTTACTCCGTGTCTAGCTCTGTGCAGAGGATGCTGAAGAATGTTTACCATTTAAAGGCATGGCATCTGCTCTCCAGTCATCACATACAGTAGAAAAGGAAAGACATACAGAAACAAATGATTGTAACAGAGTATAGTGATGCCAAATTAGAAGTTAAATTCAAAATATAGTGACAGCTCAATGAAGGAAGTAACCAGATTTGTCTAAGATGAAAAAATCAGGAATGTTTCATAGAAATTACACTAAAGGGTCTTGAAGAGTAAGTAGATCATAGGCAAAAAAGGTAGATGAGTATTCAGTGTAGAAGATGTGTGTACACAGCGCAGCACAGTGTGTCTAGAGAATCATAGGTAGTTGGTTGGAGCCATATTAATGAATTTGTATTTCAACCTGTAGGTATTATGAGGTGTTGAGGTGCTGAGTAGTTTTAGTAGAGGCGTGCATAGTTGATTTTTCATTCAAGAAGGCCACTGAAGGAAGAGGATTAGGAGGTGAAAGATATTAAAAAAGAGCTCTCTTAGGAGTCAAGTATAGTATTCCAAGGAAAAGATGAAAAAAAATCTGAACTGGAGTCCTACCACTAGTAATCAACAGATGAAGATAGATGTGAAAGCTCATTAAAAGGTATAATTGACAAAAAACAGTACTTGATTAGTTGCGTGAGGCTGAAAAAATAATCTAAGATAATGCCAAAGTCTCAAACTGAATGGTTGGTAGTTCCAATAATTAACAGAGGGCACATGGGGGAAGTGAAGGGGGAAGTGAAAGGGGAAGGAAGAAGAGACATAAGAGAAAAAAGAATGAATCACATTTTTGATATGAGAAACACTCAGCTGATGTGACGTTGACATTGTCTATATGAGTCTGAAGAGCAGATTCAAAGTCTGTATTTGACATGTAGCCTTGAACTATTACATTCTTTGGGTGTCTGTTTCAGGCTCTTCTCTGATGTGATTGTATTCTCTTCATTAGCTCAGTTTCACGTACCAATGTAGAGGTAAGCATTTGTTATCTAGCTTCAGTCCCATTGCTCTTGAATGGCTCAAGCAGGAAGACACAGACAGCACATTAGAAAGTCAAAGGAATTCTTTTTTTCAAAGGTGGAGAAGGGAGACCATCACTAGACTCTCTCTTCATCCACTCCTAATTTCATCCGCCAGTAACTGCGGAAGCTCTGAGGAGCAGGAATGCCAGGATTTATTAATCATAAGAAGGCACGGTGCTATGACAGCTCTTTGTCAACTTTCATCAGGTAAGTCACTGCCCTGTAAGCTGGAGCTACACAGGACTTGGTTCTCTCCCAAGTGGAAAGCAGATAAGCAACTTGTGGGCTTGGGCATCACGGCCTTGACTAAGATATCCTTTTTGCATGCTGATCCCTGATTGTTGTGACCTAAATTGCTGGCCATTTGCCACTTGCTGCAAATCTGGATTCCTAACCCTCCTGCTATGCCCTGATCTTTCAGAGTCTATGAATTTCCGGGTGCTTTGATTTCTGCCTTGCTTCTCTGGGTTTGTCTGCTCTGTACTTATGCCATACTTCCTTGATCTTACCTAAAGATCCTCTGTCCACATGCTCACACATACTGGACCTCCATCTCAACTTTCAGGTCCTGCCCAAGCACACCAGCTGTCACCAGGACAGTTCTTTCCTCAAGCCCCACTCCTCACTGCTGTCTATGGTACCAATTCTAATAGAGGCCAAAACTAGATGGCAGTGAAGAGTGGGAATATGATCATAAGAATGTCAGTTGTTAGAGTGTTTTTATTTCACTTTGACATTGCCCATAGAGTATTCAGTTCTACTTAATTTTTAACATATAATTTTGGAGAAAAAGAAATCTACCTACTACCTCTAAAAGATTATCCGCAGAAGCCATGGTATGAGTTGAGACGGATTTGATCCCTAGAGGAATACTTTCCAAGTTAAATTAATAAAACTGCAAATAAAGGACAGAAAGTCATGAAATGCAGAAGTTTGATTTGGTATTGTGACATCATCAGAGTCACCTGTGGATATGCATTATATTGTATTACAAGCTAAATCATAAAATGTTGTTGAACATACGTGCAATGCAACATAACTTCCAGCTCAAAACATCACTCTTACGTTTCTCTTCATCCATCATATTTAGCTTTTCCTTTAGTTTCTGGTTTTCCTAATGTCCTTCTTCGTAAATTTTTTGCAACAAATTAAATACCAGATTCAATATCTATTGAATATTCAATATGTCACATTAAAATTGTATAATTATAAAAGTGTGCTCACACTCATTATTTTATTTGTTTCTCACATAATTTCTTAAGATTGTCAGAGAAAGTATCACTATTAGGTTCTAAATGAAGAAACTGACCTTTGTAAAGGTTTATGCCAATGTTCAAAAGCAATCCATAGTTTATCTAAAAGTGCTCACCTTGATACTTGCTATTCCCCTATCCTGCTTTATTATTTTTCTTATTATTTATCATCATCTAATATACTATGCATTGTACTTATTTTTCCTATTTTTGTATATTTCCCCCAACAGACTAGAGTGTAAACTCCATAGATAAGGAGTTTTTCTCTGATTTGTATACTGCTGTATCCCAGAACCACGAAAAATTATTAGCACATAGCAGGTACTCAATACATATTTAATAAATGTATAAACGTAAGATTGAAAGAAGACTTCTTATTAGTGATAATAGATGCCTGAAATTAGTGGACAAGTGGCTTCGAGAAGTTATAGCTAGCATAATTTGAGTACTTGCCAAATGCCAAGCATTGTTCATACGTGTGTGATCTCATGATGGAGTTTATCATGGTGGGTAAGAGAAAACCATCTCCAGGGTGAGACTTCCTGGATTTAAATCACAAATTCACCCTTACCAGATTTTTGGCCTAAGAAAGGTTATGGAATCTTTAAAACTTCAATTAGAAATTTGCATTATAGGGGTGATAAAAGTGCTACTTAACTAATAGACATTTTACAAGGGTAAAATGAGTGACCTATGGTAATTGCTCAGTCTAATGACATTAATTTAAGTAATAGTAATCCTTTCAATAACCCAATGTGCTATGTACAATTATTACCTCCAGTTTACAAATGAGGAATGTGAAGCATAGTGAGATTAAGAAATTTGCTAAAGATTATGTGGCAAGTTATAACTTCAGATCACTCTGACCCCAAAGTTCCTGTTCTTAACCACACAAATATGCAGTCATTTGGAAAATAACTTTAAAATCAAGAGAAAATATCTTTTGCAAAAGCAGCCAGAACATTATATACCACCAATATCCTAATTGAAAGTTATGCATTTATTCCAGTTTTAAACTTATGTCGTGTGTCGAAAAGAATCTGGGATTTCTGAGCAGAGAAGTAAACCTAATACAGTCATATGCCCCATCATATTTCAGTCAATGACAGATCACTCATATGATGGCTGATCCATAAGATTACAATGAAGCTGAAAAATTCCTACAGTCAGTGACGTCATAGCCATGATTCTAGCAGAATGCATTGATGCTGGCATAAACAAGTCTACTGCACTGACAGTCGTATAAAAGCATAGCACACAAAAAAATATAGCACATAGAGTGCATAATACTTGAAAATGAGAATAAATGATTATGGTACTAGTTTATGTATTCGCTGCACTTTTTATCATTATTTTAGAGTGTATTCCTTATTTAAAAAAAGTTAACTGTAAAACAGCCTCAGGCAGGTCCTTCAGGAGATATTCCAGAAGAAGGCATTGTTATCATAGGAGATGACAGCTCCATGCATGTTATTGCCCCTGAAGACCTTCCAGTGGGACAAGACGTGGGGGTGGAAGACAGTGATATTTATGATACATAGTACACATAACAATATATCAATAACACACATATTGATCATTATTTATGTTAGTTCTCTTTCTCTCTTTCTCCGCCCCCTTCCTCCCTTTTTCTCCCCCTTTGTCTCTGTCTAGATTATTCTGCAGTTTGTGAATGTGTACACATAGAAATTTAGGAATCTGTGAATGATGGTTGAAATTATTTGTCCTGAGAAGTTTTTTATAGCAATGACCAATGAAGAATCATTGCCAGGTAGATGTGATACATATTTTTGTGTGGACACATACACAAAAAGAAACGGAATAAGAGAGAAAGAATAAAATAGAAAGAGCTAGCAACACGGGGCTACTAGGGCTGAACTCCCAGGGGAAAGACAGCTCATAGATATATTTACTGGAAGTCTACAGCTTAGCTGCCTGGAATAAATACACTTGGCTACTGGCTTTTCTTTTTCCTAAAATAGGGTCAGTGGGGTGAGCTCTTATGTATAGAGGAAAATGGTTTCAGGAAATTGAATAGGTGGTTATAGTGGAGTCTCTTTGTACACTTAGCCAAAATTTTCACAGTTTATTCTCAAGTGGGGGGAGAGAAAGAGGGAGATTCCTTGCACTATTTCTTTCTACCTATTTCCTGTTTACCAAAATTTCAACATTACTTTTTTCCTTGAACTATATTTTTATTTGAATCAGATGTTCATTGATGTTTTCTTTTGATAAAATTCAATCAATTCTCAGATTTGCTTTTTTTCTAGTAGGGTTTGTGTATTTCCACTGATTTTTATGTTCTACTAATTATCATGAATAATCTGTCAAAAACCATTCATACATAGTACTTGTTAGAAAAATTTTCACTTAAAAATAATTTTTTTAAGTGAAAGAAAATCTAAACAATCACTAACACTTTAACATTTGTTGGTTAATGTAATACTTGGATAAAGACTGTGTGTGTGCATATATATGCTTGTATATACATATACCTACATATAAGCACGTGTATTGATATATACATGTACATTTCTGAGTGTGTGTATTAATCTGAAGCTCTGCAATCATAATTTTCTGTTATATCTATTGGCTGATTAAAATTCATTATGCATTGTTGTAATTCTAATTCTAAATTCTCAACATCAGTGAAATATAAACAAGCAAGAGGATATTCAGTAATTCAATTTAGCAGCAAAGAATTGGATGATAGTGGGTGCCACTGGAGTGTGTTCTAGCAATAGCTGGAAAATTCCTAATCTTTGAGCCTGTGTCACCAATTGGCAATGCTGCATATAGAGAAGTCAGTCCCAAAGCACAGGAAGTTTGACAAAAGAAAGAAATGAAAATGCCCCACTTACCACTGACATATTCATGACAGTCTCTTTGTATACAAAAGTAACGTGGAATGTATTACACATGCCTGACCCACAGCTGACACTATGAATTCTACTCAGAGAGGAGGATTTTATAGCAGATAGGAGCACAGAGATTGTCAGTCAATCCTACGGTCAAATCTTAGTTTCAACATTTCTTAATTATGTAACTTTGGGCAACTTACTTAATATATGTAATGTTTTATCTTTTGGAAAATAACACTAATAATGCCAGCCTCACAGAGTTATTGTGGAAATGAAATGTTGTATGTAAATCATTATGGTCTCTGGGTTATAGAATGCCTCTTCTATCATCATCATAATCAACATTATCATCATACTAGCAATACTTATCAATATCTTTTACTTTTTTTAGATTAGATAATAGAAATCAGCTAAAGATGAAGAACATCAAAATTGAACCATCTAACAAAGGTGTTAGAAGAATCAGAATCAAGTTGTCAGACCAAAGTCAAAAATATGGGACGATTAGGAGATAATTAAACCAAAGAGATGTTTTAAAAAAGAAAATAAAAACCTTAGGAATTAGGTGAATAGATTTGGAGAAGGTAATGAGAAAGCAAATTTGGGACTCCATAGGTTATAGGCAGAGGGCTATTGAGAGGCATAGGGGTTTACATGTCTAAAGCAGAGGTATCTATCTTCAGTGACCAATAATTCTTTTCTTTTTGGTTCAGATACATACTTTCAAGCTCTCTGACTGCCTTTCTACACATCTAAGTAATTTTTAGGCTTGTCAATATGAATTTATCATAAAGGTTTAAAAATTATTTTCAGAAAATGCAAGCAAAGACAGAGGATATTCTAATGATGAATATTATTCATTCATCAGTATTCTACATTATAATATATTACAATACTCTAGTTTCTGGTTCTTAACCTTGATGTTTGGAAGAGAGGTACTCATTTCATTAATATTTTCTGGAGTATTTGTATGTGTTTTATATGTATGTGTATGAAAATGACACACCACTGGGATATCTGTTAGTCTATTTCTATGCAAATGTAAAATATGAAACTTGCCTACTTTTATGTGTATGATATAATGCATAAAAATATTCCTTAAAAATAATTCTATAGTTGCCCTTTCAGTTGACAATATGGACTGGGTAGTAGGGCATTTAGTTGAACAAAAATATTCTAGTAGGATATCTACTCCCAAATCTATGCCAACTAAAATAATGATGATAGTTCTAATCATGCAAGACCAGGACCCCTAGAGTTTTAACCCCTGGGATCTTACGTCTATCATGTCTTCATATAAAAAGTTAGTGTTGGCCCCAGGCACTTAATAGGTGTCTGAAAAAGGGAGAAATAAATCCCCAAAGCAGGGGAAAGATACAATTTAGTCTAGATAAGATTTTTCTTCTTTTTCTGTACATCTCTCCTTTGAAAGTATAAGCTGTATGAAGGTGTCTTTATCTGCCACTGTGTTCCCTGATTCACATGCATATACAGCATACCTTGGAGATATTGCAGGTTTGGTTCTAGATCACTGTAATAAAGTAAATATTGCAATAAAGCAAGTCACACACATTTTTTTGTTTCCCAGTGTATAGAAAACTTATGCTTATGCTATTCTGTAGTTTAAGTGTGCAATAGTATTATGTCATTAAAAAACAATGTACATACCTTAATTTAAAAATACTTTATTGCTAAAATTGCTGACACAGAAACAAAGTGAGCACATGCTCTTGGGAAAAATGGTGCCCATAGATTTGCCCAATTCAGGATTGCTATGAACCTTCAATTTGTAAGAAAAAAAAAGTATGTGTGTGTGTGTGTGTGTGTGTGTGTGTGTGTATATCTTTAAATCACAATACAATGAGGCACAATAAAATGAGGTATGTCTGTATAAAGGAAGGTGAGAATTGACTAGAAAATGCAATCTACTCAACACCCATCCACACTGATGAGTACCTCCCTTCCCATAGCGAGTATTGAGCTCCATATAAAGTGATGTATTATTTTCATTAAATACAGGTGATCATGCCTATAAACAGGTTTTCTTTTCATTAATAAGAGAATGTCAGGATCTTGAGTCCCAAGCCATTGCTTTTAATATATACAATTGAGTATAATGACTATTTATAGATTTGTCAATGATTATAAATTGTTTATAAGCTCTGTTCAAACCACACAAAGCACAAAAATAAATCATCTCAGGATCCACATTTATAAATTGGAAAAAAATAAGCTTGCCAAAGATTTACAACAATTGGAATGAAAATAATCACTAAATAAAGCTGAACCAGTTGGCTTTTACCAAATTAGAAACACATTTTCTTAAAACTCAGGAAATATTGAGCAATAGCATTCCAAGCACCATATTCTGTTCTCAGTGAAGCAGTATAACAGGCCAAATTATTGTTAATTGTACAGAATTACTTGTTGATATAAAAAGAACCTGGGGTGTTCCCATC
Source organism: Lemur catta (assembly GCF_020740605.2). Lineage (NCBI taxonomy): Eukaryota > Metazoa > Chordata > Mammalia > Primates > Lemuridae > Lemur > Lemur catta. The sequence continues at coordinate 33,325,460 of NC_059134.1, forward strand.
GAAAGAAAATGAAGTTGCAGTTACTTTTTTATAGTGAGTTTACCTCTTCTTTCATAGTATTAAAGAGTATCATAAATTTGTGAAAACATCAAAATAATACTAAGTAATTGACACAATTATATTTTCTATGTCTTTGCTTTAAAATTCTCAAATCCCAACTCATAAATGGCTTATAAATAATTGATCAGAAATCTGTTTGGCTCCCACAGCATAAACAAAGGATATGCCCCTCCTTTTGAAAGCAAAACATTTTCTTATGTTCCACAAAAGCCTAAACATTTAAGCCGTTTAATGGATCAATGTGGGAAGCTTTACTCAGGGATGCATAAAACGAATGCATTTTTATCAAAATGGTGTTTATGAGGTCTCATTCAGCCTAAGCGTACATCTGCATAGGTTATTAAAAAGTCAAAATGTCTAATGGGCAACTGGCATGCAGTTAAGCTTTAGTCAGCATTTTCTGTTCTATGCTCCACAAGTCACAATAAATCCAGAAAGAAGTCAATTGTAAATACTTCCAAACGCTACCGTTGCACAGTGGGATCAGAGAAATGCAATAACTAAAGAGTCTCACATTTAGGTGAGTGAATTAAAAAGGTTTAGTTCAGATAGGATTTAGATTTAACAGCTCTTTCCCCACATGCTGAAACATAGCACACTATCTAAGACTTCATTCTGCGGTATTAGGAACTTCATTTCAGCAGGTTTAGCAATGGGCTCTGCAGATTATGAAGATCTGTTATAGCTATGTTGCTGAGCAGTGAGAAACTTGAAGACTGGAGACTTAATTGTTTTCTGATAGCATTTTGATTAAGGTTTCAAATATTTAGCTATCATTCATTTAGAGGTTTGCAGCATTTGCAGTTATTTATTTTGGGGAATGTTATATTGAACAATGTGTTAGCCAAGGGTTTCCTTTTTTGTGAACTGTTGGAAAATGACCACCTAAATATGTAAAGAGAATTTAGTTAGTGCGAGTAGATGGCACAAGGTCCCCCATTGATAAATCTAAATCATTAAAGTAGACAAGACTCCATGGGCAGCAGTATTGAAGTCTTTCTGGCTTATCCTCTGGTTTTATTTTTGAGGAAAGGAGAACACCTATAAAATATAATGCATGAGGGCTAAGCAATATTGGCAGTTCCCACCCCAACCATCACCTGCTCTAGACATAATGCACATTTAATGCTATTTGAAACCGCAGGAGCATCCTTGTGAAGGCTTTAAAGCAATGATGTTAATGTTACAGAAAAAATCAAAAACTTAATGCCAAGTTACTTAAACTCACACACATATGTTGGGAGCGGTCTCTGATTACGGGTGAGCACATAGCCAATAGAATCATTGCTGGGAGCCTTGTCAGGGCCCTCTACCAATCACTTCCCGCCACGACTACCTGCAATGGTATATAAGCCCACGGTCCTTCCTGTTCGGGGTCTCTCGCCATGTAACTAGACTAGATGCCTCATTAAACTGCTGTTGGAAGAACTCCAGTTTGTTGCGTCGTCCTTGCAGGCGAGTGCGGCGCGACACACATAAAAGCAAATAAAATTGAGTTGAGTCACATAGGATTTCGAGCTCAACAGTTCTAAAGCCTGGCACCAAGTTAGGATCATCTGACATACTTATTTGTTATAAATTGTCAATGCCTCATGCCCCTCTCCCAGTAATAGGTAGTCTGAAAGGAGAACCCCTTAAGTAATAAACCTTAAAAGCTTTCCATAGAAAAGAGCTTTGATTTTGGGCTTTCTTAGGCCTTGCATAGAATAAACAGAGGACTCTAGAGCTTATAGAACATGCAGTGCACCTGAATTTCAACCTTCATTCTGTTTTAGTTCCTCTTTTTGTTTTTTGAGAAAATATGTGGCTGAGAAAGGTATGTGGAATTTCATGCAATTTTGACCGTCCCTTGTGATAATTTATTAATATTTATTTATATATTTGAATAGTTTTCTTGAAAGAGAGCAAATAGATTTTCTCATCATTCTCTGTAATATCTAAATCTAAATACAAAGTGGAAATTTTACAATAGTAAGTGATATTAGCTACAAAACATGATTTTCTCAGATGCATAATCTGAGCATAGAAATGCACCTGTGTGGAAGATTATACCAATTTCAGGAGGTCCATCTTCATTTCTTAAATTTCTTTGTACAAGTCTTGCAAAGTTTGTTCATTAAAACAAGCTTTGTCACAGAAAATTGCTATGAAGTTCCTACAGATATTTTGTTCTTGGGCTGATGGGGTGATGAAGACTTTAATCACTGGAAGAGCATTTGCCCACTATTGAGAGACACTTGATAAAGGCATAAAAATCTCTGATTTATTTTGAGAATTTTCTCTTTTAGAATATAGGAGCATCAATGCTGTGGAGTTTTGCATATCAACATAATTTTATGAATTCATATTGCAAGATATGTCTTATTCACTGGAAAATACACAATCAGAATGTTCATCTAGGGCCTAAACTAGAGGATATGTGTATGTATGTGGGTGTTAAAGACAAAGTAATATGTTTTCCTGGGCATTGACACTGTAATTATTGAGAAATGTCCATTTTTATCTTTGATAATACTTTTTGCTTAGAAGTCTACTTTATCTTTTAATACAACTTTTAATACAGTTATTTCAGCCTTTTTATCCTTACTGTTTGCATAATATGTTCTTTTTCATCGTTTTACATTCAATATATTTGTAACTTTATATTGAATGTGCCTCTTATTAATACCATATAGTTGGAGATAGCTTTTTTATCCAGTCTTATAATTTTTGCCTTTTGATTAGAGGTATTTGTCCCTTAACCTCTGTTAACACTTGATGTAATTATTGACATGGTTTGATTTAGTTTTACCATCCTACTATTATTATAGTTTTATATTATATTTCTACCCACTCACTCCTCCCCTTTTTTCTCTTTCCTGCCTCACTTCGATTAACTAGGGTTTTTTGTGGCTGGGTGAATAGAGAATATCCCATTTTAATTTCTCTATTAGTCTTTGAACTGTACTTATTTGCAGAATCTATTAGCAGCTGCTTAAAAATTATAGATATGTAAAGTTAATAATGTACCACTTCAAGTCAAATATAGAAACTTTGCAACCAGATAGATATATATATCACTCTATCATCCTTTTATAGTTGTCATATATATGACATTATATATTATATCACATATGAAATTATATATATATTTATGTATATATTTGTATGTATATGTGTGTGTGTGTGTGCGCATATATATAGAGAGATCTTGATCCAAAACACAACCAACATCTTTCCCTGCTGCTCTTTTCATCCTTAGGAATGTTCTTATTATTATTTATTTTTGAGTGAAAATATTTCCCAAAGGGGAAATGCCTGCACACTTAGGCCATTGATAAGAACCAGGTTGTCCAGTGTTTACTGAATAAAGTCCCTGAGCTGCTTTCTGTCTGCAACTTCACTCAGCCTCGCCAAGCAACAAAATGACAAGACTATCAGCACATGAGGGAGTTAGGTATCTTGGCCTTTTTAGAAAATAGTGGAAATGTTGTTGAACAATATTCCTTGAAACATGACTGCTTTTGGGGCATCTGTAAGGGTATGCATTACATCCTGTAACAACCCTCTGGTCCCACTGAATATACTTTGCCCATGGAGAAAAAACCAAAATCCAGTTAAGTGCACACTAGTGGCATAAAAGCCCTGTAACTTGGTAAGATCATGACAATTAGTCTAGATTTTAAAATAGGTTTGATTTTTTTCAGTGTATTGATTCATTGCAAAGCATGGAGTTAATCAGGAAACATTTTCTATATTAGGGAAATTATAGTATTCAGTTTTGCATTATACATTGATCAGTACCATAGACACCCACCAGTGTAAAATCACCCAAAAGCCAAAGCTTAGAGCCCATGTACCATAATGGCTCAAGAGGTAAAACAAAACAAAAAGGTTCTACTCAACAGTATGAGCAGAAATCCACCCCATTCAATTTTTCCAATAAGTGTGAATGGCTTGAATTCTCCACTCCAGAGACATAGGATGGCTGAATGGATTAAAAAAAATACAAACCAAGTATCTGCTGTCTCCATGAAACACATCTAACGCACAAGGACTCATTCAAAGTCAAGGCGAAGGGATCAAAAACAATATTCCATGCAAATGGAAACCAGACAAAGCTGGTGTAGCCATGCTCACATAAGATAACATAGATTTCAAGTCAACAACAGTAAAGAAAGACAAAGATGGTCATTATATAAAAAGGGAGCAATTCAAAGAAAAGACACAACAACTCTAAATATTTACACACCTAACCCATGTGTACCCAGATGTATAAAGTAAACCCTACTGATCTAAACAAAGGGATAAACAGCAGCATCACAACTGTCAGAGACTTCAACACTCCCCCGACAGAACTGGACAGATCCTCCAAACATAAAATAAACACAGAAACACTGAAATAAATGGAACTCTAGGACAAATGGGCCTAACAGAAATTTATAGAACATTCTACCCCAAAACTACCTAATATACATTCTTCTCATCAGCACATGGAACATTGTCTAAGACTGACCACATCTTAGGCCACAAAACATGTCTCAAAAAATTAAAAAATATATAAATTATACCATGTATCTTCTCAGACTACAGTGGAATAAAATTAGGAATCAATTCCAACAGAAACACTCAACTACACACAAAATCATGGAAATTAACCTACTGTTGAATGATTATTGGGTCAAGGAGGAAATAAAGATGGAAATAAAAAGATTTCTTGAACTAACAATAAAGAGAGTGCAAGTTATGAAAATCTGTGGGATTCAGCAAAAGTAGTCCTAAAAAGAAAATGCATAGCCTTAAATGCCTATAGCAAAAAGACACAAAGAGCACAAATCAACAATCTACTTTGTCAAAGATCAGATGGCAATATAAGGATGGTTTTATATCTGGGCTCTCTGTTCTGATCTATTGGTCTAAGTCTCTGTTTTTATGCCAGTACCATGCTCTTTTGATTACTATAGCCTTGTAGAATAGCTTGAAGTATGGTAAATTAATGCCTCCTAATTTGTGATTTTTGATTAAGGTTGCTTTGGCTATACAGGGTCCTCTCTGGTTCCATACAAAGTGTAGAGTTATTTTTCCTAGATCTGTGAAAAATGATGTTGGGATTTTAATAGGGATTGCATTAAATCAGTAAATCACTTTAGGTAGTACAGAAATTTTAACAATGTTGACTCTGCCAACCAATGAGCATGATATGCTTTTCCATCTGTTTATGTCCTCTGCTATTTCCTTCCTCAGTGTTTCATAGACAAAAATATACACAGGGTAAAAGAATCCCTATTCAATAAATGGTGCTGGGAAAATTAGATAGCCACATGTAGAAGATGGAAACAGGATCCACACCTCTCACCTCTCACAAAAATTAACACATGATGGATAATACACTTAAGCTAAGACATGATACTATAAGAATTCTAGAAGAAAATGTTAAAAAAAAAACTCTTATAGACATCAGCCTAGGCAAAGAATTCATGAAGACCTCAAAAGCAATCACAGAAACAACAAAAATAAATAAATGGAACCTGATCAAATTAAAAAGCTTCTACACAGGTATAAAAAAACAATTATTAGAGTGAACAGACACCCTACAGAATTGGAGAAAATATCCGCATGCTACGCATCTGGTAAAGGGCTGATAACTAGAATCTATAAAGAATTCAGGCAAATCAGCAAGAAAAAATCAAACAACCCCATTTAAAAAGTGGGCAAAGGATATAAACAGAAACTTTTCAAAAGAAGATAGACTAATGGCCAACGAATATAGGAAAAAATGCTTAACATCTCTAATCATCAGGGAAATTCAAATCAAAACCACAATGAGATATCACTTAACTCCAGCGAGAATGGCTTTTTTCAAAAAGTCCCACAACAGCAATGCTGGCATGGATGTGGAGAGAAAGGAACACTTGTACACTGTTGGTGGGGTAGAAAATTAGTACAACTTCTATGGAAATACCTCAAAGTGCTAAAAGTAGACCTTTTACTAGGTATTTACCCAAAGGAAAAAAAGACATTTTATCAAAAAGACACCTGCCCTTGAATGTTTATAGCAGCACAATTCACAATTGCAATGATGTGAAAACAACCCAAGTGCCCATTAATACATGAGTGGATTAATAAAATGTGGTATATATATATATATATATATATATATATATATATATATATATATATATATATATATACCATGGAGTACTATTCAGCCATAAAAATAAGGGCTTTTGTAACAACCTGGATGAAACTGGAGAACATTCTCCTAGGTGAAGTATCGCAAGAATGGAAAAACAAACACCACATGTACTCACTATTAAATTGGAACTAATCTATCAATTCTCATGTGCACAAATGGAAGTAAAACTTCAACAGAAATCAAGCAGGTGAGAGGGGGGAGGAGGTGGTGGTAAAATCACACCTAAGAGATACAATGTACACTATCTGGGTGATGGGCACACTTATAACTTTGACTCAAACTGTGAAAAAGAAATTCATGTAGCCAAAACTTTTGTACCCCTGTAATATTTTGAAACTAAAAAAAAAAAATTGAGCTTTATATAAATTAAGTGTCTTGCCCAAGATCATACAGCCATGTTGTATCAGAACAGAAAACCAGGCAGTGAGGCATTAATTCCAAGCCCTTAATGTATATAATATGCAACTACATGAAATTTAGCATCTTCTTTGAAATGAAGATTCAGAAGGTCTTTTTCAGCTCCAGAAAGTATATGATTTTAGAATGACTATTGCAGGCATGAAGACCAATGTACTTCTCAATTCATTTGCAAAGGAGAGATCAATAACTGGGAAATAACCAAGCTCAAGAATTAGCATGATGTTGAGGATAACCAAATCCTCACTATAGCAAAATCCTTATTTAAAACAATTGGGGTCAATTAATCTAACTAGCCTATTAGATTTAACAAGCAGTTGTTAAAGAGACTATCATAAAACATCATATATAAAATACATATAGATAGCCAAGAGCTACTTATGTTAAAATACATTTAAATATAAGCAAATTTAAATATATGTTTTAGTGTAGAGACAAGGTCTTTACATAGGGTATATATTCTTTGATTCATCATCAAAATTACCTTTCTTATATTAATTCTGATTATAATGTATCTTCTACAGCTTCCAGACCCATGTAAACTAATCTGAGTGAAGAATGCTGCATGATTTTCAGTTATTTATTTCTCAGATTTTAACAATTGGTTCACCCACATATAATTTAGTAGCAATTTTGTTTTAGCATTTTGTCTTTATTGAACCATTCCAAAGCAGCCTCCTTGGTATTCATATAAATAATAACTCTCTTCTTCTAGGCCTTAGTGTTTTATAGTTTCCTTGTAAGTACAAATCAGCCAGTATTAGCCAGTTAAAAACAAGTCAACTGAGCAGAACAGAATGAGCAGGAGCTATACCAGAGTCAGCTAACAGCACTCTGGTACAGCTCGCCACTACAAACATTCAGTACATCTGAGCTTCTGTATTTGTGTTTTATAGAGGGAAAGGAGAGTTCTGGGTAATCTAGGTGTCAGTAAATGTAGGTCAGTTGAGGCATGACCTGCAAAGGGTTGGGGAAGGCTGCCTTAAGGTGTTATGATTCAGCCCATTCTAAATGGGGATATGGATGTTGATGGAGGGACAATGAGAAAGGGAAGAAGTTTCCAAGCTGACCTGAAAATGCTACTATTTCAAATTTATGTCTGCGGTTAAATATCCAGAAATTTGGTTGCATTTTTTTTGAAATTTTAGAAAATTTTACCTTAGTCCTTACTAATGTATCCTTTATTCATGTAAAAGGAAAGAATAATCTAAGTGTGGATACTAAGAAATTAATTACTTTTAAAAAAGAAACAATGAGTTAGGAGAGAAAAAGAGCATCACATTTTCAGGAACACATATTAAGTAATGCCAGGCATATGGCTTTTTCAGTTGCCTACTCATGTAAGATAGATGTCTTGCTATTTTCTATGTGACATAGAATTAAATTTCATTACTAAGAGGTTTTATTAACTAATTACTCTCTTGGCCTGTTGCCAAAATTACAACCAGCTATCTCTCTATTTATCTAGTGCACTTGTTCAAACACAAATGAAAATAATTTTGAGAAATAGCTAATTGCTAATGGTATTCTAGATTAAAAACCTCTTTGTTTTGCATATGCTATTTAAAAATTAGCAAAATGTGGTATATGTATACCGTGGAGTATTACTCAGCTATAAGAAATAATGGTGATATGGCATCTCTTTGGTTCTCCTGGAGAGAGTTGGAACCCATTCTATTAAGTGAAGTATCCCAAGAATGGAAAAATAAGCACCACATGTTCTCACCAGCAAACTGGTTTCCCTGATCATCACCTAAGTGCACATTTGGGAATAACACCAATTGGGTATCAGATAGAGGTGGGGGCTGGGGGGAGGGAATGGGTGTATACCTACATGATGAGTGCGATGCGCACTGTCTGGGGAATGGACACGCTTGAAGTTCTGACTGGCAGGGATGGGGGTGGGGGAGGGGATGGGTGCATACCTATGTGATGAGTGCGATGTGCACTGTCTAGGGAATGGACATGCTTGAAGCTCAGACTCGGGGGGATGGGGGGCATGGGCAACATATATATAACCTGAACTTTTGTACCCCCATAATAAGCTGAAATTAAAAAAAATAAAAATAAATAAAATAAAATAAAAATTGATAGCTCACATTACGGTTAATATGCTCAATCTGAAATATTTGTCTATACTTAGATTACCATTTACAAAAGTCAAGACAGACATTGAATGCAACATGAGATCAATATTTTGCATTGTCCAGTCTTCTCTTTATTATCTGAAATCTCAGGAAATCTCAGAATCTCAAAGGTCATAAATGTGTGGAGTTGAATTTGGTTATTGTAGCCTCCTCATTCCATTGAACATTTTTCTCTTTCAATCTTGGGATTAGGAGTGAGGAAACAGAGACACACATAATTGGGGCAGGTTACATGATGACTTTTGGTTGGCAATCATATTGTACACTCATCTGATCTCTAATTGCTTGTAAACTCCACCTTCATTAATCATTGATACACAGAAATTAAATGAGAATCAAAATAGCACGTATATTCACATTGGGCTATTCCAGTGGTGGAACAAAAAAAGAAAAAAAGAAAATTTCCTTTAATCAATTAGACTGTGACAAAAATTGTGAGGAAAAAGCAGAACAGCATAGAACCTGCTTGGTAATTTGTAATAATCTAATTCACAAGATCTTTCCTTGGTGTTCCAGTAGTGATTGTATTAGGCAGAATAATAGTCCTTCAACAATGTTCAAGTCCTAATTCCCAGAACCTATAAATATGTTATATTACTTGGAAAAGGGAATTTAAACTGCACTTGGAATTAAGGTTGGCAATCAACTGACCTTAACATAGGATATCACTCTCAAGTATCAAGGCAGGTGCGATCTATTCACAGTAGACTATGAACCATTTCCAACTTTTTAATTGTTGTTTTTGGTATTTCCTCACCTACCTAATATACTGTATTATATTTTTCTAAGTTATTTACCAAGTATTTCTTGAACTTCTACTGAGGGTAAGCGCTATGCTGTTGAAGGAGATAATTCATTGCAGTGTTTAGTGCTAAAATAGCAACAAGCACAAGACAGCTAATGTAACCTTGGAGATTGGGATGTTTTGGATGTGTTCACATGTGTGGGGGTGCATGTCCCTGTATTCACAATTTAATCCTTGAAGATTAATTAGAGTTTAAGACATGAGTCCTGAAAGACCAAAATAATATATAAAGTGAGACAGGATAATAAGTGGAAAGATTATGCTGGCGAAAAATAAAATGTATACATTACATATGGTAAGTGGGAAAAATGTTCCATGTGAAAGATCAGGAAGAAGCATTCTGAGAATGGCAAGTAGTTCAGTTTTACAGGAATCATATAGGTAATGGGAGGTAGTGGAAGGAGGAGAGTAAGGAAAGCAAGAATGTGAAGAGCCTTATAGGCTGAGTAAGATAATTTTGGACTTTATCTAAGGGCAATAAGGAACCACTGCACTTTTAAATCTAGGAGAGACTGTACTGCTCAGCGTTCAGTCAGAAAGGCAGAAGCCACACTAGGTATTTCAACATACACAATGAAATATAGGGAATTGGGTTCATAGGTGCTGGAGGACAGAATGAGCAATTGAGAAGACTAAAGTAATTCAAACCTAGGGATCAATGCAATCTCAAAATAATAACTGGAGGAAAAAACTACTAAGCCATCCATATGGCTTTGGAAATAAACAGAAGTAGTTTAACCACAGAAATTCAAAGTGAGGAGGAGAGTTTAAATCTGGAGTTTTGGACTCTGGGGAAGAGGCATAGTCTGGCTGCCGCTGTACCTGTAAGTGGGCACAATGAGCCTGATATTAACATGTGGAAAGACACTGGGAGCTAGAAGAAGCAGATTAGCTGCTCCCAGGGCAAAGTATTGTTGCTGGGATGATGCTTGGCAAGGCCAGCATCAGATTCCTACCTTCCAGTCTTCCTCTACCACCTCTATGGACAGAATTTAATAATAGGGAGCCAGCTGGCAAAACATATGCAGTTTGCAGTCATATACCCAGCATCACAAAGCTGAGTGTAGAAGGGTAGATGTTCATTTCTCCTTTACTTCTGTCATAACCTAAAAGGTGATTTGTTGATTAGCCACTAATAGCAATTTTTATATGAAGTAATAAGAAGGAAGGTAATTTAAATAAATAAATAAATAAATATATTCATATATATATTTCTAACAACTATTAAACTCTACAATTTTATTGTCCTAAATTCTATCGAATGGTCACAAGCCACAATTTGTTAACACCTCCCGTAACTCATCTCATATTTCCTTGGGCTTCAATCAGCTTCTCAGCTTATTAGTGTTCTTGACCAAAATTACTCCCCTGAGGTCTGAATTCTCTTTGCCTGTATTAGTCAAGGTTCTCCAGTGAAACAGAATCAATCAATATAGATATTTAAAAGAAGATTTATTTTGGGAACTGGCTCACATGATTATGGAGGTGAAAAAGTTTCATGATATGCTGTCTACAACCTGGAGAACCAGGAAAGCCAGTGTTGTAATTCAGTTTTGAGTGTGAAGGCCTGAAAACCCAAGGTCAAAGGACTGAGAATAGAGGTGTGGGGTACCATTAGTGTAACGGAAGTCTAAAGGCCCAAGAACCAGAGGCACTGATGTTCACGGGAGGGAGAGAAAGGATGACTGTGCTCCAGATGAGAGAGCAGATTTTCTCTTCTTCCACCTTTTTAGTCTATTCAGGTCCTCTAGGGATTGGATAATGTGTGCCCACATTGGTGAGGGTAGATCTTCTTTACTCAGTCTACTGATTTGAATAATAATCTCTTCTAGAAATACCCTCACAGATGTACCAGAAATAATGTTTTAACAGCTATCTGGGCATTCTTCTGCCCAGTCAAGTTGGCACATAAAATTAACCAACAGAGTGGTCCTGTCTTTCTACTGATTGTTGTGGTTTTCCATTTATTTTTACTATTGGACATGTGTTTCTCAGTCAGAAGCTATATTCTGACTGATTGCATGATAGCAAGTGAGGCATTGTGTAAGTGCACGGATGTCAGTGCTGGCAGAAGCATTTCAGGCAAGTGAAGACAATACAAACGCAGAACACATATCTGTTTCAGTGAGGGTAGATTGAGGGGTCTAATGTAATCAACCTGCTACCAGGTGTCTGCCTGGTAAAGGAATGGTACCATTTAGGGACTAAACTCATGGGTTTTGATTAGGCACTTGGCAATAGCCAGGTCAGCCATGGTGAGGAAAATTACATATTGTTGAAACAATGTCCAGCTTTCATGTCCTGCCACCATGATGCCTATGAAAGAGACTGATATCTGTATACATGTCATCTTGTCCACCTGATTATCAAGAGTCTCTTCTGCATGCAATTAGTTTTCTATGAGGACCCTTGGCATAGGTCAAAAATATGTTCATACTTTGTGTGCCTTTCAAGAGGTCATCTGCACATCTCTTTCCTAGACCTCTTTGTTGTCAATTTTCCAACTCTATTCTTTCCAATTTGTTGACCATCTAATCAAATCATTAGCCCCTGCCTTGAAACTAGTATAGATCAATATATCTAATCGCTTCTCAGTTGAGACAAAGAGGACAGTGAAATATACTATCGTAAGTGCTGTCTCTGAGAGGGTTTCCCTTCATCACTACCTTTTAGGAACACTCTTGATTGAGGCTAAAATGCTGCTGCTGTCCACTTCCAGTTGGTACCAAGAACCTGACTATTCATATTTATGGTTTATGAAGATCAATCTGGCGCAGCAAAGCATGAATTGAAGGAGTTTATTTGCACTTTCAACATCTGAGATAGTGGAATCCTGAACCAAGGTAGTAGTATGAAAGAGGCATAATCAGCTGAAGATGTTGAGAATGGATTCTGTGTACATTTATTACCACCCACCTGATTATTAGTTCTTAGCTGGTAGGGGCTGTGTCTAATTTACTTTATAGCTTCTTCCACTATAATATCCGGTGCTTTGTGTCTCAATTACTCTGGAGAATTCTTACTTTGGATGGAGTCTACTTTTAGTTTCTCCTAATTCTTGGAGAAAAATTAGCCATTAAAAATGTTAACTGCTGGATAAAAGCAGTTCTTATTTTGTATCCTTTATCTTACAAGATATAAGAGTTACCCCCATCTTAACTTTCCACCAAAAAGGCTCAAATTTACCTAATTTATACTTTTCATTATTGTGTAGGCTTTAACATATAAGTTTAAAGAATTATTCCTGGCTGATGTTAAGCCTGGATAAAGTAAAAGTGGAGCATATGAGCAATCTCTTGCCATAATAATGCTGTGTAACCATCAAAAAGACTCAGCATGGCACATGACATTAGCATTTACGACACACGTCTAGGCTGTTCAGATAGGCAGCTATACTAATCTTGGATTAGCTCACTTAAATATCTGAAGTTTGGCCAGGGAAAATAGGGTAACTGGAACCTGCTCCCTGTGTCTCTCATCCTATCCTCCAGGATAGCCCAGACAAGTTTTCACGGAGATCGAAGGGGTGCAAGAGAGAGAACAAGCTCAATTTCACAGGTACTTTTCTGTCTTCTAATTGCATCATTTTTGGTAACATCCCAGTGGCCAGAGCAAGTCTCAGAGAGAGCCCAGAATCAGAGGTACAGGCAGGGATTGCAAAGTTATCCATGAAATGGCATAGACAGAAGGAGGAGCCGGAAATTGAAGCTACTTCTGCTATCTACCACTAGGAATATGTATTAAAACCATGTCATAAAAACTTTCTTTCTCACTCAGGAGACAGACCCTATATCTGGGTACAATGACAGGGCCAGAGAAACCAGAGGATAGTTCAATTTATAATTTGGGAGAGAATAACCTGCAAGTCCACTTATAATAACAAATCCAGAAAGTAGGATCTGGAGGGGTTGCTCAAAGGAAGAGTGCCAACCTACAGCTGCTCCACTACCCCATCTTCTTTGACGACCTCAGCTAGAATTCACAACAGATGAGATAGTACTAAGCAAAAGGGCTTTGAGCCCAGGAAGCTCCTACTTTAATTTTAATTTCGATAAGTATTCTGATTTTTATATGGAATTCAGTTTAATGCTTTGAATTTTTCTTAAATTTGCCAATAAAGTATTTTTTTTATCATCCAACTTGTTCTGGTTACTCTAAGGAGAGAGCATCTATTCACATGTAGATGGGATAAAGTCTAGTGCTAGCAGCATATACTCAACTAGTGATCTGGGGAAACTGAGTAGAATGGGGGTAGTTAAGAGTGACTTAGGGGATAGTTTTGAATGTAACTTGTTTTCCAGTAGTAGTGTTTTCCTCTCAATTACTACCAAATTCTATTAAAAATAACTAGTTCCTTTAATTAAGTTTTTGTAGTTTGTAGACATAAAAAGTAATTATGGGAGTAATTTTTCGTGAAAAAAATAAATGAATAAGTGAATGGACTTGTTGAAGAAGATACGATTCCCTTTTGCCATGCAGTTTACATATTAAACTTTTACCACTGGGGAATTATTTATTACTTTCTGACAGTGATAATATCTTCATAAAATCAATCTAGCGTCTTTAGGAAGGATATATTATTCAAATACAACAGAGTCAGGAAGATGAAGATTTCTATAACAATTCAGGAAGAAGATAGATATCTGAACCAATGTAGTTGTAGTTAAACAGAAAAGGAAGGACAAATATGGTAGACACTGCAAAAACAGAACCAATGATAGTTATTAGACAAATAGTTGACACTCAAAGCTGAATTTATAAATTGTAATGCACAATTGTTGAAAGAGTTCGTCAAGGACTTTCATTAATACTTATATCTATTGAAGTGCAAGGGCTTTTAAGAGGAACAAAAATGTTTGCTAACACTGGCTCATTAATTCATTGTTCTACCAAAATCTGCATTGAGTGCATTTAGTAAAACTAAATCCCTTGCTTACATTTGATTCTATTCAACAAAAATTGTAACAATTTAAATTAGGTAATATAGTCACCACAATAATTATAAAACGTCAGAATTACATAGCACCCCAGCACTCCAGATTATTTCTTACATTCCCAATCTATCCTGTGCTACATCACATCGGGGATGACCATTCTCTATCAATATATTATTATAGACAACAATGAAGGCATAAGTGTTATGACTATGCACTGTGTTGAAGATTTTTTAAATTAATTTATTTATTTCAGGATATTATGGGAGTACAAACATTTTGGTTACATGTTATGACTTTGCCACACCCAAACCATGATTTAAGGCATGCACTCTCCCCACTACAACACTCACTGCGTCCATTAGTTGTAAGTTTACCCACCCCCAACCCCCTAATCCCTGAAGAATATTACTACCTAGTGAGCACCATAGTGTTGCTCAGTTGGTGCCAATTTGATGGCGAGTACATGTGGAGGCCTATTGTTCTGTTCTTGTGATACTCACTTCAGAGCATGGGCTCAAGTTCTAATCAGAGGCTTAATATGACTGTTGCAAATAGTATAATCCACCCTTCTTTCCTGGTGAGAATTTAGCACTTAATTTTTATCTGAACTTGAGCTTTGACTTTCCTTATCAGGAAAATAGAGCAACCCTTTTTCTCTAATCTAGGGCAAACATTGGAGAAAAATTTTAAGATCTTAATGAACTGTAAGTAGCATTTGTAGCCAAACTCCTAAAAAAGGAATGCAATTGCTTGTTCATGCCTAGTCTTTGTTCTTTCTGTCACAATTGGCAGAAACAATCACACTCACAATAAAATATAATTGGATAATTATGTTTTGCAAATTTATAAAACCCTCACCAGTTTGTTTCAAAGATCAATGTGGACTGCAAAATATAAATTTCAAGCCATCATTTTAAATGTCAAGCTGCTACTTTTCTTAAGTGTATTGAATGATTAGTTATACTGGATGCCAGATAGAAGTTTTTACTCTCTAGAAATCACCTCAAGAGCTTGCTTTGTAGGATGCAAGAACGTTTTCTCTTGGGATCATATCTCTTGGGTAAAGACTGAAACTATTTTTCCAGAGGAGTATGTTTGAGATCCAAAGCTCTTTATTTTTAAGTCCTTTCCAAGTTCTGAGACACAAAATAGAAAAACAAAACCAGAGAGGAGAAAAAGAATTATTATGCTTGTCATGTTTCCATTAGACTGTACAATCTATGCCATTTTTTTCTGGTGCAGTCATCACACCAGAAATATTCTGAGGTAAAAATAACATTTGAAGATAAAACTTTTCTGAGAAATCTGTGATATAAATGGCAAAGACCAGTGTAAACATTTTATATGGTAATGTCAGTCCATGCTGTGCTCCCAGCTACTACTTAAACTCAATCAGGTTGTTTTTTTTTTTTTTTTTTTTTTTTAACTGATGAGAATTTAATGAAGGAAATATTTTGAAAGGTACAGTGTATTATCTAGGGCTCTCCTGAGAAACAGAACCAATAGTATATATGTACAGAGAGAGATTTGTTATGAAGAATTGGCTTGCACAATTTTGGAGGCAGGCAAGTCCAAAATCTGCAGATCTTCAATCAGGTTGTTTTGAAGCAAGAGACAGGAAAGGGAGGCTACACAGAATTTTGTTTAGATGCTTTGTACTAGGATACAAGGAGGTAGTTTTCTCCAGGAAGAAATTCATTCATCAATAGCCATAAAACATCAATGACACCTGTCACCTGCTACCTGTATATGACCTTTCTTAGTTGTCATTTGTGCAACTGAGTATACTAATACTTCACAGAGTTAGTATGAAAAGTAAAAGAGATTGCACTTTGGAAGCTACATTGTGAAATTCTATGAAAGTGAAAGGCAAGGTATTCTTAAGTCTCTTCATGTCAATGTCAGTCAAATGGCTGTATCTGTGACATCATTTTTGGTGATCTTGTATTAATATTGAAAATCAATTATTATTAAATTAGTGTAAGGAAGAAAATGTAGATATAGGTTTCATGTTCAGAAAAATTTAGAATTTGCCATTGCCTACTCCCTGCCCAAGAATAAACACTAGCCAAAATTATAAAATTGTTTTCCCTCCCTTTTTGGGAAAATCATCTTTAGGAAGAATGATTCTTCCTATGAGGAACCAAAGTGCATTTCTGTTCAAGGGTGGAGTGGTATCTGTATAAACACACATAAATGCTATATTTCTCCATGATCCAAAGGATTATGTTCTAATGATCGGTAGAGTAGATTTTTAAAGTTTGGGTGGAGGGTCCACCAGGTGCACAGTGAACTGTAGGATATGGGTAGCATCTTTCCCACCTCCCTGTAAGATTAAAGTGGATATTTGCAATGTGTATCAAGGCGCTAGAAAGAACTGCTGTGCCCCTTGTTTATTTCCTAGTTCTTTTCTGTGATGCACTGAATAGGAAAGCCAAATGCTGCAGCTATTGGCAGTTCTGTTTGACTATGGAAGGCTTTCCTGATGCGCGAGCTGGTATTCTGCCAAATGTGTCATATTCTACATATGCATCAGGATGAAGGTCAGCGGCGCACATCAGGTGACTTCTTAAATGTGCTAACGTTTGTCAACTGACTTTGGAAACTATAACCAAGCTACCCTTCATTAAGTATTCTGCCCTTAAGCAGTGTAGCATGAAATAGGTTCAGCAGAACTAGACCACTTATATAAGCTGCCTCCTTTCGTCAAAGGTTGACAGCAGGTCAGAGAAGGCATCTGACAAGTTCCCAAGCAGCCCAACTTGTTTGCTAACAGCCAGATATGAGTTATATAATGTTAGTAATTAACGCCAGTCCCTAAAGTAGATACCTATATAAATTTAAGTTTAGCATAAAATTCCAAATGATCTACCTATTGAAATCTTTGAATATTTGAATAACATGATTAATAGAAATATTAATGATAAAATTGAATATTAGGCTTATGAGTTTTATTCATCTAATCTCATCCCTGATATAAACTTGCTAATTTGAGGCTATAAAATCTATAATGCTATACAAAGTGGCATGTTCAACTTGTTGTACAATAGCAGCCACAATAAGTAACATCCTTAATATTTTTCCACAAAATTTGGACTACTTGGATTATACCAAGCAAAGCTGAAGAACGGAGCCCCAGATGATGAGAAATGCTGTGTAGCTGCCCGCAGTCAGCTGCCCTTCCCAGCGAGGGCAAGCAGAATAATCTAGGCCTTAGCCAACCACGTTATACTCGGCTATTTAACACAAATCTCTTAAATGCATGTAAATGTCCTTATAAACCTTCACTTTCCTGCGAACCATATTTGAATACTTTTATAGTGTAGGACATTAAGGAAGTCATTGCTCATGAGGGTTGCAAAGTATAGAGAACATGCTTTCATAAATAAAATAGAAATTATTCCAAGGCATATTAATCCCAAACTTTCATCTAAATAATGCTACTCAGGAGGGTGCAGAGCAAGATGGCTGAAGAAACCTCCAGTGATCATCCCTCCTCACAAACACCAAATTCAACAACTACCCATGCAAGCAAGTGCCTTCGGAAGAACCAAAAATCATGTGAGTGATTATACTGCCTGGTTTTAACATTGTATCAAGGAAAGAGGAACTGAAGAGGGCAGAAAAGAGTCTGGAATTGCCTACACCACCCCTCCCCCAACCCCTGGCAGTGCCAAGCCAGCACCCTAAGTGGATAGGGAATCTGTGTGTGGGGGTGTGGGGGGACTGAAGTGATTGTGGGACTTTGCATTGAGACTCAGGGCTGCTGTGTCACAGGGGAACACAACACAGGGCATGTTCTGCCCGTGTCCACAGAGGGAGCATTTAGACCAGCCCAAAGGGAAATCCTGTGCCCTAAAACCTGAGTTCCGGCAAGCCCCACCACTGGCTGACAAAAAGCAGCCTGGGGCCTGGATTAAATTTGTAAGGAAATCAGGCCACAAAGGCTACAGTCCTTGTGCAATTCCCATGGCTTTGCTGGCTTGTAGCCGTGGACTTGGTGTGCATGTGACCCAGCGAGATACTATCCACAGCAGCCACACCTACGCCTGCATCACCCTTCTCCCAACCATAGGCAGCGCGGCTCAGGAAGAGTTTTCTTCTACTTGGAGAAAGGAAAGCCAAGCATTCAGGGGACTTTGTTTTGCAACTTGGGTACCAGTTCAGCTACAGGAAAATAAAGTACAAACAGATTCCTGAAGCTCCTAAGTCTAGGCCTTAATTCCTGGACTGTATTTCTGGACCCACCATAGGCCAGGAGGAAATATGCTGCCCTGAAAGGAATGACTCAGTTCTGGCAGAATTCACCATCTGCTGACTAAAGTACCATTGGGCTTTGAATAAACATCAGAGGTAGCCATGCAACAGTCACCATCGGTTTGGGTGAGACTGGCCTGGCTTTATGTGTGACCTGGAGCTGGTGGCCATAAAGGAGCGCCCACATCACTCTTTCCCCAACTCCAGAAGACCAGTACAGAAAGTGAGAGACTCTGCCCGGTAATCCAGGGAATTTTCCTGTACCTTACCAAAGCCCACCGAGTTGGTGTCACTGGGAGTCTGCAAGAGTCACAGTACTACTGGGTTTGGGACATTACCAGTGCTGATATGGTTGCAGTGACTAAAGACTTAGATAACAAAAATCAATTCTATTTGAATATCTGCAAAGCCTTCTTAGGAAGGACAGGTCCAAACAAAACCAGACTGCAAAGATTAAAATAAATACCTAACTCTTCAATATCCAGACATTGACGAAATCCTCAAGCATCAAGAACATTCAGGAAAACAAGATCTCACCAAAGGAACTAAAGAATTACCAGTGGCCAATCCTGCAGTGATGATGATATGTGACCTTTCAGACAAAGAATTTGAAATAGCTCAATGAACTTCAAGACAACACAGAGAAAGAATTCAGAAGCCTATCAGAGAAATTTAACAAAGAGATTGAAATAATAATAAAAAAAAATCAAGGCAAAAGTCTAGAGCTTAAGAATTCAACCGACAAACTGAGAAACACATCACAGTCTCTCAACAGCAGAATTGACCACACAGAAGAAAGAATTAGTTTGAAAACAGGCTATTTGAAAATACATGGTCAGAAGAGAAAAAAAAAAAAAAGAATAAAAAAGAATGAACCATGACTACAGGATTTAGAAAATAGTCTCCAAAGGGCAAATCTAAGAGTTACTGGCCTCAAAAAGGAAGTAGAGAGAGAGAGATTGGGGTAGAAAATTTATTCAAAATAATAATAACAGAACTTTCCAAACCTAGAGAAAGATATCAATATTCAGGTATAAGAAGGTCACAGAACGCCAAGCAGATTTAACCTAAACAACACTACACCAAAGCATTTAATAATCAAGCTCCCAAAGGTCACAGATAAAGAGAAGTTCCTAAGGGAAGTAAAAAAGAAAAAAGAAAAGAAAAGAAAAAAATAACATATAAAGGAGCTCTAACACATCTGGCAGCAGACTTCTCAGTGGAAACCTTACAGGCCAAGAGAGAGCAGCATGACATATTCAAAATGCTGAAGGAAAGACACTTTAACCCTAGAATATTATATCTTGCAAAAAATATCCTTCAAACCTGAAGGAGAAATAAAGACTTTCCCAAACAAACAAAAGCTGAGGGATTTCATCAAACCAGACCTCTCCTACAAGAAATGCTAAAAGGAACTCTTCAATCTGAAAGAAAAGGACATTAATGAATGATAAAAAATCATCTGAAGGTACACAACTCACTAGTAACAGTACACAAATACACAATACTCTGTTGTTGTAATTGTAGTACATAAACCACTTATATCTTAAGTAGGAAGGCTAAAAGACAAACCTATCAA
Source organism: Lemur catta (assembly GCF_020740605.2). Taxonomy (NCBI): domain Eukaryota; kingdom Metazoa; phylum Chordata; class Mammalia; order Primates; family Lemuridae; genus Lemur; species Lemur catta. Next base: position 33,345,837 of record NC_059134.1, read on the forward strand.
AAATAATCTTTTGAAAGGTAGATAGTATAAAAAGATAAGGATGGAAACAAAAAAAGTTAAAAGGTAAGGAGGGGATGAAAATATAGAATTTCTGTTAGATCTCTCTTTGTTCATTTGTCTGTTTGCTTGTCAGAAGAGTTCTCATATGTTTAATATAATTGGTTATAAAATGTTTTTTGCAAGCATCATGGTAACATCAAATCAAAAAACTTACAAAAGATACGAAAAAAGGTAAAAAGTAAGAACTTAAAACCCACTACCAGAGAAATTCACATTTAACAAAGGGAGACAGGGAGAAAGTAAGAAAGAAAGAGAGAACCACAAAACCACCAGACATCAAATAACAACATGGCAGGAGTAAGTCCTTACCTATCAATAATAACATCATTGAATGTGAGTGGACTAAACTCTCTAATCAAAAGACATACAGTGGCTAAGAGGACTAAAAAAAAGAGCTAACTATGCGTTGTCTGCAATAAACCCACTTCTATAAACACAAACATAGACAGAAAATAAAGGGATGGAAAAAGATATTCCATGCAAATGGAAACCCAAAAAGAGCAGGAATAGCTCAGGAATCAACCTGAGTGTTCATCAGTGAATGAATGGATAAAGAAATTGTGGTACATATTACATAAATATTACATATTTATTACATAAATATAAATATAAATATTACATAACCACAAAAATAATGAAATCCTTCCATTTGCAACAACATGGGTGGATCTGGAGAACATTATGTTAAGTGAAATAAGCCAAACACAGAAAGACAAACCTCAAATGTTTTCACTCACATGTGGAAGCTAAATATTTAAAACAATTGATCTCATAGAGACAGAGAGTAGGATGGTTACCAGAGGCTAGAAAGGGTAGAAGGGAGGGGGTATAAAGTGGGGATGGTTAATTGTTACAAAATTATAGTTAGATAATTAGATAGAATGAACTATATTTGATAGCACAACAAAGTGACTATAAACCACAATAAGTTAGGATATACTTTAAAATAACTAAAGAGTGGAGTTGAAATGTTCCTAACAAAAAGAAATGATAAATGCCTGAGGTGATGGATACTGCAATAACCCTGATTTGATTAATTAACATTGTATGCCTATATCAAAACATCGCATGTACCCTATAAAGATATACAAGTATTATATGCCCATAATAATTAAAAATAATAAATAGATGAATAAATAATGCTGCTCACAAAGATATAGAAATAACAACACTTATATTTCTTAATATTTATTCAATTTTATAGTGTATAATGCACTGACATTCTTTATTTGTGAAACAAAGGAAATTTTATCTTAAAAATAGAGACTTTGTTATTGTCATGAATCTGAGTTTTAAAAATTGTTTCAATTTGTTATTAATACTCAAGAGTAGTTTTGGAAATATACAATTATATAAAAAATATTTGTATGAGTGTTGGTGTTTAAGAGCTTCCCCCATAATTATTTCCCCACATGTCTTTGTGTATCAGTGGATATGAATGTGGTAATAATTGAAATATTAACTCTAGCCAATATTTCTTGAACACTTTTTATGTGCCATGCACTATTCTAATGACTTTATTATATATTAATCCACTTGAATATATACTATATACGTAATTTAAACTTTCCGTGTCTTAGATAAATTATATGCAAAACAAGGGGGCCACTTAGATAAACTCTTTGTTGTCTCCTGTATCCAATATTCTAAGAATCCAAATACATTTGTATTTATCTGTATATGTACATGACATGTATGTATTCACACTTGCACATCAAGTTAAATTAACTATTGGTTTAGTTGCAGTTTTCAAGTAATTTAAAATTTAGAAAGTTCATGCTTCAAATACTATGTGCAAAAAATTATACTAGTTTCTTTAGAGAAATGTAATGAGGATTTTCCTAAAAAGAGGATCACAATCTAGATAGGAAGATAAAACATATGTACTTCTATAATTAGCCATTTAAAAGAGTATGTCATTGTAATCTTACTATTGTCACTACTGTTAAACCTGTGTGAGAATACAGAGTCAAAATGGCTATTGATCTGTCACACATTTATATTAACAGTTCATCAACAGAAAACTACATTAATTGGGATTTCTTTTTTAACATAAGGCTGCTTTTACTTCTCTTGCTGTCAGGACCCAACTACATTTTCTAAGTTGAATTTAGGTTTTGGTTCTGACATTTTCAACTATTATATTGATAATTCCAATATTATATCAATGATCCTTTGCAATTCTTGACTTCCTTGATCTCACTGGTCATCCTTATGCCTTAATTTCTATATCTGTAGGATTACATCCAGTATGTCATCATCCAGTTATATCATGCTATTTTCAAGGTATTAAATTTGTTGTCAATCTCTCATACCATAACACCCTTAACATCCACCTCTTCCATAACCTCTCAACCATTATAATACAGGCACTTCACTTATACACATATATTTCCATTGTACATTTCCTCCTGTGCTACACTTCAATTTTATAATTGCATACTGGATATTTCCACTTTGATGATCGGTGTTCCTTTTATGTGGCTAGAATTGAACTCACTCATTTCCCTCTAAAATAGAGTGTTCATTTCAAAATTAACTAGTTAAGTGTTTTATCTCTGCACCAGTCATCTGAGAAAATTCTGAATGTTCTTGTGCACTCCTCATACTCAAAAGCAATTGCTGGTTCACCACTTCCTTCATAATAACTCTTGTATCTTTACCATCTCCTAAATTTCAACACCATCATCTGAGTTTAATATCACTTTGTCTGACTTACTGTATTAACATTCTAATTGGTCTCGAGTCTCTCTCTCTCTGCAATCTATTTATCACTTTGCTGCCAGTTTAATCTCCTTAATACAGTTTTCCAGTTGCAGAATACCTTCAATGACCTTCTACTCTAGCCAGACTGATTGATTCCCTGTATCTTCATCATACCATGCACTGTGTCTATATGTATGTCATTGGTTATATCATGTCACTCTCCTGAAATCCCCTTTTTTTCCTTTCCTCTCCTCTTTATCTATTTATATTTTACTCATCTTTTAGTCCTAAGCTGAGGTTTGTTTCCTACAGAAGGTTTCAATAGGCAAACTTCACTAAAATTTTTCCTCTCTAAATAATGTACTCTTCATGGCATTACCACGTAAGTGTTCTATGACCCTGTACTCATTATGGCAGAATGGTTGAGGGCTCTCACTTTTATTGAAAACCAGTGAATGTCAGAGCTGTAATTCAAACCAAGAACACTTCACTTTGATTATTCCACAGAATCCACTTATTTAACATAGTCAATGAATTGATGTCATGCTGAAATATGTATTACCATCTCTTAGGAGCTGAATTGTGTCTCCCCAAAATTCATATGTTGAACTGCTAACACCCAATACTTCAGAGGATGACTGTATTTGGAGAAACAGCCTTTAAACATGTAATTAAGGTAAAATGAGGTCATATCGTTAGTCCCTAATCAGTATGACTGGTGTCCTTATAAGAAGAGGAGATTAGCACATAGACAACACACAGAGCAGTGACTACGTCACAATGTGAAGGTAGCCATTTGTAAGACAAGGAAAGAGGCCTCTGGAACTTGAGGAAACAAATTTCTGCTGTTCAAGCCATCCACTCTATGGTATTTATTATGGCAGCCCTAGCAAACTAATACACCTTGAATAATTATTTACATTTGATATTTATTTCTTGGAAGTTCTATGAAACTTTTTCATAGAAATAAGTATCAATATAACAATATACTGTAATCAACCAAATACTAAAGAGAAGTAAATAGCATCTAATTTGGAGGACATACATCATACTTTTTAAAGAATATCTAAATGATCCAAAAAGGCTAAACCTTACATCCAAATATGACCCTAAAAGTCAGCATCTAAACTGAATAAAAATATATTCACTAGTTTAAATTAACATCATTAAATTTTGCTTGGTATTATATCTAACCCCAAGCTTCCCCTTAGAAGCAATAGTTAAATCACCTCCATCTTTTATATTCCTTTGAATTTAAATGCTCCTTAACTGCCACAGATGCTTAGCAATAATGTGGTACCCTTTTTTTTTCCTGGGCTTTTTCAAAATCTAGACTAGACAGAATAGAAATTATTTGACTGATGGTGTACTTTCTTCTTGTAATAAAGAGTGATTTTCCTAGTCATCATGTAGATTAGCAATGTGCATAGATATTTTCTTCCCAAGGTTACAACTACTACTCTGAGGATTCGTATAAGCATTCAAAGTGTCGAGACCAATTTAAGCAGAAGCAAAATACACCAGCTATTGCAGTTGACTCATTCTCAGTATAAGCAACACCTGGAGATACCAACGTGTAGTAATTTTAAATATAAGATCTTAAAACCATTGAACATTAATTTATCTTATTTCTATAAAAGTTATTTTTAAGATTGTAGGTTTAATGCATTTTTATGATGGTAAATATAAAATTATGATCTTAAAATGGAACTTTGATAGTACTATAAAAATATTAAATGTAAAGTGATTTTTGCTTTGTTCTGTTTATGTTCCTGCCTTCTCATCTTTATTCTGACAAAGAAAGACTTAGAAGGATTCCAAAGTGTTACAGGTTAGATTCCCTGAGAAAGATTCTCTGAGGTGAATATCTGTGTGCAGGCAGTTTATTGGATCAGCACCTGTGGGCAGTAAAGAAAGCAGTACAAAGCCGGAGCTGAAGTGAGATGGAGTCACAACAGTAGCCTTGGTGGAACTCATGGAACACTGTGGAGCCAAGAAGGCCCCCAAACCAAAAAAGGGGGGCTGGGCCTCTGCCCCCACTCTGTCCAGACATTGTGTTGTCTGTGTATTTTGTGTTGCCTGTGGAAGAGGGCAGGACTTTGGGTGAGGTGACTGTCTTCAGCACATGGCAATTCTGGAGAAGGACTCAGCTGAGACCAGTCACCTGCCAACATTTCCAGAAACTGGTGAAATGATTGTCTTGGTTCTGAAGGTGAGAGATGATGGTTACAAACCACAGCAGCCACCACAAAAACATATGAATTCAACCTCGTATATATTTGCCAAGTGGGTTCAGGTAAACAATTTCAACCTTTATGGGCCTCAATTTGCTTCTTTGTAACTGGACTATTAATGTATTTCAGCCTTTCTCATGGTGATTTTGTTAGAAACACTGGAGCTAATGTTGAAAATGCATGGGGTTATTAGGGGTCAGGGCTAATGCATGTTAGAAATCATTTAGGTCCATTGCCATATTGTAAAGCTAAGTAAATTGAAGCCTAATATGGACTCATATATTACTGTATGCCTGACACAGTTCTAGCATTTTATATTAATTAATTATGAAATTCTTACCATGATTCTGTGAGGAGATAGACACAGAGGGCTCACGTGGCTTGACCAAAGTCACATATTTGGAGGTGGGGGACAACACTGATGATATCTGGCCCCAGTGGCTGTTCGTCAACCACTATATTACATTGCTCTGGTAAGACAGAAGTTAATGGAAGACTAGTAGTCAGGTCTTCAACTTTCTGCCGTGTAGTTGTTTTAACCTAGACTGGGAGGCCATGGTAGACTGCAAAGCAAAGATAGCAAACTGGCAACCAAGGGGCAGAACACACCCTGGCATATATTGTTTGCTTGTTTTGGGGGGGTTGTTGTTGTTTTCTTTTGTTTACTTGTTTTAGTTTTCCCAATGTTTTACAGCGTAATGTGACTAAACAGGCATTATGTTTGGTACCTCACCAAGAAGTTTAGTACCTATAACCTGTTTACTTCATTCATTTACATTCCTAGACTGGCCTGTCTAGGCACTTAAGTTTGCAGCCCATGATTATCCATATGTAGATGCTGCTGCTGCTAGTGATGATGTTGATTAGGGAGGAGGAGGAGAAATAGTAGGAAGATGAGGAAGAGAAGGAGAAGGATGAGGAGGAAGGGGAGGAAGGAGAAGAGGAAAGGATAAAAAGAAGAGGGAGAAGGGAAGGTAAAGGCAGAGAATAAGTTATTATTTGTAATATGAAGACTATTTAGCATCTATTAGCATATAGTCTTTCATTTTATTTGTTATCCTATTGGTCTTCTCTAAGAAATTTCAATTGATAAACAATTTTAGAGAGCCACCATTGTTTCCAGACAAAGGCAATCTGCTTAAATGAATTAAAGCTCCTACACAGCCTCTTTCAGTGGGACCAAAAAGTTTACACAGTAATACAAATAGACACGGGATAGAAAGAGGGGAGGGTAGGAGAGACATTTTTACAAATTATTAAAATATAAATATATTTATTTCATATTTAATCAGGAAAGCAATGCTCAAAGATACAATAAATGCAAATAAATCAAAGATGTAATATTTTGTAAAATTACTTTTAACAGAAAGAGATTTCTCCATGAAGACAAGAATTGCAACATTTAAAAAATGTGTCTCTATTGAGCTTCTACTTGCTGATAGGCATTATATTTTATGCTGAGGATAGAGAAATAAAGTCCAGATACTTTCCATCATGTAATAAATGCTAGAAGAGGCTGAAACAGATGGTGTAATTAGCACATAATTATGAGCTTCCAGTCTCAGATGATCAGGGAAGGCTCCCTGAAGGAGGAAAAATCTTAACTTTTTTTGAATAAATTTTAATAATTGATCAGTTGAAGAAGGGGGAAAGGTTATGTCAGGGATAGCATGTGGAGCCATAAATGAACATGAAAAATATAAATAGCACATACAGATATAAATACATCTGCAATTGCTAACAAAAAGGCTTAGAGCTGCCAGGAGCCACCCAGCCCAGAGAGTGTACCTGGCAATTAAGTCCACACACAGGAGAGCAGAGTCGAGAGGCAGAGAAAGACCCTTCTCTCTTGGCTCTGTCATTTACTCTAACTAGCTGTGCCTGAATCCAACATTCCTTATTTTTGAGACTTTTCATTTCCAAGGCCTCTAAATTCCCTTTTTTGGTTAAGCTAGTGAGAGACAAGTTGCACTTGCAACCAAGAACCTTGCCTAATAAAAGTGATTTTTCTTCTTGCATTTGATTTAAAGGACTTTTGGGGATCCGGGTTTTATTCTGATGTATAGCCTTTCTGCCACCCAGAACAGCACGTTGCACGCCTTGAACGTACGTCCCATAATGTACACACATATGCACACATACTCACATGAAAACCTGCATTGTAAGAATTGGCCAGAGCAGCCATCATCAAAGCTGAAGAAAAAAGGACACAGGAAGAAAGAAGAACTCAAAGAGAAATGACGGTGGAAAAATTCTATGAATATATAATCCATATCCATGGTTAATGCATCCTAGTCCATGATCAAGGGTTGGTTGTTTGTTTTGTTTGTTTTTTCTTAATTCTGCCAAAATGTGGGCATTTATGCTCCCATAGTCTACATTTCTAAAGCTAATTACAAAATTTTAGATTTTTTCCCAGATGTATCTCATATAATTTTCCAGATGATAGCCTATTTGACAACATGAAAGTTTACTGCTGTGTAGGCCCAGAAAAATATGTGACAATAGTTTCAATAATCTGTTTGTCTGACCAGTGAAATATGTGATGAGGTATTTAAATGGATGAAGAACAAGGAACAATTAAGCTTTGAATTCTTAATGAATCGATGAAAGATATTCTATCCAGTTGATTCAAATTAGGCACACTAGGAAACTGCAATGTATTCATATTATTTTTGGAATTAAGATTATTGTACCAGACAGTTTTTAATTACTCTAACCTTGTAGTTTTTTTATTCAAAATAGTTTTAGTTCTGTACTTTTACCAAAAAGGCAATTGTGTCCTGAAAATAATATAGTCTTAGAGCAAGTTAGAATTCCCTTTTTGGGTCCTATGTGACAATAACAACCTGTTCATATGGCATTTTCCCCTTCACATTAACTAAAAATCAGGTAATACAAAATTTAGAACTTTGGGGTAAGATAGATGACAATATAAACAGGTATTTGCTTTCCTATCTTCTACTTTTCACAAAAATATCCAACAGAAAACCATTATCTTTGTTGTCATCATTGGCTTTTCTTTTTGTACTAGGCATTATGCTAAATGCCTTTTCATAAATTAGCTTAAAACAACCAGGTATGAGATAGGTAATGCTTATTTTCATATGACAAAACTCAAGATTAAATAAGTTTAATAATTTACCTAAGGCAATACAGCTAGTAAGTGGTAGAGTCAAGTTCCAAACTCAATTCTATTTTTTCCCAGAACCTAGTTTTTAACTAATACATTACAGTTTCAAAATCTGTACTGAAAACGAGGGATGCGGCATTTACATATAAGAAATTGTAAATGCCGCATCCCTCGTTTTCATATACTACAAGGCTGTGGTTCTTAAAACTGCCTGGTATTGGCACTAGTGCAGGGACACAGACCAGTCAAACAGAACAGAAAATCGAAATATAAAACCATCCTCATATAGCCATCTAATCTTTGACAAAGCAGACAACAACATACTCTGGGGACAAGAATCCCTATTCAATAAATGGTGCTGGGAAAATTGGATAGCCACATGTAGAAGACTGAAACAGGACCCACAGATTTCACCTCTCACAAAAATCAAATTATGGTGGATAACAGACTTAAACCTTAGATGGGAAATGATTAGAATTCTAGAAGAAAATGTAGGAAAGACTCTTATAGACATTGGTCTAGACAAAGAATTTATGAAGAAGACCCCTAAGGCAATCACAGCTATAACAAAAATAAATGAATGGGACCTGATTAAATTAAAAAGCTTCTGCACAGCCAAAGAAACAGTCACGAGAATAAACAGACAACCTACAGAATGGGAAAGAATTTTCGCATACTACACATCAGATAAAGAACTGATAACAAGAATCTATTTAGGCTGGGCGCGGTGGCTCACGCCTGTAATCCTAGCACTCTGGGAGGCCGAGGCGGGTGGATCGCTCGAGCTCAGGAGTTCGAGACCAGCCTGAGCAAGAGCGAGATCCCATCTCTACTAAAAATAGAAAGAAATTATCTGGCCAACTAAAATATATATAGAAAAAAAAAATTAGCCGGGCATGGTGGTGCATGCCTGTAGTCCCAGCTATTCGGGAGGCTGAGGCAGTAGGATCGCTTAAGCCCAGGAGTTTGAGGTTGCTGTGAGCAAGCCTGACGCCATGGCACTCACTCTAGCCAGGGTAAAAAAGCGACACTCTGACTCAAAAAAAAAAAAAAAAAAAAAACAAGAATCTATTTAGAACTCAGGAAAATCAGCAAGAAAAAAAAAATCAAACAACCCTATCAAAAAGTGGGCAAACGACATGAATAGAAATTTTTCAAAAGAAGATGTAAGTGGCTAACAAACATATGAAAAAATGCTCAACATCCCTAATCATTAGAGAAATGCAAATCAAAACCACAATGAGATACCACTTAACTCCAGTGAGAATGGCCTTTATCAAAAAGTCCCAAAACAGCACATGTTGGCATGGATGCGGAGAGATGGGAACACTCATACACTGCTGGTGGGACTGCAAACTAGTGCAACCCCTGTGGAAAGCACTATGAAGATACCTTAAACAGATTCAAGTAGACCTGCCATTCAATCCAGCAATCTCATTATTGGGCATCTACCCAAAGGAACAAAAGTCATTCTATGACAAAAACACCTGTACCCGAATGTTTATAGCAGCACAATTCACAATTGCAAAGATGTGGAAACAACCCAAATGCCCATCAATTCACAAATGGATTAGTAAATTGTGGCATATGTATACCATGGAGTATTACTCAGCTATAAGAAATAATGGTGATACGACGTCTCTTTGGTTCTCCTGGAGAGAGTTGGAACCCATCATATTAAGTAAAGTATCCCAAGAATGGAAAACCAAGCATCACATGTGCTCACCAGAAAATTGGTTTCCCTGATCATCACCTAAATGCACATTGGGGAATGATACCAACTGGATATCAGACTAAGGCGGAGGGGGAGGGGATGGGTGTATGCCTACATGATGAGTGCCTTGCGCACCATCTGGGGAATGGTCATGCTTGAAGGTGCTGACTCGGGGAGGTGGGGGGTGGGGGGAGGGGATGGAGGTATGACTACATGGTGAGTGCCAGGCGCACTGTCTGGGGAATGGACACGCTTGAGGCTTTGACTCAGGGGGATGGGCGGGACATGGGCAATATATATAATCTGAACTTTTGTACCCCCATAATAAGCTGAAATAAAAAAAAGGAAAAAAAAAAGAAATTGATGCTGCATGTAACTCAGATAAGGTTTAATTTAGTGCATGAAGAACTATTTTATCTTTCACTCACCTGTTAATATCCATAATCAGAGGGATAAGAGAAGACGGTGGAGGTGACAGAAAATAAAAACCCAGCACAGGAAAATTCCTTCTCATCTGGGTTTCTACATCCAGCAGAAGATTGCAGAATAACAAACAAAAAACTACCATGTCTGAATTTTTTCTTCAAAAGGCTAAACCTATACCCTCTCCCCATTGCTCACCCACATACTTATATATAAATAAAATAAATTACAGATCCATTTTTCTTATTTAAATTATTTGGCTTAAAAAAAACTTATTCACCCAACTCTGTCTTGAAAAGCTTAAAAGATTAATTATGTTTTTTTCTTGTATTAGTCAGCTACTGACATAATAATGCTATGTAACAAAGCCACCATCACCAAATTCAGCAAAATAATAATAAGGATCTATTATCCCATTCATAGGTCCAGAGGTTTACTGTGGGTCTACTGTTTAGCCGGGGTGACTTTGCTTCACATAACTCATTCTAGGACCCAGGCTGGAGGGACAGCGGCTCCCTAGGCACAGTCTTTTCACACAGAAGGTCCAGATGCTGGCAGAGGACAAACAGAAACACATGACATGTCTTAAAGTCAAAGCTCAGGATTTTTATCCTGTGAATTCTACCTATAGTCCATTAACCGTAAAAGTCACATGGCCAAACCTAAAATAAATCCATGAAGTGGAAATGCATATTTATCCCACAGCTGAAGGAGAGGAGAGTAAATATTGGATGACAATAATCCAAGCTTTCACATCCAATGATTAAAAAATAAAATAAAATAAAATAAACAAACAAAAACTATCTTTAGCTTCTTAATTACCACCTTCTTTGTTGGCTCCATGGCTTTCGTCATGCTCATCTCTTGCCTGCAATCCCTTTAACCTCTCTTTCTGCCTAATAAATTACTATGCCTCTTCTTCAAGATCATGCTAAAATGTCACCCTATCTGTGAAGACTTTCCTAACCCACCTAATAAATTTTGTGCGTAAACCAATATTTATTTGTATTGCTATTGAAGGAGACATGCACACACTCAGATGCACATTTTAAGTACTGAAGCAGGGTTTTCTCCTTCCTTCATTACTTCCTAACTTATTTTATTCTTTCCTTCCTTTCTTTCTTCCCTCCCTCCCTCCTCTCTTCCTCTCCCACTTTCTTTCCATTCTCCTCTCTCTCCCCTCCTTTTCTTTTTCTTTCCTTTTTTAATAGTCTGTGGTAGACATTGATACTGCTCACTAATATATATCTGGTTCTCTTCATTCTGGGCACATGGTAGAACTACAGTTAATTCTCTGTCTCTGGAAGTTAGGCATGGTCATGTGGTTTGTTTTACCTAATGAAACATATGCAAAAGGTGAGTGCATCTTTCAGGCAGAAAGAACACTTTAACAACTAGTGCACAATTCTCCATCTTCCTGTGTAGTGTAACCACTAACTAACAAATCCAGATGATGGGGCATCCCTCCTCACTCAAGGTTCTCAGATGAGGACAACATGGAACAGAATCCCCCAGTGACTTATGGAATATAAGTAGCATGAGTGAAAATGACACCTCTATTTTAAAACACTGGCATATTGGATGATTACCACAGCATAACTTAGACTATCCTGGATGATACAGTCCCTTGTTCAAAGCTATGTTCCTATCAAAAGATTTCAAGGCATTAGGATGGTAGGGAGTCTTTTTCCATAAGGACCCTGGCAAGGACACTGGTAAGCCCTAGTCATATAGCACAGTGATTAGATGAAATACAGTTTGAAATACATAAATGGGAAGGTCTTTGAGGAAAAATTCTATCAATTTTTAAATTATTGAATTTATGTAATCATTAACATATAAAAGTGGTTACAAAATACCAACCCACTTAAAATTAGGTTAAATTTTAAGTGAATTAAATCATTAGAAAAATTAGTTATCATGTGAACATTTTAAAAAATGTTTTTAGATGACCAATTTCAGATAAAATAGTTTTTAAGTCATCTGAGTTCAGGCAAAGTGCCCCATTATTCCCATTTCTTGTTAATGCCCTTATACCCAACGGGAAGCAGATATCACATTTAACAATCAGTTAATGGACTTTTCTTCAGCAATTTGTCTATCCCACGATAGTGAATAAATCCAGTGTCAAATCTATTTTGAAATGATTTACAGCTGGTAATCCCCAGACTCATTATAAAACATGCCAACTATTCCAAATAGTACAAAGTTCCGTTTCATAGTTAAACATACATTAGCATCCAGAGTATTCAGCTGCCACATGTTTAAGGAGCATGCCTGTAGATTTGAAGCTTTCCTATGTGGATGTGATTCCTTCCTAGAGAATATCAGAAGGAGTAATAAAAGACAGTATGTGTTGAACTAAATGTATGAATAGTAAAAAAAAAAAAATCTCAAGAATGGAATCCAGTACCTTGAGAATGGATGCAGTGTCATATAAACTGCAAAGCCTTCAAAAGCCAAAATGCTAAATGTACCTGCAAGGTCACAGGAAGTTAATTTGCAGAACTGGGCATATTGCCCTGATGTGTGGTGATTTCAGTAACTTTCCTTTAGAAAAACACCTGCAGATGCTTGCCTAGGGGACATAAATATGGCCTTAAGGGACAATGCCTCGTTTCTATTTTTAAGTATTAATAGTATGGTAATAATGGGTCTTTTAGGTACATGGAAGAATTACTTTAGCTTGATGATGAAAAGCGGCAAATCAAGAAATACCACTCAGAACTCATATTTACTATATTTTCTTTTATTTCTTAAAAGATGAGAATGTGAAAAAAGTCATTAACTCTAGTTCAATTACCTGAAATAATGTGTGGATTATCGACTACTGTGCTTAGCATATCATAGATATTTCCACTAAATTATGAACAATGTTGTTAAGTACTATTTGTTTATATGTATTTGTTTATTTTTCCCCATGAGATTGAAAACTTTGGGAGTAAAGAAGCACATCTGACTGATTTTATTTTTATTTTTATTTTTTTATTTCACCATATTACGGGGGGTACAAATGTTTAGGTTACATATATTGCCTTTACCCACCCAAGTCAGAGCTTCAAGCCTGTCCATCTCCCAGATGGTGCACACTGCACCCATTAGGTGTGAATATACCCATTCCCTCCTCCCCCCTCCCACCTGCCCGAGATGCAATGAATGTTATTACTAAATGTGTACATAAGTATTGATCAGTTAATACCAATTTGATGGTGAGTACATGTGGTGCTTGTTTTTCCATTCTCATGATACTTCACTTAGTATTTTTCAGAGAGCTGACATGGTAATAATGCAGTATTTTTGGTTAGTTAAATGAGAGCATGAGTGGATGAATAAATGGATCTATGAGTTCATGGCTTGAATCAAATACAGATGTACCTTGACTTATGATAGAGTTACATCCTGATAAACCTGTCTTAAGTTGAAAATATCATAAGGTGAAAACACATTCAATACACCTAACCCACCAAACATCATAGCTTAGCCTAGCCTACATTAAACATACTCAGAACACTTATGTTAGCCTATAGTTGGGCAAGATCATCTAAAACAAAGCCTATCTTATAATAACATGTTGCATATCTAGTGTTATTTATTAAATACTGTAATAAAAGTGAAAAAAGAATGGTTATATGGGTACTTGAAGTGCAGTTGCTACTGAGTGTGCATCGCTTTCACACCATAGTAAATTATAAGTTGGGGACCGCCTGTACTTCTTATCAGGTAGGGAAAAGAAAAAAAAAAGCCCAAAAAGGGCTGAATCATTTTGCACAGTATTTAAATTCTAAATTGAATCAATGTAAGTATTATCCATGCATTACTGAAGAGGACAAAGCACAGGCCCTCTGGCAACCGGGGTCTGAACATAGGATAGGCTCTTGTACAATATATTTCACCTCTAAATTCTAGTATAACTTGCAAGTGCAGTACAATCTCAATCATTTGCAATCATTAACCATCCACAGTAGAAGGTGCAGTAAGTGAACCAAAATAATAGCTTACTAAAATATACTCTTAACCACCTAACTGTCTTAAGGGAACTTTCACATAGTGAAGCAGAGATTGGCTAACTGTTCATCAAACCTGCCTCCTCTCATGTAGGAGCACATAGCTAGACTACATTTACTGCTCTCTCTTACAAGTAAATGAAGTCAGGTGATTGAATTCTAGCTAGTGGAATGTAAGAAGAATGGATGTACGTCACTTGTAGGTTTGGCTTGTGAAAACCTCTCATATGTGCTTCTTCATGCTCTTTCCATTTTTGCCAAATGAGATGCAAGCAACTGCATCAACGTTAGAAGTCACATATTGGAGTTGACAAAGTCACAGGATGGAAGAACTGGGATTTCTGCATCATTGCGTGGAGAGACTCTGCGAATCAGGATCTCCCATTTTGAACATTATGTGGGTTAGATATAAATGCCTATTGTGGTAAGCCACTGAAATTCTGAATTTCATCTAGTTACTTCACTGACATTGCCCTAAAATGTACAAGGAAGGTGGCTAGTGGTCTTACCTCCATTAGTGGTGATATAGGGGAGGAAAAGGTAATAAAGCAAGAGGAAGCCAGGAGTTTAAACCTAACAGAAGAAATCCAGGTGCTTTCTTGCATCATAGTCTATGGAATACAGATGTTCCAGCATAAATATTAAGATCAGAAGGCTGAGATAATTAGCACTCACAAAAGGAAGACAGGAAAGCAATGAGGATGCACCTGACACCAAATAGTAGAAGGAATACTCATTGCAGCTGTCACTGAACTGATTATCTGAAGGCAAAGCAATGCTATTTTGTGCAAACAATATATAATACTTACAGAACAGCAATTAGAATCATGAGTACTTGCATAAGTGAATCGGGCCTGATGGTGTTTACTAGATTTTAAAATGCTGGGGTGGTGATAAAAAAATAAGCCCTGCAAAGCACTTTGAAAATTTCACTCTCAGAAAATTAATGACAAACTAAGCCCAAGAAGCTGGGTAAATCAAGAGAACTACAGAAGAAAATCTCACAGCTTGTATTTATGGGGGTTCTCCCCTGAGGTCTCCCCAATCATCTGTTTCCATAGTAACTCCAGGTTTCCATGGGCTTTACAGATGGCATTCGTTTAATTTCAAAACACTTAATGAAAAAATTTACTGTGTATAGAGAATGCACCACTTGCCAGAGCATTTTACACTAACTTAGTATTATATATACATGTACATTTTGACAACATGTTAATAACAATACTAATAGACAACAATAATATACTGGGCACTTGTTGTCACAAGAGTGAGTTAAAAGCTATCTCTTGGTGGCTCAATTCTGTTGCCAGATCGGTTTCCAAAGTTCTTGAATATAAAGACTGACACATGACAAGCTAGTTTTGTGGGACATATCAGCCCCTTTTTTCCTTTGAATTTTCTCCTGTGTTTAAATTGGGAGCACAGCAAACTGATGATAACCACAAACACTCTTGGTGTAACTTAATTTCTTTCTTTTCCTTAAGCCGACCGGAGATATATTTAGTTTGGCTGCCTAAAATTATATTATTTATAATAACTAACATGAAATTCTTACTCTTTTTGTGTAATTACCATGCAGTCCAATTACAGTAATGCATTTTTTTTTAATATGCCTGGCTCATTCTGTGGCATATTTTATTGGGTTACATCACTAAATTTGTGTTGTAATGACACTCTGGTTTCCTGCTTTGTTTCTTTTAATCATTTTTTTTTGTCACCTAAATTGAATTTACAAAACTTAGAATTGTTCCAGCAAATCATGCAACTGGGCATTTTGAAATAAACCTTTAGTAGGTATAATTAATTTAAATCTCATCAAGATGTGAACAGCATTTAGTCAAATATGTAAATATTCCCATAAAACAGAGACAGCAGGTGGAAATATTGCACCTCAGGCTTCCAAGAATGATAAATCTGCAGATATACAAATCAATATCTGGGATAATCAGGCATCAAGCAGTGTAATTAAGTGGTTGGTTTTAATTCAAAATGTTACATTTCAGAATCTAGACATCAATAATTTATATGGAATGTACTCTTAGAATCACTGGGCTGGAAATGTGAGGGGCTATACTCAAGGAGAAAACTTAGACTGACAAGGAATGCCTGATGAAACCACCTTTTGTCTCTAAAATATATTCTGAGGCAGCTTACATCTGACAGGGAACTAATATCCAGAGTTTAAAAGGAACTCAAACAACTAAAAAAAAAATCCCATTAAAAAGTGGGCAAAGGACATGAACAGACAGTTCTCAAAAGAACACATGCATTTCCCTGATGATTAGTGACATTGAGCATTTTTTCATATGTTTATTGGCCATTACTCTATATTTTTTTGAGAAGTTTCTGTTCATATATTTTGCCCACTTTTTAATGGGGTTGCTTGATTTTTTTCTTGCTGATTTGCTCGAGTTCTTTGTAGATTCTGGTTGTTAGTCCTTTATCAAATATATAGCTTGTGAATATTTTCTCCCGTTCTGTAGGTTGCCTATTTGCTGTTAATTATTTATTTGGCTGCACAAAAGCTTTTTAATTTAATCAAGTCCCATGTATTTATTTGTGTTGTTGCTGTGATTGCCATTGGGGTCTTCTTCATAAATTCTTTGCTTAGGCCGATATCTAGAAGATTTTTTCCAGTATTTTCTTCTAGAACTCTTATGGTTTCATGCCTTACATTTAAGTCTTTTATCCTTCTTGAATTAATTTTTTTGAGTGGTGAGAGATATGGGTCTTGTTTCATTCTTCTGCATGTGGCTATCCAATTTTGCCAATACCATTTATTGAACAGTGATGCTTTTCCCCAGGGTATATTGTTGTCTGGTTTGACAAAGATCAGTTGAGTGTATGTGGATGGTTTTATATCTGGGTTTTCTGTTCTGTTCCATTGGTCTATCTCTCTATTTTTATGCCAGTACCATGCTGTTTGGTTATTATAGCCTTGTAGTATAGTATGAAGTCTGGTAATATGATACCTCCTGATTTGTTCCATTTGCTTAAGATTGCTTTGGTTATGTGGGCTCTTTTCTGGTTCCACATGAAGCATAGAATTATTTTTTCTAGATCTCTGAAATATGATGCTGGTATTTTGATGAGGGTTTTTTTGAATCTGTAGATCACTTTGGGTAGTATGGACATTTTAACAATGTTTATTCTACTGATCCATAATCACAATATATTTTTCCACTTGTTTGTATTATCTGTGATTTCTTTCTTCAGTGAGATATCACCTTACCCCAATTAAAATGTCTTTTATTAAAAAGTCCAAAACAATAGATGCTGGTGTGGATGTGGAGAGAAAGGAATACTTACACACTGTTGGTGGGACTGCAAGTTAGTACAACCACTATGGAAAACAGTAGAGATTCCTCAAAAAATTAAAAATCGACCTACCATTTGATCCAGCAATCCCACTACTGGGTATTTACCCAAAGGAAAAGAAGTTATTTCATAAAAAAGACACCTGCACTTGAATGTTTATTGCAGCAAAATTCACAGTTTCAAACATGTGAAATCAACCCAAATGCCCATCATTTCATGAGAGGATTAACAAAATGTGGTATATGTGTACCATGGAATACTACTCAGCCACAAAGAAGGATGACTTGATGCCTTTTGTAACAACTGGGATGGAACTAGAGACCATTATTCTAAGTGAAGTATCTAAAGAATGGAAAAATAAACACAGCATGTATTCACTATTTAATTGGTACTAACTGATAAGCACACATGTGCACAGAGGGAGGTAAATGTAAAAGGAAATCAAACAGAGGGTATGGGGGTGTAGACGATGGACAAAAACCTACCTAACAGGTACAATGAATGCTATCTGGGTGGTGGGCACACTTTTGACCCTGACTCAAGCATTACAAACATGATCCATGTCACCAAAAACATTTGTACCTCCATAATACTTTGAAATAAAAAAGACATGCAAGTGGCCAACAGTGATATGAAAAAATGCTCAATATCACTAATCATCAGAGAAATGCAAATTACAACCACAATAAGATATCATCTTACCCCAGTCAAAATAGCTATTATTAAAAGACAAGAAATAGCACATGTTGGTAAGGATGTGGAGAAAAGGGAATTCTTATACACTGTTGCTGAGAATGTAAATTAATACAACTTCTATGGAAATCAGTGTGGGGATTTCTCAAACAACTACTATTTCATCCAACAATCCCACTACTGGGAATCTACCCAAAGGAAAAGAAATCATTATATCAAAAAGATACCTGCACTCATATGTTTATTACAACACTATTCACAATAGCAAGGATATGAAAGCAACCTAAGTGTTCATCAGCGGATGACTGCATAAAGCAAATGTGGTATATAATATAGTGGAATACTATACAGCCATAAAGGGATGAAACCATGTCTTTTGAAGGAAAATAGATGGAACTGGAGGCCATTATCTTAAGGAAAACATGTCAGATACAGAAAGACAAATACCATATGTTCTCACTTATATGTGGGAGCTAAATAATATGCACATATGGACATAGAGT
The DNA here is from genome assembly GCF_020740605.2 of Lemur catta. Taxonomy (NCBI): domain Eukaryota; kingdom Metazoa; phylum Chordata; class Mammalia; order Primates; family Lemuridae; genus Lemur; species Lemur catta. The sequence goes on from NC_059134.1 coordinate 33,364,625, forward strand.
GTGGAATGATAGACAATGGAGGCTCAGAAGGGTGAGGGACTGGGAGGAGGATGAAGGATGAGAAATTACATAATGGGTACAATGTACATTATTTGAGTAATGGATACCATAAAAGCCCTGATTTCATCACCATGCAATGTATCCATATGACAAAATTATACTTGTATACCTTAAATTTATACAAATTTTAAAAATGTTTAATTTAAAAAAGGTGTCCAGAGTATGAGGCAGTCGGGGAAGGAAGAAGAGTGGAGTGTAGAGTAGGAGAGAATGATCTTAAAGATCAGGATGGAGTTCTTTCCCTGTAATTTGGAGTTCTTTCTCTGTATTTATGATAAAATAACTTAAGACAATACTTTCATTTCAGTCAACAATTATTTACTGAGAACTGACTCTAATGAGCACATTGCTGTACCTGCTAAATGGAAGAGATGATAAAGGAAAAGTAAGGCTAAAAAATTTTCCCTGAAAGAGCTAATGAATTGCTGGGGATGTGCAGTGTTGATATAGATGTGGTGTATAAAGATAAATAAATGTAATGTTTGATAAAATATGTCCATATTCTATGGAATTCAGAGGAAAGAGGGTCCACAATCTCTTAAAATGATTAAGGAATGTTTCAATTAAGGAAATGACTGTGAAATGGCCCCACAATACCTAAGAGATTATAACAGTCACTGATGCAATGAAGGAGACATTACATGTAAAGGGATTAGTATTAACAAAACCTTTAATTATTGTTCCTCTAGGAACTGCCCCAATGCACATAGGTGAGCCCCCACCATCCATCTGTGCGCTTTAGCTCTCTGTCCTGCTACCCGCAGCTGAGGTGAAGGCTGAGCTAAGCTAATCTCTTTCAGATTTTGTGTTTTTAACTGAGATACACAGGTATTGGGAGCTGCTGATAGCTGATCCCAGAGTTAACAGTATTAGAGGGAAACCTCAGGAATTCTTGGTACTGAGAGTTTGAAGAGCTGAATTGGTTCTCAACCTTTAGGAGATTTGGTTCATTTTTTATTTGTTTTTGTTTTGTGTTGGGCTGTTTTTACACTTCCTTGGATATCTGAACTAGCTCTAATTCATTTGTGTTTAAATTAGCTCTAATTTATATGTGAAATAGAAACCAACTTGTATCTCAAATAGCAAACTGCCCTTAATTAATTTATGGCAATAATCACAAAGGTGAGTATGTTTCAAAAGACCAAAAGATCCATTTTTGTGACTTGAATAGAAGTTGGGGGCATTTTAACAAAGACTTTTATTACAACATTAAGAAGCTGATATCATCTGTGATATATGATAAAGACATAGAAGATTTTCAATTAGGACAATGGCATGATTAAAACTAAACCTTCTGGAAGATAATCAGCAGTGTGGTTTAGTTCAAATAGAAGACTGCAAGGTACAAGACTGGTTATGAATTGATGTCAATGGTTCAGCTAGTGAGGGTGTACAGGGAAGTTGCATGCATTTATGCAGGCTTTTTAGTATAATCCCTGAAAGAACACTGTTCAATATTTTTTGTGACAAGCACCCTTAAAATTGTGCAATGGACAACTTCCTCAGCTGCATGCAACAGCTCATAGAGTATGAAATAGGGTGGTAGCCATAATGTACAAGGTCTGTCCAAAAAGTATCCAGCCATGTAATATGAAAAATGGAGACATTTATTGAAGAAGGTACAAGATACAAGACACACTGTATGTAGGACAATAATATGACACCTCAGTCCCCTTCAAAGTAGACACCTTGGGACCCTCACTCAGTTCTCCTAGGGTCTCTTAACCTAACCTGTACACGTTCAGCATTCTCAGGTGTTCTACTTGTTGCAGGCCAATAGGTGGATCACTTTCAGCAGATTCTCGACCATCTATGAAGCATTTGTGACACACTTTTATTTGTGCTGCGCTCATTGCATCATCCCCCTAAAGCCTTCTGAATCATCCTAATAGTTTCTGTGGAGGAATGTTCAGGCTTAACACAAAATTTGATGCAGATTTGGTGCTCTACTTGCTCAGTCATTTTGAATGTGATGGCCACACAGTACACATGCTCACTCCACCACGTCTAGCGCCCCACTGACTAGTACAGTGAAGTCATCATTGTTAACGCATGCATATTTCAGGCCACGCTCCTTGGCTGCTGGGTTACATCCATGTCGCAAAAACCATTCTTGTTATATTAACAATGCCTGGAGACTTTCCAGACAAACACTATATAAAGGTGAGAAAAGAAATGAAAGATGAAATAAAAATAAGATTGGAAAGTCTTGGACATATTTTGGAAATAGTTATTGAAGTACTGGGAAGGGGAAATGTTATATCCAAATTTTAAATCTAAGTAACTTGGAGAATGTTGGCAACATTCCTATCAAAATTGAAATCAAAAAGAAGAGCTCAGACAGGACATGAAAGTGGAAGATGAAGTTTAAGATGATGCTGCAATTTACCTGTAAGTGTGAAGGTGCTGCATGACACCCTAGCAGAGGCACTCAATATAAATTCCACATTTGAAAGGCATCTGAGTGAGAGTGATAATTGCAGCCACATAAATGGGCAAGATTAAAGAAAAGAACAGAGAAAAGCAGGAAAAGAGCAAAAGCAATAAGTTTAGGGAATGCTTATGTTCAAGCCTTAAATATACTATGTGGAGAAAGAAAATACAGCAAAGTATTAAGTAGAACATAGAATCCAAAGGATGAGGACAAGGCAAATGAGGCAAAGAATGTCAAACTATATAGAAAGATCAGGAAGGAAGAAGATTTATTAAAGGTATTTTGATTAAGTGATTGAGAATTCATTAGTTATCATCAATATATTTGTAGTCAAAAGAAGAAAAATGAATTTAGAAATGTGTAAAGATTGAGAAAAATATATTAGTTATCAGTGGTAAATTTGTAGAGATGTAGATGTAGATGAGAAGGAGAAAATAGGAAAAATAGAGTGACATGAAAAATGAAAGAAAGTAGGAGAAGTTGATGGAGCAAAGTTTATCAGAGGAGATGGAAAGGGAGGGACTCAAGGCCAAGCAAAGGAATTGGACTTGGTTTAGAAAAGAGATGATTTCTATCATGACAGAAGTAAGGGTAGAGAGAATCCATCGGTAACCAGAGACACTGTAATAAAATGCATAGAATTTGAGAAAGTGCACATAAAATTCAGATACCTCTTGATCTTCTCAATGAAATATGAGAAGACATCTGCTGAAATTAAGGAACTTATGGAATTTTTATGGTAATGGAAGAGGCCAAATTCGAAACTGGCAAGGCAAATTATATTACCCTTTTATTATCACAAAGAAAGGTTAGGGTAATTCTATTGAAAATTTTTGCATTTGCTTCCAGGACCTTAGTATGCAGAGCTGGACAATGGGAATACATTTGTAATTCTAATTCTCTCTCTTTGCTTTGAATTCTGAAAGGTAACCATAGCTCTTTCTCAGTAAGGTGCACCCCACCTGTGTCATTCATTCCATCTATTCCTCCAACTCTGAGGTCCAGATTCAAGAATGGATTTTTTTGCATATGTATTTCTTCTTTATCTTCTAGGCAGACACTTTGAATATTTGAAAACAATATTTTCTTTATCCTACTGCTTCCTCAAATAATTTCAGTAATAAAAATAATTGTTAAAATGTACCAAGCACTTACTATGTGCCAGGAATTAGTCAAAGTACTTTACTTGTAACCATCATATATGCCTTATCAACTTCCATGAGGCCTGGTATGGTGGCTCATGCCTGTAATCCCAGCACTGTGGGAGGCTGAAACAGGAGGATCACTTGAGGCCAGGAGTTCAAGACCAGCCTGGGCAACATAGCAAGATCCATCTCTACAAAAAATAAGACAAATTATCTGGGAGTGGTGGCATGCACCTGTAGTCCTGGACACTTGGAGGCTGCGGTTGGAGGCTCGCTTGAGCCCAGGAGTTGGAGGCTGTAGTGAGCTATGATCATGCCACTACACTCCAGTCTGGGTGACAGAGTGGGACTCTGTCTCAAAAAAAAAAAAAAAAGCTAAGAGCTAGTTGCTATGATTGCTCCCATTTTACATGAGGAAAAACTGAAATACAGAATGATTTTCCTAAGATCCCACAGAAATGAGTGAAAAAGCCAAGCAAGATGTAAACCTACAAAATCTGACTCCAGGACCCGTATTTTTAACCATTCTTTCTTGTGCTCACTCCCAACTTCTTCCATAAAAAAAAAAAAAAAAAATTCTACTCTCATGGCCTCTATTTACTTTCTACAAATAGCATTAATCCACTATTTCTCAAGGTATAGTCCTTAAACTATCTCCAGCAGAATCACCAGAGGTACTTCCTGAATCACCTAAGGTGCCTATTTATTTAAAATGCTGACTCCTGAGCCCCACTTTGCACATGTTGATTGAGAATTCAGCAGCTTTGTTTTAACATGTTTACCAAGTAATTTTTAGATGCCCTAAAGTTTGAGAACATCTCACTTAAACATTTGCAATCCAATTTCTGCTACCAACCTAATCTTCAATAAAATGCATTAGAGCAAGTGAACACTCCCTTCATCACTTCTGAAAAACATTCTGAGTCTCCTCCAAATTCCTCATCACTCATTCAATTGCTCTTCCAGCCTGGCCTCTGTCTCCCTTCCCAGCAACTTCATTTACTGAAACTGCTCCTCTCTCCCTACATTCCATGTGCTAAAGTCTAAACACACCAAGCTATTTGTCACCCTTCTCCCTAGTCTGTGCCTTTTCTTGTTTCAAACTTCTGCTTGATCTGCTGTTTGAATTGCCTTCCCTAACACTCCTCTCATTCTCGAAGACCAAGATTAAATGGCACCTGCAATATGCAGACAACCCCACAACCTTAGTGAAGTTGAACAATTTTTTTTCCATGATACCTGAGCACTTATTTTTTAAGTGTTACCTATATGTTAGTATATTCTATAATATTTAGTTATATTTATGTCTAACTTGGTTAGATTGTGAGCTGCTTGAAGATAGGAAAAGTGCTGATCTCCAGAACAATCCAGTAGAGAAGAGAAATCGGGGGTGTAGAGTGGCTAAAGGTCATGTAGGTATAAGGCAGAAAGGAAAGTTAGGAGAGCCTGACTGCAGCCATTTGGACCTATATGAGACCCTGACCACCTTGAACAAGGAAGTCACCAGCAAGTCACCAGCCCATGACTCCCCGAAGGTGTATGAATTACTAAACCAGATGCCTTGCAAACTGTTTGTGTTTACAATTCTGTGATAGTAGTTTATGATTAACCTTTATGCCCTGACCAGAAGACAATACAGGTCATGTATGACTGTTCCCCAACAGGGTTTTTGAACATTAAAAACGTTAACATTGTCCCATAAGGAGTCCCCCTCCTGCTCGAAGAAGACCCCTACTCTGCCTGTGGGGTAAAATCTGTTGTCTGTCTCTGTCTCAATAAACTTTGTCACTAGTCAGCATGCACTCAAATTCTTTCCTGCACAAAGCCAAGAACCCACTTAGTGAGTTCCAGGAGCTTTCTTTCCTTCTCTGGGACACCTAGAATAATCTAGTACATAAGTGGAACTGGGGTAGGGATTGGGTAATAGGACCAATTCAGAATCATTTAAGACATGCCACTGAGATTCCCGGCCCCTGCTAAACCAGGAACAGCCTGAGAAGTGTTGTGATGGGCCAGGAAAGAGATACAACAGTAAAGAATTGTCTGGTGACCACCTCAAAGGGAACAGGAAATTCAGAATGCAAAATTCACCTTTATCACAAAGAAGTCACAAAGCTGGTTTACTTAATGAATCTATGCATATCAATGTGAGGAAAAGCCTTCACACATCTACAGAAATAAAATGAAGAAACTGCATGAAGAAATCTGCCTATCAGCTGTCAAACATAATATTAAATGTACTTGACATTTTCCAACTTGATGTAAATTTTTTTGTGACTTTTTCTGAACTACTCCAAAATGGGCATAGAAGGGTGAAGCTATATGTGTCCAATGAACTGAAGAGAGATTTTTTAAAGAAAAATTATGCAGACATTTCCCATTATGGTCAGGCATTTTAGAATGATGAAAACTTTCACTAAACCAGAAGCATATGAATTACAGCCACAATGTCCCTAATAATTTCATTTTAGCTACTGATACAACTCTTGGGCTTGAGCTAGCATAAAGCAAATCTTTAGAATTAATTAGGAAGTAGCAATTTGGTGTGTGTGTGCAGAAAACTTATTAATGCAGTAATTGTGTTGTCGAATCTTGTGGGGAGAAAATTTAATATATTTATTTGATCAAAGATCTCATTGAATCCTTTTAAATGGATAGACCATGTTAAATACCCAGGCCCTGGATTTGGGATAATTGTATTTTGTAATTGTCTATGGTTCATTTAAGCCCCATATATGATAGCTGACTTGAAGTTGCTATTATATTGAAGAATGTAGTCAAAATATCCTTTTCTTTTTCACTTGAGAAAACCTCTTCCAGAGTTCATTCTAGCGTCTCTCAATCCTTGTAATCAGGAGAGATGATTTCCTTTCTGTTACTGAACCCACTTTTGCATGTTAATCATACAATATATGGATTCTGGCTCCTATATCTTTATTAATCCATAAAAATGAATATATTTTAGGTATAATAATAACAAGAACAAAAGTCAAAAGGAGATGTGAGAGTGAGCCTAAATGAGTTTATAGTACTTCATTGTTTTTGTTTTTAAATTTTATTCTCTTATATTTTCGGTTTGAATAGGAATCTACATTTAATTAAGATGTAGAATCCTATCTTTCTTCTACTAACTGCTATCATAATCCTCGAATAATCCATAATACTTGCTGGTGGATAGTCAATAATAAATTTGTTTATAATTATTACAGAGAAAAAGATAACCATTAAAAGGAAAAAAGAAAAAATAATGAAATGAGGGCTGATTTGAACAATACATAGAATTTAAAAAATAAAAAAGTCAAATTAAAAATGCAACAGATTAACCTAATTTTTGGACACAGATAATACTTTATTTGTATTTTAGACTTTAAAATCTGTTCTTAAATTTTATTTTTCCCTTTGCAAGATTACTTTAAAAACAAAATCATATTAACTATGTAGAAACAAAGGGAAGGAACTAAGCTTCTGTCTATATACCCCACTTGCCAGAGGTTTTCACAGTTGTTTCATAATAGACTAACATTAACCCTGTGAAGTACATTCTTTGTATTGACATTTTACAGCATAGGAACCTGAGGCTAAGAAGTAACAAACTTGTTATAATTCATTTGGACAAGTGCTGGGTGGTCTGTCCTGGTAATTCTTGCTCTTGCCTTGGACTCTTATGACATCAGTTGCTACTTAAACTATTTTAAATGTATATTTGCAGCCTAGACCTATCTCTTAAGCTCAAGAGAAACATATTCAACTGTTATCTACCGTGGTCATGGGAATACCACACCGGTGCCTCGACTCTGCACTGATCTTTTCCTTCCCATCCCCTACCTCAGCTTCCTATTTCATTAATGGGCAACACTTAACTTCTTCTCCCGTATACTCCTATATTCAATCACGAACTCCTTTTGCCTCTTAAATCTAAATATTGCTTACATCCAAACAATTCTCTCCATTCCTACCGCTACCACTGTAGTTCAGGTCACCAAATCTGCCATCTCAAGTTCTATAACAGCTTCCCCTTTTTGCTCTGGTCTTGTACCCTTAAAATGCTTTTCTGCACTGTAGACAGCAGTGTTCTCAAAATGCAGATCTGATTGGGGAACTCCTCTCTAACAAGCCCTTCCATCAAATCCCATAAATCTCCTTCAAAAATATTTATAAAGCATTCTATAATCTATAAACCCTGCCACGATCAACAGCCTCACATCTTACCGAGCTGCCTCACACTTTGCACGCATGCCAGATGAAACGAACTTACACTCATTTCTAGAAGTATGTGCACTGTACATCTCCAAACTTTCATCCATGAGGTTTATCTTACCTGGAACATACTTTCCTCAACCTCCACCTTTCTTGCCCAACCTCTTGGGCGAAATTTCACTCATCCTACTCATCCTTCATGTCTCATTTTATCTCTCACTTCTTCAAAAGGTATGTATAACTGCTGAAGTAGGTTAGGCACTCTGGCATTGGTTTGTCTAGCTCATTCATTCATTCATCGATTTATTTAACAAAGTGTTAGCTATAAAGACAGTAAAGCACATGGTTAAGAACACAAAGTCTGAAGCTAGAATGCCTGGGTTTAAGTCTAGACTTGGCCCTTTATCAGCTGTGCAAGTTTATAGAAGTTACTTTACTTCTCTTTATCTCTGTTTCTCTATCTGAAAAAAGGGAAATATTATATTATATAGTACTTTCCTAAAATAACTTTTGGGGGGGTTAACAAATGAGTCTGTATATAAAACCATATCAACAGTATGTGACATGTTAGCTCATTAAATACTATTGCTATTTGCCAGACACAGTTTGAAGCAATCAGATGTGATGACAAAAGAGTTAAAGTTTCCACTCTTATGTAATTTATAATCTAGTGGGAAAAAAAGAGATACCAAAAAAAAAAAAAAAAGTAGGAATGAAGTACCAACATGCCAACTGTTATGAAAGGAAAGCACAGGCTACACGAAATCTATGATAGGGCTATCCAATGTAGGCAAAAGCTTTGCTGAGAATATGACACTTGAAGGTTGAGTGGAATTCAGTCAAGCAAAGCAGGGAAGGAAATAGTAACAGAAGAGAGGGGCAGCCCAGAAGGAGTGCCTGTACTTTGTCTCTCTCATCACTCATGATCCTTTATTTTCATTATTTGTAGGGTGCCTGTTTTCCAGCCCTTCCCCCAACTTCCCACAGGAAAAAAGAAAAAATAAGAAATAAAATCTTAAAACTGTAAGCTCAATGACTATAGGACCCTTACTGTCTTTTTCTAGTCCCAACAATAAGCACATTCCCAGACAATGAGAGTTAACTCTTATTAAATCCTTGATGTCCATCATTTGATCAAAAGTTATCAAAACCTTTAATCTAACAGCTAATTAAGTATTTAGAAAGAGGAATATCCTTAAAGAAGAACGAGGGTATACTTTTCATATACCTTACATACAAAAGCACATTATATACGTTTTCATTTGGGCACATTAACAGCCCAAAGCTCAACTGATGTTCCTCTGACTTCTCCGTTTCTTACAGCAACATAGCTCTCTCCCGATAGCCATCTCAACAACTGGAGACGGGCTCCAATATGTTCATTCTGACCACACTAGTATACAGCTTTATTTATTTATAGATAACTACAGGCTGGGGAATGTGCCAGCAACTTTTGTTATCAGCCAAAGAAAAATTACCAATAAAGTCTAAATTTTAAATTGAATCAGCTAAGAAAAGATTCTTATTGTCTTCTTTGTTCCCAAAGAAACGAGCAGGTTTTGAACCTAATTCAGCAGATACTGAGTTAAACGGTGGGATACAGTTTACTTCAATGTGTATCAACAGATAATGGTGGGGTTCTGTTTTTGTCCCTCAGAGGCTGTATGGCCTATTTTACACACATCTCTGAAAAATGAAAAGCACCCTTGAAAATAAAGGCGTGCAGTTCCTGGATTGAAGCATTTGATTCCAGGGTTCCCACCCTCACTAGCATTGTTTCTTCCAGTGAGAACAGTAAAGTTCAAGGCTTTCTGCAAGTTAGAAGACTGGCTCCTATCTATTAAAACTGGTTGGGAAACTGGGACAAAAATCCCGAGTAGTAACAACCATTGAACTCTCTCTCTCAGCAGCTAGATTAGAATAATCATTCGGAGCTGAGAGACAGTGATGGTTTGCTTTTGCTTTAGAGGAACTTAGAAAAGACAGGAGCAGATATGAACAAAACTACTATTTTATTTTATAAAGCAAATCTCTAAAAGTGAATTGTATTGCTGGAAAGAAGATTAAGATTTTTCTGGAAGATGCTTAAGCTCTTCCCAGGACTATGCTTCTGGGTTTTTGCCCTGAAGAAAAGTGCAGCTGTTTGTTTAAGCAGTGGAGCTTCCATCTGTTTCATCTTGATTTAAAGATGCAGTTTTTAAAATAAAACCACAAGGCAATGTTTATTGAAAGCACAAAATCTCTCTACTTATCACCCAAGTAAAATATAGATTAAAACAACAAGCCTAGAAAGATAGGATTTAACGCAATGCCAGCGTCACTTCATTTGCAGAATTTTCATCTGAAATGTGCATAACACCTTCAAAATAATTATGTGGCCCCAAAATTATTCATAGAGCTGAATCTAATCGCAGATAATAGTATCTAGAAAGACATATGAAAAGCAAATCAACTTGCATAGACATGTTTGCAGTCAGATATTCTCTCTGAAATGATAGGGTAAACAAAAACGACTTTGCTGTGGCAAATCACATTTTCTTCAAGGATATGTATGGCATTTGATAGAATTCAATTTCAGAACAATATGAAAGAAATAAATCTAAAGCAGTTGTCAGAATCCTTCAGTTATATAAAATTACACCTTTAAAATTATTCTTTCCCAGAACAGCAGCGTTATCTTTACACACTTACATAAGGTTCTCTTGTAGAAATTGATTGTGTTTTTTGTATTTCTCTAATTTTCTGTGACTGCTGAGTTGCCTCTAAAGTAGTATTTTTCACATTGGTTTGAATTTGTTTATAATTCAATCATACAAAGCAATTCATGGGATTTGACAAACACAGGATAAAGTGCCCCAGGTTTGTGTTGGTATAAAGTATATGTTTGTGGTGTAAGCCCAAGTTAATCACTATGTAAATTTTAGAAATGTAAGTTAACATGTTTTATTTAAGACATAAGGAAAATTCTTTGTAGATAATGTTAAGCTTCCTTTCAAATAGTCACTCTTGACTCTCAATTTGTGTTTCTATCATATTCTTCCTGCAATTTTGGGGTCTTAGACCCATTCAACCATGAACACCATGGCCTCTCTCTATGAGCACACATAAGCAAACACATACAATTGTATATGCAACTGCAGATGATTCATGGACTCCCCAAATGCCATCTTTACTGGTAGTAAGAAAACTTCTCTTGATTTTTTTCTTTGTAAAGGAGTTCTTTACAACCATTAATCATTTGAATCATAGAAATTTCCTCTGGGAGGGATGTTAGAGATTATCTTATCCAGTTTCCCTAAAGCCCAGAGAGCAAACGTGATTTCCCCAAGGGTACACAGCTAAAACGTACCAGGGTTGAGGCTAGAATGCAAGTCTCCTGGCTATCTGCTATTTGCCCAGTGCTTCTTCAGTTAAGGTAGGCATTCTCATTCTAAGAAAATGTTGCCAGCACTAAGTGACTAATAAAGAGAAAAAAAAACACTAAAGTAGACTTAAAACTGCAAATATCCCTACTGCTGTAAGCGCCATCCTGCTGAGTAATAGTTGTTTCCCCTGTGATTACATAAACACCAATATAAATAAAGGGCCTGTTTCTTGCTTTGCTAGACAAATCCTGTAGGGCTAATCTGAGTGCAGAGCTCTCATTAACTTCAAAGGGACTTTAGTTCCTGGTTCAGCTCTATGGGGATGCTAAGCAAAAAAGAATGCAGACCAATACCTTGGAGATGAAAACTGAAAGAAATTACTGTATGACACTTAGTTGAATAATAAGAAAAATGCTCCCCATCCCTACACACTACTAAATTTCTCTGACAATCTCCCTTAATCTCCAGACACTTGGGGCTCATTCTTTCACAGTATTGTTTCTATCTCAACAATAAAATCTGGGTGATTTCATCTCAGGGAAACTTGGATACAATTTGTTAAGCAGCAATTGTGTTATCTACACTATTGATTTGGGCACTCATCCCATGAGAATCTTGGCTAGTGATGCAGTTTGCTTGAGCTGCAGTCCTTGACGTTACTCTTGCAGACACATTGCAGTAAAAGGCTTTCATTTCTTTCAAAGAAAGGTAAGCACAAATATTTCTTAGAAAGGTGATGTTCCTCAACCAAGAAGGTAGCTATGGGTCTGCTAGCTATCTGACCATTGTGCAAAAGGTCAATTTCAAAAGGAGGTGCTTTTTAATAAAAAATGTCTGGTCAGAGACAAAGTTAATAATGGAAGAATTCTCAGCCTCCTTTCTTCCACTTAATCAAATTACATTAGATGACAAATTAAAAACGAATCTTAAGATATCTCCCCAAGTTCTGCAACAAGCATAATTCTAGGTGTAATCATTCTCACATTTTAATGGGGGAGTCACTGAGGAATCTTGTTTAAAATCAGAGTCTGATTCAATAGGCCTGGGTGGGCCTGGAGAGTTTGCAATTCTAACAAACTCCTGGGGACTTGCTGTGGGCTTGCTGTCCACACTTTGAGAGGCAGAGTTTAGGAAGCCTGTGGAATAAGATAATCAATGATGAAGATTTATTATAGTTAACACTAATGTTTATCAAGCACCTGTTCTGTGCCAGACACTTTACCTATATTATGCCCACAACAAAACCTGCCTGAAAAAGATATCATTGCCCCATTTTATAGATAATAGAGAGTGAGGCTTACAAAGAAGGAATACAAGATGAACAAGGTAAAAAAGTTACAAATGGGTAGAACTGGGCCGCAAATTTCAGGTTGCCTGGCTCAAAACCTTTTCATTCACGCATTCATTAAACAAATTATGAATGGAATGTCTTCATGTCCAACACATTAGTCTAAACATTGAGGAGATAGGACAGTATACAGGACAAAGGGCCTCAACTCACAGAGCTCATGTTCTAGCAGGGAAGACAAAAATGAATAATTCCAATTGCATGATTAGTTACTTAATTATGGTTTGTTAAAATCTGTGAAGGAAAGTTCGGGGTGTTTTGAAGATTATGGAAGGAAATACTGGCCTAATCTGGGATAAAGTCAAAAAGGCTTCCCCAAGGAAATACTTTTGAGTTGAGTTCAGAAAGATGAGTAGGATTTAACCAGGTGATTGGAGGTGATTCAGTGTGCAGACAGCAGAGTAGGGCTATGTAGGGAGATGAATAGTCTGTGCGAAACTGTAGGGGGAAGTATACCAGTTCAATAAGAGACAAGGGGCTTGAAATGGGATAGATCAGAAAAGTACTGACCGGATCATGTCAAGTCATGAAGGCCATCTAAATAATTTTGTTAATGATAGTGTTCTTTATTAATGGTTTTCCAAATAAAGGAAAATCTAGGAGAATTTAAAATAGAGATCAAACACAATCAAGTTTATACTTTTTACAGAACACTCTGTCACCAGTGTAGAGATTAAATTAGAGCATGGTAAAAGCAAGTTCAGGAATACCCACTGTGATTCAAGTTAAAGTAGGTAGTAAAGTGGAAAAATTGAGGTAAATTGAAATGGAGGTAAATTCCTGTTTAATTGCTGATATACTAGATATGGCCACATTACCTCTCATAACCATGCCTACTGATATGCTGCCATTGCTTCATAACTTGCAAAGAAAAGCAGCCTAATTAGCTGCTGTATTGTAGTGTTTGTGTCTGTTCCTGTAATGTTTAAAAAATGGAGAGAAAAGGTATGATTTTGAGACTGCTGTACTATTAGGAGTACAAATCTTGTGATTTCTAGAAAGCCAAAGATCCCCAGAAATATATTATCATATGCATTAGTTTCTTTCTTGTTGATGTTGTAACAAATTACCACAAACCAAGTATCTTCAAATAACATTTATTTATTATCTTACATTTTGGGAGGTCAGAAGTCTAAAACAGAATGGTAGGGCTGCTCCTTCTGGGTTGCAAGCAGCAGAACCCAGGTCTTTGCCCTTGCTAGTTTCTAGAGATCCCCCACATTGCTTGGCTCCTGGCTCCTTCCTCATGTCACTCTGCCTGTGCTTCTGTCATCACATCACCTTCTCAGACTCGGACCCTTTTGCTCCCCACTTATAGGGACCCTCCTATGATTACATTGTGCCCACCCCAATTTTCAGAATAATCTCTGCATCTCAAAATTCTAAACTTCATCCCGTCACATTTACAATGTAGAATAGCATATTCCCAGGTTGAAGGGGTTAGGACATTTTGAGGAGAAAGCTCTGTGGCTAGCGCCTGCTCTGGTGCAGGCTTTAGAAATCGGAAGAAAAGGTGAGTGGCAGTGGGCAGGTGAGACATGCTCTTTATTGGCGGGGGAGGGGGGGGCGACACAGCAGTGGAGAAAAGCATGGCCGAGAACATGGCAAGCGCTTATATATGGCTATGAACAATAGTGGCAACATACCATGGGAAAGCGTGATCACATGGGTTTACATACGAGATAACACCTGGGTTACGTGAGTGTGCTGACTCATGCCTCCCTCACACCTCCCCGGAAGGCCAGCTAGCTGGGGGCCGGGCCGGAAAAAAACACTGCGGCAATCATCTTAGTTTGGCCTAAGAAACCTGTTACCTATACAAATGCATTTTCCCTCACAGACATGAACATCTTTGTGAGAGGGCATGTCTGTTTATTTCAGTGCATATTCAATCCTCTTGCGACTTTGAATTATAAATGCTACATAGAATACAGTTTCTATAGAATATATAAAACATGAATGGTTAGCTTCAAGTCTATAGCTTATCTCTATGGTATTAACAAATGTCAATCAATTAAAATAATGAAGGAAAAGTTCCTAATATCTTTAGGAGGCTAAAATGAATAAAAATGGTATATGCTCTCGAAACACAATGAAATTCAATAAATGATGTAAGTGAAATGAGGATGTATATTAGTTAAAAATACTTGTACTTGAATACCAGATTCTCTCTCTTTATATCTCTCTCTCTCAGCATAATTGAAAGGATAATCTTTATAAACTTTTATAGGTAAACACTAAATATATGGTAGTTTCCTAAAATTTATTTTATTTTCACCACTAGTCAGAAATTAGGGTCAAATTTGGTTAAGACTGATGTAATTTTTTTCTTTTTTTTTTTTTTTTTTTGCTTTTTGAATTAAATTGTAAAATGGAAATGAGTTTAGGCTTGAGCATATTGCTTGCAGAAAGGCAGGTCATTCAAGTGATTTTATTGTCACAGGATATTATGTGAATTGAACAAATACCACATTGAATTAAGTGCCATCCACTGCTGATCTTACTCTTCCTGAAACTTAGCCTCTTCCTATCTCCTGTCACACAGCCCCAAAACCTCAGTCACCATTCTTCTTATCTCTCTGATGTTTTAGAAGCAATCTTTTTAACTTAAGTAAAACATACATACAAGAAGTGAACAAATTGAGGAAAACAGTGTGATTTTTCATAAAGTAAACAAGCTCATGTGGCCACTACCCAGCTCAAGATGTGAAACATGGCTGACACCCAGAGTGTCACTATGTCTCCTCAGGCTTAGAACCCCCACCCAAAGGAAACTGCGATTCCCACTTCTGTTTAGTTTTAGCTTAGTTTTGCCTATTTTTAAAATTTCATATGAGTGGAATCATCCGGTATTATATATGTGTGTGTGTGTGTCTGGCTCTTTTATCATGGCCGTTTCATGAAACTATTATGGCATTCTTGTATAGTTTCCCATTAATTACAACGTAATTTATTTGCTCTTTAGATAGGCAATTAATTTCTTTTGTATTTTTGGCTATTATAAATGAAAGTGCTACGAACATCCTGATATGTGCATTTGGGTACACATATTACTGTTGAATGAATAACCATAGTGGAATTTCTTGACCATAGGGTATATATAAATCGAGTTTGTTAGATAATGCCAGAGGGTTTTTCAAAGTGGATGTATGAGCTGTAACTTCACCAGCAATTTGCATGAGGATATCACTCTCTATGCTGTCTAATGTAGAATTTTATCCTTTTTAAATATTTTAATTTACTTATTCTGGTGAGTGAATCATAGTATTGTGTTCTTGTGTTCTTGTTTTAATTTGCATTTCCCTGGTAGTAGTAATGGTGAGAACATTTTCACACTTTTTGGCCTTTTGTATATATCTTTTATGAAATGTCATTCCAGATTTTTCCCATTCTTTATAATATTAAATTGTTTTTTATATTAATTTAACATGGTATATATGCATATACAAACATATATATTTGAAGTACAAGATTTTGCCAGGTATATGTGTTGCTAATATCTGCTTCTACTCTGAATTGCCTTTTTTTCCTCTCACTTAATGATATCTTTGGATGAATAGAAGTTTCTAATTTTAATAGATTGCAACTTATAAACCATTTTCTTTATCGTTAGCTTTTTGTTTTTGTTTTTATTTTTGCTTTTGTTTTGTTTCTTTGTTTATTTGCTTTGTTGGATTTTTTTTTTTTTTTTTTTTTTTTTTTTAAGAGACAAGGTCTTGCTCAGTTGCCCAGGTTGGAGTGCAGTGATGTGATGCAACCTTGAACTCCTGGGCTCAAGCAATCCTCCCACCTGAGCCTTCTGAGTAGCTAGGACTACAGGCTTGGCTATGCCCAGCTAATTTCTTTATGGTTAGTTCTTTCAGTGGCCTGCTTAATAAATTGCCTAACCCACGGTATAAAGATATTTTCTACATAATCTTCAAGAATCTTTGTTATTTTAGCCTTTTTATTGAAGTCTACAGCTTCACCTGAAATTAATTTTTGTTTATGTTGTACAGTTGGGGTAAAAATCAATTTTTTTCCATATAACATTCAGTTGGCCCAGTACTATTTATTTAATGACAATCATCTTCCTCTGCAATTCAGTAGCTCTTTTGTTATAAATCAAAAAATATGAATGTATAGATGTTTCTGAATTCTTCATTCTGTTCCATG
Source organism: Lemur catta (assembly GCF_020740605.2). NCBI lineage: Eukaryota > Metazoa > Chordata > Mammalia > Primates > Lemuridae > Lemur > Lemur catta. Next base: position 33,381,329 of record NC_059134.1, read on the forward strand.
GCTTATTTACTATCCTTGTGTAAATGGCTATTATTTATAATTATTTTATGAAGTTTTATAATAAGTCTTAATATCTGGTAATGAAAGTCCTGTAAGTCTCTGTTTGTTTTTATCTTCAAGATATTGTGGCTACTCTTGGTCCTTTGTATTTCCATAGATGTTTAAGAATCAGTTTGTCAATTTCCACCCCAAAAGAGCTCCTGAGATTTTGATGTGGAAGGTATTAAACCTACATATTGATAGGAAAAAAATAACAAATTTATAATATTTACTTTTCTAACTTATTATCTTTATATTGATTTTTCAAAATTCTCAGTTGTATAATAATTTTCAAGCTTGAATTCTTGTACATTATTATTAGATTTATTCCTAGGTTTATATATTTTAAATCTATTCAATATTCTTTGTCTTTAATCTCTTTTTTTGTTTGTTTCTAATGCTAGGGTATAGAGACATGACTGATTGTGTTATATTGATCTTGTGTCCAGAAATCTTGCTAAATTCACCAATTAATTCTAACAGTTTTTCAAAGATTCTTTTGGATTTCCTCCATGGCATTTATGTATCACAGTTTTATTTCTTCTATTCCAATCTCTAGTATATTTTTCTTACTTTATTACACTGGCTATGGTCTTCGGTATACTCTTAAATATAACTGGGGATAGGGTGCTTCCTTGACCCAACAAAATCCAAGAAAGAAAGCTTTCAATATTAACCAATTCAAATCATGGTTTTCCTGATTTTTTTAAAAATTATAAATGGATGTTGACTTTTATAAAAACTTTTTCTGTTTCTATTCAAAAGATCATATACTTTTCTCCTTGTATTCTGTTAATATGATGGATTACATTGATTGAAGTTTGAATGGTTAAAAAAACACAAAACTTTGCATACTTAGAATATATGTGATTAGGTGTTATAAAACAATCCTTCTGAAAATGACTAATACAGCTCTGCCAAATGAAAAACACTTCCCATTTATTTACTTCCTATGTAGTTACTTTCCCTTGAATTGGGGCTGGCTCTGTGACTTGACTTGCTTTTGGCGGATAGAAAACAGTGATAGAGGTATTGTGTGAACTGTGAAGCTACATTGTAAGAGGCACTTAAGCTTCCTTCAGTAATAACTCACTCCAGGGGAAGAAGCCTGCTGACATGTAAGAAGTCATATTGCACTGAGACTTCCACTCCCTGGGGAAATCCAGGTTAACCAAATCCAGGAGAGGCTGTATAAAGAATGAGATATGCTCACCCAATGTTCTGTCATCCCAGCCACTCTCCCGACACAAGCATCAGACATGAGAGTGAAGGAGCTTGCAGATGGTGCCGGTCAGAGCTGCCATCTGACAGCACTTGTATGACTCAAAAAAACTCTCACTGATGTCACCAAACCTATGAGACCTATGAGAGATAACAGTAAGGTGTGCTTTTAAGCTACAGACTTAGGAGTGCTTTTTAAAATGAAATAATAGATACCGTAGTCTCCTCTTATCCACAGGGAATACGTTCTAAGACTCCCAGTAAATGCCCCCAAACCATCAATAGTACTGAACCCTATATATGGTATATTTTTCCTTTACATGCATACTTTCAATGAAGTTTAATTTATAAATTAGGCACAATAACAGATTAACAACAACTAATAATAAAATACACAATTATAACAATATACTGTAATTGTGAATGTGGTGTCTTTCTCTCTCTCCCTCTCGAAATACATTACACTGTACTCATCCTTCTTCCTGTGATGATGCTAGATCAGTGGTCCCCAACCTTTTAGACACCACGGACTGGTTTCACGGAAGACAGTTTTTCCACCGACTGGGGGAAGGGGGAATGTCGCTGCCTGGGCTCCACCTCAGATCATCAGGCATTGGATTCTCATGGGAAACTCACAAGCTCGCTCCCTTGTATGTGCAGTTTGCTCCTATGAGGGTCTGATCCCGCTACTGATCTGACGGGGGCGGGGGATCAGGCGGTGATGCCGGCGATGGGAGCTTCGCTTGCTTGCCCACTGCTGTGTGGCCCCGTTTGCTAGCATCACTACATGGGCTCTGCCTGCTGTCAGATCAGCGGATCACTGGATTCTCATAGGAGCGTGAACCCTACTGTGGACTGCACGTGTGTGAGGGGGTCTAGGTTGCAGCTCCTAGAGAGAGTCTGGCGCCTGATGATCTGGGGTGGAACTAGGGCAGTGGTGCTGGAGCTGGGGAGTGGCTGCAAGTGAGTTTGTCACTGGCAGAGAGAGAAGTTTGCACGATGAATGTGGTACTCTTGGGTCATCCTAGGACCACCCCCTCCACTCCCTAGCGGGGTCCATGGAAGTATTGTCTTCCATGAAGCTGATCCCTGATACCGAAAATTTGGGGGCTGCTGGCATATACCAGCGTGGATACCCTGGACCAAGGGATGATTCATGTTCTGGCCAGGACAGAGGTGGACAGCACAAGATTTCATCATGCTACTCAGAATGGCATGCAATTTAAAATATGTTAACAGGAATTGTTTATTTCTAGAATTTTCCATTTAATATTTTCAGTTCACGGTTGACCACAGGTGACTGAACCTGCAGAAAGTAAAATCATGAACAAGGCGAGACTCCTGTAACCGGAACAACTGGATTTGATTTGAAAATATTTTATTCAGAACTTTTGTGCCTATATTAATGAGACAGATTGGTGTATAATTTTCTTTCTTATAAGATCTGTGTCAAATTTTGGTTAGGTTTGCTTTATAAAATGAGCATGTATTTTATTTGAAAGAATTTGTGTATTATTAGACATATATACTCTTTAAATGTTTGTAATTCAACAAGGAAGGAATCTTAGCATGGAAGAGTGTTTTGTGCACTAGGTTTTAATTAGATAATTAATTTCATTAACAGATTATAGTATATTTTAGATTTTCTGTTTCTTCTGGTGTCCATTTTATACAATTTTTCAACGGTATTGGCCAAAATTTGTTCAAGATATTCTTTTATTATCTATTTACTATCTGTAGAATATATAACATCCCTGGAACACCCAATATTGGTAATTTTCCCATTTCTCTTTTCTTCCTAATAAGTTTTCTGGTGGGTTGGGGAAAGTTAAAAATGGAAAATGAATTTTGATTATTTTACTTTTAACTTTTCCATGTTAATATAATGAAAATGTATCTCTTATAAGCATCAAAGAGTTGGATTTTAATATTTTTAAATTTTGTTCAGTAGTATTTATGTTTTAATTAAGAATTTTAGTTCACTTATTTAATACAATTACTGTTTAATTTATATTTAAATCTCCATTTTTCTACTTATTTTCTTTTTTTCCTAGCTGCTCTAATTTTGTTTTTGATCCTTCCTTGACTCTTTTGGGTTTTCAAGATTACTATTATTGCTGTTGTTATTATTGTTATTCCATTCCTTGATTATATTTTTAGTTATAGATCTTTTACTATAAATATCTGTTACTTTTAAATAGTTCCTCTACAAATTTCAATATGTACCTTTTACTTAGAGCTATTATAAATTAGAACTCATCATTTTCCATACAATGCAAGAAACTTAGAATACTTTATCTCCTGTTAACCGCCTCCTTCCTTTTGTGCAATTACTTTTATGTGATTTAATTCTACATATACTTTAAATCGGTGTTTTTATTTGGGCTGCTATAACAAAATGGCATGAACTCTGTAGCTTATAAACAATAGGAATTTATTTCTCACAGTTCTGGAGATTGAGAGGTCCCAGATGAAAGCACCAACAGATTCTGTGTTTGCTGAAAGCCATGTTCTGGTTCAGAGTCAGTGCTCTCTCACTGTATCCTCACTTGATGGAAGGGCTAGCTAGGTCTCTGTGTCTTATTTTATAAGGACACTATTCCTATTCATAAGGACCCTGCCCACATGACTCAATCACCTCCCAAAGCCCCTTCCTTCTAAAACCATCACCTTAGAGATTAGGATTTCAACATAGGAATTTTGCACAAACATTCAGACCATAGCAATGAGCAAAACTATTAATTTTATTTTACAAAGCTACTAGGCACTAAATTTGTGCAAGTACTTATGTTTACTAAAATCTTTAGTCTCTTCTGCTTTTCTGATTTCCACCAGAGATCTATTTTCTTCTGATTTGTAAATTTCCCTTAGTATTTCTTTTGCTGCTGGTCTGCTGCCAAAGAGTACTTTCAATTTTGACTCTATTTTTAAATGTCTTTATTTTTATATTTTAAGATATTTTCAGAAGATGTAGAATCCAGGTTGGCAGTTATTTTTTTTCCAGGAATTTTAAAATGTCATTTAAATGTGTCATTTCTGTAGTAACCCATAGGACAATTTTATTGTTTCTTTGGAGGTAATGTCTCCCATTTCTATTTCTTGTGATTCAAATTATTTTCTTCTATCTTTGGTTTTCAGCATATTGACTATAGTGTGCCTCGTGTGGTTCTTTATATTTATCCTGCATGGTGTTTATAGTTTCTTAAATCTGTGGTTCAATTATTTCCTCAGTTTTGAAAAATTGTCAGTCACTATCACTTCAAATATTGTTCGGATACATTTTCTCTTTCCTTTCCATCTGAGACTCTCCTTGGATATTTTTAGTCCTTTTAATTGTGTACCAAATGGCTCTTATACTCTTTATGTGTTTTCTATCCTTTTTTTTCTCCTCATAAATTAATCTAACATTTTCTACTAATTTATCTCTCATTTCAGTAATATTCTATCCTAGATCTTATTTGCTGTTTAGCCTAAATTTTAATTCCAAATTAAATGATCTCATTTGAAGTTCTTTAAAATTTCCATCTGGTTTTATTTTTATAGACTTTAGTGGTCAAATTATTCAACTTGTCATCTCTTTCTTTACACATGTCTATCACACTTATTTTAAAGTCTATTTTCTATAACTACAATACCTGCATCACTTGTGGTCCTTATTTTGTTGTCTTTTTTCCCCACTTAATATTTGTTCATGTTTTCCTGTTTTAACCAGGAATTAAGAATCCAGGATATTACATATGAAAGTTTGTAGAGGCTCTCGATGTTGTTACTTTCCTGTAGAGACGATTTAAATTTCTCCTGGCAGACCATTGATTGGGGAAACAAATTATATTTTAAGTACTTTTAATTTTATTTATGAATAATATACTGTGACTGTGAGAAAAACATGAAAATGCTCCAATGTTTTAAAAAAAATGTTGCCACTTTTTATACATGAATTTCCTTATAAACTTAAGGATAGGCCTCCAAATTCCTTTATAAAAAGTTTATTTTTATATTTAATTTTAACAGTTTTCATAACTGAAAAAATAGCCACATGAAATATAAAATGATACCAATAGAAGTACAAAATTGTATTCACCAACTAAATATGATTCTGCATACTCACTATTTTCCATGTCCTAAACTAAAGAAGGAAAGAATGAATTAAACAGATAAATGTTCAGATAAAATCGGTGAGTTAGAAAAAGACTAGAAAATAGCCAGGACCATAAAACAGAATCTCTGGGGTTCTCTGCCCCACTGGACATACTTCTGTGAATCTCTGCTAAAAAAATAAATCTGTAGGTTAGAATGTAAGTTCACTATGTCTGGCAGCTTTAATCAATAGTAAATTGTGACATAGCCTAACATGTGTTTGGATGTCTTGGGGTCTTATAAATAGTTAACCAGGTTCTTCTGTGGCAACTTCTCTCCTTTGGTTTGAATATCTTCAAAGATGAGTGTTAGGCACTGGCTGATGTCCAAGTAGTTTATTTTGGCAGCACCCTTATATGATGAATAGTGGGAACAGGATGGTGACATGGCCCAGATGGGTGACTCTGGTTGGGTCGGGGGTGACTCTGGCTGGGAGGGTCTGTGTTTGATCATTCTTGGAGTTTGAGGGATTCTTCTTCCTTTCATATACTTGTATTCAATCCAGGTCAGTTACCAGGTGCTTCTTTTATAAAGGCAGTTTAAAGGATTCTTGTAAGGATAAGTTTGTTTAAAAGTTTATGATTGTTGCATCTGTGCTAAGATGGTCTTAAATCCCCAGGCCAGGATATGTCATACCCCTAGGTGACACATAATGTCTTCCCTGAAAGACGTTTGAGTGGGCCTATGGCTGTCACTAACTTTATAGCCACGATATGTCTCTTATAGTATGCTACATAATAGCATTCACCTAGAGAGCCCTTTGGTGACTTTTACTTCTATTTGACATAGAAAATTCATACTACCCGTCATATCACCTTATTTCCAACTTTTGTATAAGTTATCTGACAGTGGTATGTGGTCAAACTTTTGAAGAAATAGTGAGGACAGAAAGTAAAAGCGTATACAAATCTACCATTTTTTTCTAGTTTTCTATGTTTAGAAATACATAATCAACTACCATACATAAGTATTTATATCATCTCATTTCAACAACAGGAAATAGTTTTAAAAATATTTTCATTATTTGGAATAAAGAAAATTCCACTGTTAATACATCAAACATATTACTAAAGTCTTCACAGGAAGGGCAGAATAAAGAAGCTGGCTAATAGTCAGTAGATCAATGTGTGTACCCAGGCTCTCTTACACAAGATCTCAAGGCAAAATAAGACTGAAGAAGAAAGTTGGAAACATTCACTGTAGAAGTTCCCTATTTTGTGAATTATTCAGTTCCATCTTTCAGCTTTCCCATTTGTGTAGGTAATATCTGTGAGTAATCTGGCCCAGTAAATTTTCCTTGAAACAAACTGAACCATAGCCCAAATCTTAAACCCCCAACACACCCCAAAAAAGAAGTTAAAGAAGTCTTTTAAGTAGAAAGAGATAGTCTACAAAGCAACTTGGCATTTTTCTTTAAGAAGTTTTTTCTTCTTCTTCATCTGTAATTTCCAGTTGATCAAATTTACAATCATAAAAATATTCATGAATTCACAGAGTGTTTAATGTTCAGTATTGAAATACTTAGAGCAAAACCAGACATTTTCTGTAAGGATTTGGTCGAACAAATCCAAACACATTTTGTTCCATGTTTTTTTGTGTGTTTTCCTATTTGTCAAGGTTTTGGTATTTTACCAATGAAATTTTAGGAACCATTAATATGCCTAAAAGAGCTTTTCACTCTAAGAAAAGTAATGGTAACTCTTACCATCTTAATTCTGAACCACCATTTTCCTTTAGCTATCAACCCTGTAATGTGGGAGAGAAAACTTGGTATTTCTATTTGGGTAATTCTTGTTCTCCATAAATAATGTTGCAGACCTGAGAGGGACTTTGGAGAATAGCTTCTCCAATGACCTCACTTTTATACCTGAAGAATTTTCTATTTAATATTATGCAAGCTACAATTATTTTGGTTCTTCTCAGAACACCAGTGTAATGGTTAATTTTACGTTTCAATTTGGCTAGGCTTAGTCCCCAGGTAGTCAATCAAATAATAAATTATGTGTTTCTGTGAAATATTTTGTAGATGTGATTAAGTTCACAATAAGTTCTCTTGAAGTAACAAAGATCACCCTGGATAATCAGTTAAATAAATAACCGAGGCTATTCTAAAGAGGAATGAATTCAGCCCATGGACTGCATTTTCAGCTCATGCTCTAGAGTTCCAACCTGCCCTTCCTTTGGGCACACCTCCCCAGCCCCAACACTTGTATAAGACAATTCCTTGTAATAGATCTCTATCTGTCTATCTATGTACTGCCTTTGTTGCTCTGATTGAACTCTGTTACAACTAATAATACAAAATAAAATTATACGTCACAGTTTTACATTGACAATGAAACATAAAAATAAATCACAATCCTTCCTAAGAATTCTCTTCCATTCTTCAAGTTAGTTTTAATGATATTTAAAAGAACTTACAATGAGCAAGGCATTAGACTAAACCAGAGGTGGGGAACCATGTTGGAAGACTGCATTAATTTAGCTGTAATCAAATAAGGCCACATTCAAGAAACTCCAACTGGATACATTTAAAAATGTACATTATTTTGTAAAAATTCAATCATTAATACTGTGCACTTAATAATTTCAAAAAATGAAAACTATTTGTTAAAGTTAATTAACTTTTTAATGACTTTGTTGTGTCTGCTGTTTGTTGGAAAGCATTCAAATATTCGGTTGCAACATGGAGGTCCACAGTTTCAGTTGATCCTATTGATGCATATCAGTCATTTGTGACCTTAAGGGCCTCTTGATTTGAGTTAGCTGGAAGGATGTAGATTCAAACAATAAGTGGTTGAAAAGAAAGAAAGCATTTTTCTGGCATGTTGCCAAAGGTTTGGGTATGTTACTGCATTTCTCCATGTTTCAATTGGATCCTTCTTAGCATTGAACAATAATTTTAAAATGTCATCTACTTGAGAGCTCAATCAATTCCATCTGTAGTTGTTTAGGTACTCATAAATGACCTTTTCTAACTGGGGAACATATTCATCCAAAATTTCCTTTTGAATACGAAGTGTTTTGAAAAAAGATAGATTTTTTTTTCAAAATTCTTGGATTTTTTGCCACATATCATGTATAGAATTAGTTTTACCTTGCAAAGAAATAGTCAAATCATTTGATTTTACACATCACACAGAAATGCTGCATTCCCGTAGAAATCTTCTTTCAGTAATTCACATTGATGATTTTATTCTTCATAAAATTTAACCATCTGTTCTCACAGAGATAAAATTTTGGCTAACAACTATACCTGTGGTAGACAACATACTTTAGAATAATAAGGCAAATCCACACTGAATACCACATCCTTCAACTTCAGCATTGTATCAAACTGATGATGCCATGTCCTATTTGCATGAATATAGTTAACAATACTTATAACTTGTTGCAAAGTGCCAATTAAAATAGTAGCTTTAGCACAGACATTTTGCTGATGCAAGATACAATGAAAAGAAATGGGGGCATCTGGACTTGTTAATATTTTTTTTACCTGTGCAATAAACCCTTCATGTTTTCCGGTCATTGAAGGTGCACCATCTGTACATACAATCATTAAATTTACCAAATTCAGTCCCATTTCATGACATTTATCTTGAAAGTTGTCAAAGATATATATTCCTTGTGTTCTGTTCAAAAGAGTGCCCAAAGTGAGTAACCCTTACTAGCAAAGAAAATGTTCTGTTAGGACCTGAGTGAAGTATAAAACCTGCTCCGTAAAGTCTCAGAATACAAAATCAATACACAAAAATGACAGGCATTCATATATGCCAATAACAGTCAAGCCAAAATTTAAATAAAAAACTCAGTACCTTTTACAATAGCCTCAAAGAAAAATAAATAACTAGGAGTATATTTAAACAAAAGAGGTGAGAGACATACACAAGGAGAACTATGAAACACTCATAAAAGAAATTGTAGAAGATGTAAACAGATGGAAAAATCTACCTTGCTCATAGATTGGAGGAATCAACATTGTTAAAATGTGCATACTACCTAAAGTGATCTACAGAATAATGCAATCCCTATCAAAGTACCATCATCATTCTTTACAGATCTAGAAATAATAATTCTACACTTTGTATGGAACCATGGAACCAAAGAAGACCTCGTATAGCCAAAGCAATCTTAAGCAAAAAGAACAAACTGGGAGGTATCAGTCTACCAGACTTCAAGCTGTACTACAAGGCTATAATAACTAACACAGCATGGTACTATCACAAGAACAGAGATATAGACCTTTGGAACAGGTCTGAGAATCTAGAGATGAAACCATCCGCATATTGTCATCTAATCTTTGACAAAGCAGACAAAAATATATACTGTAGAAAAAGAATCTCTTTTCAGTAAATGGTGCTGGGAAAATTGGATAGCTACGTGCAGAAGATTGAAACTGGATTCCCACCTTTCACCTCTTACAAAAGTCAATTCATGATGGATAACAGACTTAAACCTAAGGCATTAAAACTTAAGAATCCTAGAAGAAAATGTAGGGAAGACTCTTTCAGACATTGGTCTAGGCAAATAATTTATGAAGAAGACCCCCAAAGCAATCACAGCAGCAACAAAAATAAATAAATGGGACCTGATCAAATTAAAAAGCTTTTGCACAGCCAAGAAAACTATCATTAGAGCAAATAGACAGCTTAAAGCATGGGAGAAAATATTTGCTTTCTACACATTGGATAAAGGGCTGATAACAAGAATCTACCTAGAATTCAAAAAATCAACAAGAAAAAATCAAACAACCCCATCAATAAATGGGTAAAGGATGTGAACAGAAACTTTTCAAAAGAAGACAGAATAATGGCCAGCAAACATATAAAAAAATGCTCAACATCCCTAATCATTAGGGAAATGCAAATCAAAACCACAATGAGATATCACCTAACCCCAGTGAGATTGGCCTTTATCAAAAAATCCCAAAGCAACAAATGCTGGCAAGGATGTGGAGAGATACGAACAGTCTTACACTGCTGGTGGGGCTGCAAATTAGTGCAACCTCTGTGAAAAAGAATTTGGGGATACCTCAAAGAGCTACAAATAGAAATACTATTTGATCCAGCAATAGCCCTATTAGGCATCTACCCAAAGGAACAAAAGTTATTCTATAATAAAGACATCTGCACTCAAATGTTTATGTAGCACAATTTACTATTGCAAGGATGTGGAAACAACCCAAGTGCCCGTCAATACATGAATGGATTAATAATATGGCATATGTATACAATGGAATATTACTCAATTATAAAAAATGACAGTAATCTAGTACCTCTTATATTTTCCTGGATAGATCTTGAGCCCATCCTCCGAAGTGAGGTATCACAAGTATGGAAGACTAGGCACCACATGGACTCGCCATCAAATTGGCACTAACTGACACTAAGGTGCTCGCTCACACGGTAGTGATATTCTTTGGGGGTTGGGGGGTGAGTGAACTCACAGCTAATGGACGTGGTGATTGTTGTAGGATGAAAGGACACACCTCGAATCATATCATGGTTTCGTTGTGGCAAAGTCATTATATGTAACCAAAATGTTTGTACCCCCATAATATCCTGAAATTTAAAAAAAAAAAAAAACCTGCACTGAGTGAGTAGCATCTGTTGATTCACCCAAAGTGATTGAATAATATATGTTTTCCTTTTGAAGAATTGCATGAAGTTGTTCTGCTAAGCTGAAGGCTAATTCATGCTGCCAGTAAGTTATGATTCTTCTTGAAAGAGGCAGTTTGTACTTTGAAACATTATCAGGGTCTAAGCATTTTACAACTTCGACAATGCATTCTTTCACATTTCTACATCATTGAATGGTTTTCCTTTTTCCCTGAGTATATAAGTTACTTTATAAATTGCTTCAGTGGCATTATTTCCAGGTCTGATTGCTGCTTGCTTTCAATCCTTTAATTGTCTTTGCTTTTGCATTTCATCTTTTAATTTCTGCAACACAACCTTTCACACTTCTCCCTCTAATTTAAAATATTTTTGGTCCTTATGAGTATTATAATGCTGATGAGCATTGAATTTCTTTAATGTTGATGTTGCAGTATCACAAAGCAAGAAAATCATCTTATCTTTAGCAGAAACAAGATATTAATAACGCAATTCTCAATCCTCATAAAAAATCTGTTTTCTTCCTTCAATCTTCTCTTGGTCTTCTTTGACAGTATGGACTGTTAAGCAGACAGAATTAAAAAGTACTGTTGAGCTATGCAACTATTCACAAATTCCACTTCAAAAAGAAACAGTGCACCATTGTCAAAAGCTGAGAACAGACTGGCATACTGGACCCCCATAAGCTCTCACCAGCCAGCCTGCCACAGTAGTGGCCTCAGTCAGGCTGGTGGAAGTTAAAACTAAATCACGAGCATAGCAGCCGTCAATTTAGCCCGTACGGCTTACTAATGTTCTAATTGTGCTGGTCAATCTGGGAGGATTTTTTTGTTGAAACTTATTTTATTCTTTGGTATTTTAAATACATTCATTTTAAAAATAAAATAAAATTATAAAATATGAACAAAAATGAATTATTAAAAACTAAAGGATTTTTCTGTAAAATTTGGATTCAGTCAAAAGGTAGCATCTAAGGACCTAGAAGGTCACATGTGTCTTTAAGGCCTTGGGTTCTCACCCCTGGACTAAGCACCACAGGGAATGCACAAGCGTCAAGGTTTTATACAGTATCAACAAATAGTAAACTAGATGTCAAAAAGAAAAGCATAACACTGTATAAGTGTAAAATCACCTGTCCAAACATAGAGAATTATTGAATAGCCCAGAATAATCTAGGCTTATAACTGTTATTGTGGGGTATCTGTCATACTAAAAAGCACCATAAATTAATGTATTGTCCAACACTTTCACATAAACATTGTTTCTTGTTTATTTATTGTGGGAGAGTTGTTGGTATATTTTATTTCCCTATTTAGGACTAATTTTTATTTTTTTAATTAAATAGCAACTTCAAGCATACTGTAGTCCCTGCAAATGGTCACATGGCTAGAGCACTGATCCAAAAATGCACACGATGCATTGCTCATCTCCTCTTTTCACTTGAATTTTTCAAGTGATTTATTTCTGTAAGACAACCTTTCACATTCTGTTTGATTAGTGAAGTTGATGAAAAATTAACAGATATGTAGAGGTTCAGTTCAACCCACCATTAATTAAGTGATATTTCCTTTTTTAAAGCAGAGAAGTAATTGAATCATTTAAAGAAAATCAGAACTTAATAACATGGTGCCTAGAGAGTAGCAAGTACACAGAGTCACTTTGTCTTCAGGCAACACGTGGCATTTTTCAGAGCAAACGTTCTAAAGATTTTACAGAATTCAGAAAAATAAATATATAAGACAATGTCTAGAGAGGAAGGTATTCACTATTTCATTCAGTAAATATTTTATTTCTTATTAAGAGCCAGACACTGTGTGACACCTGCTGAACAAGCAGAGATGGCCACCGCCCTCACGGAGGTTATGGATTACAGGTAAGCACAGATCTAAGTAAGTCAACAGCATGCACATATAACCAATGATAATAAGTTTGTGAAATAGAAATATACAGAGTACCCTATTTAAGGTCACATGTGAAAGATGTACAGGAGACCATGGGGACTCCTGGTGGGGAAGACCTTAGAAGGGTCAGGAAAGTAAAAAGTCCAGTGCGGCTGGCAAGTGGTGCACAGGAAGTGCTTTGATAAACAGTACAATCTAGCTTGTTCCCAATCACCCCTGTTAGAAGTGATGCTGCTATCCATGTCCATAAGTCTGTCAAAATTTAATAATTTCCTTATATCTACTTTCTAAAAGTGAAATTGCTAGGTCAGACATTATGGGATATATATTTTTCATTATCATAATATCTTTTTTTTCACAGTCCCAAATTGCGTGAGGGAAAGGTTAATCTAATACTCACTAGCAACAATTCTGTCATACCTGATGGATTTTGTACACAGTGCGCTTCATGCTAAAGAGGAAAACTTTATTCCCAAAAAGTCAAAATGAAGAAAAAAATAGCCCTCGAGTCCTTCTACATTCTTTTTTAGAGAGAGAACTAGCTGGCACGTATAACATATAATTGGTGATGAACTCATGCCCTCCTGGTCCCTGAATTATATCCCTTTGCATCCACAAAGTCTGAATCTCACAGTTACTCTTTCTGGGTTTCACTTAAAATTCTCATAAAATGCCATGTAGATACCATGTAGCTTTTTACCTGTTCACTTTGCTACTCCATCTTCTCCTTCTGAGACGTACTATGTATTTGTCTTCTTAAAACTTCTACTTTCTAACCTTCATTTCACTGAAATTTGGATATTTAATAGAAAAAGTGGTAGATGGTTCTCAAAGTGTAGCCCCAGTCAAGCAGCTTGAGAATCACCTAGAAACTTGTTAGAGATATATATTCCTAAGCCCCACCCTGGAACAACTGAGTCAGAAACTCTGTGTTCCAAAAAGCCCTCTTTTGGGTGATTCTGATGCATGAGCAAGTGATTCTGTCACTGGCTGACATAGTACAAGCTGCAATTTAAGTTCCACCATTAGACCACCTGCTTTGTGGTTAACACATTCCCTAGCTGTGTGACACTGGAAGAACATCTAATCTCTCTGCATCTCACTGTTAAATGCAAATATCTGTAATAATTAAATGAATTAATGTATATAGAGCAAGAAGCTTAGTGCCCAGTACCTAGGCAACCCTTAATGTATGGTAGAGATTATAATCATGATGATGATGATGCATGTGCAGATGAGAATGTTTGGGCTGTATCTTTTGGCTTCAAGTTATCTTTATCCCAACACACTCTAAATTTTTATATCCAACCTCTTGTCTTATATAGAGAGACAGGTTCAGCTAGTTGGAAAGAGCACAAGCTCTGGGGTCAGTCCAGATAGAAATCTCTCTTCTACCTACAGTTCTAGTCTTGACAAATAAAAATACAGAATACCTAGGTACATTTGAATTTCAGACAATCAGTGAATGTTTTCAGGTTTCATTATATCCAATGGGAAACTTAGAACATATTGTATGAAAAAATTTCTTGTTTATCTTAAGTTTAAATTTGCCTGGTGTCCTATATTTTATCCAGAAATCCTCCCTACACCATTTATAGCTGTGAGGTATTAGCAAGTTACTTAGCTTCTCTATCAGTTTCCTCATCATTAACAAATGAATAATAATAGTATTTATTGTAAAGATTCACTTTGAAGAATATAAAACTGTGTATTATACATATATACATGTATATATGTGTGTATGCATATATACATATATATATATAACACATATACCAGTATGGTAGATAGTCTAAAGCTTAAATAAAAAACAATTAAAAATTAAAAATTAAAAAACAAAACAAAACAAACCTAATCTGGTTAAATCATGACAAGACCTCTAATTTATTCTTCTGAAAGCAATGGTTAGGAAGCTCGTGGAGCTGGTTAGTTCAGGAACCACATACACTTTTGTGATATAACTAGATATTTAAAAAATATAGAATTCTATTGCAGCAGAATTAATTAGCATATAAATGTTTCTTTCAGCAAGAGAAACAAGACCATAAACTTCATAACTACTGCATATAAAAGCTTTTTCACATTTATTTCTAAAGCTTGACATTCATTATGCAAAATAACCAAAGTTCTTACTAAACTCTTCTAGAATTTTTTTGAATTCCAATGAATTTCAGAATCAGCTCTATAGGATATCTAGTACCAGGTAAGTTATATTCTTCATTGAAAAAAAAAAAACCTCAAGAGTTTCAGGCTAGCAGGGTTCATTCGGATGCATTTATTGTGAGAGTTGAAAATCCATACCTGATTTGTTAGGTTGGGTAATAATTTTTATATCACATAGATTAAAGTTGGGAATAAATTGGTGGTTTCATTTTTATTTGTCTGATTTTTTTTCTGGTAGAGAAATTTCTTACTAAGACTTTTATTATTTTTTGAGGTTCACAGCAAATTTAAGAGGAAGGTACAGAGATATTTCACATATGCCCTGACACCCATATTCATAGCCTCTCCCAGTATTAACATCTCCCACCAAAATGGTACATATATTTTACAACTGATGAACCCACATTCACATATCAAAATCATCAAAAGGCCATAGTTTACATTAAGGTCCACTCTTGGTGTTGTAAATTCCATGCGTTTGGAGAAAAGTATAATGACAGGTATTCACCATTATAGTATCCTCTATGTTCTGCCTATCCATCATCCCTCCCTCTCTTCCTAAACCCCTGGGAACCACTAATCTTTTTACTATCTCCATAGTTTTGCCTTTTCCAGAATGTCATGTGGTAGTTGGAATCATATAGTGTGTAGCCTTTTCAGACTGGCTTCTTTCTCTTAGTAATATGCATTTAAGTTTCCTCCATGTCTTTTTATAACTTCATGGCTTATTTCTTTTTAGGGCTGATTAATATTCCATTCCATTAATATTAATGGAACTCCATTATTTCATAAATATTCCATTGTAGTGTATATGTACTGTAGTTTGTATATTCATTCACCTACTGAAGGACATCTTGGTTGCTTTCAAGTTTTAGCAATTATGAATAAATCTTCCATAAACATTTGCAGAGATAGAAGTTTTTAACTTCTTTGAGTAAATACCAAGGAGTGTGATTACTGTTTTGTATGGTAATAGTATGTTTATTTTTAAAAAAATAGGCCAAAGACATTAATAGACACCTCACCAAAGAAGATATATAGATGACAAATAAGCATAAAAAAAGATGTTCCACATCATATATCATCAGGGAAATATAAATTAAAAAAACAATAATATACCCCCACATGCTTATTATAATGACCAAAATGTGAACACTGACAACACCAAATGCTGGCAAGGATGTGGAGCAACAGGAACTCTCATCCATGGCTGATGAGAATGCAAAATGGTATAGCCACTTTACATCATAACAGTTTGATAATTTCTTCTTTATGTTGATACCTATTGGCATTAATGGAAATATACAAATGTAAAATGTCATACTATAGATGGAGATACCTATTATTTGGAGATATTATACTCCTTTTTTAATATATATATCTTTTCCCATTTGTTTGATAGGTTTTGGGTTGGCTGAAGTCAAATGTCATATCTTTTTTAGGAAATCATTATACAGGAGAAAAAACATGTTAAATATTGGTAGAAATCTTAATAGGATATAATGTCCATAAGATATATATTGTTTTTGTTTGTTTTCTCCAGAAGAAAAATAGAAAACTGTAATGTTGTAAGGTAAGGGTTTCATAGGTTTAGGATATATTTTTGTTGATAAAATTTCTATATAGACTGGCATAATGATGAACAATGATTAAAACTTACTATGTTTTATTAAAATAGTAAAAGTGCATTTCCTGCAAACATTACTTTGCTTTCTAAATGTTAAGCCGGTTGGGAGAAAGTGTTTAAGGGAATCTCTGATCTCTACATTCAACACCAGTTTCTTCCCTTTATATCTTCTGCTTTTATTAGCACTGATGTAGTGCTTCACATTTAGAAAGCTATTTCAAAAAAGCTTATGCAAGAAAGTGGATCTGGTGTTATTTTAACATTATTTTATAAGGCCTTTTTGTTTAAAGTCAAAACACTTTAATAATGGTCTTATCTCTGTCTCTCTCTATATTGAATCCCTTCTCTCTTCCTTTCTTTCTCTGTCATGCCAGCCCAGCCCACCATCACAGCTACTTCCATGCTGCCAACACAGAAGCACACACACTCTACTATCTCACTCTTCACCACTCTTCACCTTCCAGGCTGTGTTCCACCCAATGACTTCATCCAGTCTCCATTGTTCCCTCCAGGCCATTTGACAGACTGTTCCTCCCTCTTTGAATATTCACCTAGCCTCCATGTTAACCTCTCCCACATACATCTTTTCCCTGGTTAATATCTGCTAATTCTTCAGACTTTAGCTTGTTCATAACTGATAGGATAAAGCATTAATGGAAATGTATAAATGTCAAATGTTGCATTTCCATAAAAATGACCAACAAAGACTAGTGGCTATTTCTCACATTACCTTCTTACACTTCTCTGTGTAGTCATACTATTTGCATCATCTGTGTACTTGCTCATTTTTTTCACTACTCTTTAGCTTTTGGTAAATGGGGGCTGTCTTCTTCATTGTTGTACCCTGTACCAATCACATAGCCCAGCACATAATAGGCTCTTAAATATTGGATCAACAAATAAATGACTCCTTCTTTTACATACCAGGAAGTTGAAAGTAAGAAACTATTTGGTTTATCTAAAAGCTACAAAATGGAGATTATTCCTGAAACCTTGTGATATAATAGAACCAGGATTGAACTGCGTGTAAAATGTGTTTCTCTCACTCTTTTGATTTAGCAGTTCATTACAATTATGGCCATCAGTCTCTGCTTCTTGTCAGTAGTCACATAGCTTGAAAAAAATTGTCTTCACATACTGTCTCCATATCCTCACCTCCTAGGTATTCTTCAGTCCACTATAATCTGGCTTCTATCTTTCCACTCCACTGAAATTGACTTGTAAAATGTCATAATGAATCTTCATGTTGTTAGATTAACATTTCCACTTTTTGAAATAAATCTCTCTTCCTTTAGTTACACAGGTACCACACTTTCCTAGTATCATCTATGTTATTGGCTACTCTATCTTTGTCTCCTTTCCTGGCCTCTGCTCTGTCCAGTCTCTAACATGATAGACATATCTCAGGGTTTTAGTCTGAGCTCTCTCCCCTCTATCAGTATGGAAGACTCAGGTCTAATAGTCAACTGTCATCTTTACTTGGCTCCGTCATGGGCTTCTCAATATTAGAAACACTTCCATGCACCTGATTCCTACACCATCTAAACCATCTCAGTAATTCTGGAAAACTAGGATCCACCCTTTACTTCTTCATTTTTTCCACACCATTTATACAGTCCATCAGTAAATCCTGTGGATTCTATCTTTTAAAAACATCTTGGATGTAACCTTTTTCCCCTCACAAATTACACAGCTGCCAGCCTGGTCCAAATCACCATGATATTTAACCTGGACTGCTGCAGTACCTCCTAACTGACCTTCTCATGTCTACTGATGCAATTATTTACTCTATTTTCAAGATGGTAGCTGGGCCAAAGTAATCCTTAAAAAATATAAATCAGATGATTCCCCCTTCTGTTTAAATCATCTAATATCTTTAGATTGTCCTTAAAATAAGATTTTTTAAAATAAACCCTTTCATGGTTTTCCTCTAGCTTACATTCCAGACATTAATTCAGATGATTCTCCACCTTATCTACAACTTCTTTCAGTTATATTGACTTTTATGATTTCTCTAACAGGCCAAGCTTTTTCTGGTCTCTGGGTCTTTAATTTTGTTCCTCTGCCAAGAATGCTCCCTTCTTATGGTCTGGTGTTTCTCATCCTTGAGGTCTGGGAGACTACCTGACACTCTAGCCTCTTTATTTCTATTTTCTTTATCATGTTTACTTGGTAATTATCTAAGTTTTGATTCCTGCTTGTTGTCTGTCTTTCCTCACCCACACACCTGAAAATATTAATCATAATATTTGTCATTTCCTTCACAATGAAACTCCAGTGCATATATTGTAGGCACTCATTAAATATTTGTTGACTAAATGTGTGAATGGGTGGGACTACAAACTAGTACAACCTCTATGGAAAGTAATATGGAGATACATCAAAGAACGACCTTTTGATCCAGCAATCCCATTACTGAGAATCTACCCAAAGGAAAAAAAGACATTCTGTAATAAAGTCATCTGCCCGTGAATGTTTATAGCAGCACAATTCACAACTGCAAAGATGTGGAAACAACCCAAGTGTCTATCAACATATGAGTGGATTAATAAAATGTGGTAAATGTATACCATGGAGTACTACTCAATGACAAAAAAACAATGGTGATCTAGCACCACTTGTGTTATTCTGGATGGAGCTGGAGTACATTATTCTAAATGGAGTATCACAAAAATGGAAAAACAAGCACCACATGTACTCACCACTAAATTAGTACTAATTAATCAACACTTATGTGTACACATGGAAGTAACATTCACTGGGAGTTGGGCAGGTGGGAAGAGGTAGAAGGGGATGGGTAAATACACACCTCATGGGTGTGGTGCACATTGTCTAGGGGATGGGCATGCTTGTAGCTCTGACTTAGGTGGTTCAAAGGCAATATATGTAACCAATGCCTTTGTACCCCTTTGAAATTAAAAGAAATAAAATAAAATAAATTAAATTAAATTAAATTAAATTAAAATAAATACATGTGTGAATGGATATTACTAAGTATGTGTGTGATCCTTGTACTTCAGTTTTATCATTTATAGAAAGAAAGGAGTTGGAGTTTATTATCCGTGAACTACTTTCCAATTCTCATATTGTTTGAAATTCTGATCAAATTCATCATGATCAAATACATATTTGTATGATACAGTGTGCAAAACACTGAGCAAAATGGTTAGAGTTGTAAAGCAAAGTAAAAAGTTTTAAGCAAATAAGATTAGAACTGATTTGGTGGGGTACTAGCTCTCTGAGAAACATACCAACTACCATGCAAACAACAAGAAAGAAAAACAGGAAATCAAGGCCTCGGGGTTTTTTTTTGTTTTGATTTGTTTGTTTGTTTGTTGATTGCTTGCTTGTTTGTTTGAAATGCATTGGTTTTATTATACTTTCAAGACATGGCCTTGTGAAATTTTATGAATAATATTTAATGGTTGAGTTAAAATTATTAAGATATATCAGCATACAACTATTTAATTCTGATTTATAAAAGGATTTCAGGGTCCTTGAAAAAATATGTTTAATTTAAAAAAACAAAAATTTTCTATTTCTGGAAACATTTATCACAAGTGAATTTACTTTGAGAGATGGCATTCAGAATTTAAAACTCAAAATATTTGTTTTCTGTAAAAAGTTTCAAATGCAGTTTCAGCAGTCACTCATGGTTTGTCTACCCAAGATCCATCTCTACCGCCTCTGCTTCCTTCTTTTTTATTATGAGAACTCTGATTTGTTCAATTATCTTCCTTCCTCCAGAAGGCTTTGTCCTTCTGAGTAGCTGGATGGCATCCTCTGACAGTGTGTCCTGACATTTCTAAGCCAATTGTGGTTATCTCCTGCCCCTTGGCAATGACTGGTTTAGTCATGAACATTTGACACAATCCTAACCAATAAAACCTGACAGAAAGTGTATTGGCTGGCTTCTCCTAAATGTTCCTTTTCTCTTAAAAGGCAACTCGAAGAAGAAATGACTCCTTTTCTTCTAATGGCCTCTTTCCTTCCCTGGGTCCAGAAGACTCCTGGAACTATTTCACCCACCCTATAAAAATAACAGGGAAACTAGCCTAAGGAGAAAGCTGACAATCTAGTGATGACATAACAAAAGATGCCACAAACTTGATTTCTTAAGGATGTTTCTTTGCAATACATTTCAATAAACATTTTACTTGTAATTTAAATCTATTATTGATCTGAAATTAAATTGTAGAACTTTCTTATAATGATCGTGATAAATCCTGGTTAAACATGACAATATGTTTAAATTTAGCAATTAAAATATCTGGTTAAATGTGGATTCAGTCACATTAAAGATCAAATTCAAGACCCTTGTTGAAATGTCTGGTTTTTGTTTTCTACAAAGAGCCAATATTCCATCTATTAATGGGAAATTTTTTTGAGTTATTAATATTTTTTTCTATGAACATTGATCTACTGATCCTCACCATTTTATAACATTCTCCCTATTAGTCAAAATATTTGTAAGATAGGTGGACAGGGAGAAGAGGAAAATCTAGAGCATTGTTGTCCACGAGAAATATGAGTCATATATGTAATTTTAAATTCTCTAGTAGCCATATCAAAAGAGAAAAAAACAGAAAAATAACTTTAATAATATATCTTATTTAATCTAATATAGCCAAAATATTATCACTTCAACATGTTGTTAGTATAAAAATTATTGAGAAATTTTACATTTTTATGTTCATACTGAGTCTTTGATATCCAATGTGTATTTTGCATTTACAGAACATCTCAATTCAGAAAGCTGCCTATCAAATGCTCAATAGCCACCTGTGGTCAGTGAATACCAAATTTTGCAGTGCAGATTTACAATAATAGAACAGGGTAATGGCAAATGAATCATAAAGAAATGATTAGCCTTGGCCTGGTAGGGAAAATAAAATTAAAAAATGTAATTTGTGATATCGGATTGATATCTGAATTAATTTTAAGCTATATAGCTATAATAAACAAACAAAAAATTTGACTATACATCTAAAGACTGGATCCAAGATGGTTTTATTGATCTGTTTGCAGAATTGAAGTGGGCTCTCAATATGTTCTTACAGTAAAAATGTCACTGTTATATCCCTTCTTGATCCTGACTTCTGTGGTATATCACATTTGACTGCATCTTAGGTAGACTGGAGCCGTGTATCCCACTGATAATCATCCCCTCTTCTCTTCCAGGATAGAATTTATATTCTTATATGAGGACAGTGGAATGAGACTCAGAATTTGCATGAGTTGTAAATTAAAGAGATGGATCCAGTTAAAGTGCTTCTGCCTAGCGTATAACGAGCTAATCATGCAGCTCTTTTAATGGATCAAGAAATTCTCATTGTTTGTGCCTAAGGACTTCTCGGAGCTACAAGATAAATGTTAAAAAGCATGTGTATAAAATGTTTTAAGTTGGGGAAACTTTGTGAGTCATTTTTTCCTTTTTTTTCACACTTTCCTTCCTGTGGCTATTCTCCTGCCAATCTGTCTCCAGTGTTCAGGAGTTACAGCCTCAGCTGTTAATTACAATTCTAAAAGCTAAAGCTCAAGGTTATGTTTGCAATGTGCATATCCATGATGGCACTTCTTTGCCTATGGGAAATTTGTAACAACAACCAGTAGGATGCACTACCCAACATAGAGCAGACAGGCAAGTAGTCCCTTTGTGTCTCAGGTTTATTGTCTAGAAACTGAACTCTAGAATAATTACTAAAAATGTTGTGGAAGATATACAAGATAAAATATAAAAAGTGTCTGACATGGTGTCTGACATATTCTAAAACTGTTAGTTTCTTTTCATGAATTTCACATTTTCCAAGTGTATTCCCTTGTCTAAAAGAAGAAAATGCATGAGTTTTTTTTTTTCTTTTTTCAAAAATAAAGAGATAATGAAAGAAAGGAAGCCAGAAAGGAAGGGAAAGAGGGAGGAAGTGAGGGAAGGAAAGTAGGAGTAAGAAAGGAAGGGGGGAGAGAAAGAGAGAAAGGAAATAGGGAGGAGAAGGAAGGAAACATTGCCTATATGTTCTGCCTTTTCATGCTAACAGGAAGCAATGCAGCATAGTACAAAAGTCTAGCTTCTGGTATTCGACTTGCCTAGTTTTGAATCCCTCATACTGAACTTTTTCTTATGTTAGACAAGTCACCTGACTTCTCTGTGCCTCAGCTTCCCCATCTGTAAAATGGAGATAATAATAGTGCTTTCATCATAGCAATGTGAGGTTTAAAAAAATATATTATTTGCAAAGAATTCATAATTCTACCCAGCCAAAAACAAATGCTCTGTTATTGGTAGCCATTATTATTACTCAAAAGGATTGCTTTCCAAACACATTTGTGCAGTACTCTAGGCTCTAGGACCCTGGACATAAAATAGGAACCTATACATTTGATGGTGGTTATTGCTGGCATTCTGTTTCCATTTGCAGAGGGATACAGCTGGAAGCAGTTGCAGCAGATAATGAGACATCTGGATGGAAAGAATAATAAAAAACAAATGAGCAAATGAAAAAAGCCATCACTGGGAGATAAAAATCTACTTTAAACTCTTTTCTGTCTATGAGCTATGAAAAGACTCCTCTATTTCGGTCAAGTTGAGTTCAGAGTATGCAGAAGCTTAGATCTTCCTGAATCTATTCTGCTGGGGAACATCAATGCATAAATTCCAGGGAGGAATAGCTCAAGGAGGCTCACCTAATGGCATTTCCTAGATGGGGCAAAATCATGATGAGATTCAGTATCTAGAACACATCTGTTTGGCCTCATTGCTATCCAAGATCATGGCACATTCTAGTTCAAAATAAAATAAACTAACTGCTTCTCTCCCACCCTTCCCTCTCATCTCCCTCCTGCCACATTTGTTGATTTTGCTCCGGACGTAGGCTATTCTGCTTACGGTGCTTTAGGTGTTCTTTTAAAATGATGAGAGCAAGATCCCTGCTCCACAATAAGAACTGATATTTCAAAGGGGGCTAGTTGGTTGCTCATTAGCCTCGCCGCATAGGGAACGGGCAGTCCCTCTTGAATGTCATGCTTGGCAGTGGTATTTTCCTCTGCCAGTTTTTATACAGCACTTATCTTACTTTCTTACTACCAAACGGTCTCTGACTTAAGATGGGTCAACTTAATTTTTCAACTTCATGATGACGCAAAAATGATATGTACCCAGTAGAAACCATACTTCAAGTACCCATATAATCATTTTGGTTTTTACTTTTAGATCAGGATTCAATAAATTATTTGAGAAATTCAAAATATTATTTTAAAATAAGCTTTATGTTAGATGATTCTGCCCAACTGTAGGCTAATGCAAGTGTTCTGAGCACGTTTAAGGTAGGCTAGGCTAAGCTATGATGTTTGGTAGGTAAAGAGTATTAAATGCATTTTTTTCATTACCACATTATTTTTTTTTATTTTATTTCAGCATATTATGTGGATACAAAAGTTTAGGTTATGTATATTGCCCTTGCCCCCCCACCCCCGAGTCAGAGCTTCAAGTGTGTCCATTTCCCAGAAAGTGCACATCACACTCATTATGTATGTATACACCCATCCCCTCCCCCACCCACATCTGCCTGACACCCGATCAACATTATTCCAAAATGTGCTCTTAGGCGTTGATCAGTGAAACCAATTTGATGGTGAGTACATGTGGTGCTTATTTTTCCATTCTTGGGATACTTCACTTAGTAGAATGGGGTCCAACTCTATCCAGGAGAACATAAGGGATTCTATATCACCATTATTTCTTATAGCTGAGGAATACTCCATGGTATACATATACCACATTTTATTAAATGCATTTTTGACTTACAATATCTCAACTTACAGTAGCTTTATTAGGACATAATCCCATTGTAAGTTGAGGAGCATCTGTATTGACATCTAAGAGAAAACTTGAAAAATTCTTGCATCATTGTTGCTTTTTCATTATTTGTGTTTTAATCAACAAAGAGAACATATAAAAGAGCTCTAATTCAGTTTGTGAGCCTCATTTGAGTGCTTTCCATGTGCCAGCCATTACACTACCAGAAATGGAAAAACAAAGACCTGGGCCTGCCCAGTACAGTAGAGTCTAGGCAGGACACCATCATATAAAGAAATACACTGTAATAAAACATATTAGGTGTCACAATAAAAAGCTCATAGAACACAATGATGCACCACGGATGATATGTCTGGGAAGGAGTGGAAGGGGGATGCTTCTGCCATCCTAAAGAATCTTCCCTGCACCCTGTGGGTGTTGGGAAATCATAGGACAGTTGTCTTATTATTAAGAGAAATTTTTATTGTAAACACAGCATAATTGAAAATATTTTTTAGTGCAAAACCAACTTAATTATTTGAAAGTTTCAAAGATAAAAATGTAAAACAGAGATCTACATACACACATTATACGCACATACATACACACATAAATGTATGTATACACTGAAAATGTAAATATTAACACCAAAAATGACTCACAATTGTATATTTTATTAATCTATTAATGAATCAATAGTGTGGTGTGAATTTTAACACAAAGTCAAACAAAGAATAAAACAATCAGATGGAGGGGGTTGGCAGCCAGTTTGGAAGCCTGAATATTAAAGTTTTCTGTATCACCAAGTAATAAAGAAATGTGCCTCAATGAATTGCCTAGGATTTGCATGATTCTACAAAAATGAATGAGCCACAAAAATGAATAAGCTTCTTCAATAGGCTAGGAATAATTGAAAAAAAAAAAAAAGAAAATTCTCTTCATCATCAAGCCTGAGAAACATGAGTGAGAAATGGTAGATTTATTTCTTCTTCAGGTGAATCTTCAATAAACCCTGGGTAAATCATTTTACAGGGTCCAAACAAGGAAATGTCCTATCTTCTGACTATGCAGTCCCTGACTGGTGATATAGGTAGATAGATGATAGATAGGTAGATGCAGACAGACAGACAGACACACACACACACACACACACACACACACACACACGATAGAGGTGAATGGAGATGAAATGGGTAGGAAGACTTTGCTCTTGCTTCTATTTTGGTGCGATGCTCTGGGTGTCAATTACCAAATGCAGCTGGGTAGATGAGTCAGTTCAGCCACTTCAGCTGATTCCCCTCCAGCAACTCCTGCAGAAGCTTCCCCACCCCTTTGCATGGATGTGGACACGCTTAAGGGAGGAAAACAAGAACAGAGGCAAAGAAGAAGTGCCCAATATAAAAGTGGAAAATTAACTTTGACCCAGAAATCTGTTTTCCACTTTCTATTTGCCTTGGCTTCATGATTGAGATTTATCGTTATTTTCTTTTATAAAGGAGTGTGTGTGTACATATGAACATGTACATGTGAACAACTTTAAAGAACATTAGATGTATATAATAAACTCTTTAAAAATAATAACTCCAAGAAAAGAGTAAAATCAAAGAGTTCCTGCCTGTTGACACACAAGTCTCTCATCCCTTTCATTCAATCCTCTGATGGGACTCAACTTACTAAAAAATAAATCTGTAACGTTCTGTAAATCACATTCCCACATCAAATTTCAGAAAAGCCATATTTCAAAGTATCTTCTCTAAAGATACAGACAACCTTCTGACATTGGGGAATTGCTGCTTCTTTCAAGGTACGTGCTACTCAAAATCTGACCAATATCAAAATGATGAGACTGCCTGGGTCCTCAGAGGTGGGCATGAGGCTGCTCTGCTGTGTATCTCAAAGCTCCCTATGGTGGTGGGGTGAATGAAGGTTGCAGCCTGCTGATGTAATGCTTTATAGCAGAAAAATAAGCAGGGTACAAGGGCAGATATTTTATAAGGCCAGTAGCCCCTTTGGTGTGTGTTCTCCCTCCCCTCCTACATATGCTCTTAGGAACTCCAAGGGAAAAACAAATACAAGTGTTTTTAAAAGAGTAAAATGAATCCTACTCTTCACAGAAGCTTTTATGATACATACAATTATTTCTAAAGTACTGTAATTCAAAAGGTGAACAAAGATTTCTGAGTGAGATGCCAAGTGGTTTTGTCAATGGGCTTTTAGAAAGCATAAAGGCATCTGAGAAGTTCCATAATTTATTAAATCTCTTTCTTGAGTTTGTCCAGACACAATACATACTTCTTGATGAATCTTTGATTATTGTTATCTCTACTTAGAGAACATCCATGAAACCATCACAGGGACATATTCCTGTCCTTCTTGCCCCAGGACTGTTTTTGAATTGACTAATTTGTTCTTCCACTATTTGTGGAGCTACCTTTCTATAGATGGTAATGTAGCGAGTACAAGACAATCACAGCAGTCATGGTCAGATAAAAGACACTCATGTAGAAACGCATAACCGTAAACAGAATGTAACAAATGCAATAAAGAGTATAGAATGTCTCAACAAGCAGCAACCTACTACACTCCACAAGGGAGACAAGTGTAGAAAGGATTCAGATAGGAAACAGTACCATGCCCTATACACTAAGGGGGAGTTCATCAGATCAACTGGCACATGATAGGCATTCCAGTGAAAGAACTTTATGCAAATGCTGAAGAATGGACATGCTGGTGTTCTTGAGAAACTGCACATAACTCTGAGAGATGGGATTGTTGAGTGTGGGGAAATGAGGATGCCAGACAAGCTTGCAATATAGCAGCTGTAAAGTTAGGCAGTGACAGATTGGCAGGTTATTGAATGCTATGACAGGTGACTTCTGGGACATTTAGATCCCCCTTTCCCATATATATCTTTACATGTTTCTCATGCCAGGGCAGATCAAAGATACTAAGTCAAAACAAACAGAAGCAACCCCACATGGCAGTTTGGGGCATTGATCATCACAGGCAGTAACATTTGACAGGGTTACTTTCTTGTTACCATCATTCCTTATCTGCCCCAAGCATCCTAAACTAGCTCATCTATTTAATTTTTCTTTTCAGATCACATTGTTCTTATGATCAATTCAGTTATAAATGCTATTTTGCATGTCATCACAAAATGTTTTATTGATGAATGCCAGCATTAGAACTTTGAATTCAACTTTGGCATAGGAAAACAATTTATTCAATGAAGCTTCAAATCACAAACAGAGCTGTCATAATTTCTACTCATTTCTAAGTTATTTATTCAATTAATCAGCCAGTATTTGTCCAATATCTGGAATGGCTATTGTCATTGTTATAGGTCTTTAGAATACAAGGACAAATAAGGCTCCTGTCCTCGAGGAACTAATGTTCTGGTGAGGAGTAGCCAACCACAAAGCAAGGAACTATAATATAAATCTGAGATTCAAGGTAGCCTTATTCAGAAGGACACTGACAAGAACATTTTATCATGATGGTTTTTTATTTGGTATCTAGTGGTTCATAAATGTCTAGACATTATGTAATTCTTATGGAAAATGCAGAACCACAACACTAAACATTAAATAATATGCATTATATGCACTTTGCGAAACATCTTTTTTTTTTCAAATGAATATTGGCAAACATCTATTAGATAAAAGTGACAGATAAAAGTTTTCATTTAATCAAGTCTCATTTATTTATTTTTCTTGTTGCTGTGATTGACACTGGGGTCTTCTTGATAAATTCTTTGCCTAGCCCGATACCTAGAAGAGTTTTTCCAACATATTCTTCTAGAGTTCTTACGATTTCATGCCTCACATTTGTCTTATCCATCTTAAATTAATATCGTGAGTGGTGAGAAATATGGATCTTATTTCATTCTTCTGCATGTGGCTATCCAGTTGTCCCAGCACCATTTATTGAATAGAGATTCTTTTCCCCAGTCTATATTATCCTCTGCTTTGTCAAAAATCAATTGGCTGGATGTGGATGATTTTATGTTTGGGTTTTCTGTTCTGTTCCATTGTCTATGTCTCTATTTTTGTGTCAGTACCAAGCTGTTTTGGTTAATATTGCCTTGTAGTATAGTTTGAAGTCTGGGAATGTGATGCCTTTGTTTTTTTAGCATAAGATTGCTTTGGTTATTTGGGCTCTTTTCTGGTTTCAAATGAAGTGTAGAATTATTTTTTCTAGATCTGCAAAAAAATGACATTGGTATTTTGATAGGGATTCCATTGAATCTGTAAATGTCTTGGGGAAGTACAGACATTTGAACAATGTTGATTCTACCCATCCATGATCATGATATGTTTTTCCATTTATTTGTCTCATCAGCGATTCTTTTCCTCAGTGTTTCATAGTTTTCTTTGTAGAGATCTTTCACCTCCTTGGTTAAGTATATTCCTACATTTTTTTACTTTCTTTGTAGCTATTGTGAATGGTGCTGAGTCTTTGATTTGACTCTCATCTTGACTATTATTGGTGTACAGGAATGCTACTGATTTGTGTACATTGATTTTATAACCTTAGACTTCTGCACAGCCAAGGAAATAATAAACAGAGTAAAAAAACAACCTGAATAATGGGAGAAAACATTTGCAAGCTATTCATCCAATAAAGGGCTAATAACCAGAATCTACAAAGAACTCAAGTAAATCGTCAATAAAAAAAATCAAACACGCCCATTAAAAAGTGGGCAAAAGATATGAACAGAAGCTTTTCAAAAGAAGGTAGACAAATTACCAATAAACATAAGAAAAAATGCTCAAATCACTAATTATCAGGGAAATAAAAATTAAAACCACAATGAGTTATCATTTTACCCCAGTTAGAATGTTTTTTATTAAAAAGTCTCAAAACAATTGATGTTGGTGTGGATGCAGAAAGAAATGAATGCTTATACACTGTTGTGGGACTGCAAACTAGTACAACCTCTATGGAAAACAGTATGAAGATTCCTCAAAGAACTGAAACTAGACCTACTCTTTGATCCAGCAATCCCACTACCGGGTATTTACCCAAAGTAAAAGGATTCATTTTATCAAAAAGATACCTGCACCCTGATGTTTATTGCAGCACAATTCACAATTGCAAAGATGTGGAATCAACCCAAGTGTCCATCAATTCATGAGTGGATTAACAAAATGTGGTATATGTATACCATGGGATATTACTCAGCCATAAGGAAGGATGACAATGCCTTTTGCAACAATGTGGATGAAACTGGAGACCACAATCCTAAATGAAGTATCTAAAGAATGGAAAAACAAACTCCACATGTACCCAATATTAAATTAGAACTAACTGATGAGCACACATGTGCTTAGAGGGAAATAAAACTCAATGGAAATCAATGAGGGAGCAGAAGGGAGGAGTTGATAGGTAAAAACCTACCTAACAGGTACAACGAGCATTATCTGGGTGATGGGCACAATTATAACCCTGACTCCAGCATTACCAAAGTGATCCTGATCCTTGTAACCAAAACATTTGTACCCCTGTAATACTTTGAGATATTTTTTTAAAGTTTTATTTTTATGTATTTATAGATTTTGATTGCCTAGACCCTGACCTAGAAAGTACAATTGAACTGTACCTATGTATTAATGTATTTAAATGTTTGTGAACTTGAGTTAATAAAGAAAGCTTCAGTGGGACAGAGATCTCCATGGACTGAATTGAGCAAGAATATTCAAAGATCTGTTCCTACTTGAGTGGATACCACCAGACTTGATTCAGAGAGTTGCTCTCTACTCGTGACTCTGTTGAAAGCTGGGCTAAGGCCAAATCTGACTAAAAATTAGCTCTTCTTATTCTTCTGTATATTTTGAAATGTTTCTGAAATGATATAAATGCTCTGAATCCCCCCCAAATTTCAGTTTTAATTCAATGCATGTTTATTTATTGCTCAACTAAGAGACTAACATCAGTGTTTCTTATTTATAGATGGCTCCTTCACTCCTTTAATCTTGTGGCTCCACCATTTTCTAGCACCACTGAGTCCGCTCCAACAGTCGTGGGTGAGCAACACAATAGATTTGCAGGGAAAGTTTGTATGTGAGAAGTGGCACTCATCACTACATCACTTCTGGGCAACTTCCACTAGCTGAAAGATATTCACATGGCCACATACCTAATAGCAAGGAAAGCTTATCAAAGAAATCTGGTTATGGAACCAGTAAAAAGAGGAATCAGGACTCTGACCAATTAGCAGATTCACCCACATGAAATATCCACATGCCTTTCTCTAATAATAATCTCTAGTAATAATTTACTCTTGATATCTTAGACCACTGTCCCATTCAAATGTACTCATTAAATCATATTTATAATCAATATACAGAAAATAATTATTTGTAAAAGGGAAAAAAGAATTCTTTTAGACAGTAACAATTTTATTTTGCTTTTTATTTTAATTGTAGTATTTAAAGGAAATCTTTGTACTTTAAGAAGACAGTATGTTTTAAAGGAAATACAGCCAAATTTATATCAGAATTCAGGACTTAGCTTTACCACTGTAGCGGTCCCTACAGTTTGGCCTTCTCATTTCCATTTCCAACACTTTTTCATTGCCTTCCTTGATGGTAGACACTGGAAAAGTAAAATCTGACTTTCCCAGGATCATCTGAGCCTTGTTATTGCAATGTGACCCGATTGTGGCCAATGAGGACCACATAGACATCTGCTGAAAAGCTTACAGAAAGCCTTTCCTTTTCTGAAATGGACACCACTCTTCTCTTTTATTTCTTCTTTATGCCAGCAAGACACAAACTTAATGGCTGTAGCTGCACTGACATTTTGTCATCATGAGGGAAAGGAACACAGAGCTGAAAAACTCAGCCCTGGTATTCTTAAAGCAATACCAGCAGCCATCTTTGGACTGCCTTTTATATGAGAAAACTGAAAACCTCAGGGTCATTTAAACCCAAATATATTTTCTACTACACGTTGAGCACCCTTTATCCTAAATGCTTGGTATCAGAAGTGTTTCACATTTCGGACTTTTTCAGATTATAGAATATTTGCATATACATAATAAGATATTTGGGAATGGGACTCACATCTAAACATGAAATGTACTTATGTTTTATATATAGTTTATACATATACCCTAAAGGTAATTTTATATAATATGTTTAATAATTCTGTGCATGAAACAAAGTTTGTGCACATTGAACTGTCAGAAAGCAAAAGTATCAGTATCTCAGCCACCCATGTGGACAATCTGTGGTTCTTTGGCATCACCATCACTCCCGACTCTGACTTTATATGCCACCAATAAGCAATCATTTTCTTATACTTATTCATACATAAGTACTTAATAGTAAAAAAATAAATATGACATACCATTAATACAGTGAAAAAATAATGTTTTCAGGGTAACTAGCAGCACAGCGGCACCTCCAGAATCCTATATCAGCTGTGGAACAGCAGCAACAACAAACAACCCAGGGGTTTATTCTCCATCTAAGATGCTCTACTTTGATTAAAAGTTTATATTTATTTGATTTTGCTTTTGGTGAGAAAAAACTTCAGTCAAGGGACTGGGTTTTCTAGGCAGGAGGAGGTTTCTAGAGCTACATGGCTTTTTAAAATGTTTCCTCCAGAGTCATCTGCCTCATTAGTGATGATTTTTACCTTAGAAGTCTCTCTTTGATTTTGTAAACTGACATCATTTCTTGTTCTCTGATGAATGCACGCTGCTCTTGTCCTTCAATAAGCCCAACACACATTTCACCATGTCATCTATAGGCACTTTTTCTGCAGTGTTTTATGCACTTTTAATGGTAATTCATAAAGAAATGGCACATTATTACTACATGTGCCATTTCATTACGCTTTATGGGCCTGCTTGCGTGGGGGAATCTGGGCAGGCATGGAAATGATGTATTGCAGCTGAAGGGGGCTTGGAGGGTCTTTTTTATCCTTGGGGACATTCAATAAACTGTGTGTCATGCTCCTGAGTTTTGACTGTGATGTGAGGTCAGACATGAAAATTTCTATTTGTGGGATTATGTCACCACTCAGAAAACGTCAGACTTTGGAGTATTTTGGAGTTCAGGTTTTTGGACTAGGAATGCTTCATCTGTACTGACAGCCACATCAAAAACTTCAATAGGAAACTAACAGCTACTTTGTAGTCCTATCTCCTTGAGGAAGTCAGTTAACTTCTATTAGGCCTAATACTGTCATCTTTACGACCATAATAGTATCTATGTCACAGTATTGCTACTATAGTTACATAAAATGAACATGTTTAAAAAGCATAAAGGAATGCTTTCTCAATTGCTTTAGCACTGGATCATCATATATGTGCATGAAGAATATCTCCACCATTAATCCTGATTATCACTGTATTAATATGGCAAACAAAAGCAAAGTATATTATTTCCTTTTTATTCCATATTAAAATCATTACAGAATGAAATAGTCCACCTTACCCTCATTCATAAGGAAATTTTAAATTTATACATGTGTTGCATGTATCCTTTATATCACTGCACCAAAGCATAAAAAATTAGTCTTCTTACTTTTTGCTTTAAGAAGAAGAATTCAAATCTGATTTTGAAAACTTTAGTAATAGACATAATTGCACTTCATATCTACTTGTCTTTTAAAAAATGGGAGTATCCTTTTTATTGTTTTCTTCTTCCAGAACTGGAATTTTAAAAATTAATTTGGAAAACTAAATTTTTATCTAATCACGGCTCTAAAATAGTTTGACATTTATAATGGCTTGACAACTAAAGAAACATTGGATAATTCATTCCCATGAGTTCTGGGGACAATCATTGCTCAGCTGAAATGTCAAAGCTAATTGCTTAGAATAAAGTGGGCAAAGGAGAACATTATCCAAGGTTTTAGGAGAGCAAGGTGGCAAAATGCTAGTGTATGGCAGAGGTGGTGGGGAATTAGAGGAGAAGAAAGAAAAACATACTTAAATTAATCTTTTATATTGTCCCGGATTGCTTTTATATTTGGCAAAACCTGAATATTAAAGATATAATCCTTCTTAATTAGTTTTTTAATACTTCCAAAGGCTCAGTTATACTGCCTTTGCCTTTGGGTATAATTTATCAGACATTCATATAGCAGCTTATCACTGTCCACATGACCAGTCCTTCTGCTATTCTGCTTTGTCCAATAGCCACTAAAGCAATTAGGACTTTCATATTAATGCTTATGCTCCATAAGCTGTTTTTTTTAATCACCATCCAAGTAGAGCTCAGAAAAATATCCAGAGTTTAGTAAGGCACCCATAAGTCACCGTAGGTGAAAAGATGGCTAATGTCAACAGTCCCAAACATTCATGTGCTTGTCTTTCTTTCCAATGCCATCTCTATAACTTTCCCCTTTCCATTGAGTATTTACTATGTGCAAGATGCTGATGACACAGCAGAAGACAAACAAGCCTGTCCCTGCCCTCTTGGATCTACTATCTCAACCTCATCTGAAGTAACCAGTTCCCCAAACATACCATGCATTTCTCCATCTCGGTTGCTTAGACACCGGAGATTCATGTCTCTAGGGAGAGAAAGTGAATATCCTTTTTAAAAGGTAAGGCAGCTTTATAAATGCTAGGGATTGAAACATGGCCTCCAACCCCAAAGACTTGCTGTTATCTCTAGATAGAGAGGATAAAGTCATATCCTTTCCCTTCTCAGACCCCCTCACACCACCACACACCACACTCTAATTGATAAGATCATAGGCTTTTGAGTCAGAAACCCTCTAATCTTGCTGTGAGTTTAAACAATTTATTTAACATTCTGAGTCTCAATTTTTATTATGAAATTGGAACAATAATAGTACTATTTCACAGTGATCTCAGAAAATTTTTAAAAGACACCTAAAGTCACATGAGTCAAGAGTGCTATAGACTTACAGAGTTTAAGTCAGAATAAATGTACTCTTTGAAGCAGATCATACCTCTTGGCTAATAGCTCAACATAAGTAAAAGGAAAATTACAATGATAATATAAATGGGAGGAAAATTAAAAATAAATCAAAAGGATGGAATCGTGGGTTTCATGAATTGATTAGAATAGGGGAGAACAATTATGAGCTTTGTTGAGCAGTGATATGATACTATTAAAACCAACAGAAGATAGTCATTCTGGAGACTATTCTCTGCTCCCTATTTCACTGACCAATGGTGGTTTTGAAAGTAAAGAAACTGATCATTTCATGAACAAAGGACAGAGTTCTCAGAGTTGCTTTTTCTAGGAACTTTACAGGCACCCTCTGGTCACAGTCATATTGATTCATCTCTACTCAAACTTACATTCCCAATTAAAATGATTTTTCTTTTAGAAACAGAAAGTTCTTCTGCCAGTTTGAACAGAAAAAAAAAAAAGGTGATTCAGGAGAAGCGAAATCACAGAATTTTTAAAAGCATCTCTCTGTACAATTCTAGATAGTCAAGGTATAATCATTAGCTTTGTCAATAATAAAAGGGAGCTGGGGTTGGGCAGAGGCTTATTCTAATAGCTGAACTTTAAGAGTTTTATAATGTAAATTCATAAAGAAATATTGAGTGGACATTTCAAACGTTGATTTAATGTAGTTTTTAAGTTTCCCAGAATACGAAAACCTTAAAAACACAGTCATTCCAAAAACAGCAGTATATTGTTAAAATTCCCCAGGTTAAAGACAAAACTTTCACTGTAAAGACAAAACTTTCACTGTGAAGACAAAAGTAAAAGAAATGAATTAAATATGAAGATATACAAAGAAATTATTAATTGATATTTAGTAGAAAAAAATGGGTAAAAACAAAGAGGCTGTGTGTGTGTGTTTGTGTGCGTTATAAAATGTCATGACTATGCTGTGTATGGGTATCAAGGCAGGCAAGGGGGCTAGGCATTCCTATGGTATGATTTATAAGGCCCTGGAAAAGCTATTCTGTTAAAAAATATATTTTTCTACCTCATATGTGTAGAATATAATAAAACCAGAAAATCTGTTATTACTAGTCCTTTTCTTTTTTCTTTTGTGATATGTTAATTCCTTTTTAAATACAGACAAAGTTAAACTTATTATAAGAAACTCTGAACTCTTTACATACATAGGAATGAGTTTAATCTCTAGCTTTTACTCTAACAACTACCTGAGCGGGAAAGTGATCGAGGACAAAAGGAAAGAAGAAATTTTGGTATAAACAACACTGGGGTGTGATAGAAGAACTTTAAGCAGGAAAAGGGCCATGCAAAATCACTAAACCCCTGGACTGGGGATGCTGGGAAGAAAGAATGAGAAAAGATCCCCAGAGAAATGAGAGCGAGCATTCATACTCATCACACCTGTGTCTCCATTTCACCTTGACTATGTACGGCATTCACAGCACACCATGAGTGAACTTTTTCATTCTTTTGGAGGCATGTAGCAAAGATGGATATAGTGAATCTACAATAGCTTTCATGACAATGGCTAAAGCAGATATTGACTATGAATGTAATCTACAAAGGCAGTTACATAATTGTAGGAAAATCTGAGCCACATTCCTTTCTTCCATAATTCACCAGCAAAGAGGCCACAAGTTCGAAAGCTGGTGGTTCTTCTGGTCGCACAAATCTTCACACAACACTTTCTGAGACATGAGCAATGCTTTGTTTTCATTGTTTCCAGGTGGACTAGAAAATCCCAATGTGGTACCAGACTCCAGCTGTAGAGAATGAGTGCTTTTATAAAAGGGAAAGGTGAGATCTTGGGCTTCAAAGGGCACAGAGAAACAAGTATTATAGATAACAATCGGGAAGTAAGTACATGTTATAATTCAGAGACAAAATGCTAGAATATTGATGAAGCACAGCATTCTCTATTCCAGAATAAATCATTCTTCCCAGGCCTATATCCCAGGATCAAGCGAGTTAAGGTCCTCTTGTTGACTACCAGTTTTACAAATGAGGACACCAAGATACAGAAAAGCAATTTGACTTACCCAAAGTAAAACAACTATACTATGACAGAGGTAGAACTTGGCATCACCTCATGATCGCTGATCCAGTCTCATGAGCTAGTTAAATTTTCCCAGGAGGTTTCTAGGAAACAGGCCAGAAGAAATCTTTCTCTAGAAAATCTCTGTATAGTTCTATCTAATACCAAACAGTGGGAGATTAATCTTCTTTTGATATATTTCAAGTATTTCAATCAGCCACTAATGTTCCTGAACTATAAAATATTTACCCTCCCATAGATAACCAGCTTGTCTAAGTCTGTCACCAGGCAGGGAAGCCAGAAACACAACACCCAACAACTAAAGGATGGGGAATAAAATCACAGTGAAATGAGAATATAGAACCCCAGAGTTCACAGACAATGTGAAACTCATTTTATCTTGAGAAAACATATTTTCATGGAAAGGGCTAAGGATATTGAGTCCAGAGACAAAATTTTATGCCAATTCAGACATAGCCAATGTAAAAGAGACCTGCTTAAAACTCTTGTTAGGAAAACTTTTCTCTTTATAATACGGCAATGATAATAACCAACTAAATTTGTCCCCAAATGTGCCCTTCAGAGAGCTGAAGGGAGTCTGACCTGACAGGCACATTTGTCAATTCATCAGCACTTGTGTGGTTGACTTCCAAGGGGCAGGCATAGAGGCAAACAAGGAAACAAGTCCAAGTGAGTGGCCATCAGCCAACATCCAGGAAGGCCAAGTATAAACACCAGAGGGCCAGAATGAGAGCGCCATTCCCAGCGCCAAGCTGAGGGTTATAATCAAAGACCCTGCAAAGGAAATGGAGGATGAGAAAAATATGAGAAGAATCCAAGGAAATCACCTAGTAGCTTCTACAACTTTTTTTTCAGTTGATAAGTGAGTGTTCTGTGGTTAAAAAAGCTGTGGTAACTATATATTCTTATGTACACATTTCCAAACTACTTTTCTGTTCCAGGGGCCATACCTTAATCATTAAGAACATAGACTTTAGGGCTGGACAAGATTTTAGTTCTCCTCCAAATCTTACTCAAAAATTACTACTTGATTTTCTAAGACTTAATTTCTTTACTGATAAAACAAAATGGCATTTAGCCATCAGTTTCATTGTGACAACTAACTGAAAAAATAATATGCCAAGCATAATTCCTGACATATAATAAACATACAATATACAGTTAATTATAGTTTATTGTATCACAGTTTATCAAAATGGAGATTCAATATCAAATGATAAATTCCAATTAAACACCACCAAGTTAGTCATGATTATTAGACTATCAACATAGGATTTGAAAATAACAAGACAAAAAGGTAATTACTGATTGTTAAGCAAATATAAAACAAGGTTACCCCTAACATACAAGGTCAACATACCACAGTATCATTTAATACCAGTAAATTGTCTTTATACTAAACTTTACATGAGAAATAATTTTCTGAAAGATGCTAACCTCTCTGTGGCACAATATTAATTAGTGACACTAATAGCAACAGACATTTAAGAAAATGGTAAAAGAAATGTGTTATTCTCAGGCTTCCTCATAGAACTTCAAAGAGCATTTTGCTTTGAAGACCATTTCTAATTGCTGATTATTTCCCTACAAAGAGGCATCCAGTTACCAAAATATAAAGATATGAATGGAAAATATACTGTTCCCAATGACCAATATAAAAAAAGAGACATAAATCATATATCAATTTTTTACCTTTTTTACCATAAAATTAATAATATAGTTGCAAGATTTGGGCAAGAAACCTTTGAATCAAATTGAATTCTAATATTTCTTAGATATGTATGGATGATATTAATAAAAGTTTTATGAGTATGTTATATATTTGAAACAAATAACTATTTACTCATTTAACAAATATTTATTGAACATGCTGTGTTTGAAGCAACGTCCTAGACACTGAGCTAAAGATATAGATAAATATATTTTGAAACATTTAAGCAATATTACTATAGTACCTATAAATAGATATTTAATATATAAAAATGAAGTTATCCTAAAATCTATAATCAAAAATAAGTAAAAAATTTATAATTCAACTTTTACATTTAGATTAGTTAGTGTATTTTTGGAATGACTTTTTGCCAAAAACAATTGAATTATAGTTTTTAGCTTGTTTATAAAGTTGCTAAAATGATTTCCTCTTTAAAAAATATCTTTTGGTGGCACTAAAATATTAATCATCTCTAAAGCCAATCAGTCATATAATTTGATCAGACAGAAAGACCTCCCACAAATACACAGAAATGTGCCCATTGGCTATGGAATAGCACTCCAGCAATCTAAAACATTTTTCTCAAACATGTGTTTTTTTTTTTTAAGTAAGAAAATAATTAACTTCCTATAGTGAATTTCTCCCAACATGCTCAAACATTTCATGGCTCATTGATTTAGATACTCTGAGCATGTTAATGACAAGTGACACCCCTAGACATGTGAAATGTGATTGAACTCCTCCAGGACATCATTTCCTGTGCTTTGGTGGCCTAAAAGAGAAAAAGGGCTTACTAGGGTGAATCACTCTTATGAATCTATAACACATTACTAATCCGTTTATTCTTCACAGTTATGTTGGACAGGAAATACAAATAAAATACAAACTATATCCCAATCACAGCAAACTATATGATGACACAAGAGGATTAAATAGTTACTGGGCAATAATAACTAAGCTACATTTTAGGTTCTCACCAAGTAATGTGTCATATGTCATGGCAGCCAGTGATAGGTGCTACTCAAACTTACCTTTACAAGTGGAAAAGCCACAAAGAGACCAGCTACCTGAGAGTGACCAACTGCAGCACCTTCAAAATCCACTCTGACATTGGAGCCAAAGCCACACTATCCTTTGGCACCTCACAGAATATATCTGAGCCTGATGATGGTACCAGGGCTTTGGCCATTTCTGCTTAGTGTCAACTCATCTACACACACCCTTGTGCCAAAGCTCCCTGTTAGGCAGACTGAGACTTTCTTTGATCAGCACCACAGTCTGAGGCTTTTCCTACTCAGCACTCTTCCTTCCCCCTCTCCTTCAGTAGGTGTCAGATCAGTATCATGGTCTGTTTTCCCTGTCTACTCCTGCTCTCTCCCCATGTTATCTTTAAAAAGCACTGTTTCCCAATGGATCTCTGAATCTCTTGTATGTCAGACTCCATCTTGGTGTCTGTTTCCTGAACACATAGTTTTTTTCGACACATTATGGTGGACCCTAGTACTTAAAGCAAATATAGAGTATCATCCCTGAACTCAAGCAGCCTAGAATAAAGTGTCAACTAGACATTTATCGTTCATATCATGCTATGTTAGCTAAGACAGTTTTCCCAATTTTGATAGTGCATAATTCAACAAAAACCTTAAAGATGGTTGTTGGGAGAAAAGGAGTCTAATATTTAAAAATTTATCAATCATGATTTTATATTCTGTATTTATATTATATTAAATTTTATCTAGATAAACTATATTCTAAATATTCATCTTTTAATGAATAAACAACTAATAGTGATTATCTTTGGGATACCTCAGTATTATAAAAAGAAAGAATCTTACAGTCACAGAAGGTTTGATTAAAATCTCTTGCATACCAGCTCTATAAATTTGGAAAATTTTCTTATCTATAAAATAAAAAACTGAATAAATACAGCAATTGGTACATTGTATGTGTTCATTAAGTGGTGAGTATGATTTTTGGTAACTCTACTTACCATAGAAATTGGGTAACTAGTGTTACCAAAGAGACTAGCTCTTCTCCTTCATTTCTAAAAATTATTAGCATTAACTTTGGATATGTTTATTAAAACATTGTGTATTAAAAATTCAAAATTAAAATTTTTGTATACACAAGTGAAAATGAGACTCCCATAAAAAGAAATACATAGAACAAAATCCAAAATCTAAAATGTTTTGTATATGTTTTCAGTGTTCTGCATTTACACACATATTTAAGCACAAATACATGAATGGAGAGAAATTTTGCAGTTAGTATAATAGATAACATTAGTTATTTATAAAATTTGTCATAGGTAAATGGATAAATGTATTTGTGTTTCTGATTTTTTTCATTGACTACAGAATATATTATCAAATTATACAAATCAAGAACTATTTAACCATTCCCTATTGATAGATATTTAGGTAATTTCCAGTTGTATCCTACTAGAAGACTTGCTGCAATTAAACACCTTTTTTGAGAAGCTATATATAAAAGGGTGCGGAGAGAGAGTGAGAGAGAGAGAGAGAGAGAGAGAGAGAAAATGGGTATTCACATTTTTAATTTTGATAGAAATTTCTTGTTTAATTTTTAAAACTTCAATCAGTATTTGAAATTTCAATCAGTATTTCTGTTTCCTATTATTTTTATCCCAACTGAAAGTTATCAGCTTTTTAAAAATTTTACAAATAGGATGAGAAAATAAAATCTCAATGCTATTATAATTTATGGAATTATCATTATAAACAAGGTTGAGCAACTTGTCATTTTTCTGTGACTTGCTACTGCCACTGACCATTTCCTTTTTGTTGCATTGTTTGTATTTACCTCATTGATTTACAAGAACTCTTTATGTGTGATTAATTTTAAACCTCCATCTTCTCTATTATTCTAGGGCTTTTTTTGTTTGGCTGATGGTATCTTTCTTCATAAAAAAGAGTTTAAAATTATTAACATTATTTTATCACATTTATCTCTTTTATGGCTCTCTGTTTGGTATCCTACTGCAAAAGACCTCCCACATCCAAATATTCTGGGAAGTAGTTTCATAATTTTTTTAGTACAGTTAGTTTTTTAATCAATGTGCATTTTTAAATATGTTATGAATTAGAAACCTAATTTCTTTCATTCAAATGTATCATCATTCTTTTTCCCTTGGTTTAAAATTGCATTATCTTTTAAAACATATCCTAAAACTTTAGGCATTGGATATGAATTGAAAGTTTCTAATCTCTTTTCATTGTTTATTCCTTTATTATTATCATTTTCATGCTGTTATTTTAAGTTTATAGTATAACTTGACGTCTGATCATCTTTGTTGCTTTTGCTACTCATTATTTTTCCTTTCTATCTTTTTAAAGAAATATATTATGTACAGTTTTTTTTAAATTTCAGAATATTACAGGGGATACAGATGTTTTGGTCATGGATTGTTTTTATACTGCTTGAGTCAAAGTTATAAGTGTGCCCATTACTCAGATAGTACCAGTTATGTATGTTTTCACCAAACCCCTCCTGCCTTCCCCCCATCTGCATAACTTGAGTTTTACTGCCATCTGTGCACATGAGTGCTGATCAGTTAGTTCCAACTTAATAGGGAGTACATGTGGTGTTTGTTTTTCCATTCTTTAGATATTTCACTTAGGAGAATGGCCTCCAGTTCCATCCAAATTGTTGCCAAAAGGTACTAATTCATTTTTTGTGACTGAGTAGTACTCCATTGTATCCATAGACTACATTTTATTAATCCACTCATGAATTATGGGCACTTGGGTTGATTCCACATCTTTGTGATTGTGAAGTGTGCTTCAATAAACATTCTATTAATAGTACAGGTGTCTTTTTGACAAAATGAACTTTTTTTCATTTGGGTAAATACTCAGTAGTGGAATTGCTGGGTCAAATGGTGGGTCTACTTTTAGTTCCCTGAGGAATCTCCATACTATTTTCCATAGAGATTGCAATAGTTTGCAGTCCCAACAACAATGTGTAAGTGTTCTATCTCTCTGCATCCATGCCAGGATCTATTGTTTTGGGACTTTTTGATAAAAACCATTTTCACTGGGGTTAGGTGATATCTCATTGTGTTTTTTCTTTCCAGCATATCGTGGGGGTACAAATGTTTAGGTTACATATATTGTCTTTGCCTCACCCAAATCAGAGCTTCAAGCCTGTCCATCCCTCAGACTTTGTGCACCACACTCATTAGGTGGGAGGTGGGAGGAGGGAATGGGTATAGCCCGTCCCATCTGCCTGACACCTGATGATTGTTATTACTATATATGCACTTAAGTGTTGATCAGTTAATACCAATGTGATGGTGAGTACCTGTGGTGTTTGTTTCCCGCTCTTGTAATACTTCACTTAGTAGAATGGGCTCCAGCTCTATGCAGGATAATACAAGAGGTGCTAGATTACCATTGTTTTTTGTGACTGAGTAGAACTCTTTGGTATACATATACCACATTTTATTAATCCACTCATGTATTGATGGACAATTGGGTTGTTTCCACATCTTTGCAACAATAAACATTCATTGTGATTTTGACTTGCATTTCTCTGATGATTAGTGATGTTGAGCACTTTTTCATATGTTTATACTCCTTTATCTTTTTTAGAAAAGCCTCTATTCATGTCTTTTGCCCACTTTTTAATAGGGTTGTTTGATTTTTTTTTTTTTTTTTTTTGCTGATTTGCTTGAGTTCTTTGTCGAGTCTGCTTAATAGCCCTTTATGAGATATATAGCATGCAAATATTTTCTCCCATTCTGTAGGTTGTCTACTTGCTTTGTTGATTGTTTCCTTGGCTGTGCAGAAGCGTTTTAAATTTAATCAAGTCCTATTTATTTATTTTTGTTGTTGCTGTGATTGCATAAATTAATTGCCCAGGCTGATATCTAGAACAGTTTTTCCAACATTTTCTTCTAGAATTCTTATGTTTTACTGTCTTAGATTTAAGTCTGTGATCCATCTTGAATTAATTTTTGTGAGTGGTAACAGATATGGATTTTGTTTCAATCTACTACATGTGCCTAATTTTCCCAGTGCCATTTATTAAATAGGGATTTTCATATTTTCTCCTCTGTATGATCTTCAGCTTTAATCTGACTGGGATTCCATTAAATACATAGATTAATCAGGGAAATTGACATTAATAATATTGAGCATTTCCACTATTTAATATATGTGTTTAGACTTCAGTAAAATTTTGTAATGTTATTCATATTGTTCCTACACATTTACTTACATATATTTAGGTCATTAAATATGAAATGTCAGATTCTGAATCAAAAGTTTAGTTTATTATATCTCCAACAAGAAGTAGTAAAATTAATCAAAGTTATGTTCCTAAACTATTAACACAGTTTTGCCATCTTAACAGTAGCTTGTTTATGCCAGCAGCAAGGAAGCCTGTAGAGTAAGTAGTGATGAAATTGTGAAAGGCATTTTCCACAGTTTGTTGAGAATTAAATATTTTTCCTTACAAGAAGTGGTCCAAAGCCTGGAAGAAGTGGTAGTCAGTTGGTGCAAGGTCTGGTGAATGTAGTGGAAGACAGAGAATTTCCAAGTCCAGCTTCTGTAGTTTGAGCAGCATTGTTTTTGTGACGTGGTCTTGCAAGAGGATTAGCCTGTCTCTTTTGACCAATTCTCAGCTTCTTACTTGCAAGCATCCTCATCATTTTGTCCCATTGGTTGCAGTAGACATCCACTGTAATCAACTGATCAGGTTTCATGAAGCTGGAACTGGACCACCAAATAGATACCATTAGCTTTTTTTGATCAATATGGTTTTGGACTGTGTTTTGGCACTCCATCTTTATAAAACCATTGTGCTGAATGCTTGCAATTGTCAAAAAGAATCCATTTTTCATCACACATAACAATATGGTGTAGACATGGTTTGTCTTCATGTCATGACAGCAAAGAAAGGCAAGCTTTGAGACGAT
Source organism: Lemur catta (assembly GCF_020740605.2). Lineage (NCBI taxonomy): Eukaryota > Metazoa > Chordata > Mammalia > Primates > Lemuridae > Lemur > Lemur catta. Next base: position 33,425,443 of record NC_059134.1, read on the forward strand.
TTCTCTGCTGTCACTCATTTAATTCATGTGGTAGCCATCTGTCCAGCTTCTTTACCTTGCCAATTTGTTTCAAATGGTCCAATATTATTGGACTAGTAATGTCAAACCTTGCTGCTAATTCACACATAGGCTGAGATGGATTCTCTTCCACTACAGCTTTCAGCTCATCATTATCCACCTTGGTCTCAAGTTACCCACATGGCTCACTTTCAAAATTAAAATCACCAGAATGGAATGTCTCACACATCGATGTACTGTGTGTTCATTAGCCACATCGTTCCCAAACACTTTGATATTATTTCAAGCTGTCTGCACTGCATTGGTTCCATGATGGAACTCATATTCAAAAATAACATGAATTTTTGACTTATCCATGTTTTCACAAAAATTGCTCTAAAAAATGTGAAAGATAATCACAAGCCAAAATGTGCATATGGAAGACTGAGAATATACCTTCATAATAGCAAAAAAGAGTGGTGTCAAAGTGAAATGTTAGAGATATCAATTGTCAAAGTTAGTACTTAAGGAAATCAAACCTTTCATACTTAATGACCTATATCAGCAAGAAAGCAATGGAAGGAAGGAAGGAAGGAAGGAAGGAAGGAAGGAAGGAAGGAAGGAAAGAAGGAAGGCAGGCAAATAATGAGAAATGTATGTAGAAAATAAAACAAATTGTTAAGATGGAGTGGTGGAGAAATGGGAACATTCTTTAGGTGGAGTTGTTAGTAAAGACCTCTCTAAGCAGGTGTCACTTGAGCACAGATTTTATTATGAGAAGGATCCAGCAATGAGCAAAATGAGGGCCAAATACAACCAAAAATTTGTCAAGATGGAAGTCTTCAAAAAAGAAATTTGAGTGTGATTGTGAGGACAACACTGATTATTGTAGGTTAAGAAGAGAATAGAATGTAAAGAAGTAGAAAGAGTAAGCATAGATGATTCTAACGAGAAGTTTATTATCAACATCCAAATAATGTCCTCATTCCATCAACAATTTGGTTTCTTCAGTTGGGAAGACATGAAGAAGAGAAAATCTAAAAAGTTTTAAAGTGAAAATATTTCTCCCTTTTAAGCCAGGAGGTTCTGGGAAGAACAGTGTAATCACAGATCAGTAGACACTGATTCTGCCACCTCCCCTTCTAGTCCGTTTCTCTTATTATTTCCTTACAGGAGTTAGATGACAAAAGGCCTTACCTCATGTAAAATCCCGAAATGGGAGGGAAGAAAACCAATTGTATTTTGGAGTAAAGCTTAAGTTTATGAACACCCATGATATTTCTTTTTTTCTTCAACAAGCATTTTTTGAAACACCAGTTAGGTGCCAGACACTGTGCCTGACCTTGCTGTTACAGGAGAATGAAAAGCTGAATTTATGTATGCAAGTAAACATATTATCATTTGATCCTAACATTACATTTCATAGGTATCTAGTTCTTGTTAGATTATAGTAGGATAGGATGTTTGTTAAAAACATGGACTTAAAAAGCTATTTTGATTTGTGTTACTCCAAGTAAGAGGCTCCAAATCGTTATTCTAGCCTATTCCCCCGAAGAATACTACTATAAGCATTAGAAATTACTATAATGTGATTGGTAGTGTGAATTAAAAAGTATTTCCATATTATAGAATGGCAGGTCATACAACATCAGTATGTATTATCATTTGTAAATATTTTCCTATGTGGCATTATTCAATCAATATCATTCTCTGTTTCTACTCCTTGAAAAGATGTAAAACATTTATTTTTATTCTATCTCACATTTCATTCTCACTTTTCCCTTGCTCTTTCCCAGATCTACTGACCCTCCAGTTCTGGATAAGAAGACGTAATAAAGAAAACAATTCTGAAAAGTGTGCTCCTGATATACTTGACTTGCTTATTTTGATAACAATATTTAACCAGAAGGGAAAAGGATTTAGGGAAAAATGAGAGCTATCCTTACATAATTGAAAAGCATCAATTCTAAAGATGATACATTTTTTCCTACATTATTCTAGAAGGTAAAAATAGGACCAATTTTTGATAAATAAGTAAATGACATGATCATATGTAAAAAATTCCAAGAAATAGAAATGTGTCATAATAGGACCAATTCATGATAAATAAGTAAATAACATGATCATAAGAAAGAAATTTCAAGAAATACTAATGTCCCAAAACGAATGGATTTGTTTCATAAGGTGGTGAGTTTTCCCTTGTGGATGGTTAGCCACTTGTCAGGGATTTATAGAAGGTATAAACCTATAGGGTCTCTTTCTACAAAGGGTTCCACAAAACTCCTTGTGGAAATAGAATCTCAAGACAAACTCTCATGGAAATAGACAACATCTTTTACCAACTCTGTAGAATTCTGTTAAAAGCAGGATCCACCCTAATTTTTGTTTCTACTGTCCCAGAGCCTTCTAATTGAAAGATGCCTGGTTAAGCACCCTGCTGACAGTTATCTTGTAGTCGGGTTATGTGCTGCTCTACTTGACATGACCTAGAACAAAATATATCCGGCCTATACGTCTGGTCATACTCGACAGCTGTTTTTTTGTTTTGTTTTGTTTTTCTTTTAATCAAAACAAATGTCACAGCATTTATAAGAAGAGAGCTTAAGAGAGCCACTTGAAATCCAGTTTGCTTAGTCACGTTAGATAAACAAACAGATAAAAAAAAAAAGAAAGAAAAAAACTCTGAGTTTTCAAGCATATGAAATCATGAATGCCTTTGAGACAAAAATGAAAATAATTGCACAAACATGTTAATGGTATCTAAATAATATCCCAGTAGTGATGGGTAACAATAGGCAATTTATGAGTAAACAACTTCTTCTGAATATTAAACATGGTAGATTAAAATAAAACAACAAATAGCCCTACCAAGCTTGCAAAAATTCTCTTTGTTTTAGAACCAGTTCATAATATATCATTAAGGCACACTGGTGATTTTAATACTAAATTACATCAAATTATTCTGAGAATAGTAATAACACCTTTAGGAGGCTGAGGTGGGAGGATTGCTTGAGACCAGGATTTCGAGACCAGGATTTTGAGACCAGTCTGAGCAACAAAATGAGAGCCCTTCTCTATTTAAAAAAAAAAAAAAAAAAAAAGAACAAAATATCATATTACATTGCTGCACAGAAAAGTTTAAAATTGTAGATATGAGCATGTCACACATAGAATTATACAATTTTATTAGAGTGTGAAGGAGCATTAGTAGCCATTTATCTAAAGGAAAACTACACACGGTCATGCAAAAGCAACAGGTTTTAGAGACAGGCATGGGTTTGAATCTTGGCCGTATCATTGCCTGAGAGTTTTGGTTACTTCAGAAGCAGACTTTCAGATAGCAATTTGAGTGCAAGCAGTTGGTTTGGGAGGTACAGGAGACACCTGTAGTGGAGTGAGGAAGTGGAGGTAGAGGAATCACGGGAGATGCTGGGTAAATGGTATATGATTAAGCCAGCTGTTCCAGTGGGTGGCTGGATATCAGTTCCTCAGGAAAGCTCTCAGTAAAAGTACAAACACATACCTCAGATCCTCCTGCACAGAAAGGAGGAAGCTGAAGTATTTGAAGAGAGCCTCTGTTGAAGCTTGCCCCAGGGGTGTTAATTCCCCAGCACTCTGGCTGGCATCTGTAGGTGGGGTCAAATGCCTATGAGACAGATGCAGGTATTAGCAGTTGGACGTAAACCAACACACTGACAAGCCCTAGTGATAGAGTGAGGCACTGTGAGCACCTGCTAGAGGGGCTTTAACATTGACTAAGCTTCTCTGAGGCTTAGTTTCTGCATCCATGAAATGGAGATTACAGAGTCTTCCTCTGTCATAATTTATTGACATATGGGGAACACTTTACACTGAATAAATGTTACCTACCTACCCCATCCTGCCTCCTAGAACCTAACAGTCATATGGTCTTAGGTCCTACATGAGTCTTTCTAGCATTCAGCCCTTTGGGCAACCCATCGCTTATCAGAGGGTCGAGGTATATTAGAAATATCTTCTTTACAAAGTGAGGGGATGGAGGTATGACTATATGGTGAGTGCCAGACGCACTGTCTGGGGAATGGACATGCTTGAGGCCCTGACTCAGGGGGATGGACGGCACATGGGCAATATATATAACCTGAGTTTTTGTACCCCCATAATAAGCTGAAATAAAAAAAAAATGCCTTTTTTTTTTCCAAAAAAAAAAAAAAAAACCACAAAAACAAAGTGCCCAATCTTCTTTCTGCCCTTTGAGGGTATTGGTACTGGTTTTACTTTGGACTTGATACAAATAAGACTTGGCCCTTTCCACAGGACATTCTATGTGTTATCAGGTGCCACAACTCCTGCACTGCCTGAGTCTTCCTGACACATGAATCCAGGCTCACATAGCTTTAGACTTTGTAACAGTTATTTTCACTATTGAAACTTAAGAAACAATTTAAAAAATAAAAAAGAGATGAAGTACTATTAAACTAAATATTGCATAGTTTTTCTTTGTATAATAGAGTAACTGCATTTAGTCCTGTTATATTATTAATTTCAGCTTATGAATATTGTCTCTGATATTACAAATATCAGACTAAATTCATCTGCAATTTTTTATCTCTCTGTTTAAGAGTTCCTTTTCTCCAAATTTTTCTAGTACTTCCACTTCAATATTATTTTTCTTATTGGGTTATATTAAATTCCCTTAACTCATTGTTTTCTTCTGTCTTCTAAAAGATATATAATCAGCTAGATAAGTCAGTGATAGATCACATTCTAATTTTGACAAACTAATACTACCGGTGACTGATGTCCCCATAACTGCACTATATTCTTGCCTATGCCATGGCTCTTTTCTCATGGACATCACTAACCATGACACTAAAATAGGACAATTGACATATAAACTGGTATAGTAACACAGAAGCTGAAAAATGCCTTGAGCCTTAGTTCCACTAAGAGGAGAGCTTTACAGCCTTGTAGAACCTTGTGAAATGGAGCTACTTCATTTTCATATTTTAGGGAAATAACCTTTCAATCAAATTAACATAGTTATATTTTTGGATTTAAGATCAATGAAAAATTACATCCTTTCATCATGTCTTATAAATATTTTCAATGTTACTCATGAGATTTAAAAATATAACTATTACCAAAAGATAAATATAATTCAATTATAATATTATAATTAGTATACATTTTAACAGGAAAAAAAGAATTTTGAAAAGGAAATAACTAGGGGAAGGATGCAGGCAGATTCAGAATTTTAGTAGAGATTGAAGTAGGTTAGAGTTTTGATTCTTAGCAAGAGATGTCACACCTACAAGGGAGAACACAAATTTGCTTATGCACAGAAGCTCTTTTTGACATTCAATTGTCTTGGCAACATCCACAATTCATAAATATTATTCACAGTAAGAGGGCAGTAGATGGGAACAGATGGCTTGGACTTCCACTCTCTTGAATCTTAAGCAATTTACCTTTAAAGTTGCTAAGTAAAAATTAATTAAACAAGAACAGCTTATTGTTTTGTCATTTGTTCTAATGAAGAATTTACAACTATAACTATGACTCCTGTCAATTAGCTGTATTAAGTTAAGCTCTCTTACCTATCAGTATTCATCTTGGGCGAGCGTTCAGTGCTTCCTAGTAAACCTAACAAAGAAAACTGGTCCATTAAAAAAAATGGCACTGAATCAAGAACTCCATTGGCAAAGAAAAGAACTTGATTCAGCAGGAAATGAGTTGAGAGAAAAATGAGCCAAGAATTTTGAATAGAAGCTTTTTATTAGTGCCAGAGATTTTAGCATTAATTTTGTCAAAGACTCAAGAACATATTCTGGTGATTACTGCCCCGAAAATATATAGATAAATTTATCTTCAAAGATTAATTTAAATCACTTTGAATCCATTTGTTTCGGTATAAAAACACTATGAATGGAAGCAGTTAAAAGACCAATAAAAGAAAATAAGTGAAAGAGTGACAAGTAAAATTAACCTATGATACAAAGAGCTTATTTTGAATTATTTTATTTGTTGAAAACCACAATTTAAAATGTAGATTCTTAACCAGAAATATCTAATACATTCTTTTTTATAACTATAAGATGTCCTATAATACCTCCAAATATCTATCTTAGGATGTATTTTTAAAATGTGTCAAAGGTTATATTCATCATAAATTTTAATAGGTGCTCTCAAAATACTTTCTAAAATTGCTGTAGGATTTTATACTCTCAAGATTATTTGTGAAAATGTCCATTTCAACACACTTTTACCAGGTTTGGATGTGACTTCTTTTATTCAATATAATGAGTAATTTATGCCATACCATCAGTATTTAATATTCATTTTCTTGACTTCTCATTGGTCATGCTTATCAATTAATTTCTTCATTCACTTATTCAAGAAGCTTTCTGGGGACTCAATTTCAAGCATAACATTTATTTTATATGATTTGATGTCCTACACTAGCAGAGACTCAATAAATAATTGTTGAGTAGATATATAAAATAATAGTATATAAAAGGCATACATTTTCTCTCAAAAATCTGAAGAATTTTACATTTGCAAAATATGCTATTTACCCAGAAAACAAGAATCCAAAATTCTGTACATCAAAATGACAATAATATTTTTTTTTAATTTTAGTCAGCATGCCATATTAAAGATTAAGCTTTGTGTATTTCCTTCTTTAATAGTAATAGAATAAAATCTTTGAGTTTGTTTCATCATGTTTCTCTGACTACTAACACAATATTAACCTAGCTCAATGCTCAAGCAAAATTAACACAATTCTCCATTGTATTTCTTGGCAAGCTAACTCAAAACAGTGTATAAGTTATGTGCATATGTATATACATGTTACAAATAAATGTATGCATATATATTTAATAAAAATCAAGTAAACTGGGTATTGTTGATAAAAACTTCTTCCATTATGATATGGTCTTTGTCCTAATTTCTTTAATCTTTAACGGCCGTAAAAGATATGCTAGTAGAAATTGCCCTTACCTTTTTTTTTCCTACTCAATTCCCACCTTTTCTATTTCGACTTGTCAAATTTCTACATACACTTTTCAAAAATAGATATAAATGACACATCCCCTGAAATGTTCCCTGGTCTTATGGCTAGATTTGACTTTACTCTCCTCTGGATCCCTTAGTCTTCTGTTATTGCTCTTATCAAATTCTATATTAAATAGAAGCTTATGTAGACGTCTCTCTCACTAGTGTGTCAACTCCTTAAGAACATGGACTGTCATGTTCCATGCATAACTTTCATAAGGTTGGGAAATATGTTTTGTTTGGGTTTTTATTCACTTTTAAATCACCTCACCATTTAGCATGTGCCCAGATCTTTGTAGTTTCCCAGAAATGCTTACTGAATTGTAATATTCATCCTAAAATATTCTTTTCAGTACTTCTAGGTATGCAAACATGTTTATTTTCTAAAGTGATCCTCCAACAGTCATCTAAACTCAATAACACAGTGTCATCAGTATCATGTGTGATTGATAACACTATTAAGGATTCTTGTTCTTCATAATGCCTTAAGTTTAAGTTCCTTCATTTTTGAAATCTATAACTTTTTTAAAAAATTTGCTTCAATGTCGCTGAAAAACAAACAGAAATCTTGAAGAGCATATTTATTTTGGAAGCTAATCATTGAACCATATCACATTGCAATAAGACATTTGCTTTTGAGACATGAGTACAACTGAACTCTTGGTTCAATAAGTGCACACAGCATAATATTGGAGCAAGCAACTAGATTTTCAATGTTATATGCAAAGAATCTCTATTCCTTGTAGAGTGTTGCTTAAAAAATATTACATTGCTCAAGTTTGACATTCAATCTAAATATCTTGATTACTTAAGCATGGTTCCGAGTTCACAGCTTTGTTCAGTATTTGTTTAGTTGAAAACAATTCATAAGGAAAAAATTTCTAATTCTGCATTTCATGTAGTCTACAAGTATTGATTTGGCTGCCCAGCATCTCTAATTTAATGATTATTTATCTATCCATTGTTCTAGGTGCTGGTGCAGAAAATGTAGCAACAAAGAAAGGACACAAAGCCCCTGCTCACAAGCAGTTTCTCTTCTATATGTCAGGTAGTTGTCTTTTAGAAGAATAGGTTTAAGAAGCCATTGAGAGATTTTGAGCTTAGAAGTAGCATGACCTGACCTAGACTTCACAAAGATCTCTCATATTTCTGCATGGAGTATATTCTATATTGGGGCAAGGATGAAAGCAAGGGGCTAATTTTAGAAAGCTATTGGAACTTCCAGGTTGAGAGATGAAAGTGGCTTGGTCAAAAGTGGTAGCCATATAGTTAGGTTAGAAATACTAGGTTTGTGAAGTTACAGTATTTTTCTCTTGATAGTTTGAGTTTGGAGTATGAATGAAAGACAGAAGTCAAGAAAAACTAAAAGGGTTTTGACTTAAGCCAGTGGTAGAATAGAGTAGCTATTACTAAAACAGAAAAGGTGTGGGAAGAACAGGAGTGTATGGCTGGAGTTAAGGGGTAAAGTCATCAGCTCAGTTAGAGTATTGAACACTGTAAGAATGGATGAGATCTCCTAGGAAGTGAAATTAGGTAGAGAAAACACTCAGGAAGGAGTGTTGCAGCATTACAATATATAGAGGTTGGCAAGATGAGCAGAATGAAGAAAAGGAGACAAAGATTGGCCAGAGAGGAGGAGAAAAGCAAAGCCAAATGAAGAAAGTAAGTCAACACTGCCATCAAATGCTGTAGATGAGTTGAGTAAAATGAGTACATGTTATCGGTGATTAGAATAGATAATACGTAGATCATTAGGAAATATGAAGAGAATAGTTTCATGGAGTGATGGAGAGAAAAGCCTCACTGGACTTAATTCAAGAGAAGAGATTAAATGGGTATAGGAAGTATAGACAGGTTTTTAAAGACTTTTGTAAAAAAAAAAAAAGGGCAAAGAAATAGAGTAGCAAGTTGTTCACTTGGATGTGTAGTCAAGAGATTATTTTTGCATTGTTTTAATAGCTCTGATAGATTAGAGCATATTTATACAACAATGTGAATTAGCCAATATGGGGAAATTAGTGACAATGCAGAAAAGATAGTGGATAATTTCAGGATCAAAGTCCTGGATCCAATGCTCACTTGGAAGCGTTTGCTATAAATGAAACAAATCATCCATCCATCAAAATAGGAATGAAGATAGCAAATGGTTTCCAATGCAAGTGTATGAGTAGATTTATGTGAGCACATCCAAGTTCTCTTCTGCTTGCTGCTGCTTCTGCTATTTTGTTGTTGTTTATTTTTTTTAAGCCAGTGAAATCTGAGGCCAGATTATTAGCTGAGAGTTGGGACTAGGGTGTATGGGATACTTGAGAAGACATGGAATCTTATGAAATAGTTGCCTAAAGAAATAGGCAAGTAAGCGAACCGGAGTTAAATCTTGAGAGAGTGTAACAGAGGTGTAGAAGGTCAGGTGGAGATAATAATTCAGGGGTGATAGTGGAATCAAGGCTTGTAGCTTGGCAGCAAGTATTCATACAGATTCCAATATGCTGGTGAAAATTCTAGTGGTGGCATCATAAGCCGTAAGCTTTTGGCCAGGCCTTTCCTTCCTTAAGACTCTCTCACCAAACCTGGTTATCTAGCATTAAGGTAAATTCTATGATCTAGTCAATACTCTTACATTACATATCTTTTTCTTTTTTATACCAAACAGAACTGGTTTCTGTCATTTGCTACTAATAACCCTATGTAAACAATTAATAATCTACTGGAATTGCTCAAGAATAGTAGCACATATCTGGGCCCCTAAAAGTAATTCTATCATAAATTAATAAGCTATAGCTAGTTGGTATTTTACAAAGTTTGCTTAATCCAATCAACTAGACATCCTTTTCAGCTAATTTCCTAACAGTCTGTTTATGAGTTCCTCTAAAGCTGTATGTATTACTAGGATATCAGGTGGTATAGTTAGGAATTTAACAATCATTGTCAGACTTGGAATGCAATTTTAATCAGAATCTACCAGAGCATTTTGTAACTAGGTCAAGGAAGGAACATATTTCCCCATAATGAGCCATATCATGTAAACCACTTCCAGAGAGCTACAGGAAAAAGAACACTTGGAGGAAATATTAGTAAATATTTGTATAAGGCAAATATTTCAGTATAGAACTCCTGAAAATTGCATCACTTTTAGTTTAAAACTGAGAAAAGTGAGAAAGCCAAATATGATTCAAGCCCATAGCCATAACATAAGCAAGAATAATAACAATTTCTTAAGACTAGAATGTGCTCCAGGTAAGCCACAATACTGTTTCCACCGTGGAAGTGCCAGTAATTGATTCAATAGACCACATGTGCTGTATTGTCCAGGAAAATCCAGATTTTGTCCCATTTTCCCATTTGCCCCCTTTACATCAAGTATTGAAGGGTCTAAAATATACTATGCTTCTTATGTTAAACTATATCTCCCAGACACCTTCTAGACCCTAGAAAAACACAAAATCTCTACCATATTTTGTCACCCAATTTAAGGGTTTGAAAAAAAGTAGTATTTTTTTTCCATTAAGATATATTTTATTTAAAATTGTATAGGTAGACACTCCATTTTAGTATTCAATGGTGGTGCTGCCACCAGCCATCTTTAACTGAATTTACTGTGTCTTCAATCAAGTCTCTTTGAAATCAGGTTTGAACGAATATCAGATTTTAGGCTTCTCCAAAAGGAAGAAGATGGCCTTTTTTCGTGTCATCATTTAAAATTGTTTCACTTCCCTTCAAATCGTTATTTTGTATTTTGCTCTCTAATTTTAAAAATGCTTATGTCAACAGGAAGGACACCTTCGCTTGAAGTATAATCAACAGAACATTAATTTGACATTAATAACTCTTTTCATCCCTTCTAAGCAACAATGCTGATTTAAAAAGAATCAAAAACAGATCCAGGAATTTTCATGCAGTGGGATATAATTTGCCTCCGGTGTGGGGCCAATCTTCATGTTACCTGTCTTCCTATTTGTGGCTCCCTCATTGTCAGTGAGTTGGGAACAACTACTCTGTACTCTACCTTCCTCACCCATGAATGTGATCACTTCCAAGGACTCTTTAAAATAATAATAAATGCCAATATTTTCTGAGCCCTTATCCTGTGTCAGGCACACTTCTAAGCCCTTCACTTGAACCAGCTTATTTAATGGTCACAACTACCCTTTGAGGCAGGTACTGTCATTCCTTGTTTACGCATGAGAATTCTGCGTTCTAGTATACAAAAATAAATTCAGGGAAAAAAATCTTGCTTTTTGTGACATTATCAAAATACACTATTTAGAATACTATTTGTAGATTTAAAAGTTTTATAAATAAATGAGGATACTATATGAGTATACCTATTTCAGCTTTTTTGTTTAATATACATGAACAGGATTTTAAAGAGAGCCAAAAAATAAAACTTTCTGCTAAGACTACTTCTTTAGTAGAAATAGCATTTCTCTGAACCATTCTTTAAAAAAAAAAAAAAAAAGTATTGCATTTTTTTTTTAATTTCTCTAACTTCTGTTGTCAAAAAAGTTCCAAGTGCTCAAATTCAAGAATGCCATGTTTAGATTGAATTGCCCCTGCACAGCTTTTTCTGAATAGGGTTTATGTGGTTTGCAAATAGGTGAATGTAAAGGGAAAATCCACTTCTAGCCTGTATTTTTGTCTAAACGAGGTCACCTTTAATTCTCTGAAGATAAAGCCTAAGAAAACTATATTTGGCCAGGCCAACTCATGGCAGACTAGAAAGGAAACTGTAAAATGCAGCCTGACAAGGTTGCCACAGCTCATTTTAGTTCTGTGTATGTACTTCCTGCCCACCCGACTTCATCACAAAGAAAATCCACAGGAAACCAAATGGGAAAAAAGTTCCTATCTCCTCTAGTTTAATCTTTTTTGTGTTAGCCTAAAGCCAGAATTTATTTATTTTTTCTCCTCTATTAAAACTTTATCAGCAAAATGGGTTCTGTATTTCTAATATACACTTGATTCTGCCAAAGTGTAATCTGATCATAGTCGTTCCTATGATGTGCTCTCATTTGACTCCAAAAATTTAGAAGATAAAATGATTTATTATTTTCTCTAAAGATGTGTCTTCTCAGTACAAAACATAAAGAGAATCAGCTGTTTTGTGTGATCACTTTAGACAAATAATTTAAATAAATAAGACCTGAATATGAGCATTTTGTGTGTGCTTATATATTTTTCTCACGACTTTCTAAGTTGGTATGTTGTATGATAGAAGATGAATAATCAAAACTCAATGGCTAATTTATCCCTTCTCTATATGCTGGCCTGAGGAGGCAACTACATGTATGAATAGACAACCAGCTATTGTTAGCATGGATCTTTACAATAGCCAGCTCCTTGAGCAATATTGATCTGGGCATCTTGTCATGTGGATGAATAGAGTCACATATTTTATTTTTAGTGCACAGATACAACCTAAGAGAAAATTTTATATAACTTATTAAATATCATACTTTGTTCTTTAAGGAGTTCAAAAACATAATAGAAACACATAAATAGATTTTCTCAAAGTACCAATGTGAAGGAAGCTTCACAACATTTTTATAACAATATTCATAGAACAAAGATAACTTGTAGCAATAATCCTGATCCATAAAGATAGCTTAGATGTAACATTCAGAAACAATTACAATGGATGCTTTTAGTGGTGGAAATGGATCACATAGGGAAAAGATTTCTTGATGTTGGGTTTAGTAGTTTCTAAAACATTATGCCTTATCTTGATTTGTGTTTTTTCAGAGCCACACTGTCAAGGATTAAATGCATGGATAGCGTTTGCCTATTCTCTATACTTAATGTTTTTTTACCCCCTTATCTATGCAATGATTCCATAAAAAGAAATGTGGGAAATCATTATATCTTAAAAGTCTAAATACTTAGGGGTATAGTTTAGTTGATTTCATAATTTAGTGAAAGAAAGAAAACATTTATGAAGTAGTCCTTCAATAAGTGACTACATTTAATTTTGTAAAACAGCCCCCCTTATAAAGAAAATTTGAATATTCTTATATAAGTATGTGTGAAATAATTTTTAAAAAATACATTTGGATTCATATCTTTTATTGTTTGTAGTATCCCCTCACATCCTAAAAATAGTTCTTTCTCCTCTCACAATGTACCTTTCCTTTTCTATACAGTTTCTCTGAAGCTGTGCAGAGCTTTTCTGCCTTCTATTTTTGCATTAGGTAGAAATAAACCTAATCTTTTTTATTCCATCACAAAATCTTTGATTTAAAACCACTTATTTTCCCTAGTGAATCACTATTTACATATTAAAATATAAACTGATATTTTGGGAGAGGGAATGGACCAGTCTTTTTTGATGTTATTTTTCTCTTTAATACAATTACTCTTAATAAGAGCTGTCATCCCATTCCTATCTGCACTATGGATACACTCAAAGATCTTATTAAAAGGATATGAGAGCCATCCCTGACAAACCCCAGAATCTCTGTGATGCCCTGGTGTTGCTATTTTAAAATTGCCCCTCAGGGGATAATAATGTACAGACAGGTTTGATAACCACTGAACTAGAGCCATCAATAATATCTAGTTGATCAAGATGATTATAAAATAAGTCAAATACTAGCGCTATTTGTCATATCTGTGTTTTTCTCTACATCACAGCTGACTGTGTAAAATCCATTTCTCTAGGATTTGTAATTATAAATCAGCATCAGAATTTAAGGTGCCCATGCATATAAACATTTCAATGTAACAGGCTACCATACACCAACAGATGAGTAGAATCACAAAGAAGAAATTCATTTGCTATGATTCTTCATTCTCTCTCCCCCCTCATTAATGTTTACAGTCAACATAACTACATCTGGATAAATAAATGTTCATCTAATGTTCAAAAACATCCCCTAAATTTCTTTTTACCCTTTGAATGACTTCCAGAAAGTTAAAATTATGCAAGCCCCTTAGCAAAGTCTCACTTGGGATAATGATCCTTTAACATGCTTTAACTTGAAAAAGAAACATTTATTTACAGAATTTGTGCATTGATAATCTATGCCATTGTTTCTGAAGCTACGGTGCTCATTTGGATTATAACTAAAAGTGCACATGCATTTTATGAATTAGAACACATTGTCCAGACTTTAAACTGACTCAGCGATCAAAAGCCTCTCTCACCACCTTAATCCTCCCACAATTACACCTCTCTCCACCTCTCTGTCTCATACACACACACACACACACACACACACACACACACACACACACACACACACATTTATGCAGGCTTGATTCTCTTTCTTTGCCTCTATCTGGTAACTCTATGCCAGGCCACAGCGTAGAAAATTCCTCATCTTTTACAATGTTACTATTTGGCTTAGTTCAATTAAAGAAGGTTGTAATTTTCCAAAGGAAAAATAACTATCAAGAATCAACATAATAGGCCGGGCGAGGTGGCTCACGCCTGTAATCCTAGCACTCTGGGAGGCCGAGGCGGGTGGATCGCTCGAGGTCAGGAGTTCGAGACCAGCCTGAGCAAGAGTGAGACCCCATCTCTACTAAAAATAGAAAGAAATTATCTGGACAACTAAAAATATATATAGAAAAAATTAGCCGGGCATGGTGGTGCATGCCTGTAGTCCCAGCTACTCGGGAGGCTGAGGCAGTAGGATCGCTTAAGCCCAGGAGTTTGAGGTTGCTGTGAGCTAGGCTGATGCCATGGCACTCACTCTAGCCCGGGCAACAGAGTGAGACTCTGTCTCAAAAAAAAAAAAAAAAAGAATCAACATAATAAAATGGAAAGAGTATTAATTCCCTGTTCTCTTACTTTTTCACTTTGTGATCATTAGCATGTCAATTAAAATTGCTGAGTCTCTACTTTTTAAATCTCTGAAGTAGAACTAAAATTAAACCTTCTCTTTTTTACTTAATAGGAATTGTGGATAATTTCTCCGTGAACATGAATTTTCTGGTGAAATATATGCTGCAATTCAAATTGTGAAAAGAAGTTAAATAATGAAGACAATTTAAATCCTGAAATCTTCAGTGTATATGTGTGTGTGTGTGTACACACATATACAAAATAAGAGCAATTTAAAAATTTAAATCACCAATACTTTACCCTTACAGCATAACTGGAAACAAGTATTAATAAATTTACATGTAACTGGGGACATAAAAATCCAAAAGGAACAGAGTAGGTGCCAGAGATTGCAGCAGAGCAGAGAGTCAGTTAGGACTTACTTTATTTTTTTTTTTTTTCATATCAAACAACTCTATTGGACAGACCCCTTGTTGTGCATTCTTATTCTCTAAATGATTGGATCCAGTAGTTTTCTTGTAGCAGAAGAGCTATGGATGGGGAGGTGGAATACATGTATTAGTGAGCTATTACCACAATAACGCTGTGTAACAAACCATCCTAAGATTTAGTGGCTTAAAAGAATTTTTTATTGTATATCCATAGTTCTGTGGATCAGCTACAACTTAGCTGGGCTGGCACTCTGTTCCAGGTTCAAGGCTATAGATTAGATTCAGGTCAGCTCAACATGTTTTGTTCTGGGGCCCAGGACAAAGGAGCAGCAGCTATTTGGAGTATATCCTTCTCATGGTGGATCATCAGAGCACAAAAAAGCAGCCCAGCCATACAGGCATATTTCAAGCCTCTGTTCATTTCATATGATCCAAACTAAAGTCAGGAGGAAGGTATACAGCACCCTGCATGAAGCTGTAGCAAAATGGTGGCTAATTCTACTACTGTAAAATGACAAATTTGTACTAATGATTCAAAGTAACATGAACCCAATGATAATACTGACATGTATCTTTTCCAGTAAATTTTTGCTCCTATTTGGGTACTCTCAATTAACCAAAATAAGTGTCTATGTCATTGGGAACAGAGGGAGGGGGGAGAAGGCACAGGAAAGGAAGAATTACAATAGCACATTCATGTTCTTAGGATGCCAGGTATCTACAATTCTGTATAGCTATGTTATTGCATGTGTTTATGCACTTGGTAAGGAAATGCAAAGAAAGACATGAAAGTTGCAAAACTGCTTTAGAGTTCATTCATTAACTCTAATAAGAAAGCCCCTCAGATTCAGGTAAATCGTGGGAAGTTTATGGTTTTTATAGGAAACACTAAGTAGTGTTTACACCCAGAAGCAGAGGGTGCCATATTGAATGGCGTCACCCAAACTTTACATGTTTGATTTTCAGAAGACACTGTGATAAAAATGAAAAGGCAAATCAAAGACTGTGAGAAAATATTCTTAATATGTATTACTGCCAACAGATTTAATTCAGGATATGAAGAAATTAATCACATGACAAGGAACCCAGTAAAATATGGCAACAATTTCAATAGATATTTCATAAAAGAAGATACATTAATGTTGAATAAACACATAAAAATTATTCAACATCATTGGTCATTGGAAAAATGAAAATTAAAACCACAATGAGATACCACTACACACCTATGAGAATGGCTAAAAGTTAAAAACCTAAAAATAATAAGTGTTAATATGGATATGAAGAAATGGGAATTTTCTTACATTGGGAAATATTTAAAAAAATGTTTCTGCCATTTTGGAAAAGAGTTTGGCAATTTCTTAAAAAGTTAAATATGCTCTTTCCAAATAACCCAGAAATTTCACTCTGAATTTTTACCAGGTAAAATGAAAACACAAATAAAGACATATGCATGAACCTTCATAGCAGCTTTATCTATAATAGTTAAATCCTGGAAATAATTTAATTGTTTATCAACAGGAAATTGGATAAACAAATTGTGGTATTTCTATACAATTAAATACTATTTAGCAATAAAAATGGGGAAAAAGCCTAGTAATACATGCAAAATCATTAATAAATCTCAATAAAATTATGTTAAGTGAAAAAGCCAGTCTCAGAAGACTACATCTCTTGTGATTCCATTTACATAAAATTCTAGAAATGACAAAACTAATTTATAGTGAAAGGAAGCACACTGGTGGTTAGCTGGGGTCAATATGAGAGGAGAAGGGACTTTTTGAAGATGATGAAAATATTCTACATCTTGCTTGTGGTGGTTGGTAGCCAAAACATCAAAACTTAAAATGGATGCAATTTGTTAGTTAATTATACCTCAATAATTTAATTTATAAAGTTATTTTGTGGAAAGAAAAAAAATTGTCATGATTTTCTTATCTAACAAGTTATGATTCAACCCAAAGACAAGAAAAATAAGACATTTTGTAATGCTAACGACTATAAGTCAGAATTAATATTCACAGTTACCAAAATCTATGAAGCAACAACATAAGAACTTTTATAAAGGAGGAGCTACAAGAGACACAAGGGACAATATGCAGAATAGTACTAATAATTGGAGTTATTAACTCTCAGTCCAAGATATATCACATGGGCAAAAATAGTAAAAGATTTAGAAGACATTATGCATATAATCAATGGGATAGATAGTATGGACACATATCAACATTGTATCTCAATGGTAAAAACACACTTTCCTTCAATTCCACACTAAATATTTTAAAAATTAGACATATTTTAGGGTCATCAAACAAACATCATTAAGTACCATAAGTTAACCATTGTGGAAATCACATCCAAAGAAAGAGACAAAAAAAACAAGTAAAACCATATTTCTTAGAAATGTGTGCATGCACACATGTGCATATTAATTAGCTTGAGTCAACAAAGGTCTAAAAACTGATATTGCAGAATTGTAGATGTTCAAAAAATAATGATAATGATATCAGAATTTTTGGAATAAATTAAATCAGTGATATAAAATATTTCATAATTTTAAATGCATCAGAAAAAGTTAGGAAGAAACAAAAATGAACTATATATCCACAATGAGAGCATAAAGGGAAAAACTAAAGATAAAAGTAGATAAAAGCTGAAAATGAGTTGTAAATCTGAAAACCAGTAAAATAATTAAACCACAGCACCATTTCCTTGAAAAAGTCATTAAAATAAAAAAATAGCTATCTAATCTAATTAAAAATAAATGGAAAAGGTTTGGCTATATAAAAAGAAAAGAAAAATGATTATTGAAACAGGACATTAAATGTCTATATTGCAGGCATCTATTCAAATGTATTTGAAATGAATGATATTCTAGAAAATCATGGTTTATTGAAATTTACTCAAGTATCGATGGAAAATATAAATAGACAAATTTCCATAGGAAAAAAATGAGAAATTCTAAAAATCTAAAAATTCTAAAACTGATAAATTTCTAATAATGAGGAAATTCTAAAAATATCTCTATAACATCTGTCCCAGAAAATTTTACAATGGAATTCTGTGAAATCTTTGATGAACAGATAATCCCAAGTATTCTTTAAATTCTTCCATCCAAATAAAAAGAAAATTTTCCAAAGGTGTTTATTGGTAACTAACCATAACACCAATACTCAATCCTGATAAAGATCACCAGATATAAAGAAAAAGTAAAAGATTAATCCAAGTTATAAATGTCTATGTAAAAATTGCAGAGATAATATGACCAAACAGAATCCAATAGCATAAAATGTCACATTACAAAATAATATTTCATGACCATTTGTGGTTTATTTTGTGATTCTAAATATTCAGAAACCCATTAATACAATGCTAAAGTTAAATGTAATGATTACTTACCATATCCAATAAATTCAACACCCATTCTTAATTTAAAAACATTAAATTTCCTAACTTAATGGTGAGACACTGATCACATTTCTGCTAAAACTCAGGAACAAGACAAGGAGCTCTGATAACACTACTTTCATTAGACATTTTGCTTTCTTTTTTTCTTTTTCTTTTTCTCTCTTTCTTTTTTTTTTTTTACAGTTGGGGTCTCACTATGTTGCCCAGACTGGACTAGAACTGCTGCGCTGTATCTGAGACTATAGGACTATAGGCACGTGCCATCACATACAGCTATTAGAAATTTTAGTGGACATTTTAGTCAATGCAATAAGTCAAGAGAAGACAACTAGAACATTTGCACTGGAAAGGAAATAAAGGTATAAAACTAGATCAACTTGCAGATGTTACAATAGTATACCTGGAAAACCCAAGAGACTCATCAGAAAGAAAAATGAGTGCGAGTACATTCTAACTGGAAGTAAGTTCATGGCAAAAAAAAAAAAAAAAAAAAGTTTGTCCCCTGAACAATCATTGGTGGTTTTCAATTTGCTCCTTGAAACCATATATAATAAATCTAAATCTTCCTCATGATAGCTCTTTAAAACTTTGGAACCAAAATAACTTCACCATTTTCCAATTTGTTCTCTTGCAAGGAAGCCTGAATCTTTCAAATAGTCCCTCTAAGATATGATTTTTGTACATTTAAATTTTTTTTTAGATTGACTATTTTGTTACAATCCTTCTTAAAATATTGCCACCAGAATAGGACAAACTACAACAAGTATATTGCTCAGGATGCACTAAAAGATAGTCTATTGCTCTACTGAATCCATAGGATGAACATACAACTTATTCAAACTGTAATAGTTTTAAAAGTGAAAGAAGATACCATTAATTATACTGGGACAATGGGTATAATATAAGTTTGTCCTTGGCAATGAGGATTGTATGCCCCGCCTACCTTAATCTGCATTCTATACTTCTGTTAATGCAATCTAAATTTTCATTAGTCTTCTCAGTTTATGCAAGGTCAAGTATTATAGGCCAAAGGATGAAATCTGGCATATTTCCACTGACAAGGATGGGTGAATCCGACAACTTGTTTCATTATCTGAGTCTCAATTTTCTTAACCATAAAACTGAAATAACTAAACATTTTGAGCATTAGTGAAAGAATTAGAAATCTCATGTGAAAAAATAAGGAAATATATATTTTTCAATTACTTGACGTCATTCATTTTCATTTATTTAATAAATGGGCACTGTAAGTGGGGGTAAATATTATTAATAATTATAATAAAAGAGTCACCATTATTGAGAGCCTTCAGGTGACAGGCACTTTACATTCATTATCTCTAGTCCACAAAAGGACAATGTAGGAGATTTATGGTAGGAGAACTGAGGGTCAGAAATAATGAATGATTGACCAAGCTCTAACCACTGGAAAGTAATGAGACTGACCCATGCTTGACTAGTTTTTTCTTTTTGTCTTTTTAGAAGCTGTGAGGTAACTCAAATATTCAAAAAATAATAAAGAATAATGTAATAAACATTAATACATCTACCACTCAATAATAATAAATCCTAATTTTTGCCATGTTTACTTCAGTTAATTTTTTAAAGAAACATATGTATTGAAGATACAGGTGAATCATTTCTGGATGACTTTTAAATTATATTCAGTTCCACATTCCCAGAAGTAACCATCCTTCTTTATTTGTTACTGACCTATTCATTCCATAGACATCTGTGCAGTGTCATTTTTCTTTTGTGACATTATATAAGTGAACTGAGCTATATATATTCTTTAGCAATTTGCATTTTTTCAGCTTTACATTTTTATGCTTATCCACCTGATACACCATGCTAAAATTTACTCATTTTTCCTTTATTTTTTCATTATGCTGTAGAACATTTAAGTTCCTTCCAATGTTTAATAATCACAGAAAATGGTGAAGTAAGTATCCCTGTACATGTATGTCTCTTCTTGCACAGGGGTTAGAATCTCTGAGTCAACCACTGCCCTAATACCTTGCAGACCTGAAGTCACCCTTCTACACTCCAATGTAGTTCTGAGGGTGGGACTCCAGGCTACCTTGCCAGCCAGCTTCCCCTTAATTTCTACTAACAAAAGGAAATGGCAAAAGATGTGGAAGGGAAGAGGAGGAGAAAGGGAAGTGCCTTCCTGCTTTGAAGACAGAGTCTGCATCTCTCCAGCAGTAGAGGGCAGCAAGGACTCCAGTCTCAAACTTCTTTCCATTTTCCCAGCTTCAGGTAGAAGCCTCTGGTGGCTGAACACCAACCAAGCCATAATCTCTGTGAAAAATTCATAAAGAAAGCCTCTCATATTGGATAGAGAGGCAATTCCAAATACACACAGATAAATAAACATATGTATAAACACACACACACACACACTTGTTCTCAATGTTTCTATTTGGTCATTATTAAGAAATAAGTAAATTATTTTATCAAATGAATGTTGAAGATGGAAAATTACAGGTTTCAGTAAAAGCATGACCCTAATATTCAATGCATTAAATTATGGAAATTTCCTTTTATATTCGTTGTCTGAGCCCTAATGAAATGCAACAATGAATATTTTTATTTATGATCCTAATATTTCACACTCTTTGAAAGTGTATCAGAATATTCTGAATATGACAGGCACATTAATTAAAATAGTAAAGTACATTTTCTGCATACTAATACTTTAAAAGAGTTTCACATTATGAAATATATATTACTAGCTTTGTAATGGAAAGAATCAGAATAAAATTACAATAAAAAGTGATTGCTGGACCAAAAAGTGCTCTTTAGTTTTCTTGAAAATTAAGACAGTAATGGAATATAAAGTCTAGAGATGAGTAGATTTAAATAAAAAAAACCAAAATGCCTTGTAAAAAATGAATATTTTTATGACTTCTTTCACTATGCCATGAATGCCAAAGCTTGAGGTGAGCTTTGATACATAGTTGCCTATATTAATAGTTCAGTGTCTTCCCTATTAGGCAGGTCCCCCACACACCTGGCAGATGTAAGGCTTATAGTAGTAGCTACTCAACAAAGGTTTAATGAGATTGTCTTTGTTTGAGTCTTCTATAACAAAATACCACAAACTAGGTAGCTTACAAACAATAGTAATTTATTTCCCACAGTTCCAGAGGCTGGAAATTCCAAGATCAAGGCTCAGGCAGATTTGAGAATTTGGCGAGGGCCACTTTCAGGCTCATAGATGGTGCCCTCTCTCCAAGTACCACATGGTGGAAGGAATGAAGGAGCTTTCTTCGGTCTCTTTTATGATACCAATAATGTCACTCATGAGGGCCCTACCTCTATGACTTAAGAACCTCCCACAGGCTCCACCTCCTAATACCATCACGTTGGGAGTTGGGACGTCAATACATAAATTCTGGGGGGACAAAAACATTCAGTCTGTTGCAGAGATGAACAAAGAAAATCAGTGATGGGACTTCAAAAGAATATGAGACTCCTGTGAGATTTTGGATCTTGAGAGGGAAATTAGAGATATATGGGTTAAATAAGGGGCCTGGCACAAGAAACATCTCTGTTTCTGCAACCCTAGGCAGGGCTGTTCTTTCACACATTGGATCTAGAAGTGTTCATAGTTTTATGATCTGATCATGATCCTGTTTTGTGTGCTGTCTCTGCTTCATATCTCTCATTTCCTAAAAGAACTTTAGAAAGTTTGGCTATTTAGACCCATTTGGAGGATACAGGCTGTTTGAGTAGGTTGGTGTTAACATGCAGGGGTTGGGTTATGGTGAATCATTGTGTATGTCTCTATGAGGTAAGGGGAAAGAAGGAAGAAAGAGAAAGAGAATTACTGTGTATTGTGTCAATCCATGTGAATTTCCTAATGATAGGTGATGACAGGTCTGGGTGAGCAAATATTCCCCCATTTTGCTTATTAAGAGATCTGTAAAGGAACATCTATTTGTGACATCAAAATAAAGATGTGGAAGACTTGAAAGAAAAGAATAAGAACTTAATATTTGCAGACCCTGTTCCTTTTACAAACACAGGCTCTTAAAAAGCACTTGTTTAATGGGGAATAAAAGTAAGGCCAGTGAAAGGAATACAACAGAGGAGAAAATGTCCTGATTTAAGAGTGCCCTGGGTTCTAATTCCAGTTCTTCACATAAATACTGATGAGATTTTGCAATAAGTTACTTCTTACCAGAGAGTCAACTTCCCTACCTGAAAGATAAGGCAGCTGAAAGAGGTGGTTCCTAAGGTTTCTCTGACAGTGTCACCCTTTGAGCACCCAGATCTCTCTTCATGTATTTGGTCTGAGGATACAATTTTGTATACAAGAAATTTGGTGAGACTCATCTATTTTCTACTTTGGCTGGGAAAGGATAAATAACAACCTAATAGGAAAAATTTAGCTGCAACAGGGTAACTACTAATGAACAGCCAACATACAGTCACATTTTTACATCCACCAATTGACCTCAATGACTTCATAGTTAAGCTACCTACTTCCTTCCTGGCAAGTGTTGGAGAAGAAACAGAGAAGCCCATTATTTTATTTAAATCTTAATCAGCCTAAAGAAAGTGGTATTTGGATTTTCCCTTGTAAGATATCCTTTCTTTTGGCAAAAACTCATGAAATTTTTGGAAAAAAAATACTTCAGTGGTGATTTATTTCACATTAGATCATAATAACCTAAGCTTAACATTTTAGGTGATTTAAGAATGTAACCAAATGATGTGAGAAAATGAAGAAGAGATTGATGGTTTGGAAATTTCAATTCTAAAACACTTCCAATGAAATATTCTCTCCTGAAAATCTCTCTTACACAGACTGCAAAGTAGTAGCTCACAAGAAAGGATTATACTCAAATTGAGAGAGCTTTCATTTTTAATAAGAAATCATCACTATACTTCAATCCTTCAAATTAATTTATAAAATATGTTTTTGAAATGCTTTTCATGCTCTTTAAATTTTATGATAATTTCATTACTATAATCTTTCTTTGCTAATTAATGATTGCAATTTCTTTAGGGTGATTAACAGTTCTTTTTAAAAATGCTGGCTAACTAGAGTGCTTCTGAAAATATGGTTATATTGCCCCAACTAGTGTGCAACACGGTGGTGGAGAATATGGATGACACTCATTGCACCATCATAAAAGTTAGATGCAAAATATTCTAACAGATTTTTTTCCCTGCTGGTGCAAGAAGAATTTCTAATGATATTTTAATAGCTAATATGACATGATATCTAAGTTCTTCATGATGGCCTGGCTAAATTTTAAAAATGAAGCTTTTCTCAAGATGATATTAAAACATTTCATTATGGAAATTCATGCATACACAAAGTAACAGAATTTTCTAATGAACCCGCATGTGTCCATCACCTATTATCAATGTGATTCCTTTCTTATTTCAAGATTTTTTAAAAATGTTAATCTTCACATTTAGATCCTCAAGAAGGAAAGAATATGTAGGATTTTGAAAGAAGGATGGGGCATTCTCTCAGATGTGCTCAGGTTTAGTAAGCAGGACACAGTGGAAGGGACACTGAGCCAGTAGCCAAAGCAACGGGGCACAGGAATTAGCACAGGCATTTGACAGTTTTGTGGCTTCATGTGAGTGCCTTGACCGCTCTCATTTTTGTCTGTAAATGGAGATAATATTTGTGCCCTCTTGCCCTCACAGAGCATTGTGAAGATAAATGGACTTCTACAGCATTATGGCAATATCTCCAGAATAGTGCTTAGGAGGCTGCATTATATTTGTTTACGTACCTGCCTTCCTCACTAGGTTGAAAGCTTCTTGAGGTCAGGGATTACCTATGATTGACTAAAACACTAAAGTTTGGTAAATAGTTGTTGAGGGAATAAATATGAATGGGTCCTATATAGCAAGTTATTGATACTTTTAAAAACACCAATGATCCCCAATATAAAAGATATCAATCCCGAGATTTGGATGCTGGGTGGTCAGCTTGGCTTACTCACGTATGAAATCAGTAAAACCAAAGTGAGGAAGTGCAAAACAATGATTTGAGTACAGGAAGAAAATATTAGAACTTAAAAAACATTCATCCAAATTTTAAAAAGGAAAAATATTTCCTTATTGTCTGACATTTAATATTCCCACTGACACCTGAATCCTTCTCTGTGTTGCAGATGGCCACATGTCTCATTAGTTTCAGTGGTCGTTACACTGTCACAGATTTTCAGCATATTGCCACACATTGTAAACCATTAAGTATGTTTATGGATCCTTTTATCTAGTTTAATATAATTAATCCTCCCAAAGTGGATAATAAGCTTTAAAATACTTTTGCAAAGAAACTACACATGAAAAATAATTCCAAATAACACAAATGAAAGCAAGGAGGCAGAGTTGATGCATCATTTTCTCCTCAAAATGAGTTTCTGTCAGCCATGTTATGAAATGAAAACAATAACTATCTAATTATTCTGTCATATAAAGAAAATTAAGCAAAAGGGTTCTAAAGTACCGGAAGCTCCATTAAAAATATAAATATAACAACAATACTATTATGTACCATTAATATATAAAAATCCTATTCACCTTAAAATATTGTTCTTTTTTCATATATTTTAAATATATATCTTGTGTTGATTTATAATGCATATAATATATAGATACAATAATTAGTGCAATGGTAGTGCTAACATGATTGAGAGATAAAGACATGTTAGCACAGTGTGGGCAAAAGTTGCTTTTACTAATAGAAATTAGGCCACTGAGAAAAAAATAACTGCAATAGCTAACATTGATTGGTCCTATACTATACAATATTATGGAATCATTTTCCCTCATTATCTTAATCTTCATAAATTTTTTTCAATATATTACGGGGGTACACATGTTTAGGTTACATATATTGCCTTTGTCCCACACCTGAGTCAGAGCTTCAAACCTGTCTATATCGCAGACAGTGCGCACTGCACCCATTAAGTGTGAATATACCCATCCCCTCCCTCCCTCTTCCACCTGCTGGACACCGAATGTTACTAATATAAGTGCACATAAGTGTTGATCAGTTAATACCAATTTGATGGTGAGTACATGTGGTGCCTGTTTTTCCATTCTTGGGATACTTCACTTAGTAGAATGGGCTCCAGCTCTATCCAGGATAATACAAGAGGTGCTAGATCACCATTGTTTTCTGTGGCTGAGTAGAACTCCATGGTATACATATACCACATTTTCTTAATCCACTCATGTATTAATGGGCACTTGGGTTGTTTCCACATCTTTGCAATTGTGAATTGTGCTGCTATAAACATTCGTGTGTAGATGTCTTTTTTATAGAATGTCTTTTTTTCCTTTGGGTAGATGCCCAGTAATGGGATTGCTGGATCAAATGGTAGTTCTACATTTAGCTCCTTGAGGTATCTCCATATTGCTTTCCAACAGAGGTTGTACTAGTTTGCAGTCCCACCAGAAGTGTATGAGTGTTTCTATATCTCTGCATCCATGCCAACATTTATTGTTATGGGACTTTTTGATAAAGGCCATTCTCATATCTCATTGTGGTTTTGATTTGTGTTTCCCTGATGATTAGAGATGTTGAGCATTTTTTCATATGTTTGTTGGCCATTAGTCTATCTTCTTTTGAAAAGTTTCTGTTCATGTCCTTTGTCCACTTTTTGATAGAGTTGTTTGATTTTTTTCTTGCTGATTTTCCTGAGTTCTATATAGATTCTAGCTATTAGCCCTTTATTGGACGTATAGCATGAAAATATTTTCCCCCATTCTGTAGGTTGTCTGTTGTCAATCTTTATGAGTTTTGATAACTATTATCACTTTCTTTTTAAAATAAGTCAAATTTGGTACATCATAATCACATTTATGCTGATTAGAGAAGTTATGAATTGTAATAATGAAGTTAATACTCACAAGCCCACAACCTAAGAACTACAATGCTACCTATAACCTTTAAGCCATGTTTGTGCTCCTCCCTTTGCTTCAAACCCCAGAGATGATCACTGTCCTGAATTCTGTGTTGAAATTACTGTGCTATCTTTGAAACACAGATGTGCGCATCTCTAGACAATGCATTTAGTTTTGTGTCCTGGAATGCTGTGCGTAGCCTTCTGAAACTTACGTTTCCACTAAGGAGTAAGTTCCCACAATCAATTCATGTACAGGCATACCATGTTTTATTGTGCCTCACTTTATTTTGCTTCACAGATACTGCTTTTTTATTTCTTTTTTTTTTTACAAGTTGCAGGTTTGTAGCAACTCTTCATTGAGCCAAGTCTATCCATGGCATTTTTCCTATAGTATGTGCTCTTTGTGTCTCTGTGCACGTTAAGGTATGTACAAGTATCCCTTTGTATACAAGGGAAATTGGTATCAGGATGCCCCCATGTATACTCAAATCTGCACATACTCAAGTCTGGCAGTCAGCCCTGCTTAACCCGTGTCTATGAAAAGTAGGCCCTCCATATATGTGGGTTTTGCATCCCATAAATACTGTATTTTCAATCTGCATTTACTTGAAAAAAATCCACATGTATGTGGACCCATACAGTTCAAAACCTTGTTCTACAGGTCACCTGTACCTTTTTTTAGACATAATGTTATTGTACACTTAATAGACTACAGTGTAAGGTCAACACAGCTTTTATGTGTACTAGGAAACCACAAAATTTGTGTGAGTCCCTTTATTGCAATAATCATTTTATTACAGTGGTCTAGAACTAAACCTTTAATATCTCTCAGGTATTGTGATTCTCGTTTATTTGCAGTGCTATTTAATATATATGATTGTACTATGAGGGATTATTTCCATGTTTTCTATTACATGCAATCTTGCCATAAACACTTTTGCATATTGTTAGGGACAGGTGTAGGAGGGTAGCGTTAACTGCAGAAAAAGAGGAGAGGGGCAAAAATGAGGAGGCCAATCAGTATTTAGAACCTGACCGCCACCGGCAGGAACTTGCAGTTAGGAACTTTTCCCAGCCTGGAGCATACACAGAAACTAGGAGCTCATGTTCAAAGGTGACCTTTTCTCCATTAACATACTTTGCATAGTAAAAATCACACCCACTAGCACCATGACAGTTTACAAATGTCTTGGAAATGCTTGAAAGTTACCCTATAAGGATATAATTGGGGAAGGCCCTTAGTTTTAAGAACTGTCCACCCTTTTCCCAGGAAAGTAATGAATATTCCACCCATAATTTAGCATATCATAAGGCATAGACATAAGCAGAAACATGGTAGAACCTCAGAGTCTTCTCCACTCTCAGACATAGATCTGTTTCCCCTCAGGAAACCTTCTTTAGCTTTCTATTTCTGTGCATAAACAGCCTGCAATAAAAGCTGCTTGTGTGCAAGTGTTCAGTGTCTGTCATCACTTCGTTGCACCAGCCTGGCTTGTGATTCTTCCAAGGCAGGAACCAAAGAACCCAGGCAACACCTCTCAGAAAATCAACCCTGATACATACTTCTCTTAGTACATGAATGTGAAATTAAATTTATTATATGTTCATAGTAAAGAAATGACTGAATAGTAAAAAACATACATGTACAATTTTTTAAAATAATGTCAAAGCACTTTCCAAACTGATTAGACCAATTTACACAGTCAGAAGCAAAGTCAAGTGTTAATTTTTGCTTAAGAGATTTCTCACAGTAATCTTTATATTATTCCTCCCATTACTAACAAGACTGAATATCATTTAATATTTTTAATTTATTTAACATAAATTTTTCATATAATATTATGTTTAAAATTTTTAATTTCTATTGCATCTATAATTGTTCCTAATTTTGGTTCTCTCTCTGCCCATGTTTTCAATTCATTTTAACACATTTTTTTTTTTAATGTAAGGTTGATTTCAATTTCATCAGGTTTACTACACTATGTTATTCTTTTAAAAGTAACAATTTGCCAGACAGAAAGGGTTATACATACGATTACATTTCCATGAAATATCTACAATAGGCAATCCATTGAGACAGAAAGTAGATTGGTGGTTTCCAGGGACTGAAGGGGCAGTAGGGGTGTAATGGGTACAAGATTTCTTTTGGGGATAATGAAAATATTTTGGAACTAGGTAGAGGTAGCAGTTATACAATATTGTGAATAAACAAATGCCACTGAATTGTTCACTTTTAAGTGATTAATTTTATGTTTACATAATTTCACTAAATAAAAATAACTGAATTTGGACCATTAGTTAATTAATTCTCAATCTTTATGTTTTCTAAATAGTCATCAGTGCTATACATTTTCCCTAAAATACTGCTTTTGTTGCATCACACAAGTTTTGAAATGTATTATTTTTGGTATCATACAGTTCTAAGTATTTCAACATTTTCCATTATAAATTATCATTTGACCCATCAGCTATTTGTGTATATGTTTTAAAATTGTAGATATTATGTTTATAATAATAATTATAAGTATTTGTATAATAAGGACAAAAAAAAAAAACAACCCAAACTGCTACCATACTTCCACAACATTCTCAATGCTTCACTTCTGACACCAGATGTGTGAGCAGGTCTTTTCCCCAACATCAGTTCTCTGATGGACACCAACTAGCTGTCCTACAATTTAATTCCATTCTGATACTATCTACCTGGCCTTAGCATTAGAGCCCACAGTTTAAATGCTCAGTCCCACAACACTGCCCCCACACTTTAGATGCCAATCACAAGTCCACGCCTCTAGTACTTCTGACTGATCAGCTATAAATTAGGGGCTCCCAAGACCCCCTCAGTCATTTACTAGGATGGCTCACAGAACTAAAGAAAGTGCTTTACTTACATTTTCCAGTTTATTATAAAGGATACTACAAAGGATACAGATGAACAGCCAGGTGGAAGAGATGTTCAGGGCAAGGAATGGGGGAAGGGGGATGAGATGTGAAGCTCTATGCACTCCCTGGAGTGGGCTAACCTTCTAGCACCTCCACATGTGTTCAGCCACCTGGACACTTTCTGAACCCCATAGTTCAGGGATTTTTATGGAAGGCTTCATCACGTACGCACGACTGATTACTAATTCAATCTCCAGTTTCTCTCCCCTTCTAAGAGGATGGGGGGTAGGGGATTGAAAGTTCAAAGTTTGTAATCATGGTTTGGTCTTTGGTGACCAGTCCCTATCCAAGAGCCCATCAAGAATTGCCTCCTTTTACAATAAAACACACTCCTATCATCCAGGAAATTATACAGGATAAGGAGCTCTGTGTCAGGAAACTGGGCCAAAGACCAAATATTAGAACAAAAGATGTACCTGGCACTTCTATTGCTCAGGTAATTAACAAGGGTTTTAGTAGCTCTGTCCCAGGAACCATGGGCAGAAACCGAATATATATTTATTATATCACAATACCACAGGGTCATTTCTTGTGTCTTTTGCTGTTGATTTCTAACTTAATTGTTGTCAGAGAACATGGTTTGTATAATATCAATTCTTTAAAATGTGTCCAGAGTTGCTTTTTGTATCCTATGCAGCCAATTTTTGTAAATATTCAAGGTATGCTTAAGAGTTCTAATATGTTACTGAGTGACGAGTTCTATTTATGTTTACCATAAAGATTTTAAACTTTTAGTTAAAATATTGATGTATTTATAGATATTTTTTGATCTATCAGTAATAAAAAGAGTTTTATTAATTACCCAAGCATGATGGTAGATTCATCAACTCCTTGTATTTTATTATTTTTGCCTTTTATGTATTTGAGGTTATTTATTAAGTGCATGCAAATTTTCTCAATAAATTAAATTTGTTGCCTTAAATAGTAAACTATTTATGCCTGATAGTTTTTTGGTGTAAAATTTATTTTATCTGATATTATTCTTGCACTGCTAGCTTCTTTTACTTAATATTTGCCAGGATATATTTTTCTTTTTATTAAATTTTAAACATATGCTTGTTTTATATGTCTTACAAACAGAATATAATTTTTGGTTTTTTAGATTTTTGTTTTAATTATAGTTTTGTTTTTAAAATTCATTCTAACAGCCTCATAACTATTTATTCATTTTCAATATATATACATATACACATACATGCACATATTATATATATAGTTTATATTCATATTTATATGGATAATTTTATATACATAGTGATATATGTGTATACATATGTTAGTTATGATATACACATACATAATTGTATACATAGTTATATATACATATATGCAGTTATATATACATTTTCCAAAACTTATTTTACTATTCCTTTTTTCAAAATTTTTTCTATTTTTATTATTCAACCTCCTGCTTTAGAAGTTGTACATTGAGTTTCTATTCCTGTAGTAGTTACCCTTAAAATGTCATTAACAACTTAATCATTTCCAAAGTTATTCACTATCTTAACAACTTTCCTGGAAAACACAAGGACCACGAAAGAATTTAATCAATGTCAATTGTCTCCTGACACAAATGGGTATGTTTATTAAACTTTAGTTCTCTAGTTTTTATTAATGTGACAAATTATGTATTATTATTTATTCTATAAAGATATAATTACTTTTAAATTTGCATACATATATGATAATTTTTTTGCTCATCATTTGTTCTTTCATCTTAGATTATCTTTCTGGGATTCTTATCCATTTTTCTCTACCTTAAAATGCATCCTTTAACTTAAATTCCTTTAGTAAAGTCTTTTAGTGGCTAACCCTTTCCATTTTTGCTTATCTGAAAATACTTTAATTTATTCCTTACTGTTAAAAGATAACTCTGCTAAGTTTGAGATTCTAGGTTAAGACTTTTTTTGTTGTTGCTGTTCACTTTTGGCACTTAAAGGATAATATTCTACTGTCTTCTTGCCTCCATTATTTCTCCCGCAAAGTCTTTTGTTACACTAACTCTTGTTCCTTTGGGATAATTTGTGTTTTCCCTGAGTGTAAGATTTTTCTTTTTTTTTTCTCCCTTTGATATACTGCTATTTCTGTAAATAATATGTGTTAGTATGGATTTCTTTTTTATTCAAACTACTTGGCATAGATAATGCTTCAAGTATCAGCAAATCCATATTATTTATCTGTTTTGAAAAATGTTTAGCCATTAACTCTTTGATATTGTCTCTTCTCCATTTCTTTATTTCTTTTTCTTCTAGGACTCCAATTAGATATATAATTATATTTCCTATTTTATCTTTCATGTCTAAAACTTTTATTTTTTCCAGGATTCTATTTCCTTGCCTTTCTAACATGTTTTGTTGAAAATTTCTCCAGATTTGTCTGTTAGTTCATAAACCCTGCCTTTTGTGTATAATCCACAGTTTCACCTAGACACAAATTTTTAACTACAGTGATTACATTTTTTACTTCAAATACTTTTATTTGGGTTATTTTCAAAAAATATCTGGTCATCTCTTATAGTATGAGAGCTTTATTTTTGCTTGACTCCTTTTTTTATTTTGTAACTTTTCATGTATAGCTATTTAATGAGATGGATATTATCTACAGTTCTTAGAGTTCCAAATCTGCTGTTAGTTGTTTCTGCTAATCCTCTTTAGATGCCTTATTTTCTTAGGACAGAAGTTTTTCTTTTTCTTTTGATTGTGATATATATTTAATTATACCTAATTTGGGGAATGCTGAGATCAGGTGACTATATACAAAGAACCTCCAGGTTTATCTACTAATGTTTGAAATTATATATTTTACATCATCAAATGCCAAAATTTTTTGTGCATACATATAGAGGAAGTTATTGAAAGGCCTAAATGAAAAGGACTATTATTGTGCAACCAGAGTCCTTTTTGAGAGAATTTGCATTTTTCAGGCATAGAACTGAAGGTTCCAGTACCTTAATGTAATTTTTAAATGCTATGAAAGATACCTAGGAAATATTTGTCAGCTATTTTTTTAGATGCACTGGATTCATCTTTTATCTAAACCAGGTCAAAAACCTATTGAACATAGTTTAGATGTTTAATAAATATTCACTGAATTTATTACATAGTAGGAAAAGACTTAGAAATGATTTTTTACTCTGAAAACTAAACATTGATTGCTCAATCTTATCCATTAAAACATGGGCCCTTGTAAAACAAAAACAAATTTCTCAATTTTTGCTGTATTCTATATTTTCATTTTACAGGGCATTTAGTATTCTTGGCATTAGGGACCACGAGCTCTTAGTATTTCTCATGGTGATTATGCAGAAAAATTTTATTAGTCTTTGATTTTCACTACAGAGTCTTTGCTGCCAATATAGTATTGACTGTGATTAATGACAATTTGATACAAAGTTCGCTTTCACACTTATTCCTCTGACTGTTGGTACCCTAAGTGCAAATCTTTACCAGATCATTAAACTTTGGAAGACAATAAGTAGTGTAGGTAATTAAATAATTTTTTCTCTTTAAGAAGTTTCTGAAAAATTTGAGGTTAGCTTTAGAATATGATTATGACCGAAGCCTTTACACAGTTGATATTGGACTGTTTGCTGAAATAGAAATGTATAAATTCCTCACTAAGTCAACTCAGATTACACTAAGAAGAAATTAATGAAGATGGTTTTCTAAATATTCCAATTCAATGTTTCTGATACTAAACACAAATTAGATAAGGTCGGGTATGGTGGCTCCCACCTGTAATCCTAGCACTCTGGGAGGCCAAGAAGAGAGGCTTGAGGTCAGGAGTTCTAGACCATCCAAAGCAAAAATGAGACCCCATCTCTACTAAAAGTAGAAGGAAATTAGCAGGGCAACTAAAAATGGAAAAAATTAGCCAGGCATGGTGGCACATGCCTATAGTCCCAGCTACTACTTGGGAGGCCGAGGCAGAAGGATCACTTGAGCCCAGGAGTCTGAGGTTCCTGTGAGCTAAGTTGACACCAGGGCACTCTAGCCCAGGCAACAGACCAAGACTTTGTCTCAAAAAAAAAAAAAAAAAAGATGATATCTATTCAAAGAAAAACAAAAGTTTTTTAAAAAAATAGTTAAACTTCATTCATAACCAGGTATCTAGTTTTATTTATTTACTTTATTTCTTGCTCATTTAGTGATGAATATACTGTTCTAATAAGAAATAAAAACTATGTGAGAATTACTTATTTGATTTTTAGGAAATTTATAGAAAACTTATAAAATTCACTAGTCTGGAAAATAATATTAAATAATGATTAATATTGATTTTACTTCTAGAATATATCAAGAAGAAACATAACTCTTACATTAAAATCACTGTGCTAAATATTGCAATGTCCAGTCAATTCTTTTATTCATTTGCAGGAAAAAACTTCTTCTGACCTGGAAATGTTTTTATTGAATACAGGCTACATTTTCCAGAGTTTCCCCTATTACAAAACTGTTTATTTGGAACCATGTAACATAGAGTCATTGTTTCTTATTGCTTGCTCTTTTTTCATTTCTTATTCCAGTGTCTGAAGAGAGAACATCAGAAATGCATACATCAGGAAAAGACAGTATACATTGTTGGCTTTCACCTCATAGGCATGCACTTTCAAAAGTAACTTTCAGAAATAAATGTGTCTAAAAATAGGCCCAATAGGAAAAGAACATCAAAGTGCTATCATCTTTAAGGTTTGAATATTACCTTAGAAATCATCATATCAATACTTTCCTCAATGTATAGATGAGGAAATTCATCTATATCACATTATTCCTATGACCAAAGCTTTAAACTCTTGTATGATACTCATCCTGTGACTTTAAAAAGTTTTTTCTCTTTGGTTGCATGTCCTAATTTGTATTGGGAGGTATTTTTCTCATGATAATTACAAACACTTAAAATATGAGGCTTTGAATAGAAAGGAAGCACAGTAGGTACTGACATAAATTTTTTAGCACATTGTAGAATTATATTCACATTTGCATATGCACATATACATACAGATAAAGAGATTATACAGTGACAGACAAATAGATAGATAGATTTCAACAATTTGAAAATCCAAGATTGAAAAGTCAGCTCTAAACTGATTATCTATTATTTGTTTATGAAATCTACAAATGAGATGAAGATAAAAGTAAACTATGCTTTGAATTACTAAAATAGGAGCTATGGGAAATGACAATAACATACAGAAAATGCACCTCACTTGAAATCTGGGTTCTCCCACTCACTACTGATTAAGTGATCTCAGCCTCAGTATTATTAGCTTTTTGTTTTCTATGAAAGGAGTCAGAGACCCATTATGCAGTGATGCTCCAGAATGTTAAAAAAGTAATTGTAAATTAAGTCATTAATGTAAAAGGAAGATAACACATGTAAATATAACATTTTATAATAGCACTTGATCTCATTTTATTTTTTTAGGAAAACTCTGTGACCTAGGCAGGGGAAATACTGGAATCACCATTATAGGGGAGATGAGACATACTGAAGTTTAAAGAGATCTAGTTGTCTAGAATGAAGTTCTCTTAGCTGAAGTTGGGACAGACCACCTAGGCAAGCCATTCATATGCAAATTAGACCAATTTAACCAGATATTTTCATGTTTGGAATCAAAGTCTAAAGTGAATGGTTTATATCTATAATTAGTAAATGCACCCCCTTCACTTTCCAAATGCCCTAGTATGTATAATAGCAATGGCTCATATTGAAATAAAAAATAATAATTGTTTCTAAGTGTGTTGTTTATGCACACATCTTCTGGAGAAAACTGACAGAGGCATCTACAAGTCAGTGAGTGCTGGTTCCTTAGATTGAGTGTCCCAGCCTCATCTTTATCTCTTTCAGAAAAATATTAAACATTAATATAGCATATGCTGTAGTGAATGAAGTGATGCCTCTGCTCTGATCTGAATGTTTTCATCCCCACAATATCCATATTTTAAAACCTAATCAGTCATAGACTTCCAATGAAGCTGGGGATGGGATTCAACCCACTCAATCCACATAGGCTGCAAGTGGGAAAGAGATGATTTCCAAAGGCATTTCACAGTATGTTAGAAAGGGTCTTTTGTGCCATGTCCTGGGAAACCACAATGAGAAAAGCGCAACATGCTCCCTTAAGAAATTCAGCATTCAGTGTGTGAAATACACACACAAATAGTTTGTGACAGTATTACGTGACAAGTGCTCTGAAATAAGCTTGGGGCAAGTACTACGGGTGCATTGTATGTGTTGTAGAAGGTAAATTAATTGAAAGCTTATATATATTTGAGCATCTAACAGTGTCTGTTACACACTCAATAAATGTTTGAGCATTTAACAAATCTACAGGCTTTTCTCCTGATAAACCTTATGATATAATGAATGATATACAACAAAATCTTAATTTGGCGGAATCCAGTTTATATGTTTGCATAAACCAAACTTTGTAAAATATATATAACTCCATGTCTTTACTGAGCTCATGAGCAATAAGAGTGTATTTTATGACAAAATATTTTACATCCTTAACTTTTGCCCCTCTTAGCACTAAAATTTCAGGATTTGGCTTTTCAATCCTTTGAAAGTTCTTCAGAGTGTTATAAATTGTATTTTTCCATTTGTCTGAGAGATACACTGATTTAGTTGCATTGTGGTCCTATTGACAAATGGAAGTTTTAGCTTTTTTCTAGTTTTCTTTAGAAGGAGAAAGGTCACTTCAATATATTTTTTAAGATCCTCACCCATAGCAGTATTCCCTGGAGAAATATAACTTCCACAAATAGGCTGAAGATATATCTATAAATATCAAGACTCAAGCTGGCAGTCTCACTATAAAAGATCTTGATAAATCTCTCTCTACAGCCTATCCTCTCCTCCCTCTTTTATTTTTTTCTGGGCACTCAGTTTCGAAGACACACCAATACCTTTTCCACGTGCAGAAGAGTAGTTTTACCCAATGAGTCTTCTGGGATTCAGTGGTTAAGGACAGTAAGAGTAGCCAAGACATTGCAATCCTCCTCATCACACCTCACTGTGATTGCTCACTTACCATGTTTCATGCATGTGCTAGGAATTTTGCATGAATTAATATGTTTAATTCTCATAAAAATACTATGAAATCAGTGTAATTATTATTCTGGCTTCAAAGGATTATATATTATGTGCAAATCAATGCAATGTGTACAAATACAAAATAGAATTGGAATTCAAACTCTCCATCTTGGCTATACAACCAATTTCCTAATCTCTACTCTATACTGGCTACATTCTAGATCTGGGTCACAGTGCTAAGTAAAGAAGCAAGTACTTATGGAATAAACTTTCTTTGGAGCAATGCTTGGATGTTTGGATGTCTAGCCCCTGTGCAATATCCCTCAGGAATCTAAGTCTGGGTAATGGATATAGGAAGTCAAGAAACCTAAATTGGGCAATGCCTTCTCATTCCTTTTATTCACACATGTGCTAGGTTCCTCAGAACTTTCTTAAAAGGGCTATATAAATGAATACTATGATGACAAAAAGAGGGAGATTAACAGAAAGAATTCTAGATTGGTAAATCTAACAAAGTCCCTGGAAAGTAAACCAGTCAAGACTACTTTACAAAGTAAGATTAATCTAGTGATGATATATTCAGTTAGATATAAATTTCAAACAAAAATACCATATGAGTATTTACAGTTACACATTATAAAGACCCAACCTTAAAGACAACAGAAAATGTGTGTTTGTCTCTTTTACACTAAAAATAAAAGCATAATTCTTGACATAAATAAAAGCAATAATGACTTACCTGTGTCACTGCCAAATAAAATAAATATCTATGAAAGCTCTTCACTTAACAAATAGAATTTACAATAATGTGGGTAATGTTGAATTGCTGGAATAGCAAAGTGGTCACACCTTCTAATTGCCTCATTTATAAGATTATCTCAAAGATTATTGCACAATGTCATCACAAACTAAGGCAAAATGTGTCCCCCTCTTGGTATTTTGAAGAAACTTTGAATTATTTATTTCTAGAATACTAAGTCTTTTCCAATTATCATCCTTTAATTTTATATCATGCTGTGATGTCTCAATAATAACAAATCACATGCACAAAACATTATTCTAGCTCCCAAGGAAATCCTTAATATTGGATGAGATCAGATATATCTTCTGGGCCTACTTGTCTTAAAGCCATCTGTAATATATGAGCAACCATAACTCCCAAAATCTTTTACACTAAAGTCATATAATCAAAGCCAATCAAATGGGAGGGACAGACACTGCACCTGGAATCCAGTACCATTAAGGGACTGGAATTCAAGGCCTGTCTTCACCACTTACTAAACCCATGATTATGAATGTATAATTTTCTCTGTCCTATGGCGAATAAATGTTCTCAGTGGTTTCACCCAACACTGGTGTTCCATGAACTCTGAATATTTGGGAGTCATATAATTCAGCACTTCTTATCAAGCAATAACCCAAGTCTGTGTGTCATGACAGGGTTTTCCCAAATATGTTGTGTTTTCAGTAAACATGACTTATCTGTGAAATCTATATGGAAATCAGATTTGTGAATTAAACACTTAGCTTTTAGAACTATCATACAGTAGATTAACAATCCTTACTGGCAGAACAACAGTAATCGTGTTGGCGCCTACACTTTCAGGTGAAAACTAATCCTGCCCTGATATTACGGAGCAAAGTAATTAGGAAACCTCTCAATTTTCACATATTCCACAATCATGTATGTGGAGTACTAGAAAATGAAAAGTTTTTTAATTAAACTTGACATTTATGATCTCACAGCTGCTCCTTTTCATTTCCTATAAAGTGCCTTGATTTTGATACCAGGAGAATAGGGGTCTATAATACAATTCCAGAAGGAAGATTTTATTTGGCTGCAA
Organism: Lemur catta; assembly: GCF_020740605.2. Taxonomy (NCBI): domain Eukaryota; kingdom Metazoa; phylum Chordata; class Mammalia; order Primates; family Lemuridae; genus Lemur; species Lemur catta. The sequence continues at coordinate 33,463,811 of NC_059134.1, forward strand.
ACACAGGAATTACTAGCTTGATCAAAATAAAAGCTTCCCCCTAAGGCACAGCTCAATGCCCAGGTAAAAACTGTTTTTGGAGAAAAATTCAATATAGTCAGATTAATTTTAATGGAGTGAAATTATTTGTATATATCAAAATAAAAGGAAGAAATTCATGAATATACCATAGGAGAAAGAGGAAAAAGCAAGTGTGAAATTTCAAAATATAGTTGAGAATCTCAGAGATTTTGTAGGTTTTGCAGTAGTTTTAAGAAGGTTGAATCAGGCCTGAGCTGAGCAACTGCATGTATTTTGCTGGTACCTGAGCTGATTTAGCAGAAGGAAATGCGCTGGCCAGATGAAAGACACACATTTAGGAGTTTCAGGTCAACAGAAACCTGGGGGCAGCACAGAATCACTGCTAAAAGACAGTTTATACAACACTTCCAAAAAAAGTCAAAGGAAGTTAATCCCATTTGGATTGAGGAAGTAAAGAAACCAAAGGAACTGTATGAACTCCCAAGGAATGTGCCCTATCTATCGATGTCCTGACATTGTCAGCAACTATGTCAATTAAAAGGTAAGCCTTGAATTATGCTGTGAAAAAGGAAAGTAAAAACAACACACCATAATGGATGATTGTACCTAGATTCATGTTTATTATTTACTGAAGTAACCATGTGCAAATATATAAAGAAAATTGAATAAAAGAAGTACACAAAAATGTTTAAAATTAGTTGTTTGGAAGTAAAGGTTATAGGATTTTTTCCTACTTTTTATTTTCTGTATTTTCCAAAATTTCCAGCTTTTGATAGCAAGAACTTATAAAAATATACTTTATATCTCAAAATGTACATGAGCTAATTTCCGAATACAGGAGCAAATGAAAGAACTGAAAAGAAAACGGCTTTCTATGATGCATTGTGTTAGGATGAAAAGTAATTCTTAAGTAAAGCAGAAATCTAAGAATAAAATCAGGAAGGATGATAGTTGTGAGTTCTTTCTGATGCTGATACCACTCCAAAATTCTGATTTCATAGTTGAATTTTTGAATGTTAAAAATCATACTTCATCCATAACAGGGATTATTGAAGACATACTGTGTACCCATCACTCTACCCAGCACTTGGCATTATAAATATCACTTTTCATTATCCATACTCGAAGATAAGGACTGGTCCGCCGAGGCCACACAGCCAATAAGCTGTGGTGTCAAGGTTTAAGTCCACACTTTTCTGATATACTCCCCATTTTTTAAGAAGATAGTAATGTTTTACCTGATGAAGACTAGTTTATGGAGAGAGCACGTTGAAGTTTCAATAATTTCTCAATACTCTGTGGTTTATTCCCAACAATGTACACATGCTAGGTCCAGATATGATTTTCTTTTGCAATTCAAAAATCTATATAAGTAGATGATTAGAGGCCCCAAGCAGTTTCATTTGGGTTCTAAGCTGCATATTTTTAAGTTTCTTAGGGATATTTAACTTCAAAGACTTCCAAAGCAGATCGCTGTGGTCTAATAAAATCTTGGTGGTATTCTTAAGGTCCTTTATAGCATTCCTTTGAAGCTGAGTTCAATTTCTTTATGCTTTTATAATCAAAGCTTCTGTTTTTTTTTATTTTCTGTTACATCAGTGTATTAAGTTTTTGAAGTATTACTTTATCAGTGTATTTTTCTGAGTCATTTGAAATTTTTTTCATTTAAAGTTTTTCATTGGAAAATGACTGTAAAGTCACTATAAGACATCAATAAGAGGTCAATTAACTGTTTAATTCCCAAACTCAATAACTTAAAGAATTTATTCATTCATAAGTGACACTGCCAAAGTTATGAATTTGAACATTTTTACACTGTAGAGGAAACAATATTTGTATCTTCACAATAATTGTTAGGAGCATGACTTTTGGAGTTAGACTGACCTGGGTTCAAATCTCTGTTTTATACTTTATAAACCAAATTATCTCAGAAAATATATTTTTTTTAATTTGTAGACAGGGGCAATAACACTGCCTCATATATTGACTATTTTAAGCATTAATTCAGCTAATACTTTAAAAAGGGCTAACATACTGTCAGCACCTAAACCCTATAAAGGGTCAGTATCATGTTGTTTTATTATTTTTGTTGTTAGTGTTATTTCTGAAAGATTGCTATTTTATGTATATTCTCTTCACATAAAATGCCACTAAATTAAGGTCAAAAAGTAAAATTGCTGTACCTCCCCTCCCCCACCAATTCCTCCCACCTCCAGTCAATGACTTACCAGTACCTCTGCTTTGCTGGGGCTAGGATACCACTTATATTTGAGAAACTGAGTCTATTTTGAATTCTGAGGAAATAACATTCCTGGCTGGGAATGCAAATCAAGGAAGGGGAAAACCTGCTCCTGTACCAGGAGGATAAAGTCCCTTCCCACTTCCCAAATGTAAAAGTTTCAGGAAAAACTATTAGACCAGTTAGCCTAAGTATCAGCAATCACCTGAGTATGAAAAGAACTGCAAAAGGGGTAGCATCAAATGCACACACTGGCCAGACTGAAGTAACACAGATAGACAGCTCACGAGGGAGAGAGCCCACCACCAACTACAGGGAGAAGTCAGGAAAAAATAAAGGCCACACAGAAATAGTGTAAGGAAATAGGAGCCTTTCCTTGCATTCAGGAGTATTTATAATGAACTAATTAGAGCTCTCAGAATAAATGTGTGCTGACAGGGATTTGAACAAGGACAGAAAATTCTATTGATATTCTCTCTATATAGAATATCTATCTGTCTATATCTATATCTATATATATATAGAGAGAGAGAATATATGGAATATTCCAAGTATATATAACATATAGAGAACATTTAGAATAAGTATGTAATATATAGTAATACTATATACTTATATATGCTTTATATATTCTATGTATTATATATGTATATACACCCTTTATCATACCAAATACTTCATATAATCCTTTTTACTGTCCTGAAATTAGTAGATAACACATGCAACTACCCACTTAATTTTTTTAAAGTCAATATTATACACTTACTGTAACTTAAAAGAGACATAAAAACCATTTAGAATAAAACAATATTCATTTCATTATATAAATGATTAGGTTTGACTACCCTAGAAGAAATGATGGAATAGTCATATTCTAGCACCTATGTGTAGAGTCACAATGAATACGACAGCTTCAGACACAGAATGATAGAGAGGTGTCTTTTTGACAACTTTAACACCACAAATGGCTTTGCTATTGATGAAAAATTGGGGGCCAAACCCCAACCCTCCTCCTGCAAAAAAACAAAATATGCTCTTCCTTCAGTTTGTATGAAGATTGCATTCTTGAAAATTTAGTGTATATTAGAACCACGCAAAAAATGCGTGCTTAAATGTAAGATGAAGTTAGGTTTTAGGCTTGGATAATAATGAACAAGTTTTACACCTTTATGTATATCTGAGGGACTTTCAAAACACAGAAAATCATAAAATGTTCTTTGCTGTATGGAATTGTGCCAAGAATTGGAGGAAGTCTAGCACCTTTGCCAAATATCCCTTATCACCCAACAATAATATCACCAAGCCAAATGTACCCTGTTGGGACTCCAAAAATACTCAAAATGAAGACCTCAGAAGCAAAAGTTTCTCTCTGACCTTCTCCTGCCCTACTACCTCTCACTCCTCATTCTCCCCTGGGGCTGGCCTTGGAAAATAGAATCTCTCTTCTCCAAGACAGGTTATAGAAGCCAGAACCCCTTTTTCCCAAATCCAACCATAAAATCTGAACTTGTTACTCTATGTTCCTCCTCCCCTTCTGTGTAAAAAAAAAAAGGTCATAAAGAAATTCACTAACCTACCTTGTTTGATAGAGGATCATAGGAGCCCCATTCCAAAAAGTGTCCTGCCCCATACCTAATGCTGCATAGAATGGCCAAGAAGAATCTGAACAGATAGGCCTTACTGTGTTTCTCCACTCGGTTTATTAGCAGTAGGTCATACTCTTTTTTTTAATCATATTTCTACATGGCTATCCAAATTTCATTGAACCTAAGCATAAAAATGGATCATTTACCCTGGGTCTTTGGGTCTTCATTCTAGAGGCTCCTGTGCCACATAAAGCTATAATCAAATACATATTATGCTTTTCTCTTGTTAACCTGCCTTGGTTATAGGGGTGTCAGCCATGACCCTTATGATGGGGAGGAAAGGGATCCCCTCCTTTCTGACCCTACAAGCCTTTATAACCAGTGTGACAACCAGAAAGTCATTCACACATCCCTAAAACGCCACTGAGGAAAACTTTACTAGTAATTTTATAATACATTTTTAATTAGCTTAATTCAGTTACTCAATAAATCATATATAAATTAATTCACAATGATCATAGATGGCTTGTATAATGACTGGCACACAGTAGTTAACAAATCACATCAGTTATTATATAATTAATTATTCATATCATCATTAGTTATTGTGATAATTTTAAGTTTGTCTAAATATCTTGATGTATATTTTAAAATAAGCAGCTCTCATTTACATATCTGTGTCTGAAAGGTGATCCCTCCATATGGGAGCCTAGGGAAGAACTCACAGTTCCTAACTGAATGTACTTGGACAATCACTCTCTCCCCAGAAGAAAGGAAAAAGTCAAGGATTGTGTATTGTTAGCTGATTGTCATCCTGGATGAGGGAGAATCCAATAATTTGTAATTGTAGAATTTATGGTATTTATCATGGGCATGTAAACTGTGTAGGTCTGGTTAAAAATTGTCCCCTTAAAGTCACCCCTCCCTAGTTTTCTTTATCTATTTTATTTAGCTCTCCCCCATATTTAAATATCATAAGACCACTTCTACCTGGAAGTCTTTTGCAGTTTCAAACCTCATGAGAAACTATTTTGCAAATTCTCCTACCTCTACTCTGTAGCTGCTTTGGGCTCATAGTGCGGTTTTTGTTTACATTTTTTGAAAGGGAACTCTCATTGTATTACTGTTTCATAAAGCGATTTGTATAGCCTTTAGGCAATTTGATTAGCCCACCCAATTATCACTAATTGAGAAAAAACGAACTTCGGAGTTACACAGTCCTGAATTCAAATCCTAGGTCTGGAGCTCACTATCTTATGTTCTGGGGCCAGTAGTTCTGCCTTTCTGAACCTAAGTTTCCTCATCTGAGAAATGAGAATAATTCAATCATTTCATAGGATTTTAGTGATGATTAAATAATACATATTAATAATACCACAGTTGGCATAATGCCAACCACATTATGATTGTTCAATAACGTTTGATCATTGCTATTACTTAATATATCACTAACCATTACATTCTTAACAATAAAATAATGAAAATATATTTGGCTACCATATCGGGTAAGCTAGACAGTGTTTGGAGTTGCATCCTGGAGTGGGCAGCCTGAGGCAAGGGACACTTGAGGCATATTAGTAGGATCACTGATATAGGTAGAAATTACAGTAAACCAACCCTTTCTATATTCTGTAATTCTTTAATCCCATGCATGGCTGACATAACTTCTAGACATTTCCCATTCTCTTGAAGAAGAAAAAATTAGTTTTGTAATGCAGCTGCTGTTTTTATTATTCTCATGTTTTTTCATAAATTCAAACAATTTTCATAGGGGATTACAGCACATTTTGAAGTCGATGGTATTTCCAGAAACAGCAGGAGTGGATCTGTGAAATCTATGAACCATGGGCTTGCTTATAGACACAGGGAAATACCTAATAATATTTAAATTGTTAAAGACTTCAAAATAATCTGGTAAAATGTGTCATCACATTTGTTGTTTTGCTTTATAATTGACTTTATGATGAATACCACAGATGTTATTTTCTTCTTTCCTCATTCCTAGGAAGATTAGCATTTTTTCCATTTCCAAGGAAAACTCCATTATTAATTTTATTTTAGGTCTCCATAGTAAAATAATCAACAGAAACAATAAGAAATTATTTCAGATATAAAAATAGACAATTAAACTAGGAGATAAGGAAGAAATAACTGAAATAGTCAGATCTTACTAGGTCAAACTGAATTCTTAAACAAGCACTTCAATAGTACGGAGAGTACCTGTATACGGTATGACAATTCCCATGGGAATCCAGGGAATTACAATATTAAAATGCTCAGAAGAAATATGTAACATAGGGTAATATTAATTTCCTAATAGTTAATTTTATTGTTGCTTTAACATGTAAAAATTTGAAGCAATCTATGATGGAGAAAAACATTTTAGTTAAGTCATAAGGAAAATATTTTCTTAGAAACACACCCCCAATTACCCATAGTTGGGGTAATACAGTAACCCTCATTCACACACAAGATTGAAGGGTAGTTTGTGATGATAGGAGAGAAAGTTTGAGGGTTTTCAGAGAATCATTAGGATGATACAGGACAGAAGAAGGCACTGATCACTATACTTAACACCTGAGAGTTTTTATTAACCAGAGCCTATGTCCTAAACTAATTTCCCATTCATCAAACTGTAAAGAGAAATTTGTCACTTAACTTTCATTCTTATCATGCATTGTTTTATAATCAAAAGTATAAAGACAGTATGAGTGGTTATTTTGTGTTCCCCAGCAGCAGATGTGTATAATCCATATTTTTACTTAATTTCCTTGCAGAATGCAACATTATTTGTTATTATGTATGTGAAGTCTGTAGGTATCCCAGTTGTGTACTATCAATAAAAGAACCAAATCCCACACCGTCATGTTTTCCTTAGGCCAAGGCATGAAATAAGTTATATCAAGTATTGTAAAGATTAACAAAGCTTAACAAATAAGGCAATCTGACCACCTATTTGATGCCTCTTTTACCAAACCTTTGAAAAAAGAAATAAAAATTATGAAAAGGATTTAAGAAGAGAAATAGGTACAAATAAAGATAAGATAGCTTACTTTTGAACTGACAATAATATAAAAATAAAAATTAAAACAATTTTAATAATTTTTTCCTATTGCAGCACAATGTGTGATTATTTTTTTGGTCATTACTTTTTCCAGATTTTTCTACACAAAAATTAATGACAAAACAAAAATTTCTAATGATCTCTGAGTCTATTTTCAAAAGCACTAATGTTCTTCCTAAATTACTTAATGTATTCACACTTTCCTAAAGGCCTTCAAAAGAGGGACAGAAATGTATCTCAGTATACACACTGCATACTTTAAAACTGAGTGAGGCACATGAAATCCAAGAATGTTATAAAATCCAGGTTTTAGCCCTAAAGGTCAAGTCTACTTCAATCCTGCACATCGGCTGTTCAGGTAACCTAGAAAAATTGTAGCTTTTCACTGTATTTTATCTTTTATAATTCTGCTCTTGGGAATGATATATTTTCTGCAACTGATTCTTAGAACAGGAAAGGAATTGTAACATTACACAAAAGAAACAAACTCTTTCATGTAGCAGAATGGAATTTCTTTCACACTATCATAAGTTCAAACACACAAGACATATATGAAAGGACCCTGGCTATCCCTGTGTTTATAGAACTTGGAGACAGGAGCCTGCTGTTTCACCCGCCTTCACTTCTGACTAACTGCTCAGCCCAAGAGAACTCAATTAACAAATCTGAGCCTTGGTGCGGTGCTCCCCATGGAGAAGGAAGAGCTTTCAAAAAGTCTTTAAAATCCCCCAAAATCCTTTTTTTAGCCCTTTTGGTATTATTTTTTCCATGAATTTTCCATAAAGAGAGAGAATTTCTAAGAGCTTATCAAAATATGAGCTATCAGTAATCAGTTCAGATTTTAACAAATCAGTAATATCCCAATATTATCTGCAGTTTGTGACTTTTCCATTTGCCATAGGAGGAAAAATTTATAGTAAACAAGTAGTCCAAGGAGGGAGGGAAATGGTGGGGAGGTGATAAGTAGCACTATTTATTTACTTGAAGCATCATAGTAACTAATGCATAACATTTTGGAGGAAGACATACTTCTATCCCCATCCTTCAGAAATAGCAGCAGAAGCAGGTTCTTCTCAGTCACCACTGTCTCTAACAAATACTAAATGAATGTTTCCAGTTGTATTCCCTCTGGTCTCTCTCCTTACATATCGCCTGTATTATCCAGAGTCCTACTGACTTCCACATCTCCCATAATGATATTGGGTGGGACTCAAGAAAATTACCATCTGAGAATTTTTTCTGAAATCTGGATTTCCTTCTTCTACCCCCTGTACAGCCTTACCACACTAGCCATTTAAGTCTACATTCAGATAGTAGGATTCACAGTGCCCTGGAGTTCTTGGTATGATCCCTACAGTGCATGTTGGTCTGAATCAGCCACCTTCTTCCTAGCCTGGCATGTTCTACCTGCCCCAATCCTCAGTCAGGCTCAAGAATCATCACAGTTTTTAAAGTGATTGATAGAACCTGCAGAATCAGGACACTGACCCTCAAAAATACCTGTCTACAAAAAAATGCATTGATTCTACCACAAATTGGTATGCTGCCTTGGCATCCAGGTTTCCCAGCTAACTACTAAGAGATTTCTTACCTTGAATTTTTTTTGAGAGCCTGAATCTCAGAGTTGTCATGAACAAATGATGTCCCAGTGTCCTTAAGGCTCAGATCGTATTTGTTAGACTAAATGTTGGTGTCTTAACCAAGTCTTTTGGCCTAGTTTGTTGTTACTATTCCTCTTGAGGAACTTACAAATTGTAAAAACCTTGTTCTGCTGTATAAGCATCATACCCTACTATCTCCCTGATGGATGTTAGAGAGAAGATTAGTTAAGGTGGAGCATAAAGCTTTTGTTCTTTATTAGGTCCCCCAGAAACGTTTCCTTTTTTTTATTCAAAGCATTATGGGGGTACAAATATTTTTGGTTACATGGATCACTTTTGTAACACTTGAGTCAGGGTTAAAAGTGTGCCTGCCACCCAGATAGTGTTCATTGCACCTGTTGGGTAGGTTTTTGCCCATCCCCTTCTCCACCCTCCTCCCTGCTTTATTTCCATTGAATTTTACTTCCCTTTATGCACACGTGTGCTCATCGGTTAGTTCCAATTTAATAGTGAGTACATGTGGTGTTTGTTTTTCCATTCTTTAGATACTTCACTCAGGATAATGGTCTCTAGTTCCATCCAAATTGTTACAAAAGCCATTAAGTCACTCTTCTTCGTGGCTGAGTAGTATACCACGGTATAAATATACCACATTTTGTTAATCCACTCATGAATTGATGGGCACTTGGGTTGCTTCCACATCTCTGCAATTGTTAATTGTCCTGAAATAAATGTTTAGGTGCAGGTGACTTTTTGATAACATGACTTCTTTTCTTTGGGTAAATACCCAGTAGCGGGATTGCTGGGTCAAATGGTAGGTCTAATTTTAGTTCTTTGAGGTATTGCCATACTGTTTACCATAGAGGTTGTACTAATTTTGAATACCACCAACAGTGTAGAAGAGTTTCTTTCTTTCTGCATCCATGCCAACATCTATTATTTTTGGACTTTTTAATAAAAGCCAACCTCACTGGAGTTAAGTGATATTTCATTGTGGTTTTGATTTGCATTTCCTGATGATTTGGGGCAATTTGAGCATTTTCTCATATGTTTATTGGCCATTTGTCTACCTTCTTTTGAAAAGCTGCTGTTCATGTCTTTTGCCCACTTTTTGATGGGGTTGTTTGGTTTTGTCTTATTGATTTGCTTGAGTTCTTTTTTGATTCTGGTTATTAGCTCTTTATCAGATATACAGTTGCGAATATTTTCTCCCATGCTGCACATTGTCTATTTGCTCTGTTTATTATTTCTTTTGCTCTGCAAAAGCTTTTTAATTTAATCAAGTCCCATTTACTTATTTTTGTTATCTGTGAATGCTATGAAAATCCTGTTTCTGTGAATATTTATGTTGACATTCCTTTTGCACTGGGGACTACCTAAAATTAATAGCTCAACAAAACAATTAGTGACCCCCTAGATTGTACATAGAATAGGATTGTTTTAGGCATTGAGAGTTAGAAATGAGTAAGATACAGATTCCGACCTATTAAAGGAAAAAACACATAAAGAGTGGTTATAATCTCTATGGGAAAAAAGTACAGAGATTTCTCAAAGAAATAAATGTAGACCTAACATTTGATCCAGCAATCCCACCTCTGGGTATCTACCCAAAGAAATGAAGTCATTTTACCAAAAAGTCACCCGCACTTGAATGCTTATTGCAGGACAATTCACAATTGCAAAGATGTGGAATCAACCTAAGTGCCTTTCAATTCATGAGTGGATAAAGAAAATGTGGTGTATGTATAACATGGAGTACGACTGAGCTATAAAAAGGATGAATTAATGCCTTTTGCCACAATTTGGATGGAACTGGAGACATTATCTTAAGTTATGTATCCCAAGAATGGACAAACACCACATATATATGTGTTCACTATTAATTTGGAACTAACCAATGAGCACACATGTGCACAGAGAAATGTACAACTTAGTGAAATCAAGCAGTGGGAAGAGGGGAGGAGGATGGGGGCAAAAACCTACCTAATGGATACAATGAACACTATTTGGGTGATGAGCACATTTACAGCCAAGACTCGAGCATGGGGTACTACTCAGCCATAAAAAGGAATGAAACAATGTCATTTGCAGCAACTTGGATGGAACCGGCAACCATTAACCTAAGTGAAGTATCTCAGGAATGGAAAACCAAACACCATATGTTCTCAGTAATAAGTGGAAGCTAATAAATGAATACACATAGGCACAAAGTGATATAAAGGACACAAAAACCTAAGAAGCGGGGATGGCAGGAGAGTGGATGTGGGATAAAAACTTACCTGTTGGATACAATGAACACTGTTCTGGTGACAGGCACAACAAAAGCCCTGACTTAAGCATTATACAAGACATTCACTTAACAAAAATTAATATTTTGAAATTTAAAATGGGTAGTTATATCCTATGACAATGACAATAATAGCAGTAAGAACCAACTATTGGGTTATAGGAGGATATATTCAATCTTTATGGTCATGGAAGTCTCCTGGAGAAGATGACAAATTGAGTTAAATTTGAAGGAATGAGTAGAAGAAAAAATATTCCCAGCAGAAAGGAAAGCATAATCATCCATATTAAAGCAAGAGACAGCATAGAACTTAGTGAAACCTACCTACAGTGTTACTAGGCACCTAAAGTGTAAGACCATAGTGGTAAGTGATGCAACCAGAATGCCCCCAGTCATAGAGAGCTACAATTCTATTCTGGTGCTTCAGCTAGGGTTTGGTTAAAACAATAGCAACAGAAAAGAAAATTTATAGAGATCTTGCTTAGTATTGTTTCTTAGGTCAAGAGTTTGTTTATGTGTGGCCTCAAAATCTATCCCCCCCCACAACCCATGACTATTAGTTTTGGTGAAACAACACTTAATTTTAAATGCTGTATCTCCATAATTGGCTTTCTATTTATTAAATTTGAGGTATGATATATGGTTTGCTAACAGTAATTACAGTAGGTTATATCCTCCCCAAAGGCGTGAAGCAAGATTGTATTATGTGAGCACTTTATACAATCTGTTTTACTCAGGAATGCATGAGAAACCACAAGAATTCTGAAAGCTGACCTTACAATATGCTTCTAGTCCTCCAGGAATTTCTTCCAGGTCACTGAGCTGTGAGCATGGTCATAAGTTCCTGAGACAGTCATTCAGGGACTGGTGATTGCTTATGACTGTGCTCTGGAAGTGCAAGCTCAAGCAGATATCCAGTCAAACATATGTAAAAGCTTACTAAACACTTGAAATAATAATATGCAAGAGACAAGAGACCTCCATGTTAAGTCACCACAAAGCTATAAAGTAGAATCAGCACAACTTCAATAAACCAGAAGCAAACCAAGGTTAAGCAATGACTGAAAAAGTTTGAATAGAACATTGCTATGATGATTTATGCACTACTGAAGAATTCATCCTGGATCTATACTTTTCAATAAAATATCAACTATTCTCTCTGGAACTTAAGATCTTAATTAACCTTATTTCTGTATATCCATCATCATTCATTGTTTGTGAACTAGCTCCTCCCTCTGGTTCAACCGAATTTATTTACTTAACCGAAATCCACTTCTCTGATGTGAGTATGCCTACATATACACACATACAGAAACACACAGCCAATTTGCACCACTTTGGTGTACTGCATGTTTCATATTTTTTTTATTCACTTGTATAATTAAGTCACACAAATATAAAAGCTTTAACAAAGCCTGCTTTTTCTATATGTAGATAGAGTTGTTTTGTGCCATAAAAACAACATGAGAACCATGGGTTCTATCACTCTTTTCATATCTGAGTTTGTGTCCTGGGAAATGCAGAAGGATTTATCATTTGGCTTGGAATGTAGTAAAGGTTCAATAAATGGTAGGTGAATAGAAATGTATTCTCTCATAGAAAACTTGTATTCATTCAATTAATAAGCATTTATTTAGTGTGCCCATTTTATGTCAGATACTATGCTAGATGCGAGGGATGGTGAAATAAATGGTATCATCCCTGTCCTCAAGATGATTTTCCTCTTTAGCAGTTAAAAATGCATATTTATATATATATAAAAATTTGTAATATGAATGGTTTGTAAAATTGCAATATTCTCAATGCTGATTCCTTGATACTAAGAAAAGTAATATATATTGAGCAGCCAAGGAGGAAAAAAAACCAGAATACTGTTTGCTTTTTTGATTAAAACTGTTCCACTAAGGAATTGTCTATTATTATTTGCCACAAACTGCCAGCTATTAGAAATTACAAGTCAACATAAATCTCCTCTATTGCTCTGTTCACCCTGTTCCAATGGCTACTAGAATAACATCAAAGAATCTTCTTCCTAGTGGACCATGAAATTAAAGCTCAGCAGACTGAAACAGCCAGTGGGTCTCTTCATTGGGTAAGGCCCAATCTGTGAAGTCAGTAAAGAATGCAATGAAAAAAAACTAATGTATCTAGGAAAATGTTCAAGTCATGATATCAGGAGAATCTAATGTTAGGGAGAGGCTTCAGACTAAAGCCTTAAGATTTTTGAGTAGAGTACTCAAGAGAGTATATAGGATAAAGTATACCAGGAAATTTACCTAATTTGTTTTTCTTCATATAATTTTTAAGCAATAGAAAGTTGCCCCTTTCCAGAGAGGGGGGGACAAAACAGACAAAGAAAGTCTTTTAAATATGAGAACTCTAATAGTCCCATAATGGTTAGGACTTGAAACTTGGTATTTTTGTGTGAGAACATGCCATTGCTTACTATTTTGCTTTCATTTATTGATTGATTCAATTTTACAACAATAGTTCATTGTTTTCAAAAGTAGTATTTATTGAACTCTTATCATAAGGCAAGTCTTGTCCTAATCACTATATGTGTGTGCATTCATTTAATTTTTATAACAACCTGGCAATGCGGGCCCTTACTTATCCTTGTTTTATCAAAGGGGAAATTGAGACACAGGGAGATGAAGTATTTAGGCTATAGTTATATGGCTAGTAGGTAGCCAAACCAGTATGTAACCCAAGGCATTCTGACTCCACAGTTTTCAATTATAACCACTAAATGGCCCCAATTAAGCATCTATTATATACTGGGCTGTGTCCAATGTTGAAAATCCACAGATGAATAAATGCAATATTTATCCTCTAGGATATGTAGTCTTATAGGAGGAGACTTAGATAATTTTAAAAGTATGACAAGATGTAAAAATATGATATCATAGCAATATATGCTATATTAAATGGGGCAATGAAGGAGAGAGCCATTAATTCTACCTATAGAAATGGAGATGGTCAAGAACATCTTAGGAAATAACAATTGAATTAAGTTTTATTAATCTTAGTATGCCTTTTAGTAAGAGACAGTAACATTTATTGAATCTGTCCTCATGCCACATGTTATTCTAAGCGCTTCACATGAATCAGCTCATGTAATACTCTTAAAAACCACACAAGTTAAGAACTACTATTCTCCTCATTGTACAGCAGAAAGTTTGAAGTACAGAATGCAAGAATAACTTGACCAAAGTACAAGGGGCTGGGACTAGACTGACACTCAAGAGGTCTGGCTCCAGAATCTGAGCTCTTAGCTACTACACTCTTTTTTATTTTCCTTTTAATTTATTTTTATTTCTTTATTTTCTTTAGAGACAGAGTCTCACTCTGTCACCAGGCTAGAGTGCAGCGGTGTGATTACAACTCACTGTAGCCTGGAACTCCTAGGCTCAAGCCAACCTCTCCCCTCAGCCTCCCGAGTAGCTGGGGCTATACTCTAACTACATCTTTAAGACTAAGAACCTACACAGAAAGTGTATGAAACTGTAATCAGCAACATTGGTCCTGAGACTGTCTATGACCGCAAAGTGATAAGACAGAAGAATAGATCAAATCAATTTGACTCAATTCTGATAAAATGAAATGTCTGGTTTTTAAATTCATTTGAATTTAATTTTTGGCATGGGTGCAATGTGACGACTGAATTTTTTACATTGACTGTTTTAGCATAGAGACAACTGAGAGGAAGGCTGCTTTGACACTTCATCAATCAATTACTATTTATTAGGCTTTCACTAAATGCAGAGCACTCTCTCTACTGCACTAATTTCATCCATGACTTCAGACCCTCAAATAGAATGGGCTCCTCAGAATAGCAATGAAGGTAACAACTTCATTGAGGATTATTATATGAATGTTGAAAAATCTTTATCTTTTGAAATATTTTACATTCTTTTAAAAAGACTTCTTTATCATTGTGCGTGATTAAGGCATATTGTCAAATTTATATTTCTTGATTCCTGGAGTGTTTCTTAATTAGCTAGAAACCATCTTGATTAGTAAGTGAAAATCAGCTTTTAAACAAGCAAATAATGTATACTTTATTCAGTGGAGTGTTAAAAATGTTAGAAAGTTATTATGATTAATCACATAAAAGATATTACCCCTGAATCAAGTTCATTACATATCAGCTTTGACACTGAAACTATGTGTAATATTATTTGAGGGATTTTGATCTTTGTTTTATTTTAGAAAGCTCACAAGTTATTCATAACACACTTTTGAAATTTGAAAATAGCAATGCATAGAAAAACAAGAACACTTATCTAAATCAACATCTGTCCTGTAGGTAAAATTGGAAATGTAATTTCACACTCAGTTAGAATGGCCCAATGTGCTGCTGGTATCCATGCGATAAAAACACAGTAGTGATTCTAAATATTTATGTATGGTTCTTGTGCACATCAGTGCCAACTGACTTTGTCAGGTTTAATGCAAAAAAAAAAAAATGGAAGCTTAAACTGATGAGTCATCTAGCTTAAACATACAATGGTTAAAAGCAGCACTAAGATACTCTGAATCCAGGAGTTCCAGGAAAGTAAAGCCTCCCTTGGTATCCACCTGGGACTGGTTCCAGGCCCCCTCTGGTTACTATTAATAAAATCCCAGGATGCTCAAGTCCCAAATGCAGTAGTAAATCATTTCTAGATGTACTTGTAATACCTAATGCAATGTAAATGCTATGTCTATAGTTGTTACACTGTATGGTTTTTTTATATTATTAATATTTTTGTATTTTTATTTTATTTTATTTTCCTAATATTTTTGATTCACAATTGGTTAGATCTGCCAATGTGGAACTGTAGATACAGACAGCCAACTGTATATCTAAAAATAAAATTTTTTGAACAGCTAAAAGTCAAAAAGGAAATAGATGTTACGCATGTTAAAAATAAGCTAGAGTGCCAAAGAGATGCTGTATCACCGTTATTTCTTATAGCTGAGTAATACTCCATGGTATACATATACCACAACTTATTAATCCATTCGTGAATTGATGGGCATTTGGGTTGTTTCCACATCTTTGCAATTGTGAATTGTGCTGCTATAAACATTCGGGTGCAGGTGTCTTTTTTATAGAATGACTTTTGTTCTTCTGGGTAGATAGAGAGTTGGAACCCATTATATTAAGTGAAGTATCCCAAGAATGGAAAAACAAGCATCACATGTACTCACCAGAAAATTGGTTTCCCTGATCATCACCTAAATGCACATTGGAGAATGATACCAACTGGATATCAGACTGAGGCGGGGGTGCGGGAGGAGATGGGTGTGCCTACATGATGAGTGTGTTGCACACCATCTGGGGAATGGTCATGTTTGAAGGTGCTGACTCGGGGAGGTGGGGGGGGGAGGGGATGGAGGTATGACTACATGGTGAGTGCCAGGCGCACTGTCTGGGGAATGGACACACTTGAGGCTCTGACTCAGGGAGATGGGAAGGACATGGGCAATATATATAACCTGAGCTTTTGTACCCCCATAATAAGCTGAAATAAAAAAAAATAAGCTAGAGTGGAACCAAGAGTTAAGGATACTTGATGGAAATAAAGTGAAAAAGAGTACAGGTTAGGAGTAATCAAAGGAGGTCTGGATAAGTTACATAACTACATTGAAACATTAGGTATCTATGGTTTAGTTTAAAGATTATCCATTACGGGATGCATGAGTTTTTCAGGACACTAACACATGAAGGGCTGTGTTAGTGTCCCCAAACCTATTTTTCACTTCTTTGTCCCTAGTCCCATTCAAATCATGTACAAATCCTATGCAAGAGCTATATGAAATTCCTTGGCAAGCGCTACATGAAATTCCTTGTGTTTCACAAAAAGAACTAGTTATCTTTGCTTTTGTGCATGTTTTGTCCTCTCAGCTTAAAGTTCTCTTCCTCATCTGTCTGACAAATTGCTACTCATTCTTCAAACTCCCTACAAGTGCTGCTCTATAAAGTCTTTCCAAACACTTGTACATCTGAATTTCAGATGATCCTCTTCTCCTTTATGCCTCCCCACTGTAACTTCATACACCTTTTTATTGTACCCATTACACGATGTTGACAATTGTGCATGCTTTGTCTCCCCTACTATGCTCTGAACTCTTAAATGACTTATACCAATATTATTTACCTCCATATCCCAGGTGCCTTTGATATGGATTGGCACACAGAAGTCATTCAACAAGTGATATGAGAATGTGTTAGTAAGTTTAACAAGAATCTATGGAAAATATCAGTTGACTATAAAATAAAAAGGACAGTATCTCTGCTCACCATCAAAACTCTTGACCAATCTCTGTTATGTAACTTGACTGATTCTGTATTTCACTAGTGTAGTAGATACATGTGGAAGAGACAGGTAAAAAAAAAGTTATTTTACCAGATGCCACAGAGTTTATATAAAAACTGGACTAATGGCAATAATCCAGTGAATATTTAGTGAGGTCCATGGGGCATGTCTAGAACAAATGCAATGAATGAGAACATGGCATAGAGAACATCCAGTATCCAAAGCCACATGGCAAGAGGCAAAGTTGGTAAAGATGGCTAAGGCACATATTTTATAAGTATGGAAGTTGAAAATTTAATTAAAATTTTTGTTTTTATTTTTTTTTAAGTTTTAATTGAACACAGCCTTCAATGGCTCCCTGAGGAAGGATGCATGGAGGCTACATTTCTGGAAGCTTTATTTCTTGGAAAAATGTCTTTAGTTTATTTTCATTCACTTTTAATTAGTAGTTTTGGTTGAGTAAAATTCTATTGGGGAAATAATTTTGCTTCAGAATTTGAAGGTATGTCTTCTTTGTGTTCCAGCTTCCACTGCAGAGTTAATATCTGAATCCATCCTGACCTCTGATCCTTTGTAGGCAGTCGTCTTTTTTCTACCTCGGAAGTTTTTAATAATATTTCCTTCTTCCCCAGTGATATGAAATTTTTTTGCAGTGTACCTTGGTGACATTTTCAAGTACTGTCCTTAGCCATTAGTGAGTCTTTTAGTCTGGAAACTGGAAACTTTTCTTGAATTATTTCTTCAATGATTTCCTTCCTTGTGTTTTTTCTGTTTTCTCTTCTTGAAGTGCCTATTACTTACATGTCCAACCTCTTAAAGTTAGTCTCTAATATTCTTATCTTTTCTTGCTTTTTTGTATCTTCTTATATATATTCCTGCTATTGTCTGGGAAAATTCCTTAATCTTACTCATTAAACTTTTTACTTGAGTTCTTTATTTCTCCTATAAAATGGGAGTATATGTGTACATATACACAAACACATACACACACATACATATATATACATAAATTTCAAGGTTAGTTTTTGCTTTCTGATTTTTCCTTTTTTTATAGTTGTTTTAACAGCATCTTCTTGTTTTACAGTTAAAATATCTCCTTTTATTTCTCTGATAAATTAATAATGGTTCTATTTTTCATATTAAGGTGTTTCTGCTTTTTGTGCTGTACTCTCATTTAGTTGATCGAAACCCTTTGTGCAAGTAAAGGAATTTTGAATTATGGGCTTCATGACAAGTTAATAGGGCTGTGTTATAACTTTGAGGACTCTAGTATCTTTAGATCTTTTCTCTTAGGCTCGTTGGACTGAGGAGGGAAGGACATTCTAAACTCTTGGCCAGAGGGTGTAAGCACAAATGTCAATATTTTAGAAGGGAAGAAAGATAAGAGTGCCAGAAATTTTTTAACAATGACTATGCAAACTTTTATAGAATTCTTTTTCCACATGGCATTTTTTTATTACCCAACTTTTCTTGATGTTCAAGTCCTACTGTAATACACTCTCCATAAGAACAAAATGAGTAAATAAAAACAGACAAACTTGACTTCTGATCTTCTGCTGGCTGGGTGCAGGGAGGAAGTTACTCAGATACGAGGAATGTCCAACTCCTTCTTTAACAGTCTCCATGAACAGCCACATAATAAGCCTGCTTCCAGAGGTATCTGGTTCCACCAGTTCGTGACCCTTTGGGAATTTCTACAATTCGAGTTAAATTGTGTCTTCAATTTTCTTAGTTAGAATTCCGTTTGTTCCCATCTGCTATACCAGTGACCATTCTTTTGTTAGTTTCCTAGATCGCAAAATATTAATATTGCTTTTCTTCCAAAGAAGACTGCATGAACAGGGAAAAAAGAAAAACTGTATGGAGTAGAAACTGGGAAAACACTACCTCAGCCAAGTGGTCAAGGTCAACATCAACAGCTTTAAGTTATGTTGATAATATGTACCCTTGAAATAATATGGTGAAAATGACTCTTCACCTCTAAAAAATCCATTTACAAAATAAAGAGACTTCAGACAAATTTATTAATTGAGAAACATAATTTTACAAAATACATGACCAGTACTCCTCAAAACTGTCAAAGTTATCAAAAACAAGGAGAACTTGTCACAGTTAAGAGAAACATCAGGAGCCTAAGGACTAAGGACACTGAGACAAGATTTGAACACAGTGGGATCCTGGAACAGAAAAGGGATATTAGGTAAAAACTAAACAAATCTATATAAAGTATGGACTTTAGCTAATGATAATGAATTAATATTAGTCCATTAATTATAACAATGTACCATAATACAAAATATTAATAATATAAGACTCTCTGTACTACCCTTGTAAATTTTTTGTAAGTCTAAAACTGTTCTAGTAAATAAAGTTTATTTAAAAAATGTTGCTATCACTTCTCTGTTCACTCTTGTCATTTCATATATTAGAAAATCCCACTACTATTATTTAGTGTGATTGTAAAAGAGATAAGTGCAAGTATTCAGTCCACTGTCCTTACCTAGATGCATCTAATATTCAATTTTAATTCATCTTCTTTATGGATCTGTAATGACACCATAACTATCACTGGATCTCTTTAAAACCCAAGCACAACCTCCTATGAATTTTGTTCAGCATATGATCAGAGTAATGAGAAAAGCTGTAGCTCATGGATGGGCTACACCAGAGTAGCAAAACCTATATTAGCATGTTATAAATTAAATAAAGAGAATTTTTCAGAAATTGGGAAATCTAAGCCAAAGATTACTAGGTGAACCAAAAATATTCAGACATTAAAAAAAAAAAAAAAGCTTGAGGAATAGTATTGAATCTTGGGTGGGCATTTAATATGCTTTCACTGGAATTTCAGGGTCAGGGTGATCTTGTTTAACTGAGTGTTCTAAAGTCTTCCATCCTTCACTGTGTAACACATAATTATCATGCTAAACTTTTTTGGAGTAACAATTCTGTCTTCTATTTCTTTTATATGATCTCTGCTTAATACTGAGTTTACAATAAAATAGATATATTAAAAATCCTCTGGCTGACTGATAAATGAAGAATACTTCTAAAAGTAGGAAAGCACTGAGTATTTGTTCTGTCCTAGGCCTATAGTTACATGTCCTGAATCCCTAGTTTTTCTAGGAGCACTTTCCTTCCAATGAAAGGACACCTGCACCAGTGAGTTTTGAAAGTATTTCTTTAGTGGCATCTGAAAATCTATTGTCTCACTGAAATCCAGTAAAAAAAAAAATTCTATTAGAAGTAGTATTAATATGTCCTTAAAATGACTTGATATATTATTAGGTCATTAAATATGAAATGTCATATTTTGAATCAAAAGTGTAGTTTATTATATCTCAAACAAGAAACAGTACAATTAATCAAAGTACACACGTAAATTATCGACACAGTTTTGCCATCTTAACGGTAGCTTGTTTATGCCACCAGTGAAGAAGCCTGGAGAGCAAGTAGTGATGAAATTGGGAAAGGTGTTTTCCACAGCTTATTGAGAATTGAATATTTTTCCTTGCAAGAAGTGATCCAAAGCCTAGAAGAAATAGTAGTCAGTTGGTGCCAGGTCTGGTTAATACAGTGGATGACAGAGAGTTTCCAAGTCCAGTTTCTATAGTTTGAGCAGTATTGTTTGTGCAACATGTGGTCGAGTGTTGTACCGTAAGAGGATTGGCCTGTCTCTATTGACCAATCTCGGCTGCTAATTGCAAGCATCCTCATCATTTCATCCAACTGGTTGCAGTAGACATCTGCTGTAATGGGTTGACCAGGTTGCACGAAGCTGTAGTGGATAATACCAGCTCTGGACCACCAAATAGACACCATTAGATCTTTTGGATGAATATCCAGTTTTGGACTATATTTCAGCACTTCACCTTTATCCAACCATTGTGCTGAACACTTGTGTTTGTTAAAAAGAATTCACTTTTCATCATACATAACAATACAGTGTAGAAATGATTTGCTTTTATGTCATGACAGAAAGGAAAGGTAAGCTTCAAGACTATTTCTCTTCTGATGCTCCTTTAATTCATGAGGTACCCATCTATCCAGCTTCTTTACCTTGGTCATTTGTTTCAAATGGTCCAATATTGTTGGAATAGTAACATCAAACCTTGCTGCTAATTCACATGTAGGTTGTGATTTGCTTCCACTGCAGCTTTCAACTCATTATTATCCACCTTGGTCTCAGGTTACCTATGGGGCTCATTTTCAAGATTAAAATCACTAGAATAGGACTTCTCACACCATAGACATACTGTGCGTTCATTAGCCACATCCTTCCCAAACTCTTCATTGATATTTTGAGCTGTCAGCACAGCATTGGTTCCACAATGGAACTCATATTTGAAAATAAGAATTTTTGACTTATCCATGGTTTTACAAAAATTTCTCTTAAAAAAATGTGAAAGATAATCACAAGCCAAACTGCATTTGAAAGTCTGAGGATGTACCTTCACAATAAAAGTAAAACAAGAACTGTCATGAAGTGAAATGTCAGAGATAGCAACCATAAAACTTAGTACTTAAGGAAATCAGACATTTCATATTTAATAACCTAAATATCAGCCTAGAATAGCTGGCAGGACTATAATCTAAGAGAACTTTCAAATATCTTCCAAAGAGCTCAGAACAAAGAAATACCAATGTTCTATTGTGTCCCTGGCTAGAATTCCAAATGGCAGAAATAGTTGGTACCACTTCACTGTAAAAATACTAAGGAGTCCTAAAGAAATATTCTATATTAAAAGTTTCATTATTGGACACTTTTGTTGCAGGTTCAACTTTGTAATTTCCATGCTGCATCTGCACCCCCTTTGATTACTGCCATGATTCCCATGTCATTCATTCTATTATTCTAGAAGTTCATTCTCTCCTTTATTCTGTACATATGTACATACACATATGCACATAATTATACATCAGGCCAAGATCCTTTGTTTCCCAATGATCAATCCATAGCTTCATATCCACCAAACCATTCTCTTTGCTTATATTCAAATTTAAACTCCTGTTTTCTCCATCTGCAGAATTTGTCTAAATTAGCTGTCTCAACAGAAGTTAAGGTTTTCATCAATGATAAAACTCATTCCATTCACAGTTTATAATAATAAAAGTCCTACAGAATATGTTTTCCTACTCATATTTTTATATTGCAATGTACAGTGAAAGAAGGAAGGCATTTTTGTTCCTTGAATTATCTATTAAATACCTGGCATGTTAAAAATGTACAAAGGAGTCTTTATAATCAACACTGTGTATTGGTACTCAATTCAAACTCATTGTGAGTATGCTTTTTAAATTTTCTGATCCCAATTTTTCTCCAGGGAAAAATAGACCTTAATCTGCAATAACTCAAGAAAATTACTAGATCTAAAAGGAAATATAACCATATATATGATACCATTTGACCCCACTGTTCAAGGTCACTTTGGAAAACAGAGATTTTTGAAAAAAATTATAAGGCATGAAAAATTATTGAGTTGGGTAGAATTCTGTCTGATCATATTTCTTTTATGCCACTTACTAAACTATCCTCCAGATCCTTCAACCTGAATCTCTCTGGCTTTAGATTTCCTGAAATCAGCTGCTACTAAGAGTTCAGCCAGATACTAATATGTCACAAATCAGTTCTCTGAGGAATGGTGGGTAGGAAATTGCTCTTTATTTTAGCTTTATATCTAGTTTCATCTTCAGGGATTTTTAGGAGTTGAGTCATTATTTTCCCCTTATCTGCTCTCAGATGCACATCTGTTACTCATCAGCCAGAATTGCTCCCACTGAAATGGAAGGTTCGGAACTGCCCCCAAAGAAGAAAGTCATTCCAGGCAAATGTGAGGACTGCAAAATTGGCAGAATTCTAATTAGAAACAATTATCATTGACCAAGTTATCATTAAGAGAAAGCTCTAAGGAATATTTTTCTAAAACAAACATTTACTTTACATCGCTTTTGGTGAATTACACATAAATTAATCCTATAACTTTCACAGAATCTGACACGTAAGACTAGGAAGTTCTGTAAATGTGTGAGGCTTCAGAGATTCCAGCAAAGATAAAATAGGTTACCAGTAATGATTATGTTAGAGTATGAATATGCAAAGTTTAAAAATCACCAGTATAAGATGTCAGTTAAGGGGGTTCAGGAAGGCAGCAAGTAAAGTCTCAGATAGGCTGTGTCAACTACTGGCAAGGGCTTTCCAAATGCTACGGTGTTTAATCCTCAGAGCAATCCCAGGAGGTAAGTACCGCTGTGGCCATTTTGCAGATGAGAAAGCAGTTCTGCAGTGGCTAAATCACTAGCAATTGCCAAGTCAGTACACTCAATTATCATTATTCACATATAGCATTAAAAGCTATGCTTTAGGAAGGCAACCTAGGACAGACTGCCTGGCATCCAATAGGAACTCAGCCTGGCCATCCTTAAAGTTTGATTCTCCATTCTGCCCCTCATACTGAGATATGTTATGGATATATTTCTCTATCTGGCAGAAATCACCCATCAAGCCTCTGGTACCCAGAGTGGACAAATTCAGGTAACACCTGTCCTCAGAGGATGTCATTTTAATGCCTTCTTCAGCGAGCAGTAGCCACAATTGTACAGCTGTTATTCAAGATTGTGAGTCACAATTTGTTTAGTAATGAATTTATTTATTTATATATGCATTTATATCTTGCCTTATTTCAAAAATTAATTTGTGGTGGCCAGGTCAGAAAAATTTTTCTTTATTTTTGGCTCTGCTACAAACAAGTGCCTTTGGACAATTCAGTCAACCTTTTGTGGATTCAGTTTCCTCATCTGAAAATGAGGAAATAAAGTCAAATAATTTGTAAGACCCCTTCTTGTATTTCTTTATGCAACACTCGTATTTCTTTAATATGGTTAATGAGAATCACCAGAAGAGACTTACTGTGAATAAAATATCATATGAAGAAGGAGGCTATAAAAATGCAAAACAGTAATAATATAAATGTAAAACAATAATTATCCCTGAGCTCTACCACTTTACTACCAGTGATGACATTAGTAGGAAGGTGATTCACAGGAGCACAAGGGCCCTGATTAAGGCAATAATGAGAGTGACTTAGAAGAAGCAAAGCTAAGTAAACACAGCATGAATAAGCAATAACCAAGTGGTGGCAGGCTATTTAAAATCCAAAACTACAGGGGAAGAATACATTTATGGTTTCTAAGAATGAGGACGATAGCAGGATATAATGAATAGGGATCTGGAAGAAAAATATAGGCTAAATATACTCACATCTCCATAGTAATATGAAGTCCTAAAGTCTGGAGGACTTAGAATTGCATACATTGCTTCATAAAGTTCTGCAGGGTGAAACCACTGGGGAACTTGCAAGATTCCACAACTTAATTTGTCCTCAAGAAAGACTCCTCTTGCTAATATGTGTCCTCATATCTCTGATCTCCAGAGGATCTCTAATGAAGGCTCACAGCGGTTAACCTGGTATTTCCATAAGACTCCACTGGAGGCTAACAGTTTCAGAGCCAGATGCCTTTCTTCTTGGGTGCTCTCACAGAGACCTGGCACTTCTGATTTTTTATGTCTGCCCACTGTCCTTCCTCCCTCAATCTCAGAAATATAACTCTCATAACTGCCTGCCAGTGGGACCTTTGCAGGTGGGAATAGGGATGGAGAGAGTTGGAGGGATGCAAGGGAAACAAACACATGCATTCCTCTTAGACTTCACCCATGAATATAATTCCAGGTAATAAATCATCATGCAGATAGAAATACTCCCCTTAGATTTCACAACGACAACTATCTCAGCCTGGTCTATTATCTACTCTTGGTTAAACCTGGTTGAAGAACTTTGTATTAAGGTATTTACTGGATGGACTTTGTGAGAAGAACTTTTCTTATTATAGGGGCTTTTTTGTTTATATGTCATCACTTTCTATATGTTATCATGTTAATTCCTGTCATCTCAGTGTGATGTTAATTTCAAAAAACCATAGTGTAGATACTATTTTCAATGCAATGTAGTCAAGTCCTTGAGTCTTTGTCTCAAATATGCCAAACAATAATTAATTCAGTCAATTCAGCAAAAATCATTCATTAATGAAATTCAGTTAGATTACTGTTTGGCAAGATGTGAACCAAAAAAAACACAAGCTGTTCTTTCTTTGATGGAAGTTTTTATACTTTAGTTAATTGTTTTGATATTTTATAAGATTCATTTAAATACTTTAATTAAATAATTGTATTTTATATTTAATGTATGAAATTGCAACAAATATTAGTTTGTACTTTGATACTCATATTTCTTCATTGTCTTATTCAGATCTTTTGGGAGATTAGTCATATACATTGAGAAATTAGCTCCTTTTTTATTTTATTTCAGAGTATTATGCGGGTACAAACATGGGTTACATGTAATGCCTTTGCCTCGCCTAAGCCAGGGCTACAAGCATGCTCTTCTCCTATACAGTGCTGTGCGCCTCCATTAGTTGTGAGTTTACACACCCCCACGACCCCACCTGACAGGCACCCAGTGAATATTACTACCATGTGAGCACCTTAGTGTTGATCAGTTAGCAACAATTTGATGGCGAGTAAATATAGTACTTGTTTTTCCATTCTTGTGATACCTCACTTCAAAGGATGAGCTCCAGCTCTATCCAGGATAATATGAGGTGCTAGATCACCATTGCTTTTCGTAGTTGAGTAGTATTCCTTGGTATACATATACCACGTTTTATTAATCCCCTCACATATCGTATCGATAGGCACTTGGGTTGTTTCCACATCTTTGCAATTGTGAATTGTGCTGCCATAAACATTTGGGTGCAGATGTCTTTATTAATCAATGTCTTTTTTTCCTTTGGGTAGATGACTGGTAGTGGGATTGATAGATCAAATGGCATTTCTATTTTTAGGTCTTTGAGGTATCTCCAAATTACTTTCCACAGGGGTTGTACTAATTTACAGTCCCACTAGCAGTGTAAGACTGTTCCAATCTCTCCATACCCACACCAGCATTTGTTGTTTGGGGACTTTTTGATAAGGGCCATTTTCACGAGAATTAGGTGATATCTCATTGTGGTTTTGATTTGCATTTCTCTAATGATTAGAGATGTTGAGCACTTTTTTATATGTTGGTTGGCCATTATTCTGTCTTCTTTTGAAAAGTTTCTGTTCATTTCCTTTGTCTATTTATTGATGGGGTTGATTTTTTCTTGTTGATTTTCTTAAGTTCTATATAGATTCTTGTTATTAGCCCTTTATCAAATGTGTAGAAAGCAAATGTTTTCTCCCATTCTGTAGGGTATCTATTCACTCTAATGATAGTTTCCTTGGCTGTGCAGAAGCTTTTTAATTTGATCAGGTCCCATTTATTTATTCTTATTGCTGCTGTAGTTCCTTTGGGAATCTTCTTCATAAATTCTTTGCCTAGGCTGATGTGTATAAGAGTTTTCCCAACATTTTCTTCTAGAATTCTTAAGGTTTCATGCCTTGGGTTTAAGT
The DNA here is from genome assembly GCF_020740605.2 of Lemur catta. Lineage (NCBI taxonomy): Eukaryota > Metazoa > Chordata > Mammalia > Primates > Lemuridae > Lemur > Lemur catta. The sequence continues at coordinate 33,490,401 of NC_059134.1, forward strand.
CTGTTATCCAGTGAGTTGATTTTTGTGAGAGGTAAGAGATGGGAAACCAGTTTCAATCTTATGCATGTAGTTATCCAGTTTTCCCAGCACCATTTATTGAATGGAGATTCTTTTCCCCAGTGTATATTTTTGTCTGCTTTGTCAAAGGTTAGATGATAATATGAGGATGGTTTTATATCTGGGTTCTCAGTCCTGTTCCAATAGTCTATATCACTGTCCTTGTGCCAGTACCATACTTTTTTGGTTGCTATAGACTTATATAGTAAAGCTTGAAGTCTGGTAGACTGATGCCTCCCAATTTGTTCTTTTTGCTTAAGGCTGTTTTGGATACATAAGGTCTTCTCTGGTTCCATATGAAATACAGAATTATTTTTTCTAGATCTGCAAAGAATCATGATGGTATTTTGATAGGGACTGCATAAATTCTGTAGATCACTTTAGGTAGTATGGACATTTTCACAATATTGATACTGCCAATCCATGAGCATGGTAGGGTTTTCCATCTGTTCACATCTTCTACAATTTCTTTTCTCAGTGCTTCGTAGTTCTCCCTATAAAGGGCTCTCACCTCCTCCACTAAATATATTCCTAAATATTTAATTTTCTTTGATGCTATGGTGAAAGGTGTTGTGTCTTTGATTTCATTTTCAGCTTGACTGTTACTGGTGTATATGAATGAATGCCAAAGATTTGTGTACATTGATTTTGTATCCTGAGTCTTTACTGAATTCATTTATCAATTCCAGAAGTCTCTTGGTTGAATCCTTGGGATTTTCTAGATATAATATCACATTATCAGCAAAGAGTGAGAGTTTGACCTCTTCTGCCCTCATTTGAACACCCTTAATTTCCCTCTTTTGCCTGATTGCTCTTCCAAGGACTTCTAGCACTATGTTCAATAGAAGTGGAGATAGTGGGCAATCTTGTCTGGTTACAGTTCTAAGCAGGAATGCTTTCAAATTTTCCCCATTCAGTATGATATTGGCTGTGTGTTTACCATATATGGCTTTAATAATTTTAATGTATGATCCATCTATACGTATTTTGTTAATAGTTTTTATCATAAAAGTGTGCTGGATTTCGTCAAATGCTTTTTCTGCATCTATTGAAAGAATCATATGGTCTTTGTTCTTACTTTTACTTACATGGTGAATTGCATTTATAGATTTATGTATGTTTAATCAGACTTGCAACTCTGGGATAATGCCCACCTGGTCATGATGCATTATTTTTTTGACATGCTGCTGAATTCTGTTTGCTAAGATTTTGTTGAGGATTTTTGCATCCATATTCATGAGGGATATTGACCTGTAGTTTTCTTTTTTGGTTGCAACCCTTCCTGGCTTTGGTATCAAGGTGATATTGGCTTTATAGAATGAGTTTGGGAGGATCCTACCCTTCTCAATGTTGTGGAATAATTTATTCAGTATAGATATGAGTTCATCTTTGTATGTTTGGTAAAATTCAGGTGTAAACCCATCTGGTCCAGGACATTTTTTTTGTTGGAACATTTTTAATTGCTGCTCAATTTCTGTGCTTGATATTGGTCTGTTCAGGAATTCTACTTCTTCCTAATTGAGCCTAGGGAGGTTGTGTGTTTCTAAGAATTTGTCCATTTCCTCCACATTTTGTAGTTTTGGGGCATAGAGATTTTTATAGTATTCAGAGATAACGTTTTGTATTTCCATGATGACTATTGTGACCTCTCCTTTTTCATTTCTAATTGAGCTTATTAAAGTCCTTTCCTTTCTAGTTCTTGTCAATCTAGCAAGAGGGTTGTCAATTTCATTTATCTGTTCAGAAAGCCAACTTTTGGTTTTATTAATCTTCTGTATAGTTCTTTTGTTCTCGAGTTCATTTAGTTTTGCTCTGATCATAGTTAGGTCTTTGGCTCGGTTTAGGATTGATTTGTTCTTCCTTTTCCACTTCCTTGAGATGGATTATTAGTTTGTTGGTTTGTGAACTTTCTGTCTTTTGGATGTGGGCATTTAATGCTATTAGTTTTCCTCTTAGGAATGTTTTTGCTGTATCCCACAGATTTTGATAACTTGTCTCTCCATTATCATTTAGTTCAAAGAATCTTTTGATTTCCATCTGGATCTCCTCCTTGACCCAATAGTCATTCAGCAATAGGTTGTTTAATTTCCATGACTTTGTGAAGTGGTGAGTGTTTCTGTTAGAATTGATCTCTAATTTTATCTCACTGTGGTATGAGAAGATACATGGTAAAATTTCTGGCTTGAGAGGTGAAACAAAACAATAAGAATTTATCCAACAGTAGGAACAGAAATCTCCCCCAAGTATCAATTCTCTCAATAAATGTGAATGGTTTGAATTGTCCACTGAAGAGACATAGACTGGCTGAGTGTATAAAAAAACACAAGCCAAGTATCTTCTGTCTCCAGGAAATGCATCTTACCCACAAAGACGCTTTCAGACTCAAGGTGAAGGGTTGGAAAACAAACTTCCAGGAAATGGAAGCCAAGAGAAAGCTGGGATAGCTATTCTTATAACAGATAACATAAATTTTAAAGCAGCAAAAGTAAAGAAAAACAAAGATGGTCACTATATAGTGGTAGAGGGAAAAATCCAACAATAAGACTTAAAAATTCTTAATATTTATGCAAACAACATAGCACCCAGATACATAAAGCAAACGCTGTTTGATTTAAATATCATGATAAACAGTAATGCCATAGTAGCTGGAGATTTCAACACCCCACTGACTGACATATCCTGCAAGCAGAAAATAAGCAAAGAAACAATGGACTTAAACAGATCTCTAAAACAAATGGGTCTATAGAACATTCCACCCAAATAAAACTGAATATACATTCTTCTCATCAACTCATGGAACTTTCTCTAAAATTGATCACATCCCAGGCCACAAATCAGATCTCAACAAGTTTAAATAAATGTTCCTTTTTAAATTTAGAAATAGAGAAAATATGCTTGATCTAGTTAAGATCAAAATAGTAACAGTTCTTCAATTATATTATTTTGGGAAACAATATCTGTTTCATCTATTGTACTATTTTGGAATGCTGAAATCTAAAATGTTATTAACTAAGCTATTAGAATTGGTATTTATTAAATATTTACTGTGTAGTTAACTCCTTGGTAAGTTCTATGCATCTGCAAAAGAGATATAGTATATGATTTATGATATTCAGGAGCTTGCAATGTAATTCAGGAAATAGAACTAACACTACTGAAACAATCAAAGAAAATTAAGTAGTAAGATGATAGATTCAACTGGACTTCACAGATTGGAAATGTCCAAAACAGAAGATTTATGGATTAGATGAGACTTGAGCTTTGCCCCTGACAAATGAGTGAGACTTAGATATTCAGATAGGATGAAGTAGGCATGCCAGATGAGGGAGAATTTACAGGAAAAAAAAATACAAGAAGGAAAATAATCATGTTGTAGGTTGGAAATCATGAGACAGATGCTCTACCTGACTGAAGCTGCATTTCACAGAATATGAAATTATTAATGTCCTTGAATATAGAATTCGAGAAGCATTTGTGTCCCTCATACCTAATTGCTCAATAATTATTAGCTGAGTTACAGTGATCTAAGAAATATGTTCATCGTACTTATTAATTTTACAAAGAATTAAACTGAAACCCAGAGAGGTCAGGATACTTGTACAAGATCCCACTTGTAGTGAATTGCACATACTCAATAATATCTCCCAACTCCTAGTCCAGAGCCCTTTCCAGCACTAAAACATTCCAGAGGGTGGAAGTTATTTTATGTTCACCCATCCAAAACCCACTAGAGACTTATTGTAAAACTCTTGTTGAAAGCAATACAAAGGTAAAAAAAACAAACAAAAAAAAAAAACCCTTAAATCTCTTTAGAAGTCCTTGTTCAAAAGGAAGGGAGCCTCTTCAGATGAGATGTAGCTCTGATTTAATCTTCCACATGATCCACATTACAAAGAGGCTGAGAAATTTTTAAGACTGTTAGTTCAGGCTCCACTAGCAAATTTTCTCCAGAAGAAAACACGCAAAGTACCTCAGCTCAGCTACTGCTTGCTAAGTGCTGGGATGACAGGTCAAAGATGTCCAGATGAAACACTTTCTTCCATTAGGACCATACTTTTGATGCCTATTAGTTTTGAGGGGAAAGCTCATTCATTGTAAACCTTTATTTATATGTCTTCCTAAGAAAATCCAAGTGTATCAATACAAAGTGGTATACGCCCTTCCATCATCAGCTCATCACTGTATATTTCCAGACATCCAGCTATTAGGAATCGTAGCAGAATGTAACAAATGTAATAGATTCCAGATTTTTGGCATTTTCATTACAAGCATTAATCTGATGAACTGAATTTCTTACTTTATAGCCAGGTGTTTTGTTTTGCTTTTTTTTCATAATGTAGAAAACAGGGTTTATAGCACCTATTTTTCTCAAGGTAAATATCATGCCACCATTTTTATTTCATATTAGCTCCTGCCTCACCTTTGTTGTATTATTGTTGTTTGTTTGTGGCTTTCCCTATTTTAGCCTGACAGCTTTACTAAAAACGTTTAACCTGTAGCACACTGAAATTTGAAGCAACCACCACACGCCATTGCCCGCTAAAGAGTCCATTCTGAGTTTACTTTTGGCCTTGTTGCTCTGATTTTGCTGTATCCACAGTGCCTAGTACCAGTAAGTACTCAAAAATATTTGTTGAATTAATTATTGAGTGTCATGTTCTTAAAAGTAAAGAACAAAGAATGCCCAGTAAAGGATGCAGATGTAATTACAAAGGGAAAAAGTAATAACAATGAACTCTTTCATGTAATAGGTCACAAGAGAACTAACTTATTGTGTGCATTAAACATTTTCGTATCTACTGTTTTATGTAGACCTGCCAAAGACCCCATCACCCAGGGAAAGCAGGTATTTTATAGACCCAACAAACTTTATTGACTGACCTAAAGTCACATATTGCATAAACAGAAGTGTTCAGACTCCTGACTTTAAGCCCTTCATTTTCCCCACTATAACATGCTACATTCTGAATTGTTTCAGGCTCCCCAGATTGTAATAATTTGTCCAGTAATTCAAGATTTTATCTTTAACAGAATTAATTGATACGACAGCTAGTATCTTCTGGATTGGGAGCCTTTAGCTAAAGATCTGCTTGAGGAGAGAGTAACTGAAAATTCTGAATGCTTTTAATAAAAACTATAAACAAAATTTAGCAAGATGTGTCATCAGCCAAAAGAATTAGTGAGATATGTCAATAACTATTTTTGTTTGTTTATGTCCCCCAATAAGGAATCCAGCCTTTGTGTATTTAAAGATGTGCAACTTTCCAGTTTACTAATATCACTTTTAGACAGACCACATGACACAGGCAGGCAGTGTTAAATAAAATATGTGCAGAGCAGACTTGCATTCTTTGACTGACATTGTTCCATAGAGATATGTCATAGGCAATATACCTGATGGAAACTCAGGTAGCAGCACAAACGTGATATATCCATCGATTTTGAACACTTTAAAAATAACCTTGCTGTGTTTTTGTTTTCCCAAACTTATAATCAGGTATAATATTTTTCTTGCTATTATAGGGATGTACATCTCCTTCCAAAGCCATTTACATAGGGACAGATGCTCTGGAGTGAGCAAATATTAAGAAAATAATGAATTGGAAGTGACAAGTGCCTTTAGCCAAAAGTCCAAAGGGAATTGTCATCTTGAAATCATACATAACAGAGGAGCCAAGGAAAGAATGAAATGGCAAAAGTGCCAGTGTTAATCCAAAAATTAAGCTCAGGGGTTGTGTTAGGCCAAGCTCATTGAACCAGAGATGGTCTTTCTTTCATTTTGAATTAAAGTGTGTTGCAAAAGAGAATACATGCTGGAATATTCTCAACTGGATTAGAGGAAACAGGACAGCTGAATCAGCAGCATAATCAAGAAATATTTGTTAGAGTGACGTGGATTTATTGAGCAAGATAAATAGATGTGGCTCTGTTGCTATATGAATTTACAAACTAAGACTGACAGCACTGGTCTGGGGCAAAGAAACTGTCAAAAACAAAACACTGATTGAGAGACATAATACCAGGAGTAATTTAGACAGTTCTTTGTGTAAATGCGCCTCCTGCCTTATGGAAACATAGAACCTAAGAAATATAGCAAACATCTTCATCATCACTGGTGCCATTTCTTGAGCTATTGAATGGTGCTAAATAATATGCCAGGAGCTTTACATGCATTGTATCTTTCAAACCTCACAGCAGCTCTAAAACATTATGATCATCTCCATTTTACTGTTGAAAAACCCGAGGCTTAAAGGTGATAATCTGCCCTAGTCTCATAATTAGTAATAGGTAGGTAGATTAAAAAAGACCTCATTTCAAAGCCTGTGGGCTATTCCTTTGTGTAAATGTCTCCTAAATTAGTAACAAGTATATTGGATTGAAAGACCAAAATTACTAATACCAGACAGAACTGTATAGTGAAGACAATGTGTTGATTATATCACAAAACAAAAAAGAACAGCCAGCACTTTAATTAATAAAAGTGCTATTTATGACTGCATAGAGAAGAGATAGCTAGCATATGAATTTGACCCCAATTATAATTGCTATTGTGTGAAGGCACTGAATGTGACTAAATAGCAAATTTGAGAAGTGTAAAATAGAAATGCAACTCTATTCTCTCTCGATGCCAGACACCAATGACTACAATGAACTAAACAGGTTGTAATGCAATCAACCAGTGTTCAATAAATAATCAGGGATGTTAAGATAGCCTTAATGAATTTCCTGTTAATGTTTCTTTATTTATAAAACCCCACAGTCTTTAGCCAATGATAGAAACACCAAATCTAAATTAAGGGTAGGCATAATTTGTTCAGACTTTCTTGAGTGATAATGAATGTGTTGCATGCCCTCTCAATTACGAAAAATCCAGAGGAATTTGAATAAATACAAAGATAAAGTAGGAATGCTCAAATAATCATAAATGAAAAAAGGGATAACAACTTATCAGTCAAATCACCTAAATAAAATCCATTGGTCTATAGAACAGTATATGTTAGGGCCAAAATAATCTTTATTAAGGAGAAAATTAGGATAGGCAATAATAACACATATATTTATTGTTCATTGCAGGTAATATTTTTCCATTGCAATTTTTCTATTAAGACTGTTAGAATAGATAAAATTAGCTCATTTCATGAATAAAGAAATTGAGCCTTAGAGAAGCTAAGTGATTTTACAAAGATCATACAGCCACTAATAGTAGTCATGATGTTTTAGTGTTTTTCTTTTGTTTTGTTTTGTTTTATTTTTTTAGTTAGAGCTACATATCTTAAAAGTGAGAGATTAGGAGGGAGTCAAAGAACACAGATATTACATTTCCATTTGTAGCTTTAATGGGACTATCAGTTGAAATTATAGAAATTGAAAAGATGGTTCAAAATAGCCAGTTTTGCTGAATGGCTTTTGTTTTCAAACAAATATGTCTGTGAGAACCACATGAAGCTGTCATTACTTGCTCCATCACTGGCATTAGAATAACATTTGTATAAAAATTGATTAGCATTTCCTCAAACGTCTGTATTCATCTGATTCTCTAATGCTGAAGGCCATTGTATCTCAGGAAAAGAGTTTATAACTTTTTTTCCTGATAGAAATGAATAGTCATCAACCAAAAGTGTAAAGGAAATTGTCATGTAGAAATTCCACACAGCAGCATGAATAAAATTATGTTTTATTTGGGAAAAAAAAAGTGTCAGTGTTAAACATGGTCATTAAAACAAACAACAACTCACACCCAGAGACCAAAAATGTTTTTAATCTGATTTATCCTATAATTTCAATGTACACCATCTTAGCTATAAAAGCTGGGTTCTATTTTGACTTAGGATATAGAAAACTGCAAAAAAAATAAAAAAGAAATCACTCATGATGTCAACAAGAACAAGACAGATAACCCACAGAATCCTAATTATTTAGAGCACATCAAATAGCTGAGGTCTCAAAGGCAACCTGGAAAACTGAAATCAATGAGGTGGCAAACCCCCTGAGGAGAATAGGATACATGTACACCTTTGGCAGAGCATGGAAGTAAGTGGCCATGTTAGGAGCAAGTAAGAAAAAAGTGCTAAAATTTAAACAAATTCTTAACATCTGAATGTAGGCTATCATGACTGTTATTTCTAGGAGCCCCAACCATAAGGAGAATCACTACCCATTCACCTACTCCTTTCCATGAGTGCTCTACCAAATGTCCATGAGAACAATGGGAGCAGCGCAAGACCTGTTTAAGCACATCCCTTCTGTGGATCCTTTTTGTAGGGTCACCTCGTATTGAGAACAGAGCAGTAGAATCTAGACAAGTCCATCTGTACTCTGGACCCTACCTGAGTACAAGGTGGTAGTTAGCTACCTCTGAGGAACAGGTAGCAAACATGTCCTCACCCTGGATGCTCCTCTGATATGAAATAATAGCCACTTTCTCTGGAGAAAAGGTAGGTAGCTCTCCCACACCCAAGACTCTCCCGATTTCAAGACAAATTTAGATGCTACTAGAAGAGGGACAAGAAACTCTCCATTCCTATGCTATGCACTGGCACAGTCATCTGCTGCTAGGGTGGGATAGGAAATTCATTCCTAAGGTCCTGCACTAACACAAGGCATAGTTTTGCTGCCACTGAGGGAGAAACAGGAATCCTATTAACTCTAAACTTCCTGGGCTCTGCACTGATACAAAATATAGATTGGTTGCACTTAGGAGGAACAGGAAATTTACTTACTCTCTGTACTCTGGACTGAGTAGGAGCAGAGGTTACTTGCATTTGAGGAAGTACAAGAATGCTAACAAAGTTCTATCCACACAAGAAAATGGCTATCACAAGAAAATAGCCCACATAGGGACTAAAGCAAGTGCAGAATACAAGAAATATTTTTGTCCCCCAACCATGAGACTTCAACTGAGTATGAACAATAGAAATATTTCACATTGGAGGTGTGGGGACATAGCACAGGCATGAAGAATCTGATAAAATATAAAGGTAGAACAGGAATAATATGAGAAACTCTCCAGCATCCCAGACCTCACACTAAGCACAAGGTAGCAGCTATTCTCCAAGGGAGATATTTGAAGCCTGGGAAGTGCTTAATGTAACTGTTAAAGCAACAGCGAGATCAAATACAGCCCAAATATAGAAAATATTGACTCAATCCTTCAGAGTAACACTCCAGCAGAATAAGAAACATGTGCTTTTCCTGGAAAAGATGGTATTAACTTCACTCTCTATTATTTTTACATACAATGTCCAGAATTCAATCAAAAACTAGAAGCTATAGAAAACTTAAAAAAAAATGGCCTGTCCTCAAGAAATAAAGTAGCCATTAAATCCGACTCGAGAATGGTACAAATGTTGAAATGGTCAGAAAGGTACTTTAAATAACTAAGGTTAATATGTTAACGAAACGGTGCCCAACCTTTTTGGCACCAGAACTGGTTCCCCGAAGACAATTTTTCCACGGACAGTGAGGGGTTGGGGGGATGGAGAGTGGGGGGATGGAAAGTGGGGGGAGGCAGAGCTCAGGCGGTGATAACAGGCACTCCCCAATGCTGAGCAGCTATAAATACAAATGAAGCTTCACTTGCTTGCCTGCTGCTCACCTCCTGCTGTGCACCTCGCCCTTCCCTAAGTTTCATGGAAGACAATTTCTCCACCAAGGTGGGGGCAGGGAGCTGAGCTCTACAGCCCAGTCGCTAACATTCCACAGACCACATGGGGTTGGGGACCACAGTGCAGTTAAAGGATCTAATGGGAAAGGTAAGCAACATACATGAGTAGGTGTCGAGCTTCATCACAGAGATGCAAACAATAAAAAGGAGTCAAATGGAATTGTTAGAAATAAAAAAGTATCAGAAACAACAGATAACCATGTGGTGATTATCAGCCCACTGGATACATAAGAAAGAATTCATGAACATTAAGACAGGTCAATAGAAATTATTCAAACACCAAAAGGAAAAAAAAATAAAACAGAATAGAGGATCAGAGATCTTGGGACAAGATCAGTCTAGTATATGGATACCTGGTGTCCCAGGAAAAGAAGTAACTCAGAATGGATACAATAAATATTTGAAGAGACAATATCCTAACATTTCCAAATTTGATTGGAGATAACACTAAAGAGCAAAGAAGCTTAGTTAATTCCAAGCATGGTAAATACAAAGAAAAAGCTGGATGCATCATACTTAGACCATTAAAACCAAAATAAAGAGAAACTCTTGAAGGCCATTGAATAAAACGAAATATTACATACAGGAAACCAATAAGAATTTCAGCTGACTTCTCACCAAGGATAATGAAATCAAGAAGTCAGGAAGATCTTTTGAGCTCAGGAGTTCGAGACCAGCCTGAGCAAGAACGAGACCCCCGTCTCTACTAAAAACAGAAAGAAATTCATTGGACAACTAAAAATATATAGAAAAAATTAGCTGGGCATGGTGGCACATGCCTGTAGTCCCAGCTACTCGGTAGACTGAGGCAGGAGAATGGCTTGATCCCAGGAGTTTGAGGTTGCTGTGAGCTAGGCTGACACCAAGGCACTCTAGCATGGGCAACAGAGTGAGACTCTGTCTCAAAAAAAAAAAAAAAAAAGAAGTCAATGAAGTCAATGGAATGGCATCTTTGATGTGTTGAAATTTTTTTTAAGGAACCTTAGAATTCTACCAGTGAAAAAACTCTTCAAAAATCATCATGAAAAATAAACATATTCAGATGCAAAATAAATTCATCTCCAGCAAACCCACAAGACAAGAAGTGCCAAAAGAAGTTCTCTAGGCTAAAACAAAATGCAATCAGATAGAAATATTTTTACTTTCAATCTGTTTGTGTCTTTATAATTAATGTGGTTCTTATTTAAAGAAAAATAGTTTGATCTCACTTTTTAAATCCAGTCTGACAATCTTTGCCTTTGAATTTTTATGTTTGTTATATTTATATTTAATGTAAGTATTGATATATATAATAAAATCATTTAAATTTTTATTTATATTATCCCATCTTCTTTTTATTGCTGTGTTCTTATTTTTTATCTTTATCTTGGTGAAGCAAATTTTTTTTTAACTTTTTATGTTGAAATAATTACAAATTGAGAGGGGGTTGCAAAGATAGTACAGATAGGTATCATGTACCCTTCACTAAGGTTCCCTCAATGACTACATCTTATGTTACTGTAGTTATATCAAAACCCAGAAATTGACATTAGTATGATGTGTGTGTATGTATATTTCTATGTCATTTGCAGTTGTGTAACAACCACCACAATCAAGACACAGAACTATCCCATTACCACAAATATCCCCCTTGCCCTAGCCCTATAAAGTCACACTTACCCCTATCCCTCCTTCTATCCCTAATTCCTGACAACTATATTTTTCATCTATATTATTTTGTCATTTTGGGAATGTAATATAAATAGTATGTATCTTTAGAGATTGGTTTTCTCAGCATAATACTCTTGATATCTATCCAAGCTCTTGCATGTCTCTGTAGTTCATTCCTTTTTATTGCTGAGTAGTAGTCTATTTTATCAATGTATTATAGTTTATTTAACTATTCACACATTGAAGGACATCCAGATTGTTTCTTATTTTGGGCTATAACAAATAAAGCTGCTAATAACAATCATGTGCAGGTTTTTGTGTGGAAATCAAGTTTTCATTTTTCTGGGATAAATGCAGTGCAGTTTCTGGGTTGTATAGGAAGAATATGTTTAATTTTTTAAGAAATTGACAAGCTATTTTGAAAAGTAGCTGTACCATTTTCCATTTGAACCAACAATGTATGAAAGATCCAGTTTCTCGACATCCTCACCAGAATTTGCTAGTCACTATTTTTTTTTAATTTTAGCTGTTATAATAGTTGTATAATAATATTTCATAATGGTCTTGATTTGTAATTCATTAATGGTTAATGATGTTGAATATCTTTTTTTGTATGCTTATTTGCCATCTGTATGTCCTCTATAGTGAAATGTCTCTTATTTGCCCATTATCTAATTATTAATAGATGTTTGGGTTTTTTTAGTACTGTTGACTTTTGAGACATCTTTACCCTATAAAGGTCAAAAATAAATTTAGAAATAAACATATGGGTAGTAAAACTCTAATATAAGGCAAGAAAATAATTTACATGTAAGTCAGGATACTTGTTAACAGCAGAGAGGAAGAGAGCTGTGATCAGGAAGGCGAGAACAAAGGCTCCTGGGTTGCAATGGATGTTCTTTGCCGCTGACCCTCCCCAGTGCTGCTCAGCTTGCTGCTCCGTCACAGCAGGGCACACCCCAGAGTGCAGGGATATCAAATCTGCTTGAGCACTCCATGGGCAACTTGGGACCAGCACATTTCTTCTTGACATAGTCAGGGATAGAACCTAGGGGAGCAGGGGACAGGCCCCCAGGCCAGATCCCATACCCCCAGGATTCCATTGTATTGCTCTGGGGCATGAAGGAAAGACTTTTGAATTAATCAGTGCCACTGCCAGTGAGCTCAGCTAATTTGAGCTTCTGCTTGTGCCCAGACCCTGAAAGGAGACCAAAGGACAGGGGAGGAGGTAGAAGAGCAAAACCCACTCCCGACAGCCAGTCTGTGAATCCCAGACAGCCCTTCCCCAGAAGCACACTTCCTAGCTCAGCGAGGCCTCTCCAGCCCCTCCCTGGTGGCTTTCCACAGCAGCCTGGGAGTTGACCCTCGATTCCTGCTGAGATGGCTCTTGTGCCCACCTTTGTGTAACCTGAAGGCAGCCTCTTCTGTTCTCTTTCTTGCCCGAAGAGTGCCTTTTCTTGACACTAGTATTTACCTTATAATAGTTTGTTAAACTTGTATTCCTGTGTTATGTCCTTTCCTTCATATCTATTATGCATAACAGTATTTTTAAAATAATAACAAAAGGAAAACACTAGAATTCTGGAGCATTTACTAACTGTCAGGCATTCTGCCAAGTACTTTACTGAATTCACTCTGTCATTTAACCCTACCAATCCCTACCAATGATCCCAAGAATTAGCTATTAATACAATTTTTATCCTTTTTTATGAATGAAGAGGCTGCAGTTCTCAATGACTAACTTGTTTGAGGTAACATGACTACTAAACATTATAACTCAAATGAGCAAGTACATCTGTCTGATTCCAGTGATCATGCTCTTACTCATTATGCAATATCAATCTTTAATAATCTGTACTTATTTGAACTCTAGCTCTTATATAAGGGAAAATAGTCATTCCACTGCCTTATGTTGCCTCTATTGAATGAATTAAGACACATTTTCATGCCATTGCCCATTATAGTGAAAAATAAATATCATAAATACCTTTTGTGATCACTTTATGCAGAACTGATGGTGAGGATACAGAAGGAAGGTTTTGCTTGAAAATTGATAGTAGCATCATGGGCTGAGAACCCCATGATGATGCAGATGGATAGAAGAGCTCATTAGCAGAAAGCCCTCTAACCAACCTCTAACCAACTGTACTCCTACTGGTCTGTGGCTCCTTTGTTCTACAAGCTCCTCTCCCAGGAATTTAGAAAGAGATATTTTTCAGCTCATATATATCTCTGCTCAACAACTATAGTGGTATGGCTTGCTCCAGGCCATGTAGTAATTATAGAAGCAGAGAAGTGACTAAAACTTTACCCCTGCCTTCACAGTCTAGTGGAAGGACAGACTGTTTAAGGTATAATTATAATGAAATGTGAGAAGTGGATGAACAACTCCTAACCCAGGCTTCAGAAGACAGAGATGTATTCTAAGGACAAGAATAACTTTGAAAATTAATAGTATTCAGGTAATGTTTATCATTATTAAAGTATAAATAATATTATTAATATGTGGATTTTTTATGTGTATGTGTTTGGCAGATACAGCAAAGAAGGAAACTCTATACAGAGAAAACAACATACATACAGGTGTGAAAATGAGGGAAAACATGGAAAAAACACATAGCAAGTAATAAAGCTATAGTAGTAGCCAGGGATCAGATAGTGGAAGACCTTGTATGCCATATTAAAGGCAGTGGACTCAAACTAATTGTTATTTGATGTGCTATTATGTAGTTATTTATTTAATTTCAGATTTGAAGTGATTTTAATTTTCTACAGCTTGGGAGAATTTTTCTCTTTGGAATACTTCACATGTTTATTTATCATAGAGTAGTATTTCATTGACTAGACACACCACAATTTGTTATTCATTCATCCATTACTGGGTATTCAAGTTGTTCCCAACATTTAGCTATTAGAAATCAAGCTACTCTTCCTAAAAAATGTGTTTACATAAATTATACTATTAAGTAATACATAGGTTCAAAATGGACAAAAATTCAGATATATAACTTTTATACAACATTCAAATTAGAGAAAAACATCACAGGTAAATAACTTATGAAGCATAATAAAATATACAATGATAATAAAATTTATTTATTAAACAGATATTTATCAAGACTAGTGTGTATCAAGTACTGGGAGAAGTGTTGGGTTTGCCAGGGTGAGTGAAACAGGCATGCTTCAATTCTCATGTAGCTTATGGTTCAATGTGGAATAATACTCAAATACCAAAACAAAAACAAAGTCAAATCCTAAATATTTTACCAAAGATCTTCTGAATCCTCCTTTGCCTCCCAGTTCAAGGTCTCAGAAAGGTTAGAACACAGCCTGTGTGTTCCCAAATATCTCAGAAATCCACCCCTCACTCCTGTCCATCCATGTAGACAATGCCTTAGTCTAGGGCCTACTTAGGTGGAAACCGAATCTCTGATTTTACAATCAAGTAGGAACTAGCATGCAGAGGCAATAATCTGTAAATATAAAACCACCTATCAAAGAAATAAGACTTTTTATGTGAATTTACCTTGATTCTGGGAATCAGAAAATTAGCAATAGTATTTGAGGAGTCACTTCATAGAAAAATTTACAAATGTGTACTCTGAATTCCAGATAGAGTGAATTTTTTTTAAGTAAGATAATGTCTGCATTGAATATTATTAGTATGTAATTGCATTGACTTTCTTAAACCAGTATGCCATCAGTCAAAGCAGGTAAACCTAACAATGAAAAATTAATGGTTAGCTATTATTACAGAATACTTTCTCTTTTCTAGGCATTAAGATACAAACTTTATGTCCATCATCTGATTTTTTCACTAAATAACCATATTAGGTAAATATTATCATATGTATTTTGCAAATAGGAAAGCTGAGACTTAGTTTTGTACAAGGCCACAACAAGTAAGTGTTGGTACTGGAGCATGGAAAGACAAGTAATCTAAAAACTATTTTTTTCACATCTGGATATTATAATAAGCAATGAGGTAGAACAAAACTGCTGTTAGAGAACAGATGTCTACTTCAAAGTTTATTCTTTTTACCATCTACAGAGAGAAAGAATACAACCCTCCAATGGTACCATTTAGTTCCTCTATTTCTGCAAATTTGCATGCAAAATATATTAATTATGCATTTATTGAGAAAAATATGCATTTAAAATTATTTGGTATCTTATAAAGGTTTGAAATGAGAATAAAAACACCACAATAAACAAAATCATAAGGAACTTGGAGATATTTGTCATCATTATAAAAACAAAACCCCAAGTCACAAGGTGCATATTATTATTGAACCATGAACTGAGTTTAAACAACTCTAAATAGGCTAGAAATTTCCCATAATAACCTACTGCAAATAAGTCAAGCTTTTAATTCATGCATTCCTCTCTTTCTTCACCCACTTAAGTGTCCACTCATATAGCAGACAGGTTATTCTGAAAAAAGCAAGTCCCCACCCCTACCTTAAATGCAGTACGACAGGAGTTCTTCCCAGGAGAAAAGGCAGGCCCTAAGGACATAGTTCCACGGCTCTCTCTGTAGGGGACTGACTTTATTTTATATAGAGAGTAAAGAACTCCATGCTTAAGGGCCTTGTCAAAAACAATGGAGATCTCAGTGGAGAGCAATTAAGAGAAGGTTGACAGCTCCATGATTCAAGAAAAATGGCAGAGTGGCCAGAAGTTTAATAGCCAGAACCAAGGAAAGAAACAGCTAAGAAGAGCTCTCCTGAGATCACAGTTGCTTTGAGCATCAGGAAGTCTGTGTGCATGCACTAGGCTGCAACTACTCAGGAGAAATCAGAGCAGGCTGTAGGACAGACTTGAAAATATTCTACAAACTGCACACAAATCCATCAACACAAGGTGAATGTCACCAGCATAAACCTTTTAAATAAAACTTCTGATAAATCATACTCATCCAAAGCAGTCTGGAAGACTGTGTGCATGCCCAAAGTGGTGTCCTTGCATGAATAAACAGAAAAGAAACCTCAAAATTAGAAATCACTGGCTGAAAGTGAGCAAAAATACATAAACTCCCTAAAGTATGATGCAAGCATCAAGCTACATGCACATAAAGCTAAAGGGTAAAAATCTAAGCTTTGACTTTGACAAGCAGCATGTCCGGGGCAAAACCTAGTTAGCCAAACCAAAACCTACAAATGATGGAAAACATACCTGAACAGGAATATCAGAGGCTACATAGCTGTAGAAATAAACTGCATTAGTTCAGCCAACTCACTAAACAAATAAAGAAACATCTAAGCAAACAGCAAACACAACAACAATTCCAGGTGTTGAGGGAAGGGAAGGGGACATCAGCATTCAGAGTTTCTGCACATTATCATCTAGTTTTCAACAAAAAATACAGGAGGCATAAAAAGAAACAGGGAAGTATGATCCACACACAGAAAAAAAGCAGGTAATAAAAATCACCTTTGAAGGTACCCAGAGGGTAAACTTAGAAAACAAAGATTTCAAAGAAGCTATTATAAATATGATCAAGAAATAAAGGAACTCATGATTAAAAAACTCAAGGAAGGTAAGGTGACAATGTGTCACCAAATAGAACATATAAATAAAGATTTTTAAGTTATTTTACAAAGGACAAATTAAAATGCTTGATTTGGAAGTATGATAACACACAAAAAAAATTCACTATAGTGATTTAACAGCAGATTTGTGCTAACAAAATGATGAATAAACATGAAGATAGACCAATGGAGATTATGCAATAAGAAAAATAGAAAGAATACCTGCACCTGAATGTTTATAGCAGCACAATTCACAATTGTAAAGATGTGGAAACAACCCAAATGCCCATCAATTCATGAATGGATTAGTAAAATGTGGTATATGTATACCATGGAGTATTACTCAGCTATAAGAAATAACAGTGATATGGCATCTCTTTTGTTCTCCAGGAGAGAGTTGGAACCCATTTTATTAAGTGAAGTATCCCAAGAATGGAAAAATAAATGCCACATGTACTCACCAGCAAATTTGTTACCCTGATCATCACCTAAGTGCACATTTGGGAATAATACCAATTGGGTATCAGACAGAGGTGGGGGGTGGGGGGAGGGGATGAGTGTATACCTCAGGATGAGTGCGATGTGCACTGTCTGGGGAATGGACACGCTTGAAGCTCAGACTCGACACGCTTGAAGCTCAGACTCAGGGGGATGGGGGGGCATGGGCAATATATATAACCTGAACTTTTGTACCCCCATAATAAGCTGAAATAAAATAAATAAATAAATAAATAAATAAATAAAAATTAAAAACCCTCAAAAAAAAAAAAAAAGAAAAATAGAAAGAATAAAAGATGAAGAGCTATGAACAGAGCCTCAGAGAAATGTGGGGCACTATTAAACCAATGAACACTTGTATAATGTGAGTATCAGAGAAGAGAGAAAGAGAAAGGATCAAAAGAATTGTTTAAATAAGTAGGGCTGAAATGTCCCAAATTTGATGAAAAGCCTTGACCTACACATGCAAGAAACCCAACCAACTTTAAGTAGGAATAAATACAAAAGGGTTCACAAATACTTAATGGGAAAAATGTCCAGAGATGAGGAGAAAATCTTGAAAGTAATAAGAGAAAAATGACTCATCGTGTATTAGGGAATTCCAATAAGATTAACAGCTGACTCCTAGCCTCCCCCCAAAATAATGGAGGCCAGAAGGGAGTAGCAGAACATATTCAAAATGCTGAAAGCAAAAAACTGTCAACCAGAATCTTATATTTAACAAAACTACCAAAAAGTGAAAGTCATAAAAGCCATTCCCAGATGAACAAAAACAGAATTCATTGCTAGCAGAATTGACTTCCAAAAAATATCAAAGAAAGTTCTTCAAGATGAAAGTAAGTGACACTGAACAGTTACTTGAATCCACATGGGAAAAAAAAGAGTACAAATAGTAGTAATTCAAGCAAATCAGCAAGAAAAAAAAAATCAAACAACCCCATTAAAAAGTAGTCAAAAGACATGAACAGAAACTTTCAAAAGAAGATAGACTAATGGCCAACACACATATGAAAAAAAGCCCAACATCTCTAATCAGCAGGGAAATGAAAATCAAAACCACAGTGAGATATCACTTAACTTCAATGAGAATGTCTTTTATCAAAAGTCCCAAAACAACAAAACACTGGTGTGGATGTGGAGAGACAGGAACACTCATACACTGTTAGTGGGACAGCAAACTAGTACAACCTCTATGGAAAGTAGTATGGAGATACCTCAAAGAACTAAAAGTAGAACTACCATTTGATCCAGCAATCCCACTACTGGGTATCTACCCAAAGGAAAAAAAAAAGACATTCCATAATAAAGTCATCTGAACTCTAATGTTTATAGCAGCACAATTCACAATTGCAAAGATGTGGCAACAACCCAAGTGCCCATCAATACATGACTGGATTAATAAAATGTGGTATATGTATACCATGGAGTACTACTCAGACATAAAAAATGATGAACTACCCCTTGTATTAAACTGGATGGAGCTGGAGCTTATTTTTCAAAGTGAAGTATCACAAGAATGGAAAAACACCATGTGTACTCACCATTAAATTAGTACTAACCAATCAACACTTATGTGCACATATGGAAGTAACATCCATTAGGTGCTGGGAAGGGGGAAGGGGGGAGGATCGGATAGGTAAACTCACTCCTAATGGGTGTAGTAAGTGCTGTCTGGGGAATTGCCATGCTTGTAGCTCTGAATTGGGTGGTGCAAAGGCAATTTATGTAACCAAAGCATTTGTACCCCCGTAATATTCTGAAATTTTAAAAAAACTACAGTAATCAAGAGAGTGTAATACGGTAATATGAAAAGACATATAGATCAATGGAATAGAATTAAGATTGCTGAAATAAACCATTATATTTATAGTCAACAAAGGTGCCAAAACACTTCTCAAGGAATTTGCTTGTAGTTCTGATTGTCTCTATTGTTTGTCTAATTCTATTTTTTATAATTATCTTAACTATCCATTGCTTTATTATTTTTATTATTTTTTTAGTTTTTGAAAGATATTTTTACTGGGCATATAATTCTACACTAACCTTTCATTTTCTTTTAATATCTTATAATTATTTCATAGACTTTGACTTGCATAAGTAATGTATCTTTTTTCCCTTGATCCATTTAAAGCTTTCTCTTTATCACTGATTTGATTTTCATCAATTTGATGATGATATGATTTTGTGAGGTAGGGATGAGTGTGTATGTGCGTGTGTGTATGTACATATGCATGTTTGGAGTTCATTGAACTTCTAGCATCACTGGGTTTAAGGATTTTATTAAATTTGGAAAATCTAGGTGCATTATTTCTCCAATTTTTTTTTTTTTGCTTTTATTCCATTATAGCCCTAGCTGATTTTATTTTTAAATAAATTTGATTTTATATGTTTAAATTATACAACATGAGGTTATGGAATACATATAGATAGTTTAAAAGGTTAGTATAGTAAAGCAAATTAACATATTCATCATCTCACATAGTCACCCACTTTTTGTTTGTTTTTGTGCCAAGAGCAGCTCAAATCTACTCATTTAGCATGAATCCCAAATACAGTGCAATTTTATTATCTCTAGCCCTCATGTTGAATGTTGGATCTCTAGACTTTTTCATCCTACACATCTGACACTTTGTATCCTCTGACCTACACTTCCCCATTTCCTCCTCCTAACCCTCACACCTGGTAATCACTGTTTTGTTCTCTATCTCTGTGTATTTGAAGTTTTGGTTTGTTTTTTGTTTGTTTTGTTTTATCTTTTATATTCTGCACATAAGTGAGATCATGCAATATTTTACTTTCTTGTCTTGTTCATTTCACTTGGAATAATGTCCTCCAGGCTCATCTATGTGTAGCAAATGACAGGATGTCATTTTTTTTAAAGAGCTGAATAATATTCTATTGTATATATGTCCCACTGTTTCCTTATCCTTTGGTCCATTAAAGGACACTTAGATTGTTACCCTATCTTGGCTACTATGAATACTGCTGCAATGAACATGGGAGTGCAGATTCTTTATGAGGTGGTGATTACATTTCCTTTGCGTATATGCCCAGAAGAGACTGCTGAGTCATATGGTAGTACTATTTTTAATTTCTTCTGAAACCTCCATACTATTTTCCATAATGGCTATACCAATCTACAATTCCACCAACAGTGTAGTATTTTCTCAGAAGAGTACCCAAGAGTTCCCTTTTCGCCACACCTATGCCAACATTTGTTATCTTTTGAAACAATAGCCATTCTAATGGGTGCGAGGTGGTATCTTACATGGTTTTGATTTGCATTTTTTTGATGATTAATAATGTTGAGTACCTTTTCATATACTTGGTGATTTTTATGTCTTCTTTGGAGAAATTTTTGTTCTTTTGCTGATTTTTTTAACCAGGTTATTTGTCTTTCTACTATTGAATTGCATGAGTTCTTTATGAATTCTTATGAATTTTGGATATTAATCACTTACCAGTATATGGTTTGCAAATATTTTTTTAGATTATGAATTGTTTTGCTGATTTCCATTGTCTATTTGTATTTTCTTGACCTTACTGAATTTCCTTAAGTTCATTATTTTGAATTTTTTTAAGTTATTCAAAAATTTCTGTTTCTTTGGGGACACTTACTAGAGAATTATTGTGTTCCTTTTGTGGTATCATGATTTATTGCTTTTTCATGTTTCATGTGTCCCTGTGTTTATGTCTGCACATCAGATGGTGAGATTACATTTTCTAATCCCTACAAAGTGGCTCTCAGAGGGGAAGACTTTCACGTGCAGATGAACCTGAGGGTTTTGATTGGGCAGGATGCAGTGGTGTAATCTCCATGTAGCTGCTATAGTTGTGATCAATGTTGGCAATCTCAGTGGTCTAGATTGTAGGAGTTTGTATCAGTGATGGAGGATGCATAGGTTTTTAGGGCAACAGCTTTAGTGATGCTCCTGTTCTCGTCTTCCCCACAGTGGGGAGGTTTAGTTGAGTGTATCTCTCTTGGTGTCTGGTCTGACACAGACCACCGGCAGCTGTAGTGGCACTGTGATCCTGTTTCTTCTGGCTGCTTGAGGCAGGTTTCTGGGAAAGTACTATAGCACCTGGGAAACAAGGTGCAGGTTTACTGTCCAAGGTATGAGTGGATGTAGTTCTCCCACTAAGCCAGGGTCTGTTGCTCTGAGTCACACCCCAGTAGCTTGGGACCATGAGGCTGGGATGTAGCTGTGGTTCTGACCCTAATGGGTATGGCATAGCTCTGGCATGACTCTGGGAAAGAAAAGGTGCTCCAGAGTCTTGGGACCCAGGGAGCAGGGCACACCTGTAATTTGAAACTGCAAACCAACAGGGCACAGTGGCGGCTTGGACTCCAGGGGATGAGGTACCATGCAATGGTTGACTCTGAACTCTGGAACTGCGGACCATGGCAGTTGTCCAGGCTCTGTCAGGCTGGGTGCATCAACATCAAGGACTTAATGGCAAGATGCTGCTGTGGCTTTGGCCCTGGAGGAGAGGAGCAGCACAGTAATGATTGTACTCCCCAAAGAGGCATGGCACCTGAACAGCTCAGACTGCAGGGAGCTAGTTCAGTTCCAGGAGGGTGAGGTATTGTGGCTGTTTGGCTTGCAGAACAAGGTGGCACAGTTCAGCCAGGACTCTGATTTCCTGGCACATGAGACACCGCATCTGCTCAGCCCCAGAAAGCATGGTTACATGGGTGAAGGGAAACTCCAAATCCCCAGGGGATGGGGTGCCACATCAGTTGTGGCACTATGGAAATGCAAGTGTTTCCCCTTAAAGGCATGTTTTTAACATTTACTACAAGTGGTTCTGAAAGATTTTTAAAAAATAGTTCTATCTCTTTACCTAGGCATGACATGACCCTTTTGGGTCCTCTACTGGAATCCATATGTGTGTTCAATGAAGTCTGCTTACTCTGGCTGGTGGGAACTGGAATGAATCTAAGTGCTGCATGAGCTCTGGAAAGTGTTTGTTTTAAGGTCTTGGTAATTGGTCTTTTGCCTACAGCTTTGCTCCACCTCACGAATTTTTTCTTACACATGCACAAATTGGCAGTTAGCCAGAGACTTAAAGGCATCCATGTCCATGTTTCCGGAGTTCTCTGTCTATGCATATTTTTTATTTCCAGTCTTGTCTCCGTAATTCTAATGACCTTGACATGGTCCAGAAATGGTTTTCATGCAGAAAGCCAAGATTCACCTTGTATTCCCCTTTCTCACAGGGATACAGTCATGCTCTGCTAATTGTCTAATGTCTGAAAAATATGTTTTATATGGATTTTCTACTTCTTACATGGTGTATGTTAAAAGGCTATGGCCCATAGAAGTTGCAGCTTTATGAAAATCATTTCAGTCTATTTTAAACCCTTTTAAACCTTCTATAGTCTCAAATTTCAATGCTTGAAGACAAATTTGCATTTGTAAATAATTAACAAACTGTAGAATTATGAAAACACTTTTTAGCTACAATAGGAAAGTGAAGCACATTTAAGTTTGAATTGGTGGGAAGAACAACAGTCTCACAATCTACACTTGCCTCTTTCCAGAAAGATGTTAATAGTATTCTTGAGTCATTCATTCCAATTTAGGAATTTTTGTTTTCCCCCTAGTTCAATTTCCCGTTCTAAAGTATAAGTTATAGTGATTTTATAAGCAACCTGCTTCATCTTTACTTATCTATGGCTTAGTTTCCTCATCTGTAAGATGTAGATCATAATTGCAATTACATACATGGGTTTTTGTTGGAATTAAGTAAAAATTGTATATAAACTATTTGAATAGAGTGCTACCGGTTCAATCAAAGTCTAATTTATACACTTTAGCTTTAGAGTCTAGCTTCTCTTATCCACTCAAAGAAACCTCTCTTTTGTCAGGGTATTCTCCTCTCCTGCATAATGTATTTATCTTTCTCTTCAAGATAAGTTTTACTAGGATACAAACATACCCTCTTTCTACCCAGTTAAAAAATAATAATAATGATAATAATACCTTATGTCTACTCTGAGCTAATGCCTCATTTCTTTGTGCCTTTTAGCAAAGTTTTTCATGTCTTGGCCTGTTCAGGTCAGGTCATTGTTTCCATTTTCTCATTTCCCAATCTTTCCCTATTCTCCTCCAATTGTTTCCATTACAAAATAAAATTGTGCAAATCCAAGTTATCTATAATGTCAAATCCATATGACTCCATACATCCCTTTTCTAACTCCATAAAGTACATATCCACACCTAGAATCCCTTTTCTTTGCCCCTCTAGTCAGTCATTAGCAAGATCGTCTATGTTCTCAATCTCTCCTCTAAGTTTCGTTCATCTGAATGCATTAATAAAACTCAATCTGTCACCTGATGGTCTTGCTTCCTTGAGGACTCTCAGATATTGTCTGTTCGCTCTCCCTCATCCCTCAGATCTCTGGACCTGGATTATGGTAGGGGTCCCTGTGTTCTGGATTGGCATGGCCAAAAAATGCCTCCTCCTACCCTTGGATGTAGAGAAGGTTATGTGTCCCCTTCTGTCCTCCCCAAATACTCCCAGTTTGAATCACTTGTCATGAGACTAGCCCTCCTCACTTGAGTCATCTACTGATCCTAAGGGTAATTGGTCCTCATTTCCTGAAGTTTCTACCTTAAGATTCAAAGTCCTATTATCCTAAGTTTTTTATGATTTTTCTATGTATATAGATAATCCTCAAAATACAATTTTTTTGCATGTGATACTATTATGCTCAGAATAGTTTTTGAAGAAACACACTCTGGAAAGCAGTGGTCTGGAGCTTATGCAAGGTTTTAAAAAGAAAATTATATATAACAGGGCTTGAAGATCAAAATGAGATTTAGCAAAACAAAAGGGGCCAAGGTGTAGAGAAATGGAGGAAGGCAATATGGACTAAGAAAATAATATTTAAAAATTACTTCCTTAAATAAATCTCCAAAGTGTGCTATTTCCCTAATTAAATTGTCTTACCTCCCTTTTCTGTATATTAAATTCCTTCACATCTTTCAGGACTCTGAGCAGATCTTAACACCTTCATACAAACATTCCCAAACCTCTTCAACAAAAAGCCTATCAGCCTACATTTAAATTCTGAGTGTTCTACAATCAGGACCACCTATTGAACACTTCTCATACATGAACTTTTCTTACATGTTTATTTACGTCTTCACATAAATTCCTCAGTTCATGGGATATGAGGAGGGAAGGGTAGTGTCTAATACATCTTTTATATCTCTCCTTTCAATAAATGGCTGATGGTAGGGTAATGTATAAAACAAACCAAAAAAGGAGGGGAATATAATTTTGGGGGAAAAAAGTTTTTACAAATAAATATACATACATCATTGATAGTATACTTCTCACAAGAGTAGGCATAGAGTTCGTCATAGGTCACATGGAGTCACACAGTATCACAAATGAAAGAGACCTTCTAGTTATTCCCTTTCTTTATGCAAATGAAAATACCAAGGCCAAAGGACAGTAAATAGTGTATCCCTATTATAGGTCTGGCATTGAAATTCAGGTCTTCTACTTTCTCAGTTATTATTCTTTCCACTACACCATTCTGTTTCACAGCTATTATAATAAACTTTGGCATCATTATTATACTTCATTAAGGTCATATAAAACCAAGTCTGTTTTATTAGAACCCTAAAATTTGTTCACATAATTCTATGTATCACTATTCGCTACTCATTTTACATTCTTTCCTGATCATACATTAATGGGTCCTTCAAGATAACATTACATGCCCCAAAACAGTATTTACATTTTTCAGTACTCAAATTTGTTTGCTAGAAAATCCCAAACACTCATTAGAAAAATGATTGGTTGAATTAGGAAAAAAATTGCAGGAGAATGCTATAATCCAGGGAATAAAATGAGGCCACTAACAACACAGTTTGATGACCCAAGCTTTAGAAGCCCTCTAAATTTTTTGGAAAGTGTTGTTATGAAATATCTAGCATGGTATCATGATTTAAAAAAATAGTAAGTGTTCTGCAATTTTTTTTTCTGTATGTTGTCCTTGGTTTTAAATTTCATTCCTTAAAACACTTATGTCACCTTGCTGATATCCTTGGATTTTCAAGTGTTGAACTCAAGCTACTTTCATAGACTCTTACCCAACATCAATCCCTAGGTCTTATATTTACTCATAACATTGATGAGGTTTATGTCCACTCGTGACTGATTTTCCACACATTTTATAGTTCCTTTGCTGTACATTCAGTAAGAGACAAAGGTGACAGAGACTCATTCTCTGCTGTCTAGTCTGTTACTGCTGCTATAGCAAAATATCATAAACTGGGTAGTTTATAAACAATAGAAATTTATTTCTGACAATTCTGGAGGCTGAGAAGGTCAAGATCACAACATCGACAGATCACAATGTCTGATGTGTTTCTGCTTTCTGGTTCCTAAAAGATGCCTTTTTGCCGTGTCCTCACATGGCAGCGGAAGGGGCTAAGTAGCTCTTATAATCTGGGAGGATTATAAAGACACTAATCCCAATCACGAGGGCTTCACACTCGATGATCTAATTCTTTTCAAAAAACTCCACTTCCTAATACCATCACCTGGAGAGTTAAGATTTAAACATATGAAATTTAAAGGTGGGGTGGCACAGACATTCAGAACATAGCACCAAGATTATAATTATATAAGAAAAATTCCCTCAAATGCTCCTACACTTAATGAGCTAACTCTCCTTTCTCTTAAAACACAACTACTGATGTTCATAGCATACTGAAAAGTTGTAGTTGGTAGGCTGATACCTTGTTATTCAAATTGTGATCTAAGGAAAAATCAGCAGCAGTCACAACTGAAGGCCTGTTAAAAATGCAGAATTTCAGGTTGCCACCCCAGACCAACTGAATCAGAATGTGAATTTTAACAAGATCCCCTGGCAACTCCTATGCACATTAAAATTTGAGAAGCAACGCTCTAGCATGCCCAGTTACTTCTGTTTCTTCTAGTTGGGTTGTATGCTTGCCACATGTCAGCTGTGGCTGTTCTCAGGTGTGCAACGCTTTATACAAGTTTGTGTGTTTGTGTGTTGCTGTAATGAAAAACTATGAAATGAGTTTAATAAAGCAGCTATTATTTGTGTGTGCTAAGTTACAGACTTTGTCAAGATTCAATAAATGTGAATTGCTACTATAATAGTCAGAGAATTAGTTGTAGGCACAACTATTAAAGAACAGGTGGAACTTGTAAAATCCAGAGGGATTCTGAATTTAGGTATGTGGCTTTCAGTCCCATTAATATAAGTATGCAAAAACAGGAAATCATAGATGTTTCAGGAAACACAGTTTAGAACTCCTTGACCTACTTAAAAATATTAGTGAATGAAGTTCACCTCTATGGTGTAAATAAAGCAATAAATGGGGCCAGATCTCAGAGGCTCTTCAAGAAAAAAATAGTCGAATATTATTCCAATCTTGCTTATATAATTTTTTCATGGACATAATAGGCAGTAAGTAAATAACTGCTAAGTGGGAATATGAAATTCATGGAACAGAGTGTGGAATAATGGAACGAATATAAGCTCAGTCTTGTGTAATTCATTCATTCAACAAATATGTCTGGAGAATCTGCCAGACATTGAAGGGTGACAGAGATACAATGTGAAGAAAATAGATAAAATATTTACCTTTACACAGGTTAGCATTGGGCAGGGAGATATAACCCTGTCAAATTGTTACTTCCATTGAAGCTCAGGTTTCTCTTCCATAGAGACAATAATATCTACTTCACAGAGTTTTGCTGAAAGTTAAATGGGATTATATTAACTGTCTAGAATAGGGGTGGGCAACCTGTGGCCTTAAGGCCCCATGTGGCCTTCTAGGTCTGTAAGTGCACACTTTTGACTGAATTCAAATTTTACAAAACAAATCCTTTTATTTTTAATAATACATTTTCGTTCATCTTTTATAATTTTATTTTATTTTTAAAATTAACGTATTTAAAATACCAAAAAATAAAATAAGTTTCAACAAAATAATCCTCCCAGATTGACCAGCACAATTAGAACATCAGTAAGCCATAAGGGCTAAATTGACTGTTGTGCTCATGATTTAGTTCTGACTTGTCCTGCCTGACTGGCGCCACTACTGCACGAGGCTTGTTGGGGAAAGTTTATGGGGGTCGAGGACACCAGTCTGTTATCAGCTTTTGACAATGGTGCATTGTGTTTCTGTTTAAAGTGGAATTTGTGAATAGTTGCACAGCTTGAAAGTATTTTTTTAATTCTGTCTGCTTAACAGACAATAATGTCAAAGAAGACCAAGAGAACGCTGAAGGAAGGAAACAGATTTTTTAAATGAAAATTGGGAATTGCAGTATTATCTTGTTTCTGATAAGATGATTTGCTTGCTTTGTGATACTGTAATATCAACATTAAAGAAATTCAATGTTCATTGGCATTGTAACACTCATAAAGCATCACAAATATTTTAAATTAGAAGGAAAAGCATAAAAGGTTGTATTGCAGAAATTAAAAAAATGAAAAAGCAAAAGCAAAGGCAATTCTTTCAAATGGCAATAAGACCTGAAAATAATGCCTCTGAAGTAACTTATAAAGCAGCTTATATACTCAGGGAAAAACAAGGAAGCCATTCAGTGATGTAGAAATTGTGAAAGAATGCATTGTCCAAGTTGTAGGATGTTTAGACCCTGATAACATTTCAAAGTACAAACAACTGCCTCTTTTAAGGAGAACCATTAGTCTTCAACTTAACAGAACAACTTCATGCAATACTTCAAAAGGAAAATATTTATCATTCCAATCACTTTGGATGAATCAACAGATACTACAGACTCAGTGCAGGTTTTATACTTCATTTGGGTCATAACAGAAGATTTTCTTTGCTATGAAAAGTTGCTCGCTTTGGGTACTCTTGCAAACAGAACACAGGGAATCAATAGATATCTGCAACAACTTTCAAGATAAATGTCACGAAGTTGGATTGAATTTGATAAATTTAGTGAGTATATGTATAGATTGTACACCTTCCATGACAGGAAAACATGAAGGATTTATTGACAGTTAAAAAAAGTATTAACAGATCCAGATGATCTCATTTCTTTTCATTATATTTTGCATCAGCAAAATCTCTGTGCTAAAGCTACTATTTTAAGTTACACTTTGCAACAAGTTATAAGTATTTTTAACTGTATTTTCACAAATCCAACATGGCATTGTCAGTTTGGTAACATGTTAAAGTTGAACAGTTAGGTATTCAGTGTGAATTTCCCTTATTATTCTAAAGTGTGTTAACTATTGCAGGTACAGGTGTTAGCCAAAATTTTATCTCTGCAAGAACATTTAGTTAAATTTTATGAAGAACAGATTCAGCAATGTGAATTATTGAAGAAAGATTTCTATAGGAATGCAGTATTTGTGTGATATTGTGTCAAATCAAAACAACTTGTATATCTCTTTGCAAGGTAAAGCTAACTCTATATATGACATATGGCAAAAAAAAAAAAAATTCAAGCATCTTGAAAAAAAGCTATCTTTTTTCAAAACATTTCTTCAAAAGGAAATTTCAGGTGGAAATTTTCCCCAGTTAGCAAAGGTCATTGATGAGCAGGATAATATGTGCAAATAATTTGAAGACTACACAGATATTATAGACCTATTAATTAGAGAATACAACGAAAGGTTCACTGACTTTGAGCATCATGGCATCACATTCAGCATTTCAGCCTCACCTAGTTGATATCACCAAGGCACCTAAAGAACTACAGATAGAATTGATTGAGTTCTCAGTAGATGACATTTTAAAGTCATTGTTTGATGCTAAGAAAGATCAAATTGAAATATGAAAAAAATGCAGAATACCCACACCTTTGGCAACATGCCAGAAAAATGCTTTCTTGCTGTTCAACCATACATTGCTGTGAATCTACATCTTCCTTTGTAACCCAAATCAAGATGCTCTGAAGGTTACAAATGACTGATACCCATCTAGAGGATTAACTGAAGCTGT
The DNA here is from genome assembly GCF_020740605.2 of Lemur catta. Classification (NCBI taxonomy): domain Eukaryota; kingdom Metazoa; phylum Chordata; class Mammalia; order Primates; family Lemuridae; genus Lemur; species Lemur catta. The sequence continues at coordinate 33,519,782 of NC_059134.1, forward strand.
GGACCTCCATGCTGCAACCAAATATTCAAAAGCTTTCCAACAAAAAGCAGAAACAACATAGTCATTAAAAGGTTAATTAACTTTAAAATTAACAAATAATTTTCATTTTTTGCAATTATTAACTACATAGTGGTTAGATTTTTAGAAAATAATGTACATATTTTAGTATATCTAATTGAAGTTTCTTAAATGTGGCCTTATTTGATTACAGCTAAAATTAATATGGCCTTCCAACATGGAAAGGTTTCCCAGCCCTGGTCTAGAAGTTTAATAAATCTAATCCCCCTCCTTACATTTGTTCAAGATACAATGGAAATTGTTGCAGTTTCTTGAGCAGAGGACTTCTATGATCAGAGATTGTCTTAGCAAATCAGTGTAGCTTGGAGGAAAATTAGTTTTGGTAAGAACTAACAAATAGTGTCCAGTATTAGGGAGATATGGCAGACAATTTATAGTAAAAACTAACTTTTCCCGACTGAGGAAGTTCCCTGACATCTTTTTTGTTCATCCTGAAGTGCTTGCCCCATTCCCACTCCTCCCAGTTCTATCCCTCCAATCATCTGAGCAGCTTTATTCCAGACATACAAACAAAAAGCAAATAACCTCTCTAGAATAGTTCTCATGCCTAAAATGTAATGAAAGTCACATCTTCTATGTGATTTTGGGGGAGAAATATTTTTTGAACAAGTAGACTAGTTATATGGACATAGTCCAGTCATTCATAACCACATCTTATAAACACAACTATCTCCTTCCCGGAAAACCCACAGCCCATATGTATACTTAACCCATCCAGTGCTTTCACTGCCATCATCTCCTACCTCACCCTTCACCACATGTTCTCCTATCCTAGTGTTACTAATAGCATCTTCCTAGAGTCTCTTTCACTCAGTCTCTTTCACCCACTTCTCATCTCTTCACAAGGCTTCTTTTATTATAATTTAATGGATTTCATTCAGTATTTGCAATAATCATCCTCTTGTTTATATATAGTTATTATAAAAGAAAGACATTTGTTTCAAATGAACAGTTTCCTATTTATCTTCTACTACGATATATAAATTATGAAGACCTAAAATGCTTTTTTATGCATGCAACCCTACTTCTCTTTCAAATATAGATTTGCTAGTAGAGGGGAAACCAATAAAAACTAACCCAAATGTAACATAATTTTGGAGCTTTTATTTTCAAAATAATTACTAAATTTAGTTATTTTTATAGACCTACTTCTAACAATTTGTCATTCAATTGCAAGAGTGTGGACTTTACAGTGAGGTGAGGAAGAATGAATTTGAAACCATACTCTAACATTTATTGCCTCTGTAACCTCAGACACATTACCTAGTCACAAGGACATTCAATTTCATCTTCAAAGAAAGAGTTTGTCCAATAGTATAGAATTGTTATGAAAATTGGATGTAATAATCAAATGCCATAGAGTAAACAAATTGTGTGTGTTCGTTGGAAGGGGATGTTAGTTATTTTTGCAAAGTTGACAAGCAGTTTCTTTGGAGGAAAATTAATTTTTGTCCATTGCATGGTATTCTGTTATACTATTTTAACCTGTGAAACTTACATAATTTGACCAAAGCTTTGAGCATGTTACGTGAATCAGTGGTCTTTCCATGTATTATGAAACACTCACTCTATCTGTATATACAGTGATTCAATGTAACCAGTGAAAAAATTTTCACATTTATACACAAAACCTGAAAGCTTATTGTTTGTTTGAATTCTCATTGTTGCTCAAAGATTTGGGAGCTATTTCAGAATGATAATTTATGTTATAGTGCTGAGAATTTTTCAGGAATTCTTAAAATAATAAAATAAACCTTTATGTCCCTCAAGGTTTTTTTTTTTTTTCAGTTCTGTAAAGACTGATTTCAACTTATAAAATATCTTCCATACAAAACGCCCTGCTAACTTATGCTATGTTTATAATTCTGTGAACCCTTGAGCCCATACTGCCTGGTGTCTGCTTTGAATGCAGTAATTTCTCAAAAATCCCCGTGTTCCATGATTCTTGTAAGTAACTGCTTAGTTTGTTCTCCCCTTCCATCTTCAGAGCATCTATATGTGAATATTTACCCCCAATTCTGAACTAGTCAAAAGGATCAGAGAATGGATCAATTCAAAGACAGCATTCTCTTAGGAGTATATTAATGATGTTAATTATCATTAGCAAGTCAAATTATAAAATATTGGTCCAACTGTTGTATGAGGAAGGGAAGCAGTGTTCTAGGGTTGTAACCGACAAACCTGGATATGATTCCAGGTCTAACAAAAATACAATGTGAACCAGGGAAAATAATCACTAAAGCCAACCAAAATTCAGCAAAATGGCAATATTGGTGGATACCTCTTTGCTATCACAAAGAAGTCTCTGAGGATTAAATGTGTAATTCCAGCCACAATGTCAGTTCCAAATAAACAATACTTATTTTTGTGATTTTATTTATTTTAACTGCTAACAATTTAATATCATCACTTTTCCTGTTTTACTTTAATCCTAATTTCTTTAAAGAAGAAAGGAGAAAAGGTTAATTTCCATTTCTCCATCATACAGTCAGGGGTTCAGTATATTTCCACTGTGCTTCTCTGCTTACTTCATTTATTCATGTTTCCTCCCTTTACTCATTTATAAAATATTTGCACACCTGTTAAGCAGTTAGCACTGTGCTTGTTGCCATCTGCCACATCATAAAATAGAGACATTTTTCTCCAGCATATTGCCTCAATGTTGGCAAAATGAAATGAGTTCCTGAGAGGATATGTATATTGTCCACTTCACTTGTGAACACCTACCCTACTATAGACAAAGTTTACCTTACAGTGAATGCAATCCACTGAATCCATGTGCAATCTACATGTATTTGCTCTTGGAACCTCATATTCTCTTAACCTAGAAAAGCCATAAACAATTGCTATATGGACAGGATTTGACACAACATGGTGCGAGATGAGAATGTGAATATTAAGAACTGTTAAAATTTTCTGTAGGTCTCCAGGTAGGTTTAACTATTGATGAGGATGCCCAAAAAAACATAATGAAAGGTTTTTCCTATTTATATGTTAAAGCATTCAGATAGAATAATAAACACATCACAAATTAACTTTATATTAGGTCATTAAATATGAAATGTCTGATTTCAAATCAAAGTATAGTTTATTATATCTCAAACAAGAAGCAGTAAAATTAATCAAAGTATGCACCTAAACTATTTACACAATTTTACCATCTTAACAGTCGCTTGTTTATGCCAGCAGCAAAGAAGCCTGGAGAACGAGTAGTGATGAAATTGCGAAAGGCATTCTCCACAGCTTGTTGACAATTGAATATTTTTCTTTGCAAGAAGGGGTCCAAAGTCTGGAAGAAGTGGTAGACAGCTGGCACAAGGTCTGGTGAATATGGTGGAGACAGAGAGTTTCCAAGTCCAGCCTCTGTAGTTTGAGCAGCATTGTTCATGCAACATGTGGTTGAGCATTATGTTGCAAGAGGACTGGCCTGTCTCTATTGACCAATGTTGGCTGCTTAATCATAAGCATCCTCATCATTTCATCAGTTGGTTGCAGTAGACATCTGCTGTAATAGACTGACCAGGTTTCATGAAGCTTTAGTGGATAATACCAGCACTTGACCACCAAACAGACACCATTAGCTCCTTTGGATGAATATTCAGTTTTGGACTGTTTCAGCCCTTTGTCTTTCTTTATCCAACCATTGTGCCGAACACTTGTGATTGTCAAAAAGAATCCATTTTCATTCATCACATGTAACAACATGGTGTAGAAATGGTTCGCCTTTACGGTGTGACAGTAAGCTTTGTGACGATTTCTCTTCTGATCCTCATTTAATTTGTGCTGAACCTATCTATCCAGCTTCATCTTGCTGATTTGTTTCAAATGGTCCAATATTGTTGGAATAGTGACATCAAACCTTGTTGCTAATTCACACATAGGTTGAAATGGATTCTCTTCCACTACAGCCTTCAGCTCATCATTATCCACCTTGGTCTCAGGTTGCCCACGTGGCTCATTTTCAAGATTAAAATCACCAGGATGGAACTTCTCAAACCATTGACATACTGTGTGTTCATTAGCCATGTCCTTCCCAAACACTTCATTGGTATTTTGAGCTGTCTGCACTGCATTGGCTCCAGATGGAACTCATATTTGAAAATAACACGAATTTTTGACTTATCCATGGTTTTACAAAAACTGCTGTAAAAAAATTTGAAAGATAATCACAAGCCAAACCTTGTGTTTGAAAGAATGAGGATGTACCTTCACAATAAAAACAAAACAAGATGTGTCAAAGTGAAATGTCAGATATTTCAACTGTCAAACTTAGTATTTCAGGAAATCAGACATTTCATATTTAATAACCTAATATTTTTAGATTATAAAATTAACATTTAATGATAATTATTGAATTCTGTGGTTAATATGCATCAAAAACAACCACTTCTGATTTAAATTATAACTTCATCACAATTATTTCTCAATTTAAAAAATTAGTAATTGAAACAGAATAAAATTTTCATAAGTATAACACATGAATACTTATGCTAAATAAAATTAACTTCATAAGGAAAATTCATAAGCGATACAATTTTCTAGGATTTATGAAATAATGCAAAATGCCCATTTGCTCTCATAATTTTTTCTTTTATTTTATTATGAATATGGCTCTATTAAAATTGGTAGATATTTTAAAATTAAACTCTACATTTGAGTCCATACATACCATCCATTCTTTCCTCACTTGATAGCACATCATTCAAGTGAAAATACATCACCAAAATCCTGAACAATTTGAATGCAAATTAAATCAATAAAATAACTTAGAAGAATTTGCCCTTGGAAAGAGTGCAAGTTCAGGCAGCAGTTCAGGATCTTTATTTTGTTTAGTTAATCACTAGTAGTATAACTATATTTAAGACATTCATTGCAAACTCCATTTTCAAGTGTGAGGAAGCTCAGAGCAAGACTTATAACCAAAAGGTGAATGTATTCAGAAAGCTAAAGAATGGATATTAGTTCTCATTCTAAACCCAATCAAAATAATACACCCTGTCAGTTGAAAATCATGAAATTTAGTTGTAGGAATAGATACAAAATGCTGTTGTCTCAGCCGAACATTTGTTCATATAACTAACAATGATGGAGTATGACTATAGTTAAAAAGTATATTATAGCCATAAAAGTTTTTTTCAGAATATGCTAATGAACAATTCAAAAACATAAAGGTGTTATTTGATGAACTTTTAAATCTCAGTAGGTAAGCTTTTTCTACAATGAAAATGAACACCAACAAAGCAGCAGCACTACAGGATCATACTCCAAACATGAGATAGGAACTAAAATGTTTTGTGAAACCAATTTCAGTGACCTCCACACTTTAACATGAAACACCTTTAAAGAACAGAAGTATCATTGGATAAGTTAAATATTTACCTTGGAAGGTTTGGGAAAATGTGATAGAAGTTCAGAATATTGTTATAAATAATTTAATCAAAAAATGTTATTGAGCACCTACTATTCACCACGCCATGGGGCCAGGTAGGATTTGGGATACAGAGATGACTGGAATGAAGCATTCACTTTCTATAGTGTGGTGGGAGTGGGGACACATATGTAAACAAAGAATAACTGTGCACTACAGCTGGAGACAAATACAGGCATATACAACAAATCCTGGAAACAAACGGGAGGTCCTTAATTGTACCTAAAACAAGGTCAAGGTTCTCCAAAAAGAGAAGACACTTGAGCTGAAAAGAGGAGAGATGAAGGAAGACTCTCATTCTTCCTTTGAAATTATGAAGATTCTGGGCATACTCCAAAGGCTCCCAAAGCCCTCTACCAGTGAGGGAGGAATGATGTTAGGGAGGTAAGACCTGCTCAGCAAAGTAGAAATTGGTCAACCGTTGTGGTGACTCCCTTACAAGCAGTCCAGGTAAAGCTAAAAGATCTGCTGGTAGGTCTAATCTACTGACTGGAAACATTTGGTGAACCCTGTGGTAATCTTCTAAACCTGGGCAGCATCCCTATGTACGATGGGCTAAGCACATGGAAGAGTTCTGACTGTGAAGTTTCAATACCCACTTAGCAGTGGGTCTCTACCTGGCAACAGTTTAGATTGGCAATAGTGTTCTGGATTCTTATATATCTCCCAACCAAGGATTAATGCTCTCTCTGTCTACATACTAATAATGCTTCCCAAGCCATGCATTTCCTCTGACTTCCTCTGAATCATTATTTCTCTCTCCATTTTTCATGGCCTTGGCAATTTTATAAGACTCCAGGAGGTGTGAGAGAATGAAAAGAGTCCTTGCTACAGGCTTTTTTTTCCTTCCTGGGATTGTAGAAAAGAGAGACAAGTCATCAAAACCAAGGCCAGAGAACAAGTTAAAATGTTTTTGGAGAATTGGCTTTCAGGACAGAGGAAATTAGATTTATTAGGCAAAAATGGGCCAAGGCATGAGCCACTGTCAGATGGATTAGGCTAGTCAAAGCCAAAGACAGACAGCACTGATATAAAGGAATTTAATCAGGAGAAAGAGCCCAGGTGTATTTTTAAGGTTGGGTCTGGAGACTAAATCACAACCCTTTTAAAAGCAGAGGATCTGTCTCAATCTCCTCCTTACTACACAGAGTTAAGATACTGAGTTTAGAAAGTATGGAATCATTCTTTCTTCTGGCTAATCTGATAAATGTGTTAATGGTGGGTATTTTGCTCAGAAATCAATATATATTCAAATCCTTATCTTCTATGTGATTTCTGGCACCAAGGCAAGCAGATGGTGAAGCAAATTTTTGGTAAACAAGACTGTTTCTCTTCCTTAAAAATCATATCTATTACATAGATGTCCATGTCCACAGGTTGGTGAGTAATTGTTCTTCCCCAGATAAAACCCCTCAATACACATTCAATTCATGTAGGTTGAGATGTGAGGGGTGAGAGGGAAGAGTATGTAGTAAACATTATCCAAGGGTGATTTTTAAACCACACTAAATAAATTGATTTACTAAGAGAAGAGTAAGAAGTCTCCATAAACCCACATGAGAACCATTTTCTCTCCTGGTTCCTTTTTCAACTGGCCCAGGGCTGCTTTATTCCCCAAATGATATTCAACTGATAATGAACATGATCCTACCTACATAAGTGATAAGCAAACTAATCTATTCAGCTGCAAGATGCTACCTACACAGATTTCTAGCTCCAGATAAATGAGATGTAACTGTTGTCTCTTTAATGTTCCATTTGTTTAGTACATCCAAATTAAGGTGTTCCTTTGAAACAATATATTTTAAGAGTGTTAAGCAATATCCCCAAAACTGTTATATCTGGTAAAAACAAAAAAGAAAATAAAATCATGAATATAACTATTTACTTTATGTTTTTTCTTAACAAGAAATCCACATACAACTTATATACCACACAAGATGCCCTGTGTGGTAGCTTCAACCTACTCAACTCTTGACATATGTTTTCCTTTGGGCCCTTGTAAATGCCTTGTTATAAGGTATTTAAGGTTAGAAATGGTACTCACTAAGGTATTAGTTTGGTTCAAAAATAGAATACATTTCAGGAGTTAAAAGTCCTAGGCCTATCCCTAACTTGAAGAGAAAGGCAAGCCGTGGACAAGTCCTATTGCACCCTCTTCCTATGTCACACCATAACCACAACCATCTCCACACAAAGTATTTTTACACAGAAAGAGATAAGATCAAAGCCAACATTGTAGAGTGCTTATTGTGTGTTTGTGCAAGGTGAAAAAGTACCACCATCCAATTTTATCTTCTTTTTTTTTTTTGAAGATATTAAATTTCTTAGTCCCACAGAAAATTTATTTTCTCCCACCCAATTGCCGCCCCAAATCCCTGCCTATCTGTTGGATCCCAGCAGAAAGACAGCACTGAACTGTGGAGCCAGCCAAACAGTCCCTGCTGCTGGGTCCCCCTCACTAATTCATGGGGAACGTAAGGTCTGCTTCTGTTCATATCTGGTGATAGATCGTCTTATCCACCTGAAACAAATCAGTGCTTTGGGTCAAGTTATAACCCAGGAGATCAGCACAGTGAAGATGGACAGAAGGGGAGGAACAGGCAAGCGAATCATTAGCACTACCTTCCTGGTAGCCCGTGGGAAATCTGTCTGAAAAACTGTTATTCCAGAACAATATCCCCAAGTGAAACAGAAAGAGTTTCCTCCCACTATGCCTGGCGTGATGAGGAAAAGGAGACTTCCACAGTAGGACTTTAGAACAGCAGGCTCCCTGAATTCTTCATTGAGCTAGGTTTCTATTTAGAACCTAACAAAGACATTGGAATACATTTAGGTTCCACTAGGCCCAGGTATTTTAATGTGATTTATAGTTAACATCCACGAATAGTCAAGTTATCCTCGATTGGACTTCTGCTACTGGCCATGACTGGGTAACAAGGACCAGATTTACCCTTCTGGAATAAATCAAATACTAAAACGGACAGAATATATCAAACAGAAATTTTCAGAGATAGGACAACAGGCAGGACAATGATCCTTGAGAGAAGGAAAACACAAGGTGAGAACCACAATGACCAAACATAATGCCTGGAGGGAGTTTCCAGACTGCCGTGCAGGAAGGGGAAGCCCAAATGGAGGCCCACACTCAGGCGATGGGTCTAACATTAAGCTGTTCTGTGTCCCACCTTTTTCCAAGGTGATCCATTAAATTTATGGGATAAATGGACATTTTGCGGAAATTTGCAATGGGGCTGGTCTGCATCTGAGTGACAGGAGGTAAACTGAGATTCCTGGCACAAAGACAAGTTTGCCGAGGCAGAGAAACCATACAGTAGGGAGAGGTGGTTGGAGAAAACCTACCTTTCCAGGGGATACAGAGATTCTGATGACACCTGGGTTATCTCAGGATAGCATGATTCAAGGCTGGCAGGAAAATAAAAATAGATGTTGAGTCACAGATTTCTCCTTTTGTTCCTGAGTATGTAGACGTTAAATTACATCACATATGATTGGTTCATCCAATAATTGCCATTCAGTTTAATAAGACTCAGGATCTCTTGTTTATTCATTTTTCTTTCTGTATCAGATGATTCTTTCCTTGTCTAACTTTCTTTTGAATAGAGATTATATACTATCCCAAATATAATTACCCTGAAAAAGAGAGACAATAAAACTTCCATCAAGAGCAAAATGTGAAATAAGAGCTGTATTTAAAAACCTATGGGGAGACACAGTACCAAAGTTTAATGTGCACCAGGGCTGCTCTATGGTATGGGGAATCAGAGTTTGTGGGGCTGAAAGATTATCCAATTGGGGTCAAGTTTTAAAAATATAAAAAAAAAGCACAAATACAAAATGAGATATAAACCTAAATATACAATTAGAAAAGAAGATAAATTACCTATTTTTAAAATCTGACAAATATATCATCATAAATTTTAAGAAATAAAAATATTTTTATTAATTAACTGCTTGATGACTCTCAGTAGTACTCTTTCTTTCCTATAATCTTCTGGTTGAATACACGATCTTCTCTTCATATGATAATGATACTGTAATATTTTCTATAGGGAAAATAGGAAGATCATTCAGCTGTTCCTCTAGTTTGGTTGTCATTTGTTTTTAATTATTGATAATTTAGAAAATTAATCTGCAATTAAAGCATACATGAGAGTAATTCAAAAGCATTTTAAATTGCTGTGTTGTATTGAACTACATAATATGTAATCCAATTACTCTTATTCTACACACATTGATTTATTGATGAGTATGCATAGAAGTTTTGTTGCTAGAACTCTTGCTTCTTTAGAGAATTTAGTTATTTTGATGGTGATTCTGCATGCCACTTTTGTCTGGAAGTACCAGACTTCATCAGGGAAAAAAACAAGACAGTGTGTCAACTATACTAAGAGGCAATTCAATATGCTGGGACAGATAAAATTAGCAGCTTGACACAAAGGTACACTAGGTATACAAAAAATTGCTACGAAGTTTGTGCCCTTCAAACACAATTCTGACTTCTTCCAAAAAATGCCTATTAAAAAGTATGTTGCATTTATAATTATCAACACTGCTATATCATGAACATGACTAAAGGAATTCTTCATTATGACTAGTTGTTAATGAAAATTAAACCCTTCACTTATATTTCACACATCTGATGGATAGGAAAAAATTTCCACAGGACAGCTTCTGGCATTTACATTTTTAAGACTAGTTTCTCTTTCACTGCCTATAAACTTCTTGTTCTGAGTGTCATGGGGCATATTTATGTGCAGATATAGCATCTGACCCTACACTTTTCTAGTGGTCTTTATTTCTTTTGTGTAGATCCAGATTTCTATCTAATATCATTTTCCTTCTTCTTGAAGAATTTTCCTTAACATTTCTCAAAGTGCAAATCTGGTAGTGCTCTCACCTTTGGCTTTCTAAAAAGGTTTTCATTTGGCCTTTATTAAAAAATAATTTTAAAAGATATTTTTAAAGGTATTTTCACAGGATAAAGAATCCTGAGTTGAGAGGTTTTGTGTTTCTTTTTTTGTTTTCCCTTTGAGCATGTTGCTCCACTGTCTTCTGGCTTGTACCATTTATATTCCACTTATGTTTACCCATTTGATGATTGGAAGAATTTTCCATAGGCCAGGTTCTGGTTCAAATCTTTCAAAAACTTTGTTGCTTTTCCACCACCTATAAACTCCTGCAATGAGTGTCTGCTGTCATTCTTATCTGTATACATCTGTACAATATGAACTGTGTCTTTTTCCTTCTAACTGCTTTTAAGATTTTTCTCTTTGTCACTGGTGTAGAGTAATTTGATTACAATGTGCTTCATTTTCTTGTGCTTGAGTTTTTCTGCACTATGGTGAGATTACACCACATATCAAATTTGTATGTTTTTCAGCTGTTACTTCTCCATGTATTCTCTCAGGCCTTCATCTTCAGGGACTCCAATGACGTACGATAGTCTCCCTGTGATTGCCCTGCAGCTCAATGAGGGCACTATCCCTTTTTATTTCAGTCTTTCTGCTTCTATGTTTCAAGTTGAATCATAAATATTGTATGCCTTCACACTCACTAATCTGAGGATCCTTTTTGAAATCATACATTACTCTCCTTAATATACTTGTGCTTTCTTCTACCTTCTTGAAAATGCGTTATATATTTATAGTTTTTTAAATATCCCTGTCAACTGTTTTTTTATGTGTCATTTCTTGATATCCTCATTATAAACATATTTGTCTATTTGCATGCTTGGTATTTTTTGATTGGATACCAGATATTATAAATTTTACTTTGTTGGCTGCTGAACATTTTTTGTATTTCTTTAATTGTTCTTGAGCTTTGTTATGGAATGCAATTAAGTTATGTGGAAACCCTTTGATTTTTCAAGATTTCTTTTAAGACTTGTCAGGATAAACCACAACAGCCTTTATTCCTAATTTTGCTTCACTACTGAAGCAATGTCTTTTATTTACTCTACTTGAAGCCCTGTGTACTAAAGATTTTTTCACTCTGACTGATGGGAACATAAACAACTCCTGGGCTTGTGTGATCTCCAAGGATTGATCCACTTGGTTTTTTCTAGTGCTTCTTTCTCAACCCTTGGATAGTCAGTGATCTTTACCCAGCACCTGCTGATCAGTACTCAGCTGAAGACCCTGCAGATCTCAGCGTTCTCACCTCTCTATGCAGCTCTTTCAACTCTCTGCCTATGTTTTCCCTGAATTTTCTACTTAGGAAGACTTCTGGCCTCTATTTGGGTTTTTCCTCCCCACATGGCAGTCTGTAAGCTCTCTTCAGGCATTAACTTTGGTCCCTGTAGTGCTGACTTTGTTTTCCTTCTCTCAAGGATCATTTTCCTGCCTATTGTCTAATCTCTGAAAATTTTTGATATATTTTGACTGTTTTAATATTTAATTGTACCAGAAGATTAAATCTTGTCCTTGTTACTCCATCATGGCCAGTAAGGGAAGTCCAATCAAGTATAACTCCACTATACATGGATATTAACTATAAATCACATTAAAATGCCTGAACTTATGTATATTGGCCATGTGTCTTTCTTCTTTTTAGAAGCTTTCTGTTCATGTCTTTTGTACACTTTTCAATAGGGTTTCTTTTTCTGTCTTGATGATTTGCTTGAGTTCTTTGTAAATTCTGTATGTAAGCCCCTTATCAGATGTGTAGCTTGCAAATATTTTCTCCCATTCTGTAGGTTATCTATTTGCTCTATTGATTGTTTCCTTAGCTGTGCAGATTTTTAGTTTAATCAAATCCCACATATTAATTTTTGTTGTTGCTTAATATCACTAATCATCAGGGAAAGGCAAATTAAAACTACAACGAGATACCACCTTACCCCAGTTAGAAGTGCTCTTATTGAAAAGTTCAGGGAGGAGGAAAACATGGCAGATTAGTGGCGACCTCCTGGCTCTCTGCTCCCAGAGTAGGGGGTGAAGAAGGCGGACAGCTACACACGAGTGGGTCGCTCTCCCACAAGAACAGCATCGTGAATCTGCAGAGAAGCAGTGAGGGACAAGCGGCGCTGGGAAAAAAAAAAAGTGAATTAGAGAAGCCACCACAAAGTCTGGAGAGCGCGAGATACACTATAGGGAATGGAGCGTGGGACGGCCGGGCCTGCGGTGCGCTCTGACCCACAGGAGGCCACTCTGCCGCCACCGACCCCCACACCCACTCAGGCGGGGAAGCGCCGGAAGTCAGCGCGCAGCTGCGGCCCGGGGTGACAGCCTGTGTGGAGAAGAGACAAAAGCGGGAAACATTTTGAACTCTCCAGTGCTCTGAGCTAGGTCCGCACTGGGCGGGGAGACACTGGTCTGAGGGGACACTTCCCGGGTCCGCTGGAGGAGTGTGGAGACAGGCACCCGCCTCTGGCGGTCACCAGGACCAGAACAAAGGGGGTGAACGCCGAAAGGGAGGCTCCGCCCCTGGAAACCGCCGAAGATTCGGCTGGCGTAGGAGGGACGGAGAGTGCAGGACGCTCTACTGGGCTGACGCGAGACTGAGGGGTCGGGGAAGCAGTGGGGACAGCCTGGCCAACCCAGCACCTTCTGCCCACCCCCAGCAGTCGCCTCCAGCGCTGGCTCTCTGTGGGGGGCGGCCGCCATTTTGGGGGCCCATGGCCCAGCAACGCCGTGGCGCACTGCAGTTCTGGGCACCGCCCCTTCCCCAGCCCGGCAGGGCAAGCTCAGGCAATGGTCTCAGGCAACACCCCTGCCCCGCCTGGCAGAGCAGGCCCCGCCCTTGAAGGAGGGAAGTCAGGAGAGAAGGCACTTTAGGAACATTCCTCCCCAGGCCGGCCACTCACCTTTTTCCTCTGACAGAGCAGGCCCCGCCCGTGGCGGTGAGGCGTGAGGAGCGAGGCCGCTGTCTGTGCGGGACTCTGGCGCCCCTGGCGGTGCCCCTCCCCCCACCCGGCCTCCGGTATTTCCCGCCCCCGGAGAAAGCCCCGCCCTTGGAGATGCGGAGTGATGAGAGGGCAAGAACAAAGACCATATGATTCTCTCAGTAGATGCAGAAAAACCATTTGACAAAGTCCAGCACACCTTTATGATAAAAACTCTTAACAAAATAGGCATAGATGGGACATACTTTAAAATTATTAAGGCTATATATGATAAACCCACAGCCAATATCATACTGAATGGGAAAAAATTGAAACCACTTGGAACTGAAACCAGACAAGATTGTCCACTATCTCCACTTCTATTCAACATAGTGCTGGAAGTCCTTGCCAGAGCTATTAGACGAGAGAGAGGTACTAAGGGCATCCAAATGGGGGCAGAAGAGATCAAACTCTCACTCTTTGCTGATGATATATTATATCTAGAAAACCCCAAGGATTCAACCAAGAGACTCCTGGAATTGATAAGTGAATTCTGTAAAGTCACAGGATAAAAAATTAATACACATAAATCAGAGGCATTCATATACGCCAATAACAGTCAAGTCTAAAATCAAATAAAAAACTCAGTACCATTTACAATAGCCTCAAGGAAAATTAAATATCTAGGAATATATTTAACAAAAGAGGTGAGAGACATATACAGGGAAAACTATGAAACACTAAGAAAATAAATTATAGAAGATGCAAACAGATGGAAAAATCTACCTTGCTCATGGATTGGCAGAATCAACATTGTTAAAATGTCCATACTACCTAAAGTGATCTACAGAATTAATGCAATCCCTATCAAAGTACCATCATTCTTTACAGATCTAGAAAAAAATAATTCTACACATTGTATGGAACCAGAGAAGACCTCGTTCAGACAAAGCAATCTTAAGCAAAAAGAACAAACTGGGAAGTATCAGTCTACCAGACTTCAAGCTATACTACAAGGCTATAGTAACTAAAACAGCATGATACTGGCACAAGAACAGAGACATAGACCATTGGAACAGGACTGAGAATCCAGAGATGAAACCATTCACATATTGTCATTTAATCTTTGACAAAGCAGACAAAAATATATACTGGGGAAAATAATCTCTTTTCAATAAATGGTGCTAGGAAAATTGAATAACTACATGCAGAAGATTGAAACAGGATCCCCACCTCTCACCTCTTACAAAAATCAATTCACGATAGATAACAGACTTAAACCTAAGACATGAAACCTTAGGAATCCTAGAAGAAAATCTAGGGAAGACTCTTTCAGACATTGGCCTAGTCAAAGAATTTATGAAGAAGACCCTCAAAGCAATCACAGCAGCAACAAAAATAAATAAATGGTCCCTGATCAAATTAAAAAGATTCTGCACAGCCAAGGAAACTATCATTAGAATTAATAGACAACCTACAGAATGGGAGAAAATATTTGCTTTCTATACATCCAATAAAGGGCTGATAACAAGAATCTATCTAGAACTCAAAAAAATCAACAAGAAAAATCAAACAACCCCATCGATAAATGCACAAAGGACATGAACAGAAACATTTCAAAAGAAGAATAATGTCCAGAAAACCTATTAAAAAAATGCTCAACATACCTAATCATTAGGGAAATGCAAATCAAACCACAATGAGATATCACCTAACCCCATCGAGATTGGCCTTTATCAAAAAATCCCAAAACAACAATGCTGGCGAGGATGTGGAGAGATAGGAACACTCTTATACTGCTGGTGGGACTGCAAATTAGTACAACCTCTGTGCAAAAGAATTTGGAGATACTTCAAAGAGCTAAAAATAGAAATATCATTTGATCCAGTAATAGCACTATTAGGCATCTACCCAAAGGAACAAAAGACATTCTATAATAAAGACATCTGTACTCAAATGTTTATGGAAGCACAATTGACTATTGCAAGGATGTGGAAACAACCCAAGTGCCCGTCAATCCATGAGTGGATTAATAAAAGATGGTATATGTATACAATGGAATACTACTAAATTTCAAAACATGATGGTGATCTAGCACCTCTTACATTATACTGGATATAGCTTGAGCCTATCCTCTGAAGTGAGGTATTACAAAAATGGAAGAATAAGCACCACATGTACTTGCCATCAAATTGGCACTAATTGATCAACACTAAGGTGCTCACGTTGTAGTAATATGCATTGGGGGTTGGGGGTTTGGGGATGGGTAAACTCACAACTAATGGACGCAGTGAGTATTGTAGAGGGTAAAGGGCATGCCTCAAATCATGGCTTGGGTGTGGCAAAGTCATAACATGTAACCAAAATGTTTATACTCCCATAATATCCTGAAATAAAAAGAAAAAAAAAAAGAAAAGAAAAGTCCCCAAACAACAGATGCTGGCATAGATCCAGAGAGGAATGCTTCTACACTGTCGGTGGGACTATAAATTAGAACAACCATTATGGAAAACAGTTTGGAGATTCCTCAAAGAACTGAAAGTAGACCTGCCATTCAATCTAGCAGGAAAAGAAGACTTTTCATCAAAAAGACACCTGCACTCAAATGTTCATTACAGCACAATCCACAACTGCAGAGTTGTGGAATCAACCCATGTGCCCGTCAATTCATGAGTGGATTAATGAAATGTGGTATATGTATATCATGGAGTACTACTGAGTCATAAAAAATAATGAATTAATCCCTTTTGTAATAATCTGGATGGAAATATAGATCATTCTCCTAAGTGAAGTATCTCAAGAATGGAGAAGTAAACATAACATGTACTCACTATTAAACTAGAACTAAATGATGAGCACACATGTGCACAGAGGGAAGTAAAACACGAGCGGGGAGGTAGGAGGAAGGGAGGGGAAAAAAGCTGACTAATGGGCACAATGAACACTATTTGGGTGATGGGCACACCTATAGCTTGGACTCAAGCATTACAAAAGCAATCCATATAATCCAAAACATTTGTAACTCCTTAATATTTTCAAATAAAAAAAGAAAGGGTAGTAAAAATAATAATAAAATAAATGCCTGAACTACCTGAACCTCAATGTATTCCAAATTCAGCTGTCAATAGCTGGATCTCAGCATGCTCATGGCCACTCCAAGACCACCTGACACTGACAAAGTGTAACATGAGAGAAATCAAAGTGGAAATAATGTCCTTCGGTACTTTCCTGTGACGATGTCCAGGGGATTTTTCTTTACATTTTTCAACCATAATCTTTTACTTCTCTATATGATGGGTATAAACCTGGAATTTTAAAGCTAAAGCAAATCTTCTAATGGGTTAACAGAACAAAGAATTTCTACACGTAAGTTATAAAGATCATTTTATTCACAAACAAGAAAAGAAGAACGACCTATACTCACCTGCCTTCATGCTCCATCCCTATCACACTCCCACCTACTGGTCTGGTTTTCAGGTCTATCAACTGAGACTATATTGACCCTTACAGTATAAGAGAATAAAATTCTCTTATGAATTTTCCTTAAAACAGGGTTTTCCTTTATTTTTTTCATTTCCTTTCACACTTAGAAGTTTACAGCCCCAGCACAATGTATTCAACAGCAAGCAATCAATTGAAAGTGAATTGAAATAAAGATATATACCCACCAACCCCAAGCATCCTTATCTTTGAAGTCCTTCAAGGAGGCCAGTGAAAAGCACTACTACAATAAACTCTTTGCATCTTCAGACTATAAAAGGAAGACCTGTGTGACTTCTTGTGTGTATTCCTAAAGAGGGGAGGAAGACAGCATATCTGGGTCTTAAAGGTAAGAGATAATAGAGCTGGAGCTTACATAGCTCTTTTGGACCTGAAGAAGCATTTAAGAACCGAAATAGATGAGTATGAATTGCTACAGTCTTAGGAAATCAAGTGTGGACCACCTTTGACCACACCTTGCAGTGAGAAAATGGGCACATCTACTCTGAAGAATAACTGGTCCCTGGGAGGGGAACCTGACTGGTGGGGCAGCCACACAGCCATGGGCAAGCACCACCTGTCTGTCTAGAGAGCGTATGAGGCTTTGACAGCTTTCCTCTGTTCCAGGGAGGAGCAAGGTATTCTGCATGGTCTTAGTAAGACTCTGAGGTCCCTGAAGAAAAAGAGAAGACCCTCCAAAATGTGGTGCTGAATTTCCTGCTGCTGGAAGATGTGACCAGGTCTCCTAATGTAGAAATAATCCTACTTTTGTGAAAAGTTCAATTGCTCATTCTGCTACCATTTTTAAATTAAAATTATCAATAGGATTCACCCATAGTATTATCTCAATAATTTTTTTAATTTGGAGCTTCATGAAGACAAAAATTTTTTATTCCCAAATCTGCAGATGAAGAAAAATGTAGTATGCAGTTTTATATACATGCAATTTATCCATAAACAGTATTATATATAAATTATAGGCCATAATAAGAATAGTATATGTTAAAATTCTCATAACACCATCCTGCCCTTCCTCACTAAAGAACTCGTGAAATCCCTTGGGCAGTATAAATCAAGCTTTAATCGAGCATGGATTATTCCTTAGTTTGGTTTGAGAACATCTATTGGGTGCTTACTCTGTGTCAGGTACAGTACTTAATGGCTTTATTACAGAGCTGAATAAGGTTTAGTCTCTCTCCCCATGAAGTCTCTTCTTCTTCCATTTAAATAATTAATGCATGTAAAATATTTAAATATGCTTGGCTCATATAAGTGCTTAAGTATCAGTAGGCATTAACAGTGGTAGCAGTCATAGTCATAACAGCAATAATGACAGTGGCTGTACTGCATTGCTCAAGTTCAATTGCTATTCTCTTCTCTGCTTCTTTTGACCAAGCTGACTGCACTCGGATTGGTCTCTCCCATTAGCCAGGGCTCAAAGCAGTATCTGCATATTTTTTTCAATCCCCACCTAAAATTAATCAAAGCTTCTTGTAACTTTGATTATTTATTAAAGTTTGGCTTAAGATTTGTTCCTTCTGAAACAGTCTGCAAAATATCTACTTCTAATTACTCTTCACCCTAGAAATGGCTTCTTTTTATGTATTCAGATCTCAATTACTCAGTTTCATGATGTTATCCAAATTTTTTCTCATGTTCATACTCAATGATAGACAATTATTTTCTGTTACTTTTGGTAAAAAATAATAATAATAATAATAACTAATCTGGTCTGAGGTGAAAGAAATCCCTGAATTTCCCTCCTGAGGGGAAAAAATATAATTAAACATACTCCAATAGATTGGAGCAGCTCAAGGATACTTCAGTATTTACGCAGTATTAGTACTTTTGCTATCTTTTCTTCCTAACACTGAAAATCACAGCTCCAAGGCTTTCCTGATAACTAGGTGAATGTCTACAACAGCAGATCTTCTCCTTCTCTTCTTCCAGCTCTTTCTTATTTTCTACTACATCCCTTGACTCTTGTGGAATTATGAGCTAAGGAAAAACGTAACACTTTCTTGACGGAGTTTTTATTTGTAGTTTTTCACTGCTATTCTGAGGAGCAGGGAGCACAAACTCAGTTGCACTCCAGCAGTTTGGAACTTCCCTGGAAGCTGGCCAGGGTTCTGTTGCATAAAGGAGCTAGATCGTATCTAATATTTTTAAAGATCATTTTTATCTTATGCCCACTGTTTCATAGAGAAGCCTAAATACAATGTTTTTAAAAAGATAAATAGAAAGTCTTTCTCAAAATCCCTTAGCAAGTTAAAACATTATTGTTATTCAGAAACTGAAAATATTATCTTAGGTTAATTCAGCAAAAATATAGCTATCCCTTACCATTTGAATCTGCATGCTCCTGAATTTGAATCGAGTGAGCTTGAATTGTGAAAAAGACTGTATTTCTCCATATGTTTACATTATGAGTTTCAGAGAGCCAGAAACGAAAAAGTGAGGAGTCCTTTCCTCCAAACAACCTTATCTTAAAAACAATATCTAAAACTACTGAACTCCGAAATTGGACACCAAGGGATGTCTTTATCTGTATGGGGTGAGAAATCAGTGGAAAATTTACCTGAGTTTTCTTCAAACTGTATGATTTTCTAACATTATGCTCAAATGCTAACATTAAAATTAAGGTTATAAATTATACCACAGCATGACCTTTTGCCAAATGTAATATTTTTACTTAACAGGAGGGTAGATTTCAAGTTTCCTTTCAATCATATTTTCCCATGGGCATTAAAATACATGTCTTGACTTACATAACTTTCCAAAAGCATCCATGGGTACAATGGGGTAGATCTGCCTGCTGTCAGAGTTGATAAGGAAGTGCACAGTCCCAAGAATGTGCGAGTCTACTGATTAGGTGGAACATACAGCCTGCAGGTACAAGGTGTCATTGCACACCCAGGCAGTGCTATTTTCTTTGCCTCATCACCAGCTGGCAAATGATGTTTGAACAACTGACAAGAGAGACGAGCTGCAGGTGCTCTAGAGAAAGAAATCCATCTTTGCCTTTTTCAGAGAGAAACTGTTAAGGAAGAATCCCTCTCAAATGATGAGATAGGTATAACACAGTGGAAATTAAGGAACATTTTGTCAAAAAAAACAAAATCTGCCTTTCCTACCATAATGGCCTTTACATATATTCCCCTGCCCCACTTGCATCCTCAGGCATGTTACTATCAGATTGGTCTCAAAGTAACACTGGTTTGTACATATCCTTTCCTAGGGAAGAAAGCTTCATGCATACTTGGCCTCCCAGTTCTCAGCCTAGGCCCTGGCTGTGATTTTGATCTCATGCCTAATCCTCATTCTCTCAGTTTCCTACATCTCACTTACCAAACACTATCTCCCCTCTCTCCCACTCCCCCAGCCAAACCAGGACACCAAGTCTTTCACCCCCACCTTTTCACAAGGATCTACAGTTCCTTGCCACTGCTCTTCTTCACTATCCTTCACTCTGTCCTCGTTTCTGTTCTTGTCCAGTTTAGATTACATCCCTTGCTCCTCTCTATTCTGTTATACTACCTTGGCACAGCCCAACCTCTGGTTAAAGCCAGCTCTCTGTCTAGGCCATGTTTGCCCCAGGGCAGAAGACAGGTTGCAGAACAACACAGAATCTGGCTGATTGTTCTCACCACAAATGAGAGCCCTGTGTGAGACTGGATGGAACACCAAATAGGCTTTTGGTAATCATGCTAGCAGTCCAGTCACTTTTCCACTCTCTGGAAATGACAATTAAATACCTTCTTGTGTTAATACTTCCTAGATCTCCTCCCCAAGTCTTACTCTCAGATGATAACCACATTTTCTTTTCACTGAGAAAACCAGAACGATCAAAAGAGAAATTTCACAAGTTCCCTACAACCACATACCCACCACCATTATTTATATCTCCTGTGCAGTCCCTGCTTTTCCCATAGGTAAAAGGTAGTCCATTTGCCAATTGAATGCCAACTACCATATCTGTGCAATGGATTTAAAACATTGCTTTAGGCTGGCTATTGCTTCAATAATTCTACTCTCCTCCTCTCCCTAGTATCCAGCCAGTTTCTTCTTCTCTATTGCATTGTTACCATCATTAGACAGATATACTGTTATTTTTTTATATCTTAAAATTAAGATTACACACAAACATAAATGTACTTTTGACTTTTTTTCCCCTGTGGCTACCATTCCTCTTCTTGATTCCCATTTAAACCAAAATTTCTTGAAAGAATAGTATTTGACTTCTCCACTTCCTATCTTCTCATTCTCTGTTGAATCCACTCTAATTAAACTATCATTATGCTACTCCACAAATCAGTATTTACCAAGTCATCAAGTATCTCTATATTGTCCAATAAATTAATCAAGTGATTATATTAATCATATTAATCTCTCAGCCAGTTCTCAAATTTATAACTTCAGCCTGGTTTTCCTGATTTTCCAATTCATATACACCAAACTATATTTGCCATCTTTACTTGGATAACTGAGAAGGAACTCATGCTCTACAGGTAAAAATCTGAACTACTGACTGCACAGTGCCACACCCCAGCCCCCTCCCAAAATATCCTACTCATTAAAGAATCTTCTCCATCAGCGTAAATGAAAATTCCATTTACAGATATTCAGGCCAGAACACTGGAGTCTTTCTTGACTTCTCTCTTCCTTTTCTACATTACATCTATTCCATCCATAAATCATGTCTTCACTATTGTCAGTATATATTTCCTTCTCACAGCATTCACTGCTAACAACCTGGTCTGACTCACCAATTGTTTCTTACCAAGATTAGTACAGTGACCTCCTAACTACTGCTTCTGCTTTGTTTCCCATATTCCTATAGCATGTTTCATAAAGAAGCCAAATAATTAATAGCTAGCTACCTAGCTAGATATTTAAATCTAAGTTAGGTAGTATTGATTCTCTGCTCAAACCCTTCAAAAGCTTTCCAGTTTCATTCATATTAAATCCCATGGTCTTACCATAACCTACGAAGTCTTATATTCTGTTCTCTCATGACTTCTCTGGCCTCCTATAAAACCACCCCCTTCCTCACCCACACTGGGCTTCTTATTCTTCCTCAAATAACCGGTGCATCCCTCTGCCTGAGGGCATTAGTACCTGAGGGCTTCTTTACCTAGTACATCTCTCCCTAGCCATCTACATAGTCCCCTCCCCCTATGTCCTTCAGACCTTGGCTCAAATGTCACTTTATCCTGTGGCCTTCCCTGATCACTCTATACAAAATGGCAATGGACTCCCTCCAGCCTGCTCGCTGGAACTCCCAGTTCCCAGTTGGTCCCCTTTATCCTGTTTAATTGTTCTAATTGTATGTAGAAAAAGAGAGAGAAAGAGAGGTTAGTTTTTCTCTGTTATATCTGTTATCTATATCTGCATAACAAATTATGACAAAATTTAGCAGTTTAAAAAACAAACATTTATTATCTTGTGGTTTTGATGGGGTAGGAATCCAGGTGTTGGTCTGGTGCCCCTGACTCAGGGGTTCTCACAGGCTGCAGTCAAGGTAACAGCCAGGGCTACAGTCACCTCAGGGCTTACCTGGGGAGAAGCCACTTGTGAACTCACTCACATGACTGCTGGCTGACCTCAGGTCCTCACTGGCCGGTTTTGTGCCCCATGGGCCTTTCTGCAGGGCAGCTTACCCCATGGCAGCCGACTTCCCTCCCAGTGAGCAAGGAAGAGACAACAGATAGCAAGTAAGACAGAAGTCAAAGGCTTTTGGTCACCTAATCTCTAAAGTGGCATCCCATCATTTTTGTCATAGTCTATCATTAGAGGCAAATCACTAAGTCCAGCCCCTACTCTAGTGGGAGGAAATTACTCAAGAACCTAAGTTCCAGGAGGTAGGGATCCCTGGGACCATCCTACAGGCTGCCTACCACATCCCCCTACCAGAATATAAGTGTCATGGAGACAGAGACTTCATTGTGTTCACTGCCATAGCCCAGAGCATAGGACAATGCCTGACTACAGAGAAGCCACTCAGTATTTATCATGCGAACTAACTTATTTCTATCCCATAGCTTTCTTGCCTAGCTTCTGTTCCCACTAAAATGGGACGATGGTTTCTGTGGGGTACTAGATTTTGTTTTTTATACATAATTAGACTCTTAATGAGAGTTTTCTCCTTTCAATCCTGACATGTTAAGGCCCTTCCCTTCCTTCAGAGCCCAGGTCAGAGGGCACCATTGCCACCCACATCTCCCCAATGCCTTTACTACTCTCTCTAGCTTCTGTGAACTCACGTAGTACCTGTACCATTTAGCCTCATGGTTACCTGTGTTTATGTCTTATCTCCTTCATACCATGAACTTCTTAAAATCAAGTACCATGTGTTCAACCAATGTAAGTTCAGCCAAGGCTAGAGCAGTGGCTGTTTATAAATAGCAGTCATAGATTAACTGGCAGAGCCCTTGCATACTGTAGGCACTCAGAACCCATTAGTGGCAAAAAAAAGTTAGTGGTTTCACTCATTTGTTGTTCATAGTTCTTTATAAATTTCCTGCAAATATTTGCTAACTGAATTCAAGCCCTGGAATCATTTATAACCAATGAATGGCATGGCATGAGTCCCTGTTTTCCTTTTGATTCTGAGATTTGCATTGGTTCAGTGTCATGAATACCCTAAGCCTAGTTCTAAAATAGAACCACCACTGCATACATCTTCTTTCAAGTGGGAGAGTGGTCAGAGACAAAGCAGGAAATACAGGAGGCAAGGAAGATACAGACTAGAAATAAACTGAATTTTGGTCAATACAGAACCTTGAGACTAAGTTTTCCCAACTACAAAAATGATGAGGTTGGTGGGGCTGGAGAGTATAGAACAGCAGTAAATTTCCCTTTGTTCTGAATTCTAAAGTCTTTAAAGGAGGGCTTATTTGAAGAGTCTTCTACTCACAGCAACTGAAATTGTCTGGATGCACATTAGTCTTCAAATTTCATCTGCAAATTCTTAGACACAACAGCAAGAAGGGCCCACGCCAGACTAATCCAGGCAGCTCATTAATTACATCTATAGCAACAAATTGCCCGATGCCTTGTGTTTCCACCCAGTATTGATTTATGTACAGATAGAGTAGTCCAAGCTCTGGATTACCCCTTAGAACACAGAATTCAAGACTGCTCATGGAAGCCAGAAAAACAGGTATTATTTTCCTAATTCCACAAGATTTGAGAGAAGACAGCAGTCATAAGTAGGTGCTTGTGATGACATGGCAACAATTTGTATTAAATCAAGCCAAGGATTTTATGAAGATATAATATCCAGTTCTATCACAGCTGCCATATTGTCATAGTGACCTAGACATTGCCAAAATTCATCAACATTACCAACATACTATATTCACTTGGCCCAACTATACTAGTTCAACGAAGTTGCTGCCCTCCACCTCTAGGGCCCAATAAGTCTTCTTTGCCTGACTTGGCAGAGAAGAGCAAACACATTATACCCAGACTGTGGTCATCTCAGAGGTTGATGTGAATCCAAATTTGCAATCCATCTAGCCTAGTGCATGTGCCTCAGGGGGATGGCAGAGAAGGCAGAATTGGAGCCTGTTTTACTGCCTCACTGGATGCAAGCAGATTATCTTCTAGGGAGAAAGTTTTCAGGCTATTTCAAACATTCACATTGTAGTAAACATGTAAAACTAGGCTCTGAATCAAACTAGAGTTAAACAGACTTTTGGATGTGGCAATAGTTTCTCTTAGAAGTCAAGCAACTGAATCTTGCACCTAAATTAAGCATATAGCATTTTAGTATCTTGATGTTTCAAAGGTCAATAGGCAGTCCCATATGGTGCCTTGGGGTGTGTGTGTGTGTGTGTGTGTGTGTGTGCTCATGCATGTGCACATATGCACAGGCACGCATGCCTTAAAACAGCAAACTACACTTGCATCCTGGGACCCATCTGCTCCAGCAGCAGTGAACAGTCTACAGAGGCTTAAAACATATGGATGGCAGAGTTGATGTGACTTAAGGGCAAAGCATTTGCCCAGCGTTCTGTGCACTTTGATCAACACATTTCAGAGCTTGCTTCACTGTTCTCATCATCATTTACTCCAGGTGGCAGGGGTCCACCCAGCTCGTTCCTGCTGGCGAGTCACAGAGGGAAATTCTTACATAAATATTTATAGGATCCCATAACCTTTCTGCCACATGCTATCCATTTTACTGGGATTCTACTTGTTTGTTTGATGGCTTGCTTTCTTGGTGCCTAGACTAGTGAAAATATATTCCGAGGTTTTATTTTAGTTTTTGTTTTCTGAAGAACCACCTACATCCTAGTGAGAGCAGCAGTCATTACAGAGAATAGGCTAATGATCCAAACTTCATCCAG
Source organism: Lemur catta (assembly GCF_020740605.2). Classification (NCBI taxonomy): domain Eukaryota; kingdom Metazoa; phylum Chordata; class Mammalia; order Primates; family Lemuridae; genus Lemur; species Lemur catta. Next base: position 33,544,968 of record NC_059134.1, read on the forward strand.
CTGTGTTGGAATCCTTTTCCAAAACCAAAGAAGCTCATATGCACTGCTGAGCTCAAGGCGGTAGTCTGCACAGGTTGGGAAGGTATGTGCCAGCAGTCATATGGGAAAATATTGCCTTGAGAAGGATGGTGAGTTTTTCTTCCTCATTTTGTGTGGCCTTTTTTTTATTTCTTTCAATACCACTTCAGCTGGCTTCATGTTGCAACCTAGTCTTCTTCATAATGATTGTTCCTACTTGTTAGAGTATGGTCATTTATTAAGCCAATAAGAATTAGCTCTTCAAAGCACTAATTACTGTTTATAGAAAACTTCAAAGGAGAGATAACTCAATAAAGTCATCCTTAATTGTGAAGTTTAGAACCTGTAAGATCTATGTGAAGAAGAGAATTCAGGGTGGCAAGGCAGTCTCAGCGCTCTTTATCTTATACCACATCTCTCCACAGAGAAGAAGTACTATGTTTAAGACACATTGTCTTCTTATACATTAAGTAAAACATATTTCTGCAATCATTTGGGAAATGGTTAGACTCTTGAAAAGTAACATTTAGTAGTAGTGATAAAATAATTTCCAGAAATAATTAGTGGCATAAAAATAGACTATTACCAAAATTATTTTATTGTTAATTGGTTATTTATTATTGGGTGGAATGAGACTAATTCCTATGTTTGATCACTTAAGAAAAAAACAAAATCACCTTGACTCAATGTTAAACATACTTGAAGAGATCCATGCCAATGTGACCTTGTCCAGTTGGGTTGTTCCAACCAGACAAAACTATCTGAACTACAGCTAGAGTGCTCCAGGAGAAAGAATGAGCCTAGGGTAGAAAGCCTATTAGTTCCTGTCTTATATTAATAGTAGCACGCATACACACAGCTGACTCATGATTCTTGTAAATGCATGCACTGTGATACATGACTAAACTGACTGGTATGACGAAACTCAGAGAAATTCAGCACTAATACCTGAGCCATCATTCCAGACTGAACAGACAATGAAAGATCCTCCCAATGGGAAGAACTGCATCAACATGCTAGAAGCATCTTTGAGACAGATGTAAGTTATGGCCCCAGGTGTACCACAAATATCATTTATTTGCTCTTAGAATGGGCCTTGGCTACAGGAGTGAAAATATCCTAGGAAAACCCTTCTTGCCCAAGGTTATGATTTATAATGTAATGATTGCACCACGAGGGCAAGGATGTTGTCTATTTCCTTTCTCCCCCCAATCTTTTCACTCCTACATATGTAATGATATATATGTGGAAGTTCTTGAAGCTAAAGTTCCCTACACATGCAGGTTTTAAAGTGGACATAATAGCTCTTTATGGCCCAGCCCTGCCTCCCATGTGACTCGCCTCTGACCACTCTCTTTCTTCCTCTCTTGCACTCCAGCTGCACCTGCCCTCATTCTGGTCCTTAACAGGGCCAAGTGCATTTTTGTCTGTATATCTTTGTGCCAGCATTTCCCTCGGCTAGGAGTGTTCTGCCTGATTCATGTGGTTGGCCTTCTGCTTATTCAAATCTCAGCTAAATTTCTTTAAATAAACAGGAATCATAATAGTAGCCAACAGTTTCATAGCATTTACTACATGCCTGCCACTGTTCTAAATGCTTTATGTACATTAACTCATTTAATATAATTTATACACCAACATGTAGATCCCATTAGTATCAACCCCATTTTGCAGATGAAGAAACTAATGCACAGAGCAGTGAAGAACACTGCCCAAGGTCAGAGACTCTTAAGTAATGAAGATAATGTGACTTCGTGTCTGACGCTCATTATTTTAACCACTTCTTTATTCTGCCTCCAAAATATTGCCACCCAGTTACCCTCCAGCATATCACTGTGTTTTCAGTTTCTTGATAGTACCTATCACTGCTTGATACTTTTGATATCTATTCATGTATATGCTTATCTATATAGTTATTTACGTACTTTTTCAAATTATTATCTATCTCCTTTCCCTAAATGGTAAGTTCTCTGAGAGCAAGGTGCACTTTCACTTTGCTTATTGAAGAAGATCTGGACTCTCGGGCAGTGTCTGGCATCAAGGAAGCACCCACCAAATGTTTGCTGAAGAATTAATTAGCGATCTAACGGGCGTGTGCCTGCCTGGTTGTCAGCTCCAGCCTCCAGGGTATGGAACTGAATCTGGCTGCTCACCGCAGTGGGTGCAGAGACCTTCTCCATTAGTTCACCTACAGGGGATCAAGCCTGATGGTTCAGCCTGATCCAGCTGAGACTGACATCAAATGACAATTTATTAATTCACTGTGAAGAATGTTCCTGTCAACCAGAAAGCATTTTCACCACCTGTGAGGGAAACCTTAGTGGGAAAGCAAATTAATATCATAAGGTTTGTCAGCAAATGTGAAATCAAAGCAAAGGGAATTTGAAGACTTCATGAGATATTTTAATGAAACAAAGGGAGCTCCATAAATGGCCCTTCCCACTGCCAGGTGATTCTTAACCAATAGGCCAGGTGGTCTACTCAATACGCACTGGTACCCTTTCACAAGGACTGTGCATTCTCACTCTCCAGCTCTCTAGGAAGCTTTATTCCCCAGCTGCTCTCGAGACTCCTTTGTATTTGTCTTTTACAGTTTCTTTGGATCTGGAAAAGGAACTCACTTCAAATGCCATCTCCTGGAGCCACCACCCTAGCCCTGCATGGGTCCTTGCGCTAGATTTTTTGTCTGTTGACCTATTGTGGATTCAGTTTCCAAATGACTCCATTCTAAGCCTCAAGATATAATTCAGTTGGCCCAGACTAGCTTATAGATTGTTATTTTGTGGTCAGTTTTCTCTATCAGGTCTAATTATCGTCATGGGGTCAGAGTGTAGAGGGGGACAAGGAGTTGTACAAACAAGCCAGCTGAGGGGAGCGAGGCAGTTTCTCTCAGAAAAGGATATGTGCAGAGAAGCAATGATCACCATATCTAGGGTACAACCAAACAGGTCTTCCTCATTCTCAGGTTGTCCAGTGAGTTTCCATTGTTCACTTCCAAATAAAATACTGTCTTTAAATTTATTGCAACAGTGTGCCTGATGTTTATAACCACATTTATAGTGATAGTACAGCATAGTGAATATGAGGACATACTGTGAAATAACACAGCCTATGTTTTATTTCCAAACCCAACATTTACTCTATTAGCTTTGCTGAGTCTCAATTCCTTCATAATTATAGCGCCTACCTCATGAGCGTTGCCATGAATATTAAATGAAATAATACTCATAAAGTCCCTAGCACAATGCCTGGCAAATATCAAACATATGTAAAATATTATATATTAATAACAATAGTTATTATTTAACCAATGAAAGAAGGCTTTGGCTGTGTCTGTGCAGCACAAATGCTTCCAAATCCATTGAGGAGTATAAAATATATCTCATCTTTTGAAAGAAAAATAAGTTCTAAAGAAGATCTTATAGATAAGACAACATTTAAATAAGGCCAGAGTAGAGCCTCCTTGTATCTGTCTCCTACGCAATGAGAGGCTTTGTCCATACTGCTGGCCAAGTACATTGTTAGCACACCAAGTGCCTGGACTGTAACTTGCCAAGGTTAATTCAGAATCTCTCAGGAAATAAATAAAAACAAAATGTCCATAATCAACTATGATTAGAAAACATCTCATACCTTTTGGAAAGTCACGATGACCTTTAACATATTGAGGGTAGTAAGTGACCTTTCTTTAAAGACTCATATTGCATTTGTTTTATTTACCTATCTTATTTGACAATAAACATGAACCCTCCTATACAAACCTATTTTTTTTTTCATTTTATGTCTATTGTCTCACAAATATTAATATAATGCTTAGAGGATATTTTTAAAATAAACATTCCCCTAGGGAATATACCCCTTTCCACTTTGAAATACATACACAAACTGAAAAATGCCCCCAAAGATCCCCTGACAAATGCAGTCATTTTTGACTTTTAAATCTTGTCTTCGACCACGACGCTATCACCATGATAGTAAGAATTATGACACCCCAACCCCCCAAAAGATTCCCCTACAACAGTCACTAGAACCTGTGAATATGTTAGCTTACTTGGGAAAGGAACTTTGCTGATTAAGGGCAAGGACTTTGAGAAGGGGATATTATCCTAGATTATTTAGGGGGACCCTATCTAATCACAGGAAACCTTAAACGTGAAGAATCTCTCACAGTTGGACTAGAATGATCAGAGAGGTGCCACATGAAAAGGACTTGGCCTGCTGCACTGGCTTTGATGATGGAAGAAGGGGCCATGTGCCAAGGAATGCAGCAACTTTTAGAAGCTGGAAACATCCCACTGCTTACAGCCAACAAGAACACCAAGACCTAGATCCTACAACCGCAGTGCACTAAATTCTGCCAACAACAGGAATGCACAAAGAAACAGATCCTCCCCCAGGGCCTATAGAAACAAATGCCGTCCGAAGATGCCTTAATTTTAGCCTACTGAGACCCACATCAAACTTCTAACCTACAGAACTGTAAGATAACAAAATTGTCTTGTTTTAAGCATCTAAGTTTGTAATAACTTGTTAGAGGAAAAATGGGTGATGAGTATAATCATCTTCACAAATAACATTTTTGAGCACTTAATCTGCACCTGACTCTATGCACTTCGCATGTGCATGTATCAATCATCCAATCTTCACAACTACCCTAAGAGGTAGATGCTATTAATATCCCCATTTTTATAGTGGAAACTGTGAAGCACCGGGAGGTTAGAAAACTTGCCCAGGGTCATATAGCTACTAAGTGGTGGGGCTGGAATTCAAATGAAGGTTGAGTGCCTTTAGACTGCAGGCACTGATTCTCAAGAAACACCAACCAGCTCCGTGAAGGGCACATTCTACAAAATAAGTAATAGTCTAGTCTTCTAATACAATCGACTCTTCCATTAAAATTAAATTATAAATCTCTAATTTATCTTCATGTTTAATTTAGACTCCAAATTTTCTATTGCTTTTCAGATGATACAAATTATGGTATCAAAGTGAACACGAATTATACTAATTTTATTGGCCTAATTTCAATTTTGCACACAAACAAATTTATGCATCCAATTATCCATAAACCTGGGTTTCAAAGAAATATTCTTCACGTTCTGTTTTAAAACCTTCATCCATAATTGGCAAAATATTGAACATATGACTCTTCTATTTGTATGATACTTTTCTACTACTAACTCAGGCAACTTACTAATTAATTAAATATGGGCCTAGTATATGCTCAGTATTGTAGGTTAAGGAGAGTATAAAAGAAGTTTGTAAGGCATAGTCCTGGCCCTCATAATCTGTAAGAGTTAAAGAAGATAAGACACATCAGAATTAAGTTTTATGAAATTCTCAGCTTACAACAATCTCCTCACCTCCACCTTAGGAACAAGGCCACTTGAATATTACATGGTTTAGAACTGAACAAACTACAAGTCAACCCACTTATTACAATCTGTCCTGCATCATTTTTCTCAACTTTTAAAGTAAATTAAGTAAATTTTATGTCAACTAGGACTGAAAGACACAGATACAGTGCATGATTGAACACACACACACACACACACACAAAACACACACAAAAAAAAAACCACACAAATACACAGGCTCATAATATAAGCCCACACCTACATTCCCTGCCTCCATCCTCACTTAACAAACATAGACCTTCTGACTCCTTCAGCAGCTCCCAGATATATTCGGCAAGACCTGTCTGAAACACACATATACACAAATAGTCAAAGCATCCGCCTTCTAAACGTCTGGGATGGCAAGCCCTGGAATGCCCTCTGAGACTGGCCCTTGGTAGCCAGAGAAGTAATCCTAAATAAATCTTTAAATGAACATTGTAAAATGCCTCAGAAAAACATAAGCAGCTAGTGTAACACAGCTGCCCACCGAGTTTCTCTCCTTCCCTTTGAGCGGATAGCAGCCGGCTGCTCACGGAGCCAGCAGGGTACCCAGTCTTTCCGCACCTCTCACAGCTCCCCTCCCTTGAGCCTCACAGGTTTGTCTCCTCCAGGCATCACCCTCAACAGTTCTCCTCACGTGGAATTCCAACAAATAATGCTGTTAATTAGTCAGAGTCCTTCTCCACAGACAGTTCAAAAGTAGATGGAAAAGTCATCCAATCTCCCCAAGACTGAGCAGGTATAAGCAAAATTTATTTCCCAAAGGACTAAGGAGATTTGCAATAAAGAGAAAAGAAAAATTAAGATTTTAACTAATGTGAACCTTTTAGTAGAAACGTGAAGATTTGGGACCCTCATGATAGGAGGTTCCTCTGAGGATGCTTATTTGATTCCTGGTCTACCTCCTCTAAATTCAAAATGTACGCGTCCTGCCCCCATCTCATTCAGCTCTTACGCAAAATCTTTGCCTACATCTATGAGAAAAACTCCACTTCTCTCAGAGAAAATGACCTTTCTCCCTGGATGCTTTCCCCTTTCTTTGAATTACCAGTCTACATCTGACAAATTTAAGTAGCATTCCAAGGCTTCAGCAGGGTGGACACTGGTCTCCTGCCATCCAAGCCCTGCAGCAAGAGGGAGAATTAGATACTCCGATCCAAGTTCTCTTTGATGTTCCTGTAAGTGTGAACAGTAAACCTGTTGGTTCCTTTAAATATGAATCTTTCTGCCACTTCCCCCACTGACAGAAGAGCCAGGTAGCGGGATGGAGAAAGGTACCATTAGCAAAGCGTCTGCATCTTCCTCATCTCTCCTCTCCCGCTTCATCCCTCCCCCCACCCCCATGGAATCCCTGAGATGCCAGCAATGTACCGTTTGCTGAAGTATTCTCAGTTTCTTTCCTGCTCCATCCTGATATTTTTGATTTATAAATAGCTATATTTATCTCTAAAGACAGATCAGATTCTTACTTAAGGAAATATTCTATAATTAATGATATTTATTCAAATCAAATCTTCTTCCACTAAGGGTAAAGACTGCGGGTTCTACCTACCTCACAGGGATGTCTTGTTCTCCCTTCGGCCATCTTTTCTCCAAATAATAATATCTATTTCCTGCTCCAAACTGTATTGGAGTGGCAACCAGTCCCACCTTTCCCTGGAATTAAAAGTCTTCTCAGTTGTAGCTTCATCTTGCTTGCTTGTGATTGGAACTACAACTGTCGTCCATGTTTGCAATGAACAATAAATAGAGGCCTGTTGTCATTCTGAGTGGCAGCCTTCCCCTGGAACAAAACTATGCAACAGAACCACACAAAGGCATTTGAAGTCTTGGAAATCAGAATCCAAATGTCATGGTATCAGGATTATTTTCAGATTACCCTTTCTTGGCTACACTTTCTTAGTAAAAGGGATAAATTCAGATGTTGACACCAATACCCAAGAAGGAACCCATCTAGTATTTCTGTCTTAACATGTTTCTCTAGAATTTGAGGCAATATCTTTTCTTTTTAAGTGACATATATACTGCATCTAAAGAAAAATAAAGGTCAAATGCCAAGATCTGTGGCCTAAGAGAAAGCTCCAGAAGCCACAACTGGATATGTTTCTTCTTACAGGGGCTTGTTCCTACTTCTACTTGTATTTCTAATATTCTTCCTACTGATGTATTCTTTTTAAGACCTCTTTCTAAGCCTTTTTTTTTTTTAATTTTCAGGACCTTCCGTTGGTTTATTCACAAAACCAACTCTAATCTAACTGTACATTACCCTGTTCAAGGCAGCTGGCTGACTTATAAAATAAAACCTTAAGAAATCCTGAGCAGAATCTTGGTGGAGGGTGGCGCTTACTTCTATCTGGCATCATGAACTATACTGATGTCTCACATTTTTCATTTAGTTTTTCTCCTGATTATTACAGTGTTTGATGGCATTTTCATAAATCATTTTGTCTTGTGGTTGATTGCACATGTGTATTATTTTCTGATAACTCTCCTACTAAATTAGAATTATTTGGGCTATTTACTGTAGAGATTCCTGGAAAAATAAATAATAATTTAGAGATTATGAATATTTTCTACCTCCTTTTGAAATTTTTAAAAAATTATTTTAGATTTATAGAGAAGTTACAGCAGGATTACAGAGTTCAAATGATGACACAGGTGTTCCTAACTATAACATTTTCTATAACTATAGCACAATTGCCAAAACTAAGCAATTTATGTTGTTATACTGCTATGAGTTAAACCACAGACTCTATTTGGGTTATACCAGCTTTTCCATTAATGTTCTTTTTGTGCTGTAGGATCTAACCCACAAGCCTCCACATCACGTCACAGTATATCCTTCGTCTCTTCCAATCTGTGATGGTTTCTCAGTCTGTCTTTGTCTTTCATAATCTTGACATTTGTACTGGTTAATTATTTTTTTAAAGGCCCCTTAATTTGCATTTGTCCAGTGTTCCCTGAAAATTAGACTGAGCCTATGCATTCCTGGAAAGAATACCACATAAATGAAGTGTTTCTCTTAATGCCTCATTTTTGTAGGTACATGATATTGGTATGACACATTCTGCTGATGTGAAACTTGATCACTTGGTTAAGGTAGTGTCTGCCATATTTTTCCAATGTAAAGTCACTATGTTTTACCTTATAATTAATAAATATTTGCTTTGAGGAAAATATTTTGAAACTTGTAAATATACACTTTACCCTTAAAGTTTTACATATTAATTATAGCATCTATTTGTGGATTTGCCTGCTGTGATAATTAGACAATGTTCTAACTGAGATTTTCTATTTCCTTTATTCCTCCTACCATTATTAACTGGATTTTTTCTGTATGGAAAGATTGTCTATTCTCCCCTATTCATTTATTCATTTACTTATTTTTATACCAATTTGGACTCATTGATATAATTTATATCATCATTACATATTATTTAGTTTTAATCCAATATTGTTATATATTTTGTGGCACACATTTTTTTTTCAACTTTGGCCATTAGGTACTGCTTTTGTGCCCTTTCAACTACCCATATCTTTTTTACATTTTTGTTCAAACACTACCTCATAATCTTGCACCACAAGATTCTCCAGAATATTTTTAATTGCTGAGTTGCAGTTCATTTAAAGACATACTACAGTTTATTTGTCCTTTAATTGCATGACACCTGAGTTTTTCTGAGTTGCTTTCGCTTATTTGGTGTTATGAATACAATTGCTATAAACATTCATATGTAGGTTTTACACAAACATAGCTTTCATTTCTCTTGGGTAAATACACAGTTGTGGGACTGCTGGGCCTATGGGAGGTGCATGCTTAACTTTATAGGAGACTGTAGAGCTGTTTTCCAAAAAATACTATTTTGCATTTTCCCTTGATATTGTCAGGCTTTTTGCTTTATGTTTGTTTATAATTAGGAATCCCTGAAGGTGTATAGTGGAATCTCATTGTGGTTCTAATTTTCAATTCCCTAAAGACTAATGATGCTGAGAATAGTTTCACGTAATTACTTCCCATTCATATATTTTCTTAGTGAAATGTCTATGTCTGTGCCCGTTTCTATAATTGTATTGTTTGTTTTATTATGGAGAATATTCTTTATATATTCTGTAAACACTTTGTTGAAAATATAATTTGTACATATCTATGGCATGTCTTTTTCATTCTCTTAACAGTGACTTTCACAAAGCAAATATTTTTAATTTCTATAAAGTTTAATTTACCAATTTTTTTCTTTTATGGATCATGCTTTCACCATTATATTTGTAAGCCTTTGCCCTAACCCAAGGGCAACATATTTTCTACTGTTTTCTTCTATAAATTTAATGGCTTAACATTTTGCTTTTAGGTCTATGATCCATTGTGAATTAATTTCTATATAACATGTGAGGCATAAGCCAAGGTTCATGTTTTTGCAAACAGACAAAAACACCATTGAACCATTTTTGAAAAGAATATTTTCTCTATTTAATAGCCTTGATAACTTTATAAAAATAAATTGATCAGATTTATGTGCATCCATTTTCTGGACTCTATATACTATTCTGCTCATCTATATGTCTATCTTTTCACCAACAATATATTGTCTTAATTAAAGAACTTTTTAATTCTAATTTTCCATTGCTATTATGCATAAATACATCTTATTTTTTTATGTTAACCTTGTGCCCTGAAACCTTGCTGACCTCTTACTAAATCTAGGAGCTTTGTAATAGATCTTGTATAATATAAAGTGTTAATGCTATAATTGTCTCTCTATTCACTTCTTTAGCTCTATCCTACAAATTTTGATATGTTTTATTTTCATTTCTATTTAAAGATTTTAAAATTTTTCCTTGAGTCTTCTTATTGGACCAATTAGTTACTTAGGAGTCTATGTTTAATATCCAAATGTTTGGAGACTTCCCAGATATTTTTCTGTTATAGATTATTTTTTAAAATTTGTTAAGTGGACTTTTTTTAATGGCCTACAACATAGTCTAGCTTGGTGAAGTAAAGAACAGACTGCTGTTTTGGGGTGAAAAGTCTTTCATACATGTCAATTAGTTAAAGTGGCTTATAGTTTTGTTCAGGTCTTCTATATTTTTCTGATTTTCAATCTCCTTGGTATATCAAGTACTAGGAGAAGAGTGCTGAAGTCTCTACAGTTTTGAAGGTGTCAGTTTCTCCTTTCCATTCTATCACTTTTTGATTTGTGCATTTTGAAGCTCTGTTGCTTGGTTCATACACATTCAGAACTATTATGCCTTCTTTGAGAACTGACTCCTTTACCTTAATATACTATCCTTTTTTTTTTGGCCTCTGATAATATTCCTTGTTCTAAGATCTAGTTTGTCTGATAAGATTACAATTATTCCAGCATTTATTGGTTAGGGGTTGCGTTGTACATATTTTTTTACATCTTGTTATGTTTAACCTATTTTATGTTTATATTTAAAGTAGATTTCTTATAGACAGCTTAGAGTTAGGTCTTGCTTTTTGTTCAATAAACATTTCTGTTTTTAACTGGTATGTTTAGATTATTCACAAGATTAGCCTATAGATCTTGTGCATAATATTTTAGATTTACACCAAAGTATTTCATTTTAATTTTAGTGTTATTGTAAATGACATTTTTAAAATTCTAAATTCCAATTGACCTCTCCAAGCGCTCAAATTTCTTCTTCTTATAAGGACACCAGTCAGATTAAATTAAGGCCTGCTTCACATGACCTCATTTTAAATTAATCATACCTTTAAAGGCCCTATCTCCAAATACAGTCACATTCTGAGGTACTAAGGATTAGGACTTTAACATTTGAATTTTGGGGGGATTCAATTTGATCCATAACAGGAGGAGTGAGCCTCTTTCCAGTTTTCTACATCTCTGAGTAGAAACTAAAAGCAAATTATGAATATTTTTAATGTTCTTGACACATGAAACCAGATTTCTATCTAAATCTCTTGTATGCATTTTACTTCTATCACCAACATGAGATAATGTCCATTTATCCTTTTTCTTGTAATCAAATATATATATGTGTGCATATAAATACATATACATATATAAAATTTGTGAGTTTTCATGTCCTTATAAGTAAAAAGACATTTTTAAAAGGTAAAAGTGGAAGTCACTCAAAACACTGAACATAGTAGGTAGGTTATAAAAATGGCTAACAAACATATGAAAAAATGTTCAACATCTCTAATCATCAGGGAAATGCAAATCAAAACTGCAATGAGATACTACTTAACTCCAGTGAGAATGGCCTTTATCAAAAATTCTCAAAACAATACATGTTGGGATGGATGCTGAGAGACAGGAACACTCATACACTGCTGGTGGGACTGTAAACTAGTGCAACCCCTATGGAAAACAATATGGAGATACCTTAAACAGATTCAAGTAGATCTACCATTCGATCCAGCAATCCCATTATTGGGCATCTACCCAGAAGAACAAAAGTCATTCTATAAAAAAGACACCTGCACCCGAATGTTTATAGGAGCACAATTCACAATTGCAAAGATGTGGAAACAACCCAAATGCCCATCAATTCACAAATGGATTAGTAAATTGTGGTATATGTATACCATGGAGTACTACTCAGCTATAAGAAATAACGGTGATACGACATCTCTTTGGTTCTCCTGGAGAGAGTTGGAACCCATTATATTAAGTGAAGTATCCCAAGAATGGAAAAACAAGCATCACATGTACTCACCAGAAAATTGGTTTCCCTGATCATCACCTAAATGCACATTGGGGAATGATACCAACTGGATATCAGACTGAGGCGGGGGGTGGGAGGAGGGGATGGGTGTATGCCTACATGATGAGTGCCTTGCGCACCATCTGGGGAATGGTCATGCTTGAAGGTGCTGACTTGGGGAGGCGGGGAGTGGGGGGAGGAGATGGAGGTATGACTACATGGTGAGTGCCAGGCGCACTGTCTGGGGAATGGACACGCTTGAGGCTCTGACTCAGGGGGATGGGCGGGACATGGGCAATATATATAACCTGAGCTTTTGTACCCCCATAATAAGCTGAAATAAAAAAAAAAAAGGCTGGTTCCTGTAGGTAAGTAAAAGAGAAAAAGAAATATTTTGATTGTTTTATGACATTTATGTGATTTAAGCCAAATTGTTTACTTGGTTTTACTATGCAAATATGGTATACTTTTATTGAACAAAGAATGCTTATATTTTTATGAAGCAAATTTGAAAACAAATACTGATGGAAAATGAAATGCTCTGTAGCTATTCTTATAGGATGCTCCACTGAGCTGGACAAAGATGCCCCCCGTAGGTAGTAAACATAGCTCCAGAGATTGCGTTTTTCATCTTCATTTTTCAGAATCATTTGATGTATCACCAGTCACATACAAAATCATTTAGGAAGAACTTATAACTTGATTAAGTCTTATTGTATCCTCATTTATCCTTATACTTGTACCAAGGCAATTCCAAATTTATCAGACAGGAGGTTAATCACAATGACTCATGGCAACAAGGGGAGGGAATATCATACAACCACTTTGGTTGAGAGATTCTGTAAGGTAATTCTATCATTAAAGATGTATAAAACTTCTGAAATCCATAAGGGGACATTTAGAACATTTGGGTATTCACTATCAATTTGATTCAGCAAGAAATAGTCTTATTTGATACAGACACAGAGAGAAGTGATGGAAAAGGGAAAAATAAACTAAAGAAACAATGCTGAATGGAGGTTCATAATAAAAATGTGAGAGTTGGAGACAAAAAGAAAGCCAGAAGACAATTCTTTGTGTTTTATGTTAGAGACAGAGGCTTATAAATTTTGAGAGTGAAGGAGTGAGATTAGGAGGAGTGATCTAGGGGATTTGTAGGAAATTGGAAAAGGATGGATAATGAGAGATTTTTAGAACGTTTGATAATGGTTGCTAATTGGATCACCTCTGACATTCTAGAAGAGACTTTTACTAGAGCTTTGATGTGCTTTTCAATTATTCTTATTTGGTGAACTGGTATATAGAATACTGTAGGTTCAAGCAGAGACTAAACCATGAGGCTATTTTATTTTAAACTAGTTATTGTATGATTATTACTAAAATTTTATCTTCTTACATTATTTTATTATTGTTTTATGGAAATAAACCATTCCCCAGCAACAGCTATGTCATAAACTTCTTGAGAAAAGGGATTGTAATCTCTTTAGTGTCTGGTATAAAAACAAGCACAAATAATTTCTCTCTAAAGTATACTATATTAAATTGAACCAGCCATTGAATCACAATTCTAGGATGTCGGGTGGCCTCTCAAGACACGTTTTAGGATCTTATCTTGTTGCAGATTCTGCTTAACTTTGTTTCCTGAAAATATAATAACAATTCTTCAAACCAAACAGTTATTATCTATATGTCACCTTTACTATCTAATTATGGGGTTACTTATGATAACCCCATGCAAACATGCTTTTACTACACATGATTGCATTTGTTTGGGACCACGGCTTTGTGAAATAGGCTGAGGCATGATAGGTATTATGTCCATCTTCTGTTAAGAAAAATTAGTCTTTAAAAACAAAGTTACTTATTATAATACTAGTCACATGGCAGAACAAACATTCAGCTGTTTGCACTCAAGCTTATGTTATTTTTAATACATCACATTGTGTTTGTGTTAGTTAAAAACAAATTGTAATCACTCTACTTTTTTGAAATTAAAAACCTAATATGCCATAAAATGTTTTACTTAATGTATATATTGAAAATCAATTTTAGATGACTTGAAACAATAGATTAACAGAATGTATTACATGTTAAAATTTTATCCATTTTATCCTACATGCAAAAATTATTACGTAATTATTTAGTCAGCCTACATAATGCTAAAATTTACCCTCCTCTTAGCAAGAAACAAATATATAAACACATTACATCAATAATGGGATGAAAAAGAACTCATAAAATAAAACTCCAAACTTCTGAACTATGTAAGATTCTACCCAATGATACTCAAAGAATTATTGATTTGAAGGTTAACTTTTACTTTTAACTATAACTAATGGTTTGCCTTAGTTCAAGATAAATGTTTCACATGAAAAGAATACAACAGCAAAAATCTAGGACAAGCAGAAGGTGATGGGAAGGAATTTCTTCAACCAGCTGCCTTAAAAGGCCCGGAGTGCACCATCAATAAAGGATGAGCCCATTCTTCGGCAGTACAGTCTCAGAGTGACATGTGCTGTGCTCTCATCTCTTCCAAGGCACAAGAAACACTTTATTCCTTTATCTTTAGAGCTCCATTGTCATTTTCTTTTTCAGGGTTTCTTTAACACAACTCTAAGACCCCAAAGAGAATTACCACACACACACACACACACAAAACCTTTCTTTCACTAGATCATCATTATCATCATTTTTAACTGAAAGTAAGTTTAAGTTTAAAATATATATTATTTTAACTCCTCAGTAGAGTCTGCCAAAGTTAGACTTGGTCAAACATCACAGTGGCCTCACTGTGTAATTGAGGCCAGCAGGAATCTTTGCATGAAGTAGATGAGGTGATATTTGTCAGTTATAATTTCTAATACTCCATGGTCATATTTTATTAGTTTAATGAGCTTTCCTTGGGGATTGGGGGCCTTGAGGATTGGGGGGGGTTCTATATTTAAAGGAGAAGAAGAAAAAAAAAGAAGAAGATGAAAAAAAGAAATCATTTCTTAGTAAATATATTATGAGAGGAAAAGAGAAAAAGAGAAAGGCATTTTTATCTTCCCAACTATAATTCGATCTTTCAGGCCCTCATACAATGAGGTTTTCTTAATCAATGTTAGTTAGAATAGATAGGAGCAACAAAAATATACTCAACAAATTTCACTTTCTCACTGCTTATTTTTAACTCTTCAGTAGAATTTGAATTAATTGGAAATTCACAGCTGGCTTTGTTTTCCGCTACACTTTCTTAGCCTGGACTACCAGAATAATTGCTTTCCTTCTCCACCTCAGGTTAATATTATAGATCAGTTTTAAGGTCCTAGAGAGAATCTGGCAGAATGAGAAAGCAATTATACTCTACGCAATTCATGCTCCCCAGCAAATAGGTGTCCTTATGTGCCTTTAAGCAGGAAGAAAAGAGAATGCAGAATCCACATAACAGCTAAAAATCCCTAGTGGCAAACCACAAAGTAAGATTATTCCACTGGAAAGAAAGCATTGGCTACTATTGGGAACATAAACTTTTAACCACTTCTAGGATCTGAGAAATCAGGAGTAACCTTCATAAACACTGTCAAGTGCCATAATGGGAATTTCATTTGATGGGATGTGTGGTGGCCACTATGGGACTCTGACAAAAACAGGCTGATTCAGAGTAAGGAGAAAGGGAATTTGCAAATTGAGGAATCACTGTTCTCTTTCTCTCCTCTTCTATCTCAGCTTCTTTCAAGCTAGAAAAGTGTCAGACACTGTTCTAGAAGCAAAAGGTGCAAAGATAAGAAAGACTTGTGGGGATTTTTTTAGTGTATGCTTAAAGTCTAGTAATGGAAACACACAGATGGCCATATGGTATGATATACGCTTTAACAGAGCTAAACACAGGGTGTTACAGGTGTACTGAGGGGTATTTCACAGCCACTGGAAGAGGCAGAAGGAAGGTTTCCAGGTAGGAATTCACATCTGATCCAAGCCTTAAGGGATAAGTAGTAATTCAATAAATCAGGCAAATAAGAGAAAGAGGGGTGTCCCAGGCATAAGAGCAACAAGAAAAGCCAAAAATCTGCAAGCATTTCCTTAAAGGACCATCATTGCTCGCCTTCCCTTTTTTTTTCTTTTTTTAAAGAAAATAAAAGCACATTTTCAGTGAGGGAGCCAATCAGTAGCTGAAATCAGCCTAACTTTAACCCTGGGCATTCTGAGAAGAGAGAAGGGTTTGCAATGGGGAGGACAAGTGAGAGGTGGCCAAACCTGCTGATGCTAATAATAATGTGCAAATAATATCAACTAGCTTTCATGCAATGAGTGAGTCCTTAATTCACTGTTCAAATGCTTTGGAAATATTAAAATAAGCCACTCAAATAAGCTTTTATATTTCTGGAGCATAGAAACCAAGTGAGTTGAGTACTATGGGATGAAACTGAAGGTGGTAAGGTATCATATCATGTAGGGACTATATTTTGAGGACAATATGAAGCTACTAATGAGAAGCATGAATAGACTTTTATTTCCAAATTACTATGATTGTGTGAGGGCATTTGGGTCAGAAGAATGATAACAGCACAGCAAAAATTTACTGACTAATAGGTTCCAGGTAATAAAAATAAAAATAACAACAACCAACTTATTGAGTGTTTACTACATGCCAGACACCATTATAAGCCCTTTATATATATTATTCCATTTAATCCTTTTCAACCTCCTTAATGAGTACACTATAATTATTCAATTTTACAGAAGAGAAAACAGAGGCACAGCTAAGGTCAGACAATTGTCAAGGTCAGGTAAATTGCCCAGTTGTGGAACCTGGATTCAAATACAGATTTTCTGACTTCTGAGCATATGTTCCTAATCTCCATTGTGGTTATCTTTTAGTTTAGTTTTTTTTTTTTTAAAGATGGTTGAGATTTGACTTATCCAAATGATAAAGGACAAGGAAATTATGGGAATACAATGACCACACAGAAGAAAGACAAAATAGTCAATATCACAATGTTGCCTAGAAATGAGGAAGCAAGGTTCACAAGTGGAGGAACAAAAAATGGTTAGTAAGAAGAGGGTGTACCTTCATTGTGGAAAGTTAGCAACTATTGGCTTCTATTTTTTAAGGAAAGTATCTGCTAACACATGGTCTTTCTTTGGAAGAAAGTTGTAGTGTTGTTTTGTTATTGTAGTTGTTCTGGATAATGTGAGGAGTGCTGACTAGAGCAACATAAACAAGGTGTTTGCCAGTATGAAGAGCCTGTTTGAGGTTGATGATGATGAATTTAGTGTAGGAAAGGAGTAATAGAGATAAGCCAGCCTGTCATTTGTGAGGGATAACTGCACATACAGATCAGAGTTGAAGTCCTGAGGGGAAAAGACATGAATTGAGAAACATGTACATCCCAGGCTGTGAGTTAGAAAAAATCCAGAAAAGGAAAGTGTCCCTTCTCTATATAGAAGCATCTTCTCCTTAAGTAAGCAGGATTCCATGTAAAGAGCCTGCCCTGCCAGTCTCCCCAGCCAGAGAGCAGAGGCAAAGGAGGAAAAAGTACCCCTGTGTTCAAAGACACATTAAACTTTGTAACTGCCAGAAATGAAGGGACAAGCTGGAAAACCATGCTCTGTAAATTAAGGCTTAAAAAATACACTCTCTGCCATAATACAAATTCCAGTATGAAACGTGTGTTCAATACACCTGGAAAATCAAATTAACAATAATTTATTGTATATTTTGAAATAACCAAAAGAATGGAATTGGAATGTTCCTAATGCAAGAAATGATAAATGTCCGAGGTGATGGATATCCCAATTACCCTGATTTGATTATTACACATTGTATTCCTATATTAAAACATCACACACACCCCATAAATATGTACAACTATTACGTATCCATAATTCAAAATAAATTTTTAAAACATAAAATAATTTTTAAAAAGAAAATAAAATCAGGTTATTCTTATTCTTTTTTCTTATTTAAAACAACCTTACACAGAATTGAAAAGATATAGTATACCTGAGGATGAAATAAGATTGAAAGACAAGGAAATATTTAAAAACATAAAGCATTGCACAAATATAAAGTGCTATCACTAGTATGTTAAATTCTATCATCTCTTTCTCTTATTAAAACACAAATAGATTAAAAATTCTGAATCTTTTGTTTAATCTTTGATTATTGTGAGGGAGGCTTCAAGAGTCTCTCAAGAGTATTTTGATCATGATTTTTTAAAAACACGTGTATTTATTCATTATAGTGATTAATTTTATATCACCTAAGATTGTTGGAGTATATAGTAAAGAATGAAAAATCTACTTCCACAGTATATTTAGAAAATACAAATTTAATAAGCTCAGAACTCATTAATAGAACAGAACTTACCATGTATGACTATACCGAACTCATCAGTGTCTACACTGTACCTCACAAAAAGAGCAAAAATAGATCTGTTGAAAACTGTGAGCCAGTGGGACAGAGACTTGCCTTCTACATTTAGAGAGGCCTGATCCTGTGTCCTCTTTTCACAGTAGAATAAAAAGAATATAATTAATCATTATAATACTTGACATTGTTATGTGGTAGAAATATTAAATATAAATTCTATACACAAATCAAAAGAAAGCAATTTCAAAATAAAAATATCAATTACAGCCATGTATCACTGAATGGTAAGGATATATTCTGATAAATGTGCCATTAGGCAATTATGTCATTGTGCAAACATCGTAGAGTGTACTTACAGAAACCTACATGGTATAGCCTACTATATACCTAGGCTATACGGTAGACTATATAGCTCCTAGACAACAAACCTGTGCAGCAAGTTATTGTGATGAATACTGCAGGGAACTGTAACATAGATATTTTTGTACCTAAACATATCAAAGGTACAGTAAAATACAGTATTATAATCTTATGGGACCACCATATATACAGTCCATCACTGACAGAAATGTTGTTATGCAGCAAATGACCCTATTTTGGTGGGCTGAATAATGCCCTCCACCCCCCAAAAAGTTCACACCCTAATCACCAGGACACAGGAATATGTTAACTTATATGGCAAAAGGAACTTTGTAGCTGTGACTAAGGATCTTGAGATGGGGAGATTATCCTGAATTTTCCAGGTGGGCTTAAAGATATAATCATAAGGGTTCTTAAAAATGGAGACAAGAAAGTCAGAGGAAGAGAAGGCAAAATGACAGTAGAAGCAGTGGGACAGAAAGAGAGACATCTGAAGATGCTAGGCTGCTCGCTTTGAAGAAGAAGGAAGGAAATTTGAGCCAAGGAATGTAACTGGTCTTTAGAACGCACAAAAGAGAAGGCAGCAGACTCTTCCCTAGAGCCATCAAGAGGAGCCAGCCCTGCTAACACCATGTCTTTAGACTAGTGAGCTTGATTTTGGACTTCTCACCTCCAGAACTGTAACATACTAAATCTGCACTGTTTTAAGTCACTAAGTGTGTGGTAGATTTGTGACATTAACAATAGAAAACTAATACAACCACCTTTTCGTATTGTACTCACCATCCCATGTTCAGTTCTAAGAAAACAATACCTATGATCTACTTTGAGAAAAATATCTTCCCCACTCAGGAGGGGTATTGATGAACTAGGGCACAAAACTGAAATAAATTCACCTGTCCCAGCCTCATGGTGCTGTGGTTTGTACAAAGAAGCAGACCGTGGCAGCCATGGTGATAGAGGCACATAATTTTATATAAGAGAAAATAGCTTTGTAAATGCCCCAGGCACGTCCCCTTAGAAAGTCATCTGAGTACAAGCACATTATCAAGCTTTAGTTGACATTTTTCCATACTTTATGATTTTCATAAATTAAATTACCTTAAAGCAAAGAACATGCTTAGGCTTCTTTAAATCTCATAGGTACAGCCTCTGCTCCCTGCCACCTGCCAGCCTTCCTGCCCCTCAACTTGACCACAAATGCTGTGACAGTATACAACTGTAGTGCAATGGAATTGATTTGGAGATTAAAAATTTGGTTTCAAGTCTTGGCTCTACTGCTATACTTGGGCAGTTCTGTTAATCTCTCTGAGTTTCAGTTTCCATTGTCTCTAGATGAAGACTGATAATACCTACTTTAGGGAAATAGGAAAATCAGATGAAATGATAGGTGATTGAATAACATGCAATCACTGTATTTAATAAGATGATAAAGAATGCTATTTAAATAATGATATACATGTATCTAGCTTTACATTTCATGTAATTACCTTATATGTCACTCCATCATCATAACACCTCTGAGATATCAGAAAGAAGATTGGACTGCTTTTGTCACTTAGCAGTTAAAGAAACTAAAGTTCACCCTCAGCAGCAGCCGGTAGGGAAAGGGGAGGGGAGGAGGGAGTAATATGGTGCCCGCCGATGGGCTCGGGTCTGTGGCCCAGGAGGTGCCTCGAGGGAGATGGGAACCTGGTGCCCTGTCCGCAAGATGCTTAGGGCTCACTCAGCTCACTGGCGGTGGCCGTCTCTGGGCTGGTGTGGGCAGGTTTCTCCGCTCAGGAGCCCACCCGCAGTCCAAAAATGCAAGGGAGGGGAAATGTAGCTGCTTTACCTACCCTTGTTGCTGGTCTCCAAGCCTCTCGGGGGCCTTTCTCCTTCCAGTTCTCCTCCGCAACTTCTTCCTGTGGATAAAAAAGACATCTGCACTCGAATGTTCATAGCAGCACAATTCACAATTGCAAAGATGTGGAAATAACCCAAGTGCCCGTCAATACATGAGTGGATTAATAAAATGTGGTATACGTATACCATGGAGTACTACTCAGCTATGAGAAATAATGGTGACATAGCACCTCTTATATTTTCCTGGATAGAGCTGGAACCCATTGTACTAAGTGAAGTATCCTAAGAATGGAAAAATAAGCACCACATGTACTCACCATCACATTGGTTTCACTGATCATCACCTAAGAGCACATTTAGGAATAACATTAATCTGGTGTCGGGCAGATGTGAGGGGGGAAGGGATGGGTGTATACATACATAATGAGTGCAATGCGCACCACCTAGGGGATGGACATGCTTGAAGCTCTGATTTGGGGGAAGAGGGCAAGGGTGATATGCGTAACCTAAACTTTTGTACCCCCATAATATGCTGAAATAAAAAAAAAAGAAACTAAAGTTCAAGAGAAAGTTTGACCAAGAGCTAACAAATAGCAAAGCAGGGACTTGAATTAAGATCTTCTGACTCCAATCCCATGATCTCTCCCCTTTGGGGCTGGTCTAGAGCCTTTCTTTTCCAAAAGAAAAGGAAGAGCGGAAAGCCTTTCTAAAGTGTAGTAAGCTTTCTGATGACACAACCATATTCATAAATTGAAGCTAAGATACAAGATCTGCCATCACCCCTGTCCTGAACAGTGGGTGTTGCAGAGAGGAAGGGGTAAAAAATATAACGAAACCCATGATTAGAAGTGACTAGCATTAAGTCTAGCATAATAGAGTTTCCATGATAAAAAACATTCTTATTGAATGAAAAAAATATAAATTAAGATGTGCCAGAAAATATATCTATTCTGTTGAAGACCCTGCCCTGGAAAGCAGCGCATTGTCCTATTTCCACAATGGTAATTTTACTCCTGCAATATTTTTCATACCTCGAGGTTTTAATTTGAAATGGATTTTTAATTTAGTTTAACTAGGTTTTGAACACCTAATTAATACTTAAAGCCCTTCTGTTTGGATCAGAATAAAGATGCCTACTAACAATATTTAATGATTATTTATGGCAATATTTCAAAAATGAGCTAAAGGGTTTATATAAATATTTGACACAGTTTCATTATCTTTACAAATATGAATAGAGGCTGAAGAAGTAATACGATTTCCCAGCAAGTATTTCTATCTAATAATGTGGGTGGTAAGTAGAATGAATTCATTTGGAAAAGCAGGGTTTCATGCTCTTTTTAATGCAATTTCCATTTTTTTTTTTTTTTTTTTGCTAATTCATCAGAGATGAACTACTTAAACAAAAACAAGTCACACCATTGGGTTTGTCTCTTTATTATTCTTGCTTATGTATTTTTTATAGCTGTAAAAATGGTATCAGGGTCAGATGTGCATTTTTAAAACACTTATTAAGATGGAAACTGGCTGTTTCAAGACCTATCTACCTCTTTAACGATGCCATCCTTATCATTACTACCAGCAGTTGCAAGTATTTTTTATTATCTATTATTCAGACATCATTATACCAACTTCTGGAAATAAAAGAAAAATGAGGGTAGTAGCTATTACTTATCTCCTCTCAACTAGTATATACTCTCCATGAGAATGAGAGCCATGCTTTACTCCTTTATGTTTCTACTTTCAGAGCCTTCTGTCAGACACACATTAAACACTCTGGATTTTTTTTCAGGAAACAGATTTACAAAATTAAAATGATTAAGTAATGACCCCGTGGTGGTTATTCCACCAGAGCCTCTCATTATGTTTATAACAGATTTTTTTATGCCCAAAGTCTATTAGTCTTGGTCAGTGCCCATGATGTATAAGTTGTTTTTTTTTTTTTCTGCTTTCAACATTATGTTCAATGAGATTTATCCATACTGATACTTTTAGCTCTAATTCATTCTTTTTAGTGGATCTATAGTATCCTATTATGTTTATTTTTTTAATTCAGGATATTATGCGGGTACAAACATTTTGGTTACATGTAATATGTTTGAAATCTTTAAATATCATTTTTACCCACCTAAAACAAAAGTGTTGTGAATATTCAGTGGTGTAATGAATGTAAAACACTTAGAAAAGTTTCATTAGATGTTAATGATAATGATGGTGCAAACGATAGGTATGGTGATGATTAATTTGAGAAAAATGAACATAAAAAGAAAAATTATAATTAAGTAGCATGTTAATAACTAGGTGAATAAAACAGTAATTTCTTAGATGTTTGGAAAAGAGAGAAATTTGTGAACCCTGTCTGAACTAAGAAATATTTATGAAATATATGAGATTTTAGATACATTCTGAAGGTGTGACATGATCAAAAAAAGAGGAAGAGAATTGATTTTTGCAAAGCTAATTACAGATGGTCCCAAACTTATGATGTTTCTACTTATGATTTTTCAACTTTAAGATGTCCCAAAACAACAAATGCTGGTGTGGATGTGGAGAGATCGAAACACTCTTACACTGCTGGTGGGACTGCAAATCAGTACAACCCCTGTGGAAAGTAATTTGGAGATACCTCAAAGAGCTAAAAATGGAAATGCTATTTGATCCAGTAATCCCACTACTAGGCATCTACCCAAGGGAAAAAAACACATATTATAATAAAGACATCTGCACTCAAATGTTTATGGCAGCACAATTCACAATTGCAAAGATGTGGAAACAACCCAAGTGCCCATCAATCCATGAGTGGATTAATAAAATGTGGTATATATATACCACAGAATACTACTCAACTACAAAAAACAATGATGAACTAGCACCTCTTATATTATCCTGGATAGAGCTGGAGCCCGTCCTTCAAAGTGAGGTATCACAAGAATAAAAAAACAAGCACCACATGTACTCACCATCAAATTGGTACTAAATGATCAATACTAAGGTGTTCACATGGTAGTAATATTCATTGGGTGCCAATCAGATGGGGGTGGGTAAACTCACAACTAATGGAGGCAGAGCTCACTGTATGGGGGAAGGGCACCCTTGTAGCTCTGGCTTGTGAGAGGCAAAGGCATTACATGTAACCAAAATATTTGTACCCTCATAATATTCTGAAATAAAAAAAGATGATGTTAAAGCAATATGCATTCAGTAGAAACCACTGTACATCAAGTACCCACACAACCATTCTGGTTTTCCTAAATTACATGAGATATTCAACATTTTATTTAAAAAGTAGGCTTTGTGTTAGATGATTTTACCCAACTGAAGGCTAATATAAGTGTTCTGAGCAAGTTTAATGTATACTAAGCTAAGCTATAATGTTCAGTAGATTAGGTTCATTAAATGCATTTTTTATAATATTTTCAGTTTATGAGGGGTTTATCAAGACATAGTCCCATCATAAGTCAAGGAGCATCTGTACATAGCCATATAATTTGTACATTAAATGATAGTACATTTAAATAAAATGTTTTAACTTTCTGAAAGACAGTACAGATTGGGTGTTTCAAAATGTAATAACATGAATTCTTTCAAAGGTAAAACAAAATCACTATGTCTTGATTGGTTTATTCTATTCCAAAGAATTCTATACATTTGGCTATAAGTTTGGCTATATTGAAATATTAAAATTCTATGGGGAATGGAACAAATAAAGATTAAAAATGGAGCTAAAGACTGCCAACATTTGCTAAACAAATTTAGAAAATATAAAAAAACTAAATACTCATCAATAGAGTTTAAACATTCAAAATTAAAATCTAATTTAAAGAAAATATAAACTATCATTGCTGTGAAACAGAGTCTATAAAATAAAAAAGGAAAAATGTTGACATAATGTTGTTGAATGCATAAAA
Source organism: Lemur catta (assembly GCF_020740605.2). Classification (NCBI taxonomy): domain Eukaryota; kingdom Metazoa; phylum Chordata; class Mammalia; order Primates; family Lemuridae; genus Lemur; species Lemur catta. The sequence continues at coordinate 33,569,546 of NC_059134.1, forward strand.
ACACAGTATTGTAGGAATTACTAACATATAGATGTAGAAAGTTGCTCTTTCCACCCACTCACTTGCTTTCAGTGAGGATGAGACCACTACCTATCCATGACCAAGCAAGAGACAGCCTCTCTTTCTGCATTATCCATATGTTTCCCAAGCATAAACAGTGCAGTGGATACTGATGAAAATTTAATTTTTTGTGTGTATGTAAACACACACAATTGATTCTCATTATTTATGGATTGCATATTTGTGAATTCATCTACTAAAAATTTATTTGCAACCCCAAAGTCAATACTTAAAGTGCTTTCATGGTCATTTGTGGACATATGCAAAGTAGTGAAAAAATTGAGTCACTTGATGCATATGTTCCCAGCTCAGGTTGAAAAAGCAACACTCTGCCATTTTGTTTCAACTTTCATACTATAAACAAGTGTTCTTTTATGGAATTTTTCCATTTTTGTGCTTAGTATTGGTGATTTCTCTGTTTAAAATTGTCCAAAAGCATAGTACTGAAGTACTATCTAGTGTTCTTAAGAGCAAGAAATCTGTGATGTGTTTCACAGAGAAAGTACATGTAGATAAGTTTCATTCATGCCTGAGTTCTGGCACCGTTGGCCATGAATTCAATATTATTTAATAGTAAATCAACAAAATATACTAAATAAAGTGTCTTTAAACAGAAACACACATAGAACAAGGTTATGTATTGATCAGTTGATGAAAATGTCGTGAGCAGAAGCTTGCAGGACCCTAACCCTGTATTTCTGCTAGGAGCAATGGTTCAGTATTCACTAATTCAGTGTTTGCAGCAACTTTATAGAATATAACTACCATGAATAATGAGACTCAGTTAGAGAGGGAGAGACAGGGGGAGAGAGAGAGAGATTGAGTGATTCTGCCAAAGCAACCTGGGAGGAGGGGAAGAAAATGAGCACTAAGGGAAGAAATGTCTCACACACACACACACACACACACACACACATGCGCACACACACACACACACACACACACACTGAGAGTCTGGAGTTCCTAAGACCTGGGTTAGAATCTTGACTTTATCTACCAGATAAGAAATCCTGTTTATAGAGAATGAGAACCTAATTGTATATCTCATTATTGTAGCTTTTCTAAACATCAGTTTCCTTATCAGGCATGGAGTAAAAGCTCAAATTAATACTAGCTTTTATGTAATATTGACAAAGATGCATTCCACAAAATGAAATTATTACAATAATATTATTTAAACTGTTTAAAAATTCCCTAGAATATTATAATTCCCTCAAATATTATAATCAGGGTATTAGTTAGCATATAATTGCAGGGAGCCACATTTTCAAACCTGCATTTAGAACCATTGCAAAGAAGGGCTGTGGTTGATTAATGCTGTCTGCTGGAAGCATCTTTATGGGGAGTAATATGCTGGCTTAAAACTCCTGTGTGATTGCTTACAGACTTGTGCTTTATTACATCCTTTGATCATGTGTGGAGAGAATTGCAAGTCACTTAGCTCAGGAAGTACTAAAAATTAAATTTAATCCAAAAGTTTTGCAACTGTTGAGTATAGGTAGTCTCAAACTTAAAATACGTTGAAACATGCACTTAAGAAGAAATCAGAATCAACCTGAGAAGCTGTCACAGCCTCCATATGGCAAACTGAGTGGTAGTATAGATACAAGTAGGATTTGCAAATAAATAAATACAACATAACAAGAATGAAGAAAGTAGATATCTAGGGAGCTGCCACTATGTGTCAATTTGATAATTATTTCATTATGGAATTGTAGGAATTTGTGTTTATGAGGTGAGACCCCAAAGCAGCTGGCTGAGGTGGGAACTGATTGGGCTAAATAGTAGGAATGACAAAAATAAAATCAGTACCAAGGCCCCAGGCTCTGTGTAACACTTCTGGGAATAGTTCTTGTCCTAGCAGGAGACTTCAGGGATTAGGAGCCCCCTGGTCAAAGCTAAAGGGTGGGAACAGAGGTAATTTTACTGTGAAGCTAATAAAACTTCGGCTGCAGGACCCCCCACTTGCACAATTTTCTTTCAAAGCCCTCAGAGAGCTTTGCAAGGTATTCACATTGTTGTGTAGTTTTGTAAAAATTGCCAAAGTAAGACATTTTTGCAGATGGGACCACTACCTCTTTGTAATGCCTCTTCCTCTTCATCATACCTCCTCTTATGTCCAGTGGCTTTAGAGTAGCTGTGGATAATTGTGTAACCCTACTAACAGGAAGTTAAGTTAGGGATATATGTCTAATTAGGATTTAGTGAGACAATTATGTGGTTTTTGATCACTTTCTAAAAGTTGTTCATGGCCAAATGTAGGGTTGGCTTCTTGGAATGCTCTTATCACTTAAAGACCAATATACTGGAAATTCTACACAAAGATAAAGCGACAGAGACCATATCTGAATAGAGGTTTTTAAAACTTGACCAATAATCCTAAAAATTATATCACATTACCAATAATTAGCTATAAAACAGAAAGAAATGTTTCCAAACTGTTAATAATAAAAATCATATTTCAATCAACCCTGTGAAAGGGAAGATTGAGTTACCTATTATCTAGAGAAAGTGGTATTACAATATTATTGTCACTAATCATTCAAAAAATATAAAGCCAAATAATACAAAAAACTATGAAATTGTTGTTTGGTAGTTAATTAGTATAAAAATGATTTTATTTGACTTGACTATGATGCTTGAGGTTTTTAATCACCTTTATAAGCTTGTGATTTTTTATTTATTTTTCATGCTACATATTCAGTTCTGTGCTAGGTGAAACAGAGGTAGGATGGAAGTATGTTGCCTCTAGATCTAGCTAGAAACAACCTTGGTCAGAGTGATCAGTGAAACTTGCAATGAGTCTATTAATAGCTTCACGGAGCTGGGAAATATAGGAGCTGAAAAAAGGAAATAAAGCACTGGCTGGTCCAGCAAGCTAGAAGAAATATGCCTTGGGGCATATTTCATTTCCATTTGCGACATCATTCAGGCATAATTAGAAGGCAATATGTCACTGTTCAATTTATTTTATGAGTCTATTTAGTGGAAGAAAATGCTATTGCTTACAACTTTGTTTTCCTGGTAAATGGGAGTCTTAGAACAATAGATAACAGAACTTTTCAAAGATCAAATACTTTAAAAACTTTTTTTAAATGAGTAAACCAAGGCCTAGAGAGTTCAAACTAATATTCTGAGGCTGCTTGGTGAGAGAATGCATTATTTAACTCTTTTTGCAAACACGTATCATCTAAGAATTGTTGTTTTATGAAAACTATCTGGGAAATGAAAAAGTCCCAAAACAATACATGTTGGCATGGATGCGGAGAAACAGGAACACTCATACACTGCTGGTGGGACTGTAAACTAGTGCAATCCCTATAGAAAACAATATGGAGATACCTTAAACAGATTCAAGTAGACCTACCATTCGATCCAGCAATCCCATTATTGGGCATCTACCCAGAAGAACAAAAGTCATTCTATAAAAAAGACACCTGCACCCGAATGTTTATAGGAGCACAATTCACAATTGCAAAGATGTGGAAACAACCCAAATGCCCATCAATTCACGAATGGCTTAGTAAATTGTGGTATATGTATACCATGGAGTATTACTCAGCTATAAGAAATAATGGTGATATGACATCTCTTTGGTTCTCCTGGAGAGAGTTGGGACCCATTATATTAAGTGAAGTATCCCAAGAATGGAAAAACAAGCAACACATGTACTCACCAGAAAACTGGTTTCCCTGATCATCACCTAAATGCACATTGGGGAATGATACCAACTGGATATCAGACTGAGGCGGGGGGGGGCACAAGGGGAGGGGATGGGTGTATGCTTACATGATGAGTGCGTTGCGCACCGTCTGGGGAATGGTCATGCTTGAAGGTGCTGACTTGGGGAGGTGGGGGGGGTGGGGGGAGGGGATGGAGGTATGACTACATGGTGAGTGCCAGGCGCACTGTCTGGGGAATGGACATGCTTGAGACTCTGACTCAGGGGGATGGGCGGGACATGGGCAATATATATAACCTGAGCTTTTGTACCCCCATAATAAGCTGAAATAAAAATATATATATATATTGGCAGGAAAAATAATGAAAAAAAAATCATGCCATATTAATCAAGGGACTTAAGATGTAGCAAGAAGACAGCAACAGTTTATTGTCAAATAGATGCAAAGAGCTTCCTAAGTCCCTCTCAGCATCATATTACAAGAGAGCATGATCTAATATTCTGTGCACATAACATTTATCATGAAGAATTATAGATCTTAAGAAAAGATGAGCTAAAATCCAAAGGATGCCCTTATAAAAACACTACTTAAATTGTGAGGAATCAAAATAATTATATAACCAAAGATTACATCAGGTATTTTGCAGAATCTGCATTAACTCCAGTGAAAATGCTCACCTAATTTTCTTACAGTCGTTTAATAGTTCACATGAGTAGTAGCTATACATAGGCATGAAATCTAATATTTCAATGCAAAATCTAGGAAATTTCTTTGTATCATTATAGCCAAAGCTTCATAATTCATGACTTAACTCACAGTTGACAAGATACCACTGTTGCAATGACCCAAATATTCAGATCAAACATTTTGTGCTTTTTTACCCCATCATACTAATAGTCAGACTGTGCCAAAAAATTGCACTTTTATTTATTGATTAACTTCTATGTACCAAGTTCAGTGCTACATTTTATATTCACAATCCCATATAATTTCTGCCAGGTATTATTTTCTCAATTTTACAGATGAGAAAACAGGCTCATAAAGATTAAATAACTAGGCCAAGGTCACATAGGCAATATCTAACACAGCCAGACTTCAAGATAAAGCTTGTTCTTTACCAAAACCTACTTTGTATAGCAGCAGTGACATGATGGCCACTTGTCTGTCCTCAAAGGGTGATAGAATAAATAGAGGAGCTGGACCTGAGCCTGAGTTCAGCCTCTCACTAGATAACAACATAGCCTCTTAGAGAACCACTGTGACTCTGGATGAAAAAAAAAAGGAAAGTAAATTAACTAGAGCAGAAAGCATCCTCATAACTAGATAAAAATGATCATAAATTAGATCACATTCATGCAGATAACCTAACTTAAACATTCCTGTATCAGTGAAAGCCCAGAGAAGAAAACTGGCCATATCATGCAAGTTCAGGGACAGCCTCTGTGGAAATGCTTCCCACAGCTAAATCTCTCATCCTGGTGTCTTTCCTACATTTTTGAATCTTGTATTTAAACCAGCCTGTAAGAGAATTTGTTCATTTGTATTGGTATATCATCAGCATTGCTTTAACTCCTAGACATATAAACCTGAGTATGCTTCATTATACTGGAGGAGATGTGAATTTAAACAAACTACCATAAATGTGATGTTCATGAAAACATAGAGATCCTTAAAAAGTGGCTCCTATCTTGACTTTTCTACTTTCATTCATTAGTTAAATATGAATGCATTCCTTGATATGGAGTTCATGTTTCACTGTCAAATCTGACTTCCCTCTTGTAGCACATTCCATTGTCCAAGTATGGCAGTTCTGTCATATTTCATTCCCTATGTTCTTTTATAACTTCACTATATTTCTAGAGTCTAATTCCCCTTCTCTTGAATCTAGAAAGGTTTGTGACTCACTTATAATTAAGAGTGCACCAAAAGTGACACTATGTGACATCTTAGGCTAAGTTAGAAAGGATGACACAGATTCCATTTTATTCACTAAAACCCTCTTTCTGGGGCCCTGAGCTACCATGGGAACAGTAAATTGCCCTGAAGTTGCCATTCGGTGAGGAAGCCCAAGCTACTCTGCACAGACTATATGCTGAATTCCTGAGACTACAGTGACAGAGAGACGGGGAGAGACAGGGAGCAAGAGGGGCTCAGCAATCTGATGAGAGACCCCAGCCAGAACCACCCAGCCAAGCCATTTCAAATTCCTGATTCATATTAACTGTGATTATTATTTTGACTCACGAAGTTTTAGAATAATACATTATGTAACAATAGTAACCAGAACGCCTGGTTGCTGATTGCAACTGATGCCTGTGGGTTAGCCTTCATTAGCCTTCATGTTTCCAGGTTCTCCCACTTCCACTATAGATACTACCTACCACATACACTGGCCTGTCCCCTTCCAGAAATTTTCAATGACTCAATTTATTCCAAATTAATAATAATGAATACAATCTTTAAACTACTAATTTATGCCAATCCTAATTTGGATCTACCTTCATTCCACTTCTTCTACTCAGGCCCACAGCAAAATCACAATCTTTCCTTACATTCTCCAGACTTTCTCTTCGATATAATTTACCTGTACTTGTCCTCTGTGCTAGCAGTGTTTCTCCTATATCTTCTTCTGCATAAATACACATCCTACTCATCCATTCAGAACCAATTTAAATGCCACCTCTTACATGAAGCCTTTCCTGATTTTTTCAATAACAAATGAACTTCTGGCCAAGATGGTGAACTAGAAGCAACCTGCACACACCACTGTCAAGGAAACGATAGAAAGTGGCGAGTAGATATTCATGTTCAGATCGATTGTCTAGGAAAGAGCACTGGGCATCAACAAAGAGGTGAAGGGAGGCATCCAAGGTGAAGGAGAAGGGAGTAGGGAGATCTGCTCAGCAGGATTGGAGGTACATGAACATAGGGAAGGGACAGAGTAGAGAATCCCAGGTCTCTACACTTCTCCCATGGACACTATAATAAGAGTTGTGGGAGCTTACTGTGGGAGCGTGCAGTGGCATTGCTCCAGAGAGAAGGCACAGTGGGGTCCTGCTGGTCTCCCAGTCCTGGGCACTGCGGCTAGCACCATTTGGAGATTGTAGCCCCAGAGCGCTGCACCTATTCAGGGGTCAGATCCCTTGTTTCCTCTTCCCCACTGCCCTTGCTGGGGTGGGGAGGGAGCAGGGAGACTGGGCATCCTTTTGCAACACATGCTACCACTGCAAGAACTGAGCAAAGCAGTCACCCACAGACCCAGTGCCCACTGCCACCACCTGGGTGGCAGCACCCAGCCACAGCTGCCACAGGACATGGGCAAAGAATGCGTCCACAGCCTCAGGTGCCAATACTGCCTTCTGGGTAGTACAGCCACTGCCACCACTCCCACCGATGGACCCAGATGGTGCAAATGCTAAAGCCATCATGCTCCGAGTGCTGCATGTGGACCCACTGTGCACAACAACCACCTGTGACAGCCACAGGCAAATAGGGAGATGAAGGATAACAGCAGTATTAAAGGCTCACCATGCACCCACCCATCTTCTACCTGGTCAATCTTCTGGAGGAGGACTCCAGCCCACCATACAAGGACCTCTCCCTCTCTTCACTGAGAAACAGAGTTCCCAGCAGAAGAGAACAAATGTACCACAAATCTGTCTATCTTAAGTTGAGAGGAGAGGTTCCAGATGAGAAGGAGCCAGCATAAGACATCTGGCAACATAAAAAAACAGGCTATTTTAATATCCCCAAAGGATCACAATAGATATCCAGCAAGGGAATCTAACCAAAAGCAAATTGTTGAAATTTCAGATATGGAATTCAGAATATGGATGGAAAGTAAGCTCAGTGGGATTGACGAGAAAGTTGAAAACCAACAAAAAGAAATAAAAAAAAAATCAGGACATGGATGAAAAAAATTCCTAAAGAGAGAGATAATTTAAGAACAAGTATAATAGAACTTCTAGAAATGAAAGAGTCATTTAGGGAATTTCAAAACACAGTAGAAAGTTTTAACAACACACTAGACTGAGTAGAAGAAAAAATTTCAGAGCTTGAAGACAAGGCTTTCAACTTAACCCAATCAGTCAAAAATGAAGAAAACAGAGTCAAGAAAAATGAACAATCTCTCCGAGAAATGTGGGACTATGTAAAGTGAGTGAGTATAAGAATCATAGGTATCCCTGAAGGCTAAGAAACAGCGAAAAGCATGGAAAACCTATTTGAGGGAATAATTGAGGAAAAGTTCTCTGGTATTGCAAGATATTTAGACAACCAGATACAAGAAGGTCATCTAACACCTGGAAGATTCATATCAAATAGGACATCACCAAGGCACATGGTCATCAGTCTGGCCAAAGTCAAAATGAAGGAGAAAATCCCATAAGCTGTGAGGTGAAAGCATCAAGTAACTTACAAAGGAAAACTTATCAACTAATGGCAGAATTCTCAGTATCAACCTTATAAACCAGAAGGGATAAATGTCCCATTTTTAGTCTTCTGAAAGAAAATAACTGCCAGAAGAATTTTTTATCCTAAAAAACAAAGTTTTATAAATGAAAGAGAAATAAAGTCTTTCCCAGACAGTGAGCAGTAAGTGAATTTGTCATCATTAGACTCACCCGAAAAGAAATGCTTAAAAGGGCTCTATACACGGAATAGAACAATCAGTACCCACCAGTGTAAAAATATGCAAAAGTTAAACTCACGGCTCTTATAAATAGTAACACAAGAGAGAAAAGAAACAACCAGGTAACAATCAACATGATGAACAGAACTGCATCTCATGGCAATACTATCACTGAATGTAAATCTAAGGAAAGAAATAAACAGCATAATTATAATAGCCAGGGACTTCAACACTACACTGACAGAACAAGACAGATCATCCGGGCAGAAAATTAACAAAGGAATCCTGGGCTTAAATGGGACATTAGGGCAAATGAACCTAACAGACATTTAAAGAACAATCTACTCCAAAACTGCAGAATATACAATCTTCTCATCAGCACATGGAACATTTTCCAAGATAGATCACATGTTAGGCCACAAAACCAATCTCAAAAATATTGAAGTCATACCATACACCTTCCAAGATCATGCTGAAATAAAACTAGAAGTCAATTCCAAGAGGAACTCTCAAAACTACCGAAATATATGGACGTTAAACAACCTGCTACTGAACAATCACTGGATCTTACTCCATTTCATCTGTACCTTTGAATTCTCCCTGACTTCTTGGCCACAGGCTTCATCTTCTACTGGGTGCAGTCCAGCTCTGTCTTGGTCAACACTCAGCCCTCACTTTAGGAGTCCCTGCCCAGGCCTACTCTCCCAAACAGGAAGACGATATAGCTAAGGAGTTTAATTTGGTCCTTTTCTTTCCTCTATAACAGAACTATCATTTTCTAAGAGCGCATAATGTGTTAACATAAGAAGAAAAAAAATGACAGCACTGATTCAGTTCAGTACCGATCTGTACAGATGTTCAGACACTTCCCTATAGGGCAAGAGTTTTATAGTCAGGGTGGAAAGGGTCCCTCCAGGTCTTGTCCTGGCCTTCATTTAAGCTGATTCTGTTTCATATTAAATTGGACAGTCACTTTATGATGGTATCAAATGGCTTCTCTAAAAACTGAACAGGTGCTATATTACAAGCCAGTGGAAATCATCCCATGAATCGTGGTAATAGGAAAGCTTCAATGTCATTCCAAAACCAGTAATATAATAAGGTTCTCAGAGAAATCAAGCTTTGCTTGTCACTCAAAACTAGATGAAGTAGGTACAAGTAGAAGAGATAAGTCTGTTTCCTATTCTTATTAATTTAGAGGTTTCCTCTATGCCTGGAACAGATTGGACTTTAGGGTCAAAGTACCCAGTTAGCTGTACTTTACAGCAATGTGCATTTATTAGAACATAAACATCAAAAATACTGTCTTCATAGGTCAGAAAAAATCTTTGGGCAGATCTCAAATCAGGACATATTGCCATAAGCAACAACATTTACATTTTGGCAACAGTTACATATTTTTTATACTTTTATCTCCAATATGATTTTATTTCATTTTAGTGAAACAAGTTACTAGTGCAGACTCCTCATAAGTCTCCCTGAAGTAGTTCCACTCATCTTTATGGACAGAGAAAGCCAAATTGGCTAAAAGTGATTTAATTAGCATATTTTATTATTTAAATATACACTGGTGTATTAATAGGTATCATTGATGTGCCAACAATCCTGGCCACAATGAGCTTATAGCCACCTGAAGAGGCTCAACTAAAAATGCTAGTATGGTAAATGTTTTTAGTGCCATACTAAATAAGTCGGAACCACCTAGGGGCTTTTAAACAGTAACAGTATTCTTGCTCTGTTCCTACTCCTAAAGAGTCTGCCTGGGGTAGAAGACAGGCATAGGAAGTATTCTAAAGTTCCCTAGATGATTTTAATGTGTATCCAGCATCGAAAAACACTGCTTTAAAGGAGACATTTGCCAGGTGCTGTAATAGTAAGCTACTAACTCTTCCTGTTGAAAGGAAATCATTAAAATTCAGATAGCAATTGATTTTAAACTTGAAGGATGCATAAAACTTCTCCAGGTAGGAAGAGGATACAGAGGGCTGGAAGAGCTTTTGAACTAGGGTTAGCCCATTGGGCAAAATCTGGTTGATGCTTACTTCTAACTACCTATCCCTATCCTTAACTTATCTAGGTCTACTGCCACGACTCCAATGCAAACCATTATCATCTCCACCTTGCATGAATCTACCAGTTTCCTAGTTCTTTTCTGCATAAACAAGCTTTCTCTCTTCAAACCCATTGCTCCCAACTGCAGCAAAAAAGATTGTCTTAAAATAGAAATCAGTTTCATTCCCTGATTCATATGTTTCAGTGGCTTCATAATGACCTTAAAGCACAAAATATTTAACTTAGTAGATAAGATCTTACATTATTTAGCCCTGAACTTCCTCCAGCCTCATCTTAAGCCTCCTTGTACAGCCTCTCTTTTGCAGACTAAGAGTCCTATTGATGCCAGCTTTGTTTTAGTCCCTGTGCAAGCCAGTCTCTCTCCTTTCTCAGGGCCTTTGCAGAGATGGTTCCTCCTCCTGGCATGCCATCCCCATACTGCCTCTTAGCCCATCCTATGACCTAGAAAATTCTACTCATGCTTAAATCTCAACTTAAATACCCCTACCACACAGGTTTCCCCAATGACCCTTTCCAATTAGGTTAGGGGGGTCCCTGTCACATGTCCCATGGCCAGAGCTCCTCTCCTTTGTAACACAAATCTTCAGGAATCATATGCATCTACATTTGCAGGCTGTAAACTTTGTAAAGGCAGAGATTATTTTTTCCTAATTCCTTCCTGCATTATTAGCCTTTTGCACAATACTTGGGACTTGGTAGATGATTGGCAAATAATAGTTCAATAAATTGGATGAATGAGTATCCGACATACAAAAAAGAGGATCAAGTCTATAAATAGCTTATCACTTCCTTAGTTTTTATTTCCACACAGATCACAATCTGAGCATGAGATGTGGCTAAAATTTGGGGTGAAGCAATACAGCACTCTTCTCTCTCTGGTCCCTTTTCTCCCTTTTTCTCTTCTCCACTTTTCTTCAAGATTTTAGCTTTTTGTACAGATACCTGCATTTAATCAGAAGAACTATTATATAATCTTTATTGACAACAATAATATTTAATATACTTATATATTGATTGCAATGATAAAAAGAGAAGAAGCAGCTAAATATTTTATGTGCAGCTACAATATGGCTAGGATACACAGTTAATCATTTAATTCTCTTCCTTTCACAATAATTTTCCATTTTTAAGATGAAGGAACTGAGACTGAGAAAGATCATTACTTCCACTAAGTCCACAACTAATAATAGAAATATCAGTGCTCTCTCCACTACTACATCAGATCTATAACAAAGAGGTAAGTCGTTTTCAATGTACCTTCTACCCTCTCACATGAGAAGCTATCTGGGCTGTCTTAATTTTATATTGTTTCTTACATGGTGGATTTCAGATGTATATAACATGTTTCAGTTAATTATGTCTACAAGGATAAAAGATTATGCACATTATCAATTCCTGTCCCTTGTCTCATAACCTTTTTAAAATTGTATTCATTCATCCATTCAATAAACGTCTGGTACTGGGAGTATAATTCTGAATTGCTTTCATAAAATTAATATTATTAATCATGAAGACATTTTCTTAAGATTCTGCATTTGGTTATACTTCATTTCTTTCTGAGCTTTGGAATTAAATTCCATTGTGCAATACCTAGAACACAGTTCTTGCACGTGGCTGAAATAAAAAAGACCCATGTTGGCATGTGGGCTATGAGGAATGGAGAAGTGAACTGGTAAAGTATATCCTGTCCCTCAAAATAGATAAACTGTATTAGACCACATCATGATGGTCATTGCAAGCTAAGTGCAAACTCTTTTAATACCAGTTCAATCAAAACCATATGTTCCTAGATAATACCACAGAAAAATTGAACTATCATCAACTCTGTGTACACCCACAATGTTAAAGGCCATTGATTAGTCTAGCAAGTATATAGTGTACAAATTCCAACCAATCCCTGCCAAGACCAACCTATGACTAACTCCAGTCCACCTCTCCCCTTACCCTGCAAACCCTATAAATGGGTTTAATTATTAGTTAGCTCCTAGTATTATTCCCAAGTTGGACTGCTTATTATCTCTTACCATTACAAGGCTTTATCTAGAAAGAAAGGGCTGCAAAGACAAATATCTTTCAAAGACAATAACTAGCTAGATAATTCTATTTAATATTACTGTATCTATCTATTATTATCTAGGCCCAAACCTGAACTGAGTGTCGCCTAAGTGAGTCTGCACAAATTGCCCAAGCAAACAAAATATTTATTTAGGATAGCTGTTGGCAACATAGCTGAAGGGTACATCTTGATTAAACAAAAATGGGGACTAAAAGTCAAATCCATAAAAGTGCTACCTTGGGGTTGAAGAAGGGCTATAAGAAGGAGAAAACATAAGAAATTAAAGGGACTAGAAGTGCAAGATAAGTCAGGGAAGTTGTTCAAGACAGACATTGTGAACAATTCAATCGCCTTAAAACTTGCTTTTGCACTTACACTATTAGTAATGATGAAGTAATTGTGCCTCCAACTATAAACAATTATAAAACTGGGCTAAGTATGAAATAAATGTTTTCAGATGTTTTACGGCATGGAGTGCAGAATGGTAATCCTTGAAAAAAGGGAGAAAAAGCAGAGTCAATTCCACGATATCTCCTGTTTTTTCCCTGGAGCCTCTTTCCAGACTGATGTGCAGGGATGGGCAGTTCAAACATAAGATAGCAATCTCATTGAGTTCAACAGACAGAAATCAGATTTCTGGGCTCTGGGATGGACTAGAATTTATGGGGCAGAGTACCAGAGGAAAAAAAACTGCACAGAAAATGAATCTTATAAATCTTGATAATATGTCTCCTTTAGTTTGAGTTTTTAGCCAAATACTAAAACTCACATGCTAAGGAAAAAACTTAGTCAGGATAGGCAAAAACACTTAAACAAACAAAAACAAAAACTACCAGTAAAAGAGCATAAAAAGCAAAGCAACATAAGGTACTACAGGAATTTGCACAGGTCAAGTACACATTTCATTTCCAAACAATCAAAGAGAGGAGGCTACGCTGAATAATCCAAGCATTTAGTAAAGAACACAAAAACTCCCTTTGGAGAAGGGCTAATTTAGAATTACAGCAAATCCTACTGTAGATCCATCTTGCTAAGGTTAAAAACAGCATCAAAAAAATCAAACTTCTCACAAGTAAATTACCTGTCTACCTGAACATAACTCAACATCCTCTGTAAAAAATGGAAGTGAAACAGCTTTTAAAAAGTGCATTACAATATAACAAGATAAATACATTTAAAATATGTAAGAATAATAGGATATCCACATATTAAAAGAATTTTAGCTTATCCTCACACCATATAGAAAAAGTAATCAAAAATGTATTCTAGATTTAAATGTAAAACCTAAAATTATTAAATTCTACAAAAAAACATAGGGCAAGTCTTTGTGACCTAAGGTTAAACATATATTTCTTACCTATAACAGCAAAACCATAATGAATAAGGCAAAGACATTAGATAAATTATGTTTCATTAAAATTAGGAACTTCTTTTCTTCAAAGGCACTGCTAAGAAAATGAATAAATAAGACATAGAGAGATAATATTTAAAAATATCTGATATGGGACTTGTATCCAGAATATATAAAACTCAATCCAATAAAAATGGGCAAAAGAACAACTCTTCGTTCACAAATTTTAAAACCTACATAAAATAGACTAATTTCTTGAAAGACACAAACTGCCAAAACTCACACCAGAAGAAATAAATGATCCAATTAGGCCTATATGTATGAAAGAAATAGAGTTACATTTTGGGTAGCCAAGGTGGGAGGATCACTTGAGGCCAGGAGCTAGAGACTGGTCTGGGCACCATAGCCAGATCCCATCTCTACAAATATTTTTAAGCCAGGTGTGGTGGCACATGCGTGTAGCTCTAGCTACTTGGGAGGCAGAGGCAGGAAGATCACTTGAGCCCAAGAGTTCAAAATGACAGTGAGCTATGATCATGCCACTGGACTCCAGCCTGGGTGACAGAGCAAGATCCAGTCTCTTAAAAAAAAAAGGAAAGAAAGAAAGAAAAAAGAAAAAATAGAATCAATAATATAACCTTCCAAAGCGGAAAGCACCAAGCCCAGATGGGTTCACTGGTGAATAATACCAAATATTTAAGGAAGAAATTGTGCCAATTCTCTACAATGTCAGCAATTAGAAGCAAAGGAAGTTCTTCCTATTCCAATGAGAAATACTTCCTCATCATATGCAGCCAGCACTACCTTAATACCAAAATCAGAAAAAGGCATTACAAAAAATAAAACTACAGACTAATATCTCTCATAAACATAAATGTGAAAACCCTCAACCAAATATTAGCAAATTGAATCCAACAATGTATATAAAGAATTATACAAAGTAACCAAGTGGGAATTATTCCAGGTTTGCAAGGCTGATTCAACATTGAAAAATAAATTATTGTAATCCATCACATCAACAGACCAAAGAAGAAAAATCTGATGATCATATCAATAGAAGCAGAAAAAGCATTTGACATGATACAACACTCAATTTATGAAAAAGAAAACCTCAAAGTAAACTACAAATATAAGTAAACTACCTCAACTTGATAAAGAGTAGCTATAAAAAATCCTATAGAAAACATTATACATAATGGTGAGAAATTTTAAACTTTCCCACCAAAATCAGGAATAAACAAAATGTCTCTTCCCACCATTGCTCTTCAAAATTGTACTGTAAGTCCTACCTAATGCAAAAACTAGGCAAAGAAATAAAATATATATAGATTAAGAAAGAAGAAAGAAAACTGTCTTTGTTCACAGATAACATGACCACTTATGAAGAAAATCGTAAAGAATCAACCAAAGAAAACCTCCTGTAACTAATGATTATAGCAACATTTCAGGATAAAAGGTTAATATACAAAAGTCAATTGTTTCCTATATACCAGAAATGAGCAAGTTGAATTTGAAAAAAAAAACATATTATCATTTATATTAGTACTTCCCAAAATAAAATATTTAGGTATAAATCTAACAAAATATGTGCAAGATCTGTATGAGGAAAACTACATAATTCTGATGAAAAAAATCAAAGAACTAAATAAATGGAGAGAGACTCCATATTCATGGATAGAAAAACTCAATTCTGTCAAGGTATCAGTTCTTTCAAACTTAATCTACAGATTCAATGCAATCTCAATAAAATCCTGTCAAGTTATTTCAAACTAATTTTAAAGTTTATATGGACAAGGAAAAGACCCAGAATAGACAACAAAATATTGAATGATAAGAATGAAGTTAGAGGACACTACCTAACTTCAAGAATAACTCTAAAGCTACAATAATCAACAGAGTGTGATATTGGTCAAAGAATAGGTAAGTAGATCAGTGGAACATACTACAGAGTACTGTAGAACCACAAAAATATAGTCAACTGATCTTTGACAAAGGAGCAAAGGCAAAACAATAGAGAAAAGGTGTTCTTTTCAACAAATGATGCTAGAACAATTGGGCAACCACATACAAAAAAAAAAGTGAATCAAGATGCAGACCTTACACCTTTCACAAAAATTAATTCAAAATGGATCACAGACCTATATGCAAATCACAAAACTATAAAACTCCTAGAAGAAAACATAGGAAAAAATCTAATTGCCTTTGAGTTTGGTGATTACTTTTTAGATATGACACCAAAGGTGCATCTGTGAAAGAAAGAATTGATAAGCAGGAATTCATTAAAATTAAAAAGTTAAAAACCTCTAGGGTTTTAATTTAACTCCTACAAAAGACTCCAACAATTGATGAATAAATTAATTAAAGTCTCAGGTAACAAAATTTGTGTACACAAATCAGTAGCATTTCTATACACTAATAACAGCCAAGCTAAGAATAAAATTAAGAACTCAATACCATGCACAATATCTACAAAACAAATAAAATACCTAGTAATATACTTAACCAATGAGGTGAAAGATCTCTACAAGGTAAACTACAAAACACTGCTGAAAGAAATCACAGATGACACAAACAAATGGAAAAACATACCATTATGGATTAGAAGAATCAATATTGTTAAAATATCCATACTGCCCAAAGTGATTTACAGATTCAATTCAATTCCCATCCAAATATCAGTATCATCTTTCACAGAATTAGAAAAACCATCCTAAATTTCATATGGAGTCAAGAAAGAGCTCAAATAGCCAAGGCAATGGTAAGCAAAAATAATAAATCTGTAGGAATCATTTTATTTGATTTCAAATCATACTACAAGTCTATAGTGACCACAATAGCATGGTACTGGTATAAAAGTGGACACAAAGATCAATGGAACACAATAGAGAATCTGGAAATAAAACCATATGCTTTCAATTAATAATCTTCAACAAAGAAGACAAAAACATACACTGGGACCCTATTCAATACATGTTGGGGGGGCTCATTAAATTGGATAGCCACATCCAGAAGAATGAAACTGAACCGCTATATCTCATCATACACAAAAATTAACTCAAGATGGATTAAAGACTTACATGTATGACCTGAAACTATAAAAGTTCTAGAAGAAAACCTAGGACGAGATCTTCTGGACAATGGCCTAGGCAAAGAATTTATGACTAAGACCTCAAAGTCAAATACAATAAAAACAAAAATAAATAAATGGGACTTAATACAAGTAAAACTTCCCCACAGCAAAGTAAATAATCAACAAAGTAAACAAAAAACCTACAGAATGGGAGAAAATATGCACAAACTATACACCTGACAAAGGACTAACATCTAGAATCTATAAGTAATTCAAACAAATTAGCAAGAAAAAAAAATAAACCCATGAAAAAGTGTGCAAAACACATGAACAGACATTTTTTAAAGGAAGATATATAAATGGCTAGCAAACAGGCCAGGCACGGTGGCTCACACCTGTAATCCTAGCCCTCTGGGAGGCCGAGGTGGGAGGATCACTCGAGGTCGGGAGTTTGAGACCAGCCTGAGCAAGAGTGAGACCCTGTCTCTACTAAAAATAGAAAAAAATTATCTGGCCAACTAAAAATATATATAGAAAAAATTAGCCAGGCATGGTGGCACATGCCTGTAGTCCCAGCTACTCAGGAGGCTGAGGCAGGAGGATCGCTTGAGCCCAGGAGTTTGAGGTTGCTGTGAGCTAGGCTGACGCCACGGCACTCTAGCCCAGGCAACAGAGTGAGA
Organism: Lemur catta; assembly: GCF_020740605.2. Taxonomy (NCBI): domain Eukaryota; kingdom Metazoa; phylum Chordata; class Mammalia; order Primates; family Lemuridae; genus Lemur; species Lemur catta. The sequence continues at coordinate 33,587,149 of NC_059134.1, forward strand.
CTCTGTCTCAAAATAAATACATAAATAAATAAATAATAAATAAATGGCTAGCAAACATGAAAAAATACTCAACCTGACTAATCTTCAGGAAAATAAAAATTAAAACCACAATGAGAGTGAAGCAATATGGTGCCTGCCAATCCGCTCGGGTCTGTGGTCCAGGAAGTGCCCTAAGAGAGCTGCAAGCCTGGTGCCCTCTCTACAAGAGGCTCACTGCTCACTGGTGGCAGCCATCTCTAGGCTGGTATTAGCAGTGTCCCTAACGCTCAGGAGCCCACCATCAGTCTGAGATGCACAGCAGGAGAAGTTTACCTGCTCCACCTACCCTTGTCACTGGTCTCCAAGCCTTTCAAGGGCCTTTCTCCTTCCAAATCTCCTCCACAACTTCTTCCCGTGGAATCTCCTTTAGTTTCAGGCATCCTTCCTACCGACCTTCACCTGATCTGTGTTTACCTGCCTCTTTGTTTATCACTTTCTTCTAAAATCAGTCTTTATGCAGAGACACTCTGGCTGAGAGTTTTTCTCATCCACCATCTTGCCTATGAAAACTGAGGAAGAAAACAGCAGAGAATGTAAACAGGTGGAAAACCATACCATGCTCATGGGTCCACAGAATCAATATTGTTAAAATGTCTATACTACCCAAAGTGATCTACGGATTCAATGCAATCCCTATTAAAACATTTTTCATAGATCTAGAAAAAATAATTCTATGCTTTGTATGGAACCAGAGAAGACCCTGCATAGCAAAAGCAATCTTAAGCAAAAAGAACAATTTAGGAGGCATCAATTTACCATACTGCAAGCTATACCACAAGGCTATAGTAACTAAAACAGCATAGTACTGGCACAAGAACAGAGACATTGACCAATGGAACAGAACAGAGAACCCACATATAAAACCATCCTCACATAGCCATCTAATCTTTGATAGAGCAGACAAAAACATACACTGAGGAAAAGAATCCTTATTCAATAAATGGTGCTGGGAAAACTGGATAGTGACATGTAGAAGACTGAAACAGGATCCACACCTATCATCTCTCACAAAAATCAACTCATGGTGGATAACAGACTTAAACCTAAGGCGTAAAACTATAAGAATTCTAGAATAAAATGTTGGAAAAACTCATAGAGACATTGGCCTAGGCAAACAATTTTTGAGGAAGACCCCAAAGGCAATTACAGCAACAACAAAAATAAATAAATGAGACCTCATCAAATTAAAAAGCTTCTGCACAGCCAAGGAAACTATCATGAGAGAAAACAGACAACCTATGGAATGGGAGAAAATTTTCACATGCCACACATCTGATAAAGGGCTGATAACTAGAATCTATATAGAACTCAAGCAAATCAGCAAGAAAAAAATCAAACAACCCTATCAATAAGTGGCAAAGGACATGAACAGAAACTTTTCAAAAGAAGATAGAGTAATGGCTAACAACCATATGAAAAAATGCTCAACATCTCTAATCATCAGGGAAATGCAAATCAAAACCACAATGAGATATCACTTATCCCCAGTGAGAATGGCCTTTATCAAAAAGTCCCAAAATGATAAATGTTGGCATGGATGCAAAGAGATAGGAACACTCATACACTGCTGGTGGGACTGCAAACTAGTACAACCTCTGTGGAAAGTAATATGGAGATACCTGAAAGAGATAAAAGTAGAACTAGCATTTGATCCAGCAATCCCATAACTGGGCATCTACCCAAAAGAACAAAAGATATTCTATAAAAAAGACATCTGCACTCGAATGTTTATAGCAGCACAATTCACAATTGCAAAGATGTGGAAACAACCCAAGTGCCCATCAATAAATGAGTGGATTAATAAAATGTGGTATATGTATACCATAGAGTTCTATTCAGCCGCAAAGAAACAATGGTGATATAGCACCTCCTGTATTATCCTGGATAGAGCTGGAGCCCATTCTACTAAGTGAAGTATCCCAAGAATGGAAAAACAAACACCACATGTACTCACCATCAAACTGATATAAACTGATCAACACTTAAGGGCATATATAGTAATACCATTCATCGGGTGTCCATCAGATGGGAGTGGGGAGGAGGGGATGGTATATTCACATCTAAGTGGTGTAGCACACACCATCTGGGGGATGGACACAATTGAAGCTCTGACTCAGGTGGGGCAAAGGCAATATAAGTAACCTAAACATTTCTAGCCCCATAATATGCTGAAATAAAAAGAAAATTTAATAAAAAAGAGACATGATAAACTGTGTGAAAAGGAAAGATCTCCATATCCCTGAAGCATATCATCATACCACTTAATTTGCTTATAGCTTCAAACTTTCTAAAGTTCTATTAAATCTGATCTTGCATTTCATCTCATCAACAACCTTATAGTATGAATTTTATGAATGGATAAACTGAATTTCAGTTTGCCAACATATCTGGTGCCATTGGGCCATCAGAGATAAGTGGTATGGGATTGGTGGTGGTGGGAGGTAGGGGTGGGGGATTCTGATGAGGAAGCTCTGCACTTGGGCCTGGCCGTGGTCAACCTAAGCAATGGCATATTTCTTCTGAACTTCAGGTTTTCTTCAATCTGTTGTAAGCAGAAGATACTGACAGCAATAATCTCATAGTATTTCGATAAAGATCAAAAAAGTTACCACATGCATAGAAATGTGTAAACAAAAACCTATCTTATTAATACAATATTTTTTATAATTATTTTCATACACTCAGAGGACATTTCCATGAACACATGAGGAGAATGTAATTTTTATTAACAGGACTACTGATGAAAAAATTTTAAATCTATAAATAATGTTGATTACTCTGGGAAATAAATGCTTAATGTAAAGAAATAAATAGCTAAACAACCAGAAAGTAAATCTTTGCCTTTAGTCCAGTTCAATCTATCTCTACTCTGCAACTCTGCATTTACCAGTAAGCAAGGTATCTCCATTAAGGGAGAAAATGACAAGGTATTCAACCAGCTCACCTAAAACATCCTGTACTTCTTCCACAGTTTCCTCAAACTTCTCTGATTATGGGACTATAGATTCTTTTTTCTGTTGATCTGAGGTAGGGCCACAGAACCTATATTTTTAACAAGATTTCCAGTAGATATTTGTAATCTAAAAAGTTTCATAACACTGCCAGAAGCAACAAGCAAAGTCTAGACAGTTCTCTGAGAGCGGAAAGCACAGGAACACACACTAAGGGTGAGGCAGCTTCCCATGCCCCAGTTTAAGGTGTGAGAGCCAAATTCACAGTGACATTCTTACTGCTTTGACATTAGCATTCCCCAAGTTCTTGATGTTCTAATAAAGATAGATCATCACATTGTCACTTAATAAACAAAATAGCCAAACACATATAAAACTCCTAAGCACTTTTCTGAAATTGAGAAAATGAAAACATGTAAAAATATACAAGAAGTAGATAATGAAAGGAAACATATGTACATTTAATATAGTTAATTGAAACAAGTGAAGAGCCAGAAGCTCTGTAGTCACAGTGGACATCTCTTCTGTTAAAGGATGACAACAAATCTCCTCCTCCAAGGGAGAGTGGTATTCTCCTACCCAGGAAATTGTGATTGCCTAAAGTTAGGTCCCTCATACAGCTGGATCAAGCAGCATTTCTGTTAGATTTTTTTGTTATAGGACCAAGGAAAGCAGCTTTCAGCGTCTGCTGAAAGGAAAAACCAGGCGATGTGAATCTGGAGCTCCAACTTGCCATACCTGGGTGCCAGTTTGTGGAGGGAGAAAATGAATATCTCAAGAAAGAGTGAAGGATAAAAAATTAAAGGACAGTGCCTTCGAGTTTTCCACACCCTCTTCCCAGTTACTTCCCAGACACAGCTATAGCCATGATTTTCCTGCATATTTGTTGAATGAGCAAAAAAACAAAACAAAACACTTCTCTTTTTCCCCAGTTGTGTGTCTGTCATATGACACTGGAAGAATACTGATTGGCCCAATAAATTGTCAGACACTTCAGATGCAAAACAAGTCACCCCTAAATAATCACTCCCAGGAATTGGAACTTTTACAACAAAAACAAAGATTTTGGGGGCAAAATGGAGTGTTTCTTCACTAGTGATGTCTCATGAATGCCAAAAAATAAAAGACTTTTTTCTTCATTTGAAAAGACATAAAGTTGAAATTATATGAATAGTACCTATTGTTCTAAGTGGCATTATTCAATATTGTTATTGTGTATGTATGATATAGCAAACCCAGGTCAGTATAACAAACTTGTTTGGCAGAGGCTATAAACTGAAGGAAATGTCAGATCATTCAATTCTTTGTAATTTCACATATGCCTTTACTCTTCATTGTGACTGCAAAAATATTTCCCATCCATAATCATTCAGGCTAGCATTTCTCAATATACATATTTTGTACAGAATTTGAAACAAATCCTAATTTTTTTGGTGCAAATAACCTGGGACTACACATAAGATCCATACTAGGTTTTATCTTTATTTCAATAACTGTTCATTGTTTGAAAGAGACTTAGAAGTTTTCAGATGAGCTCTTCTGGAGTGAAAATTTCTGTTGAATTTCAAGAAGTTTATTCAACATGAAACTATTCTATAAAATTCAGTCTCTCAATTATATTTGCAAATAAGAACATATAAGCAACATGACTATTTCCATTGTACTTGTCTCCACAGCATCAATTAGAAAAAGTGAAAGAAATATTGACATTAATCTCTATTTTCTGTTCTTTACAGCTCATTACAACACATTTTGAGACGTTTCCTAGTACAACTATTTTCTGACATAGCCACCTCTGATTCTCATGTTTGTGATTGTTGGTAGAAGAAAGCACAGGACTTTTCTTCATGACAGATAAGAATTATGAGTCTCACCTCAAATCAGAAATATTCAGTGTTTACATGGAAGAGAAAAAAATTGAGAGAATACATAAGTGGTTTTTTGATGTTGTTTTTTTCCCCCTGATGAATTTCTAAGGCAGAAAGCAGACACATAAAAAAAGTCTGTAACATGAAGGTTTGTCTTTGACCTTCTGTATTACTATCCGGTAAGGTGTTAGAAGATATTCAGACACCTGCAACCAAGGCATTATGAGTCATGGGAACAGAGTTAGTTGAAACGAATGAAAAAACTTATTTGCAATACATTCTGTTCCCAAAAGAATGTAGAACATATACCATTGGCATCTAGAAATTCTTGGTAGAGCATATTTAAAGTTAACAAACAAATTAGTAAAACCTTAAAATTAACTGTTCACTGGGTTATCTCAAATAATAAAACTAAAATGAGCTTCCTTGCCCACTATATTGAACTCACATATTGATTTTACTTTAAGTTAGGCTGGATTTAATATAAACTGGTACCAAATAATAATGCCTAATGATTATCATGCACTTAAAATGTGCTAGACAATAATCTCAGGGCTTAATTTATATTAATTCATTTAATCTTCAAAACAATCTCATGAAGAAATGAGACATAGATTTTTAAGCAGCTTGGGCAATGGCACATAGCTAATGAGTAGTGTCACATAGGCAAGAAAACAACACAGGCAAATCTGGTTTCAGAGTTCGTGCTTATTAATTTACTTATACCCACCTGGAAAAATATGAGCTATATGACCACTTAGAAAAACACATACAATACACAATGATAATATGAATTCAACTAGATGAGACGTCTGCTTCCAGTAACAATGAGCTAAATAACTTGTATTAAACTTCTAACTGAATTTGATATATAGAAATCCTTGGACTTAGAGTGAGGGAGGAATCTCACTGTAGGGCTGTAAAAAAAGGGTCTTTTTGTATCAAGCTCGATTATGTTTTTAAGTTAACCCCTTCTATGTGTAAGGTTGTGGGCCAGCTACTTTATGTTAGGTCATAAAAAAAAAAAAAAAAACAAAAAAATCTTCTGACTAATGGCAACTAGTAAAAACAGAAAAAAAAGTCAAATCATCTGTAGGAGGCAGCAAAGAACCAATAAGGTAGGACACAATTACTTGGCCAATATCTGGAGGAGAAAAGAATACCAGAGATATAAACAAAGCATGCCAGACTGGCTGAGAGTCTGAGAAGCTGATAGCCTTGATGAGCTCAGGATAAGAATAATACCCAGGGCTATCAAGTGTAGTGGGTATTGGTGAATACTGCTAACTAGAACCCAGAGAGGTTGCACCCGCAGAGTAAGGTTAAAATGGAAGTAAACAGCCTGTTGAAATAATTCACTAGGAAGCCATTACACTAAGGCAGCTCCAGTGCCCTGGGTTCCTGCAGGAGCAAACTGAAGCCCAATTCAGAATAAACAGTCATATTCTAAGAAAACAAAACTGAAGTTTAACCAATCAGAAACTGCCAGTGTAACTTCCAACTAGAAACTTTTCACTGAACTGATCCAAATAAGGTGTTTAAATAATTAATTGGGAGGTTATTGGGCTGAGATGGCTCCAACACCTTGGGTTCCTATGTACTCGAACCAAAACCCAATTCAAAGTAAGTAATAAAAGAAAACTTAAGCTTAACCAATCACAAATAGCCAACTAGTCACTAGTAATGTACCTAGGAACTTTCCACGGGATCATACTCAAATAAGGCAAATGCCTAGCTGTAGCCAGCCAAGTAATTTTGTTGCTTTGTTTCATGTTCAGCCTATAAAAGCCCACTGCTTATGCTGCTAAAGTAGCCCTCTCTGAACCTTTTCTGTTCCTAAATGCTGCCTGATTCATGAACTGTTCTTTACTCAAATAAACTCTGCTAAATATAATTTGTCTAAAGTTTTTTTTTTTTTTAAACCCACTGTTTCATTTTTACCAATCAAATATTTTCTTTGCCTTGTTTCCACATCCATCTCATAAAAGCTTTCTCATTGTGTCCCTTTGGTAGAGCTCTGAGCTGCTTGCAGACTGTAGCTTCCTGATTTATGGGTCAGTCTGCTTAAATAAAGTCTTTAAAATTTTAATGGTCCAAAGTTTATCTCATAACAAGCCGATATAAGGAATGGATTTCAGTATTTAATTATTTTGATTCCTGAATTTAATTAAGATGATCCCATAATATTAATGCTTTCCAAGCACCATTAAAAAGAAAATCCATCCTACATCTCAAATTATTTCTACAGATAACTTTCCAGTTACATTTGGTCTAATAAAAACAAATAATAGTGAAAATTAGGAGACAAGACAATATGAAGAAATACCAGGTGTGTAAAGTTAAAGTTAATAAAGAAAGCAGATCCATTAGGAGATTTCATGGAATTGTGGGAGCTGTATAAATAATACCTATAAGGCTGTTGTCCTCATGTTTGATACCGAAGCTTGAAATTTATAAGTCTGGCATTCAGGAAGGCAAGATGGATTTAAAATGGGGAAAAGCAAAACAATCTGGAACCCACATGTAGAAGGAAATCAATGGATTATATGAAAAACAATATAAACCAACTTCATCAAATTGACATTTTAGACCACCTGACACAGTGATAAAAGAATACATACTATTTTCAACTATACATGAATGAAGTATTCAGCTGAATACATTACAGTCATATGTCACTTAATAAGTGGGATACATTCTGACAAATGCATCATTAGGTACTTTTTCATTGTTCAAACATAGAGTAGACTTACATAAATCTAGATAGTATAGGCTACTATATATATACCTATGCTATATTATATAGCCCATTACTCGTAGGCTACAAATTTGTACAGAATGTTACTATACTAAATACTGTAGGCAATTAAAACACGAGGTAAGTATTTACGTATCTACAAATAGAAAAGGAATAGTAAAATATATTATAATCTTACAGGGACACCATTATATATGAAGTACATTGTTGACCAAAACGTTGTTACGTGGCACATGACTGAATAAAAGTTTAAAATGTTCAGATCATACAGCTAGGTTTTCTGACCACAGTAGACTTGAATTAGAAAACAGTACAGAAAAATATCTGGAAAAACTCAAGTAATTGTAAAATAAATACAAACTTAGGCATAATCACTAGGTCAAAGAAGAATATACAAGCGAACAATTTTAGCCAACTGAAAATGAAAACAGAATATTTCAAAATTTGTGTCATGCAGCTAAAGCAGTAATTGGAGGGAAACTTATAATTAAAATTTATTAAGGAAGTAAGAAGTTCAAAATCAGTGATCTACGCATCCAACTTAGGAAGCTATGAAAAAAAGCAAAGTGCAAAGAAGTTCCAAAAAAAGAGCAGAAAACTATCAAATACAAAATGTCAAAGCGAGAAAATCAAGCCATAAGTTATTTTTTTAGTCAATAAATGTTATAAAAATCTAGCTAGAGTGATAAAAAAATCAATAAATAAAATTATAAATGTCAGGAATAAAAAAGTATCATCAGTACAAATTAAATAGACAACAAAAGGATGATGAATGTTATGAATATGAATAAATTTGATAATTGAAATAAAATGGACAAATTTCTTGAATAATAAAAACTACCAAAGCCTACTCAAGAAGAATTAGATGTCAAAAAATGATTCTGGGACAATTACATGTCAATATGCAAAAGAATGAATTGGGACTCCAACCTCACATATGCATAAAAATTAATTCAAAATGAATCATAGTCCTTAAAGTAAAAGCTAAAACTGTAACGTTCTTAGAAGAAAACACAGAAGTAAATCTTTGTGACCGTAGGTTAGAAAATTATTTCTTAGACACAACTCCAAAAGTACAATAAATAAAAGAGAAGATTGCTAAATTAGGCTTCATCAAAACCACAATAGGATATCACCTAACCCCAGTGAGATTGGCCTCTATCAAAAAATCCCCAAACTACAAATGCTGGCAAGGATGGGGAGAGATGGGAACACTCTTACACTGCTGGTGGGACTGCAAATTAGTGCAACCTCTGTGGAAAACAATTTGGAGATACCTCAAAGAGCTAAAAATAGAAATACCATTTGATCCAGCAATAGCACTATTAGACATCTACCCAAAAGAGCAAAAGACATTCTATAATAAAGACATCTGCACCCCAATGTTTATGGCAGCACAATTCACTATTGCAAGGATGTGGAAACAACCCAAATGCCCGTCAATTCATGAGAGGATTATTAAAATTTGGTATATGTATACAATGGAATATTACTCAATTATAAGAAATGATGGTGATCTAGCACCTCTTATATTTTCCTGGATAGAACTTGAGTCCATCCTCCGAAGTGAGTTATTACAAGAATGGAAGAATAGGCTTTACATGTACTCACCATCAAATTGGCACTAACTGATCAACACTATGGTGCTCATACCGCAGTAATATTCTCCAGGGATTAGGGGTTGGGGGGGTGGGTAAACTCACAACTAATGGACACGGTGAGCATTGTAGAGGAGAAGGGCATGCCTCTAATCCTGGCTTGGGTGAGGCAAAGACATAAAATGTAGCCAAAATGTTTGTACCCTCATAATATCCTGAAATAATAAAGAAAAAAAGCTACCAACAAGAAAGTGCAATAACAACCACACACACAGAAAGAAATTTCAAATCACTGATGCAATAAGGGATTTGTATATAGAACATATTTACAATACTGAGTATTCGTACAACTCACTAATTTTTTAAGCAACCAATTTAAAAATGGGCAGATGATTTGAACAGACAATTCAGCAAAGAAGATACTTGAACGGTTAATAAGCACATGAAAAGTTACTCAACATGTGAAAGTTTGCATTTACATTGGCAGAAATACAAACCAAAGCCACAAGGACTTACCTCTTCCCACCCACTGAGGTAGATACAATCAAAAAGTTACCTCTCGAAAAATCAACTCATGGTGGATAACAGACTTAAACCTAAGGCATGAAACTCTAAGAATTCTAGAAGAAAATGTTGGAAAAACTCTTAAAGACATTGGCCTAGGCAAAGAATTTATGAAGAAGATCCCAAAGGCAATCACAGCAACAACAAAAATAAATAAACAGGACCTAATCAAATTAAAAAGCTTCTGCACAGCCAAGGAAACTGTCATAAGAGCAAACAGACAACCTACAGAATGGGAGAAAATATTCGCATGTTACACATCTGATAAAGGGCTGATAACTAGAATCTATATAGAACTCAGGAAAATCAGCAAGAAAAAAAATCAAACAACCCTATCAAAAAGTAGGCAAAGGACATGAACAGAAACTTTTCAAAACAACCATATGAAAAAATGTTCAACATCTCTAATCATCAGGGAAATCCAAATCAAAACCACAATGAGATATCACTTGACTCCAGTGAGAATGAGTTTTATCAAAAAGTCCCAAAACAACAAATGTTGGTGTGGATGCAGAGAGATAGGAATACTCATACACTGCTGGTGGGACTGCAAACTAGTACAACCTCTGTGGAGAGTAATATGGAGATACCTCAAAGAGAAACAAGTAGAACTATCATTTGATCCAGCAATCCCATAACTGGGCATCTACCCAAGAGAACAAAAGACATTCTATAAAAAAGACATCTGCACTCAAATGTTTATAGCAGCACAATTCACAATTGCAAAGATGTGGAAACAACCCAAGTGCCCATCAATCCATGAGTGGATTAAGAAAGTGTGGTATATGTATACCATGGAGTTCTACTCAGCCACAAAAAACAATGGTGATATAGCACCTCCTGTATTATCCTGGATAGAGCTGGAACACATTCTACTAAGTGAAGTATCCCAAGAATGGAAAAACAGGCACCACATGTAGTCACCAACAAATTGGTATTGACTGATCAACACTTATGTGCACACACAGTAGTAACTTTCATGGGGTGTTAGGCAGGTGGGAGTTGGGAGGAGGGAATGTGTATATACACACCTAATGGGTGCGGTGTGCACCTTCTGGGGGATAGACACACTTGATGCTCTGATTTAGGTGGGACAAAGGCAATGTGTATGTAACCTAAACATTCATACCCCCGTAATAAGTTGAAATAAATAAATAAAAATAAAAATGTTAGCAAATAAAATCCAATAACATACAACAAGAATAATGCTCCATGAACAAATAGTGTCTATTCCAGTAATGAAAGTTCATTTTAACATTCAAAGCTCAATATAATTCAGCATATTAGCTGAATAAAGGATAAAGCACATATGATCATCTCAAGAGGTGAACATCTGACAAAATTCAAGAAATGTATATTAGAACTACAAAATATGACTGAGAGAAATGATTGAGGACAAGTAAATTGAGAGGTATACCATATTCCTGGATTGGAAGACTCAATACCATTAACATGCCAATTTTCAACATATTGATCTATAGATTGAATGCAATAACAATCAAAATACTAGCTATCTTTTTATAAAAATTGATAAGCTAATTGTAATAATTATATAAACATGCAAAGAACCTGGAATAGTCAAAAATTTTAACTAAGGAAAACAAAATTAGAGAAGAGATATATACTACCAGATTTTAATATTTATTAATCAAGACAGTGTGGTATTAGCAAAAGAATAAGCATAGAGATCAATTCAACACAATAGAGAGGCCTACACTAACCACACAAATAGGGTCAATTGATTTTCAGTAAAGATGCCAATGTAATATAACGGTGAATGAATAGTTTTTCAACAAATGATGTAACACTTCAATATAAAATATATACTTCCAATAAAAAGAAATGAATCACTATAGACATAACGTAATGGATGAATATAAAAAACATTATTTGAGTGAAAGAAGTCAAGCACAAAAGACCATATAATATGGGACAATTCTATTTACATGAAACTCTATTTATTTGAATTCTATTCTGGGTCCAGAAATGGATAGTATAGAATTAACTGTAAAGAAGCACAAGAGAATCTTATTAATACAAGGTCATGAAAAGCTATAAGTTGTGAAAAACAAGACTCTGGGTTGGCTTGAAAGGAAACATCTAATGGACACTATAAGGAACAAATGAGAGTGTTGGCATTGGTTTGGGAGAACTGCTGATGAGAGAGGACAGGGGATAGAGAACAGTGTGGAGGTAAGGAAAATGAATTGAGCAACAGGGGGAATATTTATGAGCAAATGTATCTAATGCTTAAGTTAAGTTGTTATCCTCCCTATGGGATAAAACTCCTCCATCATGCCAAATTTTCATAAAGTCTAGTACATACATGTGGTTTGTCTGAGATTCCATTCCATACCTACATCGGCGAGACACTAAAAGAAGGGGATTCTATGGGAGCTGGAATCCAATGAAGGTGACAGTACTCTAGACGCAAGTTCTTGAAGCCAAAATAACCGATGAATTTAAATCACTGGGAATGCACAAAAAGTGTCACAAGGGACAGCAAGCTTGAACTGTTCACTGAGCCACAGCTTCACTCTCTGTGGCAACCAGAATGGTGTCTGGAACATCAGAGATACTTGATAATGTTTGCTGAATAAATTGAAGGATTAAAAACGTTGATCTCTACATGGTTTAAAGCACTGAGCAAAATCACTTTGCAAACTGTCAAAAGTATTAATATTAATTTTCCATTGATTGCCCTTTATACCATATTGTGTTGAATTATTAATTTAAACTGACTGTGTGACATATTTCTTTTCTCACTCTATAGAGCTTTACTTTGTTTGAACAATTTATTCCCTCATCATATAATGCAGAACTGATTTAGTGAAAAATTGATTATCTACCTTTGGTGAGGTAGCAGCCTTTTCTCTTTCTTGCTCTGAGACCAACCAATTGAAATATATGCAAGGAAGTCTTGTTTAACACCAACATATTGTGTGAGGAATCATGGTCAGAAGTTGTCAGTGTTTAAAAGATCACAACTTAGAGATTAATTGTGCATCTTCCATTCAATCCAATGCCAGTTGACCTGTAGATAACTATGAGCATGGAAGAATGAAGACTTTTTCCTTTATAGTCCTTTTGAGCCCAATTTCTTGGGTTTCCACAATCTCACACTCTGAAGATAAGGGTTATAGCTCTAATTTGCAGTCAGTTAAATTAGATGGTGATTTCTGGTAACCACTCAATAAACTAATTCTTATTGACATAAAAACTGAAAAAAAAAATAACTGGTTAATGTTGAGCATTAGGTTGTCACTGAGTGGTCAGGACCATTACAGACAATTTCAGTAGCTTATTCTGAGTTAAAGGAAGAACTTTACAATCCAGCACTTAGGGAGTACCTGGTACTTGGAATATGTGCACTTTATTTGAACAAGTTGCAGTATAGAAAAAAATGCTCATTACTTTCATAGAAACAGGAATCCATACTCATTTAGTAAGGAAGCTGAAAAAAAGTGAAGTAAGGACTCCCATTGGGAAATCAATGCTAGCTAACATTAATTCACACCTGTTAACTAGAATGAATTGCCCTGGAGATAGCACCAGGTGTGCCTTTGTTCATTGCTTGAAGTAATTGAAATAAATTATTTTGTAACTTTAAGCAGTTTGGGGTTAAATTGACCCATTGAAAATCATTTTAATTTTTCATTTTTTCTCTTCATTTTGTAAAATCTGCACATTTTCAATAAGGAAGTAGAACACTTTTTTTGCACAAGATATTGAAATATAAGAACTGAATAGTTTCTTGTGGTATTTATGGAGCTATTTTGCTGAAAGAAAATGAAGTTGAACAACTAAACTACACCTCTGTGGGACCTTATTTGATTGCATCAGTCAGAGTTCTAAATTGTGAGGCAATGAAAAAATTAATTTGCATTTATCTTCAGAGTGGTCTGACCTAAGGTAGTAATATCTGGGTAGCAAGTATGATAGCTAAGGATATTTAATTACTTTCTTTGTTTCTAGGGGACCATTTCAGTACTATTGTAAAACATTGGAAAATATTTGATAATGTCTGTTTGTTTGAAATAGGGTAAAATGTAACAAAGCATTGGAATAGGGAAAGAAATAAGAGGTTTTAGAGAAGGATCTAGAAAAAAGTAAAAGCAGTAAAAAATAAATGATCCAAAATTGAAGACATTATTTAATATACTGTTACTGATCAAACTCTTCTTTTATTCTGGGCTCCATACTAAATATATGACTAAGTAGAAAAATTTGGTGGTCTTGCTAATATGCTATCAAGACTCTTCGTAAGTATCCAGATGGTGGTTGTGGGTGGGTGAGTGGCTTTTAATATTTAATTCAGGCTGGTACACCATTTTGGTTAAATATACTTTGGAATCTGGCTTACTCAGTTAAACTGACTATGTTTCTAAACAAAGATGGTTGTTAAAACTTTTATCTTTTGGATAAAAGTTAAAAAAATGAATATTTTTGAGGTTGCGGAAATTGCTTTTAAATAAATCTCTTCTTCTATTGCTGCCTATTGTGTTTTAAAACAAATTATAGAAACTTGTATAGATATACGTTATTCCCTATAAATAACATTAAGATCAATCCAAACTACATTAAAACAAAAATCAAGCACATGCATCATACCAAATTTTTGTATGTTAATGTGTAGGATGTTCATTCAAATGATGTGTCCATGCATTTTATATACATATATAAATATCATTTCTTTAATATTTTTGTTTAGTTATAATTGAAAAAGAGTTGTGAATATAATAATGATTCTATATGTTGATTGTAATTACTAGTAATACATCTAGTAATTTCACTTCTAGGTATACTTGGTGTACTATGTACACAAAAGAATTGAAAGCAATGACTCAAACATACACAAACACACACACACATCCATGTTTATAGTGGCATTATTCACAGTAGCTAAAAGGCAAAAATAATGCTAATGTTCACCAACAGATTAACAGATAAATAAAATGTGGTATATATATATATATATATGCACACACAATGGAATATTACTCAGCCTTAAAAAAGATTAAAATTCTAATACATGCTACAACATGGATGAACTCTAAAAATATGGTAACTGAAATAAGCTGGATACAAAAGACAAAGATTGTATAATTCCACACATACGAGGTACCTAGAATAGAAAAATTCATAGAAACATAAAGTTGTATAGAAGTTACCAGGAGCTGGAGGAAGGAGAGAATGAGTTACTATTTAAAAGACAAAGATGTCCTATTTGGGATAGGATAGAAGTTCTGGAAATGGATAGCAGTGACGATTGCATAACAATATGAATGTACTTAATGCTTAGAAATGATTAAAATGTTAAATTTTATGCTATATATATTTTGCCACAATAAAAAAAGCTTTAAAAAAGTTTTCATGAAATCATGTATAATAATTATAATTTCTTATTTTAAATAAAACTTTTAAATAATGGAACAACTTCTGATCCCAACTGAATCAGATAAAAGGGCTTCTCCCTCTTGAATGCCACTACCAAAAAGGACTGTGTCCAGAAGTCAAGGAAATGAGTAAGAATTCAGAGGAAATTCCCACCAAGGACGAAAGAGTGTAGTTTTTGCTGGAAATTCCCTCAGGCTAAGGACAAAACATGCTACAGAAAAGTGATATGCTACAAATTAGATTAATAAATAAATATCACTATGTTCGCATATCTTTTTGATGAGTCTAATCCAGTTTGTTTCCCAGAATAATCTAATCTAATCTAATCTCCTGATTTGTTTCTATTCAATTATTTCTCCTTGTGTTCTTATGAAACTTCACTTTGTCTATTAACTAACTTTAGACAGAACATTTTTGGGAGGGATGGTCTAATGAAAGATGCAGTCCATATTGTTTACTCCACTAATCTCTTTCTTATTAAGGAAATTCTGGATTAGCAATATGGTCATCTGAAATCTAGGTTTCCCAGCTCTCTTGTGTTGAGAAACATTCATGTGACACAATCTAACTAGTGAGATATGTGGAAGGGATTCCAGGGAAAGCAGTTTTCATGAGATAAGACTATTCCTTCCTCCCAGTGATTTCTTTACCTTTTCTAATGAATGATGGTAGTAAGATTGGAAGTAATTGTGCCATCTTGCTGTCATAACATGATCATGATGAGACTAAATCCACACATCCACATATCAAGGATACCAGAAAAGAGAGAAGGAGCTTGAGAAATGTATAATATTTTTACACCAATGCAATAACCTTAAACTGTGTACTTCTATATTTCTTGTTATGTGAGAAACAATAATCCTTATTTTATGAAACCTCATGGTCAGAACTCCATAGCATGTAGTTGAATCCAATCCTAAAACTGTCCTGGATCCATTAAATTAAATGTTTAAATTCTACTAGAATTGTGGAAGCTTTGTGAAAGTTCAATTGTAGTCAAGAAAAGGGATTGTGAAATAAAACCTCTGATGAAAGGTCAAAAGAGAAAAAGACTCTTGAGCCTTTAAATGTAAGCTGAAGAAGATTCAATAATTTTGTAAGATTCTCAGAAAGAAGATACAGTAAACAACATCAAAACAAACAAACACATAAAAGATGGACAAATGATGGCATTCATGGCAGGATGGGGCAGGAAGATGTAATCTGTTTGTCTCTCCAATAATGCACATGCAACAGAGGCACTGCCCCAGCTGTCCACACAATGTCCTTGCAATTCCTCCTGCTTCTAAACACTCAAGATCTGATCAGGAGCCTCCATTTGTTGGCTTTCATCCAAGTTCCTTATCTGGGAAACATCACCCAAATACTACCAAGTGAAAAGGAAAACTCAAGTTGACATTGGTGCACGACAGCATGCCTGCCTGATGATTGATTTCCTTAAAAAAAAAAAGTGATAAAATAAACACTGGGATTCTCTATGGAACGTCGCTTACCCACTTCCTCTGGCTACAGGCCAATCTTTTTTTTGCCTCCCTAAAGGACACCCACTTAAGAGAAAAGTGAAACCCAGACCAAAAGAAACTTATGCCACTTTTTAATAAAGTAAATTACACACATGCACACACACACACACACACAGAGCTCTACTGGTCTAGGGTATGTCCTTAGGGGAACAGAACTCCCTCTAGTTAACATTTACCTCTAGTTAACCCATAGACTTTACTAGGAGAGAGGGAAACCTCAAGGAAACCCAAAGATTTCTAATAAAACAATAGTTTACTTTGTCATCAATTACCAAAAATTAGTGTCACTCTACTGACCTAATGGAAATTGGCTATAATGTCAGTTCTCCCATTATAATCAGGGATTCAGAAATGTTTCTCTGATCAGCATGAAGGTGAACTGTGGGCCATGATTCCGGGACCACACCAAGCACCTCATAAGGCACCACATTCATCATATTCAAAGTGGTTGGGAAGGAAATTTGATGTTTTCTCTAAATTATATAAAGCTTAGATGATGAAGGGGAAGCTATATTGAGTAAAAACACTGATTGATCTCTCTGCATCCACTGAGGTTGCATTGTCAAGCACTTTTAATATATATTTAGCAATGAGTTTGCCCATGATTTCTGTCAAGAGCCCTCCAGGTAGGATGACCACACCATTACTTGAACTCAGTTTCCTAAAAATCATTTCCTGCAGTGAAGTTTCTGAGAACAAGGCCCTAGCTCACAAGGGGCCTCAAAGTTTGAGTTACCTGAGCAACACAGGCTCTGCTTTTCTTGGGTACGGTAAGGTATTTGGGATTTACAGGATTATTTTACATTCTCAGAGTCTGAATGTTCTGTCTTCTCTCTCTCTCTGTCTCTCTCCCTCTCTCCCTCTCTTATTGTGTGTGTTCCCAATTAAAAAGTTGAAAGTGCATGAGAAAAAGACAGAGAATGTTCTCCAGACAAGCCAGCCATTTTAAAATAAATTTGTCAAGGTGGACACAAACAGCCTTCCTGATTCAGAAAAAGGCTTTGGGGACAGAGCTTAATTCTCTCTCCGTAGAAAGCTCTATTCCGAATCTGGTACTCTATCTCTCCCACCTAAACTCTTGCATAAGTCCTTTATCACATAAAAATATTTATTACCAAGTACCCCTCTGTCCCTGAACATATCTGGATTACTCCTATCTTAAAAGCATCTCCCTGATGTTATAAATTACATGAATTTTGCTCTAATTCTCCCCTGCATTTTACACTCAGGATTCTTAAAAGATCAGGCTCTTCTCCCAGCCTTTGACTCATCACCACTCAATAAAAACTTAATCCCTTACAATCTGGTTTCCACCTCCACAATTGCTAAAACTGTGCATTCAAATGTCACCAAATGCAACTGCTGGTCCCAAGTCTCAACATAAATCCCTCTCCTCCCTCAGCTACATTGGATATAACACCATCCTCACCTCCCGTTCCAAGGCTGTGGATCTCACTATCCTCTCTAGCTCTCGTGACTCTTCTAAACCCATAAACACATATATCCCCAAAGTTTAATTATCACCCATCTTCTCTTTCTAAAGTTTTCCTTTGATAATTTCAAGGCCTGTGGAGATTTTAGTCAACTTCTCTGTACCGAAGACTCTTGCATATATTTCTCTGGCTTCACCCCTCCTCAAGCCCCAGACATATGTTTCCAGCTCCATGTAGGACTCTTTACAATCGGTATTTTAAGTATAGTGTGTCACAAACAAATCTCATCAACTTCTCTCAATCTCCTCAACCACTCAGATGTTCCTTTGACTTCTCTGTTAAGGAAATTCAGTATGCTCTTATTTATGCAGCTCAAAATCTTGCTTCTGATGTGTCTGTTGGAGGGTCTTTCCAGTCCTACTCTTACACACACACACACACACACACACACACACACCAGACCTCTCTTACCTCACACCTAAGGCACTTTCTCAGTGCTCCAATATGGTGACAATATTCCTTGACTGCCCCTCTTAGAGTAGATCCAGTCTCTTATATACCTGCTCATGAACTTTTGAGTCTGTATTTTGACTCTAGTTCACCTGTATGGCTTTATCTTATCTTCCTGATAGCTACTATAAATTTCAAATAAAGTGTACTGTTTTCTGTCCCTTGAACATGGCCTAGATAGTTCTTCCTCAATCTATGTGTTTATTGTGTTTTTTTTTCTGTTACATTCCATCCAAACTCCATCTATCAAAGCTTTGTCAAGGTCCACCTGAAAGGTCATCAGCTTCTTGAAGCTTTCCTTTTTTTTTTCCACAGACACCTTGCTTTCCTGGAGCTATTTGTTACTCAGCTTTCTCTATCTTTGACTTCTTGGTATTTTTTAATTTGTCATTTGTGTTTGTTTAGCCTTCCTCAGTCTATAAAGAATTTTCCATAAATTGCTTCATCTTCACCTAGTGAAAAGAATTAGGGCTTGGAGTCAGATAGATCTATGTTCAATACCTTCTCCCCCACTGAGTGGTTGTATGAATGAGTAGAGAAGAGAAAATCCTCAGAGAATGGGAGCATCTGGATCAAATTCAGGTTTCATGAATCTTTATGCTATTGTTTTCATCACACCCTACTGGTTACATCTCACTCTCTTCTCACCCAAAAGTCTATCACAGAAGCATGTTAGACAATGGAAACACACACACACCTGGATTTTAAACTGGAAATAAGAATTTATATTGATGTTAGGAAATAAGTACCTTAGAAGAAGCTCTGGAAACATCCCTGTGCAGTCAGACAGGCTTTAGAACTTGCCACCTGCCAGTAGACAGCTTTTGTATGACTCTCTCACATTTAAATTTATTTTTAAATACATTTAAGTTTGAATATTGTCAGACACATTCTACATATAGTCCTATCCCATTCCTATCTCTCATTCATTCTTTGGTTTACACCCAGCCTCCTGCAGCCATTTAAACTGCCTGCACTTCCCCAAACACCTGATTTGGGTTTCTAATCTTTCATCTATGACTACATTTAGGGTAAAGAAAGAAAATCAATGAAACTACCAGAATAAATATTAAATAAAACAAAACACGTATTGAGTTAAGAGAGCAAGAGAGAGAGAGAGAATAAGAATCCCAGTTTCAAATAAGTTTTTCATTTTTTTAGAAGAAAAAATTTGAGAACTCAAGAATATCAGTGATCAAATTCAGTGCCCTCTCCTCATAAAAGATTTTCTCTCTTCCTCATTTGTATTTTCTTTTTCTTTTTTTGGAAACAAGGTCTCATTCTATTGCCTGTACTAGAGTGCAAGTGCAATGGTGACATCACAGCTCACTGCAACCTCAAACTCCTGGGCGCAAGCAATTCTCCTGCCTCAGCCTCCCAAGCAGCTGGAACTACAGGCACATGCCACCATGCCTGGCTAATTTTTCCATTTTTTTTGTAGAGCCAGGATCTTGCTCTTGCTTAGGCTGGTCTTGAATTCTTGGCCTCAAGCGATCCTCCCACCTCGGGCTCTTGTGTATGTATCTTTAATAAGAAACCTCACTGCTGAGCCTCAGTTTTCTTATCTATAAAATATTTTAATAATTTTACCTACCTCACTAGATTTTTAAGACTGAAGGAGATGTATAACTAAAATTCTTAGTACAATGCCTGGCACATAGTTGAAGAGTTTCATATTAGTTAAAAGTATACTTTTCATGCCTTTCCAATAGACAACAAACTCCTTGAGCATACAACTTTTCTCAGAGTGAGTTTGGTACGCTGTCCAGTACCTAGCCCTGTCTCTTGTACATAATAGGCTCTTCATGAATAGCTTCTTATTAATTAATTTCAGAGAGGGAGAGGAAGTAATACATTGGAATTATGGAATTATGTAGAGGGTTTTCCAAAATACATAGACCAATTCCCAACCTCAGATATGTTGATTTAGGGGTTAAAATTTGGACACATTCGTTATTCAAATATTCCCCAGGTGATAATTATAATTATTACTATTTGGGATCTACTATTCTATTAATAAATCAATTGGCCTGATTCTCAAGCAAAATCATCTTTGATTCTAATCCATATATCTCTCTTTTCTCTTGGGTCTTCAGCCCAACATTACTCCATTAAAACACAGCAAAATAACCTATACCTAGACTAGGTATTGGCTCCCTAGGGACACATCCATGAGGCACTTCTCCAAGAACAGACAGAATATTCCATTAAATCTCATGGAATATCATAAATTAAAATTAATTTTTAAAAGGTGTATTGATGATCCAATGTAACCTAATCATTTGCTAGGTGTATTAGCCAAGAGATAAGATTTATACAGGTAAGGTTTAACATGAAGAAATGTTAACAATATAAGAATATTACCTACTTAGGGAAGAAATAGAACTCAGAGCACAACATGAACATGAGCACAACAAACACAGGGAGCAGCCACTACCTCTAGGGTTGAGACAGAGCACTCAGGGAAGTAAGCAATCTGGAAGAGCCTTCCCAGACCTAGTGTCCAGACACTCTTGGGAAGAGTGCTGGTTCATGGTCTACTGGAACAAGGACTTCTGGGGGACCTCTGGGGTGGTGCTGTGTGGCTGGCTTTGCTGGGAATCTGCCCTCTGGGGTCGGAGAGGTCTCCCACTGCTAAGGGGCCAGTCTCCACCCTCCAGGAACCTGCTGGTAGTGATCATACCCCAGAACCAGGAAGAGCCCCTTCCTCCTCCAATGTTCTTCCAGCACCCTCTATCGGGGAAGCAGGCCGATGAAGGGTGAATGTGGAGCTGAGAGGCATGATTGTTACTGAAACAAAAGCTGCTGAAATCCAGAACGTACTTGCTTGAGATTAAAGCCTGAGTTCCTGGGTGGCACTGGAGATCATTCTTCTAAGTGAAGTATCACAAGAATGTTAAAACAAACACCACATGTACTCACCATTAAATTGGAGCTAACCAACTAACCATATGTGCACATATGAAAATAACATTCATAGGAAATCGAGCAGGTGGGGATGGCGGGGGAGGAGATGGGTAAATTCACACTTAACCGGTATGATGCACACTATATGGGGGATGGACTTTGACTCAAACAGTACAAAAGCAATTTACCAAAACATTTGTACCCCCATAATATCCTGAAAAAATAAATTAAAAAAACAATGTAAATATATACAATTATTATTGTCAATTAAAATAATTAAAAAATGTTTAAATACGGAAAAAAAAGACTGAGTTAGTGACAGAGCAGAGACAAAAACTCATTTCTTCCTGTCCAAAATTCTTTGTATCATGTCATTGTGATCAGATAAGACAATCCGGGTTGATTCTGCAGAAGAGTGGAGGGCTAGGAAACATGTCTCACATACGCCAAGCTCTTACAGCCTGAGTACAACCTTTGTGAGAGGTGTTAATCTTTTTTCATTCTTTTTTGTTGTGTAGACAATAAAACTGAAGCTCAGACAAGTGAAGTCACTTAATGATGATCATATAGGAAGTAAGTGATAGAGTAAGGATTTGACCCCTGGTCTGACCTCAAAGTACACAATCTTTTGATTATAGTGCATTACAGAAGAAAGTTCAATAGACCAAAGTGTTGAAAAACTGGAATTTATATTTTTAGCTGGGAAACTCTAATTTTGCACTTGTAACTTTAAGTCATCCATTTCAAATGAGTCAATTAGTTTTTCCGGCCCCTGAATGAGAAAAACAATATTGCTGTCCACAAAGGCATAGCAAAGCAGTGTTATAAATACTGAAGCATATCAAATATAAAATCCACACAATCTTTTATGAAGAAATAGATTTTTCAGTAAATCAAGTATCTTATTTGATCATGAGCCAATTGTGTATTTTGCTTCTGTGCCTTTTTCAGAACATTATAGTTCTCAGTGAATAATTAATTGATTTTAAATCAATTTGGTTCACTTGGCTACTCCAACTTAGAATACATAAGATTTACAAATTTTTAAATAATGTATTTGAAACAAATAACTAGTTCCAAAAATCTGTAACTAGCATTTAATAATTCTGGCAAGATATTTTTCTGTTGTTATTTATTGAAACAAATTATTTCTACCCTAAGTAAAAGAAAGTATATGTGTGATTAGTCAAAATTTATTGCTCTAAGTATTTTTGATAATTTCAAATCAGTGATTAATGTGGAGATTGCTTCTTTAGGTAAAATGAGTTATCAAAGGCTTAATATTGACTAGTATGTTAAAAGATGCTGAAATCTGGAACCTATTGCTGATCAGATACGAAGTTCTGAGCACTCCTTTGGGAATGCAGGGACCATGTAGTAACCATAGTTTCCATTATGAAGCCTGGCCATGGACTAACGGAGCATCAAAATGTATCATTTATAGGCTGCTGTTCCTTCATGTATCCAAGATGCAGAAAGCATATCATTGGAATAAGATCACAGGAGGGTTCAAATGACTTAGCAGGGCACATGGTAGCAGAGGATTATGTATTAATATCTTAAGCTATCTCTCACGTTTTCTTTACATGAAGGGCTTTGGCCCATTAAAATAAAAATATTTCTTAAAATAGAGTGAGATTTCCAATTCTGTTCAAATTTATAAGTGCTCAAATACAAGAAGACAAAATCCGCTCGTGCTTTAAGGCAGGGAGGATGCCTAAAACCCTACTTCAAGACTTCAATGACTGAACCAGCTCTCACTGATTTCTCTCTTTTTCCGAACTCTCTCTTTAAATTACAGTACAGTTTGTTCATTTGTTCATTCATTTTATGGCTCTTTATTAATTTCTGGCACCTACCCTAATGGAGCTATACACTGACAGATTATGGTTAGTGCAAGGAAAAAAATTAACAAGTTAATGAAAAAGAGTGTGTCTGAGGGAAACAATTTGGGATAGTGCAATCAGGAAAGGCCTCTAAGAGAGAAGACATTTGATCCAAAAACTAAAGGAAGAGAAAAACTGAGAGAAGAAAATCCAGCCAGAGGGAACAGTATAAAGTTCAGAAGATAGAAGGGCTTGTGTAGACAAACTTTTTAAAATTTAAAAAAGAATCCATAACTTGAAAAATCAAGGGAATTTTGGTGATCACAGATAATGTAAACAATCTCACCAGAAAAATGCTCAATATTTTATTTCTTCTCATATCAGTTAACATTGAAGTGCCAGGACACCCATAAAAATCTTCAGTAAAAATAGTTTTCAAGCTTAAATATCATCTCATGTTCAATCTTTGCTAATTGTTTATTGTTACTGATTATGTTATTGATAGGATTCAGACATTCCAGATTCAAAGATATTGTCATACAACCCTCATTGTCGTTTGAAGTATAGAGATTTTTTTTAAAAGGAGGCATATTTATTTTATGTTAAGTGAATGAGTCATTTTAAATGTGTTACTTCAGTGGATAGATAATAATCAACAAGCGTTTATGAAGGTCATAATGCAAGCAAATGTTGTTACTAAATTGTATCAGCCATCTGATTTCAAGTGAATGACACAAACAAAAAGTAATAAGACATTCCACCAGTCAAATCATTTTCCTTATTTTATAGTCAGTTCTTGTTTCCTATAACTCAAAATAAAGTTCCTAAAGGGTTTGTAAACAAATTAAACTGTGCTTATCATTATTTAACTTGATTTTTTTTTTTAAAGCCTAATTGCATCTCTGAAAAAAAAATCAATTTTTCACTCTGCTCAAGTTAAATTAACTGTGCTTGACTGGTTATATCTTCAGAAAAGCAAAACAAAGTTGAAAATTGTTGCTGCGGTGATGAGAAAACCTCCTAATTTGTTTTGTCAGAGCTTTCACATTGTGCTGAAAGTAAAAAGTATAGTAATTAGCCTTCATTTCTGTAACAATTATTGCCAATTTCCTGTACAATTCTGTTTCAATATCTGATGCTATAATAACACCAACTTAGAGAATTAAATTTTATTATTGTTTTTTTCTTTTTGCTTAAACACACAGAGCCTTTGCACAGAATTAAATTTTTAAAATGGAAAAAGAATTGCCAAATATAGAATTCAGGCTAAAAGGGATAAGGCTTACATTAAATAATAAATATATTTGTGCCCTCTGTCTAAATTGCCTTAAGGAATAACTAAGTTCTTTTAAATTTATATTATTATTAAGTACTATAGTATCTTATTTCCATAGTTTATGTAGAACTTCTATATTCAACATTTTATTTCATCCACATGAGAATTCTGAAAGGTAATTTTTATTATTTTTATTTCAGAGAAGTTACTATGAATCAACTAGATAAATACCCAATTTCTTTATTTTTTTATTTTTTAGGTTTTATTTTATTTTTAATTAACAACTAATAATTGCTCATATTTTTGGGATAAAATGTGATGTTTTGATACATGTATACATTGAGGAATGATCAAATAAGGCTGATATACATATCTATCACCTCAAATACTTAATTTATTTGTAGTGAGAACATTTAAAATTTACTCTTTTAGCTATTTTGAAATATATAATACATTATTATTAATTATTGTCACCATGCTGTGCAGTAATCACCAGAACCTATTTCTCCTGTGTATTGAAAACTTTGTACCCTTTGACCAACATCTCTCTGTTCCTGTCCACTCCACCCCACCCCACCTAGCCTCTGGTCCCTACCATTCTATTCTCTACTTCGATGAGTTTGACTTTTTTAGATTCCACGTAACACAGGTTATTTAATACATGTTCTTCTATGATCTTTTCTTCATTCTTCCATTACATTTTTATTAACAAGATCTTTCAAAAGTGTGCATCTGATAGAGTAATTTATTTTGAAAATCAAGATTATTTCATGCTTTTTTAAAACTGGTAAAGGAATTAAATATAAAACTCAAGCTATGTATAGATTTTAATTCAATCATCTAAAAAATACTTACTGAGTTTAGTACTGGGTTACGGAATTAAAATATGTAACTCTTCCTCCCAACAACATAGTTGCAGTAAAAACAATTATGGAAAGAAATAACGGCAGGACAGGGGTAAAAGTAGTGATATTTGTAAGCCAGGGTACTATCAGACTATTAATCAGGATTGTCCAGTTCCCGAGGATTTTGGGACAGATTTGTTATTCCTTAACTGGTTAATACTGAGGCACAATCTTGAATGACTATTAGTAATTATCCAAGTGGAGACAAGAAAAATGAATTTCTGACATAGTATGCCAGAAAAGTAAAAAAAAGTTAAAAGGCACACAATTGCATGGTTTGCTCCCATACTTAACATGCATGTGAGATGCCCAGAAGGTAGAATTCAAGTGGGGATTTAGCAGGGAGCAGAGCAAGAGAGACCGGCAGAACAAGAGGCTAGGTCATTAGATTGAATGCATCAAGCTCCAGAGTGTGGACATTCTCTTCTGGCTGTCCCTAATCTGTTTGTTTATGATTAAACACCACATGGTTTAGGTATTTGAGAGTGGCATTTTATTTGTAATTGGTTATTGATTTAATATTTTTATTACAAAACATAGAATTCTACATTGTAAAATTCTAAACAGCCAAGCAATTTAAAATAATGAAAGATAAACACTTTCCTGCATTTTCATATTCCAGAAGTAACTGTTAACACCTGCATGTTCTTCTCAAATCTTCTTACACGTTTGTGTGAGATTCTGTATATCTATATATCTGTCCATCTACCCACTTATCTATAATTAACATAAATGGGATCATGCTTACTTTTGGTTCAACTTTT
The DNA here is from genome assembly GCF_020740605.2 of Lemur catta. Taxonomy (NCBI): domain Eukaryota; kingdom Metazoa; phylum Chordata; class Mammalia; order Primates; family Lemuridae; genus Lemur; species Lemur catta. The sequence goes on from NC_059134.1 coordinate 33,613,468, forward strand.
TTTGTTTCACCTAATTTATTGCATATATTTTTCTCACTCTTTCTACCTCATTCTCTTTAAAGTGTGCTAGTATTAGATTATATAGCTATATTACAATAATTTATTCAACCCTATAGATGTTTTGATTATTTCCACCTTTACTATTATAAAACTATTTGAATAGATGTCCCCATGCATTGTTATATATCTATGCATATTATTTTTGCATATAGTAAATTTCTAGCTTTGACAGCACTGAGGTGAAAGTTCTACCCATTTTCAGTTTTGATTGAAATATTGTCTAATTGCACTCTATTTGTATGAATTTTCACTCTGTGCTGGCATTTCAGATTATAAATAAAGCTATTCCCATCCAGTGCTGATTCAAAGACCAAATATGCCACAGTACATACAGTAATAATAGATGACATTTTTATAGCACTTTTGTACTCAGATGTTTTCACATATATTAATAATATGTTATTAGAGTCAAACAAAATATTCTGATAGAATAAGGTAAAATTATTTGTGGATTTTCTTTTCCTTTTTCCTTTTAACAGAGAAGGAAACAAAGTCTTCTCTACTGAAACAAAGCTCTGCATATATATCCATAGTACTATTTCCGCTACACTGCCTCAAACACAAATATCATGTTATTAAGTATGAAATATCCATTTTCCTTAAGTACTGACAGTCAATATCTCTGACATTTCACTTTGACACTTCTTGTTTTATTTTTATTGTGAAGGTACATTTTAAGTCTTTCAAACACACATTTTGGCTTGTGATTATCTTTCAATTTTTTTAAGCAATTTCTGTGGAACCATGGATGAGTCAAAAATTTGTGTTATTTGTGAATATGAGTTCTGTCATGGAACCAACGCAGCACAGGCAGCTTGAAATATCAACAGAGTGTTTGGGAAGGATGTGGCTAATGAATGCACAGTACATTGATGGCTTGAGCAGTTCCATTCTAGTGATTTTAATCTTGGAAATGAGCCATGTGGGTGACCTGAGACCAAGGTGGATAATGATGAGCTGAAAGCTTGAGCAGCATTGTTGGTGTGACATGTGGTCATTCAGCTGAAAGCTGAATCCATCTCAACCTATGCATGAATTAGCAACAAGGTTTGACATTACTATTCCAACAATATTGGATCATTTGAAACAAATGGGCAAGGTAAAGAAGCCGGATAGATGGGTTCTGCATGAATTAAATGAGCATCCTCAGAGAAATCATCTGGAAGCTTGCCTTTCTTTGCTGTCACGACATAAAGGTGAACCATTTCTACACTGTATTGTTACATGTGATGAAAATGGATTCTTTTTGACAATCACAAGCATTTGGCACAATGGTTGGATAAAGATGAAGTGGTGAAGCACAGTCAAAACCAAATATTCATCAACAAAAGCTAATGGTGTCTGTTTGGTGGTCTAGCACTGGTATTATCCACTACAACTTCATGAAACCTGGTCAGTAGATTACAGCGATATCTACTGCAACCAACGGGATGAAATGATGAGGACGCTTGTGATTAAGCAGCCAAGATTGGTCATTAGAGACAGGCCAATCGGCTTGGAAGACAATGCTCGACCACATGTCGCTACAAACAACGCTGCTCAAGCTGCAGAAGCTGGACTTGGAAACTCTCTGTTGTCCACCACATTCACCAGACCTTGCACCAACTGACTACCACTTCTTCCAGGCTTTGGACCCCTTCTTGCAAAAAAAAATATTCAATTCTCAACAAGCTGTGGAAAATTCCTTTCATGATTTCATCACTCCTCACTCTGTAGGCCTCTTTGCTATTGGAATAAGCTAGCTGCTGTTAAGATGGCAAAACTGTGTTGATAGTTTAGGTGCATACTTTGCTTAATTGTACTGCTTCTTGTGTGAGATACAATAAACTACACTTTTGATATGAAATCAGACATTTCATACTTAATGACCTAATACAAATAGACATACTCTGAGTTGCTCACATTTCTTCTGCTGACAATCCCACTGAAAAACTGTTGTAAATCATTGTTTAAAAGACACTCTGTCCATATAGACTCAAATGTTAAGATATTATGAAAGAATAAACCTAGTTTTAAAAGTCAGCCTTTTGGAAATAAAACTTTATTCTGATCTTGAAGCATTAGTTACAAAACCCTATGCACAGTTTTTTTTCAGCATATTATGGGGCACAAACGTTTAGGTTACATATATTGCCTTTGCCCTGCCTGTGTCAGAACTTCAAGCGTGTCTATCCCCCAGACAGTGCGCACCCATTAGGTATGAATGTATCCATCACCTCCTCCCCACTCCCACCTGCCTAACACTGGATGGACAGGGTTTTTTGTAATAGAAAGATAACTATTCCTACTTAAATTATTTATTAATGTCTGATGTGATTGGGGAACAAGCTTTATAATGAATAATACATTTAACTAAAGCAATTTTGCTTTCAATTAGCTGTAAATTATCCAAAAAGTAGTGTAAGTTTCCTGCTACCATGTTATTTTAAGCTCAGGGGTAAGAAAAATGGAAATGAGGTCAAGGGCTAGAAAGACTCCTCTGGAAAAGGTTTGATTTCTTCCCACAAATAAAGCTACAGAGTTTTCAATGAAATTGGAGTTCAGGACTAAGGAAGCAGTTAAAGTGTAAAGATTATAATAGGTTAATGTACCTGCAATGGTGTCATTGAATTAAGTCAGAGTTGCAGTCAAAGACACCAAAGAACTTAAAGTCTTTGAGGGTTACTTCCACAAGTTTCCCAACTGTAACAGTTGGTGGTCAGTGATGGAAATAAAGAGATATCTGAAGGCAAAAAGAATTGTTGAAAGTCTAGATTAGAAGTTCAAAGGAAATTCTCCAAGCATAAAAGGGATCTGGTGTTTGGACCCAAAATCTCTCCCAGAGTAAAAATGGAGGACTAGGCCAGGAATCCTCCACAGGTCAGGAGATCTTCAGTGTCTGAAACAAACAGAGGGAACTGGGGTGTGATACTAAGGAGCACACACCTCAGCATAAAGTTTATAGCATTTATTAAATTTGAAAATTTAACAAATTTTCAACATTAATGTTAAAAAGGTTGAAAATCAGTAGTTCATTCCTTGTTGCCCAATGGTATTCCATACTATGAAAAAACCATAATAGGTTTATCCATCCCCCTGTTGATTGGCATTAGGATTATTCCCAATTTGACACAATTAGGAAAAAAGTTGTTAAAAAACATTTATATGTAAATCTTTATGTGAACATATATTGTTTAATTTTTGTGAAAATATTAAGGTCTGGAATTTCTGGAATATATTGTATGTGCATGTGTAACCTTATAAGAAATTGACAGACTATTATCCCATGTTATACTCCCATCACCAGAATGTTAGTGCTCTAGTTGGTATACATACTTGACAAACTTAGTGTCATCAGTTATTATTTTAACCATTTTTGTGGGTATGTAGTGGTATTTAATTTTTGTTATAATTTTATTTCTCTGATGACTAATGATATTGAGCATCTTTTTACATGTTATCAGTTCTTTGTATATCTTATTTCATGATGTATCTATCAAAATCATGTATATTTTTAAAATTCAGTCATTTAAATATTAAGTCACAAGAGTTTTTTAAAATATTATGGCTGCATGCCCTCTGTCAGATATATGTAGTGTGAATATTTTCTTTTAGTCTATGGTTTGCATTTTCATTTTCTTAACAGTGCCCTTTAAATAACAGAAGTTTTTAATTTGGGGGATGTCCGGTTAATTCACTTAATTTATAGTCAGTGCTCTTGGAATCCTATGTAAGAAATCTTTGCTGAATATGCTAAAGAATCAAATAAGGACAGAACAAAGTGATTTTCCTAAGTACATTCCTTCTTGCCAATTCACAATGATTAGAGCCTTGATAGTATAGCTATATATTCTAATTTGTCCAACACAGTTCTGGTTTAAGCTTGTTATCTCATCATGTATCACAATTACTAATACTTTGTTTTTTACTCCTACAGGTATCCTGGTTTATATGGTAAAATATAGGTCACTCTACCATCTTCCCTGGATTTTCTGTCTCTCATATGTCTTGTGAGGGTGATATCATACCAAATATTCCATTGGAAAAATATATTGAGTAAAATCTAAAATTCTGAACATGGGTTTTGGAGTGTAGCATGTGTAACTTTTGGAATATGAAACAGAACATATCCAGCATATGCTACATATAATTTATAAGGATTTTCTTAAATGAGTGTATTGGAGTATTTTGGTACAGTTTTCAGAGATGGGCCTTTCTTGGTGCTACTCTAAAGTCAACTTAGCTGTGTGTGTATTTGCAAGGATGAGAAAGAAGGGATTTGAAAAGACTTTTCATGGTAAGGTCCAAAAGATATCCATGTCCTCATCCCCAGAAACTTTGAATGTTACTTATGTGGCAAAAGAGATTATGCAGATATGATTAAGTTAAGAATCTGAAGATGGGGATATTATCAAGGAATACATATGTCAATTCTTGATATAATTACATGTGTCCTTAACAAAAGGAAGGCAGAGGAGATTTGACTACAGAAGAGAAAACAGAAGATGTGAGAAAGGTAGCCAGAGGCTGGAGTGATGACAGGAATGGGTCATAAGCCAAGAAATACAGGTGGCTCCCAGAAGTTAGAAAAGGCAAAGAAATGAAGTGCTTCCAAGAGCTTACAGAAGAAACCAACGCTGTTGACAGCTTGACTTTAGCCTGTTGAAAGTAATTTTGGACTTTTGGCATTCAGAAATGTAAGATAGTTAATTTGTGTTGTTTTATAAAACAAAATTGGTGGTAATTTTTTTGGCAGCCATAGGAAATTAATATACTACTTTCTTATTTCCTATGCATAATTTAAACCTGTTATATCAACCAATTCCCACAGAAAGCCTATGAAGTCAATGTCATTACCTCTTATTAAAGAAGATTCATAAGTTTAGAAGTACAATGACACAGTAAGCCTCAGCACTTATTGTCACATCTTGAGCTTCAAAAATCAAGAAAGGTACAAAAAAAACATTTAAAACAAGAAGACTATAAGTATACCAAGAGTTAAAATCAAGCATATCTAATGGGAAATGCTTACCTAGAGACAAGCTCTAGTTCTAGAGCTCAATGTGTAGACGAGCACAGGCTCTGAGTTGGAACTTGTGGCAACCACTTTAATAAATGGTTCTGAAAGCAAGTTAATAGAAGTACATGATTTAATAATTAATAAATGTGCTTTGGCTAGAATGTATTAATATAATCACAGAATACCAGCCCCTTATTTTTAAATGGAAAAGGTTGATTACTTTACTCATATACTTCTACCCAAAGAATACAGCTTTTAGGTATCGAAAGAGGATAACTAAATTTCAGGGTGTCATCCCCTTTTGATTTAAAGACTTCATTAAGTTCAGTATTAAATTATAAGCTTTTTATAAAAAAAATAAATATCTTTTTTTAAATTTCAGAATATTATGGGGGTACAAATGTTTAGGTCACATATATTGCATTTGCACCGCCCGAGTGGGAGCTACAACCATATCCATCCCAGAACATGTGCATCACACCCATTGGGTGTGAATTTACCCATTCCCCCCCCCACTTGCCCAATCCCCTATGAATGTTACTTCCATATATGCACATAAGTGTTGATCGATTAGTACCAATTTGATGGTGAGTACATTTGGTTCTTGTTTTTCCATTCTTATGATACTTCACTTAGTAGAATGGGCTCCAGCTCCATCCAGGATAATGCAAGAGGTGCTAGATCACCACTGTTTTTTGTGGTTGAGTAGTACTCCATGGTGTACATATACCACATTTTATTAATCTACTCATATATTGATGGGCACTTGGGTTGTTGCCACATCTTTGCAATTGTGAACTGGGCTGCTATAAACATTTGAGTGCATATATCTTTATTATAGAATGTTGTTTTTTCCTTCAAGGAGATGCCAAGTACTGAGATTGCTGGATCAAATGGTAGTTCTACTTTTAGTGCTTTGAGGTTTCTCCATATTACTTTCCATAGAGGTTGTACTAGTTTTCAGTTCCACCAGCAGTGTATGAGTGTTTCTGATTCTCCACATCCACACCAACCAACATTTGTTGTTTTGGGACTTTTTGATAAAAGCTGTTCTCACTGGAGTAAGGTGATATCACACTGTGGTTTTGATTTGCATTTCCCTGGTGATTAGAGATGCCAAGCATTTTTTCATATGTTTCTTGACCATTAATAATAGATATTTTATATATAGTATGTAAAACACAAAATAAGTTTCCATGAAAAAATATTTTAAATAATACTTGATATTCCACATTATACCTGAAAGTGTGTACAAGTTAACAATATGAAGAAATTCTATGTCATACATGTGAAGACCAGCTCCCTGGTCTATAGTCATGTCTTGTGTATATAACAGAATAACTGTGACTTCATAGTTTCAGGCACATGAGAGGTGGAAAATATTTGTTAGAATACCAGCAATCTTTCCGGGTACCAAATAAACCTTTGGAGATTTGTCCCATAATATTTCAAAAAAAATATATCACAAGTAGTAGTTGAATTAATTTCCAATTGTTGACAAGCCATTTACAAGAGACAGCACACTAGAAAGCATGGAGTTGGAATCTCATGTTTGCTGTACCTATGTGAATGGTTGCTCTGGAGGTGTGTGATACAAAGCTCATGCCACTACACATCGTGGTCTTTCCTGGTTGCTCCTGAGCAAAGTATTGAAGGTCTTTGTGCCTCAGCTTCCTCTGCAAAATTGAGATGAAAACAGCCCCTCTATCATGGGGTTGTAATGAAAAATAAGATAATTTATATGTGTAAAACACTTAAAATACAACCTGGAACACAGTAAGCACTATGTGTAGATTTCTACTATTATGTTGAATTAAATAATATAAAACAATATATTTAATAGTATGACAAATTACAACTTTCCATTTTCCTAAATTCTGAAATGTTAATATTAGTTGCTTTACAACTTCAACCATCGTATTTAATTTTTTTCAAAAAACCTTACAGATTTTCAGATGTTACTTTTTTAAAAAAAATTGATAGATAAAATTTTATGTATTTATCATGTACAACATGTTTTGAAGTATATGCACCTCATAAAATGGTTAATTCTAGCTAATTAACAAATGTATTACCTCACATAGTTATCAATTTGGTGAGAGCACTTAATATCCACTCTACATTTTTCAAAAATATAATATATTATCATTAACTATAGTCACCATGCTGTACAATAAATGTCTTGAAAGTATCTCTCTTATCTAATTGTAATTATGTATCTTTTGACCAACTTCTTCTTATTCCTCTCTACCTCCTAACCACCCCAGCCTCTGTAACCACCATTCTACTCTCTACTCCTGTGAGATCAACATTTTTTAGCTTCTACATATAAGTGAGATCATGATATATTTGTCTCTTAATGCCTGGCTTATTTCAGGTAACATACTGTCTTCAAGATTCATCCACGTTGTTGCAAATGACACAGTTTGTTCTTTTCTATGGCTGAATAGTGTTCCATTGCATATTTATACCACATTTTCTTTATTCATTCATCCATTGATGAACACTTAGGTTGATTGCATATCTTGGCTATTGTAAATAGTACTGCAATAAACATGTGAGTGCAGATACCTGTTCCATATAATGATTTTATTTTGTTTGGATATATAACCAGTAGCTCTTTTTAATAATGCATTTCTCTCATATTCAGTATTAGCATGTCTTTTAAGTGTTTGATGTTCTGCTAAAAGTATTTCATTAGGAAAATTCATGTAATATTAATTTACTTATAACCAGAGTTAAGTAACTATAATTTCTTTAACTATGACTGTTTCTATATTTATGTGGTAAGTGCTGTAGTGATTTATTTTTCATTCCCAAGGGTGTAAGATGGAAAGAAAGAGAATATTCTTCTTCATCTAGGGATGACTCTTCCCTCTCCTTGGTCTTAGTAATAGCAAATATCTGCTTCAGATTGATATCATCAGATGAAATCAATGCTTTAAATAAAATGAGCCTGGTTCTTTTCACACCTAGATAACATATTTCCACATTAATCAAGGCCACATAAATTGATTGGTCGGAGAGTGAAATATGAGATTTGCAGAACTCAAATAAATATTCCTATAGCATATTATGGAATGTTCATTTCATGAAAATCATTTTCAAGACAGAGACTTTACTAAAACCAAAACCAAATAATCTTAGGAATGAAAATATAATATAATTGATGAATGTCTCACTCTTACTCCTGAACTCAGTAAAACATTTCTAGTTAAAATCACGTCAGTAGGCTAATTTTTTCATGGAATCTACCTCTTGAAGTCCAAAATCTACTTCCTGAAAGGAAGAATAACAAGTCAGATTATGCTATAATCATATCAGATGTGCAAATATAAAGGAAGAGAAAATGGGAAACAGGAGAATATTCACAGAAATGAAAGGAAGGGTTACAAGTCATGCTGGCCCCCGCTTCCCAACTAACCAATTTCCTCTGATCCATGAATTTTTGTGTATGAGAAAACAAGAAAGCCCAGTTGCCATTTTACCTGTCACTGGTACACATGATGTGCCAATTACTCTAAGCTTGTCATCCTTCCCTGGCCTAATGATATATTGGCTCTAAGAGTAGAAGTATATAATTTAAATGTTATAGCTTTGTTTCAGGAACAAAGTATGTTCAGAGAATACTAAGAACAGTTTAATAGGCATTACTTCTTATATTTTGGGCAAAGGAGAACACTTGTTAAAAAGAATAAGCAAGATTACATGTAACAAAAATGTTTAAGTAAACTGTAAGCAAAAACATAACTTTATAATTTCTTAATGTCCAAAATAGCCTGTTCATATCAGTACTTCCTAAAAATATTTTTCTTAAGGAGCAGTTTTTTTAATATACAGGAAGAAGTGACACAATATTGACAGCTTTATGCATTTACCAGCAGAAAACAGCAACTTTAAGTACCTTCCCAACTGATGCAATTACAAAACCAAACATTTTCCTATTTTGTTTTCATTTATAAAGAAACTGCAGTATATAATATAAGCCTTAATAAAGGGCAAGGACTGGGAGTCACCTGCCTCAAGGAAAAATGAAGTATCAACAGTATAAACTGTCAAGCCAATTTTCTGCTGAAATCAGGGAAATGAAGAAAAAGATTCAGTAAATAAAGCTCTTATAATGAAAGTGCTAGAAATCTGTAGGTTTTCTGAAATTCACAGATGTCTGCCTTTCCAGAATACCAACAATCTAAAGGTATTATGCCAAAGGAATTGTGCTAGTTAGGGTTCTCCTGAGAAATAGAACCAGTAGGATTCATATGTATGAGATTATGTGAATTGGTTCACATGATTATGGAGGCTGAAAAGTCCCAAGATGTACCATCTGCAGGCTGGAGAACGAGGAAAGCTCTTGGTATAATGCAGCCTGAGTCTAAAGGCCTGAGAATATGGGGGGAGTGTAAGTCCTGGAGTCCAAAGGCCAAATAACCAGGACCTCAATGTCTGAGGACAGGAGAAGATGGATGCCCCAGCACAAGAAGAGAGAGCAAATTCAGCCTTTCTCTGCCTTTTTGTTCTACTTGGGCCTTCAGTGGATTGGATGGTACCCACCTAGTGTTATCACCATTGGAAGACAGCAGGTGAAGGTGATCTTCTTTACTCAGTCTGCTGATTCAAATGCTAACCTCTTCCAGAATCCCCATCACACACACACCCAGAAATAATGTTTACCAGCTATAGGGCCATCCCTTAGCCCTGTCAAGTAGACACACATAATTAACTATCACAAGAATTATGTTTTTTCTTTTTAATTGCATTAAACATAATCAAAAAAGAGCGGAAGTAGATAAATCAACACACATTTTGAGTCATGCTAAATGCCTCCATGAAAATTTGCCTATATTAAAATATAACTGTGTTCAAAGTCAAAATATTCAGATAAACTTTTCAAAATGTAAAGGAGTCTATTAACTTCATATAAAGGAAATCTTTTTCTTTTAATTCCTTTGTCGTAAGAAAAAAATTGCTTCCACAACAAAAGAAAAAAATAGATAAATCAAACTATATCAAAAATGTTTTTAATTGTATATCAAAAATTGGGCACATACAACAGAATGAAGAAGCAACCCATTGAATGGGATAAAATATTTGTAAATCATATATTTGATAAGAGGTTAATATCCAGAATATATAATGAAGCCCTACAACTCAGTAACAAACAAAAACCCAATAACCTAATTAAAAATGGGAGAAGAACTTCAATAGACATTTCTTCAAAAAAAGCTATCAACTGGCCAAAAAGCACACAAAAAAGATGTTCAACATCACTTATCATTAGAGAAATGCAAATCAAACCCATAATGAGACACCACTTCCTACTGAGTATGATGACTATTATTAAAAACAATAGAAAATAGTCAGGTACGCTGGCATGCACCTGCACTCCCAGCTACTTGGGAGGTTGAGGCAGGAGGCTTATTTGAACCCAGTACTTTGAGTCCAGCCTGAGCAACATAGTGAGACCTCTAACTTAAAAAAAAAAAAAAAGAAAGAAAGAAAGAAAATAATGTGTCAAAAGAATAGGGAGCATTTGGAACCCTTGTACACTGCCAATGAGAATGTAAAATAGGGCAGCCACTATGAGAAACAGTATGGAGGCTCCTCAGTAAATCAAAAATAGAGTTACTGTATTTTCCAGCAATTCCACTTTTGGGTATATACCCCAAAAAAGTTGAAAGCAGGGACTCCAACAGATATTTATGTACCCATGTTGATAGAAGCACTATTCACAATAGCCAAAAGGTGGAAACAACTCAAATGTCCATTGATAGATTACTAGATTACCAAGATATAGACTATATTTACAAATAAAATATTGTTCAGCCTTAAAAGTAATAAATTTAGATACATTCTATAGCAACATGGATGGACCTTAAAGACATTATGCTGAAATAAGCCAATCACAAAGGACAAACGCTGTGTGATTCCATTTATGTGAGGTATCTAGAGTAGTCAATTTCATACAGAAAGAAAGTAGAACAGTTATTGTCTGGGACTGGCAAAGGGGTTAATGGGGAGTTATTATTTAAGAGGTTCAGAGTTTCAGTTTTGCAAGATAAAAAAAATGTCTAGAGACTTTGGTGGTTATGGTTACAGAACAATTGTGAATGAAGTTAATATCACTGAAATGTACACTTAAAAATGGTTAAAATAAACTTCATGTTATGTATATATTACCATAATTAAAAGTTTTAAAATATGTATATTTTACAACTTAAAATTTAAAATATGTATATTTTAGCAATTTAAGCATTCTGTTTTTAGTAATAAGGCAGATTTGGCTATTTGGATTAAATTTCCTTTTGAATCAATAAAAAGTGCTGAATGAAAAAAATTAATCATACTAACAGCATTACAGAGTTGATGTTACTAACATTAACTGACTCTTCCTCTGAGAGGGTTACACACAACCCTGCTGTCTTGATGGCAGATAAATCCATGTGACTTGATTTAGGCAATAAAAGATGAGCAGAAAGACGAAGCAGGGACTCACCTATCTCTCTTCAACAAGAATGGCAGTTCACATATAGAACTTACTTCTTAAGTCTGCATACCAGAATGAAGACACATAAAACAGTATTGTATCTTGCCTGTAGCTGGCATGTAATGTAAACGAGCAATAAGCTATTATTGTTTTAAGATAGGAACATTTGTTTATCTGTTATAATGCTTTGAGATAAACTTGTAAAAGCTGACTTGATGTTCTTATTAAGCACTAGAAATAGAATCCAAAATTCGGAGCCTGTTTCCAATGCGAGATTGCTAACAGAATAACCTCTCTGCTTAAACTGTAGACCCCAAGAGATGTACCTTTGACATAAAGATAACCCAGAAGCAAGCTATCCATCCTTGCCTCCATCTAATATAAGTGAATTTGCCTTACCACTGAGCAGAGCAAGACATCAAAAATTTAAAAACAAAATAAAACTTATATTACCTCTGTGGATTCAAAAATCTTTTAGCTTATAGAGGTTCTAAATTGATAGTGACCACTAGATGCCTAGCAGAAGCAAAAACACATTATCTCTGGAGTAACCCACTTTGATTGCAAACCTCAGAGAAGTCAGCATTAATTTTAAAAGGAAAATGATAAACTCATACTCAAAGGTAATTCAGCATACAAGAAAAAAAGATGCCATGCTTCAAACTGGCAGAAAGAAAACAGAAATAGACTTGAAAAGACTTCAACACTAAAATGCACCAGCTACATAGTAAACTGTAAAAGTGATTACAGAACAGAACAGAAAATTATCTTTTAAAAACTAATATATGTGTGTGTATACAATTCTGATCAAGATGGATAAATAAGGATTAGAGTTATACCACTAAAAAAAACTGAATAAAACAAAATGTATAAAATAATTTCACTCAAGACATGGGACATCATACAAGGAATAACTATGGTACCCCAGGCCAGGAAACAAATGAGCTAAGCCTTATGATAGCTGCAGTGTCTCCCTTGAGTGTTCAGGTGAGTATTGCTGAGCATGTGTGTATGAAGAAAGTACCTGAGATCAGAGACAGAACCATCTAAAATATATATACATATTTTTCATATATTTTTACATATATATAAATCCATAAAGCCTGAAACACACAGGTCTGGGTATAGCACCTTCTTCTAATAGCCAGAGAAGAAAATCTAATAACTCAGAGAGTATCAGTTACAATAGTAAGAATGGTCTTATCTCAGCAATAAAAAAAGTTAACCCTAGACTAAACGCCAGTCTGGTCTTACCTAACTAAGCCCAAAAGCAAGACTCAAAGAAAGCAAACTCTTTACAAGTAATTTGACCATGTCCCAGAATAAATCTCAAAAATATTTATAGGGATACAAAAATTCCAGCACATAGCAAGATAAAACTCCTAACATCTGGCATTCAAAAAAAAAACAAAAACAAAAACAAATTAACAGGAAGATAGATAAGTGGGAAAATAAAGCCCACAATGAGGAGAAAAATAACAGACAGGATGGAATTAATAGACAAGGAGATTAAATCATTATTAGAATTGTATGCTAAATGTCCAGAAAGTAGAGAAAATATTACACATGTTAATTATAGACATGAAGGAATAAAAAAAACCCAAACTAAATTTCTAGAGATAAAAGATACTATGGCTGAAATGGAAAAATGCACTGGATGATATTAAAGGCAGATTAGACATTGTAAAAGAAAAGATTAATGTACTTGAAGATATAGCAATAGAAACTAGCCAAAATAAAAACAGGGATTTAAAAAGATACATATGAAAAAAAAAAGGATCCTCATGAACTTTGGGAAAATTTCAAGTAGACATACATATTCATAATTAGAATCCCTTAAGAATGGGAAATGTGTGGGAGTGAGAAAGACCAAATAATTTGAAAAAATAATAACTCAAGATTTTCTAAATTTAATGAAAATTATAAACTCGTGAATCCAAGAAGCTCAGCAAACCCTGGCACAAGAAATAGAAAGAAAACAACACCAAGGCACATGATAATCACATTTCTTAAAACCAATGTTAAAGAGAAAATCTTAAAAACAGCCAAGGAAAGAAGATACATTACATAGAGAAGAGCAAGGATAAAGTTGAAAGCAGATTTCTTATCTAAAACAATGCAAACATTAGAACAGTATTTTAAAATATTGAAAGAAAAAAAGTGTTAACTTACAATAATTTACGGTTTGAAATTTATTTTTAAATAAAAGCAAAATAAATTTTTAGACATATGAAAGTTGGAAGTATTCATCACCAGCAGAAATTTATGTGTGTTGAAGAAAATTCTCAGGCAAAAGAAAAATAATACAAAATGGAAATCTGGATTTGCATACCAGAAATGGTAAATACATGAGTGACTTTAAAATAGTTTTAGTACTTTAATCTCTTTAAACATAATTAACTTTAAAGCAAAAATAATGACAATGGGCCGGGCATGGTGGCTCACGCCTGTAATCCTAGCACTCTGGAAGGCCGAGGTGGGTGGATCGCTCGAGGTCAGGAGTTTGAAACGAGCCTGAGCAAGAGTGAGACCCCGTCTCTACTAAAAATATAAAGAGATGATCTGGCCAACTAAAAATATATATAGAAAAAAATTAGCCGGGCATGGTGGCACATGCCTAGTCCCAGCTATTTGGGAGGCTGAGGCAGTAGGATCGCTTAAGCCCAGGAGTTTGAGGTTGCTGTGAGCTAGGCTGATGCCATGGCACTCACTCCAACCCAGGCAACAGAGCGAGACCCTGTCTCAAAAAAATAAAATAATAATGACAATGTATTATGGAATTTATAATGTATGTAGAATTTAAATGTATAACAATAGTACAAAAGATAGGAGAGAAAAACAAAAGTACACTGTTACAAAGATCACATACTATATGTGAAACACTATGGTATGTAAGGCAGACTATAATAATTTAAATATAGATATTACAAATGCTAAAGTAACCACTAAAAAACACAACAGAGAGTTGTACTCAAACCATGAAAAAGAGGAAAGAAGATGAGAAAAAAGATACAGAGTAAACAGGAAACAGATAGAAAAGAGCAAACAGAAAACAGTGAGATGATTTATTTGAACACAACTATATCAATAATAATATTAATTGTAAATTGAATGAGCACACTAATTCAAGACAGATAAAATTAAAAAACGATAAATTGCTTTGTGTTGACTATAAGAAATCCACTTTAAATGTAAAGATACAAATGTATTAAAAAGTAAAAGAAGGAAAGAGACATGCCATACTGATGTTAATAAAAGTAAAGAGCTTGTAGCTATTAAGATCAGCTAAAATAGATCTCAGTACAAAGAATATTATTATGGATAAAAATTTTTATTTCATAATGACGAATGGGTCAATTTATCAAGAAGACATAACAATCCTAAATGTTTATGCACCTAATAACACAGCTTCAAAATATCTGAAGCATAAACTGATAGATGTGCAAGAAAATACAGATATATCCAATACAGATAATTAAAAATTTGAACATCCCTCTCTGAATACCTGATAGAACAATTGGACAAAAAATTAGTAAAGATACAGAAGATTTGAGCAAAACTATCAATTAACTTGTGGTCATTGATATTTATAGAACACTCCACCTAACAACAGCAGAATACACACAAATTTACATGCACATTGAACATGTTGTGAGCCATAACAGAAATCTCAATAAACATGTAAAAATTAGGATCATACAAAGTATTTTCTCTGACCATAATGTAATTATACTAAAAATTGATGCCAGAAGAATGTCTTGAAAACTCCCCAGTGTTTGGAAGCCAAATAACACCCTTCTAAATAAAGGAGAAATCAAAAGAGGAATTAGAAAGTATTTTGTACTTATTGAGCATAAAAATACAACATATAAAAATGTGTGGTATGTAATTAAAGCAGTCTTGGAGGAGAAATCTACAGTAATTAACACCTATATTATAAAAGAAGAAAATTCTCACATCAATGATTTCAAATTTCCCCTCATGAAACTAGAAAATAAGATAACATTAAGCCTAGAGTAAGTATAAAAAAGAAAATAATAAAGCTCAAAGTAAAAATCAATAAAATAGAAACAGAAAAACAATAGAAATATCAACAAAGTAAAATGTGATTTTTGCAGAAAAATTGATAAAACTCTAGGGAAAAAAATGAGAGAGAGAGAGAGAGAAGACACAAATTACCAAGGTCAAGAATGAAACAAAAACTGATGGAAGTGCAAGGAGATATATATATATACGTATATATATATATAATATACATACGTATATATATAATATATATACGTATGTATATTATGTATATATATACGTATATATATATATGGAGAGAGAGAGAGACACATACAGAATTGCAACTGGATATTTTAATACCACTTTCCCAGTAATTGCTAGAACAGGCAGACAGGAAATAAGGAAGGACATAAGTGACATCACTATGCTTTCTACAGGCTTTGAAAGAACTATCAGGGAATGTTACGAACAGCTGTATTCCAATAAATTTGACAAACTAAATTAAATTAAAACATTTCTTGGAAAAAGCTTACTCAAGAAGAAATAGGTAAAACTGAATAGCCCTATTATAGAAATTGGGCAGAGCATGGTGGCTAATGCCTATAATCCCCAAGCTTTGGGTGGGCAAGGCAGGAGGATTGCTTGAGGCCAGGAGTTTGAGACTGGCATGGGCAACATAGCCAGACCCTATCTCTACAAAAAAGAAAAAATTAACAAGGTGTGGTGCTACACACCAGAAGGCTGGAGCAGGAGGATCGCTTGAGCCCAGGAATTTGAGGTTATAGTGAGCTATGATCGGGCCCCTGCAGAGCAGCTTGGGCAACAGAGCAAGACTCTGTCAATAAGTAAATAACTAAATAAATAATTGAATTTGTAGTCAGTGATCTTCCTTCCAAAAAATAAAAATAAAGACCTTCCCCCCACCACAAGCCAAGAGAGCTTCACTGGGAATTCTATTAAGCATTAAAGTAAGAAATAATACCGATTATTATAAACTTTCAGAAAAACAAAAAAGGAAATACTTGCTGCTTCATTTTATGAGACTAATACTACTCTGATATCAAAATCAGACAAAAGCATTACAAGAAAAGAAAACTATAGACCAATATTCCCCATAAACACAGATGAAAATGTTTTAAAATTTGAGTAAGTAGGATCCAACAGCATACACAAAACTAATATATCATGTTCAAGTAGAAATGCAAGATTGGTTTAACATTGGAAATGAATCAATGTAATTATCTGTTAATATATTCAAAAAGAAAACTTTATGGTTATCTCTATGGATGCAGAAAAATAACCTGAAAAAAATTCAACAGCAATTCCTAACAAAAACTCTCAGAAAACTATAGGTAGATGGGAACTTCCTCAATCTGATAAAAGAAATCTATAAAAATTGACAGCTAACATAATACTTAGTGGTGAAAGATCAGATACTTTCCCCCAGGACAGAAATGAGGCAGGAACATCCACTCTCTCTGTTTCTATTCAGTATTGTACTGGAGGTTCTTTCCAGTGCAAGACAACAAAAAGAGATAAAATGGATGTAGACTGGAAAGAAAAAGAAACATTTTTTATTCATAGGTATGACTGTCTACTTGGAATATCCTATGTAATTCACTAAAATGCTGCTATAACCAATAAATAAGTTTACATAATACAAAATCAATATAAAAAACCTATTATATTTCTGTTGTTTATCAATGAATAATCTAAAATTGAAATTAAAACATTTTTCAGAATAGCCTCAACAATATGCAGCTAAATCTGACATAATGTGTATAATACCTGTACACTGAAAACTACAATCCATAAATAATAGTGAGAAAATTTTAACATACTTCTCTTAGTAACTAATAAAAGTTGACCCACCCCAAATCATAAATGTAATACCTCATGGTCATTTATAGAATTCTGTATCCAACAACTGCAGAGCAGACATTCTCTTCAAATACACACAGAACTTCAAAAAATGTAGCAGTTCATATACTCGTGAATAAACCAAGAGTCTCAGTACATTTAAAGGAATCGAAATTATTCAGAGAACATTCTCTGACCACAATACCATTAAGCTAGAAACTGAATAAAAGAATTCTAATTAGAGAAACACTCAAATAATTTGTCAGTCAAAGAAGTAATGATGATGGAAAATACATTGAAATAATGACAATAAAAACATTTCCGAACAAGCCTTATTATTTACTACTCACCAGTCTCTGTCTTGTTTTTCTGTAACTTCTACTAGGTGGTATTTGGAAGTTGGATTTCCAAGGAAATCAAGGAAACAAGATATGTACAGCATATTCATTTGAAGGTACCATCTCTTCTTATTGCATAGTCCCTGCCCTTGTCATTATTCTGGTTCCTCTTCTATTTCTAATCCTGGTCTCTAGCCTCATGTTCATTCTGTGACCTTTTTCATATACTGCTGACAAATTTCTTTGTAAAATTAACCACAGTTTCTTTTTTTTTTTTTTTTTGAGTCTTGACACCAAAGAAGTCAAACTAACACAATGTCTGTGTCTTCATGTATACCTCTAAAGACAGCAATCTATTTTTGTGGTCTTTCTCTGTTTGTTCTAATAACTCTATTTCTTTGGTTATTAGTTTTTCTGTTGTTGCCTCTATTTCACGATGTTTGTTTTCCCAGTGAAACTTAGGATTCTCTATTCTTTCAAGGATGAGGTATCTATTTACTGTGGTCTGCCTCCAGTTACTGTGCAGAAGGAGTGGAATTTGAAACCACATTGGAGCCACTAGCTCATCTTCCAGCCATTAGGATTCCTTGTTCTTCCTCTCAGAGCCAACACTCACTGTTTCTGGGTGACAGAAAAATCCCTCTGCGGCCCACCATTTGACTCAAGCATAGTGGGGTAGGAGGGATGGTGAGTTGGTAATACGGATAAAGAGATAAAAAGGCACAATATCACCACCTTCTCTGAATTGAATTCTTCAAACAATCATGATACAGATGACCCCTAGACCCTTTTTCTCCTTTGTATTCTTTGTCTCTGAACTTGGCTCACCTGAGAACATTCTCCAGACTTTTTCAAGAACTCATTATAGAAGTTTTGTTCTGCCAATCTCAGACCATGTGCTTAGGGCCTTTCAGAAATTTCTCAAATAGTACTGATCATTTTGTTTTCTTGTGTTTCCACATTAATATAGATTAATTTTATTTCAAAATACCTTTCCTGGCATTCTAAAAAGGCAAGGTAGGAGATACAAGTATGCTCAATCCACATAAATGAATGACAAGTTGCAGCATATATTGGTAAAGAATCATAATAGTCAATGAAATACACTGGTCTGGAGAGATGCCTGGGATAGGTGTAGAAAGTTTGGTATAATCAACATGTAAATTGAAGTTAATCACTAGGAATGCATTTGAGAGATTTGGTAAAGGAGGGACAGGTTAGGTATTGAACCTGAACATTAACATTTAATGTATGGGTCAAAAAGAAAGTGATTAAAAACAATCTAAAAGAAAAGCAGTCCCAGGAAAGAGTGAAATTGAAAAATGTTACTATCCCTTTTAGCTTCCAGCTGATTTAATCCCATTTCAATAACCATCTATTAAAAGAAAAGTTCATTTGTCTCCAAAATTCCCAAATTTATTATCTGTCCATGAATTAATTTTAGATTTTATATTTTTGGGCTATAGGCCTATTTGCATAACCCAAAACAGCATACTGTTTTATTAATTAGATGGTAAATAATGATGATAATTATGATGGTGATCATGATTATGATGCTGGCAAATTCTTAGTATATATTTTGACTAGCATTGCCAATTTGTTACTCTCTGCCTGTATCTTTCATCCAGTTGCAATATGATTTTTCAGGAGTGTGTAGTGAATCAGACGTGCATTTTACGTTTAACATCAAAAGTCTTTAAAACTTTAGCCCAGATTTTTAAAAGTTGTTCACATTAATTTTTACAAATGACCACATAGGTTCTTGCAGAACCAACCAATACATCTCCCGATAACTTTATTGGTAAAGCTGCATTTTGAGAGCTCAGTACTGAATAATGTCTAAAAGCTCCCAGTGTATGGGTACTCAAAATGATTTGATTGAAAATATGAGGACAGTAAAGAATAGCAAATACTGAGGTTGATTTGTCTGTTGGAGGCTATCTTGAGAGCTCACAGTGCCTAATGACTTCATTTTGTTGTTGACGCTCAGGTAACTAAAAAATCAATAGCTTCTCCAATAATTCATATTAGATTTCCTATGGATATCCAGTTGTGACTCTAAACTTGTTCTGCCTTACATGAAAGACATTCATTCATTGCTTATTGCATACTCAGCCCTATGCAGGTTTCTTGTGATACTGAATCAAATTTTTGTACTAGCATACTTTGTAACTTCATTTCTCTTTCTTCTATCTTCTCTGTTTCAAAGGTATAAAAATCTAATTTGAAAAATAATTCAGAAAAAATTTTTAAATTTAACTAGGGTAAAATATTTCCATGTCATCTTCCTTATCAGGACTTATGCATGAAGTACTCAGACAATTTTATATGTATAAAAATAATTTTTAAATATAGAAAATTCCCAATATACAAATGAATCATTTTTCCCAAGTTTATTTACATAAGTATTACTTTGACCTTGGAAGGTCTTTCCCCACAGAAACAATGGTACAAATAATAATAACCCCTTAAGATTGTCTGATATGTCATAGTTTCCAAAGTATCTTCACAGCTATTTATTCATCGAACTTAGAAGGAATCTTTTAATAATGTATGCAAATACTGTGGTTTCTTTTATGCTTATGAGCAAATCCAGGCTCAAAGATATTGTAACTTTCCCAAGGTAATGTGTACAGGACAGTTCTCCAGGTGGCCTTGGACCAACCCAATCCTCCCTCCCTTCTTGCTTGTAGTTAGTATGAATAACTGCAGAATGTGCTAAGAATGCAACATTCTGATATAGGGAGGGACTGGCCAGAGCAGCCCCAGCTTCTGTTTGTTTTTTCCCTAGAAACAGGTGTCCTTCCATGCTTTAGCCCAGCATGTTATGTTCCCCTGTGTATAAAATTCACCATGGGCTGCTTTCTGAGGTCTCTCAGCTGTGGTGCAAGTGGGGCATACACAGTCAGGATGTTATCCACCCTGGAAAACTTTCCTGAGCCTTCGGGGACCTACTAGTCAAGCTCTATTTCATTGTATAATAAATTTTAGTTCTGCCTTCTTTCTCAGCATTTCAACCAGATGACTTAGCAACTCATACCCAAGCTAGAAAGGAGCTATATGGCATTAAGCTATATGGCTTCTGTTGTTCCTTGTTGCCTATCTATAAGTAATAGATCTGCTTCATGTAACTTGCTGTGTTGGGTGTTCTATATCACCAGACTTGGCCAAGTTGGTAACCAGTGCATAGTGAACCTGATTCACACTGTGAACAGCAAGTGGACCAAGTAATATGCAGCACTGAAGTTGGAACTCAGGATGTTTGGCTGCGAGAGCAGTACTTATTCCACTACAATACATTATCTCATAAATATTGGTTAAGTTATTTAATATGTCCAAGACTCTTTTAGCAAGTATTGAAGATTTGTCTTGAAAAATGGCAGGAATTTTTTCAATGGTAGTAGCTAAGCTAAACAAAACAGATCAAATAAGATATTTGTATTAATATCTATTCTAAATACAATCCTTAGAGAAGAGTGTGATGAATTGGATGAAGATGAGAAAGGTGATGAAGATTTGCAGAGATTCTAAAAGATTCTTCAGAAAATCTTTAAGGACTTTGGTGGAATGGTAATATGGGGGTATAGCTGTAGTTCTTTCATATTAATTTTATTTTAAAATATGAAACTATTATTTTATTTTCCTTAACATTTACATATATAAATTATGATGATGTGGGATCTTTTATAAATCTGGAAGATAAATGAAAAAAGAAGGGAGAAAAAATTGAAAGAATTTCTTAAAGGTGTCATGAGTATTGAAAAAGAAAGGCAGAGAAGGGACACATTTCTAAAAGAGCCTGCTGATGTGTACTGAACTGAAATGTGGGGGAAGTAAAAAATGAGCAAAAGTGGGGATCATGAGGTATGCAAGATAACAGAGACGATGCAGAAAGCAAGCATGGACCGACCTCATCCTTCTCTTCTCTGAAGGGCCTTCGGAAAACTCTGAAGACATATATACTAGGCTGGCCCTAAGAGGGCCCCAGTGATCTCCACCTTCAGCTTCTAGCCCTTGTGTAATTTCATCTTCTTGAGTGTGGATTGGATTTAGTGAATCGCATCTAGTGAATAGAATGAGGCAGAGGAGAAGGGATGTCACTTCTGAGATTGGATTACAAAAAGTCTTTAGTTTCCATCTATACCACCTGTCCCTGATCTTCCATGGTGTTTTCTCTTCTTTTCTTTTCTCTTTTGCTTTTTTCTTTTCTTTTCTTTCCTTCCCTCCTTCCTTCCTTCCTTCCTTCCTTCCTTCCTTCCTTCCTTCCTTCCTTCCTTCCTTCCTTCTTTCCTTCCCTTTCCTTTCTTTTCTTTCTTTCTCTCTCCTGTCTCTCTAATTTTCTATCTCTCTTCCTCTCTGTCTTATTACATGCTCTGGAGAAAGCAAGCTGCCATGTTGTGAATGATCCTATGCAGAAGCCAACATTGCAGAAACTGAGGTCATGAGTTCAATAGTCCATAAGAAACTGAAGCCTTTTGAATAATCATAAGAATGGATTGTCCAGACCCAATTCATTTTTGATATCACTATACTTCTGGCTTGCTTTATTATTCTTAATTAATATTAATAAAGGATAATCCACCTACATGTAAAATTTCAAAAATTTATAAATAAAATGCTCTATAATACAAAGGAGAAATGAAAGGGAATAATTTCATATAATGTAATATGCATTTCAGTATGTAAATATTTCTGCATTACTACACTTGAAGACATATTAAAGCAGTCAAATGCTTAAATCTCTGTGTGACTTCAAAATCAGACTGCTACAACTGCATCACCTTTTCAGATACCAGGAGCAACACTTCCAATGGTGATGTGATTTTCCAAAATGGCAAATGACTCTTAATACAATAACACAAAACAGCAACTTCCCTAGAAATATATGGTAGCTACATCCCTACAATATAGTTATGGCATTATATTAATTTTTAAAACTTTTTCTTGTAGATGGGTTATTATCTATTCATTTCATTTCAGAATTGTAAAGCACGCATAAAAAGTAATTATTATAAAAAAGAGGACATTAAGTCTAATAGGATGGAACACTGGTCTAGAAAAAAAATCTTGAATCTAGAGAAAATGTTGAATTGACTTGGTAGGTAGTAAAAAATCAACTCAGCAATTCAGCACTAAAAGTGGGAAAAATCTAGCTGTCTATAACTCAAGGAATTCCTGGCCAGTAATCTACAGTTTCCCTTAACATAAACATTGTAACCTTCACCTTGTAAGATATTGATTCCCTGTAATCTTTGACACTACAACACCAGCTATTGTCCTTCAGTGTCTTTCTTTATTACTTCTTAATTAGTCAAGCTCTACTTCATTGTATAATAAATTTTAGTTCTGCCTTCTTTCTCAGAAAGTCAACCAGATGACTTAGAAATCCATCCCCAAGCTACAAAGAAGCTATATAGCATTAATCCTTGAGAAATTCTGGACTATTTCTAATGTGGGCCAAATATGGGCTGAGCATTAATTTTAGATCATCCCCTGGACGAAAACATTGCCATTGTGGAATTGGTTTTTAATTGTATAAACTTTGGTATTTTAATGTATGCATTGCTCTTCAATTTTTACTTTATTATTTTTGATGGCTTATGAATGTCACTGTCTAGAGATCCTATACATTATAAAGCAGTGGAGCTATACAAATGTCTTTTGACAATCCTGTAGGCATTAGCAGGTTAAGAAATTGTAATCTCCATGATAGTGATCACAGCATAACTAAAATGTGTGAAGAATTTGTGTGTGTATTAGCAGCAGGAAAAAGACAGGAAGGAAGGCGAGATGAAGGAAAACTGGGAAGAGAAGAAGATGTGGTTACTTAATGCAAGAGCAATTGCTTTGAAAGGTTGATGACTCTGGTGGTTTTCAGCTGGTCAATAGTGCTGAGTAATGAAAACCCTGAGGTCATTTGCAGAAAAGCCTCCTAGTTTTCAGAACCATACTGCAGTCATATAAAACGCCATCACTCAAACCTGTAAAACCTGCGCCCTGCATTCAAAGGCAGAAAAATCAAACCCGTCTCTTATTACCCACCATTGCCTTTCTAGGATAATGATACCTTGCATTGTTTTTTGCTGTTAGGCTACTTGGCCTTGCCTGCAGCCCTTTTAAAAGATAAAAATATTGAACTTGCCTTACTTCCTTGTGTTGCTCCACATGCTCACAGGTCATTAAGGTTTTATTTTCTTTTAATTATCAGTCTTAGTCAATGTAGTATTCATGGAATTCTTTGTGAGCTCTTCACATGCACTTGTAGTTGTGAAACTGAGCACGGAATAAGTCTCAGCAGTTGATTTGTGCATCTCTAGCTAAGCCCCTATTTCAACCTTTAAAGTAGTTGTCATGAACTGTCCTCAGGCTCTAACTATGTCCCTTCCCTTCCCAGTTTCAGCAAATGATCTTCTTCTTTCATTAAAAAAAGAAAAAGAAGTAGTGACTAAGTGTAAAGGCCTTCAACTTCCCTTCTCTATCTAAAAGTATAACTTTAGTTCTATCCATTTTTTTTTTTTCTTTTTTTTTGAGACAGAGTCTCGCTTTGTTGCCCGGGCTAGAGTGAGTGCCGTGGCGTCAGCCTAGCTCACAGCAACCTCAAACTCCTGGGCTTCAGCGATCCTACTGCCTCAGCCTCCCGGGTAGCTGGGACTACAGGCATGTGCCACCATGTCTGGCTAATTTTTTCTATATATATTTTAGTTGCCCAGATAATTTCTTTCTATTTTTTTAGTAGAGACGGGGTCTCGAACTCCTGACCTTGAGCGATCCACCCGCCTCGGCCTCCCAGAGTGCTAGGATTACAGGCGTGAGCCACCGCGCCCGGCCCTATCCATTTTTGACACCTTCCCTCCCATCTCAGTAAAGGAATAGCCCTACTCTGTTCTAAGGCTAATAATGCTTCCCTATATCTGTACAATCTTCCATCTACTCACTATGCTCTCTATAAAACTGTCCCTTGAATTATTCTCACTCTTATGAATTCACCACATCCCTCCCCAATTTCTCTCAGTTGTTAGTCTACAAACACACACTCAAAATCTCCGCTAACTTCCAAATTCCTTTACTACTCAAGCTATAGTCCTATCTCTGTAATTCCCATCAGTATCCATTTTTTCAGAGAATAGTATGTCATTGTCTTCTCTTAGTGTCTTCAATCTACCCAAATTTGGTTTCTGTTTCTAACAATTTAAATAAAATTACTCTTATAAGGTTTCCCCTGCTCACTTTCTTCACACTTTTATCCACTAATCCTAGAATTTGCTTTGGTTTCTGGAGAGGAAAATAGTTGACAGAGTCCTGGGTCATGCTTTTTCGTGAATACTTAATATAATACTTACTACTTAATGTGATGTCCTAAATAGGGAACTTTGAAATAACAAAAGGTAAAAACTATATCTTTAGAAGGAGGGGGATGAGTGTAAAGACAGTTAAAATTGGTAGAGAAGAGAATTGTCACTTTAATTTTAAGAGCAGCAGCAGAAGACATTGCTAAAAACAATGAACACAGCAAAATAAATAAATAAATAAATAAATGATTTGAGTTGAGAGCTAGAGCCCCAGCAGTAGCTGACAGAAACTGGCCACTGGTGAAGAATAAATATAGGCATTGATGGTTCCACCTCTGATGCTGGAGGCAAGTTGTGAGCCAAGTGCTCCCTCAGTCACACGTCAACATTGGGTAGGATCTGGCTGGTTTTTAGGTTGTGAGTGGAGTTGTGTGTTGCATCTCACCTAAGAGGCCAGTACAGTCGTTAAGCAAGCAGAGTTAAGTGTCTAACAGTTCTGGTCTATGAGTCACACTGGACTTTGAATCCCAACTTAGCCATCTTTGGACTGCAAGATATAAAAGAAGTTAGGAAGTATGATTTGGGAGAAATGCTTGGGAGTAGGAGTGATGGATGCTATAATTAGCTAATAACATCTGGGAGCCAAGACACCCACATGTTGGACTTCTCCTAATTGAGCCAACTCAGAGAGGGAAAGAGTTCCTTCTGCTCATTCCTAAAGTGACTTCTGACCACCCCAGGAATATTATCAAATCTAGAGAGTGGAATAGCCTCAGAGTACTTGAGCCCAGAGGTAGCTGTGCCGCCTAAGGAGGCTGAAGCCAACAGTATGTGGCATCTTTGACCAACTCATGATTGCTTGAAAAACACCACTTGAAAAATCCATAAAATAATTGACAGGGAAACAAAAGTTTGGCAAAAGTCCTGTTAAATGATTATTTGACTTTATTTTTAACCAAAGCTGGTGAATATCTAAGTAGTATATATTATCAAGTTTAGTCTTTATAACAACTCTATGAGGTACATGATATAATCTCAGTTTTATAGAAAATTAAGGATTCAAATAGTGAAGGAAACATGCCCATGATCATAAAGCTAGTGAAATAAGAGCATGATTTTGGGCTGAATTTTGTTTTTCTCTATGTCTCACATTCTTTCTCTCACCATTTACCTGCTGGTAAAGCCAGCAGATGTACTTGAAGGTAATAAAACTACATTTCTTTGAAAAAGTCTTTTGGCTCAGCCATTTCCTAAGGCAGATCAAGCTTGGTCTTCTCTAGCTGGGTGCATTGAAAAGTCTGACTCTGCTCTTTTCAGCAATTTTCATGAACTATGACCGTTGGGAGAGACCATGTCTGGAAATCACACCCAGATGACATCTCTGCTGCTTAACAGGAAATGGAATCTTTCCTTTAACTTTGTGTATATTCTGCCAAATAGTTTTACTTCTCCAAATTATAACCATATGACATAGCAATCACTAGCTACAAAGATGTTCACCATCTAAAGTGGTTGTTTTTGTTTTTGTTTTAAATCAATCCAGAGGGTCATTTCTGCTGGACAATGCCTTTGGTCTTTAGAATTTGCTTTTTCTTAATCATCACAATGACACAAACAAGGGAAAATGTGCTCTCCCCTACAAATATGAAAAAGCACTTTGGTTACTCATTCCAGAGATCTCATTTTCCCCACAGTCCCTTACTTTATGACATGCCATATAATCATCACACTTGAGTAGCTAGATTGAACAAGAAACTCTTATCAAACACTTCTGGGCAGGTAGTAGCATGCGTTAGAAAAATGCATATGCTTTATATTAGGTCACTAAATATGAAATGTCCAAATTCAAGTCAAAAGTGTAGTTTATTATAACTCAAACAAGAAGTACAATTAATCAACATATGCGCCTAAACTATGGACACAGTTTTGCCACCTTAACAGTAGCTAGTTTATGTCAGAAGCAAAGATGCGTGAAAAGAGAGTGGCAATGAAATTGCAAAAGGTATTTTCCACAGCTTGTAGAGAATTGAATATTTTTCCTTGCAAGAAATGGTCCAAAGCCTGGAAGAAGTGGTAGTCAGCTGGCACAAAGTCTGGTGAATACGGTGGATGACAGAGAGTTTCCAAGTCCAGCCTCTATAGCTTGTGCAGTGTTGTTTGTGTGACATGTAGTTGAGTGTTGTCTTGCATGAGGATTGGCCTGTCTCTGTTGGCCAATCTTGGCTGCTTAATCACAAGCATGCCCATCTTTTCATCCAGTTGGTTGCAGTAGATATCTGCTGTAATCGATTGACCAGGTTTCGTGAACCTGTAGTGAATAATACCAGCTCTGGACCACCAAACAGACACCACTAGCTTTTTTGATGCATATTCAGTTTTGGACTGTGTTTCCACATTTCATCTTTATCCAACCACTGTTCCAAATGCCTGTGATTGTCAAAAACAATCCATTTTCATCACACATAACAATACAGTGTAGAAATGGTTTGCCTTTATGTCATGACAACAAAGAAAAGCAAGCTTTGAGATGATTTCTCCTCTGTCAATTGTTTAATTCATCAGTACCCATCTACCCAGCTTCTTTACCTTGTCCATTTGTTTCAAATGTTCCAATATTGTTGGAATAGTAATGATAAACCTCGCTGCTAATTCATGGGTAGGTTGAGATGGATTTGCTTCCACTATAGCTTTCAGCTCATCATTAGCCACTTTGGTCTCAGTTCACCCATGTGGCTCATTTTCAAGGTTAAGATCACCAGAACAGAACTTCTCAAACCGTCGACGTACTGTGCATTCGTTAACCACATCCTTCCCAAACGCTTTGTTGATATTTTGACCTGTGTGTGCCACATTGGAACTTGTATTCGAAAATAACACAAATTTTTGACTTATCCATGGTTTCACAAAAATTGCTCTAAAAAAAATTTGAAAGATAATCAAAACCCAAACCGTGTGTTTGAAAGATGGAGGATGTACCTTCACAATAAAGATAAAACAAGAGTTGTAAAAGTGAAATGTCATAGATATCAACTGTCAAACTTAGTACTTAAGGTAATCGTACATTTCATACTTAATAACCTAATAGTTAGCCTTGATTTCAAATCCCGATCTTCACCATTTATGGCTGTGTGACCTTTGGCAAATCAACACCTCTGTAACTCCAGGGTTTATATATATATGTGTGTGTATATATATATATATATATATATAAAAAACGTTGATACTATTAATAATACCCCTCTCATAGGGTCGTTGAGAGGGCTAAGATAAAATGCCCATTCAATAGCAAGCATTTAAAATGTTCACCCCCATTTCTTCAGACATGGTAGGCAATCACTATAAAGAATTTCCTGATCAAAATGGGCACTACTCCTAACCTGAAATTCTAAAAACAGAATATTCTGTAGGGAAGGTAATGCATTAAACTATATCATCTGTTGACACCTTAATTAGAATGAGTATCTCCAAACTTTTCTGATTTGACAAAGAAGCTGAAAGTCCTTTCCTACAAAATAAAATACCTTGTATATGTTTTGATAGAAGGGAGGGTAGACAGAGTTCCACCTTAGAGATGTTGCCAGGGAGGGGTGGCTCTGTGCAGTGGGGTGGGCATTTGAAATTACCTTGAGTAGCAGAGAGGCAGTATAGAGCTCCAGGGAGAGATAGGGGGAGGGTCTAGCAAAGGGCAAGCACCCTAAAAAGAGAAGAGAAGTATGAGAGAGTCAGGTCTTATTTTTCCTACTGAGTAAGAACATAAGAAAGGATTTAAGAACAATGACAGTTTAAATACTTATGTGTATTTGTCTCTCATATATCTCCCCCAGTGGAACATAAGCTACATGAGGGACTTTGTTTAATTCACTCCTATGTCTTTAACACCTACCATAGTCCTGGCACATGGTAGGTACTTATTAAATATTGATTAAATTAATAAATATGCAACCTTCTAGTCATCAGGCACTAAGAAGTACTTAACTGTGTGTTAATCTGCATATTCATGGTCCCATCTAATCTTTACAACTGCCCTTTAATGTAGGCATTGTCTTGGTTTATAAATGAAGAAACAGGCTACAAAAATGTAAGAACTTTTGCCAAGGTCGCATAGCTAATCAGCAAATAAATCACAATTTAAACCCAGGTCTATGCAGCTTTAATCCATTCTTTTCCATTATACCTTCCTTGACAAATATATCTCAGCTATATGCCTCCGCAGCAGATGCTGTGGTATCACTGCTCCTATCCCCTCAGAATTCACCTCTCAATCATGAAGTCTTCTTATTGCAATTACTTAAGGGCTATTTTTATTTTTCTGGCTGAGGGAGAATGCGTGGGCTGCATACAGAGCAAGCCGGAAGTGCCAGAAAATTAATGTCCCTGGAA
This sequence comes from Lemur catta, assembly GCF_020740605.2. Taxonomy (NCBI): domain Eukaryota; kingdom Metazoa; phylum Chordata; class Mammalia; order Primates; family Lemuridae; genus Lemur; species Lemur catta. Next base: position 33,642,886 of record NC_059134.1, read on the forward strand.
GAAGCCATCAAATCAATGACAGATGGGGAGTTAGAGAAAAATATCCCAACTTTTCACCTTCTAATTAGATAACCCTGAGGCATGCTCTATACTGTCTCCAGAGGGATTGAACCCAGTTGTCTACAGGGATAACTCACTAGATAATACCCACTTTGCTGACCTTGCCCTGTCCTCTAATTCATTTGCCCACTCTCCTTTTGGTACTTTCAGGAATCACCCCCCAAATAAACTACTTACACCCAAACCATTTTCTCCAGGTCTGCATTTGGAGAATCTAACTTAAGAGAGTCTCTCTCAGTGATCCCAAGGACTCCTCGTGGTCCTAGTTCTGTAACAGGCTCTTGGGGACCTCTGAGCTCAGGTCATTGACAGTCAAAGAGCAGGGCAAGGATTAATGGCTGTGTACCACTCTGCCATGCTGTATCCGGATACGCCCATTTCCTAATCAGTCTCAGTTGGAATATTCTCGTATATGCATAAAGAACTTTTTAATGTTTTGGGCATTTTCAGAACCCATCATTTCAGGATGTCATATAGGAATCCAACAAGAGGAAAAGGTATGATTTCTCTCCATGACTTTTCATGTGCTATGTTGTAACAGTGATAAAATATACTGGAAGAATCTTCCTAAGAAGTGACTGACTTTGAACACTCTCTGACTAAAAATGTACTCTGAGCAATTCCTTTTGCTTATACACTTCGACACAAAATATGATATTTTTATTCACATTGACAGCATTGTTGAGGTTTCTAGAGTGTTTTATATTCAGCCATTTCATTAACATCCGTCTTTCTTGAACTTTATTATTGATCCGTAAGTAAGTAATTCTGCCTTTCAGCAGACTTATAGATCAGCCAGAGAAATAAACTCGGGAGTAGAAGTCAGGGTACATTCAGCGTAATTTTCCATTGAGATTTGGGAAATTCAACCATATCCTGTTAGTTCCATTTTCCCAATGAAACTCTTTTGAAGCAACTTGGTTGACAGACAACCAACGTTAAAATAGATTATGTAAAAACCAGACGGACTTAGAAAGAATTTTTAATATGAATAAGAAGAAAATAAATGCAAGCACCGGCCTGTAAATAACCCAGGACAAGAACATTTAATCAGGCCGTGGTAGCTGACTTTAATTCCATCAGAGCTCCATGCCTGCTTGTTCATCACCAGATTTAAGGGCCTGGCTCAGTGCCTGGCCCAGGAGAGGCACTAAAGTATTTGTTAAACTAATTAATAAATGATGAGAAAATGTGTGTCCTTTATTTTTAAAAATCGACCCATTTTTAAAAGCATCCATGGAAAAATAGATCTCAGGGAGAAAACTCACTATATATTAATGTCAGACTACCTACATTTTATTTCTGGAAAAGGTTTCAGGAAGGAATATACCACTCTCTTTTGTGAAAAGCAAGTATTCTCATTAATTTCGGCAAAAGACTTTCATACGAAAAAGTAGCAATAAATGGCCCAATTTTCATTCAGTGATTGTCTTTAAATAAGGCTAAGCTCCCACAGCACTAAAAGGAGTATCTCCAATGATATTAAATTCAAGCCCCACAGCAATTGCCTTGAACCATTTTCTTTGCCTTGTCCTTGCTTTTCTGCCCCACTCTGTTCCTGTCAGGTTTTTAATCTTTTTGAGTTGTCTATCAGACCCTGGAAGGGATTCACCTGGGATTTTTAATACCCACTAATGCACAAAATGCAGCCTAAACCAAAGAGCATGATACTCCAGTTAAAGAGATTGTATTAACTACTGGAGGGGGGAAAATGGCCTTTTCCAGGGCAGTTTTGCTTCACTGGGAGACTCTTGAGTTCTTTAACTTCTTGTGTTTTCTTGATGCAGAAATATTTAGATGGGTTGATCCTGTCCACAGTAGTTTCAGAGCAATAGAAAATACATGACTAAGAAGAGTTCTAATTTGTTTTATGATGATGATGATTATATTGTTCTGTTATTCAATACAATTGTTCACAATTATTTTGAGTTTCTCTGTGAACTTCAACAGTAAATTCAGCTTCTCAGTGTCTCTCCTGCTTTTATAATTCTGTGAAGTAGGACCTTTTTAAACTAAACCATCTAAATAAATGACAGAGAAAAGTGTTAATAAGAGCTCAGTGCTGAGCACATAATGCATATTTAATATATAATTTGAATTAAATTGAGCTAATTTATTTGAAGTGCTGTCCTCTGGCTTTGCATTTTTCCAAACTTTGACTTGAAAGATAATAACTTTTAACAACTTGTAGATTTCTATTCAGCTAAATCATTTATATGTTCTTATTCCTCCTAGAAAAAAAGTGTTTTGACATTTTCCTACTCACATGGACCCATTTTGCATATATGCCTTTTGATCATTTTTTTAAGGAAAATCATTTAGAAATAAATTTTCTCTTGTTTAATCACAAGATAAAGATCCTTAGAGCTCATGATTCAAATATAAACAATGGCAGATTCATTTGAATGTTTTATACTAGTTTCCCATTATTAATAAGTTATGCAGCACTGAAAATAATTAGGGTGCAAAAGCAAAGTAGCTTTGCATGCATTATTGGCGTCTCGTATTTCTCATTATTATTAAGAGCAACACAAAGCAAAAAATACCATTGCTTTCATGCTATTTATGTTTATCCATGTGTCTTCTGTTTTAGCTTGCCCTTTCTGAGACCAAGAAGTAATTCTTAAGTAGAGAGCAGAACATATTTCTCTGATGTATAGATCGATTACCACATCTGACAGTAATCAAATATGATATATAATTCCCACCTGCTACAATTTCAGATTCATAAATACTCTTCCATATGCAATGTATGCAGAGAAAATACAGACCGAATTAATGTAAAAACAGTGATTCACCAATGTTTATGCTATAACTTTTCAAGGTTTTTATGAACCTGACATGCCCCATATCATTACTATAAAACTCAGACTAAATAACATAGGAAAAGAATACAGAAGGAAGATCAGAAGTGGGAAGTAGCAGGTTAACATCTTTCCATTAGCCTGCAGCTCATTACTGCTACTGTCTAGATCTCCTCAGGGCAGACCTCAGGGACCTTCTGACGGCATGCAAAGGCAGCAGGTTGCCATCTCCTTCAACCTCTGAAATACTGGTCAGAAAAATAAAGCCACTGTTAATGAATGAATTAATAGATTTTTCCTGTTCAGTACACAGGTACCCAACGTTATAACACATTTTCCTATTCAAAGCATTCTAATTTTTAGCCCATTGATCCTAAAATATTTCTGACACCCACCTTCACCCCATGTGCTCAGAATTAGATGCTCAGAATTAGTAATGTTAGATGTCCGAAACCTACGCTGACATTTCTCTTTTATTGTCCACATTTCTCACTTGTTGTAAACTCTGAGGCCCAAATCTGTGTCTTGTTCATGATTGTATCATTTATTCTCTAATATCAATGAAGTTTCTAAATTTCTATACTTCTAGAATGAAATGAATGCATTTAAGATAGCTTCTGTGCTCCCACAAAGAAAAAATGTGACAGAATTTTCCTTGCATAAAAACCTAATAACCTGTGAAGTCATACCAGAAGTTATTGAGACATTATCAATGAATAATTATTTTATGTTAAACACAATATTCCCATAGTTGTAGTCATAGAAAAATATCACGTGCCTTCAGGGTGGCCCAAGACATTGCTTAAGAAGTTCATCCACATAAATAAACTTCAATTTAAATTATTTTCCATGTATCCTATTAGAAAACAGGAGAATTTTGTGGTAACCCATTTATATCCTCAAACACATAAAAAATTTCCTATATTTAAGTATCACATATGAATATGTTGGTATTATATATTAATATTTTATTAAAATGATTTTTGGGTATAGAATATCATTTTCTAAAAATTAAGAAAAAAAACATTTTTACCAGGTCTTCATTTTTCTTCAGCCTTGAATTTCATATAAATTTAGGACTAACCTCTCTGTCCTCATACATAAACAGTTGCTAGCTCAGTTAAATAAAATTGCAAGGCATAAATGGGCTAGTATTTCCCTCATTAATTCTGAGTTCCTCTTTGACATGGAAATGCTGATGTTTTGATGATTATTTTACTTCCAGACTGACCTCAGACTTAAAATATTTTCCTAAGGACAATTTTTATTTATTTATTTTTTCATTTTGTTTTTTGTTTTTTACAAAATTTCTTCCCTTAACTGTTGTTTTCCCTAAAGTGAATTAAGATTAAACTTCTTCAGAAATTGATTAGATATGGTAGAGCACTTACTGGGCTGTTCTAAACTGGCTTGTCACATAGAGCAGTCATACTGCATGACACCCAGTGGAGTGGAAGCTAGGGAGATGGCAGAGCAGAATTGGTCACCAAATGCCCTTCCCTTGCAGGCTGTGCCAGGAGGCCATGACTCAGTAAGGCCAGGAATCCAGCCCAAGAGCCTGCTGGCTGCAGTCTCTTAGTACAGCCTCCCTGTGAGTCCATCCTCCTGGACTCTACTCCACCCAAGCCATGGTCTTCCTCTTAGTATGATCATGAGTACATTGTCTCCTGTCGCTTAATAGCTTCTTAGTGCTATCTATCTGTAAATACTCATCAGTCCCACTATTTGGAAAACTATCATTTAATGCTCAGAAAAGCAAAGTGCCAGAATTGTAAAATCTCTTCCTACATGGATCTGTGGACTTGTTCCAACTATCATTTGTCCAGTGGTCCATTGCTGTCATTTTTCCAGATGTGCACATTGTGCCTCTCCCCTCAGACCTTAGATTTCACCTTGCTGAGGTCGCTCTGATCCAGAGAGTCATACAATTGCTGCTGTGGAATTTTGCCAGAATACTGCACTTAGTACCCTTCAAGCCATCTATTTGTTGATTTACTAATGGCTTCTTTTGTTTGATGAGAGTTTTAACTTCTTCCCAATGCCTCACTGCCCTAAAGACTGCCTGTTTAAGTCTGGTGTTCAAGAGATGCTGAATCCAGATAGAGGGGCCATTGCAGTCAATCAAAATCTTGTATCCACAGGGAAGCTGGGCAAGGTTAGCACTGAAACCCAAAAAAAGACTGAGGCAATGAGTCGAGCTTTGACAGTGTCTTATGAGAAACAGTGTCATAGATAAAAGCATTGGCTTTTGAGGGATCTAGATTTGAAGTCAAGTTTAACCACACAATTGTGCGACCTAGATAAAGACATTTAATCTGCCTAAGCCTCAAAGTTTTTCTTTGTAAAATGAGACAAATGGCAGTATTTACTTCATCTGGCTGAGGTGAGCATTAAATATGTTAAGTCACGAATGTCAAATTCTCCATAGAGTGCCTGGCACTTAGAAAACACTACAACGAGGTAGCTATTATGTTTATCTGGAGGTGCAACATGTTGCAACCATCAGCTCTGCATTGGGTTATACCAACACAGCTCTCCAGTTCACTGCTGCTGGTAGGAATAACTATGTAGTACCAAATCAAATAGAAGATTGACTTGCCTTAAAGGATAAATGCAATATTAAAGGGTACTCAGAAACAAAAAGGAGGGCAAGAATCCAAAAATGGAAAATAACTCTTACTGCAGAAAAATTATTAGGTTATGGCCAAGAAGTCAAAATGAAGCGAATCCAGACTTGTCAACTGATAATTTGGGGAGCAAAGGAGCTGGCTTTTCTTAATTCTAAACATATGTTGTTTTGGAAGATAGCTGTTTTGCAATCAGAGCGTCTCTTTTCTTGATGTGCCAAACTTTCCAAGAAGACTGTCACTCATCATATACTTATGTCTTGGGTAATGGCATAGTGCCTTTGAGGGAAGACTGGATGTTGAGTCACACATTTTTATTAGAATTATACACAGTTCCACTTTAATTCTGGGCTTTTCTGTCTTCTTGCCTTTGTTCATGTAAGTGCTTTAGAAGGAATGTACTCCCACTTATTTTGGGGTATGCAATCTTTCTCATCCTTTAGGGTTCACATCCAATGCCTCATGAAATCCTCCCTGATATAACCCTCCAGTTGATGTAATCTCCCCCTTGCTGCACTCCTATAGCACTTAATCTACTCCTGCCTTATGATAAATAACACCTTTGACTTTATAGACCACTAATTCACTTACTTGCTTTAACTCCCTTATCATATGTTATTTTGATGACAGAGGTGTTTTTTTCATGCTATATTAAATTTTAAATCTCCAAACTCTTAGAACCATGCTTTGAATATTGTAGAGACTCAATAGATGTTTGCTGAATGCATGAATTTACCAGACTGTAGATCCTTTAGATCCTATTTTCCACTAAGGAAGAGATTATGCTAATTTTATCAATGACAGGATCTCGTACAGTTGCAGCACACAAAGTAGGCACTCCATGAATATTTGCTTGGTGAATAATCGAGTGGTACATCCAATGTTCTGTGGTGGTGTTTCAATTAAAGGAAGCCTCATTTAGGTTTGGAGGGGAAAATAAGAAACAGCTACATGACACATCTTGGCAGGCCTTTAAGAATTGGGAGGACCAGCTGGAAGCAAACATGTGCAAAAGTCACACAAGAGCACTGACACATAATGAAATATGTAATAAAAATGCTTTTTTTCTTAAATCAGCAACATTTTATTTATCCCCACTGCTCATTAGGCGCTTACCTTCTTAATAAACTTTAATATGTGTGCATATCAACTACTGAAATTTTAAGTGAAAGTGATTATTCAAAATCATATTAAATTTTACATGCTTTAAAATGCACTATAAAAGTTTATAAGTTGGTGGCTATCTCAGATTACATACGTGAAATGTTTGCAAATCAGACAGAATTATATACAGGTTTTGATGCTTAGTCTGCATAAAGTCCTTCAAAGATTAAAAAGAAATATATGGCATGAAATATGTGACATATATGTACAATAAAACTGCAATTTACTGTAGTGCTCTGAATATGTGTTCATCTCATTAACTGAATTATATGGGTAACTGAGAACTAAGTAGAAAACAATTTTTTTCTAGACTCATCAACTGTTACGATTATCACTTATTTCATTTAAAGCCTCCTAACTGGTCCACTTATCTTGCCCTTCTACCACCGACACTGTCTCAGAACAGCCAGTGATCCTTTTAAGACATCAACAGATCAAGTTGCTTCCTAGTACATTATAGTTAAAGTTCAAAATCTTTACCATGGGGAACAACCAGAGGTGAGAATCATAACCTGAGGTTGTGCTAAGCAGTTCTGAATCTGGGCTGCATATTGGAATCATCTGGGGAACATCAAACCATTCTGATGCTTAGGTCCCCCTCCCTGAGTTCCTGATTAACTGGTCTGGCTTGGTGCCCAAGCATGAGCATCTTCTAATAGCTCCCCAGGTGACACTAACGTGCAGCCAATGTTTGAGAACCACTGCACTACAGAGTGTGGCTCTCATTCTGAGAGGGATGATTAGTTTTAGACAGCAAAGCAAATTTGCCCCTACTCTAGAATTTTTATTGACATAAGAAAAATAAAGTTACAAGTTCACCATTTTATTAATCCTTGAGGTTTCAATATTTTTTAATAAAGAATAGCAACTCATCTAGAATTTGTCAGGTTAATGAAGTTGTTTAATAAACATTTATCAATCACCACAGCATCCGTGTCACTGAGATGTTGCTATGTAAGAACTATTCATTCATTTATTCGGTAGCATTTGTTGTGTTTTCACTATGTGCCAGGCACCATCCTAGGTGTAAGGAAGATGAAAAGGAACAACTACAGTTGTACTTGTCAAAGATGTTAACCCTTTATCAGGAGGATGGACAAATGCACAGCTAACTTGATAATAAAATAAGAAATTCTACAGAAGCAAAGAGAAGAGAAGAATAATCTGCTGTTGGAGGCAAAGGGAAGGTCAGTGATAGAAGCTTTGGAGTGCCATTTGCGCCAGGCCTTAAAAGATGGTTGGGGATCCACCAAGCAGAGAGGAGAGAAAGAGTCTTCTAATTTGAGGGAATGGTGACAGCAATGGCCTGGAGGAAGCATGAGAGGGCCTGGTCTGTCGAAGACAGGATGACACATTGCAGAGACAGGTCATAGGCTGTGCTGCAAGGAGTGGTACATGATAAAAAACAGAAAAGTAATTCACATTATCTCAGTCTCTTAGGACTTTTAATTTCTTACAATGATTTCTTCATATTTGGAGGAAGAAAATAGGTGTTTCATGGTAAATTCTAAACATATAGAAGTTAAGTTTAAAATGCAGGAGTTAAGCTCTTTGGGCACAAAGTAGAATGACTTGGGACAGCAGCTCAACTGCCAGCCTACAGCTCCTCTTTCCCTATGGGTTGGCAGCAAATCCAGATGGCAGCACGTGTAAATAAATGTCATTTGCATTGCACATGAGGAGTGCCCCAAACATCAACCTGCCCTAATATACCCCGCATTGGCTTCAGAGTCCTATCTGATCTGGGATCAGTAGAGTACTTCCTGTGAGCCAAATCTGGCCCAGTGCCCATTTTTGAAAATAATGTTTCACTGGAGCACAGCCATTTTCATTCATTTACATATTGTCTATGGATGCTTTCATGCTACAATGGCAGAGCTGTGTATTTGTGACAGAGACCATATGGGCTGCAAGTCTAAAATATTTACTCTTTGGTCCTTTACAGAAAAAAAAAAAATTACCAATAACTGATCTAGCTTGTGAGTAGAGTTTTCCTCTATAAAGGCCGAATTAAAATGAAAATTCATTAGCTGAGGGGGTAATGCGTTTAGCCACAGTCACTGCTTAATACAGGAGCACATAAGTTAGTGTGGCCAATAAGAGCACAAGCTCTGGAGCCATCATGCCTGGGTTCAAATCCCAGCTCTGCCACTGACCAGGTGTAATTTGGGAAGATTTGTAAACTTTGCGAAGTCCTAGACAGGATCATGGGGTTGAGTTGTGAAGACCATTTATTGTGCAACTCCAGGAGCAACATTTATTACATAGTCTGTATGAAAGATGACTGTGGAATTATGCAGCGTGCAATCTTTGTGCTCCTATGTGGTTTGTGCATCTGTTAAATAAAGCCAATAACAGAATCTTTCTCATAGAAGGGTTGAGAAGAACAAACTAGGTTATATAATGAAGCTATTAGCACAGGCCCTAGCACATAGTATGCACTCAGTAAATAAATTTACTGCAGGAGATTGCTACTTGTCTCCCCAGAGGGACAAGATCCTCTGCCAGAGGTATAGCAGAGAACTGACACTGACTAGGCAGAGGAAGCAACACCCTAGGGAGATAAAGACAAGAGAAGGAAGGGATCTGGGTCCCTGGATGATCTTAGGAGAAGAACTTCCATAACAGACTACACAGAACACACTTATATATGACAGAGAAATAAACATCTATCTTAACAAGCAGCAATATTTTAACAGCTTTATTGATGCCTAATTGACATACAATAACCTGGACACCTTTAAACTGTAAAATTTGCTATGTTTTGACTTAGGTAGATGCTTGTGAAACCATCACCACAATCACAATAATGAATATATCCATCATCCCCCAAAGTTTCCTTGTACCCCTTTAGAATCTCTCCCTCCTGGCCCTCCCCTGTGCCCCCAGTCATCAGGCAGCTACTATATTGTATAGTCTTTGGGCCAGAGTGCCTTAGCTTTCATCTAAACTAACTGCAGATATTCTTAGTATTACCGTGAGTGCGTGAGTGCTGTGTCAGTTCCCATGGAAATTCTTGGCAAATGGTCCAGGTGACAGATATGTTTTAATGTGTGTGGGGAGGGAAGGGAAGAAGAAATATGTGAAGCATAAGGCCCTGACATAGAGTAAAACAGTGTTTTGGGGTGAGTGCTTTAAGCCATCAGGGACAGCTACTTGCTTGACCATAAACTCACTGAGGGTGGGGCTAATGTTTCATTCATCTCTAAATCCCCAGCACATCCAGCCTTCAGTGGACACTCAATGCATGCTACATGGGTGAATGGATGAGGGTACAGTAGCATAAAAAGAGAGGGAAAAAGTCAGCAATTAAAGTTATTTCATAATTATTCACTGAATTTGGCATGATTGCCAATGCATTAGGAGAGCAAGATCAACAGCAGATTTTAGCCAATTTTGCTTCAAAGCAAGCATAAAAAAAAAAAGAAATATGCTTAGGTACAGCAATTTTGAGGAAAACATCTTTGATCTTCCAACATATTTGGCAAGAGAGAAAAAGGTAAGAAAATACTCAATGTTATGAAAACCCTCAAGAGAGGAACATTTTTATTTGACATTTAAGAGCTATCTCTGGTTATATTTTTTTCAACTCCTGATCTCCAGCTGAAGAGCAAAGAACAAAACAGAATCATGAAGAGTGAACAGAATGTGCAATGTGCCAGAGCAGAGGGCAAGGGTAAAGAAACAGACGAACGGAAACAGAAATAATCATGAGCATGATTCACAGAATGCCTGGGCCCCTGGGATCTTTTTTGTTCCTTTTGATGCTCAGTATGGCCCAACGTGCATTCATTCATCACTCAACCAACCAGGAACTATGCTTGGAGTTGGGGACAAAATGATAAATATGGCATTATCAATTATGATCTTAATAGGAGAAGACAGCCATGTAAACATATAAATAAAAGTTACAAATAAAGGGACCACGCATTCCAATTTGCTCAGGGTAATTTCAATGTAAATCTATTGGATCACTGTAAATTTTGCTAGCATACTTTCACTTTCTGAAGTGTCTCAGGTTGGGTGATCAATTCAGTACTATGATAGAAATCTTAATGGAATCTCGAAGAACAAAGTAGTTAAGTCTACCTGAAGAAGTTCGGAAAGATTTCCTACAGAAGAAACATTTGAAGCAAATATAAAACGTTAAGTAACAGTGAGTCGGGAAAGTAAGGATGGGAGTTGGGCACTCCAAGCAGAGGGAGTACTGTGGGCTGAGTTTCAGAATCATGAGCAAGCACTGCACTTTCAGAGAATAAAGACGGTGGCAAAGATAGAAGCGGCTTAAAGAGAATGGAAAATCTTTTGCATTAAAAATTTATGGACAATGAAGCAGAATAGATTAAGGATGCATAAAAAGATTTTTGAGAATCCAGGTGAATTGGTCACACAGCCTATTAGTAGGGTCCATCTTCCTAACTGGTGATTCCTCAAATGACATCCCTGAGATCAGGTGTAGGAGCAAGACATGGCCAGTGACATTGATTAAATGTTTTATGAGAGGATGCAACAAAAGGACAAAGGACAAAATGTTAAATGCATATAGTGGCAAGAGAACTTTTAATACAATAAAATATTTCTTCAAAGCTGCCTAAACAGGGAAGTGGAATCGGACTGGATGAGAGGGGGAAGTACAGGGAAAAATAAAAAGGATAAGAAAAGAAATGACTAGATTAATTGATCTCAAATCATATTGTGTATAAGAATCATCAAATGTGTTTATTAAAACTACAGTCTCTGGTGCTTCACTCCTAGAATTCTGATGTAGAACATCTGGCACGAATCCCAACAATCATTTCAAAGGGATGGGTGTAGTTCAAGTCAAGTAAAGAATGAGGGCCCAGAGTCTTCAAAATCTCTGGGCAAATAAATGTTCTTTCTTTCCGTCAACTGCTTTCTTAATGTAAGTGCTTTAGTTCATTCCTTTATCCCTTACTGTTCTCAATCACTTGCTCATTCAAAACATAGATTCCAAAGGGCTTGATTCACTTACTAGCCTTAGCAAGTTGCTTAATCCATTTCTCGGTTTCATCATCAGCAAAATGGGGATAAAAACACCTATGTTGTAGAGATGTTGCATTCAATGATATAATACATGCAAGGGACTGAAGATAGAAATTGAAATATAATAATCACTTGAAAAATACTGTTTATTTTTATTCATTGTATGTTAATGTCTTACTACATAGCAATCCTTAGAAACTTCCAGAAGGTGGTTCATCAAGTGTATTTATCAGAGGGAGCTCTATCTAAGTACTCAGAGAAGATTCCAGGTGATCAGAAATCATTCATATACCCAGTAAGACTGGGGAAGAGTGGGTGCTTTAAAGTCCTTGTAGAGAATTCTAAAATTCTAAGCAGAATGAAATGCTAACTCACAGTGTACTAGAGTACTATAGAATCATAAAATATTTACATTAGAAGGGATTTTAGAGGTTACCTAGTGCAAATACATCATTTATTTATTGGAAAACTGATGTGAAAGAAGGTTAGATCTTTTACTGCAGGTCACAGAGCAAAGTGGTGTAAATGAACTTAGTGCCCAGGAGTTTTGATTGTCAGGCCAGAGTTCTTTCTACTGCTTGTGCTCCCTTGGTTGTTATTTAATAATATATATTCATCTATTTATTAATTCATTTCTCTACTCATTTTACAAATTTTATTGAGTAACTAATATGCACCAGACATTATTTGAGATATTGGGAATCCTACCCTAAAGTAGCCAATAATCTGATAATAGCTCAAATTTGTTGAGAGGTTATAATATGTGAAATACTATTTTAAATGCTGTGTCCATATTAATTGATTAATCCCACAACACCTTTATGAGTTTATTTGTTATCCACATTTTGCTGACAAGGAAACTGAAGCACCGAGGAATTAAATAACTCTCCCAAGATCATATGGCTAGTAAGTGGTAAAACTGGGACATAACCCTAACCTGTACTGGTAACTACTACATTATACTCAGAGAAGGGAAACGTGCAACAAAGTAGACTAGCAAATTACAAAATAAATACAGATAGTTACAGTGCTTTAATGGAAATAAAGTTCAAAGATAATAGTGAAGAGAAGCATTGGAATCCATTCTGATGCTAGTGGGGAATATCTCTGCCTTGTGACTTAAGACCAAAAAGATTGGAAGGCAGCTAAATAAAGAGCAAGGACTTTAAAGCATCCATTCTTCCCCAGTCTTAATGGATATCTGAATGATTTCCAATCACCTGGAGGCTTCTCTGAGTACTTAGAGTTCCCATAGATAAATATTCTTGAAGAACCACCTTCTGGAAGTCTCTAAGGATTGCTATGTAGATGTTAACATACATCTGACTCGGGGGGATGGGCGCAACATGGGCAATATATATAACCTGAACTTTTGTACCCCCATAATAAGCTGAAATAAAAAAAATAAACTTAATGAGGATAATTCATATAAAATAAAATACATTCAAGGTTAAAAAAAAGCACAAAAAAACATACAATGAACAAAAATAAACAGTATTTTTCAAGTGATTATTATATTTTATAAAAATGTTCACACTCACATGAGAAAGGCCAGGTGTGTAAGAGCCTGGTGTGTTTATGCAATGAAAAGGCCAGTGTGACTAGAATGTTGGGAACAAGGGCAAGAATGAAAGAAGATATACTTGCAGAGAAAGGCAGGGTCCAGACAGTGCAGCGTAGTGGGCCACATTAAGAAATTTCAATTTCATTGTAAGCAAGAAGGGAAGTCACTGAAGCATTTTAAGCTGAGACCATGGTTTCTATGCCTTTTGCATCTTTAGTCTTTTTCCCACTAATGCACTACACATATTGGATTGTGAATAAAAGTTAGAGTCAAATTGATCAACTGTTTTTAACATTACCAATGGTGAAGGCATTTTTTTCCACTTGATTGTTTCTGTTTTGTTACAGAGGGGAACGCAGGCCACATAGAAATAATAAGCAATTATATAGAGATGAACATACATCATAACTTTTTCAGTTTCCATGCCAATAAAAATATTAGCCTACCACCCACACCACCATTCACATATTTGAATAACTAACAATGACGCTATTTAAAATCAAAGGTCAGTCATGGGTCCATATTTTTAGAAATCCCCAGCCTAAATGAAATGAAACATTCAGCCAAAATTTTTTTCTCAGCCCATAGGTTCCTAGCCTATTGTACAGAAATAAAGTATTTTTACTTTTAAAAGAAGTATGTTCTTAAATATATATATATACATACACACACACACACACACACACACACACACGTTTCTTCAGTAATCCATCTCAAGCAAAAACTATATATCAGAGCAACACAAAAATAGATTCACCTCTGACTTATAGAATTGTTTAAACCACAAGGATGGAACGGAAGGAAAATATTTCCAGAATTCTCTTAATGCTTTCCTTAGAAGAATTAAGTAACCTTAATGAACTATATTAGACCAGACTAGCGTCTGGGTCTGGGATGAAGGAGGATAAAAATGACAATTTGGACTCAGTTCAAGGTTTACTCCCAAGGCAGCTAACGAGTCATGCAAAGGGAAATTATGAGACATTGATAAGAGTAGAAGAATATGGTTCCGGTTGCCCTCTTGTACTTTATCGAGGAGCACCCCAAGCTCAGCGGTTATGGCAGCCCTCACCGAGTGGATATCCACTGTGCCAAAGACACATGCAATCATAGGCTTTCTGCCCTATACACCCCCAAGTCACATTAGCACCAGAAACAATTTTTAAGAATTTGCAAGACTATAATTTTTTACAACTCAATAAGCCTAGTCACCATAGGCTGAAGGTTTAAGTTATAGGTCTTAAAATTTTTTATCTGCTGAGACTGGGGTGATCTCTCTTTATCTGGGTGTTCACTGCAAAATCTAGGAGTTTCACTTATATCTGTCCAGGGACTTTCCATAGCCAGACAGGCACTGCCTACCACACTCACTCATCCTGAGTTAAAACAGTGATCAACTCCTCACTCCTGGCAGTATATGTTCTATAGTTTATGGATGTGATACCTTGAACCAATCAGTAAAAGCATGAAGTATGCATTAGCACTAGCCTAGCCTCATATCTCAAATAACTTGTTTAAAAATAACAAATGATAGTTAACTCAAAATACAGGGAACAAAATAGCGTTAGGACAGGATTATTGCTATAGTCTCTAGTATTAGCTAGAAAGAATTCTAGCTGAAAAGGTTCTCATAATTGTTTTATAAAAAATGTTTGACATGTGTATATGTAAATTTCAGAAATGAATCCAAGCATGAAATATTCTACGTTTCTGTGGTACATGATTAAATTTAAATATAACTAACCAAAGCACTATGTATTTAACACATACCTGATCACACTGATCTAGCAAGGAAACTTTGGCCTTTGAGAGCACAAACAGACCAGAGGAGACATCATTCTTTTTTTCTCCCCTGTTAGATGTTCTTTTTCTCACAGAACAATTGCATCAGCTTTGGAAAATGAACACAAGATATATATTTTAAATGCCTACTGTTGAACAACACAAGATTAAATGCTAGAATAAATGAGTTCACAGCAAGTCATAGGTATAATTATACTGTCTGTTCCTTCTAACGATTTAAAGACAACTGGTTATCCATTATAGATGATGTCCATAAAAGAGCATTGGAATTGGACTGAAAGAATGTCTCTTTCACTATTGTTCATCTATCTACATCCCAAAAGGGCATAACACTTTTTAATATTTTAGTAGTGCTTTATTGTTTACAAAGGGTTTACCCCACACACCCCAAACCATTTGACACATTTTATAAACACAGAAACTGATGCCCAAAATGGTTAATTGACTTGTCCAACATCACCCTGCTATCAAGTTATAAGACAAAACTCAAATCTAGAGGTTCTTTCGATAATCCCAAGTGTGGGTCCCCAGCTTCACACATGATATGGAGGAATGAACTACATTCAATGGCCTGAGTGCAGCCTGTCAACACTTTAATGAATATGGTCCCCTGGCATTATCTTTTCATAGCAATAATGATACACATTATCAGGTAAATATTTAATCTCATACTGCATGGACTATCCTCACATGATCTATTCATCCATCAACACATATAAAATATACCATCTTTTTTTCCAAACTAAGCATTTGAAGAGGTTTTATGTTATATTTCATGCTGACATTGGTTGATCTAAGCGTTATATTATTTGTAAATATTGGCAATTGACAATACTGATTTGATAATCAATATAGATATTTTATAAACTTAATTTTCTATAATATGATATATGCCCAGCTCAGCATCACTCTCAATGAAAACTTAGGAAAAATGGTATTTATCATTCCTCCCAATAATGTATTTATGGGTATGATTAGCCTTGGGTATAACAAATGGAACATAAATTTAAATGTATGTTTCCTATTATTAAATGAAAAGTAAAGAAATGGCATAATCACCACAGATGCACTTTTGAGTGCATAAGTTTAAACATTTTTTAGAAATGTCACTCATTCCCTTTCTGAAATATTCCCAGCCCATTATCTCAGCTGGGCAGACATGAGGCCAAATATCCTCCTCACCCCTGCCTCACCTCCCTATTCCCCTCACCTCCACCCCTGAGTATTTCTACTGCAGCTGACTGGATAAAAATATAAATTTTAATAAATGTTGCCATTGACAAAGATTAGCCCTCACATATAACTTGTGAGACTTAGCTCCAAGAGACAAGTTGCACTAATCAGATTGTCTCTCAGCAATTTGAACCTTGTATTATAATAACATCTAGTCAGTGATGAATACTTGCTCTAAAAAATTTACAGAACTGAGTCTATGCAGGCAATGAAAAGACCCCAAGCCTTTGAAGTTACACAAGATGAGAACTCAGAGGGAGGTGGTTGGGAGACAGATGAGAAAGGAGCCAAAACCCAGGAAAAAGCAGGATGTTGGCGTTCTTGGTCCCCAGTAAAAAAGCACCCTCTGTCTCCCACTTCCTAGGTCCTGCCTTCATCTTAGGGAGGCCTGACATCAATCACTTCACTCCCTACCTTGGATGGATGTGGAATTCTCTGTTAAATCCTTACAATAAATTTTCCTTTTCATGAAGCTTGAATGAGCGTCTATTCCTTGCAACTGAAAAAAAAAAATCCTAACTGGAACATGAATAACTATTTTAGTTTATTGGATAACCTGGGTGTTTATATACATATGTGTGGTGAGGGTACCCTCAGGTTATCTTTTATATCCACAAAAACATAAAACAGTGTTTTAGTTTTTCTAATTAAAAGTTCATCAAAATTCCAAAGTAGGAGAGGGAGATATTGGGAAAGAAAGAAGTAGGAGAGGCTCTTGACAGTCTATTAAAATATAATGATCAGCAATTTATTTGCTATCAAAAAATCATAACTCTGCCATCTATACACACAATCATAAAGAAACATGACGCTCTAAAATTGCTATAGTTTGAATGTTTCTGTGTCCTCCAAAATTCATGCTGAACTTGATCCCCAATGCAACAGTATAGGGAAGGAGCTGCCTTGAATGCTGAATCCCTGGAGGGGAGGAACCCTGTTCCTCACATGACAGAAAGGAGGAAGAGAGTGAATTTTAAAAGCCTTGTTTTTATAGTGGTGTTAATCCACTGGAGAGGGCAGAGCCCTCAGGAACTAAACATCTCCCATTAGGTCCCACTGTTAATATTCATGCTGACTTTAAAAGCAGGTAGAAAGAGGCACCAAATGTGAGCAAGAACCTACTTGGTGACAAATGAATAATATCACCATGAGCAATTATACATTTCAAATCAGAAAACCTCAACATTTTTCTTCCACAGATCTATTTGTGGAAGAATGGTTGCCTGGGAGTTGCTCCAAGACAGGTATTTATAGACACCAGGAATCATTGCATAGATTTCAGGCCTCTTGTTACATTAGGCATGTCTACAGCTATCAATTTCATTCTTCAACCATACAATTGTCACAAATGAATCACTTTGCCCAATACTGGCCATACTGATGTATTCTTAGTTATGTCAGCTCAGAATGATATGAGAAAATATCTGAGAACACATGCACTTGTTAAGAAACTGATTGGATTAAGAAATGCCCTGACCATCAACTCTAGCTGTAATTATTGTTTAACGGGACCCTAATGGCAAGAAGTATTTCATACACTTCCCAGGGACAGTCTCCTCATAGGTGCTTTCACTGGCTATTTGCTGATTCTGCAACCCGGGATCCTTTCATCTTAATTTCTCTCTGACTTTAAAGAAATTTTAGGCAATAGAATAAAATCACAGGAAAAGTTGTTAAGATATTTTCACAATATACTTTTTGATAATCAATATAGATATTTTATAAACTTAATTTTTTGTGATTTTATGATGTGTTTTCAACATATCAAAAGCATAGTATTTAATAGAATCACTACTCTCAAAAGACACATTTTTTTTTATGACTTCATATGGAAGAATAAACTTCTCTGAAATAAATAGCAATTGCCAAGCTTCATGTCTAGCAACTAATAGTAAATTCTGGAAGACCACAGAATTACCTCAGGGTAAATTATTAGTGCTGTTTATGCAAAATGCAGACATGGAAGTCTATTAGGGAGCATTATGAGGTGCATAACTTTGAAGCTGATACATTTTTTTTTTCTCCACTGAGAAACTACAATTTTAGAGATGAAGCTTGTAGTTTGGAGACCCTAACTGAGTTAGGCATAAATAATTTATATTCATCTAAGTCGAATGCCTGACTCTCTGGCATGTTAAGTGCTACAATTATCAGGACCAGACAAGTACTTCATTTTCATTTTCTGGGATGATTTTTTTTTTTATGGTTGACTATATCTGTGGATATTTCTGCATGATTGCTTACAAAGGGCTTGCTCATTCCCCATTTAAACTTGCTAAAAGAAGTTAGCTTAATGCTTTGCTATGTTGAAATTTATATTAATGCTGAAGGGTTATATTGAATTATGTCAGTGTGTTTTATGATTATTTTATCCTTAGTAGACTGTGGGGAGGAGATTTCAGGTCATAAGGAAATTCTATTTTGCATAGTTAAGTACCTTTTGTTCCCTTTGTTCATCTCATATTCAGCTATGATTATATTTATCTGACTACTAGAGCACTTCGTTTGAGAAAAAATCTTAACATAATGAAGTTGTTTTGAAGGAAACAGCATGGCCATAGATGCCCAGCAAAAGTCAAAGATTCTACCTTTCAAATTAAAATTTTGTAGGATCTGAGTATTTTCCTTCTATTATTTCTCATTTGGAGTTACTTGCCTTCTTTTTTCAAACATGGACTATTATGCAAAATTTGCAGAAGGGAATATCATTCCCTGTTATTTTTTTCCCTTGGTATTTCTTACTTATATGTTCAGAGGAATTATTTATTTCTTTCAATGGCATACAATTATCAAAAAGGGGGTAGGGAAAGAATTTTGCTAGAACATCATAGTCTTTTAGGTTTCGAAAGGTGTTAGGACTACAGAGTGCAGTCATAATTTTTAAGATACTGAGAGAAAATCCAAGAACTACTACATTTTTACCTTCTTTATTTTTAACTTCAGGTGCAGAGGGTTGATGAACTCGCATTCTACAGGTCATGGTACTGACACCATCGTCTGTGGAAGGCAGTGCTTTCAGTGTTATTGTTTCTTTGTTTTAATTCCATCTCTATGCTCCATATCTACTCCACAATGTCTACAATTCCCCACAAGAAGTAGGGAAGAAAAATCAAACATTTAACCCCACAAACTTCCAAGGCTTCTAAATCAGTGAAGGGGAAAATGAAAGGAGGGAGAGGAAAGGGAATGATTGAGAAAATAAAAAAGAATCATTTTATTAATCAAGTATTCATTTATGGAAAACAACTTTGATATATGATTATAATGTGACAACTACCACTTGAAATTTATCTACCATGTTCAATCTACTATCATATCACACTGTTCATGTTCAAAAGCTCACAGTCATACTGGATTTATCTTTCTTTCAGCTCTCATGGATATATCTTGCCTTTGTTCAATCTTCCCAGTCCCCACTGCTACTCTCATGGTCTAAAACACCATCTCCTTGCACCAGGACTGTCAGAGGAATCTCCTTTCTCATATCTGCTTCCATGCTTAAAATATATTTTTGACACATTAGCCTTTGCTTTCCAACCTGCAGACCTTTCCATTGACTAGTTCCTCTTCCTAGAAAATCCTTCTGATTGTCACTTGCTTCATTTCTTTACATCACTCAGTTCTCAGCTCAAACATCACCTCCTTAAAGATGATTTTCATGACCATCTATGGAAAATAGCCTGCCTTAGTCTGTTTGGGGTGCTATAACTAAATGCCATAGACTGGATAGCTATAAACAACAAAAATTTATTTCTCATAGTTCTGGAGGCAAAAAAGTCCAAGATCAGGGCATCAGCAGATTTGGTGTCTGGTGAGGGACCATTTCCTTGTTCAAAGATGGCACCTTCTCATTGTGTCCTCAGGTGGTAGAGGGTGCAAGGAGTATTTCTCCAGCTTTTTTTTTTTTATAAGGCCATAAATGCCTTATAAAAGTACTAAATTATCTCCCAAAGGCTTCACTGTCTAATAATACTTTGAAGCTTAGGATTTCAACATATGAATTTGGGGGGCAGTGACATAATCATTCACACAATAGCATAGCCCTACCCTACCTCAAGTCTTTCTCCATTTTATTAATCAGTTTATTTTTTTAGCTGCTAATTGTTATTGAAAATTTTCTTATTTATTTGTTCATTTGCTTATTTGCTTAAGTCTTCCCCTTTCCCTCAATCCCCAATAGAAGGTAAATTCCATGAAAGACATGGACTTTGTTTTTTTAGGCTGTCTCCCATACAGTGTAACCACCAGAGTGGTCACATGATAGGCAACTAATGGACACTTGTTAAATGGATAAAGGCACCAGGGACATTATTAAGCAATACACATCCATCCTAAGAATAAGTAGAGCACACTATCATTATTTCTGTTTTGCAGTTATGGAAACTGAAGCTTGGAGAGGTTAGATAAATTGTTCAAGATTACATGAATAATAAATGGCACATCCAGGATTAAAACCCTCATTTGTTCTGATTCCAAAGCCCTCAGCCTTTTTATTGAGTCCTTAATTTTTAAAGTTGACTTCATTTAATTTGAACAAAGCCCTATGCAGTCTCATCATCTCCATTTTTATTGACAAGAAAGCTTAGAATCAGAATAATCAATTCTTTTGCCTCAAATCAGACAGATAGAATATGGTAGAGTCAGAATTTGAATCCCACTTTCTCTGATCTAACCTCAGGCTCTTTCTGTCCATCATGCCACCTTGTCTTTCTAATCACAGCACTAAAGTTAAAGCATTTTATTATGAAGTTTTAAGAAAGATGTTAAAGGTAAGCATACCATATTTTTTTTTACATTAGGCATTAAATGCTGACATTTTTATATGTAGTATAAGTGCTGATAACTGACTTATAAGAACATGAGTCTAACCTGATAACTATCTCTTTATAAGACAAGTGATGCTGTAATAGACCCTTTAGGGTCAGTTCATATTTGCAGGCTTAAAAGTCCAGTCATCTAGTTGCTAGCACTCACCCAGATTTGGGCTTTGCAATAGAATCAGTATTTGGATATAATTTTCTGGCACAGACTATTTCCACTCTTCTCTTCTTCATGGGTACACATTTGTAAGATTTACCTCATTTCCTGGGCTCCATCTTATTATGTGTGGCCATAAGACTGAATTCCAGATGACAGAATGTGAGAGGAAATGATAAGCACCACTTCAAAGACTAGCCCAGGAAAACCTTTCACAGAGGCCTCTCAGAGATCTTTCTTCTTCTGATTGGATGAAATGGAGATGGTTCTCAAGGCCACCTCGCAAGCTTCCATAAGCCTGTGTTCCTGAAAATTGCCTGGAGTGAGGCTTCCGCCCACCTGTTCACTGGCATAATACTGTTAGCTGGGGAAGACATAGATTACTCAAGTCTGTCCTACAATTTCTGCAATGAATTAACTCACACAAAATTGCTAAACAGGAAAATGACTTAGAATAATGTACAGTGGTGTGACTCCGTAAGTGATATTTCCCAGCATGTTAATATTTTGTGCCATGAAGTAACAGCAGCAGAGAGCACCAGCTCTCCTAGTAAGACTCCACAGAATGAGTCATGGATGAACAGAGAACTGCAGCCTCCCATTCACTCCATGTTTGTTCTGATCTTGGTCATTTGCTTTGAATCACAAACTTTGGATGGTTTTCTCTGGTGGTCTTTGCTATCTTAACTCTGAAGATCAGTTATTCCTTATACCTCTTCCATCATGCTTATTCTCCCACTTTTTTAAAAAAAGCTAGCTTCAAAGTGCTTCTTACTTATTACGAATTTAACATGTATTTTTAAAGAGACTGTACTTTTTAGAGAAGTTTTAGATTTACAACAAAATGTAGCCAAAAATATAGAGAGTTCCTATATACTACCTGCCCACTCACATGCACAGCCTCTGCCACTATCGATATTCCCCATCAGAGTCCTACGTCTGTTACAATTTATGAAACTATATTGACACATCATATCACCCAAAGTTCATAGTTTCCATTAAGCTTCTCTCTTGGGTTCATTCTGTGGGTTTTGACAAATGCATAATGACACGTATCAAACATTATATTAACAGTATCATACAGAATAGTTTCACTGCTGTAAAAATCCTCTATTCTCTACCTTTTCATTTATCTTTCCCCCAGCCCCTGACAATCACTAATATTTCTACTGTCTCCAGAGATTTTCCTTTTCCAGAATATCATATAGTTGGGAACATGTCTTTTTAAGTGTACTAGGATGTTTTTCTTGTTTTTTAGTGTTCTGGTTACAAAGCTCCATAGATTTGAAGAGGTATGTCCCAATCTTATTTATTTCCAGAGGTCTTGTTATTTTTAATGTGCAATTTTATAGAATGGGTGATTTTTAGAATGAATACATTGAATTTTCATATTAATAGAAATTCAAATAATTCAGTTTGAGCCATTATACATTTTTGGGACTCAACGTTTTATGAGTTAGCCAACTCTAGTTTATAAAGATCTTTAACCAAAATCATTTTTACCCAAAAGATTAGGGCATTTTAACATAGTATTATTAGAAGCAGTGTAGTATAGTAGTTGTATGACCTTGAGCAAGCCTCTAAATCTTAATTACCTTACCTGTCAAATAGATGTAATAGGTTTCTGTGAGTGTTCAACAAAAAAAGCTGGGCAATGCACTTGGTTCAGTACTGATGCATGGTAGTCACTCAGACTTTTCAATTGCAATTTTTATCATTGGCTTTGAGATACAGGAATTCTGTCACTTCCTATCTTCCTATCTGTACAAGCTTAGGAATGTTTTTAACCCCTGAAAGTATGTTTCTTCATCTGTAAGATGGAATTAGTATTTTACGCTCATTGTTCCAGGGAGAACTGACTGAGATAATATATGAAAAGCTAGCACCATATACTGGATCACATTTAAATACAAAAATGATATTCAAACACTTTTTCAGGCAATGCAGCCACATTTAAAAAAATATTTTCAATGCTTTCAATTTGCATCTTAGAGGTAACTACTGTCCTTGCATACATATCAGAATGGTTCCAGGGGTTACCAGTGAGAAGGGAATGTGTCTGTAATCAAGGACAGACATGCTAAGCTTAAGGAAAAGAAACTTTTTAACTACAGTGTTTTCCTCTTTACCAAAGGACATGTACACAATAAGAAACTCTATGTTGATAAATAGTTTATTAAAATTCCTTCTGGATTTCATAGTATTCAGTTTAAAGAAAAGAGATAAGACAAATGACATACGTAAAAAAAAAAAAATCCCAGAATTTGAGAGTTAAACAATAAAGAAGGAATAAGGTAACCAGAATAAAAAACATGTGAATACTATCAGTTATTAGGCTATAGAAAGACTTTTTGAGTATAATATTATAGATGAGAACCATCAAAGGAAAGTTTAACAGATATGATTTCTTAAGCATTTTGAACTTTTACCCAATTGTTTTATCCCTCACCCATCCCTCCAAAAGGCAAACAACTAGGAAAAATATGGGTAGTATAATATATAACAGACAAAAGATTAATGGGATTAATGGCCTTATTCTTTTCAATAAGTAAAAGAGAAACATCCAAATAGATGGGTAAAGGTCAAATTCAGATAATTCATTACACAAATATTTATTCAGCACCTAGTATATGCTAGATGGGGTTCTAAGTGGTGGGAATTAATACTGGAATAGATAAGGTAGTCACGCTCATCCCTTCAGGAAGCTTCTATTCTAATGTGAAGACAATAAAAAAGCAAAAAGGAGGCAATTATATAACTAAACAATATAATTTTCGGTGGTAAACAAATTTTATGAGAAAGTAGGGGAGGTGCTTATAGAATAATGCAAGGAGAAGCTATTTTGGATAAGGGAGCCACCTAAAAAGCTTCTCTGAGGAGTTAGCATTTGGACAGAACAGAATGAAATAAGAAAGTGATTTGGAAGCAGGGATATATTGCAGGTAAAGAAAACCAACAACATAGTCAAGTTCCCTGAGGCGGAAAAAAACTTAGCATAGTCTAAGAACTGCAAGGTCCATGTGGCTAGAATAGAGTAATATATAAGAAAGGTTGTTGGAGAGGAAGAAAGTCCAGATCATGTAGGGCACGAAGGCAACTGAGGCAACAGTATATTTTTAATATGACTTCACCTCACAAATAATAACACACATGCAGATAAGAAATATAATGAGAAACCATTGTACCTATCAAACTGGCAAGGATTTGATGATAATGCACATTGTTGGAGAAAACAGTGAGGTTCTGATATTTTCAAATCTCCCAGCAGGCATGAAAATGGGCACCACCTGACTGGGGAGAAACTTGATAATTGCATCTAGTATTAATAGCTTAATACAGTCCGGGTGCAGTGGCTCATGCCTATAATCCGAGCACTCTGGGAGGCCGAGGCAGGTGGATCGTTTGAGCTCAGGAGTTTGAGACCAGCCTGAGCAAGAGAGAGAGACCCCCATCTCTACTAAAAAATAGAAAGAAATTAGCTGGACAACTAAAAATATACAGAAAAATTAGCCAGGCATGGTGGCACATGCCTGTCGTTCCAGCTACTTAGGAGGCTGAGGTAGAAGGATTGCTAGAGCCCAGGAGTTTGAGGTTGCTGTGAGCTAGGCTGACGCCACGGCACTCTAGCCAGGGTGACAGAGCTGGACTCTGTCTCAAAAAAAAAAAAAAAAAAAAATAGCTCAATAGATACTCGTGCAATGAATTTTCTGAATTTGACCTTTACCCAATCAATCTTTCTATTTGGATGTTTCTCTTTTTCTTATTGAAAATATTCCAATAGAATAAGAATATTAATCCTATTAATCTTTTGTCTGACATATATATACTACCCATATTTTCCTAGATAGTTGTTTGCCTTTTGGGGGGATGGGTGGGGGATAAAACATTTGGGTAAAAATGTAAAATGTTTAGGAACTTAACCAGGTAATTCCAATTGTGGAAGTCTATACTGATGAAATAATTGAATAAATATATGTATGTACACAGATATTCATACATTCACACTTTATCATTCAAACTATAATGCAATATTGAAATAAATGTATTAATATAATCATAGGAGATTATTACCTTAGCATGGTGCCACGATAATATGGAATGATAAGCAGAAACAAAATGATGTTTTCAAAGATTTCTTAATGAGATGAAATATTCAACATAATATGTTGAGAGCAAAAAGCAGTATACAAGAAAAAAAAAACATGGCCCAGATGTTATAAAAAAACAACAAAGAAAAAAGCAAGCAAGCATGAACATTAAAATGTAAGCAATGATAATCACTGGGTTGAAGAATTATGTGTGATTTTTATTTTCCTCTTTATACTCCCTGTGCTTTTCAATTTTTATCTAATGGCAATATATCACTTTTATAATCAAGAAAACATTATTAACAAAAAAAAGTTTGTATCCAAAAACTTATTTTTTTAATAAAAATGGCCCATAATGGGTTACCCTCAAAGTGAATTATATGTTCAGCTCATTTGGCTGCAGACAGAATTACAGCAAGGAAGATGCTGTAGTTCTCTGGACATAGTTTTGCAAAACATCATCACAGAATTATGGGTCGTTACATTGGGTAAGGACTATGAAGAGCATTTAGTCAAAGCACCTTATTTTAAAAATGAGGAAACTGAGCCCCAGGAAAGATATGTGATCTGCCATTTACCCCAAAATGAGTCAATTTTGAGAAGTCAACAACCTTTATCTCTTGCTTCTTGGCCCATTTTCCAGTATGCCAGAACTCCTCCTCCTTCCTGACAGCAGCATTACCAACATTCTGGGCAAAGGGGACGTGTCAGAGGAAGAGAAAATAAAAGGCTGGGAGAAGCTTCTTATGTGTAGGAAGAAATTGGACTCTAGTGAAGGAGAAACGATAATGGCATCAGTTGGCAATCTGACCATTTGTAGATAAAACTAAGTGCCAAGAAGAAACGAAAGAATCATTGAGAGTCAAAATAGAGCGGGCTAGAGCAGCAGTTTCTCAGAGCATCCATTTTTATGAGAACAAGTTCAGCCAGGTAATGAACCTACAGGAGCATAACTAGAAACCATCCACTCTTTAGAACAAGAATACTGAGTGATCTGGAGCCTAGAAGGAGTGGTAAAAGTCAGATAAGATGCTATAGGTGTTAGGCTGGATAAAGTATATATATAAGGACATTGTGTCTCTAGTTTTCCTATGGTTTTACATGCTCAAATTCCTTGTACAATAGTAGGCTATTTTCATACCTTAATATTCTTTAGATTGGTAGTTCACTATCATCATTTCTGCCATGATATACTTCATAGATACTTCGCATATGCTTGCCATGTTAGCATCTGAACACACAGAATTATAGGGCATGATCTGCAGTACAAGTCAGCAATCTCAGTAATAACACTGAATTCCAAAAGCTTGGATGGGATAGTAAAAAAAAAAAAAAAAGGAACTATCATGTGCCATACAAACACTAATTTTGTCATTTACTTACCTTGGGAAAATTAGTTTCAACTTCTTCCTCTATAAAATGGGGAGAAACACCTAACCACCTAACTAATAGAACTGAGGGGATAAAATGAGATGCTGAATGTAAAACAACTGGGATATTTGAAATAAGAAAGTACAAAGTAAATACAAGAGGCTTTTTCATATTCCTCACCTCCAAAAGTGTACACTGCTTCCCTCCTTCAACCCTTCCATTCTTTTCAAATGTAGAGTTTACTGAACTAGAATTCACTTTCTGGTTTTTAATGCTCCTTCTGCAGAGCTGCAGTTTTCATGGACCATCAATGCTTGTTGACCAATTCTATATAATGGAGATCTCCCACAACCCTAAAGATGAAGGTGAAAGTTCATTCTGACGTGAGCAACTGAAATTGACCATCAAGCATTGGAAAGGATTTCCACAAGCCCCATGTGAAATCCTATCATAGGTTTCTGTAGCTACTGCTTGTTTAACAGAATTGTGTGTGTGTGTGTGTGTGTGTGTGTGTGTATGTGTATGTGCGGTGTGCCGTTACAGAGAGAAAGGGAGATTTTGTTTGACATGCAAAATCACTGAATCAATGGAATAATGAGCAAGGTAATGATGGATTCTACTACACTTGTTGACTAAGTGTGCCCTAGAGGCAGAGGCAAACCCAGGAGGTCTTGCACATTTCAATTTTCCATTCCTCTCCCACTGAGCATGCAAGTGAAATGGAAAAATAAATGTCAATTTGAGCTTTCTAAAATATAATATTTGGTAGGAAGGGATATTAAGTTTGAAAGTAAAGCAATTCACTCCTTCTCTGCATGACTATAATCTAATCCTACTCTTTGATGCAAATATAGATCATGAGTATGGAAGCCACAAACCACTGACCTTATCCTATCAATGTTTACAACCTGCAGTTACATACTTAGATGTAACTCTTTTAACCATTCCTGAAATCTATTTCCCTCTTTTACTTTTACTTTCGAAAAACATTAATAATGTGTGTAAGAATCACCTGTGGAGCTTTGTAAAAATACAAATTCCTGCGTCTGTCATAAAAAATTCTGATTCAGGAAACTGCATGTTTTAATGAACATCTCAAGTGATTTTGATGCATATGGCCAGCACAAGGACATTTTGAGAAACCACTACAGGTCCCCTGTTCTTTCTTTCTATTATTTCTTTCGAATGAGGACTTCATTCAAGTTTGTCTTCTTCCTCTCTACTGTTTTCTGCTGAAAACATATATACATTTTTTTCTCAATTTTTAAAAAGATATTACATGTCTCAGCTATCTCTTTCCCTTGCAATTTTGCTGTTTTTATTCACATAGTTAATATGAAACATCTTCATTTGGCTTCCAGAATACACATTTGTCTGCTTTTTCTGTTACATTAAAGACCACTCCTTCTCAGTAGACTTTGTTGGGCCCTCTTTATCTCCCCAACTTCTCAATGTTAATATGCACAGGGCTCAGTCCTTGGATATTTCTCTTTTCTATCAAAAATCACTCCCTAAGTGATCTTTTCCATTTCATGGCTTATATATCCATCTGCCTTCTTGACATCTCCACATGGATGTCTAAAAAGCAACTCGAACTTTTCATGTCCAAAACTGTAAAACTGATGCCTGTCCAAATCTAATTCTCCTACAGTCTTCTACATCTTTCCAGTTGTTTAGACCTAAATCTGCAGAATTATCTTTAACTCTTCCCTTTTTATCACATCCAATCCATTAGCACATCCCATTGGGTCTACTTAAAATTTTATTTATAATCTGAACACTTCTTATCTCCCCCAACTCTGCCACTGTGGTCCAGGCCTTTACCATTTCTCACCTTGATGATTTACAGCTTCTGTACTGATCATCTTTGTTTCATTCACCCTCCCTTTCTGAGTATGCTTGCTATGGAAGCAGGAATGAGCTTGTTAAAATATAATTCAAGAACATGTCATGCAGGGAGAGGCCAAGATGACAGACTAGAAGCAGTTTGCACACACCACTGTCAGAGAGAGGATCAAAAGTGGTGAGTAGATATTTACCTTTGGATCAATTGTCTAGGAGATAGCATTGGAAATCAACAGTGAGACAATGGGAGGCACCTAAAGTGAAGGAGAAGGAAGTGAGGTGACCTATTTGGCAGGATTGTAGGTACCCAGGATAGGTGTTCACACGTGGGGAAGAGGCAGAGGAAAGAACCTCAGAGCTCCACACTTCTCCTGTGGCTACTGCAATCAGAGCTGTGGGAGAGCATCTACACTGCAGTGGACCTCTGGTCAGATACAGGCAGCTGACTGGAGACTGCACAACAGCATTACTCCAGACAGCAGGCACAGGAGGGTCCCACTGGTTCCTGAATCCTGGACACTGAGCCTGGCACCAATTTGAGGTTACAGCCCCAGAATGCTACACCAGAGAATCAGACACAATGCTACAGCCTCCCCATTACCCCTACTATCTGGGGAAGGATCAGGGAGGCTGGGCATTCTCACATGCCACCACCACCACCAGGAGACCCAGACAGAGCAGGCACCCATGACCTGGTGCCTGCTGTCACCACCTGAGTAGCCCTGCCCAACCACAGCCACTGTGGGACCCAGGTGGAGTACATGCTCAGAGTCCCTGGCTCCCACTGCCACTACTTGGATAGGGCTGCCACTGAAGGACCTAGGCAGGGCAAATGCTCACCCCACCACTGCTGCTGCCATTGCAGCCACCAGTGGACCTGGGTGCAGCAAATGACCAGGCCACCACACACAATCAACCCTGCACCTGTTGTAAGCTGACAACCCACCACATGCCTGCAACACCTTGCTTGCCCATGACAACCACAGGTGAACAGGCAGACAAAGGAGAGCGGCAATGTTAAAGGCTCACAGTTCATCCACTCATCTTCTTCCTGGTTAGTCTTCCAGAGTAGGAATCAAACATGCCATCTAGAGGCCTCTCCCTCTTCACTGAACAACAGCGTTCCCAGAAGAGGGGAAGAGGTGTACTACAAAGTTATCAGTTTTGAGCTGAGAGAAGAGGTTACAGATGAGAAGGAACCAGCATAAGAACTTAAGCAACATGGAAAAACAAAAAAACAGGCTGTTTTGATACCCCTTCAAAGGATCATACTAGCTCTCCAGCAATGGACTCCAACCAAAAGGAAATTGTGGAAATGTCAAATATGGAATTCAGAGTATGGATTTCAAGTAAAACAAATGGAATTGATGAGAAAGTTGAAAACTGACACACATACACAAAAAAAATCATTCAGGACATGACTGAAATATTCACTAAAGAGAGATAGATAATGTAAAGAAAAATGTAACAGAACTTCTAGAAATGAAAGAGTCATTTAGAGAATTTCAAAATACAGTAGAAAGTTTTAACAATAGACTAGACCAAACAGAAGAAAGAATTTCAGAGCTTGAAGACAAGGCTTTCAAATTAATCCAGTCAGTCTAAGATGAAGAAAAAAGAAACCAGAAAAATAAATAATCCCTCTGAGATATATGGGACTGTATAAAATGAACAAATATAACAATCCCTGAGGGAGATTAAGAAATAACAAAAGCAAGGAAAACCTATTTGAAGGAATATTGAAGGAAAACTTCACTGATATTGCTAGAGAGTTAGACAACCAGATACAAGAAAGTCATTTTAGCCAGTATGTCCCTGACACCAAAGCAAGAAAAGAAAACAACAAAAAAGAACTATAGACCTATATCCCTCAAGAACAAAAGTGCAAAAATCTCCAGCAAAATACTAGTAAACTGAATCCAACAGCACATCAACAAGATAAGTCATCATGATCAAATGAGTTGCATCCTAGAGATACTAGAATGATTCAACATATGCAAATAAATAAATGTGATCCATCACAAAAATATAATTAAAAACAAAAAAAAATTATCATCTTAATAGATACATAAAAACCATTAAATAAAATCCACCACCATTTCATGATAAAAACTCTCCACAAATTAGGCATAGAAGGAATATACTTCAAAATTATAAAAGTCACATATAACAAACCCAGAGACAACATCATACTGAATAAGAAAAAATTGAAATCATTCCCCCTAAGAACTAAAACAAGACAAAGATGTCCACGGTCAACATAGAACTGTAAGTCCTAGCCAGAGCAGTCAGGCAAGGAAAAGAAATAAAGGACAACCAAATCAAGAAAGAGGAGGTCAAACTATCCCTGCTTGCCAATGTTATAATCTTATATCTAGAAAATCATAAAGACTCCATCAAAAGACTCTTAAAATTGATAAATTAATTCAATAAAGTTGCAGGTTACAAAATTAATGTACACAAATCAGTAGCATTACCACATACTAATAAAACAGTCAAGCTAAGAGTCAAATCAAGAACTCAATACCAGTCACAATAGCTACAAAGAAAATAAAATACTTAACTGAGGAGATGAAAGAGTTCTGCAAAGAGAACTACAAAGGATTGATGAAAGCAATCACAGATGACACAAACAAATGGAAAAACATCCCGTGCTCATGGATTGGAAGAATTAACATTGTTAAAATGACCATACTGCCCAAAGTGATTTACAGGTTCAACACAATTCCCATCAAAATATCAATGCCAATTTTCACAGACCTACACAAAACAATCTAAGCTTCATATGGAACCAAAAAAGAGTCTGAATAGCCAAAGCAATCCTGGGCAAAAGAACAAATCTGACATCACATTACCTGACTTAAAATTATACTTCAAGGCTGTAGTAGCTGAAACTTCATTGTACTGGTATAAAGATAGACACATAGAACCAATGGAACAGAATAGAGAACCCAGAAATAAAGCCATAAAGCTACAACCCACTGACCTTCAACAGAGCAGGCAAAAACATACACTGGGGGAAAGAATGCCCTATTCAACAAATAGTTCTGGGAAAGTTAGGGAACCACATGCAGAAGAATGAAACTGGATCTCTATCTCACCATATACAAAAACTAACTCAAAATGGATTAATGATAAATGTAAAACCTGAAACAATAAATGTTCTAGAAGAAAACTTAGGGTAAACTCTTCTGGATATTGGCCTAGGCAAAGAATTTATGACTAAGATCCCCAAAGTAAATATAGCAATAACAAAAATAAATAAATGGGACTTAATTTAAAAGTTTCTGCACAGTAAAGGAAATAATCAAAAGAAAGAGTAAATAAACAACCTACAGAATGGGAGAAAATATTTGCTTACTGTACATTCAACAAAGGACTAATACTAGAATCTACCAAGAATTCAAACAAATCAGCAAGAAAAAAACAAATAACCCCACCAAAAATTAGGCAAAGACAGGAACAGATTATTTTCAAAATAATATAGACAAATGGCCAACAGACATATGAAAATATTCTCAACATAACTAATCATCAGAGAAATGCAAATTAAAACCACAATGAGATACCACTTCACACCTATCAGAATGGCCATTACTAAAAGGTCAAAAAAAAAAAAAACAGGTAAAATGCAGGGGCAAGGGAGCAAGATGGCTGACTAAAGACATTGCTTGCCAGATGGTCATGGAGGGAAGGTAGGGTCTCACATAAAGAAAAGGGGAGAGAGATTCAGCTCAGGTATAGATCATAGAGATTAGTGCCAAAGCCTGCTGGGGACCTCATGGAGGAAAATTGCAAAGCAGAGAAAGAAGATAAAGGGAAAAAGAAATCAGTGAGGATCAAACCCAAGAGGCTCAGAGTCCAGCAAAGGAGTGAGGGGGGAATCCCTTTTTCTCTCCCACACTCCTTTGGTGACCAGCAGGCTACCACATTTCTTGGAAGCTTTTCCACCCCCATGAACTCAAACACTGCAGCAAACATGGAATAGTGAGGAGAACTTGCGTGATCCCAGAGTTTAGGCACTACCTGTGGGATTCCCCTCCAAGAAGAGTGACCCAAGAGGCCAGAAATCTAGTTTTCTTCCATTCAGACTCTTATTCCTCCCCTTCCCTTCCCAGTGCACCACAGCCAAGAGAGCAGTTTGAGCTGAGAATTTGGCAAGTGGCCACCTCTCCCCAGCTGGCTGAGGTTTTCATATAAGGTGGGGCCCACGTCTTTCCCTCTGAGGACCTGCAGTGCACCCAGGATGCCCATTGTGGGAGCTCCCTGCCTGCCAGTGTTTCGTGGAAATGTACACCAGTGGATGAGAAACAGGCCAGATCTGTGTCCCCTGAACTTGAGCAGGTTGCTGGAGGACACAAGGGGAAGGTTTGGGAGCTGGACTCTGGGGGCGAGGACATGTATAAAACTGATGGGACAATACTGTGGGGGTCCAAGACACAGCTATCTGGGAGAGTGCCCATCCTCTCTGCAGGAAAGGCATGCTGTTAGATTAGAGCGGGTCATCTGATGGGGAAGATCCCAGCCCAGTGTGCCATAGCAACCAAACATTCAGGCCCAGGCCTCTCTGCCATGAGCAGCCCTCCTGCTCTGGAGTGCCTTCCTTGGCTTTCCTCCCATTGGCTCCCCTAGTGGCTGGGAAAACAACCTCTGCATCCAGCCAAGGCTTTTGCAAAGCCTTACACACTCATGAAAACTAACCGTGCTCTGGCTCGCTCCTCCACGCACCTCTGCTGTGGTGGAGATCAAGCAACTCCATGGGAGATACAGGACTCCTCCCAAAGCCTGGGGCATTCAAGTGCTCCATCTGAGGGACTAGACCTAATCACAGGCACAAAAGAACATCTCACCAGTTGGCTCTTTCCTGAAAGCATCAACCACTAACAGGGAGAACAATTCTATAACTTATCACAGCATCTACCAACTCAATCAAATAGGGTGTGGCTGATTCTTACAAGTACCACCCACCATCTTAGAGATTAAGCTGGGGGACCCAATACAATTCACACCATTGGGAAGAGGGAAGAGGTGAAGACCGCAAGGTAGAGGCAACCTGACAGGACACTGTCTATTAGCAGAGAACCAAAAGTTACAGGCAGCTTGATCTGTGAAGGGTCTCCCTCTTCCACTGCAGACTTCTGGGCTGATCAGGGAGCTGCTCAGAATCTGTGCAGAGACATTCCATTGGAGAGCAGGTGCAGCACAGATCTGATGCCTGCTAATCCCAGGCTTCTGCAACTAATGGCATCCTGATCACTCTGGTGCATGGAGCCAGGTCTGCTGAGGACCCAGCCATCCAGCAGTAACCTTAGCATTATCCCTCCCAGGCCAGGGAGAGAAGAGGCATTCCACCATGTTGAGCCCTGTGATTGGGGGCTAAGCATGCTTCCTCACTGGTGGGGAAGCCGAACAGAGAAGGAGTCTCAGATGCTATAGGCACCACTTGGGAAACATCGAGCAACTGCCTCAGTAGGTTGTAGGTGTAGGGGGAGAACCTTGGCTGACCATCATCTCCAGCCTGCCTACACGGAACCTGGGCAGCTGAGAAATCCCTGCCTGTGCAACTGAGCATCAGCAGTCCCCAGGCTGGTATAAAAGCCCCCCACCATATGGATGACTTTGTCACCAAAATCCCCAGAGCTCTGAAGCTCTCGTTCTACCTGAGTCAAAGGCTCTGGCCTTGTACCTCTAGGGCCCCTGCCGGGCCTGTGACTCTACCTCTGAGACTCTAGAGTTGTGCCTGGACCCCAAGACCCCATTACTGAGTCTTCCCCACTACTGGTTGGGCGGTAGAACCTCCCTGAAGTCCAACAGGATTCCCCAGGCCTGAACAGCCAACACTCCTGGACTTGGTTCAAGAAAGTCCCCAGCAAAGGAGAACAGGTGCCCTGCATTCCTATTAACCCAGAGCTGAGAGAAGAGGAGACAGATGAGAAGAAACCAGCAAAAGAACCCTGGCAACATGAAAAAACAAAACAGTTGATACCACCAAAAGAACACAATGGAGCTATAGTAGTGGACTTTACCCACAAGGAAATTGGTGAAAAGACAAAAGGGCAATTTCAGGACATGGATAGCAAATAAGGTGATTGGAATTGAAGAGAAAGTTGAAAACCAACAAAAAGAAGCTAAAAAAAATTTCAGGATATAAATGAAAAAGTCACTAGAGAGCTAGACAACATAAGAAAAGATATAACAGAACTTAAAGAAATGAAAGAGTCATTTAGGGAATTTGAAAATGTAGTTGAAAGCTTTAACAACAGGCTAAACAAAAGAAAAGAAAGAATCTCAGAGCTTGAAGTCAAGACTCTTGAAATAACCCAGTCATTCAGAGTCAGAGAAGAGTATAAAAATGTCTGAGAAATCACTGAGACAGATATGGGACTATGTGAAGTGAAATAACATTCAAATTATAGGTAACCCTGAGGATGAAGAAGAGCTAAAAGCACAGAAAACCTATTTGATGAAATTATTGAGGAAAACTTCCCAGGCATCACCAGAAAGTCAGACATACAGATACAAGATGGACATTGAACACTGGGAAGAGTCATAGTAAATAGGTCATCTCCAACACACATAGTAATCAACCTAACCAAAGTTAAAATGAAGGACAAAATTCTGCAAGCAGCAAGACGAAAGCATGAAATAACCTACAACGGAACAACCATCAGGCTAACTGCAGACTTCTCAGTGGAAACCTTACAAGCCAGAAGGGATTGGGGCCCCATCTTCAATCGACTTAAATTGAACAACTGCCAGCCTAAAGTTTTATATCCTGCAAAAGTAGGTTTCACAATAGATGGAGAAATTAACTCCTTTCCAAACAAGCAAGCACTGACAGAATTTGCCATGATCAAATCTGCGCTACACGAAATACTCAAAACAACACTATACACAAATCAGCACAACAGACAGCCACCAGTGGAAATTCACCTAAAAAAACCTTCAAAACTCATAACTCCTATATAAAAAAATGAACAAGTGTTAAAACAAAGCAATAAGGAACTACGCAACAAGATGAACAAAACAACATCCCACATATTAATGCTATCAATCAATGTGAATGGACTGAATGCTCCTCTCAAATTACAAAGCCTGGCTGAATGAATCAAAAATCACAACAAAAGTATCTGCTGTCTCCAGAAAACACATCTAAACCACAAGGACACAAACAGACCCAACGTGAAAGGATGGAAAAAATATTCCATGCAAATGAAAATCAAAAGAGAACACGTGTAGCCATTCTCATATCAGATAAAATTGACTTTAAGCCAACAAAGGTAAAGAAGACAAAGAGGGTCATTATATAATGGTAAATGGAGCTATCCAACAAGAAGACAAAACAAACATAAAATTATATGTCTCCAAAACAGGAGCTCCCAGATACATAAAGCAAATGTTACTAGAACTAAGCAAAGAAATGAATATTACCATTGTTTAATTGCTGGGGATCTCAACACCCTACCGTCAGAGCACAAGAAATCATCAAAGCAGAAAATAAATAAAAAAATAATGAACTTAAATCAAACTCTATTTGGGTGATGGGCACACATATAACCAGGACTCAAGCATTATAAAAATGATCCATGTAACCCAAAACATTTGTACCCCTTTAATATTCTGCAATAAATAAAAAATTTAAAAAATAAGTAAATGCACACCTTCTAACAAAAAAAAAGTCAACAAACAATAGATGTTGGCACGGATGTGGTGAAAAGGAAATGCTTTATGTACTGTTAGTAGAAATGTAAACTAGCACAACTTCTATGGAAAACAGTATGAATATTCCTCAAAGAACTATAGGAGATGTAACATTCTGTCCAGCAATCCAAGTATCTATACAAAGAAAAGAAGTCATTTATATAAAAGATGCCTGTGCCTGAATGTTTACTGTAGTACAATTTACAATTGCAAAGTTATGGAATCAACCTAAATGTCCATCAACTGAGTAGTGGATAAAGACAATGTGGTATATAAATATACCATGGAGTACTACTCAGCCATAAAAAGGAATGAAACAATGTCTTTTGCAGCAAATTGGATTGAACTAGAGACCTAAGTGAAGTATCTCAGAAACTGAAAAACAAATACCTGCTCCCCCTTGTAAGTGAGTGCTTAATGAGGGGTATATATGGTCATTAATTGGTGTAATGGACATTGAAAACTAAGAAAGGGGGAGG
This sequence comes from Lemur catta, assembly GCF_020740605.2. NCBI lineage: Eukaryota > Metazoa > Chordata > Mammalia > Primates > Lemuridae > Lemur > Lemur catta. The sequence continues at coordinate 33,679,606 of NC_059134.1, forward strand.
GTAGGAATGGGAGAAGGATAAAAATCTACCTATCAGGTATGATGTATACTATTGCGGTAACAGGTACACTAAAATCCCTGACTTCAGCATTATACATGTATGTAACAAAAAACACTTGAATCCCCTAAATCTCTTGAAATGAAAAAATAAATAAATAAAATTATCAAAGAAAGAAAAAGCATGTCATTCCTCAAAACCCAATGACTTCTCATCTCACTCAGAGCAAAACCCATAGTCGACACCCTGTCCCGCAAGGCCCCACAATAATCTGACCATGAGTTAGCCCTCTGACTATTCTCCTGCTACTACCTCTCATATTCTTTCTCCTATAGTCACAGGTCCTTTGGAAGTACTGCTTCCTCTGCCTGGAATCTCCTCTCAGATACGTGCATGGCTTGACCCCTCACTTCCTTCAGCTCTTTATTTAAAATCACTTTCTCAGACAACCTTTCCTGGCCAAACTGTCTGAATCTGAACACTTCCATCCCTACCCTTAACCACTAGCACTAGTATCCCACAACCTGCTTCATTTTTTATCATCATCTCTTATTCTAACTGCCAGATATTTTACCTGTGTTACCCATATTTGAATGCTAGTTCCATGAGTGTTTTGTTTATTGCTGTATCTCTAGCACCTAGAACAGTGCCTGACACATGGCAGGCATTCAATACTGTTTGAGTAATTTAATGAACACATTTTTAGCTCCTGCAGCCATGCAACCCACTCAATTTACTTCTAGTATTTTCTCTGGTTCTCGCCTTCATATTTTCCAACCTCCTTTTCCCCTAAGTGAACATGTGCCAAATAGCTTTATGTGACCAAATAAAGTGCTGTGTTTTCTACTCTAAGATTGTTTGGACTGTTAATATCTTTTACTATTAAGATGGTAGCCTTCACTTTTACAGTGCCTCCTGTGTGACAAGCACTAATAGTCACAACCAAGCTCTAAGTAATGCTCTTTTCCCATTTTACATACAAGGAAAGCAACCTTTGAGGGAGTTGCCTGAGATCGTATTTAGCAGCCATCCTTTGGTCCTTCTCAGTCTGCCCCCAAAGCTGGACTTTTCCCATAAACCACACTCTGCCCTCTCATACAAACACCATATTATATTGCTTCACATGCAATTGTCCCATTTTTAAAACATTTTCATATCTTAATTTTAATGCACTATCCTCTCAAGATTTACTTCATATACATCTACCTTTGTTCTTTCATTTATCAATGTAAATATAGGATGAACACCTTAGAATTCATCCTGTATTTTCATTTATTTTAACACTTTCCTGATGAAGACTTTACTGCCATAAATTAATATTTTTTTATGTCATTTGACTTCAAAAATCTCTCCCTCTCTTTCTCTCACTCTATATTTTCCCCTCCTCTAGCTCTCTCAACAGTTAAACAAACCTCAAATTCCAACCCCACTTAAAAAAATGTGTCATATAAGCCAGTATTAAGTTATAGCCAATGTCAGCAGAAAATTTGGATAACTCATTGTTTCAAAATGGAATTATTGGCTCATTAATCTGGTGAGGTTATTCACATAGTGAAAAGGCACTAACACATGTGCCAAGCATTTCCACATAATTTTTTGTTGGGTAAATTCTGACTCTATTAGAATGATACAAAAAAAGACAAAATTTTAAGATGATGCAAATTTTAAAGAAGACTGACATCGGCATGTTTAGTCTGATATTTTTGTCCTATTTTTAATCATAAAGACTAAGATAAGATACCTAACATTAATGGAAAAAACTGCCAGAAAAAGTGAAAAACTCGTGGCAATTTAATATTGTACAAATTAATCATGTTCTTGCTGAGATTTACTGAATTCAGACATTGCTCAAGAAAAGAAAGTAGCACCTCCACAGAAAATGCTAATCCTCAATAAATGTTTTAATGCTCATGATTCTCAAAATAAATGTCTTTGTTTCTTCATAATTCACCAACAAATCTGGTAAGGTTATATTCTGCAAAGCCATACTTTCTTTAGAGGTAGCTTGAGCTTTACAATATTCTTGCTGCATTTTTATTAGAAAGGAGGGGCGGGTGAGAGACTGGATTATGAAGGTACTTATGTTAATTCATTACCTTCCCTAGAGATGAAGATGGATTTTATAGTCATGTTGCACTGAATCATAACTTCCTTAATATATGGTAGAATTCTTATTTTTAATAACTCCCTATGAATTAGAAAAATGTTAACAGTTGCTGATTTATAAAAGAGAAATATACAACAAATTTAAAAGAATATATGCTTCAGTTTATAATTTTGCTACTATTGAATATTAAATCTACTCAACTATAATACAATCAACAATCAGTGAGGAGGAAGAATTTAAAAAAATGAAAAATCTGGAAGCAGCTTCAGTCATCAAATGCCCCAATATAGACAAAAATCTCAGTACAGATTTTAGAACGAAACTCATGCATCAGATTTTAAACCAAAAGCTGATCAGACCATTTCAGGTTAGTATGGCAATAATTCTTCAATGCATTTTTGTCAGCTTAATTGTTTTCATCATCATCATTAGCCTGTGTCAACCAACATATTGAAAAGAATCAATTAGATTGCAAACAGTTTAGGGAAAGTATAATCATTTTAGTCACTGAATAAACATCTTTCAATCTATTCACATTCTCCTTAAAATGGTTAGCTTGTACACACAAGTCTATCTGACAGAAAATAAAAACTATTTAGTAAATGAGTTATTGAATTATCTTAAGAAATTTCATGCCACTATGGATATTTTAAAGGGTTATGATCCATTGAAGAATTAATATAGTTTTACAGAGCTGAGATGCAGTCTTAAGATATGTCATTATTTTATGTTTCCTTGAGAAAGAAAAAAAAAAAAAACCTGGCAAAGTAATCAAAGCTGTGTTATCTTAGAAATGTTGTGCAAATTCAAAGAATTCTTTCAAACTTATACATACTTTAAAAAATCACTTCTGTGCATAAATAAAAATGAAAATATAAGCAAGATATATTGGTTTATGTATTAAGGAAACTCCTTCTGATTCAGACTCCAACTCTCCTGAATCCTGTTGGGGTTGAGAATCACTGAATTCCATATTTTTCCATATAATGTTATCTTCTAGGCCATCGAAAGTGTTGGTAGTACTGTACAGCATATATTAAAAGAATGTTTCTCTATTGTCTTTGAAGTTTTCTCTTTATCCACCAACATCCATCCTGCCAGTTTGGGTGCTTGGGCTTTATCTTACCTGAGGTGCCAAGTGATGTTAACCATATTATGACTGCCACTTGGCCAACACAGTTTGACAAATGCAATCAATTGTAAGATTTATGCCTATTTTAGAGCTGTTTAAAATTAGAAAAAAGAAATGCATCTTAGAATTGATTATATGTGGTATACTATTTGCCAAATACACTCAAGAGGATTTTTGTTTTTCCTATCCAGGACAACAATTTCTATACATAACATTTATTTTTACATGTAGCCTACATTATCTTGTATTTCAGTGTTTCAAAATTTTCATCTCTTTCACTTTTCTGGTAGTTTTCATAAATATCTAGCTTAGTTTATCAATATCCTTCTCCAAATATTGACCATAGAATTCAACTTACAAATGAGTCCAAATTGGGTTTCCTTCTAATTCAGCATTTCTCAAATAAATGTATAATATATTGGGAAGATGCTGGATTAAAGCAAGTTAATAGGATTCTTTAATACAACTTTCTCAAAGTCTGTAATATATTTACGTGTATTGTGATTATCATACAGTGGCAAATAATGTAGAATTTCTGAAAATTATTTGCTCATAGAAATATTTTTAACACAGTATGTGTTTTGAGGAACACATTTAGGAAAAAGACTCTTACAGTCAGTGTCTGGAGAGTGGACACACCCGGGGCTCTGACTCAGGGGGATGGGCGGAACACGGATAATGTATATAACCTGAGCTTTTGTACCCCCATGAAGAGCTGAAATAAAAAAAATTAAAAAAAAAAAGATTTTTTGTATGGTTTCTTCATTGTTTCCTGTGTTTGCTATGTGACATTCTAAATTTCTGGAAACCTGAGGTCAAATATGATTTTAATATAGATAATTCCATATTTATACACCGTTACCAAAGAAGGAGATGGTAATGATGTGAATTGTAAGGTAACAGAATCTTATTTATTTAGGCACAGCTTATTTGCCATTTATTATATATATGGTGTGATTACGCATTTTTATCACATACATTTGCTTGTGTTATGAAATGATCTAAGCCAATATGACCATGAAGCAAATTCTAGACTTTTTGGGTAAATATTGGTAGCCTCTGGCAGTCAAGGTAGATGACGGCTAAATGTTCTCTCTCCCATAACTTTACTGCCAGTTGTCACATTAAAATAAAAGTACATATCAGCTTAACAATAACCCACAACCCTGAGACCAACTCAAATTGGCACTAACTGATCAACACTATGGTACTTGCACAGTAGTAATATTCTCCAGGGATTAGGGGGTGGAGGGGGCAGTAAACTCACAACTAATGGACATGGAGAGCATTGTAGAGGGGAAGGGCATGCCTCTAATCTTCGCCTGGGTGAGGCAAAGACATAAAATGTAACCAAAATGTTTGTACCCTCATAATATCCCGAAATAAAAATAGATAAAATAAATAAAAGTACATATAAGTCAAATATATAACTATTATTAAAAAGCAGGAACAAAACAAATAGCTGGTTCTTACAGCTGCTCTGGCACCTGGGGGTAAGTTTAAGTCTGCTCAGGCACTCTAACTAGCACCTGGCATGACAGGTGAACACAGTGGTGTCCTGGCAAAAGGACCAGCTGGACATGTAACTGGGTCAGGAGATAAGGCCCTCTGTGAAGTGGGGCAGGCGGAACATCCAACTGCTGACCTTGCTGATTTTTATACCTCATTTGGCCAAGAGCAGGGGGCCAATATTGACCAATATTTACTACCAACCACATGCATTGGACACCATTCATTTCACTAATGAAAAATCATTTCTTGTATCATTTATATAAATTAGCAAAATCCTCTTGTCTATATTTGGATAAAGATATGTGAGGCATTAAACACTGACTTCTAGAGTGTTGATTTCTGACAAAGTTTTTTTTTTTTTTTTTTACAAATTTTAAATTGGAGTTAACTTGTATACACATATATCTATGTCACATTGTTAATGTTCAAACATTTTTAAAGTAAATTTCTATATTGGCAATGTAAAACTTTGCCTTTGCTATATTAAATATAATATAGCCAATAGAATTGAAAAATTTATGGTAATTTAGCACAATGATTACATAATAATATTTCAATTAGTGCAATGCTCTATAAATATCCATGAGTCCAAAAGAGTTATATAAGACTTGTTTACAAGCCATATGCATATACATATAGCTATTTACAATCCATGTATATGTATAAGGCTGTTTACAAGCTTTATATAATCATCAGACTACCAGGATCAATTTTTGATTTTTCTTTTTTATACATTTTCTAAAAATCATCCCTTACACTCCACTCTCCCTTATTATTCTTTATGCTGCACTCTCCAGTTCAATACTTAATGGAGAAATCAGCTATTTGAACTGGTGAAATTTACATACAAGGTGACCAAGCTGACTCTTATTAGGGCCTAAAGGTTTCCCACAAAACGAAGTATACAGACTTTCCAGGATGATCTTTGGAACATCTAGTTTGGCTGCCCAGAGATTGCTCCTCAGTTTTATTACAGTTCCTTCAAATTGCTGAATAAGTTATTTTTGAAATAACATTAAAAAGTTATACCAGATTTTACCAGCCTTAATATTTTCATATTTTCTGCAGTTGTGTTTGGCCTCAAAAATGAATTCAACAACTTTCCCGAGCTTTTTTAAATTAATATGGTGTTAGGAAAACAATTACAACTTTAGTGCATTAGGGAAAAGCATATGTGTAGTCATAGCACTATTTAAGATGTTGGCCAGATTAAGAGGATAATTAATTTGCATATTTTTCTATTCTCAATATAAAATCATCCTGTATATGCCTTATGGCCATATTAAAAATGCTTCTGTGCCTTAATAAGTTCTAGACTACACTTGTAATAACTAAAATCCGTGAAAAGGATTAGAAATGGAACTATTCCAAATTCCTAGTTGTGCTGTATAAGATAATATTATTGTTCAAGAACTAAATAATTTTGGGGAGATATGGTCATAAAATCACAAAATCCTAGAGTTGGATAAAAATTTTATGCTTTTCCAAAACTTCCCCTTAATGAAGGCACTTTATTTTTGATATTCCTGATATTTATGCAGTTCCCATTATAACACTTTCAGTAGTGAAAAAAATTCTGTCTTGAGGTAGGATTCATTTCACTGTTAGACAGCTCAAGTTAGGTTTTCTTAAAAGAGTTTATTAATTGGAATGTGCCATCTAATAAATCCCTTCCATTGATTCCATATACAGTATAGAGGAGGAATAGCTTACTTACTCTTCCATATGATAAACTTTCACATCTTTAAATACTTAAAGACAACTTTTATGTCTCTCTGCACCTGTCATCCCTACTCCAACTCTCTCTCCACTCCCATTCATCTCAAGCCTTTATCTTCATAATTCTTAAGATATGGTTTCCACACAGACACTTCACTGTTCTTGTGGCTTCATCAGTATACATACTAGTTTTTCTACACCCTTCTTTGTATACAGCACACAAACAGATTTTAAAGATAAGCCACTTAAGAAACTATAGCTTAAGGAACTAAAAGACAGATTTTTTTTTAACTTCATTACCTTGAAATAATCTACTACTTTTCTATGGTTTCCCACATCCTTTCTTTGTCATAGTTTATTGTTTTCTACTTTGTCCAGTTCATTCTTGAGATTGCACCTCATTGATTGTTCTACATGAAGTCAATAAGCTTGCTTATTTCTTTCAAGTTTCCTGAGAGGTTTAGAGTTTCCCTCCACCCTCCCTAATGGCCAAGAAATAGTTTGAGCTGGTGGTGCCTCTGCATAGCTTTGAAAGTGCCCTATCCCCAAATATAAAGAATATAATCATGAAATGTATGTCATGACCTTTCAAATATACCACATTATATTCACACTATATTACAATTTAGAGTCCCTTGAAAATTCTTTCAACAGTCAATCAGTATGTAATACTGAAAAATACTCATAAGATTATGTTGATACAACTAGTCAATATTGTCCAGATTTGATCAAAGCAGTTTCCCTTTTTTGTAAGTTTAGAATTTTCACATGAGGGACTTTTCTAGTCCTTATTCAGGAAACAAATTGCTTTGAAGAAAAGTCTAAGAGAAGAATCAGGGTCACTATCTAGTGATGTAATTTATTTCTACCACGTTAACTTACTAAAAGTAAACTGTATTATTCGTCTCAACACATTCAATACTTCTTGTCCTTCCAAAGTGCAATTTTTAACAGACTAAGTACAAGGAGGGAAGCATGAAAAGATAACCAAGATTTTAGAACACAAAATATGATGTCAATCCCAGTCTCACTTTTTAAAAGTAACTTCTATTGTAATGCTTGAGTCAGGGTTATAAGTCTGCCCATCACCCAGATAGTGTTCATTTTACCCATTAGGTAGGTTTTTGCCCATCCCCTTCTCCCTCCTATCCCCTGTATGACTTCCATTGAGTTATACTTCCCTTTATGCATACGTGTGTTCATTGATTAGTTCCAGTTTAATAGTGAGTACATGTGGTGTTTGTTTTTCCATTCTTTAGATACTTCACTTAGGATAATGGTCTCCAATTCCATCCAAATTGTTGCAAAAGGCATTAAGTCATCCTTATTCATGGCTGAATAGTATTCCATGGCATACATACCCCATATTTTGTTAATCCACTCATGAACTGATGGGCATTTGGGTTGATTTCACATCTTTGCAATGGTGAATTGTGCTGCAATAAACATTCAAGTGCAGGTGTCTTTTTTGATGAAAAGTCTTCTTTTCCTTGGGTAGATACCCAATAGAGGGATTGCTGAATCAAATGGTAGGTCTACTTTTAGTTCTTTGAGGAATCTCCATACTGTTTTCCATAGAGGTTGTACTAATTTGCAGTCCCACAACAGTGTATAAGTGTTCCTTTCTCCCTGCATTCATGCCAGAATCTATTGTTTTGGGGCTTATTTGTACCCCCATTAATATTTTGAAATAAAAAATATATAAAAGTAGCATTATAAAACTAGATTTAAGTAATCTTCAGTATACTAACATAAATGACACCTTGGACTTTTTACATGGAAGTGGGAGGACATTTTAGAAGCAATGAAATTAATTATATGTTCCTAAGTTTAAAACCAATAAATTAGGTAGTGAGTATATGTGGAAAAAAAATAAAAATAAACAGTTTGAAGTTAAATACACATAAAGTTTACTAAATCATATATCAATTATAAATAATGAGGATATCTACTGACATTGCCAAAAGAAAAAAAAACATATTTATAAGCAAAATAAACATTTTAGGTTAAAATAAAATAAAAGCAACTCCTTGATGGAGGGGAATACATAACAAAAGGGTTAAATTAGTAGAAGAGAAAAAAGAATTTGGTAATTACTAAGGGTTAAATAACTGCTTAAGTTTTAACTATTATCTTACAAAAAAATCCAACCTTGGCTCAACTAAAAAGGAGAATAAATGTGTAATATAGAATTCCAAGGGACGTAAATATAAGAAAAGATTTTCTTTATTGAGTTAAAATTCTCACTCAAGGAAAGGAACATTTAAAGGCCTGAATACCAGTTGCTTGCTCAAAAAATGGCAAGGTGAGAGGAGAACTTGAAGTGTGAGAGTGACTGGATATAAGCCAATCTTATAAACATAAAAGTACAAAAATGTAAAGGAGACTGGCAGACATCCCGGGTCAATTAAGGAAGAAATCCTGCAGAATAGGCAACATTCTCATCTTTAAAACTTTAAGCATAGATAATGCAGCTCAAGAACGGGTAAATGGAAATGAAAAATGCAACTAAGTGGAAGAAAAATTATAGATATAGGGATTTTTTTTACACGGTAACTATTAACTCATTGACTTATTCAATTAAGCTGAATCATTGGTTAACTCCGTGAAGTAAAGGAAAACTAATGCTTGACAGAACAGACTACATGACTGACTGATTGGACCTATGACTTGTCAAAAGGTCAAGCTAATAGTCTGAACCACAACCAATCTTAAATGGTCAAAGCTGGAAGTTACTGCTCAAAATGTGTCAGCACTATAGCTGGATAAATTGTATTTGACATTGCTATGTAGGATTCTAAAATAAATTGTCTATATATATTATATACATAAGCAATAGAGCAATAGAGTTTCGATATAAATTGAAGACACCAGGACTTAATGATTACATTGTCATGTATGTACTATGATTTTCTTCAAGTTAGTACTCAGAAATAGAAACAGGCCTGCATTTCACTCTATTAGGTGGGAAGAAACATCGCCACCAATTGTGATGTATTTTTATGGTAAATATTTACTATGTGCCATCGAAGTTACATTTTAGAGAAAAATATCTAGCAAGGAAGAACTCAGTGTCATGACCTGTTGAGGAAAGGCAATATTCAGGTTTATGGGCTCCTGCACCTATAATTAAAAAGTAGAGTAAATTAATGCTGCTTTGAAACAAGTTAAATAAATCAATAAGTTTCAGCACTCCAAAGAGATTTAATTTCACAGTCATTTTCTGCCTCTTTATACACAGAGAATGTAATGATTTTAAAAAAAGATCTCACAAGGCTTTTTATAACTTATTTTACTATTAATAATAATGAGAATAAAAGGATAAATTGATACATGTGGCAAAGGAGTCAGTTAAAATGTGAAAGAGTTTTACAAAAGTGTCACTTTCATTGCTAAAAGAAAATTATTGGATGGATTGATTAAAGGTCTGCTAGTTTTTGATGAGTAAATATAATTGAATAATGTATTTTTATATATACTTGACATAAAACATTCTGTAACCACTTGTAGGCCATTGATGTCATTTGGAACCATCCAGAAAATTTACCATATTTTATGAATATTTAACTTCATTCTTTGGCACCCAAAATATCTATACATTATCTTTTCTTTAATTTTGAAAATAAACTGAATGTAATCCAGTTCTTCTGAGTCAAATAATTGGCCAAAATCATTTCACTAATTGTCTTAAAACATCAGAGTTAATTTTGTCTTTTTTCTAAATTTATGTCATGATTTTAATCAGCTGTATTTCATCTATTTAGTCATTTTTACCCATAAAATATGTTCTTCTTATTTAGATTTTGATATATTTGAACAAGTAATTTAATTAAAAGAAAATATAATTTTGAAAACTAAAGTATCTATTAATATTAGATGATAAACTAACGTTTAAGCTATCATTTTAGTATGTATTAGTTATTGTAATTTCAAAATATCAACTTATTAAAATTTGTAGAAACCCTTTATTCTTGTATGTAACCAGACTTTCTAACAATAACCATTTTAAATATATTTGGGCATGATAAAGCTACACATTTATCACATGGTGAAAAATTACAAATTAAGGTAAGATTTAAGAAATAAAACAAAATATTTAGAATTCTGGAAGAAGTCTTAAAGGTAATCTATCATAGCACTCCTCTTTTACAGGGAAGGATTGAAGTCCCACGAAAGTTCACTATAGACCAAGCTCAATAGCCTAGTGGCAGAGCAAAAATTAGGATGTCATGTCAAGGTGCTTTGCTTTTTCTGAGATCCAGTGAGTGGAGGATGAGCAACAAAGGAATGTCCTCTTTGAATGGAGCAGGCTTCCTAAAATGACTACTATTGTCAAGGGAAAGGTCCTGTATGAGTTACCAGGTAAAGACTGGTAGAAGTTTAGTTAAAACTGGGGTGAACCATCTGCAGAGATGAGAAGGCCTCAGAAAGGTCACACCACGTTTCATTTCTTTTCCACTGTAGCTTCTATAAGTAGTGAAAGAAGCCAAGAATATTTGAAAATATAATAGAAAACACTATTCTTGTGTCCTATTAATGTAAGAAAGAGAGTACATGATAAAAATAGTGTCACGTCCTAACTTACCCTTTTATCAAATCCTTACTGACAAAATTTTTTGGTGGGATAAATGCCATTATATGTGGATCTATTATAAACTGCTCTCACAGTTTTTTTTTTTCCTAAACAATAGATGTACCTTTTTTAGTTATATGAATGTCATTGAACAATGACTAAATATAGAATAGTTGATTTATATTAGTCTGAATAGTAATAAATATTTATAAATCTGATTTCATTGTGTTGGTTCATGTCCTTCTAATTGACCTATTATATAAGCATTTAAAATGGAGTGACAAACTCAAGGTTTTGGTAAGTTAGATGGAGGTACATGGGAAAATAAATTAAAATAATCTTATTTTCTATCTTTGTACCACATCTTTCCCACTTTAAATATATTTTTATTAAACATTTATTCTGTGTACAATATCTTAGTTGATATAATCAACCTAATTTCTAAGAATTAATTATTAGATAATATTAAAAACCAGGTTCAGAATAATTGGTTAGGCTTAGGTGACTAATTTTTTTGCTTTATTTTTAATTTTGGATATTTGTTAACATTAAAGATCAAGAAAATATTGATTATATGGACAATATTACATTTAATACTTAACCTCAATATTTCATATAAGATATTGAAATATAATTTTAGCATTTTAATACTTATAATAACATAAGCTGAGATTTTGATACTTGTCATAACATAAGCTACTTGTACATTTTCTCATCTTCCCTACATTCTCATATCAGAAGCTAAGTCTGAAATTTAAGGAACATTTCCAACCACTTCTAAAAAATAGTATCATATATTACAGTTAGCTCCTGTACTATCCCATTTATCTCTGGCTCTCTTCACTAATTAACATAGATATATATTTACTTGTTTATGTTCTCTCTCCTCCATTAGATTGTAAGCTCCAGGATATTAGGGACCTTGTCTCTTTTGTTCACTATTTTACCCCCAAGATTTTTACACAAAGGCATGACAAAAAGGCAAATGCTAATGCTTAATTAATACTTGTTGAATTAATCAATGACTGAATGCAAACCCAGGTTTTATGCCCCCTCTTAGTGTCTCTTCCAGAGTTTGACTATATTTTTAGACAATGTGATTAGATCTTTCTTTCCAGTGGCTTTCAAACATTTTGATCACTCCCCACAGAAATACCTTTTACATTGCAGTGCTTGTGTGTGTGGTGTGTGTATCTGAAACAAAATATTCATGAAACAATATTATTATCTTATCTCCAATGAACCCTGATGATTAGATTTCTAAGATATTCTATTTGTTTAAAAAATTATGCTGGTATTGAAACTGACTTCATGACCCACAAACTTGCACTTTGTGAAACACTATTTTAGGCCAAAATGCCAATAGAAATGAACCACATTAATCTTTGATTATGTGGAAGGAACACATGTATCCTAGTCAGCACTGGATGGCATAATAACATCATAAGGGTATCTCTTTCTGAACTTCCTACCCTTCAGCCACTTCTAGAACCCTATGTATGGATACCACTTCCCATACAGGAGACTTTCAGGAGCTGGAAGGCCTGAAAAAGAGTGAAACATTTCTCTTCCAGATCTCGTCAGTGAGAAGTTGAGAAATTATGTAAATTTGGATTTGGATTCAGCTACAAAGTGATATACTAATTTTTTTTCATATAATTCTCACCACAACCATACAAATTAAGAATTGCTACCCTCATTTTGCAAGTAAAGAAACTGAGGCTCAAGAGGTCAAATGACTTGCTCAAGGTGACAGAGCTAGTGAACAGCCATTCTTAACTCACTTCTCTTCAAATATGGCCCCTACCTTGGGGAGACAGGCGCATGATGTAGAAGTTCTTGGCAACCAGAGGCAGCTCCTCTGGTCTGGAGGTTCCGGACACTGAAAGTAGGGCGGCTCCCCAAAACCTGAATAGCCCCTGCTTCCTCCTATGGGCTGTGAAAGCAAAGGGACACAATGTTACCTCACAACTTTCTCCCCTTGCCCAGTCTGTCTGTCACTGCTCAACACCACTCTGCCCTGTCCTTCTATCGTGCCAGGGGAAAGACTGAGGTATTTAAAAAAAAAAAAAAAGTGAACATTTATTGCTGCACATATTGTACACTTCACCATGTGGGCCCCTCACGTGTACAGCCCCGTGAGCTAGGAAGGACTGGTTATTTTTACCGCTCAGAAATTACCCTTAACTCACCTAAGGTCACACTGTCTGGAGCCCAAAGGAAAGCTCAGAATCCAGCTCCTGGGTGACTGCATTTTTTTCACTATACTCATAGTGAAATTTTGCCCAAGTAGAATCTGATTTTGGTTATTGTAAAACAAACACTCCAGTCCCCGTTACCAAATCCCACCATCATGAAGGCGAGTGTTGTGGCTTGTGGGTGAATGTGCCAGTCACGTTTGGAGAAGTCCTGGGATTCTACCCTCTCCCACTTCCTCTTGACCACCTTGTTTCCCGCTTTCTTTCTGGTCCTACAACTGGGGTAAAGCCCAGGGCGGTGGGAAGCGTCCTGGCCCACTGTCAAACTGGGCATGCTCAGTGGCGGAGCAGGTTGGGCCTGGCCCGGGGAGCCGGGGCGCTCGCGCCGCCGCCCGGAGTCAGTGCGCGCAGCTGAGGGGCCGTCGCCCGGGTCAGAGGACGCGGCTGCTCCGCTCGCCCGCCCCGCCGGACGCGGCGCCGCCCGCCCCCTGCAGCCTGTGCTGCAGCTGCCGGCCACCGGAGGGGGCGAACAAACGTCAACCTGTTGTTTGTCCCGTCACCATTTATCAACTCAGCACCACAAGGAAGTGCGGCACCCACACGCGCTCAGAAAGTTAAGCATGCAGGAAGTTTGGGGAGAGCTCGGCGACTAGCACAGTCACCCGGGCCACGCGGGGCGAGCGCAGGCGGCAAGAGCGCAGGGCGGCGCGGCGTCCGTCCCTGGAGCGTACCCCGGCTTTTTCTCGGAGCGGCGCTGTCCCTAGGTCGCTAATCCCAAATGCACCGGCTCATCTTCGTCTACACTCTAGTCTGCGTAAACTTTTGCAGCTATCGAGACACTTCTGCAACTCCGCAGAGCGCATCCATCAAAGCTTTGCGCAACGCCAACCTCAGGCGAGATGGTAAGAGACTCACTTTATTTTTTAATGTAAACGATACTCATGTTTGCTATTGTTGTCGTTGTTCTTTCTGGAATTTTTTCCCCCTTCTTTATGAATGTTCCATGAGAACCCAGGCTGAATGCGTTGTTTGGGGAGGGAGGTCTTGTGCCTGACCCCAGTCCTGAGAAAGCCCCTTCTTCCGGAATGGGACTGAGGAATGTGGGACGCACACGCTGGAAGGGGATAGGATGAGTCAGGTGGCTCATCTCCTTGTACCCTTGAGAAGTCATTTTGGTGTCCAATGGGTCTCTGATACCAGGATGCGGTGCCTCATCCCGGAGTTGGAGAAAGTTGCAGGCTGCGCCGCCCCTCGGTCAGGCTCTTAACCTTTTAAACTTGTGGTAGGTGTAGGGGCTAAAAAGTGGCTGTCTCTGGGCGACTTATTTTTATTTTTATTGTTTTAGTGGGGAAGAGGGAATGACACGTTTCGGTCCAGCAGTTGTATCTGGAACAGAGTGAGAATTTATTTATATATTATTTATTTTTAGGAGATGGCCGTGTGCAGCAAGCATATTGCCATTTCCGTCCCCTAAGTGACTTTCCTTGGAGTTCAGCGTGGCTCAGAAACTCAGAAGCCAGGAGACTAGGACTTCTGGGCTTTCATCTGTACCACAGGGGGTCCAGGCTTCTGCTGCTAGTTTCCTTGCATAGAAGGCTTTCCAGCTGTTTGCAAGGAGCAAAGCTTGAGACAGCTGTCCTAAGAAAGGTCTCAAGCAAGCTTGTTTGTTTTCCTTTACTCTGGAAGACACCTGGGTCACTGGGTCCAGAGACTCTAAGTTGAGTTTATTTACTTTCTGGGGCCTCCACCTACATCTCAAGTTGATTTATCCTTCAATTCTCACTGCAGCTGATGTACCCAGCAATTTACAGCTGTTTCTGCCATGTACCTGAACTGACCCATAGGTTTTTGGTTTTTGTTTTTTCCTGCATCAGTATTCTTCTTTCCTGCCAGCTTAAAGTTATAACACATCCCACAGGGAGACCACACCAAGCTATTCTTGATGGCTTCACTGTTTGAGCTAGCAACATGACCGTCTTACTTTGTAAATTAATATATTAGCCCTCTTACTGCCTTATCAAATTTTTTTCTTGGTATGTCCTTAATTTGGACTTGACTGAAGGACTTTTGGACTTTGAAGGAAAAACAAAACTTTATTGTATTTTCCAATGACAAGTAGACTGTGGATTTCAGTGTGTACAAGTCACCTGTAGTAGTGTAGGTGTGTGGCGGGAGAAGCCACAGAGAGTCATCTTAACATTATAACTGTGTTTTTATGTAAAATATTACAGCAGTACATTTTTGATAAACCTCTATCTTAGTTAAGGCACAAAATTTTCTTACTAAACTTAAGAAAAGGTTTAGGCTCAAGACCGAACTTTTATGGTCTTTTGTTTCATGCTTTAGTGTTCGCACTAGGGACAGATCTTCTCCTAGTTGATTTTTAGGATTTGTTCGTGTTTGTACTTTATATGTCCTTTTAGCTGCATAGAGTAAAATTCCACTTATAATTTGCATGACTTCATAGCCATAATTTTGTAATCTTTAGTCTCTGAAGTATCAGTTACAAGAAGTCAAGGACAGAAAATGAAAAATATGTAACCATTGCCCATTTAACCCAAGATTCTGACTAAAACCAAGTCATGCAGTTTAGCATTTTTTTTGGGGGGGGGGAAGGAATAATCTGAACTTGGTTTCCATTGTTAAAACTCTAGGCTATATGGAAAGTGCATTGTTTCATCAAAATTTTAAAAACTACCCTGGATTTCTTATTTCTTCATATTTTAGTTAAAGCTATTTTGCAAATACTCTAATAGTCTACATACACACATGTACACACACATTTTGATTAGATCTTATTGCTTAATATTTTTCTCAATGCCGTCTTACAAATAAGATTAGGAAAGAGGAAAAGGTAGTTAGACATAAAAAATTGTTTTATATACAGTGAAAAATGTTGGCAATTGTAATGAGTTGTTAGTTTGGGAAACTGAGAATTGTAACTTTTTCTTAAATAAGCATGCATTCTCCAAGAGGGGCAGTATTGTCCCCAAGAGGGTGAAATTGGAACTTAGTGGGTGAAAAAATCTTAGATATTGTAATGGTTTGTATTTCTCCAAAGGGCTAGCATGTATGAACAGATAATACTGTTCTGTGATGTTAACGTTCTTAGGGAGGGAGAGTGATTAAAAAAAAAGTCCAAAAATGGCTCTTTATTGGGGTGATGGGTTAGTGATAGTGAGAAAAACGTTGAGAAACATTGCCATAGAGTCTTGGTGAAAGAATAAGAATAAAAAGTCTTTTAAAAAGGCTAGACAACATCTGGAAGATCTTAATGGCAATAGTTGAGCTGACAGAAAGAGGTAATAACTTATTAAATTAAAATTTTGTTCTGATTCCAAACGTTAACAACTTGCTCTCCCAAATTTCCCTAATGGCTCATCGAAGGAGGCAATATTCTTGCATGTTTGACTATCAGATTAAGATACTATATAAAGTTGAGAAGAATATGCACATGGAATATAATCAGGGGAAAAATGGAAAATAAAAGTTTCCAAACATTAATTTAGGATCTTTATAAAATCTGGCTCTCAGAATGCAAATGGTAGGATATCACAATAAAAAGTTAGATATGACTCTTGAATAGAAGTTTTAGAAACCATTATCTGATGATGGACGTGTCTTCACACTTGAATACCATCCATTTGTTCTGCCAGCCTTGTTAGGTGCTGCCTAATGTTGAGGTCAGGGAGGGAACAAAGAGGACAGGTATCCTGTCCAGGGATTGAGGTATATTGGATCCTGTCTAGCCTGATACAAAAAAACTTGCTTTTGATCTACTGTGCTGAATAACTTCAGATAACTGGAGTAGCTAAGAAAGAAGGTGGACATAACATAGAGTTAGGGTTACTAAATGGTAGTTTCATTCTACCCGTTATAGGAGGCTTCTTGCAGCTGTCTCCTGGCCTTCCAAAACTTTCCATCACAATGTATTCTTGTTCTAAAGGGATATCTGCAGAGCCCTTCTACTTGCAGAATGGCTAAAGGTGGCCCAGTGGTGAAGCGTGGTTGAATTTGGCCCCTCTCTCAGGGAGGAAATGAGGTTCTATAGCTAACAAAGATTAAAATATAATAATTCACAATACTTAATTGAATGTTTAAACTTTCTTATATTGTATTTATTATTTATTAATCTTGTTCAAACTGGGTGATTTTTGATACTCATTCCTGCCTCTGGGCACAAAGCAAATCTTAATTTCCCAATAGCATCCACATATTCTTATTTTAGTGCCTGTGCAGTTAGTGCTTTTGTAATAATAACTGGCCACAACTAAGTGTTGCTCAGCATGTGAATCAAGAAGTGTAAAGGTAGCAATTAACTGACAGTATTACTTACTTATTTTAAAATCTAACTAGATAGAACTTCTTGCCTAGAGGGTTAAGAATACAGATGTACTCTTCATCTTCTTGACCTTTTGTAGCTTTCAGAAAGTATGGGTGTTGGTGGTAAACAATTCTGAATTTAGTTCTGTTTGGATAATACACCAATACTTGAATCATCTATTATGTTATCGTTATCTAGTGATAGGCCTGCAGTTTTAGTAATTGTGCTGTCTTAGATTTTAAAGTAATCAAGCTCCTTTCTTAAATAATGTGGCTTTCTATTGTCATTTTTGATGACAGCCCATTGACTTTAGTGCAGAGATCAGAGCTCATAGGAAAGGCAACACAACAGAGGACAATATAAACAAATTATTTTTAAAGTATCTGAAAGCTAAGAATCAGATCAGTGACTAAATCTTATGTTCTTCTGTGTTTATATTTTTTGTTCAACTCTAACGGTATTAAAGCCTCATAATCTTATAAAGCATAGTGGTAATTACATATTTTAAATGCAACATGGCTTTGACCCAACACTGTAAGTAAATACTATTTAATATATTCTTTTAAAGAGGAGATTAGCCAGGTGTCTTTACACTATATACTGGAGGATGCCACTAGGTTTTGAGTTACGTTAATGACCATTGTGAGTTCATTGAACGACAGTAATTTTTGTCTACAGGATTTTCTTTTCAGTGAATGAAAGCAAAGCTATATTGTTTCAGATAATTATTCAAACAATGGAGCAGAGCCCACAGAGTCACTGATCTCTAATGACTAGCCATAGTGTAAGCCTGCCGTCACGGAAGACAGTGAGCATGTGTGGTCCCAGAGCCCCATCATTCTAAGAGTCTAGAAGGATATGTGTATTTCTGTCTCTGTCCTTGAGAGCTGAGTCATAATGTAAATCATCTTCCTTCTGGAACTTACTTTTGAACTTTCTTTGCTAATCTGATTAGTGTAAAAAGGCAGTTCTGGAACACCTTAATAAAATCCTTCCTTTTATTAAAATAGGAAAATCTTTTAGGTGAACCAGGTGTAGGACATTTCTAACTCATCTATGCCATGTCATTTAGGAAATACATTGATCTTTCACAAAAGGATCAATGTGATTTGAGGGTGGAAGTGAGTTAGTGTCTGAGCTACCTGGACTCTTTCAAGGTTTTCTCTTTTAAGGTCATTCTTTACTTGACTTGGACTGTCTTCTAAACACACAGAGTGGTATAGTGGACACTGGAGACTCAAAAGGGAGAGTGAGAGGGCTTGAGGGATGAAAAATTACCCATGGAATACAATGTACACTATTTGGGTGATGGGTGCACTAAAAGCCTGGATTTTACCACTATTAGATATATACATATAACTGATTTCAACTTGTACCCCCTAAGTCTATTAAAACAGTAAAGAATATCACCGTAAGTCCAGGAAAAAAAAGGGTGAAAGGTAGCAAAAATAGTTCTTTATCCCAAGCTCTGCTGCTCACCCCTGCTATAACTATTATTCATTTATTCAATGATTATTTTTTTGCATCTCAATCTGCCATACCCTGTTCTGGAAGCTTAGTTATTTAGCACAATATGAATGAAATATACATGGTTCCTGCCTTCTTGGAATGTATAGTCTAGTGGAAAATGTAGACAAGTAAGTAGTCAGTTCCAGTGTATTGTATGTATCTTTCAGATGTATTCTGGAAAGTGCTAAGATTCTCTACAAGTGCCTTAGAGGGCAGTGTGCAGGTATGGAGGAGGCTGAACATGTGTAGCATGAGGTTCTCCACCCTTTCATCAACAGAACAGCTACACGTGTACGTCCACACTTCTGTCTCACACATTGGAGTTCATCATAAGATTTTTATTTAAAAAAAGAGAATATTTTGCAGTTAAAGTGTGAAAGCTCTTTATAGTGTGATAGGTGTTTCAATGGAGGTGTGGGAATTCACAGGAGCACCTAATATAGGACTTGAGGGATTGGGAGAGGCTTCCTGGAGGAAGTGGTGTCTAAACTGAAGAATGCAGGATAAATAGGGGTTAAGAAGTTGGGGGCAGTCAGGAAGGAGGGAGAATTTTCTCAGTGGAGAGAATGGCCCTGGCCAGATTTGGAGATGAGAACGCAGGTGAGCAAGTGTCCACTAGTAAAAGGCATGAGAAATGTTAGCGAGTTTGGCCACTATGCTGAGGGCAGTGGGAAACCATTGAGAGATTTAATTTGGAGGGAAACGTGACCCATTCTGTGTTTGAATGCGGAGGGTTTGAATTTCTGAGGAGTCAGCCAGTATTCAGAGCCAGTCTTCCTACACCCTCACTGCCTGTGGGACACTGACAAGACTGAATTATTTCATTTTCAATATGATAGTGAAGGATGTGAATGACTTTCTTAGTCCAAAAGCTCCAGATCCGTAGTGCCTAGTGCCTCACTGTATCCCTGAGGTCTCCCCACCTAGGCAGCTGAGGTCTCTGCAGCTCAGCACGGCAGCTATTAACCGTATCTGAGGTCTCAGTAAGGGAAAGTAAATGGTGAAAGTAACCTGTCTAGCGTTTGACAACATTTTAAGTTAGTTCAAATGTCTGCATTCAGAATTAATGCAATTTAAAAGGGAACATTTTTAGATTAACTTTTACATGAGGGACAGTTTCAGCAAAAAGCTACAGGGGGATAATATATAATAGATAAAAGAAGAGAATCTAAGACAAAAGCTGAAGCAAAAATGTTCTGCCTCCCCATACAGTATTTTAGGACAAAATGTAAGTCAGAAATAAAGGAGTGAGCCCACAGGACAACCCCAATGTGCACAAGTGCACATACAGGAAGAAATACTTTCTTCTGATTTTTTTTTCCCCAGAACAAGAATGAAGGATGCCTTGTTTCTTACAAATGTTGGTGATTCATATGATAATATATTTTTTCCCTCATCTACACCCTGGTATTCTGATATCTATGTATTAGCTTTAAAATTGATAGATTAATACTGTCTTGTTTTGTGATTTGTGGGGTGTGCAGTTTAGTGGGTTTTGTGTGATTAGGAGGCGGGGAGTTCCGTGGAAACACCATAGCATGGGCATGTGAGCTGTCTTTCATCATGAGGAGTGATCTCTTCTTAGACTTTAGATTTGGCACTTGAGCACTTTTTTGTAGAGTGTATTTATAAAGACAGTTTTGGATGAAGTATTTTGTCTATAAAATGAACCAAACATGATTTGAAGCCTCACATATTAGACTTCTTTTAAAATTTTATTTTATTATATATTTACTTTTGGTTGACATAAAAATTGTATATATTTGTCATGTACAACTGGTTGTTTTGAAATATGTATAAATTGTCAAATGGCTAAATAAAGCTAATTAACATATCCATTACCTCACATATTTATCATTGTTTTGTAGTGAGAACATTTAAAATCCACTTTCTTAGCAATTATCAAGAATACAATACATTGTTATTAACCATAGTCACCATGTTGTATATATTAGGATTCTTTATTTTTAAAATTTGAAATCCAGCATTCCTTCTCTGGACTGAAGGAGTTCAGGGACACTTGCTGGGTGTGAGCTGTGAGCAGGGGTTGAATGAGCTGCATTGGTTCTGAACAAGTCATTTCAGACCCACTATGAGAAGATATTGACAAGTTCTACATTTAAAACATTTAATAAGCAATATAGCAACCTCTTACTTTTACAAAAGTTAGCTATTCAGAGACCTCAGCTATATAAAATGCAACCAAATGAAATAACAAATAGGCAACAAATCCGCTTAAAAGCTAAAATCAGTGTCACAAAATGTATAAATGAGTTTGTAAGGATCATGCGGTAGGCACTGAAAGACCATATGTCTTTACTTTGCATGTTATTCCGTCACACTGGTTTATGTGGCTCTCATACCCACAGCAAATAGGAGTGTGGTATTAGAATAGAGAAGAAGACTGGTTTGAGTTATTCACACTATTAGCACTGAGAAATGACAGCTGGTAGTTTTCCTGCTTCCTCTTGTATTTGTAGGCCTTGAAAAGCTTCCATAAGACCTAAGCAAGCCCAGCTGGCTTAGGCTTCTTATTGAATAAGGTGAAAATAGTTCCAACCTGTCTCTAAACGTCACTAGAGAGTTACTATATTATAGCTCAGTAAAGTTGTTGATTTTTAACAGATTGTCCTTGAGCCATAAAGAAAGTTCAGATTATGTTTCTGAGTTCACCAGGTTCATAAGCTGGAAATGGTACTAGTTTAAGTATATATGGATTTCAACCAGAAATTGACAATGTTTACTATGAAAACCTTGTGGAAAGTAATGATTGTAGCCTTGATGATAATATTATTATCATTATCATTATTATTATTATCATTCTTCTAGTGGTAACTAATAGATTTGTGTTAGTCAATAAGGAGGTGAACGGTGATTTTACTGGCCCTTTGGATTAGACTCTTTTGGGTACAGAATCCTCGATAACTTGAACGAAGACAGAAAACACATCTACCAAACTTTCGTACTTAAGCTGAAAAAAATAGTTAAATAGGTTGGATCAGAGGGAGGAGTTGGCAGGCTTTTTTTGTAAAGGGCCAGATAGTAAATATTTCAGGCTTTTTAGGTCATATGGTTTTGTTGCAACTACTGAACTCTGCCATGACAGCATAAAAACAGCCATAGAGAATGCAGAGTCAGACTGTGTTTGGGTCAGTGCAAGTCTGAGTGTGCCACGCTCTTGACCCTTCTCTTTTGCACAGTTCTACCTCTTTCTAACTCCTTTAGCTCTGTGACCTAAATCCACAGAGTTTAATAGTCATCTATCTTTAAACCTTCCCATCTTCCTGGCTCCATCCCTTCAGCCAGCAAATATGTTCAAGTTTCTTCCCACCGTCCCACAACATAGACAAGTTATTTTTCTATTTCTCTTCACTTTCTCATCATTTAAACATCCTCAGTCTCACCACAACTCAGTGTCTCTACCTCATCTCCTCTCCTGTATGCATTGTGATTTGAAATCATCCCCACTGCTCCACTGAGCTGCTCTGGTGTAGTTCACTAGGATTTGTAGTGTCCTCGGGGATTGGCCCATCTCTCTTTGAAATGCCCTGTCCCCTTGCCTTGACGCTGCTCCTCCTTTGTCTGAGCTACTCCAAGATGACAAGTTGGAAATGGTGATAGAAATGAAGCCAAAACTAACACAGGACTCATTGCAGGTTCTTTGGAAAAGCAAGTGGGAGAAAGCCTTAAAAAGCATAGTTTATGTTTTATTCTTTCCCTGTTGTCATTATGGATAGGGAAAGAAGTAGGAAAGATTTTTAGAATGTAATGGGAATACTGTTAATGTATAAAAAAAGAACATTCCAAGATAAAAATAAAGTCATATTATAACCTATCAAGTTACACAATTGCCACATTTTTTGAGGACAAAACATAGTCTTTTTTAAATGGGAGGATATTTATAACTATAGAAATATGACATTGAACACATACATAATTTTTTTTTGGTTGAATACCCTTTTGTTTTTTTGTTTCCTTGTCTGAGTCTTCCTGTCTGCCCTATAAATATTGGTATGTTTTCTAGGGCTCTGACCTCAGACTTCCCACTTTTTTCTTACTGCTCCTCTCTGAAAGATCTTAGTTTATCCAGGGTCAGTTGTTACTTATGTGTACATGACCCATACATCTCCATTTTTTTCTTCTGCCTGTTTACTGAGCTCCAGAATTGTCCTCCTTTTATTTCACTACTTGAGATCTACAATGGTTGATCCCATTGATAATTAAAATAAACTCTCCAATTTGGTAAATAACTGTATGAAATAATTAGTTTTTAGAATATTAGGTTATTCATTCAATGGTGAATTTCTTACAAGTAGTAATCCTTTTTTGTTGCTGTTCTTCCAGACACATCAGAATTGTTTTTGAATGAACTGTTGAGTGAACATAAAGATCAGGTGTCACATTTTAGATAGAGGAATTACACCACTCTGTGTAGACTTTCCTGACTCCCAGCCCTCTCCAGGTAGAACTGGCTCCTCCTTCATTTATCCCACTTTTCTATCATAAAGCCTACAATAGTGCTTGTTTATTCACATGTATGATGTCTCTGGATATATATATATACAGTGTGTGTGTATATATATGTATATATATATATATATACACTAACTGTGTTTAATACAACTGAGCGTCCTTATTGTACATTTCATTGGCTGGCACATAGGAGAAGCTTAATAAGGTTTGATGAATCAGTAAATCAGTCAGTGTCCTCTTTTAATGTCAGATCTTTGGCCTGGGTGAGCCCTCTCACTGTCAGACTGTAAGCAAACAGGAGAATTCTGTTTTAACTCTTAATGTAGCGTGGCTGTCAGATTTCTGCCTTAATCGTCTGGATGGTGGTTATATTATTGAACAGGACAGGGAATATAAGAGGAAGAGCAGATTAGAGAAAGTCACAGAGATAGAAAATTGATTTGGGGACACTTTAATCTTTAGCAGCTTGTATAACATTCATGTGGAGAAACATAGAGGTAGGAAGGCAAGAAAGAAACACATATTTGCATGAAATACATGCACAGTGAACAGGAAGTAAATAACTATGTATTATGTTTTTGAAGTAAGTGGGATTCATGTTTGTGGGATGATAATAATACGTTATATTTCTTAAGTGCTTTTAACATGGCAAAGTGCTTTCATACCTGTTATAAAAGGTGGCTTAGTGTGAAGAACTGGTTATGTTTCCAAAAGGCTTTGCTGAGAATCCCAAGATTATACATGCTTTTACACTGCCACCTTAGGCATAAGCATGATATTTTGGGTTAATTTTTGACCAGTATTAATGAAATGTGGAGAATTTTCAACTGCCTCAAAAAAAAAAAAAAGCAAAAAGAAAAACCAACAAAACTTCACTCATAATTCCTGCTAGAATAGATTCTTTTTGGTATACCTTTTCAGTATTAGTATTTAAGTACTTTTACACAAAATTCATGCTATGTAATAAAGGGTTAAAAAAAAGAAGTGGAAGTAAATTAAGGAACAGGAAACAAGTCTTAAGAGTCAGTTTGGATGATAGACTTTAAGGAAAAATTAATGTATCTTCATTCTGCTTATAAGTTTATCTATGGAAGAACACAATGTTTACACTCTATGTTATTTTACTAAGGATAAAACAAAAGAGTTGTTATTGAATATAAAAGCATTCATTTGCTATAATAACAAAAACTTCATTGACAAAGTTGGCTAAACATGAAATTAAAGGATTTTTAAACATTTGTTAATTGAAAAAAAACAAACTAAAATGGAGTGAGAACTACTTGGAATTTAGTTTAAGTACAGTGTAGGGGGGATTATTTAAATATTTTAGGAAGAGCCACTGTGACCTATAATGTTTTGATTCTTTAGTTTACTACTTTTCAACAAAACCAACTGCAATAAACATACACAGTATCCATTTATTCAACAAGTATTTATTGAGTACTGACTGCATGTAAAGCTCTAGCTAGATGAAGCACTATAGAGCCGAAACAGTTAATCCTAAGGCATAGTCTCTGCTCTGTTAAAGATTACACTTTGGCTGAAGAAAGAAAATATGTATGTGAATAAATATAGGGCAAGGAAGTGCTATATGAGAGCCACCGTTATGTGGCCTAGGGATTTTTGTTTTTTAAGAACCCTGATTTCAAGATTCTGTCCGGTTGATCAAACTATAACTGTAGATTATCCATCTTAATATTGGTTCAGTAAAAAAAAGTTTATATTGTTTGAGTTTTTGTTGAGCACAATATTATTTGAAGATGAAAGACAAATCTCTTCTAATTAAGTTGCTACTATTATTATTATATTAGTTAAAACTTGAGCAGAAAAATAACATTTAATTGTAGGACTGGGAATTATACTTTCTTGATTTTCTTTTGTGTGTTCAGATTTTAGGCTAAATACTCCCGAATCATAAAAGCAAGTATGTAGACTCAGTTGTCAACCCAGTATGACTTATTATAACTTTCTATTAATAATATGTATATGCAATATGATTATTTGACCACTGGATGGCAGTAGACAAAGACAGCTTTGTACATCGTATTTTTTTTTTTTTCCTCCCTCGTGGTTGGGAATGTAAATTAAACTAGTCTCATATTTTCCACATACATTGAAGAAAATAATCTAGGAATAATGGGAATCTATCATTAATCTCCAACTATTCTATTCTGTATGATGTCAATAAATTTTAGATATAAATAAAACATGTTGAGACAATTTAGGTGACTGTTTTACTGCTTTGTACTCTTTACACATCCAGTTTGTATACATATGTAAAGTTCGTGAAAGTCCAACTTAGAAACACTGATTAGTTGAAAATAACTTTTTGAATAACAGTTGGATGTAGCCATGAGTTAACAAATTTCCTTTGGACACATGACTAGCTAGTTGGCCACTCTAAACTTGCAGGAAGCCCCTGACGACTCCTTATTACTTGCCAGGTTTATCAAAAATAAGTTACCTGGGGGGATAACGGCATTATTACCATTTTAGAAGTGAGAAATCATTGTCTCAAAATGTTGCGGTATCTGAGATCCTAAGGAAACATGAGCAGAGTGGCGGCCATGTGGAAATGTAAGAACATGAAACCTTCATCTCACTACCAAGATGCTGAGCAGTTACCAGTGATAGGGGTGCAATAGCCACATCATTGCTGCACATTAATAATTAGGTTGTGTTCATCCAGCTTTAATAAAAATTGCAAAGTGTGTACAAAATTGACCATTTTTAGTGAAAGCTTTGGGACAGATTAGAAAACAGTGTTTTGGGGTTTGTACTAGGCTGAATAGTGGCCCCTAAAGATACCATGTCCTAATCCTGGAACCTCTAAATGTTACCTTAAATGACAAAGACTTTGCAGATGTGATTTACTTAAGGATCTTGAGATGTGGAGATTATTCTGGATTATCTGAGTGCCCCGTACGTGCAGTCACAAGTGTCCTTAGAGGAGAGAAACAGAGGGAGATTTGACATAGGCAGAAGAAGAGACAGCTGTGCGACCACAGAGGCAGAGATTTGAGTAATGCAGCCACAAGCCAAGGAATGCCAGCAGCCACAAGGAGCTGGAATAGGCAAGGTGGGCTCTTCTCTGGAGACTCCAGAGGGAGTATGGCCCTGCCAATGTAGCCAGCTCTATGAACAAATTTCAATGACCCCTATATTTATTTTTAATAATGCTCTACCTTTAACTACTTGACCTTTTGAGTTGTTTCTCAGAAATGGTGAATTTTCTGCAAGACAAAGGAGTTGAGATTCTAAAGGCCCCTGGGAAGATTTCCTGACACCAAGACTTACCATCCATCAGAGCAACTTGCCCCATGCATGTAGCCCCTTGTTAATGTCAACAAAACCTGCCAAAACACATGTAAGCCCTTGTTAATTTCTCCTCTTTAAAAAGCCCAGACTCTCCTTTAGTTGGGGAGATGGATTTGACGCTGTTTCTCCTGTTCTCTCAACAAGACATCTTTCATATTAACATTTTCTTTTTTCTTGGGCAGTCCTCCTTGTCTCAATAATTGGCTATCTGTTCAGTGAGTCAATGGACTTAGGCCTAGGCTGAAACCCCCTTGTGGTTTCAATAACACCAACACCTTGATTTTGGCTCATTGAAACTGATTTCAGACTTTCAGCCTCCAGAATTGTAAGAGAATAAATGTGTGTTGTTTTAAGCTGGTAAATTTGTTACAGTAGTCACAGGAAACTAATACAATCTTTGATATGAAAGAGAATAGTTGAACTGCCTAGTTTGTTGAGTCCAGTTTTCCAGCCATTATAAAATGTCATTGGCCAGTAAATTTACATTGATGGTTTAATGGTGCATTTAGATTTCTGCCCTTGAGAGTTTTCTGTTAATAGTAAGAAAAGCCTCACTTCTCTCCTAGCTCTGTATCAGAAAGTTTAAAAAATTCTGGCTCCAAGTTTTAGCTACTTTTCAAATAAGATTAAGTCCTTAGATAATGATAATGGTGTTGTCCTACTTCATTATATTATAGTTGATTCTTAAAAATTTCCATTAACCAACCGTGTCATTTATTCATTTGTTGGCTTATGTGTTTTTTATTTTTTGTTCCATAAAGGTTTAGTGTAAGTTCACTATGTGTCTACTTCTATACTAGGTTCTAGAGCTAAAGTGTTGCAAGTGATGTGATAATTATTTTTTAAATTAACTAATTAATAATGTGATGATGGCTAACATTCACAGCATACTTATTAGTGCTCAGAGTATGCTGATGTAATATGATATATGTAAGTATAATACAATGATGACAGTATATGGCATCCGGTAGGGGTAGGTTCCCACCTTGCACCCTGAGCTGCTGGGACAGACTACAGCCACCGTTTACCCTGAACTGGAATAAGTGCGCTGAAAAATGGATGAATGAATGAATGAATACAAATTATCAAATTATTATAAAATAAAAATTCATAAAGTGTAAGATAATCATACGAGTGCATGACAATGATCTATGCCAAACAGAAGCACTGCTTGAGCCCAACGGTATTTGCTCTTGTTTGTTTTTGGATTGCATGGTAGGAGGAGCTGTGCCTTACGGTGTTTGCTTTGCAAACATTTACTCCTTGATTTAACCCACTGTGACTACAACCACTGTCAGTCACTGATTCACAAAAAATTGGGTACATGATAATCTTACTTGTTTTTATTCATCTTCTTCAGATGTATGTGTACCTCACATGTATGTTAGTGTTTAATATTAGAAGTGATTGCATCTCTATTTAGAAGTTTAGTGATGTTTCTGTGACTGGAAATATGCCATAGGAACTTAACTCTTGTATATATCAACAAGCCTATGGTAAAATTAGTTATACCAAACATCCTTTTACGAAGTTGAGGTTTCCAAGAACCTATCATCAACATTTAGTGAATACTTGCTATATCTAGATGAATTATTTACAAATATTAAGATAATTGGAATTTTTGAGTTTAGGGTAGAATCAGAGAATTCCAGATGAATTTCTGAACCCAGGGCTCTTAGCTGAAATTGAACCCAGTTCTTACCACTCTAGGCCATCATTGTCCAAGAGAAATATAATATAAGCCAATGTTATTTTTAAAATGTTAATTAGTAACCACATAAAAAAGTAAAAATAAATGTGCGAAATTAATTTTAATATATTTTATGTAATCCAATATATAGTCCAAATATTATCATTTCAATGTTTAATAAATATTTTAAAATTATTGAGATTTCTTTAAATTTTTTTTTATCATACTAAGTCTTCAAAATCTGGTATGAATTTTACACTCACAACATATCCTATTTTAGACTAGCTGCATTTCAAATATTCAATAGCCACATGTGACTAGTTGTTGCCAATTTGGAGAGTTGCAGCTCTTAAGATCACTTATTTAGAACAACACAAGTTATTATTGGTCTATTTCCAACATAAAAAAATTTAATTTATGCAAGCTATTTCTCTCCTTTTTCAATGTGCTAAAATCTACGGAGTCACTTTTTAAGGAAATTAACAACTCAGCACGGGCAACTTTTATGTGGTTTATATTTTGTTTTGTTATTATCACAACATTGGTGCAGTCGATGTTTCTTGTTACTTTCATGTATTATCTTTAAAAAACCCCAACAACTTATAGTCATCTAATAAACTTACAGTCAACCAGGCTACTCACTTTTTATACCAGGTGCAAAATTTCTGATATTTCAGAAGTTTCTTATGAAAACAGTAGCTGGCATGAATGGAAAAAACTGTTTAACCAGCATTGATATTCCTTTTCATTTACAACTTAATTTGACTTAGGCATTGATAATGTTGTCTTTTATCACTTGACCATTTTTAAAAATTACTCTTTCTGGCTAAGTAATAAAAGATTTGTGAATAATAGAATCCTGTCATCTGTTGGGGGTTTTAACCTATTATATATATTTGATACAGAGTTTTACTAAAGTGACCCACATCACCTTGGATTTAGAGGCGTTGGCCAGCATACATTTTGGAGTATGACTTTTTAGGAAAATTAAATGTTATGAAAACTGTTATGCATTTTAAAATTTCAGACCGTTTGCTTACTCTGTGACCTAGAATTTAAAGGTGATTCCTAAAAATTATTACAGAAATATAAATTATTCTTACTTTTGCTAAGTGACATATCTATACCAAGCTTTTAGTCACTGTTGACCTGGCCTTTAATTTGCTTATAATTTGGGCAAGCGAAAGCATTCTATCAAGTAAAATGGCTTGTGAGGGTGTCCTGTTTTTCCTTAAGTGACTTCAGAAACATCTCATTGGATTGTGTTCCAATGACAGGCTCATATATAATGATGTTCTGTAAAACTTTCATTGCTGCAAAATTTATTTCTCCTATTTGTGGAGAATTCAACCTCAGTTGTCCATTTTGATGTCTTATCACATGAAGGGCCACAGCACAGTGTACTGAGTTGTCAAAACAAGCACACAAAAAACAAGGACACAAAATCAGAAAGGCTTGTTCTAAAGAAGAAACTCCTTGAGATCAGACTCTCCTCAACAACCCTGTATGTATCAGAGCACAGCATTACTCTAGTGTTATTGAAAACATTTTATTCAGAAGTCACTTTTTGTTTTTCAGCAAAGAAGTGGTTTTAAAAACAACTACTTTTTTAGTATGCCTTGGTGCCTGGTGCGCACCGTACTCACTTACTTCTATCTAGAATTATATCATTTGTTTTCATTTGTTTATGTTCTGTCTTCCTGCAAGAATATAAGCTCTGTAAGGATAAAGACTTTGTCTCTTTTATTCCCTACTGTATCCTTTTTTATGTCTCTTTTATTCCCCACTGGCTCCTGGAATAGTACCTCGTATATAGGAGGTACTCAGTAAATACTTGCTGAATGATTGAATGAACAACAGCAGAGTG
Source organism: Lemur catta (assembly GCF_020740605.2). Classification (NCBI taxonomy): domain Eukaryota; kingdom Metazoa; phylum Chordata; class Mammalia; order Primates; family Lemuridae; genus Lemur; species Lemur catta. Next base: position 33,710,025 of record NC_059134.1, read on the forward strand.
TAGTTCAAGTGAAGCTCAAACTTGTAGCAGGAGGAAAATGTCTGTGGGAGCAGAGGTGGACGAACTTTGATGCCAATGAGGTTTAAGCTTCAGGCCCACTTACTTGATTACCCCCTTTCCAGGCCGTATTACCTATTTTTATATTCATAATTTGGTGTTCTTTTTCTTAAAGAAGGCATCCTACACTGTATAAGAAGCGTCAGACTCCACAAATCTAGATCATTCCCTGGTATTATGGTCCCTATCTTGTCTTCAGTCTGCTCTGAAGAAATGTGGAAACAAGTGAAAATATCAGATGAACACATTAATGCAGTTGCTCCAAGAGCAGGATTAACCACATTGTCTAGTTTGATATAAAACATCCTGACTGACTGATGCCCTCAGTGATTGTGGTGCTCTCGTGTTACATCTGTGGAACAAACTTCTGCTTCTGCCATTGAAACACATATATTCCAAATTTTTGTTGTATTTGTTCCCAAACATACGTCTTCCAGCTGTACGTGCTAAAGTAATTACATAATTTAATTAAATATTGTGTGACACAGCAAAACATGATGTAAAAAAGAGAGTTGTCTCTATAAATATTTAATTCAATGCTTTATCCAAACTTTAATGGTGAGTTTGCTTTTAAAAAAGTTGTTGAGTTAGTGTATTAGTCTGCTTGGGCTGCAATAGCAAAACGCCACAGACTGGGTGGCTTAAACAACAGACATTTATTTCTCATGATCTGAAGGCTGGGAAGTCCAAGATCAGAGGTGCTGGCAAATTTGATTTCTGGTGAGACCCCTTTCTGGCTAGCAGATGGTCGCCATCTTACCATGTTCTCACGTGGTCTTTCTTCCTTGTGCATGTGGAAGGAGACATCTCTGATGTTTCTTCATCTTCTTACAAGGACACCCCCATCCTATAGTATTAGAGCCCTGTCCTTATGACCTCGTTTAACCTTAATTATTTCTATAAAGGCCCTATCTCCAAATATAATCACAGTTGGGGTCAAAACCCCAACAATGATTAAGTCTGTAACAGTTAAGAGTTATGAGTGAGACAGTTAGTTAGGAGTGAAACAACTGAACTATGCTGCAAAGAATGAAAATAAAAGTAAAATAAGTCTAAAAAGCCTGAAGGGTTCCATATATAAATTGCTTCTCATGTGTCTTTAAGTTTTTCTCTACTTTCAAGAAAGAGAAATTGGAAATTATGGATAAGATATGGACATGGTTTATGCAAGAATGTTTTGTTTTGTTTTGAGACAGATTCTCACTCTGTTGCCTAGGCTAGAGTGCCATGGCATCAGCCTCGCTCACAGTAACCTCAAACTCCTGGGCTCAAGCAATCCTTCTGCCTCAGCCTCCCGAGTAGCTGGGACTACAGGCAGGCGCCACCATGCCCGGCTAATTTTTTCTCTATATATTTTTAGTTGGCCATATAATTTCTTTCTATTTTAGTAGAGATGGGGTCTCGCTCTTGCTCAGGCTTGTCTCGAACTTCTGAGCTCAAACGATCCACCCGCCTTGGCCTCCCAGAGCGTTAGGATTACAGGCGTGAGCCACCGTGCCCGGCCAAGAATGATTATAAATAATTTATCAGTATAAGTACTCAAAGAAAAGGCCTTTGCAGTTCATCAGAACTTGATCATAGATGTGTACATTTACATGTGTTAAGCTAAAATAAAATGAAATTTTAAATTAATCAATACAGTACTATTTCAACTATGTTGGATAAGAGTGTTTCTAATGTGTGTATGGCAAAAAAAATAATGTCTTAAAAAGGTGCATGTATTGTATTGTACAATGTAGAATTTAATTTATACCAACAGAGGTTAATGAAATTAATTAACTTGAAAATCTAGCCTGATGAGGGACTGTACAGAATAATGATTAAGAGTAACAAGACCTCAGCTGAAATCCTGCCCCTACCACTTGCTAGGTATGTATTCTTAGGAAATTACTCAAGCCCTCTCAGTACTCAGAGCTTAAGTAACAACAATAAAAACAACAACAACAACAAAACTACCTGTATTATAAAGTGTGGAGATTAAATAGTCCCTGTATGCAAAGCACTTAGCATGATATCAGGGAAACAGCACTTAATAAATGGTAGGGCATTTAGATGTCTACATTAAGTTGTTGAGTGGATTAGGGGTATTTTCACATTTCCACATTTTTTCAGTGTATACCTTAAATGATAAAAGTTGTATCTAACCATAAGTAGTAGTAACAGCTATGTCTACAATACACTGATATGATGACTTCATAGACTCACTAAATTTTAGAACTCGAAGGCTTCTTATAGGTGGGCCAGCCCATCTTCTTGATTGATGGTTGATAAAACCATGACACACAGTGGTGCAGTGACTTCCCTAATGTCACACAGTGGGTCAATGGCAGCATCAGGATTTAAATACAGATTTTCTGACTCTCATCAGTCGCTTTTTACAAAGTATTGCAGATACTGCCTGTCTATTATTAGATGAGACATTCACAATCTCATTAAGATCCATGATAAAATTTAAAGAAAATGGCATCACCAACACTGAATTTGTTGTATTATCAATGTCTGCCTTTTTTCCTCTAAAGTTGTATTCAGTTAGGACTTCTTTGTGGTAAATATAATGGATGTAATTATTTTAACATTTAAAAAATAGTGATAAGAATTGAGATTTTGTAGGGTTTTTTTTCTTTTTTGGCTGTTGCCTTTAATTTTATTCATAATCTTAACCTCCAGTGTTCCAGTTGTTGCAATATATTCAAGTTAAAGTTGTAGGTGAAGCAAGTTTGCAGCCTATTCCCTCGAGACTTGACTTTTCAGGAATCTGCTTGCTGTATATAAAAGCATGAATCTAAATAAACTTGGAAGCTAGATGACACTCATTCCTGACTTGTCAATCGGAGTTTTCTTTAATGTCTAAAAGCAATATGTATGCAAATTTTAAGAAAAGGGACAGAAACTCAAGCTGCCTTAAATAATCTTAACTGCATTTGAAAAGTAGACAAATTGGTTTTATAGTGTAACCAAGGAAAAAAATTTAAATCCTTTCCTGGTTTTTAAGTATTGCTTTGGAAGTTAGTTTCTCTTGATTCATCAGTCATTTACTGAAAACCTGTTATATGCCTGGCACCTTAGCTGCTAGAGACTTGGTATAATAGTAAAAGAGACTTGATTCTCCACCCTAATGTACTCTGGAGACTCTCAAGGCCAGTAGATTATTGCACCAAGTGAGTGTTGTGAGAAAAACAGGACTAAGGGAACACCAAGGAAGGGCTTCTATCCCAGAATCTGGAGAGGATTAAGTCTTCTCTGAAGAGCTTGGATTGCCCTAAAATGTAAATGGTGCCTCCAAGGATAGAAATAGGTAGGTTAAACCAGACCTTCAGCTGCCAGAGTTTATATTGTCCCGGAGACCAAAATCAAATAAGAATTCCAAGAAACACAGAATTTCTGCTTTATTCTACAGGCATTGGCTCAAAATCCCTTTCTAATTCATGTTTGCTCCCCTCTAGCATGTTTAGAAATGTGTAGGCTAGACATAGATATTGGCCATAGTTTTATTATAAATCTTCATATCTAATCAGTGGTTTTCTAAAACAGGCCCAGCAAACAATTTCTGATACGAAGGTGGTCCTTATATCAAAGAGGTAGTTACAGCTTCCTATCAACATTAAACAAATAAACCCAAAGCATATGAAAATATAGCAGACCTTTTAAAATTTCAGACTTAATAGAGAAAACATTTTTTCTTACAAACTATTAATGATAATATCCCATTCTTATGTCCTGAAAATACACACTAGAAGGAAAATCTCCATAGCTCCCTGAAAATAACCAGGCCCTCATCTTTCAATGAGCTGTGGGAGTGGTAAGTAACAGCAAACAAACCTCAGAGACAGTGCTTTCAGAGAGCATCTCTCTTCCCTGGAACGTTCACCGGGGTTACAGAAATTATTAACTGGCCTCGCTCAGGACACCCTGAGTGCAGGTGGCTTTGAAACCATAATGGACATGCAGTACCATGGCCCACATCATTGCTCCTTGATGCATGTTGAATCCCAAGAAGGCACTGGCCATGTTGGGGTGACTTATGAGCTGTCCTGTCTGCATTTTCTAGAGGATATTAAAAGAGCGACATCACTTCCTGTAAGCCCTCTCCCTTGTTCTAGTCACAAAGAAGTTCTTAGGGCCTTAGGATTTTCTAAAGTGCTATCAGTCACCTCTCAAGCTCTCATTCAGCCAAATCAAGAATTTGGAAACATGATGTTAAGAGAACTCACAGAAGACTTGACTACCCATTGATTTATTTGACAGATAACTTACTGAGCATCTTCTGTTAGTAAGGCTCTGTGCTAGGTAGATGAGATGGAGATTAAAAAATCTATTAGATCATCTCTGGAGATATATATATACACATGCACATATATGCAAAAAATATATATATAGTTCATATATTATATATATTTATAATCATATACATACATGTACCCAGATGCATGATACATATTTTAACATGTTTATGTACAGGCACACAAATCTATACATACTTACATGTTCAGATGTATTGTGTGTTATGTATATTATAAAGATGTTTGTGTATGAAATAAACATATGTAGTATCATTAAGATGGTAGTGTTAATTAATATGGTAAATGTGAAAACATGATACTGGAATAGTCTAAATGGGGAGGGTCACCAACCCCAGAAAGTTAGACATCCTTTTATGGAACTGAAAGTGGTACAAACCAGACTATAAAGATGATATATTACTTTCCTTGGGTGCTGTATCAAATTGTCACAAACTTGGCAGCTTAAAACAACAGAAGTGTATTTTCTCACAGTTCTATAGACCAGGAGTCCAAAATCAGGGTGTCGGTAGGGACACCTACAAAGGCCCTAGGAGAGGTTCTTCACCTTCTGGTGGCTGTTGGCATTCCTTGGCTTTGGCTGTATCACTCCAATTTCTGCCTTTATGGTTACGTTACCTTCTCTTCTGTGTGTGCCAAATGCTCCTCAGCCTCAGTCTTATAGGGAGACTTGAGATTGCATGTAGGATGATCCATGATAATCTCTTCTTCTCAAGATCCTAAACTTAATCACATCTTTTGCCATATAAGGTATTTTCACAAGTTCCAGGTATTAGAATGTGGACATATTTTTGAGGGGAGTGGGTACCATTCAACCTACTATACCTTTAAAAAAGCTGAATTTGGGGAGTTCATTACAGGCTAAGAAACAAAGGTAAGCAGAGAAGTAGGGCAAGAAAGAGAAAGTGTGTTGGGTAACAAGGAGGAATGTCATCAGGAAGCAGCATAAGTTGTGTCCAGAGAAAAAAAGAGATGGAAGCCAGCGAAGACAAAGTGGGCCAGGCCACGGAGGCCCTTCGCTCCTGGGCAGCCGTGTTAGGATGAATTGGAGAACCAGGGAGAATCATCAGACAGCAATTTATGAACATAGCCCAGGTGAGACCTCACAAAATAGCTATTAGCTACGAGAGTAGAAAGGATAGGAGAGATTCCAGCAGTAAAATCGATAAACAGTATTGATTGGTTTTAGATTCCATCTAAGAGAATTCCAAATGCCTGGATAACTAGGAAAAGTTTGGGACATTAACAATAGGGAAATAATAAGGCAGAACCGATTGCTGCATTCAGATGTGTTGCTTCAGTTTCCAGTACAGCATCCAGAGGGGGATGCAGTTAGAAATGGAGAGTTAGTCTCTGGAAAGTGCTTGGCATTCAAGTTACCTACATTGAAGGGTGAGGCTCCCAAAGGGAGAAAGGGAAGGGGAAGAAGAGAAGGTCTCTAAAGGTATAGTCTTGGCAGACTCCTTCCTTTAGAGGTTTAGTGAGAGAAAAAGAGAACTAGCATTTTTGTTTCATTCTGTTTCCAAAAGTGCACTTTCTGAGCACATTTTAACACAGAGCATGGTTGATGGGCACACAGGATTGTTGGATTTACAGGATTTTTCATGCACTAAGTGATTGCATGTGAGCTCAACCTCTTTGTGTTGTCTCTGCCCAAATACTGATCTGTGAATCTGCTATGTTTCTTTGCATTTTGTGCTAAAGTAATTTTCTTTAATTAGAACCTTATTAAAGCAACATGGTTATATTTGCTCTTTGTTTTATGGTAATGACCGATAAACAAAATGCTAATTGGCATTACAATTTTGTGCTGTATTTGTTCAGATATTCAAATGGTTTAATTAGGATTTAATTTGCACACTAGCCTGAGTAGTTGTCTATACTGATATTTCTTTTGGCTTTTCTTGTTCAGACAGAATTGTTTATTAATATGTGGCAAGAGCTCAAAGCTTTGTCACTGTGTGCAGTGTTAATGCTGGTTTCCAGGGAAGAGAGTTTTCTGTACTAATCAAGGAAATATGCAGTTGATTCAAATGATGCCATTGTGTGTAAAGATTTTGTTGTTTCAGGTGAAACATCACTGGATTATCCTGCACCCAATTGAAAGCAATAGCTTCTACAGGTAACTTTTGTGCCAGTCTTTAGTGTTTGTGATTGGATTGTTGTCCTAGAAACTTATTTCTAGTTCAGTCTGGATCCATATAAGCTTGTTTTTTCACCACTTATCAGACAGTAATTTCTCCTGGGGCAGCTGGTGCTTACCTTTTCCTGTTTACTGTCTGTTACTTTTACTCATTTTACTTTTCAGCTATAGAAAGTAATTTCTGCTTTCCACTAGAAGTTGTATCCCTCATCCACCCTATATATTATGCTCAGAGGAAGCTCTCAGGATGTTTGGAGGATGCAATTTGGGGCATCGGATTCCTGCATTAGGAATCAGTTGTCCTATGCTTCCTTACCAACTTTCTCACTAACTACATAATGCTTCTGGGTTATCTGTAAGTAGCAAAGAATAAGATATTTAGTTATTTTGTTTGGAGGTGATATATTCAGACCACAAAGAAGGACAGTCAGATGGACTAAAGTTGTACTGCTCAACATTTATTGTTATATGAATCACCCAGAAAGCCTATTAAAATGTAGACACCTGCAAAGTCAGAAGATCTGAGGTAGGCCTGCGATTCTGCATCTAACAAGCTCCGGGGTGATATTTGTGCTGCTGGCTTGTGGACCACACTTTTAAAGAACTTGCACTTCGCTATAGCACACATAGGGCTAGGAAGAACTGTAAGTTACATAACTCAATTGGAGAAACGTAGAATTTTAAAAACTGGAAAACAGAATTAATCCAACCAGGGAGTTTGCTGTTTAAATGAGCTGTATAGTGAAACCATTTGTAATGTAAATTTCTGTCTAAAATAACTGCTTTGTAAATGTGGATTTCCTCATTGGGTTTTCTTAAAATTGGATTTTTTAAATGTAAAAAGAGTTACAACAACCTCATTAAAAAGTGGGCAAAGGACATGAGCAGAAACTTTTCAAAAGAGAGTCTAATGGCCAATAAACATGAAAAATTGCTCAACATCTCTAATCATCAGGGAAATCAAAAGCACAATGAGATATCACTTAACTCCAGTGAGACTGGCTTTTATCAAAAGTCCCAAAACAATAAATGTTGGTGTAGTTGCAGAGAGATAGGAACACTCATACACTGCTGGTGGGACTGCAAATTAGTACAACCTCTATGGAAAGTAATGTGGAGATACCTCAAAGAACTCAAAGTAGAACTACATTTGATCCAGCAATTCCACTACTGGGTATTTACCCAAAAGAACAAAAGACATTCTTTAAAAAGTACTCTGCACTTGAATGTTTGTAGCAGCACAGTTCACAATTACAAAGGTGTGCAAACAACCCAAGTATCCACAATACATGAGTGGATTAATAAAATGTGGTATATACATATATATACCATGGAGTACTACTCAGCCATAAAAAATGGTGAACTGTCTCTTATATTATCCTGGATGGAGCTGGAGCTGATTCTTCTAAGTGAAGTATCACAAGAATGGAAAAACAAACACCACATGTACTCACCATTAAATTGGTACTAATTGATCAACACTTATGTGCACATATGGAAGTAACATTCATCTGGTGTCCGGAAGGCGAGAGGAGGGAGGAGGGGATGGGAAAATTCACACCTAACGGGTTTGGTGTGTGCTCTCTGGGGGATGGGCACGCTTGTAGCTCTGACTCAGGCAGTGCAAAGGCAATTTATGTAACCAAAGTGTTTGTACACTCATAATATTCCAAAATAAATAAATAAAATCTAGAGGTCATGAAAAGTTCCATCTACAGTACAGGACAACATAAATGAGGTTTCAGTCAATTCTAAGGAATATAATAATTCTTTGATCTCAAGTTATATTTGACTATTATGTGTGGTGAGCTTTTGTGCATTATTTTTGTTACATTTAATGGGAATTCGACACAATTCTATATATCCTACAAGGAAAACTGGGCCCATATAATAGTCTAATTAAAAATTGTACTCTTTGTGGTTTTATTCAAGTTTTCTTTGTATTATAACCTAATATGCTTGCTTGGAAAAACACATTTTATTGTTTTTGAGTCATTTCCCCATCTTGAATTTATTAAACTTGAATTAAAATAAATTATTCTAAAAAAAGAGTTATTGTATAAATTAAAATCTGTTGTCAATTTTTTCTCTATTTAATACATATGGTAATTTGGGGGTAACATGTATTATTTCATTTCTTTCTTTAACTCACAGAATTTTTATAGTCCATTAACTATCACAACTTATGGATTTATATCATTTGTTCTTAATAAGAAAATGTTCAGAAAATATTCATCTCCATAACATAGGCCAAGTTGTGTGGTGCCTACAGTCTAGCAAGGGTTGGTTAAAGGTGGAGGATACAAGGTAAGCAGGTACGGGTTCTGCTTTCAGGGGTGCATTTTCTGGTAGGGAGGTCAGCTTGTGTGCAAGCCATGGAAAACCCTGGCATCTTTCTACAGAGGGGCAGCTCTGCACTATGTATGAGGATGGGTCTGGTAGGGTATCAGGTGAGTGTCAGCGGCTTACCTGGGTGCCAAGTGGACCTGTTGGGAAGGGTAGGAGTGGCGGACAGAATTCCAGACAGAGAAATCCAGACATCCAGTAGGTAAGAATGCACACAAACGTGATCTACATCGCTACAAAATAACTCAGATGCAATGGAAGATCATAATTGATTATCACAGAATTTATGTGGAAGTCAAATGCCACCATCAACCTCATCAATAAGATGACATATGGCAACAAAGTGAGATCTACCAACCCAATTGTAACTTTAAAAAGTGTGGACTACTAAAGGGGCTCAGTACTATTTGGAGCACAATAGCTTTTCCTTGTGCCAATGATAAAATTTACCAAGTATGCTTTATTTCTTTTATTCTAGAAACAATACTGTAAAATTTTCTGTCTTTAGACATATTTGTGATTTCAGGTTTTTGCAATACAATACAGTTCCCATGAAGTTTTTTTGATGCAAATCATCCCATTTTATTCCAGTTTTTCTTTAAATCTCCCTTTCTCGTACATAGAATGTATGTACATAGAATAAGCTACAGTGGGGCAAGGATCGAATCTCTCTTGTTCACTGCTGTGTCATCAGGAGAGTGCCAGAGCATTTTATTCATTTAGGATGCAATTCTGCATTGGCCCAATGTTTAAGGATCTTCCTTTGTTACTGAAATCCTAAACAACACAGCAATTTAAAAATGCACTTAATATTGATGATACTGTTAATATTTTATGCAGACCATTTGGTATAATGGACCTAGTGTTCAACAGACCAGAGCTTGAGAAATTCTGGTTTAGTGGAAAAACAATGGGTCAGGAAGGAGGAGCTCTGGGTTGTTTTCTGAGCAGAGCCAGTGATGAGAGATGTTTGACCTCCAGCAAACTCTCTAGTAAGGGACTTAGTTTTTCCACATGCAAAATGAGGACATTAGACTAGTTGCATTCTAAGGTCCCATCTAGTTCTAAAATTCTATGATGTATGATAATAAAATGTGACTGTAAAATGTTTTAGGGAGTTGGCCCAAATGTTTGAGTGTTTCTTAACAGTATTTAGTCTGGCAGGCAGGATAATTCTTTATATTTTATCTGCAATAAAATATAAAAGTGATGACAGATTGGTATTGGTGCAGGATGAGCGTGCCTGGCAGAGCGAGTGTTGACATAGATATGGTACAGAATAATCGTGCTTTTCATGTTATTTACTATTAGAAAAGGCGTATTTGTGAAAAGTTACATGCAAACTGAATCTCATTCTCACTTCATTGATGTTGTAGTTTATAAAAAGCTTATTTTTCCAGAGCAATACATGTATATACTTTAAAAATCAACCCACAATCCCCCAGGGTTTATAATAATGAACTGTGGTCTTTTCAATGTCTCCTTATGCACAAGTCCCAATTCCCAGAGGGATCTTATTTTTTTCTTTAATTGGCATTCGTTTTGTTATTACTTTTCATATACTACTGTTTATATATTTGTCAACTTTAGACATTACTTATTATCTTTTTACACTGGGAGGCGATGATTTGTGGGTTTTGTGAGGAAGGGAAGGTAAACACACTTGTTCAATCTGTCATGCTTAACTGGAAGCCTGCAAATACGATTTTAGAGATGTTTTTACTTTGGTTTCTATAGAATCTTTGTAAGACAGTAGGTAGATAAGTCATACATACCCTTGCCTCTGTTGCCTGTCCAGTCTCCAAGGATTTAATCACAGAGACAGTTTCAGGTCTTTTCTTGTGTACGAGAGAGCTGAGTGGTGCCCGATGTACCCCTTTTTCAGATTGCAGAGCTAAGGTTTGCAGGGTAGCCTCTGCATGGAATCTCCATGCTAGGCATGCCCCTTTCTCCCTCCATTCCATCTCACCTGCCTGCCTGGAGTCCCCCTCCTTATCCTTCCAGCCTCCAATCCAACGTTGCCGTCTTTGAAAATCCTTCCCAGGCTTCCAGAGTGTCGATGTCTGTATTCCCACAGCTCTTAGTGCCTGTGTTTTATGTATTTTTATCATTAGCTCTTCACCCACTTTCCAGACCTCTCTCTCTTGAGCTCAGACCCTTACATTCAGTTCCCTTATAGACACCTCACCTCATAGCTGTCTTTCAGATACCTCGAATTCCTTGAGGGCCGAACTAAACTTATCCCAACCTTTTCTAAAGTAGCTTTTCCTTTGGCACTCTATCCTGGTGAATGGCAAACCTGTTAGCTGACATTTCCCTCCTCCCAGTGTCCTCTAATCCACCATCCTCTACGTTGCAAGGAGCAGGTGGAAATCAGATCCCATCCTTCCCCTTCTTAAAATTCTTTAATGCCACCAAATAGCCTTCTGAATAAAGCTCTTGATCTGACTCCTTCAAACTCCTCAAGCCTCAGCTCAGTCAGCCTTTGCACAAACATATACCCTAAGCTTCTGGCACACTAAGCCACTTGGAATTTCTGGAAAATAGTATGTTCTCACTTACCACTGGAATTTCATACATAACTGCACCATTCTGGAATACCCTGTTGCCCCACCTGCCACACAAACACCCAACATTATCTGCCTAGTTCCTCCTCATCTTTCACCAGCTCATTCCGAAAGCCTTTCAAGATTCCCTTAAAACTGATTCCGCCACATTGGGCTGTCCCAGCCTCTGGGCTTGCTTTCCCCATAACACCTAGCACCGTGTGATGTAAGAGCCACTGCAAGAGTAATAGCCATTGTGACAGATAACTGTGCTAAGTGTTTTATGGATATTATGCCACCCAAATGTGATTGTCAATTTAATTACTAATATAACAGGCATAGTAGCCAGTTTACCTTCCCTATATCCATGACTGTTCTCTGAGAGCCTAACCACAACTTCTGCTGAGAGAGCAGTGGCTCCCCCTGCTTCTGCCCCAGTGGCCTCAGGACATTGGGCAAGGACAGACACGTGACTCAGCCTACGTTAACCAGATTCCCTCCCACATAGAAAGCTGGAATTTGGGCTCAGAGACTCTAGTATCGGAGGTCAGTGAAAGCTAAGGTGAAAAGATTACCTGGTTTCTGTTTTGTGCCTATAGAGGTAATAGCTGGTCAGAAAAGAGGAAGGCAACATGCAGCCCATGGCTCCTTGGGAGGTGGAGAGTAGATCTCTTCTTCAGAGTTTGAGGTTTGGGTTTAACCTCTCAGGAGACCTGAGTAAACATACTGCCCTGGGTTCCTGGAGACACCTCCATGTCTACCTCTAAATTCCCTTTTACCTAAGCTACATGAATGGTTCTACTACTTGCACCTAAATTATTCTTAATTAAGATATTGTTCTTAACCACAATACCAACTGCAAGCTCCTTGAGGACACAGAGTCTGACATCTCAGAGCTAAGCACATGGCCTGGTACACTGGAGGTGCTTACTAAATGAATGAGTGGGTCAGTGGATGAATCAGTCTGTCCTGTGGACTGGGTGCCTTCAGATGCTGAAAGCCATACTGTGACTCCTCATACCCAGCGTTCCTGGGACTGTACAACTCGAATTAATTGGGACTTTATTTGATATTCATTATCCCAGTTTGGGATTTCATTTTGTATATTTGATAAATTTTCTAATCCAACACAATAATTTCTTTTAATAGTATACTTAGGATGTTATAACTATGATTAATGGGAAGTACTTTCTTAGAGACACTTAGCAGCTGAAAAAAAATTAAGGCTTGTGTTTAGTGTGAATAATCCATTGCCTGATTTTTCAGCAGTTACTTGGTATGTAGTACTCCAAAGATGGCATTGCATGTGTGTGAGTGTATGTTTATTTCTCTGTGTGTGTAAACCCTAAATGCCCAGTAATATACACACAGCTGGGTTGATACTTGAAAAGGGCAATGGAAATAGAACTTTTCAAAAATGTCATTGGTATTTTCATGTTTCCTCTCTATTTTATTGGTGGCTAATGGGAATGATTAATGCTACAGAAATGTGGTTGTCAGAGATTCATTAAATGAAACAAGGAGTAAGCATGGGTGTGATCTGCACAGATGTCTGTCTTGACATGGGGCCATATGAGCCGTTAAGAGGTACTCATTCTGGTGGCTGCTAGGTGTCTTCCATTTTACCAGATCATGTCCCTAGTGAATGATATGCATGGACCCTGGATGGAGGATACACCAGGACTCAGGGCTCTGCCACAGAATAGCATGGTACAGAGCCTCTTTGGGCATCAGTTTTATTGTCATTGTTTTGTTTTGTTTTTTACCTGATAGAGTGGAACTCATACTCTTTCCCTCATGAGCCTTACCTAGTACATTATATGACACATAGCAGCATCTCAATAAATACTAGTGATTTTTATTGCTGTTTAACTCAAGGAGAGATATTTAGTTGCTGTGAATTAAAAATTGGTTGCACATAGTGAAACATGTCAGAAGGGCCCTACATGAGGACAGCATTTTCAGAGACCTAGAGCATTTGTCACAAATAACGCTATCACACTTGAATATGTGGAAGCATCTCCATCACTTATACTAGACAATTTCAAGTGTATAAATGTTTGTGCATCTTTGCCGTATTCTCCTCAATATAGAAGCTGGAAATATAATGAGAGCTTTCAAACTTTGCTTATCACTATGACTTTTTGAAAACAGAAGAAGTTCAGCCACAGAAGTTCCTGCAGTTTTTAAAAATCTCCTTAGCTTATAAAATCTTGCTAAAATCTTTTTCAAGAAAGTATTTATAATTCCTAATTTATTATTCATGGTTTCTAAAGACTTGGTATATTAATTGAAACTAGAAAAATGACATTGTTGGATGCCTTTTTATTGAATGCTGGCAGTCATTTAATCTTCCATTTATTTAACAAATATTTGAGTGCTTATCATTAGTACCAGGCACAGTTCTAAGTCCTCCATATACAATAATGGCCAAATGAGACAAATTCTCTACTCTGATGGAAATAGCTCTCCAGTGGAGAAGCAAAGGACACTAAAATAAACAGGATGATTTCCAAAAGTTAGAAGTACTTTGGAAGTAATAAAACAGGGTGTTGCAATAGTGACTGGAGTAGATAGATGGTGATATTAGGTGGGCTATAGAGGAATAAATTCTCAGGAGGTGACATTTGAAATAAGACCCAAGTAATAAGGAATAAGCTTGGCGAATATTGGAAGAAGTAGCATTCCAGGCAATGAAAACAAGTGCAGACACCTGCGTGCATGTGAGCAGAGAGAAGGCCAGTGCACTGAAGCATGCTGTAGTGGGTTGAATTAGGTCCTAATCCCTGGATTCTGGGAATGCTACTTTATAGGGTAAAGGTTTTGCAGATGTGATTAAGTTAAGGATCTTGAGATGAGATGATTATCTTGAATTATCCAAGTGGTCCTTAAATGCCATCACAGGTGTTCTTATAAGAGAGAGGCAGGGGGAGATTAGACACAGAAGAGGAGATGACCCACAGAAGAACGGGAAGCGATGTGAAGATGGAAGCAGATTGGAGTGATGCAGCTACAGGTAAAGGAATGCCTGGGGCCACTAGACACTGGGAGAGGCAAGGAACAAATTCTCCCCTGAAGCCTCTGGAGGGAGCATGGCCCTGCCAACATCTTGATTTTGGGCTCCAAAACTGTGAGAGAATAAATTGCTATTGTTTTTAGCCTCTGTTTGCTGTAGTGTGTGAACAGTGGCTTTAGGAAACTAACTCACAGGGTGAGCGAGAAGTAGAGCGATAACAGAGGAGCAGATCTTTTAAGGGTCTTGTTGACAGAACTGGATTTTATTACAAATGCAGTGGAAAGGTATCACATTGGAGAATTCCAAACAAGTCAATTTGGTGCTGCCTGTCAGGGGGGAAATAGATTATGTTGGGGAGGGAATATATATGGATTAAGAGTAGAAACAAACTAGTAAGGGGTCAATTGAAAGAATCCAAGCAAGAAATAATGGTGGCTTGGTCTAGTAGAAGCCATGGAGATGGAGTGCAGTAAATGAATTCAGATTATATTTTGGAAATAGAGCTGACAAAACTCAGTAATGGATTGGATGTGAGACCTAAGGACAGAGGTGTCTTGGTCTGAGTGTAAATAAACTTCTAAAATTAAGGACAAAATACCTATTTGTGTTCAACCTAGGGATAGGAAATAGAGTCTCATGAATCTTAATGATTCTTTCTTTTATTTGTAAAAGCATTCAAAGTAAATCATTTATGAAATAGATTACTTCTAAGGTATTTTTCTAAGATATTTTGTATATCTTCAGCTCAACTATATTTGGAAGGAGACTAGACTATTTATGTTTGACAGTGTTGGGCAGAGTATATACATGGCCTAGTGGACTTTTAAAAAATATATTGGTTCTCCTGGAGAGAGTTGGAACCCATTTTATTAAGTGAAGTATCCAAAGAATGGAAAAACAAGCATCACATGTTCTCACCAGAAAATTGGTTTCCCTAATCATCACCTAAATGCACATCGGGGAAGGATACCAATTAGATATCAGACTGAGACGGGGGGTGAGGGGAGAGGATGGGTGTATGCCTATATGATGAGTGCGTTGCGCACCGTCTAGGGAATGGCCATGCTTGAAGGTGCTGACTCGGAGAGGCAGGGAGTGGGGGGAGGGGATGGAGGTATGACTACATGGTGAGTGCCAGGCGCACTGTTTGGAGAATGGACACGCTTGAGGCTCTGACTCCCGGGGATGGGCAGGACACGGACAATGTATATAACCTGAGCTTTTGTATCCCCATGAAGAGCTGAAATAAAAAAAAAAAAAGAAATAAAGTAAAAATTTTAAAGTAAAAAAAAAAAAATATATATATATATATATATATATATATATATATATTAGAGAATACTATGGAATGTACCAATACATGCACGCCTCTGAAAATTTTTAGCCTAACTCCTCTTTCCAAGGTTCTTGGAAACTCTCTAGCCATGTATGGTCCCAAGTGTGTGCACGACAGATATTACAAGGACAGCTGGAGGAAAATTCCGTTTTCATGTTTTACCATTATTGATGGTAACAGGAACATTATAATGAAAGTGACTGATAAAAATATAATTGATATTTATAAGAAATTATATAATACTTATTCTCTGTTAGTTGTAGTTCACTAATAAAAGGAGAACTTATGTTCTGTTTGTTATTCAGGTAGGATGTAGAAAATTCTTACCCATACAATTTCATTCTCATTATTTAGGAAAATAATTTTATAGTATGACCAGAATGTGAAATCAGTATACAAAATTGAAATGCTTTAGATATAATAATAATGAGATAATTATAATAATGAAATAGTAATACTTAGATGTATTACTATAGTAACAATGAATTAAAATGGTAATATTTAAACATAATAACAACTAAACCTTATTGAATGTTACTGTAGGCTAGGCATTACTTTATGAATCATCCTTTATTCATTTAATCTTCATAACTAATTCTAGCTAACAGATAGTAGCAGAAGTGACATTTGTCAATTCTGGGCTGAGGCAGTTAACAGACAGTCCCTGCCATTGGTCTCTTCTCCTACCGCAACACCTTGGAGTTACAAACGGTGGAGCTCTGAGAGGGTCAGTTTGAATTTTATGTGAGCAAAAAACACACTTTGATTTAAACTACTGAGATGTCAAGGTTACTTTGTTATTGCAGCATAGTCTATCCTATCCTGACTAATATAATCACTGCACAATATGTTATCCAATCAGATTGTTCATTTGTTATATTCTCAGAACATCATGAAAAGGTAAATTTAGCATTGAGTTATATATTATTTTGACAAATCAGCTAATTGTACTCTTATAATCTCTATGTAAGACTAAAAGATGAAGAGAGGGTAATTTAGTCTCAATGAGAGCATAAATATTCAGCATAAATCTTTAAAATAAGGATGTAAAGATGTATATTATCTGTAATAACTAGGTCATTAGTCTACTTTGTTTATAGAATGGCTTATAAGCCTGCCTTACTCATGTTATAGGGTATAAAGAACCTAGGAGAATTGAAAAGATAATACAAACAGTAGACATAAGGAAAAATCACTGTGGTAAAGAGGTTGCAAAAGAGGGTACAGGGAACCCAAACTGAGGTCATTGAGCATTTTATGTCTAACTGTAGGAACGTAGATAAGTATGTTGTTACATCTCTGTACAGAGCAGGAAAAGAAGGAAAACAAGAAATTTTTATAGTTATATCTGAAATTCACATCACTGTGTACATATCAAGATTATGCTACTTGTGTAAAATTTTTGAAAAAAGATGCATGGTTTTAAATGAACTCTTACCTATTCAGTATAGTTTTGCCTAGCTAACTACAAGGAGGGAACACAAAGAGAGAGTATTCAAGAAAATAAGGAGAAGTTGACCTAAGAATAAGTGATATGAATGTCATACAATTGGATAAAAAAATGAAAGTTTTATCTAATGCTACCTGAATTTCTGATAATTTCCCATCCTTTGGCATGCTCACCATGTCAGAAGGTATTTAAATCTCTAGGGGATAGGATGTTTTCTAACAGAGCTCTCTGGTACATACATCCAAAGGTTCATCCTGGTGCCACTTGTCAGCTTTATCTCCCCTTTACCAGTCTTCTGCAAATGAGAATTCCAGCCTCCAGGTTATCTCATCAAAGAGTGGATCACTAAGCATCCCATTTTTTTTACAGTTCATTGCCATTTAGGATACTTAAAGGAAAACACTGGGACAGTATCTCGTCTAAAGAGATTAGATAGCATTTCTCCTCATTGGTGGCAGCAAATCTTCAAGGCACAATTACTAGACCAGAAATGCCACTTGTAAGTTGACAGAGAAATTACATTTGCAGCTCTTATTCTATGCTACTTCACTCTGGATGGTAAGGCGCCTGCTTTAAGAGAGAACACATCTCATTCTTTAAATAAATATTTTTTGAGTACCTACTGTGGTCTAGGCTTTAGGAATGTGTAGGCAAGGTCCCTGCTTTCATAGATCTTGCATTTTAATGATGAAAGAGCTGGGTTGAGAGACTGTAAACAATCAGCTTATTGAACTGACTCTACGATACACATTTTTTATCACATTTTAGCAATTTTGTAATCAGATCCTGCTCACAATTAAAGATGTCTTCTTCACTATTGGCGAAGCTGCAGAAGTGATGTAGCTGTCATTTCCTGTTTATTCCCAAACTTGTTCAAAGAGGGGCATATTGTTACCACTTCTGTTATGTGCATTGTTGGTATTACACAAACTGATTTAGTTGCCATTCAAAATGTTTTTGAGAAGATTACACTATGATTTGACATTAAAACAAAACTTTTTGTTTTAATGTCAAATCTTGGTCTGCAGAAAGAACAGAAACAGACCAGTGGGACCTGAATTTGATATTAATGAAGCTAATATTCATTTTTGAAAGAATGACTAACTACATATTTTACTGTAAAACAATAAACAAGTTGTCTCATTTATATTTTCCTATTTACGTATGTACAAGAGTGACATGATAAAAATCAATATCTACATAGATATAAAAGAATTCTTCCAATTAAGTATACAATCAAAATTCAAAATGGTAAAAAAATATTGTATCATAGTTTAATTGGCACATTTAGCTTTCTTAGGAGTGCACTAGATAATGTTCATCTTATCATTGATGGGCCTTTAAATTCAATGAAATACAATTAATAAACCAAAAATATCAGGCTGTTACAAGGTCTGTGAAAAGCATAAAACATAATGAATTGATAGCAAATGGCTGGAGCCAGAGGAGGGGAGGTACCTTGGATAGGTAGTCTGAGAAGGTCTCTGTGAGTTTGTTCGAGTCAAAGCTTGAATTTCAAAACATGAGCCAGGCTCTAAGAAGAGCATTCAAGACATAGAGGGACAGCAAGGGCAAAGGCCCTGAGGTTGAGCACACGTGGTTTATTCAATCACCAAAGAAGACTAGTATAGCTGAGTGTAGGGAAGGCTGGTGTGAGGATACTTTCATCTTCTGTTGTATGTTTTAGCAGCTAGAGACATTAATTTATGTTGCTCGGTTACTGCCATTCCCTGAACTAAAAGCCCTTCTGTGGCTATTTGGAGAAAAGTGGGCTCATCTCATACGCTCCTTGTGTCAGTTCCACTACTTCTCTCTGCCACTCTGAGCACTGCTGTGGCTGTCACTCATTCACTTTGAGACAGATTGCCATCCAGAGACCCAAACACCTCGTTATGATGTTCCTAGTGTTTCTTGGTGATGCCGGTGCCTCCTGTCACAAGTACGTGTGGTTGGTTGCATTGACTTCACTGGAGGTTTTGATAGAGAAAGGGGGCATTACAAATGAACAGAATGTAGAGGGCCATTCTGCCTTACCATATACCCCTTGGATACCTCCATCACTCTGAATTTCTGCAGACCACAGCCTCCTATTGTGCTGCTCAGCCCCCAAGTCTCTCTCCTCTTTTTCATTCACTATCTTTTATGCTCTGTCACCCCACCCACAGCCCCCCTTTAATTTCTTATGCTGAGTGGTTTACCTATTTCTTCCTTTTATTATCTCCTTTAGCTCTTGCCTTAATGTCTCACCTTCCACCCCCCAAGAAACTGATCAAAATATTTAACTTAAAGTTTCTTCTTTAAGAGGAACTCTGGTTCCAACTTCTAAGATGGCAGTTTTTGTACACTGCTGCTTCAAGGAGGTATCTCTGATGTTGGTGCACAATGTTCCCTGCAAACCATCCTAGCATGGTTTTATTCTACTGTGTTTGCCTTATCTATGTTATAAGTGAAAAAGAAAGAGAATGTGTTCCTGGAGACATGACTAGAGAGACATGTATTTATTTCCATGTGTCTGCTCATGATTCAAGATGATCACAGGAAGAAACGTTGCAGGTTAAGGGGAAAGTTGACAAGAAGTGCTGTAAAATCTTCATCCTGCTGTTATGTGTCAGGGCTTCCTCATCATTAAACCACTCTCCAGGGTGCTTAAATAGCTGCCACACAGTGTTACCTGGAAAGATAAAAAATGTTTGAAGTTGCTGAAAGGAGAAAGGAAAAAAAAAAGAAGAAGAAGATGATGATGATGATGACAATGACAGAGTGATA
Source organism: Lemur catta (assembly GCF_020740605.2). Lineage (NCBI taxonomy): Eukaryota > Metazoa > Chordata > Mammalia > Primates > Lemuridae > Lemur > Lemur catta. The sequence continues at coordinate 33,729,983 of NC_059134.1, forward strand.
CCTTACTTTTGGGAAAATATAGAGCTCCAGTTGGAGGCAGAGCTCTGTATTATGCTTTTCCTTGCAGTTTGCTGTATCTTTCACGTTTTTTAAAAAAATCTATGCAGGTTTGTAGTTCATTCCAAAAATTTTAAGATACACCTGCAGAACATTTTCAGGGTTTACCATAAGACCAATGGTCATAGCATTAATTTGGAAACCCTGCTCAATCACTGAATGTACACAGTTTGCGTCTCCAGGTCACCATGAGGATAATTCCTAAATTCAATATTGTATTTAAGAATTATGAGCAGCAATAATAGCAGCAACAGCAAAAATAACAGTCAGTGCCATTCACTGAGCATTTTTTTATGTTAGGACAATGCCAAGATCTTCATGTGCATTATCAATGTACATTATTTCATTTAATCCTCACAGTAAATCTTCCAGGTAGGTATGATGTTTGCCCTTATTTTAAAGTTCAATCAATTGACACTCCCCAATGAAATGCCAGAATTCCGAACCAGATTTTTCTCATTCCAGGACCAGTTCTATACTGCCTCTTCTCTATCAGTATTTTTTTACAGTAAACATTGCTTATTCATTGTGTATGACAGACTAGCAAAAGAAAGGAGAAGTACACACATAATCATGTATGGAGTCATCCATATGTGCCAGCCTTTTGATGTACCCAGAGGGTCTCATCTGGGGGTGACACTGTATTCCATAGATGTTCGAAAGCATGAGAGGCATTTTGGTTGCAGTGATAAATGGAGGGCACCACTGGCATTTAGTGGATATGAACCAAGGGGTGGGACATCTGCTCTCTGAGTGGAGCTGTGTTTGGGCACACATTTTAAATTAAACATGCAGCATTTTAGATTGAGGAGTTCACTTCTACATAGACCACCATTTAACTGTCTTCTTTTTCCTTTATTTGGGATGGTATATCCTTTACTCAGGTATGACTGACCTATACCACATTTTATAAGTGGGCACAGGTAATTCCCCTTGATACTCTTCTCTCCTCAGGTGGGCCAGGGTAGATTTAACACTTAGCAAGTTGTAATGGACAGAAACTGAGGCTGGGGGCATTGGGAAGCTGGAGTGTTGCAGAGCTTTGATAGCAGTTCCCTCAATTGCTGGTTCCTCTGGGTCATGACTGATTGGCCCATGGAAATTCCTATGACAGAAGCTGGGCAAATCATTTTCTCCTTGGAATTTGTAACAGGAATGGAGAGAGGCTAAGAGACCATATGTCTTGGAATATTAAATACTAATATTAACACTAAGAACTAAATAACTTAATGGCAGTGCTATAAACTAGGAGAAGGTCCATAAATTTTTGTGCTGAAGTTCTCAGAACTCCCCTGTCCTTCTTAGCATTCTTCTTAGCATTGGTTGGTTGTTCATATTCCTCTTTCATTTTTTGAGCTTTGTGACCTTCATATATGAATCACTTACATACACACACACACACACACACACACACACACACACACACACGAGGTATTTCAAAAAGTTGTGGAAAAATGGAATTATAAAAGATAAAAATTAAAAAATATAAACTGTTTTTATATTCCATTAAGGTCAAGACACTTTTGTAAGTGATGATTCCAACCGTTTAGTCTATCCCTAAAGAATTGAGGGTCCTGGAAATTTAGCCATGTCAATACAGTCTTTTTTATATTAACTGAAGAAAAATAGGTGCCTTTAAAGATTTTTTTAAAGATTACAAAACAAAAAGAAGTCAGAAGGAGCCAAATCAGGACTGTAGGATGGATGCCTAATGATTTCCCATTGAAACTGTTGCAAAATTGCTCATTTTATGAAAGGAATGAATGAATGAACGGGAGCATTGTCATGGTGGAGAAGGACCCTCTGGTGTTTTTGTTAAAGCTTTGGCTAACTTTCTCAAAACACTGTCATAATAAGCAGACATAATTGATTTTTGGCCATCCAGAAAATCAACAAACAAAAATCCCTTGAGCATTCCCAAAAACTGTTGCCATGATCTTTGCTCTTAACCAGTCTGCTTTTGCTTTGACTGGACCACTTTCACCTCTCGGTAGCCATTGCTTTGATTGTGCTTTGTATATAGAATTGTACTGGTAAAGCCATGTTTCATCTCCTGTTAGTTCTGAAGAAATGCTTCAGGAGGTTTTGGCACCCACTGAATGGAAAGTTTGCTCAACTTTAATTTTTCAGTCAGAATTGTGTAAATTAAACCATTGAAATGTCTATGGTGTGGGCTATTGTTTCTGCTATTAACTATCAGTCCGCCTCAATTAGGTCACCAATAACTTGATTTTTTTTCCCTGTAAATTGATGTGGGTGGTTTGCCACCGCGGGCTTCATCTTAAACATCTTATCCCTTCTTATAAGTTCCATTTGTAAACTGCTGATTTCTTTGGGGCATCGTCCCCATAAACTTTTTGTGTAATAAATCATCAATGATTTCATTATTCTGCTACCCAAGCTTCACCATAAACTTGATGGTTGTTCTTGCTTCAATTCTAGTAGAATTCATGTTGCTGATAGGGGCTCTTGTGAAACTGATATCTTACTCTTCTTAGCGCTTCCAAATAGATCTTATTCAGACGTCTTGTAACAAGTTAATATGAGTTTGTTTTGGTGCAAAACATTTTTGAAATCAATGCATAGTTTTTTTCATAATATATATTTTCCATGAACTTTTTGAAGACTCCTCATTTGTGTGTGTAGATGTATATACCTCATACATATACACATATATTTTAAAATTAGGCCATAATCATTTTTATTTCTTGCAATACCAAGCAACAAACAGAACCTTGGCTAGTATACAAGTATATCAGGACTGGAAGTGATGTTAAAAGTTATTTTGTGCAACTACTTCTGCATAAATAGTTTGGAATTTAATAAATGTGCAATGTTAAATGCTACTTAGAACCAGAATATAATTCAGACTTCCACACAACAAAAATCAGATCCCTTTGAAAAGTGAATCCGGCTTTGTCACTATGTTCCTCTTTTGTCTATGACAGTGGTTCTCTGACTTGCTGCATACTAGAATCACCTGGAAACTTTCAGCACTCTCTAAGTTCAGATCACACCCCATGCTAATTAAATCAGAAGGTCTGAGGGTGAGATCTAGGTGTTGATATCTCTGAAGATGCCCAGGCAATTCCAATGTACAGCAAAATATGGCATCACTCGTCTAAAAGACAGTGGGCATCATTGCCTGGCTTGTGGCTCCACTCCAGCCTCACTCTTGCCACTTCCTACCTCACACTGTGAGTTCTTATAGGATGTTTTTCTATATTTCTTCAGGTTTTCTCTTCTTTTGAAGCACTCTTTTGTGGAATAAAGTAGGAAAAAGCAGAGCTAGTGTGGGGGTGGGCATGTGTTTTGTGCCGTTAGAGGGCCTTGAGCCCCCTTATGAACTCCCCTTCTCCTCAGAAAACTGCGTAGATCAGAGATTTTTAGAAACGGCTGTTCTAGCACCAAGGGTTCCTGTGCAGTTGAGAGAGCTCATATAATTCGTTACTTGAAGGGTACCATTGTTTGTAACTGATTTTTCTATTTTCTGAATTGGAGTGCTTCCACAGCTACTCCTCTAACTACTCCTCTTACTTGCACTGCAGTATTGCTGCTGCGTAGGAGGGAGAGGGGTAGAGTTGTAGCTGCTGCCTGTGAATGAGCACGTCTCTCAGCCTCTGTTCACAGAGAACTGCACAAATGATTGGCGTGAGCACGCCAGCTGCATAGCACCTGTGATGTCGACATGCTCTACATATGTAGACCTTAATCTCCTTAAGTACAGAAATCCCATCCTAATTTCATTTCTTTAGCATCTAGCAGAATGTCTGGCACATAGTAAGTGCTCGACAAAGGTGGTTTTTCTCCTCAAAAATCAACTGACAATTTGAACTTATTTGAGTTTAAAGAGACTCCCGTGAATAAATAGTACTTATCTTCCCCACGTGGGTTTTGAAACCACTGAGAAACAAGCAAAAGGACAAGGCAGATAAAATTGGTAAAACTGGCACTGAGGATGTCTTTTAGAGTTGCAGAATCCCAGCCTGAGATCCCAGCCCTGATGGACTGGGAGAGGCCATCCCAGTGTCCTGCTCCAGTGAACTCCAGGAAGGGAGGAGACCAGCAGTTTGTCCCTCCTGCCTGCAGGCCACTCTCTCCCAAGAGGAAGGGCAGTAAGGACTATGCATGCCCAGTGTTTCATTCCAAATCCATTTGTAGTGTAGATCAAGTTACTCTTCTTTGGGAATTAGAAAGAGAGCAGCAGGGAGATGCTAGGGGGATCTCTCTCCATGTGGAAGGAAATGTCAGGAGTGGCAGAAAAGAATTTTCCCTTCTCTTTCCCCACCGCTGTGACCACACTGGGTTCCTCTGCAGTGCTGCAACCTCAGCTGCAGAGCTTTGGTCTTCATTGCATATGTATGGGGTTACAAATGCCCACTCTGTGCAACAGTGTCACTGTTACTCTTGTGTCCTGAATTGAACACCTTGTGGCCTGTAAAGGTACAGTGATAACATTACTGTTGGTCATAGTATGAACAACTTTGCCAACTGCCTAACTTCAGCATCGGGAGTACCCATGCCATGTATTTGCTAATAAAATAAAAGAAGTTTGATATTTTGTACTCTTATGAAGAGTCATTGGTAAACACACAGTAAAGTAATAACATGTAATTTGATTTCTAAAATGTTCTTAACAGTGGGACATTCCCTAGAATCTATAAACAAGAAACATTTTGGGGTAATGTGATGTGTTTTTATTTGAACCTAGCTCTGAATACATATAATCTATTACATAATTACTATTTTAAAGTAAACATGTTCCTATTTTCGTATAAACAATTTAAAAATCTGAAATTGAGATCTGTCGTGAGCACTTTATTTAAGGTAGAAACTCTGTAAGTATAATGTAATAGTGATAATAAACAGAAAGAGGGTGCCTGAGTGTTTTCCGGTTATGTGAAGCCCTTTATATGTATTGTTCCTTTTGATCCAGAAAACAGCCCTATGAAGTATATATTTAGCCCTATTATCAGATAAAGATACTTAGATTTAGGGAGGTTAAATAACTTGTTCAAGGTCAAATAGCTGGTAAGCAGGAAATTCAGACTTCAAGAGCACGTGCTTCTTGACCTCTCAGCTACCGTGCTGTGAGGGAGACTTTCATTATCTAACCATCAGTGAGGCTCATAGCCGACATATATTACTTTCATATCTATCTCTCATTACTACTAATGGAAAAAACTACTAAGTTTCAGCTAGCTATTCCTGAAACTTATCAGAGTACTCCCTTGTTGTAGCAATTTTAACAGTATAAGGAGGTAAGTCTGAAAATTATTTTTCTTTTTTACTCATCTGGCTTAGAAGAAATGCTAGCCAAATGATCGTTTTTGTTCTATTCTGCTTGAAAATTTACAGAAAGTTATTTAACTGACTTGTCTGGACTCTTTAAGATCCTTTGTCTTACATCTTTAAACAGTTTATTACGTGAACAAGGAAGCCTGCGTGTGAAGTGCAGCTTTTCTGGAAGGGGAAACCCTCATTTTTAAAGAGCCTTTAGGAAACAGTATGGTTTGGACTAGGGCCAATACTAAAAAAGAGTTCATTAAATTATTAAAACAATTACATTTGCTTAGCAAAACTTTGTTTCACTGTAAACTAGTAAAAAACATCTAAACATTTTCTAGCCACTATGATAAATAAACTAAATTTTATGAACCTATTCTGAATAAGTAAGAAATGATTGTGAACACAGCTAATTTAATGAATATTAACATTTATCTTATTTATGTTATTATATTATTATATTCACTTAATGAAGATGAAGGCCTTAAATATCTATTAGTTTTCTGCTCATGTGACTCTCTTCTGTGAACACGCTAATGGATGTTGATACAGGATTTCTAGCAAAGGGAAACTCACCACCACATTGTACAGCCCATTCACAGTTGGTGGCTCAGTAGTGAGAAAGTCTCTTCATACCTTAAAGTGGAATCTGCCTCCTAGAAATGCCCACAGGTTGCTCTGACTTGTTTCAACAGCTGCATATGCAAATGAATCTTTCCTCTCTCCTATCTAACAAGGAAAAGTATTGGTAAATTTAAGATCAAGTTCCCTCAGTATTCTGTTTAGGCCCTCTTCTCTTCTCACTCTGCACATTTTCTTTAGGGGTGATCTTACTTGTACTCATCCCTGCAATTACCATCTGTATGTTAGTAAGTCCTAGATGTTCTTCCTCAGTCAGACTTTTATATCTAACTGCTTACAGGACAATTCTACTTCCATATTTCACCAATATCTTATAAATTTCACCATATCATATAAATTCAACATGACAAAAAAAAAAATCTGTTTTTCCCTGCCAAATACTCTCTTCTTTCTGTGTTTCGTACCTTAGTGAATAGCTACAGAGGGATGGTGGTAGTTGGGCCTTTGCCAATTAGAAGCAAATTTTTTTATTACTTTTTTCCATTATCTAGAGTCAGCACCCAGTGACTACAGTAGATACTAAAACAGAGAGAAGGAAAAAGTAGTCTTAGAAAAATACAAATTCCCATGAGGAATATAACACAAAGGAATATACATATGCAAAAAACAAAGGGCATTTGAAAACTCTTTGAAAGTCTGCATTAAGATTGCAAGCTTCACTAACAACTTATTTATTTTTCGCTTGGATTCAGGAATTCAGAAAGAAGACAAAAGAATGCCACTTTAAACATATTTAATTAGTTGTACTCATGGCTTCAGGGTATTATTGGCTCATAGTTTACTAGGTTTAAAAATTGATAAAATGCTTATTAATAATAGATGCTTGTACTCATTATTTAACATTCACTAGGCAACCATAGTTTTTGTCTCCATAGACTAATAAAGCCGTGGTTTGAGACAATTAACTGGGTATTTCAAGAACTTTTTCCTTGAATTGTCTAGATAATTGCCTTGGTGCCCATTTGCTTTTCTTATGCAGACGAGGAGATAGATAGAATATAAAGTTTTCTTTCTTTTTTGAAGTTTGTTATAGGAAAAAAAAGACTTTATGGTTCAAAAGAAACTTCCCAGCTAATTATTTCCCAGGTATCATATAATCTTTGTCACGGTCAGAAGTTTTAAAAATGCTATGCTGCTGGTCTTTTACATATTTTAAATTTGTGTTTATTTTTTTGAAACAAAAGTGGATTATTTCTCAAATAGGGTACCATATTTATAAATATTCACTACCATGGAAGTTCCCAGAAAAACATTCTTTAAAAAACGTAGAAGAGAAATAACAAAACTTCTCAAACTCCCAAATGTTTTAAATTTTGGGGATTAACATTAGTAGGGGAAAAAATGTAAACACAGCTGTGTGTAGTGGGTAGGAGATCCAGGGTCCTGCTTCAATGATTATTGTCTTTATGTGTCTAGATTTAGACTAATAGTATTGTTCCTTCTCCTGTCACCTTTCTCTCTTTTTGTTTCATGTTCCCTTTACACATACCAAATCATCAGGATGAAGGCTAGCTGAGACTACCAAGATTAGCAGTCTAAAAACTGAAATTAAGTGCAAGTTTATTTTTCGTTTCACAAGACTTTTGATTACCTCAAGAAAATGACAAATTTTTAATGTATTGCAAGTTGCATTTTAAATATTACTTAGCACTAGAATAAAGAACTTAGATATCCCCAGGTCTGCTGCTGTATTATCAGGTATGTCGTATTTCATGGGCATCAGTTTCCTCAACTGTAAAGTGAGGATAGTGTTTACCTAAAAAGGATTTTTTTAAGAATAAAATGAATAATATATGTCAAGACTATAGATCCACACTTGGTACAGAGCTGGAGCTCAAAATAAATTAGAAATTGTCAAGGGTCTCACGTTGCTCATCTGTAAAATAAGGGGCCTGTGTCAATGCTACTCTAAGTATGGTTTGCAAACCAGTAATGGAGCATGAACTAACTGGTTTTTGATCACTTAAGTACAGAAATTGAGAGCATGTGTGCACAAATTTTCCAGAATAATTCTATGTCTATTGAATCTAATAATAAGAAACTAGAGCTTGTGTTCTTGTAGGTTTTGCCCTTTTTATTATCTGATTTTGTAGTAATTCATTTTTTACTATATTTTACAAAATTATTGGTCTATGGAAGATTGAAAACTTAAAAAAACAAAAAAGCTAGTATCTCAACACAGTTGTTTAGTATCACTGGGCAAGTTGACCTCCACAATAATCTTTCTAACTCTAAATTTCTGTAATTCTGGCTAAACTATACACTTTTATTCAGAGCACTGTGAAATGTATTTGCAGCAGATACAGATGTTTTTAAGTGAAAATCGCTTCACTGAATTAAAATTCCAAATATGTACCACTTAGTATTTATTCACATTGCCACCTGGATTAGAAAGCACGTTATAGGTGCCTGAGGAAAAGAATGATGTGTCTGCATTGTTGACAATCAAATTAAACTTTCAGTTTGTTCTTTAAAATCTAATCTATTTGGATTCAAAGATCTGTTTTTAATAAAAAGCAGTGGGAGACTACAAAATGTTAGTGATGTGTGCTGTCACTTTGAATCTTCAATTGTTTTTGTTGGATTAGAAAGGAAACAATTCACTTCTCAAAAACACCACTTTCTATCATTTAAATGTCCTTTGATGAGTGGTCAAGTTAATCGCAGTTTTATTGTGGGCCTACTATGTGCAAGGCTCTGTTTTGCATTTGAGCTACAGAGGAAAACAGCTAAATATTAGTCATTGCTTTCAGAGGACTTCCGATCTATTCTAGAAGTAGGGCATGTACACAGGAAAAGAAGAATCACAATAGTTGGCTCCTTGTGAGAGGATGGTAGGCAAAACCAAAGGAATTAAGAAGTAAGTACCATTTTAAGAGGAAGAGGCCTCCCGCAGAGATGACTCATTACTGAGAGAACAAATTGACAAAGAGAGAGAAGGGGAAGAGAGTTTGCCATGTGGATAGAAGAACAACATCAAGTTCATCAGATGGTAAACCTATCTAAAATTATCTTTGTGATAGTTTGGTGGCTGCCAAGACTTGCTGGGGAAATATTAAAAGATAATATTGAAAAACTATGAAGAGAATAGATGGCTGAATGCCTTGGGTACCAGGTCAAAAGTTTAAACTTCTTCTATGAGTAATAGGGATCCACTAAAGACTTTTTAACTAGGAATGACAGTTAGAGAGATATGTTTTGAGAAGACTAATCTGGAGATATAGTAAAGATAATTTAGACTGAAAGGATGATTGAAAACCAGAGAGGTGACAATTGCAACAATTTAAGCATCAAGTAATGAAGGCCTTTGGTTGGAATGGGGATAGTGGCAATATATGGGAAAATGTGCAATGCCTTCTGAAGGCAGAATTAATGCAATTTAGGGATGGGTTATGGAAGAGAAAGTGAAAGAAAGTGCTATAAGTCAGGCTTGAGTTTCCACAGCTAGGAAAGAAATGGTCTGGAAAATCATAGAATATTATGTATGAATAACAAATAAGCAAGTCAAATGGAGCATTTTTTTTTAGTTAGGGAGATGGTGAGTATAGTTTTAAATACTTTACTATCCCAGGTTAGCAATGGGATATCAATGATTAGAAACAGAGTTCGTTGATGATACGGGCCTTTAACTCATGATTAATGTCATTACAAAAAACATGTATATTTAGGAATCATTCACACAAAGATAATACTTGATGTCAAACAAATGAATTGGCAGAAGTAGTAAGGAAATAGGGTTCAGCATATTGAATTTCAGGGAGATCCTTCATCTAGCATAGAGGAAGCAGATTTTAAGGCTTTGTTTCCCAAAGATTGTCCTGCAGGATATTAATTAGTCATTCTAAAAAAAAAGTGAAAGCACCATATTCAAATGTTCAGAAATAGTGGATAAAATAAAATTAGACTTACCTCTTTAGCATAGGACTTTTCTTATTATTTTATATGACTTCTAACCTCTAGAACTGTAAGATAATAAATTTTGTTATTTTAAGCCACAAAATTTGTGCTAATTTGTTACAGCAGCCATGGAAAACTAATGTGGGGGGCTTTTACCAGAGACAGTGCTGTTATTTTCTCCTTTCTAGACTCTAGCACAACCACCAGTCCAGCCATGAGGAGATGCTTCCCCTGAGCCCAGGAATAAATGCCCTGTTCCCAAAATGTTTGTTAATTTCTCTGCCACTGAACCAAGAGCAACAAAAATGAACTCAGCTCTCCCCTTTTCCGCAGCCATCTACCAGCTACATATGAATTAAAAATTATTTGAAAAATTACCTGCCCAATTTTCTTTTATGACATCATCAAAGGAGATCTGAACCATAAATTAGATCTGAGGGTGAGGAGTAATCCTTGTTGTGTCTGGTTGTAAGTGTATACAATTCAGGTCACAAGGATCAAAGAAGATATCTCCAGAGATTAAAAAATACTTTGAACTAAATGAAAATGAAAACAACTTACCAAAATTTGTGGAATTCAGCAAAAGCAGGGCTTAGAGGGAAATTTATAGCATTGAATGTATATATTAGAAAAGAAGAGAGATCTAAAACCAATAATTTAAATAAGCTTCTACCTTTGGAAACTAGAAGAAGCGCAAATCCAAAGAAAGCAAAAGAATAATAATAATAAAACTTAGAGCAAAAAATCAATTAAATTGAAAACAGGAATCAGTAAAGAGAATTAACAAAACTAAAAGCTGGTACTTTGAAAAGATCAGTAAAATCGGTAAGCTTCTAGCTAGGCTAAGTAAGAAAAAAGGGAGAGGACATAAATTACGATCAGAAATTAAAGAGGGTATATCTCTACAGATCCCATGGACATTATAAGTGTAGTAAAGGAATACTATGAACAATTATGTGCCCACAAATTTGATACCTAGCCTAGATGAAATGGACCAATTCCATGAAAGACACAGTCTGCCAAGACTCAAGCAAGAAATATACAATCTTAATAGGCTTACATCTGTTAAAGAAATTGAATCAATAATTTAAAAACTTCTAAAACAGAAAGCACCTGGCCCAGATTGGTTCACAGGTGAATTCTATCAAACACGTAAGGAAGAAATTATGCCAATACTTTACAAACTCTTTAGAAAGATAGAATCAAGGGGAATACTTTCTAAATCATTCTGTGAGACCAAAATTACCTTAATACCAAAACCAGACAAATCTATTACAAGAAAAGAAAGCTACAGATTAGTATTTCTCATAAACATAGATGCAAAAAACCTCAACAAAACATTAGCAAATTGAATCAAACAATATATACAAAGAATTATACATAATGACACATAGAAGATGTGCAGGTGGCAAATAAGCATGTGAAAAGATCTTTCCTATCATATGTCATCAAGGAAATGTAAAGTAAAACAATAATGGGATACCACTAACACCTGTTAGAATGGCCAAAATACAGAACACCAAAAACACCAAATGCTGGCAAAAATGTGAAGCAGCAGGAACTCTCATTAATTGCTGGTAGGAATGTAAAATGATACAGCCAGCCACTTTGGAAGATTTTTTCTTATAAGACTAAGCATACTCTTACAATATGATCTAGCAGTCATGCTCACCAGTATTTACCCAAAGAAGTTGAAATCTCATGTCCACAAAAAAATCTGCACATAGATATTTGTGGCAGCTTCATTCATAATTGCCAAAACTTGGAAGCAACCGAGATGTCCTTTAGTAGATGAATAGATAAACAAACTGTGGTATGTACAAATAATGGAATATTATTCAGTGCTAAAAAGAAATGACCTATCAAGCTGTGAAAAGATATAGAGGAAACTTAAATGCATATTAAAGTGAAAGAAGCCAATCTGAAAAGGCTACATACTTTATGATTCCAACTATATGACATTTTGGAAAAGGCAAACTTATGGAGACGGTAAAAAGATCAGGGGTTGTCAGGGTTGGGCAGAGGCAAGAATGAATTGGTAGAGCACAGAGGATTTTTATGGCAATGAAAATACTCTGTATGATCCTATCATTGTGGATAACTGTCATAAATTTGTTCAAAACCATGCAACACCAAGAGTGAACCCTAATGTAAACTATGGACTTTGGGTGATAATGACATGTCAATATAGATTTATTAGTTGTGACAAATGTACCACTGTGGTGGGGGATGTTGACGTGGGGGTCGGGGGGACGTTGTGCATGGGGGACCACGGGGTAATGGGATATCTCTGTGCTTTTTGCTCAGTTTTGCTGTGAATCTAAAACTGCTCTAAAAATAGCCTATTAAAGAATTACTCATCAGATTTTCTTATGTGAAATCATCAAGGGTGATGTGAATTATAAATTAGACCCGAGAGTCAGGAGCTATCCAGGTTTTGGTTTCAAGCTTTTACGATTTTGGGGATTCTGTTTGAAAGAAAGAATAGAAATTTAGTTATGAAAGTGAATATGGATTAGAATGAGCAAGTTAATTACAAAAAATTACAAACTTTAAAATGCTAACAAGTACCACTAATAACAAAAAGTCCTGAAAAATAATATATTGTTATTAGTTAAATGGTTGCATTGGCATGCCTTTATTATACTTTTTATATATTTTTGACTTCATACTATTGGATCATTTCTTCACTTGACCACGATTTTGTCATGTCATTTTCTGTAAAGAGAATAGAAAAATCATGCAGTCTTCCTTCTATGATGTATAATTAAAATTGGTTTTTTTTCTTTTCATTTATTGAAAGTTTGGAAAAGTTTCTCTCAACTGACACAATTTGTTAATGCCATGTAAGTTTGTGAGATTGTTGTGAACCTCCAATATAATGTCTTTCATATATGAGCTGAAAGATTTAGATATTTTCGTAGTCCACCTGCTAGCTCCATACATAAAAAACCTTACTTCTACTCTACTACCTCTATTCTTCAAGTAACAGGCACCAGAGGACCTTTTCCCCTGTCTGTAGAACCTCTGGCTTTTCAACTGTGTATCCAGATGTCAAGTGTGTGACCAGTCAGCACAGTAGGTGTTATGAGCATTTCTGGAAGCCATTCCTACACCAGGACAGTTATCAGTGACTTGACTTGAGTAACTCTGAGTTACTTAATTATAAAAATATCTCATTAAACCCAAACTAAGTGTGTCCCCAGCTCAATGTTCCTGTAGCAGTATCTTGCAATGCCACCACACAGTCCATCCCCACCTAACAAAAGAGGAGCATGATGGAGCCTAAGCAAGAATGGAAAGAAACAGCGATCTTAATTGATTGCATTCAAAATATCCTTCTTCAAGTTTTTTTTAAAACATATGACTATGTCAGTTCATTGTCAGGGCCTCTTGCAGGGCATTGAAAGGAGCCCATGCCACAGCTGGGCCCCGAAGTTTTATCAGCTTCTCAGTAAAACTGTCCCTGATAAAACACGATTACATACACTGGCAGGATTATTTAATTCTTTTTGTTTTAAAGTTTTCCAACCCATGATTCTGAAATTCCAAATATAGAAATAACTGAGAAGCACGGGTCATATCCCATGGTCAAAACATTTATTTCCATAGGCTACTCTTCTCAACCTTGAAAGCCCCAGCATTACACTAGGATATAAAGCTTTCCGGCCGGTTTCTGTTTGAAGCTTTCTTCTCTGGATTCAACTAAAATAGACGCTTTTAAAGTTGGTGTCTCCATTTCTTTTCATTCATTTTTATTGTAGCCATGATTTGATTTAAAATAGATCATTTTGCACATTCCTACTCATTTGTCGTTTAGCTGAGTTTAAGCATTAGAACTTTTTCAAATGTGAAGGAAAAGTAGAGGAACGACATTACCTGAAATGGAAAAATAAGTGTTGCAGCAAGATTTCTAATGAAAGCGGAAGGAATGGAGCAGTGCTCTGTAGCCATGGGTGAAAAGGTTTATAGAGCAGATGACTCACTCAGCTGGATGGTATGTTATGGAACATCAGGAGTGGTTTCTGCATTTCACTGCTAAGGAGGATGAGGCTCAGAGAAAGAAAATGTTTCGCCATTTCTTTTTTTTTTTTTTTTTTATTTCAGCTCATCATGGGGGTACAAAAGCTCAGGTAATATACATTGTCCATGTCCCGCCCATCCCCCTGAGTCAGAGCCTCAAGCGTGTCCATTCTCCAGACAGTGCGCCTGGAACTCACCATGTAGTCATACCTCCATCCCCTCCCCCCACCTCCCACCTCCCCGAGTCAGCACCTTCAAGCATGACCATTCCCCAGACGGTGCGCAACGCACTCATCATGTAGGCATACACCCATTACCTCCCCCCACTCCCCATCTCAGTCTGATATCCAATTGGTATCCTTCCCCGATGTGCATTTAGGTGATGATCAGGGAAACCAATTTTCTGGTGAGTACATGTGATGCTTGTTTTCCCATTCTTGGGATACTTCACTTAATATAATGGGTCCCAACTGTCTCCAGGAGAACCAAAGAGATGTCGTATCACCGTTATTTCTTATAACTGAGTAATACTCCATGGTATACATATACCACAGTTTACTAATCCATTCGTGGATTGATGGGCATTTGGGTTGTTTCCACAGCTTTGCAATTGTGAATTGTGCTGCTATAAACATTCAGGTACAGGTGTCTTTGTTATAGAATGACTTTTGTTCCTTTGGGTAGATGCCCAATAATGGGATTGCTTGATCGAATGGTAGGTCTACTTGAATCTGTTTAAGGTATCTGTTTCACCATTTCTAAATGGCTGTTTCCTCTCTGGGTTGACAAAGCTTTATTCAGTATTTTTAAGTGTTCCTATATTTACCTGTTGATAGTATGTATAAGCAATTACCTAATTTACTTGGATTTCTATTCCTTACAGGTAGAATTTAAAAAATTTGATGAATGTGTCACTTAAACTAAGTATTTGATTTTTTTGTTTCATTTCATTAGTGGAGGGGTGATATGGGGCATGGAGAAGTTGCAGGAACATTTGGCCCTCCAAGGTTAGGAAATTTTGGAACCCACTAGATGAAAGCAAGATGTACATTTATCTCATAGAAGTAGCTTTTATAGACCATGTGTAGTAACTTAAATGCAAGACAGTTTGGTTATTTTTCACAAAAAGTCATGCACCTGTTCTCCTTTAGTTTGCTTAAATCAAAGTAGTGTATTATGAAATACACTTAGTGAGAAGCCTGTTCTGAATATAACTATTTCCTGTCACATAGAATTGAGAACTTACTCTGTCTTGGTGAACTTCTGGGGGACATGGAGCAGCTCTGCCTTAGAATCTCTTCAGTCTACAAAGGGTGGCACTGAAGACCTTCCATGGCATGTTCCCCTCCTCCTCATGTGTTGTGTCCACTTCAGGCACAATGGGGTACTCAACTCCTCCCAGAACAGGCCTTGCTACTTATTTGTGATTTAAAACATCCTGTTCTTTTTGCATACAATATTCTTTGCCTTCTCCACACTCCTTTCAAATCCTGCCTATCTCTTACAGCCATTTTAAATGCTGCCCCCTACTTGAAATCATTCTCAATTTTCCCCATTGAAATCAGTCAATAAATCGCCCTTCGTCCTTCCCTCTTCACCTCTCACTGTGCTTGCAAAGACTTATTCTTACTACGTTCTGCATTTTTTAATAAATACTTTATGTTTCTCCTGACTGGCTCATAAGTTACATGATGGAAGAGATGCTTTCCTGCACTTTTTGGCCTTATCCTTGGTAATTTGTATAAATATGAGATATTTTGCTTGTTGCATTGATTCATTGATTCAACAAATATTTATCAAGGACCTACTATTTATCAGGCAGGAAGTTCTAAGCACTGGAGACATAGCAGTGGACCAAAGTGATAAAAATTTCTGCCCTAATGAAACTTACATGAATTGATTTGATTTGAATTATATTTACATGTTTTTCTTAAATATCTTGCGTACTCCTCAATTTATAAAAAAATAATTAGCGTTATTCTCTAGTCTTTGACAGCTGTTCACATTAATGTTAATTCTTGCTAACTAGCATTAATAGGTATTATGTTATAAGGTTCATGTTCATGAGTTGGGCAAAAGATTTTTGTAGAATCCTATAGGTCAGATGGCTAATCTATAGGATTGTATGCAACTTAGTTACTTTAGGGTTTTAATATTTCTGATTACTCTTCACTTTTGACCCTCTTACCTGTGTTATTTTTCCATCCCTTTGTTATTCTGTGATTGGGCAACATCTTTATGGCCTGTGCCTGGCAGTGCAGGGTAAGCTCACTGTGGGCAGGAGCTTTGATTTGGACGTGGCTGCGTCCCCAGTACTCAATACTCT
This sequence comes from Lemur catta, assembly GCF_020740605.2. NCBI lineage: Eukaryota > Metazoa > Chordata > Mammalia > Primates > Lemuridae > Lemur > Lemur catta. The sequence continues at coordinate 33,746,214 of NC_059134.1, forward strand.
ATCTAGCTAAAAAAAGGTGCTCATTCATTGCTTTTTTAATGATTAAAAAATGAATTAACAATACCTTCTTTATTTCTGGGGGAATTATATAACCTTTAGTATAGTCGATTTCCCCTGTGAAATCAGTTTTTCAAATTGCCACTCTTAAAAAATGTCAGTGCCAGCCAAATGTTCTGACTGAAAAGTATCCTCTTTTCAGTTATAGGTCCTATTCTTAATTTTTAAAGTCACGCCATCGGTTTGATCTTACTATTTCTGCTTTATATTTTCTTTAATTAATTGAATTATTTAGGAAATATAATAAATATCTTTGCACTTATAATTTTATGAAATGACAGCCATCATACAAATGACAAAATTATTTGAAAAAGCAGATTGGTTTTACATTCTTACTTGAGACCAGACTATGATCAGGATATTACCAATTAAATTCTTTTTATGAAGACCTGAAATTTACAGATGTGTAATTCCACAGCAAACAACACAGGTTATAAGCTACTTCTTGGACTAGGTATAGAGCAATAGTAGTAGATGTTTAAATGTCTGAGGTGTTTTACTGTGACTTATACCCATGTTTAATTTTATAACTCCCACTTAATTATGAGTTCTACATTTTAAGAAGCCATCTATTATTTACTCTACCAAAACTCCTAAAATGGATAATTTATCTAAACTGTAGGATGAACATATGCCTAAAATTTTCCCTTTCTTTGTCTTTGTTAGCATTTCTTCATTTTTTTCCCAGCTTAATTTTCTCTCTGTAGAATATTGCTTGTTATCCAGAACCTAGAACGGTATAGAATGGGCTTTTCATTGGTCACAGAAAAATAATCAATACACAGATCATATAGAGTAGATTTGTTACTAATGCTGTTTAAGGTATAGAATTTTAGTTTCTCTTGAATGCTAATTTTAAGAATTGGAGAAAGGTAGGAAATAAACTTTGAGTCCATTAGGACCCATGCTTCTCATGTTTTTATAATCAGTGTTATTGTTACATTAATAAATATCTAAAATTCTTGTACTTTTAGATAATAACCACTGTGGGAACATTTGCTTCCTGTAGAATTTCACTCGATAATAAAAAAAAAAGACAATATATTTCTTGAGTTGAAACTGTTTGCCTTAGGACAAAAAATCATTTTTGGTAACATATTAATGGTTAAAGAGAACTTTTTAAACCATTAATAGACCAGACTGTTATAACTATTAATAACCTTTTAATAGACCAGACAACAGCATAGATGCTGCCATAACCAAGCCATGATCAGAGCCCTGTAACATCACTGCAGTGGATTGTAGAGAGCAGCAGGTAAGGGGTTTGGGTAAAAGACACAGCCTGGAGGATCTGGTTCACAGTTTCCCATGCACATAAAACCACCACCAAACTGCTCTGGGGTCTTTTGAATTTTTGAGGATGCCTAAATATTCTGTCTCAGCCTCCTGTCTACTTCCAATAAGACCTGTAAGTTTTCTTTCAAGTGCCGACACTTCTTGCTTCGAAGTACCTGTCCTGGGCATTGTAATGAAAAAGATTCTGAAGGGATGAATTTTTTTTTTAATGAATGAATGCTTTAAAAGCATTGTTGACTGCAAAATCACAATCATGTGAAATCTCTGTAAAGCCATTTACTAATTCTGTCACATTCTTTCATTTCTTTTTTCAGACTGGTCTAAGTATTAGGTATATAGTGGACCATACATTTTTCTCTTAATTAAATTAATAATGATGGTGATGATAGCAATAGCATCAATAATAATATTTTATGGAGCTTACTATGTGAGAGGAACTGGACTTAGTTAGCATTATAAATATGTTCTCTCACCGAACCCTCTATCACACCTAATATCATTCCCATTTTATAAGTGAAGAAAGTGAGGCCTTAAGAAGTTGAGTTACTTGTCAGAGGTCACACAGCTAGTCAGTCTGATTCCAGAGTTCCTCACGCTAATAGTAGTGAATTTTGTGGTGGGGGAAAAATGGAGTTTTATTTTCTCTAAAACACACAGGACTTCATCTTTACTGTGGAATTTTAGTTTACACTGTCTATGTATGCATTTATTGTTTTTGGTATAATAGATTATCACAAATAGTAGCATAAAGCAGTACTCATCCATTATCTCACAGTTGTGGGGGCTCAGGAGTCCAGGCACTGCTTAGCTGGGTCCTCTGCTCAGATGCAGATCAAGGTGTCAGCAGGGGCTGCAATTTCATCTGAGGCTTGGAGTCCTCTTCCAAGCTCACTGTTCCTTGGAAGAATTCAGTTATTTTTGGTGGTAAGGTTCAGGTCCTCAGCTTTCGGAAGTCTCCCACCACCCCACACGCATAACCCTCTCTGTAACATGGCAGTTTGCATCTTCAAGACCAACAAGAGATGCCCCTGCTGCTGCTTACCTATTATCTATAGGTAGACCCTCCTTTACAGGCTTGGTCTTTTGGACCCTTTTAATGAGCTAAGAGTCAAGTGATTAGGGACCTTAATTACATCGCAATATTTTTTTACTTTTGCTATATTTTGTATCCTAATCAGGGGAGTGGTGTTCCCCTCATCCCCTCAGTTCCTGCCCCCATTCAGAAGAGGGGATTTTACAAGGGCATGGGTCACTGGGGGACCTCTTAGAATTATGACTCCCACTGCTTACAATGAAGACTGCTTCCTCTCCACTGCTGTGGACCTCAAGCTTGTGAAAGGCCTACAGCTAACAGTCCTCGTTTTGTCCCCTACACACAACAAATGCCTTGCACAGAATAGGCCATCAGTATTTGCCGAATGCCTGAGTAAGTGTGGACTTACTATCTTTGTTGTGTCAGTTTCAACATCTCACACAGAGTCCTTTTTGGCCTATGGTCTGTATTAATATCAATTATGCCTATTTTTAGAAACAGGAACAGAACTCTGTGCTGTCAGAAGTAATGCCAATACAGAGGTAGTGATTTTGTCCTTGAGAAAGAAATAGTTATGTGTTACAACATTAGCTTAGCTGTGCTTCTTGGTGGTTGCTAACATTCTTCAGAGTTAAAAAATGTAAGCATGTGCTATCAATTAGTGGGCTCATGAGGAATTTTGCAAACAAATAGTGCCAAAGTGCTGAAAAATGAGAATTACCTCATCTTGTTTATAACTGGCCTGCATGGAAGTTTGAGATTACCTAGTTTACTAATTATTCTCAGAATTCTTTTCAGTCAGAATTTATTCTGTTCCTCAGTACAAAAATGTACCTTTCTAATATGTGTATGATTTAAGCTCCCTATGGTACTGGTTTAATTTTTTTTAAGTGAAGATTTAACAGTACTTCTAAAGTAACTTTTTTATAAACATTACACTTTTTGTTGTTGCTTTTTACAGTCATTGTGTCAGGAAATTTTGTCAACACATATCATTCTGGACTTCTTTATAAACATGTCTCAAATTCAAGTTTTCTTTTTTACTAATTCATGACAATACTAACATGTACTTATATGTAACACCTAGAAGTTTACCTTTCCTTTGAAGAAGTATGAAGTCTTTTCCAGCAATACTCAAGAAAAATTTCCAGGAATTCTTTTACGTGGTCGTTTTTGTACTTCATCCACTTTCATTGTCAATCTCCTTTATCTTTGTGGGACATTATTTTTCTACTGTCATTTTGGAAATTATGGGCTTGCACAGCTGAATTATATGAGCCATCACCTCTATAGAGAATATCACTGACTCCACACAGAGAAAAAATGTCATATAAAGCTGAATAAGCATTTGGAAAATAAGAAAACATTTACAGCCAGACAGTTTGAATAACTGGAGATACAAATATTCTTTTTTTCTTTTACAGAAATAGTCTCATGTGAGTTAGATAAATAACTGACCAAATACTTTCCTTTTGCTGTGTAAACATGGTTTATTCTCCTTCTTCTTCCAATTTTTTCTCCCAGCCCCAATGCCTTCATCTAAGTGAGGTGACTTTATCCAACAGGCATTTTATGTGGGCCTATGACTTGTTAGTTAGCTCATGTAATTAGATGAGACTAGTTGTTAAAAAAAACATGATATCATGAAGTGGGTCATAATGAGGACTAAAATTTATAGGCATAATATTAGCTCTCCCTTCTTGCTGTAGGTATGTGTGGGGGAGCGTGGGCTTCATATCAGAGACCTCGGTTGAAATACCAGCCCAGCTGTTAACTCTGTGTGACCCTGGGCAAGTTTCCATCTGGGTGACCTTAATCTGTTTCCTCATCCTGTAAAATGGCAATTGTGGTGCCCCCCTTGATGGGTTGCTGCATGGCTTGTATGTGTAATGCGGGCAAAGTGTTTAACACAGTGACTGGCACTTCAGTTTCACTTAAATGTTAACTATTATGATCATTACATTTCATCTTTTATGATACTGGTATACATGGTGAAAAGCAAAAGGAAAGTCCCTATTAATGAAAAATAGGAGTTTTCCTGTAGATATATGTAAATTTGCATATGATGTCAGTGTTTAAAGTAACAAACAGCTGTTTCACAAGGTGCTTATGAATATACCACCTGTTTCTGGTGATGCATAGCATTCAGAGACTCAGAGTATTTCGTCTTTAGACAAGTTTCTGTATAGAGTTATGCATCACCCAGCGACAGGGATATGTTCAGAGAAATGCATCATTGGGAGATTTTGTCATTGTGTGAAAACCATAGACTGTACCTACACGAACCTGGATGACACAGACTACTGCATGCCTAGGCTATATGGTATAGCCTGTTGCTCCTAGGTTCTAGACTTGAATGCTGTAGGCAGTTGTAACACAATTAAGTATTTGTGCATCTAAACATAGAAAAGGTACAGTAAAAATATGGTACAAAAGGGAAAAAATAGTACCCCTGAATAGGCCACTTATCAAGAATGCCACTTGCAGGACTGGAAGTTGCTCTGGGTGAGTCAGTGAGTGAGTGGTGAGTGACTGTGAAGGCCCAGGACATTACTGTACACTACTGTAGACTTTATAAACACTGTATATTTAGGCTACTCTGAATTTATTTAAAAAAAAAAGTCTTTAATAATAAATTAACTGTAGCTTATTATAACTTTTTAACGTTATAAACTTTTAATTTTCTTTTTAACTTTTTGACTCTTTTGTATTAACATTACCTGTAATCCACTGCCTGGATTCAAATTCCGGTTCTGCTGATAATTAGCTGGGTATTTTTGCTCAACTTAGTTGAGCTCCTGTGTCTCTGTTCCTTCTGTGAAATAGACATGCTAGTGTACCCACCTCCTAGTGTTGTGAGAACTGGCTCCCAGAGAAAACAGTGAATGTTAGGTATTATTCTTTTATTTAATTTTATTTTATCTTCAGTGTCTTCCTGCTGCTTTAACTAAGAAGGTTATTTTTAGAAATTATTCAGTTTATGTGAGGAATTTCACCTACTTTGTCAAACATAATGTAAACGATTAAATAATTTTTGTGCCTTGCCCATTTCTGTATAACATACTGTATTTTCCTTCACTTTTGTATTTAGAGGATAAAATGAAGGAAAACATAAGGAAAAGTTTTACCCTCTGTATATATGATTTGCAGCCTCTTAGACTGCTTTGGATGAGTAAATACTTCTTATCAGAGCAGCAAAGAGTGTAAATTAAAGACACATGTCCCTAACCAGGACACCTTGTATTTCTCCTCCTCCTCCCTTTGCCTTCATCTCTTGTGGATGGCCCAGATTCCTTGGCATCTCAGAGAGCTTCAAATCCAGTGTACAGATAGGACAATTGAACAGGAATAGCTATCATGTCTATTTTTAGCTTTTCCTTTACCAAACAAATGCCTTCCCCAGAACTGGACATGTAGTAGGCACCAGATGGGTACTTTTATATTTGTTACAAGTTCAAACAAATGATGTGGTTCAAGTGGCCTGTTTTCAAGTTAAGGACCTCTCTCAACGATTATAGAAATGTTTTCACGCAAAGTACTATTTGGAGTGACATTTTGAGGAGGAAATCCTCTTTCCTAATGATTGAGAGTGATTTTTATACAAAAAGATGTTCAGAGCTTTTGGAGAGGAAGGTTGGAATTTTCCTTTTAAGGTGAAAGACCCACCATTGTAGGTGTCTGAAATTTGCTCTGTAATTTTAACAGTTCACACTCAAAAATGGTTTGTGCTTAAGGGAGGCAGTATAGTTATATGTAAAGTAAGAACAGGAGATTCAGACACACCTGGGACAGGTCAAAACCCAATGGCTTACCAGTTGGACAGATTATCTGGTACCACTAAATCTCCATTTCTTCATTTGTAAAATAAGGATAACAACAGTACCTTCCTCATAGAATTGGTATGGGCTTGTTGGAAAAATCTGTGTAAAGCACTCTGTACAATTGAAGAATACAATTAGTACTCTACAAATATGTTATTGTTGTTACTGAAGTGTCAACATATTCTCTCTATAACCTAGCATCTGGCAAGTGTTTGAAGGCTGGATCCTAACCATTTACTGAGCACCTTGCACATACCAGGCGTTATTCTACAAGCTCATGTTCTTTTTTCAGCAATCTTAACTAGTAGGTGTTATTATCACCTTGTCACAGATGAACCTTAAGAACAGAGGAATGTAAAGTCTCAGTTTCTGATTAGTATGAAAATGCTCACATCTGACTGTTGCATTTTAGAGGATTAGAAATCCTGTACATGTGACATACTGTGTTTCTTGAAAGAACACAATACACTTTCCTTTGTAATTTCTGTGATATAAAAACTACTGATATACTGACACCCTAATAAATCTCCTGATACATATGCAGTCTGTGGTAGAGGTGCGTGGCCTGGTATAATTAAGACTTTCTTTTGAAACGATATGAGTTTATCATCTAAGCACTGCACAAAGAATCAGCTGCTTTGTTGAGTGTGCAACTCTTGCTGAAGTCTAGGGCAAACCTCTTGACCTCACTTACCCTGTTTCTCAAGAGTAGAGGAGTGATGGTTTCCAGAAGTCCTATAAGGCCTGATTTGTTGAAGAACAAAACTGTTTAGTATGAAAAGCTATGTTGAGATAAGAAGTAATAAATAGTGACCTCACTTACGTCTACTTGTGATTATCCAAGCCCTAACCATATACTTCATCTTCTTTTAACCAGTCTGGCCACATCACTACTCCTTAGCGCAGCTTGATTTTTATACCCCTTGGAGAAGGAGCTTTAAACCATTGGCTACAATTATACCATTGATATCTTCTCCCACATTTACATTCTATACCAGTCTCATATGCAGATGTGTGCCTAGTTACGAATAATACCTTGTATTGTTGTCCAAGTTATTAAATATTGACCACTAATGAGGCAACTTAATAAGTAATCCTTGGAACTTCTGTTACACAAATGACACTTGTAATAGAGATACACTTGGAAATGATGGTCTTCATGATACATATTGATGACAGAATCTATGCATCCTCTCTCACCCTAAGCTGAGTGCTTTGTGTTTAGTACAGTCTAAAAATGTTTGCTGAATGAAGAAAGGAGTTTGCGGATTATTGGTAACTATAATCTGTCTGTTTTTTTTAATTCTAGGATGAAATCAAGAGTTGAATAAATATACCATACAACTCTCTTCCTTTACATTAATACTTTGCTTTAAATTACACAATAAATGCAGTGCCCTCTGTTTGCTGTTTTTCCAGCATTCCTGATATTTTAACTAATACTTAAGTGTTAGCCACATTATGGTGGCTATAGATAAGAGAGCTTTTTTTGTCTATTTTTTTTCCAACCCTGTAGGCTTTTTGTGTTTTTGCAGGAAAAAGAAAAAAAACTATTGGACATATGGATCCTTAAACAATCGCTTAGAGAAAAATCAAATTGTAGCTCATTTTCTAAACTTCAGTTGGTATTTTTAGATTGAAATTATTGTGTTTTCAAGGAACACATTGCAGAAAATTTCACTGTAATAATAACAGGAGATTTAGAACTTAATACCAGATTCTCCAAGTTCCTAAATAATTCCCTTGGGAATATGTTTAGGCACATCTGCAGATTGCATTAATTTTTTTCATGCCACTGGGGGAGTATTGAATGAGTTATTGTTTGAAAGTCTGGGCTGTGGAATAATTTGCGCCAGAACTAATAGAGCTAACTCACATTTTTATCTCCTCATATATCAGTAAGAGTGATTTCATTTCTAGCGTGAAATATATGAAAAGATAAATATGATACTAGAGTTTGTAGGATGCTTCCTTCTAAAGATTGGAGCTGTACATTTGGCCTTTCCAAACACTAACAATAATGGAGATTGCATGTGTGGAGTATTCATTACAGAGATGATAGGCTTTTCTATGGAGCGTGTTTTATAGACTAATCTTAAAGGAAAATGGTGAGAATATTTCTTACATATCAAATGTGCTTCAACTGCAACAATTAAATCTTTCTCTCTCCTTTCCCCTCCTCTCCCTCTTCTTCTCCTCTCATTTTCTTTTTCTCTGTTTTTTTTTTTTTTTCTTTTTAGTCTCTAATGCAGTCAGTGACTGTGTGACAGGAAACAGATGTTATAACGAGAATTTTAGGCATGGATGGCAGAGTCTTACTGGGACTGAAGCAGGAGACTGTAAATCTCCCTCCAGCCACCTGCTTATAGGGCTCAGATTAGGGTTGAGAGGGCCACCTGCTTCAGTGAGATGAGTGGTTTACAATATTCAAAATCTTTTTCATTTCTTAATTGACATATAATTCTTGAGTATATCCTGTGTGCACTGTGCTAAGTGCTGGAAATATAGTATTTAACATATAAAGACCTAATTCTTGCCATCATGGAGATTATAGTTTAGTTGGATGACATTAAAGAGTGAAAATAGAACAAAGAAAAAAGTAAATATAATAAGAGAAGGATACTAGGGATTCTGATTGAGGTTAGGTGCATGGTCAGAGAAGGCATCTGCAGACACAATGTTTAAACTGAGATGTGAAGAGTAAGTAGAGGTGAATAAGGTTAAGAGGACAAGGAAGACACTTCCAGAGTAACCTACAAGAAAAAGAAAGATTAGGCAGGAAAGATCTTGATGCATCTAAGTAACTGCAGTGGGATTGGTGTGTAGTGAACTGGGAGGAGGGTTGGAAACCTAGGCAGGAGTCACATCATGCAAAGTTTTGTGGGCATATTCAGGAGTTTTAATTTTGTTTTGAATTTAGTAGAAATCCATTAAAAGACTTTAAATGGAGAATGTCAAAACTTGATTATATGCTAAGAATATCACTTGGCAATGTGAATTAGAAAAGTGGAAGGGAGAAACCGTCTGGGAGACTATTGCATTTGTCCATGAAAGGGATGATGTTATGGCTAAAGTTTTGGCAGGATATTTGGAGAAAAAAATTTAAAAACAACATATATGGATATATATATCTCTGTTATGGATAACAGAATGATTGGGACTTGTCAAATGATTGGATGCGGGTCATGAGAGAGAGGGAGATCTCAAGGTTGAACCCTACATGTGCATTGTGAGCAACTGGGTAAATGATAATGCTATTTCCTGAAAAGAAAGACAAATTTTGAAGGGCAAGATGAAGAGTTTAATTTTGGAAAAGTGAAGTGTGAGATGCTTACATCTCAAGTAGGTTTTTAGATATATTATTTTGATGCTGAGATGTAAATTTTGGCATTTTTGGCATAAAAATTATACTGTATGGATGAGACAACTTAAGGAAATTTGCATGCAAAGAGAAAAGAAGAGGGTGGCCAGGATTGACTCTCAAGGAATTCCAACTTTTAGACTTGGGTTGGAGGAAGAAGAGGCCCTGCACATGCTACTGAAAGAGGCTGGGGGGAAGTGGGAGAGGTTGGAGGAAAATCAATAAGTCGTGCTGATATGATGGCCAGGAAAGAAAGGATATCAAGACAGAGGGGATGATGAACGTGAATGTGCCAAATGCTGCTGAGAAGCCTGATAATTTAGGATTCAAAGCACGTTCCATAAGATTTATTAACATGAAGATCATTTAATGTTTCAGATTAATGTTGGAATGCTGGAGGCTGAAGGCAGGACTGGAGTGAGCTGAAGGATGACCGGGGAGTGAGAGGCAGGCAGTCAATGTAGACAACTCTTGAAAGATTTTTTTTCTCAAAAGGAGTTATGAAATTGGGTAATAGCTGGAAATGATTGTGAAGTTGAGGGGAATATTTATTTTTTTTAAAGATGGGAGATACTAGAACTGAAAGAGAGAAGATAACCTGAAGATTGAAGACTTTGCAAAAGACACAGGATGGGATTCCGAGGCGTGTGAGGGAGCGGCCTCTGTTAGGAAAGGAGGAGGGGATGGATAGAGAATGTAACATTTGTGAATGGGTGATGTCATTTGATGAGAGGTGAAGCCTCATGGATTCCATATTCTCAGTAAAGTGAGAATTAAAGTCATTGGCTAAAAGTGAGAGAGTGAGGGAGTGAGAAGTTTGAGAAGTTCGGGGGAGAAAAAAGCAAACTTCCTAGGAGGGTATAATGGGAAGTGGACCCATTTGGTAACTATTACACAGAACCTTGATGTATAAAACTGGTAAAAGAAGTTCTGTTTGAAGACGAGAGAGGAAGAGCAGAGGTTTGCCCACTCAGTTTTCTCTAAGTTATAGAGAGTACCCCTAAAGGAAGCCCTCGGGCTCCAAAGCACTCAGTTTGAAAACACCTACCTAGGGAAAATGTGTCTGTCTTCCCAGCAGAGACTGAGCATTCAATTGCCATGAGTGTGTGTATGTGTGTACGTTCCTACCGACCCTTCCAGGGCTGACCTCTATGGGATGATTCAAATTACCCCTCACCCTCCCATCACTTTTCTTAAAATTTTGTCAGTAAAATGTATTGTTTCGTCTTGAAGGCATCCAGAATTCCCAGTGAAAAAGTAAATTCTTTCTAGAAGGGCTACGAGCTTGTGAAACTTAAAACCATTTAGGTTTTGGTGAGGTGTAAACAAGATGCATGTCTGTACCCAGGATCTGGGGGTCCTCAGAGTGGGGAAGACAGTCACTCAGAAAGCAAGGAGAAAACAACCATAGCAAACTCTTTAATTTTGTAGTAGATCAAATTTGCTTTTTCTAAGCTATTGTTTAATGTCACAGGAAAATGGTGGACCACCTGTGGAGTGACTCATTCTCTACTTGAGCCAATCATAGACTTATAAGAAGAAATGAGCATGCAGGACAAATGTTGAAAACCCCAAGATGATCATATTCTGTTTTGTTCCATATAATCACTATTCATTTTCTACTATTGATAAATTCAGCACATTGACTTATATATCAGAAAAGCAAACACTACTGGTGTAGCTTTTTTAAAAGCGTCATTCTGTTCTCAAAATTATGATAATAATTACTTATCCATATGCCAGTGATATAACTCTGTATAATATGTAATAGTTTCTTTCAAGAAGATCAGAGTTAGTACATTTTTTTTTCTGGGGACATGTTTTAATTATAAAAACATGTCCTTTGGCACAGATATCTTCTAATCTGTGAGAAAAGCTATTGTCAGAATATCATTCAAGTTGATTTTTTTTATTTCAAAGTATTAAGGGGGTACAGATGTTTTTGATACATGGCTTGAGTCCATGCTATAAATATGCCCATCCCTCAAATAGTGTTCATTATTCCCTACATGTTAGGTGGGTTTTGCCAGTCTCCTCCTACCCCCTGCTTGATTTCCAGTGACTTTTACTCCCCTCTGGTGTGCCCATTCATTAGTTCCAATTTAATAATATTAGAGAGTACTTGTGGTGGTTGTTTTTCCAACATTGTAAAAGCAATGGGTCAAATTCGCTGTTTTGCTGTCTTTGTATCTAGAGATTTGGGGTAGTGCAGAGGGGGAGGGAAGGGCTCTGGGGTGTTCTGCTGGTTATGAACACGGGCACTTTTCTTTCCTCTTCTGCAAAATGAGAATAATAAAATTACCTCCTTCATGAGGTTGTTCTAAGGATTTAATGTTAATAAACCCAAAACACTTAGCTACTGTCTGGTAAGCAATAAAAATAAGCCAGTTTAAGCATATGAAGAAACTACAAAACTGATTGGGAGACCACATAATGCAGTTGAAAAGTCATTGTCTTTGGAGCCAGATATGTAGAGGTTCAGATTCTGGCACAGATAGTCATTAGCTGTGTGATCTTAGAAACATCACCTTGCTCTCTGAGCCTTAGCTTACTTAATCTTAAGGACTTGGATGCCCTGCCTTTTCCCTAAGGTTTAGTTTCTTCCTCTTTAAGCTAGAAATAGTCATCCTTACTTCACAGAGCTGGTGTAACAATTACATGAGATCATGTGTAGAAAATATATGGAAAGGTATCATATATAAGGTTTTGTTTAACATTTGTGTGGGCGCTTATGTAATGTCAGCTTCTCTTTCATTGCCAGCTAGATTTGTTTCCATCCTAATAGATACGACTGTGGTTACTTCTGACAGCTTACTCAGTCCCCACGATTTGTTAACACCTACAAGTCCCTGGATATTAGATCATTTTCATAATGAGGTGTAGATTTTGGAGCAAGAGCAAGATTATGAAGCCATGAGTTATATAATGGTCAGCCTAATTATTTATAACATGAACAGTGTAGGCTCTGTTCTAAGTACACAAAACCTAACTCCTAAAGAGTAAGTCTTAGCTTACTCCTTATTGAAGGGCATAGTCAGGGAACTTTTCAGCAAGCTGTGAAAACTGACTCATTAAAGGCAGCTTGTCAGCCCTTCTCCTGCAAGTACACAGTGCCGTATCTCAGAGCACAGTTGCTGCAGTGAATAAAATGTGAATCAATTTTAGAATATACACCCAGAGGCTGTTAGCTCAGTCACATAGGGTAAAGGTTTCCTGCGACAATAGCTCTATCTGGTTTATGCAGAAGTAGAGAGAAGAGCTGAAGGACTGAACTGTATTGAATGAAGGGGGCATCAATTCCTCAGATGCAAATTAGAGGCCCTAAAATTAAAAAAAAAAAAAAGTTTCATAGTTGATCCTACAGTATTAAGCATTTCTTTTTTAAAAAAGGAAAAACAAATAACCAACATGATTTTAGTGTTTAAATATGTCCAACTGAAAAGCCATTTGTGAAGCTGTTTCTACAATATGCTTATACACTTGTAAGCAAGTGTGGTTTGGGCCAAACACTGTTAGAGACTATTTTAATTTACAATGCTCCTTTTTTTTTACATCTAAGGCATCAGCCGTATCTCTGTGTAAATCACACTGTTTTAGCTGGCTTACAGGCCCTGGGGAATGCTTTAGGATTTCAGCATTAGACCTGGTAGTTTGCCTACGGGGCTTTTGAGAAACTAGTTGCAGGCCCAGTTGCTACATCTGTTTTAGAGCCATAATATAAACTGCGTCATAGGCACAATGACTACTGTAGCATCTGCATGAATTGCTCCTCGGAGGGACCCAGGAGATCAATAATGTGGCACATTCCAGGCAGAATTGGGGGGTGGGAGGGAAGGCACTTTCTTAGCTGGTAGGCCTGCCTCGGACGTGGGACACAAAGAGAAAAACAGAATCATTTATTTCATTTCACTGTATTTCTCCATTGCAGACAAATGTTTCTTGAAAATTGATATTTTTAAAAAGTGTTGTGTTTCTTTTTCTTTTCAATTAATGGCAATTTTTTTGACAGTGCCTTGTTCTGCCATACCTTGGTTTTTAACATTTACCAAGCACTAAAAGTGATCTCACAAATGATGAATTTTAGTTGGAAATTTTATACAAGCTTGGAAGCCACAACCCCAAATGTTAAAAATGGAGAATCTATTTCTATAAGATTCATAGCTTTTTATTACTGTTAGTGTCATAATATGGTTCTAAGAAAAGAGTTTTGAGGAAAAAAAAGGAAATATGATTAAGTTCTCTTCTATCTTCCATTGCTGTCTTTTGAGGAAGAGATGGCACTCTAATCAGTCTTGTAAAAATTATGTTATGGATTAGATTGATAAGGACATTAACAGTTTTTCTTTGTTGATCTTCATTAATTATTTGATTGATAAGGACATTAACAGTTTTTCTTTGTTGATCTTCATTAATTGATGGGGGAGAGAGTTATGTGGTCTATTCTAAAAGGTCTAGATTTGAAGCAAGTGAATTGGCTCTTAAATCTTTTTATCTAGGAAACAGTAGTCAATTCCAATAGAATCTGTACAATTTGTGCTTTCTTTGCTATATTGTGATAGATATGATGCTTATAAGAGGTGTTCGATTTGTCATGACAAATTGGTTGTGTTTCACACGTATCTGGGAGGCTTTTATTTAAAGCAGTCTTTTGGTAAATATTTTTTTAAGTTAAGAAGGCTTCATCTTGTGATAGAAAATGCGTACAATTTCAAATCTAGGTGCTCTTATTGGTAGCCAGCCATAGACACTTGCCAAGACCCATTTCCTCATCTGTAAAGTGGATCTGGTAACTTTCCACAAGGGCTGGTGAAGATCAATTGATGTAATTCTTCCAGTAGCACTTGGTAAACTCTAAACTCTCAGCCAGTGTGATTAAAGTTCTGTATGCCATTATTTTATTCTTGCAATAGAACTTTTACTTTGTATAAACTTGAAATTTCCAACATTAAACCCACATAGAGAGAATACAGTCCTCTGTTATCTAGAAAATAGAACATGCGGCCACCCGTTAATTGCTGCTTACCACTGTTGCTTTTAAAGATTGGGATTTGGCAGTGCAGTAACTCCCACCTCCTGGGCGTTCAAGCACTGTCCTCCTCAGAGGAGAAAAGACACTCTCTAGATTCCTTTTTTCCCAAATTCCTGTAGTTTCAAATCTAGTGTAAGTTAACTCTCTGACTCCCAGAGGGATCGTGATATTCATCACCTTTCCAGATTTTGCCTATATTTCAGAGTCCAGTTCAAAACTTAGTCTCATCATGGAATATTCTCTATGACTCCAAAGTGCATTAACTACTTCAGGTTGGAAGACAGTCTCTGATTCACAGTTTCCAATTTACCACTTATGGCTTCATACATTTATTACTTTCTAATGAGCTAATTTGTCTCATCTTCCTAACTTTAGCTTTTGGAGTTCCTTAGAGACAATGGAAATAGTAATCTTGCAATTCTTTTGTTTCCCGTCTTGATTAATTTTTCCCCTAGTTGTTTATACCACTTGGATGTTCATGATTACATGGAGGAGCAAATGGAGAGTTGCACCTTTAGAACTTTCCTGGGTACAGAAGGAAGAATTTTGGTTCAGTGAGCTCTAAAAGTGCTCACCCAGCTGAGACAGTAATGTGGTTGTTGTGTCTTTCCTTAGCCTCACTCATTCTCGAGGCTGATGTGGTTGACCTGGTTGTTGGTCCAAGAAGACCTTGCCTTCTCCAGCGCTGTTCCCTGTGAGTCCTTCCCAAAGTCACCTGCTCTATTGGAACAGTCTGCCTTCCCAGAGAGAAGGCGTCTGTCATTCAGGCATAGCTCCCTCAAGTTGTAATAGCCAGATAAGAAGTCCAAACCCAAGAATTTCAATTTTGGAATGTCATACTTAAAAAGCATGATATCCCTTAGATTGCAGAAAACTTTTATGTAGTGTTTCTATTTATCCATGAATTTGCCCTTTCTGATATTCTAGGTAATGAAGGTTCTCAGGATGAAGGGATGAATTGAGCACTTAAAAGCAAATTGTTAGGTATTCAACAAGTAAGTGATATACTGAGCCCCACAGAAACCTTTTCAGTAAGGCAGAATAAACAGATAAACTTGTAATTGTTTGTTTAACTGTAATTATGAGTCTGTAAAACTGTATGTGTGCGTGTGTGTGTGTGTGTGTGTGTGTGTGTGTTAACTGAGAAAGTACTGAGCAACCACCTTGCACAAGGGCTTATGCTAGCTGCTGGTAGCACAGAGAGAAACCAGGCACAGGCTCTGCCATAAAGGATCTCACTCTACTCACTATACTCACTTGAGTGTAGTCAAGACAAAGCAATTAGCATGACGTAAGAGAAGCATAGAAAAAGCTGATTAATTCTATGGAAGACAGAGACGGCTTCACGAAGAATGTGAAACTTCAGCTTTCTTCAAATGGAAAAGTAAGACTTCACCAAGCAAGTGCAAGGTGTGGAAGAGCATAGCTTGTCTAGGGAATAAGTTATTGAGTATGGCTGGACCATCGAGTGTGTAAGAGGCCACATCATGGAACGTTATTCTAAATTAGTCCAGGCCTCCCTGGCAGTTATTCCAAATAAAAACATAGGCCTTTTTAACACCTAATTAATACCTGTCTGCCTGGGTTGCAGCACCAAGGCACGAGCCAAAGCCTTAAACACAGGTGGAGTTTCTTCGTGTTGGAGGTAGAATATTTCAGAGGTTGTCCTGGGCATCCTGAACCAAAAATCTCACTGAATAGTTGTTTAGGGGAAGGTAAGGAAGTGGTGAGCAAACAGTGCTTTGTGCCAATTGGCTTAACTTTGGATTTTGTGTGATCATAGTTAAATAATTAAGGAATAGATTTTTGTTTTTTATACCATGTGTCAGATACATTAAAAAGATGAAGGAAAAAAGAGGCATAAGAGCCTAGATAAAAGACGGAACTGCTCTCTCTCGCTTCAGCCAACAGAGTGATGGACATTGCGTTGTAAGCTGAAGACCACTAATTCTAACTCTGTGTTTTCATTTATTCTGAAAATACTTAGACACTAATTTTCCCTCAACTTGGAATCTAAGAATGTTACTTGGCACACACGAGCCACTCTGATTATCTGTTGCTGATACTGAGGCATCTCTGTTTACATCTGACTCTAAACATATTCCTCAGTTTTCACTTCAATAAAATAATTTTGTTTATGTATTATCCTCTAAGGGAATTGAGCAAGATGAGCATATGAAAAAAAGAGTATTATTATAGTGTTTCAGTGATATGTTTACCTAAAGTTAATATCCTTTGGTCTGAACTCTGTGATATTGAGGCTATGTTTATTTCTAACCAAGGTATCAGCAACATGGAGAGGAAAAATGGAATCATTAAGCATTTGAGCATTCCTAGTTATAAAACTGCCTTTAAAATCTATACTTAGTGCTAATCTGCTTTTAGACTATATTGGAATCAGGAAGACATGTAGTCCCTTAAATATAAGATGTCATTGATTATAAGATACACTACCAATTTAATAACAGCTTTGGAAGAAGCAAGGAAAAAAAGAAATTATATGTCCCATTAAATGCACTACTTTGCTCTTTTTTTGCAAAATTTGCCCTAAAACTTGCTGCTCCTCCAGGCTTTCTCTATACAGCAGTAAGTGCTCAGGTGCAAAATATATAAATCATCACTATTTTTTCTCCTTCCCTCTCATCTCTTGTATCTGCTTCAATCGGTAGGATCTATAAACTCTACTTACCAAAGATGCGTGACATCGGTGTTGTTTTCGCTGCTACTCCTCTAATTCAAACCACCGTAGCCACTTGCCAGGAGACCATGAGTAGCCTCCTAGTCAACTCCTCAACTGCCACTTAGACCCCCTTGGTATATCCTTTGCTGTCACCAGCCACGCTAGTCATTCATTATGCACATAAAATCCAGAGGAGTGATTTTTCAAAAGGTATGAATCAAGTCATGTCACTCCCTACTTAAAACTCTACAGTGGACTTCCTTCCCCTTAAAATCCACCCTCTTTATCATCCAAGCACCTAACTCGGTGGTTCTCAGTGGCTCAGGTATTCCTGGGAGTCTTGGAGACCTTTACAGGGGTTCACGAGCTCAAAAGACATTTCATCATAATAGAAAGATGTTATTTACTTTTTCCTCCCTCATTCTCTCATGCATGTTCAGAGGAGTTTCCCAGAGATCACATGACATGTTTTATCCCAACTCACTGAATGCAGAAGCAGATGTGAGAATCCAGAAGCCTTCTATTAAACCAGGCATTAAATAGACATGCAAAAATGTAAGACAATGCCCCTCTTCTCACTGATTGCTTTTGTTTTGAAAAATAGAGTAATTTCTCAGAAAAATGTTATCTCTATTAATATGCAATGGATTTGTTATTGCTATTTTAAGTAAATAAATATTTTTAAATGCTTCTGTTTGAATTTCTAATATAGTAAACATCAGTCTATAACACATATAAACAAAAGCTATTTGGAGTCTTCATTACTTTTTAGGGGTGTAAAGGCAACGCAGATGTTCTGTAGTGGGTGAATGAGTAAACAAACTGGTAGATCCATACCTGGAATACTAGTCAGTAATTAAAAGGGACCAACTGTTGATACAAACAGCAACTTGGATAGATCTCAAGGACATTTTGCAGAGTGAAGAAGCAAATCAGCTGATTTATGTAACATTTATATTAACATTCTCAAAGTAAGAAAATTATAGAAAACATATCAGTGGTTGCCAGAGGTCAAGGTTGGAGAAAGAGTGTGATTATTAAGAGATAACACAAAGGGATTTCTTTGTGCAACAGTTCTGTAATGATGGTAGTAGTGGTGAACAAATCTACACGTGATAAAATTAAATAGAAATGTATACTAAAAAAAACAATACAACCTGGAACCTGGTGAAATCTGAATAAGGTCTGTACATAAGTTAGTAGTAGTCTACCAGCATCAATTTCCTTGTCTTGAAATATGCTATGGTTATGTAAGGTATTATCATTGGAGGAAGTTGAGGGAAGGTCACACTATATATATATATAAAATCTATATATGAGATATGATATGTATATACACATGTGTATAAGTTATATATAAATTATAAAATTATATGCTATATAATTATTTTATCATAATTATGTAATTATAACAGTTATATATATAAATTATTTTTATATGTAATTTAATTTTTTTTACAACAGTGTAGAGGACACAGAACAACTACAAAAAAATCCTAGAGAACTGTTGCCATCAATAAGTCTGCCACCTGCCTGCCTTTCAGACTTCTCCTCCCTCTGCTTATTACGTTTTGAGTACACCTTTCTCTCTCTCTCCCTTCACTATACTGAGCTCAGGGCCATTGTACTAGCCCTTTCTTCTTCCTGAACATCATGTCCCCAGATTTCTCCAAGGCAGGCTCTTTCCCGTCATTCCGTCTCAGCTTAACCAGCATTTCCTTTGAGAACTTCCCCTGACCACGCAATATGAAGCAGGTTCTTGGTCATGCTCTGTGTTCTCTATTGTTTGGTTTTCACCCCAACACTTCCCACCAGTGGACATTCCTCATTTCAGCATTTATGTGTCACCTGTGAGACAGACTGGGCATTCCATGAGTGCAGACATCTTCTTTGCCCACTCACTGCAATTCCCCAGTGTGTGGAAGAATATTGGAGATGTCCCTGGAATTGAATCTGTATTTGTTGAGTGAATATACTAATCCACGCTTCTTCAATATCACATCAAAGTGTGAGGTAGAGCTTTCTTCCCAGGCAACTCTAAGTCTGTAAAGAATTTGGTCAGTGTGCAGTTACTCAGCTGTTTTTCATAACCTGTGCATGTGATTTTAACCTTTTTAGCAAGTTCTGAATTGACAGTGTACTTTTTGTTGTTCCTTATCTGACATTCAGATTTAACTGGGTGTTCTTTTATGTGGTAACACTACCTCGATGATACTAGATTACCTTACATTCTTCTCAAAATGGAACGTACTGACTTGCCTGAGTGGCAGTGTACCAGCAAACATATGAACCTCAGAACATTACGATGCATAATGTCCTACTATCAGTGTTTTATTAGAAGTTTGAGGATACATTTTTAAGATTTTCAGTCTTCCAAGATTAGCATGCTCTAATTTAATCAACACAATCCAGATTTTCCACGCTGGGACAATATCATATTTTGTTTGGTTTTTTTGGTTGTTTTGAAAACCTAGAGAATAGAGAAATTCTCTGTGCAATTAATAAAGGGAAAATTTGATGCTTTTGTGTTATCAGGAAATCTAATGATGTTAACACTAGCTATAGAGTAAAAGTGATCAAGGTTCAGGAAAATAATAAAAAGTAATGATACTTCTGTGTATTATGAAATGTGCCATTTTTTAGGCTGTCCTCAGAAATCTTCACAGAAGATTTTGATAATGCTTTTGTCTCTTATAAGCCATGTACTTTACGCATTCTATTAAAAACGTAGCTTCTACATATTAATCTAGTTTTTTCCCACCTTTGTCCAGATCACATATTTCAGTTGCAAACCAGCATCTATTGTTTGTTCCACTTCTCCCTGCAGTTAGTTAAAAAATAATTGAGACTCTAAGATACTTTTGAAAATTTTATACCATGCTTCATGTAACTTTTAAAACTTTCATGCATTTAAATTTTACTTTCTGCAAACAACCACATAAAACCAATATATTATGAAACTGATACATTATATGGGTGATTTATAGCAACCTGAAATATATAGGTTTGTGATTGATAAAAAGAAGATTCTGAAGATCTTCACAGTAAACCTGACATTAAGGAAGATGGTGACCCTACTTCATCCACAACTAGTATATTGGTTGTAAGAGACATGGCAAGATTTTCTTAAAACTTCTTGATGTGTTTTAATTAACTGTTATGATACAAATAAGCTTAAATTTAGTGTTTTCAAGTGATCTTTAAAATGGATGAACCAAAAATCCAGCTGGAGCCCATTCCTCTAATGAAGTATCACAAAAATGGGAAGACAAGCACCACACATATTCACCATCAAATTGGTATTAACTGATTGACACTTATGTGCACATATAGTAGTAACATCCATCAGGTGTTGAGCAGGTGGGAGGGGGATGAGGATATGGGTAAATTCACACCTAATGGGTGCAGTGTGCACTATCTGGGGGATGAACACGCTTATAACTCTGACTCAGGCAGTGCAAAGGCAATTTATGTAACCAAAGTGTTGGTACCCCTGTAATATTCTGAAATTTAAAAAATAAAAATCCAAGCATACAAATTTTGAATGAAAGTCACTAAAATTTTGGGTAACTAAAAAGAAAAGATCATGGCTATATTCTATATAATGAAAAATATAGCCAAACACAGAAAATACTATCTTTCTTGGAACTACATTCAAGGCCAGTTATTAACACAAAGTGACTTTGAAGGTGAGATTCACATAATGAGAGAAGAGTAGGTGATACCCAAGGACAACACTGAAACTCTTCTGAGTCAAAATGAGGTAGCCACTCAGAAAGAAAAGCACCTTTGTTTAATACCATCAGAGAATGTGTATTTAAACTGCTAGTGGAGAGCTTGAGTTCTTGCCAATATCTGATTCGGGTAATGTCAAAGTTAACACTTTTAATGGACTTTGTTCTTCATGTATACTAATATATAATGACTTCAGCAAAAAAAAAAAAAATGTTAAAACTTCATAGTGCCTGATTGACAAGCAACTGGGAAAAAGTTTGGCAATAATTGGCAGCTCTATAAAAAGCAATACTTTGGGAGCTCAGTAGACTGTATCTAGTCTATTGCTGCATTCATTAAGAATTACCTGCCTTAAAAAAAATTAGCCATGATTCTCTCAATGTTTTCAATGGGGTGATTAAAATATATATATATATTTTATAAAATAAGCTACTTCAAATACTTATCATTTTAGACAGATGTTTAATGAATTGCAAGATGAATTCAAAAACTTAGTCTATAAATATATATGTTGAAGTGAGAAAGGTAGTTAAAATGCTCAAACTTAGGTTTGAATTGTTTTTCTATGAAAAGGAAAATATAGGATATCATGACAAAAGGCAAAGACCTGGATAAATGGCCAATCTCATTGTTCTTGTAAACTTGGTTTATTATGCAGGTTTTTCATAGCTGAATATTTCTATCAAAAGCTGCAATTGCAAACTGAACTGTTTTTACTGCTTATGTCAACATTACTACAATCAAAATAAAATTTTATGGTTGGTTGAAGAGGATTGATCATAGAGACTATGTATTCTTTGTGCCTTTTAGTTCATTTGGATTTGATAGAAATTATGGGTTTCTTGAAAGAAAAATAACGATGACATATTTCTCAAGATATTAAAAAACAAACTGAATGGTGATTCAGAGAATGTTTCAATTAGTCACATAAAACAAGCAACTTCACCTCTTACCAAGAAGATTAACAGTGAAATTTCTATCAACAATAGCCTGAGAATACAACTCCATCAGCTTATTAGGATTATGCACAACTTTCTTCAGGTATTGCTTTGGCATAGTTCACAAAGAAATGAAAATTAATTTGCCATCAGTATCCATTTGCATATTATTTATCTATTGTATATAACAAAATACTCTAAAACTTAGTGGCTTAAGGAAACAAGAAACTCCTTGGTATTTACTCAGAGGAGTTGAAAACTCATGTATACACAAAAACCTTCACGTAGATGTTTATAGTAACTTTATTCATAGTTGCCAAAACTTGGAAGCAACCAAGATATCCTTCAATAGATGGATAAATACTTCCAGACTATGCCACATTAGTAATCAGCACAAAAAAGAAATGAACTATCAAGCTATGAAAAGACATGGAGGAAACTTAAATGCAAATTACTAAGTGAAAGAAGCCAATATGGAAAGGCTACAGACTGTATGATTTCAATTATACAACATCCTGGAAAAGGCAAAACCGTGGAGACAGTAAAAAGACCAAGGATGGCCAGGGGTTAGAGGAAGGGAGGAGAATAAGTAGAGCACAGAGGGTTTTTAGAGCAGTGAAAATGCTCTGTATAATACTGTAATTGTGGACATATGTCATTAGACATTGGTCCAAACCCAATGAGTGTACAACACCAAGAGTGAACCCTGATGCAAACTGTGGTCTTTGGGTGATAACGATGTGTCAGTCTAGGTTCCTCAGTTGTAACAAATGTACCAGTACCACTCTGGTGGGAGATATTGATAGTGAGTGAGGCTGTGTATGTAGGGGGCACGAGGTACATGGGAAATCTGTGTACCTTTTGCTCAATTTTGGTGTGAACCTAAAACTTCTCCAGAAAAAAAAATAAAGTCTTTATGGAAACAAAAGTGTATCATGTCTTACAGTTTTTGTAGGCCAGGGATTCAGGATGGCTTAGCTGGGTGGTTCTGACTTTTTATTTTATGAAATGGCAGTCCAGATGTTAGCTAGGGCCATCATCATGTGTAGATTTAACTGGGGCTGAAGGATCTGTTTCACATTGGCTCACTCACATAGCTGGCAGGATGGTACTGGTTATTAACTGGAGGCCTCAGTTTTTCCCCATGTGGGCTTTTCCTCAGGGGTGCTTGGGTGTTCTCATGCCATGGCAGCTGGTTTCCAGCCAGAGTGAGCAATCCACAGGTTAGGGTGGAAACTGCAGTGTCTTTTATGCCATATCCTCAAAAGTCACACACCATCACTTCTTCAATATCTGTCAGTCATACAGTGCACCAAAGTGTGAGGGTATCACGCAAGAGGAGTAGGCAAGGATGATGGTGGAGGACCATACTGGAGGCTGGCTCCCCCAACATATGTCAGAATATAGTCATGAAATATTGAAATGCCAATATGGAACCAAGACATTTTCTAGATGGTGAAACTGATATGCAGTGAATGTCAGATATCTTCAATTCATCCCAGTTTCTAGAGATGTTAGACTCAGTGCAAGTGTATCTTGCATATTAACCAAAATGATATCAAAATTTTTGTTTGTTTTCCAGAAGATACTATATGGTTTTGGAGTACTTGAATTTCTGGTCTCTAGCTCAGATCTGATGGTTGTTGATATTACTTGATATTACTTGAAGGTTCTTTTTTTTTTATTTAACATCATTTATTTACTTTTAATAAGCACATATATAACATTTACTTTCTTGTTGGTACCACTGAGAGACTCCAGTGTTAAATGACCAAAGAGGTAATGAATCTCAGTCTTCGGAAATTCTGCTTTTGGATAAGGGCAGTGCTAACGGTAGATTTTAATGACTCAGACATAAAAAGCTCCCTTTTTTTCTCTCTGTAGAGGACACACTATACTGAAACTCTTTGCACTTCATTTAGTCCCAGTTAGTATAGAATTAGTGGGGAAGACGAAGAGTAACTCAGAGGGCTTTTGGGCCACATTTGTATGCATAGGCAACAGTACTGTCAGTGCAATTATAGTTTAATACAAGTAGTACGGCATGTAATTCAGAGCATGTACAAAATGTATAAATTTATAGAGGTTCATTGCTCTGCTCAGAAATGTAAGTTTATACTGTGCATAAATGCCATTAAATCATATTTTCAAGCCCTTTCTTTATATCTTTGCCATTAATAATTCATTCGTGGATGTGGTAATATATAGGTATTTATGCAAAGATTAATTTTGCATATTGCATGTATTCTGTCACTCTACATGTGCTGGTAAAACTGGACAGAGCATTCATGATGGGAATTGTTAATAGAGATCAAAAGTGGCCCTTAGTCTAGAATTAGCATATCTGTTCAAGAAATTCAGGGAACTAACCTGATAATTTTAGAAGGAGGGTGAGGTAAAGAGGCTTATTGCAATTTCATAGGCCTGTCTTAAGTAAATACAGTCACCTACACATTGTGCTGAGGCAATACTATGACAGACTCCTCCTTTTACTTTCCTGGGTAGTGGAGCCTGAATTATTCAGTTAATACATCTCCATTGATTTGAAGTCACTGGATGAGTTTTTTCCAGATTTTTAAATCTATTCTTGATATTGTCAGAATTGAGAAAAATTAAATTATGCTACCTACTAAAGTGCAAACAGCAATTTAATCAATGATCTTTTTAAGCAATATTAAAAGTAGACTTTAAGGAACATCACAAGGAAAAATACATTTCTTAACCTGCCACATCCCTAAGTGGAAGCTTTCTTTAAGTACAGGTAAGCCTACACAATGTTAAATCTTGCATTTATTTTGGACACATTTGTAAAGCATATAAAGTGAATAAAATGACATATTCTTCCCTCATTGGTAACCAGCTGAATGTCTAAACATTAAGTATTTTATACTATAGGAACAATTAAAGATGATTTTTTGGTGAAAATATAATTATTAAAATGAAATAATATTTTGGTTAACCTCTTCCTAAATCAACATGAATTATGTGCTGACTAGCCCACATTAATATACTCACAAGCATTTGGATGAGATTGTATTCGATTTTCAGGTTGAAGAGCTAAACCACATGGAACACATAATAAGTTATGCAGAAAAAAATAAAATAAGAGAGACATTTTCAAAGTGGCGAGTAATAGACTATAGAGAGAGCAGATGTTGACTAAAAGGCTAAGGCCGTGAAGGCACAGAGCCACCTTCACCACGCGTGGGTGACAACTGGGCATGTGAGAAGGGCAGTGGCAAGTGCTGTAATAAAGTCCCTTTGAAGCTGTGCTGTTTCCTGCTGTGCGTGGCGAAGTGGCAGAGCTGGGGCAACACAGCCAGCCACGTCCTACCTCTGTGGCCCACCAAACACACCATTTAGATTTATTTTCACTGCCTGTGGAAATAAATCATCTTTGAAGTCTGCCATACCTGGTTTCATTTCTGGCTACTGCTCTGTGAAAATAAGTTCTTTAATCACATTAAGTCTCACTTTCTCCATCTGTAAAATGTGGATTAAAATACTTGCCTTATAAAGTTATTCTGATCGTGATAAAGATAATTTTGAAATGTCCCCCTAGGTATGTCCCTTTATGGCTAAGTTTGTTTTTCATCCTATACCTCATGTGCAGTATGGCCCCAGGGAGAGAGAAGGGAAAACACCACCTTGGGAAGGAGGCAGATATGGGAGAGCCCCTGTGAAACATAAGGAGGAAGTGAAAGAAAGTCTGAATCAGGGAAACAGGGAAAAAGTGATGGGTTGAGGCAGTGAGTAAGGAAGAAGAGGTAGGGGAAACTGTCAGATTAGAAATACTCTGCAATAGAAAAGGAGGAATCTGAGAACATGGTAGTTAGTGGCTGGTTTCAGTAAGGGTAAAACAAACAAACAAAAAACCCACAATTGATGTGGTATATGTATACCATGGAATATGACTCAGCTATAAGAAATAATAGGGATATCGAATCTCTTATGTTCTCCTGGATAGAGTTGGAACCCATTCTACTAAGTGAAGTATCCCAAGAATGGAAAAATAAGCACCACATGTACTCACCATCAAATTGGTTTCACTGATCACCTAAGAACACATTTAGGAATAACATTAATTGGGTGTCGGGCAGATATGGGGGGGTAGGGGATGGGTGTGTACATACATAATGAGTGCGATGCTCATCGTCTACGGGGATGGACACGCTTGAAGCTCTGTCTGGGGGTTTGGGGGGGCATGGGCAATATACGTAACCTAAACTTTTATACCCCCATAATATGCTGAAATTTAAAAAAAAAAACTACATTGTTAGGGAAATCTGATTTTTGAATTGATTTAATATTTACCTATAATAGATTGATTAAAACAAGATAAAACTCTAACTGAAATACATTTAATTGGCAAGATTTTTTTTTCCCTGCTATCTTTTGGGATGGGGAATGAAGAGGAAATCTAGATCAGTTATAGAGTAATACAGAAGCTGCAGTATTTTGTGTAACCATGCACACTGGAAGTAGTTTTCTTCCTCTGCATGTTTCTGATGATAACTGTCTTCTGTACTTGGATGTCCGGCAGGCACGTCGAAAACCTGCATTTAGCCCTGAACTCATCATCTCTCACTCACCTCACAAATCCCCATTTACCTCTCCAAATCCCCACTTCTCCTGCTGCTTTCTTTTGGGGGGGATGACAGCACCAGCTGCCCAAGCCAGAGTCCTTCTAACTCTATGTCCTCAACTCCTAAACATCTTTCTCTTTCCTAATTTACTCTGTTCCCACCTTCACTGCCTTAAATCAGACCTTCTTCCTCCCTCACCTGGTTGACCTTAACACCTTCTTGACCTCCCTGCCTCCAGGCTGTCACCAGGCCTGTCTCCTAGAGAGCTGTTATGGATGCTTTTTCAAATGTAGGTCTTCCCTTGTCTTTTCTCTTTCTAAAAAATCCTTTTCAGACAACCCAGTGTCTCTAGAGAACTAGGGAATACAGTTGATGCTTGAACAACATGGGGTGAGTGGAGCCAACTCCTCATGTAATCAAATATCCACATAGAACTTTTGACTCCCCAAAAGCTTAACTACTGAGAGCCTGCCGTTGACCAGAAGCCTTACTGATAACATAAATGCATACGTATGTTATATGTAATATATACTATAATTTTACAATAAAGTTAACTAAAGAAAAGAAAATGTTATTAAGAAAATCATAAGGAAGAGAAAATATATTTGTTATTCATTAAGTGGAAGTGAGTCATCATAAAGGTCTTCACGCTGAGTAGGCTGAGGAGGAGGAGGAAGGGGACAGGTTAATCTTGCTACCTCAGGGTTGGAGAGGTGGAAGAGAATCTCCATGTAAATGGACTGGCTCAGTTCAAACCTGTGCTGCTCAAGGTCAGCTGTAGTCCAAATTCCTTCATGTGTTACAACCAGCCTTTCCGAGCAAATACCTCAGAATGTCTGGATGTGACCCTTCTTGGATGGATATTTTTTTAAAGCTTCTCGGGAGATTCCAGTATGATGTAAGGTTAAGAAAAGCTGATTTAGATAATTCAGAATACGTTTATATTGTTTTTTAAAAGATGAATCTGAAGTGAAAACACAAAATTAAAAAATTCTCATGTAGAACTTGTATACCCCTGAGACTTGCCTCTGCAACAAGCTGTAGAAATGCTACTCAGGCCTCTAATGGAAAACATTTGAAGGTGTGTAAGCTGAAGAGTGATGTGGTCACACTAAATAATAATAATTATTATAAATAACTCTGGGAACAGTTTTAATGATGGATACATAGAGCACAGAGCTATGAAGAGGAAGTCCTGTTAAGAGGCCTTTGCAACAATCCAGGTGTTAAATGCTACTGATATAAAGATAGAAAAGGCGTGGAGAAATCGTCACGGAGCTTGTCTAGGAGAGTAGGGAAACAATCACAGTACCTGGCAGTGAGTGTAGGAGTGACATATATCAGGTGTAAAGGCAGTACATCCAAGAGGAACAAGTCATAAACAATTGGGGACATCTACCAAGGTTTTTAAAATATCAAAATCATTCTACCACAGAATTATGGTCTCATGCTGGCTAACTGGAAAGGTGGGGAAAATGGTCCCTCAGACTTAGTACAGATTTAAAAAGAAAACTGAAAAGTTCAAGTGATTAATTCAAATATACGTAGAGTATTTTGCCAAAAGTTTCTGCTTATGTAGCCAAATACAGCTAATAGTTCATTAAAACAGAGAGGTTTTCAAATTCATCAGTAACATCTTTCATTTAATTGTTTGTGTATGAGAAAGAAATGGATAATATATATGGACTCTCTTACGAGAGCAAATTATAGGCCCCTCCTGTGATCAATGAACATATTTATCCCAGCCATAGTTCCGAGCTGCATTTCCATGTTACGGCATTACAAAATGATGATCCTGGGTCATTTAAACAAAGCCAGAGGGCAACCAGTATACATTGCTTATTGTAACACACTTCCCATCTTTCTTAGCTAGCAGAGCTTTATTTTTCAGTTCATGTATGGACTACTTTTGCTTAGTTGTTTATTTTAAATTACTTTATTTAGTTTTTTTAGTAATTAAATAAGAATTTATGAGCCCACCATACAAAACAAAAGCTAGTTTTATAGTGAGCTTCATTTTACCGTGTGATTTCCCCATCTACCTACTTGCTGCATCCCAAGTTAATCAGCATCTTGAATTTTCCTGCTTATCATTGCCTTGCTTTTTTTTTTAAAGCATTTCATTGCAAGTTCTGTATATAAAAATAGGTATCACACCAAGGATAATCTCTTTGGAGTTTTTCACTCAGTGTTATTTTGTGAAGATTCATCCATACAGTTATTTGCTTGTTGCTGTAGTTCACTCACACTGACTGCTATGAATACGCTGCAGTTTATTCTTCCACTCTGCCTGAGTTGGCTGTATATGCTTGAGCCAGTACCAACACTACTTCATAATGAGTCTTGATATCTGCTTTTTTTTGTTGTTGCACAAATATTTTTGGTTGCTACTCATACATTCAAATTTCATAATCACATTATCAAATCCCACTTAAAAAAAAGCTCTGTTGGAAATAGCACAGCATTTTAGAGATCTTGACACCAAGAAACCCTTAAGATGTCCTTACTTAAAGAAAATTTTAGGCACTTTGTATAATTGCCCATTGCCACAATAATACTGCAAAACAAACTACCTCAAAATATAAAGGTTTAAAGCAACAACCCAACAGCTGTTTATTGTTCCCCAAGTTCATGTGTCAGTGGGTGCTTCTGCTGCTCTGGGCTGGATTAACTGTTCTCAGCTGGCTCAGGCAAGAGTCTGTGGTCAACTGCTGGGTTGCCTGGGATTAGTTGGTCCAGGCTCTACTCATCCCGGACTACCCACTTTATCCTCTAAGCAGACAAGCACAAGCTTGTTGTCAGGGTGGTATCAGGAGTCCAAAGGAAGAAATGGAAATGAGCAAGCACTTTTTTACACTTCTGCTGTGTCAAGTTTGCTGTTCCCATTGGCCAAAGCAACAGTGACTGGAAGAGGGGTGCACTAACAAAAAGTGTGGTTACAGAGAGGTTTAAAATACTGCAGCCAGTAATGCAATCTGCTACACAGTTTTTATCAAGTATTAGTTCTCATTTACCTTGTGCATATGTCAATTAAAAATAACTCATTTCCCCCAGGGGTTTTAGAAAGTTGACTCAGATTCTAGAGATGAGCAAAAATAGAATAATATTTAGACCCTAGATGTAACAGCCAACTCACCTGTGTGGTCAATGGTGTTTTGATTCACAACTTACGGTAATGATCAGTATTTCAGCCGAAAGTGTATATGAGCATTTATGTACCAATGCTCATAATGTCATAGACTTAAGGGTCCTAAAGCAAAATGCAGCCTACAGGTGTGTTTTATAATCCCTGATAGAATGATACAAAACCTTCAGTAGAGTCAACAGGTATAACATCAATTATCCTAAAGTACCTCAGGAAAATTTAGGGGACAAAATTTGTTTACACACCAAAAGTTGCTTTTCTTTATAATATTACAATATTCTGTTTTTCATTTCTTCTCAGAATATAAATGAAGAAGTTACAAATTAGTCTAGAAGTTGGCATTCTGTCCTAGAAAACCCAAAATATACTTACATTCAAAGAAAAGTTTCTTTTTTTAAACTTTACATAAAATAAATAATGCCATGATGATTCCTTACTGGTATTCTTCAGTTGGATTATCTATACAAAACTTAGGTTAACTGGAATCCTGTTTGTATACTTTTTTTAATTGCAATTAATTACAACTATTTACTATGTACAAGCCTTTTCGTTGTATTTTTTAATTGCAATACTGATAGTGCCAGAAAATTATTAGCATGAACTGTCTTCAGCTGCAGCTTATATAGTAGAATCCCTTTTTATGCTAATTTGTGAGGATAAAACTAATACTGGATTATAAAGTAATCACATTATATCATCTCATTATGCTTCCCCAAACATGATTTCACATATAGAATGTACAAATATTTGTAAAAGCCAATGTTGTGATATATTTTTTCTATACCTATTATTCCTTGATTTGAAAGAAAGAGAGTTGGAGCTTTAAAGAAAAAGATAAGGAATTAATATATTTTTTATTTTCATGTATTATGCAACTTTTGAACAGAATATCAAGTGAATTTCAAAGATGCTTTTGTATTAGATATTTGTATGCATATCTCATCCGAACTCATACATTTCTGAAAGAGGAAATACATATTTCTAATCTCTAAATATCCTGGTAAAGCATTGGACAAAATTCAACACCTGTTTGAGGAAAACAGAACTCAAAATAGAAATTAGTGAGCACACTATATGATAAAAAATATATATAAACTACATTAGCAAAACAGAATTTTACTTAATGGGGAAACACACTAGAGATATTTTCACTAATATCAGAAATAAGTCAAGATTTCCTCCTATATCTACTATCCTTCACCATTGTTCTAGAGGTTTTCTTTAATGCAATTTGAAAGAGAAATCAATGTTGGGGCATAAGAACTTGAAAAGAAGAAGTAAAACTATTTCTATTTGTAGATGATGATTGTATGCCTAGAAAACCTTAGATAATCAATGATAAAACTAACTCCAATAATAAAAGAATTCAATAAAGCAGCAGTCTATAAAATTAACATACAGGAATCAATATCTTTTTTTTTTTTTTTTTTTTGAGACAGAGTCTCACTCTGTTGCCCAGGCTAGAGTGCCGTGGCATCAGCCTAGGAATCAATATCTTAATGTATACAAACATTACTTAGAGAATATAATTGCAGAAAAACTCCATTTATAATAGCAGAAAAATAAAATGCACAGGAAAAAGTTTAACAAGGAATGTGCAAAAAAGTTAATTGTGGTGAATTTTAATACACTACTGAAGCACATAAAAGTAGATATAATAAATGAAAAGATATAACTTGTTTTGGTATAGGATACTCAGTGTCAGGTGTCAGTTCACACTAAGTTAATTTATCCATTTATTATGTTTTATAAATGTAATGAATCTCCAAAATCAAATTCAAATGTATTTGGTGGAACTAAACAAGCTGATGCCAAATGTCATATGGCAAAATAAGCATGCAAAAGTAGAAAAAAATTTCCAAAAATTCAAATAGTAAAACATACAAAGGGGGGATAACTCTACCAGACATTAAAATATATTGTAAAGTCTCTATAATTAAAACAGTATGGTACTGACACATGAATGTAAATATAGACTAATGGAATAGAGGAGAAAATCTGGAAATGGACTCAAGCACATATGAATGTATAACAAAGGTGGCATCTCAAATCACTAGAGCAAAGATGAACCTTTTTAATAAATGGGGCTGGAGCCCCTGGAAAAAGTTAAAAAAAAAATGAAAGCATACAATACTAGATAAAAACATGGATGAATTCCTTCTTAACTTGAATTTTTAGGGAAAAGCTTTATAATTATGCCTCAAAATCCAGATTTAATAAATGAAAAGATAGACAAATTTGATTGCCTATATGTAAATATTTTTGTTGTTTGCATCTCAAAAAGCGATTTAAATAAAGTCAAAAGACAACTGACAAAAGACAACTGGGAGAAAATATTTGCAATATTTATCAAAGATAAAGGGGTGCTATTAAAAATATATCAGAAATGTTTAATAAATGAGGGAAAAAGATTTTTTAAAACCTGAGAGAAAAATGGGCAAAAGGGATGAACAACTTATATATGTATGTGTATCAATATACATACACATATATACATATAATACATATAGACATACGTATATTTACAATATTTATATTTGTTTCTTAAAAACATGTAAAGATATTCAGTGTAACTTATAGGAAGGTAATTTAGCAATATCTAAATATCTACATATTATGTAAAGATGTTCAGTTTAACTTATAGGGAAAGACTTATTAATAGTAATATCTGACATATCTACATATGCATTGCATTTACCTTTTTACTCAGCAGTTTGTTTTTCAGGAATTTATTCTGAAAATACACCTTCAACAATAATGCAAATGTATATGCACAAGTTATTCATTTCAACATTATTTGTAATTCCATAACATTGGAGAGATCTAAAATGTCCATATATACACAGGTGGTTGAATAAACTATGACATATTCATAGAATTGAGTTCTGTGCACCTGTAAAAAAAAAAGGATGATGTCTATGAACTGATATGAAGTTATTTTCAGAATATATAATTGTATTAAGTAAAAAATGAAGGTACATAAAGAATATCTGTAGCATTTTACTTTTTTTAATAAGAAAGAATAAGAAAAAAGAAAATATAGATGTATTTCCTCATATGAATAAAGAGAAACACAGGAAAAAATATAAGAGACTAATGAGGTTGCCTAGAAAGAATAAGTAAAAATGAGATGGACAGTTTTAAATGAAGGGGTGAGGGATGAGATTGTATCCTCTTCAAATATACCTTTGTTTATAGGCTTGACTTTTGGAACCATGTTAATATTTTTATACCTAAAAATAAATGAAAAACAAAGCATGGCAGAAAATCCTAAAACTGAATATAAGGAGAAGTAAAAATAGATGCAGTCATTTTATAAATGAATAGCATGATTTCACCAAAGACAAAACAAGGAATCAACCCAAGTGATCTTGAACACAGTATTTGCTCTTTTTCCTTTGGGACAAAAAAACAAAAAAACAAAAAACTCTAAACATATGTTGAATTCTAGTAATTCTTTTAGAGGCATGGGTCGGTAATTCTGAAACTACCTTCTATTCATTCTGTGATTTTAAGACAATATATCCATATCTCTCGTGGATAATGGGAGCTAGGTTTCTCATTGTTGAAGACAGTTACAAATAGAGAAAGAGGGAAGGATAGAATGACCCTTCAGATGTTGGATTTGTATTTGATGTGCTGGTGTGAACTAAGGGTTTGAAATATAGATAGCTAGATACAATCTCTTCCCTAACTCTACTCTCTGAGGTCTAGCATCCATGACACTGTATTAGGAATACACTTAGTACCTAGATTTTGGTTACTAAATATCATTCTCTGCTAAAAGGAACAAGACTTCTTGGAGAAATGGCTGATTTCAGGGCTTGGGCAGGGAAAGTCCAAGATTATCCTGTATGCTAAGGAAAACTTTTTGTGCTGAAAGTTGAGGAAGTGTTCAAAGAATAATGGGGACATGTCAAAAGGACATGGGGGTCAGCATGTAAGGGCTTCCACTGGCCAAATCTTGGATAATATGAGTATCAAAATTATGATAGGAGAAGATTATAACTATTGAGTAAGGTTAGAATCCATGAGCCCATATTGGGAAAGCTCTTGTTTCAGCAGAAAGTCATCTGATAAATGTAGAAGGAATGATGGAATTAGAAAAGCACCGTTTGCCAGCCGTTGTAATAACAATTGATTCAGGCAAGAAACATTAATCGATGTTAAAAGAAATGGGTGAAAGTTTAAGAAGTAACAGAATACTCTGAAATCTCTTTAACAAGTTATTTATTAATTAAAAAAGGTAAAACAATTTTAAAGTAGAAAAACATGGCAGATACCACCCTAACCAAATAATCAAAAATAACTGCCGGTTGACAGCGTGTGCCTTATGATAATGATGTGTTGAAAAGGACACAGTAGTACTTTTGTGGTATTCCTTCCAAAAGTGCACAAACTGGATCTAATCATGAAGAAACATCAGACAAACCCAAATTGATGGTTGTTATAAAAAATATTATAATTGGCCTGTACTCTTCAAAGATGTCAGTGTCATGAAAGAGAAAGACTCAGAAACTATTTCAAAATAAAAAGGGCTAAAGAGACATGACAGTGCATCTCATGAATACAATGCATGACCTTGGGTTTTCATTTGCTCTTAAAGACATTATTGGGACAACTTAAAAACTGCCTAAGTTTTGTAGCATCTGTGGATTAGATAACAGTATTGTATCAATGTCAGTTTCTTGATTTTAATGATTGCATCTATGTTATATAAGAGAATTCCTTGCTTTTAGAAAATACACATTGAAATGTTTAGGTAAGGGAATATCATGTCTGCAAACTTACTCTGAAAGAATTCAGGAAAAAAATACACACACACACAGGCATATGGGAGAAAGGGAAAGAGAGAAAAATAAAAACCAGTGTTATAAAATGTCAAAATCTTGGTAAAAGGTATTTATAAATTCTTTGTACTATTCTTACAATTTTTAAATTATATCCAAATATTTATAAAGTAATAGATCCACAAATACACAAATAGATATTTGCTCACATTGCTCATCAATATCTTTAATAAATTAATCAGTATTGGTCAATCCTAATTTAATATCATATGAAATGAAGAACCTATGTATATAATAGCTGTGATAGCTATTTACTAATTACCAGCAATATTAAATTGGCTGTACATAGTGAAATCTTGAGACCTCTCTTTTAAACCTAAATTACAAAAGCTACAGCAAGAGAGGTAGTCACAGCAAAAGAAGAAAATAATCATTATTGTTTTATGCTTTAATGAAAATGTATTTCCTCATTTGGGGTTAAGTATGTGTCCATTGCCTGCACAAAGTAGTCAAGAAACAAAACAGATTGGTGGTTAGTTACAGTATCTCTGGAGCTAGACAGATTTTGGTGCCAATCCTGATTCTGTACTTAATTTTTGAAATGTAGACATTGATCTCCACCACATAGGGTATGGGTGTGGTTTAACAAGATAACTTAAGAAAGTACAAGGTTGCCATTATTGTTATTCCTTCAGTTTTCTACATGGAAAAATGATACAGCCCAACCAGCTGCTTTCTGATCTCATATGTTAAAAACAATTACATAGGAAAGAAATTTACTCTTTAATGCGTTAACATTTTAAGTGAGTGATAATGCGCTATTCTCTTTCACTTAACTGAAATTTTCGTGGCAGTTTCACACATATAATTCTCTCTCCCCTGCAATCTTATTAGCATTATTCCCATGAAACAACCAGAGAAATAAAGCAAAAGCATTTTAATTAACTCAGGTTTAATACGTTTTCCTTATCTGCCATTGCTGCAAATACCAGACAAGCATAACTGCTCTATGTATTCAAAATCTTTTAGTTGATTAAAGAAAGGAGTCTGCAGGAAATTCAAGACTAGAAATTCATTTAGTTCTAGTTAGATCATAAGCATGAACAGAGGCCATTTATCCTTCAGCATATCTTAAAATTTCTGTTTTTCTACTTGAATCTAATAATTTTTAGAATTAGCCTGGCTTGCTAAAGGAAACAAATGCACTTGGCCAACCTCATTGTTTTCTTCCAGTCTTATTCTCTTACCTAAAGGGAAATCAGGAAATTCTTTATGGTACATTTGGAGATACTTTGACTAGACTTTAAATGTATATGTATATGTGCATGTGTGCTTAATGTGATTGAATTATAATGAAAGATTTTCAAATTTGAAGTACCTTTGCTTGTTTCTTCATATATATGAAACAAGAAAAAATAGTCAATACATTTTTAAATGACTATTTAATATGGTCAGAATAATTATTCAATCCATTAATAAAGATTTAGCAGTTATCTACTCTTTGAAAAGAAATGAGTTTCAAAGTATAATTGAGAAACACCACAGGGTCTTGATTGACCTTGCCTCAAAAAATATGTCACACTCCCCAGAATGTCCACATACGGAAATAGCTCCTTTAGTATTTACGTGGATAGTATACTTACCTGGCAGGGGAGATACCATGGCAGGGCGAGGCTTATCCATTGCACTCAGGGTGTGCTGACCCCTGTGATTTCCCCAAATATGGAAAACTCTACTGCATAATTTGTGGTAGTGGGGGACTGCGTTTGGGCTTTCCCCTGTGTTTTAAATTTTTAAAAAAAAGTAATAATAAATAAATTAATAAATACAAATACACAAATAATGAGAGGATGTATGTAATCATGGGAGCTGACTTGACATGAATATACACATTTTATTTCATTTACAAATAACTTATATATTTAGCATATCTAGGGAGAAGACTAAATGAATGACAGAGTGCTTTCCTTCAGAGTCTTGAGATAAGCTCAGTCATCTTCATACTACACTCACCTGGGCCCCACCAGCACCTAGCACAATGCCTAGCCCATATTTGGTCCACAGTTACTATGGGAAGAATTGAAATATATGATTTAGGGTAGGGAGTAAATATTTGGAGATGTACAAACCAAATTCTCCAGGAATTTGGTCATATAAGTACTTTTACTTTAAGACTTCAAGGAAGAATAATATTGGAGCTAATTCTCAAAGGGCAGGTGTGATTTGATCATGTGATTTGATCATATGAACTATGTCAATACTATCTGGGATCAATCAGTAATGCTGATTGAGCCCAGAGCTTTCGACAGTGACACCAGGGGCTTTTCTATCATTACCTTCTAAAATATGTTTATGAAGGTGCTCAGAATACCCTCAGGATTCTTTTATAAACTCTTAAAATTATAACGGGTTATTAATTTATCCTAACCCTTTCTTTATACTGTGCTATCTCTGGGTGTTAGGTCAGGGAATTTATTCCCTACTGTGTAAAGTGTTATTTCTCATTACTTGTCTGAAAGCTACTATGACAGCATTATATCATCTCACTTGGAGCTTTACTGAGTTCTCACTCTTCAGATTTTACAGTAATGAGACCAGACCCAGCGTAGATCTCTGAAAGAAATACATTGTTAGCACTTCTTTATCCCTTGAAGTATCTCATCATTTCTAACCTCTATGACTGTATATGAAAAAGCAGTCCATCCAACTTAATGCAACTGGGTTTTTGGTATTTTTAAAATTTATTTTTATGTTTTTGTTATAGAGCCCCAGAAAAAGGATTTTTGGTGATTTTTAACAAATCATGGCTTATAATTCCCATCAGAGTATATCAAAAGCTCTTGAAGATGAGGAAAGTATGGCATTGCTTTATAAAATTTGGTCATTTTCCTCCATTTTTCCTAGGCCATGTTGCTACTGCTTCTTTATGTTTCAACAATAAACATACTTGCAACTTTATATCTTGTCAGTCCATGCGAATTTGTTTATAGGACACTGAATTTTCCAAGTAAAAATTAAAGTATCTTAGTTAACCAACCAAATATTTTATCCATAATGATTGGAACAATTCAGGCAACCGTATTTTTACCCTTTTTATTTTGAAAGTGTAATTCATCCAGGATGTTTATCAGCACTTCCACTGGATTGCCTTGTAAGCCCGGTCGAGGTATTCATCACCTGGTAATTTAATGAATGAACCCAGCACATCAACATAGGTTTAGATGATGTCTGTGAAGTGTTTGAGCTCAGTGAGAAAGGATACGCTGTAAAGGCAACACTATTTTATTTTCTACCTTATGAACACATTGTGAAATTGACCATGAAGGGTCTATTTTGGGGATGCTATGCATGTCTTTGTTCTTCTATCACTGACTTCATGTGGAAGATCTCAGAGTCATGGTCTACATGGGGTAGGTTCAGAGTGAAGCCTTTGAAGGTCAGTGGTTTGGACCCCCAAATCCAGACTCTGCTACTTACCATAAAACTCTGAATGAGTTCCTCACATTTTCTGAAGTTGACTGCTTCTTTCTTCATTCTTCTCCCTCCTTCCATTGGTCCTCCACTCTCCTCCTCCTCTGCCTTTTGAGGTAACATAGAATTTTTGATGGGGTTGCATTTAGTGATTTTTTTTAAAAATTCCTCTCTAATTTTTAGGAAGAGAAGTCTGTGATTCAATGATGTTCCCAGGATCACTTGTCTAATTATTGCAGAACTCAGATTCATTAGTTTCCCCCTCTGCTTGTTTATCAAAATAAGTATTCTCTCTCTATCTATCTATCTCCCTCCCTTCCTTCCTCCCTACATCCCTCTCTCTCTTTCTCTCTCTCTCTCTCTCTCTCACAGACACACACACACACACACACATATCTACAACAGTATCATAGAGGGGAAGATGAATCATTAAAGGACTATTCCATTAAAGGACTCTTCAAGAGGTTTCCTGTTTTATCTTAATGTTGATGATATTGGTATATTGCCTGAGTATGCATAGTTGTAGAAAGTTCTCAAGATCTTTTGCTTTAGGAGAAAACTACCTTCCTTACCTCAAAAGCCTGCCTGTCCTCATTCTGTAATATTTAGCAGCATAATTGAATGGATGTCTGTTAGTCCTTTCCAAAGCTTAGAGCCTAGGGCATTTGCCCTACTTTGCTGGATCTCAGGGGAAGCTCCTCAAAGTATTTATATAACCCAAAAACTTCAAAATTAGAGGGTTTGTTAATTTTATTTTGTTGTTGTTTAGAGAAAATCAACATTCACAAAGTTTCAAAAGAATAAAATTAATAGCACTGACAGATACTGTTTGTATCTCTAGAGAATGTTGCATATCTAATCAGTAAATTCATTAGCATATCTGTTGTGGATAATGGTGATTAATCTTATTAAAGATATTTTTGTTTTCTCCCCTTAACATGAATTTTCAAACATGCCCCCTTGTCAGTAGGAAGTAGCTTTGAATTTACTTTTCTTTTCTTTTTTTTTTTTTTTTTTACTGCAGCCATTAGAGGATGTTTATAAGAACATAATAATCTATTCTCTTTGTGTGTCAATTGTTAGTTAGTTAGTGCTGCAGTAAATTGAGGATTTAAGTGGATGGATAAGCATATTTAATTAATATAAGTTATTATTTCTAAGATATTCTGAGGCATTGAGCTGCCACCTGGATATTTTTGCAGCATAACAAAAAATAATTAAATTCAAACCTTAAGTGAGCCATTTCAAATAAGATTGATAACATCAGTTATGTAGTCTCACATACTCTATTTGCGTTCAGAAAAATCTTTTTATTAGGTAAAGTCAGGAAAGAAGAATACACGGAGCCAGGTCGTATGACAGACTGGAAAGAACAGATGGAGGTGATTGCCTTTTCTGTGGCCAAGAACAAGGATGAGAAATGTCCCAGGAAGGATTAGCCCAGGGTTGTAACTGGAATGCTGATTGAAGTTATTTGTTTTCCTGTGACAGACAGAAACGCTAGGAACTGTTGGGCATGGAGTCAGCAGATGTGTTAGCCCTTATACCACAGTTCCACATAAAATGTTACTGAAAACCTTTCCTGCCCCCACCCCTACCTTAGGAAAGCTTAGCCTTGACTAGAGGGGATGGTATCTCAATTAGGAAACATTCTATGAAACAGGACCCAAAAAAGGGGATTAGGAAATAGAGGCATTGACAAGTCTAAATTATACTAGAATAGGAGAAGTCAGTCCCTACCTGAACTTTAACGTTAGTGTTCAAGTTGTAACTACAAAAAAAAAAAAAAACCACTGGAAAAACTTAACTTATTTTATTTCATGGTATATATTATATATACCACATTTGGCTTATCCATTCATCTGTTGATGGACACTTGGGTTTTTTGTCAGTTTTAAAATTAGGGTATCTGTATATCTTCCCCTCTCCCCACCACCCCCAATTTAGGGTGTTAAAAATATGTTTGTCAGAATACTGGTACATTATTGGTTATATGTGTTGCAAAATTTCTCTTACTCTGCATCTAGCTTTTTCACTCTTTTGTTTTGGTGTCTTTTAAAAAGCACAGACTTTCCTAATTGGTTCAGTTTTAACATTTTTTCTTTCTTTTTGACTAGCATTTATATGTCTTGGCTAAGAATTCTTTGCTTACCCCAATGTCATGGAGATATACACCTGTCTTCAAACTGCAAATATGCAGTTTGACTTTTCATATTTTGACCTGTTATTCAGCTATAAAAAGCAATGAGGTTCTGATACATGTTGCAAACATAGATGAACCCTCAAAACATTATGCTAAGTGAAATAAGTAAGACACAAAAGGACAAATAGTATATGATCTCACTTATAGGACGTACTTAGTATATGCAAAGTCATAGATATAGATAGTAGATTAGAGGTTACCAGTGGCTGGGGGAAGGGGAAATGGGAAGCTGTTGCTTCATGGTTGTAGAGTTTGTGTTTGAAGTGATGAAAATTTTGGAAATAGATAGTGATGATGGTTGCACAACATTGTGAATATAATTAATGCCACTGAATTGTACACTTAAAAATGGTTAAATGGCAAATTTTATATTAAATGTATTTTACCACAATTTTTACAAATTGATGGTGAAATATACAAAAAAACATCGAATTGTATACTTTAAATAGATGAGTTATGTGATATATGAATATCTCAGTAAAGATGTTATAAAAAATATACACATGAATACACGATATGGGAAAAGTGGTTCCTGGAACAGGCTTGGCACATAATAGGTTTGTTCATTTATCTAACAAATAGGCATAAAGCACTCACTGCTTTACTAATAAGCTGGACATGCAGAAATGTGTATAGGAATCTCTACTAATGAGCCAGTCAGAATTCCCTTTGGCAGCCAACATCTGCCAGATTTAACCGTGGGCAGTGTAATTGGATCTGAACTAGCAACCCAGAAGCTATCTTCCAATCCTTCCCCACCCCTGCACTGAGAAAAAACAATGATACCTTCTTTATGCCCATCTCACCCGGCTGTGTACCCAGGCCCAGTATAAGCAGGACTGTGTTCCTCCTGATCCGGAGAACCATGTTCACCTGGTCTAAGGGGATGGTGAAGCTTGGTCCAGGAAGAAGGAAGCCTATGGATCAGCATGTAAAGTCATCACACCCAAGCGCACCTAGACACCTGGAGCTGTTCTGGGTTGCTGATCTGGGCAAAAGTCAGATCTAGGAGGGAAGATGCCAAGACACAGTCAAAATGTGATTCATAACGTAGTGGAT
This sequence comes from Lemur catta, assembly GCF_020740605.2. Classification (NCBI taxonomy): domain Eukaryota; kingdom Metazoa; phylum Chordata; class Mammalia; order Primates; family Lemuridae; genus Lemur; species Lemur catta. The sequence goes on from NC_059134.1 coordinate 33,787,418, forward strand.
CTGTAGAATCCTTTGCAGTTTTCATACTGCATGTTTCTGATGCAAACTCCATTGGTCGATCTTTTGGGATGTCACAATGCCATTGTGAAAAAGAAACAAATGACAAGCAAGTAAAATCAAATTAAGAGTTAGTATATTGTCCTTCAAATATCATTTCCTTCTGAAGTCTCTCCTCAGGCTATCGTCCATTTAGATCAATCTATTGCAGAGGCTAAATCTACCATATAGTGAAATGACAACTGATACTCAAAATGATTTATTTTCAAAGCAAACTTGTAGTTAGAACCTTTTAGTTGTTAGGCAGTCTGCTAGAGGTTAGGAAAATAAAGATACATAAGCTAGAATCCTGTTCTCATTTTAGTAGAAGAGAAAAATAAATGTCAGAGGGGTAGTATCCTGGAAATAGATTAGGTGCTCTGGAATGCAGGGGAGAAATTGGTGAATCAACAGCAGCAGTCTTTGGGGAGGAAGGTTGCTCAAGCAGCCTTGAAGGATTAGTTGTAGTTCCTTAGGTAGACAAGGCCTCAGAAGAGGAAGAAAAAATGCATAGCACATGGGAAATGCTAAAAAGTGGAGTTTTTGTTAACATAATGTAAATTGGAAGAGGTCAATAAATTAATTAAAGAATTGGATTTGAATTACCTAATTTTAAAAATATTAATGCTGTAACAATCTACAGCTAAAACATTTATGGAAAATATTCACCTGGGAGACGGGTGTTTCACTTGTTAGGAAGTACTTTGTGCTTAGTTCATCAAAACAATGAATGATAGAGGGATAAGAATGTTTAAGAGTCATGTGCTAATGATAGTGCTGGCAGTTATAAGAGAAAGGTACTTATTTTTAAATAAAATATACATATAGAGATTATATTTGTTTAGGAATGCTTAGGATTTATATTTGCTCAGGAATGTCAGACTTTTTGAAGAATACACCTATGTTAATAAAACTTCAGAAGGACAAATACCATTTTATAACTATTCTGAAACTCCCTAGCTCCAAATACTCCTTTTTGACATTGAAATTTTTTATAGACTGATTTATTGAGATATAATTTGCACATTGTAAAATTCACCATTTTTAGGTGTACAGGTCAAGTTTTGACAAATATGAACAGTTGTGTCACCACCACCACCATCAAGATATAAATAAATTTGTCACCTGAAAATGTCCCCTGGTACTCGGCTGTAGTCAGTCTCCTCCCCTATCCTCATGCCCTGGCCATACTGATCTGTTTTCTGTCCTTCTAGTTTTGCCTTTTTACGAATATCATATAAATGGAATCCTGCAGTATGTGTCTGGCTTCTTTCACTTAGCACAAGGCTTTGCAGATTCATCTATGTTGTTGCATGTATCCATAATGCATTCATTTTTATTGCTGAATGGTTTTCCATTGTATGGAGAGCCTCTAATTTGCTTATCCCTTCAAATGCCCATGGGCATGTGAGTTTTTCTATCCTTTTGGCTATTCTAGATAAAGCTCCTGTGAACATTTGTATACAGGTCTGTGTTGTCATTTTTTTGGCATAAATACCTACCAGTGTGGTAAGTGTATGTTCCAAACTATTTTCCAAAGGGTCTAATCCTTTGCACATTCCCACCAACAATGTATGAGAGTTCCAGATGTTCCAAATCTTTTCCAGCATTCACTGTTGTCAGTTGTTAATATTGTTTTTGTTGTGTAATTTTATCCATTTTAGTAGATATGTCTTGATATATCATTATGGTTTATATTTGTACCTCCTTAGTGACTACTGAGATTGAGCATCTTTTCATGAGCTTTCGTGCTATCCATACCTCTTCAGCAAACTGTCTCTTCAAATCTCTTGCCCATCAAGTGTTGAGTTGTTTTTATCATTGAATTGTAAAAGTTGTTTTATACATATATATATTTCAACATTTATCACACATACATTTTGCAAATAATTTCTCCCAGTCTGAGGTTATCTTTTCAGTTTCTTAAAGTATTTATCCAAGAGTTTTTAATTTTGGTGAGGTCTAGTTTATCAATTTGTTTTCTTTTATAGTTCATGCTTTTTGTGTTCTAATAAAGTGTTGACTAATCTTTGTCACAAAAATATTCTATATTTTCTTTTACAAGTTTATAGGCTTTACGTTTAGGTCTGTGATCATTTTAAGATAATTATTTTTGGACGGTGTAAGGTAAGGGTTGAAGTTATTTTCTTTGTATGCCCTATTGTTCCAGAATGACTTATTGAAAGACTAATCTTTCTATAATGGATTTTTTGACATCTTTGTTTCAAATCAATTGACCATATATGTATATATATATGGGTTTATTTCTAGACTCTGTTTCTGGACTCTGTTGTGTTCATGGATGTATATGGCTATCGTTGTAATGATATTAAATTACCTTGATTATTGCAACTTTGTAATAAGTCTTGAAAACAGGTATTGTGAGACTTCCAATTTTGTTTCATTAAATTGTTTTAGCTATTTCTGGCCCTTTGTTTTATGTATAAATTATAGACTCAGGTTGCCAGTTGTTACCACAAAAAATATTTCTGCAGAATTTTGTTTGGGATTACTTTGATTCTGTGTATCAAATTAGGAGGGATTGACATTTTAACATTATTGACTTTTCTGATCCGATGTTCTTTAATTTTTCTTATTAATATCATGTAATTTTATGCTTTCAAATCTTGCACGTATTTTGTTAGATTCGTCTTGAAGAACTTTGTGTTTTTTGATGATATTTGAAGTTTTAAAATTCAATTTCTAAGTATTCATTGCTAGTACATTAAAAATGCAGTGATTTTTATATGAAATAATTGTTTTAAACCTTTTATTAAAATATAAATATGAAAATAAATGATTGTTTTACAATGCAATTTTTTTATAAGTTTTCTTAGAAGCAACTGTCATGCTATAAAGGAAGAATATGTTTTTAAAGCATAAGATAGTTATACTAGGACTCAAACAAAAATATTTTTCACTTTCATCCATAATTAACCAAAACTAGTGTTCCATTAGAATGTAAAAGTGGTGATACTATTGGAGAAATTGGTTTTTTAATTTTTATTTTTACTTTAAACCTCAAAACAAGAAACACATTTTCTCCAATTCCATTTCCCCACTTACTCTCCCCTCATCCTCTTCCCATCAGAAACCTTTGTGAAAGGTGAAAAATCTCTTGTTAAAATCAAGGTGACCTCAGAAGGAGCAGCTTGGAGAAAAAGGAAAATGAGCTTAGAAGTCAAAAAGACCTGGGGCTTGAATTTTGGCCTGTACTTCAGATTACTGGATGACCTTAAAATCATTAAGTCCCTTCTCTGAGCCTTAAATTCTTCCTCTGCAAAATGGGGATAATACTTTCTTCCCAGGCTTTTGTGAGATTAAATGAGGCAATAAATGCAGAGCACTTAGCATAGTTTTTATTGAATAGACAGGACTCAACAAAGGTCAGTTTTTAGTGGCTTTAAACAATGTAAATTAATTCTCTCGTGGTCTGGAAGCTGAAGTTTGAAATCAAAGTGTTGGTGGGGTTCGTATCTTTTGGAAGTTCTGAGCAAGAATCTGTTCTGTGCGCCTCTCCTAGTCTCTGGTGAGTCCCAGGAGTCCTTGGTGTTCCATGGCTTGTGGCTGCTTTACTCCAGCCTCTGTCTCCATCTTCACCTGGCCTTCCCCTTTGCGTCTCTGTCCAAAATCACTGTCTCCTTTCTCTTCTAAGAACAACAATCATTGGATATAGGGCCCACCCTAAACCCAGAATGATCTCCTCCCAAGATCTTTAACCTAATTACATCTGCTGAGACCTTATTTCCGAATAAGGTCACATCCACAGATACCAGGATTAAGACTTGAACATGTTTTTGAGGGACACTGTTCAACCCACTATAAATGTCTAGACAGAGATTAACTGTGGAAATAGAAACATTACTCCACATTAAATATTCTGTCATTGTTCCACATAGGTAAAGAATATAGAATAGACACAACTTGGACATAGGATGTATTTATATTTGTAGATAATCTGACCTGTATAGAGATTATTCTGTCCCTCGTTCCCATTTCTACATTTTAAAAATCCTTGCTGTTTGATAGACTTTATGTAAATAAAAACAGCTATAGGTTTGGGGGTAAAGAGGATTTTTTAGCAATTTTATGTCATATTATAGGATAATCTTTTAATTTTGAGATGGAGTGAAGATTCTGACTGCTTGTTGATTTTTGTTTTTTTATTAGGCATTTTATTTTAAAAGGTAAAAAAGAACAATTTACATGAGAAATAGTACTCTCAGCATTTTATTTTTGTTTTGGGTTTGTTTTTTTTTGTTGCTGTTGTTGTTTTTGTCCTTCATATGAAGGAAGCACATCCAAATGAAGAGAGCAGGTTGACAAAATGCCATTTCTATGGCAACAGTTCCATTATGTGTGTGCTTTAGTGGTAATTTCTGTAGTACATTGGATCAGTGTAGTGGGCACCTTCAAAGCACTCAAACTGGGGAAATAACATATCAATATCTATGTGTCACTTCAGCACAAATTCTGGAAAGTTTTCTCCAAGTAAAAAATATTTTAAACTTATCACCTTCTCATAGTATATTTCAAATTTTAAGAATAATAGATTTATGACTTATTTAACTTTTTCTTAATTCTTCAAATAATTATTTTTTCCATTACTACTAAAGAGTGATATTTACTACATAGATCCAACTAAATGCTAGGCACTGTATTACTACTTCAATATGTTCTTTCTATTCGTTGAATTATTAATCCCATTTACAAATCAGGGAGCCAAAACTCAAGAAGTTAAAAAAATTTTATTCTCTTATTTAATAAATATTTATTAAGCCAGGTACTATTCTAAGTATCAAACTTATAGCAAGGAATAAAACTGACCTAGAAACTGATAGGGCTAGAATTCAAATGCACATCTGTATGACTCTAAAATCTATGTTCCTTCCAGTAAATACCTGCTGCTGAATTTGGCTCTGTTTGCCAGACTGTTAATTCCTTATAAATGATTTATTTGAAATGAACTGGTGTTTTGTAGTACAGTGGAGCAGCACATCCTTTTCTCTGCCAGAGAATTTGCTTTTGATCAGACATGACATTTGTGTAAAAGCCACTGGTAGGAACAAGTATATTTTGTATTAAAAAATCAAAATTAAAATAAATAAACATTTATATGCCAGATGCTATTTGCATAGTATGTTCTGAGTGATGGCTATTGTTTTTCTTAATTTCAAAGATAAGAAATTAGGTTTAGAAATGTTAAGGTATTTGCTCATGGCCTTAGAAATGTTGACACTTGCTCCATCTGAGGCTGGTCCCCTCCCCCTGTGCTTGGTTTCTCTCCTCCTCTTCTAGGATTCTTACCTTGACACTGCACCTGTCTCCTCTATCTCTAGCCTATTTCCTTTTACTAGTGGTTTCTTTTTGGCATTTCAACTTGCTCAAGTATGTTTCATCTAAAAACAAATAAACACTTTTCCTTTTACCCTTTTATTCCCCTCTAGCTAGTATTTTATTTCTCTTCCTTTCAAGAAAAGCAATTTGAGAGCATTCTCTACGTTTGCCATCACTACTTTCTCCTCGCCTATCTATTCCCTACTATCTTCATCTTATTTTCTCCCTTTCTATTCTAATTGTCCTTTCCAAAGACTGGGCCAATGTGATGCTAAATATAGTACCTCATTGCTCATGTAATGATTTTATTTCTAATATGATTGAACATTTTTCATGTTCCTTACCATTTCTCATGTGTGTGTTTGTGTTGCTTGTTCAAGTATTTTGCCTATTTTCTTATTGAGGTTGCCTTAGTTCTTTTAAATTCACACATACTTAATGGGGAAAATAGATTATTTCATCATTCTTTGACCAACATTGGGCAGAACTAAGAAGTGAATACATCATCACTGGTAAAGGTCAACAGGGTATGTCTGGGTGAGAACATTGAGCAGGCAGACTGTGAAGGATATTGTGTAAATATACAGTTGTCATTTTTATCAAAGCTTCATTTCCCAGCAACATGAAGCTTTCCTCCTCCTTTGCAGGAATCATTTCCCAATAGTCAAAATCCAGTTATGAAATAGACATGTAACCTGGCTAAGCCAATGTCTGTTGCTGCAGTATTTGGTACAGAGCTCTCTGGAGATTGGCCTGTGTGTCTCATGGTGTGCTGGAATGGTGGACAGTGTGGGCTTCCAGCAAGTTTATCTTGGGAAAAATGTCATGCCTCCTGTTTTGCTGGCCTCTTTTACTTTTTTTGTAATTCATGAACCTTCTACCTTCATAAATGTCTCTGTCCTGCCTCTTGCTATAAATCTCTTTTATGTCTGTTATGTGGCAGAGTACCATCATAACCAAGACTGTCCTGAAGTTTGGAAGCCTCAGGAGTTTGGGGTATTGTTCCATCCAATTTTATAGATTCATCAGATTTTATGGTGAGCATGTGTTGTTTTATGTCTCAGCATTGTATCTGGTTTGATTTCTCTGGATTATGCAAGTGTTTGTAAGGTCCTACTCAGTTGAATATATATGCTTCTTGTTCTGTACCTTCTAGAACAAACCATGTTCCAAATAGTTGATTTGGCCTTCTAAATTTATTTTTATGTGAGTACAATTTGGTTTTATAGATGACTGAAATTACATTAAAGGATATAAATAGTTTATCTTCAATTTATAGTTATTATGGCTAATTAACACATTTTCATAGGAACAGTGTACCAATATGAAGCATTTCAGTAATAAACTAAATATAATCTAGAAGCCCTTTGGGAAACTATTAATTTCTGCAGGAATTAATTGCCATTTCACTTGAGTTACATAAGTAATATGACCACAGTTTTTAAAATACACATTTATGGAAAGACAGACATATACAAAGAGTTAAATTTCAGTTATTTTGCATAGTACTTTTGCCCAACTTTCTAAAATACAAGCGAGAACAAAATAATGTCTCCTTGGAGGAAAATTTGTACATTTTAAATGGACTCTCAGCTTCTTAGTATTCTTTCTAAAAACTCTTGCAATATAAAAAGGGTCTATTTTTTCCCTTCAAAGGTGTTATTAGGAAATCAAATTAGATTGCTGTCCCACTTCACTTCAATAGACTGAGGTTCTTCAGAGGAGTTCACCATTCCAGATTTCATAATAAGAAAGTATTTGTTCAGTTAAATCATACGCATATCAACTAAATAATAGGAAAAGTATGACTTAAAATCATAAGATGGAAAGTCACAGTTAAGACCAATATTCTACCTCATAAACTACTTCACTGTGTTTTTGACAGTGAATAAAAATGTAGAAATTCTGTACTAGACACAGTTAGAATAAAGATCCCATTGGACCTTTCTGACAAGAACCATCAAGAAAGGAAAAAAGTAATATTGGAGATGTAAATTTGAAAGGGAAGAAGGAAGATCTTCTCTGACTTTTATGTACAACCTACTCAGGACATTTTTTACAAAAGCAACCAGTTCCACAAGCCCCAGTGTGGATGGGGAGCTATCAGATTAGAAACAGGTTCATGATGACTCTGAGAATCAATGACATTTAGACTAGAAGCAAAAACAACTCTCCCTGCTCACGTCAGCCATATTGCATTAGCCCCCATTGGACAGAAACAAACATACATCAAAAACAAAGCCCACAGTTTCTCCTATTCTTACTGCACGTCATTGAACAGACATGTACTGAGTACCTTCTGCGTCATAGACAGCATGCTAGGAGCTCCAAACCTTCCAGCTCCTCAGTAATTAATAAATATTTATGGCATCTCATGAGTAAAGAGCTAAATGTCACTTAAAAAGTAAAGAAAGGGCTTTCTAACTGTAGCATCTTTCATTTCATGAAGGATTTCTGGTAGTAAAATTAATGAAATAAGCTCCTTTCTTCTCTTCTTTCCTTCTTTCCTTAAGAGTTGTATTAGTCAGGATGGGCTAGGTTTTGCTGGATTTCTGTTGGGTTTTGTTCATCATTTTCCCTCAGAAGTGGGACGTCCGTATTGTGCTTTCAAATTAATGTTGCAATTCAAAAGCACATTGGCTTCAGCCATAAAAAGGGGTGAAACAATGGTACATGCTACCACATGGATGAGTCTTGAAAATGTAAGTGCAAGAAACCAAATACAAAAGGTCACGGATTGCATGACTCTATTTAAATGAAATATTTAGGATACATAAATCCACAGAGACAAAACATAGATTGGTGATTGCCGGGGCAAGGAGGAGGGGCAATGTGGAGCAATTACTTAATGTATACAGGGTGTCCTTCTGCAGTAATGAAAATGTTTTGGAACTAGATAGAGTTAGTGGGTGCAAAGCATTGTGAATGTATTAACTGCCACTGAACTGTTCACCTTTAAAAGGCTAATTTTATGTTATGTATTTAACCTCTCAAAATTGTCCCAAAAATGTTTTGTTTACATAAAATATAAAAAGCACATTGACTATGTATATATTTTTACTATATTTGTTTACATTCTATAGATGAAACAGTAGTGTTTATAATATCTGGAAGGCATTTTTATTCAATAAAGGTCAATAACAAAACTATTTGAGATCTGTGTAATCACAGATTTGTTTTTTTTTTTTTTTTTTAAGGAATCACCAAGTTACTATGAAAGATTTTCCCCTAGAATTTTTCCCATCTGCCTGTGTTCTCTCACTATACAATTGCCTGCCTTGAATTTTCTCCTCCCAGGAACATTTGTATTCAGTTCTACTTTAGTTATTACTGTGATGTTGGAAGCTTGCATTTGGTATAACTCCCATGGGTGGAATCAGTTTGGAAAACTATTCACATACTAGTCTTCTTTTTACACATCATTAATGAAGGTGTCAACTAGAAAGGTCACTAACAGCAATGCCTGCAGCACCCCACTGATCATTTGAGTAGAATTTGATGTATTGCCTTTAATAATTGCCTTGTCCCTGGCAACTAATTTTCAGTTCATGTTGGGGGCCTTATGGCCAATACAATTAAAATTAATTTTTCTCATTTTATGGTGGCAAGATGTGACCAAATACCATGCTGGCAATACCTGGGTACAAAACTTTCTTTGCTACTATTGCGTATTATTGCTGATGGCACTTATGTTTGATCATTATATTAGTTAATGACAGTGGTTTCCGTAATAATGAAGGACAAATATTTTATTTCTGTATCACCCTATGCTGGCTCTTCCTTTTCTTGGCCGTATTCTGTAGACTGTTTCACTGCTCGTTAGTACCTCTAAGGCCTGAGGAAATAACAAGGGTAAACTCAACTTCTGTTCATTTTGCCTGGCTGGCAACCTATTATCAGTCTAAAAAACACTTTGGGAGACAAGAGTGAGGATTGATAGTGGTGAATTAAATGCATGTATGGTTTATCCATCAGTTTAATCCAGCTTCCCCTGACATAAACAATTAAGGTTATAGTCGGTCTTAGAGTTGGAAGGCCCCTTGGTGTGATCCTCTGTTCCTGTGTTTGTCACCAGGGGTGGGCACTGCTGGAGATTGAGGAGGGACAGTTGTTTATCTTTCAGGACTCTTCCATACCCTAAAAGACATTGAGTACCCTGGACCTTGGACACTAGATGCCAGTGGTCACCAGGACACATTTCTGGATCCCTCAGAGTGAGACGGACCCACAGTCTTCTCTGACTGGACTTGATGAGTTAACTGAGGCCCAGAGAGGTTTGGTGCCTTGTCTAAAGGAACCTGTCCGGTAAGTGGCAAAATTGGTGTTAGAACCAAAATGTCCACTTATCTAGTCTAGTGCTCCTTCTATCAGCTAGTTGCATTTAAATTTTTTGAGTACAATCTCAAGTGAGCCCTCAGCATTGGTCTGAAATTCAATTACGTTTTCCTATTCAATTTACTCTCATGTTCTAAAATGACTATTTCATACATTCTTCTTATTCCTTAATCCTTCAGCACTCTCTGCTTCCCTCCACTCCTTCTTATGTCACTGATAAAATAGAAGAAAGGGAAGACCAATGTCATCTTCACACCATCAATCCTGCCAGCCTGCTGAGTTATACCCATATGCTCTGCCTGCCTTCCTGTTGCAAGCAATGAACTCTTCCTACTCCTCCTTAAAGCCCAAATCTGCCCTCGTATGCAAGAATTGTGCCCCTTGATTTATCATTTATTCTCTCTTGCCTTTTCAGTTTCTCCATCCCATGGGATCATTCCCATCAGTACATAACATACTGAAGTACCTTCATAGTAGAAGACATGTTCTCATGGCCGCTTCATCTACTGTGGTGTTTCTCTGCTTCCCAAAAGAATTCTTCCCTGAATTATTACTACTTCTCTCCAACCTCCTCCAGTCCAGTTGGCGACTCACCCCCTTCCGACCAGTCTTTCTTCCCCCACCATCCCTGCAAATCACTCCTGTCAAAGTTACCCACTACCTCCCCCTTGCCAAATCCAGCCACAGTTCTCAACCATCCTCCTAACCTCCTGGCCGTATTTGACACGGTGACCACACCATTCTTCATAGAACATTTTCTTCATTTGTCCTCCTAGACATGATTTCCTTTATGTTTTATCTCCTGCCACATCGTTTACTCTTTCTCGGGCCCGTTTGCTGGTTCCTCCTCATCTGCTCAACCTGTAGCTACTGGACTTCTCAAGGCCCCTGTTCTTAGCCCATCTGTTTTTAACAAAGCAACCAGACAAAGCTTTAAAAAATAAATCAAATGTCTCTCCCTTGCTTAAAACCCCTTAAATCCCATAACACTTGGAATGAAATCCAAGCCCTTTGTTTAGAACTACAAGGCCCTACATAAACTAGCCCTTCTAGATTACTCTTTCACTCCCCCCCGCCCCCGCAACCACCCATCTTGCTCTTCCTTGAGTACTCTTAGTTTAGTCCTGCAATGGGGTCTTTGTTTCTCCTTCCTGAAATGTTCGTCACCTAGACCTTCTCACAAGTTCCCCTCTCTCATCATCCAGGTTTCTCCTCAAATATTCTCCTCCTCACAGGAGCCTTCCCTGACTCTTTTATCTAAATTAGTATCCTCCCTTATCCCATCCCTCTCTGTTCCCTTTGTCCTTTGCCTTATTCACAGAACATATCGCTGTCTGACATCGTATATTTATTTATTTGCTGTTCATGAGAGGTAATATGAGACTCTGAATCCCGTAGTCCTGGATACAGCCACTTGCCAGCTCTCTGACCTTGGACAAGTTACTTAACTTCTCTTTTCTGCAATATCTGAATCCTTAAAATGGGGGTGTTGTTTAATACTTACAGGTTGTTATAAAGTAAAATGAGTTTAAATATGTAACATGCTTACAATAAACAATTCACTTGGTGAATGTTATGTAAATGATAGGTATTATCATTATTATTTTTTATTATTATTTGAAACTTGCATTGAAAAATAAGCTTCAAGAGGATGACTGCTTTGTCATTCTTGTGCACCATTGTTTTTCTAACCACTGAAGCAGTGCTTGGTTCATTGTATAACTCTCAATGTCCACTTTTTGAGTGACCAAATGAATGACTTGCCACTAATTGGATTTACATCTCAACACATTCTCAAATTGCACTCATGGCCTGAAAACAAGATAGCTTTGAGAACAGCCTGTACTAGTCACAAAGGTTAGTCTGTCAAAAACAAGAAGTGACTTGCAGTTCTTGTAAAATAAAACATCCACATCTGTTCTCACTCTCAGTAGGGTTTTAGTGACCTTCCAGTTAGGTTGGCTTGTGTTGAGACCTTTTCACTCATGGACATCGTGGAGAGAATAGGAAGGTAGGGAGTGATTGAACTGAACTAGGAGACAACAGTGGTAAGTTAAAAGGACTAGCTTTGTTCATCCAAGCAAGAAGAGAGCAGAAAAATAAATGAATGGTAGAATTAGAATTGGGGTTTGAATGTTTAGCTTTATCTCCTTGTTTTTATAATCATTTTTAAATTCTTTGGAAAATTGTTACTTAATATTTTCTATTGGGAATTGAAGTTTCATTTTTACCTAGCTGGCCAGATTCATCTGGGTCAGTAAGTTACTCTCAAGATGAAAACATGGTCTCCTTAGAGAGAGCTTTGGCATGCCTGAGATTTTTATAATATCCAATAAAGTTACTAAAATGCAACCAAATATAATATAGAAAAGCATTCCTATAAAAGAAATACTCACAGGTTGTTATTGATGAGATGTTATGTATGGAGTCCAGAAATCACTGTAGTACTCTCAAAAATGTGTACTAGATTATTCATCTATATTTTGGTAGACTAAAATAATCACTATCGAATCACTTCCTAATCACTATCGAAGTTGTAAAAGGTTTACCTTAGCTATGTACTATAAATCATTTGGCCAACTATGAATGAATATAATGCATTTAATTTGACCAATCACCTTCACCCTTTCTCCATGGTATCCCAACTGAATCAGGGTGCTGAATCATGAACCCATTCTCAGAACTTGCTGTTAGACTTTAACACATCCATTTTGTTGGCTGCCAAGCTTTATAGACCTTCACAAAACTATAGAAAGTTATAGTGCAATGGAAATTTGAAACTAACTTCCACATGTGCCACAACCTGAAATACGTTTAGAATGTTTTTCAAAAGGAGAAAGAATTTAAAAGTGTATTCTCACTGGTCTTACTTTGGAATTTTTGCTTAATTTTTAAAAATAATTTAACCTGAATTACTGAGAATAGATAGCATTTGAAGGTTTTTGTATTTTTTATAAAACTTAAACAGATTTGCTGTTGAATACTTAACTGAAAAAGAGCAAGCAGGATTTTTAGTTTCTTGTATTAATGAAGACATTCATTATATAATGAGGCTTTGACAGTGGAGGCCCTGCCATATGGGGACATAAACTCCTGTAGCTATGGAATATCAGTGAGATCGTTTTCTGTCAATTATTGTTTTGGAGTCCAAGTGATGGCAGTTGGCAATGTTTGAACAGATAATATCATTGTTTCCGTTTTAGTCTAACTGCCCATCTGTTGCTTTAACTTTATGCAGTCATTTCTGATAGAATGAAGCCCACAGTGCTGGCTCTAGTATTTCTATATAAAATTTTTCTTAATATCATTGAGTTCTGAACTCTTGATGAGATAGACCCTAAGTAAAGATATTAACAGTGAAAACCAGAAAAAAAAAAAAGACAACTTGTACATGTTTCTGATGTTCCATTGATGTTATCAACTTCACTATGCCACTCTCCTTCAATTCTGTGACCACTACCTTTGTCACAGGTTTTATTGTTCTTCTAGTGGCAGAGGTAAAGGTCTCACCTTGCCATTTTACTTTGCTTTATGTTATTTGGGACACTGGATGTGAGTGGCTGACCTATTTTTCCTTAGGACCTTCTCAGACCTCTGTTTTCATGGCAACATGACAATCTGGTCTTGTCGTCCTCTCTTTACCTGCCAGTCCCTGGACTCTTTACAGCTTCCACCACAGAATCCTGGACTCTCCACACTTCTTCCTCTTCTCAACCAGACACTCCACAAAGCTCCTTCTTCTAGGTATCCTCTACTATCTGTAAGCACATCTCTTTATCAAAAACCTGCTTATCTTTTATCTCTCTGTTTTGTGCAACCCTATCTTGCAATCTCTTTATTGTGTCTTGACCTTTGATAACTCCATGACAACTTAAAATAATTGAGAAGGTAACATCATTATTTATTTGTGCTTCTTCTGAGGTTTCTGCTCCTTTGTTCAAATATTCTCTTAAAAACTCAGAACGTCAAAATCTAGGATTTACTTTGAGATTTAAATTCAGCCTATCACTATCCTTACCATTAGTGTAAAAAAGGGTATAATTTTGTCTTTTCAGTGCTTTTCCAGGATAATCCAAGTTTGTAGATAATTTAAATATTTACTTATTTTTGAATGTCTCATGCCCCCATTTTCTGATGTCCATTTCTACTCATTTCATTTTTTTAGTTGCATAAACACATACCATTTCCAAGGAGACTTGGAAATTAAAGAAGTTTCATCAACTTCAGCTGTAGTATGAATTTTATTTAAAAAGTTACAGGATTTTTTTATTAAATTATTTTAGTATTTTTCAAAATGTGTTTTTCTTATAATTTTTAAAATGTTTAACTTTACAGTCCAGAAATATTTGATAAATGAGTTTAAATAAGGTTATATGCCCCATATAAATAAATTAGGACTTGTTAATTTCAACATATATATACTGATCATTGATCATTCTGGCCTATTAAATTTGCAACTTGTTTAGAGGTGCACAGCATGCCCATGAACATAAAATTAAAAGTTCACTTATAACACTAGTACAGTGACCAACCATCCTGGTTTGCCCCAGGACTGAAGGGGTTACTTGGATGCAGGAATATCAGTTTTAAAACCAGTATAGTCCCAGGCACACTGGGATGAGATGACCACTCCAAACACTAGTTATATTGCCCTTAGAATGGAACCACTGGCAACTCTACTAGATTAAAAGTACTTTAAGGGTTTATTTTGTAGATCATTTACATTTAAACCTACACATATAAATATCAATTATAGTGTTAACCCAGAATATATTTATTCTAATTATTTAAAAATAATCTTACTATTCTTATGTGATTTAGTTTTACCTTATATGTATATAAGAACTAAATCAAGTTTTAAAAAAAGTCACATTTTCTCCACATTAGCTTATTAATAACATGTGAGACTTTGTCCATTTATTCATTCACATAATCTATATTTATTAAGCAGATACTGTTTGCCTCACAGAAAACACGGAATGTAGATATAATTATTAACATGATTATGACCACTCCAGAAAATCCCAGGACTTACTGGATTTTTGTTAGTAATTGGGGGTCCCATTCTAGGTTTTATAAATGCCCAAATATTTATATAATTGCCATCTGGTTGGTGTCTCATTGTCCTCGAGAACCCTGCTCTATTATTACCTGGAATTAAAGTATGTGACAAATGTTTTATCAGATTAACTCATCTCTGGTAGTTAATTCCTTGTGACTCTTTTGCTGGTTGTTCATCTATTATGTAAGCCCCAAATCCTTTTCATTAACTCTGTGAGAGAAGTATTTATTTACAATTGCCGGACTCTACTCCAGGATTAAGCCCTAATAGTTGCACCTTGACTGCAGTGCCACTGAGGATCAAGGCAGAAACAGACCACAGACTTCACCTTGAAGTTTAGCCTAAGAATTGGCCATATGCTGACTCTGGGTTGATAAGCTGAGTCATTAAAAAGGGACCCTGGAAGACTCACCTTTGAGGAAATAATAAATTCTCAGATATCCTTGGTTGCAGCTCACAACACTAGTTGAGCACCAGAAATTGATTGCTGCATTGAGGAAATCCAGCACCTAAAAGTCCTGACATACAGCAGGTGGTCAATACGATTCTGTTGAATAGATGTTGTATTGCTGTAGTTAACGTCCCAAATGGAAAGCAGGAGCCATTCCCCTCAACTCCATATTTTATATTCTGTGATTCACCACTGCTGAATATTATTTTCAAATATTTTACTCTGCATTTTTTTTCTAGTTTCTCTAACTGGAGTTTTAAGTTCTTTATAGACTAAAACTATGACTTACACTTCCTTGTCACTCTGCATGATTTAGGCCAGGGGTGGGGAACCTGCAGCCTTAAGGCCACATGTAACCTTCTAGGTCCTAAGTGTGGCCTTTTCGCTGAATCCAAATTTTATAGAACAAATCCTTTTATTATAATTAATACATTTTTCTTTGTCTTTTATATTTTTATTTCATTTTTAAAATGAATGTATTTAAAATAAATACCAAAGAATAAAATAAGTTTCAATGAAATAATCCTCCCAGAGTGAAAGGCACAATTAAAACATCAATAAACCCTAAAGACTAAGTTGACAGCTGCTACGCTCATGATTTAGTTCTAACTTCCCCCACCTGAGTAGCACCACTGTTGCACAAGGCTAGTTGGCGAGAGTTTATGGGGGTCTGGTACACCAGTCTGTTATCAGCTTTTGACAGTGGTGCATCGTGTTTCTGTTTGAAGTGGAATTTGTGAATAGTTGCACAGCTTGACAGTATTTTTTAATTCTCTCTGCTAAATGGCCCATCATGTCAAAGAAGACCAAGAGAATGCTGAAGGAAGAAAACAGATTTTATACCAATTGGATATCAGACTGAGATGGGGGGTGGGGGAAGGGGATGGATGTATGCCTACATGATGAGTGCGTTGCTCACCGTCTGGGGAATGGTCATGCTTGAAGGTGCTGACTCGGGGAGGTGGGGGGGGAGGGGATGGAGGTATGACTACAAGGTGAATGCCAGGTGCACTGTCTGGAGAATGGACACGCTTGAGGCTCTGACTCAGGGGGATGGGCGGGACATGGACAATGTATATAACCTGAGCTTTTGTACCCCCATGAAAAGCTGAATAAAATAAATAAATAAATAAATAAATAAAGATAAAAGGTTAACATATAAAAGTCAATCATGTTTCCCTATACTGGTAATGAATAAATGAATTTGAAACTTAAAAAAAAAAAGAGGATTAGGGATTGCAATATTATCTTATTTCTGCTAAAGATAAGATTATTTGCTTGCTTTGTGATATTGCAATATCAACATTAAAGAAATTCAGTGCTCACCAGCATTATATTAATAACACTCATAAGGACCACAGATATTTTAAATTAGAGGGAGAGGTGCAAAAAATTGTATTGCAGAAATTAAAAGATGAAAAGCAAAAAGCAAAGACAATTCTTTCAAGCAGCAATAACACCTGGAAACAATGCCATTGAAGCAACTACTTTATAAGTTTATAAAGTAGCTTACATATTTGGGAAAAAAGGGAAGCCATTCAGTGATGTAGAAATTGTGAAAGAATGTATTGTTGAAGTTGTAGGATGCTTAGACCCCAATAACATTTCAAAGGACAAACAACTGCCTCTTTCAAGGAGAACCATAGCTGATTGGCAGCATGAATTAGCCTTCAACTTAACAGAACAAACTTCATACAATACTTCAAAAGAAAAATGTATATTATTCAATCACTTTAGATGAATCAGCTGATACTACTGACTCAGTGCAGGTTTTATACTTCATTCCGGTCATAATAGATATTCTTTGCTACAAAGAATTACTCACTTTGGGAACTCTTGCAAACAGAACAGGGGAAATAGGTATCTTCAACAACTTTCAAGATAAATGTTGTGAAGTTGGACTGAATTTGGTAAATTTAGTCAGTGTATGTACAGATGGTGCACCTTCCATGACAGGGAAACATGAATGGTTTATTGCACAGACAAAAAAAAAAAGCGTCAACATATCCAGATGCTTTCATTTCTTCTCATTGTATCTTGCATCAGCAAAATCTCTGTGCTAAAGCTACTATTTTAAGTGACACTTTGCAACAAGTTATAAGTATTGTTAACTGCATTCCTGCAAATGCAACACAGCATGGTCAGTTTTGTAACATGCTAAAGTTGAATGATGAGGTATTCAGCATAGATTTGCCTTATCATTCTAAAGTGTGTTGGCGATTGCAGGGACAGGTATTAGTCAAAATTTTATCTCTGCAAAAATAGATAGTTAAATTTTGTGAAGAACAGAATCAGCAATGTGAATTATTGAAAGAAGAGTTCTATAGGAATGCAGCATTTCTGTGTCATATCATGTCAAATCAATATGACTTGAATATTTCTTTGTAAGGTAAACCTAAGTTTATATGATGATATGTGGCAAAAAATCCAAGCATTTTGAAAAAACCTTTCTTTTTTCAAAACAATTCTTCAAAAGGAAATTTCGAATGAACATTATTCCCAGTTAACAAAGGTCATTAATGAGCAGGATGATATATGCAAATCATTTGAAGACTATGCATCTGTTATAGACCTATTAATTGGAAAACAGTGAAAGTTTCACTGACTTTGATGATCATGACATCACACTCAAATTAGCATTTCAGCTTCACTTATTTGATATTACCAAGGCACCTAAACAACTACAGATGGAATTGATTGAGCTCTCAGTAGATGACAGTTTAAAGTCATTGTTCAATGCTAAGAAAGATCCAATGGAAATATGGAAAAATGCAGAATACCCACACCTTTGGCAACATGCTGGAAAAATGCTTTCTATCTTTTCAACCACTTATTATTGTGAATCTATTAATATATTCTCCTACCTAACCCAAATCAAGATGCTCTTAAGGTCACAAATAACTGACACCCATTTAGAGCCGTCATCCCCAACCATTTTGGCATCAGGGACCAGTTTCATGGAAGACAGTTTTTCCATAGACTGAGGTGGGGAGGGGGATGGCTTTGGGATGATTCAGGCGCATTACAAGTATTGTGCAGTCAAACCTCTCTGTTAGTGATAATCTGTATTTGCATCTGCTCCCCAGTGTTAGCATCACCACCTCAGCTCCACCTCATATCATCAGGCATTAGATTCTCATAAGGAGTGTGCAACCTAGATCCCTCATACATGCAGTTTAAAGTAGGGTTCAAGCAAGGATGAGAATCTAATTCCTCCGCTGATCTGACAGCAGATGGAGCTTATGCGGTAATGTAAGCAATGGGGAGCTTCTGTAAATACAGATAAAGCTTCGCTCACTTGCCCACTGTTCACCTCCCACTGTGCAACCTGGTTCCTAGCAGGCCATGGCCCAGGGGTTGGGGACCACAGATCTAGAGGATCAACTGAAACTACAGACCTCCATGCTGGAACCAAATATTCAAATGCTTTCCAACAAAAAGCAGGCAAAACAAAGTCATTAAAAGGTTAGTTAACTTTATCACGTTGGCTGCCACTAGAAAAAAATTTTTCCTTGGGGCCACAGTGTTTTATTATGAAAACAAAATAAAAACTTTGAAAACAAAACAATCCTTTCTAATTTAATGAAAAATTTATTATTTTTATTGTTTTCTGTGCATGAGTTATATGCCACTTGACAAATAGTTCTCGCAGTTCCCATGGTGAAGAGACGTGTGAGTTACATATGCTTCATGAGGTCCCGGACTCAAAACTAACATGAGTTAAATACAACTCACATGGCAGTTAATGTGTTAAAATAATAAAGTTTTCATTTTTTAAAATTATTAAGTACATTGTAGTTAGATTTTTATAAAATAATGTACATTTTTAAGTAGATCTAATTGAAGTTTCTTGAATGCGGCCTTGTTTGATTACAGATAAATTAATGTGGACTTCCAACAGGAAAAGGTTCCCCACCCCTGACTTAGGCCAATGACAAGACCCTTGAAAAAACGAGATTGAATTTATAGTGACATGTATGAATGCAAAACACTGACACTTTTTGACTGATAGGCTAATTGAATCTCTAGACATGACATGAATTTGAAAGGGAGAATATGTGAATTAATGTGATTTTAAATTAATTTTCCTCTTCATCTCAAAGGATCCTTGTAGTGAAGCCCTGGTAGAGTAAGATTTCATAATGGTGATTGATGTCATAGTGTAAGAATTTGATGGATTCAAGTGATTATTTACCTGGAATATGTTTATTTGGTAATCATCGTCTATTTTATTTGGACAGGGCATCAATACATCAATTAACAGTAGAAAAATATTCCCTTTACCCTTATCTGAAGCATAGCCCACGTTGCCTCCTAGGCACATAGGAGGGAATTGCCTTGTGATTTTTACAGTCATGTCCATAAAATAAACTTTACTGATTAGAAATATAGAAAAACCATATTTATGAGAGCCTTTCTTCAAGAAAGAAAGCAAACAATCATCACAAAACATTCCCCAGGGTTACATGAGACAAAGCCCCCCCAGGTGTACCGTCTCAACAGCCTGTTAAACGGGTCCTGTGAGGAAGGCGCAGAAGACACAGCAAAACTGCAAGTTCCATTTTTTTCTAATACCAGACCCTTAGAAATTCTGAGATTCTAACAGGCGGACCCAGGTGCGGAAACAAGCTGAGGTTCAAAAGCAAGTTGAACTCAGCTATGCTATGAAAATATTTTCATTTTTAGATAACTTGCCAAGGATGAATAAAGTGTTTTGAAACAGTAGCTGACCCGTAATCTTAGCCTATTCCTTACCCACCATATAAAACAGTACTTAGACCGAGAAAGAATCAGTTAAAATCAACCCAGACTTCTTTGTGTGTTTGGTTTTTTCTTGTTGGTTTTTTCCTTCCTTCTCCACCTATCTTTGCATTTATTCTTCTCCTTTGGTTTTACCGGCTCTTGCCAACCTCAAAGAATAACTAGGAACGTTAGCGTTGATTAATAGTTTTGCCATCAGTTTCCTGGTGTGAGTCCCGGATCACTCTCATCATTTACTCAAGCGTTTCTTTATGGAATGTTAGATGTCAGCAAATGACCCTCTTATAATTGGCATTCTGAAAGAAGCACAATTGTTCTTTTAACTAAAAAGGCAACATTTAGTACCTGCAGTGAAGATGAATTCATACATGCCGACATCCATTTGTCTTTTTTCTTTTGGGGGAATAGATTGCCCTCTAGAAACAAGAGAAATTTTATGACTAGATATTTTAAGAAAAAGGTCAAGATTATATGTTCTATTTATCTCAAACAACATCAGTCTTCTGGTTTAATTGCAGCAGAATGCATTACTGTAGTCTTGAAATAAATGTTTATCACAATAGTGATTTTATTTTAGGTAAGATGGGTATTTAAATGGGTATTAGATGAAACCAAGGATTTTTTAAATGGCTTGTTATTTTAAACAGGGTAGGTCTATTTCATCATGTGGTCTACTTCATCCTGATTTCTAGTAGGAAGAAAGAAAATGAAGATTTCTTCATCCATTTCCAAGTAGTATATTTCCAGTGGTAGATATTTATAAGTCGTACATTAGCAAGCTGAACTTTAAGAGGAGGTTAAGGACTTTTTTCCAGCATCAGTGATGGATATTTTAAACATATTGAGACAGTATTTACTGGCTTATTTTAAAAATAACCCCCAATATAAAATTTATTCTTTTGTGCCTATTAACATATTAATTTCATGCCTACCCTTTTTGTTCTTAGTTGGTTACAAATCTGTCTTCTATCTTTACTAGGTTATAATCACCTTGATGTATGTAACTGTAACTGACTCATTTCCATGTTTGTAAAAACCTGGCTTGGGACTTATTTCATGGGCATTCAATAAATAATTGTTGAGTATATTCTGACTCCTGCCACTTTGGTGTCATTTTTATTGGTAGTGTTTTGATTGTTTCCATAAAATGAAATATTATAACAATTTTGCATCCTTTGCATCAGTATCTAGAATTAAAATATGTCAGGTAAAGAAGTTACATAGTGAAAAGAACTTCGCATTTGAAAACAGAAAGATTTGAATCAGGCAATTTGGTAGTTTAGTCTGTTTTGTAAATTGTGTAAAGGATATCTTGGTGGGATACATAAAATATAATTTTTAAAAGGAAATAGACTAAGAAAACAAAGGATTTTATATTGTTTCAAGAATCTTTTTTGTTTCAGTTATATATAGCGACATATATAGAGAGAGACATACATCTGTGTGTGTATGTGTGTGTAAAACTGGGCCACAATGTAAAATGTAGGTAGTCATCAAAAAAGTTTAAAAACTACTGAGCTTTGGATATTTGAATGTTACTGATAATTCTGAGCCTCACATCCTTCATCTACAAATGGGGTTAAGAATAACTGTTTTGAAGGTTTATTATGAGGACTAAGGGCAGTAATATATGCAAAGTACCTTGCACAGCATCTGATATATATAGAAGACAAACAAAAGAGGTTGGCTTTTACCAAAAGTAATCCATTTAAAATTTAATTGATCAGGACCCTTTTAAGTATACACAGAATTGTATCAAGACTTTAAATGCATTAAACTAATTTTTAAAATACTTTCTGATTTGAAAGACAATGATTTTTAAAAATTTATCAGCAAGGACATTGCTTAATTAATTCACTTTGTTTACTGTTTTTTCTTTGAGGTCATCGCTTTTCAATTCAGTGTAAGTGGTTTTAATTTACTCATCCATTCACTCAAGTAATATTTTTAGAAGTTGGAATACATCCAAAGAAACATGACAGAAATTTTTAGGAGAATCCAAATTTGACCTATGAAGAACAGTTAAAGAATCTGGTGAAAGCCAATGGAAAAAATATGTAGGATGATACTGATTTCACATATTAAAAGGATTGCTTCATACCAGAAAGATTAAATGCATGCATTTTTGGCAGAAGGAAGAATGAAGACCAATTTATTGTAAGTTATGGGACAGTAGATGTCAGCTCAAAATAAGATACAAAGAATTATACCTGATACTTATTCCAAAACATTATAGCTATCCCAGAAGGTATGTTCCTCAGAGAAAACAGGGTAGGTATGGTTGGATTTGATATCATGTAAATTATCTTTTACCTTGAAGATTCTGTGATTTTTAGACTAGCTTTTTTGGGCCAGACATCCTGATAGGCCATATAATAAACTTTTGTTTGACATTGAAGAGTCCCATGTGACATATGCAAATCAGATATTTTTTGCATAAATAGACCTTAAAATTGAGTCCAGAAGATGCTAAGGATCTTGCATATTTTTATCTGTGAGAGAATCTATGAATTTATCAGGTTGCTTATTGCTGACTTTATTCTGAATGTCTTCCTTTTTCATTTATTGCATTTGTCTTGAGTGCTTAATTAGAAACAAAAGTAGAAATCTATACATTTGGTCATTTTAAGCAGTTCTAAGTGTAAATCTTGGTGCAAATATAGACAAGATTGGGGAACATGAGCATGGAAACACCTATCAGAAAGCAGAAAACTTAGAGGTGAACTGATGGCAGCTGAAAGAGAAGAGTAACTCTTTTTAGAAAGAGGGTGATTAGTATCACCAAGAAGCAAACCCAAAAAAGGAATATGGTGATTATAGGGGAGGATTTATCTGTAGCTTTTGAGAATGCTTTCAGTGGCTTTAGATCTTGTTGGGAAAATAGCATAACTTAAAAGATATCCTAGATCATAATGGAGTTTTAGCACCTGAAAAGCGACTCCCTCACCTCTGAAACAATTTATAAATGAGGAATCTGAACTGTAAAGTTGGCAAACTGATTGTCTAAGTAGTGTAGAGCTAGGATCAAAGCGTGTGCTTCTTGACTTTGAATCCACTGTTCTAATACCAGTCTTGCTGAATTATTGTCCTGAAACATTTCCCCTGCATATGATGGCCCCAGGTAGCTGACCCTTTTCTCTCAGGTGTTTTGGCCATGGGTTGTAATTAGGTCTAGGATCTTCCATTTCTCACTATCAGTAGTAATGAAGAGTTGCTTTGTCTGAACAAATTATTCTGAATGAGGCCTTAGAGATCTTCTCATTCAGAATTTTTCAAATGTTATTTTAACAGTGAAGCCCTTTGTTCAAATAGTATTTATGCAGGAGGAGCTTAATATATAAAGCAGATTTTTAAAAAGGGTAGATGATCCCATTGAAATGAGTATTAAGCAACTTAGACCACTGCCTGCTCTTACCTCTCACTCCACCACCATATAACCACTAGGCTCCCAAGAAGTACCATAATTAAAAAAAAAATCTAATTTATTGCCTTTGTTTTACAACCAAGTCTTCCTTAAATGCAGGGGAAAGAGAAAATTAATTTAGGACAGCCTAGGAGAAAATTTATTCTGTGTAATATGGCCCTTAGCAGGGGATTGCAGTGAGCGTGACTCCAGGGGAATCCAGGGGATGGGAAGATGTAAGTAACTATGAGGTAAGTGGCCCTTATGCTGCTCAAAACAGACGTAATTATTAATCAATTTAAGATTACAATTGACCCATCATTTCTAATACTTTTCCCACAGAAAACAAAATCTGTGAAAATAGACATATTTCTCTGAATATAAATAACTGTTACTGCTGATGTGAAATAATTTCATGTAAATGCCTTGTAAGGTCTGCAGCAATGGCTTTTTTCCAGGGAATTCTGCAAAATAGTAAGTGGTTTGGACAAGCCACCCTGTAATCTAATAGGATAGTGTCTTTAAAAGAAGAGGCTGGTTTTCCTTTTCATGGATTTTTTGGAAATCAGCCGGAGCCTCCATACCCTTCCCAGGGTGAGGTTCAGTGATCTCTGGATAAGGGAAATGGAAGAGGGGCCAAGAACAAGCGATCACGATTTATATAGTTACCCATCAGAGAACTTAGTCCCAAGGCCAGGTTTAGTTGTTACTGATTGTTTTTAATGATTACATTGCCAGTGAGCTCATGTCTTACATTATGCGGGTCCTGAGGCTCCCTCAAGGTGGTGGCATGTTTCTCACCTGCTTCAATGCTTTTTCCGTCCTGATTCCATGAATGAATGTTTAATAGCATCTGCTGCTCCATTGCCTGAAGACTCTTCTTGCCCAGTACCACTGACTATCTTAGCACAAGAAGGTAATTCTCCCTCGGGAAGAAAGTAAGTCTGTGTGCCAGTGGTGCCAATCACCAGCACGTTTTTCTTCAAATCAATGCAACATTGATGTCTCTTGAGCATGTCTAGGCCTAGAAGCATATCCATGGGCTGCTCTTCAAGTATAGAGAAAGAGCATTGTAAGAAATCACCTTCAATTTGAATCTGGGCTAGATGAACACGCCCAATAATTCTCTGCGTGCCCACGCCTTTCGCCACCCCAGCCCATCGTCGATCCACCAGCCTCGTGATGTTACATCTGTCGGCACAAGCTTGGCTCATAATGGTCATCTGGGCACCCGAGTCGACAAAAGCCTTCAGAGGGTGTCCATTCACTTTGCAGTTAATATAGAGCATGGCCACTTGTCCGAAACTCTCAGGAGCCTCTTCCATCGCTATGTTCATGTTTTCCTCAATGTTTTGCTGCCGGATTTCTTCTTCTATTTTGGCCTGAGCTTCCAGATCAAATGGGTCGGCAGAGTAGAGGCGAATCCTCTCTTGCTCTCTCAAAGTCCTTTCCCTTTGCTGCTCCATCAGGACCTGAGAAAACGTCTCAAGGTCCCCGCTGAACAGAGCATCTGCCAAGCGGGGGTTGCGTTCCTTCAGCAGGGACAGATCGTGAGGATTGGACAGCAGCATGCTGCGGATCAGGGTGGGGCTGTCCAGACGCTGGGCAGGCGCCGCCTGCTCTCCGCCCGCCCGGCCGCGGGGCTGCTGGGCTGCTGGGGGGCGCTGCTGCTGCTGCTGCTGCTGCTGCTGCTGCTGCTGCTGCTGCTGCTGCTGCTGCTGGCGGGAGCTCGACGTCCCGGGCACAGCGATGCCACTGAAATCTATCCGGGGCTGCTTCGGGGTTCGTCCTGGAGGCCGAGGTCCCACATGCTCCTTCTCAAGTAAAACAACTACATCGCCGTTTTTGAGGCCATAGGAGCCCAGGGAGCAGTGGTCGTCAGTGAGGAGTTGCTCCATGTGGATGACCTGCATGTCGTCAGCGGGGATTCCGGACTCCAGCTCGCAGAGGACCCGAAAGTTGCGGAGTTCAAAGTCAGGGCTGACCTGGAGGGTGAAGGCCGCCTCGGAGAGGTCCCTCCGCACGCAGTACACGGTGATCAGCATGGCAGGGGCCCGGGAGGGCCAGGCGGAGAGGGCATCGGGCGTTCACTGGCCGGCTGAGCTGGTCTCCGCTGGTGGCGCCGCCGCTCCGCACGACGAGGTGTGTCCCTGAGGTTCATTCGCCTCTCAAAGAGGCACAGACACGCGCCCGTCTTGGGGCTGCCTCCCAGCCTTAGTGCCAGGAGCCTTGAGGCTGCACGCGGTGTTCCAGAGTTCATTTGCCTGTGTGCTGATTGGAACTTAGAATGCATATTCCCCTAGAAACAAAGGTACATTGGTTCCCATTAGGTTCCCAGGCCAGCCCTTCAAAGCCTATGTAACACATGATAAGGAGATTATTTCAATTCTTTTTAAACAACATATTAACATTCATTTTCTTCACTTTAGAATTGTATTCTATGTACTTTTACTTCCCCCCACCCACAGTGAAGGTTTGTTTCCTACCTGGCCAGTACCATTCTCTGTGGTTAGTAGGAAAGATAAGTCAGACTTGGCCTCTGCCCTGGAGGAGCTCACACTCTGAAAAAGGTTAGACGGGTGAATGGGTAAGTCACAATACTAGAAGGAAGTACTTTTACAGACATGTGCAGTGTACTACTCTTGGTACTCCCAAAAGAACAGAGGATGTTTTTCTAAGGAGGAGACAAGCTGGATGTTAAAGGATGAGCATTTTCCAGGTGAAAAGTGGTTGAGAGTCACTCCAGATGAAAGGAATTGCATGTTACAAAAGCAGGAATTCATGACAAGCCCTGTTCTTTCCAGAGAAAAGTAAGACGCTCTATGCAACAGGGGAAATTTGTACATGAATTTGAGTTGCAGGCTCTAAAAGCTGGGAAAAAGTGGCTGGAGCCAGTTTATAAAGAGTCACATGTGAATCCAAGGAGTTTAAATACTATCAATTAGCAAGAATCCCTCCCTCCAAAAAAAAGAAAAAGAAGAGGGACAAAAGGAAAGAAAAAAGAAAGGAAAGGAAATGGAAAACATTTGAAGCTGGTATTTGTGATTTTTTTTTTTCCAGTTAATTGACTGTACAAAGAGGCTTCTTGCCACAAGTGGAGGACAGAAATGTGACTGGATGGCCAGTTAGGATGCTTTTTCAGTGGTTCGAAGAGAGAGGTATTGCTTGAATCTGAAGACCTAAAGAGGACTAAAGCCTAAGCAGTGGGGAGGAAAAGTGTCGCTCGAGTAGAATGCGCAAGATGTGTTTACCCATTAGATGTGGGGAGGGTCAGAGAAGCTGAGTGTGTGGGTAACACAGAGGGTCTCTACAATAGGAGACTGAGTAGATAGGCCACTGCCTTGAAAGGATGAGTGAGCCAAGCCTTTGAGGTGACCAGTTTGACATTGATTCTGTAGTAAAATGCATTGTAGATGCCACTCTGGAGGTCAAACATGCCTCTCTCTTACCCTAGGGCACAGCCACACACCTCCCCCTCCCCCACATGCACACACATACACCAGAGTGGAAGCTCTCAGGGTAAGGGTAAAGAAGTCCTTCAGGCAAATTATGATTGGGTAGAAATGCTAGAAAAATATACTAGTTATTTTTCTCTATATTTCATAAAGTGTTTTATACTTTAAAAAGCTTATGCTTCCCTGGCTTAGTCCTCCCAGGTCTACCTACTTTATAAATCTATCTATTTATCCATTAACCAGGATAGTCAGTATCATCTGCCTGGTCCCCCCCTCCCCCACCCCTTATTTCAAGTGTTGTCAGAAGGCCTGCACCATATCACCATGATAGAGAGAAGGATGGTGCATCAGCCTAAAGAGTCTTTTTTTTCTTGGCTCCTGTTCCTCATGTCTTTATCTCAGATGGAAGACTATGTCTCACTCATTGTTCTAATTATCATGATGTTTCCATATTCATATTTATTTCTATTAGAAATATTGACTGAATACCGAGTATATGCGCAGCATGTGCTAAGTTCTGGGGAATGCAGACATGAATAATGTGAAATATAGGCTGTATTCTTTAAACAGGGGTCCCCAGCCTATGATGAGTTGTGTAATTATTTCATTATATATTACAATGTAATAATAATAGAAATAAAGTGCACAATAAATGTAACGTGCTTGAATCATCCCCAAATCATCCCCTCCTCTGGGTCTGTGGAAAAATTGTCTTCCATGAAAACAGTCCCTGGTGCCAAAAAGGTTGGGGACCACTGCTGTAAAAAGCTCACAGTCTAAAAGAGGACACATGTGCGCACACACACACAAATTGGGAGTAAGAAAATATCACAGTAGAAGTCTGCACAGCTCAGGAGAAATTGATAATATTTGGAGAACAGATGAAGAAGATGGCAAGGGATGTTGGGCAGGGAAGGCTTCCTGAAAGAGAAGGGTTTAGACAGATGACAAGGAGTTAGCCATGCAGGGTGGGCCCGGATGGGGAAACAAAGGCCAAGAGAAACGACCTGACTTAGAGCCTTAACTAGAAGGCAGTGCTTCATGATATGAGGATTTTTAGGGGAAAACAATCTAGCATTGTAATTTTTCCCTATTTGTAGAGATCAGTGGCCCTTTGACCTGACAGTATTAAGTTATTCAGTTTCTTCTGTGGTTTTTAGTATCCTTATAAGTTTATCGGAGTTAACTAATGGTTTGTCCTGAGTTTGGGAACAACCATCATGTGAGATGTCACATGCAAACTACTCTGCTAAAGAACAGATTGAGAAATCAGTAAGACTTGGATTCAATGTTCCTTTTTCTTTTTCCCTGAAGTAGATTTGTACAGTTTGTTCTTAAAACCATAAGTTGGGATAATCCTAGGGCTTTGGGGTTTTTTATAAATAGTGGATGAAATTATTTTTGTAGAATAAGCTTTTTTTTTTGGTAAAGCAAAAATTGAGAGTTCACATTAAAAGATACTAACATCTTTTTTTTTGATGTATATTACTGTAATCTTGATACCGAACATATTTGCATTCTGTATGATATGCTTGGTTATCTTGCTGTAATTCTTTACTTTGGGTGGCATTTTGCATTTATATACTCTTTACTATTTTACATTTTACTGAGAATACACTCTGGAAAGCAAAAAGCCTCAAGATCTGGCCAATGAACTTTCATCATTCCGTAGGTCACAGGATGTCAGGATTGGCAGGAATCCTTTGGCTCTTGTTGTCCAGCCACCCTTCCAGGCCCTAAAACTCGGTTATAAAAAAAACAGCCTAGAATCTGAAAAGATAAACACAGTCCCCTGGGGCTGTTTAGGACTTCTGTTTATACAATGTTTGATTCTTCCATTTTACTCAGCACTTTTGGTGATTCAAATATCATATGTGTAATTCTCTTAACTCAGAATTTTAATTAAAAACATCTTCTGACTATATAATGAACTTGGAGGTCATTGGAAGTATGTGTAAATACTCCTAAACGTAAGCTTTTATTATACTATAAGCCCCTATCACATAGACTGCTGAGACACGGGTGATCTGTATATAATAGGTGTGTTATATATATACAGTTAGGTATGTTAATCTAGCTAACTGAAGGTTATTGAACCTTTTCTTGAGGAGTTCTTTGTGAAGAATATTCTCTTACTTTTTGTCTCAGTAAGTACAATGTAAGAACATAATTGAATTTTTCTATGATAAGTGAACTCCTGCAGGGTCTCAGGGCTATCACTCAGAAATCAATTCTCATTGTGTGGCCTAAATGCCCAGAAAATAGAAGAAATGGCAGTGATTTCATGCTGTCCAAGCAAATAACCCCAAAGTTATTTTTTAGAATAAATGCACAATGATACCTTTTATAATTTATCTCTTTCTAAACTCTTAATGCAGCAAAAAAAAATCCAGATAATTGATGGTTCCACTTAGTATAGTCAATTGGTATTTAAAATGCTATCTATTGCTTTACAAAGTAAAATAAATTTTTTTTTCTGTGAAAAAAATAGAGTACCTGCATAAATGTCATTATGTAACATATACAATAATTAAACCATGTTAAGTAAATATATTTGCTTGCTACATAGGGATCTCTTTTGTTAAATGTATACCTGTCATTACTTTTAAAATGTAATCTAGACTTATTAAGACAGTTAAATCATCACTTGAGTTTTTCAGTACAATTTAGGAGAGATGCAGAATTTTTAAAGCTGTACCCTTAGGTTAAATAGCTAATTTTCCACTGTTCTTTTATTTGCTTTACAGTAATACAATAAATTGTTCCAGAACAGTCATAAATGAATAACATGTATTTCTTCAGAGAGTTAATTATTTAATAGACACATTGAAAAGTGCTATAATGAACTGTGATATATTGGTATGCTACGCAGCTGTTAAAGAACATGTGAACCATCTTTAAGATATCTTATGTGTTAAAAAATAAAGAATTTTCCACTAGGATGATAGACTGAGTTAAAACAAGAAACTTTACCTCCTACTTCAATCTCAATAAAAATGCTGGATAAAATACTTCTTACAAAATATTTCCAAAGCTGGGTTATGGATAGGGACTTATTTATTGCATATATGTTTAAACAATTTTCCATAATAAAAAGTCCATATTTACAAAAAAAATACTATAATGAAAGTTCATGCTTTTATTAGTGTGTTTGGATTATAAAAATGTATGAAATGTAAAGGCTTAGTATTGCCTGTCTTGGAAGCTTAAACGCCATAGTAAGATCTTTTAAATAAATACATAAACAGATAGGTAATTGAAGAAACTCATGAAATCTGAGAATTTAGTCTGTATCAATCTACTTAGAACTGAGCTAGTGGTTTTTCTTCGTTGTAAGGAGCCAGAACACTGGCAGAAGACGCACACATGTAGAAAGGAGGTGAGAGAAGAGAAAGAGAGAGCATGTACCCGAGAGTTGCAGGATGTTTCCAATTACTTTGAAAGTGCAATTATTAATCAAAGATCATCATTTTCCAATGGGGAATATTTTTATAGTGCACTTTGTTTATTGCTGTATTTTATAGATTATTAGTTTTAGCACTGTATCATGAAGGGAGATTCATTTTAAGTTATATATTGCATGTTGAAAATAATATAACTCTTGATAACTTTTGGCATTTTCAAACTATGCACTTTCTAAGTCTGTCATGTTGTGTTTACTTACAATTTTGTGCTGTATGATTCCTTCCAATGTCTTACTCATATTATAAAAATTACTCTGATCTGTGGGGCTCATGCTGTGTTATTGAAGGCTTGAAGATTATTTATCACTTCTGAGAGAGACATTTATAGATTAAATAAATTTAGTGCAACACGTTAAAAACAGGATAAAAAAGATTTATTATTTTTTGGGTTGACATTTACTTGTTTCTTGACTTTCAATGTACCTTAGGAAAGGAATGTTTATGTATTCTTATTCCTGCTGTGTAAGAATAACCATGTAACATAAAAATAATAGTAATGATAATAATTCCTTAGGTTTTGAATTCAGCTACAGTTGAGGCTAAAGTCTTTTGCACTGTAAAAAGCTAATGCTTCCCTGGCTTGGTCCTCCCAGGTCTACCTACTTGTGAACCAAAATAGTCAATGTTGTCCGCCTGTTCCTTGCTGCTTATTTCAAGTGTTATCAGAAGGCCCACACGTTACACCATTAAGGAGAGAAAGATACTGCATTTTAAGAAAAATCTTTATTTAAAAATCACTGTTACTATAGTTTAGAAATACCACTGTGGCCTATTCATAAGTTCAAATAAATTATAATAACTTCATCATAAATTTTCTTTGTCAGAATATTAATGCTAGTATCTACACAAATTCATCATTGTATTTAGGTAATCGTGTATCATATCCAGAAAATGAGAACATTACCTGGTTCCCTCTCAATGTGGTGTTGATAGTCAATCACCAAAATATTACCTTTTGAGCACCTTCTAGGTACCTATCTCTTCTAGAATAGTTGATAGAAATGACATAAAACTCTGAGTATATTCTTTAACCTGCAAGAGCAATAGTGTACGTAAGACTAAAACATCAAAAAGAAGACAATGCAAAGGGGTATGCAAGTCAGCACTGTTATTAAATCTTTGTCATACTTTTATTTTAGAAATTATATCTTTATTTCATTAAAACTATGCGTGAGATGTTTCTTCTATTAGTTTTTTTAAATATCAAATACCTTATCTTATTCAACCTTGAAACCTCCAAAGTTCCTAACACAGGGTGTTGATCATGATGTGTTCCCAGAAATGTTTGCATGAATGGCAAAATAACCACAGACCTACACAATGGACAACAGTCTGCAAAGAACAGTGTCATGAAAGTCCTTCGTCTATAGGAGTCCTTTCTCACTTTCTCACTGCTGCCAAGAGGGTGCTGCTAATGTTTGAAACCACTGTCTGTATTTGTTTTTTATTTAGTTCTATTTATGATTTCTAGGCTTTTGTGCTCTTTGTCCTTCCACATATAGTCAGCTCTAGTCAGAAATTGTAGGAGTGCAACATCATTATTTGGAAGCATCTTGGCTTGGTCCCATTAATTTCCTAGAAGTATATGTATTGGGAAAATTATAGATTGTTTAGCATTTACATAATGAAATTAAGCTTTCTGTAATTTGGAGATGATCTCAGAAACATGTTAATAATTTCTCATAGTAAATATTTAATGACTGCTTCTTATGAGCAAGACACTGAGCTAGGGGCTTTGAGGATGAATAGGAGTCATCCTCCTTCAAAAAACAAGGCATCTTACTAAGGGAAATAAAATTCATTCACTTTGAATTATTTTATGTAATATAAAATAATAAGTCATGATAGATGTGTAAATAAAATGCTGTGGTTGCTTACAGGAGGTCAAAATGTCTTGTTTGGTATGGGATGGGGTGCTGAATGGGACCATCTAGAATGCTTACTGGAGAAAGTGCCACAGAAGTGGGCCTGGAAGAATGATCTGGTCACAGCTGTGGTTAAATTTACTTACCTGAGTTCCAAGGAGCAATCCCTTCCTTGATGTGTAATACCATTTGCTTGACCTCATTCTCCTCCCATGCATGTGTATTTTTCTATTTGCATCTTTCCTGGTAGCTGCTATAATCAAATGGATGTATTAAGATGGTAGGATTGATCTAAGGACGGAATAGTAGTTTAGTCTTCTCGAAAAGTAATCTCTACCACCTTAACGTTCACCCACGCCAACACAAACAGAATGGATGCCCATGTTTCTTTCTGGTAGTTGAGTTAAGAGGCAGTCTTGACTTCATGAGGAAAAGCCCATGCAGTGCCCTGAATTGAAATATGACTAGGTCATCTTCTCAGTTCACCTTCTTCTGCTTTAGAGTTAGTGAAGATTCCTTTCAGACGTTGGCATTACTTTGCTCTTCAGTCTTAGCTTTTGTTATTCTCTCGCCTGTGGAGATATTTTATTGGAAAATAGGTAGAGACTGTATGCATCAGGGATTTCCAGAAGTCTTTGTGGGTGCTTTTAATGCAAATGTATATACAGACTGCATATTCCTTATGAAAATGCGTGACGCCAGAAATGTTTCAAATTTCAAATTTTTTTGGATTTTGGAATATTTGAATGTTCATGAGATATCCTGGAAATGGGACTCAAGTCTAAGCACAAGATTCATTTATATTTTATTAATACATATACCCTGTACACATAGCCTGAGGGTAATTTTATACAATATTTTTAATAATTTTATGCATAAAAAAAAGTTTGACTTGCATATTGACTGCAACGCTTCATGTAAAGTCACATGAGGAATTTTCCACTTGTGGCATCATGTTGGCACTCAAAAAATTTCAGACTTTGGAGCTTTTAGGATGTTGGATTTACAGTTTAAGGATGCTGAAATACTTTAATTTTTAAAGAAGGTGTTGATAGTCCTATACCCTTACCTGTGATATAATACAAAACTCTCAGAGTAACCAGTTTTCGTATTATCTACACACATTCATCTCTGTGATAAGAGATTCCTAACCTTAGGTACAGAGTAATAGCATGCAGTCTGCCCAAGCAGGAAGGATCTGATACCTCCAGCCACTGGCCAAGACACCACAAAAGGTAGTTATATGACATGTCACTTCATTTATGGTGACACTTTGGGTCAATCTTTGTGGAATGGATAGTTTTCTGACATGACAGAGGTATATTGAAAGATCCCAAATAAATATAAAAGCCCACTGTGCTATAACAACACGGTCATTTGGATATTTTATGAATTATATGTATGATAGGTGATTATTTCTACAACTATCTTGTAAAAGACAAAATTTCCAAATTGTTGTTTATGTAGCTTTCTCTTTTCTAAACAGCAGCTGAGTTAATTGATCACCATAGTAATTAGCATGGCTAAAGCCCATCTGTCTGTAGAATTTAGTTGTATTCCAACCATAAAAATGAAAAACAAAGCCTGAGAAACAAACGCTTCATTTTTTAAAATAACAAATAAAAGACAATTCGACTCACCTTCTATTTTTCTCAGAAAAATTAAATTTAGCAGCCTAGATACAAGAATTCCTTCTTAGATCAACTAAATGACATCAGGTCCATAGCATTTTCCTTTTCACTGTTAGAATGATTTGGGAACTTAATGTCTCTGTGGGCTTGCTCTCTACTCTGGAAGATGTGGAACTCCCATACCCATTCACTGTTCCATTTTCATTTGCATTCCACTTACAAATATTCTATTTCATTCAGCTCATAAAATGTGCTTAACCACTGATACGCGCTTGTTTGCTCATGTATTGGTGAAATATTTCAGTCCTGCTTATTCAGAGAGCAAGAGTCTTTCTTTGGATACCTCTAGAGGACAAGAACTAATCAGAGAAATCATGTACCCTAGCTTTCAAAATTAAGGAACCAATTTATGATGTTGAAGAGCAAGAAGATGGTATCTTGATGTTTTTTTCTTTATAAACCGTAAATGAAATGGAACTGAGATGTCTCAAGCAACCCTGTTTTTGATTCTTTTATTTTTCTGCATTTCTTTTCTTTTTAACTTCAAAACAACTTAAAACATTATTAACTTTGAAGAAAGACTTGGTTGTATTTCAAGTTCTTTCTTCAGTGCTTGTTTTTTTTTTTTATCATCTATAATGTAGGGTTGCGGTGGGTCCTTCATGCCTGTGGCTAAGAGACAGTGGACCCAGTGTTCTAAGGATATCTTGTAAATTACCATTTACACAACGTGAAATATTACTGGCGTTAGATTGACATCAAAGAGTGAATCCCCACTGTAGTTAAGTTTCTGTTATTAAAATTGGGCTCTGAGACTATTTCTTTATAGAAAATTTAGAGCAAACAGGATCATCAACTCCTGAGTTTGCAGCAAGCCAGCTTGAGAAAAAAAAAAAAGATGGCAAATTCAAGTAGGAAGTATGATTTGTGTTTGTACGGATGGATATATAATAAATTTATCCAGCAGTTATTGCCTCAGTTCTCTACCTTCTCTGTTATAGGCCTAGGTAAGATCATTACTGTATGGTATTGGCTTTTTCATCTACAATAACTAGGATCATCCTAGACACAAGGTATCTCAATTAGAAAATAGGAATTCATACTATACTTTTTAATATAATAGGCTCTAAGCTAATCACTTCTTACCAAGAAGGCCATGAACTTTGTTCCTTAAAAAATACCTGCTCAATCTGCCCTTGGGACGAAAACAACAACAAAAGCAACAAAATACAAGAATCTCCACAAACTAGTATCAGAAATTTTATCAAGATATATTATTCTGTCTTTGTATAAAATGACAGTATTCTGTATCTGCGGTTCTGGAAAAACAGTCTCTCTCTCTCTCTCTCTCTCTCTCTCTCTCTCTCCTCTCATACACACACACACAAGAACTGGATAAGATATAGAGATAAATGACAGAGAAAGCCTATGACTTTGAAGTCAGAAAAATAGAGTTCAAGTTCCCTGGATTTGTCACTTATTATCTGATGTCCTTAGACAAAGCATTAATTTCTCTGAGCCTCATTATCCTCTTATGTAAAATGGGGGTGATGGCAATAATCTCTTTTCCATAGGATTTTGGTGTGGACTTAATGGATAATTTGAATTTGTCTTGTAAATAGAAAAGCACTCTACCAAAGTAAGTTATTTTTTTCCTCATATGAATAAAAACAATAATTAACAGCCTGGAAAAGTAAAAAGAGAGGATGGAATTTATAAATGCTAAAGGAAATATGCAGATTAGTTTTTAACCCTTTATTGACCAGGGCCGGGTGCCGTTGTGCCTTTAGAAATAAGCTGTCACTACTCCCTTCAACCTTGTATTCCAGCGTGCCCTGGAGAGTTTGTAGCAAGACTTGATCACTAAATCTCTTTCAAAACCAGGGAGTGTCCTTCAAAAGTTGAATAAGTAAATCCCTTAATAGTGTATTATTTTAACAAGTTATTGAATGTTTTTTTTTTTAACCATGGCAGTCTGCAAAGTGTTCTTGAAGGTGAAAGAAAATACACAAGATCCCTGTTCATAAGGTACTTATAGAATTATTGAGCAGCCAAAACACAGTGAAAAGACAATTGATTCACCATAATTAAAAGTTAAAAAGTGTTGTATATTGAGTAAAATTAGTATTGCTTATGTTGTATGCAACCAAAACTGTTGAGGTTAATGTTGAGGTTAATGTCAAGAATATAAGTATGATCTTTCCTATAAATTATGATCTGGAATCACTGTTGGGCATGGTTATTAGATAGAATGATAAACATTCCACAGGGGACTTTCCTCAAAGGCTTTTTTTTTAATCAAACTCCCAAAGCAAATTACATAGCTAAGCAGATCAAACACTAAGTGGATTCGCAGTGTCATTTGGACTGGACAGCATAACCATGAGGCTATGAGGTTTGTAAATCTAAGGGACTCCGCTAGACAATTGATAGCAGCCACCTAGAAGTCCCTTTAAAGAACTGGGATTTTGACAGAAGTCATCCATCCTGTGGCCATGGGACAACAGATAGAGTCTCTCAGAGCGGGAACTTCAAACTTTGTGGGGGTGCACCTCCTTACTTAAAATGTTTTTTGATCACACTCAGTATGTGTATGTTTATAAACTATATGTAGCACTATATAACATAAGATATAAAAAGGATGAAATTATAAATGGATTCGTTAAAATAAATACAAATAAAATTTATAATATTTTCTTCCTGCCTTCACCAATGGATCTTAAAGTACAAGAACTCATGTTTAAGACTATTAGAAGACAATTAAGTCTCTGGTGCTTTGAATGTATGGCCAAGGTTCAGGCTTCCTTTCAAGACGGCATGGATTAGGATCAGAATAGGAGATCAAAGAAAGTGTAGTCCTGAGAGGCATTGCAGAGAACCACACCTATAATGGCATATTTATGGGCTGAGACCAGCCTCTCCTAATACAGTGTGCAGCAGGTGGAAGTCAGGAAGAGACAATGTGACAGTCAAGACCACAGAGTTGGGAGCCAAGCAGCCCTGGCAGGAGCAGCTGACAGCTTCCCATTTCCAGTGCCCTTGTGTCTTGGTTTCTCTGTCACTGGGGAGCTTGCTCAGACCTCTTCAGCCTGGAAGTGCTGGGGCTTTCATGCCCTTAGGGGCAACTTTCAGTCTGTCCCATTTCTCACCTGCACTTCCTGGCATGACCTCCCAAATAAAGGCCACCTGCATCCACACCCTTGTCTCAGCGTCAGCCTCTGAGGAGAAACAAACCGTAACTGAATTTGGCAGGGGTGGGAGGGTCACATATTTTATCCACTTTGTTCATTTTTCTCAGTTTCTTCTAGAGTCTCAAACAGTTCATGTAGATTTTACAGAAAGTTAAACACAATGGATTTGCACCTTACACCATCTGGTCAAGATCTTGGTGCCTGGATGAGGGTTCCATGTGGGTGTGTAGCTTTTATTAATTCTGCATGTTCTCTAACAGTGTTCTGAACTGTTGCTCTCAATTGGCTGATTCAGATTCAAAAGTGCCCTGCCAAGGAGATCTCAAAGTTTTATATATTTGGTAATTACAATATATAATAAAACATATCAGGCAGGCAGTTTGGTATCAGTCTTAAGGGCGTGGACTTCTGATATACTGAGGTTCGATTTCCTACTTTGATACATTTAGTTCTGTGCAGAAATTTCTTTACATTTTAAAGAAGGATCTCAACGTTGATGTCCTGTCAACTGCTGAAAAATCCACCTGGCATTGATTCAGGGGCTTATTTTAAAGCATCAATCACTTACGATGCTCAGTTAAATTGAGCAATATAACTTGGTAAGGACATGTTCCATATTCCGCCCACAACGTCTTGAGATCAGTTCTTTTGTAGAGATTATACAGATTTGACACTTACATGTGCAAATAGGTTATTTGTATGCACATTTTTGACAGAGGCCTATGTATCTATCTCATTGTTTTGACAATACAGTCATGTGTCACTTAACAACAGGGAAGCTTCTGAGAAGTGCATTTTTAGGCGATTTCATCCTTGTGTGACTATCACAGAGTGTACTTACACAAACCTAGATGGTATAACTTACTATACACGGAGGCTATAGGGTATCGCCTATTGCACCTAGGCTACAAACCTATACAGCATGTTACTGTACTGAGGACTGTAGGCGATTGTACACAATGGTATTTGTGTATCTAAATATAATATATCTAAGCAAAGAAAAGATACAGTAAAAATATGATATTATAATCTTATGAGATCACTGTTGTATATGTGGACATTGACAGAAAGGTTATGTGGTGCATGACTGTATTAGCAAACAGAGAGACACTGACTGGATACATAAGTTATTTGTATGCAATTCAGTCAACTTACTATAGTTCTTTGAAGAAAATTCATACACTCTGACCATTTGTTTTACACGTGAAATATGAATAGCAGCATAATTACTGATGAATAAAAGTGTTATTTCAGGATTTTTTTTGTACAGTATCATCATGTTAAAATGTTTTCCTAAAGCATATACTTGAAGATATTAATCTTTTTCATTTACCTGTTTTATCATCCTAATTTATAGCCCAAGATAAAAACCTCTTTTTGATACTAAATGTAAAATCATACATCTTATGAGATCTTTTTGTTTATTATCTTCCCAAAGGAAAGCACTTCTTCAGTCATGTGATTTTTTTTCCCCTCAGAGACTTAGTTAATGGTACACATATAACATATATGTTTAAGTTTATAAGAGGTCGTCGAAAGCAGAAATGTTGAAAAAATGTTTGGGATCATATTAACACTAGTCAATATGCCCCAAGTTTGTCCACCTTTTTTTCTCAGATTAGCAATGTTTGTATGTTAATGTTTATATATTGTGGTAATTTCACTCTGAATTTGACTTTTAGAAATAACAGGGAAATGGTTCCTAAGAGAAGTTCTATAGTAAATATGTAAGCTGTGATAAGCTTTTTGACAACATGTAAAATTCCATTGAGAGTTGGTGACTATAATAGTTGACCATTGGAAGAAAACTGCTAAGCATAGCAAATCTCCAGATCATGTTTACTTACTCTTTATTCTATGGCTACATAATGTGTTTCATAAAAAAAGAAATGTAATATTTCTCAATAGTGGATTGTCCTTACAGGATAGTAACACTGCACAGGATGAGTAATTGTGCAATTTACGAAGAATAGATCAATAGTGTGCTTTTGTAAACTAAAGCCAGAACTATTGATATAAGAATAGTCAGTGCCATCTGTTTTTTTTCCCCCTTGCACTCAAAATCAGCACTTCTTAAATGTTGCCCAGTAGGAAGGAACATTTCTAGAATGATTATATAAGTCTGTCTTTGGTGGACTGAGTGAGACAGAAGAAACTACACCTTAACTGCAGAAGGACCATTGAAGCTTTGAAGAGCAGGAGTTCCTTGAAAAGACAGGACACCTGACATTCTGTTTGAAATGCATTAGAGCAAAGAAGTTTGTAGTTGAGAAAGATGTAAAT
Organism: Lemur catta; assembly: GCF_020740605.2. NCBI lineage: Eukaryota > Metazoa > Chordata > Mammalia > Primates > Lemuridae > Lemur > Lemur catta. The sequence goes on from NC_059134.1 coordinate 33,826,692, forward strand.
AAAACACTGCTCAGAAGGCATTTTTGTTGCTTACCTTGCAGCTGTTATTTACTAGAGATTCTGGTTATTTAATTATACCTTTTTCCAGAAGATACTCAAGGTCATAGTTGCAGCAGATTTTTAATTATATACAAAGCTATAAAAAGTGGAACATTTCACTCTGGGGAGCCCCCCAAAATGACTGTAACCACTGTATTAAGTGAGCTCCCACAGAGTTTGGCTATGGTGACTAAATCAGAGTTTTGTGTATATGTTTTGTTCCTTTGGGCAATAGTTGTTCCATAGTTTTCATTTTTGACTATCTGGAAGTACAAACCAATAAACCCCTCAGGAAAAAAACCACAAATTTTACATTTTTATGTAGTTATTACCCACATGGTATCCAGGAAACTTTAACAACAACAAAAATGGCTCATAAATTTAGTGTGTGTGTATATATACCTACATTTAACTAAATATTTGTTAAGTTTCAAATATATACACTGAGTTTTGACTTAATGTAGTAAAAACAAACTGAAATAAAATACTATGTCACTTTTATTTTTGTAAACTTTAAGGTCAGATTTTTTTCCTTTCTCATAGTGTGGTTGGGACCAAGTATTTTGGAAATTGACCTTAGGAAATTGGAGGTAAAATATGTTCCTTATTAGTGTTGCAGAAAGTGTATGTTATTGTAATGTCCCACTTCTAAATAATAATTACAAAAGCATGCTTCTATAAGAAGTCTTTTTTGTCCCGTCTGCTCACAGAGGCTACATAAATTAATGCAGTTGTCTCTTCAAGGATCTTGAGTCCCACTGTTAATCTTGAACAATATCCAGATGAGATCCATTAAGTTAGACTTGAAAGGAAAGCACAAAGAATAATAGAAGATCAATTGAGTCCACACTATGGAATACAAACTCTACTTTTACTTTAGCATAGCTATTTTAAGAATGTAAACTGAAGAGTGTAACAATATATTTCAGCCTGCATGCATTTTATTATAAGCCTAAAATCCCTACTCTATAGTAAATGATTAAAATCTCTATTATATCCCAGTTTGAAACATTCTTCTTTCATTTACAAAGTACTGGTCTTTGTGCATTATGTTCTTTTTTTTATTCTTTGCTGCACTAACTGGAGTAAAAAATAAGGAAGTTGTTTCCTTGTATCAAAGTCCTGATGGGGATTCTCAGCACTTGTGAAATCAAGGAGTTTTTAACACCTGCCTAAATGTGCTACTCATAAACCTAATCATTAATACTTCTTCTGCTATGTATGTAGCCAAGGTGTAAGAATTCCCCTACCAACACTATCCATCTCAGCAGCCCTCCTCCACCTTGAATTTTGGAGAGTACTATTCTCATGTGCATTAGTTAGCTATTGGCATAATAAGCTGTGTAACAACCATTCCAAAACTCAATGGCTTAAAACAGAAATAATTTATTCTCTCTTGCATCTGGGGTCAAGTGGGGTTTGACAGACCTAGACTAGGCTTGGATGACGCTGGCTTCTAGGTTCAGGTTGGATCTAGATCTGTGCCATGTATCTCTTATTCTTGGCATAACAAGCTACCAGGTTCATGCACTTCTCATGGCAACAGCAGAAGCACAAGAGGGTCAAGTAGAAACAGCAGGTGACCCCTCAGGCTTAGGCTCAGAATTGGCACACCAGCACTTCTGCCTGTATTCTGTTGTCTCAGTCAATTCACATTCCCAGCCTCAGCATCAACAGTGCGGGAAGATAAAGTGGTTGACTCTAGAGGGAGTACTACACAGTAACATGGCAAAGAATGTGGAAACTATAGAAAGATAAGAACTGGAACAATAATGTAGTCTATCATAGTATGCACTTGAAAACTGGCCTCAGTGCTCTTTTCTCTCTCAAAACAAGGCAGCACTAGAATAATTCTCCAGCTAATAAAACTGGTTATTCAATAGGTCAGACTGAAGAAAATCAATCCATCTCCAGTTTTCCCTAGACCAGTGCAGCTCACATGTGATCTCTGGATCAGCTGCCATTGCATAAGCCCTTTGTTTTTAGTCCAAAAAATGATAAGGCACTTGTGCCAAATATAGAATAACAGTGACCCTAAGTATATTGTTTAGTTTGGTAAAATTGTTTTTGTCGCAAGAAGCTGTCAATGAAGGAAGCAGTTGTTGAAAATCATATAGCAGACAGACATTTTGAGTAGCTTGTCTAGAAAAATGAATGTATGCCTTAATCCAAGATTTCAGTTCTTTTACTAACTATATATTATACAGATTCCGAGAATGGAAGTTAAAGCATAATGAATTCAATACCTTTATATTGGCATTAATGTTTCTTTCTATTTGAAACCATTCCATTAGTAGTATAGGTTCATGCAAGGAATAGCATGATATAGGGATAGATATTAATATGAAATTTGGCAATTATGTAAATGCATGAGAAAAGTGAAGAATAAAATATGACCATTTTCTAAGCCCATTACTCTTAAAATATAGTCATTTCCCTAAATCTAAATGGAAAAATATGTTTTCCATTGCCTTTTTCAACATATCCTGAAAATATTTATTGTGTTTCTTAATATGTACAAGGTACCTATTCAAAATACAATTGTGATATGATAAAATAATTATTGCTATTATTAACACTTGCATGCTTTGTCATACATATTATTCTTATTAGAATGGAACATTTTTTCCATTTTTTATTTTCATTTAGAAGCTATCAATAAATCATTCGTAATATCCTCGGGAAAGATTAAATGGATAAAATCAGGTCATACTTTATGGAGTTTATATTTTCAATATATTATGTCTGCAGTCACAGTCATTTCAAAATTATTAGAAAAAAATTAATGAAATAGCTCCAGGGCCTAATATTTCTAGAAATAGTGTCCAGGAAAGCCAAATTAAAAATATAGTATTAAGTGTATATCGCCATCTCTACATTTTATTACACATGTTACTTCTACTCTCTGAAGCAATAAATCAGCCTAAGAAACTGCCTTTCCATCCTCTGAACCCCTAAAATGTTTGCTGCCTAGAAATTTGTTTGGTGTTTATTTATTCTTTTGTGTTATTTTTCGGTGTGTCTGTTTAGCTTAATGACATTTCTAGATGGCTTTACATTTGGTAAAACATTTCTATATGTATATATGTTTTTGGTTCCCATAGCAGCCCCATGGAGATATTAATGTTTTCACTACTTTGCAGACAAAGAAACTGACACCTAGATTAGGTGATTTTTCCCCAAAACAAACAGCCAGAAAGTGGTAGAAAATATTCCAAATATACTTTTTAAAGAAAAGCTCTTTCATATTAGCCCTTCTGCAGTACACACAGCAGATATAGCATGTGCATAGCCATTTATCTCCCTCCCAGGCTCAGGGCAGATATTAATGGTTTATATGATGCCCTTTCCCCCAGACCATATCTGCAGCCTCAAAAACCTTCTCAACACACTACTTCAGGAAGAGTCTCATAATTTTTTGGAGTAGGCATTCAGGATTAAATATGTTTGACTTTCCAGCTCTATACCTTACTTTGTTAGGACCTATGTCTTTTGTATCTCTGCCCCTGTAACATCTACCATTACATTTTGCACAGAATAATAAGTACTAAATAAATGTGTTAATAGTTTATGGTTAAATGGGTGAAAGTCATAATGTGGTAGAATTTGGTTGACTATAAGGAAGAGATTTTTTCTTTTATCATCATAGAATAATTTATTTCTCAGATATTACTGGGCCTCATCTGTGTCAGGCACTACATTATACATTTGAGATTCAAGGATGGATTCATTCAGTCAACATTTGTTGAGCATTTATTCCATACTATCTTTGAGCTAGGTGCAAGATATACAATATTGAACAAGGTAAACATGATCCTTGTCGTTGCGAAGCTTATGGTCTCCTGGAAGAACCAGATATGAAACTATGAAAGCCACGCATATAATACAAAGTATGATGTGTGTTCTTAAGGAAAAGAGCAGACTGTGATGAAAAAGAGAAAAGATGCAAACAAAAAACGAAGGAGGAGTTTGCCTGGTGAGGAGGCAGGGAGTGAGCATTCTTTGCAGAAGACATGTAAAGAGATCCCAGAGTAAGAGCTTGGAGCAGAGGAGGACACGGCAAGGCCACTGTGGCTGGAAGAGAGGGAGCAAAGGGGAGAGCCATAGTCCTTTCCCTCAAAGAACTAAAAAGTCCCATAGAGGAAAGAGACACAAGCTGACAAAATTACTATTACTATGCATTATATTAAATGAGAAAATGAATTAAAATAATCTGGAAAGAAGGGGCAGTGTTGGAAATGCTTAAAAGATAAAGAAGGGTTGGTAGGCAGACCACAGCTGGGGCAAGAAAGGGAGGCAGAAGAGGACATAGCAGAGCAGACAGAATGTGCGAGAGCCAGGAGCACAGAGACTGGTGTGAACGTTGCTGGCCGGAGTTCACCCATGAGGAATGGGGGCCACCATGGCACCCCATAGATTGCCATTCACAGAGGAGGGGGTATCACATGAGATGGGCAGAGCCCCTCAAAAGACACCATGGTTTAAGAAGCAGTCTAACAGGGTCACATGTCATAGGTTTGACTGCAGGGTTTGTGAATCCTGCCCTCAAAACTTTAAATGAACCTACTCAGTTAACAAATGGAAATGATTGCTTAACTTCTCCAATACTATTTCCTCATATTTGCCCTAAATCTGAATAGAAAAATATGTCTCACCTCGAGAATATTCTGAGTTTCATTCATTTGTTCAATAGGTATTTATTGAAAGCCTCCTATATTTCCCATTAGGTCCTAACACAACAGTGAGTGAGACCCAGTCTTCATTTTCCAGAAGCTTTCAGTTTGGAAGTGGGGAGCAAGAGTGAGTCGAAAGATGAATGTTTAAGTTAGAATCAGTAAAATAGAACAAGTTAAATTTTCTGTCACAATGCCTGACCCAAGAAATGCTCCTTCCCTTCCTTCATTCCCACTTAACATAAGGTCCTCTAGTTTTTTTTTAAATCTGAAAATCCCCCTCTCTCATAATTACACAGCAGTGAGAACAGTAATAGTCACTGTACGACATTGTCAAGTCTTTCTAGAAGTATATACATGCAATGATGCACCTTTACCAAAACAGCCTCTTTAGCAGAGGCCTAGGGTCTAATTGATATCACTTGTAACGATTAACGTTGTACACTTGCCTTCTGAAAATCTCTAATGAGTGTCCACGGACAAGGCTTCAGCTTCCCCTCTGAAAAGGTAGTATCCTGGCATATGTAGTAAGACAAAAACATAGGCAGGGTCCCCTGAATAAGTCTTTGTAAGGCATATGTCAGCACCTACAGACAAACCCACGGGTACAGAAAAAGATCCAGATTTCCATATCTCAGTTATTGTTTGTTGAACACTTTTATGTTTAAACATTTGGAGTTTATTAAGATTACTAATTAGAAGGACTTCTTTTTTGTGATGGAGGTGGATGTGGGATTGGGCAGGACGATTATGAAGAATATGTTGAGTGCTGGATTACAAATTCGAACTGGAAAAAGTAGGTGATGGGAACTCAAGTTTGACTGAAGTGGGCTGAGATTCAGCTTACAATGGTTTACAAGTTTAATCTTCCTACCTAATGTCCAGGTATTTATTTGCAAATACTGGATAATAAAACAGACAGGAAAAACACCCAAGGAATGTTAAAAGATCTAAGCAGAGAGGGTGTCATGGTTTGTTGAAGTTGCTGTAACAAAATACCATAGACCAGGTGTCCTAAACAACAGAAATGTTTTTCTCACAGTTCTGGAGGCTGGGAAGTCCAAGATCGAGGCATCAGCAGATTCAATCTGTGGGGAAGGCCTGTTTCCTGGTTGATAGACAGCACCTCCTCGCTGTGTCCTCAAAGAAGGGGCAAGGGATCTCTCTGGGGTCTCTTTTGTAAGGACACTGATGCTGTTTATAAAGGCCCTGCCCTCATGACCTAATCACTCCCAGAAGGCCTCACCTTCTAATACTTTGGGGTTAGGATTTCAACTTTTGAATTTGGAGGAGACACAAACCTTCAGACTATAGCAGAGAAATTTCTGCAGGCTATAAAAGTTAGGAAAGATTTCTTCACAAAGCTCACTTCAGTGGGACCAACATTTCTTAAGCGGTGCTACATGCCAAACATGGAAGGAAAGATTTTTCTGCCAACCCACCTCTGCATGAGATTCATATAGAGAAAAGCCTTTTCTTTGACCTCAAAAATCCAACTCTGTGAGGGGGAGATAGCTGGAGAAGCTGTCACATTTTAAGGAGAGCAGCCAACACAGCCAAGATGACAGAACAGAAGGGTGGAAAAACCCATGACCACATTACAAAGTCCTGAATTAACCAAACCTGAAAGTATCTATCTCTGGACTTCCTATGTGAGATGACATGCTTTCCTTATTGTTTAAGTTACTTTTAGTTTGGTCATCTGTTACTTGCGGCCAAAATTAGCCTACAAAATCATCAGATTGATTAAACATGTGGTGTGGTGCAAAGAAAGTAAAAGTGCTCTCCTTATGTGCAGAATTTCAGAGTCATTCAACAAGTGCAGTGGCATCATGGTAGCTCACTACAACTTCCAACTCTTGAGCTCAAGCTATCCTCCTGCCTCAGCCTCCCAAGTAGCTGGAACTATGGGTGCACACCAGCACACTCAACTAATTTTTTCTATTTTTTTGTAGAGACAGGGTTGGGGTCTACTCTTTAAAAACTGATAAATCAGGAGAATGTATTTCTATTGAGGTTTTGGACTCTGTAGCAAAAAATGAAATTGATAGTAAAAACCAGCTGGTATTCAATGTAGTTTCCATGTGAGCTCTTTATATGCATGAAAGGACTGTGTCTCTGTTTTTAACCAAAAGTGAAAATAGAAATGGAAAATGTGTGAATAGCTAAATTGGACAACCATGCAAAACTCTCACACAATGTCATGATTTGGTGAAATATGCCATTCTGAAGAGTTTAATGCATACTAATACTCTTGGTCCTTTTTAATTTATTCAATTTTCGTATTTATTAAATCGCTGCTTTATTCATTATATAGTTAGTAGGTCTAATGTAGAGACATATACTAGCTAGAAAATCATGCTTTTGAATATCCTGTTTTATTTAAGGAAAAAGCTAAATAGATGGTTTTCTTATGTGCACAGGTGCTTTAAAATGCTTTTTTATATTCCAGATGCAAAGGTAATGCTGTCTTTATCTTTTTTTCTTTTGAAATACCAAAAGAGATGACCTGTAGTTCTTCTTGCCTCTGAAATTGGTCTTTTTCTCAGATTAATTTAAAAAAATGTAGCTTTCTTCACACCTGAGACCACTTGAGAGTAAACAAAATCTGCATTTCTTTTTCAAGTAGTAGCCTGTCAATCTAAGGAGAAAAGAGAATCTTATTTCAGTTGCTGGCTTCTCATAGCATGATGTCTATAGCAATCTCACAGAAGATTAGTAACTTTAGTTAATTTACAACTTAGATTTTTATTGAGTGTGCTTAAGAATAAAATCAAGTAAGGTTTAAAAGCAAGTACTTATGATTTATGAATTAAATTTTAAAATAGAATATTAAGAGAGTTTGGAGCAACAGAGTCACTAGCAATATCCTTGAAGTCTTTATTTGATAGGAATAAAAAGTTCTATCTTATCTTTTCCTTTGCAAAAGTAATAGGAACAGAAGAACGAAGAAGTTGGCCATTCTGCCTAGTGGCATCATACTTAGAATAAAAGCATGAATTTATTCCACCGTCTAAGTGCAGCTTCTAATTCCCACCAAGCACCCTGTCATATCTCAGTAAAAGCTGATAGAGTGATGAACTACTACAGGTCTTGTCCAAGAAAATAACTTCAAATTTCTTTTCTGCTAATCATATAAAAGATTATCTGATTGTTATTAATATATTGGTTCCCAGAGAAGCCAGACAGATGCTAGCATATCATTAGTTATTTTTTCCATAAAGCCTACCAGTTTTCTAGCACAAACCACAGTGGGCATCTAAGATGACTATTTGGGCTCAAAACAGGTTCCTTTTAACAATATATATACACACCATCCCATCTTTCTCAATGTTCAGTAAATACTAGTATGTATTGTCTTTTACTTCTTTATTTTTTATTTGTGCAAACTCATGGGGTACATGAGAAATTTTGTTATATGTATATAATGTATAGTGATGAAGTCAGGGTATTCAGGGTGTCCGTCACCCAAGTACAATACATTTTTGTTACGTATAGTCATCCTGCTCTGCTATCAAACATTGAATTTATTCCATCTGTCTTGCTATATGTTTGTACTCTTTAACACACTTCTCTTCATCCTCCCCCTCACTCCCATTTACCCTTCCCAATCTCTGTTATCTATTAATAATTTTCCTTCATCCTCCCCCTCACTCCCATTTACCCTTCCCAATCTCTGTTATCTATTAATAATTTTCCTCTCTCCACTTCCATGTGTTCACATTTTTTAGCCCCCACATAGGAGAACTTGTAATATTTGCCTTTCTGTGCTTGGCTTATTTCACTTAAGATAATGACTTCCACTTCCATCTATGTTGCTGCAAATGACATGACTGTTCTTTTTTATGGCTGAATAGTATTCCATTGTGTGTATATGTGTGTGTGTGTGTGTGTGTGTGTGTAATATATATACAGACCACACATTCCTTTATCCTTTCATTCTTTGATGGACACTTAGGTTGATTTCCTACCTTTGCTATTGTGAATAGTGCTGCAATAGGGATATGAGTGCAGGTATCCCTTTGATATGTTGATACCCAGTAGTGGGATTGCTGGATCAAATAGAAATTCTATTTTCAATTTTTTAAGAAATATCCACACTGTTTCCATAATGGCTTTACTAGTTTACATTTCCACCAAGAGTGTATAAGAGTTTCCTTTTCTCTGCATCCTTGCCAACACCTGTTATTATTTTGTCTTTTTAATAATAGCCATCCTGACTAGGGTAAGATAAGGTCTCATTGTGGTTTTGATTTGCCTTTCTCTGATGACTAATTATGTTGAGCATGTTTTCATATCCCTGTTGACCATTTGTATGTCTTCTTTTGAGAAATGTCTATCCATGTCCTTTGCCCACTTTTTTAATGGGATTGTTTTTTTCCTGTTGAGTTTTTTGAGTTCCTTGCTACTAATATGTTCTGGATATTAGTTCTCTGTTGGATGAATAGTTTAAAAATATTTTCTCTCATTCAACAGGTTGTCTGTTCACTCTGTTGATTAGTTGTTTTTGCTGTGCAGAATTATTTTAGTTTAATAAGACCCAGTAATCTATTTTTGGTTTTGTTTCCTGTGCTTTTGAGGTCTTAGTTATAAATTCTTTACCTAGACCAATATCCAAGAGAGTTGGTGAGCCCTTCAGTCAGAAATGACTAAGAAAATGCTTTCATCTTTGTCCCCGCCATGACTATTAATATTACAATGATAAAACCTCATTATCCCAGGTCCTGTGTGAGAAAACATGAAGTAGAGTTCACCTAACCCAAAGTGGCCATGTAACATGAACGGAAAATAAAACTTTGTTGTTAAAACCACTGAGGTTTAGGCTGGTATGATCCCCCCTCTCCTGACTAATACCATTCCATGAGTGTACCTAGTACAAGGGAAGAGTCCATGGAGGAGGCACACCAGTCCAGGTAACAATATTTGAAGAGATTTGTTAGCAAGGGATTTGACAAGGAAACAAAAGGCTTGTTGCATTCTAAAACACCATCCATTGTATGACCTAGCCTTGGTTTAGTAGCAGCTTTGGGGAAGTAAAGAAGATCTGCATTAAAAGCACACAGAACTCTGTAATAAAATGATAATAGCATGACTTTAGCCAGAAAAGTATCATCTCTTTTATTTCATTATTCCAGTGAAAATCCAATCCAAGCTTTTTTCACATTGGGTCTCAAAAGTTTTCTAATACTTCTGTACTTCAGTATCAATACATAGCTTCATGGCAGCATGACCTTTTCCATAACATGTGTATATCTTGATTTGCTCAGTTGAGCACTTTTAGGACTCACAAGAATTTTAAGAAATATCAATGAATAAGAATTCATCTGCATTTTTCTATTAACTGATTATTTTTGGCTTACTTGGGTTATGTGTCACTAGACTTTAAATAGTGCTCTTTAAAACCACCAACTTTTGACAGGTAGATATCTAGCACCATCACAATGCATGGATTATTTACATTAATCTCAGGTAGCTTTGACAATTCTTTGACCTATTCTGAGATGTTTTGTAATTTCTACTGCTTTTAATTTTGTTGTCTGAGGTAAGCAGGAAATGTATTTCCATGAGCATCAGTTACAAATCAAAATACAGTTTTTACTTATATACATCTTCCCAGCTTGATCCCATAAAGCTGAAGTCCCTAATCCCCTGGCTGCAAACATTTTCATTTCTTTTTCCACGCAGATCAACTTCTTAAGTATTGGAATATTTCTTGATCCACGTGTTCCACGCTGTTCGCCTCCACAACAGTTTTGTTGGATTGATTACTTCCTCTTGAAACTTACCCTGAAAATATCCTCATTCTCTGTGAATATTTAAAGTTCAAACTTTAAGTACATAGTCTTCCTTGACAATATTTATAAAAATGTTGGTTTTAGAGAAAATACCAAATCTAGTTACTTCTGGATATGACTTTTCTTTCTATTTTGCCTGTTATCTTTATGTACCTCTGAGCTATGGTGGCAGTGGTTAAAGCAGATATTTTTGTCATTTTGGTTGTCTTAATGTTTTCTGAGTAAGTTAGTATGATTGAAAGAATCTTTGTATTCAGAAGCTCTTGATTCTAAAATACTTTCTGTCATGCCAGTCAAAATTTTCTCTTTCATATTTTTATATCCTCTACATGTAAAGAACAATATCACAACACAAAAAGACTGCAATAGAAGAAAAGAGAATTATCAGAGAATTAATATGAACTGCTATAATATAATAGAGCATGGATACTTTAGGTCAATCTTTATTTACCTAGGTCTTAATTTTCTAATAAATAGACAAGATCATTTCAGGAAGGTAAATTATTTCCGTTTTAATATAATTTTACAATCACTTCTACAATCTACCTATAAAATACAAGCTATTTTGAAGGAAAGATGATTGTTCACTGATATACAATAAAAAAAACAAATTGTTTTTACATTCAAACATCTAGGGAGGGCCGGGCGTGGTGGCTCACGCCTGTAATCCTAGCTCTGGGAGGCCGAGGCGGGTGGATCGCTCGAGGTCAGGAGTTCGAGACCAGCCTGAGCAAGAGTGAGACCCCCGTCTCTACTAAAAAAAAAAATAGAAAGAAATTATCTGGCCAACTAAAAAATATATATACAAAAAAAATTAGCCGGGCATGGTGGCTCATGCCTGTAGTCCCAGCTACTAGGGAGGCTGAGGCAGTAGGATCGCTTAAGCCCAGGAGTCTGAGGTTGCTGTGAGCTAGGCTGATGCCACGGCACTCACTCTAGCCCGGGCAACAAAGTGACACTCTGTCTCAAAAAAAAAAAAAAAAAAAAAAAAAAAAAAAAAAACATCTAGGGAGGTGAGAAATAATAATTATCAGCATAGTACTTTGAGTATTACTACACTCGTGGTGAGTTTTTCCCACAAATGTTCAAAAGGACTTTATGATACTTTTTTCTTTTTTCTTCTTTAGTGGACTCAGATTCTTGAAGAATAATTTTGAGCTCAAGGAATAATCAAGTGATTATTCTCCAAAAAACATTATCTCCAAATTGTTACTATGAGCAAGGTTGTTTCCCACATTAATTGATATGTGAGTTGTATTTAACTCATGCTAGTTTTGACCCCTGGGGCCTCTTGAAGCACATGTGACTCACTAGTCTCTACCTCAGGAGTTGCATGAACTATTTTTCAAGTTGCATATAACTCATGCACAGAAAACAATAAAAAAATAACAATTTTTTCATTAAATTAGAAAGGATCATTTTGTTTTCGAGGTTTTTGTTCTATTTGTGTAATAAAACACCATGGCCTCAAGGAAAAAAAAAATTTTTTTCTGGTGTGGCAGTCAATGTGTTAAATAACATTAACACCTTCATTTGTGCCAAAACGAACTGTAATTTTTAAAAAAGTGTGTAACTGACAAACAACGCTTTCCTCCCCAAATCTTCATAAACAGAAAGGTTTTGTATTACTCCTGAGTTCTTAGAAAAATCTCTGCTGGAGAATTCTAAATAAATGTCTAATATTTAATCAGCTTTGCTCCTGAATTGCTTAAAGGTAGGCCATAAACTGAGCACAGGTGAATGTTTTTAGAAAACTGATGTGGGCTATCAGAAGACTGGTTCTCACTAGAAACATGTGTTAACCAAAAATTCCTTAATGAAGACTGTCCTGTTCATAGTCCCAGGAGGAATTTAGTTCATTGATTGCAAGCTTCAGTGCTTTAGCAAACATTGAGGAAAAAATGTTGAAAAAGCTTTCACACTGGTTTTTAAATTTACATTGTTAAAGTCTAATTTTCACCTTTATCAGTTCTCATGGTGAGACCCCAGCTCTGTACTTTTTAAATTAGGAGATAATCTACAGAAAATTATCTAATTAAATTCAGTTTAATCCCAACTGTGTATTTAAGGGTCTATTCTACAAATTGACCTATTCATTTTTAAATTAAGGACTTCCTGCCCTACTCTCTTATATTCTCCACCCCTCCCTTGTTCCTTTTTTTCCTCTTCAACAAAACACTGCACCACATCTCACAGATTAAGGCACTGTTTTGCACCCTAGGACACTTTTCTATACTATGTTTTGATTAGTTGAGGGAGAGTGCAGAAGTTATTTGAGGTGGTTGAGTGGTAGTAATAATAATACATTTACAAGGCACAGAACTGAATTTTGATTCGTGTTGCTGAGCTTGCTATTCTAAATTAAATGCTTGCGTAGGATGTGAACCTGTGGGATTTATTCAGTCACCTGATTTCATATATTGCTTAATAAGTCTCAGAGCATTCCTCAAATGTAACCACAAACTCTTCTACTTTTATTCCGGCCTTCTTCTTTTCCTTCTGGCCCATAACTTTTTAAAGTGTGGTAGGGCCTGGTTGTGGTGCAGCCGGTAGGTTGGTTACTTGATGGAAATAGGACAGAATAAGTAGACATTTCAGAATTCATATCTAAACCAGATGGGAAGCAGGATCATTTCAATGGAACTCTCCCTAAAGTGATCCTTTATTGTTCTTACTGAATGTGTTCCTGCAAGTGTCAGGGCTCTGGGCTACATTAATATTGAATTTCTTAGAAATAAAATATTTGGGACATTTTACAACTTTATTTCTGATAAAACTGCGTTTTATTATCTTACTTCAAAATGTCTTTCAGTTTTTTAACAATTCTGGATATGCATTATTTCCAGTAACCATTCATCCGTATATGTATTTAACAGATACCTTTTGAGTGCCTCCGTATGCCCAGACTGGCAAGGCACTGGAATTATGTTGATGAACAAGACATAGTCCTTTCCCTCAGGAATTTAATATTCTGCAATATGATTTTTTTTTACTTTCCCATGACACTTTCAAAGAAATTATAAAGCACTTTTGAGTATCTTCAAAGCCTTAGAGAGAAGTCTTTACTTAGTTTTAAAGACAGCAAAAGATAGAATATATTGTTTCTACATTAAAAGATTTTAATTCCTCCATAATGTGTTCAACACAAATTAATGCGCTAAGTGGATAATTATGTGTCTGGGACACTTCTAATCAATGAGAAATAAAGATTTTCCTAAACAATATGTGTTTGAACAACTTCTTGAACTTATCCATTTGTACTCTCATTTTAGGTGATAGCATACAACTTTATATCGTATCAGTTTTAGAGGGAAAAACTGTCTGACCATGTGTCCCATTGGAGATTTGGGATTTCTAATTTCATTGTCTCATCATTGTTTCATCTTGCCTGTTAGCCATGGTCAAATCACTGGCAATTCTGTCCCCTTAAAAAGAAACTATCCAGGTGTGTTGTCATTTTGGACTTGAAAAAATCTTAAATGCCACATTATTCAGCCCCTTAACGTATTGGGAAACAGAAGCCAGAGAAATGACGCAGTGCATCTAATGCTGCTGTTTGTAGTACTGGGGAAAAGTTATCAGGACTAGAACGAGGTAGAGCTGAATTCAAAACTCAGTTCTTTCCTATATCACATATTCTTTTGTCTTGCAACAAATCACTTTAACTTGTCTGTGTTGGTTTTGATTACCTGTTAAAGTAACCAAAAAATAATAATTTTTATAGAAAAACAGAATAAAAACAGCAATATTTACTACCTTTTTGGTCAACTTATTTTTATGATGAACTTAAAAAATGAATGCATATAAACTATATTGCACCCCATAGAAATTGAGCTTACTGTGGTTGTTTAGCAGCAGAAGTGGAACTGTACGGTTTACATATCATTCAGCTGTATTCTGCACAAAAATTGTTGCTAAGACATTGTAGCATCATGAAACAACCATTTTACTAATGATGTTTTGTAATGAGTCCCTTTGCAAGTTGGGAATTTCCTGACTCAATGGCTTTCTCTTGCTTTTGGCTGTAGCTGAAGAATATAGGGTTTGCAACTATCAGTCATGGTACCAGCTCCTGGCTGTCTTATGGGGATGATGGGGCAAACGGACATGTCTGTACCGTTCCACTGAGTTTGTGTGAGATGGCACAGCCTGCAACTCTATCATTGTTTGTTCCTATGGAATCATTGATCAAATATTTTAATCCTTAGTTCAACAATTCAGTTTTTTCCTTTTGCATCTTATATTGTCATGGATGGCATTATGATCTGAGAAGAAGAAATAAAAGTATTACCATTATTTATAGTTTTTTCCTTAAGAATTATTATATGTGAAGATGGATTATCAAATACATCTGTTGGGGCCAGGGGTGACGTATTCCTGAATGGGGAAAGCTGGAAAAGGAGGGAGACCCAGATGCTGTCAAAGGCACTGAGGTGTGTAGCCTCTTGCCACGGGACAGTATGTACCAGAATGATGTCCTGGAGGAGGTTCTAAGGTCAAAGGCAGGAAAGTGAGTCCAAGACAAGTCATCAGTCAAGCAGATGAGATGCCAGACGTGAGTTAGAGACTCAAAAGCAAGAGGTGGAGGAACCAGGGAAGATGAGAGTAAGAAGCGGAATAATAGAATGGGTGAGATGGTCAGTGGTTCTTAAACTTTAGGTGCATCAGAATCACCTGGAAGGCTTATTAATACATATAGTGCTGGGCTCCAGCCCCAGCATGTCTGCTTCTGTAGGTCTGAGGCAGGGCCTGAGAATTTGCATTTCTAACAAACTCCCAAGTGATACTGGTATTGCTGGTCTTGGGACCACACTTTGAGAACCATTGATGTAGATGAATTCCAGAGATAAAATGATTTTGCCTACAGCGAGCTTTCATGAGTTCCTCAGATACTTGGGTGAACTGAGTTTGTTAAGACAAATACAACATTTTATCTTTCTTTTTCCATTTTAATTGGCTCTTTTTTAAGTCAAATGCATGGTTCAGAGTTTATGAGAATGCAGACTTCCTTCTATATTAAAATGCAATAAGAATGTATATTCTTGCCATATGAACATACATAGAAATTATTCCCTTTGTATGAAAAGTGGTTTATTTCCTATTTTTGTAGTTTAACAACTAGTACAGTGCTCTGGTTTAGCCTGTATACTCTGAAAGTAGACTGCTTAGGGTCAAATCTTGATTCTGCGCTACCACTAGCTTTGTGCCTTGAGGTCACAAATTTTGTAAGCTCTCAGAACTTCTTTTGTAAAGTGGGCATATTATCAATTGCATAGGGTTGTTTTGAGGATGAAATGAAGTAGTGGCTGTAAACCACTTATTGGAGTACCTGGCACATAATAATTGCTCCACAAATGTTAGCCATTATTAGAACACCAAGGTAAAGGCCTTTGTTCAGGAATATGACTTTGTATATAATACTTTGATAGTTAGCTCAGGTTTAACCTGATAAGTTGTTCTCTGTATCTATAATTCATTATAACTCTTCTGCTAAGAATAGCCCTGAGTTGGCATGATGTTATAAATTATATGTAAACAATATGATTCAAAAGTCAAAGTGGTTTACAGAGAGCAAAGAATCTAAAATCACCTCTAACAAATTTCAGACTAAGAAGGAAGAACATCTATATAGCACAGTGGTTAAGAGCATCAACTCTGGAACCAGGTTGCCTGGGTTTGTATTCTGACTCCACTCTGTAGTAGTAATGTGACCCTGAGCAAGTTACTTAACCTCTCTGTTCCCCAGAATCATCATCTGCCAAATAGTGGTAATAATAATAACTATCTCAGAAAGTTGTTATAAGTATATACGACCACGCATGCGCACATACACACACACTGTCTCACACACATACAGGAGGTCACATATATGTAAAGTGATTAGACCCTACAAATGAAACATACAAAAGCTTAGAATATAATGCTAGGCACAAAATAAGCACTAGAGAAGTGTTTTCTGTTATTCATATTTAGTTTGTATATGTGTATCTTCTGGCAGAATTTTGGTTTTAGGGGAAAAGAAATCAGAAAAATTGTAATTTTTCCCTCCTTTCTAGTTCAGTATTCTACCGCATAGGTTCATGGTAAATTTGTGGGAATTGGTTCCAGGACCCCTTCACCCCTAGTACCCCTAATCTCCCTAAGGGAACCAAAACCCACAGATGCTCAAGTCCCTTATATAAAATGATGTAGCATTTGCATATAACTTATGCACATCCTCCCATATACTTTAAATTATCTCTAGATTGCTTATAATACCTAATACAGTGTAAATGCTATGTAAATACTTGTTATACTTTATTGCTTAGGGAATAATGACAAGAAAAAAATCTTTACATGTTCAGTACAAACACAGCCATCTTTTTAAAAAAGAATATTTTCAGTCTGTGGATGGTTGAATCTGCAGATGTGGAACCCATGGAGGGCCTATCGTACTGTCTTAATCAAACTACATAAGAAGGAAAGCCCCTCTCTCTACCCCCTCTGCAGCCTTCTTAAAAATATAATTGGCATTTCATTTATGAACCGAGTTAGTACCTTTAAGACAATATAGCCTTTAATGATGTTCTAAAAAAAAAGAGGTCTTGTTTGTACTTACAACAATTTCTAGAAGTGTATTTTCAAAGGATGTCATTGACTTTGTTACTGCCAAGTCCTGTGGTCTTCTCCCTGTTTGTTGTTCCCTGGCCGTCTTCTGCATTTAACGTTATTAACTACTCTGTCCTTGAAATCATCCCTTTCCTGGGCAGCCTGACTTAGACAGGGCTTTCCTCCCAGCCACGGTTTTGCAGATTTCCGTGGCACTCCTTTTGTCACCTGCCACTCCCTGGGCATGTCTCCCAGCACCAAGCCTCTCCTTCCCTCCTCTGGATGTTTCCTTGGAGGACTCACTGATTCCCAGGGCTTTCCCTTCCCTCTCTAAGCTAAGACCTCACGTTTGATCTATTCCCCCAGCTCAGCTCTAGCCCCACAACCCCTAAAGCCTGCTAAAGTTTTCACCTGAATTCTTAAAAACCTTTTTCCCTCACAGCATGTTGCTGCTACCTCTAACCCATCCCTCTACATCCCTTCTTAAAGTTCATTTTGATTCTCCACACAGAGATTCTCCACATTTTGATTCTCTCACTGCTACCTGCCTGTCTAGGCCAGGACCTTGTCACTGTCACAACTACTTCCTAGGAGACATTGCCACTGCAGGCACTCTCATGCCTTTCAACAAACCGTTTGCCCATTCCAGAGCTTTCCTGTTTCCGCCTACATTAAATGCAGATGCCTCTCGGGGTGGCTTTCTAATATTTCCATAGTTTGCCTTTAAAGCCTGTAGGCCCGTATGTCTTACTTGGGCCCACTTAGACTCTGCTCAGGGCAGGCCCCTTACCAGCATTCCCTGAACATACCCCGTATTCGCCACGTCAGCCCTTGCTGCTCTCCTGCCTCTGAGCAACCACTGCATTCACATTCTGCACTTGCTTCTCCTTTGTGCCTGCTTACATGTGTGCAGGATGCATCAGCTTTGTTTTCAGGGTGTATGAATACATAAACCTTTCTTTAAACATTTTTAAATTATATTCAGATGTAGCAGAGCATCTGGAACAGTAAAGAAAGAATTCATAAAACCCCTGAATATTACCCCTGAAAGACACCAAAGAGGGAATGTTCCACCCCATTCCCTTATACAAATGAGGAATCTGAACACCTGAGATAGATATTTTAAAAATTAATAGTTACATAGTTAGATTTATGGTTGCCTTCTATTCATGGAAATGGTATCTAGTTGCCATTTACATTATTGGCATAGAGTTTTATTTTGGAATAAATTTGCTTTTGATTATAAATATTAATTTAGAGAGAAATGTTAAATAGAGGTAAGAAAATATGGCAAAAATTGTGAGAGTAATACTTAAGTGATAGAGGTCTTGAAAATACTATACTATAATATGATTAGAGTCTGCACTCAATAAGTAAATGTTGACTGATAGTTCATATCAGTCAACCTAGAAAACAGCTGTTAGACCTGTTTCTTAAAAGCCCCTTATGACAAAATGAACAAACATTAATTTTCACAGCTACATCTTTAGCATAAGGTCAAGGGAATAGAAGATTAAAGAGTCAACTGGTGAAAATGATTTGGGGCTACGAGGAGGTTGTCTAGTTGCTGTGCTCGCTGGAGGTGGTGATGTCACTGCAGGCCAGTGCTCTCCTTGAGAGGCAGGGAGTGGGGACGTCTTTCAACCACCCATTGCTCTTCCTAGGACTCCTTTTGCCACACAAAGTTTAGCTGGATGAGCTGCAACATGTTCAATATTGAATGAGTCCAAAAAAAATTTAAATTTCCACATTCACAAAAACTTTAAAAAGAGAGAGGCCTTTGTATTTTACATGCCAATTCTTATGCATCCTCCCTTTCTTATTTTTGGGAGCTTTAACAACCACCCTCAGCAGCCCTACCTTATAGTGGTTTCCACCAGCAAAGTTCGCCTCCCTGACCAGGCTCACCGAATTATAGGCCTCAGAGTAAACTCTGCAGGGCAATACAAATAGACTGCAGCTGGACGTTTGTTTATGGTGGGGCCTAAAAAGCCAAAACCTAAAATGCAAAGAACTCTGAGTATAGGGAGACATGGAAAGGGGATCCACCGTGCAAGACAATTCTGATGCAGACTACCCAGAGTTAAGCCAAATTTCACAGGTTAAGGCTACAGGCCCTACAAAACTGCACTCACTTCAGACACCAGCTGCAAGTCTGGGGAACACCAGGCCCACTGGATACAAATTCAGGAGTCCCCACAAGCCCCTCAGTTTTGATAATTTGCTGGAACAACTCACAGAACTCAGGAAAACGCTATACTTACAATTAAAGTTTTATTATGACCAGCCAAATAAAGAAAGAGCCACATAGGGTGAGGTCTGGGAGAGTCCCCCGGCATGAAGCTTCTGTGTCCTCAGGATGCCTTCCCCTGGTACATCAATAATGTAGCCCCAGTTAGGAAGCTTACCCAAGTCTTGGTGTCCCGAGTTTTTATTGTGGTTTCATTATGCAGCCATGACTGATTGAATCATTATCAACATAATTGGACTCAATCTCCAACCCACCTTCCTCCCCGGAGATGGGAGGGAGGTCAAGCTGATATCACATGGCTCAAAGCCCTAATGCTTTAATCACATGATCTGTGTTCCTGGCCTGGCCAGCCCCCACCCTGGAACTATCTTTGGGCCCACAGAGAGTTATCTCATTAGCATAAACTCATATGTGGTCCCAAAGACCCATCATGAATAACAAAAAACATTTCTATCACTTGAAAAATTTCAGGGGTTTGGGAGCTCCCTCTCAAGAACCCAAGACAAAGTCAGATAGATTCTTTATTATATAACTTATAGAAAATACAATAAGAATTGGACCATTTTAAGTCATAGAAAACCAAGGCAAAAAAAATTATGATTTTTGTGGTGGAAGGATGTGGGGAAAGGATGAACAATTTGAATTTTTTTGCTGATTTTAAATACAATTTAAATTAACCTGAGTTCTGAGCTAATTGTTAGTTTTTGCTTGTGAAAAATGATGTTAATAGACCCTCCAAAGTATAAAATATTAAACATGAAGTCTAGATTTGTGAAGAATTTGGGGAAGTGGGAGATAACAGGAGAAATATATGTTACTTGTTTAACCAGAAGGCTACCCACTGGAAATGTCATTTGACTATGAAATAAATGGTCATTACACATAATAAGGGTCTTCATTTTTCACTCATTCATTCATTCAACAATATTTATTGAGTGCCTCATCTGGTAGTCACTGGACATATGTTGTTACACTGTCAGTATAATAAAAAATATTGTTGATTTGCATTTCATAGAAAAGGGGAAGAATGAACTATCTGAAACCATTTGCTGATTTAAATTGCAATCTAAATGAACTTCCGTTCTGAGATAATTGTTAGTTTTTGCTAGTCAAGAATGATGTTAAGAGAGCCCCAGAGTATGAAGTAGTAGGTAACAAGTCTAGATTTGTGAAGAATTTGGAGAAGTGAGGAATAATAGGAGAAATATATGTTGTTTGTTTAACCAGGAGGCTGCCATCTGGTCTTAATATTTTTAATCAAAATCAAGAAGTGTTTTGAAATGTGATGTGTTATAAACTGTTCTTTTTTTTACTTTCCTGTAATTGGAGCAACATACTAATTTCTACAAGTTGTGACTACTAACAGAGAGCAATCACCTCACAGACTTGTACCGAAGAGACGAGACCATCCAGGTGACGGGCAACGGCCACGTGCAGAGCCCTCGCTTCCCCAACAGCTATCCCAGGAACCTGCTCCTGACCTGGCGGCTCCGTTCCCAGGAGAAAACCAGGATACAGCTCGCGTTCGACAACCAGTTTGGATTGGAGGAGGCAGAAAATGATATCTGTCGGTAAGTGAAAAAACATCCACTTTAGAGTACTGTTCCAAGATGGGAAAAAAAGATGAATTTAAAGCATCACATCAAACGTTTCTTTTGAGTCTATTAGACCTACCTGAAATGTGTCACTTCTTTTTCAAAAAGCCTTGATGTCAACCCCAGTAGACAAAGTAGCGTAGACTGCTGCTGCTGAGGGCCAAATAACCTGGCACGACTCGCAGAAACTCACTTCCGCAACTGTCAGGACTGCAGGACTCCCAGAGAAGGGGGGAATCTGGCAGTCCTGGTCCTTTCCAGGCACAGAACAGCCTTTGTGAACAGGTAGATGCATCCAACATTCTGGGTCACCTGCAACTGCGTCATATGGCCCTGGTCAAAGCCTGCCGTGGGCTTAGGGAGCATCAGCCCCCACTGGGCTCTAGGTGACGCAGCCCTTATAACTGTAATGATTTCCCCCCGCACTGGGAGAAGATGGCTGGGGACTGTCAGGGCCTGACCCTGAATTCATAGCTTTAAGCCCTCAGATATATGTAGGAAACACACCCAGAGTCCCTGTGCTCCTCAGATGGGTCTGTTTCTTGCACTTTCTGGGTCAGGAGTAGAAGATGAAAGCTATACCTGATAATCTTCTCCCTTCTTAGCATATTTATCAAAGAAAGCCTGGGCTGTTGTTCTTTGAATTGTCGGCTCACAGCATTTTACTCACTTAATTAGCATGTGTAAGGTTTGGCCAGTAGTTTTTTTTCCTTTTTGTACTTTACTGCACACACTTGTTCTGCATTGCCAATGAACTACTGAACTGCTAAATCCTTTCGGCAGGTTTATTTTCCTTTGAATAATAAAAAGAGGTGCCTCAAATTTGGTTGTCCTTTGTTGCATGTTTATTATGCTGACAGCTTTTATTATGTTGCTCTTTTTCTGAGAATAACAACAGTGACTATTATTTTCTAGGACCATAGAGGGTGATGTATGCCAGAAAGCAGAGACCAATACATGCAGGAAGTGCCAGTTAATATTTACAAAGAGAATAAACTAATGCTGATCTTGCGTCTTTTCAACCTTGAAAAAGAGAACTAATTTTCTGTGCTAAAAAAAAAAAATCATGGGGGAAAAAAAGCACTATTAAAAGATTATTAAAAGTGATGACGTAGAAGTTACCATGATCTGTTTCTACCCCAGAACACTTCTGATGCCAAAGGTGGGAGCCTTTCCCACATCAACCAACTCTCGAAACCCGCTCATGTCCTTCAATTTCATTCTGACGCTACCGACCTGGAGTTAATGTCAGATCCCACAAGTTAAGAGCTTAGTCCCACAAGACTGCCCCCACATTTGATGCCAGTTGCAGGTCCCAGGCTTCCCATACCTCTGACTGACCAGCTATAAATCAGGGGGTTCCAAAACCCCCTCCTTGGGTTTGATAATTTGTTAGAACAACTCAGAAAATTCAAGGCAACGCGTTACTTACTATTACCCGTTTATTATAGAGGCTACAACTCAGGAACAAATGGAAGAGATGCATAGGCAGGGTATGTGGAAAGGGTGCTTTCTTTGGGTGCACCACCCTGATGTGTTCACCAGCCCGGAAGCTCTCTGAACCCCCTGATTTGGGGCTTTTATGGAAGTTTTATTATGTAGGCATGATTGATTACAACATTGGTGATTGATCTCAATCTCCAGGCCCTCTGCCCTCCCCAGAGGTCCAGAGGTGGGGTCAAAAGTTCCAACCCTCTCATAATGTCTTGGTTGGGTCTTGCTGGTGACCAGCCCCCATTCTGAAGCTACCTAGGGTCACCGCATTAGCTAATCTCTGGTATGGATGAAGGGGGCTTATTATGAATGATAAAAGATGCTCCTCACACTGCATCACTCAGAAATTCCAAGGGTTTTAGGAGCCCTGTGCCAGGAACCAGGAACCAAGATCAAATATGTATTTCTGATTATATCACAGTATCACGAAGGAAAGCCAGGGCTCCACAACTGAGCTGGAGTTTTGATCCTGGCAGTGAACTCTTTGGGCATCCTGACCCTGAAAATAGGAGAGGAAGAGTTAGGATGGTTTTCTTTCTGGATCCTTCATCAAATCTAGTTGCTCCTCAGAATTTATGAAAGGAGGTAAAAGAATAAGAGGCAGAAAAGAGGAGAGGAGGAAGTGAGAGAGACAGGCTTGCCTCAGAACCCGCCCTAGGAAATAAAATGGTGCTCTCTTGACTTAAGATTTAGAGTTTAAATTATACTGATGTGTTTTTTTAAACAAAAGTGGCCTATTGTGTTATAACAAAGTTTCAAGTATACTCATACTTTGTGCAGTAAATGTGATTTACACACATTGTGTACAACATGAAATGCAATTGACTTTCTACCATCTGTTCCAAAACCTCTTTGATGTTTACCTTATAATATTTTATTGCTTGAATGATTCTTTGTTAGTGCTTTTCACCTTCCAAGCACCATAGAAATGTTAAGTAATTAATTTACACAGCACCCAAGAGACATCCAGCTGGTAAAATTATATAAGCCACCTTATTTTGCCCATAAGGAAACTGAGGCAAAGGACATAAGGGCCTCGTAAATCACTGTCAAAGAAATGTAATCACCATGCCATTATTTTTTACTTACTCCTTAGATTACCCTGCCCAGTCCATGAACAGCTCTGAGGGGCATGGGTAAGACCAGGACAGCTATGTTGGTTTTTCCTCATATTCAGACATGTTTCTTATGCTGATTCTTTCTCATAATCATGAAAGAGAAATATAATATGGATGTGAAACTTCTGCCACTGTTCACTCTGAATGCCCATCATCTGGGTGTTAAAACTTTAGCATCTGGCATCATTTTTGGAAAGGCAGAGTGGAGGATTGAGACACTGATGGCCGGAACAGAGAGGCAGATAGTTCAGCTCATCAAGTAGAATGTTCCAAGATCTTAAGGGTCTGAAAATAGAATAAGTGATCCCTAGAAGATGTGAACTCTGCCACTGAGGGTGTCATACTATGTGATAAAATGATGGGATGCTAGAGAGGGATGTCAAGAATCCAGTGGTCACGAGGAATAACGAAAGAGGCCTTGCTGTCTTCTTCAGTCCTGGGATTCTGTGTTTCTCTGACCAAAGCCAGAGGGGAACCTATGGACTAAAGCTCATTCACATTCTGGTTTAACCAGCACAGACTTTTCCATTATTGGTTAGCTTGCATCTGTCCTTTCCCTTGTGATAAATTTTATATTTTATGATGTGATCCTTCCAAAAGAGTTTTCAAAAAGAGAATATAGCAAATCGTATCTGTATACATTTGTTTATTTCTTTTCCATAATGAAAATGCTGATTCTGTAAGCTATGTAGATGTCAATCATTTACTTTCTAGAGAAAGCAGTGAATGTGATATAAATTAATTCAAAGTGGGAATTTGTTTGAAAAACTTTATACAGTTAACATTTGGCCATGTAATTAGAGTTGCATCTCCTAAAATATGCCAACAGATCATCACTATTAGTTTTTCCAAGAAAACTTTCTAAGCCAGATGTTCAGAAAGTAGCCCATTTTGATTATTGATGACTTGGGAACAGTTATGGCTAAATGTAAGGGTTCTCTCAGAATAGATTAGTAAAGTTTGAATTTGGAAAACTTAATCCAAAAATTAGCTTTCCTCTTAACATTTCTGTAGGCTATAATTTTCATTTCAGATGGTAGTCATGAGAAATCATAGATGCTAGTTTTAATTTCTCAGTGAAAGTATGAATTTCAAAATCTGTAATCAAAATGTGTTCATTATGTCAAATTGATTCTAGGTATGATTTTGTGGAAGTTGAAGATATATCTGAAACCAGTACCATTATTAGAGGACGATGGTGTGGACACAAGGAAGTTCCTCCAAGGATAACATCAAGAACAAACCAAATTAAAATAACATTCAAGTCCGATGACTACTTTGTGGCTAAACCTGGATTCAAGATTTATTATTCTTTTGTGGTAAGTAGCTTAACCACCCTATGATTAAAAGCAGTCACTGGTTTCATACAGTATACAGATCATTTTCTATGATATAAATACAGTGGTGTGAGCATGAATGAACTTTATTAATTCCTTATGGCATGGTTTGTTCCTACCTTATGGTCAAAATATTAAAGTCTTCATTAGTAAGAAATAACATTTGGGGTCTATTAAGTCAAACTTTGGGTCCTACCTTTTGAAAGAGAGCATAGTAAATACAAACAGGAAAATAGTTTATCATAAAGCAGATAAGAAGTTACCTTTGATTCAATTTAAGCAAAGTAAATGTATAGCCAAATAGGAGGTATCCGATTGTTGAACAGGCTTTAAGAATGAAAGCTAAAGAAAGTAATTTCTCTTTTGGTTTGAAAATTTGTCTATAAATTTCATAGCAGGAAAAAGTCCTGATGATTTTAATTTAAACTGTGACCCAAATTTTGGAATGGTGTATGCTATAATCATACAGCCTCAGTGTTTATAAGCATCTTCAAAACCATGAGGTCCAACTCAGGACTCAAGAGTGTGAATCCTGTCGGCTACCGTCATGCTCATTCGTTGTCTCTCCTCTACTCAAACACCTCAGCAGCGGTTTCCAACTTTAAATGGTTCCGATTGTTAGACAATGTTCAACCTCATACTGAGCCAAAATCTACAATGTAGTTAATTTTAGTTGTTGGGTTACACACAAGGACACATCTTCTTTGCTCAGTCCTTCATTAACAAAACAATATGAAGTTCCTGCTCTTTGTCAGACACTCTGATAGATGCAGTATTACAAGGCAAATGAGACAGACAGGGTCCTTGAACCTCCTGGAGTTTATTGTCCGGTGGAGATGACAAACAGTTAAAAAGCAGTTAACCAAGAATGCTGAGTAGTAAGACAGAAGAACTGGGTGCTCTAGGTTAAGTCTATGTAGACATTGGGATTATTTTGCCTAAATAGTATCTTAAATACCCCTGAGCCCTTCAGCTGTTGATAGCATATTGCCTTTTGTTACTGGCAGCAGTTTTCACTCTCCCTGGGTTTGTCTCTGTCCCTTCTTCCAGCGTGGAGGCCAAAATAAAACCCAGTACTACAAATGGCATCAATTTGTTGGGTTCTTTTTCTCTTCTGAATTAAATTTAGAATAGGAAATCTTGTTTTATATTTTAATCTGGTGGTTCTTTGCATTATGGTGAGTTATTAAACACTAAGTGAATTCTACATCAGAACACTGTAAGTGAAAAAATAGCATGTGCTGACACTGGTTCCAGTTTTAACTTGAAAATCATCAAGCATGATTTCCCTTATTGCAAACCCACACAGTGCTGCTCAGTATTAAAATTGAAATGTGAACCTTTGGTTTCTGCATTTCTTCACTTTTTGATGTGTTCAGCGATGCATCTGTTCGCAGTCACTCCTGGACAGAGCACGCTTGGCATTTTAGAATGGTGATGGATGGGCTTAGTGAAGGATCTTTTTCCCTTTAAAATAACAAGCACTGTTAGTGCTAATGTTTGATTATAACTAAGCCAAATGGTCCATAAGTCAGTAATAAATACCCTAACACAATGTCTTTAAGGCAAAACAATTCCATTTGTAGAGGGCAGTGCAAGTATGGGTTTCAGGAAGAAGGAGTATGCCTGTTAGAGATGTTTTAGGTTATGACACAGGCTCATCACTCATATCTTAGCCAATGTTAAGTGGACTCTTGGGCAGCCTTGGTAGTTTGGATGTGGAGTGTTTGGCATCACTCCACTCATTTACCTCCATGAGTATGTGGAATTTTGGTTTTGTAAAGAAATGATGGTAGCTCTAATATTTTTGTGTATTTTTCAACCGGTCTCTTGGTCTGCATCCTTTGGGAATAGCTACAGACTCTTTCCCCTCCTAATCAGCTTCTGGCACTAAATATGATCAACTAGGGCCAAAGTGCTTTGGTGGCTGAATTCCAAGAGGTAGAATGAGCTTAACTTCCAGGTATGCACAGATTCTAGATCGTGTGGTTTTTTTGACAAAACTCATCTGTTTGATTCTTGGCTCAGTAGGGATAGAAGGTCACATATGGCTTGACCACTGTATTGGGAAGATCACTTTATGAGTGCTTAAGTTTTACTTAGACAGACTTTAATGATGGGTTTATAAACTCAAGAGACCAGGCTTGAAACTGAAAGTGGACCACGTATAAATTAAAAGGGAGACGGTGAGATTAAGAATGGCAAGCCCTCTTCAAGTGTATTTAAATAATGAGTTTTAGAATGCTAAACACTTCTAGGGGATGGAGGCAGCTGTTTTGCAAGCCCTACTTTAAGGAATGGTAGGTGCTAGAGAAATACGAGCCTTAAGAATAGTTCCTGAGGAGTCGGAGTGCTCCTGGAAAATGGCAGGTAGCTGTTAGGATAGGTCAAGATCACCTCTCGTTTCATCTCTACCTTTCCCCTTTGTGCTTTCCATGGAACCTCTTTGCTCTTCCTACCTCAGTGACTCCCAGGTATGCAAGGACTTCTCCTGTGGCTGTAAGTAGTAGGTGCCCAGGAGAATAAGAGCCCATTACACCGGAATCAAATATACAGGGGCCATGCTCATAACATCTTTGGAAAAACACAGTGTACATTTTTAGTCAATTTTTCACTCCAGCAAACTGTGGAGACTAATGGATAACATCAAGGTAATTTATTTCTGGTTGAAAATGATGCTGATGTTTACTTGTTTGATATGCTTGAAATTGAATCTTCTACCTTTTTCGGCACCTATCACAGTCCCCTCCTAGGGCAGGGCAGCATAGCCACGTGGAACCAGAGCTGTACTGTAAAGCACACTTCAGATTGAAGGCACATCTCACTGGTTACTAGTGGTGTGTTACTGAATAAGTTTGTTTCCCTTTGCTTTGACATCTTTAACATGAGGTTAATAATTGGAGTTGGTATGAGATTTTAAAACAATAACGAATACTTAGCACAATGCCTAGGATATAGTAAGTGCTCAATAAATGGTGATAATGATTCTACATTTACCATCACAAGTTATGTCCCTATCTGTCTCTTCCAGATAAATGGCAATGAACATTTTGAGGGTAGGTCAAGTATCTTATTCCTATGTTAGACACTGGCTAGACAGTGCATTTTTTGAATTGACCCTTTCTTGAGAAAATATGACTCACAAGAACTGCCTAATTTCATTCCCTTGCTCTCCTACTCAGCCTTGTTTTCTGGTTTCACTCTACTCAGGAGAATAGATATTTTCAGAAAGTATAATTAAGTAAAGTGGATAATTATCAAACACTTGGTAGCAAGATATGATTATTTAAATAAATTAGGATCTCCCACCAAAAATCCAGTTTATTGGAGAATGAATGAATGGTTGAATGATTAGGAATCTTTTTGTGAAGACCACTAAGTAGATTATTGGAAAGGTGTCACAAGGTTCCCTATGGACCGTGTGCAGAGAAGTGAGCAGACATGGATATGAACTGCAGCTCAGCTGCTAACTAACAGCTCAGTTTTTTCATCTGTAAAATGGTGATAATACTGCTGAACTTTAGGTAGTTGAGCTGATTAAATTAAACAAATTTTATAAACCACTCTTCCTGGAACTTATTAATTACTCAAATATCTGCTGCTATTATTGTTGTCATTATCACTGGTCTTATTATTAACATGTCAGGTGACAAGTAATCTTGTACAAATAGCCCACTTATCTGTGTGTGTGTGTCTGTATGTACACACATGAATGTACACTGGCCGTATTCACATTCTTCATCCAAAATAGAAATATTTCATTGTGTATTGTAACAAACATGAGAACTTTTATTTTATTTATGTTTGTGTGTGTTTAATGTAAGGTCTATTTTTTTAAATTCAAAACTAAAAAATTAAGTCATTGAAAGCTACTCAAACTTTGTTTTATTAATAAAGTCTAGTTTATTTTATAAATTGAAATTTACTAATCCCCATTATAAACACTTCCTAAAATAAAAAAATTACTTTATCAGACCAGTTGCTTAACTGTAAATCTCTGCAGTTTGAATTAACTTCAAGTGATACAGTTAAGATTTCCACTGAGATTAAAACTGAAGTGAAGCACGATTTTGCATAAAAATGATTATTTAAAATAGAGAAAAAAAGAAAAAGAAGAAGATGGAGAAGAAGAGGAGAAGGAGGAGGAGTAGAACCCAAGAGGTGAACAAGATAAGATTCTCAGTTATAATAGCTTTGGCAAGTTCTGATTTTGCTAACCTAAAATTTACCAGTTGGTGAAACAAAAACAATATAAGAACAACAAAATAAAGGTGGGCAATTTATCCTCATCTGACTAAGCTGAATTCTTAAACAAAGCTAGAGAGTAAAGAAACTCATTCATTTAGTAAAGTGTGGAAATTCCACCTGTATTTTGCACAGACAGTTAAAAATTGTTGACCGTTCTGACCATCCATGTTGTTCTGGCCACTTCAGCCAGGACCATACATAAAGCCAAGGATTGCTGGTGTCGGGGTGGTAATCCCCACAGCAGATTGTGCTTACCTCAGTTTCTTTCACTCAAATGTAACCTCCTGGAGGTTTGAGAGCTGCAAGAGTTGTGATACAGTTGCGTAAATGCCTACTGTGAGCCAGACAAGGCATGCCCAGGGCCCTGGAGATAGAACAGTGAGGAAGACAGGCAGAGTCTCTGCTCTCAGGAACTTGCATGGTAGTAGGTGAAAACAGACAGTAAACATATATGTAGGGAAGTACATCTATATGTACAAGCATAAATCATTTGAAGTTCAATAAAGGCACATAAAAGAGAGTAATGTGACAAAGAGTGACTCAGAAGAGACCCATAACAGCTAGGGAGTAAAAGATGATCTATGGATGTAATAGTTCATTTGAGACCTGAGATATTAGAAGGAGGCAACAATACAAAGCTATGGGAGAAGAATGCAGTCAGCAAAAGAAGGGGAAATGCCAAGACCCTGAAACAGAAAAGCAAAGCCATCTTTCCTTTGGTAGAAATGATTCTCTTGGGGCCTACGCATTCAGGCTGCTGGTAAGAGAAGAAAGCAGAAAAGTAGCTAACTCCTCTCTCAGTGGAGAATGAGGAAGGAGGCTTCTTATCCTTATCTCAGCCCATCGCATTTTGGATATCCTGCGTGTGGATAGGGTAAAGTAGTTAAAACCAGAGGGTCAGCTAAGGCCAGATGCTAAAAAATTGTCAGTGAGACACTAAAGAAAGTCTGGACAGAAAGAAAGCTGGGGCATGGTCAAGGTCAGACAGGAGGATAGCAGAGCAAGAGAGACATATGTCTGCTCCAGAACCCCCAAGTAAATGTGGGTGCAGTAGCTGGCAAGCCTGGGAGCTTCAAGGGATCTCAGTTGAAGCACACATTCTTTATGAACAGAGTCTCACTGTTGCACAATTTCATAGACAGGGGTACATAAGTGTTCTTATTTAATATTTCACAAATGTTCTAAACTTTTACCAATTACAGAGATGATTTTGATGAACTAGTTTTCTCTTTGGGAAGGTTGAATGAGGCAGTTACTTTAATCAGATTGCTTTCCTAAAGCCTGGATACATAGTGAGAACTTTGGCAGAGTGTATGGGAGAGTGAAAAGGAAAATTTAGTATAACACTCCTGGAGTGAAGGATAATTTGACAAAGGATATGGCTAGGTCTAAAAGCAAATGGTAATGGGTGAGGGGAATAAAGGGAAAGTTGGGCTTTTTCTGGGGGAAGGAGAACAGAAGAGGAGGTGGGTAAGAAAGTGTTAAGGGACTGGGAGGAGACCAGAAAGTGAGGTGACATAAAATCCCATGATAATATTGCTTGGGCCTGTCTTAGTCATACGTTTGTTTCAATGTATTATTCAACAGACTTTATTGAACATCTATTAATTGTACCACACACAATGATAAATGCTGGATATAGAGTAGTGAACAAAAGAAGGTCCCTGCCCCTATAGAACTTATAATTTTTTGGGTACAGTCCTGATAATAATAATAATATACATATTACAAATAATAATAATAATAATAGAGAGAATAACAATAGTGTCTAACCCTGTGGATTACTGTAAGGAGTACATGTATGAGGCAATGTATGTGAAGTGTTTAATGCAATGCCTGGTATGTCATAAATAATCTGCTGCTATTAAATCATGCATTAAAGCATCCCCACAAAGACTGGCTTAGAAAAAATATACAATTTAGAGCTGTACCGTCTTAGAGACCTAGTGCCAACCCTCTTATTTTACAAGTGAAGCAACGAACACAGGTCACATGACTTTGCAAATGAGGCAGTGAACACACAGAGGTTAGGAGTATACGTATAGTCACCTGTGTGCTGCTATCCAGGAGATATGAAAGCTGTGGGCCCGCTCCAAAGAAAAATAAATACATCCAAAATTGTGCATGAAATTACAAGGAGCCCCCTGAATCTCATCCACGATGTCCTCTGGATACACAGGTGCAATTAAAAACCCCACACATATTGCCTGTGCGTGTTAACTGATTGGTGGAATGTTGTTGTGCATGTTGAATAGTCCTTTCCAACACAAGCAGTGTTTGAAATAATACTTTACTACTGTAATTAATATTCCTCATAAACTCCATTTGCTAATCACATGAGCAGATGACTCCCCCACGTGCTATGTAAACACATTTTTAGCGCTGAGAGGGATGCTGTTTAATGACACTTGGAAAGTTCAGTATCCTGTTTATCTAGTATTTAATTACACGTGCATGCTGCAAGTAAACTTTTATCCTTGAAAACCAGAAAGATGTAGTGATTTTAGATGACTGTGCCTCTCTATAGACAAATAACCTTCTTTTTAACTGTGCTCTTTGCTGCACAAATATTTTGGTAGATGAAGAAAATGAAAACATGAGGAAGGAAAAAGCTATTCAACTATATTAGAAAATGGCTTGCACATTTAAGATATGCCGAGTACAGAGCAGTATTTCTTTCTTAAAAAGTGATGAAGAAGTGAACCTCAGTAAAAAATAGCTCCACATATGTTCACTTATAAATTCGACAAATATTTCTGAAGACGCACTGTGGATCATAAGAAAATAATAGTCCTGAGGGGAAGAAAGGTAACCAATTATAAAACAGTGTGAATTGGGAGTGATACAATGTGTGTGGAGTATTGGGGGCACACGGGAAGAAGGGCACGTACCCCACCGAGACAGGCATTGCTGGGCTGCATCAGGGAGGGGAGAGTGTCCTAGGAAGAGGGCACTGCCCACATAAGGCCAGAAAAAGCAGGGTATTTTAGAATATCCTGTTAATTCACAGTGTTGCAGGTATGAGGATGCTAATCACGTACTCCCCTTTCTTCATACCAGACAGTAGACAAGAGATACAAGAAGCCAAAAGGACATCAAAAATAACAGCTTTATTAATGGAGATCCAGGAAATGCCAACACCTGGGACTCCTCTGTAAAACTAGAATCAAGAACGTGGCTGGGATGGAAAGCCTAAGTGGGGGTGTTGTACAGCTGTGGTGCAAATTCAGACCCAAGGATGCGTAAGAGGGCTTCAAAGTCTATAAGACAGATATGGGTGCACTTACACACTCCTCCCACTGCATGGAAGAGCACTGTCTGGCCATAAATATCCTGGTCACACACAGGCAAGAGAGCCAGCAAGGAAGGCAGATGCCTGGCACAGCTGTACTTAGCACCTAGACCCAGGAAGTGGAGAGCCAAGACCCTTGCCAAGGAATGTTGCCAAAAGCACAGCCTAAAAGAGAAATGGGCTAGGGGATGCGGGTGAGGGAAAGGAAAGAGAATGAAAGAAGTGATGAAAGGAAAAAAATGCTTGAAGAAAGAGACCAAAAATGTTTGTTGATGTCTCCATTTCTATGGGCTGATGCAGTAACATGGAAAGAAGGGTTTCTGCCTACGAGAGTGCAAAGGGCTATGAGCGCATGAGTGAGGATCCAGGCCTAGGGTGATTTTTACGTTTTAGGTTTATTCATCAGTCCTTTGGTAACAGTCCTGGAAACTCAGTTCTACCCACTGTGGTTCTAAGGCGACCTCGCTGACCTGCTCCATTCTCTATAAGCACCAGCCATCCTGACCGGGAAGTTAAAGATCCCATGAACATTAGAGAAAGGCCAGTCTCCGCTTACAGGTGAATGAAGGAATTAAAAATCAATCATATAGACAGGACTCATCCAGCCTTGAAAACAACTGTCCTGAGTGTTCCCTGTATCCGTGGGAATGTGACAGATTAAGGCTAACCTCCATTCAAGATTGTTTCTTTCACCTGTGAGAAAATTGAACTACATATGCAAAGTGACTCTCCTTATTTTGCAGTTGAAAAGGGGGGCCAGACAGGCAAAAAAATAAGAGATTGAAAAGGCCTAGAGCCACATCCGAAAAAGAGAGATACATGAATAAATAATCAAGTAATCCTTGCTTCTTGGCTGGGCCCTGCTAACCGCTTCTTGCTCGGTGTCCCTCCCTCCCTTCTCCCCTACCTTCAGTCTGCCCTGCACCTGGTTGTCGGCTAAAGTAGAGCTGTGATCACATTTTCCAGCTGAAAAATTGGGAATGACTCCCTGTTTCCTCTGGAGAAATGTTCAGATACCCCACTCTGATACTGGGAGGCTTCCATGTTCTGACCCCAACCTAACATTCTAGCTGCAACTCTCCCTTCTCCCCATACACATCCTCCCTTCCACACAAACAGCATCATTCCCTGATGGCCCTGTCATCTCATGATTTGTCACCTCTCATCCTTGGCGATTAAATGTCCCATATATATATATATATGTATTTCCTCAAGAATCCAAGCCCTCCTCTGCCTGGCAAAGTCATGTTCATGTCAAAAACATTACTATGTCTTAAAAAAAAAAAATGACTAGTCTTTAGCTCCTCAGCCACATAGACTCTGGCATTCCATCAAGTACCCAGATTGCTGTTCTTCATCAACATTATGGCTTTTCAAAGAAAAAATAAGGTACATATATGCATACTTTTGAAAATATATTGAAAAGTTTTAAAAGGAAGAGAAAACACCCATAGTTCCCATCACTCAAACACGACCACCATGAATATTTTGGCATGTTTCTTTCCACGCTTTTTAATCCATAGAAACCCATGCACAGGTCTCACCATCTCTACTAGAGTGAAAGCCCCTTGAGGG
The DNA here is from genome assembly GCF_020740605.2 of Lemur catta. Lineage (NCBI taxonomy): Eukaryota > Metazoa > Chordata > Mammalia > Primates > Lemuridae > Lemur > Lemur catta. The sequence continues at coordinate 33,860,697 of NC_059134.1, forward strand.
TAGGGAGTAGGTTACACCTGCAGAGTCTGCATGGTGCGTTTTCACTAAGTAGGCCTCAAAATGTTTAATTGAGATGAACCAACAAGCATCCACTGAGTACCTAAGATAATGTCCAGTAGTTTGGAGTGCAAGCAATAAAAAGCAATCCCAAATAATGTATAAAGAAAAAATTTATTAACAGACCATGGCCTGTGTTTATAGGAACCTGAAAGAGTTGCTCCTTCCCACTCTAATGTTGCAGTCATTCCAACATGCTACATACCCTTTAGCTACTTTGTTCCAGGACTCACTGGGCATTTGGGGGACGGGGAGCAGGGAGCATTGGCTTAGGGGTGAGGATGGAGGTTAGGGGAGGTTGTAGGGTCCAATGTCAGGGAAACTGTGGGCTAGAAATGCAGCACATGACCAGGCATTCTAATTCTAAACTCTGTATCCACAATGATTTAACCCCAAGGAGGCATGTGATTGCATCAGTAACAAACTGTGTAATTGTGACATCATAGCAGACAAAATTCGCGTCTTTCATTGATGTGACTGCTGAGCTGACCTTCCTCATGAATAGCAGAAGCCACCTGAAAGACTCGGGGCTTCCTAATAATTGTAAAAGGTATCAGGATCCTGATAGTCTATCATCCTAGCAGGTCTTTGCTGAGGCCTCAAGAGCTTTCCAGGTTTTTAAGGCACTCTAAAGCCATTCATTTGATTTTTTCAGGTTTTGTGTACAAACTAGAGTATATGTGAGTTAGAAACACTCAAGTTCAAATATGTGCATTATCTGTGAGACCTGAGACATGTCATTTAAACTGTTGAAGCCGTTGTTTCTTCATTTGTAAAATAGGAAGAATCCACTTACATCCTAAGGCTGCTTAAAGATTAGCTTTAGAATCTATGGGTTTGGTACACAGTCTGTGTGCAACAGATGGAGCTATTATTACTGTTACTATTAAATGCCTTCCAGGGGTGTCTTGGTCTGTTTTCTGTTGCTGTAACTATTCAGTTATAAATAAATTTATAAAGAAAAGATTTTTTTTCTTACAGTTCTGGAGGCTGGGAAGTCCAAGGTGGATAGGCTTCATATGGTGAGGGTCTTCTTGCTGGTGGGGACTCTGCAGAGTCCTAAGGTGGTACAGGGCATTGCTTGGTGAGGGGGTTCACAAGAGAGAGCCAGCCTGCCATCTTATAACAGACCCACTCTCGTGATGCCTCTACCCACTCCCATGATTAACCTATTAATCCATTAATACCCAAATGGATTAATCCATTCATGAGAGCAGAACCCTCAAGACCCAGTCACCTCCTAAAGGCTCCACCTCCTAATGCTGTTACATTGGGGATTAGTTTTACCAGGAGTTTTGAAGGGGACAAGCATTCAAACCATAGCAGTGGGTTAGAATCAAATTAAGTATCTGCCTTAGTTTCAGGCTGCTATACCAGAGACTGAGCAGATTATAAACAATAGAAATGTATTTCTTACAGTTTCAGAAGCTGAAAGTCTGAGATCAGTGTGCTAGCATGACCAGGTTCTGGTGAGGACCCTTGTCTGGGTTGCAAAGTGTGGAAAACTTCCTGTATCCACGCATAACTGAAAGCGAGTGAGCTCTCTGGGGTCTCTTATAAATGCACTAATTCCATTCAAGAGGTCTCATCTCCCTAAGGCCCCACCTCCTAATACCATCACATTGGGGGTTAGAATGTCAATGTATGAATTTAGAGGGGTAACATAAATATTCAGTCCAACAGTATCCAAGATCCTTGGCAGGATCCAACAACCCTGGCAGTGCTGGGAGGACCAGAAGCCAAAAACAGTAACTAGCTCTATTTGGCTATGCTAGATCAGATGTACCTTCCCTTCCCTAGATGGTCAGTCCCTTTTGAACTGTTCATGAAAATATCTTGAAACATACCTTTAATATTCCAATTTTAATAGTAAGTCTGGATTTGAAAACTTTCTTGATGTCACTCTGTAGAAAGGCACTCATTTCTCATCTAATTCTACAAGATACTATGCAAACAGCCCTTGAGATATTCTTTTGGCTCAAAGACAAGCCAGGTTTCGGAAGAGTATGGCTTTTCAAGGTCAGAAGTAGTCCATGTGATCTGGCTTTCTCTTTTTTTCTGAAATGCTAAAACCAGATATTAAAAAAAAAAAAAAGCCAGGCATAGTGGCTCACACTTATAATCCCAGTAATCCCAGTGACTCTGAAGGCTGAGATGGGAGGATGGCTTGAGTCCAGGAGTTCAAGACCAGCCTGAGCAACGAAGTGAGATCCTGTCTCAAAAATTTTAATAAAAAAAACTAGGCAGACATGGTGGTGTACACCTGTAGTCCCAGCTACTGGGGAGGGTGAGGCAGGAGGATTGCTTAAGCCCAGGAATCTGAGTTTCAATGAGCAATGATCGCACCACTGCACTCCAGCCTGGGTGACTGAACAAGACTCTGGCTCTTAAAAAAAAAAAAAACGAGGACACTAAAACCTCCTAATATTTTAATCCCTACTATAACAGACAAAAAAGAAATATGAGTAAGAGAAATATGAATACAAAATTATTCCATTTAGCCATGGGAGATAACCTAGAATGGGAAGCATTTTTTAATTAGTTAAAAAAATATATAAACATGCATCCAAAGTCTTAACTAAAAAAACATGTCCAATGGAAAATCAGGTTATAAAGGCAGAGCTCTAATTTTAAACTTCAGGCCATTACCTGATTTTGATGTAATGTTACAGTTAGTTAGAATAAACCATTGTGAATGATTCCCTTTTTTTCTGAGCCTTTTGTAAGAACATCCCTTGTATACCAAAAAACACGTGCCACATTTTAATATGAAGATAAAATGGTTATTTTTCAGGCCAGTTGCAGGCAGAAGGGCAAAGCAGATCTTTTATGTGTGGCCCCAGTTACATCTTGCCATCATCTGCAAACCTGCCCCACCCATCCCTGTATCCCATCCTCACCAAACGCCCAAAAGTCCCTTTCCTCACAAATCAAAACAACCAGCAGATCTTTCATGTAGACAAGGCTGTAAATTAATTCTCTAGTGAATTAGGTCACTCATTCATACTACAAACATTTTTGTGGCTCTCGGTCTCTATGGCAGGTCACAAGGTAGGACCTGGGAGTACACATAAGACATGACACCTGCCCTCAAGACCCTCAGGTGAGTGAGACAAGATGGGATCAAGGCTAGTTGAAAAACAGACTGAGAGTTTGTGGGAGGAGAGAAGAGAGAAAGTAAACGGTGTCCAAGAGAAAGAGAAAGTGGTCAGGAAATGATTCTTAGAAGAAGCAGAAGCTGACCCAAGGCACAGGTGGGAAATCATTCAATCCAGGCAAAGGGAACCAAATAAGTTAATGACTGATAACAGTTTAAAGCCTTACCCAGCCCAAATTATTTGCATTTAAAAGCAATAAAGCCTAAGGCTAAAGGGAAGAAAGAAAGTTGACCAAAGGCTTTTCAGGTTTGAACTATAGAGTACAATTTAGACAGCAGGAAATGTCACAATTCCTGGGAAAGAATTTTTAATCAAGTGTTTGTACTAGAGGTTTTTTTTTTTTTTTTAAACAGATTCCTAGACCTGATCCCAGATTTACTGACTCAGAATGTCTTGGGGAAAAGGACTGCAAAGCGCCATTTATAAAGCTCCTCAGCTGATCCTGTTGTGCTGCCCTGTTAAGAACTATTTTCCTTGGTAGGAAATCTTAATGCATAAAGCCAAACCCCAGAATCCATCCCCTTCTCTGAGGATACCATCCTCAAGTTTACGTTTGCTACTCTACTCGTTTCACTGCTTCAGTAGCACTGAGCTCACCAAAAAAAAAAAAAAAAAAAAATTTAGGTAGGGCCACATAAAGTTTGAATGTACAGTGCTAGGGTCATGCAGCTGTCCTAGAAATATCTAGATATCCAGATAAACAGAAGAGAAGTTGACTGTAGACAAATGCCTCCTGTCATCAATGTTAAAAAAAGACGATGGCATCACTTAGTACAGGGACACGAGATAGTTACGCAGTATATGTTCCTTAATGAATTAATGTTTTTGTTCAGAAAGCTTTTGGTAAATCTATAAACATTTCTAAAATACCTCCTATATACCAATCATGCAATAGGATTAAATGAGATCAGATACGGTAAAGCACTTTGTAAAATGTAAATGCTCCAGATAGTTTTGAGGTATTATAACAAACTACTGGGTGCTTCATAATTCCATTAAAATTCTCAGTAGGCTGGAGTGTTTCTGTCATTGAATTCACACTTTTACATCAATAAAAACATATTTAAGTCCCATCAAAAAAGACCTCTTAATTAGTTTGCTCTCTTAATTCCACGCTACTTTCAAATCAAACAGCATTCTAGCTCACGTGTTCCATTAGTTAATTTTCTGTGTGGGGACATTAAGAGAGAGAGTACCCAGGTGGCCACCTGGAAAGGCAATATTCATGTTTTGATATGTTCATGAAAAAAAGAAAGCAGCCCTGTTACCTTACAAACACGATCCTGTTGATGGTCCGTTTTCTTCTCTCAGTAAAAAGTTGATTTCCTTTTGAAGACATTATTGGTCCTACCCTCAATTAAGAGAAAATTCCTTCCATTTTGCTACTTAAAAAGGGTTTGCTTACACAGAAAAAAAAAATTACATGGTGCCTGTTTTCTCAGCTGTCAGCGATGGGAAGGACACTTGTCCTGATGACAGACCTGGCTGGTGACACTGCAGCAGCCTTGTCTAACCTCTCCTGTGCTGGGGGGCAGTTGGTGTGCATTTGTTTTCTGAGCATTTGCTATATAGTATCAGCTTTCTTTACTCCTGGTCTAATAATTCTGTGACCTCTGCTGTAACAGCTACTCAACACATTTCAGTTGGGATGACAACTGCCTCATTTTGTGATTAGGATTGGTGGCCTTAGCAACCATGTTTTTAAAGGGAAAAAAAATGCTCTATACATAATAGATCCCATTACCCTCAAATACATAATGAGTGCTAAGTTCCCCTTCATCCTCCCCTCCTTTTATAGGTGAATGGTCATTCTAGACATGCGTGGTATGTTTTAGTTAAAATATAATCAAAATAGAGCAAAGGAACATATGCATTACTCGATCGATTTATGTAACTGTCAAGAGGGATTTGAAGAGGCTGATTCAACAAATAATTAAGGAGAACCTGCTGTATGCTTGGAACTGGGGGCATTCAGGGGACCTAGCCCAGCTTTTGAAGAAGAGTTAAAATAATACTTAACAGTATTATCAGTTAGGATGCGACAGGGTTATGACAGAAGTGGAGAAAGGTGTTCTACAGTCACTCTTGGATGTAGATAGAATTCACCTTGTTGGAGGAAGTGGCAGAACAGTAGGAGAAGGGAGTGCTGTTTCACAGGACTTTGCTGTCCCACCCTTGTTAGTACCCATCTTGTCCTGGTGCAGGTTGGGCAATAGAAGCAACTTTGTGAATGAGAATGTAGACATTGTCTTTTCTCTTCCCATTTGGAAAGTGCTCAGATTTTTCGTCACTAATGAGCAACTCATTTTTTACCTCCCTAATTCCTTACTATCTTTCTCTAGCCCTTTTTCTCCCTCTTCTTCTATTGGCCTGGATATGACCATCATAACTTCTTCTCTGGGCAATAACCAAGAAGCTTCTTCCCTTGTTTCTCTGGCTGCAGGATCGTCATGCAACTCCCTTTCCCCACTGTGGCCTGAGAGATCTTTCTAAGATTCAATCCAAACAACTGCCATTCCTCTTCTTAAAACCCTTCAGTGGCTCCCCATTTCCTGTGATAAAATTCCAACACTAGCATGGTGACGTGGTTTGTTTCTCCCTGCTTCTTAGCTCTGTCTTTTGCCCTAGTCCACATCTTACCCTGTCTCCAGCCACCCCGAGCATAACGTATTTCTAAGGTTAGGTGTGCCATGTTCACAGGCTCTGCAAATTAATGTGACTTCCTTTGCTTAGAGGAGTCTCCATAAAGGCTCTGGAATTTGAGTCTAGGCTCTGCTGCTTACTTAGCATAGAACCACCAGTTAGGCCCTTCAGCTATCCAAGCCTGAGATTTCTCATAGTTAAACTGCAAATAAAGAATGAGTTGCAGAGACCTCGTCAAGACCAGAGATAATGCATCCTGGTAGAGAGGCTGTCACATCTTAAGTGTGCAGGCTTATCACCTATTTCTGATCTTTCAAAACTCATTTCCAAGCCTCCCCTCTTAAATCAAGGTCTCTTCTTATCCCCGTTTAAAAGTGACCACTTCCTCCTTCACACACCACACATGTATTCTTCTACTATGTATCTATAATAATTTATGACACTTGCTTATTTACATGTTAGTCTAACCCTAAAATTTTATGAGGGCAAGGGTCCTGTATTGTGCATTTCTGTATTCATAGCCCCTGGTGAAGCTTCTTGCCTAGTTGACACTTACAGTATATTATATATTGGTCAAATGAATGAATTATTGTTGCCAGACTTACAAACAAGTTTCTTTTAATATTGGCCAGTTCATTGAAGCTAGACAAACAAAAACCAGAAGGAACATTTAGAATTCTGCATACAAAAGGCCCATGTTGTAGTTGAGAACACTATAGTCCATAAAATGGAAATGTTGTAACCTCATTTGTGCTGCTATATAGTGGACTTTTAGGTAAAAGTTTTTCTCATTAGTGTTAGTATGTATGGACATTTGCCCCATCTCACTCTTCCTCCATCATTAGCTCATAGAATTAACTGTGGACCTACCATTAAGACGTCCTTGATAGGGGGGTATAGGGTGCCTGAACTGGGGGAGACTATACATTAGCCTATTCATACCTCTTGTTGACACTCACAAAACTGAGCTTCAAAATCTTACTCCTTAACGTTCAGGATATTGACTGCTAATGTTTCAGCAACCAATCCCAGCCCAGCTTTCTTGCAACTGCCTTCTCCATAGAACCTCAGAGATATAAAAAGGAGAGTGAGACAGGTGGCTTGTCCTTCACTCTGACACCTTGCTGTAGCAGTGGTTCTCAATCAGGGTTGCTTTTGTCCCCTCCCCCCATGATATTAAGCAATATCTGGAAACATTTTTAGTTGTCACAACTGGGCAGGGAGTGCTACTGGCATCTAGTGGGTGGAGGTCAAGAATGCTAGTCAATATTCTATAATGCAAAGGCCACGCCTGCCCCTGTTCCAGCAAGGAATTATCCAACCCAAAGTATAAATAGTAGTGTTTAGTTTGAGAAACCCTGCTCTAAGCCAATTTTTATACATTTTACTGCCTCAAATTACTCTTGTGATTTCCTGGAATGTTTTAGAGATGGGGGCTTGAAGAGAAATAGGAACAGCATAGAACCTGTTAGAACTTAAACAAAAAGGAGGGAAGGGGTAGAATTATGTAATGTAAGAGAAAGTCAAGGAAAATTTGCACAAACCAAAGCCTCCCTTCATGATTTTCTCACTCCTATAACCCGCCTTCAGGATCTACTATAAGCATACTTTGTGCTATATAATCATGCCTTGAGTAGTCTCAAAGTAGGCAATATGAAATTGATATAATTAACAAAATACCTGAGGGTGTGGTCAATATATCCTTAGAACTAAAGTGTTCTTTGCTGATATAATAATTGTGAAGTAAGAAACAGCTTTACAGTGGGATAACTCATTATTATTATAGGTTTAAATGGATCTTACTCATGATGGAATATTAACACTTAACATAATGTCCTAGGTTCTAGTTTTTGACAATTGCTTAAAATTTATAATAAATTCTTATTTACATAAGTATTTTATGAGATGTAAATACATATATAACATAGCTTAGATTAGCATAAATAATTAACAACTATTTTCAATGTATAGAATGTCTCAAATATTTCTTGTCTTTACCCCCATAGTTTTTAATCTATTCCTCATAAATTATCATGTAAGAGAAAATTAGTATTAATAAATGCCCATAAGCAAAAGGATTGTTTTCAATAAAACATGGAGAAGTTACGTATTTATGAGTGGTTAAAAAGATTTCTAAATGGGATTTATAGCAATAAATAAAATATAAAAGTTTATTTCTGCACTCTCATCAGCTTTCAAGGGCTACTAGTTTAGGATTGGATGCATATATTTCAAGATACATTGTAAAATGTATTAAAATACTAACTGCTTTTATTGCCTTTTCCTCAGAGGCATTACCTATACCAAGCTCAGGATACTATATAAATAACTACAAATGTGATTTTCATAAACTACACTCCAGGCAAACCAAAAGATTTACAAACTAAATGACTTTTAGAAAAATAAAAGCAAAAAATGATTGAAATAATAAACATAAAATCAAAGCTATGACATGAGTATATTCACAATAGAAGACAGATGCTCACTTGAAGCACATAACACTGCTAAAGGCAGAAATGGAAAGCTCTAGTGGATCATGCATTATACTCTCCGTCACAGTGGTGGGGCAGATTTCTTTCCAGAGGTGTATCTTTGAATACTTTGTCCACTCTTGTGTGAAATGACTTACAGGATGGCTTTTCCACCACTTCCATTCTGAGGCCATTCCACAATTTAATAGATATCACTACTGGGAAAACTTTGTAGATACAGAGCCTACGTTCGCTCTTATTCAATTTCATGCCCTGACTTCTAGTTATGCCCTTTAGGGAACATCGTAAACAATTCTTTCCCTTCATGGTGATGCATTTTGTATTCTTGGAAGTTTGTATCATATCCCCCTAAGTCACTCTCTGAAAAATGTTACAAGTACTGTACATGAAGTACTTAATTCCTTAGTCGATGAACAATATATTTAGTTTTTATAATCTTGTCTCATAAGTCGTTTTGCCAGCCTCTTAATCAATCAGCTCTTCTCTAAATTCCCTCAAGTTTGTCAACATCTTATATTAAAGTACTCGCAAAATGATTTGGTAATCTGATTCCTGTCTTAGCAATGCACTCCACAGATCAACGATTGATTCCTAGTTTCAGACTTTAATACTCTTTTTGGCACCTTTAAGATATCTTAACAGTGCCCTCATAGCTTTTAACACTCACTATATTTCACGGAAAAACTTTCTCCTTTGAAATTTCAGGTAAAGCAATTACATTTCTAGATTCGGTAATACCAAAGATGTCATGACAACATTTTATTAAAACTCACTTACTCCCTACCATCCTACCATATACGATATACTGTACTAGCCACTGTGCATCAGTTATTGATATTTAGAGAAGTCATTTCACTTTCACTAATTTCTATGTTCTCTCAACTCTGAAATGGTCTATATCTAATGTAATATCAACATTTCCACTTAAAGAATGTCTAAAATACTCTACTAAATCTGCCCACACAAGGACCCTATAACATGTTGCATTATGCAAATTATTGAAGTTACAGGGAGATCCTTGTCAGGTAAATAATTTAGCCTCTTAAAATGTATAGTGTATAGAATTAGCGCAGAAATCTTTTCTGTTTCTTTCAAGATGATTAAACATGATCATGTATGTCAGGGAAACTCTCCTTTTTTTTTTAATTCTTAAGTCTTTATTTTTAAATATAAATGTTTCCAGTCTTCTGCGATGATTTTTCATTTTCAAAACATTCAAATTTTAGAGTTCTCCAGCTCTAGAATTAATATTATTATGAAAACCACTGTTGTTGTTTTGTCTGAGTATTTTATTGCTACTAGAATTTATAGTTCTCATCTTAACATAAACCAAATGTGGGTTGTGAATACATTTTAAAAGACTATGACCCTGCTAGCATAGTTGATTCTATGAGAATCATTGTAATATCTTGAATTTCAATATTAAAAGCCCCTGAAGGTGTAGGTACAACATATCAAAGGACAGAAATATAGAGAAAATATTCTTTTCACACAACCTTAAAATAATTAAGTTTGTCAACCTGTTACCCACCCTTTTTAACATTCATTTTAAGGGTGATATCTCAACCGTTTACCAAGAAGAAAAACACCTTTGGTGATAAAACTAAATATTAACTGCTGTCTTGCTGCCAAGGAAGTGGCTTTCTAGAACCTTTAGTTGTCACACATTTAGAAATGTGTAAGATTAAAAATAATATTAACCCTTAAGCCAACATTTAACTTTAAGTCACCTTTATGAATAAAGATGGTTTAAAAATGAGTTAACCACCTGAAAATATGGTCTTTTAAACTCATTAATTAAATTCCCAGCTAATAGGTGATAGATCTTCGTTAAGAATTTGAGAACGACAAATGTCACATCATACCCTGGGAGCCCATTCATCCTTCAAGTCTTTACTGAGAGCCTAACTATACTGGCTGCAGTGGAAGCATGAACGCTGATGAAAGAGTACACTGTCAAAGCCTTTGTATACTCTGGGAACACAGAGGTGGGGCCACCTACATCAGACCTAATGATGTCTCTCAAAGGAAGTGATTTCATTTGTGTTCTAAATAGCGAGGTGGAATTAGTTAAGTGAGAAAGAGTTGTGAGAACTTTCCAAGCAAAAGTAAGCAGCTGATGCAAATTTAAGAGGGCTGACAAAGTATAAAATAATTCTGAAAACTTCAGGAAATACGAGTGACTGGAATATGAAGACAATAGCCAGATCGTGAAGGTTTTCATGTACTCATCAAAGGACTTGAAGCTATTCAGAACTTCTGAAGGATTTGGGGCCTGGAAGTTACATGAGTAGTGTAGTACTTTTTGTTTTGATTTTTGCTGTTGAGGACCAATATGGCAGGCCAATGGAGGAGGGATTGCAGCTGGACAAAAGCGGAGAAAGACTGTCTGTTTAGGAGGCCACCACAGTAATCCGGTGGAGATGTAATAAGCTTCTGAATTGAAGCATAGCATAGAAGATATGGTTTTGAAGGATTAAAGAAGTATAATCTGAAGGATTGAAAGACTAATTTGGGAATATTTCAGTGTGACTTTTAGGTATACCATATATACAGGTAAAGGTAGTGGTGTTTTTCTAGAAGAGGGAACACAGGACAATGAGCAGGTGCTGCTGGAAAATTGATGAGTAACCTTTTGGACCTTTTGAGTCTGAGGAGATTGTGGGACATCCAATGAGAGGTGGCCAGAGGGAATTTGGCAAAATGATACAGATTTTCAGCAAAGATTTCCTGGCCTGGGATATGGAGAAAAGCATCATGCATGTGTAAATTATTGCTGAAGCCAGGGAAGTCAATGAGTTTCCTCAGGTGCCAGGTACTGAGTTTCACAATCCTGGGAAATGCTGAAATTTGAAAAGACAGTACAATAAGGGAATCCAGAGAAGAAATAGAGATGTAAAAGGAGAACACCAGAGCATGATATTACAAAAGCCGAAGGGGGAGGGTATTAAGGAGTGAGTCATCAACAATGTTAAATGCAAGAAAGAGGTCACATAAAACAATGGCTAGAAAGGGTGTATTGGATTTGGCAATTCAGAAGCTATTAAAAATGTTAATAAAAGTCTTTACATCACAGTAGTGAAGCAAGAACCAGGCTGCCAGGGGATGACAAGTGAATCAAAATTACAATAAACAACTAGTATAAACTATTTCAAGAAGCTTGAGTGTAAAGGGACAAGGATTTAAAGAATCGATACTTAGAGTGCAATGAGAATCAAGGAAATATTTTTTAAGATTCTAGAGACAGACTTTTTTTTTTAGAGGTTGCAAAGGACAAACAAGAAGAGAGTAAAGATATGGTAGAAAGAAAGGCAACATACTGTGCTGGTTTGGTAATTTTTCTCCATCAGAAATCCAGATGAAGGAGTCTAGATGTTGGTGATTGGATTGCTCCAGAGGAGGGACTCTGCAGGGTGTATGCCACAGAGCAGCTCGGCAGTAAGGGAGTATTGATAAAACAGGACTTGAAGTGATGGGTTGTGAGGCCTCCAAGAATAGAAGGCTGTTAACTTGTGGGAATATAGAAGGATTAAGTGTATGAAGGGCTCAGTGAGGTTAAAGAGAAAGGGACAGCCCCAAGAGCATTCAAGGGCATGCAAGGACATGGAGAGAATGGTCACAGAGTGCACTATGCATCTAAGATCTAAGAAGGAGTTGCTAACATAGGGTTACATAAGAAGGGTCGTTAGAGTTGAAGGAGTCAAAGGACTGCAAACCAAGTGTTGTGCTATCTACCTGGACACTGACATCATCCAGGCAGATGATAATAAGAGGTGGAAAGAAATATAGGAACACAGATGCTGTGGTCCTTAGTGAATGTAGGGAAGTGACCAGGACTTGAGTCGAGACAGCAATGTACAGGGTGGAAGCAGGGAATTGTAGTTGCATGGTCTAAGTTTCAGAGGAAGTGTCTATATATGAGTACTTATATTAATATACACCTATAATATCTTTAAAAGAATATGTAAGAATCAGTAATGTTGGTTGCCTCTGAGTGACATCCCTTTCATAACTTTTAGGTTTGGATCCATATGGATGTATTAGACTAAAAATATCAGTGGTTTGGAAGTGCCAGAATGAAGCCAGAAGAGAGCCCCCCACCCCTACATCCTTGTTTTCCCAGCGTGGCAGGATTTTCAGAGAGGAAGCTCTCATTTGGTAAACCTGGAGAGGAGTACTATTTTCTGAGGAGAGTAAAGCTTTGGTTACAGCACCAAAGAGTGAGTGGTCATTGAAGGCGTCAAGGGTGTTGGGGTTGTGTCTACAATGATTCAGAGATCTAGAAGGCATTGTAAAGCGATAGCCTCTCAAAAGTGATATTGTGCTTATGGTGCCCCATTTTAAAATTAATCTACTTAATAGATTTTGGACTGAAAATGCTCAACCAATGTCAGAAATCCAATTTAAAGTTTCCTTTTTATTTTTGAAGAGAACATGGAGTCCAGGCGAAAACAGCTCCCAAAAGCAGTATTCTTTACCATTTACAATAAATCATCAGCTTTCGATCCCATCAGTAAGCTAAGAAGTTGGCAGTAGATAATGTAGTGTTCTCTTGAGAGCAAAGATTCTTGTTACCTTATATTCTTATCTTCCATAAAAATTTATAGCGTTTTTTTTTTTATTATTGTTGTTGCTCTTAAAAAGATAGCATCTTCCTCTCTCCACACAGGATTATTGAGGATGTTTTTCTTTTATTTATCCTGATGAAATCTACCGTATGCATTGGCTGAATAATACCTGTAGAGGCTGACTAGACCCATTTGAGCAAAAATGAATAGAGCCACAGAAGGTATCAGTGAAGCAAATATCTGGCTTCCCTAACCCAGAATTACTTGACATTGTGATTAAATATAATATTATTTTGCTTTGTACAGTCTATCGTCCCTTCCCTCCCACCCCCCATTCTCTCCTCTATAGCTCATCAGGAAGCATCCTAAACATCCTGGGAACAGAGTGATTCTAATCAGATGTTTTTGCTTGACCCAAATAGTTTTTGGCCTTTATATATTAAATGGTATTGCACAGTTCTCTCTCCACATCATAAGGAGATATGAAAAAGGTCCCCTCCTTTTCCTTGTCCTCTTTGGGAACATCCAAGTGCTAAAAGCAGGAGCACTCAGTACTGTCACCTTGTGGAATCAGAATCTGGGAGGGAACCCGAGACCAGCCACATGTGCCATAGCTGCTCCCTAGCCACTCTGCTGAGTCACGGAGGCGTTCCTTGCCCCAACCTGGGTGAATATTAAGAGGCTGTTGAAGAGTCAGGATTTTCCACTTTGCTCAGCACAGGCATTCCTGTTACTGAGGAGTCCTCCCCTAAACCTGTCAGAGTCAGAATGACAGGAGTTCACCAAAGACCTCTCAAGGGCAGTGAATTACAGTAAGATTGAGACTACTGTGATCAGCATTTGAACATGATAGATGGTGTGAGCTGGTCCATGAACTGTACCCAACCCACCCCTCCAGCTGCCCCCATGGGTGATGGGTTCTTTTCTACATGTAGACAAGAGCTTTGAATTCCAGTTGTATCATTTCTACCCATAAGAATCTTACTGATGTAGCAGTGCACACAATATTGTGTGAAACTTTGCATCCAATTCAAATAAAATCAAGGGAGAGTTTTACAACTGTTGGATTTATTTTAAACTGGAGCTTCCATAGCTGGAAATAAAGAAGCAGCACCTGGCTGACCACTTTTTATGATAATAATTGTCACATTTTGTAGGACTGTGACCTAGATGACCCCTAACATCGTCTCTAACTTAATCTTTTATGTAGAAGGAAAGATAATATGGTTATATAGTATCTGTTCACTGTAGCTTCAGAATCTTACTTTAAAAGATGGTTGTTAAAGAGTCGTCTTAACTGATAGGGAGTTCCTCCTGACTTCTCACATGTCACATGCAGAGAGAGCATAGTGCATGTAGCTCAGTGTCTGTGTTTCAAAACCTGTATATCATTTCTCATAAAATAAAGTTTTCCTTTACACAAGATTTATTTTAAATGCCAATGGAGTTTCTTGAGGGACCTTATGTTCATGCTGTTGATCTTATATTGGAAGACAAATTCCTGTTTTACATGTACCCTAGACCAACAGCACTACCACCTCTGCTCTCTTCCACGTGGACCTCACCTGCTCCTGGTGCACCTCACAGAGGACAACAGCTATGACCCTTCCAAATTATCAGTTGTCTCAGGAACCAACATGGTTTTCCCTCCTTTTTCTGCAACACTTATGGAGTTTGGGTGGAGTTGGGTAGAGATTGGGAGGGCACCACAGGGTGGGGAAGTGTTCACAGTTTGCCACGAATGGATATGGGGAAGAAAAGAAAATCCATCACCAAGAAAAGGCCCCTCCCCTCTTTTCTTAAAGCATGTGCTAGAGTGGAAAAGAATCTGGAGTAAGGTAGGAGATATGATCTAGTCCTGGCACTCACATGAGTTAGATGCATGCTCATTGGAAAGTAATAGCTCTGGACACTGATTTCTGAAATAGTCACAGCTTACTAAGTTTTACTGCATTAATGAACAACCCAGAAACATCAGGGGCTTACAAAAACAAAGATTTACTTCTCATTCATGTTACACATCAGGTGCGAATTACCTACAGCTGAACCCCATGTAGCTTTTTCGTTTAGAGATCCAGGCTGAAGGTTCAGCCCCCATCTGGGACAAGCTGTTATTTCAACAGAGGAAAAAGAACAATGGTGGAACCACACAATGTGTGTTAAAGCTTCTGCTCAGATGTGATATTTATCACCTCTACTTACATTCCACTGGTCAAAGCAAGTCACATGACCAAGCCTGCCATCATGGGGGCTAGAAGTTCACCCCTCCCACAGGAAGGGCCCCAAAGAGAAGCCCTGGAAAAACAGACCCAGCAGAGAGGGGCAGCACAGTATCTGTAAGTTGAAAGCACT
This sequence comes from Lemur catta, assembly GCF_020740605.2. NCBI lineage: Eukaryota > Metazoa > Chordata > Mammalia > Primates > Lemuridae > Lemur > Lemur catta. Next base: position 33,875,967 of record NC_059134.1, read on the forward strand.
GGTAAATGATTTGTAAATCTCCTTCCAGCTCCAAAATTACAAATCTTAATTCGTGAGTTAGAAATAGCAATAATTAGTGTGGATGTAGAATTATTTTACCAAGAGTTAGGAGACTGGATAAAAGATGATTCAGTCTAAGAAGCAGCTGGACTCTGGCAAGAATTAGTAGTTTGCACATGCATATGTAGTTTTTACCTTTAAATTCCTTCAACTGTTTCTAAAGCAAGTTCTTGTCCTCTTAAAATTTTTTGTTTGATATTTGGAAGACCCACATAAATAATAGTACTTTACATATATGTGGTAATTTGCATCTGTCAAATTACTTATATATATATATATATATATATATATATACACACATACACACACACACACACACACACACACACACACACATATATATGTCTGTTCCTTTCTCACATGATCAAATTGACCATGGTTGGTTTGTTTACCAGACATTCCCAATGCCTGGAAGACAGCTTAGCAAAGAGTAGGCACTCAGTAATTTTCTAGGGCATGGGGAGGAACTACTATTGTGGGAATGATACTGGAGATAATTACGGGGTTGGGAAATGGTTGCCATTTCTTTTTTCCCCAGAGAAAAAGCCGAAGAAGAGATTACACATCCTTTTGTCTAATGGTGGCAGAAATGACCAGTTAGGAAATCCAAAAATGTCCTCTCTGAGTAGACCTAAACTATTCTTTTATCTATTGTATCTGTGCCAGCTGACATGGTGATAGGGAGAGTAAAATGAGATGGAAGATGTCAAAGCTTTCAGAAAATTTCGAAGCCTCAATGTAGGTTTATGTGATAGTATATTGGGCCACTATAGGTTGGATGGACCAATCAACATTTTTTCCAAAGAAAGTGTCTGTGTGACAGACACTTTTCTCATAGCTTTACATGTAGTGATCTGTTTAGTCTTCAAAGCATCCCTGTGATGTAGGAATTATCTCCCTTTTCAGATAAGAATACTGAGGCACAGAGAAACTAAGTAATTGGTGCAAGGACTCTAGCTGGTAAGTGGTGAAGTTGTGATTTGAATCCAGAGACTCCAGGATTTGTAACAGGTGATTCCCATCTTTGCAGAGGTGTTAATATAGCCATCTTTCAAGTAGAAAGATAACATATTAGAAAGATTGTACTAGTTGGGGGAAAAAATGCAATGAATGTCCACCTGGGTCAGTTAGTTTCACGTGAGTTATCTTATCCTCAAACTAACCCTATGGGGGAAAAAGATAATTTTTTCCATTTTACAAATCAGAAATCTCAAGCACAGAGAGTTTACCTTGCCTGAGGTCACACAGTCAGTATTCCCTGTGTAATTCAATTGAGGGTTCTGTCTCCAAAGCCAATTTTTAAAAATGCTTTAACACAATGATTATCAAATCTTTTAACCAACTGAAATAGTGCAATCCTCATTCAGCAAGATGAGTAGTAAAGGAGTTTCCGAACTTCCCTGCTCTTCATTTAAAGGCATGCAGTTTGCTTTTATTTTGTTTTCACTTAGAGATCTTCTGATGAAACCATCCAGAGCCATTTGTATTCAGGCGTCTTTACGATCCCTGCTGGGTATAGAGATAGCTTTTAGTAATCCTACCAAATCAATTCCTGCTGACCAACCTCAGGGGTCATCATAAAGTACTTAAGGGATTCTCATCTATTGAATCCTCTGATCAGGCAAACATTCTAACTCTTCCTTGAAGAAGAAAGGTAATTTTGTACCCTGCTGAGGGATGAGATAAGACTAAATTGTATTTGAGTGCTATTACCATTTAGGGGTTTGATTATCAAAATAAGTAATGACTCTTAATTCTAAGATTGCCTAATTCTAAGATTGGCTTAGAATTAGGACATTTCAAGAAGTTTTTCCAAACCAACAGCACTGAATTTCTTATCTTCAGTTTTTTTCCTCTACTTTCCTCTCTCAGAATACCTGTGTGTTCTTTAGTGTTTGTTTTCTAGGAACTCCATTACGTACTTAATTTCTCTGAATTCAAGATGATCAAATGTTCTTTTTTTTTTTTTTTCATACATACTGAAAGGGAGGCATGTGACCAGGGGAGGTGAAGATGTGGTTATGTTAAAAACTGCTCCCTACAAGTTAGTGCAAAGCAGTACAGTTTGTCAAGAGACCTGGGCTGCGGGCACCAGCTCTGCCAGCGACACTGACAACCTGTGGGGACTTGGTTTCCTGTATGCAGGCAAAGGATGGTAGGACGAAAGCCTGTGAGAGCAGTGACCTTGAAGTTCTTTTCATTTCTTTTTCTCTAGAACCTTGAACCATGTAGTCAGTAATAGTGGAAGTCCATAAGTATCTGTTGAATAAGAGATTAAATGTCCTGCAAGAAAAAAAAAAGCCCTTAAGCCTGGTGTTCAAGACCCTCCGATTTGTCCTGCTCCTTCCTCTTCAGCCTCATTTCCTTCCTGGTACAATGGGTGCCTGACACACTAACAGATCCAAGGTGATGCCACCCCTGTCTTTGCGCATGCTCTCCTCTTTACCTTCCTGCTCCCAGGACTATCAAAAGCCTTGGTTTTCATTCAGAAGTCAACTCCAAGACCACTTCTTCTGAGACCTTCCCCTAGCCTTCCTAAATGGACTTAAATCCTTATTTCCTCTGTAGACCTCCAGGACTTCGCTCAGGGCTCTAGTAGAGCACATATGTCTCTAAGTTGCACTATTTATTTAGTCCCCAAATATTTATTAACCCCCTCTGTGTAATAGCCAGTGTGCTATGACTTTACGTGAATCATCTCATCATCTCATTTGAATGTCACAACAATGCAATGACTATTCATTTTTTTCATTGAACCCCTGTTTATTGAATGCATGTTAGTTAACAAGGTCCTAATGTAAGTTCTGGGGCTAGGGAAGTGAGAAAGTTAGAAAACATCCCACCTTCAAGGGCTTCACATCCTAATGAAGAGACACAAACTTGAAAACAAAGCAGAAATAAATGAACAAGATGCTATGGCTTGAATGTTAGTGCCCTCCCCAAATTCTTATGTTGAAACCCTAATCCCCAATGTGATGGTATTTACAGATGGGGCCTTTGGGAGGTAAATAAGACGTGAGGGTAGAGCCTTCATGATGAGATTAGTGTCCTTGTAAGAAGATACATGAGAGAAATGATCTCTCTCTCTTTGCTATATGAGGACATAGCAAGAAAACATCCATTTGCAAGCCAGAAGGAGGACCCTCACCCAAACCCAAACATGTTGGCACCCTGATCTTAGACTTCCCAGCCTGCGGAACTGTGAGAAATAAATTTCCATTCTTTGTAGCAGCCCCAACTGACTAAGACACAAGATAATTTGAGATAATGGTAAACCATTTTTTTGACAGGCAATCTTAGAATTAAGAAGGGATCCCTTCCAGCTCCCAAACTGCATTCATGAGAATAAAGAAATAGGTATAAGTTGTAAGTGTGAGACATGATGCCTGTCAAAAAAAATCTATGTCCAGCGAGGATCTTAGCTAATCCTCAAGCCTGGGCAACAACACAGTCAGCTCTGAATTTTCCCAATCCAGGAGAAAAGAAGCAATTGTTTACCCAAGCCCTAGAGTATTTTCCCTTTGACTTTGGAATGCATTGTACTTTTTTTTTCCTGGCAGAATAAATTACCTTTGTAATTATATTTGGCTTAGACGAATAAAACACTGAATTTGCCTTCTCTAAGTACACAGCATGTGATGGTACAAAAAAGTGTAGCAAGAAGCAAAGGAGAGCCAATCTAAGACTAAAATTTTGCTATGCAAAGCCCAATGTTTTCACTCATAAAGCTGCTGATAAATATTGCTAACGTAAAACAACAAGTAAGAGTAAAGGATGCTGCTGTTAACTGATGATAACCAAAAGTTAAAAGAAATTTTAAAAGCTCATAAACATGAACTAATAGAACTCAGATTGCAGGATTTCTCATTTAAACACCACTTATCCTATTCAGGAAGGATCCTCCCAACCAGTAGAGGAAGACTTTGAGTTCTTTACGCAGGAGTGACGAAGTTCCATGGACTGAGTCATGCATTTGTTCCTGGGAGATCTCTTTCACTGGCATTAACCACTGAGTTTGGCAAAAGGATTGAGTTTTTCTCTGTGCAAAGCTTTACCAACTCTTATCAGAAAGAAACCAATGACCTGAGTGCTTGGTGCTCAGCTCCAACAAGCTCAGCTAATAGACCCAGACAGCCAACCTGCTTTTGAGATCTGAAACTTGCAAAAAAACTGCTTTGATAAGTTGCTAGTTGAGTGGGGACTGGAAAGAGGAACTGCAGAGTCAAGAATGTACTAATCTCACCTTTTGTGGGAGAAATGATTTGCAAGGATATAAGTACTAGACTTTTGTTTGAAACTTTATATTAACCGTCACTGTAGTTTAACCACGTAATTGAGTCTGGAAATCCCCTTAGAAAGGGGTCAGGTCAAGAAAAAGGTACTTTGAATTAACTTATTTCATTTACATGGCTCTATAATATTAACACGGCTATTAAGTATTTTATATTCGGTATAGCCCATAATGTCAGATGATAATTATGATGGGTGAGTACAGGGATGAATGTGTAGAAGAAAAATGTGTCACAAACAACACAAAGTCACCTCCCTAGGCAAGATTCATATTTTTAAAAGGAATGAACAGCCTCTTGAATGCCTTATGACTGACTTGCTCCTAATTCTCTTAGATTTTCCCCTTTACCTTATAATCCTATCACTTGCTGAATAATGTTTCATGAGTGCTCTTTTTCCCGGTACTATGCAAGCTGTGTTGACTGTGGCTTTGATTTTTGGACTTCAAATGGCATTTTCTCCCTACAGTCAGATCTTAGGAGTTTTAATTAGTAATGGAATAATTTGAGTTTATAGAGGTAATGATTTTAGCTAAGGGATTTTGGTGACATGGCCTTAATCTTCATACTGTTTGTAATTCCCATTTCCTCTAATTATTAGTTTTAATAATGTAACTAGCTTTTGGCCACCAGGAAGATAATCTATTTATATAACATCAGTCAAGTACAGAGAAATTTAGCAGTTCTTGGGAGTGTGAATTGCAGTACAGAGTTGTGAAATGGTTTGTTGAATTTTGAGCATGAAACAGTATTTCCTCTTTCAACTAGGGGACAAAAATAAAGCCAACAAACAAAAAGAGTGCCCACTATGCACCAGGCATTGTGCTAAATGGAAGAAAATGAACCTATGAATCATTCAGTTCAATATTTCTTCTTTTCATTTCAATTTGTAATTCTCCTAAGGTAGCAGAATAATTTCCTAAGCCATCCATTTTAGCTTGGTAATGTAAATAGTCTTTAAGATTAGCTTAGTAATATCAAAAGTACAATCTTGAATAATTTTCAAGCTAGTGGTGAATTGAACCAAATGTTCTCTCTGAAATGCATTTAAGGGGCGGAGCACAGTGGCTCATGCCTGTCATCCTAGCGCTCCGGAAGGCCAAGGCAGAAGGATGGCTTGAGGTCAGGAGTTCAAGACCAGCCTGAACAAGAGTGAGACCCCGTCTCTACTAAATATGGAAAAATAGAAAAAAATTAGCCAGGTGTGGTGGCATGCACCTATAGTCCCAGCAACTCGGGAGAGTGAGGCAGGAGGATCACTTGAGCCCAGAAGTTTGCGGTTGCAGTGAGCCATGATCACCCCACTGCACCTCTACACAGGGCTACAGAGCAAGACTCCGTCTCAAAAAAAAAAAGAACGAACAAAAGAAATGCATTTAAGGAATTTATGAAAACCTATGCTTAGCACAAATCAAGGGTGTTTGCCTATCTTATAAAAGAGATTCTTTACAAATGAAAAGAGGAATAGTTCAGCAAAGATGAAAGAATTCAGAGAGTCAGCCTCAGGTTCAGATATCTGCAAAGCCTCTAAATAACGGGGCTTGCTTCCTGTCTCTGCTTTCTCATCTCTTAAAGCTACTGTAGAAATGATGAATGAGATAATGTACAGAAAGGGTTTCATATAGTGCCCAGAACAAAAATCTATGCTCCATGAATGGTAGCCATTACAGCAAAATAATTAATCACAGGGTTTTCTTAGTATTAAACAAACAATTAGTCACAAAACTTAAATGTGCACCTAGCTTTTCAGCAAGACATTATTGAAAGAACTCTGACAGTATTTGTCTAGATACAAATTAAATGTTCACTTATCATTTGATCTGTATCAAACATGACGGAAGCTATTAGCCAAGTTGTATTTTACAATCTGCAATTTTCTGCACAGCCCCTTGATAAGACTTCCTGTTATGGCAAATGGAGGCTTTAATCAACCTTCCTGACCATTCATCTCTCCTCTCCAGGATCGTTATGTTTTCCTCAAGTCACAGTACACACACAAGAATTGCAGGCTGTTCATCCTTTTATTGTATTTGAATAGGCACCTCTCTCTTTCTCTGCAAACATACCTTGATCCTTCTCTAGCTCTCGAGTATTGTGCTCCTGACCCTGTTCAAGTTGATGATTCCTTCTCTTCTCAGCTCACTGGAGGAACTTTCTTCTTTACCCACTGGACTGGGGATTGCTCTAATCTTTGCTTATCATATTGAGAAAAACTTCCCAGACTGAGTTCAGTCTGAAGAAATCAGAAACTAGCAAGTATGAAAGGTTTTTTGTCTCATAACATAAGAAGAAAAAAGTGAACTTAAAAAAAAAAACCTTGACATTAGCATAAAGATTACATAGATGATTGGTTGCTGAATCCTATCAGTTCTGAATTAAAACATTGTTCTTTATTGTCAATAATGATAAATGAAAAAGGTGTAAAAGTAACTCTTCAGTCAATGGAAATCTGCAAGTATGTCTAATCTATGAAGAATATTTATTATTAAATATGTATTTATTTAATCAAAGACATTTTTCCAATAACAAGGCTCATGTCCAGGGATTCTTATGACTCTAAGAATCAGACATTATTAAATTTCACAGGCAAATTCTCTAACTTTGAAAGATGCTTTTTGATTCTTTTAAATTATTGATTCTTAGAGTTTTGATATCCTTGTATTAAATATTCTTGCCAGTGAAACCTGGCCTCCTGCCAAGGCGTTTCCCATGTTGTCTGTAGAAGAGTTGGTTTGATGATGAGTTTGTAACAAAGTATAGTTGTAAAGGTTTGGTTGGATCACAGAGTTTGATCCTACGGGATCAAATTTTTAATCATTTGCTTTGTGCTATTCCTGTAGACATTAGAACATTGGGGTATATCATCTCTGCATATATTATTTGGTCTGCAAGCCAGAGATTCAGGTCCTGAAGTATCGAAAGCCTTTGTTCTCAAAGATCTCCCCCATAGAGTAATCCCAGGTCACAGGTCTCCATGTTTATTGATATTTGAATTTCCTTCAGTGGGTCATGAACAGAGCGGGGTATCATGAATGAAAGAAGAATTTATTGAGAGAATAGATGTTGAGGATGTATTCATTCATTATTGTTTTATGAATCCCATCAAATCCCTCGGTGTTTCAAATTTCAAAAGAAACACCTCTAAGCATTCACTCAATCAAGAAGCATAGATAAAATTTGGAGAGAGATTTCTTTATTTTCTTCCTCTGAGGAGTGAATGTAAAACAGCAAACAGAAAAAAATATTTTCAAAATGAGAGAAAATACTCTGCCAAATGTCTTTTAAAACTTTCCCAAAGTAAGTCATCCTTGGTAAGTTAAAGATTGTTTTGGTTGAAAGCTTTTTAAAAACTCCAAGCAACTGCATATGTTTTGAGTGCTGGTGAAATACATCCCTCTAGCAATGAATAGTTTATGGCTCATCTACTCACATACAGCATAATCACCTAGGATAAAAATCAAAAGCCACCCTCTGTGAGATCCAGGAACAGGTGGTACAACTAATCATCCCAAATGTTTCAGTATCGGCCTGGGAACAGCTGTCTCCAGAAACTCAAAAGACAAGAGCCCTTAGCTTACTATCTAGGACAGGAGAGGAATTCCTTTGGACATTGGCTGGTGCTCAATGATGGAATGTGTGCAGGCTTGCTCTGGTGAAGGAATGAGTGGATTATTTGTTGGTTAGATTGTAATGCATCAACTGCCCTCTCTAGCATGGGTACAAAATGGCCAATGGAAAGGAAGGGCTACCTGGAGATACTGCTTCTGAAAATGGAAATTCCCACTCATCTTAGTCTTTAATAGCAAGGATTGTTATTGAAAACATTCATTACCTGCAGTATTATTATAGCCCCAGCTATATTCGCTTTCAGCCTGTGGGTAAATTATTCTCTTACAGAGCCTGACAAATGCCTGTATGACCCTGAGCTGATGACTAATGGCATGTTTTCATGGCTGTTTTTAAAGGCATTAAAAGTTTGCATTGCATTAGCCATATTTTAGATGGAGTCAAATGTGATCATTCTAGAACCCTTTATGTTCCAGTTTTTGAATAATTTTCTATTATGAATTGGTGAGAAGCATTTCTATAAGAAGGCATTTATTTTCTACAAGGAAATACATGGGTGACACCATCCAACAAGTGATATAACAGATAAGCCTTTAGGGGTAAGTGATAACACACACCCCAATCCAGTTTTTCTTTTTCATTGTCGTTTTAGAAAATTACCATTTTATTAAAACTAGACATTTATTATGAAATTTTAGAACATATAAATAAACTAAAAGGAAAAAAATCATGTATCTCTCAGTGCTAACCAATAAAAATATTGTTGTGAATACAGTTTAAGTCCTGTTTCAATCAGATATCTGTACATTTTTCTAGCAAAATTGTATAATATGGAACCTACTCTTTTATAACTTTTTGATTTAGAAAAGTTCATTGTATTTTAAGGATGTTAACTGTTTATCTGTCTGTTACAAGTGTGTTTACTACATTGCCATTATGCTTTTCATTTTGTTTTGACATATTTTAAATTTATACAACATTTTGTATATGTAGAGTATATCAACTTTTATGTTTTCTGACTTCGCATTTATGCTTAGAAACATCCTTCCACACTACGCATATATAACTATTTATCTGTATTTTCATGTAGTACTTTAAGATTTTATTTTTACATACCTCCCCAACTTTCTAGTCCGCAACAGTTTTCTCATACAAACCAAACTCTGCATACTAAGCAATTTAAAAAGCAAAGATCTCAGAATCATATCTATGTTTTGAAAACTACCCAAAAAAGTTAAATGCAGAGAATGAGGGAGTTGCATTTTAAAATGCCTAACAATGGGTTTCACTGCCAAAATATAATTATGAACTAATTTAATGTGAAGATAGAAGCTGAGAATAAATTATTATTTTAATGACATAAATTAATTCTTATTAAGGCAATGCAGATTAAGATTCCTATAATTATAGAATGATATATAACATTATTTGGTGGGTTGGAAAGCACATATGACTAAGAAATGCACAATAGCTAATTGGGTTCTAGTAATAATTACTTTGGGGCTACTGGACAACTCACTGGGCTCTCTGAGCTTCAGTTTGCTCCTCTCTCCAGGGAGGTCATTGGACACTCTAGAGATGGTCTCAGTAAGGCGCAGTAAGAGGTGCACAGCACCAAAGTGCTAAGATTCCCTACATAGACTAAAGGAACAAAGGAACCAAAATGTCAGCTACTTGGTTTTAGGATGTGTTATGCTGCAGTTCAGTAGCAGGAGATAAGGAAATCAAGAGCTGAATGTGTACCAGTTTCCTGGAGCTAACAAATAGTTAGTTCTCTCAGGGTGTGGCTTTTAAAGTATTTATGTGCGTTTGCTATAACAAAGAACAGAAATGTGGTCTTTGCAAACTGGACCATTTTGATACATTTTAAATGATTAGTCACTGTTTGTTCTATTGTAGCATTTCTTAAAGTAACGGTAAGGGCACTGCTCTGCTAAGAACCCACAGAAAGGGAGTTTTCAAGCTCCATTATTAGCCTGGAACTTGAAAAAGCAGGAAGTCTACCCAGGATAATATTAAAAATAGATAACAAGCAGTATTACCGAAGCACCGACCAGTCAGAATGGATTCTGGCTATAAACTACTGGTTTGCCTATACTAGTGGGTAGTCCCTGAACATCATCATCCCCAAGTGCACCCTGGGAGCCAGAGAAGTTGGAATATGTGCCAAGAACTCAGCTAGAAATTTATGACAGAGTAGTGAACAAATGAACAAGGACCCTACCACTCTGGAGCATACATTCTAGTTGAGGGAAGAGATAATCAACAATAAAGCTAACATAAAATCATTTCAGATAACCATAAATGCTTTAAAGAAAATTAAGCATGTTAGGTAGATAGTGAGCAGGCGGTGGGGGGGGGGAGTATTTTAAATAGAGTGCTCAAGGATGTTCTCTAAAGATTTGTTTCTTGAGCAGAGAACTCAAGGATGAGGAGCCAGCCATTGGAACATTCAGGAAAAGTGCATCCAGGCACGGGGAACAGCAGCAGGTTAAATCTAAGGGAAGAAGCAGCTTGGAGTGTTACTTGAAGGACTGTAAGAAGGCTAGTGTACAGCTTTCTTTTTGGTTAGAATTTACCTATTATGTCTTTTTCATCTATTGTTTTAAACATCCTAGTGCATTTATATGAAACATATTTTTTTCCCTAAAATATATTTAGAAGATTAAAAAAGGTCCAATCTGAGTTTCTTATACTTTTAATAGGCAAGTTTAATCTGTTCAAATTTATTGTGATTCCTGATGTTATGGATTGTTTCCTGCCATCTTATTTTGTATTTCTACTTAATTATTTTTCATTCTTTTCCTAAATTTTGCAAGTTAATTTTTTACAAATCACTTTTCCTCCACTACTGTTTTGGAAGTTATGCTTTATTTCTTTTTAATTCTTTAAGGATTACTCTTATGCTTTAGCCTACGTATATAATTTTATATTTTTCCAAAAAAGCTAACAATTATTTGATCCATACCTTTATCACCAACAAGATTCTAGCTAGCTCCTTTAGAACTCTAGGCTTTATGCAGGGAACCCAATATCAACTCCCTAATATGCTGGAGGGGGGCTACAGTCTCAACTGTATTTTTCTCAGTATTAAAATTTTAGTTTTTACATTTCCATCTAAAACAAAAAGAAGGCCAGTGTAGCAGGAGTGAAGTTAGTGGGAAAGGTAGAACATCAAACCAGAGAAGGACACCAGAAGATAAGGTCATAGAGGCAAGCAGTGGTCAGATCGTTTTATGCCAGATCTAAGTGCAGTGGAAAGCTATTGGAAGGTTTTAAGCAGAAAACAGAAGTGATTTGATTTACTGTTAAAAAAAAAAAAAAAAAAGATAATTCTAGCTGCCACGTGGGAGAAAGCTAACAGGCAGTTGGGAGACTTGCTGGTGTCTGAGACTTGGGAGAGATGAGAAACGATCATACTGAGGATATATTTAGAAGGTAAAATCACTACGTTCCTCCCTATGCTGAGATTCTCCTTTCAGGGCTAAAACCTTGGAGGCTCAGTGTTTTATTTTGATAAAAGATATTGTTCCCTTTTATAAGCTCATTTTAAACATGTCATCTATAAATAATAGTAAACTTTTGAAGTCACATAAAAGAAAGTTGGTTTCTTTTAAATGTCTAATATTCATGTTGCTAAGAGGAGATTAAGTTACATTTTATCTAGGACTAAATGAAATCTTTTATCCTTTGTTCCTATTAAAGTTTCTGACTGGAATCCTGCAGCCCAGACAATGAAGAAGCTAAAAGTTCTCTCTGTAACATTTGTCTAGGTGCTTGTGCATGAAAGTGCCTTTATCATTTAAAAAAAAAATCACAAAATATTTTAAACGTGTCTATGCAAGAATATGAACTGAAGTCACAGGATTTAATAAATATAGATATCAAATCTAAATAACTAAGACTACTTTGACGATGTGGAACCTGCCACCAATCCTCTGCTTTATGCCTTTCGTGCTATTGTGTTGACTCCCTTTTTGGACAACGTTCCATTTTTTTCCCCCAGGCGTACATTATCCAAGATAGCTGTAATGATGCAAAAGATCACCAACCACACAGTTTCTGCTTAGGAATGAGATTTGGTGGTCCTAGCCTTGCCAGAAGATGGCTACATGACACAGAGCACATCTTTTATCTCTCTAAGAATTGGTTTTCTTCCAGGAGGCCAAGGTGGAAGGATCGCTGGTGGTCAGGAGTTCGAGACTAGCCTGAGCAAGAGTGAGACCATCTCTACAAAAAATAAAAAAATTAGCCGAGTGTGGTGCATGCCTGTAGTCCCAGTTACTCGGGAGGCTGAGGCAGGAGGATCACTTGAGCCCAGGAGTTCAAGGTTGCAGTGAGCTAGGGTGATGCCACTGCACTCTACCCAGGGTGACAGAGACAGACTGTGTCTAAAAAAAGAGAGAGAGAGAGAATTGGTTTTCTTATTGTTCAATTAAGATTAGACTAGATAATCTTAAAACCATTTTCAGCTTCAAGATTTTAAAACTGTCCCTCTTCTGATTTTCACACGTGGTCAACATAATGTATTACTTGCTTTAATTACATTTTGTATTGGTAATTCTCAAATCTGTGTCTCAAGTTCAAATTTCATGAGGTCCATTCTCATGTAGCAAACCTCCGGAAATCTCTAGCTGTATAGTGCACGGGCACCTCAAACATGCTAGGTCCAAGATGACTTGTTAAATTTCCCCAGTAACTTGTTCCTCTTTCTGCACACTTTCCTTAGATGTCTAAGGGAGACATCCATCTAAGGATGTCTCCCTTTCAGTCTTGTCCCCCACCTTTCTTGCAAGTAACCACCTACTTATCTTTGGAGACTCCACTCAAGAGTCACCTTCTTGTATGAAACTTTTCCAAACTCACATCCTTTCCAGTATAATTGTCTGCTGCCTTCTAATGTATGCTGATTAGACTGATATCAGAGCACCCACTTGAGATTAGTGCACCTGTGTATTTACATGTTTATAGTTTGAACTCCTTGAGGGTAGGGATAGTTATTGAATGAATGAGTGAAAATGAAAATTCTATGATCTGGGATTTCTCCTGTCCTGTCTTACCTAGCGTATGTCCTCCCACCAGCAGTCTCATCCAGCCATGGGGAAGCCACTGGCTCCCTTGCTTCCCACCCCGTCTCACCTGCTCACCTGCTTGTGAAGATCCATGTAAATGCCAACCTGCGTTTGATTGCACACTTTCTTCTGCTGCGGGAATTGTGTGTCCTTTTCATGTCTATGCTGTTTTGCAGAGTGCAGAGGCCACATCTGTTTCTCTCTTATCTTCCCTGTGGTTGAGATTAGAATAATGATGTCTAGTGTGGGGCAGAGGGGGAAATTTGCCCTCTTCCCCAAAAGTTCACTGAAAGATCAACTCACAATTAAGGCAGACTACTAAGAGAAAGGTTTATTTACCATGTGCATGGGGAGAACCACAGAGCGATTATCCAATATCCCAGTGAAGGTCAGATATTTTTATACTGGCTTTTCAGAGGGTAGGGGAGCTGAGCAGTATAGGTAATTCTGTTTCGGGGCAATAAATGGTTGCTAGGGAGGATGAATGGATGGGGGAAACAGATTGACTAGTAAATGATTCCCTTAGCAAATTAAGTTAACCAGAGAGACAGGTATTATATTTCAGATGATTTGGGCCAGGTCTGGTTACATTTTTGAACAATTTTCCTCCAATATACTGAGATGACAAGGAGAGGAAGGGAAGTCAATTGTTCTTTTGATCTGTCACTATGGTTTATGCAGACAGAGGGAAAGCCCCTTCCAATGCTTTTTGATCTTTGATTTCAGAGGGCCTGTAATTCAAAATACTCTTTATATTATACCGAGAACTCATATTTTGGGGTGAAATTTCCTGAGATCCTTCACTGATCAGTTTTTAATACTTGTTCATTCCTTGGATCCCACATTTGACTAAGTCTTTCTTGGTGAACAGCAGGAATTTTCTTTAACACAGGATGTTTATATCTAATCCAGTCTTATCATGAGCAATTAACAAATACACTTCCAGCTTCTCAAAATGTTAATGAAATTTAGACCAGACACTTAGTTTTCACTCAGAAAGTACACTTGGGAAAGTGAGCCGTCAGACTTGAGTGGCTGAATATTTCTCAGCATCATCTCAAAACACCTCCACTGCCTGGTCTGGCTGGAAGAAATTTACCATGGTGATTTATTTTAGCAGAGTCAAGAAGCCATCTCTGATATGTAAAAAAAAAAAAAAAAAAATGGTAGAATCAGCTTTCCTTCCCTTTGTATTTTTTAAACTTCTTGTAGGAGTAATTAACATGAAAGTCACATATAAATGAGAGACAAGTTTGCCTTTTAAGAGAAGTTTCTTTCTGTGAGGTCCATTCGGGCTTGTCTGAAATAACTAATGTTCTCAGGTCTGCCCTTGGCCTTCTTTCTCTGGGTGAGTAGTACTTTGTCACTCCTAGTCATTTTCTTCCCCTGCCATCCTTCCTGACATTTGTTGATAGAGTCAGGAACAGCCCTTTGAAAGTTAGTGTACCTTCGAAAAGATCACCTATATTGTGGACTAGCTCAACAAGCAAGATTGAACATAATGCAGAATCCAGTTTAAACCAAATAAACATTAGACACCAATAAAGATAGTAATTATTATTATTCTTTATTAACCATTTTATCACGTGCCAGTTGTAATTACATAATTAATGAATTCAATTCTCAAAACCTATAACGTGAGCATCCCATACCAACCTTTTATAGATAAGGAAGGAAAGGACTGGAGAGGTTAAGTAGGTTGCCTGAGGTCACACAGCCAGTAGATGAACAAGTTAAAATTTGAACCCCGGTCTGGACATTTTCCATTTCCCCGGTACTTACAAGAAAGTGCCGATTCTTGAACGAGAAGGGTTCTTGAGGAGAGGTCCTTAAGAAAAATGGTAACCTGTTCTGCAGGAATGTAGCCCTATTTCTGTTGTCACTTAGTTGGAAGGAGATTCAGAGGCTGAGATGTTGAAACTGTGCACATAATGAATTGAACAGAGGTTTGACTCACTCACATAGACGTTTCTTTGCCTTCTAGGAAGATTTCCAGCCCGCAGCAGCCTCAGAGACCAACTGGGAATCAGTCACAAGCTCTATTTCAGTAAGTAATTTATTACTCTATTGCCAGTGAAAGAAACTGATAGAATAGCTAAGGTCAACCCCCAAAGGACTTCACCTGCATTAAGGACCTGGGGTTTGACCAAAAACCAGATCTCAAGCACAATATGTTCCTCCATTTAATTTAGGTTACAGTGGATTGTATCAGACACCCTTTTTCCTCTCTTCCAGAAAGGTTTCCAGGAATTGCCAGGAGCTAGACAATGACTTAAATATTTATCATTTTCAAAGCAGATCATTCCAAGAAAGGTCTGTCCACACATCAAACATATCAAAGTGGTTCATGGCCCAAGCTCAAGTGGGGAATTTTGTAATAATTTTTTGAATATTCCAGAAGAAATTGTTAACCTTTGCATTTTCAAGGGTCTTTTCAGACTTGAAAAATACCAATGTTTACAGTAAGATAACTTAAGTGCAAATCAGGCATGTATTCTATTTGACTTGGATATAAAACACAACTCACCCCAAAGCTATAAAATGGTTCATGCCCCAATTTTTTCTCCAAATTTAGTCATTTCTCAATATTCTGTCTTCTTATCAACTTTGCACAGAAAGAGCAGACTTTGTTTTTACCGATCCTTTGTGTAGCACTTATGCAGCAATAAAACAGAAGATAATAAATGCAGTTGTTCATAAAAAGGTCAAGAGCATGGAGAAGGCTTGTCTATGGCTCTAAAGTGGGTCTGAGTGGCTGAGTCAGAGGTGATTTTTTTTTTCCGAAAGTGATATGCTATCTTTTGCTGTTTGGGGGATTGTTTTGTTTTAAATTCCCTCATATGGCAGGATTTCCTCAGTTTTGGATTCTGTGACTATTAAATTCACCTGATTGGGTTGTTGGACTGTCTGATCAAGAGATCAGACATGTCACTGACGGTGATATTAAGAGTGTTTTATATGTGCATTTTTGACAATCCAGAATGCATCCTCTGAACCTACCCCAGTGTAGACAATCATTGTCGGTTGGGTGAAAATCAACACAAAGGCAGGTCATGCTGAGGAGCTGCTCAGGCAGCTCAGGAGGGTTGGGCACTTGGCAGCCTGAGGCTGATAACTCAAAGCAGACGCCAGCAGCAGCTTTTGCAGCTGAGACTGTGTGTCAAGGAATCCTCCAGCTTCTCAAGTATCTTACAAATGATAACTCAGGGTTGTCTATTCATCTCTGCCTGAAGTGCACAATTATAAACCTTAAAGGACCGTTAGCTCATTAAGGATAATCTATGACCTTTAAAAGAAGAGGCATTGTCCCATCCTTTTAGAGTATCTGGGGAAGCTCAGCCTTGGGTTCATACCCACTGGAAACTCTTCTGGTTTGCGTTGCAAGTCAAGGTGCTGCTTAGCATTCTTGGAAGATCAGGGCAAACTATTAGCAGCTTCTGTGCTCAGCATTCCATTCTTCAAGAACTTCTAGAGTAGGAGCAAGGGCCATTAGACCTCCCATTAACTTCTGTTTGAACCATACTTTGTTTTTGTTGAAAGTGGTTTACAGTTTTCAAAGCATCTTTTTTACAAATTGTTATCATTTTGAAGTCATTTAGATAACTTTAGAATTGACTTTTACAAATAAATAACAAAAGCTGAATGAGATCATATTTACTGTGCAACTGAAGGAGGCACACCCAATTAGTTATTTTTCTCAAAATTAGTCTTAAAATATTTACCTCAGGGAAAAATAAATGTTTTCATAGGTTTATTAGGTCACGTAATATTTTCTTAGCCATCATCATTGTTTCTGTCAACTGCCCTGAGTCCAAACTTGAAAACGGCTGTAAAGCTTATAAGTGAAGACATGTTTGCATTTTACCTATGGTTCGGATTGCTCTTCAGCCCAGTGTTAGAAGAGATTAGATTTCCCCCTCCCACTCAGGAACTGAACACTTTCTCTTGGAGAGATAATCTGGGTACACACTGCAGATCTCTGGCCATGTTAGAAGCTACCCTAGAAAACTCCTGTAGCCATTTTCCCCAGAGCTATCATAAAAGTTTTCACTTGTGTGGCTTGATTAATGTCCCTGCTTTTATTTCAAAAAAGAGGGAAGCATTTTTTAATCTCGAAGGTTTTATATGCTGCCGTGCTCCTAACTTTGGTCAGCTCATTTTGATGTTTTGGTTCTTAGACCCATACTGTTGTGATACCAGGCTAATTGTAAACCATCTGGTGAATACGAGCCAGGTATACTGTGGATTACCCAGACAATACAAGTTGAGTAGAGATTTGGAGTCATAGTACTGAATTATATGTATTATCCACCCCTAGCACTTGACAGAAAGACAGAAATGATGTGCTTAAATCAGGGTTCAGCTCATATCAGGCAGAAACACACACACCCCCACCCCTAGATTAAAGAGCTGCCTTATCAGAAACAGAGGAACAAATATGGCTGCCCCTGGAAGAGCCATATCGTATCCACAAGATGACTGTAGAGGGTGTCTTTGGTATGGCTTCAACTACTAACAAATCTCTAGACTCTTCAGTAATGTATGGCAAAGGCCATGCCACCAGATAAATGATTGATATTACCTGGCTACACCTGTGCAGAATATAGAGTAGACTCATGAGCAGGTAATGAAAGTAGCATGGAGGAAAGGTTTGGTCAGGAGAGGATATCTACTTATTTTAACAGGGATGACTGAAAATTAGATGTATGGTTTCTCTAAATGAAAAAATAAAAAAATTGAGCTGGACTGACACATACATACATCAGTGTAACTCATTCTCCCACCCTACTCTCCCCACTCTGCTTCCCCTACAGGGCATATTTGAAAACTGCAACTAAGTTACACCAATGGTAGATTAATGCTTTTACACCTCTTTGTTTTGCTAAAGAGGGACTGTTCCTCTGAGAGCAGGTGATCATCTAATCACTTATGACCTTTGGTCCTTGTTTGGTTAAAGAGAGACAACATTGCCTAAGAGTGAGAATATAAGTTGTGGGCTTTGCTGTCTGAGACTCTAAAGTGCCTATTATTTCTTGATAGGATCCTATGGTTAAATTTCAGGAAAACAAGTTTTCATTAATTCCCCTTTTCCCTTAGTGATAGGAGATATTTGCCCTTGGGGGATATTATTTGTTTGGCAGTTTCTTTAAAGACATTTAAAAATCATTTGAGGCTGTGTGCTCTCTATTTCCTTGTTAATGGGTCATGAATTTTTACAGAGATGTTTGAATCATGGCTCATTTACCTCTAGATTGTACAAGGGTTATTGAAGTAAGTGCTTGGAAGCCTTATGTGGGGATGTATTCCATAGCAAAATACGTAATCCTTTCTAGACATTCAATGATGTTATGTTCCTCATTTACAGAGTATTCCTAAGAATGTTTTAATGGCAACTGGGATCACTAGCAAACTATAGGACTTTAAAAAAAAATATGTTTCCCATATGAATCCACCACTCTTAAGGCAAGAGAGCCAGTTTCATGGCTAATTATCCTTGCTGACATTAAATAAGTTGGTTAAAGTGCCAGATTTTATCAAAATGTCTCCAGAGTAGATTCAGACACTGCTCACGCATCATCTGCAATACCAGGTGACCTGAAAAAGAGAAACATGGAGGCTAAATGTGGAAGAATGAAATGAATTATCAAAACTTGCATGGAAGGAGTTTGAAATTTTAATATTCACCATTATTTGTTGATCTATGGGTGATAATGGACCTTGAACCAAGAAATTAGATAACTTAGTTTTGATATTTCCACCTCATCTATATTTTTAAATCATTACAGTTCAGATGAAATGGAAGTTTTATGACCTGCTTGGCTTTGATTTGCAAAAAACTGAATGATTATCTTATATCAATTAATTGATTGCTCTTATTTGAGAATATGGCAAGATAATGCCAGGTGGCTTTTGCATGGGATGTAGACATATGATGTCTTATACCCAGAAGCCTGTTTATGTTTCTTCCGTAGAGCTCAATGACTGTTGTATTTCATAGCCATGAACTTTTTCTGAGTACACTGAGCTGTATGTCACTCTTAGGGGGTATCCTATCACTCTCCATCAGTAACGGATCCCACTCTTACTGCGGATGCTCTGGACAAAACAGTTGCAGAGTTTGATACCGTGGAAGATCTGCTCAAGCACTTCAACCCTGAGTCATGGCAAGAAGATCTTGAGAATTTGTATCTGGACACCCCTCATTATCGAGGCAGGTCGTACCATGACCGGAAGTCAAAAGGTAAGAGAAAGAGGCTTGCGGGTTCTTCGTAAACAGATAAGAGTGTTAATAGTACAGACTGAGTATCCCTCATCCAAAATGCTTGGGACCAGAAGTGTTTCAGATGTTGGATTTTTTTGGATTTTGGAATATTTACATTTATACTTGCTGGTTTAGCATCCCTAATCTGAAAATCTGAAATCCAAAATGTTCCAGTGAGCATTTCCCTTGAGCATCATGTTGGTGCTCAAAGTGTTTCAGAATTTGGAGCACTTCAGATTTCATATTTTCTAATTAGGGATACTTAACCTGTAATAATAAGTAAGGATTAGCAATGCAATATATTTAATTTACTTAAATCAGATGATTGCTGTCAGTGCATTACCACATTTCACAGCGCTTTCGGATGAAGTTTTGTGTTTTGCACAAACTGTGCTGTTTTTATAGGACTAAGAAAGATTTCACCCAAAGATTTGTCATAGTTTGGAGCTAGAAGAGACCTTATAAATCATCTGGACCAGCGTCTCACTCCTTAGCAAGTAAGGCATTACTAGCCCCAATTTTATAGTGGAGGCACCAAAAGGCAGGGGAGGTAAATGATTTGCCAAAGTAATAGCAGTAGGGAAGACATGAGAATTGTGGTCTCTTGCCTAAAATGACAGTGTTTGTGTAACTGTCTACTGTGCCTCTTTGATGGATTTGAGGATTGGTTGAGTCCAGTCCTGTCAGTGTTGACAGCAGAGGCTCCCGTTAAAGCAATAGTGAAAACTCCACTGGAAGATTTCACCTCTACTCATTTGATGTCCATTCTGTAATTTTTTAAATCAGTATCTACTGTGTACTTGGTGCCTGAGTGCTTCAAGTGTTTGGGATATAAATGTCCCAAGGGAGAGGAAAAGAAGGCCTGGGATAGTGAGAGCACATGTTCAATGGGAAGTTTCAGAAAAGTAGAATGAGGGGAGAAGAAGAGAGAACATTCAGGCAGAGAGATCATCATGAGTTAAAACAATACTTAACTCTTAAAAAATAAATAGCCTAGTCATACATCTGAGTGATGTGATCTCAGGATGAGAATGTTTTTTGGACTGCATAGCTCAAATTAATAGAGAAATGAAGTGTAATTAACTCTGATTGAATAAAATTATCCATTCTAGTCTGTGTCCTTGCTTGATAAGATTTGTTATCATTAAAATTCTCCTGAAAAAGTCTTGTAAGGTTGACTTGCATCATAGCTATGAAGATATTTAGCTAAGATACAGCTTGTTCCTACACTTTGTAATATTGAGGGTACTTTTAAGAACTGTGTTGCTTTAGTACAAGCTGTTATAACATTTGGGCCCAAATTACTTAATATTTAATTAACTTCTGCCCGGGCCTTCTGCTTATGGCTCAGGTCATAAGTTTAGTTAAAATACACAGTTAAGAGGGGGACGCAAAAGTTACCGGTGGCCCTGATGTTATGGAGATATGCCACATGCAGATCACTAAAACTCGCAAACTGAATCTCCTCAGGGCTCAGATTGGATTCAGTTCAAAGAAGAAATTGCTTTTCTGTAAGTCATTGCTGTGTTTGGATCTCCACTAGGTCAACTTGAAAAAAAGTAAAATAGTCACATTTTGTAAAACCCAGAAGACATATTAAAAATGTCATTGGACAAAAAAGCAATAAAATGTGACTCTGTCTTCAGCTATTCAAGGAGTAGCCCTTCTTGGCTCCCCTTTTCTGGAAATATTAAAAATTTTAAATCATCTTACCTTTTTTTTTTTTTCTTAGAAGTTATGTTCAGTTGAAGGCAGGAGGCCTGGATTCAAATCCCAACCCTGCCACTTATAAGTTTTGTGACTTCCCAGCAAGAACCCTGATCCTTCCTATGTCTCAATCTCCTCATTGGCAACATGCCTGTAATAGCACCTGCTTCTGGGAATAGTTTGTGGTGCCATCCAGAGCACCTGGCATGTAATACTTGTTCAAGAATTGTTGGTTAACTATCACAACTTAGAATTCTGAAATATATTTGCATCACTTCCTTGGTGAAGACTTCCTTGCCCCTTGTCCTGTCCTTGTGATGCCCCCCAACCCAGGCAAAGTTAGGAGTACTTTGGGATGCCAAAACCATTGTTTGTATGACCTACTACTGCACTGTTATTGTGTGTTTGTGTTTTCTCTAAAGGGCTGTGCAATCCCAGGAGCTTCTATGGGTCTCAAACTTGGGCTAAAAATCACCTGGGGAGATTTAAAACACTACAGATGCCTGGTCCTACCCCAGACACATTCACTAAGAATCTCTGGAGGGTGGGGCTGGAGTACCGATGTTATTTATGGCCCTTAGGAGATCAACGTGTAGAGGTAGCCAGGTTCGAGAACCATTATTTTAGGGATTGCTCATTGTATATCTGCACCACTTGGCACAGTCTTTGAGTCTCTGACACCTTTTAGATGCTCAATGAATGCTTGCAGAATTGAAGATATTAATAATTCAGCATTAGTGTATTTCTAAAGTTTACAGAAACCTACCCCATAGACTGAAGAGTGTAGCTTTATTAAGAACGCCTTTGGTACTGATATAATCTTGCAAGAACATTGGAGGCGACATTCTACTCCATGTTTGTGACAGAGTAAACATCATCTCTCTCCACTGATGGCTTAGGTTCCATTTCTTGTTTAAAATGGCCCTAAGGCAGATTCGTACAGTTTCATTTAACCTGCCAAGTCACCACTGACTCTGCACTTGTTTAAATGTGCTGATTTAATTGTTTATCATTCCACTGATGCCGAACCACCTGCATGTATCACAAAAACAAGGGAAGTCAGGTTTAATATTTCAGCTGGTATTTTCTGCTTTTGGAACTTGAAAAATACAGATTTAGGGCTTCTATCCTGATGTGTGAAGAAGGAAGCAGCGAATAAAGGTTGAAAACAGGGAAACAGCTATGGATAATGGAAGTCATTTAGGTGTCAAATAAAACATTAGCTTTACAGGATCACCAGCAAAGTTTCTTTCTACCGGTGTATAATTTCTTAATAATGTTGTACAGAAACATGCTTGTCATTTATGAATAGATATTGAGGATCCATCCTTCTAATTTGCCCAGACAGATCAAAAGTGGCATTTTTCATGATTCTAAAAGGCAGAATTCTAAGATTACACTTGAGTGTGAATATACAAAACACAAAGTTTTATAAACTCTGGAATAAAATGCAGACAAACTGGATGAAGAACTTATGTAGTGAAGCAGAAACAGTTCATATTTTAAAATTAAGTTTTATGTTTTGCTTCTATTTATTTGGTAGAAAGGAGGTCAGGTATGCGTGCATTTTTCATTCTCTTCAAGAGAGTTGAAAATGAAAAATAAGAGGACAGTGAAGTTTGGGGAGAAAAGAGAAAGAGAATAGATAACGTTGCCAAGTATTAGAGCCAGAATGCTGACATATAAGGTTTACTATTTTTTTTTAATTCACAAGTAATAGATAAGCTCAAACTTGTCAGTAAAAGCTCTGGACAGAAGATAATATAACAAGTTAATATATCCAACTTAATGGTTGTGGAGAAAAGGGTAGCATGTATAATTGAAATCTATACATAACTGCAGTTCTGAACCCAATTTTTGGCAATAATTTCAACCTCATGCTTTCAACCTCAAAGCTACCCAAAAGTTAACAAAAAAAGTTTCAAGTTCAAGTTGCATTTACTTTTTCTGATGGACATGGTAATGAGTATAGCAAATTTGTACAAAATTAGGTGAAATTATGTGGATGTTCTTTCTATAAGCTACATAATTACCACCTAGATCATTGCATAGCCATTGTAGTTCCACTGAAACTAAACTGTGATTCATTTAAAAGATATACCTATGAACTTAGGGGCAGTGTATTTCTATTCAAGTTCATAGCACAAAATTCAACATTTCTAAATTAAGAAATGATCAGCCCTGAGCTCCACTAGACAGGACATCGAATGAAAGGTCTTTTATAGAGAATAACAATGTAAGTGAGATCTGTGCTTTTACTTATTCCAGGAGAATTTAACTTTCCAGAATGATAGTGTTTGCTGTAGGAAAAAATTCAACACATAATAGCAAGGAGGGAAGCCTGTTCTCACAGTTTGTGTTATGATTAAAATATGAGCAAAATGGTTGGGGCACTGCAAATTAATAGTTTTAAACTATTAATAAAAAATATTTTTCCCCAAAGAGTTGTCATTTTCAGATACACATGCCAAAATTGACATACATTCCTCTTTTCAAAAGTATTTTAATATTGAGTGCAGTGAATAACTTGATATTAAATTAATTCCAAATGATGAGGTTTGAAATATATGGTTTTTACAGACTCTAAATGGTTAGATGTTGTAACTCAGGGACAGTTACCCATTTCTGAGTGTCTAATACCAATTCTGTTATTTCGTACATGATATTTTGTTCTAAGGTCTAACACATAACTCTAATTTGCAAACTATTGATAAATAACTGGCATAAGAAACTGATGAATAAATGAAATAAATATGCTTCTTGTCAAGATATTTGAATTGGTTTGGAACTTTCTTAGGTCAAAATACTTTTTGTAAAAAACAGTGAATCATTGTTTCTTTGTCATGCCACTGCATGCTAACCTGGAGTATACAAATTTTGCTTTTTCGAAAATGATTTAGAATGTAGGGAATAATTTCACAGTGTATTGAAGTATAAATATATTTTAGAAACTGAGTGCCTATAGCTTTCTCTGTCTGCCTGTTTGATACCTGGGGGAAAATTTGCAAAAAGCCCTTGACTGACAACAGTGATGAATTGGATAAGTCAGTCTTGAGATACCGGCCCTCTGTAACTACTTCTCTGTAAATTAAACAAACAGAGGTACCAGGGACATCAAATCAATAATAAAAATTAATGATTATCATTATTAATATTTGTTAACATATTAATAATAATTTCTATTATCAAAAGAAGCTTAACTTCACTGGGTTTCCTGAGACGTGATTTGTTACTTTTACCAAGTCAAAGTTTTGTTTATCAATATTAAAATTGTTTGCCATAAATTTGATCGAAATATAGCAAAAGAAAGAAGAATATTATGATGGAAAGAGCATGGACTTGAGAGTCAAGCAAATTCTAACTCAAATCCTAAAATCGATACCCGTGGAGGAGTCACTTTTACAGACCCCTGATCCTCAGTTTTCTGTATTTTGTAAAATGGCTTTAATTATAATCACTTTACAAAGTTGTGCTAGGATTAGATAATAGCAGAGTAACAACTAGTGGACCCTGAATAATTGATAGCTACAGTTATTACTTACAATACTCTGCACAGAACCAAGATATTTCTATGAACTCCTCTGCTCTCTTCTCCGTAAGGCTCTTCTAAGATAATCATCAGTAATCTGGAAAGCCTCATACATAGTATCCAAATATTGTCATATTTAAGTATCAGTATAATCAGTACACTCATTAAAAGTTTACAAAATTATCGCCAAGTACTAAACTTTTCTATGATACTATTTACCCAGAAACTTTCTGGCACCATTTTGCTTGTTGGATGTTTCCTCTGCTGAGCTTCTTTTTTTTTTAAGGCTTTAGCCACTGTTTATGACTCATATGATTTTTAAGTATCTAAATTCCCCACTCGGTTTGCCAGCAAGCATTAATAAAAGCCATGTTATCGTTTATCATGTTGCATGTGTCAATGAGAGCACACACACGAAACATTTGAAGAAAATCTCTGCAGCAGGACAGGGACATTTTCAGTTGTTTTTCTGTCTAGTGCCAGTGCCACCTCTGGTTTTCTCCTTGATGAGGTTGTTCATCTTTGCGGATATCCTAATCCCACTCTCATCATCAAAGTTATTTTTTCCATGGAGGCATATCATTCAAATGCAAATTAATAGGAACAATCCATTTGGCAGTGGAAAGCTATTGGTAACTTTTAGTGTCTGGGTGAACAAATGTGCATTTTCCACAGCAGTTATTCTTGTTAAAGAAAATGTATGTGCCTTGTGTTTTCTGTGCCCATTTTTTTCTGTGAAGCACGGGGAAACCCTTATGGCATCCTTTTGCTCCGTGCCCCAGTGGACTTAAGGAAACACTGCACTGTTCCTGGGGCACATGCTTATGTAGGAACTGCTGGTTCTGAGAGATCTGGCTCAAAGGATAGTGTTCAGTCCAATGAAATTAAACTGAACACACCTGACCGTTGCATGCTTACATTTAGATCAAGGTAGCCATGGTCTTCCTTTCCTTAGTACTCAGCGATTGCAAAATCACAGCTACTTCTGGTGTTAGGGGATTTTGCTTTTAACCTTCCCTCTTTAATCTGTTTTACTCACTTCAACAATGACATGAGGCACACCTCCTGGGAGGTAGGATTTGGACCTGTGCTTCAAACACTCTAAACTCACTCAGTCTTAATAAATTTCTTGGTAAGAGAGTACTGTTATTCCCATTTTACACAGTAAAACAAACAAATTCAGAAAGATTCTATGATAACTACAAAGTAGAGCGCCACGACATGAACCTGGCTTTGTGGGCTGCAAAGCTCATTCTATGGGAGAATTCAGTGGTGTCCAAAGCTCAGATACTCATAGTCTAGTAAAGGAGAGAAAGAGAGACATTTTAAGATCTATTTGGTTCTTAATAATCTCCTAACTTGTTTTCTTATTTTTCATTGCATAAGTAGACATCATACATTCCCCCAGGTCATGAGTTCCTAGGATTCAAAGAATTGCCTTAGGATGGTGTCAACTGCTTATATGCCTAATTCAATGCCTTCCAGGTATTCATTTAGTCATCCACTGAATTTTCAGCACGTATTTGTTGAATGTCTACTTATGAATGTCTACTTATGTCTACTTTAGACAAGTCACTTAACTCCTCTGCATCTCTTCTACATGTATCAGATGGGAACAGTAATAGCTAAGATGAGGGTTTCTTATGAGAATTCAATGAGACTTAAGTTTGTGAAAGCATCTCACATGGTGCTGCGCACCTAGTAGGTGCTCAGTAAATTTCCATTCACTCGTTGCTTCACACTGTTTTTAACCCTTGAAAATCGGAAATTATCTGATCAAGAACCTTCTACTATGTGATTTAGGTTAATTTTTGTCAAAACAAGTGGTAGAAGTTTTCATTGTTTAGATATGAAACTAACAAATGGAGTCACAAAATTCATTGTATTTCATGATTTAAAGTTTAAAGTATCCTGACATTCCCTTATTAAAAGTTATAAATTAATTGTTCTTTCCAGATTTATTTGCACATCCACATTGGGGTTGAAATGTGCAAACAGTTTTTACAATTATGTGCTGATTTATACGAGAGAGAATCTGAAAATCACAGTGAGGTTGTAATGTCCATAAAGAAGTACAGACTCCTCCTGGCGAGTTTATGGACCTTGGAAAACGCTGAGAGCCCCTGGTTGCTTGGTACAGAAATACTACAATTATTAATATATTCCCCTCACCTCCCACCCCCACTGCAAAGTGTCATAAATCTAGTGTTGCAACATCAAAGTTAGATGTTTAGTACTTAACACATTGTGGCACTCTTTCCCATTTGGCAAAGGACATGTTCCTTAGCACCTTGATATATGTATCTGAGAGTGAGCTTTCTTGACACCATGCTCTACCCTGGTTGGCACTGCTTCTAGATTCCATGGGTCTTAGAGCCAATCTTCTTCACGCATCATAGTTCATCTGTGGTAGGGCTGGTTCTAGAACCCTAGTTTCTCAATTCTACTCTTAACACCTTCCCACTAGACCACAGCACAGGTTAGTCTTGAGAAAAGAGCCAAACATATGTATGTGCTGAAAGATAATTGCAATTGTTTCTCCCTCTCTTCATGATAATCTGGCACAAAGATGAGATTGTGTTTCCTTTGGCAACACCTTGCTTCTGATTGTTGAAGTCAAATGGTTTTAAAAGACATGTACTTAAATGAATTGCATTTGGTTCTTCCACTTTGTCCTATAGGGGCAAAGCACTATAAGAAGAGAGATAAAAAGATGATTAATTCTCTGCTTCCAAGACAGTTCAGTAGAAGAGAAGCACATAATTAGAAATGTTTCTCAACTTATGATGGGTTTATGTTCTAAGAAACCCATCATTAAGTTGAAAATATCTTAAGTCAAACATGCATTTAATGCACCTTACCCACTGAACATTCATAGCCTCCCCTACCTTAAATATGCTCAGAACACTTACATTAGCCTACAGTTGAGCAAACTTATCCAACACAAAGCCTATTTTGTAATATAGTGTTGAATAGCTCATGTAGTTGAATACTCTAGTGAAAGTGAAAAACAGAGTGGTTGTATGGGTACTCACCACTAACACACACAGCTGAAAGCACCATCACAAAGTCAAAAAATTGTGAGTGGAACCATTGTAAGTTGGAGACCAACTGGAAAGAAAACAATAAGGCAGGGTCTGTGAAGTAGGTGCTGTCTCTAATAGAGGGCAGAGAAAGTGTGGTGAGTACATAGAGAAGGGTCAGAGAAGATGTAGAGTGAATGTGCCTTTTGATTTGAGCTCTAGAAGATTAAAATGATGTAGCAGGCTGAGATCCCAGATAAGACAGAACAGAATGACACAAGCATGGTGCTGAAAATGAGTATGGCCCCACTTCCAGCCCCCACTCTCCCCATGCCATCACCGTGTGCTAAACATGCACTAACATGGAGGCTGCTGCACGCCTGCTCAGAGAGTTTAGAAAGAATTTTAGCATTGTAAAGGCTGGACCTGGTTGTTATAAAATGATTGCTGGGCTTTCTCCCAGGACATGCAGCAGTTTAATTGGGCACTCTAGCAGACTCGGGATGATCAAGAGAAATAAGGCTGGTGGTGCATGTATCAGCATAAAGATTGATGAACAACCAGCACAGTGAAAGCCGACTGATAACTTGACATTGAGAGATTGATCCAAGGAAACTATCCTCCTGTTGAACAGACCAAGCCATAAATTAAACATGCATGGGGAGAAAAAAAGTACTTTCCCACATTCAAAGTGAGCAGATTATTTTGTTTCACAATGAATTTTTGTATTCACAAAAGAACACAGACTTGCTTTTACATACCTTGATTTTAACCCAGTAAGGCCCATTCTGGACTTCTGTCCTCCTGAACACAAAACTTATATGCAAATGTGTGTCACTTTAAAAAAAAAAAAAAGAAAGAAAAAGAATGGACATACATGTTTAAAATTTTGTCTTAAACTGATCATCACCCATCCTGTGTTTGCCAAGTATGTGAACACATACTGGGCATATTGGGTTTATCTGTCCTGTAGAAACTAGAATCTCTAGGATGCTGGCATTCACTCCCACTGAGAACAAATCATTGCTATCAATCCATCCAGCTCCTTACTCAGACCTCTGATTGGTTTTCATGACAAAGACTACAAGTAGGTGAGTGCAAGAAGGGGTTCAAGGAGAAATGAGGACAAAATGAAGAGGTATGCCTCAGCCAAATTCCCCTCAGTCCAGGTGAAAGGATGAAACTTATTATATTGAAGCACCAAAGAAAAAAGTAGGCTCTGTATAGTTGCCTGGTTTATTGGAACCCAACAGATGAATGAGTGTGCACAGGAGCTCATGCTCAGGTATGTGTAACTGATCCATGCACCTAGGAACCCAGGTCATTTGGACAGCAAATGGCTCTCTGGTGGGGAGACTCAAGCATGGCTGTGGAGGCTGCTCTTTGCACCCTCCACCTCATCACACTGAGGCTAATAAGTACAAAAGGCATGAAGAAGCCTGGATTCCAACCCTGGCTCTACCACTGACTGGATGTACGGCTGTGGACAAGTTTTTGCAAAGGCTCAGTTTCCTCAAGTATAAAAGTAAGGGTAATAATGGTGTGTAATTCATAGCATTTATAAGGATTTCATGCAATCATGCATATGAAGAGCTTTTCACCGTACCTGCTATTTAGTAGTCTGGATTATTAGAATCAAAAAGACCAGGTTGACTCTTCTTCCTCCCATACCTAAGTCATAATATATTAGAAACTGAACAAGGGTGTGCATTCACATCTGCACCCTGGGGCTCAGATCCAGAATTCTCATCACAGCCTAAAGAAGCAAGTCTTTCCAGAAGGTTGTAAGTATAAAGCCCAAAAAACTTAATCCATGTTGAAGATCCATGAAAAAGCAAGACTCAAATTTAACAGGACAGCAAGAGAGGGATCATACCATTATGGACACCTGGGTTACATAAGGGACATTAAATGAAATTAATGGGCCTTCGAATTGAATTTGGAACATCCTTGCTGCTCCGTAATGTTCAACTATGGGGATGGAAGGGGCAGCCCCTCTCCCACGTGGATCTGCCGCACATGGCCTGTCTCCCTCACAGAAGTCTCACACCAGAGTCCCTCAGACCGAAGCACCAGAAGCTGTAATTGCTGCTCAGCCTCTGTCTGGCTCCCTGCTCTGCTGTGCCACCTAATCAGTCTTCTTTGACTGAAAACTCAATAGCCCCTGCAGAAAGTCTGCAATCACGCCTTGAAGTTATTTGCATCCCGTCAGAGAACCTTTTAGTTCTAGTTCTAAATTGAGTGCCTCGGTGGTTTCAATCCTCTAATATGTAGGGCAGCTGGATTCTACAGCAGTCACACTGGGCCACAGTTCTTAGTCACATCAGGGAATTGATGCATAAAACTGACAGAATTGTAAATCTCTTCGTGGCGGGTAAGAAACGGAAGTAACCAGTGCTAGTCAGTTAAACAGATACACAATGTGAGGTGTTTGGTTTCAAGGGGACTAAGGCCTTGCCCTGGTTTGTTGAGGGCACTTTGGGGATTGCCTAAATTCCCAAGGGAAGCCATGCTCTAATTTGGCTCGGGTAGCTCATGGAGATGAGGATGTGGCCATTCACCACCCAAGCCCAATTCAGCATCCTATAGGAGAGCCCTATACAGCCCTAGCAACCTTGGTCTTCTTCTTTCAACCAGTGGGCTGGCTACCTGTCATCTCCCTGTCCTGCTTGGTGCTGCAAAGACTATGAATCAAAAGAGAGAAAGGCTTCCATTCCAATTTCACCATTTACTGTTCAATTCCAGTTTCACCATTTACTGTTCACCTTGGGGAAACAACACCCACCTCCAAAGGGTGAGAAACAACCAAATGTAGTCACAGCGCTAAGGTGCCTCCAGAGGGCTGAACTAACTAGAGACTCAGTGCTGGTACTTCCTACCTGTCCCTCTCTGCCTTCCCTCTCATCACAATCCCTTCCTGCTAATTGCACCTCTTTTACTCCTCCGTGTTAGTCAAATACATTCGCATTATCACAGGCAGCAGATTTGGCCTCTGCATCAGCCCTGTCCACAAGCCCAGGAATGCACAGGCCAGCATCGATATTTATCTCAAGGTGACACTTGTAATGGATGGTTGCTGCACTTCTTAATCCATTTATGTAATCCTTCCTGCTTTGCTTGCAGTTATTTTCAGGACTTTAGCAGCAATAAAATTGTTCCTTTCCCAAGACAGAGTTCATTCAATTTAAATTTGGATTGATTGTACCTAAAGTTATGACATGTCTTTACAAAGGAAGAAAGAAAACAGCAATAAATTATGCACAGTGACTTTTTAGCATTTATTCAGTTCCCACAGTGTCCTGGGCTCAGCATATAATAGCTGGAGAATAAACCCTTGCCCTTGAGAATTAAAGCATAGTTGCATATGTTAAAAGGCACACAGGGATGGGGTTAATAGACTCTTGGTCCACACTTATGCCTTCTTTTCCTTGTTTCTCTCGGATGCATTCCACTGACACTGTCCTTGGCCTTTGACCTCCACCCCCCAAAATCATTCCTTATTGCTCCTCAAGCAGGGCTGGTTTAAAACTAAGACATTTATTGGGGCTAGAGTTCAGAGTGAGCATAGTGGTATCTAACATTGATAGGATTCTTCCTATAGTAGCGTGGCTGGTGCACAGGGGACATGCACTAGGAAATGGTGGTGGAACCTGTGCAAACAGACTTGCTTCTAATTGCATTCTTGTAAGAAGATATTCATGTGTGTGTGCACCAGTAAGAGAATTTGGACGCTAAATGGGTGGGTGGTTGGATGTATTTTGAGAACACTAATTAAAATACAATTTTCATAACACCGTAATACAAATTCAATTCAAGTGCATATTCATTTACTTAGTGTAATGGCCAAAAAAGAAATAAAGAGGGAGAAAGACTTCTTTTTTTTTTCAAGTTTGACCATTTGGTTTTAAAGGAAGAAAATGTGGGAGGGGGAGAATCAAATGAATCAAGATGAATAATAATAGCCGGCACTAATTGAGTGCCAGGCACGCTACATTCATTCCTTCAAATATTTACATGTTATAGATGAGGAAGCAGAGGTTCAGAGCCATTAAATGGCTTTCCAGCTAAAAGGTGGCAGAGCCGTGATGTGATTGAAGGCAGCTGCAAGTTTACTGCAGTGCCCAGGCATGTAACCACTATGCTATACTGCCACCTAGGACCCGATGCACAAATATGCACCATATTCACAGCAAAAAAAAAAAAAAAATCCATTTCCTTTAAAATTTGGTTGACTTTGGAATTAAATGAAACTAAAACCTTTTCTTCCTTATATTTACTTGCAAAATTTTGTTGCCAGGGAAATATATTACAGTGGTTGCCCCTGACGTGTCCTAGATATATTAATAATTCAAATTATATTTAAGTAATGACTTAGAGTCAGGCTTTATTTAGAACCAAGAAGCAATGTATTTTTTTTAAATAAAGACAATTATTTTAAATTGTCAAATGTTTTATTTTATTCCCTCAGAACAAACAGTTTTTGGGCATTAAGAAAAGACACATGGAAATCTGAATGAAGATACAGATTTTAGCCTAGTTTTTGTTTTGTTTTGTTGTTAGTGTTGAAGGGCAGATAGGATCAAAAGAGAAATTAGGTTTTCCACTTTATGTGCCCAGTAATTGAGATGCTAAGGACAGATGTAATCCCTGGGTTAAGGTTGTTGGCACAGAATCTTCCCACTGCATTCTCGATAACACGTGCTGAATGTTCTTGCTTACGGTTGTGTTCGCTTTACACAGTGTGTGTATTTGCTTACAGTTGACCTGGACAGGCTCAATGATGATGTCAAGCGTTATAGTTGCACTCCCAGGAATTACTCGGTCAATTTAAGAGAAGAGCTGAAGCTGACCAGTGTGGTCTTCTTTCCACGTTGCCTCCTTGTGCAGCGCTGTGGAGGAAATTGTGGCTGTGGAACTGCCAACTGGAAGTCCTGCACATGCACTTCAGGGAAAACTGTGAAAAAGTATCATGAGGTATGTCATTCTCAAATTTCTTGAGGTAGTGCTACATTTAGCTCTTTTCAGCTGCATCAGTTGTGTTTTCTCTAAGATACTGGAAGACAGGGCCATTGCATACTGTTGTTCAGGTTGTTCATTGCGCAAGGGCACCCAGCCAAGGGGATAATAGGAAGCTGAACTTCTACCAGTGCTAGGTTTACCAAGCCAAGTGCCCTGGTGATAAGTTAATTCCATCCTGAAGAAGGAATTCCTTTTTCTATTTCCTACAATATACCATGTCGGTCAACAATAGCCTTGTTAGAATATATAATCAAATGTATGATGCAGTAATTTTAGACCTTACTTGGCCTCCTTGTAGAAATATAATGCTATTCATTTACAGGATATGACTGCGAAATCTAGATTGCTTTAAGAAAATGCTAAAAGCCAAAACTTAATTCAATTAAGTCATTAGAAAATTAAGAACGGTAAAGGTAGCAAAATATAAATTGTTAGAGACCTTTTCATTTTCTAAATATGAAAGTATTTTTCATCTGGAAATGCTCATTTTTTTCTAAATACTGCTGAGTGCTACCTGGGTAATAACCTATTGAATTAATGTAGAAATAAACAAAAGTAAATATAAAGATATAAGAGGAACAAAAATTTAAGGAGAGCAGTAACCTTTAATAATAATAATAGTATTTACTGGGTGCCAAACACTACTGTAAGTACTCATTAGCTCATTTAGCAGTATATCAACAATGCTGTAAGGGGATTGCTATTTTTATTATCTTTTTATAGGTGAGTAAACTGAGGCTTAGGATATAATCAGTAGGTTGACCAGTGTAACGGTCAGTAAATCGCAGAGCCAAGACTGGAGCTCTAGTCAACTGGTTCCAAAGGCTATGATCTTATCACTAGTAATACGGTGCTATAATGTTAACATACAGCACTTTATTGAGCACAAAATAAAGAGTAAACTTAAAAGGCGTTAGAGCTGTTCCTGACATAGACAGCAGCTCTAATTACTTTCTTGTTGTGGGAGAATACACAAGTCACTAAAGTTAAGAGACTCAGTTTTTACATATGTGAAATTGGACTAAGAAATGATATCAGATAACCCCTTTCAGAGTTATTCTGAGGATCCAATAAAATAATGCATATGAAATGCATTTTGTAAGATGTGAAACATCATACAGAAATATGTTTAAAAATATAAGCTAAAATATGAAGCAAATAATATTGTTAGGAATTATTGTTTGAGTTGCTTTCCATCAATAACACCAAAACACAGGAATGGATAGTTTTCTCTAAATAAAATTTCTAGCTTTGTAAAACTAAAGGTTTGGAGGGTTTTGGTTTTGTTTTGTTTTTATTTTGATTTGTATCCCGAAAACAATGCAACAGTAATAATAAGTTAGAAGGTACCTTCTGGGCTAAACGAAAATGAGTATGTTCCAAGTGATATTTTCAACTTCAGAAATGTAGGAAGTTGTGCCACAATGACCATACTTACCTTAGACAGGGGAAACACATTATTTCAGACCTACATAGAACATACTTGCTTAGTCAAAAGAACTGCTTACTCCACCCCACTGTTTTCAAAGGAAAAAAAATGTTCTCATATCTGGAGAATGCTATCGTCTGTGTTCATTGTGTTTTATTTTTGTATGAACTGATGAACTCTAGATTGGATGTTGCCCTTCACTTCTAAGAACCTGAATTTTATAATGTTAAGTTAAACCCTGAGGATAAATGTAGAATGCAATAATCAGGTTAGAGTTAAAATAATCTAGGAAGTGACAAGATCTCTACCTAGTAATAACTGTGAGGAAGAACATTCGAGTTCAGGCCTTTGATGTATTTGTAGAGTGCTTTATTTTTATCTTGACTCTGGGTTCAGATTGAAGCTTCAGCTGGATTTTTTAAATTACTTCTTGTGGGAACAGCAGAGTTAACCATATACCCAAAAAGACTCTTGCCTCCCAGACAGTTAACTCTGAAGAACTCTGAAGGCCTGGCTACCCTCTTCCTCTTAGTTCCTTTCTCATCTCTGTACACAATAACTGTTACCTGCAAATTTGTGTTCGCAGTTAATATCTAGTGGGGAAAATTCTTGAGCTCTTTGCTCAGTCTCATGAGTGGGTATAAAATGTTGGCATCCTTTTAAAACTGCATCTAAAGCGTCTCTTCATAACATGTGTCATAATATTTTTACCTCTAGTACTCTGCAGCTCACTATACAAAATCCCTCTGCCAAGTGCTGGACAAAAGGGCAAATCACCATCAATCATTAGTCAGTAACTGCATACCTGGAACAAACACTCCAGTCATATTTCCCTGAGATTCCTAAAATACCCCTGAAATGTGTCACAATTATCACTGCCAAGTACCCTGTGGAAAATAGCAGAAGGCTTATTCCATTTCCAGAAGTGGGGGTTGCTTGAGCTTGGTCTCATTAGGGAAAAATCCTCGTCCTTTATTCTATTAGTTCTGTGTCTGTATTCTTACCTCTGAGAAATGAGAAACCAGTTTCCCCAGCTCGTGGTTGCAACTGATGAGATGTGAAATGAGTTTCTAGGAGAGATGAGCACCCTTAGGAGGGTAACAAGACCTTGTCACATAACAGGCCTGTGTGATTCTCCACAAATATTTCAGTGTTGAACATTAAGGAATTAAAATCTGGGAGACCCTGCAAGCTCCTAATGAAACTAGTATCATTGCTCTTTTCACAGGTTGTGCACCTTCTCCTGTAGGGGTTTCAGCAATCTTCGCTGTGCAGTAAAATATGTGACCATCTGTATTATTTCTTGCCCTCAAAAATTTGTAGGTACCCTGTTAAAGTATTTTTCCTCTTTTCTAACAATTGTTCTATGCCTCTTGCAATATATAGATATAGGGGAGGAAAAACATCTTTCCTTCCACATATCCTAGGTTCATGGTCAAAGCCACTATAACAAAGACAGATTAATAAGAGAAAAGCATACACATTGACTCAACATAGGTTTTACATGATGCAGGAACCTCCATAAGGAAACGAAGACCCAAAAACAGCAGTTCAACCTGAGTGTTTTTTATAGTAGGTTTGATGAAGAGTGCATAGTGGAGGAGAAATGTGATAGGGCAAAGAGTATGATCTAATGGTAATAAATTGGGGGAAACTTAGCAAGCCCTGTTTGTTCACATTCTTCTTTGCTGTACCTTTGTCTTCAGAGATAAAGATATTCCTTTCCTCACATGAGCTTCTTATGTCCTGCTATAGGGAAGGTCAGAAAATTTTTTCTAGGTTTTATGACATACTTCAGGGAAGAAGGGTGGGGCGAAGGTCGTTGTGACCTTTCTGGTTTTGCTGTTTTCTCAGATCCCTTCAGCTTAAAATATTTTAGGGTAGAATGCCCTGAACCCCATCATAGGATTTAAAAGAGACTTTTGGCAGTGATTTTTTTTTAAGGGAGGCTTCCAGAAAACATATTACTTAGACAATTAGAGGATACTATAATTTTAGTTCTCCTCTTCCCTTGATAATCATAATGAAGAGATAGGATATTCCCTAAAATTATGGTGACCTATTAAATTAATACTTACTGTTTTTCATTTCTGTGCCCTGGCTATGTCCGTTCAGTCAGCAGCCAAAAACTTAGAAAGCAGCTGAGAGAGAAAGACTGAAGTTAATTTTCTCTGTCCTTCCTGTCGTGATTTTGTCATGATGGTGACATAACTATTCGCACTAATACAACTTTCTGCAGTGATGGGAATGTTCCATAGTTATACTGTCCAATATGCTAATCACTAGCAACATGTGGCTGCTGGGCACTTAAAATGTGCATAGCACAAATAAAAACTAAATTTTTAATTGCATGTAATTTTAACCAATTGAAATGTAAATAGCCACACAAGACCAGTGGCTACTGTATTGAACAGCAGAAGCCTAGATCCACCTCTCTCTGTTTCTAGCACATTTACAGCATCTAGAATTATTCCTATTTCTGGACAAAATGCAAAAGAAAATGACTTCAGAGGATTGTTTTAATTTAATGTAGAATTTTATATTAAAAATTTGCATTTTATTACAGCTTAAGAGTTAGAAGATGTAAGTAGGTACAGATAATCCCCGACTTAATGATGGTTCAATTTAGGATATTTTGACTTTACAGTGGGTTTATTGGGGTATTAGATGCATTTTTGACTTAAGATATTTTTAACTTAAGATGGGTTTATCAAGACATAACCCCATGATAAGTCAATGAGCATCTGTATTTATATATGAGACATAAGATTAATTAGAGTACTACAATGGTGACCTTCAGACTTGAGATGAAAGAATAGTACTTTTAGTTTTTACATGTTTAAAAGATCTATTATTGAAACAAATTTATCTAAAATTGCAAATTGAGACCAAAGAGATAGAAAAGAAATTTTGTTCAAGGAGTTTATACTCTCTGGCAAAAGGCAGTAAGTTTTGGGGTCATGATTATAACCAACCATCCATCACAAAAATCAAGAAAATCTCTTTCCTATTATTTTTCTGGAAACCACATTCCTAGAGTCTCCCTGCTTCTTTCCTTTCTCCACCTTTGACTGAGACCATGAGTCAGGCTTTTCCTGTGTTTTCCTACTCAGAGAGAGGGCAATAGAGTGGGAAAATTGCAGGACTACAAGAGAAAAGATGTGGGTTCTGGTTCCAGCTCTTCCACATGGGGAGGCAACCAAGCCCCAGCCACTTAAAACCTCCCAGGGCCTCAGGTT
The DNA here is from genome assembly GCF_020740605.2 of Lemur catta. Lineage (NCBI taxonomy): Eukaryota > Metazoa > Chordata > Mammalia > Primates > Lemuridae > Lemur > Lemur catta. The sequence continues at coordinate 33,913,163 of NC_059134.1, forward strand.
TCCTTACTTAATCCCTTAATAACCTACAATTTTGAATTCCCAGGCAGACTTGAAATTACGTTATATCCATGAACTGTGGTTACACTCCATCCTACCCCCTAAATCTTATCTTACTGAAATTGTGTGAGGAATAAAGACAAATTAGTGGTTGAAATGCTAGCGAAATGCAAAAGAATAAAGATATGATCTGGAACCATTAATGTTTATAGACTACTTATAAAAAAGTTAATTCACTCAGCTTGACAATGGCAATGATAACACCTGTGCTTCTTACCACCTGGGGATACTGGGTTAATGAAAGCATCTGAACACTGTCAAGCACAAGACAGATGTGGGTGGAATTATATGAGAGCCTGGTCTGGCTTTCTCAGTTCTGACTACCTTTCAGCCCTGATGACTCACTTACCAAGTGAATGGACGCTTCACTTACATACTGCAAACTACACATGGCCTTTCCCTTCTCAGTCTAGCTTCCTTCCCATCAGGCCTTCCTTCCAAACTTAGCAAACCTGCCACCCGGCAAGATACTCCCCAGGCAAACAAGGCCCAGCTGTGTTATGACTGATACCAATGCTAATGCCATGCTCTGAAATTTAGTGTCCAGCCAGGCTTCCATTATGTTTTCTGCAGTGGGTAAGCTAAACATGTAGTCATTAATCCTCTAAGGTACTGTCGAAATCGTTTAACTATTTAGTTCTGTAAAGGTAGGTTCCCAGCTAAGTATACCCCATAGTAACCCTAGAGTGTTTACAGAAAGCTTCTATTAGCAATAAATATCCGCAGACGTCATGACTGCATTTTCAAAAGTCATGAGCATTTTATAAATCCCCACTACCATCCAGCCTTTCGTCACCTTCACCTTAACTCCTCAGTATAACGTTTGTGTCCTGTTTATCGTTTATGTCTTTCCTAGTGAGTACTGTGTCTTATGACCTGACATCACTCCTGTCTTAACGCTCAGCCTCTGCTGGGACTATTGCCTGCAGGTTGAGTAATTACCCAGGTAGAAAATAATATGTTATCCCTTCTGAAAATATTTTTGCCTGTAGTCACTTAGGTTTCAGAATAAGTCACTATCACCCCTTAAAAATCTTGACTCCGTGTACATTTTTTATAAACTATAAGCATGAAAGAAGTCAAAGTAGAAGCAAAAGTAGGAAGCTTTCTTTTTTCGTAAACTGTGTATGTGCTGAATACAGCCTGCTTTAGAAGTTGGGTAGAATCTTAAATAAACTCTTAATGATTCAGGTTTATATAATGCATTTATCCTGAAATATGTACTTGTGTTCCTTTGTCAGCCATTAATTTGAGAACTGTTACAAGGCCTTAACAACCTTTTTTTATATTCCCAATAAACAAGAACCCGACTCAGCAGATAGCTTTTCTGCCTGGTATTGTTTTATTAGTGTAATAGCTTTATGGCAAAGATTCATTCAGAGGTTTATTGGCAACAAGGTGAGTAACTGTAGTTAAATATCTTTCGTGATGTGGTAATTTGCAAAACTGAGCATCTTTGATTTTGCATTGTGTGGTATGAAAGCCACCTACTGGCTTAGTCACACTCCATTTAGTGGATGTCAAGTTTCCCTGGCTTCACATGATTTTCCAGGGGGTGGAGAGGAGTCAAGGAGTCCGATTTTCACCCATAGGTGCTGAGACATGGCTGGCTGTCCCTCAGTGCATTTGTTATTTCCATGTGTGTGCTTGCAGCTGTGAGTCATAGCTCGGAAAATCAGAAAGCATTTTGTGATGGTACCTATTAGCAAGTGACCTTCAGCAGCTATAATTAATTCAATGCTTCCTTCCCTTTAAAGGTGACCAGATAACCCATAGCCAGCAAGTTTGCTTTCTCAGATAAAGGCTTTTCATTTTCCCATGTACCCTCAAATCAGCCTTGCTTTCTTCCTCCTTTCAACGTCATATACCTGAACCTAAGACTATTACATGATCTGAAGGCTTTGAACATCCGTGCTGTGATCAGCCAGTCAAGCAGTCCAATTTCCACTTTGTTCAAATAGTGCTTTCCTGTCTTGTCTGGGAAAAGTGTCTGCCAATTCATTTTTCTCTTCTTATCAGCAAAACACATATATACAGTGCTCACATTGCTTAATATAAAACACAAGCAAAAATCCCTGAACAATCAGAAGACCAGTTAGAAAAACTGCCCAGGCTTTCTGTTCTCGTCCCAAAGCACACACTTTTGTTTGCCATCAAATGAAAAGGCAAAGCTACAAGAGCACTGATTTTCCAGGTGCCAGTCATCACAAATTATTAGGCTTTGATAATGGTCTTCTTTAAACAAAGACTACTTATCATATGCTCACCTTCTCAGGAATCACTTCCTTCCCCTGCATCCCCCAGCCTTCAAATCTAGTTTGCATGGAGATAGTCTCAGACCATAGCAACTAATTCATATTGGAGAAATTCTTGGCAAATCTGTAGGGGTTCAACCCCCAACCCCTTGGTAAGGCACACTTACCAAGTACGATAAAGTAGGGTTTTCGTATCTGTCATGGGCAGAGGATAGCAAAAAAGTAACACATTCTCTATCCATCTCTTTGGTTACTTACTTTTTTCATGGTGAAGTAACAGTTTATATTTTCTAGAGAGACTCAGCAGGAGAGAACATGGGCACAGGAAAAGTCAAATGTCTTTGCAACTCAGCTCTCAGGACTTTCAATTTTAGTTCAAAATTGTGCATGGGCAACTTTGTTCTGGCCCTTGCTTTAATTCCTTGCCTGTGTTGCCTCTTGCTGATGAGATACAAACAAAAGCTTGGATTTCATGAATAGGGACATGGCGTCAAATTCTGGTTCCACAGTTTACTAGCTGTATGACCCTAGGCAAGTAACTTAATCTCTCCTTCCTCATCTGCAAACTAAATTAGAAATGTACCTACCTCACTGTGTTGCAGTGAAGTCCGAAAAATTTGCAAAGCCACTTAAAACAGTGTCTAGTATCTAGAAATGATGTTAGCAATTATTTATGCTATCCTTGCCCTCAGAGCACTTATAATCCAATTAACAGAATGCATAACAAATCTTGTGAAATTGTATGATACATATTGTAAGTGTAGTAGAATTGTGGGAGGCAATGAAAACCATATAATCAGCTATCAAAACTGGCATTTGGACTAGCTTTACCGATATCAAATGCTTTTGAGTCTTTGTGCTTCCTTCATGAACTCTCTTAAGGTATTCCTTTTTCCCCCCAATGTTGTACTCACAGTTCCTTTGAAGCTTTGCTGCAAATGGGATTCCATGCTCCGTTGTGCTGTGCGTTAGCAGAGTGCCCTGTCTTGATCAAATGCCGAACAAATTCAGGGACTTATTCTCTGCCTCACTGGGACTCCCATGGAACAGCATGGCTAAATGCTAAATGACAATGTGTGCAGACCATGATGCATGAGTGCAGGGGACTCTAGGCGTAATTTTCCTAGTGGATGGTTTTGGTTTATTTAAGACTTTAAACATTGGAGGATGAGAAAATGCCTGGGAATACAATCCAGAAAAAAAGAATTGTGGGGATGCCATGAAGAGTTATGCAGATGTTAAAGCAAGATTTTCCTGCATCTAACCTTCATCTAGGACAAGAGTACAACAAGCAAAGTGTAACAAGTCCCATTCCAGTTCACACAGGGGCCAGATACTTTAAGGCACAAAAGGAAATCATAGGCACGTTAGAGAGGCCTTGGGTCAGAGTGCACCAGGAGCCTCGAGGACAAAGCCTGGGTCCCAGGTCCAAGTTGCTGGAAGACCCTGAACAATGTAATTATTCTCCTTTAGAATCTCAGTTGTCTAATCTATAAAATGGGCATAGTGGTACCTTCTCTGCTATGTGACAAGGTTTGCATGAGGGCAAAAAAAGTAGTGTCTGTGCAAATTCTTTGAAAACTGTGAAATGTAACAATTGTTTGGTGGTGCCATGACGGAGTTTGGAGTCTAAAAGGAAAACAGAACAAAATCAAAAGTAAAGGCTAACAGAAATCTAAGAACATCAAGAAAAGAAGCAATTCAAGTAACTATGCAGTAAATTTGAAAATAAGTTGATAATTCTGCCAAGTATTTGTGCATGTGATGGCTGTTTGACTCAATGAAGGTCACAGCAGGGAAGAAAAGTTAGCTTCTGTTTGAACTAATGATTTAAGAAATAATGTTTAAGCTTATTAATTAAAAAATTAAGGATATACTTATTGACTTAAGAAATACTGCACTGATGCACAGGTATTAATGCATCAAGATTTTAGTGGAGCCTGATCTATTTTGAATTGTAAAGGGTATTCTGTGTTAGCAAATATGTGAGAATATAAACATTTTTATTTATTTATGGCCACTAATGACCTTCAACAGGGCAAAATGTTTTACTTCAACCAAACATTTAGGCATGCCAGCATATTATGTTCATGACTTTATTCATTTTCCTGTCTGTGGTGATAATGTGCTCAGTATTGTGTTTATAACATATGTTTCGGTCAGAAGAATCTTTATGATAATATTTGTAATAGCACCTGGCCCAAAGCAGGCCCTTAGGAAGCTATCAATACATATCTGCTAAGACACACGAGGATATCTGGGAACTGCAGGTAGGTAATGCCAGGGTATTACTGTGGGATCAGTTCACTCTTCTACTTCAAGGGAGTCGATTGTTTGTGAAAATGTTTACATGTGGGCATTCTGTTAGCAGGCCCAGAGTCTGCCTTGGATTCTCAAAGGGTTAGGAACCGATTTTCAGAAAAGTGGCATCTGGTTGAGTTAAACTCTAAGGGCTTTCTAACAGGAACTATGTTTCTTGTCCTAGGTGTTAAAGTTTGAGCCTGGCCACTTCAGGAGGAGGGGCAGAGCAAAGACCATGGCTCTCGTTGACATTCAATTGGATCACCATGAGCGGTGCGATTGTATCTGCAGCTCAAGACCCCCTCGATAAAAGAATGTGCACATACTTACATTAAGCTTGAAGAAACCTTTAGTTTAAGGGGGGTGTGGTAAGAGACTCATTTTCCACCAGCAACCGAACTTACTGCTAGCCTGAAATGCCATGAACACAAGTGGTTGCTGAGTTTCCACCTAGCTTCTTTAGTGCCAGGGCAAGTAGCAAGGCGTATCATCAACTTCTATATCCAAGAATATAGGATTGCATTTAATAATAGTGTCTGAGGATATATATACACAGCACAGATATGTATATCCATGTCTATGTGTAAATAGCTCAAACGGTTTATTCAGTATATATAACCAGGTACACTAGAGCTTACATATGGTTATTTAGACCCTTAAAATCTTTTCACAAAATAAGGGACAATCAAATATATGAAACATGTCTTTAAAATTTTCAGAAAATGAATTCGTTTATTTTTAAATTTTAAATCACAGAACAATTTTGGATCTCGCTCTCTTAAAGAAATCATCTTGTACATTAAAAACCAGAAGATAAGCTTTTCTTATGTATACATCTTCACTGATTATATAAAGGGAAAAATATGATTTCTCGGAAAAAGGCAAATACTTACGCATTTTTCCCACAAGATGCACTACACACTTACCTATGTAGACAATAATAACCTGTCTCCAAAACCATGCCATTAATAACGTAGGTGCTTTAGAAATTAAATCATTAAGTCTTCTTTTCATGCATTTTGCTGAGGCATTCTAATCCATTGAACACCTGTCTCAAGAAAAGTACTCAGAGTCTTTATTATTATAATCTTACAAGAGACAATTTATAAGCTGTAGCAGAATTTTGAATTTTTATTTTTCCAAAACCCCTCTGCAAGAGGAAATCCTTTCAAGAATGGCATGGGAATTCTGTATGGGCCTTTCAAAATGGTGTTCACTGGAAGATTTGGGTAGTTGAGAGTTTAAAAAGTGAGTATTGATACATTGACATAACTGGAAATCAGGTGGAATATTTGATAGACTCCCTACTTAGTAATGGATTCAAACTCTCTAAACTATGCCAATTAATTTTTATGTATCTTGCATTTATGTCCCTGTCCCTTCGACAGAGAGACTTGGATTTAAAATGGCATTCTATTTTTGGCAAGGCATCATGGATTACTTTTAGCCTAAAAGCTTTTGTGTATCAATAAAATAACCTAATTTTATTGATGCAAATTCCCAATCCTATGTGTAATCACCATGCTGAGAATGTTTCTGAACCAAATGAAGTCAGATCTGGGGGTCTCTGGTTCTTTCTAAATCTGTATATCTTGTTCTAAGAAGCCAACTGTGAATTCTGGAAGCACAAGTTCGGCCCTGCTCTCCCACTAGAAAACTGTGTTGCATTGGTTATTGGTATTTAGAGTAATTTTTCCTCCCTGGCTCCTTCATGTCTGTTTTAAAGAAGACTGACTCCAAGAGTAGGAAGTGATTCATCATTCTCCAAAGCAAGACACTTAAGAGAGCAGTTCTGAAATCAAGATAGCTCACGGGCTGCTCACAGAGAACTACATTTTTCTTCCTGCCTTGAAAGGAAAAAGGAGAGCCGATTCCTTCTGGAAGTCTAGGGCCCTACTGCCTGCAACCAGTTTGGGCAAGAGGTATGTGACAGGGCTAGTGAAGTCCCAGTGTCAGATGAGTGGCCGTGATATACTTAGATTTCTAAGCATGGTGCTCTCAGGTCCAACCTCTCAACTACCCTTAGGTGGCTCAATTCTTCCCAGCTCTTTCAGATGAAAGACCTGTGCTTATTGAAGATGTACCTTCTAAAACTTTCCTAGAAGTGCCTGATGTTTTTATTGAGGCAGTGAGTGGTAAAATTACTCTATTGTTCAAGTCTCCAAAAGCCCAGAAATATCCCAGGCAGACACTAACAATCAGGAACCACTCTTCCCCTTCATGGCTATTTGCAAGTTTCCTGTGAAAACATTGGCTTCCTGTACCCAAATCAAAATGTGTGTTGTTACATCACTCTAGCTTGTACAGCTCACGTCGTAGCTGTAAATATGAAAAATTGGAGTGTTCTACCCGATTTTCAATAAACCTTCCAGGCTGCAATAACCAGGATGGTTTTCAGTTAAACCCTTATCTGTACTTTTTATTTATTAGCTGAAATGTAAGCAGGCATATTCACTCACTTTTCTTTGTCTTTCCTGAGAGCTTTTTATTAAAACTTCTCCCTTGGTTATCTGTTAGCTATTGCACTTCCAACATGTAGCCAATAAATCTGGTTCATTGCCATCAAAGGAATAAAAAGCTCACCATACAAATTACATTTCAAAACAAACCCTAATAAATCCACATTTCTGCATGGCTCACTCAACTGAAATAATGCCTTTCATTCAATATGTTCTTATAGGGCAGAACACTTTCATAAGTAGAGTTTTTTATGTTGTTTTTTTTTTTTTGTCATGTTGATAACATGCAGCTTTTTCCTCTCATAGAATTTTTCTATGGCAAATGTAATATGCCTCTTATCTTCAGGAAAAATAAATATTGCTTTGGAACAAAACTACCCTATTATTTAGTACTCAATTGCAGTTTTAAAAGGTGTACAATGTTACAAACTTACTTTCACAAATTGTTTGCAATGACAAGATTGGGTGGTTTCTGAAGGCGTCATTTTATGATAATGCTGAAAGATGAAGCACCTTATTCCCCAACTACAGGTTTCTACTCTGTCCCTGCTCTGCAACCTCACAGTGAGGCAGGACTTGGGTTTTGTTTTGATGCTGCTGCTGTTGCTTTTATGTATGACTGTTTCCCATAGGGCTTTTAATGAATTATATTGTCCTCTGACATTCCTCTCCTAAGAGTCCACATCCTCTCTCTTCCTTGAGGCCTGAAATCAACAACATCACAGCCTCATTTCCCTTTTGGCCACTCTGACCCCTTTTCCCATCGGGATGGACACCCCAGCTAGTGGTTCGGTGCTATCAGCTCAGGGAGACTAGTTTAGGAGCCACACTCTTGTAGTATTTAGTTTACCATTTGTCAAGGGCCCCAGAGCATAAAGAGAGCTCTTCTAGCTGCAAGAATTTTTGCTTTTGCTTGTGGCTTAGTCTTTATCATCATCCTACTAGAGACAAGATAGCAGCTGCAGTGTTGGGTAAAACTCTGCCACTAAAGTTTAATGGTTTTAGGTTGTTTGGGGAATGGGGGTAGAGACATATGTAGTCCATGACAAGAATCAACTTTACAATCAAAAATACCAGCTAATGTGTGAGTTTCAGGGAGGGATGAGGAAAGGATCAAATAGTTCTGTGCATAAAAGCTCATTCAGATAATTTGGGTGTTTATGTAAAAAGTCATAATAGTTGTATGTGTAAACAGCATTTTAATGCAAAGACATTAAGGATTTTATGTCATTTCCTGAAATGTTCATGTGTCCAGTTTTTCTCTAAGACTGACTCAACAGATGTCCAAACTGTTCATATTCTCCTACAGTCCTCTGGTAGAACATTAAATTAAAATTCATAGCTTAGTATTCATGCCCAAAATCCTAGGAAATACAATTTTGTTTATTGACAGCCCTGATCAAATATGCCAGAAAATAGAATATTTATACTTCTCTGGTTTTATTGACATTTACTCAGATCTTATTGTTTTTAAAGATCAAGTTAGAGACTACACAGGCCTTCAAAACTTAACATAGCACACGGGGATACCTCTCAAATGAAACAATTAGACATCAACAATAGATAAGCAGCTAACTGCTTAATTTAAGACTTCATGCTTGCTATTCAAGTTCTATTTCTGAATTTTGCAAACCAGTTTGTATTATTTTTGAATAAATTTCATTTCTATAGAGATGTCTAAAAATTTTCAAGTAGATCACATTAGAGGAGAATGGAGCTCAGTCCGTAATAAAGGTTAATGGACTCAGTGCAGAAAGTTATGGGCCAAGAAATCTTCATTTTCTAACAAAATCATTTGACTTTCTAATTATTTTAAAACTGTTGAATACTGATTGCCAGGTTTAGTGGCCAGAAACCAAATGTTAAAAACATTCTTAGATTCAATTTGCATTTTACATAATACCTGCAATACAAATTCTCTTTTAAGAACTAAAGCCTCTGGGTATATTCTCTCACCTGTCTCTGGTTGAGGCCATATTATAAATTCCTTTTCTTTAGTCCTTCCAGTCTTTTCTAGACTTTCCTTTTCTCCCTGTGACTCCCAAATCCCTTTCCCTTCTCACCAGCCTCTACCCCACCAATCTTCAAGTCAGAGAAAATCAGAATTGATATCTGCTTTGGGAAGACAGATCATTTGAAAAGATCAAATGCACAGTTTCCCAAGTAAGCAATTAATAGGGTAACATTGACAACTGTTAGGGTATCACTGCTTCTTGAGAGTCAAAACACATCAAGTGAATATTTTCCAATATCATCCATTTTGATGTAAACTTCAGAATATGGTGGTGAATATTTATTGACTTCTGTCAAAGGAAATTTAGCCACAGTCAATAATGGGGAAAACAGACTAAATTAAATGTTTCATTCATTCATTCATTCAGCAACATATGCATTAAAGCCCACTATGCATCAGGCATGCTTTGGGGCCCAAAACACAAGTGAGATCCACAAGAGAGGATAATATTGGAGAAAGATATTGTAGGTGGGATAAATGGAAAAAACAGAGATGCTCCAGTGAAAATGCAAAAGGTAGGCATGGGCACTTCGTACAATACAGAGTAAAGTGGCAGAAAATAAAGGAAAGGAATATATAGCCAAACAGTTAAGTTTGAAAAAGTACATAAGCACCTGATTGCACAAAGTCTTCCCTGGATGGCCAGCAAAGAAGTCTCATCCTTTACTAGGAGAGGAGGCTGTGGAGACTTCTGAGACAGCAGGGACTGTAAATGCCATAGAGCACCAGACAGAACGTTAGAGGGCTTGGGTAGTGATTCACCTGCCTTTCCGGACTTGTGTTCCCTCATTTACAAAATCAGATGCGTGTGATGTTCTGTAGGACCCAGCCAGCAGAATAGTTCTGCATTTTGGACAATGACAGTCTCCAGGAAGAATGGTGATAGGCTGGGAGTTATGTGGCCCCTTGTTTTAGGGGTGAGACTGTCAACGGAAAAGAATCCAAACTGTCTAAAATAATTTAAAGAGGTCTATTCTGAGCCAAGTATGAGGGACCATGGCCTGGAGCCACACCTAAGAAGCCTTGAGCAAGTTGTCTTGCCGTGGTTAGATTACAGTTTGGTCTTATACATTTCAGGGAAACAGGAATTATAAGTAAGTCATAAATCAGTACATGAAAGGTATACATTGGTTTGGCCTGAAAAGGAGGGACATCTCCAAGCAGGGGATTACAGGGTATAGGTAGGTTTAAAGATTCTTTGATTTGTAATTGGTTAAAGAAATGAAGCTTTGTCTAAAGGCTTAGAATGTCTTAGATAAGGAAGTCTGTTAATCAGAGACAAGTCACAGGACATAGACTCACAAGATCTGTTGAGTAAATTGAAGACCTATAGGTGTGGTTTAAGCTTTGTCTTACATAGCCTTAGGCCTATTAACGCGTTATAAAGGATATCTCCAAGAAGGGAGGGGGGCATGAGGAGGCATGTCTGACCTCCCTTCTCATGGCCAGCAACTCAGCTTTAGGGTATTTGTAGGGTCCCCTTGGCCAAGAAGGGGTCTATTCCATTGGTTGGGGTGCTTAAGATTTTATTTTAGTTCATGAGATAATAAGGAAGGAGACTTCAGAAACAGGAAGGGATGTGGTTGTGCAGGCTGTGCATTGCAAATTTCTGAGGGCTGCTATCTGAAGAACTAAGACTACAAGAAAGGTAAACAAGAGAATTCAAAGATCTTAGTGATTGAATGGGGAGGAGGGTGCAGGTTTGAAGGTATTCTGGAGGAAAGGAATTTCAAGAGTATTCTCTGTGAGAAAAGAAGGGAGCCAGGAAGGGGAGGCCAATTTCGAGAGCATCTCTCAGAAGAGGAGGCACAGTTTATAATTAAGGTTGGCTGAGAATTATCCTTATAAGTGGCAAAGCCAAAATCATGAGAAAATAAAGGAAAGAACCTGAAGGACTTCCATAGAGAAGAGTAAAGAAGACGAAGTAACAAAGCTCACAAAATGTGTTCCAAAAATTTGGTACTTATTGAGGGCTAGTAAAGGGCCCAATCCTGTACTAGATACAATAGATTCACAAAACAATAAAACAAACATGTTTCCTGCCCTTATCAAACTATCAAACTAGATAGAGAAGGGAGGGTAGATATTAAACAAATAATTACATAAATAACACACGATATTTGTGAACAGCAGAAGCATAGTGAGGGATGACAGTAAAAGGTAGAATTCCAGATCAGGGGATCAGGAGGCTTTCTCTGAGAAGACGGCACTGCAGCCAGAACAGAAAGTTGAATAAACATTAGATAGAAGGAAAGTGAAAGGAGAGTGTGGTGTAAGAAATTAAAACAAAAATGGTGGCATGAGAAACGAAAACAAAAATTTTAGCTAGATTAAAGAAATATTTTGAAATGTTTGATTGACTAGAGTTGGTGATGGATTAGACTGAAGCTGAGGAAGATGTCAAGGGTTTTTCCAAGGCTTCTGGCATAACAAACTGGGCAAATAGAGGTGCCATTTATTGAGATGGGGGACAAGGCAGACAAGGGAAGAAGAGGATTTGGGGTAGATTAAGAATTCAATGTGAGAGATTGATGCCAAATGGCCTTTGACATATCAAGTTGGAGATATCAATTAGGCAGTTAGGTCTGCAGGTCTGTAGCTCAGAAGAGGGTCCTGAGAACAAGATGTAAATTTAGAAGTCATGAACATGTAGCTATTAAAAGCCACAGGAGTGGTCCAGATCCTTAGGGGAGGGTGAAGATTGACAGGAGAAAGGATCATAGGACAATTGCAAGAGTATCAACATGTCCTGAGTGCCAGAGGAAGAAATTGTTTCAAGGGTCTGGGTCAGTTTTATCAATTATTGCAGAGAAGATGAAAGAAACACCTACTGATCTGTCTGCCCAGAAACATTGCTCCCTGCCCCCACCTCCGCTCCTTTTCTGAGAAACACCTCTTTTTCTATAGTGGTATTGACCAGTAGAACTCTTTGCAATGATGACGGGAAATGTTCTATAACTGCTGTCCAAGACTGTAACCACTGGCCACATGTGGTTACTGGGCACTTGAAACGTGACTAGTGCAGCTGAAGAGTTTTTTATTCTTTTTTATTTAATTTACATTTTATTTAATTTACATGAGCCACATGTGACTCATGGCTACATGAGTGTGTAGCCATATCCCTCTTAGTTCTCTGAGAATGTCAAATGGTGGAAGTGTGAGTCAGGTGGTAAGATATCCAGAGGGAAGAACTGTGAGGAAATGGAGGTGCTGAGTGGAAACCGCTTTCTGGAGAAGTCGATTAGTGAGTGGAAGGAAGGAAATATAGTCAGCCCTCCATACCCACAGGTTCTGCATCCGTGGATTCAAGCAACAGCAGATCAAAGATATTTGTTAAAAAAAATAAAAAACAATAACACAACAATAAAGATAACACAAATAAAAAACAACACAGCATAACAACTACTATGTACATAGCATTTACATTGTATTAGGTATTATAAGTAATCTAGAAATGATTTAGAGAATATGAAAGGATGGGCATGGGTTATATGGAAATACTACACCATCTTGTATGAGGGACTTGTAACATCCCTGGATTTGGGTATCTGCAGGGAGTCCTGGAACCAATATCCCATGGACACCAAGGGATGACTATACTGTCAGTTCTTGTTATTTGTGGCAATTGGGTTCTATGAAGTCTCCACAACCACTGAATTAGCAGATGCTGCACCATTGCTCCTGGGAGAAATACAGGGTCAGGGTCCTGCAAGCCTCTAGTCACAATATTTTCACAACCGATAAATACATAACATTGTATTATGTGTGCTTCTGGTTAAGAATTCCTTATTTAATATACATCACTGATTCATTAGCATTGAACTCATGGCTGACAACACTATGACTCATGCCTAAACCAAGCTTACCTAACACACCTATTTTCTGTATGAGGCACATCACAGTCTTCTTGCACTTAGGAATACCGGACAGCACTTCAGTTGTACACTTGGGGGCCATTTTAAATGACAAAATATCCAACAAAAAGCACAAAAACATGAAAAACATGACACTAAATAGACCATGAAAAGGACATTCCTTTGCAGTGTGAGAGCTGAAACCAAAAGGCAATGTCACCTTGTTCTACCTCAGCTGGGAACAGGAGCCATTCAGATTTTTCACAGCTTTGCTCATGTCTGCAAATGACTACAAAAAAACACTGTGCATATTGATTTGGGGGATACAAATAAATTTTGAGCAGGTAAATTTGCAAATACGGAAGCTGTGAATAATGGATATTGACTGTAATGATAGTGCCCATTTTACAAGGTGGCAGGAATTTTTCTGAAGCTTCCATATATGTATTTAATTTTCATAATAACCCAATGATAAATGGGTTTTATGAAAATGAAAGAAATGAATATATACTAAAGCTTTTTATTAAAGAACAGTGCTATTATATTTATTATGCTTCATAAGGATGAAAAAGTAAAGCACAGAGAGTTCAAGTAACTTACCCACGGTTGGCAAGTAGTCAATTCCTGACAATGCCTCTGCAACCACATTCTTGATCACATTGTCACACCATCCCTCTGAGTCATTGGATAGCGAGCGGAACTGAAAAATTTCCTCGGAAAGTCTCCTCACCTACAGGACAATTCCAAGCATGGACCCTAAGGTCCTCATTGAACATTCTGATCAAATGCCATCCATTTAATCAATAGTAACTGAAAATATTCTAGGCACCAGGGATGATGAACAAGGCAATGTTCTTGCCATTGTGGAATTTGCATCAAGATAGAAACAAAAAGAAAAAAACAGGTATAGTTTCAGAAGGGCTATAAGAAAAGCAAAGCAAGTTAGAAGGGCAAAGGCAGGCCTCTCTGAGGAGATGACATTTTTGCTGTGACTTAAAGGAAGTTGATTTCTGGATGTCCTTGGAAAGTTTGCCCTCAACACATGGGAATAAATCACCTTGGGTATTCACTGAAACCCTCATTTTGTTAAAAAAAAAAAAAAAGAAAGAAAAGAAAAGAAAAAAAAAGAAAGAAAGAAATTGATTTTTTCCCAGTTAAACCTTGTCCAAACTCCAAATATAACTTTGATTATTACATAAATAAAAAATGAAGGCTTACGCAACAGTTTCCTTGTCCCCATATACACACGGCTAAATGAAGACACTTGAGTGTAGTATAAAGCAATGGTACACAAATTAGCTTTGCTGAGAAATACAGCTTGCACTTGTTCAGAGTCTGCAGTGGAGAAAATCCCAGACCAAATCATTAAGTGTATTCATCAAGGATGAAAAAAAAAAAAGGAAATATTGTGGTCAACTGTTTACCCAAAAATGGATTCAAAAACAAGCTAAAAATAATTCTCTGCATTCCAATACCTCAGGCTCACCACCACCACATTAGGTTCTACAAGAACTAAAATCACTTCCTGTTTTATCCGTAGGAGAAAACATTTTTCTCCAGAAGACATTTTAATGAAATATATGAGCCTTTGTGCAAGACTAGGACTAATACGACTTTCCTTTCTCTTCTCATAGAAATTGAAAACAGACTAAAAACCACAGAGCTGTGAATATTATAGGTCTAAATTTGATCTTAATATAGAATAAACGAAATGATGCAAAGCTTAATCATCAGCATGATACTGTGTCTAGAATACATTTAGTGTTTTAATGGGACATCTTTTTTCATTAATGCACTCGACGACTATTTTTGAGAAACTATTATGTTTCGGGCACTCTACGAGGTGCTCAGAATGCACCAGTGAATAATCCCATCTCAGTGCTGCCCTGGCTGTACTTACAGTCTAACACTAACACTGAGAGGTAGTAAAACACCAGTTGTCTGAAGCAACTTTCAGAACCACTGAGACCAGGACCTCTGCATCCCCCTTAGAACAGGGTTTCTCAAGCTCAGAGCTGTTAATATCTTGGGCTGGGTAATTTTAGTGTTGTAAGGGCTGCTCTGTGCATTGTAGGATGTTTAGCAGCATCCCTGACCTCTACTTACACGATGCCAGTAGCACTCTTTCCCCCATTAGTGACAATCAAAAAATATTTCCACACATCACCAGATGCCCACTGGGAGAAAAATTCATCCCCACATGAGAACCACTGATTTAGAGATTATATTAGCAATAAAATCCTGTCTTTCTGTGAGGTATCCCAATTCGTTCTACAAAGGTGCCTTTGCCAAGTGATGTTGCCTGGAGGAGAATTTGAGGTTAAGGTGGAGAGGCCAGCCAGTCAGGATGGGCTGAATTAGGCTTGAAAGACATCAGAATCCCTTGGTAAACTTTCAAAATACAAAGGCAATAACTTTCTGATGACACACATATCGATTTCCAGAATATTCATTTATTCAATAAGAAAAAGTTATTAAATGCTTACTCTTCTATGTGCCAGGCACAACTAACTATAGGTGCTGAGGATAGTGAACAAAACAGACCAAAATCCCTGTCCTTGTGTGGAGGCAGACAAATAAGTAAAATGTATATAATATGTGAGAAGGAAATACATGTATGGCTATAGATAAATAAAAGCAGGGGAAGGGGATCAGCAAAGGAGGCAAATTCAACTTTTGTTAAGGTGGTCATCTTAAAGTAAAAGCCCAAAAGACATAAGGGAAAAAGCCATGCAAATATCTTTTTAAAAAGGGTGGGGGAAGGATTCCAGGCAGAGGGAACAGTAAATGCAAAGGCCCTGAGGTAGGACCTTGGTTGGTGTGAGGCTGGAATGGTGTGAGCTAGGTTGAGTGTTAGGAGATGAAGTTAGGAAGCTTGTAGGAGCCAGATTTTATTGAAATTTCTAGGCCATTGTTAGGACTTTGGTTTTGACTGCTAAAAATCTTCAGTAGTGGTTAAGGCCTGCTCCCTATTTCCCTACCTACTTAAAGTTAGGTGTGGCCAGGTGTGATAGATTGAGTTACTTGCCCCTACTGTGGGCAAATCTAAACCTAATCTATTTACCCTAGTTCTTCCTCTTTCCTTTGCATCCTCACTGCAGACAGAGAATACATCCACACCCCTTGGCTATGGTTTTGGCCACATGACTTGCTTTGGCCAAGAGGATGTAAGTAGGCATGATGCAAGTGAGGGCTTGAGATGAGCTTGCCCGGTGTGGCCTGCCTTCTTGAATTACTACCATCGCCATGAAAACAACATGCCCTGGCTGGCCTGCTGAACAGAAGGAAGATGAGAAACATACCAAGCAGAGCTATCCCAGAGGACTTGCAGCTTCAAGAAGATTACCCAGCCTAGCCCAGTTTAGATCAGCTGACCCCAGCCAGCCAGAAGATAAATGACAAATGCTTATTGTGGCATGCCCCTGAGATTTTTTGTGGTGGGTTTTTGCACAGCAACAAATTGGCTAATAAAATGAGAGTGGAAGTGAAATGTGTCAATTATGGTTGGGAATGAAATCTTTAAAAGTCACTGTACATTTCCTCAACCCCTTCCTCCTGCTGCAGAGAGGATGGAAGTGCAGGTCAAGGCAGAGCCTCTACCACCCTGGTTCCCTGAGTGACTGTGCGGAGCAGAGCTCCTGATGACCCACACTAGACATATAGACTAAGATAGAATAAAATTCTGTGGTGTTAGCTGATGTCATTCCGTTTCTGATACTGCAGCGTGGCCTAGTTTGGCTGATATAAGAAGTCTCTAGAATATTGAGATGAGGAATGACATGATTTGGCACATATGTAAACAACTCTGGCTATGTTAAGAATAGACTGAAGAGGGTAGGAGCAGGGGCTAGGAGACAAATTAGAAGGTAGTTATTGCAACTATAATGCAGGCAAGAGATGACAGTGGCTTGGAACATCGTGGTAACAGTGGGGAAAGTAAAAAGGGAGCAGATCCTGGATGTATTTTGAAAATAGAGCCGCCCAGATTTGTTTATGGAAGGCAGGACGTGAGCGAAAGAATTGAATCAAAGATGACTGTAAGGTTTGGGGATTGAGAAAGGTCTGATAGAGTTGCCTTTAACTGAAATGGAGAATATTGTGGAAGGAAGAGGTTTGGCTGTGGAAAGATCTGGAACTTAATTTTGGACATGTTAACAGTGCCTATTAATCATCTGTGTTAAAAAGTCAAGTAAATAGTTGAATTTACCAATGCAGGGTTCAAGGGAAGGCTGGGATGGAGATGTGATTTGGTAGTTTGTTGGTTTATGGAGATTATGGAGATTGCACTTCAAACCAGGATATTGGAAGAATTCACAAAAGGAGTAAAAGTAGACAGAAAAGAGGCCCAAAATTTGAGCCTCCTTCAATAAGAGGTTAGGGAACAGTGAGACACCAGCAGAGGTGGGCAGTGAGGTTGCAGAAGACTGGTTGGTGTGGGGTATGCGCTGAGCATCTTGCATTGCTGGATAGAAGGTTTCTCCAACACTCTCCACCTGGCTGTCTGTCCAAGGAGGCTGCTCTCAATGGAAATAGTTCCTGTTCCCTCCAGTTTCTGGTTGGGTTTGGCCAATGGTAAGGAGCCAGAAAGGGAGATTAGAAAGAAGGGAATGAGATTAGATCAGCAGCTCTCAAACTTTAGGATGCATCCAAATCACCTGCACGGATTGTTAAGCGGAGTGCTGGGCCCCGCCCCCACAGGTTCTGATTCTTCTCTAATCTTGGGTGAGCCTTGAGGATCTGCATGTCTAACAAGTTCTCAGGTGCTGCTGCTGCTGCTGCTCCAGGGACAACACTTGGAGAACCACTACGTTAAGGTATTTATGTCCCCCCATGCCCTCCCAGTGAGATTGCTTCAGCCTGGTTGTGACCCTAACAGAAAGTTACTGCTCCTCCCGAATAGACCTTCAGGACATGACTCTATTTCCTTTGGAATTTCAGTAATGTCTTCCTGCCTTCATCTTTTTAAAGGTGGTGACAACTCTATCCTGACGGCCCCAAGTTCCTGCCCTATTAGCTGTCCTTCCTCTACACTATACTTACACCTTAGTCATTAGTCTCTTTGTAACTAGACCCCTCCCCTTGAATTATCTAATTTGAGGGAGCCATCTGTGTCACTGACATAGGAGTCCTGGGGATAAATGAATGAGCATTTTTAAAAAGCACATGTGGCCATTTAGAAATGGACTCAGCATGTGGAAGTCATATGTGGAATGTTGGAGACAAAAGCTGAATGGGGCACATTAGAGAAAGAACAGTAGGAAGTTTATATCTGCAAATTATCCCTGTTCCCATAAAGACCCTAAGTAATGTTTTAGAAAATGACTCTGAGGCCCCGAGTCACCAGATGGTTCAATTTGCTAACCATTTAACCAGGTACTCAAGATACCTGTGAGCATCCTATGCCCCTCTATCCTCCTGGCATCAGATCAATTCTCAAGTCTTGTAAATCAATCTATTGCAGTGGTTCTCACATTGCAGAATGTATCTGAATCACCTGGAAGGCTTGTTAAACCAGCGTGCTGGACCCCAGCCTCAGAGTTCTGATTCGCTGGGTCTCAGAGGGTAAAGGATGCCATTTGCATTTCTTATGAGTTCACAGGTGATGCTGATGTTGCTGTCCATGGGCCCGCACTTTAGAAATCACTGATCTATATAAGATATTTTACCTGTTTAACCTTTCCTTTCCATCCCCAGCTAGTCCAGACCTCACAACATCTGCCTGAATTACCACCACATCCTCCAAACTAAGCATCTCCCTGAGCCTAGCTTTGCTCCCTCCCCAGTCAGTCCCCCACAAGGCTTCCTAAGACGTCTTTCTAGGATACATATTTGATTTTATTACTTCCTTGCTTAAAACACAAGGATCCATGCCCATGGCCTTTAGCATAAGCTTCCATTCTCACCTCTCATTGTTTCCCACTCTTGACCTCACTCCAGGACTGCTGAATTATTCATAGGTCCCTGAATACAATTTTGCTGCACACACAGCATTTTCCCATCTTTGAAAGGTCCTTCTTCCCTGTGAGTCCTGCCCTCTCTCTTAATTCCCAGCCGAGCAGATGCCTCTCTCTGGGATCCCCTGGCTTACACTGGCCACATAGCCCAGACCCTGTGGTCCATGGCATCCCAATGTTGAGCTGTCCTCTCACTTCTGAGCAGAGAGATCTGCTCGTCTTTGTCCCCAGTGTCCAGTACCATGTCTGGCTCATAGGACAGCAAGCTCTGAACCACTAGGGGTTGAATAACGAATGAAGGGTCTTTTGTTATGTCATAAAAGTGGACATTTTAGTAAGAATTTCAATAAGGTTTGAAACACAAACCATTTTCTTGTTAACCTGCAATTAACCGGAAAAGTCAATGAACCATAACAATATATTCCCTGATTAATTGATGTTTCAGTAAGCTAATAATGTCACAGGAGTAATAAAAATTAAAGAGAGGTGGATAAACCCAGATTATACCCTTAGACTTTGGAAATTCTCAGTAATGTGCTGTCAAAAATTAATATAGATATGTTGCCTTCAGGATTCAATTTGACTAAACCTATAAATTCTGTGATACAGTTTCTTGTGTTTTTTTTTTCTTTTCATGTTGCAAAGGGATAAGTTTATTGGGATAATCAAATGAAAACAAGCTTTTAACTAACCACACTTTCTGAAGTTTATAAACTCATCAAAAATTTCCTGACTCTACATAAGCATAGATAGTAAACCACATCCCAACAAAATGACAGCCTCATTCCAGTATTTAACAACTTACAGAAGCTGTTACTAAGTCACTTTGTGGTAGAACTGGTCCTAGCACTCAGGGACATTGGATTTTTCTCCCCTTTGCATTGAACAAAATCACATTTAACTCAGGGATTAATTGAGTAGTTTAAAGCTAGACAAGAAGTAAAAGACAGAGTGGGACCAGAGGCACAGGGGATCTGAGTTCTGGTTCTGTGTATAATCCACTTCCTCAGCACATGCCCTCGTCATATAGCTTATTGTACATCCTTATTCTCCAGACTTAAGTTAAAATTCATAAAGTGAATTCATTGCCTAAACATGTACTTTGTCTGTAATTTACAATGGAATTGGGAGGCACAGAAGCCAGAGAGCTTCTGAAAAATCTTGTGCCAGGGACCTCATGAAGCAATGGATCTAAAGGTCAGAAAACGGGACTTTCAAGACATAAGAATAAGATGAGTAGGAAAAGTCAAGCTTCAGGAATCTTATGGTTCATATGCTGGAGTTCTTTGTCTGGTTTTCTTTTAAGTGTGTCCATATCCGTGTGTGTGTGTGTGTGTGTGTGTGTGTGTGTGTGTGTGTGTGTGTGTGTTCTCTGACTTTACAGGCCAAGGGTGAGTCTCATTATCTACTTGGGAAAGCTATTAAGGTAAATGTTCAAAGTCGCCTTTAAAAAACAAAAGACGAACAATGAACGCTGATGTTGTTTATCTGTACAACAAAATATACTTTCAAACCTCTCTTGAGAACTACTAGATCTAAGAAGATTTTTTTAAGAAGTTTTAAAAATTATTTTGAATCTTTTAACCATTTTTCTTACCTGTGACATGATTCATCACTGTTTCAAAGAAGATCCCTCTTCAAAACTCATCTTGTACAGTTACAATTTCTCTGAGAGATAGTACTCACCATTTCAAGGAGAATAAAGTAGTCACCTTTCAGTGAAGCACAAAACAAGGTTATCTCTCCAGATAGAATGTATTCTTAGGAACACTGTGCCTCTGTATTACTGATGAAGTGCAGCCATGTTCAACTGTCAGTATTTTCACAGTCAACCAATCTCTCTTGCATAAAGATAGCTTAAAATTCTCATAAAAAGAGAAATACTCAATCTCCTCAAAAATCATATATTTATTTGGAATCATTCCCCAAATGGCCAATCCCAAGCATTTAATTTGAAGGGAGGCTAAATAAGGGTTGTGTTAGAATTCATCTGAGAAGAGCTGATGGCTAGAGACCAAAGGTGTGGGGGAGTTGGCAACTCATCAAGGAAAGTTGAGTTGTCAGCTTTTTAGGTGTCCTATCTGGAGAAGGAAATCATTGTTGGTAAAAAGTGAATTTGGTCTTTTTTAAAAAATAATTTATACTCCTTTTGTTGTAAATGGGTTTATGAAAAAACTTAAAAATTGACTAAATAAAAAGTAGTTCCATTTAATATAAATTGTGAGATGTAAGGTAAGTATTGTCAATATAATTTTTATAGCATGTGTGCTTTTTAGGCCAGATGAAAATTTGGGTTGGCACATTGGAAGGTAATATTAAGGAGAGTAAGGAAGAGGGGATAGAAGGAACTCTGAGCAAATGGAATGAAATAGGGAACTGAGTGAGGAGCTTGGGGTGCAGATAGAAGACTGCCCTGCTATGGACTGAGTGTATTCCCCAAAAATGCACATGTTGAAGGCCTAATCCCCAGTATGATAGAATTTGAAGATGTGTAATAATTAGGTCATAATGGTAGCATCGTCATGAATGGGATTAGTGCCCTTATGTCTTAGTCAGTTTGTGCTGCTATAATAACAGTACCATAGACTGGATGACTTAAACACCAGAAATGTATTTCTCACAGTTCTGGAGGCAAGAAAGTCCAAGACCAAGGTACCAATTCAGTTCCTGGTAGAGGTCTTCCTCCTGCTTGACAGATAAATATCTTCGTGCTGTGTGCTCACAGGGCAAAGAGAGAGATCATCTCTCTCATGTCTCTTCTTATAAAGGCTTTAATCCCATTTATGAGAGCTCCATCCACATGAACTAATTACCTCCTAAAGGCCCCACCTTCAAATACTATCACATTGAGGATTAACCTTCAACATAGGAAATTCTGGGGGGGGGCACACAAACATTCAGAGAGATGATCTCCCTGTCTCTGCCATGTGAGGACACAGCAAGAGGGTGTCCACCTGCCAACCAGGAAGAGAGCCCTCACTAGATACCAGATCAGCTGGCACCTTGATCAAGGACTTCCCAGTCTCCAGAACTATGAGAAAGAAATTGTTGTTTAAGCCACCACGTCTACGGCATTCTGTTATAGCAGCCCAAATTGACCAAGACATGCCCCAAGTCAGGCTTTGGACAGCAACTAGGAGGAGAACAGTTTTGTGGGGAAGCTAAGCAGGAATCCAGGGCTCTGAAAGATGGACAGAAAGCAGCTTGCTTTTTATAGACCAGAGATGGTAAAAGGTGGGGTATAAGAATACCACAGACCAAACCAACAAAACAAAACAAAATTTTATTTTGGAGGGGCTGGGAAAGAGAGGAGGAAGTGGGAGCACCTCGGTGCTGCCTTAAGCTGAGCAGAACTGACAACGACCTCATGAGACCTGGCATTTAGTAAATTTCCCTCTGGCATGTACTCTGACCTGCCAGCAGATCTTAGTCAGATAGTTTATACCTTGTAAATAGATGCTGGTGAAAACAGTGAGTGCAACTAGAAATGGGCAAGGAGAAAAACACATTCCCACCCCCTCTGGCCCCATTCCCAGGCAGTAGAAGTTTTCAAGCAACAAAGAACATCTCTCCCATTTCCCCCACAGAGAGGGCTGGCTGACCCATGAGCTCCACAATAGTGCCTTTTCCTTCAAGGCCACTCCGAGAAGAGACCACCATACATACCCTCTGTGAACAGGAGCCAAAAGCATTTAATACTAGCATCACCATGGTCCAAGCAATAAAAGCTAACATGTATCGAGTATGTGCCAGGAACTGTTCTAAGTATTTCACATCATTAATGCATTTAACCCTTATATAATAAAAAAACTTTAATTCTTTTATTATGCCCAATTTAAGATGAGAAAATTAGGAGATAGAAAATTTTAAGTCACAAAGCTAAAAAGGGTCAAAGCCAGAAGTTAAACCCAGGAGGTCTGGTTTCAGGGCCTGTGTGTTTAACTACCATGCTACCCTTCAGCATAGACCTTTGAGACAAGGCCATTCCTCTGGTTTCTGTTGCCTACTTGGGGAATATGTACATTGGCTTTAGTACAGTAGAATGCAGACCAAAACTGAAGGCCATAATCAATCCTCATGCATCTCTAGTTTGTGCATGCTGTTTTGTAAGCCCAGCTCATGCACATTACCCCGCTTCACACCTTCCAAAGTCCAGCTGAGGGCCACTACCTCACAAAGCCTTTTTTGTCCTCCCTACCCCCACCTCCTGGACTGATCTTTCCTTTGTGCTCTCATAGCATTGTCTAAAAACCTTTACTTCCTATAGCAATCATGACATTTCATCCTAAGTATCCATTCATTTATGTGACTCCTTTCCTATGCTCTGTGCCTTCTGGTGCAGAGATCCTATCTTTCTTATCTTTGAATTCCTAATGCCTGATGCAGTGTGTGACAAACAAAAGGTGCCCAATCAACAGAATTAATTAAGCAATCAATTAAATGTCCTGAAAATCGTTGTCTTTCTTGACACTTGAGTCACTAGTATTGTATTTCACTAAATGGACACTTTTTCTAGATGTCCATAGGAAGAATAAATGCAGGGGAATTTTCTGCTCCTTACTTGGAAGTTAGAGGACAAAAAAAATCAACTTATTTCAACTATGCTAATGCTCTTCACCATTGACTGTAATTGCTTGTAACTAATGTTCATATTTGCTGCTGTGTAAACTCTCTGAAGACAGAACTCTCTTTTTTTCTCTTTCTTGGTCGCTACTGTCCCCAGGCCTGGGGCAGTGACTGGCATGGGAGAGGCTCGTGGCCACTTTATGCGGAGGGCAGAATAACTCTGAGCTAAGATGCAGAGACCTGGGTTTACATCCTGACTCTGCTGTCAACTTTCCATAAAACCTTGGGAAAGCCTTACCCGCTCTGGCCTCAGTTTTCTTCCCTTTAAAGTAAAAATCAACATCAAGAAAAGTGTATTTTTCATTTTTGTTGAAGATGCAGACATTTCAATTTCAGGTCTCTAAGCTATACATTCATGAGGCAGGTGGTTGTGGTGGAATCATCAAAAGCACTTAGAGGTCACTGGGCCAGTGTGGGTGAGGCGTGGCCCCTGCTGTCTGTGGTCTCACTCCAGCTGTCACTGGAGGCGAATGTCAGCAGGGTACTCTGTGGAGGGCAGAGCTGGCAGCCATACCTGGCTTAGGACCACACGGATGATGGCCATCCATTGACTGGGGAGGCCCTAAATTAGAAGATCTGTAACTTCCTTTCCGGTTCTCAACCTCTCTGAACCTGTAATATGTGCCCCTGAAATGAAAGATAAAAACAGACTGGAGGTACTAGAATTTCAAGCACTCAAATGTTACTTCAAAGGGTGATGAGTGAACATGACTTCATTTCTACTTGTTCCAAACTCTCACTTTTTCATTTGAAGTCACACTAAGTTTAGGACAGAGGGAAAATTCCTACATCTCTTGTTTGCATGTCACAGGTACAATTTACACAACACTCAAAAAGCACGGGGACACTTTAGCCTTTTCTTTATCCTACCTAAAACAGCAAGCTCAGAAGAGCTGAGGCCTGGGAAAGCGTTCTGGCACTGACATGCAAATGAGAAGACCAGGCTTCGCACTTGGAAGCTTCATATTCCTGTGAAGTGGAAATTTTTTTGCTTTGAAAGCAGTGTTGAAAGATTGCAAGAGATGTAAGTGTGATGTCAACTATTTGTATTCCACTCATGTTTTCTCGAAAGATTCAGGACTTGGAGTCCCATAACATGTTGAATAAGCATAGTTAAAATTTTTCAGCAGCTTCCCTTCCAGCTGCTCAGCGCTGCAGCTGATATGCAGCCCCTGAATACAGCAGCAGCCATTGAGTTACCTCCACAGAGCTCTGCAGATATAACAGCTGCAATTCTCTCCCACATCTCACACTCCCAGGAGCGGGGGGGGAAAAGCCATAGAGAAGTGACAAACCAGTCACAAGCTATTGAACGCTAACACACAGCTGCAAATTCTGCAGCCTAAGCAGCATCTGGTACTATCCTTCATAAGGAGATTGCTGTTTTTATAAAGTGAATACAGTTCTTTGGGCGTCATTGACAGAAATTTAGGTAAAAAATATAGTGATCATGTTTTATTTAAAGCGTATTTCATTAAGCCGTCATACTTTGTAAATATAGTACCAAGTCTAAAATATACAACTGCTTCGCAAAAGAGGCTGGTGTGTGAACAGAGAAATATAGCTGTAACCAGGGGCGTTATTGATTTTTAATTTGCCCATTTGCTGTGGGAAACCTTGAGATGCCTATTGGTGTTCCAGGCAGCCAATATGTGTATGTTTCTGGTGACCCGTGGGGACCAGGTAAAAAGGAATGTGGCACTTGTTTGCTGTACTTGACTGCAGGTGCTGAAGAGGTGACGGACTCTCTCCTACCACACCAGGGAACAGCCTCCTGGTGCTGAAGGGACAGACCAGAGTGTGAGAACATAGGGCACAATGCGGGCTGGATCCTCTAATGAAATTATGGAGGCTTAAGAGAATTTCATTATTTTAAAGATGTGCGGCATTGCAACTCTCCTTGAGACTTCCTCGGAGACACTGCTCTTGAGAGAGTAAGTCTGCAGTCCAGTCACAAATGGGTCTATTTACTGAGCAGAGACGTTCCAGGACCAGATGATCAATGTGGATATTGGGAACTACTTTGAACTGTAAGTGAACTCAGGGGCTGTGACAGAGCAGCCAGGAGAACAGGGTAGCAGGGGCCATCCAAGGAGAAAAGCTCGAGACATTAGCGGGTATCCAAGGAGAAAAGGCACACTTCAAGAACATCCAGATCCCATCTGCTTCAGGAATTTCCAGAAAGGGCTCCAGGCTTAGAGCACCTCATGCTTATGGGGAAAATGCATGTCAGCGCTTCTTCATTCTGAGCACCCCGAGGGAGGGCAGCAGTGGTGCCCCTAGAAAATGGAAGATGGTAACTAGGAGGTTTGGGGATATGAGATCTTCCAGGAGTTGTAAGGGATGTGAACCGTAACAGCCCCAGGAAATTCCTTGAGGGGGAAGGAGTGCAGAAGTTGATGAATGTCAGCATGACTTGGAAGTAGGCTAATGATTCCTTTTTTATGTTATTGAAGTAAATATTCCAGAGACAGATGAAACTTTAGAAGGTGTTTCAATATTGTTTGTGAATCTTCTACTTAATATCTAATAATGCACACACAGAGGACATTTGAGAATGACAGGTATAGTATATGAAAACACCTAGCTCCATGTCTAGACGTAGTTACATCCCCCAACCAGTGTAAGCCACTATCCAGAGTCACTTATTCCTATGAACAAAGCTCAAACCAAGGTTCTACACTGGCCTGCACTAGAACAACCCTATTCATGACCAGATGTATACATCAGTCAACCAATTAAAGTACCATGGTCTCATTATTTGTCAAATTCAGATTTTAACATGTCTAATAAACAGGACTGCTCTGGAAGTGTTTATCATTTTGTTGGCATAGATCAGTGACTCTCAACACTGGTTCTACATGAGAATCACCTATGTAATTTTGAAAAATACAGTACTTGTTCCAGAAATTCTGAGTGAACTGGTCTAGTGAAAGGCCCATGCATCCGTATTTTTAAAGCTCCGCAGGAAATTCTAGTGTGCAGCTATGTTTAAAAACCATTGGTATAACTCATTAGTCTCATTAGTCTCCCACTCTACAATTTCCTCTGTACTCTGCCATCAGAGGATTTTTCTCTTCAGATCACATCAAAGTTTTTTATTAAAAATCTTAATAGTGTCCCATGGCGTGATAAAATGAATTTAAATTCTAACCTGGCATTCAAGGACCTTAGAAATGTATTCCCAACCTATCTCTCCAGTTTTATATTTTGTTTAATACCATATTCCATGAAGCTATAGAATTCAACTTAATAAACCTGCCATTCTTCCAAAAAGCACGTGCATTTCAATGCCTCAACAATTGTCCCACATTATTCCTCTGTGAAAAGTGCACTTCTTTTACTTTGTTGATCCAGCAAAGCGTACTAATCTTTCTGGGTTCCTTCTACTTTAATGTCAATTTCCACAACACTTCAGCAGATTTAAATGACTGCATCCTCTCTGTTCTCTTAGGGCCATATACATACCATAATCAATATCCTATTTTTATTAGAGGCTCATAGGACAGAGACAATGCTAAGTGGTCAGCAAGCTCTGTTTCATTTTTCTTTTCCGTATATTTTCCACCCTCCTTTATTGCTGTGTTGGGATTATGTGCTGTCTTCTAGCCAATAGAGTGTAAATGGAAGTGATGAAAGCTACTCCTGTACACAACTCTTGAGAACATCCCTTGTGAATCTCCTCTTCTGTCTTCCCTTACTGTGGCAATCTGAGATCAATGGTAAATTTCTTAAGTTTAGGCACTTTGTATTCCCAGAAACTAGTAATGTGTCTAATCATATAGTAGGTGCTCAATGAACATTTATTAATTGATGCCGATATCTAGTAGAAAGAAAGTAAGTGCAATTAGGAGTTTATAAACAAAGCTGAAGGCTGATTGCTGCTGGGAAGGCAGGACACAGCCCAATAAACAGGGAATGCAATAGACCAAGAAATAGAAAATTGTATCAAAAAGGTCAGTGTATCCTTTGGGAATGTAGCTGGCATACTGTGGAGGTCAGCATGACATTTGTCTTCAGAGCAAGCTAACAGGCTATGGAATAGTTTTATAATGATGGTGATGATCAACAGTATAATTCCTTGATTGCTTAACATTCTATATGTTTTCAATATTTATTATTACCTATTATCTAATATGTTTTCAAAATAGATTACTACCTATTATCTAATTTGATCCAGAAAACAATAGAGAGGTAGTTGGACCAGGTATTATGATTTCTGTTTCAGATAATGAAGTATAATGAGATTAAGTATTTGCTCAAGGTCACACCTTGAGTAGTGGCAGAATTGGAGCTTAGTTTTCCTAATTAGGAACCTAAAGCCCTTTCCCCTGGGCAGTAGGATATCTGTTACTATGCACTTCGTCAGGACTTGGACCTGTCATCTCTCTGTCATCCATGTGCCACCTGAGATTTTCGGTCATCAACAATAAAAGCTTAGAGGCCAGTTCACCAGCATCTACTTCCCTTACACCGATTAGTCAATCCGTGAGGCTGTTACTGTTCCTGCAATGGGCCCATTTCTGTGGTTATTGGAAGTAGCCAGGTCGATAGAGAACTATAGCATCCAAACTTAATAAAGAACTCAGAGCGGCAGATACAGTGCAAGACAGGAAGTAGTTGTAGCTTCCAGGACTCCCTGGTGTAGGACAATGACAAACAGGGGGTTTTGTTTATGTAAGAGTTTTGGTAAGCCTGTAAGACAGAGATTAAACCAAAAATTCCATGAGGCTAGATTTACCGTGTAGAAGGTGGGCCTGGGCAGCATTTCTAGCAAGTCGATGGGAGAGGTGAGACCATGAATGAGACAAAGATTATAGGGTCAGTACTTTCACCTCATAGATGATCTTAGAGATAGGCCACTTCATGAGGATGGAAAATTCTGGTCAAGCCAGGTCTTTAAAGTAGGAGCAACTCAGAACCTATATTCTGTCCAGGGCAGTCTGTTTCATATGAAGAGGCTGGAAGAGACATATTTTGCATTCCAAGTGATTCTTTCTGTTTTTTCCTATCCAGAGCTGGCTGTACTTTGGTTTAGTACCTCATACATTAAACTTAAAGAAATACTACAATAGTGAAGCTGTCTGCCTGTAAAAACTGCCTGGGTCTTCAAATTCTTCTACAGTTTAGTAGGTAAAGCAGCATTGTAATAATAACACTAGCTACTGCGTATTATAATAAAATACTGTGTGCCAACTGAATTATATTTATTACCACCTCCAAGTTAGATATTATCTCCATATGACATATGACAGAACACAAGCACCGTAAAGGTAGCGATGGGCACCTAGTTAGAAAGGAAGCTTTCAAAGCCTTTATTTTTTCAAAAGAAAAAAAAGCCTGGAAAGAATGGGAGATTCTGTGCAATTTTAAGTGCATA
Organism: Lemur catta; assembly: GCF_020740605.2. NCBI lineage: Eukaryota > Metazoa > Chordata > Mammalia > Primates > Lemuridae > Lemur > Lemur catta. Next base: position 33,942,063 of record NC_059134.1, read on the forward strand.
TTATATGCAAGAGACTTCATTGAAGTTATAGCAGATCCTCCCCAGCTGCCTCTTCAAGCCTCCAGCTTCTGTTTGAGCCTTTTCTCTTGCTGCCTTGAGATATAACTGAGGGACCCTCCAACCAGCTTTAATCTTATTATTCTCAGGATTCATGGCACAGAAATAGAGGTCCAGGGCCTGGGTACCACGTCTTTGTCCCAGAGAGCCGAGGCTGGGTCTCATGCCACTCAAGGCTTACGGACTTTATCTGTCTAATTCACCTACATTGTGGGTTTAAAAGGCCATTGTAGGCTGGCCCGAGACTTGAACTACCATGAGTTACACTGTTTCTATGGCAAAATAGTTCCAAATCCCAAATAAGTGACTTATAAGTAAATTTTGGGGACTTCTCCATTCATAAATTTGAGACAGTCTATATAGATATGTCAAGAGTATACATTTCTTTCTACCTTAATGAAAATTTAAGGGGATGATTACTACATAAGTACTACTCAGAGTTACAGAATTTAAAGATTTCCATGGGCTTTTATTGCTCACATGAGAGCGACGTGATTTTCCTAAGACCTACAAAATTATTAAAGAGTTTTATCACAGGCAAAATTTCCATAAACTACTTTCTCCTTAACTAGCGCTTTTTTATGAAGTCTCATTGGGTGAGGCTTCAGCTCTTTCTTTGGGCTTTTTTTTTTTTTTTTTTTTTAGACAAGAGTCTTGCTCTGTCACCCTGGCTAGAGTACAGTGGCCTTATGATAGCTCACTGCAGCCTCAAACTCCTGAGTTCAAGGGATCCTCCTGCCTCAGCCTCCTGAGTAGCTGGGACTACAGGTGTGCACCTCTGCACCCAGCTAATTTTTCTATCTTTCATAAAGACAGGGTCTTACTCTTGCTCAGGCTGGTCTTGAACTCCTGAGTTCAAGTGATCCTCCTGCCTCAGCCTCCCGGAGTGCTAGTATTACAGCCACGAGCCACCACACCTCTCCTTTTCTGGCTTTAAATGAAGAAAATGAGTGCAAATATCTCCATCACTCCAGACCATGCAGGAAATATTCCTGCTTGGCTTAGGCCCTAGTGCTCTGCCATGCTGTGTGCAAGGAGTGGCGATCTGAGGTCTCTGTTGCCTCAGGCGTCTGATGGTACAAAGGTAGGAAAATGGAGAAAAGGAGAGACCAGGGAGGAGTCTGAATTTTCAGCTGCAAGGGTGACAATATTGAATTTAATCCCAAGTGTTTATTAAGTGCCTGCTCCGTGGTCTCTATTGTGCGCTGGAAAAAGTCCAGCCAAATCACTGTGCAGTGTGAAAAGTGGACAGAGCTCACCATTCCCGACAATAAATTTATACTCTAAAATGAATGAATGGAAATCCACTCTTCTCAAGGCCCATATCATTTCTCATATGACTTTCATAATGTGAACATTTTTCTGAGCCAAATTATACTAGTCATTTAAACTTACAGTTTTTTGGGGGTACAGCATGTATCCTCAAGTCAACTACTTCATCTAGTTTCCAATTTAAAAAAAGAGAAAAGGAGAAACTGCTGTGTCAAACTTATTGAGGGATTTTGTGTCAGTTCAACATTTTCTAAGAAATGTTCTGCATAGTTTCCACCTTACATGCTGTCTTTAAAACCTAACTCCCGCATAAAAATGTGACTCTGCTCTGCCTGGTTTGAAGTTCGGATTCATGTGCCAAATCTCAATTCAGACATTTCCTAATTGAGTTATCAGGAAACGTACATACAATTAAAAAGCTGTCATTTTTTTTTTTTTTTTGCGTTCATGTGCTTATGTTTCATTGCCATTTTCACTATGGTTTGCAATCATTTTTATCTTTGTGTTGCAGACAACAAGCACACAACTTCCTGGAACATCAGGGATTCACACATCCAGGTTAGAAGATGATGAGGGATCCCTCAGGTAAGAAAGGCAGGTGAGAGTATATAGATTCAGTTTTTTTGGAACAGTGGAGGCCATGGTAGAAAGAAATGTGGAAGGAATTTGGCAAAGTGTAACTGAGAATTGATTTTAAATCATAAAGACAGAGAATTGATTTTAAATTTTAACAATGAGCCTGAGCAAGTAGAAATGTGATACTAAAATGGGCAATGGGTGTACTGTAGGACTTGGAGATGAGGAGTGAAATGGTGAGAATGGCATTCAACCAAGCGATGAGTTTCTATGAACCATGTGATAACAAAAGCAGCAAAAGGTCATGTGGAATTTATAATCTAGTGGTAACAAATGAGACTTCCACACCTCCAAACTTGTGAAGCAGATGATATGAAGAAAACAGCTGAGCCATACATTAAGGACTGTAATAGAATAAGGCACCATGGAAGGAGACTGGCTGGCTGGTGTATGTAAATAAATTAAAATGGGGAGAGATGGGATGCCAGATGCTATTACCCAGGTGGAGTAAAAAGGACTTAAAATAAAATGGTGGTTTTGGAAAAGGAGAGAAGAAGCAAGTAGACTGGAATATAAGGGGGGAAAAATGAAATTGGACATAAGAACAAAGAAGAAAGAGGATTCCAAGAGACTCAGTGATCAGTGAAATACATGCCGTGAGAAAAGGAGTAAGTTGTAGAAATGCAGGATGTAGAGTTTAGGAAAGCATTAATCCACATTATCGCAAATAGCATCAAGCTGTCCATGAGCAGTGAGGATTTGTTGGCAAGATGCATCCCAGGAGTGTTCAGTGAGACCGTGTCTGTATAAGCTGTCTCCAGCCATCTGTGCAGATAGTAAGTGCTTCCAGAGTTCAGAATAAGGAAAAGTCATTAAGGATCAGGAAAATCATAAAAACCTTCTAAGAAAATATGAGATTAAGCTTGACTTCAAGGATGAGTATAATTTGAATAGGTAGAAAGGAAGTTGGAAAAACATTTCTAAATTATAGGAGGAATTATAAGAACAGTGGTCCAGAAGTGGCAAAATACAAGAACTGTTCAAGATGGTTGGCAAATTTGTAGATCAGCTTCCATGTGAAAAGTTTCTAAGAAGGAGGAGAGGAAGACAGGATTGCTAGAATACTTTGTGTAATGGACTGAATGTTTGTTTCCCCCTTAAAATATATATGTTGAAACCCTAATCCCCAGTGTGGCTGTACTTGGAGACTGGGCCCCTAAGAAAGTAATTAAGGTTACATGAGGTCATAAGGGTGGGGCCCTTATCCAACAGGATTTGTGTCCTTATAAGAAGAGACACAAGAGAACTCTCTCTCTCTCTCTGCATTCAAGCACCAAAAGAAGGTCATGTGAGTACACAGTGAGAAGGCAGCTTTCTACAACCCAAGGCGAGAGGCCTCAGCAGACATTAACTGTGCTGGCACTTTGATTTTGGATTTCCTAGCCTCTAGAATTATGAGAAAATAAATTTGTGTTGTGGTATTTTATTATAGAAGCCTGATCAGACTGATATAGACGTTGGCATCAGGTTATATTAATGGCAGACAAAGGAATTTGGTAATGAGTGAGCCACTGGAAATTTTTCAGAGGGGTATGAAATGATGAACATTTTGTTAGAGCAGATCAACAGGTAAGTCAGGTAGAAGGGACATGGTGTGGTAAAACAGAAAACCGTGAAGTTTGGCATTTGCAGACCCAGTTTCAAATTCTGATCTGCCAAGTATTAGGTGTGTAATTTTGAGTGTTCTACACAATTAACCTTTCTGGGCCTTGATAACTTTCTAGTTAAGTAGACATATAATGTGTACGTCTCGGAATATGGAAAGAAATGCCTGGCACAATGAGGCCTGCAATGGAGAGTTGAATGAATAGATTGGAGGGAGACAGTCTTGAAATACGGATTCTTCAGGCAAATTGTTTCAATAATCTATGTGTAATCCTGGATTATTCTTTCACCAGAAAGAAAAAGGAAAAATAGGGATAGATGGCAGAGAAGCAGGGGAAAATGACAGTTGCAGGGGAAAATTGGCAGTTTATTGGATTGGGTAAAAGAAGTATGGAGATGAAGCCCCAGTTGATTATAAATGCTGTACTAGAATGCTATTGTCTATTGTCAGAAATCAGGGTATGTAGGAGAGTGGAAATAGTAATATATTGAATTTGGCTTTAGGCTAAATTCATCACAGAGATGTGACAAACTTGAAATAATTTTCCATATTCCCAGTTCAGTTTAACCTCTGTTATAGTTCTTTTCTAAAAACTAAAAAAAAATTGACAGCCCTTTGGTTTGACTTTTCCACCATCAGAGATTTGGATTCCATCATTCCTTCTCCTGAATTGGCCAGGAGAGGAGCTGAAGGCAGAGCAGAGAGATAAATTTATCTGAGACCAGTAGCAATCCTTTTATACTTGCTGCTGAAGAAAAGCAACCGCAATTGTTTTGTGACCTTTGGTAACAATTGCTCTGTGTTTTGGGAATCAAGATTGATTTTTCACATCAGCATAGGTGGAAGCCAATTGCCCAAGAGCTGAGATTGATGGTCTATCAAAATTGAACAGCTTTTCTAGAGAGAGTCTGTGGCAGAGCATCACAGGTGCTGATAAAATGGTTGCTTTTTCCCTGCCCCTAAGGTGACAGTGCAAAGGTGTTCCTTTGTGCACAGTGTAATGTGATAATATAACTCAGTATTCATATGATAGCTTACTGACAAAGAGTTCATAGCATTTATTAACGATGTCCTTTAGCTCCATACCCTCTCTAGGACTCTGTGGAGAGTAATGATTCTTAAGGGGCACATCCAAAAACCTCACAGAGAGACAATGCGTAGACTCTATTATCAAGGACAGATTGACCATTTCTTTTCTTTTTTTTTTCATTTTAATAGCTTTAGGGGGTACAAATTGAATTCTCTTACATGCATACATTGTATAGTGCTGAAGTCTGGGCTTTTAGTGTACCCATCACCCAAATAGTGTACATTGTACCCCATAGGTAATTTTTCATTCCTCACCCACTCCCACCCTGTTCTCTTTTAAGTCTCCAGTGTCCATTATACCACTGTGTCTGTCCTTGCATAGCCACAGCTTAGCTCCCACTTGTAACTGAGAACATGAGGGATTTATTTTTCTTTTTCTAAGTTACTTCACTTAGGATAATGGCCTCTAGTTCCATCCAAATTGCTGCAAAAGACATTATTTCATTCTTTCTTATTGCTGAGTAGTACTCCATGGTATACATATACAATATTTTCTTTATCCACCCTTCAGTTGATGGGCACTTAGGTTGATTCTCTACCTTTAAAATTGTGAATTTTGCTGAGATAAACCTACGAGTACAGGTGTCTTTTTGATATGATGACTTTTTTCCGTTTGGGTATATACCCAGCAGTGGGATTGCAGGATCTAAGTCTACTTTTAGTTCTTTGAGAAATCTCTGCACTGTTTTCCATAGAGGTTGTACTAATTTACATTCCCATCAACAGTGTATAAGCATTCTATTTTCTCCACATCTGTGCCAACATTTATTATTTTTTGACTTTTTAGTTATAGCCATTCAAATTGGAGTAAGATGGTATCTCATTGTGGTTTTAATTTGCATTTCTCTGATGATTAGGGATGCTGAGCAGTTTTTTCACATGTTTGTTGACCATTGTATATGTTCTTTTGAAAAATGCCTGTTCATGTCATTTGCCCACTTTTTAATGGGGTTGTTTGTTCTCAGACCATTCTTGATTAACTTATGTCGAGTCTTAAATGATTATGATGTTATAGTTTGAAGACTGCTCTGAAGTTCATGATTTACATTCACATACATAATCTTAGAGTTCAGAGTGAGGTTTTGATGCCCATATCCTATCACTGATTGCATCTCTCTCTGGGGTCCTAACCCAAAGAGCTGGACACACAAGAAACAAATGCCAAATGGAATGCAAGATACCATTTTATGAACAAAATCTGTGCAGAAACACATGCTATCGGGAAGTCTGAATAGAGATTCTTATTTCTCCTTCCTTGAATTTAAGACAGGTTTGCAGAGCAGATTCTACTCTGACATGCCTGCCCAGTTTCAGAGGGATAAGTAGGAATGGAGGTAGCTCTGATCGGATCTTCCCAGAAAAATAATATACAAGTTTGGATTTTCTTTAAGGCATTGAATAAAATGTTATGTGAGTTTGCATAGTGAGTCTGCTTAAAATATAATCCTAAACTTGAATTTATTTGAACTGCTGCAACACTTTGATCATTCATGTAACACCACATCCTCTTTGGGCTCAGAAGTAAGACCCATTTTTTCCCCTCTCCATAGCCTTGTAAGGTTTGGAGCTGGGGAAAGGCAGAGCTTGGCCTGGGGACTAATATGACCTTGGAGTAGTGATCAGAAATGCAAATTATAGTGTCCTAAGGAATAAAATAAATATTTTATTTGTTAAACCAGGCCAACATCACCGTCAAGAGTTCTAATCTGGTGCAGTTCCAGATGAGGTACCAGGCACTCAGGGAGGCAGTTGGCAGCGTGGAGTGGAGACTCTGAGGACCCCTGTGGCTTAGAGCAGAATTCAGCCTGTGCAGGAGGGAGCTGGAGACAGCCGGGCCGGCCGTGAGGCAGGGCCCTGAGCAAGTGAGTGTAGTTCAGGGCAGAGCTCCAGTCTCAGGGAAAACACTGGGGTGCCCATTAGCAAACCATGGCCCAAGCAACAATGGGACCACAGTGGTGGGGATGAGGGACAACTCCAAGGCTTGGTAAGTAAACATGTACAGAGGGCTCAGTCTAAGGACACTGGCAGCAAGACTAATTCTGGCGATGGGTGTGAGGCTTCAGATCTGTACCTAGACCAGATTAACTCTACAGGGAGAGACAGAAAAACACATCTGTTCATCATACACTGTATAGAATCACTGGTATTTATGTGGGCGGGGGGTTCCCACTAGAGCCTAAGCTGTGTTCTGCACTGAAATTCAAAGAAATCTGGTCATTTTGGATGAACTGGTGGAAAAAGACCATTAGAAACTTATTTGTAACCAGAGCCAACGAATCTGGGAGCAAACTCATTCTATAAAAAGAAAATGGAGGCATTGTGTTCTGCCCAATCACAAAGCCTTAGGCAGACTTGTAACAGGGTGGCCGTGGTGGGTAGGTATACTGCTTTCAGCATGGTTTCTGTCACTGGGATTTGCCTCCCGTCCTTGTTCCTGTGAGGACTTAAGTCTGAGGGGAGAGGCTCTGAGTAAAAACATCAAAGCAAGGTTTACTCTAAGACATTGAAGCAAATGAAACAGCGCTTTGTATCATTGTAATAAAATAACATCCAAGTGGGGAGAGGGGCAGTCTGCGAGCCCCTGATGGCTTCTGTCTCTAGAGAACACGGCCACCTCCTTGCGCTCCAGAGGACTGAGGCATGTGAGCAAAAGCCGTGCCTCTCAGCCGTCTGGCTCCTCTCCACACATTTCACACTCTACCGCCAGAGCTATCTTTCTAGAACGGTGCTTCTCAAAGTATGGTCTCCAAAACACCTGCAGAGGATTCATTAGGTGCTGGTTAAAAATCTGTTCAGTGGACCTCAGACAAGGCTTAGAGAATAGGAAAATCTAGGGGGACATCCTCAGAATTGGCACCTTTATCACCTACTAAGTGATTCTCGTGTGCACTCAAGTTTGAGAACCACTATTCTAGAAGTCAGATTTCACCAGCGTGTTGCTCTCATGCTTAAATACTTTAAAAGGGTTTCAGACATCTGGAAAATAAACTCTAACTGGCGAAAATGACCTTCTAGGTCACTGGCCCTGCTGCCTCTACAGTCTCCTCTTCCCCCGGCTTGTGGGTCGCGCTGCTCAGCCACACCGAGAAATTGCCTCTTCCTGGAGCACACGTGTTGTCAGGCCTCTGTGGGCTCCTTCTGACAGAACTTTTGCTTCCTTTGTTTTCTTTGAGAAAAAACTTCCCTCACTTCCTACTACTTCTTAAAGACTAAAACTCATGTATCACCCCCTCTATGAGTTTTCTTAACTCTAAACTAATAGTGACTAAGCAGTCACTATTCTTTCCCACTATGATAGTTAATTTTATGTGTCAACTTGGCTAGACTGTGGTGCCCAGGCGTTTGGTCAAACACTAGTCCAGATATAGCTGTGAAGGCATTTGCGGATGGGATCAACATTTACAATCAGTTGATTTTAAGGAAAGCAGATTATCCTCCATAATGTGAGTAGTCCTCATCCAATTAGTCGAAGGCCTTAAGAGCAAAGACAGGTTTGCTGAAAAAGAAGGCATTCTGCTTCAAGACTGCAACCCTGACTAAGTTACCAGCCTGCCAGGCTGCCCTAGATTTCAGACCTGCCAGCCCCCACACACCTGGGTGCCAATTCCTTAAAATCTCTTTTCTCTCTCTTTCTCCATATATACGGTTCAGTGCCACATGTTCTGTGCCCTCTTTCTCACCTGGAGGGAGAGTTCAACGGTGCCAGAGGCTTCAGAGTATTGGTTTTCAATGTTTCATAGGAAAGTGTCTCTTGAACAAGGTGAACTTCATTTCAGGATATTGTCATTGCTCCCTCTTTTCCTCATAAGTACAGGCTGACAGATTGAACCTACCTTTGATTGTGAAGTCAAAGTGGTGACTTGCTATTTAACCTTTTGTTTGGAACGTGGATCATCTCAGAATGAAAGGTCTGTACTTCCCAAGTGGCATTTTAATCAGAGGTGATTGTGAAATGAGTGTGAATTTCATTCTTCTGTTGAGAATCCGCTAACCAGCTGCTGTGCACAATATCTTATACCTGATAGTGCCTGGTATTGTAGGAAGCCCTTTTATATACAGTAGCAAGGGCTCAATAAATGTTAGCTATCCTTTTTCTTTAATCTCGACAACAAACCTGAAAGGTGGTTATTGATGTCAAATTGCAAAGGCAGCTCAAAGAGGATAAGGGGAACGTTCAAGGTCACAAAACTAGTAATTCAAGGACATAGGAACAGTCATGCTTTGCTTAATAACAGGGATACATTCTGAGAAATGTATTGTTACATGAAATGTATGGCGATTTCACGGTCGTGCAAACGTCACAGAGTGTACTTACACAGACCCAGATGGCAGAGCCTGCCACACACTCAGCCTACGTGGCATAGCCTATCGCTCCTGGGCTACAAACCTGTCCAGCATGTTACCGTATTACATACTACAGGCAACTGACACAATGGTAAGTATTCGTTTATCTAACCATATCTAAACATAGGAAATGTACAGTAAAAATACGGTATGAAAGATTAAAAAATGGTACACCTGTATAGGACACTTACCATAAATGGAGTTTGCAGGATTGTAATAACACTTAACTTAAAATACAAATACATTATACAGCTGTACAGAAATAGTTTCTTTCTCTATATCCTTATTTGATAAGCTTTTTTCTATTTTTTAATTTTTTTTTTTTTACTTTTTAAACTTTTTTGTTAAAAACCAAGACACAAATACACACATTAGCCTAGGCATGCACAGGGTCAGGATCATCAACATCACTGTCTTCCAGCTCCACGTCTTGTCCAACTTGCAGATCTTCAGGGGCAAAAATCATCCAGAGAGCTGTCTATGGACTTGCAGATCTTCAGGGGCAAAAATCATCCAGAGAGCTATTGTCGTCTATGAAAACAATGCCTTCTTCTGGAATACCTTCTGAAGGACCTGCCTGAGGCTGTTTTAGAGTTAACATTTTTTTTGTAATAAGTAAAAGGAATACACTCTAAAACAACAATAAAAAGTATAGGATAGTAAATACATGAACCAGTAACATAGTTATTTATTATTATTATCAGGTATTATGTACTGTGCATGACTGTATTACTATACTTTTATGTGACTGACCATGCAGTACGTTTGTTTACACTGGCACCACCACACACACATGAGTAATGTGATGTGCTGAAATGTTATGATGGCTACTATGAAGTCACTAGGTGATAGGAATTTTTTCAGCTCCATTATAATATCATGGGACCACCATCACGTATGCGATCTCTCATTGACTGAAACATCATCATGTGGTGCATGACTGCAGATTTTAACCCTGTCTCCATCTGAATCCACAGCCCATGGGCTTAACTGCTACCTTCTATTGCTTTTTTACCTACAAAAGTATAGTGTATGTACATGCACATAAATGTTTGTATGTGCACATTGTATGTTACCGTGTTTCAAAAAGCAATAAAATAGCTCACACAGTTAGTAAGGGGCACAGAAGTTGAATTAAGCCGCTGTACTTGTCATTACCAGGGCTGCCTTCCTGGGTGCTTGTGGCCATCACTTTAACCCACAGGCTTATTACATCAACACCAGTTTTCAATTAGCTCTGATGATTGGGGCCAGAGAGAACACAGGTCACTGAAATCTAAAACTAATCCCTAAAACATATTTTCTGCAATATCCTGTGTTAAAAGTCTCCTGCCAGAGCTGTTTAATGTAGCCTTGGAGATGTGTCCAGATTGACCTCATTTCCCTTCCTTGTCCTTGCTGGAACAGAGGTTCAAACCAAATCTCAGATGACCAAGGCTGGGCAACAGGAGGGAAGGGTGAGGGGAGGGTGTTGGGGGAGAAAGGAACTTTAATGGCATACACAAGAGACTGAATCACTGGGGATTTATTGACTCCATAATATAAATTTTTTAAAGTCTAAGAGCAGAGATGAGAGGGATAAAGGGAGAAGGCATGAATGGGTGGCACTGGTTTTCAAATGACCCAGAATAGGATTTTGCACTTTATACATGTTGGATGTATGTTCGATGAATGGATGACTTACTGAATGAATGAAGGATTAGAAATTGTTTAACCTCAATTGACCTTTTGCATATGCCATACCTTGACTTAAATGAATAATTCCTTGAAACGATATCTCCCAGTCTCCTGAAAGGGCGTCTAAGGAACACGAATTGTGGGAAGGACTTTTGTCATTTTTTGACAGTCTAGCGTTAATCTTCCATTCCTATTAGCACCTGATATCTCTTAGTAATCCCACATTATGTGCAGTTCTTGCAGTGAGCAAGTGCCCTTCTCACCAAAGGAAGGCATCTTCAGTTCAGCCAATGTGACTTACTCTCCTATGACCGTGAACGACATGAGGTCACAGAGCTGACTGAGGTCATCTTCTCACAGCAACAGCAGATGAACTTGTGTCTGCTTCATCGTCTTTGCTGTAGTGTCTGCTGCCCACCCCCAGAGCACCCTTCATATCTACCATGTTCTCAGTCTGGGCCTCCAGTCTCCTCTTAGTTCTTTCTGTGAGACCTGATTACTCTTCCAATATATTCCCTTTCTGGCTTAAGATTCCCAGGCATTTTCTATAGATTGCAATCAAGAACCCTGACTGATACAAATCTTATGAGTCACTTGAAAAGAATGAGCAGTGAAAAAAATGGCTGTGTATTTAACACTCCTTGGTACAAAGCCATAAAATCCACTATTTATAACACAGAGTCCAATATTATTTTTTTACCTGCTACACTGGCTCTGTCAAACACCATCTACTCAATTAAGTACAGCGCTGAAATCAGTATACAATGCACTCACAGAGAAACAGCAGGGGTTCAGCTTGGGAGTCCAAGAGCATGATTTCCATTGCCAGAAAACTATATAGCTTATTGACTCAGAAACTGGAAAATGTTTATTTGCTGTTGAAATTACAACACAATTTAACAGAAAAGACTTGCCACTGAAATCTTCTGCAAGCTCTCTGCTCAGTGATGACCTCCCACAAACAATTCTTTTAAGGTTTAATGAGCAATGTGTGTTAGGGCAAGCTCAGAGCAGGTTTTGTGTAGGCAAATATTCCCATCAGTCCTCTGGGAGCTACCTAAACAGACAGCCGGTATTACGAGAATTCCTCTTGTTAAATTGATAACACCTCTAGAGGCAATCAGGGAAGCAGGTAATTGTAACAATGTTTCTAGACTAAGTTCCAATCATTGCTGCTTTGAAGCAGGAATGAGAACGATGTCTTCAGCTTTTTTAATTGAATTGTATAATCTGTGCTATAGGACAGGAGTAGGGAAAAGAAAGAATTAAGGCCACAACCAAATTTTTACCACCAGATTTAGTTTCAGTGTCACTTAATGAGAGTATATACATATTTAAGAGTCTGAAGTGTTAGGCCTCCTTTCTTCCTCTCCCTCTCTAACCTCTGTCTGCTTTCAGGTGTTTGAGTCATCAGACTCAGAAATCTAGAGCAGTCATTGTAGTTGAATGTGTCACCAGACCAAGGTCACAGTGGAGTGGAGGGGGGAGGCGGGAAGCAAGGGAAGGTGTGAAAGGTCAAGTTCAAAGCAGGAAAGGGGACTCAAGGGAGGGATCTGTGCCAGTTAATTGCCTTTCAGTTCCAAATCCATTTATTACTAGCTTCTGTGATGATGAAAACTGACCTTTTATTAAGTATTTCCCTTTTGCAAAGAGAACAAATTCAACTTTGTTAGCAGGGGGCATGGGGCGAGGGAGCTATTGCAGGGGGAGGGCTTCTCTTTCTGGTTCTGCAGTGAGCCTCGCTGTTTTGATTCATTCTTGCTCCTACCACATGGCTTCCAGTGAAGTCTATGAGGAAATGGCAGTGGCTCTCTTCCCCAGCCACTTTCCTGGAGGGCTCAAAGTCCCTCAGCCAGTCTGCAGCTCTGGCTCTGACCCTGGCCTGTTGACACCTTGCCGTAGCTCTCTTGATGGGGACAACAGGTATCTAAGGCCTCAGGTTGCCCTTCCAGTGAGCGGCCCCTACCTGATTCCTTCTGTCTGCTCCAGCCCTGGTCTCAGCCAGCCCCACCGAGAGGTTGTCGGCTGTCTCCTGCTTGCCTGGTACGGTAGCCCCACCCCAACCCCACCACCATCCACAGTTTCACTTTCCCAGGTTTCGGTTACCCAGGGTCAACTGTGGGCCAGAAATGGTAAATGGAAAATTCCAGAAATAAACAATTCATAGGTTTTAAGTTGCTTACTGTTCTGAGTAAGGTGATGAAATCTCATGCCTTCTGGCTCCATGTTGCCCGGGACGTGCATCACCCCTTTGTCCAGCACGTCCTTGCTGTAGACACCGCCCACCCGTCAGTCACTCAGGAGGGTCTCAGTTATCAGATTCACTGTTGCTGTATCACATTGCTTGTGTTCAAGTCATTAGTTTACTTGATAATGGTCCCAGACTATAAGAGTTAGGATTTGCCAAAGAGAAACTGTAAAGTGCTTCCTATAAGGCTTCCCTTCCAAATTTTTCCCTCTCTCTATTAGCCCTAGGGTATTCTTTGTAGTTCTATTTACATTTCTATAGCTTCTCATAGTTACTCCCCTCTTATTGTGAATAATGCTTTATATTAAACTTTCCCTGTGTTGTTTCTGTCTTCTAACTGGAAGCAAACTCATAAAGAATTGGTAGTGAGAGTAGGCCCCCAAAAATGGTATTTGGGAGTTGGTTTGGTCATGCCCTTGGGCTGAAATACATTGCTGAGCTCCTTGACAATGGCGATTAGGATATTAGTAATCCAATCTACAGCAAACAGTGGCATTATTACTAATCAAGCTATAAGCTGTGGCTGATAGCAATGAAGTGCCAATGGAAACAAGTGCCACAGGATCCCAAGTGTTTGCTGCACTTGACTTTTATGGCAGTAATGATGACTACAAGGACTATGATTTAGGATTGATTTTTTTAATGTATTTGAGTACTTACAAAAAGAAAATGAGAGGATCAGGTTCCTTAACTTTTAGCTTAAGTCGCTATCTGAGAACTAGAGGATTTCCATGACAGCCTTAAAAGAATATCCTTTTTCTTGTAGCCACAGGACTAATATTTCTGAAAATAAAACACAACCAGTTAATTGTATGGATTGCTGAATTACAACATTTAAATTTACAATTTCATCAAGTTTCTCATGTGAAATTTAAGACAATGATTAGGAAAGAATGAAATCATAAAACTTAGAATGGGGACATCTGGTTGCACCCAGATAAAACTCACAATTGGTAATTCCTGTGCTATTTTGAGCCTCCCTTACCAAGGGACTTAAATTCCTGTCTGGTGTCTGAGGGGATAGCCTACCTTGCTTAAAGATTCTGTGATAAACTCACCTAAGGCAGAAGCCTTGAAAATGGATGCTCATTCCCCTCAAGACACACCACAACCACACTCTGTTGGCACTAGACTCATAACTAGAGTCAAATCTCACCATGTTCCAAGGAGGCAAGACACACTATAACCCAGAAGAAAATAGCTTACATACCAAAGGCATTGCAAGACTCTGCTATTGCGTATGGAAAGAAACTCAGGGAACATGTGCAGGAGTGAATTCTCCTAAGACAAGTGGCAGCACTTAGCCAGAAAAACAAGGTGGGAATGTTTACCATAAAGGACAGCAGAGATGTACCAGTAATCGAAATACTTTGACCCTCAAGAATATTTGGCAGTGGGCTAAGTGATCATGGTCTCCCAAGAAATTAAATAGATAGGTAATCTCATGGTATAATAAACTATATATATGGAGCCAAAACATGACTTGAGGCACCACATTGAAGAGTCCTGACCTAACCCTGGGTTTCCAGATCTTAGTCAAGTCACAGAGCCAGAGCCCCTTAATTGACAGAGAGGCCAAATAACATTGAGGAAGAACCCTGTGCCGCTGTTGCAAGGACTTACTATATACATAATCCTGTGGCCATGTATTAGGGAGAGAATGCACTGGGGAATAGGGAATAATCAGACCTTTGAGGAATTATTAGATAATAGGTATGAATTAATTATTATTCCTGGGGACCCAAAACACCACTATGGTCTGACAGTTAAAGTGGGAATTACAGCAATCAGATGATAGATGGAGTCTTACTACAAATATGACTTATGGTGGGCTCAGTTTGTTCCTGCATGGGCTCTCTGACCATAGGAGGAGGGTCATTATGGGAGGACTGATTAAGAGAAAGCTCCTCACTCTCAAGACAGATAGTCAACTAGAAGCAGTACCTCATCCCTAGATAAATTGCAGAGATTAATGCCACTATCAAAAATTTAAAAACAGCAGGGATGGTGATACCTATCACGTTTCCATGTAACTCAACAGTTAGGCCTGTGATAAAGTCAGATAGATATTGGCAAATAACCAGAGACAACTGTAAACTTAATCAGATGGTGGCTCTAATTGCTGCTGATATTCCAGATATACTAACTTTACTGGAACAAATCAACATGAACTCTGGCACTTGGTGTGCAGCTATTGACCTGACCAATGCCTTTTTCTCCATACCAATTTGTGAGGAACACAAAATGAACTTTGCTTTTACCTAGCAGGGCAAGCATTATACACTTAGAATCCTGCATCAGAGGTCCACCAGTTCATTTCTAAGCCTGCAGAGATCTCGATTGTCTTATTCCACAAAACATCTCACTGGCCCACTATATCAATGACATTATGCTCATCATACCTGATGAAGAGGAATTAGCAAGTTCTCTAGATATTTGAGTAAGACACATGTAAAATAAAGGGTGTGAGATAAACCCCACAAACATAAGCGCCTGAAACCTCAATGAAGTTTCTGGTGGTTCACTGGTATGTAGCATGTCAAGATATTCTTTGCAAGGTGAAAGAAGAATTGCTTCACCTCATATTATTTACCATGGAAAATAGGCACAATGCTTGGTAGGACTTTCTGGATTTTGGAGGCAACTTATACTACATTTGAGTGTGCTACTTCAACCCATCCTCAGAGTCACCTGTAATGCTTCCAGTTTCAAGTTTAGGTTGCAGTACAAGCCAGGCTACCACTTGGGTCCTTATAATCCAACAGATGCAATGATACTTGAAGTGACCATGACAATAAGGATGTTGTATGGAGTTTCTTGCAAATACCCATAGGAGAATAACAACATATATTTCTAAGATGTAGGAGCAAATCTATGTTATCTTCTGAAGATAACTTTTCTCCTTTTGAAAAACAGCTTCTGACTGGCTGTTGGACCTTGGTAGAAACTGATGCCTAAACATGGGATATCAAGTGGCCATAGAATCTGAGCTTATCCTCAAAAACTGAGTATTGTCTGACCTTCCAGTGTTCATAAGGTGGGTGTCAGCAGCAACAGTCTAACATGAAATTAAAATGGCATATAAAAGACTGAGCTCAGGCAGGTCTTAAAAGTAGGAGTAAGCAAGTTGCTCAGACTCCTTCAGTACCAATTCTATTGCGTTGCCTCCTCTACTTCAATCAGTTCCCATGGCCTCTGGGGGTATTATCTGTACCCAAATGACTGGGGGAAGAAGATTCTCAAGCCAGATGGGTTTGTGTGATATGATGGCACCAATAAAAAGAAGACAGCTGCATCCCTGCATGCTCACTTAGGCATGACTCTGAACAGCAGTGCTGAAAGAAAATCCTCTCAGTGGGCAGGACTTTTTTATTTTTTAATCTTCTTTTTTTTTTTATTTCAGCATATTATGAGTGTACAAAAGTTTAGGTTATGTATATCACCCTTGCCCCCCTCCCCCCTAAATCAGAGCTTCAAGTGCATCCATCCCCTAGACGGTGCACATCACACTCATTATGCATGTACACACCCATCCCCTCCCCGCCCCATGTCTTTGAGTAGCACATTTGGTTTCTCACTACGTCTGGAGTGAGAGATGGGCCAAAGTGCGGATGCACACTAACTCTTGGGCAGTTGCTAAGTTTCGCTGTATGGTCAGGGATTGAGAAGGAACAGGATTGGAAAGTAGGTGACAAGAGGTTTAACTCATTGACTGTCACACTAGAAAGAAATATTTGTTTTCTCGGGGCCCTGGTGTTTTATTACAAAAATAGAATGAAAACTTCAAAAACAAAACAATCCTTTCTAATTTAATGAAATTTTTTAAAATTTTTTATTGTCTGTGCGTGCAACTTGAAAAATAGTTCTCACAGCTCCCAAGGTGAAGAGAGTTATATATGCTTCAGAGGCCCCAGGCTCAAAACTAGCGTGAGTTAAATACAACTCATGTGGCAGTTAATGTGTTAGGGAAGAGCTATGTGGATGGGCCTCTCATAATGGAACAGACTGAAGATATTTATGTTTCATGTGAATACTCAGCAAAGAGCGTGCACCACAGAAGAGGCTCTTAAAAATAATGTAGATAAAACAGCATGTTCTAATGATATCAGTTAGCCTTTTTCCAGTCATACTAGCTGGTGTTCAATGGGACAATGAAAAAAGTGGCCATAGTAGCAAAGACAGAGGCACTCAAGAACATAGATTTCCCATTACCAATGGGAAAAGACTAAACTGGGTAATGCCACTGACTAATTTGCCAACAGCAAAGACCAAAATAGAGCCACCAATATGACACCATCCCCCAGGATGACCAGCCAGTCATGTGGTGGCAGGTTGATTACATTTGATCTGTTATATCATGGAAGGGACAAAGATTCATCTTCACTGGAATAGACTTAGATTCCAGAATTGCTTTCCTCTACCCATAATGTTTCTATTAGCATCATCACCCATAGACTCACAGAATACCTTATCTGCTGTCATAGAATTATGCATAGCATTGCATCTAATAAAGGAAATCATCTCACAGCAAAGTAAGTGCAGCAATGAGCTTATGTCTCTAACATTAACTTGTTTTATTAATGCTAAATATCATGTCACCTGGAAACAACTGGGCTCACTGAATGTTGTGTTGTTTATGGACAACTCAATTGCTGCACAGGTTGGGAAACACCCTGAAATTATGGTATTTTGTTTATAGGGTACAGCATGCGCTTCAAAGAACATACTAGTATATGATACTGTCTCCCCCATAGCCAGAATACATGGCTCCGGGAATCAACGTGTAGAGATGCCTCTTCTCACTGTTATACTTAATAACTCTCTCACAGGATTTTTTCCCTGAGTTTGGAGGTCTTTGCACCTAAAGAAGGAATACTTCCACTGGGTGACACAGTGGTATTTCTATTCAGTTGGAAGATGAAACTTTCACCTTGGCCATTTCGGGCTCCTTTTGAACAACAAACAAAAAAGGAGTTACTTGGTGTAATTGCTGATCCAGAATACCAAGAGGAAATTGAATTACTGCTACACTGATACACATTTAGGTCAAGGAGGATTTTGTTGGAAACCCAGTGGACCCTCTGGAGTATCTCTTAGCACTTCCGTGTTTGATAAAATAAGTTAATGAAAGCTACAGCAACAAAAAAGGCGGGTTAATTGACAACCCAGATACTTTAGGAATTAACATTTGGGTTACTGTACCAGGTAAATAACCCCAACCAACTGAGATTCTGGCTGAGAGTGGGGGAAATACAGAATTCTTATTAAAGTAAGAAATAATTAAATATCAACTAGAGCCTTGTAGCCAACTACAGGAATAAGAACTTCAGTGCTTTGTGTGTTTTCTCTTTGCTTGTTATATGTATTTACTTGCATGCTAACCGTTTTCTTCTCCCTTCGTTGCCGACTTTTTATTTTACATGCAAGCTGTTGTGGGTTAACTTTAAATTTTACTCTTTAGGTAACAGAACATTCAGTGGGATTGTAATGGAATTCAGGAGACATTAATATAGTAGTGATGGATACAATGACTGTTAGAACTGTACATCTCCTTACTTTTGGGAAAGGGTGAGAATTCTTCACTTGCAAGAAGGGGCAGCTGTATCTTATTGGAGTGGAAATACAGAGTTATTTAATTGTATGGAAGTTCAAATGTGTGTAGAGGGTGAATATAGAATCTGAGTTGTCAAAGGGGTGGACTGTGACATTAATCAATTTATTGCTCCTCCTCTCCAAATCTATCAGGCATTCCCTGCTCTGTGATATTGCACCTGGACCCTTTAAGCATTTCTCCTTCACAGCAAGCATGATGTTAAGCTTTATCAGTAGAGTGTGCTGGAGGGACATTGCAGGACAAAGGAGCTTCTTCTCTTGGTTCTGGGGTCTTGTTGTGTTATGTTTTTCTTGCTCCTACCACATGGCTTCCAGAAGTGGAAATAGGAAAAGTCCAGTAGTGCTCCACTTCAGCTGCTTGTCCAGAATGTGCAGTTCCTTGCAAGTTAAGAGCCATTCTAGCAGCATGTTAGCACTATCTCCTAAGGGCCTCACTAGGGCCCTTATATTATGGGAGTGTTCAGTGATATCAATAAACTCCCTTATCCAACTCTATATTGCACCCCCCTTGATCTAGAACACTCAAGATCGAGTTCCATACAATTTTTCCAGTTCCTGCCAGAGGGTATTATCTAAATTCTACAGCCCCTTCAGTATATAGCCCTATCTTCCCTAAGCAGGCCCAGCACATGCCCAGTGAGCTGTGCCAAGATTTGACCCTTTTTATTAGTCTGGTTTCCAGGATGGCATAAGTGGACTTTATCTTCTAAGGCACCTGCCTCCTCTGAGTCCTCTGTATTATCTTTATGTAAAGAACAGGCCACTACCAAGTATAAGTGCATTGCTTCTGTATGCCCAGTGCACTCAGGAGAGCCTGGTAATTCAAGGTTCTCAAATACATCTACCCAGAGATCCCTGTACCAAGTCTCAAAGTCCCACTCCTTCGCTATTAGACTTCTCTTATGTTCTACTATTAAGTGGAACTAAAGCCTGAACCTGATCTTGGGTCTAATCCTCCAACCACAGGAGATCCTTAAATGCTGCCCAGGAGTCCTCTCCAGCCTTCACATTGTATCTTGAATTGATGACTTGTCACCCTGAGCCTGTTATTATATCTCTTTAATGAATCACTGGTACTCAGCATCAACCACACAATTCCATGGTTCTTCTCGGTATCATTTCCTTTATGCTTCCAGCACCATAAATATTCCATCAGTCAGTTCATTTTCTTCCACCAAAATGTTATTCCAGTTAACCATCAGGGAGAGTTTTGACAACTGCACTGCCACAGCATTCCAGGGGCTGCTCATTCTCCACTGCATCCCCACCAGTGATGGGGGTCCCATTGCCAGACAGCCAGTGAATCATCAGTCTGCAAAAGCCCACTCAGAGGCTGCTTCCTAGTACCACTTCTGATCGTTAGATTGGGTTCTCTGGCAACAGACACTGAAATGGATAGTTGGGCACAGGGGGTGGAAGGGTGGGTTTTCAGGAGACAGAACTTTAAGGAAGTGAGGAAGGCAGGATTGGGCAGAAAGAGAAGCTGATTTACGGCTAAGACCTCAGCTGATCCTACTGAGAGTTTTGGAGCTGGAATGTTCTTCACAATGTCCCAAATTAAGTCTTAAGAGGACTGGGTCTTTGTCTCCCTACTTCAGCATGTTGTTGGCTGTGGGCATAACTTTGGTCAGTACTGATCCCAAAGACTGAGGGCAAGTCCAGTGGGGAATGCAGCTGTGAGCCTTCAATAGCTGCCAGTCCCAGAAGCCAGCGATTGGGTGAATGGGATCTATAAAGGGGATTGGGAAGGAGCACCACAGTACTTACTACCCCAAGAGCTGGTGAGTCAAATCCTACTATTAGGCTGCTAGTCTGGATCAGAACTTGTTCCAGAACCAGCCAGTGGGTTCAGCGTCCTCAGTGCCTGCAGATGAGATTAGCTGGGTAAAGTGGGGACTGACAGCTTGCATCTATTCCAAAAAAAAAAAACAACTTATTGAGAAAGTCCTTTTGATTCATTTAATTAAGTTATAATTTTATAGACATGAATTTTGTATCCTTCCTTTTGTTCCTGAAGTTTGGAATGAAGGAGAAATGAAAAGAAGGAAGGCAGGAAGGAAGGTCATTGGCTTATCGAGCACTCAGATGTCAGGCCCTATCCTTGGCAACTCTGCCTTTCTGTAGATGAAACTAAACGTGGAGATGAGTTTCAGGCCCCAGTGTGAATTACCTCCCTCTTGTCACAGTTCAGTGATAAATCAGCACTGATTGCAAAATAAAGGGGCAAGTAACTATGGGTAAAATGACACACATTTTAAATCAAGCTAGTTCATCCTGATTAACGTGGTTTCACTCAGAAACAAATAAATTAGTAGTCATCTCTGGTTGAAACTGAGTTCCGAAGAAGGGAGGTCTGAAGGATGGTCTGAGGCCACTCTGGAAATTACTGTTTAAATCCCTGAAATTGAAAAAATATCTCCTAACCCTGCAATTCTACCCTGACCACCCACAGCTGAGGACCATGTGAAGTTTGTGTGCACGAGGTGCTATGCTACGCAGCTGAAGTGTGAGTCCTCCCAGCCCACTTCTGGAATACCTGTCCTGCTGTCCTTCAGAATCCAGGGTGACAGTAAGTTGACTGCCCTGAAAGTCTGTTTTCTCTTCCTGATGTGAGTGCTCTCGTAAAGGGCAGGGGAAGGGCAGGTGAGTGAAGCATTCACCTCAGGGGCAAAATTTAAGGGGTCACTAGAAAACTCAGTAGCAAGACAGATATTTGTAAAAGTCAAAAGTAAGGCAAAAAAATTATGATGAACAGAATATCTAAATTTTAAATAAAGAAAGGATCAATTTATTGATTTTTAACTTTCACCTTAAGTCCCATTATAGATCATCACTGCACTGCTACATGGGAAGAATGTGATTTCAAGGGATTATATGAAACAGACTTTCTGCCTGAAATTTATGGTCTCTAGACCAGTGGTTCTGTAACTCTAGTGTACATCAGAGCCACCCAGAGAGCTTGTTAAAACAAAGATTGCTCAACCTCAAACCCAGAATATCTGGTTTATTGAATCTGAGACAGGGCCTAGGAATTTGCATTTCTAACAAATTCCTGGTAATGAGGCTATTGTTGATGCAGGGCTGTGGTCTGAATGTTGGTGTTTCCCCAAATTCATAAATTGAAATGTAACCCCAAATGCAATAATATTAAAATGCAGGGCCTTTAGGAGGTGATTAAGCTATGAGTGCAGAGGCCTCAGGAATGGGATTCGTGCCCTTACAAAAGAGTTTGAAGGGAGCTGCCTTGCCTCTTCTGCCATGGAAGGACATAGTAAGACTTGTCATCTGTGAAGCAGAGAACAATCCTTCACCAGACATCAAATGTGCTGGTGCCTTGATCTTGGACTTCCCAGGCCCCAGAACAGTAAGAAGTAAATTTCTATTATTTATAAATTACTCAGTCTAAGGTATTTTGTTATAGCAGCCCAAATGGACTATGCAGGGATCACAATTTAAAAACCACTGTAGAGACAGCTATGCAAATAATAAGCCAGTAGTGCTCATTGCAGGAGCTCAATTATTTAAGAAAAAAAAAAGTTTTTGAAGAGCTGAATGAGCGAATGAAATGTCATCATGCCAAGAACAGCTAGCAAGTGTATTTATTCTGAATGGGGTATTGAAAATGAATTTCTGATCCTTTGTCTTCTTAAGGAGCACTTCATTATTTGCACTGGATGGATTCATCTGTCTACTGCCCAGTACAAGGGACACACTTTAAAAAGACTTGGGAGACCAGTGTGGGGAGATGGAGCTCTGATGCCCACCCATGCTCTAGGGCAAAGCACAACTGTGGCAGAGGTTGAATTGCAGTTTGTCTCTGGGGGCCTCTATTTTTTGGCACTCTCTTGCACCTGTCTCCTACCTGTCATGGCATCCTTTACCCAGATGCTACACAGTCCCTTCCTGAAGTGACACCACTCAGACCTGGCCTCCCAGGCTCCACTCAGAGAAGGGGTGGGGGTGTGGGTGGAAGAGCAGGCATGAGGAGACAATTTACTTTAGGTCAAGCAGAAGGACATTTCAAAACCTAAGTACTAAATTTCCAGACTCTATTTAGGTGTCATTGCTACCAACTGAAAACCCACTTTTAGACTTTATTGACAGCCATTTCCAAATTGCATCAGGAAGTGGTTATTTACAGTGATATACACTTTAAGTAATGGTCTTCTTTTGGTTTAGCCTGACAGTTTATGATGTTTTAAGACATGGTTTGACACAGTCTAAAAATTTAAAGAATTGATTCAGTTAAGATGAAAGGCCAAACCAGAATTTGGAAGTGTGAGAAAATATTTTAATTAAGAGCTATGCTAAAATTTTTATTCTTCCCACTTATGTGAATACCTGCAAATCAACTAGGCTGTGGGTTTATGTATTTACCTTTCCTATTACAATACTGCAGGGGATGGATATAATTCTGTAATAGTCATCCTGGAAAGGAGGCCAGAAACAGCATGAAATAAATTCAAAAGAAGCCAGCAATAATAGAGAAAAATACTCAGTTCTTTCCTCCTTATCCCATCTTCTACCCCATCCCAATTGGAGTAAGAAAAAAAAAATCCTGAATCCTACATTGTTCTTTGAACCCAGAGAGTCTTAGAAGAAAAGAACAGGGAGCTGTAAGAGAAGTTAAAAAAAAAATTCTAGTCAATTGTTTGTTATTAGATTTGTTGAAGAATAAGCTGAGAGTATTAGTGAGGATGCTAATTTGACACAAATGCAGAGGCTCAGCCAGGGATTGGAACCAAAAAGTGGAAAGTGATTAGAAATTCAAGGAGTCTGCTTTTCTCCATTTTGCATCTCTGTTCCTTGTACATTTCCTTCCTATTTCTGTTTTTGCTGACTGGTGCACACAGAGGAGGGTCAATATACCACCACTTTCAAGGTCATCAACTGCATTCAAGAAAACAGCCCAGACTAAGAGTCTAGCAGCTTCATTCTGATTCTTGGTTGCAGAGGAGGGCACTCTGATTGGCCCAGCTTGCTGCAGGGGTTCACTCAACAGCAGTCACGTGGGAGTCATGTTGTGTTCACCTAACTGCCTGGGGTTCTGTCTGGGTGGGGTAATTTGCAGACAAAACGGGCAATTCGTAGCTTTTGGGCTGGGAAGATGCCCCAAGGTTATTCTCTACACTAGATGAACATTTGGCAGGAATGATTGTAGAACTCAAGTATCAGATGTGGTTTTCAACTAAACAACACTTCCTGGTCTCCTCTAATGCCACCATGCTAAGAACATGATTGACAAGAACAGATGAAAGGAATGCAAAAGGAGTGACAGCACTTGGATTGTGCCTACCTTTGAAGATTAATTAGATATTTTAGCAAGACTTTGAAAATGAAAAGGGCTGAAACAGCCTTCAGTCTTTACTTCCAAGTCCTAGGAAAGTAGGCTGGGAGATGAATTAGCATCAGACCTGTAATTTTGTCATGACATTCACTGAAAAATTGCCTACACTGTGCTTTACAGCAGCAGTCCCCATCCTTTTTGGCACCAGGGACCCAGTTTCATGGAAGACAATTTTTCCACAGACTAGGAGTGGAGAGGATGGTTTCAGGATGATTCAACCACATTACATTTATTGTGTAGTCAAACCTCCCTGCTAAGGATAATCTATATTTGCAGCCGCTCCCCAGCGCTAGCATCACCACCTCAGCTCTACCTCAGATCATCAGGCATCGGATTCCCCTAAGGAGTGTGCAACCTAGACCCCTCGCATGCGCAGTTGAGAGTAGGGTTCCTGCTCTTATGAAAATCTAATGCTGCCGCTGATCTGACAGGAGGTAGAGCTCAGACAGTGATGTGAGTGATGGGAGTGGCTGTAAATACAGATGAAGCTTCACTTGCTCACGTGCTGCTCACCTCTTGCTGTGTGGCCCAGTTCCTAACAGGGCACGGACTGGTACCAGTCTGCAGCTCAGGGGTTGGGGACCACAGTTTTACAGGGTATCTTTCACCTCAGAGAGGATTTACATAAGGCCCAAGAAACTGGAGTTCTGAAAGCTGAGGAAACTAGGATTTTAGGCTTACCAAATAGCCTTAAGATCCATTTACTATATCCATTCAAGAGGTAATCTTTTTTCTTTTGTTGAGACAGAGTCTCACTCTGTTGCCCGGGCTAGAGTGCTGTGGCGTCAGCCTAGCTCACGGCAACCTCAAACTCCTGGGCTCAAGCAATTCTCCTGCCTCAGCCTCCCGAGTAGCTGGAACTATAGGTGCACACCACGACAACTGGCTAATTTTTCTAATTTTAGTAGAGGCAGGGGGGGGGGTCTCACTCTTGCTCAGGCTGGTCTCGAACTCCTGAGCTCAAGCAATCTTCCCGCTTTAGCCCCCAGAGTACTAGGGTTAACGATGTGAGCCACCTCACCTGGCCTCAACAGGTAATCAATCCTTCACAAATGGGAGGTTGGGCCTGGAATAATCCCTGTGGATTATTTTCTCCCCCTTCCTCATTTTACAGATGAGGGACTCAAAGCCTACAGCTGGTAATAGCATAACTGGTGCTATTATTTGGATCTCCTAATTCCCATTTCAGTCACAAAATGTGAAATTTTTTGTGAAAGGAAAAAAATTTCTCTACATAGTGTGGTTTGTGATTTGGGAGATTCTGGGAAGCCCTTTCTCAGCAACTTGGAAATATTTTTTCACACTGGCCTATTATTCATGCTGGGACCCACACTGATGCTAATTCTTAACTTTCCATTACTCACTGCTTAATACTGTTGATCCTCCTTTAAGATGAAAGTTTTTCAAGGACAGATAATAGATTAATTTTCCAGCCCATTATTATGATTATTAGAATAATAACAACAACAACAGGTTTAGGAGTCCAATAAATAGGAAGTTAAATTTCACCTCTACTACTCACCTGATATGGTTATTTCCATCTGGAATTGTCAACTTCATCATTTATAAAATTGGGGAAACAGCAGTATCAATCTTATAGGGTAGATAGGGTTAAACAAAATAATGTATGTAAAGCCTAACCTAGCCCCATAACAAGCACTGAGTAAATAACAAGTAAATGGTAAGCACTGATTAAATAGCATGTATGATCACCATCATAATCATCCCCATTTCTGACCATGAATTTTATTGGAATCGTTTCTTCTCAGTGCAGGGATGAACTTGCAGTAACAGGAGGAGGAAAGTGGGTACTGAAAGGGGGATTTAGAACACCAAAGGAAAAAAATCTCTTACTTCCTAGTTTGGCAGATGATCAGTCTGGCTTATGTTAACCAAACCAAACCTCTTACAAGCACCCATGGATTAGAAATCAAAACCAAAATATACATAACCTAAATTTTGTACCCCATAATAAGCTGAAATAAAAAAAAAACCAAAACCAAAAAAAAAACTTCCTTGCATTAAAGAAATCCTCAATAATAGTTATGTTTATATCGAAGTTACCCTCAATCACTTTTTAAACATTTGATTTTTAAAAAAACCTTTCAAAAGCAAAGCAATACATGAACTGTATTTTCATGCAAACTGTGGAAGCAAAAGTGGTTATATATTCCTTTAATTTTGTTTTTCACAAGCAAATAAAGTGTTTTTAGGCCCCGTTAACCAGGTTGAGCTAGAAAGGTATGAGGACCTCTTGGTTTCACTTTTAGCCATGGATCTGAGAACCTGCTACATGGCCTTGAACCAACCATGTCTGATTTCAAGAGCTGCAGGTAGTTTGTGAGGCTGTCCAAAGTCAGTTTCTCACCTTGCTGTGGAATTCAGCTGACCAAATCTGGTACTCTTGAAAACCAGGGAAAGAGTGACCAACTTGGAAGTCCAGCTGAGTCTAGGCTTCAAAGGACTGAAGCCCCAGTGGCTACTACCATCCAAAAGACTCTATATGAGAACTGCCCAGCTAAGCTCTTTCCAAATTCCTGACCAAAAAATCAGAGAGACAAAGAGAGAGCAAAAAGTTGTTTGAAGCATCTACATTTTTATGCAGAGTGACAAGTCACTTAAACACTTTGAAGCCCTTGGAGATTATAAAATGGAGGTGATATCCCTCCTTGCAGAATCAATGTAAAACATTAATGAAATGGGACCTGAAAGGTACCTTGCAGTGTGCTTATACATCACTGACTGTCAATAAATATTCCTTTCCTTACTTTCCTCCCACTGAGATGATCTAAGAGATTTTATAAACTATAAGAAGTTTTAATAATATTTATTATTGTCCTCTTGGACCCACTGTCCAAAAACCATGTTCCCAGAATACCCAATCAATCATTAGTCTGAGGTATACTGATAAGCCTTCTTTTGTTGTCAGATCATTCATCCAGAGCTTTTTCTTCAGTGTCTACAAATTCTTAGTGACTGTCATGTTTACATTAATGTTCCATTTTCTTTAATATTTAATAAGTACTTTATGGGAGAAACAATATTTGTAAGAATAATCTTTTAACTCCACAAGTAGATAAACAAGTCATACATGCTTTATCAAAGTTCAAGGCCAGATATTGAACTTTTGATAAGAGAAAATCATGTGCCTCGTTAGAATCAAGAACATAATTGCTTTGTTTCTTACATGCCGTGTCTTCTTGTTCTACCAGTTTATGGGATTTTTGTTTTGTTTTGTTTGTTTTTGTGCAAAGTGTTGTCAAAAGAAGCTATCATGATTTCTCTTTGCTATTAAGTTAAAAGTGTTCAAGCCTTCTTCTGACGAGAAAACTACATTAGCCAGAAAAACTGACAGTAATCAAAACAACTCCATTCTGAAGTCAAAAATCCCAGATTTAAAGAAGAAAAAGAGAAAGAATATATCTAAATAGACAGTGATACTTCTCTCAACTCTCTCTGACTCTTGGACACGTCAAGAAATTAGAGATATTTCTTGATGAGCTGGGCTATTAGGACTCTGTTGAATTTGTTTTTCATGGTTCAACGATGAAAATGACAATAAATTCCACAAATAGATTTCAAGTTGGTCAAGCATTTTGGCTTTAGAAAGTTAATCTCCTGAGCAGTGAGCTCTGTCCACGCCTGGGAAGGTTCAACACAACAATGACATGTGAGAGCAAAACATCCAAGTACTGAGCAATTCAGAGCCTCAGATCAACAAATGGGATTTGGTGAGGGCAGGGGGAGGGAGGGGAGGACCAGACGTTATTTTGTTGTTATTCTATTACAGCTCTTTCTTCTTTCTCTTGTTGCTGCCAAAAGCTATGCTGGCAGCACATGGGTTTTTCGGTGTTTATATTAACTGGTCTTAATCAGGGAATCCTGACTTAACCTTGTTCTTTCGCACAGACACAGTTCAATGTTGCGATGGAGCCTGTGGTGAGCCCGATTCAATAGGCGTGTTGCCTCCTGAGACACAGAATCCGAGTCACAGGGCTGGAAGGAGTGACTGCAACACTTTATCTTCCCTTGGCTTCGGGCAGGACTATGCCCAAACTACTTCAAATACAGGCCAATTTACCCCAGTTTAGAAGATTTCCAGACGCAGAGCTTAAACAGCCTTGGCAATGATTATTAATTTTAGCTAGCTTTATCCTTCCTTCTAGATAATCCCATAACTGTGTGCTCTAGCTTAAATGTTTTCTCCTTTTCTGCCCACGGTGCATTTGAAGTCAAACCACGATTTCAGATGCGGTGTTGGGTCACCACTAAGTCACCTCTCAGACCTCTTGCTAGGTTGAGGAGTCCTAACCCGCCCCATAACTTTCCCAGGTGTCCCGACTTATGAGAGCCTGTTATATGCGTGTTTTACTTCTGTGTAACACCTCACCAGACAACTTGACATTTGTAATGACTGGAAGTGTTTTATCTCCTAGGAGTTCTGCTTTATTTATGCCCCAGTAACAAACAATAATAACCACTTAATAGAAACTGTTGCAGACAGGATTCTAAGATGGCTGCCAGAGTCCTGCCCACCCTGCCTCAGGTGTACTTGCCTTATATAATCCCCTCCCCATGCCTGCAGGCACACCTGTGCCTACGACAGCACTCCTGGGATTAGGTTACTCGTCTGTTGATTTTGACCTAGCCAAAATGGAGAGTGTTCTGGTGGACCTGACCTACCCAGGTAAGTCCTTTCCAAAGTCACAGAGATTGAAAGTATGTATGAGAGGGGTTTGATGTGAGAGGGATTCTCTGTTGCTGGTTTTGAATATAAAGGGGGCCACGTGATAAAGACTGGAGAGTGGCCTGTAGTTGCTGAGATCAGCCCCTAGTTGAAGCTCGCAAGGACCTGAATTGTGCCGACAACTTGAATAAGTTTGGAAAGGAATTCTTCCCTGGTCGATCTGGCTGACACCTGGGTTCAGCCTTGTGAGGCTCTGAGCAGATAATCAGCCTCTCAGTGCCTGGAGTTCAGATTGACAGAACTGTGAGATAATGAGTGACTTGTTTCAAGCCACTAAGTTTATGGAAATTTGTTACATAGCAGTGGAAACTAATGTAGACACCTATCCATGTGTTGAATGTTGTAGTATAAACACATTCCCCACATTATCTCATCTAATTCCTACAGCAACCCTTGCGGTAGTCACTGTGTCCTTTGTCAGAGCGAGGAAACCGAAGCTTGGTTCAATAAAGGAGCAGCAAGGTCTGGTTCTTTAAATACTGTGAATTTTACTCTCACTTTATTTGAATTTGAAAGACCTACCTTCAAGCAATGCTTTTTTTTCCAATTTGCTTTGCCTGTCCTTATAATTTTACTGACACAGGTTGATGCTGGTGACTTGGAAATGGTATTTTGATCCAAACCATTTGGCTTCTATAAGTATGAGCCACTGAGGGAGCTATTTTCTATTTAATTGTGCTTTTGAAAAAATCAAATGCAGCCTTGTGTTTTAAAATTATTAAGCTTAAATTCTTTCACAAAATACAAATTGAATTTGATAGCTCTGTCTTTCCTATTTAAAAGCTAAGCAGTGTAAGGACTGAATATACTGGCTCATTGCTCCCACATTGTCCTTACCAGACCTTACAACCTCCCCAGCCCTGCCTCAGCCACCCCTGGGGACACTTTATTGCCACCTTCAAATTTAGCTCCTGCCTTCCAGGCTGAGAAAAAGTAAGCCTCCTGGTTTGGATTCATCAAGTCAGCCTTGCTGCTAGACCCATTCTGATGCCATCCCCTGGACCAGGTAAGTGAGTCTTTATGTTTTCTTTGTGGCCACATCTCTGCCTTGTGTCCAAGTTCCATTTATCCGGTTACTAACTGGCCCCATCCTGCATTCCTTCAAGGAATTATTCTCTTTTTAGTACTGCTAGAAAGCCAGTCTTTTCCCATCAAAACACAGGATTTCCAGAGGGGTTAAATAAATGTGTCCTTGCTCCCACATGAGACAGCAAAGAAGGAATAGTGAAAATTGTGCAAAGAATTGAAGACAGAGAATAGAAGGTAGGGTGCCAAGCATGGGGGGAAATTGGTTATGAAAATAAAGGGAAAACGGAAAATAACATTAAACTGCAATGGAGAGAAAGAACACAAGAGAGAGTAGAAAAACGTAAAACAACCTTCCCCAAACAAAAGGACAAAGAAAGAAGGTTCAGGGGAAACTGTAGGCACCTAAGATATGGCAGCAAGAGCCAGGGAAACCCTATAGTATTTGAAGTTTCTGAGCTTTATTTCTCTGTAATGAGGGTCTTAAAGATGCTACATATGAATAAGCAACAAAGTAACATGACCCTTTTAGAAATTATTTTCAGGTCGGAAATTATTGGAGACTTTGAAGAATATCAAATGAAGGTAATAAAAATTATGGTAATATAATATTGACATTTTTAGCACTATATATAAGCATTGTTCTAAGTATTTTATCTAATAATGCTGAAAAAGTCCTCTGAAGTTATTATTATTTTTATGTCCATTCATGGTCAACTAATAATAATAAATATGGTGGTCATATTTTAGAAAGCAATTTTCTGTGCATTACTTTGGAAACAACCCAATAAGGTATATGTGGCAGATTTGACTCCGGCCACTTACCATGAGAAAACTGAGCCCTGGTGAACTTAGAGCCTCACTTGTCCAGTGTCACATGAACTGTGAGTCAGAGAAGCCTGTGCTTTCCCCACCAGACCCAGCTTCCTCACTAAGCTTGTGCCAAGGAGCATCTCAAGATAAAAATGAAGCAAGAGTCTACAGCTGCCAAGATAAAGACTTTAGTTTGAAAGCAAGCAGTGCCTACCTCCTGTAACTACCACCACAGTTGTTTCTCAGTATTTACAACATACACATTAGAAGTTCAATTTGGATAAAAGTTGCAAATTACTGTGTAGAAGACCTATTAAGATGAAGGAGACCCAAATAAACCACAACAAAGGCTTTTCTTTTATAAGAGGATTTTAAGTTAAAACACTGAGGAGACTTTTGAGAAAGTGCTCAAAGCATTTCCTCTGCCCATCGCAGCTGCAAGAATCATCAGCACACACGTTCACATCCTATTAGCTTTGATTTCCAGTTCATGGAAACACAACCCATCATTTCTTGCTCTTTTTTTTCTCAATGTGTAGTGTCATTAACTCAGCCTTTTTCTTCATAAATGTTCTTCTTTTCTTGGCTGTTAAATAGATTATCTCCTCTCTAATGACAAGGCCAAGACTAAGATGAGGCACTCATCCTGAGCACAAAATTTAAGAGGGCATTAAAAAACTCAGTGATGATCCTAGCACTCTGGGAGGCCGAGGCGGGTAGATTGTTTGAGCTCAGGAGGTCAAGACCAGCCTGAGCAAGAGCGAGACCCTGTCTCTACTAAAAATAGAAAAGAAATTATACGGACAGCTAAAAACATATATATATATAGAAAAAATTAGCTGGGCATGGTGGTACATGCCTGTAGTCCCAGCTACTTGGGAGGCTGAGGCAGGAGGATTGCTCAAGCCCAGGAGTCTGAGGTTGCTGTGAGCTAGGCTGATGCCACAGCACTCTAGCCCGGGCAACAGAGTGAGACTCTGTCTCAAAACAACAACAACAAAAAAAAAACCCTCAGTGATCAAGATAAATAATGTTTTAATGTGATTTTTAAAAAGTCAAAATTCATGCCAAAAAAATTTAGAGTGAGCAAAATAACCCAACATTAAATAAAGATGGCATCCTTGTTACTGATATATCCTTTTGCCTCCGGTTCCCATGTGGCTCTGCATAGTGTGTGGAAATGATATTGACTTCTGGTGTTTTATGTTTCCATATTCTTTCTACAGGTAGTATTCAGTACAAGCTAGAGGTGGTTTCTCCCAGGTGAGGCTATAATATAGGAAGAATAAGAACGGAGACAGAGCAAGTATTATGTCTTGTAGAATATATTGGGTACAACATGATTTTCCTTTAATTTGTTACAATTCTCTAAAGCATCACAAAATGTAATCTGTCAGCTCCTTAATGTCCATCACACCGAGCAATACCAAGTAGGCATGGCCAGGACCTCCCTGCTCTGGTGGCTGAGACGCTGCCATGCAACATATTTAACAAAATTGCTGGCCTGCCAGCCTGAGCAAGAGTGAGACCCCGTCTCCACTAAAAATAGAAAGAAATTATATGGACAACTAAAAATATATATAGAAAAAACTAGCCGGGCATGGTGGTGCATGCCTGTAGTCCCAGCTACTCGGGAGGCTGAGGCAGTAGGATCACTTAAGCCCAGGAGTTTGAGGTTGTTGTGAGCTAGGCTGACACCACGGCACTCACTCTAGTCTAGGTAACAGAGCGAGACTCTGTCTCAAAAAAAAAAAGAAAAAAAAAAATCGCTGGCCTGTTTGGCACCCCCTCACTGATGCTCTGAAATGTTTGGAGTAAATGCTGATTATCTGGAGATGGTAATAACATGACTTTTGAATAAACAAAGCACAAACAGCAATCATACAGTTAACACAAAGTATGACCGTCAGGCAATTGTTATACTTAGCACAATTGCTTGAGCCATTAATTAGAGTATAGCATTTCCTCTTGAGATAATGCTGATTAAAACGTATATACACTCTTCTGGAAGATAACTTCAGAGCTGATGGGAAAACAGCAAAGACAGATTTTAAATAAACACCTTTGAAAAGAAAGGACATTTTTGTACAGAGGGGAATGCTTGTCTCCCTGCCCTGCTGAGAGTTATTTATCCAAGAGCC
Organism: Lemur catta; assembly: GCF_020740605.2. Classification (NCBI taxonomy): domain Eukaryota; kingdom Metazoa; phylum Chordata; class Mammalia; order Primates; family Lemuridae; genus Lemur; species Lemur catta. Next base: position 33,974,679 of record NC_059134.1, read on the forward strand.
ATTTTGTGGTTGGCTGGGCAGTTTTTTGGAAAGATAAAAGAGATGAAGACTGAAGAAGAGAGTCAGCTAGATTCTTAGTGGCTAACAAACAATTTTCTTTGGAGTTGACTTTTCTCTTCATCTTTTGTAATCACAGATACATAATTCAATGTGTTTTTATAAAATATACATGTCATTTTCCCTGCAAACAGGTATGAGAGCCAACTTTACCAATTAGCAAAATCCTCATATGCACTGGTTTGAATGACCTGGTGTGCACCTGGAAATCTCTGCTGCATGAGTTAGCTGGGCCATTTTGGTTTTTAAATACTCATTAAACATTACAACGAGCTAGGACTCTCTTGAGGGTCAATGCTGTGCTACTCACTGATGACACAAAATGCAAGTGAGTAAACAGTCATAGCTCACCCTGCCTTCTAGCACCTTGCCGTTTTCAAACTGTGCTCTGAGGACATCACCTGAAAGCTTGTTAGACCTACAGACTCTCAGGCCTCACCCTGACCTATTACATTATAATCTGCATTTTAACTAGATCTCCATGTAATTTTTTATTTTATTTTTATTTTTTGGAGATAGAGTCTTGCTGTCACCCTGGGTAGAGTGCAGTGGCATCGTCATAGCTCAGTGCAACGTCCAACCCTTAGACTCAAGCGATCCTCCTGCCTCAGCCTCCCAGAGTGCCAGGATTATAGGCATGAGCCACTGCGCATGGCCTCCAGGTAATTCTTATACACATTAAAATTTGAGAAGTTCTGGCCTGAGAGCATTGTGCCCGCAAACCTGGGCTTTCAAAGATATCCTTGTGGCTGGCAGGGAAATATCAAAAGAGTGGCATAATGACCTGCAACTGGAAGCAAATGCAAAGCAGGTGTGAGCCATTAAAAATTTAGCAGCCGTTCTGCTCAGCAAGGAGTTTACAGGGCTGCAGAGTTGATAGGTAGGTATCCTTAGCGAAGGGGAGACTTTCTTGTAAATAAAACCATTGTTAGATATCTGGAAATTTTAAGGAAGAACATCTAATTCACTGAGGTTCTGTAAAGGTGACTGCTGGAAGCCTCTTAAGAACTGAGCCAGTTAAGAAGAAGAAGGGAGAAGAAACCATCTTCTGGTTTATCTATTTGTGGCTGCAGACTGGGCCATGCAAAATGTGGTAAATTGGTTCCTATTAGACAGGATTTTACAGAGGCCCCTAGTGGATCATAGCTGGTGTCTTATTAGATTTTGACAGTTTCCACACTTTTTCTGCATGGATCAGCAAACTGTTGGGCTTATTTTGCCACACATAAGCCTACACAGGTTTCCTACAAGTAAATAGAGATGATAATAACAGTTGCTGCCACTAACGGAGTGTCTGCTTTGGGCCAGATACTGTCTCAGGTGACTTGAATTATCTATCTCTTTAAACACATGTGGCCCTGAACGGGGCATTATTGCATTTTATAAATGAGGAAGCAGACACAAGCACCACTACTTCAAATTTTGCCCTCAGCCATTTCATTCGTCTTGAGCAATTTGTTTGAGCAAATAGGTAACCATTGTTGCTGGTTCTTCTCTTTCAATAAGCCAGTCTTTTCTGTCAGTTGGTCAGCGATGATCTCAGCTCATCTTTGTCATCTATTCCCTGATGCTGACCAATGACTGGCCATATCTTCCCTTTCCCTACTGTATGATAACCTCTGGTTCCTCCAAATAAACTCTTTTCTCACCTCCACCTTATTGAGGCCGACCACCCCTCTCTTCACACGGTATTTCATGGGTTGCCCACGCCTGCCCTTAAAGGCCTACTTCCTCTCTGTGGAATGACAAAGTTGCTAAGAAGAGCTGTTCTACCATGACTTCAATGGACAAAAAAGACTTCCTTTTTTCCGTGCAAGTAAAAAGCCTCTCTCCCATCTCCTGCTAATTATTCATCAGCCAAAGTGCACAGACTTTTGGAAGTGAAGTGACTCCTTATGAAGAAAAAGAAGTTATTTTATGGTAAGTACCAAGTCAACCCCCAATTAGGGTCCACCCTCTGAAGTTCCCTGGCTTGTCCCTTTATATTCTAGCACAGATTCATCCTTGGGAAAAATCTAGTCTGTTCTAATCCCACTAACTTAGGTCAGTGCTTTTTCAAACTTCTTCCATTAATGCTGAGGAGGTTACGCTTAGAACCATAAGAGATACATTAAAGGAAGTAGGAACACAGCCCCCAAAGGGGTTGGATAAAAATGAGAAATTTATTTGAAGACTGAATCAGGTTTTCACTTTTAAAAAGTATGCAAATTGTGACTACCTTTCCACAATGTTTTTGCTTTATTGCAAAAATGATTTTAATTTCTTACCAGATTAAGTTTCATAAATTTTTACCTCCAAATTTTTGAGTGAAGTTAAAACTCCTGAATTATGTGCTGTGTTTCTTCTGTGGTTTTTAGTGTCCCTGTTACACTGTCATGTATCCTCCTGGACAGCCGAATATTAGGATAGTATCGTTCCCTGATGATTTTGCTAAACAACCATTATGGAGAACAGGACAGTCATTCAAAGGACAAATGTCTGAATGCTGCTCTTTCAGACAACTTAAGAGTAGTCATGAATATATCTGCTGCTTGGCTCGTGCAATCTCAGCATCTGTTTCCAATTAGAGAGACAGCGAGTAAAGTGCGTCGGTGTTAGCGAAGCAGGTGTTCTTGGTGAGCTGCGGAGCCTCCCAGTGACCACTCCAGAAAAAAATCTCTCCTAATAGCTTCCTTCCCCCAGTCCTTTGAGCAACATCATAATAAGATCTTTATATCGCTTTAAATTTGTTTCCTGTCTTATGCAGCAATGAGAGAAACCACTGAGTCAGCTAGATATGTGTATGTGTTCTAGTCAATATCTTAAAAGATAAATGCATCCCTGTGAATTCAATATTTTACCACATTATCTTCCTTGCCAAAGGAGTAACTCCTGTCATGTAGGAGGGAGTTCGTAAATAGTGCTCAGGGGCCACCCACTATCTTATGTGTGAAGCGTATTGTCACTTGGAAGGCCAGGCAATGACATCAACAGACTTATCTGGTTATGTCTTGGAGCCTTGGGACTCATTTTTCTTGTTGATGAAGCTATCTTTGGGTATGACAAACTTTGCCAAATAAATTCCTTTGGCTTAAGTCACTTAAATTATGCCAGCTTCAAAATTAGTGAACAGATTATGGAAAATGTCCGAACAGTAATTTAGAAGACAATTTACACATATATTTCTATTTGGAAGAATAATAGTTTGCAAACTAAATACGTCTTAGGCCATAAGTGTCAGAACATGAAAAGATTGGTGAATTTGAGAAAGAAAAATTACAAACAAAACCTTAAAAAGATAAGTCAGGCTATCTTAATGGTACAGAATAAATGAGACAGTAGAAACATAGAAATTTCCCTAATTCATAATGTAGTTCTCTTTTTCTGGAGATTTGCTCATTATTGTGAAAACTAGCTACATTTAATCTTTTTAATTATTGTTATGAGAATACTTTTCCTCACTTATTTTGAAATATATCATACTAAAAAGAGAGTGTATATAAAACACATGTACAATTTAGAAAGTAATGTTAAAACAAATACTTAGGTACTCACTAGCTGGCAAAAGGAAAAGAATATTGACAGTTGCCTTGATATCTTTTGTGCCCAGATGCATTCTGCTCCCTCCCCTTGGGGTAACAATCACTGTATATCTTGTGTTAATACCTTCCTTTAAAAATGTTTAACCATATGTGTATTTTTGCCTAAACAATAGATAGTTTAATTTTGCATGTCTTGAGCTTTATAATATCTGTTTGTAGTCTTCAAGAACTTGACTGTTTTTCCTACTCAAAATTAGCTTTCTGAGAATCATCCATGTTAATGGGTATAACTGTGTAATATTACATTGTGTGATACTGGAAGTGGTAAATCCAGTTACACATCCATTTCCCAATCAGTGGACATTTACATTGATTCCAGTTTTTACTATCATGTACTGCACAGTACAAGGAAGACTTCTATATATGACTCCTGGTAGACATGTACAAGGATTTCTCTGGGGTCCATGCCTAACAGTGGAATTGTTAAGTCATAGAGTATACAAATGTTCAACTTTACATATTATTGTGAAACTGTTCTACAAAGTGCCTATACCAACTTACCCCTCCATCAGAAATGTGTTCCTATTGATCTATATCTTCTCTTGAACATATTTTAGACAATTTAATATTTTCATTGGAATGAAGTGGTATCTTGTTATCTTATTATGCATTTCTCTGGTTAATAATGAGGTTGATGATAGATATATACATATGTTCATTGTGAAATGTCTGTTCCTTTTATTGTCCATTTCATCTATTGAGATGACTGTCTTACTGATTTCTAATAGTTCTAGCAGTTGTTTGTACATTCTAGAGACCATTTCTTTTTTTTAAATAGGGACTAGGTCTCACTCTGTCACCCAGGCTGGAGTGCATTGGCCCAATCATAGCTCACTGTGGCCTTGAACTCCTGGGTTCAAGTGATCCTTCCACCTCAACCTCCCAAGTAGCTAGGACTACAGGTGTGCACCACCATGCCTGCCTAATTTTTTTAATTTTTTGTCTCTACAAAAAATTAGTGTTGCCTAGGCTGATCTTGAACTCCTGGCCTCAACCAATCCTTCCTCCTTGGCCTCCCAAAATGCTGGGATTATAGGTGTGACTCACCATGCCTGGCCCAAGACTAGTTCTTTATTGATCATATGTGTAGCATTATGGCTCACATTGTTACTCCCTTTATTATATCTTCTCAAGAACACAAGCTCTTTGTTTTCACGAAGTAGACTTCTCAATCTTTTCTTTATGGATTATGCTTTTTGACTCTTATTTAGAAACCCTTCTCTACAAAGCCCAGAAAAATATTTTCCAATGTTTCCTTTTAAAAGTTTTAAAGTTTTGATTTTTACGTTTAAATCATTAATCAAATGAGAATTAACTTCCATATATGTGTGAGTTTTCAATTCTTGCTCCATTGGTAAATTTGACTATCCTTGTACCAATACCTCCCTGTCCCAATTCCTATTGGTTTATAATAACTCTTGGTATTTGTTGTGCCAAATTCCTGTAACATATTCATCCTTTTGGATATTCTCAGTCCTTTGTCCTTCCATATGAAACTGGAATCATCAAGTTTGTTTAAAATTCTATTGAGATTTTTATCAGAATGTTACCATAACTGTCAATAACTTTTCAAAATTTGATATATTTAAGAATTTTTTATCCATGAATGTGAAATATCTTTAAATTTGTTAAGTATTATTATTTAATGTTATTCTTTACAATTTTCTGTCTATAGGTATAACATACCTTTTCTTGAATTTATTTTTAGATACTTTATTAGTTCTGCTCTTTTTGTAAATGGTATCAATGTTGGGAGTCCCCAAGACCATCCTCAGGCTTGATGATTCACTAGAAGGACTCATAGGGCTTTTAAGTGGTTATGTTAATGGTTATGATTTATTACTGCAAAAGAATATAGATCAAAATCAGCAAAGAGAAAAGGCATATGGGGTGAAGTCCAGGAGAAATAAGGCACAAGGTTCCAGGTATCCCCTCCAAATATTAAATATCCAAACTGAAGCACAAAGTGGGGGGGGGGGGGAAGTAAATGCAAAAAAGAACATAAAACACATGCAAGCTATAGTAAAAAAAAAAAAACCAACAGTGTAACAGGCATATAATTGGAGTCTCAGAAAGAGTGGAGACAGAGAATAGGGGAAGAAGTAATATTTGAAGAGAGAATAACCAAAAATTTTCCACAGCTAATTTAAAAAACTAACCCACAAAATCAAGAAGCTTTGAGGAACCTAGTCAAGATAATGCAAAATAAAGCCCACATTGGCTCATAATAAGCTGCTGAAGACCAAAAATAAGGACAAAATCTTAAAGAAGCCAGAAAAAAAAGACATTGCTTTCAAAATAGCAATCAAAGACTGAGAATTGAATTCTCCATGCAAATGATGGAAGCTAGAAGATGCGAGGATCATGAACAATATATTCTGTTCCTGAACCTGATGCACCTTGATCACAATGTCTTTTTTTATACAAGACTATAATCAGTTTCTAAATATGTTGTTTAAGATTTTTACATCTAACTGTTCTGCAATTTTCCCCTTTTTATAATCTTATCTCTGTTATCTATCAAGTCTAAAAATAACTTCTTTGATAGAGTTAGGGAGGGGGTTTTCTCTTTTTTTCTATTTACTGAAAAAGTTTGTATCCAATTGAAATTAGCTGTTTGATAAACATTTGATAGATTTCCATGTACATCTAACTATCTATATCTGGTTTTCTATGTATGAGGAGGCTTTTTAACTACTGATTCAATTTCTTTGACAATTGTAGGGCACCAAAGTTTTCTGTTGCTCTAACAGCAGCCCCCATATCTTCTGTTTTATTCTCATTATCATTTAGTTCTAAGTATTTTCTATATTCCATTATAATTTATTCTTTGACCTAGGACGTATTTAGAAGTTTGCTTTTAAACTTTCAAATGCACAGGATTTTCTTACATCTTTTTCTTACTGATAGCTAAATTAGTTTTCTTGTTGCTAGTCAAGGTAGCCTTTGATACTGATTGGAATATTTAAAAACTTTTTTTGGCTTAGTGAATGATAAATTTGTGCAGATGTTACCTGTATGTCAAAGAATTATTCAACAGCTAGATAAAATGTTCTTTATCTATCTATTAGATCACTCACATTAATTATGTTGTTTACACATCTGTAACGTTGTTGAGTTTTGATCTGCTTTATGTATCAATATCTGAGAAGTGTGTTGAAATTTCTTACTATTATAGTGGATTTGTTATATTTTAATCATAGCCTTTCAATTTTTGTTTTATATATTTTGAAGAAATGTTATTTGGTGCCATAAGCTTAAACATTACAATTATTTTATCTTCCTGGCATATTGCCTTTTCATTAATATGTGCTTACCCTTCTTTCTAATAACTATTTTGGCCTTAAAGTCTATGACCAGCCAGATAAGCTTTCTTTAGCTTAGTATTTGGCTGGTTGTCTTACTCTGTTTTGTGCTACTATAACAGAATACCACAGACTGGGTAACTTATAATGAACAAAAATTTATTTGGCTCATGATTCTGAGCCAGAGAAGTCCAAAGGCATGGCAGTGGCATCTGCTCAGCATCTGGTGAGGGTCTTCGTGCTGTGTTATCCAATGGCAGAAGGCAGACGGACATGAAAGCATGTGAGGGGGAGACAGGAAGGGTATCAAACTCACTCTTTTATCACAAACTCACTCCTGTGATAACTAACCCACTTCCCTGATAATGGCATTAATCCATTCAGGAGGTCAGGAGGTCAGAGCCCTGATGACCTAATCACCCCTTAAAGATCCCACCTCTCAACACTGTTACATTGGAGATTAAGTTTCCAACACGTAAGCTTTGGGGAACATATTTAAACCACCATAATTTTCTGATCCATAAAATGGGGTAACATTTTTTTATCTCCTCCACTCATCTTATTAAATGGTTATAGAAGTAATTATATATCTAAATGAGCTTGAGAACTTTGGTAATATTTTGGATAATTCCATTTAACAGAGTTCTTTACACTCTGCAAAAAAAAAAATGAAAATTCAAGTTAGATACTGATGACTAAGCTGGTCTTTAAATAATAATTCATTTCATGCAAACTTTAAAATACTACCAAATTTAACTATTTCTTTGAGAATTTTTCCTCACATTTTGATAGATACAGTGTACAGCTTTCTTCACAGTATTTCCAGTTCAAGCCCAAAACTGGAAAAAAATGAAATATTTATGGGAAGAATCTTCTCCTGAGATAGTATGAGATGGTTGGCTGTCTTTTATGTTTTGAGACTCTGTGTATTTGAATGTATTGATGAATTACCTACACCACGTGCTTTCCTGTTCTAAGCCACCCAGCCTGCAGTTGACGTTCCTCTGTACAACTGCCACCCATTGCTGCGGGTATGTGCCCTGCTATCTAAGGTTTTGTGCTTGTGTTTCTTTTCAACTGAGTGTTCCAGCTTCTTCCCTTTAGCTGTTTATGGTCAGGCTTAGTTCTGAGATAAAATGAAAGGGATATTCTAGCCAAATAAATTCTTATCCTGAGCAGGGTTTGTGTCCAAATCCCTGTCTACTCTTTACGCTGGTACACAGGGCTGGGAAATTCAGCAGCCTCATGATTCCTCTCATATTCATCCTTTAAGTCTGCGAATGGAGTCGATTTTAACCAGCCAGCAAGCAAGCCTCCTATTTCCCCGGGCCACTCCCTGGCCTGTGTTCCTTCTCCAGAGACAAAGCATCTCTTATAGAAGGCACACCCAGCCCCGAATCACACTACCCTGAATTTTACTTTTAAAATAGAAAAAGAAAAGAAATAAAAGAGGAAAATAACTCAAGTTTATTTTTCTCTACCTTTGTATCCTGTTTATTGCTGAAACCAAGGAATGGGATCTAAAACTTAACGAACATTCGATAAATATTTATTCTATGAATAAACAATGTAAGGTAGGGGATGGAGTGGGTTTTCCGAAGCCTGATCACGGTGGATTCTGTGCACTGGCTAGTCTGGCGTCCATTCCAACCTTATTCTATCATGTCTTTCCGAACTGTAGGGGCTAGAAAGCTAAAAGCAACAATCCCCAGATTTCCTTGCTGCTGGAGTTCTGGATGTGATTTAAGTTCTACCAACTGAGTGCACTCACGTGAGGTTTGGATTTGAAACTGAGTTAAGTGGGGCAAGGGGCAGGGCATGAGGCGCTCATTTTGCTGTTGTAAATTGCGAGAGGCAGTGCAAAACCATGGTTAGCGGCTTCCGGAGTTGATGGCTTGCTGCAGGCTCAGGTGGGAGCTTCCCTGTCACTGGCAGAAATTCTCAGAAGCTCAGGCTAGAACCTTCTTCTACCACCTTTCCAACAATTTTGTAAGTCATTCAATACATGGTAATAACTCTATTTTGACATAAACTGTCACCTGCAACCTAACTCTATTGAATCAGACCTCATCGACGTTTATGACCTCTTTCATCACCCCATCTCCATTTTTTAATTTTTCTTGTGTAATATGGTCTGAAACATTTTTCTCATTTTATGGGACTTAGAAAAATAAACAATCGGATCTTTCCATTCACTAAGCCAATATCTGTGATCAATATTTCCCCAGAGGCCAACAGCCTCTGGGTACAACTAAGGACACTTGGACTTGAATATGTACGTTTCACTATTTCATTGCTCCAACCTGCTTAATACAGGACCTTGAACCTCTCCCCTGACACCCTGAAAATCAAAACTTCCTCTAGTTTGTTTGTTTGTTCTGTTTGTTCATATTTTGATTCCTTAGGCATTTCTCCAGCTGGCCATAAACAATTCTTTTCTTCCAACATACTCTTTTTATTGACCTCCTCTGTCTTCTATGCTGTTTGAGGATAACATCTTCCTTATGACCACAGCTTGCTGCAGGAGAACGCTGACTCCTGCCAAGTCGGGGGTTTCGATGGGCTTCCACAGTAGCCAAACACTCAATGTGATGGTACGATGTTGTATAATCCCTTAGTCATCACACTGTCCGAACAATACTGCTGCAAGAATAAATGGGAGAAAGCCCTTCTCCTTTAATCTGTGACATGATTTATAACCAAAGTAAAAATGACGTATGCCCTATATCTCACAATAACCTGAAAACAGCTCCCTTCTCTGCAAAGGCTGAAACTTGTACCTGGAGTTTGGTGGAGGAATATATTGCAGCTATTTCTCTAGTGCCTTCTGTCTTCTCTACCCCCAAGCTTGGGCTACAATCTTCTTCTACATCCAAAAATAAAGCCCCTGAGACACAATTAAATATTATTTCAGGCCCATCCCTCATTCATGAACTTCAGCAAAGAACAAGCCCTAAACTCCAACTAAAATCACCGTTACTCATTTATCTGAACATCTGCTCTGCGTACCAGTGATCCTAAGGTGAATCTCACGTGGTTTCTGCAATTAAGAAATTTATCAGTGGAGGTCAGTTATAGAGGCCACCTTCAAGGGGTGCCATACTGTATATTAGAATCAGAAAAACCCTAATATCCAGGAAGTGCCTCTCAGATTTGAGTCCCCAAACAAAACCAAAGAAAATTAAGGATTTTTCTTATTCATTTGGTACCTACAAAGTAAGCATATCTCATAGAGAAAAAGTCTTTTTAGGTACCAAACCTAAAAAAAAATAATAAAGTAACCCTACCTTCTAAAATAAGGGGTTACACCATCTGTCAGTTCTTATGAATGAGATCTTATGTGGATTCAGGCTTCAATAATAATTTCAGGGACACAAATAATCACAAGGCAAAGCCAAAGCTAAGAGAGGTCCCAGACTGCCAGCGCAGTTCCCAGGCCCTTTCTTCCTGCATGACTCTGCACTGTGTCCCAGATCGCCTTATGATGTCTCTGAATTGTGTACACAGAGATATTACTTACATGGAAAGGCATTGTTGAGTCATATAAACTTCTTTATGTTATAGTCAACTAGTTATATAGCTTACATGACATTTTCTAGGGAACTATTCCTAATGAATCTATGGATTCCAGGTTTGTTTTCCATACATAATCCTAGAAATATCAGATATATTTTGCTAACAGCCTTAAATTAATAATAAGCCTCCTTTAAGTAAATACCATCATCATTCATGAGGTCTGTCAACCTGGTAAACTATCTTTCTCAAAGGATCTCCCCAAACCCAGCATTAAGTAAAAGAAGGAATTGGAGGCCCGATCCTAAACCATCGTCTTCTCACCGCAGGACTTCCGAATCAGGTGGCCAAAGACAGGTTCTGCTATGCCAGCACCAGTATATCACCCATCTCTAGGACACAGAACAGGGGGTTAAGCATTAATGAGGTTGTTGTGGAAGATTGGCACAGGATTCTTTTGGGTAAAGAGAAAGAGAGAGATAGAGAGAGTAAGGGAGGGAGGAAGAAGAGAGATATTATTATTTTTCACTCTTCTTCAGGAAGAGGGATGCTTTCCTTTCCCCACAAATCAAAAGAGTGTGACTTCAAAGAATCACTTAAAGCAGCTCACGTGCATTCCCTAGAATTTAGGGTTAGAAGGACTTGGAGTTCGTGCTCAAAAGACTGGTAGTAAGAGGCTACCTAGAGTTGCACAGAGGGGAGAAGACACAAGGGAAGGGAGCTATACTCTCATTGGCAGAAGTAGAACTGGGATTGGTTTGCCTGAAAAGACATTACTCAAGAGGCATAAGATGAACCCAACGTAAGGATTCTGTGTGGGATCAACTGAAGCCAGAGGGTCAGGGCGGAGCTACAGGAAACCAGCTGAGGGTGCAGCCTGCTCAGAGAACTTTGGGGACAAAGATCCTCAACAGTCATGTTCTAAAAATCCACCAGTAGCACCCAAGAGAGAGAATTATTGTTTGGGCTTCTGCAGCATGGAGAAGGCGCCAGAGTCAGAGAGCGTCTGCTCTGCCCCTTACCTGTCCTCTGCAACCGTGTGGCGTCTGAGGCTGTTGGTGAGTGGACAGTGGTGGATGAGAAAGTCTGAGGACAGAGAGATTCCCACACCCTTCCTCTTCACTGTCAGGCACAAGCTGAGGGAGGCAAGACGTTCTAAACTCATGAGAGTCTGTAGATTGACATTAGAATGATCTGGTTTTGGCCTGGCGTGGTGGCTCACGCCTGTAATCCTAGCACTCTGGGAGGCTGAGGTGGGTGGATCGCTCGAGGTCAGGAGTTCAAGACCAGCCTCAGCAAGAGCGAGACCCCGTCTTTACTAAAAATAGAAAGAAATTATCTGGTCAACTAAAATATATATATAGAAAAAATTAGCCGGGCATGGTGGCGCATGCCTGTAGTCCCAGCTACCGGGGAGGCTGAGGCAGTAGGATCACCTAAGCCCAGGAGTTTGAGGTTGCTGTGAGCTAGGCTGATGCCATGGCACTCACTATAGCCCGGGCAACACAGCGAGACTCTGTCTCAAAAAAAAAAAAAAAAAAAAAGAATGATTTGGTTTTTAACACAGTTTGTTAATATCTAAATCTGAATGAAATGCTATGGGAACTTGCTAATATTTCACCCAGAGGAAGAGCAGAAAGAACCTACAGAGTGGTTTAAATTAAAAGCTGTGAAAAAATAACAAAGTCACTCTCTGCTTACATTTGAGCAAGTTTTAATTATCCAATAAATGGGTTATACGTGCACACACAAAAAATATACTGGCTTCATTAGCATGTATACCCAAGGCATGTGTGTGGGGTGGGGTGGGGTGTACATGAATTTCCTTATTTCCTCTCCTTGGTGTTAATGGGAATTAATCAGTAATCCACATCATGCTTGAGAAACTATACAGTCCCGTAGGCAAGAAGGAGCTTGGGAGAAGAGTGCTATTTATTAATGTTATACGCAATTTATTTTCCACTTATGAGAAAATGATTCCTTATGTGAGAAAATAAAGTGAGCCTTGATTGAAAGTAAATAATTTGAGCTTTAATTGAGGCAAACTTACGGAGCTCGATAATCATTGAACCCCTCCTGACACAGGAGCATTATCACGGGCAGGGAGAGCAGAAAGGATTCAGTCTGAAGGTGATTTGCCCCAAATCCCCAATGCTTTTCAATAAAAATAAAATCCATGATTTCTATGACCACAAAGGTGTGCTTCAAACAGATGTAGAAACACTATTCTTGAACGTGAATTTGACAAAAAATGTTTGATTTTTAGTTGGTGAGTTCCCTTGGGTTTCTTTGTTTTGTTAAAGAGCTTGGATTCCCTTTTCCCATCAGATTCAACTGTCGGCATAAAGGTATGTCTCACTGGAACAGCTTCCTGTCACTTCCATTTTGCTGTCACACTTTCTGTGAGTGCTCAGAGAATTCCAGCGTACAATGGTTCCCCTCTTCTGCAAGAAGAAACTAGAAAAATCTATTTAGAAAGTAACAAGAAAAGTTCTAATTATTTCTGTAGAAATTGACCACAGAAGCAAGCCCAGGTGACAGAAAGAAAAACATCTCTCTTGCTACATCTTAAAACAGATGATTGATAAAGGGCAGACGGGGCTTGACGTAGAAGGCTTTCGTTTAGGCTTATCTGTGAGACCCTATTGATGTTAACATTGACTAGTAAGCAAGAGAAGCAAATCCTATAGATTAACATACTACTGATTTACCTTCTTCAAAACATAAAGAATAGAAACACAAACTTTACAGTTGTATAGATTTAAGGAAAATACTTGCAATTTAATATGTTATAAGAAAAGAGAGGGAGGATTTGATGTGTTCTGTTTCTTTTTGTCCATCTGTCCTTCTCTCATAACATAGAATTTCATTGTTAATATATTGAATAAGAGGGAGAGAATAATTAGATAACAGACTCCTAATTTCCCTTATTCTTCAGATTACTTTTATAATGATTAACACCTTTGAATCATAAAAATTCATAAAATGGACATTCTATAGCAGAAACTTTCAGAAAGGCTTATCACCTGATAATCATTTACATATGCTTTCTTAGATTCAAACTATGACACTGAAAAAGCTATTATGCAAGGCAGAATTTTTGGCTTTTGATTAACAGTGAACCAAATGTGGCTGAAGCAGATTATCGTATATAATCACATATTGACTGAACAGATGCTTAAATGGAGGTAGCATCTGAAGTACCCCACTTATCATTCACATCTCAAATCTAACAACATGAAAAAGCCTCCAGAGAAAAATAGCCTTTCTGAATGTTATAGTGTCTATGTCTATCATATACATTGGAGCTTTTATAAAAAGTGGAAAATATTTAAATGACCTGTTAAATAAAGAGGTAATGTTTTAATGATGTAGAACATTGGCTGGATGAGGACTGTACCTCAAGTCTAGGTTGGAAGCCACTTTAAGATCTTTCCTTCCTTGGATCTCTTTGTTTGCTGGTGATGTTGCATTCATCCCCAAGTGGGAGCTCATTCATTTCAAATCCTTTTATTGACCCTAATGGGGAAGCATTCTAGATTTTCCTCTCATATCCAAACATGCTTTAATCCTTCTAGTTTATTCTCTTCCAAAAAAAAAGTTTGCACAAATATTGAATGTTTGGGAATAGATCAGAGTTTTGTTGTTTGAAAACAGGAAGAAGTGAGATGTAGGTGAAAAGACTAGTGAGCTTAACTTTATCTTACCTTCCCTAGAGCATTGCATATGAACTGGTTACAACCAACAGTTCTCTGCTGTGTGGAAGGGAAGACAAAACAGGAATGAACTTCACACAGTCCTACCCACCCTCCACTTGGATGAGTCATGTAGTCATACACTGTACATGCATGCATACATTCCCTAAATACTCATGCTTATATGACTATCTGTGGATTTATATTAATACGTGCATGTATCTTTATGTGGGCCTCAGGATTAATGAACTCACGTTTTATTCAATGGTTATTAAAGATTTGCTTGTCAAAATTTTCTGGTACTGCAGTAATCAGAGCTTCTCCATTCTACAATGCTCAGAAAACTCTAGGTCAGGGCTATGATTGATCATGGCAGTCGCATGTGTGAGTGGTAGAGGGTTAATGCTCCTGAGGAAAGAGCACTCGTTCCCTCTTTCCATGTCTATTTCTTGAGCGTTCTGTATGTGCCAGATACTGATTGAGGCCCTGAATAGGCCAGTGTGAGGCAGGGGATGTACAAGTCTGCAGAGAGGACACCAAGAGCCTGATTGAAATTATAATAACTAGGCACTGAGTCACTGCAGAAGGAGGCAGCCTCCTGCCAGCCCCACAAGAAAACATCAAAATAAAGGTTACATCAGATCAAAATAGCAGGACTGAAATATTTTTCTAATCACCCTTGATTACAGAATGTTGAGCAATCTGTGCACAAAGAGCCATCCATGGTCAAACCTAAATTTGTTCTTGTCTATTCATAATTAGTTGTAATGTTTATTTTAACTGTTTGGTAAATTCAGTTCATATACCAGTGTGATGAAGTTATCTCCAAGGAAACTCCTTTTTGCCCTGAGCCTCAAGGAGAGAATACCAAGAGGGTTTTGGTTTTAACTCATGTACTTATATCCACATGAGCTCTCATAATTGTGGTCGCTGGTCTAGTGTTTAGCCAGAGACAGATGACTCCTGATTGGGCCTACATTTACCCTGACTATTGGTAGAGAGGAAAGAGAAGGTTAACCTATTGGCTTCCTAAAAAAGGACGGTCATAAACTGAGTCAAGGCCTAATAGAGAAGATCGATAAAGTGCTGGTGTGGATGGTGATAATAACAGTTTACAGATGCTCTGAAGCCCGTGAGTCATCATCATTAATTTAGCTCCACATGCGTGTAGGCAGAATAATAGGATTCAGACAGGCCTCTGAGGGAAAAATCTATCATATTGATTGAGAGCAGCAGGCAGAAAGATGGGCTTTCGGGTCTCATGTCTGACAGTGTTATGATGCAGTGAAAGGCAATCGATAAGCCCTCCCATCTGACTGCACGGCCCGCTGCTCGGAACACAGCCTCACCTCCTTCCTGCCATGTTAGCCTGAGACCCAGCATCAAGTCATCTGCAGCCAGTCCAACCCTGATTCTGCTTGACTCTTTTTTTTTTACTATTATTATCAAATCAAAATATTACAGGGGTACAAATGTTTTTAGTTGCATGGATTGCTCTTGTTATGCTTAAGTCAGAATCATAAATGTGCCTGCTCATCACCCAGATAGTGTTCATTGTACTTGTTAGGTAGGTTTTTGCCTATCGCCTCCTCAACCCTCCCCCCTCCTTGATTTTCACTGAGTTTTACTTCCCTCTTTGCACATGTGTGCTCATCAGTTAGTTCCAATTTAATAGTGAGTACATGTGGTATTTGTTTTTCCATCCTTCAGATATTTCACTTAGGATAATGGTCTCTAGTTCCATCCAAATTGCCACAAAAGGCCTTAATTCATTCTTGTTCATGGCTAAGTACTATTCCACAGTGTATATATAGCATATTTTGTTAATCCACTCATGAATTAATGAGCCCTTGGGTTGATTCCACATCCTTGTAATTGTGAACAGTGCCACTGTAAACTTCAAGTGCAGTTATATATTTGAAAAAATGACTTTCTTTTCCTCTGGGTAAATACTCAGTAGTGGGATTGCTGAATCAATTTGTAGGTCTACTTTTAGTTCTTTGAGGAATCTCCACACTGTTTTCCATAGAGGCTGTACTCATTTGCAGTCCCGCCAACAGTGTATAAGTGTTCTTCTCTCTGCATCCACACCAGCATCTGTTGTTTTTGGACTTTTAAATAAAAGCCCTTCTAACTGGGGTAAGGTGATAGCTCATTGTGATTTTGATTTGCATTTCCTTGATGATTAGTGACATTGAGCATTTTTTCATGTATTTATTGGCCATTCATCTATCTTCTTTTGAAAAGCTTCTGTTCATGTCTTTTGCCTACTTTTTAATGGGGATGTTTGTTTTTTTCCTTGCTGATTCACTTGAGTTCTTTATAGGTTCTGTTTATTAGTGCTTTATTGAATATATAGCTTGTGAATATTTTCTCCCATTCTGTAGGTTGTCTATTTGCTCTGTTAAATATTTCCTTAGCTGTGTAGAAGCTTCTTAATTTAGTCAAGTCACATTTATTTATTTGTTGTTGCTGTGATTGCTACTGGAGTGATCTTCATAAATTCTTTACCTAGGCAGATATCTAGAAGAGTTTTTTCAACATTTTCTTCTAGCATTCTTATGGTTTCATGCCTTACATTTAAGTTTTTTATTCATCTTGAATTAATTTTTGTGAGTGGTGAGAGATATGAAACCTGTTTCATTCCTCTGCATGTGGCTATCCGATTCTCCCAGCACCATTTATTGAATAAGGCTTCTTTCCCCCAGTGTATATTGTTGTCTGCTTTGTCAAAGACCACTTGGCTGTATGTGGATAGTTTTATATGTGGGTTCTCTCTTCTGTTCCTTTGGTCTATGTCTCTATTTCTTTGCTAATACCATGTTGTTTCGGTTACGATAGGCTTGTAGTATAGTTTGAAGTCTGGTAATGTGATGTCTTCAGATTTGTTCTTTTTGCTTAAGATTGCTTTGGCTAGTCAGGCTCTTTTCTGGTTCCAAACAAAGCTCGGAATAATTTTTTCTATATCTGTGAAATATGATGTTGATGCTTTGATGGAGATTGCATTGAATCTGTAAATCACTTTGGGTAGTACGGACATTTTAACAATGTTGATTCTACTGATCCATGAGCATTCTATGTTTTTCATTTGTGTCATCAGTGATTTCTTTCCTCAGTGTTTCATAGTTCTCTTTATAGAGATCTTTTACGTCCTTGGTTAAGTATATTCTTAGATATTTTATTTTCTTTTTGGCTATTGTGAATGGTATTGAGTCTTTGATTTAACACTCAACTTGACAGTTATTGGTGTATAGGAATGCTACTAATTGGTGTAAGTTGATTTTGTAACCTGAGACTTTGCTAAATTTATTTATCAATTCCAGGAGTCTTTTGGTAGAATCTTTGGGGTTTTTCTAGATATAAAATCATATCATCAGCAAAAAGTAATAGTTTAACCTCCTCATTCCTGATTTGGATACACTTTATTTCCTTCTCTTGCCTGATTGCTCTGGCTAGGACTTTCAGCACTATGTTGAATAGAAGTGGTGACTGTGGGCACCCTTGTCTTGTTCCAGTTCTTAGTGGGAATGCTTTTAACTTTCCCCCATTCAGTATGATTTTGACTATTGGTTTGTCATATATGGCTTGTATAATTTTGTGTTATGTTCTTTCTATGCCTAGTTTTTTAGGGGTTTTGTCATGAAAGGGTGTAGAATTTTGTCAAATGCTTTTTCTGCATCTATTGAGATAATCATATGGTCTTTGTTTTTGCTTCTGTTTATGGGGTCAATCACATTCATTGATTTACATATGTTGAACCATCTTTGCATCCCTGGGATGAAGCCCACTTTGTCATGGTGTATTATTTTTGATGTGCTGGTTCAGTTTGCCAGTATTTTATTGAGGATTTTTGTATCTATATTGATAAGGGATATTAGTCTGTAGTATTCTTTTTTGTAGTGTCCTTTTCTGGCTTTGGTATCAAGGTGATACTGGCTTCATAGAATGAGCTGGGGAGGATTCCCTCTGTCTCGATGTTATAGAATAATTTCTGCAGCATAGGTACCAGATGTTTTTTGTAGGTCTGGTAAAATTCAGCTGTGAATCCATATGGTCTGAGGCTTTTTTTATTGGAAGTTTTTTTATTACTGCTTCAATCTCATTGCTCATTATTGGTCTGTTCAGGAAGTCTATTTGACTTTTGAGGCTATATCCCTACTTTGTGCTTTATGTTAGTATGTGAAACCCTGCTTTGTTCCCTGAGCTTGAGTTTCTCAAATTTGTCTGCAAATTTAGTGTCCATTACTTCTAGAAATAAGGCTCTTCCCTTTGTATTTGTCACTCCTATTTCTTGCCTGGGCTTTGAAAGCTGACTTCTGAACCCTAGTGGGCCAGGCTCCTGCTCAAAGACTGTCATTCACGTCTGCCTGTGTGTACTTCTCAATCCCATCTTTGTTAATTCTCCATCACTAAGTTCTTACCATTGATTTGGGAATTACCATTGCTTCAAGCTGGAATACGAATGCTAATTGTTTACCTAGTATCACTTATAGTCTAGGGATGCTCTTACTAGATGCTGAATTCTGTGTAGCAGTCTAAGTGGCTGCTCAGCTTCTGCAAATAGATTGTTTTTCTCTTTTGTACCCTTCTGTCTTTTAAAACCTTGTGTAGTTATCTGGGCCAAACCTAGTCCTGTCACAAAATATGATAAGATGTATAGGAGTTGCACATTGGCCCTTGACCTTCAGAAGGATCATTAATAACAGCAACTATAATTTAATGCATTCATTAACTCAACGAGTATGTTTTGTTGGCCATTACATACTAAATGTTGGAATCAGAGCAACAATAGCAAAGGTAAGATTCTCATTCTCATGAAACTTTCACTTTTAGGCATTCATATGTACATGCATGTGTATGTGTTGTTGTTCTTGGAAAAAAGGGGGTGGACAATAAAAGCCAACATCAGGTTATAAACAGTTCAGTGTAGAGACTTTAAAGGGATGAAGTGAAAGACCTACTTTAAATTGGGTGCTTGGGAAAATTCTCTGGGGAGGTGACATTTGAATTGGAAACTGACATAAAAGAGTCAGCCATTGTATGATCAGAGAAAACACATTTCCAAAAGGGGGAAAAGCTGGGCAAAGGTCCCAAAACAGAAATGAGTCTGAGAATCTGAGACCCAGACAGATGTTCTGAGTGACTGAAGATAGTGGAAGGGGAAGAAGTGGTTGGAATGAGGTTAGCAGCATTGGCAAAGGCCAGATCTTATGTGGCTTTGTGAACCATGGTAGTTTGAGTTTCATTTAAGTACAGTGGGAAAATATTTGAGGGTTTTAAGGAAAGGAGCAACTTGAGCTGAGCTATATTTTAAAATGAACACACTGTTTCTGGGCAGACAGTAGATTTATATGGAAAGTCAGAGAGGCAGCTGGGAGACTTGTTGGAGGCTCTTGGAGTAGTTAAACAGGAGGGATGGCAGTTTGGACTAGGCAAATGGAGAAAAGTGGAGGTAGAATCTGCAGGACTTGCAGAAGGATTTGACGTGGGAGCATAAATCTTACATTTTATCATGAGCAAAAGGGCTGATGGTGGTGCCATTTTTGAAGGAGAAAAATCAAGTGTGCTGTTTTGGGCAGCATACACTTGAGTTGCCTGTTAGAGATGATATAAATATGACAAGCAGGCAGTGGGGAGTATGAATCTGAAATGCTGGGAGATGTCAAGGTTGCAGACAGAGAATTGGCAGCCAGCAGCATAGCCACGGTGTTCACAGGCTTGGTAGTGAAGGAGCTCACACAGGAATGTGCATGGAGAAGGAAAGGGGCCAGAGAGACCACTCCAGCACTCCAGTATCTTGAAGGCTGAGAAGTATTCAGAAACCTAATAGAAATCCACTTAATGAGCTTTTATACTGTGTGAGGTCACATGCTAGTCCTTTGTATAAGTTCACCACTTTAATCTTCACTTCAGCTTCCAGAACTAGTTAGAAAGTGAAATCTTGCATTGGGCTTTCTCTGTTAGAACCCAAGCACCCCCATTCACCAGTGTGTGACCTTGGGCAAGTCAGTTAACCTCTCTGTGACTTAGTTTCCTCATCTGTAAAATGGAGTTACAAAAATATTGACCTCATAGGCTTGATTGTTGGAGTAAATGGATTAATATGTATAAATTCCCTAGAACAGTAACTGGCACATGTTAAGTACCCAATATATGTGATCTAAAAATTGCTAGATAGATGTTATTATCTGCATTTTACACTCAAGTCGGGCTTGGAGAAGTTTATAGACTCAAGGATCAAAGATATAGTGTATGGGGGAGCCAGAGTTAAAACAATTTTGTTTGATCTCAAATGGTGTAGAATCTTTACTTCTCCCTTATTTAGGCCCTTTAAAATAATAATAAACTGACTTATGACCAAACCATCGTCTTCATCAGCCATAGTGCCAGAGTAGAAAACAAATATTTCAAATATACATTTCAGCCTTCATTCTCCCCAAGCAAATATTTTTATAAGAGACATTAGCCAAACTCACTGGATGTACTTTATCTTGTCTGTGGAGTGGCTAAGGATATTTTTCCACCTCCCAAAAAGGCAGTCAGATTTAAAATGAGGCAAAAATGTTCATGTCATAAGAAACCGGATAATCAGTCCTCATATAAATATGTAATGTGTTGACCATTACTGTAAATGTGAAAGAAAAATAGTTTTAAAAGCAGATTTTATTAATTATCACAATTTAGAACAAATGGGAAAGTCAGTCTTAATAAAGCAAGTTTTAAAAGAAACCTAGTTGTATTAATTTCAATTAAATAAAGCAATTCAAGTCATACTAATTAAATGTTGTCAAGCAAAGGAGTTGGGAAGCTGCTTCAATAAATAAAGAATGATTTGTATTTAACATATTGGTTATCTAACCATAAATTGGTGTTTTTAATTGTTTGAAAGCAATTTGTTCTCTTCAACAAATTGAATGTTCCTCTATGTAAGTGTTAGACTATTTTATTGGCAACATTTTATAAAGCAAAGTTAGCATCAGCTTAATTCGTAACCAAATTAATGAAGTTTTTTTTTTCATTTATGAGATTCTAAATCTTTTCTACTGATGTTAAAATTAGGTTGTATTACTAAATTTGAGAAAAGAGAAGAATTTCTTTGTCCATAGTTCCAATATCCAATTACAATAAATTATGCAAAAAGACTGTTGTTACTTGGAAAGAAACTGTGAGGAACATCTGCCACCCTAAGCAGCAAAAAGTCTGGCTATGATATAACATCTTAGGGTTCAAATTCGTTTGAAAATCTTAATTCTGTCCGAGTATACCACAGTGCATTACACATCACAGACATTCTTAAAATGTTGGAAGGAAGGAACAAAAGAAGGAAGGAGAAAGGGAAGGCGAGAAGGAGGGAGGGAAGACAGAATCTCTGTGATTAGAGTTCAGTTTGGGAGCACTAGTTTTTTTTCTGGATAAGGTCAATCACCAGGGACTGGAGATTGAACCATGAAAAGTTTCCAAAGTTAGGCTGATGTGCTCTGCTGAAATTCACCCAAGGATTGCACACCTTATTGCTGAGGACTCACACCAGATGTCCCATCCAAGGACTAATGTTTATTCCTGTAGGCTACATCCACATGTGAGGAAGCAGAAGAGAGCATTTCAGAGCTGGTTAGTCAACTTTAAGTTATGCTCAGTGCACTGTATCGGGAATACAAAAGCATTTTCCAGATGGCATCATAAAGTCAGTTCAGTTTTGCAAAGCACCATCTCATTTTTGAGAAATAGCCCCTTGTTTTTCATTCCCCTTGGTTGTTTTAGAATTGCTTTTTCTTGCCATAAATGCAACACTTAAACTAGAGGGCTGGATAGCATATCAGCTGTATATTATAAAAAATGCCTTACAGGCCATTCAGATATAAATTGATGAGGAGGATGTTAAGATATTGTCTTCACCACTGGCCAGGCCATCAAGGAGACAGGGAGCCAGATGGATATTGGGATTCTGCTTTCACTGTTAATGATATAACCTTGGGTGATTCACTTAATTATGCTGTGTTTCAATGTCTACATATGCATGAGAGCTATTCTAACTCTCAGAAATTCCTCTGTGAGTCATCCAAGGACCACCTATCATTAGAGTTGTTTCTCTATCTGCTTGCCTACATGAACTCTCTGCTGTAGCCAAATTGTTCAACTCACTTTCCTCCAAATAATGCTTGTGCCATTCACACAAGCTCTTTCATTAAGCTTTTTCCTCAGCGTAGGATGTACTTTCTCTTCCTCTCTGTCTAGCCAAATCCTCTGAGGCACTGGTCAAGTCTCCTCCTCAGTGAAGACATTCATGTAACCATGTCACTCTAGGAAAGGACTGATACATGTAATCTCATTTAGTTATCAGAACAACCTTATTTAGTAACTATTATTATGCTCATTTTACAGAAGAGAATATGAGACTCTAATAAAATGCTTTATTGTCCCAAGGTCCAAAGGTGCTGTCAGAACTTGGATTTGAATACAGTTTTCTTGGTCACCATAAGTTCCTTCTGACCACTCCAGTGAGTCTCCTAGTGACATTTCTTGTATCCTTTGTTGCAATTATTGTTACTATTTGCTATTTTTATTATTATTGCTATTTTATACTTTTTAAATACAAAGGTTCATGTCTCCTTAAAGAGATAGTAAATGTCTTGAAAAAAGAAATAATATCTTTGTATTTAATATTTCTTATGCTAGAAGGTAAACTCCACAAGGACAGAAAATTTGACTCTGTTAGTCAAATTTTATTCCAGCATTAGAGCAGTGCCTGACATATAGTAGACACACAATAAATATTTACTGAATAAATTTTGGTATGTCTCTTATGGCGTATGGCCTTGCATATAAATGTTCTCAATAAATATTTGTTCTTCTGGCATAATATGACTGTCCTCACCTAAAAATTTTTAGATTAAAATCTTCTTGGATATTAAAAAAAAAAACTTTCTCCTTATAGTTTCCCACCTCTGTCATCTATCTTCTGATATCGACCTTATCTACTCGATGACTATTGTCAAATCATTCATTGAATATGTACCCTACTCTTGGTTTATCATGCTGACACCAAGCACTGTCATGCTTGGCTCTAGAGAAGGCTGGATGAGAGTCACATTCTGAGTATTTACCCTCAATAAAAATTTCTTACTAAATATCATTTATTGAGCACTAATTGTCCCCACATTAAGCCTTTTATTTATATTATTTTATTTAGTTCTTACAGAAGAACAAAGATTCTTAACCCCATTTTACAAGTTAGGAAAAGAGGGCTTAGAGAAATTAAACAACTTGATCAGAACCACATTGCTAATAAAATAATGAGCTAGAATTAAAGCCCAGTCTCTGAATCACTGAACTCTATTATATCCACGTGGTTTATGATGTTCTGGGAGAAAAGGCTGAACATTCTTGCCAGCGGGCATGGTCAAATTAGACATGTCCTAATAGTCAAGTCAGATATTGTGAATAATGGGACTTCATTTTTTGAGGGTTAACTATTGGGAAAACATCAAAATCATTAATGGCTACACAGATATCAATTGTTTCTGTTTGTTTTCTTGACATTGTCTCAAAATTGTTAAACATGAAACTAAAGTTCCAACTCTGAGTAATGTTATTTAGTCGTTATTTAGTTGGTGAGAACTTGTATCTATTCATTAGTGGAAGAAAATCGTTAATATGTAACATTATTATCTCAAACTTTACCCTAGTAAAGGCCAGTTGATATTTATTAACATTTGGAATATGGATAATATTTTGCTAAGCATATTTAACAAGACTTTATCAGTTGATATTGACATTAGTTTGGGTTTGACATTGAGTCACAGCTCTTTGTAATTTCAGGGAGTAAGAATAAGTGAATCAGTATTCAGTGAATATTTAAATGTGAAAGAAAAAACAATAAAAATATGACTTCTAAGTATTTGCAATAATTCTCACAGCTTTTACAATTTTGGAGCTGGTGAGAGTCTAGTTGTTCTTCTGTCTTCTAAAATAAACTATATTCAGAAATTTGGCTTAAGCCTATTTTTAATTCTTAGGAATTAAAAATTATTTCTACTACAAGTTTTATCAACAGCACAATTACCTTTAAAAACACTATGTAATCAGATAGAATGATATAGGTAACAAATAAAATAATTCAGAAGCTCTTTCTTTCTGTACTATCTGCCATATATAAAACACTGGATAAATTCCTCTTGAAACAAGTGTTAGTTTATTCAACTTCAAGTTGAGGTTAATACATAACTTAAAGAACTTTAAGGGGATCTATAAACCCACAAAGTGCTTGGAATTCCTTCAATGAAATCACAGTGCAAACATTGGGTAGAAGACCAAGAGTTTGTGACGTGCTGCTATTTTCTCCACTTGGATTTCTGTGCAGTATGGAAACAGATGTACTGCCAGTGGAGAATTTAATTCATAATACCTGTTATATAGTTCAATCCCAGATGATACAGGAAAAACCAGGAGTATAGCTTAGGAAACAGTACTGTTGCAGCTCTATTGTGATATTAATAAATCAGTAGCTGCTGACAGACTCAAACAGGAAGCTGACTCTTATCTTATTGTAGGAGTCCATAGTCTCCCGATCTGCAAGCTTTGAATCATTGCTTGGAAGAAAATTCAGCAATATTTTCTTATACTATCACATTAGTAATTAATGATAAATTATTTAGATGACTAGAAATTGCCTTTGGCTTTTACTTGAGTATATGCACTATAAGCAGATGATCCTTTTAAAAGGATGTCTGGGGATGGAGGTATGACTACATGGTGAATGCCAGGCGCACTGTATGGAGAGTGGACACGCTTGAGGCTCTGACTCAGGGGGATGGGCGGGAAATGGACAATGTATATAACCTGAGCTTTTGTACCCCCATGAAGAGCTGAAATAAAAAAACAAACAAAAAAAAAAAACTCACACATCCCTTTACCTTGGGAGCCACATGGTACGTAGGCAACTCACGCTGCCGTGCTGTAGCATAAATGTTCATGAGGGGAGGCCCCCTGGGCAAAACCCTGCAGTTGGTTTGTGAAAATCTTACCTGTTGATGTTCTTATGTTACAATTGATATTGACAATTTAACTGCTTATAACTCACATACAGAAAACAGTAAAAAATAAATTTTTCATTAAATTAGAAAAAAAAAGGATGTCTGGCATTCTTTATTAGCAGAAAGGATGCATTTATTAAGTATTCACTACACACGCATTGAGCACCTACTATGTGTTAGGCTTTGTTCAGAATGCTGAGATAAGTCAGATATGGTCTCTACCTTTAAGGAACTCACCATCTAGTGGAAGAGAAAGATACATCAACAACTAATTGCAGTGTGCATCCCAATAGCATTCTTTGTCAGAGGTATCATAACCAGGAGAAATACCATGGGAAACATGGCAATATACCCAAAAGTCAGACAGTAAAATGGTTATAGAATAAAAATCTATTAAACAATAATAACTTTTAGAAAATAAGGAATGGATCTGTAGGCATCTTGATGCAGAAGGAGGTGAAGCAAGGTGTTGGACCGAGGTTAGAGGTAATGAGGGAATGGGGTGTAGGCCACTGAGTGCAGGGGCAGGGAGGAGGTGGGGGGAGGAAGTCCAGGAGGGAACGTGCCTCTGGCCTGTGTGAGACAAAGCAGGCTCCAGCTCTGGGAAGAAGCCACTGACAATGAAACACAGATTCTTCCATCCTTATGAACCTGTGGGAGGGCCAGCAGAAGCCTTAGTCTCTTCCCCAAGGGGGCAGGGGAGGAGTAGGAGTCTGGGGCATGTTTACATAACACAAATACTGTGAAAAATGTGGGATTTATCTTGCATTTGCCTTAATACTCCAATAGTTGCTACACTTAGCTAGGAGACATAAGGCCAACTTTCTCCAGTGGTGGAAGGAAGGGGAACTAAAACCTAGAACTTTATATTGTTAATTTTAAGCTTAAAAGCCTTGACCTAAGTGAGCAATATACAGATTTTGGAATAAAATATTTAATAAACTGCTTACTTCCTCTTTCTACCAATGCTGCAATGTTTTAGTTTGGGTCTGCTAAGGGAGCAGGGAGAAGTTATTGAAATTGGCTGAATTTAATTTTAAAATGACTGAGAAATCACTGAGGATCTTGTGTCACCATAGAGAAGCCTACAGAAATAGGACTCGAGGTAGAAAGTAAGTCGAATTTGAGAGAAACAGAGAAAGCAACATTTTTGTACACAGAACTTGTGACTTATGAAAGTTGCTTCAGCTAAACTTACTTTCAAAAGTCAGTCAAGTGGCCATAAGTGATTTCGTGGGCATACATAACCAAACATTTTCCACAACTCTTTTCTGATGCCATTATTTTTTTTAATTACTGAAACGTATTTCATTCTACAAATAGGGCCTTGAAATTAACCAGATGAGTTTCAGCTAAAGTGTAATTATTTTTTTTCTTCTTCTTTTTTTTTTTTTTTTTGAGACAAAGTCTCACTGTGTTGCCTAGGCTAGAGTGCCGTGGCATCAGCTTAGCTCACGGCAACCTCAAACTCCTGGGCTCAAGTGATCCTCCTGCCTCAGCCTCCCAAGGAGCTAGGACTACAGGCACATGCCACCATACCTGGCTAATTTTTTCTATTTTTAGTAGAGATGGTGTCTCACTCTCGCTCAGTCTGGTCTCAAACTCCTGACCTCAAGCAATCCTCTCACCTCGGCCTCCCAGAGTACTAGGATTACAGACGTGAGCCACTGTGCCTGGCCAGTAATTAATTGGGAAGAAGAGTGATTTATTAGCAGGGCCACTCCTATATTAATTTGTAAAGGGGATGCGGATATAAATACTTGGAGATCTGGGGTCAGAAGCAACGAAAGAGTCACAGGAAGAAAAGGCAAATGTATCCTCCCAAGGGGAATTATTCTCTGAGGTGTTGTTGGTGTGCAAGCAGTTCTTCTATGATTTATGAAGATGTTTCTTTTTAGCAAACTAATTTCTGGGGATTCATGTGTGGAAAAATCACTGTATCTGCATTATAAGTATTGAAAAGTGCTTAAGGAGCCCTTCATAATTTGACTTAAACTTTTCTTTTTGTAAGTTCTTATTTGCTAAAGCTTAAAGGCCCTCTCCAGAAGTATTTTTCTTTGGCTTTATAATAATTTGCATCTAAAATCCTACTTCTTTGCAAATGAAATGCTGTGATTTGGGGAATCGATTTTGTGCTGAATAATATGTCTAGAATACCCAGGTAGTTTTAAATAGGAATCTCACCTTGGCAATCACACCAGGTTTCCCCCAGGAGGCTGGTATGCCTAGAGAACTCTTGAAGAGGGTGAACCAACTGTCTGTTTACGTAAGGAATTATCTCCATCAGGACTCCTGAGACCTTATCCTAAAGGAAATTAGTCCTTTAGGATATTAGGAAATTAGTCTGCAGTCAAGAGTAGGTGAGATTTCAAAGAACTGATACACTAAAACCTCTGTCAGACATTGAGAGCTCAGTGGAGCAATGCTTTGTAGCCCCTGTAATAAAAATTAGATGAAAGGCATTTACCCTACTCCAGGGTGACTGTGAGAGCCTAGAGAAGTTAAGAAATGGACACAATGGCCTGGCCAGCAGCTGGGTCAGTCTGTGTCTGGAAAGGAGAAGAATCCATAGAAGATATCGTGATTCAACAGCAGCCATGGTGCAAAGTAGCAGAAACAATGGCTGTAACTTCTGGGAGCTGGACCCCAGGAGAGAAAATCAAAAAACTGACCAAAGCAGGTGGGTAAAAGGATGCACTCCTGAGCTCAAGTGAGGCTGTTCTTTGCCTCTCAGCTCCTATGAGAGGAATGTGAAGAGGTGAAGTTGGAGGTTGAGGAAGGACTGGAGTTCCTGCAGAGGGAATGAGGACAAAGTCAAAAAACTTGTGTATGTGTGTGTGTGTGTGTGTGTGTGTGTGTGTGTTGGGGGGGGGGTGGTTTATTGTTATTATAAATCTATTTTTTACTCCCAGCCTGATGTGCCTCGAAAAGGAGGGCTTGCTTCAGTTTTTGGCAGTGCTTTCTAAGCAGATTTTTTGATTACACATCTTTTAGATTCTTTGTGGTCCCTCTCCCTTGGAGAGTTTTCTGAGGTGGTCCTAGCGCTGTTATCAACTTCATCACTTAAAGTGCTGTTCTAACTATGGGTCCACTAAGGAAGGACCTAGCTGGTTGTGGTTTCTGAGAGAGGGCAAGTTGTGCTTGCTGTTGTTATCATCATTTTCCAGACAATGGGTAATTAATGTAGAAGAGAAGTTCACCCTGGAGAAGTGGCAAGAGTGTGGAGAACCAGGAGGCTTTAGTTAGCTTCTTCAGGCTTTAGTTTCTTTATCTGTAACAATGATGTGATTCTTACCATGGAGTGTGCAAGAGAATCATCTGCAGAACTGAAAACAAGAACAACAGCTTTTTGAGCCTCATTAATACCAAATTAGATTAAATGCAGGTGCATTTTTAAAAAAGCTCCCAGAGATGTGTCCACCCCATTGGTTAAGGACCACTAAACTATATGTTTTCCAGGTTCCTTTCCAGATTTCAAATACTATTTTTCTTCACACATTTGTATATATTGCTGGAGGGAGAGTGAATTGGCACAATTAAAAGCTTTAAAAATTGGCCTGTCCTTTATCTTAATTACTTTTATAGCAATTCATCCCAAGGAAATTGGGTAATGTACACAAACATGTATTCAAGAATAATCATTCTTGATTATAAAAGAAGATCATTGAGACAATATAAATGATTAACAATAAGGTCTTACTTATGAGATAAATTATGGTGTATCCCTAAAACAGAATACAATTAGTCACTGGAAATTAAATTTTAAGAAAATAATGACATGAAAAATTTCAAAATGTATGTATAAAATGAAGAAAAGCAGATTTAAATATATATGCAAGTATAGTCATATGTGATTATAAACATGTGAGAATTTATAATGAGTGAAAGAAGCTACATACAAAAGAGTACAAACTATATGATTCTATTTATATAAAACTGTAGAAATGATAAATCTAACCTATAGTGACAAAGAGCAGATCAGTGGTTGTCTGAAACAGGGAGTAGAGATGGGGGTTGTACACAAGGCAACTTTTTGAAGTGATATGAATGCTTTTTATCTAGGGCATGATGGTGGTTACACAAGAATATAATTTTTTTTTTTTTTTTTTTTTTTGAGACAGAGTCTCACTCTGTTGCCTGGGCTAGAGTGAGTGCCGTGGCGTCAGCCTAGCTCACAGCAACCTCAAACTCCTGGGCTCAAGCAATCCTTCTGCCTCAGCCTCCTGAGTAGCTGGGACTACAAGCATGCGCCACCATGCCTGGCTAATTTTTTTCTATATGTTTTTAGTTGTCAAGCTAATTTCTGTCTATTTTTAGTAGAGACGGGGGTCTCTCTCTTGCTCAGGCTGGGCTCAAACTGCTGAGCTCAAACCATCTTCTCACCTCAGCCTTCCAGAGTGCTAGGATTACAGGCATGAGCCACTGGCGCCCGGCCCAAGAATATAAATTGGAAAATGTAAAATGGGTACATTGTATTATATGGGACTTATACTTCAATTAAAAATATACTTTGTTTCAACTATGTCAAGAGAGTATCTGTAAAGTGTTTTTTATAAATACCTGACTTTGTAACTGTTAAAGCAAGTAAACTACTGAAACAAAACCAGGGGAACATTATTCCTTCCATTTTTAAAAAAAACATATGTGCCTGTGCGTTTTTTAAATAATCGAAGCATATAAACATAAATGGTGGCTACTATGTTCAGGTGCTGAGCTTATAGGTAATTTTTTTTCTTTATACTTTTTTTCAGAATTTCTAAAATGAACATGTTATAATTTTTATAATGAGACCATAGTTATTTTAAATTTTATGTTTAGAAGCTATTAAGCTGAACAGAAAAGCATTGGAAGAATAGATGAAACAAGAGTTTCAAAAACTTAGTTATTCTTATCTTAATAAAATGTGACCATTATTAATAGGAAAAAGCAAAACAAAACCAGCAGCAGCAACAGTACCGTGGGTGCAAGGTGAGCCAGTGGGAATACGCACTGGAGCTGGCGAGGACACCAGGTATGCAGACAAAGCGTGTGGGAACGTGGGAATGCCTGTTCCTCTCACCGAGATGGGTGAAGCGCTGCCAACTGTAGCAGACACTCAGGCCTATGTTTGAGCAGGGACTGAGCACGTGCCGCCTTCCCGCGCTGGCACCCCCTTCTGCCAGCCCGTCCTTCCAGTGTGTCCTGGCTCCTCTGATCACAGGTCTGTGCATCCCGCATGGCAGGTTCTTAGCAGTGCCCCAGGCCGTGGAGGGGAACAAAAACACCAACCAAGGGACATGGCAGGGCAGAAGGAAATGACACAGGCAGTTGCTCTCAAATAAATAAGCAGAGGGGGGAAATATGGCTGGGAACCTAAACAAGGATGCAGGAGAGGAAATAAACAAGCAAACAAAGCTCAAGGCTGAAGTCTCCTAGAACAAAAGCCCAGCCCCAAAGTCATTTCTAGGGAAGGCTAAAAATCTCCTCACCAAGACCAGAGGAAATAGAGAACTTCCGTAGTGGCATTAACTTGACAAATATCCTACAGGCCCATTGATTGTGAAGTCCTGGTCGGCTCACTGGGTCTATTAGTTCCCGAAGAATGAGGTGGCTTCAATCCAGACAGACCTTGGCTTTTTGACGGGATAAATTCAGAGTCAGCCGGGCCTGACTCCAAGTCCAGCGCGCCCAGTTGGTGCTGCAGGGGGCGCCCTTCTCATGGAGGACAAAGAAAGGTGTCCCGCTGGGTTGGCACACATGCTAAGAATCGCTTCCCAAACTTCGTCCATAGAATGAGATGAATCATACCTGCCTCAGATTCTGTGGGACAGATCAGTGATGTGGTTACCTGTTATTTAATTTCTCCGGGGCTCGCTAACTTCTGGTAGAAATGAGATTACAATAATAGTTTTGTTGCCTCTTTCCCCTTGGGGTTGGTTATTCTTTGTTAGGAGGATATAAAGTCTGCTTACCCTTAAATTCTTGGAAGTTTTCCTACTGATTTATCTCTTTAAAGTTTTATTTATTGTTCTCTTCTGTCCTCAGATCCAGACAGATAAAACTAGAAATGGGTCCAGATCAAAGACAGCTCCTCCGTGTTTTAAATTACCACTTCCCTTCCGGCTTGATACTTGGTGACCAGATCAAAACTCTGATGTCTGACTCCGTCTTCCCTTAGAATGAGTTCTTGACTAAGAAACTTCTCAGTCTCTCACGTAAAGGGGCTTCTGCTGGGCGTGAATCTTGGCTACAGATGCAAGTCTGTAGCACGGCGCATGCCCGTTTCATAGTAGCTCCCAGGAAAACGGAGCTGTGGATCTCATTGTCCACTTGGAAATGATGGTCCTGTGAATGAAAGATCAGCAAAAATTCTCTCTTCCAATAGATGGATGACCTTCTCAGATGTTTCAGCCTACAGGGATTTTGAGAGATTGTGAGGTTTGAGGAAATAAAACAAAAGGCTGGTTTTTTTCCCCCAATATTAATTAATAGTCAACAGGGGGCTATAGGATTTATTCTTGGCATATTTCAACTCTTTCCCCCTCCCCAGAACTGTCCTCCTACTTAAAATATGTCATTAAACACTGGTTTTATGAGAATACTTTAAAAGTTTAAATGATTTTTTAAATTATGGTTTTTAACAGATCTAGTAAGGAGGCCTGCACTTAAACATTGAGGGGTAATATAGGTGAAAATCTAACATTTTATTGTTCCCCAGTTAACTCTGAGGATAGTACCATATCTTAGGTAATCATCTAACTTTCAAACTGCAGAGATATTCTCCTGTGTCCAATCCCTGTGAAAAACAGGCTAGATAAGGACCTTTTGCCCAGGGCTGTGGTCCCTGGAGAGCAGGAATCGAAACATTCACAGTTATCCCTCTGCCCAGCCCAGTGTCTGGCCAAAAGAGAGTGCTCAATAAATGCCATTACTCAACCTTTGTGGTTTCTTTTGGGGAGCTTAGAAGTGAGTATTTGGGGTGGGGCAGGGGAGCACCCTTGCCAGATGCCTCTGCCTGCTCCAGAGAAGCCTAGTACAAGGAGAAATCCATGATATTTTTCAAAAAGGCAAAGAGTTATAAGATCTTCAGATGTGCCAAGATGCAGAAAATCTGAACTATTTCTGATTGTCACTCATGGTAAAATAAATAATTGCCAAGCAATGCCAAAGAAGTAGAAAAATGGCCAGAAATGAACAAAATAAAGTTCAATGGAAAGGGGTAGAGAGACTCAAAGAAGTGAAGCAAAATTCAGCAATTTACAAAAAGGGATAGTTTAGAATTGACAAACATAGGGTAGGAAGATTGGCCTGATACAAATTCTGCTAAAAGGATGTGGAAATCTTAGTGGTCCCAAGATGGCAGTCAGTAACTTGCTGCTGCTATCTTTTTTAAAAAATGTAACATAACACTTGACTATATTTACAGGGTCAGAGATCCCAGAAGAAATGTTTCTAATGCACTTGGCAATAATTATGTATTTGTTGAAGACTCTCATTCTGTTTGTGGATGAACATCTAAGGGAGGTGAAAAAGACACTAGAAGAAAACAAAGCTACAGATTTAGAACGGCAAATCTAAGAATAAAACTGATAGGGAGTTTCTATTGTTCAGCCCAGGAAAGTGATGGCTGAGAGATGATTTAATAATGTCTCCAGTCTAAAAAGGGTCATTATCTGGTGGTTTATGACCATCTGTTCTTTACCTTCCCCAAGGACGGAAAAGAGGAAATGAGCTTAAAGTACAAGAAAATAAATTTAGGTTAGACCAAAGGGACTTCCAGACTGAAGTCTATGTAATGTCATAAACCTGGGTGGTTGTGGCATTTCCTCGTCTGGGACACAGACAGGCATTTACCCATCTGGATGAATTCTACACAGTCCAGCTGTGATAAGTCCTTGAATCTTCTCAGACTTTAAAAAATGATTGAATGTCACTTTGATATAACTTACTCTCTTCTGTCTTAAAGCTTTGATCTGTCCAGAAATTCCTCCTAAATCCTGAAGAAAGAGTTATCTGTTGATGCTACTGACCCACTGTTAATGGGAATGAGCTTTTCATTGATGTGACACTAAAATGTGGGCTCATTCATTCACACCCTTTTGCTCCATCACCCAAATATCACAGAGTGCTGATTCTATGATAAAATCAGAGGCATCTCCTTGCTTGGGATCTTCCCATACCCTGAGGCCTGGATAAAATTCAAAAGACTTAGCAGGGAGTAGCAGGTTTTCTCCAGGCTGGCTGAGTCCACCTGCTCACACTGATCTCCTGACTTTCTTCCTTGCTTGGGTACCAGATACGCAGAGCTGCAGTTTCCAAGTATGACATAGTACCTCACCATCCTATGCTTTTCAAATGCATCTCTGTGTCCTCAGAATGCTGTTACCTTCACTTCCATGTGGCAAACTAGAAATTCTTCAGTTCTCACTCAAATATTCCAACACTTCTGAAAGGTTTTGTCTTTCTTAGGGAAATCTACATTCTCCTTTCCCCATAAACTATGGTTCCTTGTGCACTTATGCACCCATAGAGAGTTTAACATGTATTATGGCACTTTTCAGTCTATCTTTCCATCAAGCTATAGTAGACTTTTTGTTTTATTTTATTCATTTATTCACTTTTGGAGACAGAGTCTTGCTCTGTCACTTGGGCTAGAGTGCCATGGTGTCAGCCTAGCTCACAGCAACCTCCAACTCCTGGGCTCAAGCGATTCTCCTGCCTCAGCCTCCTGAGTAGCTGGGATTATAAGCATGTGCCACCACTCCTGGCTAATTTTTCTATTTTTAATAGAGACGGGGTCTCACACTCCTGACTTCAAGCTATCTTCCTGCCTTGACCTCCCAAAGTGCTAGGATTACAGGCATGAGCCACCATGCCCCACCAAGCTATAGTAGACTTGAGAGCAAAAATAGTGATAATTTTTATCTCCTATGCCCAGTTATCCAATATATATTTCTTAAATAAGAGAAAGAATGAATAGATGAATGATAAGTAAACAATTGTGAAATTGATCTCTAGCATGTTACCACAGGTAAAATCTAGCATTTTATTAACAGAAGAAAAGCTTAATGATTGCTTGAATTTTATTTCCATTTGTAGTTCTAGTCCTAAATCAATTAATGGCTTACATGGTATAACCTATTTGGATTAATGGTGTTAACAAATGGGCATTTGTTGATGACATAAACTAGTGTGTACATTTGCAATGTTTTCCTGCCCTTTGTTGACATTGCTAGTATCTCAGCTTTAACTAACTCTATATACATATACTCAAACATAATAATCTTCTGTGGAAACTGAAAGATGTGTTTTTGTACCAGTTAAGCAGTGCTTTTTGAAGCAATATTTGAAAGCTGACTAAGAGAAAGGTAACTCCATTCAGTAAAATGAAAATAAAAATCTTCAATTCTACCTCTATTTTAATTCAAGTTACTTTAAATAGCTATACAATCTCCATTATATTCAATTCTCAGTCCTAGGTGTTTGAGAAAATACAATGACAAAGTTTCTGTTCTCAAGAAGCTTGCAATCTAGAAGGAAGGGAAAGACATCCACACAAATGACTGTAAGAGGGAAATTACAGTTGAAGGGACTGACAGAGTACGTAGGGATTTACGTACTGAGGCTGGCATGGGTTTAGCAGGAGGAGCTGGGCAGTAGAATTTGGTAGGTTAATTCAAAAATAGATCAGGAGCAAAGAGAGGCAAGAAAGACACCCCATTGTGTGGGTTGCAGTCTGGCAGAAGACTGAGGTGTGTGTAGTTCAGTCTGAAGAAAAGATAAGCGAGGGTATTGATCATGAGGATGAGGACTTTGTGCTTAACTCAGGAGTTGATGAGAGATGCTGAAGCTATTGATTGGGAGAGTGATCAGCAGCATGTGGACGTCCTGAAATGGGAGAAGAGAAGTAGAGGAGACCGATTATAGCAACATGTAGGGGAGGCAGCAAGGCCTGGATGATAGGATCAAGCAGTGCCAGTGACAATGAGGAAGGAGCAAATCAAGGTACTTTGTAGACAAAGAATAACATCTACAGGATTCTGCAACTGACTAGATCAAATGTGAGAAATAACAGCAAGAGTCCAAGAAGCATCTGAGGTTCCCATCTGGGTTCTAGGGAGAGAGGTGCCACAAATTAACACAGTGTGGAAACCAGAGGGGAAGAAAGAATAATTGAGGTTTAAGCACATGGGCCAAGTGCAAATGAAACACACATGAAGCTACCTGGCACACATGTCTAAAGATGGGCCTCTCCTGGAGCCCAGAAGGGAAGTTTAGGGTAGAAACCCGAGAGTCAACTCCATAGAGATGAATCCTGAAATGATTTTCCTTTCACTTATGTGATCTTTTGGAGGACCCTGTGTTTTGTGAGAAGCACAATTCAGTTCTCTTTTGCTGACACCTGCAAACTAGGTCAGCATTTTCAGCCCTGTAATAAGACATGTGCTATAAGCATTAAATAAAATACATTCACGGAGACTTTAAAATATATTAAATGTTCTATAAATGCAAAATGTAAAGTGATAATTACAGCTGTGTTCCGATCATGAGCAAGTAGGAAAGAGTGGCCAACAGGATAAAATGGGAGGTAGAAAGAGATGGAATTATCCACAGTGGGGTGTGCATTTGTATGTGTGTTCGTGCGTGCGTGTGCATGTGGGGGCGGGGAGGGAGAGGAAGAGGAGAGAATGAGGGAATGAGAATTTGTTTTCAGTACTCAACATGAAAACACATCAATTTTCCTTCAGTTCTGAGGGTTAGGAAAAGTTCGTGCTTTGCAAAGGGTGATTTTATGTGCTGTGGTCATCGTAATTTGGCACCTGCAAGGTAGTGTTCAGATATACACAATAAACTTGCTCTTTTTGAAAAGCTGGGTTTTTTTTGCTTTCTTCTTTCTAATAGCTCTTCAGCTTGACATAAG
Organism: Lemur catta; assembly: GCF_020740605.2. NCBI lineage: Eukaryota > Metazoa > Chordata > Mammalia > Primates > Lemuridae > Lemur > Lemur catta. Next base: position 34,010,763 of record NC_059134.1, read on the forward strand.
ACTTAATACCCAGGTGAGAAATGATAGAGTACATTTTACAAACTAAGGCAATTCAAGAAAAAGACTTTTATTCCTATTACTTGTTCTCTGTTCTTTATGGTGTTTTTTATTTTTTCCAATTCTAAAAGTCTCAAGGTTAACTTTCTTTCATAAACCAGAGCAGAATCATGGCTACATTCAGTGTTATTTGTATCCTCGACTGTGTTGTTTTTCACTATTGTGGTATAAAATATGTATATCATATATTTCCTTTTATTACTAGTAAGATGTTGCTTTAATTACCCCTAGAAATTAATTTACTCATAATTCATTTTAATTCAATCACCATGTTAATAATTATAACTTTAAAAATACTTTCCTATATACAACATATGAAAACCATCTTGGTCATGAACATTTCATATAATCTCTTTAAAAAACCCTTATATGGTATTAGAAGTGCTGGCACTTCTAATATGATCTTTCATGTGTGATTGCATTACTTTAATAGGTTAAACAGATACTTCATGAATAAATGAAATTCATTTAACAATTCCTTGTATGAATAGAGTTGTTTGGCCTTGTAAGGATTTCTTTCATTGCTGTGAAAGCCACGCAGATTATAAAATTTTCCATAAGTATCTGCTGATGAAAATGATGGCAATGATGATTGGTCTGGAAAAACCATTTTAAAATGTCTTTAATAATGATCTGCCTATGACTTTGAATGACCCAGAATGAGTTTCCAGTTCTCACACTTGACTTAAGAATACTGTTCTAGCACCATCATCTGGACAACCCAGTTTTTCCAAAAACACAGCTATTAACAAAACAACCACTGTACTCTTTTTCTTTAAAAACATAACCTTTCCTCTAGCTCGAAGAATACTTTATTTAAGTGTATCATCATTAATTCTCATTTCTTCAGAATGTCTGATAATTTTATCACAATATATTAAAAATGAAAAGTTAAGAAAAATGAAGTAAAGAATTCTTAAATAAAATGACTAGTTGTTTAACTTTGCCTCGAAATTTAGTAAAATTAAGGCCAAGCCTAATCCTAATGCTGCACTGGAATATTTTATTTCACAGAGGCTGGCAAGGCCCTTTAAGTTTAAGGCCATGGGTAATTGGGAAGGAAACAATGGAGTAACAATCTCTAAAAAGTAACTTGAACTTCCCAACTTCTATTTATGCTGGAGGGAAGGGAAGGAAGGAGGGCTCTTACTACCAAATCATTGGGCCATATAGAGGGCTTGTCAACCTGTCCATATGTTATTATGAGGATAAAAACTTTTTAACATTAAACTTTTAATTTTGAGATAATTGTTGATTCACATGCAGTTGCCAGAAATAATGCAGAAAAATCTCATGCGCCCTCTACCTTGTGTCCCCTACTAGAAACATGTTGTAAAACTAGACTACAGTATCATAACCAGGATTTTGACATTGAAACAGTCAGGGCACAGAGCATGTACACCAACACAAGGATCCTTCTTTTGCCCTTTTGTAGCCACACCACCCCCCACCTCCATCATCTCCTTAACCCTGACAACCACTAACCTGTACATCTGTAGTATGTTATTTCCAGAATGTCATATAAAGGGAATTATACAACATGTAGCCTTTTGAGATTGGCTTTTGCTTTTCACTCAACATAATTCTCTGGAGATTCACCAAGCTTGTTGTGTGTTCCAGTAGTTCAGTCCTTTCTACCATTAGGTAGTTTCCATCATGATGGACATGCCACAGTTTAAATAATGATCTGTTGAAGAACATACGGGTTGTGTATGGGATTATGATAAGTAAAGCTGCTACAAACATCCGTGCACAAGTTTTTGTGTGAGCATGATTCTTCATTTCTCTGGGATAAATGCTCAGAAGTGAAATTGATGGGTTATATGGTATTTGCAGGTTTAGATTGTTAAGAAATGCCAAACTGCTTTCCAGAGTGGCTGTGCCATTTTACACCCACACTACCAATGCACGTGTGATCCAGCATCTCTGTAGCCTCACCAGCACTTAGTGTTGTCTCCAGATTTTTTATGTTCGCTGTTGAGCCTGAGAATACTGAGTTATAGAAATGTCCCCTATATTTTTGGAGACAAGATTTGATTTCAGAAGTCAAATAAGGCTTTGCTTTAAAGAAAAAAATAAGCATGTTAGTTTACATATCAAAAAGCTGCCTTGCCTCAGGAGGGCATGTCATTGGTCAGTAACAGCTGCATTTCAAAGAGACAGCTGTAAGCTGGGCCTATGGTTCTCACCTGTTTTGAAAGACAAGGCAGGTCTCACCTAAAGCCATAGGTTGCCAGAACTGATCAACAAGGCCACTGGAGATGAGAGCTGATCAAACAGATATGCTAATGCCCAAGCTGGGCCCAGATGGAACCATGTGGTTAAAGTAATTAGCACAAGGCACAGCTCATGTTGACTTCTGAGGTCATCTCTGTCTCCAAGAACACAATTACCGGAGCCAAGATGTTTCTGTTTTTTGCTAAAGTAATAGCCTTATCATGAAACTTAGAAGTTTGCCCTAAGAAGATTTTGTAACTCATTATTCACCTAGATAGAGTTAGTTAAAGGATCTGTAGTAGCCTTTTAGAAGACTTTGACCCTAAACCAAACTGTCTGTTCGGGAGCATGTATCTGCCCTATAAGTACCCATGTAAAAAGTTCAGTGTTTGTTATATCTCCGTGGGAGGGATATAATCATCCGGACACCCTCTTTGTCTGTCTTCATAAACCTTTACTTTATAAACTATACCTTTGGCTCTGTGTATTATTATTTTTTTATTTCTGTTTCCTACTATTTTTTCATCCTTTGCGACGACCCCTGCCTGAGAGACCAGACCGGAAAAACCTCTTTGTGGGGAGTGTAGGTAACTCCCCACAGTTAGCCTTTCTGATAGGTGTATATTGATGTCACATTTTTACTTTAATTTCCATTTCTCTGTTAGCTATTGATATTCTCCATCTTTTCAAGTGCTTATTTGCCATCTATATGTCCTTTTTGCTGAATTGTCTGTTTATTACTTTTCTCCATTTTCAAACTGGATTGTTTTTGCAGTAGTTGAGTTTACAGGGTTTTTAAAAATAATATGCTAGATGCGAGTCCTTATTGGATTTGCAATTTACAAATATTTTCTTTGTAGCCTGTCTTTTCAGACTCTTAATAGGGCCTTTCACAGAGCAAAAGTTTTTAATTTTGATAAAAGTCCAATTTATTTATTTTTTTCTTTTATGGATCATGCTTTTGGTGTCAAGTCTAAGAACTATTTGAGTAGCCCTTGGTTCGAAAGATCTTCTCCTATGCTTTCTTCTAAAAATGTTATAGTTTTATATTTTACATTGGAGTCTGTGTTCTATTTTGAGTAATTGTTTATACACTTAGGTCAACATTCTTATTTTATTTTATCGTTTTGCCTATGGAAGTCCAATTGCTCAAATACTATTTGCTGAAAAGACTATCTTTCCTCCAGTGAATTGCTTTGGCAATTTTGTCAAAAATTGGAAAGTGAAAAAGCAAAAGGACCATTGAGTAGGTTTATTTCTCGATTCCCTGGTCTGATCCATTTGATCTATGTTTATCTTTCTGTCAATATCACACAGTTTTGATTACTGTAGCTATATAAGAAGTCTTGAAATTAAGTAAACCAATTCATTCCATTTTCTTTATCAATTTTTTAACCATTCTAGTTCATCTAGATTTCCATATAAATTTTAAAATAAATGTTTTTATCTATAAAAATCTTGCAAGGATTTTCATAGGAATTGTGTTAAATCTGTATACTAATTTGGAACAAAATGAATACTTTTACTATGTTGAGTCTTCCAGTGCAGTGGCACTGTATATTTTTCCATTTCATAGGTCGTCTTTGATTTCTTTCATCAGTACTTTATAGTTTTGAGCATAAAAATCTTGTGCATGTTTTGTCAGATACAAACCAAAGTATTTCATTTTTTGAGCAATATTGTAAATGTTACTGCATTTTTAACTTTGGTGTCCATGCGTTTATTGCTAGTACACAGAAATACACTTGATTTTGCATATTGATCTGTATTGTGACCTTGCTGAGCTCACTTATTAGTTCATGGAGTTTTTTTTTTTTCATAGATTCTTTGGGATTTTTGACATAGATGATGGTATCATCTACAAATAGGAACAGTTTATTTCTTCCTTTCTGATCTGTGTGTCTTTTATTTCCTTTTCTTACCTTATTGAACTAGAATTCCCAGTATCATGTTGAATAAGAGTGATGAGAACTACATCCTTGCTTTGTTCTTGATATTAAGAGGAAAGCATTCAATTTTACACCATTAGGTATAATATTAACTGAGGATTTTTGTGTTTGCTCTTTATCAAGTTGAGTAAGTTTCCCCTCTATTCCTAGTTTTTTGAATGTATTTATCATGAGTAGCTGTTGAATTTTGTTGAATTTTTTTCCTGAGTTGGCTAACATGATCATGTTATTTTTCTTCTTTACCCTGTTAATATGTGATTTACATTGATTGATTTTTCAAATATTGAAACAGCCTTGCAGCCTCAGAATAAACTCTATTTGGTCATGATTTATGATTGTTTTTATACATTACTGAATTCTTTTTGCTAATATTTTAAGTATTTGAACATATCCATCCATATCCATGCAGAATATGGGTCTGTGGTTTTCCTTCTTTCTTTTTTGGGGGAGAGGATATGTCTTTATCTGGTTTTGGTATTAGAGTAATAATAGTTTCATAAAATGAATTGAGAAGTGTTCTTTCCTCTTCTGTTTTCTGGAAGAGATTGTGCAGAATTGAGATTAATTATTTTTTAAAGCTTCCCATGAAACTATCTGTGCCTGGAAATTTCTTTCATGGTTTTAAAATTATGGATTCAATTTGCTTAATAGTTATAAAGCTATTGAAATTATGTATTTTATATTGGGTAAGTTGAACTAGTTTATATTTTTTGAAGAATTGGTCCATTGCATGTAAATTGTCAAATGTGTGCATGTAGAATTAGTTACAGTATTCTCTTATCATCCTTTTGATATCTGCAAGGTCTCCGGTTTGTCAATTTTATGAATTTTTTTTTTCAAAGAACCAGCTTTGTTTTGTTTCTCTATTGTTCTGTTTTTATTTTCATCAACTTTTGCTCTTATTATTTCCTTCCTTCTGCTTATTTTGGGTTTATTTTGCACTTCTTTTTTTTTCTCTAGGTTCTTGATGTGGGAGTCTATATTATTAAATGGAGGCTTTTCCTATTTTCTAATATATGCATATAATGCCATAAATTTCCCTTTCAGCAGTGCTTTAATTATGTGCCACAAATCATGATGTCATGTATTTTCGTGTTCATTCAGTTCAAAGTGTTTGTTTTTTGTTTTTTTTTAATTTCCCTTGAGACCTCCTCTTTGACCCATGTATTATTGAGAAATATGTTCTTTAGTTTCCAAACATTTGGAAATTTTCTTATCTTTTTTGTATTTATGGTTTAATCCTATTGTGGTCAAAGAACACATTCTGTATGATTTTAACTATTCTAAATGTGTTGACGTTTGTTTTTATGGCACTGGACATGGTTGATCTTTGTTTATATTCTGTGGTCCCTTAAAAAATGTGTATTCTTCTGTCATTAGATGGGGTGTACATAACTGTCAATCAGATCTTGGTTGATGACATTGAGTTTCTAAACTTTGCAATGGCTAGCTGTTCTATCAATTGTTGAGAGAGGGGTGTTAAAGTCTCTACCTATAATTTATGATTGTAGATATGTCTGTTGCTACTTTGGATTCTATTACTTTTTACTCCAAATATTTTGCAGTTCTGTTGTTTAGTGCATGCACATTTAGGATTCCTATATCTTCTTGGTGGATTGATCCTTTTATGACTACGTAATGCCCCTCTTTGCCTTTAGTAATTTTCTTTTCTCCACAGTCCACTTTATCTGATATTAATATAATCGCTCTTGCTTTCCTTTGATTAATGTTTTCATGATGTATCTTTTTTCTTCCTTTTACCAGCAACCTGCCTATATCGTTATATTTGAAGTGAGTTTGTCTGTAGACAGCATATAGTTGGGTCATGTTTTAAACCCACTCTGCCAATCTCTCTCTCTCTTTTTTTTTTTTTTTGAGACAGAGTGTCACTTTGTTGCCCTGGCTAGAGTGAGTGCCGTGGCATCAACCTAGCCCACAGCAACCTCAAACTCCTGGGCTTAAGCAATCCTACTGCCTCAGGCTCCCGAGTAGCTGGGACTACAGGCATGTGCCACCACGCCCGGCTAATTTTTTCTATATATATTTTAGTTGGCTAGCTAATTTCTTTCTATTTTTTAGTAGAGATGGGGTCTCGCTCTTGCTCAGGCTGGTCTCAAACTCCTGACCTTGAGCAACCCACCCGCCTCGGCCTCCCAGAGTGCTAGGATTACAGGCGTGAGCCACTGCACCCGGCCTGCCAGTCTCTCTTTTTCTTTACCTTTTTGACTTTTTCTTCTACTGCTCTGTCCTTCACTTGTTCTGTCTCCTACACAAGCCTTTTGCTTCTGTTGGTCCCCCTGCCAGGAATGGCGACTCCTTTTACATAGCCTGCTTCTTCATTCTCTCAGGTTTACCCAAATGTCACCACCCAGTGTAAAAACAAACACTTCTCATTCTCAACATATTCCCTGCTTTCCTTCCCCAACTTATGTATCTTCTTAGCAATGATCACCATCTAACATACAACATGTTTTTCTTATTTCTTTTTCTTACTACCTATATCATCCACAAGAATATAAACCCACTGCTAAATTCCAAGTGCCTGAAGCAGCACCTGGCTTGCAGGAAGTTCTCCATACATACTTGTTGAATGAATGAAGGAAAGAATTAAAGAACTGGCCCCTGGCTTGCTCTCTAGTTTCCTCTGTACATTCTTTCCCTCTTGGCTGTTTTCCAGCAGCACCGATCACCTTTTCTGTCATGCATTGAGACATGCTTCGGATGTGTATCATCAAGCCTCAGGTCCCCATGAATGCTGCCCCTCTGCCTGGGGCCCTTTCTCCTCCGCATTCCCACCCTTGCTGTCCAGCCAGCCAAGCTCAACAAGCAGCCGGCACTGTTGCTGTCAGGCTTCCTCTGACACCTGGTGCTAGGTCAACTTCACCAGTTAGAGGCTTGCTTAGCACCCATCACATTTTGTAATTTTTGTTTTGGGGACTATTTAATTAACTCGTGTCTCCTCTACTGGAAATTAAGATCAATTAAGGCAGGGACTATGTCTGCTTTGCTCAGCTTTATATTCTTAGCACTCTGCATAGTACCTGACACATGGTAAATAATAAATATTTTCCAAGTGAGTGAAATAATAAATCAATGAAGGCATGAGTATGCATTTTTAGATATTTTAGCTTCCAAAAATGATAGGAGAATTTGAGGAAAAGCACTGTGTGCATTTATTAGATGTAGAGGACTCTCTTCTCCACAGAAACTAGACCAAGCAGTGAAGAACAGGTATGGATATGCGAGTATGAAGGTGGAGAGGGGCAGTGGGCTCTGTTTTCTTTATAAAGTTCAAGTGATGGTCAACTGCTGAGGGTTAGGGGAAGGTAGTGTAGAGATAACCAGAATTTCTTAATGAATGTGCTGTTGATATTTTGGGCTGTATAATTCTTTGTTACAGGGTCTGACCTGTGTATTGTAGGATGTTTAGCAGCTTCCCTGAGACCTCTACTCACTAGATAGGTAGCACAGCCCTCTGTTCCCAGATGGGCAACAAGATTTTTTCCAGACATTGCCAAATGACCCTGGGGGGCAAAACTGCCCTAGGTTGAATATCACTGAGATAGATTGTAAGATGTTGAGAGGGCTTCAAAAAAGTATTATGTGGAATAAGACAGCAAGAAAGAGAGTGTGGATGTTAGAGAGAATGTATGTGACAATAAATGAACTGAATCTGGTCTTATAAAATGACAATTTGAGAGCCCAGTTGACACATGAGACAGCAAATTTATAGTGCAGCAATGTGTGAGTATCTGTGATTATGTTATTTTCTCCAGAAGTGCACATCAACAAAGATGAAGAAGTGAACAATGCAGATAATAGCTTGATCCAGGGTTAGGATTTTTGCCAGCTAGATGAGACAAAAAGATAAGAGCACAAGGGCATTACATTTTTTTTTAATCGGGATTTTACTAGATGTTAGTTACCAGGAGAAGTAAAGAGAGGTATAGCCTAATATCCTAGTTCCCAAACTTTGCTAAGGATTAGAATCACATGAGATTTGTAAAATCCCAAAGCTGCGGTCACAACCTACTCCAATGATATCGGAATTTCTGGGGGTAATGTCAGACATCAGTAGTTTTAAAGATCTCCAGTTGATTCCAAAGTGCAGGAAAGTTTGCACATTGCATGAAGCTCTGCAGTAGGGTTTTTCAAAGTGCAGTCCCACAACTAGCAGCATCAGTACCACTCTGGAACTGCTAGAAATGCAATTTCCATGGCCCCACCACAGACCTGCTGAATCAGAAACTTGAAGAGGCCCAGTAGCTATATTTTAACATAAGACCTCCAAGTGATTAATGCACACTCAATTTTGAGAACCACTGCCCTAAAAACAAGAAGGCTTCTTGGTGATGTCTAAAAGAAATTGCTTAGAGAATCCACCCTCTTCTTTATTCTTGTAATATGTAGAACATAGAAAAGTAAAAAGTCCTTTGGGTACTTAGCATGGCACCTGTAACCACAAAACAGAGTGAAAAGAACAATGAAAGGGACAGCAGAGATGTTGGTACTGTCCCCTTTGGTGCCACCCCCCCAACACAAGCAGACTTTCTTTTAGAATGTACGTCAGATGCACATTATTTGCCTTTTGTTCCTGCATCAAAGATGAGTGTATTGTCCTTTCATGTAAGAGGAAATGTAAGTAGGAAATGTTTAGCATTTTCTTTGTATCACCTCACAGAGTTCCCACGTATTGTTCAGGCTCTGTGAACAAATCCCATAGGATGCTCTCAGTTCACCCAAATGAAGCTTGTACAAAATGGTGCCTCAGTACTCAGGCTTTGGGATGCTAATGTCTGAGTGACCTGCTGCTTTGATTTTTTTTTTTTCTGCTCCAAATTTGAGCTGGAGTGTAAGTGTGTGTGTGTGTGTGTGTGTGTGTGTGTGTGTGTGTCAGAAGAGTGAGGTTTTCTTTGACTACTCCCAAGGTCCTCTAATTTGCATGAGATGTGATATAGTCACATTGTTTTTCCTGCCCTTAATTATTTCCTTATTTGCCTGGGTTGTGCTCCTTCTACTCAGCTTCAGCCGTATCCTTCCTCACTTTCCTGTAGGGGAAACGTACTCTCACAGCCTTGTCTTCTACAATTATCCAGGGCTCCCAAGAAATGGCTTTTAGTAGACTGCAACAGAATCTCTGAATACAAATAAATATAGGGTTATCAAATAGCATTCAGAGCATAGACCAGTTTTCATCTGAGAAGAAAAATAGGAATTTATGTAGAATCTGAGTTCAAAATTCCCTTGATGAGAGAATTATTTATTTGTATGGATGAACAGAGGGAGAACTACATTATATAAACTGGGTTAACGAAACAAAAAAATGAGAATAATGGTCTGCTTCTTCAAACATAAAAATAAAACAGTAAAAAAAGATATGACTTTAAATTTTGTCTTTGCCGATTGTATTTAAATTATGTCTGTGATGTTACCTTTACATTAAATGTTAATCTCCTGAGATGGTGTCATTTTTTAACTGACTTTAATTCAATACCTAAGTGTAAATTGTATGCCTGTGAATTCCTAACACACTGTCGAGCAGCATCTTACTTTTCTATAGGACATATGCCCAGCATTCGGAACTATGAAAAACCCAAATAATAAACTGGAAGGGTAAAAAATGGGTCCCTGAAACAACCACCAAGATGTCTCAGTATATCCTTTCTAGAGCAGTGGTTGGTTCTCAACAGTTTCAGGTTGATCTAAGAAATAGTCATAGACCCCCTAAGGATAGTTTGTATTTAGCATTTGATATCCAAGGAAACACATAGTACTTACTATGGAGACTGCAAAGTATTCTAAGTGCTATACAAATCTTAATTTATTTTATCTCACTAATTCTCCATGAGGTAAGTACTTACTGTTTGTAAACTCATTTTACATATGAGGAAACAGACACAGGGAGATCAGGTAACTTAACCAGGCCACCAAGCTGGTAAGTAACAGAGCTGGGATTTGAACCCAAACAATATGACTCCAGAGTCTGTGTGCTTAACCACATTACTACGTTGTGCTTTCTTCCATTAATAAGTAAAACAGACTATGAATTCATCAACACGTTTAAACCAATTGGTATTTTTTAATATATACCTCTACAAAGTACTAACCTGTGTATTGTAAGCTATTTTACATATCATTTTATAGACCTAATAATTCTGTCCTCCCCGACATTGGCTAAAAATACTACTCTAAAGCTTAAAAATGTTGCTTTCAGGAGAATTTTTTAAACCCAATGCAGCACTTACATAGTTTACATTTAGACACAGTTCTAGTAAGTGTGACCACCTGGTTTTCAGCCCCATAGCAGATTAGAAGCAGAATGTCTGAGTGGTTAAAAAGAAAAACCCTTGGGTTTTGAAATCAGAATGCCTTGGTCCAAACCCTGGCACTGCCACTTTTAACCTGGGTTACTTTACTCAGGTACGTAAGTATCTAAATCTCTGATATCTAACATACAGAAGGGCCATAAAATGCCTATCCCATGGATTATGGGGATTAAATGAGACAATGCACATAAACCAAATTGGCACATGTGAATCCTCAGTGGTGCCAGGTGGCAACTGTTGTGTAGATAGTAGCAATAGCAGCACTAACGATGAGGACTGTAAACATGTAAAGGTGATTATTAATAGTCTGGCAGCTCAACAGTCAAATAGCAAGATCAATTCTTTTTTTAGCTTGGAAATATTACTCTTCAAAAATTCACATAGCTTTGAAAGTATTTGTAAAGTTTTTTTTTTTTAATGGTACCGTTTTATAAACTGGTAAACAAGAATTTTTGAAAGGTTTTGGGATCAGTTTTTGATAAAGGATGTGGAAAATAGAAAAGAAATTTCTGTCACTGCTCTGACACAGGGAAGAAGCATATTTTTCTCACATCCCGTAACTGCCAGAGTGACTGTTGGATCCACTGTCTGCAGCTTCCTCACATTATCCCCTCAGGTGGCATGTCAGACAAGTTCTTTTGCAGTCTCCCAATATGAATTTTTGGAATGCCAATCAAGGCCATATATAAAAGACAGAGGATCATATCAGATCATTCTCTAGGCTGAAAACTAAATATCTAGCATCATTTATTACCAATTCAAAAAATGTATTTGCAGAGAAGATATGCTTGCAGCAATTACTCGAATATAACATGTCATTTGAGTAAAGAATGGAATCATTGCTGATCGGACACATCAATCCCTTTTTCAGTGATGTAATTCCTTTAAAAAAAAATCCCCTCATCTTCATGACTACATTAAAGACATGCTTTTGAGAAAGCAATCTTTATTAATGAGCCATAAATATAGTTGCCTCAGTGCCTCCTGCAGCATTTGGTGAGAGAGTCTAGTGAAGAGAGATTCAAATTCGTGAATAGGCTCTTTAAAACCCTCATTATACATGTTTTGTGATTAAATCTTGATTACTCCACCATTTATGAGAGGTATATCAGCACACCTATAAGCTGCTCTGTATCCTACTTCCTTTTCCAATCACTGACATGATTGTTGGAAGAGAAGCTGCAGAAGTGAGCTTAACATGGAGAGTCAAACAATCCCACATATTAGGATAATGTGATTTTATTTTTAAAATTGTTTAATAGAGTAAAGGACAGAATTCTGCAGCGAAAGACCAGGTGCTTATCTAAATGAAAAGGGTTATCTTCAATTCTGAGAAATGATCGGCTTCATTTGGGTTCTACAATTTTGCTACTAAGAAATGCTGAACTCTTTCCTTCCCAGAGCAAGTGAGAACTTGCATTCCTCAGGTTTGGAAGAGGAAAAGCCTCTTTACTCATGGATTCTTTCTTTGTGTTGTGAAAGATAAAGTGTAATCCTTATAAACAAACTCAAGAATTCCTCTCTCCTCACTCCTCACTGCACATATTTCCCTTGAACTTCTGGTCAGGGTCAGCTTCCTATTAGGCCAGTTGATGGCCCCTGGACATATAATGAATGCAAAGAATGTCGTTGAAGCAGTGGGATTCTATGGGAAAGATTGTTGGGCCGAGTCAAATGATTTGGGTTCTAGACATATCCACCATTGACTTGCTGTGTGATATAGGCAGTCTCATAAATATGAAGAATATCTCAATAGTATGGCCACTGTTTGGTTAGTAAAGATAGAATAGAGAGAAGATATCATGGAGCTCATAGTCTAGAAAGGTTTCATGCAGAGAAAAGAATTTGAGCTGAATCTGTAGGATATGTGTGATTTAAAGACACAATTGTGGGAATTTATATTCAGTGAGAATATTTTGGAATAAAAGGCTCATGATAAAGGAAGGGTTTAGAGAAAAAGATAAATGATAAGGAAATAATTGTAGTATGTTAAATACAAGCATACCTCATTTTATTGTGTTTCACTTCATTGTGCCATTTTATAAATTGAAGGTTTATGGTGACCCTGCATGGAGCAAGTCTACTGGCACAATTTTTCTTACAGCATGTGTTCAGTTTGTATCTCTGTGTCATATTTTAGTAATTATCATAGTATTCAAACTTATTCATTATTATTATACCTTTTATGATGATCTATGATCAGTGATTTTTGATGTTACTAATTGTAATTGTTTTTGGGTGCAAGGAACAGTGCTCAATAAATGTTGTATGTTCTGACTGCTCTACAACTGGCCATCCCCTCTTCTCTCTCCCTCTCCTGGGGCCTGCCTAGTCCCTGAGACACAACAATATTGAAATTAGACCTATAACGGCCTCTAAGTGTTCAAGTGAAAGCAAGAGTTGCATATCTCTCACTTTAAATCAAAAGCTGGGAATGATAAGTTTGGTGAGGAAGTCATGTCAAAAGCCAAGACAGGCCGAGAGCTAGGCCTCTTGCACCAGTTAGCCAAGTTGTGGATGCAAAAGGAGAGTTCTTGAGGGAAATGCAAAGTGCTACTCCAGTGAACACATGAACAATAAGAAAGTGAAAAAGCCTTATTGCTGATATGGACCAAGTTTTAGTGGTCCGGATAGAAGATCAAACCAGTCACAACATTCCCTTAAACCAAAGCCTAATCAATCCAGATAAAAATTCTAACACTTTTCAATTCTATAATGGCTGAGAGAGGTGATAAAGCTGTAGAGGATAAGTTTGAAGCCAGCAGAGATTGGTTCATGAGGTTTATGGAAAGAAGCTGTCCTCCTGACATAAACGTGCCAGGTGAAACAGCAAGCGCTGATGCTACAATAGGTTTTTCAGAAGATCTAGTGAAGGTAATTGATGAAGTAGACTACACTAAACAATAGAGTTTCAGTGGAGATGTAATAGCCTTCTGTTGGAAGAAGATGCCACCTAGGACCTTCAGGGTTGTGGGGAGAAGTCAATGCCTGGCTTCAAAACTTCAAAGGACAGGCTGACTCTCTTATTAGGGGTTAATACAGCTGATGACTTTCAGTTGAAGCCAAAGCTCATTTACTGTTCTGAAAATCCTAGGGCTCCTAAGAGTGATGCTAAATCTACTCTGCCTGTGCTCTAGAAAAGCAACAAAGCCTGGATGATGGCACATCTGCTTACAACATGGTTTGCTGAATATTTTAAGTCCATTTTTGAAGACTACTGCTCAGAAAAAGAGATTCCTTTTAAAATATTACTGCTCATTGACAATGTACCTACTCACCCAAGAGCTCTGGTTATGTAAAAGGTGATGGATGTTTTTTTCATGCCTGCTAACACAACATCCATTCTGCAGACCACAGATCAAGGAGTAATTTCAACTTTCAAGTCTTATTATTTAAGGATACATTTTGTATAGTTATAAGTTGCCATAGATAATGATTCCTTTGATCGATCCAGGAAAAGTAAATTGGAAACCTTCTGGAAAGGATTCACCATTCTAGATGGCACTGAAAACACTCACGATTCATGGGAGGAGGTCAAAATATCAACACTGATAGGAATACTTGGAATCAACATTTGGAACGTGTTGATTCTAACACCTCATAACTGACTTTGAGGGGTTCTAGACTTCAGTTGAGGAAGTAACTGTAAATGTGGTAGAAACAGCAAGAGAACTAGAATTAGAAGTAGAGCCTGAAGATGTGACTGAACTGCTGCAATCTCATGATAAAACTTGAATGAATGAAGAGTTGCTTCTTACAGATGAGCAGAGAAAGTGGTTTCTTGAGATGGAATCTACTCCTGGTGAAGATGCTATGAACACTGTTAAAATGACAATAAAGGATTTAGAATATTCCATAAACTTATTTGACAAAACAGCAGCAGGGTTTGAGAGGATTGACTCCAATTTTGAAAGAAGTTCTACTGTGGGTGAAATACTATCAAGCAGTATTACATGCTACAGAGAAATATTTCTTGAAGAATGAGTCGATGTGGCAAACTGCACTGTTTTATTCTAAGAAATTTCCCCAGGCACCCCAACCTTGAGCAATTATCACCCTGATCAGTCAGGAGCCGCCAACATCAAGGCAAGACCCTCCACCAGAAAGAAGATTATGACTTGCTGAAAGCTCAGGTGATCGTTAGCATTTTTTAGACATAAGGTATTATTTAATTAAGGTGTATACATTTTTAAGACATAATGCTATAGCATACTTAACAGACTACAGGATAGTGTAAACATAATTTCTCTATGCACCAGGAAACCAAAAACTTTGTGTGACTCACATTATTACGGTGGTCTGTAACCAAATCTGCGATATGTCCTAGGTATGCCTCCATTCTATTCTATATCTCAGTTATTCTTTCCTGTGTACATTAGCTACTAACTAAAATGCATTCTTTAAGATCATTTTTATCGGTAACCCTGAACAAAATAAACATCAGTCTTTTAACCCAGCCTGAAGCTTCCAAATGTGGCTTATTGAAGGTTGTCAAGAAGGTATTCTCAAAAGCTGGGTTAAAAAGACTCCTTTGGTGAGGGCCAGTAGTTTTAATCTGTTGAACTTTGGTTCTGTACTCCCAGAATGGAATAAAAAGTAATAAAGCCCTAGAAGATCCCATCCACAATAGTCTCAGTCGCACAGATACCACTCAGAATGGAACATCCTTGAAAATCTCTAGGTTTGGGAACAAGTTGGAATGTGCTATGTGGGGTGAGGTAAAACAAATGACTTAGGATTAAGACTATAGATAGTAAGAGGTTGTTGAAGTCCCAATATTTTATCACACTCCCTGTGTAGTAAAAACTTAAAGTAGGAACTCAGAAAATGGCAGCTACAAGCCAATGTGCTTGGCTTGTCTATATGTCTATGTGTGTGTGTGCATATGTGTAAGTTTATGCATCTCATATGCATGAAATGGTTTCCAATTGACCGTAGTAATCACTATTTTAAAATTTTTCTTATTTTATTTCTTGCTGCTTCATATATTTGCATTACCAGGGTAGCCCAAAGTCACTTTAGATTAAGAGCTTGGATTTAAGTTTCTGTGAAACCCAGATTGTTTCACTGTAAATTTTGCAAACATTTAAGAAAGAAATAAGACCAAAGTGCACAAATTGTTTCATAAAATAAAAAAAGGAAAGATGCTACCTTACTCATTTTACGAGGCTGCCATAACCTCATAAGACTTAGTATAAGAAAGAAAAATTACAGCCCAAACTCACCCATGAATACAGATGCAAAATATTAGCAAATTAAATGCATCAATATGTAAAAAAGAATATTATGGTCAAGTTGGACTTTTTCCACAAGTGTGACACTATTTAAATATTTAAAATCTATCCATTTGTCACATAATAAAGGAAAAAATATATGATCATTTCAAAGTACCTCAAAAAGCATTTGATAAAATTCAACATCTATTCACTATAAAAACTCTGTGCATTAGGAATAGAAGGTAACTTCCTTAGTCTGATTAATGTTAACTACAAAACAACAATAACAGACATTGTGCTGAACAGTAAAATATTGAAATATTTTCCTTTGCAATCAGCAAGAAAACAAGGATGCTTGCAATCACCAATTTCTATTCAAAATTATACTGGTGACCCTAGCTGGAGAAATAAAATAAGAAAAATAAGTTAAAATATATAGAAACTGAAAAGGAAAAAAGAAAGCTCTCATTACAGCAAATGATATCAGGTAATAGGAAGTCCAACATAATCTTCAGGTAAATTATTACGTTAATCAGTGAGTCTTTGAGATTACTGAAAACAAATTCAATATAAAAAATAAATTGTATTTCTACAAACAAGAAATGAATAACTAGAAATGATATTTAAGAGAAATATACCATTTAAAATAGCACCAATAGCATCATATAGTTAGAAGTATATCTAACAAAAGATAAAGGAAACTTTGAGAAGAAAATGCTAACAGTAGGCCTGTGAATAATTTCCTCTTTTCCAGGGTTACTTGGAAAAAAGGAATGATCATGGTTAGTCCCTTTGTAAACAGGACCCCATCTCCTGGTAAATGTGCCAATGATGCTTAATAACAGAAAGATAAATGAGAGTCCTTTTCTGAAATCCTTTTAGTATTATTTATCTAGTAGAAAGAAACCTGGAACATTTGGTTTTTGAGGGTATGACTGGCTGGAGAATATCACATAAACTGTGCAATTTTTTGAGTGTAAAATGGGGATGATCTTTAATCAAATTTGTTCCCTCTGTGTAAGCAATATTCCACATGCATTGCTTAAATATCAGTGTAAAATCTGAATAAGAACATGCCCTAAAACAGAAGAAGAAGAATCTTTGGGTAGCTGTGTTGATGGTTTTGGACTTCTCCAAAGGAAGAGCACTTTGCTCAAGTCTTATCCTTTATCCTATATCCTGGGAATTATTAGTAATGTTTGCCATTGAATGAGATCTACGATTTATGTGAGTCTGAGTCAACAATTCTACCCTCTGCGTTATCTCAGTCCTCTATACAGCAAACAATAAAACATAATTGAGACAAATTAAAGGAAACCTTTCTAAATGGAGAGATATTTTATATAGATTAGAAAACTCAATACTGAAAAGTTACAGATTCAATACAATGGACTCGATCATTTCCAAAGTGTGCATTTGTGTGTGTGTGTAAAAATTGAAAAGCTGATTTTAAAATTCAAATAAAAAAGGCCAAGAAGAACTGAGACTTTCTTGTGGAAGAAAGTATGAAGGTTTGCTGTACAGATACTAAGGTTACTATAAAGTTGAAGTGATTAAAACAACATGGTATTGCTTCAAAAATTGACACACCACTGAAACAGAATTGAAGGCCAAAAAAAAAGACCTATATTTTTATAGACACTTGACCTGTGATAACCTTGTCACTGCAGAGCATTGGGGAAAGAATAATTGTATCAATTAATATTGCTGAAACGGTGCAAATAAATAGGTACACAGAAAGACACACTCCTATCTCACACCATACATCAATATCAGCTTGTCTAAAACAGTATATAAAAAGATGTACACATTTGACTGAGCACATTACAATGAGGAACTTCTGTTCATTAAAGATATCATTGTGAGAATAAAAAGGCAAGCTACAGACAGGGAGAAAATACATGCAGCTTAATAAACAACAAACAGCTCATGTCAATAATATATAAAGAAATACAAATCATTTAGAAAGAGACATCTCTATGGAAAAGTGAACAAAAGACCTAAAGAGACACTTCACAAAAGAGAATATCTAAATGGCCAAAAACATATGAAAAGGTACTCAACCTTCTCAGTAATCAAAGAATGCATATTAAAGCCGCAATATAATACCACTACATACCATCAGAATGGCTAAGATTAAAAAGACTGACAATACCAGGGGTTGGAAAAAAATGAAAGACAACTGGTGCTCTCAAGTACTACTTGTACATTAGTTGTGACAGTCCCAAACTGAAAACAACTCAAATGCCCATCTACAATAGAATGGATGAATTGTGATAATACAACGGGATATCATACAGCAATGGAAGTCAATGTATTCCTGTTACATGCATGGATTGAACTCATCAAAATGACAAGTGAAGAAAGACATAGAAGTAGACATACTGTATGATTCCATATATACAAAATTCAAAAATAGGTAAAACTAAAGTGTTTGTCAGTGAACATCTGGGTGATAATTTACAAAGAAAACCTGGAAACCAACTCAGGAGAGTGAGGGAGAGAGGAGTCATAATTGCCAAGGAGCCCTGGGGGTGGAGGGTGAGGTTTCAGGTTCACAATATTCTGTTGTTTGACCTGGGTGGTGGTTATGTAAGCGTCCACTACATAGTAGTTCCTTAATCTGTGCATTCATATTTTATGCAATTTCTAGATATTAATAAATTTATGTTACCAATACTGTTTAAAAAATGCTTATGAAGGGTACAGACAGTACACCAGCAATCATTTTCTCCAGCTAGAAGAAAGTTTTGGGGAAATTAGCCTTTATATAAAGCAGGAATTCTCAACCTTGGCACAACTGACATTTTTGTGCCAGATAATTCTTTTTTTGTAGGGGGTGTCCCGTGCATTGCAGGATATTTAGCAGCATCCTTGGTCCCTACCCACCAGATACCAGTAACACCTCCTCTCTCCAATGTGACAACTAATTGAGAACCACTGACATAAGGGAATTGACCTTTGTAGGTATTGCTTCTTGTGCTCTGGTTACATTATTTTTAGAGTAGCCTTCTTTAAGTATCAATTTTTTTTTTTTTTTTTAGTTTTCTATTGCCTTACTTTCAGCATTCTGTTTCAGTTTTCTCTGGTAATGTATTTGAAAACCCCTTGGGATGAATTTCTCTTTAATTTGTTCTCTTGATATATGGACCCATGTGAATACAGAGGAGTGATCAAATTTCCCTTACAATTATTGTGCATTTTATGTTGCAAGGTTTGGTGACATTGCTCAAGTGGAGATATTTGAAAATGGAATGCAGTTAAAGTATGAATCAACTAATATTAGAGAGTTTAATCTCAGTCTTTGTTAAACAGGCAGATTGTAAAGAAACTTCAGGGATTTGCCTGCCACTGGTTCCAATGAGGAATCCAGAAACAAGTCAATGGTCTCCCTCATCCATGCAGCCTGTCTCCCTTCCAGCGTGCGACCACGCTCCAGTCCCTCCTCCATACCTTGTCTAACTTCCACGTTAACAAAGGCAGAGTTTGGCAGTCATAACTCAACCAGTCATTTCAATTACAGTTTTCAGTGAGCCACATCAAGAACTAAAAGTAAAGGGTAAAAACCACACTCAGCTGTGGCATGTTTATTGCCTTATTTTAAGTCATTACCAGTAACTGGAATCTGTATACTTCACTGAACTTTCTAAAGGAAACTCATTTACAGCACATTTAGTATACATTTTTGGGAAAATGAGTAACCAATTTTGCTAACTTTGTGCATTTTAATTGGTTGGCAATTTCCAAACACATCTGTGGGACAAACAATGATAAGCCACCTCCTGCCAACAAGATACACAAACAGAATTTCAATGTGACTACACATATTTCCTGTTTTTTTCAGATGAAATCAAGACCCAATCCTCTAAGTCTTAGAGGACTGATTCTCTGCCAGGTTTGCACCCTCTGGGACCAGCACAAAGCTACTGACAGTCCAAGGTAGGTGAGTCCAATATCGTGGGCCATTGGAAGTACCATGTTTCTTCATGGCCTGTTTCTTGCCATTCCACTTCTGGGTTAGCCTGCTCACAGCTGTAGCCACAATCTTTGGGAAACTTAGTCATCCTGGTTACCTTCTATGTGCTGCCAAACCCCAGTCCTAGAATGACTTGGCTCTCTCTAGCCATTCGAACCCTGAATTCCTCCCAGCCTTCCTTCTCTTCTGCACACAGCTCAGGACAAGTATGGGAGACCTGTTGCTCAGAGGTGATGCACTCCTGGCTTTGTGTATCTTGGTTTCGTTTTCATGGCATTCCTAAAGCTTTTCTCTGTTCCTCAGATCTCCATTTTTTTCACCAATTCATCCCAAAATAGTAATTTAAAGCATTGTAATGGATACTTACAAAGCATACTGTGTGCCAGGAATATTCTAAGTACCTTAATCTTCACAACAACTCTATGAATTGGATTCCCTTACTATCATCATTTTACAGATAAGGAAACTGAGACACAGATAGTTGAAGTTTCCTAAGGGTATATAGCTAAGAATTGATGCAGCCCAAGTGTGAATCTTGGAAGTTTAGCTCCAGGCAGCAGTTTCTAAGAGCTAGAATCCTGGTGCAGGCTTCCATAGTCACTTGTCCAAATAACTCTCCTTTAAACTACTGCGCTTGTTCCTTGTGCATTTCTAGGGGCACTTATCATGTACTCTATGCTGTTGATACTATCTGTATCCTTGTCTTCTGTGCCCTAATATGTTATGAACCCTTGGAGAGGAAAGACTGAGTCTTCTGGCTCTTGGTGTGTCTTTATCAGGAACTTAAAACGTGCCGAAAGATGTTTTGGTTACTTAAACTTTTTTTAAAACATAGCTTTAAAATATTGGCATATTGAAAACTCAATGTATATTAATGAATATAAATGAATGATTTGCCAGAAGAACGTTTTCAGATTCTAACAATGGGATTTGAGAGTTACTCTGTGAGAAGGAGTAAACACGGATTCAAACTAAAGGTTTCATTTCCAGAGTTATCAATCACAAGGTTTTGAATTTTACCTCTTCCACGAAGTAACTGCATGACTTTGAACAAGTTATTGAACTATTATGGAAATAATCACACTCATTTCATAAGGTTATTGTCACAAATGAGTACTTCAATTACCTAATAAATAATTTTTAAATTTTTATTTATTTACTTTTAAATGATAATTTTCATTGACTGAAAGCACCTGAAACAAAGAAAGAACAGTGTGTTCCTGTAAAAACAAGGGCTCAGAGAAAAATGTGGGTTACTAAATCTTTCTTGACACATTAATTTCTATGACGACAGAGCTGGATGGAAGCCGCCTTATTATGGCTAGATCAGGTCAACATGTCTGGACCAGTTATGGTTGTTGAGAGCCAAAAACAATAGAGACTTCGCCACTTAAGCCAGCAGCCATGGTTTCCCGACTATTTCCCAAACCAAAGACAATTATGTTGACTAGTCTTGACCCGGGAGCCATTAGGAAGAATAGCTAAAACAGGTTTATTTCCTTAGATATGATTTGGAATTTTTCAAAAGTTAAAATTTTCAAGGCATTTTCAAAATAACCACTCTGTAAGAAATAGCTTTTGTCATCCCCTTGCACAAGGAAGAGGTAATCTGTCGGTGTGCCTGTAGCCAGCTCTGTGTAACCTCAGAAGCACAGAGTTACAGAGCTTGGCTTGCAGTAATTTTTCTTACATTTTACAGCTTTGTAAAATTCATTTATTAACTGTAGTCTGTTCTTCAGCACTTCAGACTTGTAAAGTTCTCTAAATGTTTTTGATCTTAAAATATTGGTAAGAGAGGCAGGTGGAAACCTTAAATCATTTTCTCTTATGGTAGGGGTACAACTGAGACTCCATGAAGAAAAAAGAACTGGATTTAAGGGTCTCATCTGAGGATAGCAGACTCCCATGCTGATGAAAGATTCCCAGACACGTTTTATCATTTTATTTTAAATCAGGTTAGATTAATCTGTTTTTAGGTAGAAAGACATAGATTTTAGTGTCCATTTTCAAAGGATTGTTGATTAATAAACAGAATTATTTGTTTCTGTTTTGAAAGCTTTAAATCAAAGTCTTCTTCTGCACATTAGACAGCTCTCATGTGTATGAGAACACCTTGACGGGAGGATGCTGTAAGGCTAAACAATAGCAAGAGAGAATGGTTCAGGCTGCTCAGTCATTCTTATAAGAGGAGCCTTTGTAGAAACTCTGACTTATATAGCATTGTAGACCTGATGTGCCCAGCACAGTGCCTTAAAAAAAGAACAGTTCAAAACTCTTAGAGTCTGGTGAGAAGTGCCAAAAGGCACAAGGCTTTTGCAGGAGAATCTCATAGCAGTTAAAAAACAAACCAACCAAAACCCTAGAGAATTATATTTACTTTCCTGAGAATTCAAGTTGCCCTCTACTCCAAGGGTTGGCAAACTTTTTTCTGTAAAGGGCCAGATAGTAAATATTTCTGTAATTAATTAGTAATTAGTAATTATCAATTCAGTAACTATTTCAGCTCTTGCAAATCATATTGTTCCTGTGTTGCTGTGTCCCAATAAAGTTTTATTTATGGATGCTGAAATTTGAATTGCATATAATTTTCATGTGTCCAGAAAGTATTGTTCTTCTTTTGATTTTTTTAAAAATTATTTGAAAATATAAAGACCATTCTTAGTTCTAGAGTGATCCAAAAACAGGTGGTGGGCCCAGTTTGGCCCCCTGGGCCATAGTTTGTCAGCCCACGCTAAACACCTGCCACTCCAACTTTCATCCGCAGACCAGCAGCCATTGGCATCACCTGTGGGCCTATTAGAAATTTGGACTCTTTGGCTCCACTGCAAATATTTTATGTTAGAATCAGAATTTTACCAAGATGAATTTTATGCACATTATTATGATAAGAACACTTAACATGAGAAGTACCCTCTTAACAAATTTTAAATGTGCAGTATGGTAATGTATGGTAATTATAGGCATAATTTTGTCTAGCAGATATGTACAATTTGATCACCTTGCATTACTGAAACTTTATACCTGTTGAATAGCAACTTTCTATTTCTCCCTCCCCCAGCTCTTGGCAACTACCACTCTACTCTCTCCTTCTATAAGTTTGACTATACTATATACCTCATCTAAGTGGTATCATACAGTATTTGTCCTTCTATGACTGGCTATTTCACTTGGCATAACATCCTGGAGCTTCATCTATGTTGTTGCAGATGGCAGGATTTCCTTATGTTTTAAGGCCTAATTATATTCCATTGTATGTTTTATACCATGATGGACATTTAGATTGTTTCCAAATCTTATTTATTGTGAATAATACTGAGATGAATATGAGAGTATAAATATCTCTTCAAGATTCAGATTTCAATTCTTTAGGATAAATACCCAGAAGTAGGATTGCTGGATCAAATATTTCTATGTTTAATTTTTTGAGGAACCTCCATACTGTTTTTCATAGCAGCTGTACCATTTTATCTTACCTTATCTTATACCATATACAAAAATCAACTCCAAATGATTACAAACTTAAACTTAAGACTTGAAACTATAAAACTCCTAGAAGAAAACATAGGGAAAAAGCTTTATGACATTGGTCTTGGCAGTGACTTCTTGGATATGACACCAAAATCACAGACAACCAAAGCAAAAATGAATAAGTGGGACCACATCAAACTAAAAAACTTCTGCACAGTGAAGGAAACAATCAACAGAATGAAAAAAAAAAAAGGCAACCTACAAAATGGGAGGAAATATTTGCAAACCATGTATCTGATAAGGGGTTAATATGAAAAATGTATAAGAAACCTCTCCAACTCAACAGCAAAAAACATAATAACCCAATTAGAAAATGGGCAAAAGGCTTGAACAGATATTTCTCCAAAGAAGGCACAAATGGCCAATAGGTATGTAAAAAGATGCTCGATATCACTAATCGACAGAGAAATGCAAATCAAAACCATAATAAATTATCTCCTTACACCTGTTAGGGTGACTATTATCAAAAAAACAAAAGACACTGTGTTGGTGAGGATGTGGAGAAACTGGAACCTTGTACACTGCTGGTGGGAATTTAAAAGGGTGCACCCTAGAGACTTTTAAACATTGGTAGCTTTCCTCAAAATAATTTTACTGGGAATGACAAGCAATTTAAAAGGTGATAAGAATAAAGATCAGCTATTTTCCCAGTGCCTGGATGATTACTCAAAATGTCACAGGAATCAGGACCTTACCATTTATTTAAAAGCCAGTTTCTCACTCATTTCTTCTTTTAATCCACTGATGCCTCATCAATTAGGTTGCTAGATACTATATCACCTCCATTGTTCGCAGACAGGATAATTAAGAGATGTGACTAATTGCCCCAAACCCTTCCCGGTAATACATGGCAAAGCTGTGTCTTCTGACTTTGAGTTTGTTGCTCCTTAGTTCTGTCTGGTAGCTAAATGGCCTTGGGCACAGAGATTATTGTGGAAAAGGAAGGGAAGGAGGAGGGAAATGGGAAGTTAACATTTATCGAGCTATAGTCGTATGTTAGGCACTATGCTAAGTGCTTTATAAATACCCTCGTAATATTCTGAAATAAAAATTAATCTTATTTAATCTTAATAAAGATTAATCTTTAAATTATTGATCTTAATTAATAAAGATTAATCTTATTTAATCTTTGTAACATATTAATGAGACTATAAATGCTATTCCATCTTAAAGATGAGAAACTGAGTCTCAGATCACCCAAAGCTGCAAAGTCAGTAAATGATGTAAGCAGAATTAAAGACTACTGTTTCTAATGCTAAAGCCTGTTTTTTGCCTATTTTTGCTCATTCATTGGAAAACATGACTCATTTGGCAAGACTGTAACTAAACCTGGTTTAATCCAGTAAAGTAGGTTTCTATATGGAAAAGGTAGAGGTTACAGGTAATTTTAACACATCAGTCAATGGAGTGTGATGCTGTCTCCCTGATTAGACGCATATAAATATCTGCAGCTAGAAACGATTATTGCCCAGTAATAATGTGTAAAATGATAGCTGCTTGTAAAATGCCATCCTCTTTCCTACACAGGGGCTGGCATAATTTAGTTAGCTTTTTTTAGCCTTCCATGAGAAAAAACAGGAAAAGTTGCATTACCCAGCAAAGATAAAAGGCACCAGAGGATTCATGATGTCTGTAAATATAAAACAAACCAATATTACTCACTGCTGCCTCCACCAAATGGAAACTGGGAATAAATAAGGCAACTGATTCTCCAGGAAAGAGACCGAAGATCTTGTTGTGAACACAAGGGAAAAACAGGCACACTTTTGCTTCCCCTCTCGTGCCCTCTGTGTGGGTTGCTCTGCTCTCCTGGCCTATTCCATCCCTCTCTTGGGCCCATCTCCTGTATGGCTATTTATCTTCTCTGAAGAACGCCTGAAATTTTCTCAGATGAAAAATGGCTAAGTGGATAGAATTATTTTCTTATCTCTCTGTGTTACCTACTTCTACACAGGTACAACTAGACATTGGAAGTTCATCTGCCAATCTCTTCCTCCAGCCCCTTACTTGTCATCTTCCCCTGCACCCCCAGCCACACACACACACCCCACCCATGGACAGAAACCATGTTTGGTGTTTGTGTTATCAGCATAGTCATCATTTTTAGAATAATAGCAATAACAGCTACTATTTATTAATTGTCCACCGTACGAAGGTGCTATGTAATTTTCAAAAAAAAAACCAGAGATGTTAAATAAATTGACCAAGGTCATGTAGCAACAGTAGTGTTGGGTTTGAACCGAGCCCTGGCTGTGCCCGCCCCCCAAGGACTGACTGACTCTTCTCTCTGCCACACGACCTCCTGTGATCCTAGCTGCTAACTAGGGAACACTGGCTGTGGGCCAGGCACAATGAAGGTTTCAGGTGCCAGCTAGGACACAGTACCTAAAAGAAAGGACTGGATGCTCTTCCAAATCTGGAACAGAGCAGGTATTACTTCTCTTCCCATTTATAGAAGTCGAAGAATTTACCCAGAGTCACAAAATTAATAAATGTCAGAGTTAGGATTATAACTTGCAGCTTTTGACATCTAGTAGAAACCTAGTTTTACTATTTTGTATAGTCCCTCGCAGGCAGCCCAGGGACAACAGGAATTCTGACAAGCTGGGGAAGCCTCCTCGCCGTTGGCCTCATCTAAATAAAGCCAGTAACAACAGAACAGATCCGATCTGCCCCAGTCCTGTCACTCGAGTGAGTCTGTTGATAGACTTCTGGTGCCCTGTTGTGCTGCCACACAGACGGATTTACCAGCTCCCACAAGGTTTTCCTATAACCTCTGGCCCAGGAAAGTGAGGAAAGAGAAGTCAAATCACTTTGGATTTTCCCTTTCTGTTATCAGCCATCTGGTCTTCCATCATCTAAAACCACTCCCTTGCAAATACCTTCAACCTTGAACTCTTCTCTCTCAGCCATCTTGGCACAACTCACTCTGGACAAGCCACCTTGAAGTCTGCCCTGAACAGTGAATCATGGTGAAGAACAGCCTCAAGCTGGGATTAATGCTTTCCCTTTAAGTCATGACTGCACACTGTGCTGCCTGCTACCTGGCCTCCTCCCCTGCTCTGCCCGTAACTGCTTTTCTCCTCTCCTAGGTGACTGTTGCATGGGCTTGGACATGGTGAGGACTGACTGATTCATTCATTCATTCATTAATTCAGTTAGTTAGTTAGCTGTTAGCCAACATCATACTTTAGAGAGAAAAAAAAAGGAATCACTTTATATTTAGGTCTTTCTAGATTTGGGGAAAATAATTCTCAAGCCAAATCTGAAATGATAAATAATATTGCTGTTATACATTAAATTTTCGGATTCTATACAATTTTTTAAAAAAACATGGACATAGTAAAGGAATTGGTAAATTTAATACAATTTATTTTAAAGTTATACTTTTTATTTAAATTACTTTATGTAATCTATGATTTTAAAAGTGTGTTTAACTAAATTAAATAAGTTGAATAGACAAATTGGCCAAAAACATTTTTTGAGGGGAGTAGCTATTCTAACTGAGAAAACAGAAATACCATCTTTTATTTAGATGTGAGTTCTATCTGGGGTTGCTTCACAGTCAAGCACACCTTCTCCTACCTTCTCAGACTGCCCCTGGGCCCCCACCTCCTTGTTCCTCTGCTTTAGTTTTCTCTGTTGCGTTCGTCATCATCAGGCATTTTATCTAGTTATACGTATACCTGATCTCTTTTGTTATGTTCACTGCTGTTTCCTATAGCCTATATCAGTGATCATAATGTAGTAGACATTCAATATGTATTTGTTGCATGAATTAGTCTTAGTTAATGGTAGCACCATAGCCCTGGCTAATCAAGTTAGGAGCTTAGGAAACAGTCTTGAAGTAAGTCTCCCTTTTCTTCAACTCCAGACCCAATCCATCACCAAGTTGAATAGGCACCACCTTCAAAATATATCTCAAAGACTTCTACATTTCTCCAACTCCAGTGCCACCTTAATCCAAACCACTGCCATCTCTTGCCTGGACTATAATTGTGTCCTATTTTGTCTCCTGGCTTCCACTCTTGTCCTCCCTAAAACCCATTTTCCACATAATAGCCAGAAAAGCTTTCCAAAATAACATGTACATCAGATCGTATCATGCCTCTATTTAAAATCCTTTAATGGTTTTTCTTTGCTCTCAGAATAAAGCCCAAAGTCCTCATCAGGGCCTCTGAGATCCTGTGCCACATATCCTGCCTACCTCTCTGTCTCACCAGCCCTTTCCCACCTACTCACGGTGCTCCAGCCTTGCTGGCCTCATTCTATGCACAGAATACAGCAGATCCTATCCCACCTCTAGGCCGTTGGTCTAGCTGTTGCCTCTACGTGGAATGCTTTGCTTCCAGCTCTCTGTATGGCTGGCACATCTTTATCCTTCAGGATTCAGTTCAACTACCACCACCTCCAAGAGGTCTTCTGTTCCCGCCCTATTCAAAGTAGGTATGAGATTTCACCATCAAGTGTATTTCCTTCAGACCTCTCATCAGAATCCATAATTGTCTGGTTTAATTGATTACCTATTTATTATTAATATCTGTCATACCCCTAGAATAGTAGCTGCCAAACGTTTTTTTGTAAGGAGCAGATGGTAAATATTTCAGGCTTCGCAGGCCAGTCTCTGTTAGAACTGCTAAACTCTACCATTGTTTCCTAAAAGTAGCCGTAGACAATATGTAAACAAATAGGTGTGGCTACTTTCCAATAAAACTTTATTCATGGACAGTGAAATTTGAATTTGATATAAATTTCACATCACATAATAATATATTTTTTTTATTTCTTCAAGTACTTAAAAATGGAAAAACCGTTCTTAGTTCTGAGAAAATTTCAGGCGTTCTTCAGAGAAGATAAATAGCCATACAGGAGATGGGCCCAAGAGAGGGATGGAATAGGCCAGGAGAGCAGAGCAACCCACACAGTGGGCACGAGAGGGGAAGCAAAAGTGTGCCTGTTTTTCCCTTGTGTTCACAACAAGATCTTCGGTCTCTTTCCTGGAGAATCAGTTGCCTTATTTATTCCCAGTTTCCATTTGGTGGAGGCAGCAGTGAGTAATATTGGTTTGTTTTATATTTACAGACATCATGAATCCTCTGTGCTGGGTTTGTCTTTCTCTCCATTAGTAAATGATAAGATTTCAGATTTTAGTGTGATCTTATAATTAATAAAGATGGAAACCATGGTCTGCTTTGATTCTAGGTAGTTCAGCCTAGCTAGATAAGGAAGACTGAGTCTTCCCTGTATTCTAGCCTCTTTTGTTAAAGTTCAATTTCAAGATCTGGGACCAAAGCCCTCATTAATAATTATTGTTGGCTTTACTTTCTTTTTCTCGTCTGTGCACATATCTCCTTTAGGAACCTCTTGGACGGAGTTAAACAAAAGCAAGATTTGGGTATTCTTGAGTCTTCTTTTTAAGTATCACTATGTTAATACCACTTCAAAATGTCATTTTTGAATATCACTTTTATAATTTTACCTCAAATTTTATTCTTTATAGAAAATTTTAACATAAATTGATACTGTGAGTAGACACATTTGCCAAATTATATTTATATTACTTATCCACAAAAATTTTACCACAAAGGAGAAAAAAATTATATAAAAGTAAATTTGCAAGTTCTAGATAAAGAAAGGCAGGTTGAATACAGCATCTACTTTCCCTTCTAAAACCTCACTAAAATCACTGTAAAGGAAGAATGATATCAAAAGAGAAGAAATCATAAAATAAATATTTTTATTTTCCATAAGCTAAAAATTTAAGGAAAATTTTTTCCCAAATTAGAGGACAAGAGTTTCCAGATTGAAAGAATATATTGTTTGCCCAGCTTGATGGATAAACATAAACCCACACTGCATCGTATCATTATGAAGTTCCCAATCGTCAGGGAAAAGAAGAAAGAGATTTCCAAGTTTTCACAGAGTTGATGAAAAAATTATTTCCAACCTAGAATTCTCTAGCCAGCCAAATTTTCAATTAAGTTGGAGAGTAGAATACAGACTTTTTAAGGAGTGTAAGTCTCCAAAAAAAATTAGCATGATGAATTCCTTCTCATAAAGTTAATAGAGAATGTGCTCCATCCCAGACAATAAAGAAGAAAGACAATAAATAGGGAGACATAGGATGGATATAGGAGAGAAGAGATACAACATAGGCAAGAAGGCTAAGAATTTTCTGGATTTATTAGAAAGAGAAAACTCAGAATAGCAGCTGAGTCCCAAGCCCAGAGAGAAACCAGGCCAGCTTGGAGCAGGTTAGGAGACACTCTCTTGGAAAGGCAAATTTAACAGAAAACCAAATATCTCTGAATAACTTGAGACGGGATTTAGGCACTTGGCAAAGACTTGGTAGTGGAAAATCAATTAGTATGTAGGGAAAAAAAAGCAAAAATTAAAAAGGGCAAAATTATTAATGGAAAATAAAAGATGTTAGGGAAATGAAGTCACAATATAAACATGTTTTTAAGAGACACGATCAGCTAAAAGAGAAGCAAGTGGTTGTCCCTGGGAAGAGGTAAATAGCGGGGAGAGAGTTGTGCTATTTTATTTTTTTAAACAAACCTTGTAGAACTGGTTGACACTTAATGTGCATGTACAACAAATAAAAATAAAAGCCAAAACTTAAAATTTAAAATATAATGAATATATTTCAGTAAGAAGCATTGTCCCGGCCAGGCGCGGGCTTGTAATCCTAGCACTCTGGGAGGCCGAGGTGGGTGGATTGTTTGAGCTCAGGAGTTTGAGACCAGCCTGAGCAAGAGCGAGACCCCATCTCTACTAAAAATAGAAAGAAATTAGCTGGACAACTAAAATATATACAAAAAATTAGCTGGGTGTGGTGGCGTGTGCCTGTAATCCCAGCTACTTGGGAGGCTGAGGCAGAAGGATCGCTTGAGCTCGGGAGTTTGAGGTTGCTGTGAACTAGCCAGACTCCACGGCACTCTAACCTGGGCAACAGATTGAGACTCTGTCCCAAAAAAAAAAAAAAAAAGAAGAAGAAGCATTGTCCCAGAGTGGACAAGGAAAACTGCAGGTATAGCTGTGGTGTCTCAATGAGAGATGCCTCCTCTGGTGCTATCCTATTTGGTAACTGAAGGTCCCACCAGTTCACCAAGGGATATTTAAGAAATTTATTGGGAACTTCCAGTGGTAACTTAGTATTTCAAGTATACACAAATCTTTAAAAATATGTACCCTTAAAATTTGAAAAATCATTTTGATATGAAAAACAATAGAATCTATTTTCATACATTTATAAATACATAAAGTATGTATGGAAAAATACACAAAAACTGGCATCCAAGTTGTCTCTTCCAGGGAGAGGACTTAGGAAGATCAGGTATTGGGAAGGAAGAGACTTCTTTTTCATTATATATCATTTGTAACTAGATTTTCTTTAACCAGGTTTAGGAATTGCCTTTAAAATTTACTTTAAAATGTAAGTATAGGGGAAATTTTAAAAATGTAAACCAAAAATCTAGTTAAATATATCAATTCTCATCCACTTGGTAGGTACATTGACAGCTGTGGTTCAGTAGAAATAGTACTGGGCTTAGAATAAGGAAGCATTTATCTCAGTCCTGATTTATAACTTATGGAACCATGGATGAGTACATATAATCTCTCTGACAGTTCTTCATAGGTAAAATAAAAAATAATGCCAAAATGTCAGAATAAATTAGATTATTTGAAATAACTAATGATACTTATGAAAACACTTGGTAAATTCTACAGCACTTTAAAAATATAAGTGCAGGTTAAAGTTTAAATATACAATATAAGCCCAAAGAAGCTTTTAAACATTCACCTGGCCAACCTGTTGTTGTTCTAGCTGGAGTAAACTAATAGCAGAAAAACATAGAGAAATATAGCCAAACTTTCTTAATTTTAAAATTTCTACAAGATAAAACCCTACAAATATTGTCAACTCCACTGTGCTTTCCATACCAAGGGTGCCAAATATGACAAGGGAAATCTGTGAAAAATTCATAAAACTGAGTTTCTCCTTCCTTCTGTCCTAATAATTTCAGCAACTATAAATAAGAAATTTCAAATAGGTAAACCTTTCCAGAAATTTTTATGAAAACTGTTTGCCATTTGGCAGCCTCTAGATTATACATTTGTTCATGGGATCATTATGGAAGATAATTTAATTTTATTGTATCAATAAAGCAGTTTTCCTATAGGTTATCCTCAGGATATGCAAATATACCTTTTATACTTTTTCATAAGGCTTACTTTTAAGGATTTTTTAATTTTAACTTTTAAATCTTTCAAGATATTTAGGGAGTACAATTTCTTTTGTTATTCCATGGATGAATTGTGTAAGGGTGAAGTCAGGGCTTTTAAAGTACACGTCACCAGAATCATGTGCATTGTTCCCAATAAGTAATTTCTGATACTTCACTCCCCTCCCAACATCCCCTTTTCTTAGTTTCCAATGTCCCTTATACCTCTTTATGGCCATATAGACCTGTCATTTAGCTCCCATTTATAAGTAAGAGCATGTGGTATTTGTTTTTCCATTTCTGAAATACTTTATTTTGTATGATGGTCTCCAGTTCCATCCAGGTTGCTGCAAAAGACATTACTTCATTCTATTTCATCTGATTTGATAGGTGCAGTTGAGGGGAAGAGTCCCAAAAAGAACAACTTACTCAAAAAAGCTGAAAAGTATATAAAAAGCACATAGGTATACAGGATCTGTGATGTGTAGCAGGGTCCAATATGAAATAAGTCTGAAAATGTAAATGTCCCCATATTTTCCTTGGATGCGAATGTCAGTTTATTGTTTACTCAGTAGGCATTGGTGATCCACTGAATACATTTATAATTCCTGATATAGGATTATATATGCAGTTAAGAAGCATAATTTAAGAATAATCACACTCAAGGGAGCTCAATCTCAGTAATGTAAGCTCTGGAATTGTTTTTCCAAATGGCTACTTGACCTTTCTCTTGGATGTTCATTGGCATCTGAAATATAGCTTATCAAAAATTGGAATTATTGATTTCTAACTCCACCCCTACCTGCATGAACTTTCTCAAGATTTCCTACTCATTAATTGCAATACTATTCGCTTAGTTCCTTAGGCTCAAAATCCAGGGATCATTTTTATTTCTCCCTTTCTCTCACACGTACAAGCCAACCCCAACAGAAAGTCCTCTGAGCTCTCCCCTCAAGAAACATCTGCAACAATCATTTCACCATCTCCATTCCTGCTATCCTAGTAAAAGCCACCCTCATCTCTCTTGTGAAGTGCTGACCTCCCACATGGTCTCACCACTTCTCTCCTAAGAGTCTATGCCCCACATTGAGCCTGAGTGATCC
Organism: Lemur catta; assembly: GCF_020740605.2. Lineage (NCBI taxonomy): Eukaryota > Metazoa > Chordata > Mammalia > Primates > Lemuridae > Lemur > Lemur catta. The sequence goes on from NC_059134.1 coordinate 34,043,363, forward strand.
TTTACAGTTGTAAATCAGATACCATTACTTTTGTCCAAAGCTTTCCAATGGTTTCCCATCTCACTTAGAATAAAATGCAGCATCCTCACCATGGCCTGCAAGCCTCTCACCATCTGGCCATTTTCAACCTCATTTGTCATTTCCCTCCACAATCATGCTGCTCTAGTCATATAGACCATGCTTTGCATTTTCTGCTACTTCTGCCTGGAATACTCTTCCTGCAGATATCTCCATGACTGGATCCTTAACTTCATTCAGGTCTCTGTTCCAGTGTACCCTGGACAGACAGACAGATGCTGTGTGTACCCCAGATAGATGTTGGCACCCGACAAACAAGCATCCAATCTCCACACCCTTACTCTGCTTTATTTTTAATAACACCATTACTGACATTAAATAATTTGCTTGTCTCTTATTTGTTTTCTGTCTTCCTCATTGAAAGTTTGTTTCGGTTAGTTTTCATTGCATTTGCTTGCCTAGAACAGTGTCTGGGACAGAATGGGTGTTTGATAAATACTTGTTGAATGAATGGAACAATAAGTAAATGAATGAGTCAAATGTATACTAAATTTGAATTCATGATACTTGGAACTCAGTACTATCTTTGCTGATACATCTAAAGTGAATTATGCCCTTAGAAAACATCATCTATTCATTCTACAAACATTTACTTTGGTTATTGATCATCTCAACTAATGAAGAAAGATGAAACAGCTAATTCTGTATAGTATGGCCAGAAAAGACCTCTCTGAAGATGACATTTGATAAGAAATATAAAAGATTAAACAGAAGAATGCCACAGAGGAGGATATACTTTTCCAGGTAGGGCCTTTCCAAAATAATGGCATTAAGGCGGGAGTGTGCTTGAGGAAGACATAAAGATGCTGGTCTATGTTCCTTCAGTTGCCTTAGTTCTCTGGGTTTGCTGTCTTGTCCAGCTAGTTGTGAATCTTTTTTCTTATAACCATAAATATACTACAGAATTATATTTTGCATATTGACACTTGATTATATGCTCTACAGTTAAATATATATTATGTACTTACTTGTCGCTGTTACTTATCGTTCAGGATAATGTCAAGGAACACGGGTAATTTTGTCTATACACAATTTTTGTTTTAAGACCTGACTTTTGAACCAAACCTTTAGCTGTGACTCCAAAGTAATTACTGGGTAGCTGTGAACATAATGCACATCAGCCCAAGACATCATAGCAATTCTTTTAAAGAGAGGGCTTTGGTTTTCTTTAACAACTTTGTTAAAAGCATGCTACGATTTCTCGCCTTGCAGCTCTGCAGTCAGGTGCATTTCTGCATCCCTTCCTGTGCTGGGAGGCATCTGAAGGAAATTAGAAGTGGTGCAGAAATCTTTAGGGTATGCGGAATAGTTGGAAACAGTTCGGCACTTAATTAAAAGTCAATTATGACTTCTAAGAGCATCCAAATCTAACTAATAATGACAATAATTGCAATCTGAAGTGGGCGAGAAAGGCATGATAAGAATTTACATTGGTTTCAGTTGTTTGGGTGAGATGTAATTTTTAAGAGAGGATTCTAAAATCAATAAAAAATTTACCTCTGTATATGGTACCAGCCCCATTTCCCCTCTAACTATTTTGGAAAATAAAGACACCCACACAAATTTCTTATTGACTGAGATAAACTTCTCATGACCTTGGACAAATGTGGGATGAATTGCAAGTATGGAGTCTCTAGGGTTAGCTTAGGTGGGTATAGCAAGATGCTCATGAGGCCAAAGCTGTGGCTCTGGCGAGTCTGCGGCCCTCCCTAGTAACACTTGCTGTTTGGTAGACATTAGCATTCATGATTTATTATTGCCACCTTTCCTCCCCAAGTGCTCATATGGCCTCATCACAAAGAATTGTGTCTGCTAAGATCCTGCCTGTCCCTCACTGACACTTGCCAACTCTGTTCCACTCTTAGGCCCAGCTTTTGGAACTTTCAAGGTGACTGTTCAACAATCATTAAACCAATCTGTGCTTATACAGAAAGCTTTCTTTCCTGCAGTCTTCCTCTTTCTTTTCCAGCCAATATGCACCCTTATAGAGTGACCTTCTAGAAATTACACGCCTACATTTTTGTTTAGATTGAGGAAGTGACTCTCTTGAAGCCCAGATCTTTTCATTTCACTCTCTGGCTAATTAATTTCACCAAACTGTTCAGCCTATCCTCCGGGGCTGTCCATGTTCTGCCTTCAAACTTTCTGTGTAAACACCGTCCCCTTTATCCACTGACAGATAATAAAAAGGTTGATGGCAGCCCACAGATATGTGTGTCTGGTTAGCACAGAGTCACTGAACTGTTTTTAACTGAATTTTAACCCCTAGACATGCGACATATACGCTTCTTTTGAATATGGCCCCTCCACTGCCTGCTGTCTTGTGTTGTGCTGCTTTTCTGCTTCCCTTAGAAGCTGCACCCCAGGCAAATGGAAGGGCCCACATGTTCCCTCCGTGGTTCCTTCTGTCAGACATCTCCCGCATGCCCAGTTCCAGCTCCTCCTTCAAGGCCCAGCTCCATTGCCAACACCTCTCTGAAGCCTTCTTTGATGCTTCCAGGAGAACTAAGTTCTTCCTCTTCTACCATCCATAGAAGCTTCTGTGTCTATCTGAGGACACCTAACCCTTCTATATGAGTTTCCTGTGGCTGCAGATACAAATTGTCACAAAAGAGGTAGCTTAAAACAATAGAAAATTATTCTCTCTCAATTCTTGAGGCCAGGAGTCCAAAATCAGTATTACTAGGTTGACAACAAGGTGTCAGCAGGCCAATACTCGCTGCAGAGGCTCTAGGGGACAGTGCGTTCTTGCCTCTCCCAGCTTCTGGTGGATGCCAGCATTCCAATCTCTGCCTCCTCTCTTCGGTCTGTTTGTAATCTCCATCTGCCTCTCTCTAAACAAGATTGCATTTAGGGCCCACCTAGATAATCCAGGATAGTCTCTCCATATCAAGACTAATCCCATCTCAAAGTCTTTGCCATTTAAGATAACATTCACAGATTTCAGGAATTAGGTCATGAATGTATCTTTTGGGGGCCATTATTTAGCCTTCCACACCTTGCGTACATACAACCCAGTCACTCATGCACTTGTTGAAATACACTATGGAGACTGGAAGCTACTTGAAGGCAAGATCATAGCCTAGTTCTTCCAAAGGTTCTAGCCTCTCACTTTGCATCCGGTAGAGGGTGAATTCAGGGTTATTTAAAGTATACAACAACAGGTACAGCATGGGCATCAACTAATCAGAACAGATCCTGGCTGCAGGGCTGTGCCAGGGGTTAAGCCTTTAGCTGTGGGATTCTGCAGAAGGATTTGCTGTGTTGGAATACGGGGTCCCTGAGAAGGGCCTGGGGCCCCTGGGGCTGTCAGAAGAAGAGGGTGGGCACTCAGAAGGATCTGGGCAATGGCTGTTTACAAACAAGTAAGGAAGTAGTTGTACGCTTTTACAACTGGGATGGTGGCATTGTATACATTGGGTCAATATCAGCCTATAAGGAGATACATATTTGTTGAATGAATGAATTAATTAATGAATAATAGAGTTGTTCTCATAAAAAGAGGTTATTGGGAGAGATATTTTGGGATTTGGAGACCTATGATTGTTCTTCAGATAACCATGGAGTGGGTGACTACTTCACCTGCAGATCACATGGTAGCTCAACCACAGTAATTTCTATGCTTTGTGGATTCATGGAGCCATAAGTTTTAATCTGGCCAGGCCTAACATGCACACTTGTGGTCACGGGAAGGACAGTATAGAAGGAGTGGAGGGATCAATGTGAATCCATCTAACTGCTGCTGGAAATCCACTTGACATGCATTATCCTGATGTAGGATCCAGGAAATGGCATACAAATAAGTGATTGCTCTCACACGCATGGCTGAGGGAAATGAAGCCCGGGGTCAGTGAGTGACGGCAGCACACAATTAGGCTGCATCTCCTGGACAGACGAGATCATTGCAAATGCACAAGCAGTAGAGTGAAAGGTCTAAAACAGCAAAATAACTGGACGAAGCCTGGCAGAGTTCAAACAGTGAATAAATATAAACTATTGAATAATGTTTCAAATGTTTTGATATCAGAACTGTTTTTAAAAAATGCCCAAAGTCATAGTGCAGAGTTAACTATGATCGACAGCATCAAGGAAGGACACTCTTAAGATGCACTGTCATTCAAGGGCAAGGAGGGAAAGCCCTTTGGTGTTACCAGAGAACCTTTTTGCAGCTCTTTTTGTCTTCTTTGCCTCCTCTACCCCTGCATTCATTGAGTTGGAAATGCAAATTCCATAAGCATGACTTGAGCACTGTCTCTTCATATAGGTCCCTTTACCATTACCTCATCACATCTCCGCTGGACTCCCAGAGTAGTCGGCTCTCTGTAGTCAGCACTGTAGACTCATCTGGTTCCACCCCATCTCACCCATGACTGAAAACTGCTGTTCTTTAAGAGCAGCTCCAAGCAATCAGTCATCTGCCAATCAGTTCAAAGGCCTTTGGAGACTGACCTTTCTCTGTGAGTTAATGAAACACGAATCCCTCATTTGGGCATAAGGCCATTTTTGCTAAATAGATCCTATGCTTTCTCTCTGTCATACTTTTTCCTATGCCTAGAAGTTCTCCTTGTCAGCCTAAAGAAATTCCAACCATCCTTCAATCTCCAAATGAAACAGCTCCTCCTTCAGGGAGCATTCCCTGGCCCTTCCGTCTCTACTCCCAATGCCCTAACATAAACTCTTCTTCCTCTAAATATCCCTAGCATTTTGTTTTTATTACTCTTGCTGAATTGAATCTTGCTCTCCCTTCCATTAGGCTATTTTTACAGTCCTTTTCTTCTCCCGTAGTCTGTGAGCTTCTCAAGAAACAAGACATGCTGTTGTTTTGTTCCTTCTCTCACCCCCATACAATCACTTTAGCCCCACTCTGATCAGACCATGTGTGTCCACACAAAACAAGCCAAATGACATAGAACTGGTTGAAAGTAGGCCCTTGAAAAATGGAGCTCCACAGAACTCCTTCTTTTCATACATTGAACTCTTGAGAGCAGGAGCTGTGTCCTACTTACAGATCCTACATGCTTTCATCTATCTCGGTGCCTGGCACATTTTAGACATTCAGTCAGTGTATGCTGAGTAAAGGAATATGAGTGAATGAATGAATGAATAAAAGGTGAACAGATAAATATTGAAAATAGAGGTGGAGAGGTACCAGAAGAGAGCCCAGAGGGAGAGAGTGGGCTTGAGGCTATAAAGGAAGGGCGAATCTTCCAAAAAATTAATTTCCCCTGCCTCACATTTTTTCTTATGTTCCTTCCCCTGCTCACTAGAGAGCTGATGGGAAAAGTCCAATGTTCCATCTAAGAAAGTGAGCCCTGCTGGTTGGAGTTTACACAAAATGCCTGGATGGGGTTCTTTCAGTGCAGTCAGCCTGCTGTGTGGCAGAAATCCATGGCCTAGAGGGTTCAGGATCCCACAGATGCTGCAAATGGTGCTTCTGGCCCCCACTGCAGCCCCTGCGCAGAGTCACACCATTCTTGCCCTGCTTGAGCTGAGGGCTGACAATACCATACTGCAGGGACACAGGGACAAGAAAATACACACCTGTGGACCTGGTTGAATTTGAGGCGCCCCGTGTTGTCTAGGCTCACAGTTTTTTAAAAGATTAGATGGGGTGCAATACACAGCAGGAAGGACTAGGCTCACTGGGGGATGATAAGAGTGAAGGGTAATTTGTTCTGTCTGTTACACGGAATAATTAAGCTGACATAGTTCACAGTATGACATTTGAATGAAGTGCCTTCTGATTATATGCTTTTTTTTAAATTGAAGTAACCACGGAATAATTTATAAACTGAAACCATGACTACACTCTGTGAACACTTGAGCTATTAGCCAATAAATTAGGACACCACTCGGTCATGCTCACGACATCTCTGCAAGACAGGATGGAAGTGGCGTACTGTCCATTTGCCACACAGAAAAGCTGAGGCTTGAGCAACGTGCCTATTTATCCACCAGCAAAGTCCTGGGTACGAATGCTGAGGGCACATAGAGGCCTAGAAGACTCAGTTACCACACAGTCATTCAGAAAAGACTTATTGTCTATCGTGTTGGACATTTTTGTTGGTGCTGAAGATACAGTAATGAATAAAACAGGTGGAATTCCTGCCTTTATGGTGCTTACGTACTGTTGGGTGAAATATATAAAGCCCAAATAAGCAAATAAATACACAGTCAGTGTTAGGTAGCAATAAACCCAGTAAACAAAACGAAAGCATGATAAAGAATTAAAGAGTGATGGAGGAGGGTTTTTAGGTATTAATAGGTGTTAGACTTCAGTAAATGTGGAAACTCAAGGTGTGACATGAAGCAGTACACAAGTGTCAGAGAATACAGCAGACAATACTGTGAGGGGAAGAGGAGGGTGAGGCCACTGCAAGTTGCAATATTTGAGGGAGAACTCATCAGAGACGGGAACTAGACTTTGAAGTAGGGCAGCACAATGACTTAGAAGCTGGAGTGCAGAAAGTGTTATGTGGACAATAAGCAGAAAAATTTTCACAGCACAAACATCAAGAGGTTAAAAAAAATATTCTGATAAGCTTCTTTCTGGAAACCATTCTTAAGACATTTACTTTAACATACACATGCAAGTACACGTGCACACATATAGAAGCTAATGCTATGTGATGCCAAACCAGTAGCTAAGATACGAAAGGCAATCTAAATAAAAGAAGGAATGTATAGATCACTAAAACTTATTCCTCCTGTCTAATTGAAACTTTGTACTACATTTCAAAATTGCTGAAAGAGATTTTAAATGTTTTCACCACAAAGAAACAAGTATGTGAGGTGATATGTTAATTAGCCTGATTTAATCATTCTGCAATATGTAAATATAACACCATATTGTACCCCTTAAATATATGATTATTATTTTTCAATTAAAAATTAAATTTAAAAAGACTTTATTGTAAAAAGGAAGTAATGAATAAATGAATAATAAAATTGAGGGCAATTCAGGAACGATCACTAGAACAGCTTCTGCAGGCAGTGTTGTGTATACTGAATGTCCTTGAACACCCTTGCCATCCCAATGTGTCACAGCATATGATGGATCCCAGGAAGGCAGTTCCAGGGTCTGGGATACTGATGGAGGTTATTGGGAGCACTGGGAACATGAAGTCTCAAACTTATCTGAGCTTGTCTTCCTCGTGAAGAGATTATGTTTGATCGGGTTGTTTTCCATGTGTATGATGTTGTGTACACAGTATTCCCACTTATGAAGCAACACATCCCTTGAAGAGTTGATGGAAAGAACAAAGAGATTTTTAGCATTTCTGTAACTTCTTGAAGATTTCTACATAAGATCTGTCTCTCCATTCTTATCAACAAATTAAAATTTAAGAAAAGATGTTCCTTGTATAGAATGAACTCCTGAATTTGGGAATCATAGGCCAAGTGGCTTTAATTGTGTAACAAAGAATAGCTCATCTCCATAGATGGCTCCCTGATGAACCATGCTTCTTGGTGTTCATGGTTTTATGGGTCTCCTTTTTGTGAATCTGGATTTCAACTCACTTGTAACCAATAGAATTCAGGAAAAATGATATTGAGGCAAGGTCAAAAGAAGCCTTACAGTTTCTGCTTTGGTTTCTTGGAGCACTCATTATGGGGAGAGCTCGCCCCCACGTAAGAAGCCTGACTACTTTGAAACTATCCTGCTGATAGGAACCCCAAGCTAACTGTGTGGAGAGGCAGCATAAAGAAGCCTGGGCAGTCCCAGCTACTCCAGCCATCCTAGCCCAGGTACCAGACATGTGGTTAAGAAACCATCTTGGTTATCTTGCCCAGTGGAATATTCAGATGCTTCAAGCCACAACCAAGTTCCAACTGCACACATTTGAAAGACTCTAAGTGAGAACCACCTGGCTGAGCCTGTCTACTTACAGAATTATAAAATGTTAGGGTGATTTATTACTTTGTGTTATGTAATATGTAATCAGGACGATACTACAGTAACATAGGTTATGTATCTGAAAACATTGAAAAAATTTTCAACTTATATGTAAAGCAAATTTGAAATAGCTACAATAATTGTTGGATAGTCTTTAAGGTTTGCAAATCCCTTTCACATATAATATTTAATCTTCATGACAGCTCCATGAGGTATCGTCATTATTTTTCCCATTTTATATATTAGCAATTGAGCCTGAAAAAGGATAAATGACTTGTCCATGTTTACTCAGAAGCAAGCAAGTTTTCAGATATTGTTTCTCTGATGTCAAATACTAAGTATTAAATATTTTTATTCCTGGGAGCCTGAACTCCCACTCAAGTTCTAAGGAAACTATTTATAAATAGTATATATGTAAATGTATAAGTACAGTGCAAATACTCAGGTCCCAATGATTTTTCATCCAAATGTAATAACTTATATTTATTGAGAACTTACTATGATCCAAGCATTAATGCCTTGTACGTACTGACTCATTTAATCTTTGTAAGAATATTATGTGGTAGTAGTCATAACCACCATCATCATCAGCTTCATTACCATCCTCTTCCCCATATTACAGATAAGGAAACTGAGGCATAGAAGTGTTAGAGATAATGACAAACATTTCAGATAGCTCATAGAAGACCTGGGATTTGGACCCAGGTAATCTGATACAAGTGCCTCTGCCCCTAATCTCTACACTGTGTTACTGAGAATGGTTGTCAGCTTGTCAATCACTGGAACTGTTTCCTCTCAGATCTAGTGCATACACCGGAGCTTGAAGCTAGAATAGGTATTTTAAGGGACCCATTGTTTTGGATCTCATAATCCTAGAATCTAATCATGCAGTCTTGTTCCATCTATCTATGCATTGACTCATTCAAGCAATCACTCATTCAGCCAATAATTATGGCTCACTTACTGCATCGCAAGCTCTCTGCTGGGGATTCTGCCACCAGCTGTGGACCCTGGGCCTCTACACAAGTGTCTCACCCACCTTATCCTGTGATATTGACACACGTACCTTCATGCTCTGTCCGTGGTATCTTCAGCCCTGCACAGACCATTCCTGGCATGTGTGTGAGGGCAGGTCCCTTTGTATTTGGATACCTCCTTTCTGCTTACACAAAGCACTTTCTATTCAGCAGCATTTTATTGCTCCTCACAACAAACCGTAGAAAATGGAGTAGTCATCATTATTAATTCCCCTTTACAGACTAGAGAGTTCAATTTTTATTTTTTTAGAGGGCTTCCCCTGTGTTTCTCAACCACAGGGTTCTAGAGGTGATGCAAGTAATTGGATATCAATAATACAGTACCAAATTTTGCCAGTAATTTACTTTTTAAAAATAAATTTGTCATGGGTTCCCAAGTTATCTCTGTTAGAACCCAGCTCCTACTTGTATTTCTTTGTTTTCTTTAGTAGATGTGTAAGGAACAGTGCTGTAGCTGGCGGGTGCTAGGAGTTACTCCAGCACAAAATCTCTCTGTCACACCCAGGGGAAGATGCTGTCAGGAACGGTGACTTGTCCAAGGTCACACAATGTCAGAGCCAGGACTGGAACGAGGTCCTAATTTCCTAGACTAGTAGAGTTTTTGTTTTGCTCCATGACATCTTCAACTCCATCTTTTGGAATCAGAGCCTAGAAACCTAGTTTTAGCAGGGTGGGACCAGGGACAGACTAGGCCAGGATGAGTCTACCCATATTTTTTGGTCACACTTCCAAAAAGGCTTGTTGCTGCGCCAAAAACAACTGCCAGGACTTGCCTGTGGCTCCCAAGTTCTAAGTTGCCAACTCTCACCTCAAATAGCACATTCCTGTCCAATTATTTTTCACCATTTCAAGGCAAATGTCCCTGAAAAAAGGCTGGCCTATGACTTCTTAAAAATGAATTGTGAGCATTTCCAGGCACTCTGCTAAAAAAAAAAAAATGCTTTGTCATTTTTACGCAAATAATGCATAAGTTGAAAGTGGAGTGTCAAATATCCATCTGAGCCCTGTAGGGTTTGAGACAAAACCAGGAGGAGTAATCAATGAGGAGATTTTTCATGGACCTTGGTGCATTTATATTCTCCTAATTTACTGAGACAAAGTGAAGCCTGGCAGCTAGCTAGACGGCTCTTGGTGCTGGAGTGTTTTGCTTAAATGAAAACCTGCCAGTCTGTTTTTTGAGAAAAATATGCTTCTAAAGACAGAATTAGCTAATATTATAGATGTTTAAATTCCTACATTTAAAAGTGTAAAAGTGGACATAAAACATCTTAATTAAATCAGTCTCTCTGCAAAGCAATGGCTTTCAGCTACTGAAGGACTGGTATTAAATTTAGTGCCTCTTGCAGAACTGAAGTCTTTATGATACCACACTGTGGTGTCTGTGGGTTTGGTTGCAAATGCGAATTATTTGTGCTGAAGGCCTGGGGAAGCTGCTGTAACTTAAACTGTTTTAGATCTACAAAGAGTAAATGACTAGCATGGATAAGATTCCCCGTTGTCAGACGTTGTGGCTTAAAACTCAGACACAGGGAGCTGCTTTGGAGGGGAAGTAAGCAGCCTTTCTTTATATCCTTTATCTTTCTGACCAAATGAAAGGTATAAACCAAATGGAAGGATTCTGAACTGATTGGCATGTTTATGCAAACGCAGGAAGCTAGGGAAACAGAGATTTTATAGTTTGGGGTTTTTTTTCCCCTAAATAAATATAAAAGAGGAAATGCTGATAAAATAGCTCTTATAGCTTGCCTTCAGATTTAAAAAAAAAGACACTTTGCCTGGTATAAGGTCCCCTGGGTCTCGGAAGCACTTGCTGGGACCACACATGTCAGTTCACTCTGGCCCACGACACCACAAGCTGCTCTGTGATCACCCATCCTCATTTGCACATTTGGCTCCTAGAATCTATACCAGGACCCTCATTCTAAGGCAGATTGCCAAAAATAGACCCCAGAAGCCCTAATCTGAGTGTTCTAGTTCTATAATTACATGAAATTGAGGTAGGCAAACAGAGGACTGGTGAACTGCATGTCTATTGTGTAACTGTGAATTGTGCATCTGCTGAGTAATTGGTTTAGAAGCAGTCAAGGGTTTAGCTGGAACAGTGGGGTTTCTGGCCTTGGCAGCAGGCTCTGAGAGTGCCTTCATAATGGCTTTGTCCTCTTCACATGTATGGGGCATGGTAAATCAGATATTTATGAGTCAGGGCTGCCTATGCCGGGTATATGTATAAATAGCATTTATTGAGCACTACCTGTGGGTCAGACACTGTGTTAAGTGCCTTGCATACATAATCTTCTTCAGTCCTTACTTCAGTCGTCTGTGATGTGTATTCTTGTTAACATCCCCAAGAGAAGACACAGTTAGAAAGGTTAAATAATTTGTCCAGAGTGACAGAGCTGGTAAGAGGCAGAGGCGGGATTTGACCCCGTGCTGTCAGAACATTCTGACAGAATGTTCTGCACAGAAATAGCACTCCAGATATGCATATCCAGGTAGAAAGAAGAGAAGGAGCCGCTAGAGATGAGAATGACTCATGCTGCAGGTCACAGAGCAAGATGAATTCAATGCTGGAATCAAGGGACAGATCCCAATAGCCAGTTTCCAAGAAATGTAATTTAAATGCCTGACGCAATAGCATCTTACCGTTGATCATGGTGTTTTTCAGAGTTGGCTATTCAAACCACAAATTGAAAACAAACAATTTTTTTTTAAAGTTTTACATTTTTTTTTTCTGTGTTTTAACCTACTACTGAAATAGAAAAGCCAGTTCTCCATAGAAGATAACTGTAAAGTTGAAACCCACATGAGCAACCTATTAAGGTACAATGTGCTGCTTTTTGGTTTCCAGACCAGGCTTAGGAAACCACGGGCACTTAATCAGTCTTATGCATGTGACTGAGTGTGTGTTGGCAGTTTGAATAGGGAACCCACAACCCACACAAGGAGGATACGTGTCCTAAAATTTCCTGGAAGAGAGGTAGGTAGATTCTTATTTCACAGACTTCCAGAGCAGCTATGCAAGGTGATCCCTGCTCCTTCTCTTCTTGCTCTTCTGCCACAAGACGAGTGGCCCCGGGCCCTCACAAGCCGGAATACAAATGCCTGGGTGTCAGGTGGGCAGTCTGCACTGGAGATAGAACCAGGGCACCATCTTGGATCCATGCATCTTAGGGAAACACACCTCTCTCTGAGACGAGAAGGCTGAATTCCCTCCTCCTTCCCTCCCCCTTCACAGCCAGCATCTTGTTTTGTCTCTGGGCTACTCCTGGGATGTGTTTGTATTCTCAGAGCTGGTCTGACTTTCTGTTTGTTTGGGTTTTTTTTTTTTTTTTTTGAGAGAGAGATAATGTCACTGTGACAACTATTTATTATCAAAAATATTTTCCATGGCACTGAGATGGGCCTTAATTTCCATGGTCTTGCTATCCACTGTACTCTCTGGCCCCCAAACTCAATTGCCCATTCTATACTTTGAATTATGAATTATGAGGCTACTTGATTCCGTACTCAATTTCACCCCTTTTCTTCCCTTTTTTTAGCCTCCCTTTATTCCCAATAATACAATATTTATTTTGTATATCTGACATTTGCACTATGCAATGAATTCCTTTGTTAGACCCAATCAGATGTTAGATCTTATTCATCTTTAATAAGATTCCAGCTCCTAGCACAGGGCTGTATCCATAACAACTCCTTTCTCTCTCTCTGCAATTGTTAATAACTACAATTTATGAAGACATAGCACTCCTCCTTTTAAGATTTTTTTTTTTTGCTGTGTTTTAACCTACTAATGAAATATAAAAGCCAGCTTACCATCTAACTTCTACCCAAATATCTCAAGCCCCCCAAAATCAGGAAATTCCAAAGCTCAGGCTCCTGGGGCAGCACTGAGCCTCTGATTTTACTAAATTGTGCCCCAAGTTAAGCATGATGGGTACATCTGATAAACCAAAACCCAAATGATCAGAACTTTAAAATATGCAGTGTGATTTCTTTATTTTCCCACTAAGTGACTATTTTACTACAAAGTGTCTGTAATCAAGCTGCTTCATTTGGCTGCCCTAAAACTAAGGATGTCAAAAAATAGATTTTGATATTAAATATAGAAAAGAGAGGATTATTTACTGAACCCCAATTTCTTCTCTCACATATTTCTCTTTTGGGGGTGCCCATAACTCTTCGAATATTTCTGTTGCAGGTCTCCTCACATAGAGTTGAACTTACCTTTTTATATATTAATATCCATATAGCTCACTAAACAGTAAACACAAAAAGGCAGGACCTATATTTTATTCTTTTCTGTGTATCCTCAACATCTATCATTGTCCTAATAAATGTTAGTTAAATAAGAAACAAATGAAAGTTTTAAGATCAACTTAGTTTTAAACTAATCTTATTCCTTACCTTCCTGCCAAGTTTGAAATGTATATTCCAAGTTATTTTCATGTTTCATGCACACAAACAGAATGACAACATTTCTTGTAAAGGAGGAAGCAGGATTGCAAGCCACAAAAGTGGGATCCAGTTCCACCAAATTTATAAAACTTGACAGTAACTACAGCCCACACTGACCTCCTTCTTCCTTGGAATTCCTATTGTACTTGGAGACAGTATCACTCAGTTTAGCACAGAATTCTTTTCCAGTTCTTTTTGTGTGTGTGCTACTTTTGTCTCCTGAACCAGGCTACAAACTCAAGGAGCAGATACCTCATGAACAGCTGGTGGATAATGAGTAGGGTGACCAGCTCTTCCTAGTTTTAGCATGGAAAGTCCCACATGCCAGGAAACCCCTACGTTTCAGACAAACCAGGGTAGTGGTCACTCTGATAGTGAATGGGTTGTTCAATTGACTACATGACCAATTTTATAAGTTCTATCTATTACTGATTAGAGAGTGTTTCTCAGTAATGTCTGTAGCCACCATAATCTTCCTTCTATTGCTGTACATGTGAGTGTGGGAAACACTGATAAACATGTAAGCATCTGTTATAACTCTGATATTTAGTGAGCACTTTTACTGGGTAAAAACACATATTTTTTATTTTTAGCTAGACATAATCTGCAGATTTGGATTGGCCCTTCACAAGGCATTCTTAGTAATATGCAACCTAAGAAATCATCTCATCAAACTTTGATTTAGTGAAGCCTAGCAAAATAAAGTGAATTGACCAAAATCCCATTAAAATTGTAAGAGTTTGTTTTTCAGAATATTACAGGGGTGCAAATGTTTGGGTTACATGAATTGCTTTTTTACCATTTGAGTCAAAGCAATAAGTGTGCCCATCGCCCAGATAGTGTGCACTCGAATGTTTGTAAGAGGGTTTTAAGTACAACCCTGGGCTGTGTCTCCCAGGCCCAAACTATCCCTACCCTTCTCATAGTGTGTGCTTTGGGACCAGATCCAAACTTCATTTATATTATATTAGACACTCTTTTTACACTCAACAGAGCCACACTTTGAGGTGATCTAGGTAAATTAAATAACTTTCTTGAGATAAATATAAGCAAATCTGTAGTAGGTCAAACTTTCTCTTAAGATTGCTTACTCATAGAAGCTACATTTTATGTTCTAAAAGGAAAGAAGTAATTCCTGACAGCTGCCATTCACCTAAAATGGGCAAGCATTATCCTTTCAAGATTACATCCTTCTACCTGCGTACATGTTAGATAAGCCATGAGTAATCCTCCTGCCATTCACAGTGTTCCTTGTAAGTCAATGGAACAGACAAGTGTGCTAGACTAGTATTGCTCAAAGTGATAAATGGACCACCTGCGCAGAATTACCAATGGTGTTTAAATGCCCTCCCTGGACTTTCTCATCCTGAATCTCTAGGGCTAGAACCTAGAGAGCCACATTTTAATGAGCACCCTCGGTGACCCTTAAGCACAGTACATTTTGAGGATCATCGTACAAGAGGCTGAATAGGACCCTAGGCAGCAGCCCCAAGATGCTAATGATTTGTCATCTCTCCAAGCTTGAGTGTCTGCTCCATAAGGCGAGGGACCTGGTCTTGCTCAGCATGGCATCTCCAGTGCCTAGAACAAAGCAGGCACATCGTGGCAACTTAATGAAATATCTGTCAAATAAATGAATCCTTCAATAACTCCCTGAAAAAGAGTACTGTCCCAGAAAATTTTCAGAAATGTCTGTCTAAAAACCATATAGTAGCTAAAGACAATTTGAGAGCTGTGTTATCAAACCGAAATTAAAATTAAGTGTTGTTTTCATGTTCCTCTAACTTCAGGCAGATTATTAGAAATTAAAATTTATGTCTAAAATAGCCAATTGTTTTGTCCCAGGATTTGGGTGGACTTTACCTTGATAATTGCCAACCCACTTTCACCATTTGTGTCATAAGGTTAATCTTAAGAGAGTAAAACTTGCTGGAGGAACCTTTTAGTTTCAGCTTTTGTGTATTCACCGTTGCTTGTATTTATAGAAGTGCCAAAGGCCAGATTGGTGCAAAAGCAATTTGGAGTGAGCACCATTGTACGGTGGTCCTCAGCTTTGCCTGCACATTGGAATCAGCTCCTCAAATGTTTGGGTCCCATCTCCAGATATTCAGATTTAATTGATGGAGTACAGTGTGGGCATTAGAATTTTTCCCAGATAATTCTAACATCCAGCCAAAGTCTAGAACCTCTGATCTGGGAAGAGTTTTTGTGGCTAATAATGATATGGCTTATAGTTTCTTCACCTCTTTCTTATCTTTTAAGGCATATAGCTTGCTCTACACCATCTTACATTAATCTGATTTCTAATACTGTTGAGTGAGAATTTTTACCCTACAAATATTCAATATCCTTATACTCTGTAAATTTGAAATAAATTGTGGCTTTAATTTGTTATCATAGGCGGAGTGTCTACCGAGATGCTGGGAGCATGAAAGATTAGTACTTGTTTTCCAGCCTTTCCTTCTAATTAATATTGAAAATCTGAGAAAAGCATACTTGAATCCTCAGTTCCTATAGAAGAAAATAGAGCAAGTCGGATTCATTTTTCAGGAGGTATAATATCCTCGAACAGAGTTAGTCTGATCAAAGCATGAATCATTTAACTAGAGATAATACTCACTGCCTTTCTTTATAAATACGATATACTTTTAAAAATAGCTGAAACGTGTTTTGCTAGTATAAATACTATTGTTTGCTTCTTTCATATAGGGAAATGTGCAAACTGTATTAACTAACTATAATTTTATTAAATTGCTCTCAGAAAAAAGAAAGATTAAAATTTTTTAAAAGTTAAAATGATAAACTTCAGAGAGCTGTTCCAAATTCCTATGATCATAGAACTATGCCAGTTGCTACACAGAATACAAATGAATATCATTTGTGACTTATTCAAGGATAAAGGAGGCCTAAGAATTAGTTCTGGGTCTGACAACAGATCTTAATTTATTCTTGACAATTCATTTTGTGGTGTCTTCCTTCCCCTTCCTTTCCTGCCCCTTTGTCAGGATCTAGCTACTGTCTTTTGACAGGCGCTAAAGGCCACAGGGCTCAGCTGGCTCCAGGAAGCAAATCTCTGAGCTGGAAAGTGGAGGTGCAGCAAGCATAACTCTTTCTTTGCAGAATGAGCACAATCTATTTCCTTCTAGCCAGCAGGAGAGCAGGAGCAGATGCTGCCTTCCTCTCCATTCAAGTGAAAGAAACATTCTTTCTGGAAATCTGGTTAGCTCTTTATAATCTATGCAGATTGTAATGGACTAAATGCTTGTGTCTCCTCAGAATTCTTATGTTGAAGTCCTAACCCTCGATGTGGTGGTATTTGGAGATGGGGCTTTTGGGAATTAATTAGGATTGGATTAGGTCATGAATGTAGGTCCTTTATGATGGGATTAGTGGTCTTACAGGAAGAGGAAGAGAGAAAGATGTGCATGCATGAAGGAAAGGCTGTATGAGGACACAGGGGGAAGGTGGTCATCTGCAAGCCAGGAAGAGAGCCCTCGCCAGGAACCAATCCCTACCAGAACCTTGATCTTGGTCTTCTCAGCCCCCAGTGTTGTGAGCAATAGATTTCTGTTGTTTAAGCCACCCAGTCTGTGGCATTTTGTTATAGCACCCTGAGCTGACTAAGGCACACATCCTTTCCAAAATTCACCTGAAGGGCTGTGTTATTAGTTACATATTGATTAGTTCATATTTCCCATTTTTACCATGACTTTCACAAGGGCAACGTGTCTGAGCGTACTGATCCCATTTTCAGTAATGCACTTTATCACATAAACTTTAATCCCCAGGGGAAATTGGGAAGAAAAAAATTAAAGACATTGCACAATATTTTTCCCTAGACTCATCTCTTTGTCAGGTTTTACTTTCTACTTTTGATGCAGTTTGCAGCTAGAAGAATAATTGCTTAATTAATCATTATAAGGCTAACTTAAATGCTATACAGTGATAAAAGTTCAAATTTTGACTAGCATTGACATTAATCATATAGGTTAGCTTAATCTCCCATCATTTGGCAGAAGACTGGGGCAATGTTTCTTTATCTCTTGGTTGGAAAAAGGAGTAAGCTATAGGTCTTAGAAATTACTGGTCTTCAACCAGGCCACTAATCACTCAGGTCCTTTGAACAATTGAACAGTAACTAGATAGTCAACTACTTTGTTGAAAGATATCTAGATACATTAAGCCTTGGATCTTAGATAATATTAAATAGTTCTTTCAAAATAGATTAACTTTAGAATAATAAAATTAGGTAAGCATTAAAAAAAGAAAACAACTGAAGCTATTAATTGGGATCTCTAGACTTTTAGCTTAGAAAAAGTTGTAATCTATGTCTATGGGCATAGATTGCAACTCTAAAGATCTTACTTTGAAGTCTCAGAGATGTATCTCTGAAACTCACAAGCAGATTGGAGGTCAGTGACCCAAACCAGAGGGGTGTTGTTTCCAATTTGTCCATAAATGGGTCTACATGTTGGAAAACAATAGTTCAGTGGAGAGAATAAATGGGTACATGTAGGCAGTACTCATCACTCTTTGAACATTTCTTTAGTAACAGGAAAGGTAGAGGGGCAGGCAGAGGAGAGTCTATCTTAGAGAGATTTCAGGAGATTCTGAATTGATCTTCCAATCATATAGGGTCCTGAAAGACTGATGGCACAATGGTCAGGAAGAAACATGAAAGAAAAGACCAGAGTTCATGTCTTAAATCTCACTACGTGAGCTCAACCAAATTGCTTTTTAATTTCTTTGGCTCTTGGTTTCCTCATCCGTAAAGATATTCATATCCCTAGACTGCTTTATGGCATTAAAGATAACATATACAAAAAGCCCTGTTTTAAAATTTCAGAATATTATGGGAGTACAAACGTTTTGGTTACATTCATTGTTTTTGTACTGTTTGAGTCAAAGTTATGTGTCCATCACCCCGATAGTGTGCATTGTACCCGTTAGGAGTGAATTTACCTGTTTCTTCCTCCTCCCTCCCACCTGCTTAAATTCCACTGAATTTTACTACCATATGTGCATATGAATGTTGATCAATTAATTCCAACTTAATAGTACATGTGATCTTTGTTTTTTCATTCTTACGCTACTTCCCTTAGAAGGATGGTCTCCAGTTCCATCCAGGTTGTTACAAAAGGTACTAATTCACCATTATTTTTACAGCTGAGTAGTGCTCCATGGTATACATATGTCACATTTAATAATCCGCTCATGTATTGATGGGCACTTGGGCTGTTTCCACATCTTTGCAATTGTGATTTGTGCTGCAATGTTTATTGCTAAACATTCGAGTGCAAGTATCTTTTTTATAAAATGTCCTGTGGGTAAATGCCCAGTAATGGGATTGCTGGATCAAATGGTGGGTCTACTTTTAGTTCTTTGAGGTATCTCCATACTGCTTTCCATAGAGGTAGTACTAGTTTGCAGTCCCACCAACAGTGTATACACGTTCCTTTCTCTCTACATCCATGCCCACATCTGTTGTCTTGGGACTTTTTGATAAAGGAGTTAGGTGATATCTCACTGTGGTTTTGATTTGCACTTCTCTGATGATTAGAGACATTAAGCATTTTTTCATATGTTTATTGGCCATTAGTCTATCTTCTTTTGAAAAGCTTCTGTTCCTTTCTTTTGCCCACCTTTTAATGGTGTTGTTTGATGTTTTCTTGCTGATTCACTAGAGTTCTTTATAGATTCTGGTTATTAGCAGTTTATCAGATTTATAGCATGCAAATATTTTCTCCCATTCTGTAGGTTGTCTATTCGCTCTAGTGATTGTTTCCTTGACTGTGCAGAAGCTTTTTAATTTAAACAGGTCCCATTTGTTTATTTTTGTTGTTGCTGTGATTGCCTTTGAGGACTTCTTCAAATATTCGTTGCCTAGGCCAACATCTATAAGAGTTAGAGTTTTCCAACCTCTTTTTCTAGAAGTCTTGTAGTTTCAAGCCTTAGGTTTAAGTCTGTTATACATCACGAATTAATTTTTGTGAGTGGTGAGAGGTATGGATCCTGTTTCCATCTACATGTGGCTATACAATTTTCCCAGCACCATTTATTGAATAGGGATTCTTTTCCCCAGGGTATGTTTTTGTCTACTTTGTCAAAGATCAGATGGCAATACGGGGATAGGTTCATGTCTGGTTCTCTGTTCTGATCCATAGGTCTATATCTCTGTTTTTGTGCCAGTACCATGCTATTTTGGTTACTATAGCCTTGTAGTATAGCTTGAAGCATGGTAAAGTGATGGCTCCCAATTTGTTTTTATTACATAAGGTTGCATTGGCTATTCAGGGTCTTTTCTGGTTCCGTATGAGGTGTATCATTCTGCAAAAAAAATGATGTTGGTATTTTAATGGGAATTGTATTGAATCTATAAATAACTTTGGGTAGTATAGACATTTAACAATGTTGATTCTGCTGAACCATGAGCAGGGTATGTTTTTCCATTTGTTTACATCCTCTGTGATTTCCTACTTCAGAGTTTTGTAGTTCTATCTGTAGAGGTCTTTTACCTCTTTGGTTAAATATATTCCTAGGTATTTTATTTTCTTTGCTGCTATTGTGAAAAGTATTGCATCTTTGATTTGATTCTCAGCTTGACTGTTGTTGGAGTATAGTAATACTACTGATTTGTGTACATTGATTTTATAACCTGAGACTTTGCTGAATTTATTTCTCAATTTCAGTAGTCTCTTTGAGGATTTCTAGATATAAGATCATATCATCAGCAAAGAGTGATAGTTTGATCTCTTCTTTCCCCATTTAGATAGCCTTAATTTTTTTCTTTTGCCTGATTGCTCTGGCTAGGGCTTCCAGCACTATGTTGAACAGAAGTGGTAACAGTGGGCAACCTT
Source organism: Lemur catta (assembly GCF_020740605.2). NCBI lineage: Eukaryota > Metazoa > Chordata > Mammalia > Primates > Lemuridae > Lemur > Lemur catta. Next base: position 34,063,687 of record NC_059134.1, read on the forward strand.
GTCTGGTTCCAGTTCTAAGCAGGAATGCTTTCAATTTTTCCCCATTCAGTATAATGTTGACTGTGGGTTTGTCATATATGGTTTTTATAATATTGAGGTATATTCCATCTGTGCCTATTTTGTGAAGAGTTCTTAAAATAGGGTGCTGAATTTTGTCAAATGCTTGTTCTGCATCTATCAAGAGGCTCATATGGTCTTCATTTTTCCTTCTTTTATGTGGTGAATCACATTTATAGATTTGTGTATGTTGAACCATCCTTGTATCTCTGGGATGAAGCCCACTTGATCATGGTGGATTATTTTTCTGATGTGCAGCTGAATTCAGTTTGCTAGGATTTTGTTGAGAATTTTTGCATCTAGATTCATAAGGGATATTACTCTGTAGCTTGCCTTTGGTTGTGTTCTTTCTTGGCTTTGGTGTCAAGGTGATATTGACTTCATAGAAAGAGTTGGGGAGTTTTCTTTCCTTCTCAATGTTATGAAATAATTTCTGCAGCATAGATACCAGTTCTTCTTTGTAGGTCTGGTAAAATTCAGCTGTGAAATCATCTGGTCCAGGACTTTTTTTTGTTGGGAGATTTTTTATTAGTGCTTCAATTTTTTTAGTTGATATTGGTCTGTTCAGGTGTTCTATTTCTTCCTGATTTAGCCTAAGGAGGTTGTGTGTTTCCAAGAATTTGTCCATTTCCTCAACATTTTCAAGTTTATGTGCATAGAGATTTTTATAGTATTCAGAGATGATATTTTGTATTTCCATGGTATCAGTTATAATATCTCCTTTTTCATTTCTGAACTTATTAAGGTCTTTTCTATTTCTGCTTAATCTAGTGAGAGGCCTGCTGATTTTATATTGTCAAAGAACCAACTTTTTGTTTCATTAATCTTCTGTATAATTCTTTTGTTATAGATTTCATTTAGTTCTACTCTGACCTTAGTTATTTCTTCTCTTCTGCTGGGTTTGGGATTGCTTTGCTTTTTCTTTTCCAAATCCTTAAGATAATTCATTAGATTGTTGATTTGCGATCTTTATGTCTTTTTGAAGAAGGCATTTAAGACTATAAATTTCCTCTTAGAACTGCTTTTGCTGAATCCCACAGATTTTGATAACTTGTATCCCCTTCGTCATTTAGTTCAAAGAATCTTTTGATTTCCATTTTAATTTGCTCCTTGACCCAATAATCATTCAGCAGTAGGTTGTTTAATTTCCATGGCTTTGTGTGGAGTTGAGTGTTTCTCTTTGGAATTGATTCCTAATTTTATTCCACTGTGGTCTAAGAAGACACATGGTATAATTTCTAATCTTTTAAATTTGTTGAGACATATTTTATGGCCTAAGATGTGTTCAGTCTTATAAAGTGTTCCATGAGCTGATGACAAGAATGTGTATTCAGTAGTTTTGGGGTAGAATGTTCTGTACATGTCTGTTAGGTCCATTTGTTCTAAAATTCTGATTAAGTCCATCATTTCTTTGCTTATTTTTTGCTTGGTGGATCTGTATTATTCTATCAGTGAGGTGTTGAAGTCTCCATCTATTATGATGCTGCTGTTTATCATTTTGTTTAAATCAGATAGGATTTGTTTTATGAATCTGGGTACACCTGTGTTAGGCTCATAAATATTTTGGATTGTTTTGTCTTCTTATTGAATTTTCCCCTTACCATTATGTAATGACCATCTTTGTCTTTCTTTATTTTTGCTGATTTGCAGTCTATGTTATCTGATATGAGAATGGCTACATCAGCTTTCTTTTGGTTTCCCTTTACATGGAGTATTGTTTTCCATCCATTCACCTTGAGACTGAATGAGTCCTTGTGGGTTAGATGTGTTTCCTGGAGACAGCAGATACTTGGCCAAAAAGCCCTTTGAAAACACAAAATCACTACATAAAGAGCCTCAGTTAATTCTTTAAAAAATATTTCATGATTATAAAATTATACATTTAATATTAAAAATTTTGAAAATATTGAAATGTTGCTTTTAATTACTTAAAGGCAAAAAGAAATTAAATTAACTTGTAGGCTAATCATTCAGAGATGAGCACTTATTTCCCTCTACAACTTTTTCTGTGCATTTTAAAAAATAGTGAAATCATAAACTTTACCATTTTGCATTCTGCTTTTGATCTTTAACATTGAATCATGAAATATTGCTTTTAATTTTATGCATGATGTTCTATCATCTAGCTGCATTATAATTCATTTATCCATGTTTCCTTGCTGATTTCCTTAGTTGTTTCTTTTTTTGTTAGTATAAATAACACACCAATGGACATTCTTGATATCCTTTGTGTGCACCTCTTATTATTTCCTAGGAATACCTAAATATGGAAATGCCATGCTAAAAAGCATAGAATATTTTACAGTTCTTTACGTATCATCTGATAATATTCTTGGAAAAAAACAAAATAGGCAGAATGTGTGTCTATATTCAAATTTCAGACCTGCTACTTACCAAATGAGTGATTTAGGACAATTACTAGCTGCTCTAAGCTGAGCACATAAAGCAATGTAGTAGAGACTCAACATATGTGTGTTCTCTTTTATCTCTGCCCAAATGTTACTCCAACTAGAAATTTACCTCAAAGCATTCCTGATGGCCATAAACACAACTTATCCCATTTCTTTCTAGCTGCTAGGATGTGATATTAGAGAAGGATGCCTCAGGTTGAATTTCAGTGGGTGCCTGCATCTTGTTGGAATCAACCAGTATTTAGAGCACTTTCTCAGCAAGGCAGAGTCAGCCCTATGGTTTTGTCATTTCACCCTGTGGTAACCAGATCTTGTGAAACAACTCAACAAAGTCCAAAAAACACTTAGACACCAACACGTTAATTTATTCATTTATATGAGAAATATACCCAAGGAAAACAGAAAGAACATTCTTGTCAACTGGTCCTTATCATCTCTTCCCAACAGAAATTCTTTGTGAGAGACTAAATTTATATCAGCAGTTTTCTTTGTGAGACAAGAGTGGATTTGCCACTTTGCTTTATGGTTATGTGTTTTTCTCTCTGCTGCTAGCTTCTACTTTGAAACCTGGAACATCTATTTTTTATCTACAATGACTAACACAGTGCCTGAATATAGACAGGTCTAAATTTTTTTTGAAGTGTGTTACTGTCTTAATTCATTCCTTCTGCTATAACAAAATGCCTGACACTGGATGATTTTTATAGAAGAGATATTTATTTTCTCACAGTTCTAGAGGCTGAGAAGTCCAAGATCAGGGTGCTAGCACATTAGGCATCTGGTGAGGGCTGATCTCTGCTTCCAAGATGGAACCTCTTACTGCATCCTTACATAGCAGAAGGGGCAAACAGCTCCCTCACCTCTTCCATAAGTGTGCTAATCCCAGTAATGAGGGCTCTGCCTCTTGACTTAATCACCTTCTAAAGGTCTCACCTCTTAATACTACATTACATTGGCAATTAAGTTTCAACATACAAATTTTGGAGAGACACATGTATTCAATCCATAGCAGTTGCCTAAAAGGCAGAAAGACAGGACAGAAGAAAAAAGGAAAATTCAAGGGGTAGAGCAGTTTTCAACTATTCAGAAGTGGAGTACAAAAGTTTATTCAAACCAAAGGCCATTTAGTATTCCTATCCACTTATTTTTCTCCATCACCCACTCATTTGATCTTTTAATTTCACCCTGGGGAGATCAGTTATCTGTACTTAGGGTTAATCAATGTACACACATATTTGCTACTGCTGGTTTCAGGAATTCATAGTGTAATAAGCAACAAAACAATATGTAACCATCTTTATGAAAATTTGTCTCATTTGAAATTTCCTAGATGAGTACTAGGAACATTAGATTTAAAAATAATTCACTATGTCTCCCTTAAGTAATTTTGTGAGATTGTACAATAGATAGAAATATTTATTTATGATTCATAGTTTTTGAAATATGGAGATAAATTATCAGGGCATATTGAAAAGTCTGAGTTAAGTGGAATAAAATTCTGAAAACAAAGTTTCAAAGAAAACAAATGAGAATTGCATTCTTTGAGGTTTTTTTTTTTTTCATATTACAGTACTGATCTTTGTATGGCTGAACTAGGAAAAAACAGTGCTTATTCACAGATAATATGAGATCCTTCCAGAATGCAGCCCTAAGGAGTACATAAGACCAAATATGATGTAGACATCCCCAAATCCTGGGTTCATTCTAGGCTGTGACTGCTACCGCTGTTTTACTCTACATTCATCTCTATCTGTCCAACAAACTCATTGTTGCAAATCATTTTAAGAATAAAGTGGGTGTAAATGTTAAATTAATAACTCGTCAGTAGATTTAGAGGAAAATGCATTTGCATAGCTGTGGGCAATTAAAACTGGGAGAAGAGTACTTTTTACTGAGCATCCTCTATGTACCAGGTACAGTGACAGAGTGACATGCGTGACCTCACTTAACCTTTATGTCACCCCATTTGAGATGGAGATTATTATCCTTATTTTACAAATGAGAAAACTGCATGCCAGAACTGGATATTAGTAACAGATGGAGGTGGCATTCTGCTTCTGCCTGATTTCATAACCTAAATAGGGATTTAGATAGGAATGTATAAGAACTCCTGAAACTTCTACCAATACCTACGTCTAACTGTGTGACCTCAGTGAATTAATTATCCTTTCAGGGATCAAATTTGTTCATGAGCAAACTAAGAGAAATGGGCTGATTTCTATGATTTCTTCTACTCCATGACTGTATAATGAGTGTGTGTGTGTGTCTGTATGTGTCTGTATGTTTGTATGTGTCTACATATGTTTGTGAATTTATCTGCAGTACATATTTCTACATAAATGATAAAACAAGTATAAAACAGAAAAATGTCTGTACTAAAAATATATGTTTAAATATATATATATTTGCATCATATATACACATATGATGCATATGTAAAATTTATTTTAGGATTTACAATTAACTGTGTGGCCAAACTAAGAAGGAAGGCCCTAATATCAGAGCTGATATCTAGGCCACTGCTTCCTGTGACTCTCCAGCCATAGTCTTCTCCTTCCTTTAGGTGACTACTAGATGGATGAACTGAGTCTGGCCCATCTTTAGGGGTGGATTTAATTGTTGGCCATTTGAGGCAAGCATTGTTTTCCCTTTATCTTTGTTTAGTTGTTGCAACCTGAGTGATGCAAGCACGTTGATAAGAATTAATCAACTTGATTAGTCCTCTTGCCAGGTCTCTCCTCCTAAGGGTGTTTGTTTTCACTCACTGAACTGTGTCCAGCTACCCTTGAGCAGCTTTGTCATGGGCCTATTGGGGTCACTTGAACTTGACCTTGACCTTATCATGATGTTGATCCTGAAAGTCCCGTGATATTTCAAATTATGGAAAGAGAAATACTCCGTGCTGCCAAGGGACACACAAAGGAAATATTTGGGAGCCCCAGCCTGTGGCTTGTGAAAGGAAGCTTTGAAATATTGCTTAGGTGTCTGGAATCTAAACTAGGCAAGGCAGCAGAAATAGTAGTTATGAGGGAGGACTTAGGAGCCAGACAAATTATGGTTCTAATTCTGGTTTTACTATTTCCTAGCTTTGTGATCTTAGGTAAGTTGCTCAATATCTCTGAACCTATCTTCAGAGAAGAGATAATAATACCTACCTTACAGCATTGCTGTGATAATTACATATAATAATAAGATATCGTGATGATATTATGAACTCTCAGTTAAAGGAAGAATATTATTGCTTTATAAAATATTAAAACTAACTCTTGAACCAGAGTTAAGTATTTAAAATGTATTTGTTCAGCTCCATTTCACCCCAACCACTAGATCTCTTCTCATGGAATGGAACACTTTGTATAAAAAATCCAATGTAATTTTACATAAAACTATATATACATTCTTATAAAATTTCTTCTACATGTATGTATGTGTGTGTGCACATTTTTGAAATATGTAGACAGAGATAGCTTTGTACACAGTAATTTCTTTTGGCACAATCATCAAAAAGATGTGTGGCCAAGCAGGGTGGCTCATGCCTCTAATCCTAGCTCTTTGGGAGGCCAGGAAGGAGGATCAGTTGAGGCCAGGAGATTGAGACCAGCCTGGGAAATACAGTGAGAATTCACCTCTACAAAAATAAGAAAAATTAGCTGGATATGGTGGTATGCGCCTATAGTCACAGCTACTCAGAAGGCTGAAGCAGGAGGATTGTTTGAGCCCAGGAGTTCAAGGCCATAGTGAGCAATGATGATGCCACTGCACTCCAGCCTGGGTGACAGAGTGAAGCCCTTCTCTAAAAATAAAAATAAAAATAAAGTAAAATAAATTTTTAAAGTAAGATGTGGAAAAAAATCATTTTGATTTAAAAAAAAAATGTAAAAAGTTTATGTCATACCTTATAGTGTGCTTCAAAATAACCTCTTAAGATATTACATTTTTTCTCATAATAAACAGATACTTTTGGCCAGTCCACCATTGGTATGAAGTTTCTCATTGTTTCAAATGTATTTGGGCATCACCCAGTTCTTCTTCAGACAGCCCCAAGGCTGCGAGTGTTTCTTTAGTCAACAAATGTGTGGCTTCTAATGAGAGGCAAGCCATGCCCTGAAATCCTGACTAAGCAAAGCTTTTATTTATTTATTTTTTACTACAATATAGTTTTGGAGTAATAATAACTTTATATGCGCTGGCTACTTCCAATTAGCAATTTACCTTATGTGGTTACCACATGCTAATCAATAGCGGATGCCCTTGACGCAGCCTCAAGGATGAGGAATACAGTTAACAGGAGTAGTAGCATCTAAATCAAGATGTGCCATCCTCCTCCCTAACCAGGGGGGAAATTAATATATCTATTAGTTTCTAGCAGATGAGATGACTGAACCATTATATTTTTCCTTTTTTTCGTTGACAAATAATAATTGTGTATATTTATATGGTACAATGCAATGTTTTGATATCTACATGCATTATAGAATAATTAAATCAAACTAAATAACATATCCATCACCTCGCATACTTACCATTTTTTTTTTTGCGGCACAAATGTTAATATCTCCTCTCTTAACAATTTTTAAATATAGGTTGCATTATTATAACTATAGTCCCCATGCTGTGCAATAGATCTTCAAAACTTACTCCTCCTGTCTAATTGAAACTTTGAACCTGTGTATAACGTCTCCCCTTCCTCCTGAACCCCTCCCCAGCTCCTGGCAGCCACCAATCTGCCCTCTACTTCTGTTGAGTTTGATTTTTTTAGATTCCACATATAAGTGAGATCATGCAGGTTTCTTTCTTTTATAATGTGAACCATTATATTTAATCTAAAAGAAATAAATCCTCTAACTGAGCTTGCAAGTATGGATGGCCTGTTAACATTTAAGGACAAGAGCACAGCATAGGAAAACTGTGTGGAAATTAGTATCTCAAAACCTGGGTTGGACGACAATCTGTGAGACCTTGGGAAAAGTTATTATGTGCCTCTGCTGCCTTATCTGCAAACTGAGGGTAAAAACAATGCTCCCCTCAGGCAGTTATTTTGAAAAATAAGATAAAAGAAGATAAATTGATGAGAAATCATCATGTGAACAAAAACGGACCATACATAAACACAGATTATTGACATACTTGAACTTTCGGGAGACTGGTCCAGGGTGGGAGGATCTACACAACAAGTAAAAGAAATATTTAATACATCATCAACTACTGAGGTTCTGTGTAGTGCATTATTGTTGCAAAAAGTAGTTTCCAGTCACTGGGGAGTTCTGGATGGCTACTGTGGCTATTTTAACTGTGATGCAACCCTTCTGCCCTTCCTGGCAGAATTGGTGGGGCATAGAGCCATTCTAGCAAAGTTCAGGGCCTGGGCAACCCTGGAGATTTGAAGCAGTGTACGTACTGTTTATATCAAAGGCAATTTTAATGAGGAAAAGAAAATGGCGGGGTAGGGGGAAGGGAGGTGTGTTCTAAGAACCCATGAAGATGTCCTACTGTTAATTTCTTTTTTCACTCATGTTTTAGACAATCTCCAAATTTAGACAATCTCTTTTATGCCTGGTTTCTTTTCTTCCTCACACTGCACTCACTGTTTGGTTGATTTCACATATTACCATCATTGCAAGCTCCCTCCTACATAGAAATGCCTACAAAATCCACATCTCTGCCCTGACCTTTCTTCTCAGCCCAAACTACCTTTTTGTGCATCTCCACATGGTTGTCCTCAGACACCTCAAAGCAAATCTGTCCAAAATTGAACTAGTTACCTTTCTTTTAATCCTGCCCTTCTCTGTGATCCAGTTGTAGTTGGTCTCTTGGTCTTCCACCCTCCCATCACCTCAGCCATAAACAAAAGTCATCTTTGATTCAGTTGCTATTAATATACCGCTCACATACTGCTGCCAGAATTTCTACCTCAGGAATGGCTCTTGCAGCTACTTTTTCTCTTCTTAGTCTCTATATTGTAGGCTCTCTTCATTCCTGAGGCTCTCTTCTGCTTGTCCTAAGGCTCCAATCACTCTTTCATGTGTCTCCTCATGTGCTGTCTAAATAAACATGATGGCATTCCTCTGTCCCAAAATGTCTGCATTCTCATTTTGTGTAGGGTACTCACCCTTTCTGTAGCATGGTGTTGATGACATATCACCATTTGTTGCCAAGCAGACTTTTCAGCCTCATCTCCTATCACTTCACCCCATATTCGCTATAATCCAGTTTATGAGCTACTAATGGTTTCTCTATAAACATCACACATGCCTTTGTTCTTACCATTTCCTCAGCCTAGAATGTCCTTCTTCAAAAACTTAGTGATCCTGCAGGACCCAATATAAACTAAACCTCATCAGTAAGGTTACCAATCCCCCCACCAGCACTAATTGCCAACATAGAACTGTGTTTGTAACATTTTAGACTATTGCTTGTCAAACTTCTATGTGCCTATTTATCAAATGGGAATCTTCTTAAAATGCAGATTCTCATTCAGAAGGCTTGAGGTGGGACCTGAGAGTCTCATTTTCACAGGCTCCCAGATGATGATGATGATGATGATGATGATGTTGGTCTCTGGAGCATAATTTAGCTAGTAAGGATTTAGACTCCTTGATTATATTCTGACAAGCAATATGGCTAAGTACAAGTATGCTGGTCTTGCACACAAAATTTGTGGTGTTTTTTTTTTTTAGGTCAGAAACTATGTCTTATTTGTGTCTCAAGCCCTTTATCCTGTGTTCTTAAAAATATGGATTGATTGGCATCACCTGGATGCTGACTGAGACATCGAGTACCCCATTTTATCACTCATCTTTATGAGAAAGACACTAATGCAATAATGGTATAATAGCAGCCTTCATTTGTTGAGTGCTTCCCGTACACCACACTGTGCACTCAGCACCATCATTATTATTATCTTGTTTATGGTTTTCAACAACCCTGGAGTGGAGGTACTGTTTTCAGCTCTGCCTTACATGGGTTGAGAGACTTCCCTAAGAGCCCAAGCTAGTATGTTGGGGAGCTAAGATTTTAGATCAAATCTGACTCCAAGACAGTGCTCTGTCCTATAATGTTATATAGTCACCCTTGATTAGATGGCAAGATTTTAGAAGCTGGGGATTTAGAAATGGCTAGTCACAAAAGTTATACCAACTTGATAAATACACACAATTAGTAGGAGCTTGGTTGGGAATAAGAAATTCCAAAATGTAGCATTTACAACTTGCCTAGGCACCTGACCTTTCCCAGTGGATGGCATTGCTCCCACCACCAGTAATCCGGGAGCCCAGATGATCCGTCCCCCACAGCACAGCTCCCTTGTGTCGCCCGCACCACGGCTCTTCAGAGCATCTGCTGCCACGCTTCATCACACAGACAGAGAGAGGGTCCCTTCAACTCAGTGAAAGCGTATTTTGTTGCTCTTTGCCGCAGATAGGGCTCTATTCATTGCTGAGCCTCAGATAGAGTTTGGATACCGTCCTGAAAAATTACAACTAATGGACTCAGATGAAAACAATGTACAGAGACATTTGGTACTTCTTTAAAAACAGAGAGACTGAAAATGTGAGCCCTAATAGTTTCTGTAGTAAATAGATTTCATTCAAAAGGCCACAGAAAGGTACATTTTATTCATTAGGAGATTATTCTGAGACATTTAGGTTGTAGCTGCACAAACAATGTGGGCCAAGTTTAGTTCTTCTCCAGTGGACATAAAGTCAAACCATCACCCAAAGTGTGATCTTGTTTTTTTTTTGTTTTTTTTTTTGCTGTTTCCACTTCTTTTGGATGAAGCTATTTTGTATCACAACCATTCACTCCATGATATAAGGATAAAATACAGAGTTATAACACCTCTGGTTCATTAATGACCAAACTTTTCAAATGCCAAAAGATCAATAAAGCTTAAGCTATAGTCTAACCTCAATCACTAACTCATATATTTTTTTAGAAAGAACTGACTTTAGTAATAAGCTTAGATTCCTTAAAATTATTATCATACAGTTTGAAAACTACTTTCTCTTCACTCTGTGAAGTTCAATAAATGCTTCCAAATTTTATTAACTAAAAAAAGGATTCATATTTTATTTCTTTTAAAAGCTGAAGGTATATTTGGAAAACTCTGGCTCTGGGTCTGTCTGAGAATTCATATCCTAGGACTCTAAATTTCAAATGACTCCTGTTGCTGGAAGCATTGTCCCACATTGCCCCAACACTGAGAAAAGCCTGCTTTGTGCAGATAATGTCTCATTAGTATTTCTTACTTTAGAATAGAGACTACAGACGAGAAGCTATAAATATGCATCCAAAAGCACATTTACAGCATCTGGCCAAAAGCAGGAAACTTTTGTAAAGTCAAACGATACTAACCATTCCTTACATAGATATTAAAAGACTGAGCTATGCAATAATCACAAAGCACACAAGTCACTATTTGTTAATGTATTGGGATATTTCCAAGATGAGAATGAAACTTACAATAGCAATACCACCTGGCATAGAGTAAGCATTCAAGAAGTAGCTTCTGACTAAATAGATAAATGAATAAATTTGGTATGTTATAAATATCTTATTTTCTAACTATTTATGGGTCTCTATCTCTTCTAACCAACTATACAATAAGCTCTTTGAGGGCATAAATCTTATTCTGCATTCATTCATTCAACAAATGTGTATCGAATACATAATGTTCCAGGCACTATTTCTAGGCACTGGGGATAAAATAGATTTAAACAGTCAAAATGTACTACTATTGATGATTGTACAGGCGCACTAAAGTTTATTGAATCTTACACTTGAAATGGTGAATTTTATGGTATTTAAGTTATATTTCCATAAAGCTACTAAAAAATTACTGCCAACATGGGGTCCACTTTCTAGGCAATCTGCTTTTTACATTTGTTTTATTGTAGCTATCCTAGTGTGGGTATAAAATTAGGACAAAAAATATCAGTTGATTGACTTATTGGTTCATTCAAGATGTTGGTAAGTAGGCACACGATTGACAGGCACCTCGGTGCCTCTGCTGAGAAGCAGCGTGAGCTGGGACTCTGATGGGATTCAGACCTTTGCTCACGTGCTGGCCTTGCCATGAATTAACCTGTATAACGAGGCTAATCATTCAATCTCCCGGATCCTCATTTTCCCATTCCAAATACGGCTGTTGATAGAACCTTTCTCACTGAGAGAATTAAATAAGAGGATGTTGGGGAAAAGTAAGAAATGGATATCAGTGAAATGAGATTGACCACATTTTGCTACTTGTTGAAGCCAAGTGATGGATACATCAGGCTCATTGTAAGATTCTATTTTGTTTTTGTATGTCTGAATTATCTAATAAGTTAAATAAAAAAAATGTGATACTGTAAGTTAAGCTTTGATGCATAGAAGGCATTGGACAGAAGATAAGAATTATTATTGACCTAAATGGATGTATAATTTTTAAAATAATAAAACCCTTGGTTTTCCTACTGAAAGTAAAGCTCTGGATGTTGCTTTCTGCTTAAGTCCCTGTGCTTTGTGGGAATCACAGATATTTTCACTGGTGATTTTCCTCTGCGGTAAATGCAGGCGTGGAATCCAGTGGATATTTGTTCTCATGATACCATTCTGATAACACTTATCACAGTCATCCTAGAGTGAACATGTGTAAAATGGAGAACAGTTCTTCAGACAGTTCGTGTCACCAAAGATTGTCTGACAGTCTCCCAGTGTAGCCACCTTGTAATTTCTATGTGTCAAAGAGAGATAGCTTCTGTTTTTTGTTTTTGTGTTTTTAAATATGTCTTCAACTTTGCCATCTGGACTACATGAAAAAAAAAATACTACTGTCCCTTGACAAAATGTTCAAACAACTCTCCAGCCCTGGAACCTGAGACTTGGTGACACCATTAGCTTATTGCTTATCCATTAGATTAAGGGAAGCAGTAAAACAGCCATATGAATTTGATTTCATATTTTGCAAATACCTCAGAAGTAAGAAACTTGGCAATTGCTTTAGTCCTTGGATAGAAGCTGGGAAAATAAAACTGTTGAAGGCTGAAGCAGGCCAGGGAGGGATGGGAACTGGAAGCAGGATGGGTGTGGGGCGGACCAGATGTCACAGGGACAATTAGAGGGTAAGGAAAGTCTTTCCTTAGCCTTGGGGACTGGAGGGCCTAGCTGGGTGGATGGGGTGGAGGGTGCCTTAGAAAGGGAGCCAGAAACCAAACGCACTAAATAAAGAGGGCGAGTGGCATTGCCATAGCCAACTGCAGGCGGGAACCGGCAATGAAGGGAGCTGAGCCTGTGCTGACAGGGCACACATGGCCTCAGCCTCTTCCTTCAGCAAACCTTTAATAAACAGCTACTCTGTGGCTGGCACTGGGGCAGTGACGTATCAGTGGGCAAGACAGAAATAGTTCCTGCCCTTTGGGAATTATATTCTAGCAGTTGAAGCAGACTATTACACAAGCAGTGACAAAGTTCTTAAGGACCATGTGAGCGGAAATGCAGGGCACCTAACCCAGACTCAGGCAAACCCAAGAAAATTGCACCTAAGCACAATCCTGATGTATACATAGGAGTCATCAGGAGAGGACACAGGTTGGGAGGGAGGAGGGAAGTACTAGTCAGATGCCTTCAGCTGTAAAGAATAAGAAACAGAAACTGGTTTGAATGACAGGTACATTTGTTAGATGACAGAGTCAATCTGGAGGTGGGGGGAGCTCAGAGTTGACTGGGCTACAGGAAAAGTGATGTCTTTGTGGACACAAGTTGCTGCCCTCTCTCTAGTCCACCGTCCACAGTGTTGGCTTCATCCTGTCTCTGGCTCCCCTCGTGGCTGTAGGACGTTGACATAGCATTTACCACTATGTGCTGCTTTGTTCAAATTGAAGAGAGATAAATAATAACTTCCCATCATTCTCTCGTAAGAGCAAGAAAGACCTTTCCCAGAAGCTTCTAACAAACCTCCCCTGTATAACATTTCCCAGAATCGGTTCATACAAACCAGCCACAAGCAGTACAGATTAGATTACCCTTAGGTCAGTTCTCCCATCACATTGCTGCTTCTCATTGAGGAATAAATAGAATTGATATTGGAGAGTGAACCACAAAGTCCTACTACAAGGCAGGGGGTGGAGTGAAACATTCCAGGAATAGGAATCAATATCTTTGAACTCCTGGAGGTAAAGGAGAGCATGAGAAAGATAAACACAGGCAAAAGGTGTATGAACAAGAGGAAGCGGGTAGTGTACTATCATTCCAGGATACAGGAAACCGAGCAAGTGCATCACGTGTGAGTGTACAATGGCCCATACAAAACGTCCAGTTGGCTTTTATTCCCAGTAGTTCCGTTGCAGATGCTGAAGCCTCAAGTTTCTGGGACTGAGTTTGAGCCAATAGAGTTAGAAGGGTGAAGGTCAGAAGTTGGCAAATATGTTCCCATGAAAGGCTCTATGGAACTTGGGGCATAATTAGAGCTGGCCCTGGGCCCAGAAGCAATAACAGAGGGAGAGGACAAGTTGCCCATCTTTCTATGGAGCCCAGCCCCAGCCTGGTGACATAGCAGCACTAGGGTCGCTGAGACCCAGGACCCTTGGCACACCATGTTCTCAAGGAAGGCACTGGCAGAGTAGCTGTGGTGCGGCTCTTTCACGTGACTCAGGGACAGTGTAGATAAGCCAGTGGGATTTGCAAGGGAAGAGGAAAAGAATATGGTGGGGGATGTCTGGTGGCCATAAGTGACTCATTTTTGTGGCCCTAAGTGAGAATAAGTATAAACACTTTCAAGGGAGCTGAGTTCTTCAATACAGGCCTGGTGGCTGTTATAATTTCAGCATAAGTGTGAAGCTAGGTGGCATTAGACTAGATTAGTTTAGTACAGAGAAAAGTTCATGGTGCAGAGAGCAGCAGCAAACAATTAGATTCCCAAAGCTATGTAATTAAAAGAATGTAGCAATACAAAGGTGCAACGGTAGAATGTATTATTGTTCCCAATGATTTGCTACCCTCTTCTGTCTGGGAGGATTACCCATCCCTGCTAGGGTCACCAGATTTAGCAAACAGAAAGTCAGGATGTTTACATTTCTAATACACAACAAGTAATGTTTTAGTATAAGTATGTTCCGTGCAATATTGGGGACATACTTATGCTAAAAACATATGTGTTGGTTACTGAAATTCAAGTTTAACTGGAGGTCCAGAATTTTATGTGGCTATCCTAAACCCTGCTGCTGGCCCTGGGACTTGCTGGGCCTGACATGGGAGCGTCATGTGTTGCCGTCTCATTGACTTTGGGCTGAGATTCACAGCACGCTTTGACCAAAGGGGCGGGAGTGGATGGGACAGACGTATGCCACTTCTGATCGGAAGGTTTGAGAGGCACCAGGAGGCTCTCTCACTGTTTCCTTCTGCCACAAAAATGGCATGTCCCCAACAGGGACTGCTCCTTCAGCCTCGATTCTCAGTACACAAAGACACATGGACCTGCAGCCACCAACACGTAACATGAGAGAAAAGAACACTTAAGACTAAAGGGTTTTGGAGTCATGTGTTAGCACCACAAAACTAACTGATACAGATGCCAAGAATGACGTCCGAGAAAATCTATATGCTATGAGTGCATGAATATAAAAGTAGGTTTTCCCTAACACAAAGTCTGTAGGTTTTCCTACTTGTGATAATATTTTACCCATATGACAACTGATTTTCTTTTTCAATTTTAGGATAAAAATTTCATTCCATCCCTTTTCTTGTGAGGGCAGGAGGGGGCATCAGTGGGAGCATATTCCTTTCAAGCTTTGTATAGGTATCATCCCAGAAATAACTTCTAAGTCGTGTGATATATAGTTTAATCAAAAATATTTATTCCGTAGATACTTTCATTGTGACTGGCCCTATGTTAAACATGAATCATTAGCCTCCGTGGCTGGTTGATGTTTACTTTTAACTCAGACCACAAGAAAATCTATGTTTTTCTGCTTTGAAAAGCCATGTTTAACTAGGGCAATCACCTAAAATATAATTTTTAGAAACTGAAGGTGAAATTACATTTAAACTGATTTGTAAAAAATTCATTTAAGTATGCCCTCAACTTTGAACTTTTGCCATCTTCTCAGGAGGCACCTAGTTCTCCCAGCAGATAGGTGAGGAAATTTAGTGCAATGGATAGATGTGCTCACATACACATACATGCACGTGAGGAGTTTCTGCTTCTGAAAATTTTTTTCTCTACTTCTAATACTCTACATTTTTCTTGCCTATTTCCGTGGCATTTCATTGTTGGCACACGATTGCCACAATTTCCCTCAGTGCATTCAGTCTTCATACAACTTTGCTTCTAGGAGGTGGCATGGCTGGACCCCAGTACTCAGATTAATACTAAATAAATAGTTGGCTGATCCTTGTAGACTTAATTTATATTATTATTTGCTGTAGCTTTGAGGGGGCTAGTCTAGATCTGATATGTAAATGTACAATCTTGACTATTTGCAACACCAAATAATAAACTTCAACATTTTCATTTGGGAATCACCATCTCCTGCCCTCACCTCCGCATCAGCTCTGTGAATGTGTAATTGCAAAGACATTAGGGGGAAAAATTATGGGAACACTCGTGTCTCTTCAGTCAGAGCTGTTTCTGCAGTTCTTCCTGGAACATTCCCGAAGCTGAGCTTGCTGAATTTTGTCAACAAGGAAATGTCAGCCAGAGCCTGGTATTTAACTCATTCGCACTGTGCAGTTTGCAGCTCACAAGGTGCCAATTAAAAAGCCAGAGGAGAGGCAGAAGAGCCTGTCTCTCAGCTTGGTTGGAGTGAGATCTGATATTAATTATTAAAGGGACTTGAAATTAATGACAGCTAAGCCAGAAGAAGTGCACCTTTCCAGTACAACTCAATTCTCAGCAAAATGCTGCACTGTGAATTGAGTAAGCTGAAATGGTTTCTAGCTGCAACAAGAGGGAGTTCAAATGCCCAAATAATTACTGATAAGGGTTGTAAAATCTTGTTTTCTCAGGTTTAGAAAACAAAAAGGATAGTCAAATATTTTATAAGGCACCTATTGTGTGTCAGGTCCTGCGTTAGACACTGATTCAGCAGTGAACTGAATGGTGAAGGTCTGGCCAACTGGAAGTTTATCGTACATTCCAAGAGAAGCAATTGCGCAATCTTTCCTCAGTCAACTAGAGCTCCCTGTCCTCATCCTAGCCTCTATTTATGCATGAGATCTGCATCTCCAGATTCATTTCCCTTCATGCCAGGCACTGTGCAAGGCAACGCCATATATGTTTCACCCTCACAACTACGCTGCTTGGCAAGGTTTATTTTATTTATTTTACCAACACAGGCTGTGAGAGATATGCAATTTAATTAAGATTGCACAGCCATGTGGAGGTGGATTTGAGATTAGGTTTTTTAATTGTAAGACTAATCCACTGTTTTTCCATCGCACCTTGCTGCCTGTGTTCTATCTCCCCACCACCAGGAATACACAAGGTTTGCACCTGCTATGTGCTACTCTCTCCTGCGTCTTGCTGTTTGTTTGATGTCTTATCATCTCATGGACCAAGATGTCTGTCAAGTAGTTCATCTGATAGGGAATGAGTGTTTTTAGAAATGATTTTGATATTGTGAATTTCTAACTGGAGCCTTCTATACAGTGCCCAGATCTAGAAAAAGGGTCGGAGGTGGCAGAACCCGTCAGTGCCTCTCAAAGTACGTAGCATGGGGTGGGGGCACTTCTGTGATTGTGACTTAGCTGTGTTATTGGGAGGGGTAAGAGAGGAAGTATTTTAGGCCCTCTCCAATAGACCAAATAAAACATATAAAAGTATATTTATAAAATGGTTGTTTGGACTCAGAATGAATATTTTCAAAGGAGCTAAAAAGCTAGTGGGAGTGACATCAGTAAAAATGGCAGAGTAACAAGCCAGTCTTGGTGGCACATGCCTGTAGTCCCAGCTATCAGGGAGGCTGAGGCTGGTGGATCCTTAGCGCTCAGGAGTTCAAGGCCAGCCTGGGCATCATAGTGAGACCCTGTCTCTACAAAAAATTTTAAAAATTAGCTGGACATGGTGCATGCATCTGTAGTCCTAGCTACAAGGGATACTGGGCAAGAGAATCACTTGAGCCCAGGATTTCAAGCCTACTGTGAGCTATGATCATGACTACACTCAGCCCGGGTGACAGAGCAAGACTCTGTCTCAAAAAAAAAAAAAAAAAATTAGAATAGATTTCATATTATATATTTTCACCACAATAAAAAGCCAGCCATATTGGAAAGGAAGAAGTAAAACTGTCTCTATTTGACATGACCTTATTTGTAGAAAATTTTAATGAACCCACAAAAAATTATGAGAGCTGGTAATCAAGTTCAGAAAAGTTGCAAGATACATGATCAATACAAAAAATCATTGTATTTCTATATGCTAGCAATTAACAATCTGAAAATGAAATCAAGAAAACAATTCCATTTATAACAGCATCAAAAACAATAAAATACTTAGTAATAAGTATGGTATTCCACTCCTAGGTACACACCCAAAGAGAATTGAAAACCTGTGTTCACACAAAAATTTGTACATGAATGTTCGTAACAGCATTATTTGTAATAGAAAGTATAAACAACACAAATATCCATCAACTGATGAGTAGATAAACAAATTGTGGTATATCCATATGAAAGTGTTATTAAGCCATAAAAAGGAAGTACTGATCCATGCTACAACATGGGTAAACTTTGAGAACATGCTCAGTGAAAGAAACCAGACATGAAAGGTCACATATTATATAGTTCTATTTATGTGAAATGTCCAGGATAAGCAAATCCATAGAGGCAGAAAGTGGATTAGTGGTTGCCAAGGACTGAATTGAAGGAGGAGAAAATGGAAAGTGACTGCTAATGTGAATGATATTTCTTTCTGGGTGATGAAAATATGCTAGAATTAGATAGTTGTGATGGTTGTACAACATGTGAATATACTAAAAACCACAAAATTGTATACTCTGAAAGGGTGAATTTTATGAATTATATTTCATTTATGAGAATTATATCTCAGTAAGTTGAATTCACATATATGTGAATTATATCTCAGTAAAATGAAGATTCCATTATTTATCTATTAGATTAGCACAAAAATAAAAATTTGATAAAGCCCAGTATTCACAAGTTTATAGGGAAATGAGCACCTTCATACATTGTTTCTGGAAGGTAAACAGATTCAACTCTTTGCAGACAATTAGGCAATATCTATCAGTTTTGCCTGTACTCTTTGACTCATTAATTCTGTCCAAAATTTACCTGATGGATGTATTGGCATACTATGCCAAATCATGTGCAAAAAAGTTTCATGAAATATTGTTTGTGATAGCAAAAATTTGGAAACCACTTAGACATCCATCAGCATGGGATCCATTAAATACATCCATATAATGGAAAACTATATAGCCTGTAAAACATGAGCTAGAACTGTATGTGCTGATGGGGGAGAATCTTTAAGATATGTAGACTTGTTATGTTGAGAAAAACCAGTGTGTGCAGCACTCTGTGAAAGAAAGCAGGCACAAAAAGATAAATACTGCATGATCTTGCTCACATATGTAACCGAAATGTTGACCTCATAGAAGCAGAGAGTATACTAGTGATTACCAGAGGCTGGGTAGGGGTGGGGGAATGGAGAATAGAGAGAAATTAGTCAATAGATACAAATTTAGAGTGAGATAGGAGGAATAATTCTGGTGCTCTATTGTACAGTAGGGTGACTATGGTTAACCATATTGTATTATATATTTCAAAATAGCTAGAAAAGAGGATTTTGAATGTTCTCACCACAAAGGAAAGATAAATGTATGACATGATGGATACACTAAATATCCTGATTTGATTTTTACACAATGTGTACATGTGTCAAAACATCATACTGTACCCCATAAATATGTACAATTATGTGACAATTAGAAGCAAAATTAAAAAATGAAACATACTTCTGAGTAAACACATTTAATAGTATGCCCTGGTACAGAGTAGTTATTATTCATTAACAAATAATTGCATAACTGGACTTCTGAAAATTTGTGATGAGAAAAAAATAGAGAAAAATTAAAAGTTAAATGATTATTAGATACCAGCTTAACCCACACACATTGACTTTACCCATTATTAGAGGAGCAGTTGTACAACACTGATCCTGGAAACAGACAGACTTGGGTTAGAATTCCCATTCTACAATGTATTAGCTTTGTGTATTCCAAGTGGCCTAGCCTGTCTGAGCATTCATCTCTTCAGCTGACAGTGGGGCTAAGATCTCATCATACAGTCATCATGAAGGTAATACAAGCTATATATGTATAAAAGCATTACAAGTCTTTAATAAATGGTCATGTATAACATTATTATTGTAATGTAGATAAAATAGTTCTAATAGAAACTCTAAATCCAAAGGCCACTCTAAAATTCTTGATTTTTAGATGAGTCAAAGATATCTTTATCTGAGTAGCCCTAATGCTTGGAGCTAAGTCATCATCCCCCTGGAATGCTTCACCTTTCTGAATCCTTAGCTCCAGCACCCTGAAATTCTGGACACAGCTGTGTACTGAGCTACCCAAATTTTGGGCCCCTTCAAGCCCTGAGCATTGAGGAGGCTGGGAAGAGTCATGGGCAACATGGCAGCCCCTACAACATCACAGAGGAGGGTTTTTAGGCTGAGGGAGATGAGGCGGCCTGTAGGCAACGACTGTAGCGCAGTCTCTGTGTGCAGAGGGCCTGCACCAGCATGGCAGGCTTTGGTGGCAGGAGGGATGCATGGACACATCCGTCAGTGTGCTTGGACCATTTGCAGCAAGTGTCCTTTTGTTACAGCCCATCTGGATGATGGGAAGGACTACAGTAAAGGGTTAGAGTGAATAAGTGTGGTGTCTTCTTATACTTTGCTTTTGTGTTTCTTATTTGTTTCATTGGTTTTGTGTTTTTTTCTGTGGGATGGCAGATTGGCATCAAGCAAAAGACAAGAAATCTGGAACTCAAGAAAGTGGGTAAAATTGCAGGTCCTTCACTTTCTAGAAGAGTAGATTTAGGGGAGTCATATAGCCCATATGAACCCCTATGTCTATATTTGATGAGAAACACATAAAGACATTTACACCATATCTCAGACGTTAAAAAATGCAATTGTTTGTTCTCTGTCTCTTCCCTTCCCATTTCCCCTTCTGCTTTCTTTTCCTTAAAATTTGCAATTGTGGCCTTGATTAAAGATGGTCTTTCTTCTTTGCACCTGAAACCTAATGGTGTAGGCCGGTTCTGTGGATATGAGAGATGTTTTCCCAATGTGGTTGTTCTGGATCTCTGAGAATATATTTCAATAGTCATCACGCAGAGAGCTTAAGTATTAATAAGAATACCTTCAAGGCATTAAAAAATGCCAGTTCTATTTCAATTTTTACAATGTGACATCTAAAAGCTAGAAATGGGAGGACCAGGGAAATGTAATGACTTCATAGGCAACCTCTGTGGGAAAGTGGGAATCTCTGCCCCTACTCCCCCTTCATCAGCACTGCAGTTCATGGTGTGCTCTGCAAGCTGGGGAGTAAATAGTCATTAGTCAGTTGATTTTTCTGGGTAGGAACAAAATTTCCCTAGCCCCCACCCCCCACCAGACACCATTCTCTACTTGCTCTCAACATGCACAAAATGATAAGAAGAAATTTTCTTACAAGGATTGCCTTGTAGGCATTATATTCATTTAAAGCAAAAATGTAAGAAACCATAAAAATCAGTGGCCCCAAGTCTCTTTCCTTTGGAAATCACCATCTTTATTTTTATTGTCTATTTATTTACTTTCTGACCTCATCATACTTTTATTGCACCAATTTTGAACTTTTCTTTCCAAAATATATTAATTACTAGCTTATACCTTGGCAGTTTTTATAGCGTTTTGATTCTTTGTTTGATTTTTTAATATCTAAATCCATTAAGTTGTTTCAGTTCAAATACATGCAACGAGAACTTCCTGAAATGGAGTGGGGAGGAAAAAGTGTTTTATAATTTTGATCTTCAGAAGTAGCAACGTTTTGATCCCCTGGAATCATAATCAGACAAAGAAGAGTTCTCTATTAACGATGCTACAGAAAGCCTATTAATTAATTCCTTTTGTTCTCTCCTGATATAATGGAGGGAAGACTTAATGAGAGGAATGAGATATTCCCCATGGATTTTTCTCTAATCATTTAACTTTTCAAAGTAGGGAACAGGGGATGATTTTTATTTTTCTCTTTCTTTTGACCTCTGGCATAATTCCCCCTGAAAAATTCTCTCCTCGGGAGTCAAATTACAAAAGAGTAAGTTATTTTAAAAAATAAAATGTGTGCTAACATTTTCATGGCCTAAAAAAGCTCACTTTCCATTATAACCGTGTTGTCTGTGAAATGACAGCAAAACAAAAAGCATTATATTAATCCAGTTATCCTGCTATTCCTACCACTTCTGGATATTCCACATGATGGGAAAAATAGATAAAGAATAGACTGTTTCAGTGGCTTTCTTTCACATCCTTGCAATAGTTTCGACCTTAGTTATACTTCGGATTCATCCAGGGAAACTTTAAAACATACTCATACCTCTGTCCCATCCCCTAGATATTCTGCGGAGTACCTGGGATCAGGGTTTTTTAAACCTACCTGGTGATTCTAATGTATAGCCAAGTTGGAGAACTCCTACTAGACAGACTGTGGGATGAAGACTAAAGGAAGGGCCACAGCTTCAGAGTCCTCCTCCTTCCCTTTTACTAAAACTTCAAGCTGGGTAGTTCTGCTTCTCTATGTTTTTTGTCTTGGGAGTCAGCTTATGGCATTTTTAATAAAATGGTTATTTTCTTTTTAAAGAAAGTTTGGAAACTACTGTTTTAATGCTAACATCTCACTCCTGTGCAAGCTGGTTTTTTGTCTGTGATCATGAATAAAAGCATTTGAGTTCATTTTTTTTTCCTAATATGTCAGGAAGATAAAGATAAAAAGTTGAGTGATGGTTCTATTTTGTTTTGGGAGGCCTTGGAGAAGTCTTCTGTCCTATCCTCAAGCACTGCAGAGTGATTTAAGAAAAGAGAAGTTTTGGAAAAGGAATATAGAACCCTCCTCAGGAATACTGAAGACTCCTTGAACCTTCTAAAAAACTGAATGACTTAAAGATGTAAATGAAGACCAATGGTTAAAAACCTTGTTAGGAAATAAAGTGTATTAAGGCCCCGCAAGACCAGGTAGTTAATGGATGTCACTTGCTGAATGCAGGTCTCCATCAAATTAGGAAAATGAAGGGGACTAGCACACAGCCTTCTAGAAGCATCACATATGTTAATTTCTTTTATTCTTTGGACATTTGAAAATTATATGGATGGATTCTATTGAATTACAATGGGGAAAATTACTCATTCAATCCCAGTTTTTTCTTCTAGGACCAATGAGTTAGGGAGCAGTACACCACAGTGCTGAAGCCCTATGGATCTTGAGCTCACAAAAGGGATCCTTCTTAATTAGTTTTGCTTGAATGTTAAAGATGGTGTTGTCATAATTGTAAAGATAGAACAATAATTTGTATTTGGGACAATTGTAAGCCTTTTTCCTCACTTTGTTTCTTCCTTTTTCTGAGCTCATGAATTCATTTACACTAACCACAAAAGCTATGAGGCAAATATTAATAGAAAACAAACAGCAAAATGATTGATAGAAGTATGTCCTTCCTTATCAGTAATTACTTCAAATGCAAATGGATTAAACTTCCAGTAAAAAGGCAGAAGTTGGCAAATGGATCAAGAACCAAAACAAGAGTCAGTGAGTGAGTAAGTGAGTGAGTGAGTCAGGAAAAAAAAAAAAAAAAGAACACAACAAAGCCATGAACAAATCATATGCTGTCTACAAGAGACTCACTTTAGATACAAAACACAAATAGCTGGAAAGTGAATGAATAGAAAAATATATTCCATGCAAATAGTAACCAAAAAAGAATTGGAGTGGCTGTATAGTAATATCCAACAAAAGAGATTCTAAGCCAAAAACTGTTATAAAAGACAAAGACAGACATTATATAATGATAATGGGTGAATTCATCAAGAAGATATAACAGTTATAACCATATATGCACAAAACAATAGAGATTCAAAATATACGAAGCAAACATTGACAGAATTGAAGGAAGAACAATAATACTTGGAGATTTTAGTACTGCTTTCAATAATGGATATAACATTTAGACAAAGATCAATAGAGAAATGGAGGAATTTAATAATATAAACAAATAAAACTAAGAAAAATACAGTTGATTCTTGTTATTTGCAATAGTTGTGTTCTATAAAGTCATTATGAACTTTATAGCAAATATTGAATCATTACTCTTAGAAGAAATACAGAGTTCATACATACCTCTGGTAAATAATATTTTCATCAACCAACCAATACATGAACTTGTTTTAGTTATGTTTCTGTTTAAAGGCTTTTAATACATACTATTGATTCACTAACACTGAACTCAGAGCCAACAGCACTATAACTAATTCCTGAATAAAGATGATCTAACACACATATTTTCCCTGTAAGATACATTACAACCTTCTCACACTTAGACACACTAGACTGCACTACAGCTGTATGCTTAGGGGCTATTTTAAACAGCAAGATCACTAACAACAACCAAAAAAATGTGAAAAGTATCACACTGGACAGATCACAAAAAGGATACTCTTTATAGAATTATAACTGACAAAAGAAGGAAGAGTATTGCCTTGTTCAATTTGAGCTGGGAATGTGTGCCTCAGACAACTCATATTTTTCATGTCTCTGAGCATGCCTATGTTCACAAATGAATGCAAAAGTACCATTAATATTGATTTCAGAATTACAAATAAATTTTATTGAGTGGGCTAACTGGGAAATATGGAATCTATGAATAATGAAGACTGTATATGGAATACCCCACTGACAATAAATACACATTCATCTCAAGTGCGCATGTAACATTCAGCAAATTAGACCATACATTAAGCCACAAAATGAGTCTCAATAAATTTATAAAAATTAAAATTATGTAAAATATCTCCTCTGACTAAATGGAATGAAGCTAGAAATTAATAACAGAAGGAAAACTGGAAAATTCACAATTGTGTGGAAATTAAATAACACACAAACAACCAATGGTCAAAGAAGAAATCACAAGTGAATTTAGAAAATATTTTGAGATGAATGAAAATGAAAATACAACATACCAAAGATGGGAAATTTAGTGCTATAAATTTCTATAATAAAAAAGAAGAAAGATTTCAAATCAATAATCAAAAACCTCTTGACAAAAAAAATTTCCAGGACAAGATAGATTCGCTAGTGAATTCTACCCAGCATTTAAAGAAGAATTATCACCAATATTTCAAAAAAATAAAGGAAGAGGAAACGCCTTCTTACTCATTCTATAAGGCCAGCATTACTCTGATAACAAAATCAGAAAAAAATATAACAAGAAAAGAAACCTACAGGCAATTATCCCTTATGAATATAAATGTAAAAATCTCCTACAAAAATACTTGCAAACTGAATTCAACAGCATA
The DNA here is from genome assembly GCF_020740605.2 of Lemur catta. Taxonomy (NCBI): domain Eukaryota; kingdom Metazoa; phylum Chordata; class Mammalia; order Primates; family Lemuridae; genus Lemur; species Lemur catta. The sequence goes on from NC_059134.1 coordinate 34,088,698, forward strand.
TTAAAAGCACATACACAATGACCAAGTTGGATTTTTCCCAAGAATGGAAAGATGGTTCAACATAAGAAAGTCAATCATTGTAATATAGTACATTAATGGAATGAACAAAAATATAATCATCTCAATTGATACAGAAAAAGAATTTGACAAAATCCTGCACCATTACATGAATTAAAAAAAAAACACTCAGAAAACTAAGAATAGAAGGGAACTTCCCCAACATTATAAAGAAAATTTATGAAAACCACATAGCTAACATGATACCAAAGGGTGAAAGATTGAAAGCCTTTCTACAAAGATCAGAAATAAGACTGGTATGCATGCTTTTTCCACTGTCACTCAATGTTGTATTGGAAGTTCCACCAGAGAAATCAGACAACAAAAAGACACAAAAAGCAACCAAATTATAAAGAAAAAAATAAAACTATCCCTACTCACAGATGACATGATCCTATGTATAGAAAATCCCAAATAATCTACAAGAAAGTTATTAGATCTAATAAATGAATTCAGGAAAATTGCAAGGTACAAGATTAACACACAAAAGTCATTTATGTTTCTATACACTAGCAGTAAATAATCTGTGAGGGAATTTAAGAGAACAATTCCATGTACAATAATATCTAAATAAATAAAATATCTAGGAGTAAATTTAACCAAGAAGGTGAAAGACTTGTACACTGAAAACTACAAAACATTGTGAAAAGAGATTAAAGTGATACACACTCTCTGGGGATGGACACGCTTGAAGCTCTGACTCGGGTGGGGCAAGGGCAATATACGTAACCTATACATTTGTACCCCCATAATATGCTGAAGTAAAAAATAAATAAAATTTAAAAAAAACTCAAAAAAAAAAGAAGACATAAATAAATGGAAAGATATCCTGTATTCATGGGTAGGATGATTTAATGTTATTATGATATCAATACAAGCCAAAGTAATTTATAGATATAATGCAGTCCCTGTCAAAATTCCAGCAGTCTTTTTTACAGAAATGAAAAAGCTGATCCTCAAATTCACATGGAATTGCAAGGAGCCCTGAATACTCAAAACAACATTGAGAAATGCATTACTGTATTCAGGCTTCTATAGAAAGATAGCATAAACTTGGGCATTCATAAACAACAGAAATTTACTTCTCACAATTCTGGAGCCTGGGAAGTCCAAAATCAAGCCACCAGCAGATTCAGTGTCTGGTGAGGGTCTACTTCCTCACAGATGGCTGTCTTCTCACTGTAACCTCACATGACGGAAGAGGCAAAGGAACTCTCTTGGGCCTTTTGTAAGGATACACATCCCATTTGTGAGGGCCCTAATTTTGTGACCTAATCAGTTCCTAAAGTCTCCACCTCCTAATACCATTACTTTGGGGGTTAAAAATTTCAGCATATGAATTTGGGGGGATACAAACAATTATAGAGAGAATAAAGAACAAGTTGGAGGACTCAAACTTTCTGATTTCAGAACTTATTACAGAACTACAATAATCAAGACTGTGTGGTAGTGACATGAGGATACACATTTAGATTAATAGAATAGAATTGAGAGTCCAAAATTAAAGTTAAACCTCTATGGGCAGTTGATATTTTAAATTTATTTATTTGACTTATATAATTTTAAGAGGTACAAGGGCAGTTTTGTTACATGGATATATTGTGTAGTGGTGAAATCTAGGCCCTTAGTGTAGCTATCACCCAAATAGTGTACATTATACCCATTAAGTAATTCTCATCCCTTACCCTCTTCACACCCTCCCACCTTTCTGAGTCTCTAATGTCTGTCATTCCATTCTCCATGTCCATGTGTACATATTATTTAGCTCTGACTTATAAGTGAGAACATGCAGTATTTGACTTTCTGAGTTATTTCCCTTAAGATAATGTCCTCCAATTGCATCTATGTTGCTGTAAAAGACATGATTTCATTATTTTTTATGACTAAGTAGTATTCCATGGTATATTTATACCATATTTTCTTTATCCAATCATCCATTGATAGTCATCTAGGTTGATTCCATATCTTTGCTATTGTGAATAGTACTGTGATAGACATATAAGTGCAGGCATATTTTTAACATAATGACTTCCTTTGTGGAAATCCCAGCAGTGGGATTCTTGGATTAGTAGTCCTATTTTTAGTTCTTTGAGAAATCACCAAACTATTTTCCATAGAGGTTGTTTGTAATAATTTACATTCCCACCACCAGTGTATAAGCATTCCCTTTTCTTTCCATCCTCATTAACATCTGTTTTTGTTTTTTTTTACTTTTTAAGTAATAGCCATTCTAACTGTTATAATATAGTATCTCATTAAGATCTTAATTTGCATTTCTCTGATGATTAGTGATACTGAAGTTTTTTATATGATTGTTGGCCATTTGTATATTTTCTTTTGAAAAATGTCTATTCATGTCCTTTGCCCATTTTTAATGGGGTTATTGGATTTTACTTTTTTTGTTGAGTTTTTGAGTTCCTTATAGATTCTAGATGTTAGTCCTTTATCAGATGCATATTTTACAAATATTTTCTCCCATTCGGTGGGTGGTCTGTTCTGTTGCTTATTATCATTATTTGCTGTGCAGAAGCTTTTTAGTTTAATTCTCATTTGTCTGTTTTTGTTTTTGTTGTATTTGCTTTTGAGGTCTTAGTGATGAATTCTTTGCCTAGGCCAATGTCCAAAAGAGTTTTTCCTAGGTTTTCCTTGAGTATTTTTATAGTTTCAGGTCTTACATTTAAGTCTTTAATCCATCCTCTTCTTTTTCTATTTTTGTAGAGATGGGATCTTGCTATGATGCCCAGGCAGGTCTCAAACTCCGAGACTCAAGTGATCCTATGGCCCCAGCCTCCCAAAGTGCTGGAATTACATGTGTGAGCCACCACACCAGGCCTTTAATCCATCTTGAGTTAATTTTTATATATATAGTGAGGGATAGGGCATCCAGTTTAATTCTTCGGCATGTGACTATCATGGCCAGTTGCTTTTTGAAAAGGGTGCTAAGTCCATTCAATTGGTAAAGATTAGTCTCTTCAGTAGCTGGTGCTGGGACAATTAGATTTCCACTGCAAAAGAATACAGTTTAACCCCTACCTCATGGCATATATAAAATATATAAGAATTTACTCAAAATGGATCAATAACCTAAATATGAGAGCTAAAACTATAAAACTCTTGGAAGAAAATATTAGGGTAAATCTTCATAACCCTGAATTTGGCAAAAAAATTTTACACATAACACCAAGAACATAAGCAATAAAAGAAAAAATAAATTAGACTTCATAAAAATTAATATTTGTGCATCAAAGTACATCAGTGAGAAAGTAAAAAAGACAATCTATAAAATGGGAGAAAATATTTGGAAACAATATATCTAATGATGGATTAATATCCAGAATATTTAAAGAACTCCTACAACTTAGTAACAAAAAGACAAATAACCCAATAAAAAATAGGCATCACATGTGAAAATTTTTCCAAAGATTTTATACAGGTGGCCAAAGAAGCACACGAAATGATGCCCAACATCATTAGTCATTAGGGAAATGTGCAAATCCAAACCACATTGATATACCACTTCATATCCACTAAGATGACTATAATAAAAAAATGTATTGATTTTGGTAAAGATATGGAGGGAGGAATTAGAACCCTAATATGTTGCTAGCGAGAATATAAAATGGTACAGTTGCTGTCAAAAACAGTTTGGTGTTTCTTCAAAAAGCTAAACATGGACATACCATAGGACCTAGCAATTCTACTCCTCGGTATACATTCAAAAGAATTGAAAACAGGGACACAACACATACTTGTAAGCTAATGTTCATTGCAGCACCATTCATAATAGCCAAAAAGTAGAAACAACCCAAGTGTCCATCAATAGCAAAATGTGGTATATACAGACAATGGAATATTATTCAAGTATAAAAAGGAATATAATTCTAATACATAATACAACACAGATGAACCTTGAAAATATGCTATGCTGAGTGACCTAGGTAAAAAAAGGACAATTTCTGTATTTGCCACTTATGTGAAATATCTGGAATAGGCAAAGCGTAGAGAAAGAAAGTAGATCAGGAGTGATCAGGGGATGGGGTGAGAGAGGAATGGTAACTCTCTCTTAGTAGATGTAAAGTTTCTGTGTGGGGTGATAAAATGTTTTAGAACTAGATAATGGTGATATTTTCACAATCCTGTGAATATAATCAATGTCACTGAATTGTGCATTTAAAAATGGCTAAAATGACACATTTTATTTTATATATATGTATATTTTTTTACCACAATAAAAAAAATAAGTTACACCTATAAAAGACAGATATTAGTCTTCTTTTGTAATTCTTAGTTGTTCTGATAACTATTCCCAAAAAACAGCTCATGAAAAAGCAACACACGAAATAAGTGGTAAGTATGTAAGTATGTATATTGTCTCCTAAACGGGATACTTTGAAGGCTAACACTCCTTAGCTACCCTGCTCTTCTTGAAAAAATTATCACGTCTCCCTGCTTTACCCCTGCTTTTCATGGGAATAAATGAAATGTATTGTAATGCATGGCTGGCAGTTTCTGACACTCTGGCCGCCTTCCTAGAATGACAAGTGTTATTTCAAGATAGTCTCTGCTGCAGGCCCCACTGCAGACACATTTTCAAGTGAATGCTGCTCTTTGTGAATCACTCAGCTGCATTTTCAAGTAGTCATATGAAAGCTCGCAAGAAATGTAAAATTCTTGAAAAATGAATTAACAACTTGTAGATTTGAATTCATTTTTCTTTTCTTCCTCTCTAAGCCTTGGAATGCTCCAGGACTCAGTCTCTGGTGATCTTACCTTCTCTAGCTGCACTCACTCCATAGGTGACTTCATCCAGTCCCGTGGCTTGAAATAGCGTCTATGCTCTGGTGACTCCAGATTTCTAACTACAGCCCAGATCTCTGTTCTGAACTCCAAACTCATATGCCTACCCATTCGATATTTTATTTAACATATTTTTACATAGTGCTTACTTTGTACAATGCACTGTCCCAAGCACTTTACATGTATTAACTTATTTAATCCTCATAGCGCTTTATTTTCCCATTTGACAGATGAGGAAACCAAGGACAGACAGGAAAATGAGTATCCCAAAGGTCATACAAAAAGTAAGTGGCAAATCTGGGATTTAAACCAGGCAGTTGGGCTCCAGAACCCATGTGCTTAACCAATATACTATGTTGTTATCTGCTGAGATGAATAATATACATTATAAATTTAACATATCCAAAACTCAACACTGGCATTATCCCTGAGAGCCTCTTCCTTTCCCAGCATTTGCCAAATCAATAAGTGGCCTTCTCAGTCTTTCAGTTATATATTCCAAAAGCATTGGGTAATCCCTGAATCTTCTCTTTCTCTTGCAGCACAAATCCAATCCATTGGTACATCCTTCTGGGGGAGTCCAGCACTTTCTCGTCACCTCCACTGGCCAAGCCTCTTCTCTGACCTCCTACCTGGCCTATGAGTTTTCACTTGTGCCTCTTTAGCCTATTCTCCACACAGCAGCCAGAACGACCCTTTTAAAACATAATTCAGATCATGTTGCTTCTCTGCTCAAGACACTCCATTTCTAAGTAAAATCCAAAGCCCGTACTTTGATCTACAAAGTCCAAAGGCAATCATGTTGCTGCTGCCTTCCAGATGGGACGAGCAATCTGGTCCCCTTCTCCCTCTGGCTTCCTCCATTCTCGTCTCACTGGCCTCCTTGCTGTTCTGGGGCACACAAGAGTGCACCTGCCTTCCTCTTGCCTGTCTGGCTCTTCCTGGAGATACCCTGCGGCTGGCTCCCTGACTAATGTCAAATCTTCACTCAAAAATACTCTCCTCAGATAAGACTTTCTGACATCCTTTATAGTTTCTTCATGTTCCACTCTGTATCCTCCTTATTCTTCACTTTCTGCATATCATATATTTATTTCCCTTATCACATATTGATTTAATTATTTCTTAAGGATTCAAATCCCCACCCCTAGCATATAAGCTCCTTGAAGGCAGGGACTTTGATCATTTACTGCTGTTTCTTTACCTCTTAAGAGAGTACTTCCCCTAACGTGGCACTCAGTAACTATTTGTTGAATTGAGCAGACCTGGGACAGGGAAAGCCTCCCTCTGTCTCTCTGTGAAATCCTAGATCTTCTCAGAAGGGACACAGGGATTGTGGAGCATGCAGGGCCCAGAGTACCAACAGAGAAGGTGGAGGAACTGGCTCCGGGACATGCTTTCATCCACCCAACCCTCTAATGCTTCAAGGAGTCCACTGATATAGAGTCACCTCTGTGGGGTCATCTCTTTTGGGAAATTTTAGTAGGGAAGCAAAGTCTAGCAGATGTGCATAATATCTAAAATAGCTATCATTCCCTGAATCCCTGTAATTTTATAGGTACTGAATAAGGTTTCATACAACAATCCTAAAATGTAAATTTTATTATTCCTATTTTATAAATGTACAAATAGATAATGTCAGAGACAGCAGTAAATGACTCAAGGTCACAGAGCAGGAAAGAGGCAAATTTATGAATCTTATCGCCTTAGTTCATGTTCACTCAAGAGCAGACCCTGCGTCAACGATTGGGGTGCAAGTAGTTTTTGGAGATGGTGATCCCAGGAAGCACCATGAAGGAAGAAAGAGGAGAGGTGGGAAAGGAAGAAAAGCCAATGAAGGATACTTCAATCAGTAGTCCAGTGAGGCTCCCTGCCCCTGGGAACTGCTGAGAATGTGCATGCAGCACACCTCAGAGCCGTCCCCCTGACGGATGAGGAAGCGCGGTGTTTATGCACCAACAGCATCCCTCATTGGGCAGGGATTACTTCTGGACTCAACTTTCCCACACCTCTTACCTTCCCTACTTGTGGACTAAGACAGTCAGATAAAATGCCCTGAAGCAGAAAGACACAGTAAACATTTCAGCCTGAAAGGGAAGTGACCAGAGGTGACCTCCTGGGCAGGCTGAGGGAATATTGACAGAGCAGTGAGAGCATCTGCCAACCATGCAGCAAAGCCCCGTGCTGCCTGCATGCTATTATATCACTTGTCCAAGTATCTCTAGTTTAGACCTCAAGTTTATGCAGAATTCTTAGACCCACCTATTCCCCACATCCTACAACCCAGTTAGTCTTCTTGATGGATTTTTTTTTTATTGATGCAGCGTAATTCACTCATTTTTTCAGCAAACATATGTAAAGCCTCTTATTTGTGTCTGGCCAAGAGATAGGAACACAATGATGAACAGAACAGTTTTGTCTTGAAGAATTCTGCTCACAGTTTAGTAGGAGAGACATAAATAGACCCGCAATTTTAATAGAGTTTGAGAAGACTGAGCAATGGAAATAGAAGGGGAAGCAACAGTAAATATTTGTCAAAACCCATTGAATTTCACACTAAAAATTGGTGTTTTGTGTGTAAATTATACCTCAATAAAGCTGATGTATAAATTTTAAAATGGGAAAAAGAGATGAATAATTAGAATCTTGTCACCACTATTGTAATGTAACACTTCACACTCCCTAAACACAGAGCACAGTTACAACACAATTTTGAGGCTAAAAGATGGACACTGCTCCAGAAAAAACTTTCTAAAGGTTTAGTGTGCAGCTGAGTCACAGGAGGGCCTGTTAAAAACAAGATAGCTGAGGCTGGCTGCCAGAATTTCTGATTCAGTAGGTTAAGCGTAAGGCCTAAGAATTCACATTTCTGATAATGATGTTGATACTGTTGTTCACAGCACCTCACTTTGAGCATCACTACTGCAGAAAGAACATACTACTGTCCTAAGGAAATTTATTCCAATCCAAACATGAGACACACTGTAGAATGCAACATTTGCCCATAAACAATATGTGAATTGTACATTTATTTACACTGCAGCCTAAGAGGGCTTCTGGGGTGTCGGGTTTGTTTCTTAATATGGGTGGTGGTTATATGGGTGTGTTCACTGTATGAAATTTCACTGATATGCACACTTAGGATTTATATGCATTTCAGTATGTGCCATAACTGAATAAAAAGTACTTTTAAAAAAGGAAAAATAAGGAATGTGCAGTTCATGTCCATTCAAGTAGCCTCATTGATGAGGGGCTTTTGGAGACATATGTAAGCTTTATTTAACTTTAACCTTAACCTAGTATAAGAGGAAAGCAACTTCCACAAATTTTCACTAACAATGCTGAGCCATATATCCTTGCCTCAAACACTACTACGTGATCCTAGAACACGTGATGTTCTCAATGTTTTGTAGATGAAAGAGAAACAGAAAATTAACTAAAACACATTTGTTTCGGGATCTTAGAGGAGTAAAACAAGGCAGATTGGTGTTTTCTAACGGAAAAATACAGCTCCAAAAGAGCAATCACTTGCATCTTGAACATTAAAAGGCAATCACAAAGAGTGCTGCGTGCAGTCACTGAGCAGTTGCTGATGAATTGACATGAATTTCCTCCTCTCACATTCCTTGTAAGAGGTGCTTTGCCGTGGGATTATTTCCAAGAATTGGAGAGTCACAATAGTCACAAATACCGCTGGCCTGAAGAGTTTGTCACTTTAGCAGCTGTGGGGATTTGTGCATTAGAAGAACACATGAGTCCGAGTAGGAGGCTGCGTGCGACCAGGATAGGAACGTCCATCCGGCTTCCCTGGCACCTATAAATTACCCAGCACTATGGGGCACCAGGCAGGATAATTCTCTGCCTTCTGTTTCCTCTGCAATTATTTACAGTTATGAGATGACATTTTTTCTCCCTTTGGCATTAAACAGCAACTCTGCTGAGGTTATAATAATTGTACTGAACATTTGTGCAGAGCGATGCCATTAAAAAGGCTCTTTACATGTTGTGAGTCCCACTGACCAGAGTTTCTGCGAGCCCAGCGCCTTCTGCGCCTGCTGTTCCGGGCGCACGGTGAGCTTTGCGCCGAGCGGTGGTAATTAGTGTGATGTGCTGTGATCACCCCCTGGTGTTGGGTCTGTGGAATAGCAGCAGCATCTGACCTTGGTGTCACTTCAAAGCAAATCCGTGAAAGCTAAAGGTGGATTGATCCACCTGCGCTGCTGTGCATAAGAGATGGAAAGATTACATCACCACATCAATAGCCTGCCAGGGAGGAAGGAAGGGAGAAAAGAGGCTCGGACCTAAGAGGGCCTTTCTGTAGGCGTGCTCTACGGTCGCTTCCGTGACTTAGCGAGCTGAAGGAGAAGGTCTGTAAAGTGCTCAGTGCTCAGTACTGGGGTACTGGGCGGGTTGGGGTGGGCGGTACGTGCCAAGCTTGCTAGCAGGAGCACCTGGTGGGGTGGTGACAGTGAGAAGGACTAGATCTGCCTCTTCAGGCCTCACTCACGCTGCTGGAAGGATTGATTTAGAGGAGTGAATCCTATCTATTAATATAATATTAACTTTAGGCCATTTACTAAAAGTCGCTAGGTCGTACATCTATCTATATGTCAAGTTAAAGATTTGAGTAGATAATTACCATCAGAGTCCAGGTCTGCTTTTAGCCACCAATTTCTCCTCACTTGAGTACTGTGGGTAGCCGTAACCCAGAATGTCTTGGTCATGCCCTTAGCCTGGTATTGTTTCAGAATGTCTTTGCCTTACTGGCTTTATGTCTTGATTCAAGTTTTCTTTGTCTATTCTTTACATTACTATGGTGGTTTTCTGGTATTATTAATACTCAGATTATAAAGAGTCTCCAGCTGCTTCCAGCCTTAGCTAAAAAGGTAATTTTTTGTTGTCCATTGTTATTGTTATTTGTTTCCAATGCCAGTTGTTCAGAGACACACAGCACAAGAAGGGTAAAATATGGGGCTCTCTAACTGGGACTATCGGATTTGTCCTGAGGGGTGGGTGAGCAATAACACAATCAATTGGCTACACCTTCAGCATCAAGGACCAGGCATTGGATCTTGGTGAAGTCATCTATCTACCTATCTATCTGTCTATCTATGCCCACACACACATACACATACACACTTACATATATACGTATATCACCTCAAGGTATTGTGTAAGGATTACATAGCCACACCTGTAAAGTACTTAGAATAATATTGCACACATAGTAAAGCTGAATAAATATCAGATATTATTATTATTCATTCACTTTCTCACATGTCACTCCCTCATGGAAGCCTCCTCTGGCCCTTGTTTGAGGTTAGATTCCTTTATTGTGTGTTCCCAGAAGACTTCTGCCTTTCCTTGAAAGCACTGATATAATCTGAAACTCACATCTGTAATTTCACAGATGTCTCCTCACTCCAGTTCTGCGAGAGCCAAGGCGATGTCTGTCTTTTCTTATTACTGTATCTCCAGGGTCCAGCACCTATTAGGTGCTCAGTAAATAGTCGTCAGTTATTATAGCTGAATGAATCTCTGAATCCCTCTGAAAGCCTTCTGCTTAGCAGAGAATGGAGGAAGAGAAGGGAAGACACCTGTCTAACTAGAAGCTAAGAATATAGTCTAGATTCAAACACTCTTCCTCTCTGGTTATTTCCAATCTGGTTATTCCAATCTGCAGCAGCTGGGCTCAAGAGCTGCTACCTTAGAACTAAAAAGTGACTTGTCTGGGGGCTGTGAGACCATTGTTATGTAGTTGTTTAGGGCTTGGTGTGCATGAGCTACAAATGTCCTCCAAAAACCCAGGTTCTGGAGCAGCCTGACCTTGAAGATGTGGGATGAGGCTGAAACTGCGCAGTGTGTGGATTTGGCTCCTGGGGTCCCTTTTTATACCATTCCCTTTTGACTATAAGCAATACCTTCCTTCCTCCCTAAGGTCAGATCAAGTGCTCAGTTGGTTCTTCTTCCTTGTGTCCCCCAAACTACCCAGGAGCAGTGGCTTGAAAGAGTCACAACATTTAGACTAACTAGTTCAATGGCTATTTAGGTGAGTTTTAGTTTTGGATTTTTAATTGTATTCATTCATTCATTCATTCATTCACACAGACTGGCCCAGCTTTGGTTTGAAAATTGCCTCTAGGATATGAATGGCACTGATGAAATTCCTGTTTGGAATACACAATATGTAGACTACAAAGAGAAAGGGATGGTGGGGGAAATAAATTCAGGCTAAAGCACGAAGACTCCCGGTTTTGTGTGGGCTGTCAGTCCTCTGCCCCTGAAGCTTCCCCACGGGGAATCAATCATGGTCTTGTAGGAAACCAGGACAAATGCTGAGGCCTTTGCAGCACCCGAGTATAACCCTGGGATGAAAGCATCTGAGTGCTTCTATTCATCCATGACTAGAAAGGGAGCTGGGACATAGTAGGGATCAATAAATCTTTGATTAATTAAGGAGAGTCCTTTAGACTAGAATCTTGCAAATATTTGCCTTATGCTGAGATAGTTTTTACAGTGAGATAATCATCATCATCATCATAACAACATGTATGAAATGATTGCTCTGTGTACTGAGATAAGTCTGCTCAGGCATTATCCAGTTTAACTTTCACAACAGTTCTATGACATAGGTGCTATTAGTATCCCCATTTTAGAGATGAGTAGGCTGAGGCTTACAAAAAATTGAACCACTTGCCCAAAGTTACACTAATAAAACCCAGATCTGTGTGACTCTCAATCCCCGGTTCCCAGCTATTCATAAGACTATAAATTAAGGAGATTCCCATAAAAACTTTGGGATTAGTAACTTAATAAAATATGATCCTATTGCTGAATTTTTCTTCACTTTCACAGTAGTCAAATTGACATTTTAAAAAAAGATAAGGCTTTTTAGGTTAATGGTTATTATTCTCCCTTCAAACCAGCATGGAGATTTGGGGAACCATAGATTGATAGTCAACCAATCATTGTTTGCTTCTAACATAAAGAAGCATCTTTACATCTAGATAGGAAAGCGGCCAAGGCTATACTAAGGTCTCCGTCAATTACATTTTCATGTTCTCAGCATCATCCCATTTTCTATTTAATGTCCTTTAAGTGAAGTCACCTGAATAACTGCCATTAGGACCGCTGCTAACACAGAAAGGAAGGATAAAACCCATTGTTTGGAATTTGTGCGGCAGAGAGAGAGCCAAATTATTATGATATTGTGAATAAAATTGCCATTATTTGAATTGTGGCAAATCAAATATAACACATGATACAGTAACATAATTTAGAAAATCAAGATTTGGGGACCAGCACCCTCTTTCCAAATCTAAGGATATAAGGGAGGGATTACATGAGAAACTTTTGGGGGTAATGGATACATAGTGATGTTTTAATGGTTTAATGGATGTGTATATGTGTCAAAAATTAGCAAATTATATACTTTATGTAAGTTTTACTGTATGTCAATTATACCTCAATAAAATATGTATTTTAAATATCATAGGGACTCAATCTCAGTTGATTAAAGTTTTTGAGGCCATGAGTTAGAGATATATTTAAATTAATTGAGATAATCTATATATGCTTCTATACTGGCATAGAACTTTCCAGTTCACGAGTTTGTTCACGTACTTTAAAAATTTGATTTCACACCAATCCTGTACACTGGAAACTGAAACTCAAAGAGAGTGAGTTACTTATTCAAGGTCTCGAACCAAGATTTCAAGTCCTCTGACTCCAAATCCAATGTTCTTTCCTTTATTAAAAAAAGCAGACTTCTATTCTACTGTGTCTTTCTTTTCAATAGTAATGCTTTTAAAAGCATAATTTCCTGTCAATGTAAGCCTGGTCAGAGTAAAACCCATGGCTTAACTACACTATATTTGTACCATTATAATTTCCAAATGGAGTCATTTACCTTGAAGTAAACAATAAAATGAAGCATCAAAGTTCATTTCTCTATATTTCCCTTTCATAGAGAGAACACAATGGCCAATAAATGTCTGCAAAAGATATTGTGGCTATTTTCAAATAATTTGGAGAGTTTGTCATTTCATACAAGTCTAAAAGCAGGATAGCAATTTCAGGGAGCAATTCGATAAAAGCAGGATTCTGCAGCCACAATGCCCAGGACCAAATCTTTGGCTCTAACTAAACTTCGATGTTCTATTTCTTTTTGGGAAAATAAGAGAAAAAATGAAACTAAACAAAAGTATGTAATGTGAGACTCTGTGGCCATTCAAATAATGTTAAAATGTTCCATTAGAGAAATTTAGAACTGAAACACATGTTATGAACAGCAATTTTTGTAAAATGTCTAGACTATGCTAACATTCATCAGTAGAACAGAAAGGGCTAGATGCAATCTTTCAGGGTGTCCTTTGGGTACCTTAGGTGGCACCAGAACTGCTGCAGCACACCAGGTTTGCCCAGTGAGTGGGCCACCCGCAAAACCAGACCCTGAGAGAGTAGTATGGTAGCAGAGGCCTTGGAGTCCACCCCAGACCTACACCATCACTTCACAAATGTCCCTTCATGAAAGTCAGTTCCAGAATTCCCCAGAGAACATACCGTCTGGGTCACTGAGGCTGCTCCAAACTTACTGATGGCAAGAATTACCTTACTCATCCTCCTGCCCTTCCCCCAAAAGCTCTATTTCAGGTGACTTCAACCCAACAGAAGTTCATAAAATTATTTTCAGTTGAATTGTGCCTGTCTTACCAAAAGCACACAGTATAGCTCTTGTCTCCTCATCTAGGACTCATTTAACAAAGAAGCAGATGGATAAGCCTATGGTTGACCCATTTTGAGAGACAGAGAAAGACTGAACTGCAGAGAACAAGCACTCTGCTTTAAGCCACACAATCTATCCAGAATTGCAAATTGCCCCATTGAGTGACATGTATAAATAAATATCTGGATGGCTAAAAGCATTGACAGAATTCATAATTGCAAGTTTTAGAAATGGAATCCATTTCTCTTTCTGCAAAAAGCTTCCAAATTAATAAGACCAGCTATGAACTAGTAGATAATAAACCCCGCATCACTGATAGCAAAGCCTGTTGGTTACAAATTTAACACCCTGCTATTTTATAGTCCCTCTAATGAATACATAGTTATGACTTTCTTTCAAACATTGTGTGCAGAGACCAATTCAGGGATTCAAGTCACTCATGCCACAAAGCTGTTTTCTATTCATACTTGCTTAAAATTGCACAAGAGAATAATTGGTGTGTTTCTTTCCTCTTGTGGTTAAACATAACTCTGCTATAAGTTAATAAAAGTGCAGACACCTTATTCATATTCAGAAGGCAGGCTGCAGCAGGAAAAGTCTTGCCACTACAACCACAAGTGGAACAAGTTAATGTGACATCAAATATATATTATTGGGGCTGCTTAAAATGAGCATCTGGCCCAAAACTTTAAATTGTAATCTGGGTAGCAATCACTAAAACACAAAAGGGACTAAGACTATCGTCTCCAGACCAGCAAATGAATACACCAGGCAAAGAGAAGAGTGATAAAAGATTCCAAGGGACCCTTGATGGGGAAACTCTATTGGTCTTTTGCTTCAAGGACAGAACGTAATTACTTGAGAGGGCCACGTGTTGACTTGCTCAACAGTATTTCTCAAGTGCCTGTAGTGTACTGAGCACAGAGCTTAGGGGCTAAGGTACAGAGAAGAACAAGTAAAACAAGGTCTCTGCATGCTTGGAACTTAGATTTAATTTGGGGAAATAAGCAATCAAAGAACATAAGAAAACTGCCTCTTGAAATTCTCTTCTTTATGTTCTTAGGTCCTCTGGAGATTTTATGGACCCAACCATGGACACCTTGGGAACAGGCTGAGTGTGGATCCAAGAGAATTTGGCTGGTGAGGTAAAAGGTAGAGCAAGAGACCATCATAACCTAGAATCTATGTTAAGACTTTAACTTAACTAAGCACTTCAAAGAAGCGGTGATCAACTGGGCCAAATGCTGCTGTGAGATTAAGAAAACATATAACTCACATTTGATTGCTGTCTGATGGTTATTCAGGGAAAGGTGAAGACAATATTTTGAGAAGTTTGGGAATTAAAAGAAAATTACATGGAGCCCTAACTAAAGGAAAAAGCAGCTTCAAAAGAGAAGTTAGTTTTAAGATGGGAAACTATTAGATTGCCTACTGATGTGAATGACCCAACAAAGAGGGAAAGTGAATGCAAAAGGCAGTGGTTAAACAAAAGCATTTAGACAGCAGATTCTTGAATAACATCATCTCGTTCAATGTTGTTTTGTTATAATGTTGATGAGAAAAAAGAAATCGATTCTGGCCGGGACCACAGTGTGGGTTTTCTCCCAGTGCTCCACTTTCCTCCCACATCAGAGCTGTGCCCATGAGGCTCACTGGCGTGTCTACGTGGTCCCCGTCTGGATGAGTATGGATGAGTATGGATGTGTGTGTGTGTGCGCTCTGCAGTGGGATGGTGTCCCGTCCAGGCTGGGTTCCCTGAGCTGTCGGGAGAGGCTCTCGCCACCCATGACCATGAACTGGAATAATTGGGTAAATAATTATCATACTTGTTTTTATTAATCTTTCTTAAACGTATATATAGCTCGTATTTATTTCAATGTTTAACATTAGAAGTGTTTTGGTCTTTATGTAGAAGTTTGGTGATGATTCTGTGACCAGAAATATGCCGTAGGAGCTTAACTCTGGTTTACTTCCGTTAGCCTGTGGCAAATGGGCTTTGTTATACATTGTTACACTTACAGTCACAGTTTCCAAGAACCTGTCAACCAAGCTAAGTGAGAACTTACTGGTCTGTGCTGATGGGAAAGGGTAAGCAAGTGAGTGAATGAAGCTCACAGATCCCTCCCCACTTTTCACACTTGTCCTTCAGTCATAGTCTTTGATCAACTGAGTGTGAACTCTGTAATATCCTGGCCCCGTTCCACCCCCAGGATGAGCTAAGTAGTTAGTGCTTGTATTTAAGACTTTACCTACTTTTGCTGTGCCTGTTCTGTGCCAGCTCCCCCAAAAAAGACAAATAAAGACTCATCAGTGAGAAACTGATGAATCAGTAGTGGATTGCACAGTTTCAACAGCTGCCTCCTCTAATAAACCGTCACATACCCAACCCCAGGCTCCCAACTGCCGCCACCGTATATGGCTCTGCTCTCCCTGTGTAGGCCCCTAGGCTGTGCATCTTGGATCTCCTGGATCCAGCCACTCCATGCCCTTTTGTTTCCACTGGTGTGACAGTCTGTGCCTCTATTCCCAACTCGGAAATAAAGGAAATCCTGAAAATGACATCGAATTGATAAGAGAGATATGATAAAAGCAATTTAAAGGCAAAACTACAGAAGAAGAATTGAGCTAAAACCTAATCAATAATTTTAACATTATTTCAAAAAAGAATGTGTTACAGTTCCCAGACTGTGTGCTATGGCACCCTGGGGAAGCACAGCAAACTCACGTGGGTACAACAGGATATTTTAAATTTTGGGGGGAACCAGCAGTCTATCAGAAACCATTTGAGCTACTAGTTCCAGGTGATTCACACTTTCAACATTAGATTGGGCTACATTCCTTTGGATGATGTCATATCTTTGCAAAACTGGGTTTTTGGTAGTTGCTCCTATAAAAAGCAATTGCTTCGTGAAAATCACTGCAGAATAGGAAGTGAGAGCGGCAGTGTCTGATCTGATTCCAAGCTTTGAGAAGGTATGCAGTGTCTGACACACACTCATTCCATTAGCATGGAACTGAGATTATTTTAAAATGAAATACATTTTTTTTGAAAGGAAAGGAAACGTTGTGATCATCGAAAAGAGGGTTAATCTCTCTGGGACATACAAAAATGAAAGTCGATGGGTAACTATCACTTACCAATATTCCATAAAGGGACCAACTACTCTAGCCACTGAATTCTGATGGCTAAGCTAGACCTGAGCATTAAGCTATCTTAGCCTGACATAACTAGATATTTGATCCACACTCTGTACTCCATAAGTACATCATAAATCCCATCATAAGTCAACTGCCTATATCGATTTATCTGCAGAAGACAATACTATTCTCAGAGTAAGTTAGGATATTCTATTTAATACCATTGTTATTATGAATTAACTAATTGTCATTCTTTTTTCTATGTCCATCCCCCATAAGCTGGAATGGGGAATAGACATACCCCAGAGGAATGGACACAGCCCAGAGCACTGACATAATCCATTGGCTACTCTTTCAGAATTCAGAGTCAAGGACCAGAACTTCGGGCTTGGGGAAGTCATATATGTACACACATACATACAGACAAGAAATTGCCTGATACCTCCGGGCAGGTATCTGAGAGGTGGTTTTCTTCCAAACTGACCCCATGTGTCAGAGCCTTTTTTGACAATCTATACCTAGCACAATGGCTCATTCAGACATACTTTACAAACATGACAGAGAAGTTAAACAATTTGCACAAAATTATAAGGCCTATAAAGGATATATGTTGGATTTGTACTCAGGCTCTCTGACTACCATTTACCTTATAAACTAAACACATCATTTAGCCCAAGGGGATCCAGTTTCAAGACTGTGTTGCATTAAAACACACACATATATACACTGTAGTAGCAAATAAAAGTTATTAAATGTAATTCCAGCCTCTGTTCACTTGAATAATGTTAAAGGAAATCTAATTTATGACTCATGGAGACACTACTAAAATTAAAAACTCTCTCCCCTTCTCACCAATCTCCTCACACAACAGTTTGCTTCCTGACTTGCCCCTTTCTCAGCTCACCAGATACTCCACACCCACAGGCATGGCTTTGCCACCTTTCCTGGTCTATCGTGACCTTTCCACAGGATGTGGCCCCTTAGAATTCTGCTCTCACCCGCTGAGAGCCCCAGACCCAATCCCCACTCCCTCCTCATAAACAGAAGCCCTTCGAACAGCCTGGAATAGTCCAGCTCTCTCATTCTCACTGCTTTTCTACAAGAAAACCTTGTGGAGAATTTTCAATAAATAAAAATTTCTACCTGGTTACACATTCCATCAATCATGTCTACTTTCATTCATTCATCTGTAGTGGGAGAAAAATAAAAGTTGCTTTAAAAACCAAAAACAGATTTCGTCTTAAGGGAAAGGCAAACTGTCTTTGTTTAGTATATGGATGGGCCATTTTAGTTGAAGGAAAGTAGCCCTGAGATGAGCCAGCAGTTAGACACAATAACCACATTGCTTCACGCAATGAAGGACAGATTTTGAGTTTCCATGTGGCATTTCCACTTGGAGGAAAGAAACAATATTTACTGGGTAGGTGCAGAGTGGAGGAAAGCTACAGAGAATTCTCTGAGCTCTGTGTGGAGGAATCTCCGGGAATGGCCAAGACACTTTTATTTTTTTTATTTTTATCTTTTCATTTATTTCAGAATATTATGGGGGTACAAAAGTTTTCGTTACATAAATTGCTTTTGTACCATTTGAGTCAAAGTGTGCCCATTCCCCAGAGAGTGTGCTTTGTACCTGTAAGGTGTGAATTTACCCATCCCCTGCTCCCCCCTACCCCCTGCTTGATTTCTGATGAGTGTTATTTCCATATGTGCACATAAGTACTGATCGATTAGTTCTAATTTAATGGTGAGTACATGTGGTGTTTGTTTTTCCATTCTTGTGATACTTCACTTAGAAGAATGGGCTCCAGTTCCATCCAGGTTAATACAAGAGGTAGTTCACTACTTTTTATGGCTGAGTAGTACTCCATGGTATACATATACCACATTTTATTAATCCACTCATGGATTGATGGGCACTTGGGTTGTTTTCACATTTTTGCAATTGTGAATTGCACTGCTATAAACATCCAAGTGCAGATGTCTTTTTTATAGAATGTCTTTTTTTCCTTTGGCTAAATACCTAGTCGTGGATGCAGAGAGGTAGGAACACTCATACGCTGCTGGTGGGACTGCAAACTAATACAACTTCTATGGAAAGTAGTATGGAGATACCTCAAAAAAAAAATAAAAGTAGAACTACCATTTGATCCCGCAATGCTAAGACACTTTTAAGGACAGGTGTGGCTAATATTCAATTTAAGTTTTTTGCTGTGCTGCAATACCTGTCCCCACTCCTACAAACACACACATCCCTTCATGGCCCCAAACCTTCTGTAAATATTTCTATACACACAGCCTTGAGTTGGTGATACTCAGACAAGCGGAGAGTTTGGGGCTGTGTACAATGGGGAAAAGTCCAGACACTGGGAAATTCATCAGCCTTCCAAGAGCAGGTGTTACCTGTGCTGGGACTTCAAAAATGATGAAGTGTTTCAGAGAAACAGAAAGCCAGTTTAAAGTCAGAGAAACACAAAGCAGCTGCACCAGTCTGGGAACAGGACTTTCACAGCAATACAACGTAGAGGACACAGTCCAGCCTAATGGATGAACTCTCCTTCCCTGCTAGTCAGAAGCACTGGGTTTGAATCCTGGTTATGTCCATTCTGCCAACTGAGTAATCTTAGGTAATTACCTAAACTCACTCTGCCTTAGTTTTCTCATCTGTGAAATAGAACAATAGTAGAGTCTACCTGGTAGTATTGTTGTGAAGAATAAATAAGGTAATATATGTACAAAGTTAGCATAGTGGCACATGGTACATGGTAAAAACTCAACACATGTTGGTTCTTGTTATTCTTTGAAGCAGATCTGTGAAGAGGATATTCTCAAGGTCCTTTTGGTGCCCTATCCATCTCCACCCTTTTATATGGATTAATTTTAAATTAATATGTAACTTGATTTTTTTCTACAAAGAAGCTTCTAGAACTAGATGGCATGATGAATGACTCCATTTGCAAATATTTGAAGAAGAGCACACATTGTACAAGAATTCTTACAGAGCATGTAATCTAAGATCAGTATACTCAAAACACTGCCAAGAGTTTGTGAAGAAAATGAGGGCATGTGTGGAAGAGCTCATAGTGAAGAGGAGGAAACTCCAAGTCCCATCTTTACTTGGAAGTAGAACATCACATTAGATCTTAGCTCAGGTCCTATAGAACTGTAGTCCCCAACCCCTGGGCCATGGACCATTGCCAGTCCGCAAGCTGTTAGGAACCAGGCTCTGCTACTCCTCCTCCCCCACCACCAGTCCAGGGAAAAACTGTCTTCCATGAAACTTAGGAAGCAGCAGGCGGGGGTGGGGGGGTGAGGGTGGCACACAGTAGGAGGTGAGCGGCAGGTGAGCAAGCCAAGCTTCATCTGTACTTACAGCTGCTCCACATCACTCACATCACCAACTGAGCTACCCCCCCAGCCCCATCCATGGAAAATTGTCTTCCATGAAACTGGTCCCTGCTGCCAAAAATAACTGGGGACTGCTGCAAAGACAGAGCCTCAGGCAGGACTGAGGCACTAACACTTTATTTGGGAAGTCAAAGCCTAGGGCAGTGAGAATGAGGGAAAACCAGACGTGAAGGAAGCAAAGATGGAAAGCTATGCAATGTGACATGTTGTCACATTGGCTACTGCTGTACAGCAAGCTGCAGAGGCACAGCTTGCCACTCTGCAGGCGTTTCCTTGGCATACAAGGTATTCAGGGAAGAAATACACATTGGATTAGTCCGTGGGGGAGAGCTGTGGATGTGGAAGGTGTGATGTGATATTAATAGGAAGGTTTTAGTCTGTATGAGATCCACCACGCCACACACTCACCCACACCCCTATACACATATTCTTTTGAGTAAAGAACTACTGTATCTTAACCCCTACATGGAGGCCTGTGGTGGTCTGTTAGTCATCCTATAGGGACAGAATCAATCTTTCTCCTTTCTCTTCCATTTCTCTTCCTCTTCCTCTTCCCCTTCTCTTCCCCTTCTCTTCCCCTTCTCTTCCTTTCCCTTCCCTTCCCTTCCCTTCCCTTTCCTTCCTTCCCTTCCCTTCCCTTGTCTAGGCAGTCTCTGGATTTGATCTTATATAAGGATCTTACTAAAGCAGGATCCAGACAATTAAGCCAAAGTCTCCACTTCGAATATTAGTAGAGGTGAGGGACAGCATGCACCCCTGCAGTGGAAGCCAATGTCCTTGGGCTATGCAAGCTCAGAGTTCTTGTTCTCTGTAGGGAAAACTCTCCTTCTGGATTGGTAACCTTAGAGGTATTTGTAGCCATCCCCCTGGTAGGCTAGTCTATATGCCAGTGAAACAACTCTAAAATACTCATCCCGTATTCATGCACATGAGAGCTCTGCTGTTTCATCCATCCAGCTGTAGGTTTGAGGAGAAATTATTCAGTCCTGATACATTGGTGCTCGTAGAATATGGTGACTCTCTCTGAGACCTGGAAGTCCTTAGAGCAGGGGTTGATAGGGCTGTGGCTAGAACTGGGGCTGGGAGTTGTCATTTGTACACTCATACACTCTGCACACCGTGACCAAGAGACAGAAAGAGGAAGCAGTTCAAGAACTCCGAGAAGGTTCACAGGCTTGTGTCCCTGTAACAGAGCTAAGAGAGGAACAGAGTCCACCTGCTTTTCAATTCTGTATGCTCATTGTAAGACCACTCTGCCAATGACAGCACCAGACCTGGAAACACCAAATATGTTTAAACCCTGATAATAAACATATAGCAGGGGGGCAAATGATAGGGCATGATTGGTTTCGGAAAGAGATCATGTTATTTAAAGAGTCACTATCTGGTTTTCTTCATGTATATTGTGAAATAGTCACCTTGGTCAGATCTTCTGGAAAGCCCACTTGCCTATTCCTTTCAGTTATCAAGACAGAAGGGAGCTTCTTTAGCTTGACTCAGACCTCTTAGCTAACGAGAAATATAACCAAGACTTGAGCCCAGCCAAGCTGACTCTAGACCCTGCACTTTTAATGACTACTGTTAGTTTAATCATTAATGTCAGCTTATATCAGTCCTGAAAATAGTTGTTAAATGAATACTGAGTGCAATTAAATAATGTACCTATTGTCTTATTTGAGACAGTATAGCATAGTGATTCAATATTGATTCAACAGCTATTTATTAACTATTAATCTGTTAGATAAGAGCATAGATTCTTAGCAAAGACTATCTAGATCTGTGTTGTCTAATATGGGAGCCGCTGATCAAATGGGGCTATTGAGCACTTTAAGTATGGCTAATGTGACTGAGTAGCTGAACTTTTAATTTTCTTTAACTTAATTAAATATAAATTTTGAAATATAATTCAGTTATTAGAAACATTCAAATATATTTGGAACAATATGGGTATATGAACCCACATTTTCAATTATAAATTTTATAAAATCAAATTACAGTCAAGTATTTCAAGTGAAAATTGAATGTCCAAATTGAGGTGGCCTATCAGTATAAAATACACACCAGATTTCAAAGATTCATTACAAAAATGAATATAAAATATCTTTTTAATAATTTTGACACTGTTTACATGTTTAATTGGTAATATTTTAGTTATAGTGACTTAAATAAAATATTACAATTAAGGCACCTATTAATTTTTATTTTAATGTGGATACTGTAAAATTTAAAACAACATACATAGTTGGTTCTATTGGTTAATGAGGGCCTAGATTCAAATCCTGATGTTTTCACATGTAAGTCATGTGCCTTGGCAAGTTATGGCAAGTTTTACTTTTTTCTGCCTCTATTTCCAAGTCCGGGATATTGGGCATAATATCAGTGCATATGTATGTGTATGTAGTGGGTTGTAAGGGTTCCTGGCACATGGTAAATTCTCAGTAAGGGTTAACTTTTTTTTTTTTTTTTTTGAGACAGAGTCTCACTTTGTTGCCCGGGCTAGAGTGAGTGCCGTGGCGTCAGCCTAGCTCACAGCAACCTCAGACTCCTGGGCTTAAGCGATCCTACTGCCTCAGCCTCCTGAGTAGCTGGGACTATGGGCATGCGCCACCATGCCCGGCTAATTTTTTCTATATATATTTTTAGTTGTCCAGATAATTTTTATTTCTATTTTTAGTAGAGACGGGGTATCGCTCAAGCTGGTCTCGAACTCCTGACCTCGAGCGATCCACCCGCCTCGGCCTCCCAGAGGGCTAGGATTACAGGCATGAGCCACCGCACCTGGCCAAGGGTTAACTATTATTACTACTAATACTAATTTTATATATATTATACATAATCTTAATTTTATCATTTCAATGATATTTCTATTGAGAATAGACCTACAGAGATTCCGAACACATGTAAATATAAAGAGTGCTATACTTAAGGTTTTATTTGAGTAAGGATTTTCAAAGCAGATCATAGTTGTCATTTAGATTAATGGCCTAAAAAACTTGGGTTTTTTCCCTCTGGCAGAGCCAGTGTCCCTCTGACATTGTAGAGATTTTTGTGCTGCTGCTGCTGCTGCTGCTTGTATGCAATTTTTATAATATTTCAACAAAAAGCCGTGCTTGGTCTGAGCTATTGAAATCATAAAGCAGCAGACAAAATGGGGTGGCTCATTTCACCCAATTCTCAGTAAGCGTTACAGGTTTTGTCCCTTTCTTTATGAAAAATGTCTATTCCATTATAAGGTATTATTCACATCATCATTACCTGAATGCTCCCTTGAGGGGAGAAATCTTCAAGTTGAGAAAAAGCCACACAAGGACAGGGGGTAGAGGGTAAGGGACATCTTCTGGAGTCACCTGCCTCATTACATGTTATGACATGACAACTCTCTTCCTGCAAACTGCCTGAGCTGCTTTTCTAAGCAGTTCTCTAAATTAAGACAGCATTACTTTAGGCTCTAAGTACTTCATAAATAACCACAAGATATAATACCTTTTCTTGGCTATAGAAATATTGGGATTCGTGTGCTGTGGCAAACAGATATTTTCAGATGTGTGACCAGAGAGCCTACAGTTGAGTGGGTGACAGGGACATCTAAGTGTTCTGTTAAGCCACAGGGGGTTGCCTGGGCCAGAAGCTGATGCAAAAGTTGCTGTGGGGGCACAGAGGAGGAAGGCAGAATTCTGCAAGAGGAAGAGGAGGAGCAGAGGATCTGCCCTGAGGACAAGGACTTTGGGCAAATCTTCTGCTATGAGACCGAGATTCAGCATCTGTAGAAGGAAAGCTATAGCTCAGAGGATCTCCACGCTGTGGCACTCCAGGAATCTTTCAAGGGGGGTCAGAACTGCCATGGACCACAGCCACTAGTTTTCCTTTCGTCCTTGAATTCCTAATTGATTTTGAAAATGTAGGATTGTATCACCTTTCTCAGAATTCAGCTACCACGGGCCCCTTCCTCACTCTCTGTTCCTCAAGTCTAGGAAATGTGTTTTGAAAGATAGTGAAAAACACACAAAGTTTACATTTTAAGTTTTATTGTGGTACCAAGGAGCAGTGATGATAAATTTCAGCAAAGATTAATGCTCTATTCATGTGATCCCTAAACTATGAGTAGAAAAGTGAAGGAAAAAAATCAACTGGGTGTCCCTTGGTTCTACATGAAACCCACCACTGGTGTGTCTGATTTCCTCCCCCACCAACCTCAAACTGATTTCAAATTAATTGTGGAGCTATGGCTACAACTGGATGTATTCGGGAATAATCAGAGTTGCTAGTGGCCTACATGGTGCTGTGAGAGATATCTGGAAGGCTTTGCCCCAAACTCTCATACCGTCAGCTTATTCCTTATGGATGACATTCTACATGGTCCTTTGAATTAAGATGGATGTTCTCTGAAAGCGAAGCCCATTAAACCTTAGTGACACTCATTGCTGTGTTCACTAAAATGGGTTTGTTGACTGTCTGAGACAGGAAGCAGGTTAATATCTCTAGGATGGTAATGAAGAGACCCTCAGAGGTGACCACTTCTCCAGCAGCAGGGCCCTGGGGGTGAGGGAAAGGAGTCAAAAGGCTTGGAAGGATCCTAGAAGCCCTCTCCCAAATCCATCAGCCTTGAGATGGCAGGAGGACCCATGATGATGCACAAATTTTGCCTCTCCACAATTCAGAGAAAGAATAAAGAATGGGGCCAGACCTTCCTGAGAATGAAGTTCTTGACTGCACTTATCTTATTTTCTGTGTCCCTAGTACCTGATATAATGCTTGGCCCACAGTAGAAGAGCATGAAAGAGGTCTTGAATGAGTCTTGCATGGAAACATAAACTTTCCCCTGGACCAAAATCAAACATCGGTAGTGGGCATTCCCTCTGCTAAAACTCCCAGAATCTATTTCATACACTATGTCAGTGATTGCTGCTTCCAGGGGTGCCCTTTGGTTCAATGTATAGAATTTAATATACAGGAGATCTGGTTTTTAGAACTAAAAATCAAGACTTAGTGTTGACCCATGGGGTTTGACAACAGATTTGAATTTTTATAACATAATATTAATGATTACTTTGACTATAAAGAAATAAAGAGTGTAGGGGCAGAAAGGTGTGATATGTTTCTTCACCATAAGGGTGACAGCTGACATTTCTATAATAAAAGACAGGTTAACAAGAGAAAAGCATAACACATTTATTTGATCAAAGTTTTATGTGATGTGGGATGCTTCAGAAATGAAGACCCTAAGACCCAGGGAAAACTGTCTGTTTCTATGCTTAGGTCCAGTGAAGATTGGACAGCCGTCTAGAACTATGATTGGACAAAAGGGTGTGATCTAATGGTACTAGGCTGACTGGGGAGACCCAGCAAGGCCTGTCTGCTCAGCTTCTTGGCCTCTCTGTGCAGCATTTCTTCCTCCTGGATATGGGGCGGGACCCCTCTGGAACGAAGTCTTTAGGAGAGAAGGGAGAACGTGACCCTTCTAGGTCTGATGGCTTGCTTTGAGGGGGAAGGGTTCTAGTTTCTATGACCCACCCCCCTTGGGGAAGAGGAATTCTGGTTTCTACGGCTCACTTCAGGGGAGAAAGAAGGACAAAAGACAAGAGGGCAGGAGAAGGTCAGAGAGAGACTTTGCTTCTGAGGCTGCTTCTGACACCTTCCAGTTCTCCTCTGGTTCAAAGTACTCAGCATGTCAAAGTGTCATGCTTTGAGGTATCATTTTTCTGAGGCCCAAAAAGAGAAAAGCTAAAATGGCTCACAATCCACCAAAGAGACATTAAAGGTTTATAGACTCAAGTTGAGGAAATGTGAATGGTGGAAATGGTTCAAACATGAAAGCGAAAGCTTCTCTTCACATCACTGCTACCTGTACCCAATAGAATTTCTTGTCACTTTTAATATGATGAAATAGTTAAAATTGGGACCGTCCAGGATATTCTGTGAGCCACAGTCAGTCAAAATTCACAAGTTCAGCCATGTACATCACTGTGCAAGAGTGATCAGAGCACCTTCCCTGCCCCCAAGGAATTTACAGTTCAGGATTGTTCTTATTCTAAAAGTAAACTGAATAGTGTAACATTCCCACAGACTAAACTGAGCTTGAACTCTGTTATCACCTACTCCAAAGATCATGAAGTCTCACCTGTGGATCTTCAAACTGGTTCCACCATCCCCCTCCCCACGCCCCAGCACACACACATACAATTTTACACCTCTGCAGTTGGCCCAGGAGGAAGGTCTACTTCCTCCTCCTCTCTATATAATGACTTTACTGTGGCCATTTGCACTTTCCTTGGTAACATCAGGGAAGCAGGAACAATGAAAGCAGTTCTTTTTGCTTTGAGACAGAATCTCACTCTGTCACCCGATTAGAGTACAGTGGCATCATTGTAGCTCACTGCAACCTCAAACTCCTGGGCTCAAGTGATTCTCCTGCCTCAGCCTCCCAGAGTGCTGGGATTACAGGCATGAGCTACTGCACCCAGCCAGTGTCTCCTCTTACTCACAGAATCTCATAAAGTTATAGCTCCTGGATTTTATCTGGACCCTTCATGTTATAGATGAGACACCTGGAGCCCTGAGAAGTTACATGACTACCTCCTTAGTCAACCAACTAGTTACTGTTGAAACCTGACCTTCAGCCTAACCCTGACTACCAAACCAGTGTTCTTTCTATCAGCTCACACTAAAAAAAAAAAATCTGGTTGTCAATGCAACATGCCTATGCTTCCTGGAAACAGCACAGACTGACAGCTACATTACTTTTCTAATAGCTAATGCAGGTTCTCATGAAAGCATATTCCTCTCTCTAAAAGTAAATTAAATGGCATAATCTTTCAATAAACTGGATTTAGTAACATATTCTCTGTGATAAACAACATTCAAATCGGAATCACCTCCTCAGCAATGTGAAATTGAAGTTTACTTTTGATGTGTTATCTGTTGATGACGCTTGACTATAAAATCTAGGACCATTTAGTAAGCAAATAAACCACTCAGTTAGGAGGTAACATAATACACAGAAATTTTATAAATCTCTTTTCATCTTGCCTTTTCACTGGTTTGGAAGAATTAAAGAGGACATTGAAAATGCATTAGGTAAATGGTGATATTAACAATGCCATTTAAATTGTTGCCATGATTTGTGAAAACACAAAGAATAAAAACATACCTTGGGACTTTGAATAAAAATGTCTGAGAGTGGTTTTCCAACAGGGCTTCCTGGAACATAAAGAAACATCTCAGGGGCTAGTTGGGGAAGGGTGGGGTTTTCTTGGTCAGCCCCCGGCCCAGCCAGAGCTCCTGTTGTACTGTCTGCATTTTGTGTTTGAATTCAATAGACAATTTCATGTGAAGAAAGGGCTCCAAGGCAGGCAGGCAGACAGGAAGGAAGGGTGGAAGGGAGATAGCAAAGAAGAAAGGAAAAGATTGAAAAGCCACATCTTTGTCTTTGCCTATTTTATGTAGAAAAGCCTACTATTTGCCCAAACTCAGCCCAACCCCCGTCTTATTTAATTGTAGTAGCACAAGACTTTTCAACCTGATTTGGGCAAGCACTGCTAGGTATTAAACATCTATCAGGTGACCGTGATTAAAATAATGTGTTACTGATAAAAGTATAGGTAGGTACAGATTAACAGAATAGAATATGGATCTGTAAATCAAGTCAAAATACATGTGAGTATTTAGTCAGTATTTAAAAAGGGATTTTCTTTGCATCCATTGAAGTACAGAAAAATAAATAAAAAAGGATTTTCATGATGTGGAAACAATTGACTAAATGATGGGGATAGGGAGAACACAGATACCTATCAATTATTGTATTAGTACGGGTTCTCCAGAGAAACAGACTAATAGGAGGGGGAGAGAGAGAGAGAGATTGATTTATTACAAGGAATTGGGTCACACAATTATGGAGGCTAAGTCCCAAGATCTGCAGTTGTCAAGCTGGGGATGTAGGGGAGTCAACAGCGTAGTTCCGGTCCAAAGGCCAGTGGACTTGAGAGGCAGGAAGAGCTGATGTTTCAGCTGGAGTCCAAAAACCAATGTCCCAGCTCTAAGGCAGTCAGACAGGAGGAAATTCTCTCTCTTTCAGGGGAGGGTCAGCCTTTTTGTTCTATCCTGGCTTTCAACTGGTGGGATGAAGCCCACCCACATTAGGGAGGGCAATCTGCAGATTCAGATGTTAATCACACCCAAAAACACCCTTGCAGACACACCTAGGCGAATCTTTGACCAAATATTTGGGCACACTGTCGCCCAGTCAAGTTGACACATAACTATCACAATTGTCAACATTAATTCCAGGTTAATTAAAGACTTGAAGATAAAAAGAAAACTAAAACACAAAAGAACTAATACAGATGAATATTGCTCTCTTCCTGGGTATGTGCAAGGCCTTTTAAGTTTAGATAAATACAAAATCCTATAAAGATAATATTAAGAGATTTAGTTACATAAACATAAACTTTAGGAGTAATTTACACCTTTTAATGTGTTTTATTGGTCTTCAAACTTTTTAGGGTCAAGGAATTCTAGAGAAACAAGAATTACATTTAGTTTCTAGAAATTATTTCCTCAACTTTTCTGTCAAGTCTGAGCCAATCACTTCTAATCCCTTGTTCCTGTTATTCTAAAATAATTGGAGGCAATTGGTAGACTGCTTTATAGGATATCAAAAGAGTCATTCCTGCTTTTAAGGTGAACAATCAACCCCTTAGCTAAGTTTCTGTGAACAAAAAGAACACTGAATTTTCTAGAACTTGTTCTAACCTAAGTTTATTTGTGGTTTCTTTCATTTTCATGTTCCCTGCAACATATGGTATGTAATTGTTTCCTAGCCAGTGTATAAATTGTAAGGTCATCCTAAAGTCTACAAATTCTTGCCAGGAAGTTAATCTACAAACAAAGTGTTACCCAGCATGCAAACTGAGTTATAAAGTTGTGGGCAGGCTTAATGACAGGCCTGCTATGACCACTTGCTACACTTGCTGGAACATAGTTTGTATGTTATCTCAAATGGAGTGAGTATTTTTGCAACTAAATGACTGGGATTTTGGACTTAATCCATAGAAATTTATTTTTATTGAGCATTTATATACAGTGATATAATTTGCAATGTACTTTAATGGCCATTTTAGTAACCATATAAAATAAACTGCCATCGAGATTTGCAACAATGACACCTACATTTGAGTGGCATTCCTCTTCGCTTTAGATGTTATTGCTTCCTGAAGAAAGAAAACAATTTTCTCTTTGTTTTTTCTCTTTTTGCTCTTTTGGTATTTGATCAAATAGCATTATTTCACAGCAGGGCTGCCACAAACAGCTATGGATTGGGGCATGAGTCACACAGATATGATATAAATGGTATCTTAGTCTAGACTTATGCAGAGTTCTGCCTTCATAACTGATTATGGTAACACTCTTCACAAAGAGTAAATTGTGGTATGTGAGAGTTTTAACCCAAATCTCTCTTTAGTGTCCACTTGCAGCAGGGTGGGAGTATTTGGTACTGTGCTGGAGCCAGCTCAGACTAGCTTGTGAGAGTGGAATATGCACATCTCTTCCCAGCTTCACGTTCTGCGACATCATGTTGGTAGCTTCAGACAGGCCATGGAGAAAGTATCTACCATGGAAATTTGCAAATGCTACAAATCAAGACTTTTAAAATTTTTCCTCCCAGATTGCTGATTGTTAAACATTTACCAACATACTCACTGGACTCTGTGCTACAAAGGCCTCCACGAACAGGCTTTCTGGGTCGTATTGGGAATTTCAGCTAAAGATGTGAGTTCACACTCTTTGCCTGGATGAGATTTTAATGCTCTTCCTAGTCCTCTACCTAACAGACAGATGGACCCGCCAGAAGGTTGTAAAAGAATCACAAACCTATGCTGCCTTCAAGCAAGGTCCAACAATAAGGAAAGACGAAACACTGGAAGCACTTGAAAATCCTTCATGAGAAAATCAACACCCTTTTATGATAAAAACACTTAACAACATAGGCATAACTGGGACCTACCTAAAAATAATGCAAGCCATATATGACAAACCCACAGCCAACATCATACTGAATGGGGAAAAACTGAAAGCATTCCCACTCAGAACTGGAACCAGACAAGGCTGCCCACTGTCCCCATTACTTTTCAACATAGTATTGGAAGTCCTTGCGAGAGCTATCAGACAAGAGAGCAGAATCAAAGGTGTCCAAATAGGGACAGAAGAGATCAAACTCTCACTCTTCGCTGATGACATGATGTTGTATCTGGAAAACCCCAAGGACTCAACCAAGAGACTCCTGGAATTAATTAACGAATTCAGTAATGTCTCAGGTTACAAAGTCAATACACACAAATCAGAGGCATTCATATATGCCAATACCATTCAATCGGAGAACCAAATTAAGGACTCAATACCTTTCAAAATAGCAACAAAGAAAATAAAATATCTAGGAATATATTTAACTAAAGAGGTAAAGGACCTCTATAAAGAGAACTATGAAACGCTAAGGAAGGAAATTGCAGAACACGTAAATAAGTGGAAATCCATACCATGCTCATGGATTGGAAGAATTAACATCGTTAAAATGTCTATACTACCCAAAGTAATCTATAGATTCAATGCAATTCCTATTAAAATACCAACATCATTTTTCACAGATTTAGAAAAAATAATTATACACTTTGTATGGAATCAGAGAAGACCCCGTATAGCAAAAGCAATCTTAAGCAATAAAAACAAAATGGGAGGTATTGATTTGCCAGACTTCAAACTATACTACAAAGCTGTGGTTCTTAAAACTGCTTGGTATTGGCACAAGGGCAGGGACACAGACCAGTGGAACAGAACAGAAAACCCAAATATAAAACCATCCTCATATAACCATCTAATCTTTGACAAAATAGACAAAAACATAGTCTGGGGACAAGAGTCCCTATTCAATAAATGGTGCTGGGAAAACTGGATAGCCACATGTAGAAGACTGAAACAGGACCCACAGATTTCACCTCTCACAAAAATCAAATCACGGTGGATAACAGATTTAAACCTTAAATGGGAAACAATTAGAATTCTAGAAGAAAATGTAGGAAAGACTCTTACAGACATTGGTCTAGGCAAAGAATTTATGAAGAAAACCCCTAAGGCAATCGCAGCAACAACAAAAATAAACGACTGGGACCTGATTAAATTAAAAAGCTTCTGCACAGCCAAAGAAACAGTCACGAAAATAAACAGACAGCCTACAGAATGGGAAAAAATTTTCGCATACTACACATCAGATAAAAGACTGATAACAAGAATCTATTTAGAACTCAGGAAAATCAGCAAGAAAAAATCAAACAATCCTATCAAAAAATGGGCAAAGGACATGAATAGAAATTTTTCAAAAGAAGACATAAGAATGGCCAAAAAACGTATCAAAAAATGCTCAACATCCCTAATCATCAGGGAAATGCAAATCAAAACCACAATGAGATACCACTTAACTCTGGTGAGAATGGCCTTTATCAAAAAATCCCAAAACAACACATGTTGGCGTGGATGCGGAGAGACAGGAACACTCATACACTGCTGGTGGGAATGCAAACTAGTGCAACCCCTATGGAAAGCAATATGGAGATACCTTCAACAGATTCAAGTAGACCTACCATTTGATCCAGCAATCCCATTATTGGGCATATACCCAGAAGAATAAAAGTCATTCTTTAACAAAGACACCTGTACCCGAATGTTTATAGCAGCACAATTTACAATCGCAAAGATGTGGAAACAACCCAAGTGCCCATGGATCCACGAATGGATTAGTAAACTGTGGTATATGTATACCATGGAGTACTACTCAGCTATAAGAAATAACGATGATACGACATCTCTTTGGTTCTCCTGGAGAGAGCTGGAACCCATTATACTAAGTGAAGTATCCAAAGAATGGAAAAACAAGCATCACATGTACTCACCAGAAAACTGGTTTCCCTGATCATCACCTAAATGTACATCAGGGAAGGATACCAATTGGATATCAGACTGGGATGGGGGGTGGGGGGAGGGGGGGAGTGTATGCCTACATGATGAGTGCATTGCACACCCTCTGGGGAATGGTCATGCTTGAAGGTGCAGACCCGGGGAGGTGGGGGGGGAGGGGATGGAGGTATGACTACATGATGAGTGCCAGGCGCACTGTCTGGAGAATGAGAACGGACGCGCTTGGGACTCTGACTCGGGGGGATGGGTGGGACATGGAAAATGTATATAACCTAAACTTATGTACCCTCATGATGAGCTGAAATAAAAAAAAAAAAGAAAATCCTTCATGAGGAAGATGGCTGGCAACCTCGGAGGGAAAGGAAAAAATAAAAGTGTGTAATCTTCTTGATCCCTGGCATAGACACATCTTAGCTCTTTTACTAAAAAATACTCTGGATCTGCGAATTCCATCAATGAAATTTCATATTTTCAATTTTCACAATAATAATTCATATTGACTTTAGCTGTCCTCTATTTGCCGGTATCACACCCCAGTGCCCTCTCTAATCTCTTAGGATCTCACCTGCCAGAGGTATTGATGGATCATGAAGTTGAAAGAAAATTGCTATCAGATATAAGTAGAAAGTCTCGGAAGTTACGTGTCCAAAAATAAAACATTCTTCAATATATTATAATTATTAACATTATATTATCTCTAATGTACTTTTAGATATCTTAACATGTTAATAAATTAGTGATATATTATATATGATGTGTGTTTAAATGAACTTTAAT
Organism: Lemur catta; assembly: GCF_020740605.2. NCBI lineage: Eukaryota > Metazoa > Chordata > Mammalia > Primates > Lemuridae > Lemur > Lemur catta. The sequence continues at coordinate 34,121,558 of NC_059134.1, forward strand.
CCTGATCTAGGAACGACTAGTTAATATCTGAAATAACCTACTCAGAAGTCCATACTGCAGGCATGCTTAATCAGCATTTGAAAAACTTCAATCCATAGCTCGGCGTAGTGGCATGGGCCTGTACTCCCAGCCACTGAGGAGGCTGAAGCAGGAGGATCACTTGAGCCCAACAGTTTCAGGTTGCAGTGAGGTATGATGACACCACTACACTCTACCTCAGGTGACAGAGTGAGACCCTGTCTCAAAAACAAAACAAAACAAAATAAATAAATAAATAAAAGCAATTCATACTCCAGAAGAAGCTACTACAAGCACTTCCAAAATTATCTAATCAACACCAGAGTGGCTTTATTAGTTAACATAAGGAATGTTAAAGGCAATTTTTCACTGGAGAAATGAATACTACTCAAGATATTTGATTGGTTAGAATAGGTATATAGGCTCCTCCTGCTTTATATGAAAAATTAAAAAGACTACAGGCCAGGCGCAGTGGCTCACGCCTGTAATACTAGCACTCTGGGAGGCCAAGGTGGGCAGATCGCTCGAGCTCAGGAGTTTGAGACCAGCCTGAGCAAGAGCGAGACCCCGTCTCTACTAAAAATAGAAAGAAATTATCTGGCCAACTAAAAATATATATAGAAAAAATTAGCTGGGCATGGTGGCACATGCCTGTAGTCCCAGCTACTCGGGAGGCTGAGGCAGTAGGATTGCTTAAGCCCAGGAGTTTGAGGTTGCTGTGAGCTAGGCTGACGCCACGGCACTCACTCTAGCCCAGGCAACAGAGTGAGACTCTGACTCAAAAAAAAAAAAAAAAAAGACTACAGCAAGCCCAGTAACCTAATATTTTCATACTAATACCTCAAGTCTAGAACTTCACGTGGCCTGGTGTTTCCCTCCCTCAGTTAAAGAGAGTGCTCTGTCCCCTAATCCAACTACACAGCCACCCTGGCCTGCCATAAACATATTCCATCTGCCTTGCAATTCCTTCCAAGAGAAACCCATTCCCTCTTTCTCCTGGTCATCTACTGTGTGTCTTACTTTAGCCAATGCCATGTGGGCAGAACTACCAGGTCACAGTCACTCTTTGAGTGCGTGGAGCAAATCCCCTGTCCCCAGTGACCTGTACTGATTGTTACGTGAATGGGATATAAACCATTATTATGTTTTTCCATAGAGGCCTGGAGATTACATTACAGCAACTAGCATACTGGGACTAATGCAGTCAGCAACAACACTGAAAAGGAACTTTATTTAAAAAAAAAAAAAGCTAATTTGTGTCTACAACAAGTAAATTAAGATTTTTCTATTTTACGCAATGTCTAGACTCAATGCCTCAGGAAAGAAAGAGGATTTAGTATTGAATGTGGCTGAAGCAAAGAAGTAAACTTTGTTATCCCTATCAAGCCTTCTTAATTACTCTTAGGATGCCACTAAATAAAATTTTTAGGTATTGGAAGACAGTGTCAATCTTTTCCTATCCCTGAACTAACTCTCCCTTTTCCCCCTTTAAGAAAAATGCAACAGAAATTAGTACAAACCCTATGGAAAACAGCATGGAGATTTATCAAAGACTAAAAGTAGACCTACCATTCAATCCAGCAATCCCACTACTGGGTATCTACCCAAAGGAAAAGAAGTCATTTTATCAAAAGGACACCTGTATTCAAATGTTTATTGCAGCACAATTCACAATTGCAAAGATCTGGAATCTACCCAAGTGCCCATCAATTCATGAGTAGATTAACAAAATGTGGTATATGTTTACCATGGAGTACTATTCAGCTATAAAAGGGATGGATTAGTGCCTTTTGCAGCAATTTGGAAGAAATTAGAGATCATTATCTTAAGTGAAGCATCGCAAGAATGGAAAAACAAACACATGTACTCTCTAATAAATTGGAACAAACTGATGGACACATAAGTGCAAGGAGGGAAGTAAAAGTCATTGGAAATAAAGCGGGGGGGGGGGGGGGAGAAGGGGTGGGGCAAAATCCCAGCTAACAGGTACAATGAACACTATTTGGGTGATGGGCACATTTATGGCCCTGACTCAAGCCAAGTAACAAACACATTCGTACCTCCTTGTATTTTGAAATAAAAATCAATCAATAACAAATTTTTTAAAAGAAAAATGCTACAGGAATTCACAAGTTTACAACAGATGAGTAATATTCAAATGACATGCAAAATAAGATGAAAATTAGTACCTGTTATTTTGAATCAAATCACAGGTACTTTTTCTGAAGAACACATCATCCTTGCTTCTTGAATTTTCCTTTTGTCTCAAAAAAGATGTGAAAAAACATCATCCATAAGATGATTTGTTTAATCCATTTTGTGAAAATACTGACCTCATTAATGGAAGAAACAATTTTATTCAACAAAATGTTTCTTTTCTGTAAAATCTGAAATGCAATAGTCTTTAAATATATAATCCTTAAATGTTTAGGAGCAATTATACCTCAAAGGATTGCACCCCTAGGAGCACAGGAGAACAAGAGCAATTCAGATATATTTAACCATTACTTCCTGCCACTTTCAGATTGTGTTCTTTAATTTGCATTTAGTACATTTCTCTGTGACTCTCGTAACTGTTTATTTTATTTTTTAATAAAACTCTTTATAATCATTTTAAAATTACAGAAGAGTGGCAAAGTTAGCACAGAGAATTTCTATGTCACCCTACCCAGTTTCCCCTATTGTTATCATCCTACGTCACCATGGTCCCTTTGTCGCAACTGAGAAACCAACATTGGTACATTCCTATTAACTGAACTCAACAGTTCGTTCAGACTTCACCAGTTTTTTCCTCAACGTCCTTGCTCTTTTTGAGGGTCTCATCCAGGGTACCACGTTAGGTAGAGTCATTATATCTCCCTAGCCTCCTCTGGTCTGTGACAGTTTCTCAAAAACAAGAAGTTTCCTTGTTGTTGATCACCTGACATCTTTGAAGAGCACTGGTCAAAGTTTTTGCAGAATGTCATTCAATTCAAGTTTGTTCAATGTCTTTCCCAAGGCTGTCCTGGAGTCACGGGATTTGGACAGGACTACCATAGAAATGAATCATATCACATCGAGGGTACATGCTACTAACATGACTTAATCACTGATGACGTTAACTCTGATCACCTTGGTAAGATGGTACCTGCCAGCTGTCTCTACTGTGAAGCTACCCCGTCCCTGGGCCTTTTTGGAAGTTAGTAAGTGCAGCTCACACTTGATGGGAGCTGGAGTGAGGGGTGAGTAGAGGTGAAAAGGACCTAGGCCCTACCTCCTGAGGTGGGGCACACCTACATAAATTATTTGAAGTTCTTTTATAAGGGAGATTCATCTCTTCCCTCCCATTTATGCATTTATTCAATCATTTTTATATCAGGATGGATTTATGAGTATTTATTTTATACTTTATAGTCCAATATACTTTAGTTACTTTGTTGCTAAAATTGTTCCAGCTTTGGCCATTAGGAACTTTTCCTTTCCCTTGGTATCTTCGGGGAATTGGTTTCAGGACCCCTGCAGATACCAAAATCCACAGAAGCTCAATTCCCTTATATAAAATGGTGTAGTACTTGCATATAACTTACACACATCCTCTTGTATTCTCTAAATCATCTCTAGATTATGTATACTACATAATACAATGTCAATTCTATGTAAATATTATTATACTGTATTGTTTAGGGAATAATGACAAAAAAAGTCTGTACCTGTTAAGTACAACTATAACCATCCATTTTTTTCCCCAAATATTTTCAATCCATAGTTGGTTGAATCCATAGATGTGGAACTCACAGATTTGGAGAGGCAAGTGTACTCATTTTACCTTGGAAATGTATATTTCTACAAATAAATACTTTTAAAGGCTAGAGAAGTTCCAGAGTTTTATTTTTAGAAGTAATAAAAAAAGATGAAAATTTTTGTTTTATTGGAAATGCAACTTTATGGAGTCAGCATGACTAACTGATAAAACTAGGGTGATTTATTTTTTAAATTTGTGTATCCATATTTAATAAGAAGGGACAATTGAACCCTTGAATACTTTATATCTGATAATTATTTAAATTGGAAAAAAGATATAATAAAACTTTTGAGGATAAGTTGCATATTATCACACAAAATATTTTTCTGGAAAGACTTATGTATTTTATGGCACTAAGAACAGAACACAATGCAATTTAGAGAGGGGGAGATAAGTGTAATATTTACATGGAAAGACATCATTTTCCTTTTTATTTAAATATTGCAGGCATCAAAGTGTTTTTCCACACTGCAAGAGACAGCTTATGAGTGGGTCATGAAACCAGTTTAGTGGGTCTCAATCAGCAATATTTTTTCCAAATTCAAAATTCAGAAAATTCAAAGAAATTAGAAAAGAAAATATCAAAGTACATGTATTAGTCAGGATCCACCCCCTCCCCAGAGAAACAACCAATAGGAGGCATATAGACATTATATATATAAAATAGAGAGATATGGAAAGATACAGGTCATATAGACATTATATATATAAAATAGAGAGATATGGAAAGATACAGGTCTATAAGGATATGTATCTATACCTAGATAGATATTTATTTTAAGGAATTGACCCATGTGACCATGGAGGTTAGCACATCCAAAATCTGCAGGGTAGGTTGCAGGCTGGGGATCCAAGGAAGTGTTGACATTGCAGTCTGCTGGCAGAATGCCTTCTTGCCTGGGGAAGGTCAGTCTTTTTTCTATCAAGGCCTTCAACTGATTAGATTAGGCCCACCCACATTATGGAGAATAATCTGCTGTACAAACAGTCTACTTATTTAAGTGTTAGTCTTATCTAAAAATGCCTTCACAGAAACATCTAAAATAATGTGTAACCAAATATCTGGGTACGTGGCTGAACCGTGGTTGACATATATTATTGACCACTGCAGTACACGTCATGTGGTGAGAGGAAGTGTACTTGGTGAAACCTTGCCTTTCCCATGCTGTGGATTACGTATATCTTAATGTCACTAGCTCCAGGGCCTAGCCTAGCACCTTGTACAGGGTAAGCACGTGATGAACATTGGTTAGACTAAATGACTTTCCTAGACAGGAAAGGCTGTTATTTTTTGAGTGACTCCAATCAGTAACATCTTACATACATGTTTTCATATTCTCATAACAACTCTGCAAATCAGGAATTATCGTTTCCTAAATCAGAAACTGATACTCAAAGAAGTTGGGTATCTGGCCTGTGCTGATACAGCCGGCAAACTAGAGAAACTTGAACCAACTATGTGTCTGCAAAGCACAGTTGCTTCCCTCTGTATCAGGGGTAGCAAAGAGGGCCCGACTCCCGCGCCAAGCCCAGTCCATCCTGCTGAGAACTGAGAGTTTCCACGCGGACCCTGCTGAGAGGAGAGCTGCACTATGGCACATTTGGTACCTCGCCTCCGAGTTAGATTGTGTTTCAAAAATAACATGCAAGATGGAGGGAGCAATTTACTCAAGGTCATTATTCAATATGATAAGTTGAGAATTTAAAATTTACCAATTTTCAGCACTGATTATGAAATTGCACTGTTTATTTCTTTCGGGATCTCATTAGCACTTCATGCAAGGAGTCTAGTTGGGTGTGGGCAGACGAGATTGAGAAATATAACCTTGTCTGGCAAAAGACAAGGGAGAAAAAAAAATTATATTTTGTGTGTTTTTTCTTTAAAGCTATCACAATATCTTTCACCACCTCTTCTTTATACACAGGTGCTTAAGTCTAATGCTCTCTTTAGACTCCATGCTTCAAGACCAACTTATAAAACATTATTTTAGTAGTTTAGCAGAAAAAGTAATATCTGTGCGTGGGATCTGAGACATACCTTATCTCAAATTCCATTCCACAGTAAGTGAGTAGGATATTTCTTTCAAACCCTATGAGATTTTCCCCTCCCTTTGTTAAATGATAAGAATTGATTTCTATTTCATCTTGCATATCTCTTCCTAAAAACTAGCCTATAAATATGTGAGAACCACTATAGCTTCCCAGGAGAAGGAAGTTACCTACAGCCACACTTTCGTATTATTTTCTTTTTCATTTTTCTTCTGTGCTGTGAGTTTGTCATTTTCTTTTACACAAAATGTGGGATTTGCTTTAGAAGTGTGCATGACAGCACTGCATGTTCTCTGTGATAACCACCAACCTTTGTAGGCAAACTCATTTACCTCCTGAAATCCATGAAGGCAGGATTTTCGAAACACAAAATTACAATCCATATACTGCATTATTTTTATTTATATACGGATAGCCAAGCAGAGAACTGTTGAATTCTCTAAAGGTTCCCAAATTTTCAAATATGAATCATTGTAGTGGCTATTTCCACCTTCTGGGAGTTTACCCAATGAACGCCTCTGGCTTAATGGTCATGGCAACTCGGGTGAGCAATACAATGGTACTTTTATATAAAGTCTGCTTATTTTGTTTCTTCATCAGTACTCACTTAAGATAGAAAATATGAAAACATTGTTAAAATTAGTGTCATTGTCACTTGGGAATTTTACCTCGCTGTTTTCCATTTCATTCTCTCTAGGAAATGTTGTAGAAAGAAGAGCAACCAAGAATGAACAACGAGGAAAGACCTCGTTGTTCTGACCAGATAAGTCAGGAATAGTGTTGTTAACTGGCAGAGAACAAGCAGTATTTCCCCAGGTGTGTCTGCTCACACGGGTTCCTGATTCAGCAGTCTGCTCAGAGGGGTAAGGGGAGCCTCACTCTGTGGCTGCAAAATTGTCAAATCTCATGCATACCCTCCTTAGCACACATGTAAAAGGAACGGGGAGCATTTTGCTAACTTTGCTGGATTTGTTCATAAAACAAAAACATAAATAAAAGTGATGTCCTTCCCTGTACAGTTAATATACTTCTGAGATGACCTACACACACAAGTGATGGAGAAATTATCACGTGAGATATTTGAAACAAGATTGCACAGAGCCCTGTGAAATAACGTATAATAAAGGAAGACCAGATAGGTAAAGAAGGATGTGCCGAGTGTTCTAGTTGTTCTTCTGTTCCTTTGAGGCTAATGCCTACTTTATGATTCAAATTCATCCTTCCAAAGTCAAGATCTGAAAATATTAAATAATGGTCATGTTAATAGGGAATAGTGCTCTAAAAAAACTTTTTTAAGTTAAAATAACAAGCAATTTACATATTGTCTCCTGAAGAATCACAGCTGTTGTGCAAAATAGCTAAAGATAAGGTTACCATGTTTGTACTCATTTTGTGAAGTCCAAAGACGTTAAAAGGTCAGTTCAAGGTTACAATGCTGGTTGTAGGAGTAGAACTGCAATTAGCATTTCACTCTGTCATACCTCAAGGCCACTCAAAACATACGCATAAGGTCATCTAACACCCAAAAGATTTTGGTGCTTGTGTCATCCTGGATGAACCTCAAGCACTTTTACTTTGTAGAATTTCCAGGACTGTAATGAGAATGCAGAGGAGAGCAAGCAATCCAAGCTGAAGAATTGCTTCCATGGAACCCAGAACCTCCAAGCTCAGTCTCAAAGCAAAGTTACTGAAGGGAAGAAATGGGGGAGGAAGAAGAGGAGGCCTAGAGGAAGGAAGACACAGTCTGAGCAGAGGCAGTGACACATATTAATATAAAGATATGTGCATATGAGAGACAACGGCTTATTTGGGGACTTGTAAATTATGGACAGAGAAAAAGAATAATCCTTCTTTCCATGCATCCATCTACCGTATAGGGCTTGTGCTGTGTGTGCTTCACCTCCTGTCATTAGACTACAGCTCCCAGGGGACAGAGGTCCTGCTTCTCACATCTTCACATCCCACAGTATACTTCACAGGTTGAGGCACTTAATAAATTTGATGAATAGGTGAATAAGCAGTGGGATTTAAACAAATCATTAGCTTCACTAAGCCTTTATCTCATCCATTAAATAGGGGTAATAATAGCATTTTCTTGGTACATCTATATGAGGCTTAAATAAGGAAATTCCTGTAGAGATATCAGCATAGTGTACGGAACACAATAAGAATTTAATTTATCTTACCTAATGTTTATTATTGGTTCAGGTGCTTGTGTTTAAGTTCAAGGCAGGATCCAATGTAAACTGATAAATTCACCACTCAAAATAGAAACCAACATGGAAACCTCTGTATAAAGCAATGAGAGTTTTCTTTAATTCCTTTGCCCATCTCTACAACCTTGGAAGATGCAGCTTTTTGTATTTTTTTAGCATGAATACAAAATCAAATGAGAGGCTAGACGCAAGCTGTCATCTGACCTTTTGACACACTACACCCAGGTCAGTAATGAAGAGAAGCTTTTAGCTCTGCAAGAAGAATATTCAACAGTGAGGGTAGGTGAGAGGTACGCTTTCTCTCTTCCATAGCGTTAAATGTATTATTCAGTATTCTTCCATGCAGGAGTGGAAAATACTTCATTAGTGGTGAAAAAGTAAATTTCATATATATTTATGTGTGTATGTGTATTATATATATATGTATGTTTACTTCTACCTTTAAACTTCCAAGTCCTAAGCTAGTCAGAATCTCAAGCTAGTAAGAAATAAGCCTTGATAGAAATAAAATATATTCATTTGATTTTTTAATTTCTAAATTATTCACTGAGCTTGTTTCTCTGTATCATATAGATATTTTATTAATATTAATTGCTTACACTTATTTTGTTTTTACTACATCATTATCTAATTTGATCCTCATGATGACTCTAGGACATAGGTACTATTATTAATGCCATTTACAGATAAGGAAGCCTAAGCTCAAGAGATTAAATAATTTGCTCAAGGTCACACAACTAGAAAGTTGGAGGCTAGGATGTAGGTCCAGCCCTGTGTCAATGTAAACCTAATACCTTTAATCACTACACTCTACTAGTAGAACTACCAATGAAGGAATAAATAAATACATGAATACATAGGTGAATGACTGAATGAATAATTACAACACTATTGATTCTCTTTAATTGGTATGATTCTTCTGAAAGTCTAAGTTTATAAGTCATATTTATTTTCCTGTTACAAAGTTAACTGCCTAATGCAGTTTCTTCAACAGGATCGTGATGTAGCAGACATGATAATATGATCAACACAACCTTAAGAAAATTGACTCCGATTAAACCAGGGTCAAAGGCTCCTGTTTTCTCAAGGACCTCAAAGATTCTTGGTAAGGGGCCCTTCCTAATTTTGTGCAGAAGCAGGTCATAAATTCTCCTCTTGACAAGAGTACAACCATCTCAACACTCCAGGCTCCTGTTACCAATCACCTCCCCTTCAACTCAAATGCCCTCTGTATGCTAATTTGGAATTTCTGTGCCCCTTTCTATCATCTACATGGACAAGGAGCTCTCTAAACTACAAAGGGAAAGGTCTGTGGTCTTCTAAGCATTCACCTTGCAAGTGAGACCAATCTTTTCTTGGGGAAAGAAGCCAAACAGAGCCAAGAGTTTATAGACATCTTCCAAAATCCTCAGCTACAGAAAAGAAGACAGGTCAGAAAGAAGACTCTTTCTGCCAGTGGGTCTGAACCAATTCGGTTCATAGTCGTCTTTGTGCATTAATGGGAAAATCTTGTACTGAATAAATGAGTTTTACATTTAGAATACTTTCTCTTCTATATTAAGCATATTAAAAATTTCTCTTGGTGGATGTTGATTTCTGCCTACTTCTACCTCATATAAATTTGGAGTAGTCTGGGTCTCATCCCAGCAGTAGGAGGAAAGGGGTGAGGGGACTCTGGGAGGTGGATGACCCTCTTACTTTGCCTGGGCCCAGGGCTGCCATGCTGGACAACTCCAGAGCACCCCATTCACGTTGCACACTGTGTGAGTGTGGATAATGCCCTTAGACACGTGTGATATGGCTGCCCTGGCATGGCCTTGTCTTAAACCAAACTGGGAAACAGATGAAGTGTACCATAGCTCCATCCTACCTCTTATTCCATTTTCTTCTTTTACTTGGTAGTGGTCTTTCTCACCCCCTACCCTCTCCCTCCTCAGTACTGCCTCAGACGGTAAGGTAGTGTGTGTGTGCTTAGAACATGCACACACAGTACGAGCTACACATACTCAGTACATGCATGATAATTTCAGTTGGCACATGTGGTTGGTCCACCCCTGACTCCATGTTTTATGAGCTGGATGACTTTGGACAAGTTACTTAACCTCCTTTCACTTCAGGTTCCTGATGGTAAAATGAGGACAAGAATATTATTTACCTCACAGGGCTGTTGTGAGTACTAAATGATATAAGTCGCGTGAAGTGTTTGCCCTCAGAACCGTCAATGAATATGAGCTATTTGTAGTGCTATAATCATTAATACAGCTGCCATCAGGTTGCACAACCACCCAATATCCAAAGCATGGGGAGGTCTTGCTCGCCCTCTAGTGACAATAAGTAGAGATGTGTTCAGAGAGGTCTAATAGATTATACAATCCCACCCCTTTCATTTCAAACGAGTCGACTGAGGTAACAAAGAGAATAGGAAATTCTCCAAATCTCATAGCTGGTTGTAGAAGAACTGGAGACAAGAACTGGAGTCCCCTGCCTCCCAGACCAGGACATTTTTCTCCACATCAAACATTTGATTAAATTTCCCCAAGACCAGAGGGCTTCAGCTACCCAATCTTCAATCATGAACAATTTCAATCAGGCATATGTATCTGAATGATTATAATCAGCTGCTAGGAAAGAAAGTCCTGATTGATCAACTCATTTTCATCCTCTTCTCCCTAACGTGAGATTAATGAGACAAACATTTTTGACTCATGAATTCCCAAGCAGTAAAAAACAAAAGGAGCCTTGCTCCTCAGGAAGGGAGGATGGTGCTGGCAGCTCCCCTGTGTTTCTGATGGGCCAGGCTCTCTCTTAGCTCTGCTTCCAACTCTACAGAAGCCAGGAAAGGAGAACCAGACCTCCCAGCCCAGGGACTGTCTCCTTGTCTCCTCCAGAGTTGTGTCATAAGGGACTTTTCCCCAGACTAACCTCACTCACGCTTGAGCACTCCATTTAAATCCCATTTCTTCAGAGAGGTCTTTTCCTCAACCTCTAGATTAGCTTAGTCCCACCCCACAGCCTTCGGAATGAGTAGGCAGCACCATCTAAACCACTGTTCTTCCTTGGGAGACTTTTTTGGAGGAAGTCATATCACCACCTCATATTTTCAGGTTATCTTCTCTTATGACATTGCACTAAAGAATTATGGTGATTCTCTAATCACTGACATTAAGGAAAAGAAAAAAAAACCCTAAATTTTTATACTTTTTTTCTTTTTCTAACCACTTCAAATGAATGTTAGCATACTAACATTCATCCATCGTTTCTAATGTAAAAGTTTCTAACTATACATTTTTCTCAAAGCTGGGTATAAACGTTCTATACAGACATTCTTTTCGAGCTTACTCAGTACAATTACGAAAATTGACTTTTTACCAAGCCATAAAGGAACTCAATGAATTTTCAAAGGATTAATTCATTTTTAGCCATAATGCAATTAAGTTAGAAATCAATAAGATGTAACTAGAATAGCCTCAAATATTTTTAAATTTCTAAAATACTCATGTGTGTACTTCAATTGCTGAACATACTGCCCTATATACAGCAGGTCATTAGATCAAGGTTGGGATTGACCAAATTATCAATATTTGTTCTGACTGTTGGCTGCTTGATCCATCAAGTGCTAAGAGAGGAGTATTAAAAATTTCCTACTATGGCCGGGCGCGGTGGCTCACGCCTGTAATCCTAGCTCTGGGAGGCCGAGGCGGGTGGATCGCTCGAGGTCAGGAGTTCGAGACCAGCCTGAGCAAGAGTGAGACCCCGTCTCTACTAAAAATAGAAAGAAATTATCTGGCCAACTAAAAATATATATACAAAAAAAAAATTAGCCGGGCATGGTGGCTCATGCCTGTAGTCCCAGCTACTCGGGAGGCTGAGGCAGTAGGATCGCTTAAGCCCAGGAGTCTGAGGTTGCTGTGAGCTAGGCTGATGCCACGGCACTCACTCTAGCCAGGGCAACAAAGTGAGACTCTGTCTCAAAAAAAAAAAAAAAAAAAAAAAAAAAAAAAATTTCCTACTATGATGGTGAATATGTCATTTTCTCCTTATAGTTATGCCAGTTTTTTATTGATATATTTTGAGGTTGTATTATTATAACATACCTACAGTTTTCAATTGTTTTATCAACCCTGAGACTTGAGCAATTTATAAATATGAAGTGATCATCTATTTCTGTAATGCTTTCTGCTTTATGGTCTGCTTTATCTGCCATGTTATAATAGCAACACCATATTTATTTTTACTAGAATTTGCTTGACATATAATTTTCTATTATCTTACTTTCAACTATTCTTTTAATTTTAGTTATGTCTCTTATAAATAGGTAGAATTCTTAAAAAATTTTTAGAACTCTCTTTTTTAATAAACTTTTCTGAAATAATTTTAGATTCACAGAAAATTTACAAGTATGGTAAAGTTCCTATATACTTTTTACCCAGCTTCTTCCCTTATTAACACATTATATAACCATGGTACATTTGTCGAAACAGAGAAATCAACATTAATAAAGTACTATCAATTATTATTCAAATTTCACCAGGTTTTTCACTAATGTCATTTTTCTGTTCCAGAATCCATTTTGGGATACTATATTGCATTTAATACCTTTGTGTCTTAATTAAAGAGCTTAGCCCTTTTCATTTATTGTGACATAATATTCTTAAAATTATTTTCACCATCTTATGCTATTTGTGCTGCTTTTGCTAATTCCTTTTCTTTTCTTTGACTTCTGATCTATTAGTTGAATTTTTTAATTTAAATCATTCTCTTTTGTCCCTAAAGAGTATAGAAGTTATACAAGTGATTTCCTAGATTTTGAGTGGTTATCTCAAAAACTTTAATAGGCATTATTAATAAAGTCTAATGTTAATGTTAACTCTAGTCACCTCCCTCTCAAAAGATACATTAATATTTCTGTGTATTTTAATTCTGTCTTCTTTTAAGTTCCTAATACCTCATTATTATTTTTATTATTATTTTTATAATGGTCTTAGGAAGTGTTTGTTTAGATGTAGCAACATATTACACTAAACTCTTTACTTATCAGCCTGTGTTACACTTAAGACCTTATATGTGGGATTTTTTTTTTCGTTCTACTTGAAATAGTTCCTTTGGTAAAGATCTTTTATTAGCAAAGTGCCTCTGTTTTCACATTAAAAATGGCTTTACTTTACATTTGTCCTTAAAATACAGGTTTATTAGGGTGTAAAATCCTAGGTTGGCAGCTATTTACTCTTAGTTCTTTTAAGATATATTACACTGGATTCTCCCCTCACTATTGTTGAGAAGTTTGCTGTTAGTCTACTTGTTGTTTTAAGGATAACCTGTCCTTTTTCTCTGACTGCATTTATGATCATCTCTTTTTCTTTGGTATTCTGCAGTTCCACTATCAAAGGTTTAGAGGTAGATTTATTTAAGCTGCTTGGAGTTTTTTAGACTTCCTGAAACTAAGGATTCATTAAGTCTTTAAATTTCTTTATATTTAAAAATTATTTATGTTATTTTAAATTGTTTAAATTCTTTCAAATGCTCAGGCATTGTTGCTTCTAACTTTGCCTCTCACTCATTCCACTGTTTTATTTTAAAATTCTAAATAATTCCTAATAATTCCAATTAGATGTATGTTCGCACTTCTCAATCTACCCCCCACACCTCCATAGTTCTTCGTGTAGCTTTTGAGTAATTGTTTTCTATTTATTTTCCAATTCATTAATTCCTTTTTCAGCTGTACATCATTTGCTCTTTAGCTATTCCTTAAATTTTAAATTTCAAGTTACTTATTTATATCTAGACGTCCTGTTTGATTCATTTTCAGGTACTTTTGTCATATTTGATGGTCTCCTCAACTTTACTCTTGTTAATCCTATCTTTTATTTATTGAAACACGTTAAACATACAAATTTCATAGTCCCTAATTGGTAATGCCAATATCTGAAGTATTTGCAGGTCTGCTCCTACTCCCTGGTCTTGTGTGTATTTGTTTGGGTTTGTTATGCTGTGAACTAATATTCCCATAAACCTTATCAGTTCAAATTCTTCAGGGCCTAGCTAAAGGTGCATTCATTCAAGAGAGGGCTTGCCTTTGGCCTCTACCTGAAGTCACTTTACAATTAAACTTTGACTTGAAGTTTTTTGAACTGCCACAAGTGATATGAAGTTAGACTATGAACTAGCCAGAAATCAGGCCCATAGCTACGAAATTTTACAGGAGTTTTTGTTTTTGTTTTTTACTTCTACTGAAAATTGAGATGGTGAAACAGATAGGTTTCTTGATATTTCTTTCTGGGAATAATTTATTTTTCATCCTTGTACTATAGTTATAGTCATTCAGCATCCCAGTGTTGTAAGGGGGTCTTATTTTAGACTCATCACCATGGGTGGGCTCTATATGTTACCTCCTGCCCCCTGCCCTGCACCCTATATAGCAATCTAACCAGGGAGTGAAGGTCCCTGAAGGCCTGGCAGATGCCACCAGGGCAAAAGCTGACTTCAGAACTAGCTTATCTTTCTGGAGCTTCATGTTTACTTCATTGGAATCTAAGGATTCCTGCCATTTTGGTAGTTCATCAATGAATATTTTAAGTATATTATCCATCATTTTTTAGTTGTTGTCAATGGGTGTGTTGTTTAGCACATTGGACTGTGATGCACTGGAAACCGACATCAAGAAAACCTAAACATTATAGGCTCAAGCTCGAAACATTTTTCCAAGCCTCACCATCTTCTAAAATCAGTGTCTGGAAGTTGAATTATAGCTTAGATTTTATAACAAAACTCCATGCAGAATTGGTGAAGTGCCAAATCTGCAAGATTTTCTGATCATTAAGCTTCTCAATTTATTAAAATATTGTATCACTGTACTAGTTTCCTTGGGCTTATTATCACAAACTGGTGGTTTAAAACAACAGAAATTTAAACTCTGATAGTTCAAGAGGCTAGAAGTCCAAAATCAAGCTGTCAGCAAGATTGGTGCTTTCTAGAAAGTCTGAGGGAAATATTGGTCCCATGTCTCTCATCTTCTCTTCCAGCTTATAATGGCTCTGGGCAATCCTTGGCATTCCTTGGCTTATAAGCTACTTCTCTCCAGTCTTTGCCTTCATCTTCATGTAGTTCTGCTCTCTGTCTTTCTGTGTATCCTCTCCTCTTCTTACAAACAAAGCAAGTCACTGGACTTAGGGTCCACCCTAATTCAGTATGACTTCATCTTTTTTTTCTATTTAACAAAAATGACCTCATCTTAATTACATATATCTGCAAAGACTCTGTTTCCAAATGTCACATTCTGAGGTTCTGGGTAAACATGAATTCGGGGGAAGACTATTCAACCCTGTATAGCAAGCAAGATAAAGCTTCCATGTAACTCAGGGAAACAAATTTATATTACATCATATCAGAACATACTTATTGGCCTAATATCACTTCCCTCTATCTTATAGTGTCAGGCATGGTTAACTATTATTTTTTTTTTACTTAGGATGAGTTCATAATGTGTGTCCAAGTTCTCCTCCAAGGGGTGTGTAGCCCAGAGCCCATCACTCCTTTCTTCCCACCATCTGAATCCAGTTTTCTAGACAACTTGACAACTTCCAATTCTTAAAATGACCCATGAGAACACAGCAAGCCACAGAAATTACATTGAGACCTTGACAGTGCAGCAAAGCAAGCTAGTCAAACTTCGGGAACAAACTTCATGTACCAAGGAAATTCAATAATCTGGCTCCAACCTAACTCTCCAGCCATATCTCTTGCCAAAATTACTCCCCTACCCATTCTCTAGCCTTTGCATCTTCCTCTTTGGCAATATGGAATTTCTTGTGATTCTCCACATAGGAGATACTATGTCATGCCACTATGTTTTTACACAGTCTGTTCTTTCTGCCTGGCATGCCCTGACACTTCTCATTCACCTGATGATCTCCTACAGGCCCTTCAAGAAACTAATCAATCATTTTCTCCTCCATGAAGGCTACTCTGATCCACCTGCTCAGATCATTCTTTTGCTAATACCCTTTCCAGTTGTACCCTTTCCAGTTGTACCAGTCACAGTACTCTGATATTGCACTCTTTCATTGCATCTAATTTATTAGTTCATCTTAAATGTCTTCCTTTCCCAGAATATAAATTCTTTTGTCTCCTCAGCCTAGTACAGAGCCTGGCACATGGTTAGCACTCAATAACTATTAAATGGATTCAGCAAAATGGGTATTGCCTACTTATATAGGTGGAGTTTAGTGAAAATCAAAGGATAAGTAAGACCTGATTCTGACTTTCTGGGTATTTGTATTCCTTCTCTATTTATTGACCTCCATCTGGTTGTATGAACTTTCAAACTTAAGATTTGCTACTTGATTGCTCAAAATTCTGATTTTTGGGGATGTAATTTATTAAATTGCTATCACTTCAAACTTGTAAGTAAAACCATTTCAGCCATCATTCATAATTACTTCTAGACAAACAAATGCTCACTCCTTTCTGCTAAAATCCAATATTTCATTAGTATCTTAACCCCTGGCTTCTCTACTGTCAGATTCACACATTCATCTTTCACCTAATGCTTGTCAATTCGGTCCCTTCCATTCCATCTGGATTTCATTTGTAAACCTTCTGAAAAGAACACTCTTTCCTAGACCTACATGTATAATTCAAGTGATTTAACACATTAACTGCCATGTGAGTTGTATTTAACTCACACTAGTTTTGAGCCCGGGGCCTTGTGAAGCATATGTAACTCACACGTCTCTTCACCTTGGGAGCCACATGAACTATTTTGCAAGTTTCATATAACTCACACATAGAAAACAATAAAGAAAAAAATTTTTCATTAAAATAGAAAGGATCATTTTGTTTTCAAAGTTTTTATTTTATTTTCATAATAAAACACTGGGGCCTCGAGGAAAAAAAAATTTTCTAGTGTGGCAGTCATTAACAGAGAAACTTTTGGGCCATCTTAAGAAGCTCTAACTTTTGTCTTCCTTCTTCATAAATGAGGAAAAAGCTTTTCTTTCTTTCCCAACCCCCCAGGTCTCTTTCAAAAGCATACGCTATTCTTCCTGCCCCATTTTTCTTCTTGCATTTCTCTGATCAATGTTCCACATTTTTTAAGAAAAAAGCCAGTTGTTCAAGAAGATGACAATCTATATCAAGAACATGTCACACCACTGTCAATATATGTCTTCACAAGGACATGATAATACAATTATTTCTCCTTTCTTAAAGCTGGAAAGAGCCTCCTTCTGAATGCAGTGTTACCTTAACCCCTGCACTTCTGAATGCTACAGTTTTAATTAAAATTTTTATTGCCTTCTCTCTCCTTTAAATTAACTACAAAGGAAAATTCTAGAAGAGTTAGTTTTCTCTGTTAGAGATTCTACATTGGGAATTTTCCTAGAAAATAAAGAGATAAATAGTATGTTTCCTGAAAAAGTGAAGATATAAATCAGTGTCTTCTTCAACATAAAGGCAATTTGAAGTTGTCCTCTTGAAAGAGTAATCTGTGGACTTTGTGAACAATCTAGGCTGCTATTCTAAATCCAATTCCATTGTGTCATACACTGGTCTCATAATACTTGAAATGGTTCAATTGTACTAGTTTCCCCTTTCCCTGGAAAAAAATTGAAGGAAACTTCAGCTAAACGTGGTGCTTCTAATCCACATTTTTCACTTATTTGTTTGAGTATAGGAGTATGACTCTGTGTGTGTGTGTGTGTGTGTGTGTGTGTGTGTGTGTGTGTGTTGTATGGGAGGGTCCTTTATGTAGAAGGTGATAGGACGGATCTGAATGATTTTGCTAAATGACCTTGGGATATTCCATTAACATTTATATTCCTTACTAAATGAATTAGATTATCTCTTTAAGTATTTCCAACTCTGACATCCCAAAGCATCTTTGATTAAAGTTGAGACCTGAATTTTGACATCTGTGCACAAATATTATTGACACAAATTTTCCAGGACAATTTCAGAAGTGTCTAGGAGAGTGCAGAAATGCCATCCCTCCCCTAGAAAGCCTTCATGTTGTTCTTTCGTTCATCTAGCAAGCCATTGTCAAGTATTCAGCTCAAAGACCAAACACTCTGCTACCATAGTGCTTATGTGTCCTTCCAGTAGAGCTCTCCCCATACTGAATCGACATAATCTGATTAAATTCTGGCTGCTCCATTAGAATAGGAACATATGCAGAGCACCTAATATGTTACTTTCATCTCTGTATTTCCTGGGTCTCAACAATATGGTTGAGCACATATAAAGCTGAGAAGAAAAGAGTCATGATTCTCAACTTCATCTTGGAATGAAAATAGACTTTTTGAGGAGCACATCTGAGGTATATTCTTACCGGCATTTTCAATTTAAGCCTTGATATCTCTTGCCAGACATGTCATTCCTCAGCATAAGAATAAAAAAATTCCATCTTAATGGGAAGATCCAGATAAATCAGCATGTCTTGATGACCCCATAATTTCAGAGTCATTGCTATTGTAAAGTCTTCCCCTCAAAGAGCAAGTCAATTATATTAGGAAACCTTTCTGGCAAGTGGACATATATCAGATGGGAAAATTAAATATTTTATATTAACAATTTGCATCAGAATTCCTTTTAGGGAGAAAACTATGTTTAGGAAAATAACTCATAAATCTGTCAGGTGGGTACATGTTATTCTGGATTCTCCCAGAAGAAGACCCTGAAACAAAGATCTGAGAACAAGTGGTTTATTTGGGAGGTGAACTCACAAAACACTTTTAGGAAAGTGGATTGAGAAGGGAAAGAAATCAATCAACCATATGTTATCAACTAGAGCTTAAGGATGCTGGGGAACTGTAAGACCCCTTGTAGAACACATGCTCAGAATCATTCCCACTAAGGGGTGAGGGACAGGCAGGTATCCATCAATCGCTGGTTGAGGATTGTCTGAGGAGGGGATATTCCCCAGTAATTCTGGCTTAACACATGCATGATCACATGCGTGGAGCTAACTCTGCCGACCAGAGAAAACCCTCAGGCAAAGAGATGCAAGTGCTATGGTTGAGTTCAGGCCTACAAGTGTGAAGAAAGGTCTGAACTGCATATTTCAGTTCAATGTGGTACAAAACAAAGCCAGGAAAAGTGTGATGTTGGGACAAGCCCATAAATTGACTGGAAGCAGACATGCAGAGCTACAGGTGACCAAGAGGCCATACGTCCCTCAAGAATTTTATTTTTTTTAGAAAGGGGCATAGAATTATAGTCTTTAATGGTGGTTTATGGAAAATGTATCCAAATCTTAAAGATCAGGAAACAGAGCCAACATGTGAGATACACATGAAATTAATCTTTTACATCTTAGCAGTGCATTACCACCACTCCCATTCACTGACTAGCAGGAGCTCCTAATTTACAGGTGAAAGTCCATAGCACACAAACAAAAATAATGGTGAGAAAGGAGTCACCTTTCACTTCCCAAGAGCAATGATAACTCTAAAAGGCTGCATAGCCAAATGCTGCACCAGATTTCTGCTTTGTTTCTGCAAATGACTCACTGTGAGACCCTGAGCACCTACCAAACTTCCTGTCATGAGTTTCCAGCCTGGTCAAAAAGGAGAGTGCAAGGAGATCTTCAACGTCTCCTTCGATGTGCTTTACTAACTCTTTAAGATTCTTAATGTGATTTCAAGGATTTACAAACATACAGCATTAGACTGCAGGAAATGTTGAAGGCTGGGGTCAAATTTTATTTATATTATTCTGATGGAATGTTCTTTATCTTCTTATTTGCCCCTCTGACAACTTCATCAAAAGTGTCTGATGCTCCAGTGAGTGTCGATTCCCATCGGCTATTCTCTCATTGCATCCTGTTCATCTATTCACAGCTCTGCCAAGCACTTATCACATATAGTGTTTACATGCCTCTAGAGGATGAGCTCCTTAAAACAGAGCATTAAACTTTTATCTCAGTAACCCAGCACTTAGCATGATACCTGAATGCATAATTACTCAATAGACACTGGTTGAATAAATCAATGAGTAAATAAATGAATGAATTTTATCTCCTGTAGCATCTAACTTTGGTGATGATGCAAGTTAATTAAGTTTGTAATGGATTATTTTGTTCTAGACTTTCCAGAACTGTTTCAAGACATCAGAGAAGTAGTCATAGTGAAGGCAGGACAAGGACCTGCCTGGGTATGAAGAAGAGAGTCTTTTCATCCGTAGATTGAGATGACAATAAAACTCCTTGCTTTGAATGGCTTCAGATGGCAGACTTAGGGTTTGAATTCTTTATTGTGCTTTAATTCCTAATTTTCAGATAGGTCAGAGGTGTTTTATCCCAAAATTCCTTCTCTTTCAAGATATACTAAAGGAAAGCAGTGATTGGATTTGATTCCCACAGGATTATTTTTAATACTATCATCAAACATTTATTGAGAACTTAGTGTAAGGAAAATTTTGGGTAGAGGTTCTGGAAAATACAGAGCAGAAAATGTTGCTCTTGCCATCACAGGGATTTTATTAAATTAGAAAACTGGATAATAGAATGAACATAGATACACTGTATGAAGCAGGTTGTAATATGTGCCCTCCCCCCTCAAACAATGGACCATAAGATCCATAGAGTTTAAAAGGATTGAGGAACACTGGCCAGGCTGGCTGAGACATCAGCAATAAATGTGGGAGAGGTAGTTTATGAACTTAGATGTTGGAAGAGCACTTCAGAAAGGTGACTGGTGAACGCCTAGGAAGAATTGATGCATATATCCACATTGTCAGACTCATACCACAGAGTAGGACTAAAGCCCATTGTAGGGAAATTTAAACTTTCCCCCTGAAGGTTCAACAATTAAGTCATCCTGCTGGAATAAACTGACAATAGACAGATTAACAGGAGAAAAGACATACAAAGAGCCGCACAAAAAATGACACTCAAAGGGCCAGATCACTGAAGTTTAAATAGCAGCCGCTTCCTAGGGGAGAGGAAGGTGTGGGAATGTAGGCATTTTTTTTTTTTTTTTGAGACAGAGTCTCACTCTGTTGCCCAGGCTAGAGTGCCGTGGTGTCAGCCTAGCTCACAGCAACCTCAAACTCCGGGGCTCAAGTGATCCTACTGCCTCAGCCTCCTGAGTAGCTGGGACTACAGGCATGTGCCACCATGCCCAGCTAATTTATATATATTTATATATATTTTTTTTAGTTGGCCAGATAATTTATTTCTATTTTTAGTAGAGACGGGGTCTCGCTCTTGCTCAGGCTGGTCTTGAACTCCTGACCTCCAGCGATCCACCCGCCTCAGCCTCCCAGAGGGCTGGGATTACAGGCGTGAGCCACCGTGCCTGGCCAGGAATGTAGGCAATTTTGAGGGGGAGTAAACGATTTGGGGGAGAATGGAATGAGCCCAAAGAATATACAATAGCCTGGGACAAAGTTTCTCTGAACTCTGAAAGAAGTGGCAACAAACTGCAGGAAGGTGAGGAGTGGAATTTCACAGTGAACAAAGGTTGTCTTATTATGCAAAGTTTCCCAGGTAATCTCTAAGATTTGCCCTTAGAAAAATGGATGAAAAATCTTTCTGGGTGTAGTGACAACGTTTAGTGTTTTCTCTTCTCTGCTGGTTAAAGTTCCCTGATTATTTGATGAGATTCCTAGGAAAGGGGTCTTAAGACAGTTGCATTTCTTTTGGAAGAAGGTTTCTCAGTCAGATAAGGGAATCAGGTAAGGGAATTTACAGAGAGAGGGAGAGCCCCTCACTGTGCTGGGGGTAGGGGGGGCAAGAGGTTAGAAAGTCCTTGGTTCTAAGGCAACTTCTAAGGCCTTCCAATTTTCTTTAATTCAAAATTGTTCACCATGCCAAAGCACCATACTGTGGGGTATCATTTTATGAACCCCAACACCATGTAGGGGAGCAAAATTCCTTTTACCCATCTAGGTTCTTTGGCTGGTTTACAAATTAACATAAAAGAGATTAACAGGAAAAGAATAATTTTAATTATATACATAAACACAAGAGTCCCACAAAAACACGAGACTCAAAGAAGCAACCAGATGACTGAGGTTTATATTTCCTTCTGAGCTACAAAAAGAAATTGAGGTTTGTGGCTTGTTGGGGTGGTAGAGACAGGTTATAGGAGGGTAAAGGGAGAAAAGGTGTGATGAATGAAGGCTGCCTTGTTATGCAGATAATATTCTCTCAGGTGATAAAATTTGTCTCAGAGTAGCTCTCTTCCTGGTACAGTTTATTAATGAAAATTTCATTTATGAATATATATTTCTTTACAAAATGATAACGTTTCAGGTTTTCTGTATCTGTGGTTTCTCAAAATAAACAGCTCAAAATAATCAATATGCCAAAAAGGCATATTTTAGAGTGGCATATTCTGGTTTCCTACAGTCATATTTCAGGCAGGATGGTGTGTCCTGAACCCCACTACCTACATGTTGTTTATTATGTGAAATGATGTTAATATTCTATTTTGGATTAAAGCACCAGTAAAATTCTAGTAAGTAAATTTCCCTTCAAAGTTGTTTTGTAGTGAAGTCAGTTCACACATATCAGCCCACAAATATTTACGAAGTTCTCTTAGAGACTTTATGTGCCTATAGGTTCTACCTAGAACTGCTCCCTTTTCCCCTTGGAGTTAGCACTAATCATTATGACATAGCCTATCATGTAGAGACAAGGAAGAAAAAGGAAGAAATATGACATAGAGGCCAAGAACTCTGACTTTAAGCACAGACAGACCTGTGGGTTTGAATTCTAACTCTGATACCAGCTGTGTATCAGAGGACTTAAGCTAGCTTAGAAGTCTCAGTTTTTCCCTCTGTTCAATGGGGGTGATTGTAGTGGTCATTTCATATTGCTGGGAAGATTCAATGTGTGAACTTGTGTAAAGCATTTAGCACACGGTCACATAGTTGTGCTTAATAGCATTTGTGATTTTTGTAACTTGTTATAACCTAGATGGCTATACAACTTGCAATGAAATAGAAATATAGTTAGAAAAAGAAAATACATGGTTAAGCCAAATAGTATTCCTGATGTTCATTTCAGCTCTGACTCTATTTTAATTTTCTCCTCTGTTCATTATTAACACTTTAGTAGGATTAGAGAATCCATATAAAAATCCCCACTATTTTCTTAATATAATTCCAACTATTAGACATGTATAAATTAAGCTACCATTTAAAATAAAGTATAGCGTCCTTCAAACTAAAAGATTGGCATTCTCATGACACTAACTTGCATCTACCACCTTGTAGGTTTCATTGACATAGCCCAGTTCTTCCTGACTTGATATTTTTACTATTGTCTCATCATTACATCATTTTTTCTTTATGTATGTGACATTTTATTTTTTAAGAGGTAAATGCAATCCAGTAGGCCTATTTTTTCTGATAGAAACCTGTCTTTAATTTTATAAAGGAATATTGGAGCTGGAATGAGCTCAGTCAGACATCATCTAATCTAACTCATTCATTTTATGAAGGAAGGATTGAGGTGCCCAGAAGTTTAGTTACTTGCCCATTGTCACAGAGATTTGCAAAACATGTTGGCTGGCTGAATAAATAAATGCTAAAATTAGAATTCAGATTATCTGCCATTGAATCTAATCTGCTTTCTACTACTGTAACAATCGTAAATAAGTTTAAAATAAGTTAAATAAAAATTTTACAGACAATATTTCTAGAACCCATCTAGGTCTTTAAGTGTAAATACCTCTTTAACCTTGACCATAGGTGACAAATCCAGTTGCACAATGAGAAAGATAAAAATCCACACTAAAGCCCTCTGCTTTGACCTTGGATCTTCAGGAGTACTCAGAAAGAGTCTGAATTTTGAAGGTTGCCACTAGTTGCTTTAGTTAAGACTCTGAGTTAAATAAATCATCAGTACTTAATCCCAGGTTTTCAGAAGTCTTTTAACACATTTAAGACTTTCTTTTAATTGTATTCTAAAGGCTCGTAAAAGTGTTTGAAGCTTTCTGGCTTTTATCTTAAATTAAGTGATAAAGCAAAATGAACAAAACTTTCTCCCTGGGGTATAGTGTTCATTACAGAAGTGAAGGAAAGTTTCCCTTCGCTGTCTGAAGGTTCGAGTCTGCTGAAATAAACTGACAGTAGATTAACAGCAGAAAAAGCATACAAATGTGTTAGAGTGCAGGTATGCACAGGGGCCATGCAAAATACAAGACTCAAAGAAGAGCCAGAGAATCGAGGCTTAAATTCCCTCTTCATAGGGGAGAGGAAAATGGGGGAATGTAGACAATTTTGAGGAGTAGTAATTAATTTTCAGGACAGTTTATTGAGCCCCCAAAACAGACAACAGTTTGTAAATGATTCTCTTTGGAAACTAATGGGACTAGAAAACAGACTACAGCTTGTGACAAAGTTTGTCTAGGTGTGGTGACTTTCCTCAGTCTTCTTTCCTGGGATATGAGTCTAATCTTTCCTGATTAATGAAATATTAGGGGGGGAATGGAAGGCAATTGTATTCCTTCTGGAGGAGCTTCGGATATGAGAACTTCAGAGGAAGAGAGTTCCACCCTGCTCTTTCAGAACCCAGGTCAGAAAGCCCTTGGTTCTGAGGCTGTTTTCAGTTCAAAGTGCTCAGCATTCCAAAGCACCATACTGTGGGATGTCATTTTCTGTGACCCAATAGTTACATGGTGCAATTGGCCTAGCCACTCTAGTTGCTAACTGTTCAACATTCCTCTTGCGTCCTTTCCTACCCATTATTAGCACTATGCCCTCAGTACTGGGTCAAAGGCCTTTCCTGACTATGCAGTGCCATCATTCTTAATGCCTGACGGATTTTGTGGAAGTCTAAGGATGTTGTTATGAGCACCCAAATACAGGGGAGGAAATCACCATTTCAATCAGCAATTGAAATTAGTTCCTAGACATTGAGCAGGAGGAAGAAAGCGGCCTGCAGACAATTAGGCCTCCTGTGGTTGCTCTGTTAAGGGCTGGCATAGAATTTCTGCATTCTTCTATAATTCATGGTGCAAATTTACGGCCATTGTGTTCTGCCTGGAATCAGGAAATTTCCTGCTGGGGTTTACAAGGAGGGTTGTTAGCCATGGTAATGCCTGATTAGTTTCATTGAATTAATAAAATGAGCCAGTCTCAATGCTCTAGCAACTTTAAAACTCAGACACACATACAATCCTGCAAGGGCAAGGCAAGGACAGATGCTACAACCCACTGGGCAGCAGCATTGGTCTTTATTCTGCTTTGACCTCTGGTCTTTAACACTATCCTGAACTCCAGGCATGTGTTTCCAACTGTCTTCTGAGTTGAATGTCTCCCAACAAGGACTACATCCATTTTTTTTATTAATTTAACAATATAGAGTACCTTATCATTCCTGTCCCTTCCAGACAATAGCAATGTATCCAAAATTAAATTCATTCCTCAAAATGTGCTCCATCTTCTCCACTATTTTGTGAGTAGGGAAGGAGCTCAGGAAATTTCATCCCAGAATATGACTCCTTGGCATAAAGAGTATTTTGAGTTAAAGGCCCTTAGAGATCAACAGGCCTTGGAAGGGGTTTTCCCTCTATCTGCATAAACCAGAAGAACCTATCAAAAAGAACAATTGACTTCCCTTCCCCTCCCTGTTATCTCACTATATTGCAGGAAAGAAGATCAAGAATGTAACCAAAACTGGCCCAAATAATTTTAATTATAATATCTGTCTCTCAGCTTAATTTAATTTGCAAAGAGACTCATTTACAAGCCAGTCTCTTTCCCCTATCCATTCATCCTCCCTAGAAACCATTTATTGCCCCTAAATAGAATTATATATATTCTTCATCTCCTCCTGTGCTCTAAAATGAGGGTATATAAATTCCTGGACCCTGTGGGGATATGGGATAATCACTCTGGATTCTCCCTTTTTCCCGTGCACATGGTAAATAAACTACTTTTTCCTATTAATCTGCCTTAATTGTGAGTTGATCTTTCAGCAAACTTTCATGGGAAAGGGGAAGCTTCCCCTCACCCCTGCAGTAGCTTTATCATCTGCTTAATTGGCCACAGTAGTCACTCTCCCTATCCTAATCCTCCCCATGCAATCTGCTATAAAGTTCTCTAAGTTTTATATTCTGAACAACTCTTGGCTACATCTTTCCTGTCTATTCCCATTGCCATGAACCTTGTCAATGGACGTACTAACTTTTACCTGGACTGTTACAACTGTAACAACCTAAAAAAAAAAAAAAAAAAAAAGGCAAAAAGATTATCTGTCTCTTTAAAATTTCCCCCACTCTTTTTGGAACCTGCAGACTGGCCTGCATCCCTGAGGCAGGTTAAGTCTTTTGTTAAAACTCCCAGGTGGGGCCAGCTGTGGCTGGTGGCTGGCTTCACAGGCTTTGTCTGTGGCAGAGATGGGAGGATTAGAAGAGTTAACCACAGTAATTGCCTGGAGCTGAGAACCCTCCCTTTAAAATCTCTATATTTCTGCCTATGTTGAAGAAATTTGCAATTTTGAGACAAGAAGGTCTACCATTTTTCCTACTTTGCAAAGTAAACTCTCTTTCCTTCCTCCCCAAACTGCTTGTCCTAGTTCTTCTGATTCGGCCTCGTGGACAAGTGGCTGAGCTTTCAATAACACAACTGTTTATGCCATAGAGAACTACATTGTGTGTTTCTAATATCATGACTTCTGACACAAGGAAAATCTTGCTATTTGTATATTAGAGAGTTAGAAAATAAAAGAAGACGGATGGGGGACAGCTGTCTGTAAGGATGGCATAGACGAGGATGATGTAGCTCTCCTGAACAGGCCATCTGATCATAGGTCTCACATGACTTGCTGGCAATTCATTCTCAAAAGGTATCTGTGAACAGAGACAAATGTTCATCATTTCCCAATTCTAGCCAAAACAAAGGAAGCGTTTCATGAAATGGAAGTGTCATAGCTATTACTTTTTATCAGTTCCCAGTTTTTCAGGCGCCCAGTTACCATGGTCGTTAATAAGAGTTTTATCCTTGCCATTCTAGGTTATATAAGCCACCTCCCTAATGGCTTAAGCTAGTTAAAGTTGAGTTTCTGTCACTTGCAAACCCAAAGAGTCTTTGATTAACTCAGAAGATAACAGAAATTTTGAAAGAAGTAGATTGGAAAATTATCTTGGTTTTTTTTTACAATAACCAAAGGAAATTACTCATTACAATTTTACTTTTGTATTACCTGCTAAACAAAATGATCTTCAAATTAACAGGGCTCAGAAGTGTTGGGGTTCAGAACACTGTACCCCAAAGCATGGCACCCTGGCATGCTGAGTACTGTGAACTGGAAGAGACTGGAAGAGCCAAGGAAGGAAGAAGTTCTCTCTGAACGTCTCTCACTGTCTTTTCTTCTTTCCCCACATTTCCCAAGAATATCCCCCAAAGAAACCAGAACTCCTCTCCTTCAAAGCAAGTCACAAAACCTGGGAATGCTGCTCTCTGACCTCTACTCTTTCCCCCGAAAGTTCTCCTGTGACAGGTTTTCTGCTCTGTACCCAGAGGAAAGGAATGTCACACAGAGATGCAGGAAAGAATCTGAACTAACAGGCCTTGCTGAGGTCCCCCAGTTTATTACCATCATATCATACCCTTTTTTATCCAATCATGTTTCCCCACAACTGTTCACTTCTTTCATCAGACTCAATATAAAAATACACAGTTTCTCCTGAGTCTTTGGTTCTTCATTTCTGCAGGCTCCCGTGTCACATAAAGCTTTGTCAAATAAATTTATTATGCTTTTGTCTTGTTAATCTCTCCTTTACTATAGGGGCATCAGCCATAAATCTTGCAATGGGTAAGGAAAGTACATCACTTTTTGTTGTCCCTACCGAAGTATTTAAAACCCCAAAGAGTGAGGTGATACAACACATAGTTGCTTTATCTAAAGATAAGACTCCAAGCCTAGACAGAATGCACATCAGGGCTCCAAAAGTAATTGTAGACCTGCTCACGTGCCATCACCAGGAGCCTTCCTTCAACAACAAAGAAGAATGTTGGCCATAACACTACTCTTACACTTGGCGGCAGAAGAGGAGATTGCAGACATTGCAGAGAAAAACTAGGCACGCTCCTAGAGTCAGAGGCTCTAAGAGGGGCTACATTTCAGGAGGGATTAGAAATTCTAAATTAGATCAATTCTGTGTCCATCTTCCAAAGTATCTCAGTGGAGAGAAGAGAATCTGATGTTGAATTAGCAGATGATTTCTAGGCACAGATCACCTTGTTGTTTTTGTTAAATATTTTAATTATTGATTGAGGTGAAGTCGTGAGAGACATATATATCAAGTTTGTAGATGACATGTGGTTGATATCTGTCAGCATCTCAGAGGATAGAATCAGGATTCAAACTGATTAAGTTAGTATTCTGATCCCCAGTCGACAAGATGACATTTAAAATCCATTTCCCTCTGCCACTACCCTAAGCCATACCCTCATCAGCCCTCCTTTAGATGACTGCAGCCACCTCTAATCTCTCTTTACACCTTCCATAATCTACATCTTCATGCCTTCTCTTCTGTGGTCTATACAGGATGTGGATGTGAATTCTGGAACTGCAGCAGCCACCTTGCCCTCATGAGGGCAGCCGACCTAAGAATGAAGCCAATATACCAAGGAGAACACAACTGAGAGAATCATCAAAGAGAAATAGAGCTGGTATCAAACCATGCCTGAAGTCTGTATTACGTGTGGCTTTTTATTGGTATGAGCCAGTACATCTTTTTAAATTTTTAAGTTAGTTTACATTCATTAGAGAAATACCTCAGTTAATCACAGGCATTAGAAATTGGAACATCCTGTTTAACACAATGGTAAAGACAAGAAAGTTGGAGGGAGATGGAATGATTAGGAATGCTCTTCCCTCTCCTGGGATAAGGTTTCTGGTTTAAGTTCTGGCAAAGTCCATTCTCCCAGAGAGTAGGCCTTTGTAATGGAGAACACCTGGGCTTGTTTCACAAAGGTGTTCCCTCTTCCCCTCCCACTGCAGGGCCTGCAGAGGATTTTCCTCAAATCTTTAGGAGGAGAACCTGGTGGGTTTCTTGAAGGGCAAGCCCATGAAAATGAGACTGCAGGTTTCAGGTGTGTCTCTCAGTCTCAGTAGCCCACACTCAGCCTTTCGCAATTCATCAAAGTTACCAGTGTGTCTACCAGGTTGTGGCTCTAGCGGCTTCTGCTCCAGGTAAGTAGACATTCTGGATGTGACTGTCTCTCTAGATTTCAGAGTGGCTATTTTCCCTGCAACCTTTGTTCTCTAATGTGTTGTTAATTTGCCCAGCTTTTTCTTGTGGCAAGGATGAAGTGACAATTAACAAAGATTCTTTGCTTGGCCAAACTTTAGTCAGGCTTCTGAACATTCCCCTAGGCCCATGAGTGCACTTCCTTGTAGAATTCATTTTTAGCAACCCCTGCTAATGTAACCGGGTTGAAGCTCGTACCACTCGCTGCAAGACAGTAGGTCAAGAGGCAAGGTGTTAGGGCAAGGAAAGCAACTTTTATTCAGAAAGCCAGCAAACCAAGGAGGTGGAGGGTTAGTGTCCCAAAAAACAATCTTAAATTAGTATGAACTTTAGGCTCCTCTTTATCTTAAGCGGAGGGGAAGGGGGTCGGGTTGCAGGAGGTAACTGAGGCCAGGAGACATCTGGGCGTCAGTGAGGCTCTGAGGAGGTTGTAAAACTTCTTTGCTCTTGGTCAGTTAACTTTGAAGGACAAAGGTCAGGATGTTCCTAAAAATCTTCAACATGGCATTATTACTTGTGTGTATACTTCCCTTATCTCCCCGGGATTAGTTAGGAAAAGGCACAGTTGTCACCTTCTAGCCTATATGCGGAGCTACACAGAAGCTTTTAACCTAAAGGATATTACTGCAGGGGTCAGAAGCAAAATGGAGCTAGTTATGTTAAGCCTCCCTTTCACTGTCACCCTAAGTCAATTTAGCAAGAACCTCCCACCCCTACCCTAAATATCTCATTACCCTGGATGTCTGAGCAGTTCCTCATCCCCCACCATCCCCCAGGTGATGTCTGATCACCCTGGCCTCTTCAGCAAGAATCTTATTAAGTCAGTTTAGCCAGACTCTCCCTTCCCCCTGATGTTTCCTCTTAGTAATTTTCCATCCACTGACCCCCACTTCTTCTCCTTGGCTATAAACTCCCACTTAGCCACACTTCATTCAAGTTAAGCCCAGTCTCTCTTCTCCACTGCAAGACATCGTTGCAGTGGTCCCTGTACCTATCTCAGTGGTCCTGAGTAAAGTCTTCCTTAACATGGACCAATATAGCACAAAGAAAGAAAACTTTCCTCCTGTTGAGGCTTTGTACTCGTTGACCATCATCTCCCCATCCCCTCCCATCCCCTCAGCCTCTGTAACCACCATTCTATTCTCAACTTCTTTGAGTTTTATTGTTTTAGATCCCACATGTAAGTGAGAATATGCAGTATTTGTCTTTCTGTGCCTGGCTTAGTTCACTTAGCGTACGTAACGTTCTCCAATTCCATCCACATTGTTGCAAATGGCAAAATTTCTTTTTAATGGCTGAATGGTATTCCATTGTGTATATATACCACATTTTCTTTACCCATTCACCTATTGGTGGACACTTAGCTTGATTTCATAGCTTGGTTATTGTGCTGAATGAAGCTGGGAGTGCAAGTATCTTCCTGGCATACCGATTTCAAATCTTTTGGGTAAATATCCAGAAGTGCAACTGCTGGATCATATGGTAATTCTATTGTTAGTTTTTGAGGAACCTCCATAATGGCTGTATTAATTCATGTCCCCACCAACAGTATACATGGGTTTCTTTTTCTCCACAAAGATTCTTCTACATCTACCTAAGCATTCCCTTAGTGGTTAGGTGGGGAATGGCAGAGTTCCAAGCTTACCTCCTTGCCCATCTCCCTAGTCTGGGAGCAAAGTTGGCTGTTCAGTTGCCTGTTCTCCAGGTTGTGCAGGTGTCTTTGGGGCCATCATCCCAGGTGAAAAATTATTTAGGAGATGAAGCCAGAGTGAGGATATTGATGAAGATTCTGGTTCAGGCTGTGCCCACCTCAAGTTTCTCCCTGCAGGAGATCCTCGTCGTAAGTGCTGCAGATTTAGTATCTGCTGAGGAGTATTCTGGGCAAGGCTGGAGAGTAAACTCATCACAGGGGCCCTTAATGAAAGCATTCTACCTTCCAAGACATTAGTGAGGGACCCAAAATAGAACACTTGATCCTACTACTTGGATAGATCCTTGAAGAGATCTCTACCTGATGCCTGAGGCTTTTGTGTGCACCACTCAGCATGTACTCCTTAAGCACTTGCTGAGAAAGTGATGGGTTTATTTGTTTAACAATTGTTCATGAACAGACCTTGGCTGTTTTAATTATTTACTAGCTTTGACCACAGAAAGTTTAAATGCTGATTGCAGCATATCTCAGCTATATGTCAGTTGAAAGAAAACTCATAAACTATCTGTGTACATGGTAGGCATAAATTCTTATTATGTAAAATTCCTGCACAAGAGGGTATGTGGTTTATGGCAAATCAGAGCTGTGTGACCTCTAGTAATTTAATTCAGAATATTGCCGGAAGTGGAACATGTCTCTTGGGCTATGTTTTTACAACGCATGAGGCACTGCTCTGGCCACAAAATGACTGAAGTAGAGTGTGCTTAAAACAGGCCTTCTCTAATCAAACTAAATACTGATTAATACAAATGTGCTCTCAATTTGCATGCTTTTCAGATGTCTGGAATCTCTAGTGTTTTCCCCTACCTGGTGTTCCAGCACATGCCACAGCTTACCTTTAACAGACATATGTGACCACCATGTCAGGACAGATAGAGATTTGGGGTCCAGACCTCCTTGGGCATGAAACAGATATTTTTGTTCATCTTCATATCTTGAAGATATCTCAATTTTCTAAATCTCCACTTACCAAATGGAGAGACTCTAACCTACTTCCCTCTGTGGTGTCGGGCTTGCCTAACTCTAAAGGGTGGCAGTGACCTCAGGCAACCCTCTTGGGTTCCCTATTTGCTGCAGGGGCACAGTCATGGGAAAGACCCTTGAAATCCTTTGTTTCTCCTTTGCTTCTGAGTGTGTGAATTTGCAAAATGGCTGGCTGGAGAAAGTGATTGTCTTTGGGCGGGAACCTACAGTGGATTGTAAACACCTGTATTTCCACTCCACTGGGCGATAGGAACAGTGTTGTGTTTACAGCTGTAAAGCTGGATCCTAGACAGTGCCTAGCACATAGAAAATACTCGTAAATATTTGTCAAACCAAAGAGTAAATTTAATGTCCCCGCCCCTAAGGTGGGGGTGGGGAGCCCATGGCCTTGGGGCCACATGTGGCCCTCCAGATCCCAGATTGCAGTCCCTCGACCAAACCAAACTTCACAGAACAAATCCCTTTATTGAAAGGATTCATTCTGTAAAGTTTGGCATAAGTCAAAAGGCCACACTCAGGGATCCAGGCCACATGTGGCCCCAAGGCCACAGGTTCCCCACCCCTCAGAAGACTGTAGCAGGGGTGCGTGGCCAGCAAAGGAGGGCGTACCAAATCCCAGCACTGGGCGCCGGGGAAGCCCGAGCAGACGTGTTGGGGAAGTCTGTACGGGCTGTGAGAAAGGCAGAGAGAAAGGGTTTCTATTCCTTCCGTTCTAAAAAGAAATAAAAAACAATGGCGATCTTGGTTGGGGATAGAGGAGAATGAAGTGCTGAGAGGCCACTTCACCATTTGTTTCCTGGTGACCTTTAGCTAAAGCACTAAGGCACGCACCCTCCCTTCCTTCCTAGCTCCTCAGCCCTCCCCCGCCCTCTCCACCCTGCCAGGACTTGACAGCTTCTCAACTGGTTCAACGCTGCTCCCTGCTCACGGTTTTGCCATTTATTACCACTCTTGTTTATAGTCCTTCAGTCAGCTCTGTTCCAAGACCATTTAAATTAATTTTGCAAATAAGATTTCACAAGATGCTGCATAATATGCTTCAATAGGATCAGAACATATGACATTTACTGTACATCAAATTAGCAAATTAGCTTTTGCACAGATTAGAATTCATTGTTTTACTTACACATTTCATTGCTTTCTCCCTCTCCCTCTCCCCCTCTCCCTCTTTACTACACAAAGCTGCCTGAATTATAACAAGAGGCTGTTGAATAATACAACATCTTCTCATGTTACAGCTCAGTAGAAATTTTTCAGACACATGCCACATGGGTAATACTGAACTGTGCGATTGTACAGGAGTTCATTAAAGGCAAACTTTCAAAGACGAATCAGAAAGGGAAATCATGTTTTATGAAATATATATGTGGGGTTCTGGACTCAAAATCTAGGAGGAAAAAAAAACAAGGGATCTTAGGCTTGTAAGAAAATTTTCCAAAGATCTTTAACTCATTTTGACATTTATGACAGCCTCATGCCTAAGAGAAAACTGTTTGGTGTCTTATTCTGGTTCAAATAAAAATGACGTTAGTATCTGAAACTGGAAAGTGAGCTACAAAGACGTGCAGTACACAAAGGAGCTGATGCTTGCTGTTAGCCCTGTCAAATTATCCTTGCCACAGAAGATTAAAAATACAAGCTTCAAAGAGGAGGCAGCCTCCATTCCCATGATGTCTATAGTGATTCTCCTCAAATGAGCATTTGTGGAACTTGTGAGCATCGTAAATGAGGCCGGCATGTTGATCTCGGTTTGTTGCGTCTCTGTGATTTTATGCAGCCCTAGGTAGCTGTAGCTCTAACTCGGCCATGGATGTGGTGCTTGGCCTCACTGACCTTGCATTCACTTGTCACCTAGAAAAGGGGATGAATGTGCTAATTAGCCTGATTGGATCACTCCACAATGTGTTCATGTATTAGAACATCATGTTGTACCTCATGAATAATTGCAATTATTATTTGTCCATTAAAAATAAAAACTTTTTAAAAAAATTATTTTAAAAAAACGTTAAAAAATAAGTAAAAAGGAAAGGTGGGTTAGGAAAGGCAGATGGAGTGAGAATAAAGTTTCTCC
This sequence comes from Lemur catta, assembly GCF_020740605.2. NCBI lineage: Eukaryota > Metazoa > Chordata > Mammalia > Primates > Lemuridae > Lemur > Lemur catta. The sequence goes on from NC_059134.1 coordinate 34,155,591, forward strand.
AAGTTCTTTTTTTATACAGGTGTCTATTTAACATGCCAAACAACAGCGGGACAGCTGCTTCTGTTGCACACTCCGCTGCTTAGAGCTAAGTGTTGGTAGGGGACAGGGTGGTGCAGGAAAACATTCTGATGCGGATGGTCTCTTCAGCTTTTGAAAGGTGCTAATCCTCACTCTGTGGACACAAGGTGCCTCAAAATAGCATAAATGGCAGCAGAATAAGGAGGTCTGAATCCCTAAGGAAAAATTGCTCGGGATCTGCCCCTACTCACCATCTGGGAAGTAGTGTGGTATGGAGGGAAAAAGCTCCCTCCACCCCACCCCTGCCTCCTTTTTTTTCTTAAATCTTGAATCCACTTCTGCCTATGAGACCCTGATAAGTTACTTAAACCTCATGAGCCTCAGTTTCCCATCTGTAAAGTCAAAATGAGATCACTTACCTTTCCAGGCTGTTGTGACATTTGGCTAGATGCTCAACAGATAAGGGTGTTCTTCTCGCAGTAAGTATCACCAGCACCCACCAGCTCCTGAAAACTTCCTGCTGCTTGTTCTATCAGCTGCTTCTGTAACAGGTCAGGTTAACTGTTTCCCGTGTTGCCTGGAGATAGAGCAGTCAGTGGTTATTGCCCTAACGAGAACATTCCTGATGAGTTTTTGACACCTGCAAGACGAAGGTTACCCAAGTATACGGTACACACAAATGGGTCATGAATCCTGCAAAACCTTTGTGACTCACTCTCAGCACCCCTCTTTGCAGTTATATAAGACTCAGATAAGGTGATTCTGGGTGGTAATCTTGGGATCTGTCACACTCTAGGGTCCTAAATACTCCAGAGGTACTAGGGATGAGCCTTCTCACCTCACCAACCTATAAATTATAACAGAGAAAGATAATACATCATTGCAGAATTATCTCTTTTAAACGTGACAGTAGGGAAAGAAAATAAAAATTATTACCTCTGTTGCTTCTTTGGCTTAAAGTTCATGTGTCTCTGTTACGCAGAATTCTAGAACTAATGAGACCCAGCACTGTGCCCTGGTGAATGTTGCTCCTGACTGTGGGTACAGTCTGTGAGGACTGTCCAACTGATTTTTCTGCAGGGATGGAATGTTCTAATATCTGCGCTGTCCAATATGGTGGCTACTAGCCACATGTGACTGTTGACCACATAAAATATGGCTAGTGCAATTAAAGAACTTAATTTTTAATTTTATTTAAATTTAGGTTTAAATTTAAATAGTCACATGCAGCTCCTGTCTACTGTATTGGACGGTACAGGTCAGGGCTGTAGATTGGGTTTTGTCTTGATGATTGAAAACCTAAAGCAAAGACAGACTATTGACACTGAGAGGGAATCCATCTATGACTTCTACTTTTATCTATGAAATTGGTGAGGCCCTCAAGGTTTTGAAAATATAGTTATTATTCAGCACAATTGCCATATATCTTAAGCAGTGATACTCCCAAACAGGATCACATTATTATGCCATTTTTGCAATATTTGTCATGAATATTTCAAAACCAAACTTATTAGAGTGAAGTTTCATTATAGTCACTTCCACAGAAGGTGTTCATCAATAGGAATAACTTATATTTAAATTACTGAGCCCACGGGACTGAATTGGGAAGATGTTTATGTATTCCTACCCTTCTTTCCTTTCCTAACATACTACAACTGCCATTGTCTTTCCTAAACCATAACTCACTATCTCAATATTTTTTAAGCTAACACATATATAGTACTTCCAAGGTCAGGCACTATTCTACGACAAATGCCTTGCCTACCCATGTTCACACTGTAAGAGAGAACACACAAGAATGCACTATAATTTTTATTGATGTGGAAAGGTTTGTTTTTGCTACAACTGAGGAAACCAGCTATTATGGTGATGCTTGTGCACTGGAGCATTAGACTGAATGTCTCATGTGATGCAGGGAGAGCAAAGTACAACCTGACATGACCAGGACATTAGAGGTGTGTCGTGGCAGCCAGGTGGCACCAAGAGGAGATGGAGAGTTATCTGAAGCATACAAGAAAATATAACAGAGCATGCTCAGGACAGTAAATAATTTTACCCAAAGAGTTACAGGGTGCTGAAGGTCTAATTGGTGACCAGTAGGTTTACTATAGATGCTTTTGCAAACATTTTGAGACTCTGCTATACTGTTGCAGAGTTGTAATGATTGATGCTACTTGTGTGGTTTTGAAGTACTTTAATATTTTGATCTCTTGAACACTAAAGTGTTAGTATTTTAAAAGTATGTAAAACATGCATGCAAACCTTTGTTCTATAATGTTGATATTCTCCCCAAAGAGTCATTCTGTATCATTCTCTGAGACCAGTCCATTTTTTTCATCTTTCCTTCTAAAAATCACATCCTCAGCTCTCCCAGTTAATTCACAAAACTGTACCTCTTCCAAACAATGCAGCCAGCATCTGGGGCAATAACCAATTTCTCAATCAATCCTATACAAAAAGGCATATTGGAGACTTCCTTAGTAGAAAGCAAAGGAATTCTGCATCCCCATCATAGTTCCTGCCATGCTGTTGGCAAAACAGAATGAGTCAGTGGGTCTGGGAACATCTTTGAATATGCACCATTTCCCCATGAAGAGATATGGGCCAAGAAGCCAAAAAGGGAGGCTATCCTGAATATCTCTGGGTATTAAGATAGTTGTGTGCATTATCCCATAATAAAGAGAGGGAATAACAAAGGCAACAGGATAACATGCTCAAAATCCCTCCCAGTGGCCTCCTTCCCCCATACGAGGGGACCCATCTTCGCAGGACTACACAGGAGTTCAAGGAGTCTTCCTTAGGCATCGGATTAGTGGTTTTGAGGATAGTAGAGTCCAGGGCCAATCTGTTGGTTTCCCATTTCTTCTAGTTATTAAATTATCACCATTGTTTTCAAAGTCATTCTCAAATACTACTCTGCTTTGTAGTGGTGGAGCTGGGACTCAGAAAATCACATTTCTGCTTTGCTAACTTGTCTCCTGTTAGACTGAGCCTGTCAGGGTGCTGCAGGAAGACTGCAAGGCTGGAGAGGGAAGGACATGCTCCTCTCTGTTTGCTTCTGCTGGGTGTCCTGTGGCCTTTCTGTTACAGTTAGGGCCAACTCAGGAATGTTCTTCATCCCAGTGCCAGCAGCTCCTATAACAACTGAATCGGTGTTTAGTTTTTCCAACACTTGTAGAACCAGCTTCATTGCACCTCCCTCTGCCCAGAGACAATAGTACCAGCCGAGCTGTGCCCTCTCCTTGGAGACCTGGGACTCCACAGGGCCCTCCTCCAAGTTTCTAAGTTTTGGTAATCCCAAAATTTACCTCTGTTCCTTCAACCCTAGGGACGGTAGCTGCTCCCTCCAGTAGCCGTTTGCATGGCATCTGAGTTTTCCTTTTACCTTTTTAGTCATCCATTAACTTTATACCTTGTTAACTATTCTTTAGATTCTCTCTGTTCAAATGACGAGTGTGGTTTCTGTCTCTTCACTGGACTCTGACTGATGTGACTCTGAAGCGGTCATTTCAATGAACACATATGAGAGAGTGTAGGAGGTGGACTTTACCGCCTGTACGAGCCTTGAGCCAAAGCTTAAGTCTGCTTACAATACTGAACAAAAGCTTTGAAAATGATTAACACCCAATAGAAGGTAGTTCTGCTTTCTCCTTTCTCTTTTTTTTTGAGACAAGAGTCTCACTTTGTTGCCCGGGCTAGAGTGAGTGCCGTGGCGTCAGCCTAGCTCACAGCAACCTCAAACTCCTGGGCTTAAGCAATCCTTCTGCCTCAGCCTCCCGAGTAGCTGGGACTACAGGCATGCGCCAACATACTCGGCTAATTTTTTCTATATATATTTTTAGTTGGCCAGATAATTTTTATTTCTATTTTTAGTAGAGACAGGGTCTCGCTCAGGCTGGTCTCGAACTCCTGACCTCGAGCGATCCTCCTGCCTCGGCCTCCCAGAGGATTAGGATTCCAGGCGTGAGCCACAGCACCGGCCTTTTTTTTAAATATTTTTATTTTTCTTTGGAGACAGAGTCTCACTCTGTCACCTGGGCTAGACTGCAATGGTGTCATCATAGCTCACTACAACCTCAAACTCCTGGGCTCAAGTGATCCTCCTGCCTCAGCCTCCCTAGTGTCTGGGACTACAGGTGCACACCACCAAGCCCAACTAAGTTTTCTATTTTTTGTAGAGATGGGATATTGCTCCTGCTTAGACAGGTCTTGAACTCCTGAGCTCAAGTGATCCTCCTGCCTTGGTCTTCCAGAGTGCTAGGATTACAGGCATAAGCCACTGCACTCAGCCTAGTTCTGCTTTCTTTAACAGGATGTGGCAACCATTGGAGCAAGGGTCCCCTGGCCCCAGTCAAAGCCAGCATGAACTGGTTGCTGCCAAGATAAAGCCCAAAGTTGACCACTCATAGACATTTTCCCACATTTAATGCTAAAAATCATGCCCAAGGGTGGAGATTTCACGTGCTAATGAGACATACAATGTATGAAGAAGCATGATTGCCAGATGGGCAGTTGCCAACAAAATGCTTTCTCTACGTGCTATGATTTCAGTGCCAGTATTAAGCTTTCTTTCTTCCTTTAAAAGTTCTTCAGCCCTTTGTTCAGAGAGCCCGTGTGGTTACTTCTTAACCAGCACTGTCTCCCTTTTGTTTGGACAAAAGCTCCAATAAACCCTTACCTGTATAAATTTCTTTTTTGGTCTTGTGACAATTTCTATTGACTCAGGGACCAAGAACCATGAGCTCGGCAACAAATAGAGAAATGGTATGTGCCGAAGGTAAATAACTCATTTCTTGGAGCTTCAGCTGGGTGATCGTCTCAAGCCACGTGGCGGCTGTTGAGTCACCAGAAGTGGCAGTGGCTGAAGAAGGCCACACTGAAATGGAGACATACCGCTTTAGAAAAGTCTCAGAAGTCATATGGTATTTGGGCTGTTCACTTGCCTGACTTGCAGACTGCAAGCCCTATGGGAGGAGTATGGTGCCTGTCCTGTTGATAGTTTTATCCCCTGTGCTACTGTGTATTTGTCGAATAAATGAATGAATGAAAAAAATTAAGCACTCAGGGCAGTTTTAGGTGATAGCAAATTTAACTCCATGTCCAAGTATCTCCTTTTGCAACAAAAGTTTAAAAATTAGGCTAAATGGAAAAAAAATCCCTTTAAAAATGTAAAAGTAGACCCTCCATATTTTCTTTTGTTGACTCTAAAATATCTTCCCTCCTTCAGTTTCCAGACATCATTGTGAGCTCCTTAGGCCTTTGGTTCTTGTAGCGTTATTAATTACCTTAAAACATCATTCAACTGTAGCAGTCTTGGCAATCTTATTATCTCGAAGGGACAAGGAGCAAAGATTAGTTGTTTTATCATTTAAGTAATGAGAATTTTACACTTCTCTAAAGAGATTTATGAGAGTAATTAGTCTAAGCAGGAGTTTCCAGCATGAGTGTTATTAGGTGTGATAATTAACCCTAGAGGGGTGAGTTACTGCCTAGTAACTTAACAATCATCAATGGTGGCATGAAATTCCACTTTCAGGCATTTGGAAATATATATAAATATGCATTGCTAATAATTGTTTAATAAAACACTAATTTAATTATAAAATTATCAATATAAAACATGAAGTATTGGCAAGTTTTATGTATCTAATCTAGCTTATTATTTTGTGTTCCGATAATGTGATTATGTGTCCAAGAAATTAGAGGCAACTTCATGCACTAGCAGAGCACTGATCTTGGAGTTCGTAGCTCTGGCATTTACTGGCTCTGTGAGTCTGGGTCAGTCATTTGACCTTCTAAACCTCAGGTTTCTTTAGCTTCAAAACAGGTGGTAGGAATAGATGTCTGAGGCCTCTCCCAGTCCTGGCTATCTATAACCATACAAGACAAAAACATCATTTCAGTGAGATAGCAAGAGTTAGTGCCTAGGCTACCCAGGCTATGACTGAGTTCTTTATCCCTAAAGAGAAAGTAAAATTACATTTAAGTGTCTACTATGTGTTACAATTTTTCACATATGTGATCTTACTCCTTCAAGTAAGAATGATATCCCCATTGTATAGATGAGGACATTCAAGAAATTTGAGGAACTTGCATAGTAGGCAAGAATTTGTATGAAACTGCAAAGATTCAAGAACCAGTCCTGTTACTCCCGTACATCTGTGCATGGGAATAATTATCATTTGTACCTTAGGATTGGGGAAAAAATAAATGAGATCATACATGCAAAGATCTTAGCAAAATATCTGGCTAAGAATAGACATTCTATAAATCTTAACTGCTGTTGCTATTATTATGATTTTTTAATATTGTAATTACAAAATGCCAGTCAGGTTTTGAATCTAGGTCATTTTGATTGCAAACACCACATAGATTCGATTATATCATCTTGATAAACTATGAGAACTTGGAAAAGTTCTTGTTAATTACTGAGCAACTCTTTCTCCCTTATTTTGTTCCTACTAATACTTTATGCCTTTAACAGGCATTGGATTTATTTTATTAATAGTTATAAAACATAAGCTAATCTCTCCATGATACTTCATATTCCATTAAATCAGAGTCTCTAATAAATGAAATTTTCCCTAACATAATAAAGTTTGCACTTTAAAAGAGATTTTTAAGTACTTTAATGTAAAAATAAAACAGAACTAAAATTTAAATTCGGTTATTTGGTTTAACAAAGCCCTTGGCAACACTATAGAAATGACAGGTCTTAATCAGCAGTCTATTGAGTACCTACTGACTCCTACCTACTATGCAAATCCAGTCCAATTCCAAAATGGGAAAAGCTAACCCAAATGACTTGGACATTGGTTAAAAGTGATAATACAATGCCTAACACTCATCTGAGCCACAAAATAAAATTATTCAAGTGATTATTTTCTCCATCTTCCCCAAGGAGGTACATAATTAATACTATATATAGCAGATTATATTTTCCAAAGATTGTACCTATATATCCTATCCCATGTACTTACATTGTGACATTGACATTCCTCCTTAGAGACATGGGGCTTCCATTTCCTCCTATTGAATATGGGTGGATCTGTGTTTATGAGTGACACTATGACTTCCATGGCTAAGCCATAAAAAATTCTTTGACCTTCTCAAACTCACTTCCTGTTCCTCATGGTAGCTTACCCTTAAAACTCAACCACGTTGTTATGAGGAAACCAAGCAGACGTGTAGAAAGATCATGTGTAGGTGTTCTGGCCACAGCCTCCACTGGGATCCCAGCCATCAGCCAGGATCAAATGCCAGACATGTGAGGCTTTCAGATGATTCCAGCCTCCAGCCTTTGAGCCACCCAGCTGACTCTGAGTGGAACAGGGACAAGCTATTTCCACTGAGCACTCGCCGAATGCAGATTCATGAGTGAAATACATGTCCCTGTTTTAAGCCACTAAATTTTCAAGTGATTTGTTATACAGCAAAGATAGCTAGAAAAAGTGCCATTCAGGATGCATTGTATTACATATAATGGATGCCTTATGGCATTAGAGCTTATTTCTCATTCAAAACCAGTTGAGTAATGATGAAAATTAAACATACTCTTTTCTTCTGCAATGGTCTTACTCTTCATACAGATAATCATATAGATGTGGATATACAAGGAATAAACTAATGCTATGTGACAGGAAAATAAATTCTGAGATTGATAAGTTAAAAAAACTTTAAAAATTAGATTTTTTTTAATCTTAGAAAAGTCCAAAATTTTTTCATCTCCTTTTCTCCTTTCTTTCTTTCTTTTTTTTTTTTTAGAGACAGAGTCTCACTCTTGTCACCCCAGCTTGAGTGCAGTGGCATCATCATAGCTCACTGCAACCTCAAACTCCTGGGCTCAAGCGATCCTTCTGCCTCACCCTCCCAAGTAGCTGGGACTACAGGTATGTGCCAGTGCACCCAGCTAATTTTTTGTATTTTTAGTAGAGACAGGGTCTTGCTCTAGCTTAGGTTGGCCACAGACTTCTGACTCAAGGGGTCCACCCGCCTCGGAATCCCTGAGTGCTAAGGTTACTGGCGTGAGCCATGACACCTGGCCCGTCATGTTCTGAAGTAATGATAGAATGGTGCAACGCACACAAACCATCAGGAATTTAACAAATGCCCCACAAGACTTCGATGACCCTTGATGTGGACAGAGTCAGGTGAGAAATGTGCTTTGCTTCTAACCTGGTATGATCTCCTTTTCCAACACAACACTGTGAGTTTTCAACAAACCAACCCTCTTTCAGGTATTTCCAGTTTTTTGTCATTCTTGTTCCCAAAAAAGAACAACTTTAACATAGAAATTTTTTATTTTTCTCCCTCTTTCTGTTTTTATCAGCATCAATCCTAAGCAAAATTCTTCACCCCTCTCCAACACCCATGCTCCATTTTTGTACACCCTCTCCTGCTTGGTGCTATCCTCCACATACATCTCCCACTTCCTGCAATTGTGCTGTTTTCCTGGATTTCCTATGTATGTCCAAAAAATTTCCAATCCAAGTCTTATCAACGTTCCAGAACATTCCCTTTGCTGTATCTGTAATGTTTATGCTTTGTAGAGCTTCAGGGAGATTTAAGACCCATCGGGATTCATTATGCTCTCAGGAGGATCTAGAACTATGAATTATGAAATCCGTTAAGGGTAAAAAATAAAAAGAAAGCCAAGGCAGTGGTATCTAGCAGGCACTTGACATCCATCTTCTCACTTCCTTTCAGGTGCCAATCATGAACATCACTAACCAATTATATTATTTCCTGCTAAACCCTCACCTCCCCTAAGCATCCTTCTTAAAACAGCAGACAGCCATGACCAACTTCCTGGAAAGAGATGAGAGGGAGAAACCTATTTGTCATCCCAGATATGTAGTAATTAAGCCATTAGTCATTGTGAAGAGTTTTTATTTTTTAGTCCAAGGTCTTTTCTTACTGTTACCCAGTTTTCAAGTGGTGGCATTTTCCCAGGATTCCTAGCACTCATTAAAAACTGAGTGTTACTCTTTCATATCTTCTGCAGATAAAATGTGTGTAACTTCTACCACATGTAACAGTGGACTGAGCTCTGACAAGATAATGCCGACCAAGGAGCCAGTTTCATAAGACCCAGACTTTCTTTGGTGTTCTTTATTGCTAGGTGATGATACTGCACAATATATTGCAACCAGAAAGAGAGGAAGAAAGTTAATTATGATAAAATGAAAAGGGAAAAACAAAAGAATATCATACATTAACAATTGCCTGAGCATTAGGCTGCCTCCTCAGGGGCTGGGTGAGTTTTAAGAATCATCATATATTAGTGCTTTTTTATTAAGAATCATTTTGATTTTGGAATGACACAGCCAACTCAACAAAAATAGGAAAATAGTTTCTTTTTAATACCCTTGTCCTGTGTTTTTTCACTGTTTCTTGCCTCCCACATGCTCTGAGTCCTCCTCCTATTACAAGCCATCCAGCCCCTATGGCTGGATCAAAGAAATACAAAAGAGAGGGAAAGAGAAAAAGGGATTAGCATTTAATCTCTATAGCTAAGCTATGATCCAATAAAATGACATTTTTATACTCATTTTAAAAGCTAGCCATAGAAACTTAAGAAACCATGGTTAGAATCCTCTGACATCTTATTAAAACCCTGGGTAATAATAGAGTACTGTGATGGTTTGGGAGTTTATTAGTCTTTTAGGAGAAAAATGTTCTCTGAATACTGATTCTGATTGTTTCTGATTAAAGGTATCACTTATACATGCCTGAAGGAAAAGTGTTACTATGGAGTTTTTATCATTCTCTGATTTTATTTCTATGTGCCTTTATTTTTCATCAATTTCATTAAGCAGAATATTCTCATTCTCATAAGTATTGCTGTCCAGAATGCAGTTTGCCATCGCTTTTCAGAGAGCTGGTTGTCCTTAGTGACCTTCAATAGACAAATTTGCCAGGCCCTCCAGTAGGCATGAGCGTAGCTGCTTGTAGTTTGGCTGTTTCAAATCCGGTAGAATTGCCTGGCATTCCCCATCTCCAGTGTCTGATTAAAGTTACTACATGGAGGAAAAGGAATTTATAATGTGAGCAATATCATCAAGAGTTGATCTATCATCCCCTAGAAACAATTGGCTCTGAATGAATGATTGCTACCAGACCTGGAAAACACAGTTTTGAGGCTGCGTTAGATAGGCAACTCTGAGAGTAAATAATACACTTTCTGTAACACACCTCCTGTATAGACACCAGCTTTGTCAGTTGTGAAGTAAGCAGTTTCATCTGCCCTAATTAATTTGGGAACAAAAAGTAGATGGCACATCCCAAATGGTAATAGTCTGAACAATTCAGCAGCTGCCTTTGTTTACAGGCTGTGTACACAGGAGTCCAATGGAAAGATTTTTAAAGCAGCAGTAAATGGCAATCCACATGGATAATGAACTGGATTAATGTAGCAATTAAAGTTTATTAAAATGAAGTATTATCCTTAGATGGAATGTGGCAATGATGTAAAAGCTTAAGATCTGCTTACAAAAATTGAGGTTTAGCAAAGGAAATTTAAATTCCCAAGAGTTATGAAGTCCATTGTGAATATGAGTAGCCACACTGAGACAGTAGATGTTTAAGAAGTAATCTTAGAAGCGTGAAGGATTTAGAGCTAGATTCATTAACTATTTCTCATCTGGGAGATAGGTTTCCTTTAGACAAGTGGTGCCAAGTTTTCTGCTGATAAAAGAGTCTCTGGGGGCTAATGTTTTGTTCTCATCCCATCATGAGAAAGAAACTTGTGAATATAAGTACCTCACCTAAATGTGAAAAGCAAAGAAAAATGGTAGTGGAACAAGGAACGCAGATGATATATAAATTATTTTATGAATGTAAAATGTGGAATTGAGAAGCGAAGGAAGGGTTTCAGCAAACTTAACTCCATTCTTAGGAGGTATCTGACATTGTCAGATCTTACTAAATCCCATTATACAGATTATGCACAAAACAAAGGGTAAGAAGTTCCCTGAATTTTTTGTTCTGTTGCTCATTAGTTTATATTTCAAGGGTGGGCGGAAGGTACTCCAGAGAGAATGGCATATGAAGTTCCCCAAGTTGCACTACTGCAGTTTGTCAGAATTTTATTATGGAATCTTCCTCTCTGCTCGAGGTTACTGTTATTGTATCTGGTTTGTTATTGATGGTATACAAACATGAAGACTTTTTATTTTTCTCTAATCACTGTCCCCACTAGTGCTGTGTTGAATCTCCCTGGCTTTGTGGTAGATCTCCTGATAGAAACTTGCAGAAAATATTGACATCCAAGTTATTTTAGGTTCAATTTAACACTGATTGAAACATTCCTGCACCTGGCTAGACCTGCGGTTTGAGGGACCTGATCTGGTAAAGGGTGTGGCCTGGTTTTTGATTCCTCCTTTCTCACCCCTACCTTGAAGTGGAGGAAGGATTTTGGTCTGCTTCTAGAATACCTCTTTTACCCCTTGTTATAGAATTTTGGAAGTTCTCAACTCTACCTGCTCATTAGAACCACCAGAGACCTTTTAAAAAAAAATCCACACCAGGATTCCCTTCTGGTCTGATACAAAATTTTAAAGGGGTAAAAGAAAAGAGGTGTATGTGTCCATTATTTTACAAGCCACTAATATTATCCTTCATGTTAGTTTTGACTAGTTCTTACAGTAGTTTTGACTGGTGACAGGGTTTGGGATACACTATCCCAAAATTTGGCACTTTGTTATTTGAGAAAACAGCAGGAACAGGAAGATCTCTTTAACCTTCTCCACTGTTCTCCTCTTCTACAGGCCATAAAAAAATTTTCTGACCCTCCCATAAAGTAGGTCATAAGACCCTCATTCCAGAGGGGTCTTCCATATACCCAGAGCAAAGGAATGAAGATACAGAGATGCCAAAAAGCATCTGAACAAACAGGCCTTGCTAAGTCCCCCCAGTTTATTACCATTAGATCATTACCCTTTTGTCTTCCAATCAAACTTACACAAGCTTCCCTGTTCCTTTGGGTCTTCATTTCTGAAGGCTTCTGTGTCACACAAAACTTGTGTAAAATGAATTTGTTACACTTTTATTAACCTATCTTTTTTTATAGAGGTCTCAACCATGAACCTAGTGATGGGCGAGGAAAGAAGTCTTATCTCCTCTGCACGGGCCATTGATGTCCTCCAGGTGTTAGGCAGCCCAATGGCATGGCTGGGGAAGAGGATGTGTATGGAAAGTGTCCCTTCAGCTGACTTCCCTATTATAGAGAAGTAAAAGATTTGGCTCCAGCTTGAGCTCTTCCAAGCTTCCTAATTCCCTCTCCTGATACCTCTAGAGTATAATCATCAGCCCTTGGCTGCTGGGGTCTTCTTGCCCCAAGGCAAGAAGCTCTCTTGGATGGGTTATCAGCAAAATGGCCCTTCTCCAGGTGTCCTGCGTACATACAAAATGATAAGTGGGTGAGCAGATAGCCCCACTGCTGCCCTTTCTCCCTGCTCTGCCAATTTTCTCTAAATCTGTTTTCCTCTGCTCAAATAGGAACAGGGTGCATATTAGCACAGCTTCCGTATAAGCAGATGAACCACTGATGAGATGCCATGCTCTGCTTTTTGGACATCTCAATCTTTGCAACTTATTTGGTCAATGCCATCTTTAATTGGCTGGAGGTGGGGTGAGAAGTTCATGCTATTCTCATTCCAAACCCTAACATCTCCCACTAGGCATTAATGGAAGCAAGAAAGAAATGAGAACATAGAGCACAGAAAGGAGACAGTGGGAATGCTAAGGTTAGCAATCTCATCTCAGAAACCAACTCCAGTTATAGCCTTGCCATGATACAGTCTAAGGGACTGGGCATTTCTCTACCATTTGCCTTGCGCAATTTATTCTCTTGTTGAATGAAAGCATGACCCCAAACAATATTTCTCAAGCATAAAAACAATAATTAACTTAGGTATAACACAAAAGTAGAAACAAAAACTGACTGCCTATACAATTACTGAATACTTGATAAAGTAAGAAAATTCATGGTTTCCTTTGCAGATGGTAGTGTAATGGGCATGTCCTTTGGGAAACTTCAATATGTATGAGAAATTTTAAAGCTTCACAAAGCTATTAATCAAGTATAATGTCACAGTGACAGGTTCATCTGAATTTGTTTTAAGGTAGAGGAAAATTTCAATAAGTTGATTCTGAGAAGCTTCATTTACGTTGGTAGGAAAATTTTACCTTTGTAGTTTGACACTAGATTCTAATGTTCCTAATTCTATCTAGGTCCTAATACACATACAGACCAAAGGAAAACTTCCAACCAACATCTCCTCAGGGAAACAGAAGTATTTTTTAGCTCACACAGCCACCTAGAAGACCCGATGAGAAGGTCTTCCAAGAGACTGTCAGGTGTGGGGACCAGATATCAGATTTGTGTTCCCTTGTTCTTGGTTCCCAGTACTGAAGAATGCTTACTGGTATCAAGTCAATGGAGCAAATGAGCAGATCAAGCAGATGCAAGCAAGCAAAGTGCCAAAGTTTATTAAAGCATAGGGCATTCCAGAGAAGGAATGGATCAACCCCTAGTGGAGGAGACCGTGAGTTTAACAAGATTTTCCCTTTTATGCTGATTCCCTAATTTTATGTTAAGTGAGGGGTGGAATATTCATGGTTTTTCTTGGAAAAATGTGGAGAATTCCGAGAATGGTGAGTCCTCCCCTTTTCTATCCTTGTAAGGCAATTTCTGGGGGTTGCCATGGTATTTGTAAATAGTCATGGCACTGGTAGGTGTCATTTTTACTGTGTTAATGAGAGTAGATCACTTAAGGATACTATCACCTTACTTATGTGGATGTTCCAGAGACCCTCATTTGTGGCCTTGATCATATCTCCACTTTGTGGCCTTTCTATATCTTTCTGGTTGGTTAGTCCTTGAAGACTTCGTATCATAGACCAAACATTTGTTCAGTTCTTGGAAGCTCCTTTGACATGTCATCTGTTCTTTCTTGGAAGCCCCTCTTCTGGTCAATTTGTTCCCTCTGTTGTAGACAAAGCATCTCCTAGTACCAGCTATTTCTCAATGGAAACCCCCTAGACAAAGCATCTGTTTCCCTTCCTCCTTGTCCAAACCTAACAAGACTTCTGTGAGACAGAAGTGGGCAGTTTCACTGTGGGAATGGCACAGATACAGGCAATCAAAAATTTATAATTACGAAAAGGTATTAGGATGGGGAAGATGGCTAACCAGAGACACCAGCTGCCAGATTATCTCAGAAAGAAGGAAAAGTTTTATATGAAAAAGAAAAAACAAAGAATCATAGACTGGGTATAATTCTGAGAGAAAAGTGCCAGAACCTGCAAGAGATTCCATGGGAAGAAGTTGCAAAACAGAACAAGATGGAGCAAGATGTCGGGAGAGGTGAACCCCTGAGAGGCTTGGAGTCCAGCAGAAAGGGTAGGTGGAGCAGTTTGTTTCTCCCTCTTTCACATCCCTGGCAGTCAGCAGGCTCCCAAGCTGCTGGAGAGCCCTTCTACCCTGATAAGCCCAAAAGCTGCTGCTGTGGGAGAACTGGGAGCTTCTTGTGGACAAAGCACTAGGCCACCAGCCCCCTTGGGGCACTTCCCATCATCACAGACCTGGGCCAAGACAGCAGGTGCCATATTGCTTCTCCACCCACCATGTGCCTTTCTCCTCCCCATGAGGAATAACAGAGAAGACAAAAATGACAGAGGCAAAGTTAGGCAAAAGAAGGAAAAACAGAGAGGGGAGCCCTGCAATGCAGCTGCTTTTCCTGCAGGGGTGCCTGTCAGTTCAGGAGGAAGTGGTTGAGAGATTGAGAAACTAAGCAACCTTGAGATGGTCAAACAGGGCATGGGGTAGATTTGGAGTCAACGTCCACCAGGCCGGAAGGATCCTGGTAAACTTTTCAAGTTTTAAATTGGGACCAGAAGGGCTCCACCCAGGAATAAGAAAAAAACATAAATCCCTGTTGTGACTGAAGGCTGGTTTTGAGTCATCTCAAAGCCCTAAAATTATATTAAGCTGACCTGAGTTCATATCTACCCCTAGTTTCTTAAGCAAAGGAAATGTAAATCTTGTGTGGAGGAAGATGACATCACCCAAACCTCAAAATATCCCCATACATTTTCATACATAATGAATAGCATTTTATCAACTATCAAAGTAGACAAAGATATTATAAACAAAACCCAAGAGAAATAATAAACAGCAAAAACACATCAGGGACTCCAAACTTTGGAATCTCTGAGCATTGGTTTAAAATAACTGTTTAATATATTCAAAAAGATGAAAGAGAAAAATTGAAAAGTGGAGCAGCAAACCAGGAATTATCAAAAAGAATTAAATGGCAATTTTTTTTTTTTTTTTTTTTTGAAGACAGAGTCTCACTTTGTTGCCCGGGCTACAGTGAGTGCCGTGGTGTCAGCCTAGCTCACAGCAACCTCAAACTCCTGGGCTTAAGCGATCCTACTGCCTCAGCCTCCCGAGTAACTGGGACTACAGGCATGCACCACCATGCCCGGCTAATTTTTTCTATATATATATTTTTAGTTGTCCATATAATTTCTTTCTATTTTTAGTAGAGACGGGGTCTCGCTCAGGCTGGTCTAAAACTCCTGACCTCGAGTGATCCACCGGGCTCGGCCTCCCAGAGGGCTAGGATTACAGGCGTGAGCCACCGCGCCCGGCCTAAATGGCAATTTTAAACTAAAAAAGTGCAATAACTAAAATTAAGAACACAATGGATGGGTTTAAAAGCATATAAGACATGGCTGAATAGAGATTTAATGAACTGGAATATGGGTCAGATATAAATATCTTGAATGAAGCACAGACCTATGAAGGAAAATGCAGACAAGAACATAAGAGATATAGGAGATACAGGGATGGCTGACACAAAGGTAATTGGAGTTCCAGACAGAGAGGAGAGAATGAGCACAGCAATATTTGAATATGTAATGTTGAGAATTTTCTAAACTGACCAAAGCCATCAAATTACAAATTCAAGAAGCATTTCTAACCCCAAGCAATATAAACACAAGCAAGATAAACACACCAAGGCACATTACAGTAAAAATGCTGAAACCCAAAAATAGGGAAATTTAAAGCAGCCATGGAAAAAATTAGCATCAAAAAAGAAAGAATCCCATTCCTAGGAAATCATATTAAATGCACACTGTCAGAAAGATGTATCTTATGTACAAGGTTATTTATTGTGGCACTATTTGTGATAACAAACAATTGGGTAAAAAACCCACAGAAGTCTATCAATAGAGAACTAGTTGAATCAAACATGATACCTGCACAAAATACCACTAAGGCACAGTCCTGATATGATATAAAGTACACGAAATCACCTATGAAATATTCTTGCCAAAAATAGTTGAACCGGAACCTCCTTCAGAGCTAACTTCCAATTTATAGGAAATATGGGGCTAGAGAAACAAATCAGATGACACTCCGAGGAAACAAACAAATCCAGAATGTGGGACACTTTCCAGGGCAATAAATCCAGTTCTTCAATAAGACAACAGAATGACACAAAAGAGGTGGTGGGAAGGAGTTAAAACTGTAATGATCCAATGATGTGTCAGACTTTTTTCCTAATTGGAATAAATCAATTCTAAAGGTATGACAAAGGTATTATAGTTAAGTAAGAACATGACCTTGGTTTTAGAGATGAATCCTAAAACATTTAGGAGTAGAATGACTTGAGAGCTAGGATTTGCAACAAAAACTATGAAAGATGAAGCAAATGTGGCACCATCTTGATCTTGATCATTCTTGAATCTGGATTATGGATATATGGGGTTTTATTGCATGTATTCTTCTTTGGCATATGTTTGAAAAGATTTACCCCATGTTTAATGAATATGTTTCCCAGAAATAGAACCTCAGAGTGTTATAAAAATTAGATATTCAAGCATGCATTCTTGCTGCAGATACTTGCACTCCCTGTAATTTGGGCTCTGTTCTGGGGTCAACAAGGCTGACCCAGGCCCGTGACCTCATAAGCTTGCAGTTTTGTGAAAAGTAAAGATGAACAAAGAGGCAATAACAGAAGGGAGTATAAAGGAGTGCAATGGTGGAGGTGAGTGTACAAGATGCTTCGGGAGAACATGGTAGGAATGCCTAGCCCAGAACTGGAGCAAGTGTGGGGTCAGGATAACCTTCTAAGGGTGTCACCTTCAATGAGACCTGAAAGATGAGAAGAAGTTAGCTGGAGAGGTGTGCCAATCCTACCTCATCACACACACATTTGGCAAATCCACTTCCTTCTTTGTAGATGACAAAACCGAAGTCTAGATACAAGGGATGAGAAGACCACACCCCAAGATTTTTGTCACCAAGGACATTATACACTACAAAAGATAGATCCTGCTCCTACACACTTTGCACAATGATTTGAGTTGTGCTTGTGCAAATGAATTCCTCTAATCTGGAATATCTGCCCTTGAGACTCGAAATGTGGGCTCCTATTTGAAACTACCTGTCTCCCTCTGTCTACTCTGCTTAAATATACATATAGATCATCCCTCTCAGTGTACCTGTTTTAGCTACTCTGAAAGAAGACTCTATCTTTGAGGTCGACTCCTTGGGGCTATGTGAATTGCACATTTCATATAGTTTCTACATATATATTGACATGTTTTCTGAACATACACTTCACCTTTGGATATAATCTGCCTACCCAGTTAGGTTGATGTGGTAACAAATCAACCAACATGAGCTGCATTTTCTCTGTGCAGTTTTTATTCTAACGACAATCCCATGGTAAAGGCACTGATATCCCCATTTTACAGATGAAGAAACAACAGTTCAGGAAGATTAAACAACTTGTCTAAAACAATGCTCTGGGATTTTTGTGAATGAAATTCGTTATCTATCTCCACCCTAACCACCAACACCCCCCACGTGCGTCCCTCAGCTTAGGGTCCTACTTGAAGTGGCAGTTGAAGCAGAAATTGGGATTATGGTTTCCAGTGTTAGATACAGGGCTATGACAAAGGGCTAGTAATTCTCACTTCGTTGAAGACTGACTGTTGCAACATGTCTGGAAGTGCTGGTTGAAATAAAATGTCATTATGATCAGGTACAAGGCAGCTTTGGAGAACTATGCTGAACAAATTAATAACTGCTGAATTCATGTCAAACTTCCTCAGAAAAATATGCTGTGTGATTTATAATCTAATTTTTAAGAAACTGTATAATATGTGAGAATGTTATTCTTTCCCTTCTATCTCAGCTTGGGCCATCCCGTATGTCTATCTCATCACTGTCCCTTGATTAGACTTGAATCTCCAGTGTGGTTCATAAATATATGGAAAACCACCCCAAATAAATAGACACATCCAGTTGCCAGGAGCAGACAGAATGACAACAATGATTATGTGGTTTAAATAAGTATAGCAACAGCAGTGCCAACACAATCTATCCCCATGGTGAGAATAATTTAGCATCCCTGTTCCGACATCTCCTGCTCTCCATCAATTACCAGATCAGTGAGAATCACACATTCCAATGGACCCACCTGGATAAATGTGGAAGCCATATATGCTTGTTTGACCCTGAATCTGCCAAGAAAGACAGGGCTGAAAAAGTTCCACTGCAGCAAAACAAACTTGCTCCTGTTTTTCTTTAGCAGCTTAATTCTGATGCAGTGAAGCCAGGAATAAGTGGCATTTTTGTTTTACTTAAATTGAAGCAGAACATTTTTCAAATCAAAGTGCTGGTATGCTACACTAACAATTGCTTCTACTTCAGGGTAAAGCTAGAGTATTCTTTATCAATAAAGTAATAGTGGCAAGCAGTTAACATTTATTGAATGCTTACTGTGTATACATTATGTCATGCTTCATAGAAATCTTAAGTAGGTTTCTATTATCTCCATTTCTATAGACCTAGAAACAGGCTTAAGAAGGTTTGGTAACGTGTTTAAGCCACTAGGTGCAGAGTCTGGCATCCAATTCAGGTGTCCCTTTGACTCAGGAACCTGAGTGCTAAACAAATATGTTATACAGGTTTTATATGTAGTATTTAAGGAAGGCCTTGTCTCTGTCATTCATTTAGGATGCTTAATACTGCAAGTAACCGAGTTGACAGCTTAAACACTAGGCATTCCTTATCTCACTTCACAAGAAGTCAGGTGCCAGACAGATCCAGGCTTACTCAGGGTCTGCACAATGTCACAGGGACCCAGGTTTCATCCATCTTTCTGCTGTGTCATTATGGGTCAGGAATTCCAGTAGAGCTGCCAGATGACTACTGCAGCTGAGGCTTTCCTCCCAGGGCATCTAACAGCGGCTAAAAGGTGGGGGGGGTTCTCCACACATCTCTCATTTTTGCAGGAAGGAATGTCTTTTCCAGAAATCTCTCAGTGTTCTCTTGCTGTCTAAATGGGCAGGGTATAGTCAGAGCCCATACTTAAACTAATAACTGGTCATAACTTTGCCATGATTGGCTTAGTTTTATCAAAATTTATCACCCCAGGGCTGGGGAGAGGCCTCATGAGGCACATGTATTCCTAATACCAGAAGAAAATTGAAGTCTGTTAACACGGCAGTCCATAGCAGTAGGAGGCAGAAAGAAAGGTTGGGTATTCAACAGTAGTTGATCACCTTCTATTTCTTCAGTTGCCCAATACCCAGACATGCCATTCATTATGTATGTGCTAAAAATAACAGCCTCTCACTTCCATGACACTTATTTTTCCCTTTCTTAAAGGGAGCATCTGGCTCCAGGTTCTGGACATCTGGATGATGTAGACTTTTCTTCATTTATTCCATATGTACAACCCTGTGGCTAAAAGACAAGTTATCCATAACACACGAAGATACACTGGGAGAAACAGAAGAAGGTAACTGCCATAAAAACTTACTTTTGGACAGATAGAATGAGAAACAGTGCAGAGACCCTGGTGTGTGCTCATCCCTACCCAGCTGGACCAGAATGGTGAGCACTCTCTGCCCAGGTAGTGCAGTCAACTCTCAGGACAGCCAACCTGGAAGCCCAGGTTCTGCCCTCTGAGAGGATGGCCCTGTCCACTGTCATCAGTAGACCTGGTTCCGCTCTCTGGGTGGCTCATCCTCCACGACTATATCAAATGTAAAACAGTCTTCGTGAAGGAGGCATGGTGTAGCTACCCACCGCATGTTGGTTCAGGTGCAGAGGCCTGTGGTTTGCCTTAGGGGTTATCATTTGTAAGCTGTTCTTCACCAGAATCAGTGTGTCTCTCACAACGCAGTAATCACGCCAACTTGGCAGACACCTAGTCTATTTAATTCTAGTCAATTTCATGGGTTAGTGACTACAGCTGAAGTGTTTGATTAGACGTGGTCACAGAGTCTGAAATTCTTGTTTCCCCATCTGTCCTCTGACTCCTGTCTCCTGACTTCCTCTTTCTCCGTTGGTTTAATGGCCTCTACCTTAGGATTTTGAGAGGTGTGGCCTTTGGTGGGAAAGCACCCACCTTATTCAGTCTTTGCAGACAGATTTGCCTTTCTTTCATTTAGAAGTAATTAATAATGGTGGTATTTTCAAGAGGCTTGGGGCACCAAACTTATTAATTTTATCTTCTGATAAGTCTCCTGTGTCTCTGCTGCTTCATAAACTTGTTTTAGCTTGGGGGGCAGCTAACACAGCAGGACATTCCCAACACCGCAAGACTTCAAATTAAAAGATTCTCAGACAAGTCAGTTTTCAGCCTCTAGGCATAAAACACCTCTAAGCAAAGTCTGTTTTCTTTTACTTTATTCTCACATGGGGCACAGTCAGAGGATGTGTCTCTTTCTTACAGAATCTTATTGAAGGAGTCTACAAACAGCAAAAAATCCCTTACACAATGAATTTTTCCTCCTAGTTCCTCTAAACTAGAGCCAAAACAAACGTAATCTGCATCACAAGAAACAACTGGCAGTTGAATCAACTATTTCACAACTGCGTAACAGGTGTCTCTAACTTCACAGCCTGGAGTGGCACAGTCGCCACTGTCTTTCATTCTATCACCTGCATTCAGCAAGTTCTATATTTTATGGTCTGTTCCTTACAGCAGTGTGGAGCAAAATTTGTGTCATAAAGATGCTATAAGTAGTTTAAATTATATGCAGCTTATTGTCTCACTTAAGTCCAGTGGCAAAGAATTTCAAAGATTACTTTAATCACTGACAATGTGATCAAGAACCATATTTCTTCTCTCTCTTCTCCATCATCCTCAGTGTGCTGGACACTCTGCTTATGCTAGAATATGGCTTTACTAACTCCAGGCATTGTCTCCCCAAACAGCTTCATCTAGGAGCAGAAAAAAAAAAACACAACAGTGGCTTGGTGCATTGCTCTCTTTGGCCAAAGTGAAAAACTTTCCCCAAAGACTCACTATTTTATCTTACTGACCAGGGTAACCTCTCATGCCAATGCCTGTCAAGTGAATGGCAGTAATTACAGTTACTGTTTCAGTCAAATCAGCATTCATCGTTTTGAACTGGAGAAGCCTCACAATACTCAAGAATCTTTTAGTTAAAAAGGCACTGGAGGAGGAGAGATTGTTGGGTAGGTTACATTTTCTAATCCTTTCAGCTCTTATTTTTGAGCGGTGTTTCTCAAAGTGCAGTACATGGATCTAGTGTTCTGATTAACATAAACATATGCTTGGGCCCCACTCAGCTCTAAATTAACAGACCCTCCAGGCTCAGGTCCAAGAACTTGCATTTTTAACAAACTCCCAGGTGACTCTTTAGTACATTGCAGAAATCTTGCGGACCTCATATGATGCAAATTCATATCCTCACACCATCTATATAGAATATTGTTCTTGGCAGATGCGTAATGGAGTTTAATTATTATCACATCTAAAACTGATCAACCTTTTCTCTTTTTTGTTGTTTTATCTCTTCTTTTTTAATTTTTTTCTAGCAAAAGTCATCTAGTTCTTTTATTAATTCCCATAGGATCAAGCACTTCTGTGTACTGTAGGAACCCAATAACTACTGTTTTAGAGAATTCTGTTATTTCCTCCTCTACTAATATTATTCCCATAAAAGGAGTAAAAACATTATTAAAAGCAATGACAACAAACTAGAAGGAAAAATAGAGTGATAAACCAGTTTTTATTTTATTTTTAAGAGGAAATCAGTTTCTCTGGGCTCTGCTTGATAAAAATTGAGGTAGAATCTAGATTGAGAGTGAAATGGAGGAAATATAAAGTCAACAACTTTTCAGTGTTAGTCATTTGATGGCTGCATGGAACATTCTTTTCAGAGGAAACCTACTCTGTTTGCCACCCAGAGCTATGTGAGTCCCACATCCACTGTGAATGATTTATTTCATGTCATAAGACAGAAGGACAATAAGGTATAATAGTAAGTGCTAATATAGTACTTACCATGTGCTGGGCATTGTTTGGGAACTTTATAATAAATCATTTAATCATAATGTCAATAATTTGAGGCGTGTATGCTCACTTCTGTCATGAGCCCCATTTTACAGATCAGGGGACTGAGGCAAAAAAGGATAAATGACTTACATCCTCATGAATAATGGAGTGGGCATTTGAACTTGAAGTCTGGCTTTGGAGACTCTTCTTATAACCATGATACCACTGTTACCAAAACCTCAGTACTTGTCCCTACGGCTGAATCAATGAGAATGAAGAAAGAGGACAAATGGTTTCAGGAAAAAGGAAAGAGTACTCTATTAATTTGCTGGTAAATGAGGAGGGTGACAGACTAGCATCTCAAAGACCACCATCCTTTATGCAGAAAAACAGGGCTTTTCAAAGGGAGGTTTTTGATAGTAGGGCTTGGGTTTACTTGACGAGTGTCACATGTCATGGTTTTGGGCTATTTTTGGTTAACTCTAATCAATTTTTTCAGTCTTGGGCTTTTATGACCTTATATCTGGTGACTATGACCTTGTGATCCTTGTCTGGACAATTCTGTTGTAAGATAATAAAGAACAAACAGCAAAGAACATTTTTCTGCCCCTTTGATCACTGGCCTCAGGGTGGAATGCAAGTTTTAATTCCCAAAAAGAGTGGGGGTTTTAAAGAGACAACACATAAAACATTTCATTGTCCTTTTTCAGACCTTTACCTCTATTACACCACAATACTATGACTGCCTTTCAAATGACACCACAAACTGTTGCCCTGTGAACCACTGACGGTGTGTGTTGAATTTTGTTGTTGTAGAGATGAGAGGGTCTCGCTATGTTGCCAGGCTGGTCTCGAACTCCTAGGCTCAAACAATCCTACTACCTTGGCCTCCTGAAGTGCTGAGATTATAGGTGTGAGCCATCATCCCTGGCCACCTTTTTCTTTTCTTTTTCTCTCTCTTTATTTTTTTTTGGGGTGTGTGTGTGTGTTGAGTTCTTAAAATGTTGTAATTAGTTTGAAGTATCTAACAATCATTTTAAAATTCTGAATTCTGGCCTTTATTTAAAAATCAGAAAATTTATTCTGGCTCTAGTAGGCCAGGAATATCCATGACAACCAATAGCTGGATGTGAGTAGTGCTGTCCCCCTCAGATGGGTCATGTATTCTCTTTTTTGCTACAGTTTCCTTCACTCCCTGTTCCTTCCCAACACCCAGGCTGAGAGCTTATGTTATTGCTTTGATTAGAGTAAAGAACCCACATCTCTATCTAGGAGAAACAATGTAGCACAGTAATTAAGCACATTGATTCAGGAGACAGACTGCTTGAATTTAAATTCCAAATCCAACATTTATTAGTTGTATTACCATGAGAAGCTACTTAACCTCTCTATGCTTCAGTTATCTCATCTTTAAAATGGGAGTAATAATAATATCCACTTAAAAACTTTTATATGATGTAATAAATGAGTTAATATGTGTAAAGTGTTTAAAGTAATTTCTGGCATGGAGTAAGTATCATGCACTTCCGATGAGAAAAAGAAAGATGGACCAAGAGAACCTTGTGTGTGCTTCATAGAAAATAGAAGAAGGAATATAACTTTGGAAGAGTGAATAATCTTCCTATGTGATATTCACTGTGCAAACAAGGTTCGTGACCCCAAGAGAGGTAGATTGGGTCCATTGCATGATACCAGTTTAATCTCTAAAAGCAGAGATCAGGGAAAAATCTCCAAGAAGTTCCCTGTTGAAGAGGCATTGTTACCATTTTGTGTCTGTAGACCTGAGACTCAGCCCTGTGACCCTAACTGACGTAGCACAGACCTGTGATGTCAGAGCCAGGACTCCTGGCTAGACCACTCACTCCAAGGGCAAGGGTTCCTTCCACCAAGCCTAGCCAAGTCCTACCATTGCCTTGATATTTACTGCAAGATGAATTTGCTGCTTTTAAGGTCATACTTGGTGCCTTTTATATAACAGGAACTCTGGTTTACTTATAAGTGGCAGAGCCAGGGTATTTTAATCTATTTGGCTCCTGGACCCATTTTTATATCAGTAATTAGAGGTAAATTGATTTGTTTTGGAAGTCTAAACTTTACTCTGCTTTCAACTGTAATACATTCATTTTTAACTTTATCCAGAAGTTTGAGAGCTCTCTAGTTATACCAGTTTCCACGTAAGGATGCTGTAGAAAGTGATGTTGGGGAAGGTCATGGCTCCTTGTGTTCACTCCCAGAATCAACACTCAGAAGACAAGAGTAAAAGCCATGTCTTTTAGTGATTCTTATAACTACCATTTCTGATTGACATTTTTTTTCTTGTTCTTTTACCCAAATCATCTTAGTGAAAACATTATCATTCTCAGTTTTTTAATATGCTGAGAAGCTAATCACTGGAAGAAAATGTGAGGATCTAGTGCATCCTTGTGGAATATAAATTTTCCAAAGAAAAGTGTCTGGACAAATGAACTCATTGAATAAATATTAAAGTGATAACTTCTTGGCTTGATATTTCAGACCATCCACAATCCATCACCAATGTACATCACACCCATCCTCACCTAGCCTCCTAGCATCTGGCATGAGGGATTGTACAAGATGGTTGCCCTCTTTTCCTGTACTGAAAACCCCACCCCCATTGTTGCTCCCTCTGTCTACATCTTTTTTTTTCTTTTTTTTATTGTTTCGGGAGGTTTTTTTATTATTATTATTTCAGCATATTGTGGGGGTACAAAAGTTTAGGTTATGTATATTGCCCTTGTCCCCCCACCCCGAGTCAGAGCTTCAAGCGTGTCCATCCCCTAGACAGTGCGCATCGCACTCATTATGTATGTATACACCCATCCCCTCCCCTCCCCCCATCTGCCCAACACCCGATTAATGTTATTCCTAAATGTGCTCTTAGGTGATGATCAGTGAAACCAATTTGATGGTGAGTACATATGGTGCTTATTTTTCCATTCTTGGGATACTTCACTTAGTAGAATGGGTTCCAACTCTATCCAGGAGAACATAAGAGATTCTATATCCCCATTATTTCTTATAGCTGAGTAATTCTGTCTACATCTTAACATTTCTGACTCCTGGAAGAATTTGTGGATATTTTCTTCCCATCCTCACAGGGTTCATCACCCCCTCCTTTCTCCTACTTTTTACTAACTACATTTCAAGTGTGTACCCATCATGATGTCTCCTGCACCAGACCATGAGGTCCCCAAGATCAGAGACTGTGTCTTCAGTTTCTACATAAAATTCTTTCCATTTAATAATTTTAGTTTTTATTTTATAATCTGTACCTATCATTCCAAACATTCTTTCAAGATAACTCCAAAGACATGTCCCCTCAAATCCTCTCATATTGATTAATCCACTGAGTATTTTCCATTGTCCTAACTTCACTCCAGTGTTTACATAATTTCACAGTGTTCTGGCACAGTAGTTCAGATACCACATTAATAGATGATATTTATTGAACTTGAACTATGGGCCAGGAATTCTCTGAAGCACCTTATATTCATTATCTTACTGAGAATGCGGTAAGAGTTATGTGTCATCACTCCCATGTCAAAGATAAGAGAACTGGAGCTCAGGTAGGTTAGAGAACGTGCTGAGGCAGGTCGTTGGTAGGAATTCGAACTCCAAAGCTGTACTTTCTCAGCAATCACACAGCGATGCTTGTAATCCATCCTTTTTAAACTTGACATTGCATCAACATTTGCCATATCACCTAGCTTTAAGTAATTTTTATTTATATTGTAGCAGTGCAATCACTTCAAAATCCAAAAAAACCATTACCAAAAGGAAAATAAAAAAAAGAACAAGGAATATCTTACTCATTTCCTCCTTCCTCGCACCTAACACAATGCTTCTGACTTGAATTGGTATATCAACTCCCTTAGATCTTTGTAGGACAGTGCAAGATCCTTGCCTAACAGAAAGTGTTTTTCCAGGAAGAAAAAATGCTTCTCAGAAGAGCAGGAAGCATGGGGTCCTACAGCCTGGATCCCTCCTCCATGCAGCCACCGCAGGGCATGGCACATAATGTGTGTTTCATACACATGCTTCCTCTAATTCACTCATCCATATGGCTGCAACAGTCTTGGCAAAGACTGATCAAATCAAAACATTTGCACTGTTAACAAAGATCTTGTACCACTCTTAGAAATTATTTGAAATTGCACATATTTGTGACCTTAGAGATGTCTAATAAATCAGCCTTCCACTGCCTCTTGTCACCTCTCCCCTCTTCCTTAACACCATTTAAGGTGACAAGAAGACAAGCTGAGGGCTCCTGGTTTGCTGACAGTGCATTCAGGCATAAGTGTGTTGCTGAAATCCAGCTTTATCAAGTTACAAGTAACAAGTAATTACCATGCAGCACATCACCTGGAGTGCCATTATGCAAATTTGCATATGGCTCAGCTGCACAGTTTAGACAAATATTTATCATCGTCCTAAAGCCTGCCTTGCAAAGAGAAAATAGGCCAAGTGGTATTTTGTCATTGCACATTCCCAATTTTTAAACTAGAAATGAACCAGGCTGTGCTTATCTTTGACACTAAAACTCTCTGGGGGAAGTACCCTCTTATTAGTCTTTCATAGAGGAAGGAAGTTTTAAGGAACCTTTGATTAACCTTAAGAAGAGACAATTCACAGAAAACAAGAAAGCTGTTTTCAAATATGTGAAAGACTGTCATGTGGAAGAGAGAGCAAACTTGATCTCTATTGTTCTGAAAAGCCACATTGGAACATGTGGGTCGAAATTTCCAAATTATAAAGAAACAGCTCTCAACCCAATCTAAGGTGGAATTTTTTAAAAATGGGGGCTATTTTTGAAAAGTTGGTCTTTGCTGTTGTTATGTGTGTGCATGAGGTTTATGTACATTAAATTTGTGGACTTTTTTTTAACCAAATGAGTCAGACATTCAAATTAGTATGTTGCTTTCAAAATTGTCTCCCTGGAAGGTTATAAACTTACTCCAGAGAGGCTGCCCTTGACCAGGATGGTTTTAGAGCAACGCTGTGGAAAGAGCCTTTGCAGCCTGTGGACCATTTTCTCCTGAAACGCCTCTGCCACGGCAGATCTACGATGTCTGATCTTTGGATAGGTCAAAGGGTATCCAGACCCATTTCTCTCCCATGAATAATGTGATTAATAGAGGTGGATGGTACTTTTGAGAGACCAAAAAGTCAAAATCGAAATGAAAGTGTTACTATAAATTTTGGGATGGAGGCATTAAGAGCTTTCTAAAAGCAGTTCTTGCTGAGAGGCCCCCAATGTCTTCCCTCCCCCAGCTAACGAACTCGGAGAATGGAGGGTCATCCAAGGAGGAAAAGTGTTCAGTGTGTTCTTCACCCACGACTCAAACAAAAAGTAGAATGAAGAACATGGCATTATGTGCCAGGAGGGCTCGATGAGCTCCCAGGAATAGAAAGAGGGAGAATGTGATAACCGGATCTGGGTTCAAACCATGGCTCTGCTACCTCTTGCAAGATCACAGGGACAAATAATATAACCTCTTTGAGTCTTGGTTTCTTAACCTATAAAATTAAAATAATGAT
Organism: Lemur catta; assembly: GCF_020740605.2. NCBI lineage: Eukaryota > Metazoa > Chordata > Mammalia > Primates > Lemuridae > Lemur > Lemur catta. The sequence goes on from NC_059134.1 coordinate 34,183,505, forward strand.
AAATACCTCAAAGGATTGCTTAGATATTATATTTACAATTTAGATAATATGTAAACAAGTATGTAACACAGTGCTAGGTATATATATTAAACTCTCAACACATGGTAGCTGATATTACTATTAATACCTTGTTAACGTTATTATTGTTATTTTCATTCTCAATCACTCTTCCCACTGCATTTCCTCACCTCATCCTAATTTTGAAATTAGTTTGCATAAAATTCATTTTAATTACCCTACCAATTTCTAGCCCCCTATAATCCTCTTTAAGGGATTTTGTCAAATTATGTGTGACAGCATTTTTATACACACTATGAAGATTAGAAAACAAAGCTGTTTTTAAATGAGTTTCATCATCCAATTATACACAGACAACATTGAGTTTTCAGTGCTATCACAGTATACAAGCTAATAAGAACCTACAGGAAAATTTTTAAAAGACTTGGGACAGGTTGTTGAGTTTGCTGTGAACCTAAGAGCAAGAGCGAGGACACTAGAGCAGACTCCCCAGGACAAAACTCTCTTACCAGTTCTCTAATGTTGGGCAAGTTGCTTAATCTCAATGTGCCTTAGTTTTCTGATCTTCAAATTGGGTATAATAATAGGACCTACCTTATAGGGTTGGGGTGAGGATTAGATGAGTAAAAAATACTTAGAATAGTGCTTGGAAGATAAGAACTTAATAAGTGGTAGCTACAATTACTATTGCTAGTGGTCTTTTGTAGCAGAGATATAGGGTTCAAAATTGTGGAAGAAAAAGAATAGTCAGAATAATGGGTGACAGACATGATTTCACAGAAAACAGGCCTCATTGTGGTATCTAAATTAGCTCTTTAAAGTTCTCTGTTCTTGATTAACTGTGAATATAATCCAAAGAGACTGGCAGGTATGCTAGAGAGGTAAAAGCTGTCAGCTGATGTAGACCCTCAGACTCTATGGCCAAGTCCAACATGTACTGCCTTTTCAGTATATATTACATATCATACGAAACATGTTTCCCAAATTGTATTTTTATATCTAATACATAGAAATTATGTACATGGTTTAGCAATATAAAAATTGCTGATGTGTGAGTATAGAAAAAAACAATGTTACATATTTATGAAAAGGGAGAAAATGATGAATGGATGAAGAGTCCCACATCCCAGGTTTAAGCCCCAGGTTTATAAGAAATTTGCTGAATGACCTTGACCTAGTTACTTGTCTCCTGGCTCTCAGGTACCATAGCTGTTGAAAGAAAAAAGAACCTTATGATTATTGTCATATCCATATACATATTCACCCTATACAATAATATCTTTGAAAGTATGGTTTCTTGCACTATTTAAAATTTTTGTAATATATATATCTCAAAATAAATATTAACTTATTTATAATTTTTTAAATTAACAAACAGTTCTTCCTTGTACAATCTAGAATCATACTGTATAATCTATGGGAAACATTAGAACAGATGATCGTTGAGGTCCTTTACAACTTGCAGACTCAGTCATGCTATATCTGAAAAAAAAAAAAGAAAGGATATATGGCCATTAGTCTGTCTTCTTTTGAAAAGTTTCTGTTCATGTCCTTTGCCCACTTTTTGATAGGGTGGTTTGATTTTTTCTTGCTGATTTTCCTGAGTTCTATATAGATTCTAGTTATCAGCCCTTTATCGGATGTGTAACATGTGAATATTTTCTCCCATTCTGTATGTTGACTGTTTGCTTTTGTGATAGCCTTGGCTGTGCCGAAGCTTTTTAATTTGATCAGGTTCCATTTATTTATTTTTGTTGTTGCTGTGACTTCCTTTGGGGTCTTCTTCATAAATTCTTTGCCTAGGCCAATGTCTATAAGAGTTGTTCCAACATTTTCTTCTAGAGTGCTTATAGATTCATGCCTTAGGTTTAAGTCTATTATCCACCGTGAGTTGATTTTTGTGAGAGGTGAAAGGTGCATATGAAAAAATGCTCAACATCTCTCATCATCAGGGAAATACAAATCAAAACCACAATGAGATCTCACTTATCTCTAGTGAGAATGGCCTTTATCAAAAAGTCCCCAAACAATAAATGTTGGCGTGGATGCAGAGAGATAGGAACACTCATACACTGCTGGTGGAACTGCAAACTAGTGCAATCTCTGTGGAAAGCAATATGGAGATACCTCAGAGAGATACAAGTAGAACTACCATTTGATCCAGCAATCCCATTACTGGGCATCTACCCAAAAGAACAAAAGACATTCTATAAAAAAGACATCTGCACTCAGATGTTTATAGCAGCACAATTCACAATTGTAAAGATGTGGAAACAACCCAAGTGCCCATCAATGCATGAATGGATTAATAATATGTGCTATATGTATACCATGGAGTACTACTCAACCATAAAAAGTAGTGAACTACCTCTTGTATTAACCTGGATGGAACTGGAGCCCATTCTTCTAAGTGAAGTATCCCAAGAATGGAAAAACAAGCACCACATGTACTCACCATCAAATTGGTATTAACTGATCAACACTTAAGTGCACATATAGTAGGGACATTCATTGAGTGTAGGGCAGATGGCGGGGAAGGTTGAGATGGGTACATACACACCTAATGGGTGCGGTGCGCACCATCTGGGGAATGGACACACTTGAAGCTCTGACTGGGGTGGGACAAACGCAATATATGTAACATAAACATTTTTACCCCCATAATATGCTGAAATAAAAAAAATTAAAAAGGTTAATATGGAGGTAAACAATCTTCTTGCATTGTTGGCATGATTTTTTTCATTTTCAGTTAGAAGAAAGAGCCGGAACCAAGCAGATTGTTATCTTCCAATATGGAAGAGTCCATATAATTTCAAAGTCAATGCTTTGGCCAGAGTATAATAAAGACTATTGGATACAGCAAGGAAATTGAAAATCCAAACTACAACACTGCCAAGAGGACTGAGTCATGCCCATCAGTCCAGACAAAGGGCAAGATAGCATGACTCAACCTCCATCTGGAAAAGAGTCAAGGCATTTGTTACAGAAAAGGATAGGAGTTTCCACAGTAGGAAACAAGGAAAATGTAATGTGAGGGCAAGGGGAAAACAAAATGTTTATTCCTTTGCATTCTCTCACTTACTTTTTCTCAATTGTCATCTTTGTCACATAAAATTTACTGTCTCAACTGAATCAGAACATCCTAGTAGGTTGTTAATGGCCTTCATAAATCAGGTAAATTAGTTATTTTTTTCTTACCATTTTTCTTCTTCAATGGTTTTATGATCGATTTATGTTGCCTCTCATCCAAGGGAGAAATAGGGGCCCTGCCTTCTCCATGCAAAGGAGAGGAAGGGAAGCCAAAGGACTTACCTCACCCTGCAGTTGCTTCTGTCGTTCCTCAGCCTCAAGGCTGCCTCTGTCCAGGTTGAGAACTGTCCACAGCACCACAGCAGCCAGAGAAAGAATTGAGTCTTCTCTCTGAAAGCTGAGTCTTGGGCTGTCTTCTTGTGTGACATGCGAAGCTCAGCCTTTGGGAGCATATGAAAAGTAGGTGAGAAGGCAGGACTCTTTGCTGTTCTGTCTGCCTGGTTTAATGAAGGGGACTCAGGCTCTCTGCTTCCTTACAGCCCGTGTCCCTGAGCATCACTGAGGAGGAAGGACCCCTGGACCCCCATGAGTTATCTTGTCAGAGCTTTTAGAACACTTAAGTTACTTATGGCAAGGAAAACATTGTAAAAATTTCAGCCTCTACACCAGTGTCATAGAAAATCCAGGGAAAAGCTAAACCCACAGCTGTACCCTAAGAAAGAAAGTTCCATGGTTTTATTCTCTCTACTCAGCTTCCTCTTCATCCACTGCAGTGATGGATTCTTGCCCCTCTGGAGAATTGCTCTTATTCTTGAACATAAAATTCGCTCACTCTAACTTGTGGATTATCAGTTTGAAATATGCTATGAAGACTTATGAGGGTGTTTTCCTGATGGTTTTCTTTTCTAAAATTAGTCACCCCAAATCCTCAGACACTATATGTAAAGGGATAATACACATAGTACCCTACACCTCCCAGGGCTTCCAATTATTTTCCCTATGTGGAGATTCCCAACATTTTTGTGAGAGGTATATTTTAGTTTTCCAAACCTTGATGTACCCACGTGAGTGGACACTCCGAAGTGCACATTGATGGTGTTGGACACGTACATTTCAGAGGGGCCATGGTGATGACTCCAAGTCACCTCTCTCTGCCTCCCTATCCCCCAGAAACATCCGTGAGTTCCCAGGGAGGAAAATTAATCTACCGCTTGTGGATTCCTGTCCTAGTTCACTCATCAGCCTTTAGGCAGAGGGCAGTTGATGCGTTTGTTTTTTAAATGAGGAAACTGAGGCACAGAGCAAGGAGAGAAGCCTTCCCAAAACTCAACCCTCATGCAGAAGTTGCTTCTTGCTCTTTGTAAGCCTCTGTCCTAGTATTCACCATACCATGAGTACCATTAAACCATCATTAGGGTTTCAGTGGACACATCCAATTGCAT